>NW_023416316.1:10269199-12669199 GCF_014108235.1 Myotis myotis
GGTTTTTTCAATAAAGAGCAATTTGACTATTTCACTCTTGGGCTATCAGTTTCTTTAAATACTGTCAAACCTCTTACTCGAGACTTCTCCAGCTCTACCTAGCCCCCAGCCTTTCCACTTGCTACCTCCTACTGCGATCTCTACGCTCAATGACAGTGCTCGCAGCCCTCAAATGAGTTCCGTTTTCTCAATCGCTTTTGCTCATGGTGTCGCATCTGACTGCAGTAAATCCCACTCTTTTTCACTCTGTCTGGCTTACTCCTCCCCCTCCTTTGATCAGAGGTCTCACTTTTTCAAAAAACCATTTTGTCTTTTTATCTAATGACCCAACAATGCATTCAGAGAATCTCTACCCTTCACCCATCGCAGCCCAAATTCACTAGCTTGCTTCTCTATTTCCATTGGACAGTAAGTTCCCTGAGAGCAGGGAGCTCCTCTATCTTCCATTCCATGCCCATGCCTGGCAGATAATAGATAATCAATACAGATTTGTTGAGTGAATAAACAGAGGTCCCCCGTTGATAAGAAACACCACCCAAGCAGAGAGAGAGAGAGAGAGAGACAATAGGAATTTTTAATGCATGGGAAGTCCTGCAGGGACACCGGGCAGACCCACAGGTAGCAGGAAGAGGCCGAGGTCCTGCAAATTCAATGCCAGCTGGGAATAAAGTCCTAAAGACCCACGCTTCCTCACGGCGCGATCCTCGGGGCTTCCTTCCTGACGCTGAGGAGGGCGGACCATCTCTGCATCCATCTCCTCCTGGGGTCCAGGGCTGGGAGGAAGCTGAGTGTGGCCGCGGGAAGGAAGAAGAGGAAAGGCCGCTTGGTCTCCATCTGGAAGCTCCTGCCTCGGCATTGACCGCCATCCAGAAGAAAACGTTGAAAAAGGAGAGACTTGGATAGAGTCAAATAAAATCTTAGAAAAAAATAAAAGGTAGAGAAAAATGGATAATCCCAGTGTTTACAAAGTCCTCTGTTGGCTATCCACAAGAGAGAGAGTTTGCTTTGGCCTCACTGCCAAGCCTAATTGGCCAAGCCCATCCTCAGCTGTCTCCCAGCCCACCTCGGCCCTGGAATCCACGGGGGTGCAGCACCCCCTCCCACGGAGAGTCTCTGTGCTCACGGAGGGCGGCGGCCCCCCTCACCGGCCCTTGGAGTCCCCATACGTGTTCCGGGCCATGGACACCATCTTCTCCTCGCACGTGATTTTGGTGTCCTTGAGGATGCTGTACCACACCATGCCCGCGGGCCGGACCTCCTCACTGCGGCAGAACAGGTAGGGCACGGTGTCCACGCGGCTCTGGATGTGGGCGCTGCGCAGGAGGCTGGAGCAGTGGCTGCTCACCCTCTCCAGCCGCCTCAGGATCAAGTGGGCCTTCCTGAAAGGCAGGAGGAGACAGTGAGGAAGGAGGAAGCCCCGGTCAAGGGTCAGGTCTTTGAGGGGCGAATAAGGATCAACAGAAAAAGGAGGGCTTGTCGTCCCAGCAACTTCCTATCCATCCTGACGTGAGTGCGGTATTTCAAACGCCCATTCCAACGTCACCCTCTACCTCTCCTCTCCAACTGTTCAATGTCGAAAAAATGAAAAGGACGGATAACCCTTTGCTAAGATAGGAGAGTCCCAGGCGTCAGCTTTGGGACTCCAACACAGTGGAAATTGTTATAATAATGATAAACAACAATAATAATAACTAAAATGTATTGATACCATGTGTACGAAATTGGTCCTTTACATACATTTAAAAATGTTTATTTATCTTTACAATAGCCCTGAAGGCAAAGGCTCAGAGAAATGATATTACTTGACCAAGGTCAAACATCAAATTGACCTTGGAGTTGGGCGTTTGAATGTAGACCATGAAAACCCACAAGTCCCTATCTGCTTTCATGCTTCTCTAATTCCCTCCTGCTCTTCTCACAGTCAGGAAATTTGGAATCGTATGTCAAAGCCTAGTATATATGTCCCCAAATCACAAGGTCTCTGCGTGTCATTGCTCTCACCTCTAGAACAGTGATGGTGGTCTTACCTTCCTCAGCGGGCTGTGAGATTATCTGAGAAATGTCCAAAGCCTGGCTGGCACAGAGTAAGTGGCCAATAAATGACAGCTACTCTTATAGGGAATTACTACTTACTGCGGTGATGTCTAGGATTAAGGTCATACTGAACAGTAGTCTGAGCAAGAATCACTCTATACTTGGTGGTCATCATTAGTAATTTACCCAGGGCCCTTTACCCAGCACCAGAGGGAGGAGCTCTGAGGGCTGCATAGAAAGTTAAAGGATCTTTGAGATGACCTAGTCTGGGGTTTCTCAAAGGCAGGAATAGTACATTGGGGCTGGTTATTCGTTACTGGGGGTACTGTCCTGTAGAAAGTTCGGCAGCATCCCCGGACCTCTGCCCACCAGATGCCAAGAGCAATCCCAGTTGGGAACCAATGACCCAGTCGGACCTCTCATTATAGAGGTGGAAACAGGCTTGGAGAGGGAAAGGGATGTCCCTCTCCCAGGTCAGACCACAAGTCCACGTCACTGTCCAAGTGCCTGTCTCCTGTGGAACCCACGTTTCTTTACGTCCTATTACCTTCCAGATCCCCAGGAATCCCGAGGGGCTAAATAACAGGCTCTCTCCCGCTGTCCTCATGGCCCTCCGAGACCCCAGGAGGCAGGCGGTTTTATGACCACAGACCCCACAAATGGGAGACTGTGTTAGGCACCTGTGTGGCGGCTGGGAAAGGGCTGGGATTATGTGTGTGCGTTTTGTGGGCACAATTTATGAGGTGCCTTTCAAAAAGTCCTTTTTGTATAGCTCACCACTTGGGTGGAATACTTCCTGAGGTGCCAAGAATTCATAGCTTCATAATCGCACTCGAGTGGCCGCACTACCCTCGTCCTCGCTCCCTCCGGCAGGCACCTCCCTGAGAGCAGCCTGGGGAGGTTATTCCTACCCCTCCTCCTTGGCGTGCTTAATCTGATCCTTAATAGCTCCATGCCCTTGGGAGACTTACTTAACGTCTCTAAGCCTGCTTCTTCGCTTGAAAAATGGGGCTGTTGTGAGGTCAATGGGGATAAAGTCACCAGTTGCTCATTTATTGAGCATTTAGTATGTGGCTGAGCTCCCCATCCAGTGGGAAAGACAGACAGATTGACAGTTACAGCACAGGTGGCAAGGGCAATGATGTAAGGAGGCACAGGACCCGTGGGAAAACAGAGGAAGGTGCCTGGGCAGGATTGGGGACATGCAAGAAGATGTCTTAGTTGGAGGGGAACTTGTGTTGAGCCTCATAAATGAGGAGGGGGTCAGGCAATGAAAAGGGCAAGGACATAACAGGAGGCAGAGGCAAAGGCAAAGAGAGAAGGGATTACATAGATGTTCTGATGGCTAGAATCCAGTGTGTGAGTGAGGACACAGTGGGAAACTGGGGAAGTGGCAGGGGCCAGTGGAGACTGGCTGCTCTAGGAGAATCAAACTGGGGGAGGGCAAGACCGGCAGCAGGCAGTGAGGTAGACAACACACAGGTGCCACTGTTCTTAGGCTCGGGTTTGCTTTTGCTCCCTGTGCTTTTAAGAAGCGACTTCCTCGCCGAAACCGGTTTGGCTCAGTGGACAGAGCGTCGGCCTGCGGACTGAGGGGTCCCAGGTTCGATTCCGGTCAGGGGCATGTGCCTGGGTTGCGGGCATATCCTTAGTGGGAGATGTGCAGGAGGCAGCTGATCGATGTTTCTCTCTCATCGATGTTTCTAACTCTCTATCTCTCTCCCTTCCTCTCTGTAAAAAAATCAATAAAATATATTTAAAAAAAAAAAAGAAGCGACTTCCTCTTTCTGTTTCCTGATTTATAAAAAGAAAATAACATCTGCCTACCTCATCGAGTTATGGCAATGATTAAACAATACATGTCAATTGTTAGTTAATCCATGTAAAACTCCCAGGCAAGTGTTTGGCACACAGTAAGCCCCTCATGGGTGTTAGAAAGTATCACCATCATCGTCACCACCTCTGCCGCCACCATCATTATTATCTCTGTAATGGTTTAAGCCTTGAGCATCTTTATAAATTGGTGGCAGGAGACAGACAGACAGAAATGGTAACAGCCTCTAATACGGGGGCAGAGTGCTGGGTTGAAGAGCTTGCCTGGTGCTATGGGAATATATCAAGGGGACACCCAATCATTAGTTTGGGGGCTCCAAAGAGTGTTCCTAGAAGATGGAACATCTAAGTGAGGTCGTCAGTGATTAAAGAATGTTTCAGGTAGACAGAGAGACAGAGGGATACCCTCCAAAGTTAGACGGAGACAGCATAAAACCACCAACTGCTTGAAACGGTCGGTGCACATGGATAGAAGGTCTGTCAGTTCGGCAGAGAGCAGCCCATCTTCTAAGCCATGGCCACGTGTTTTATCTGTGGGGCAGTGGAGAGTCGCAGTCTGATCAGACAGTCACAATAATCAGCCACATACAAAATTAGGCTGGACAGGGCAATTCCTCCAACATACCCACATGCTTTGTCTTCATAGGCTCAGCCCTTCCCTCCAAGAGATCCTGGAACTCACTGGACCAAGCCTCCTTTTGAATGGGTGGGGAAATGAGGGTTTGGAGAGAGAAAATAATTTGCCTCAAGGAATGGCTTAAGTTAGTTATAAAGGATATGCTAGAAGCAAGGCTCCTGGCCGTATAGAGCTGAGATGAAATATTGGGCTCTGAAGACCCAGATTCAAATCTTAGCTCTACAGCTTGGCCATGTGGATCATGAGCAAGCTCTTCAGTGCCATGAGCTCTTACCCCGTCTGTAAAATGGGAATAATAATGGTGTTTGGGGAGGATAAGATAACCTGGGCAATTTGCTTAGTTCTCACTAAATGTTAGCCAAGATTCGGAGTAGCATCTTATCATAAAAAGCACGTAGGTGTCAGAGTGCATTGGGGCAAGTCCTGTCTGTTCTATGAGTCAGTTTCCTCATCTGTAAAATGGAATAGAGATGCTTATCTTGCAGGGATGTTGTTAGACTTCAATGAAATGACTGCCATGGGCACCCAGGATGGGAATCTATACATTATAGGCACTCCACCAAGGCCATTTTGCTTAACTGTCCCTGCTCTTTCTCCACCATACACAATGCCTCAGCATTTAGACCAGGGGCTGGGATCAGATGCCACAAGGATAGAAAAATTCACAGGGTGAAGCTATGGAGAGAAAGGTTGGAGGTGCTCAAAGGCTGGAGAGGAGGAGGGGGAGTGAGAGAACAAAGGTGAGAGTTCTGGGTAATAACTTCTAGTAATAGAGAGCCATAAATCAAAGGCTAGGCATGCTCCAAGCTTTCCCTGGAGAGAGAGAGAGATCACAGGCAGAGTGACCGTTTTTCTCAAATACTGAAGATGAAATCTTCCTCATTGCAGACAGGACTCAGCCCGCTAGGATAGGAAGCAAGAGGTGAAGGAGGGCCACCACATAATAATTTACTGGTTGATCAGCAGGCAAGATTGAGACAGGGCTGGCTTGTGAAAGAGTCAAGGGCTGGGATCAGATGCCACTGCTCCAGGAATTGTAGAACCTTTGACCAACTATTCTATTCCCAGCCCTCTTATCCAATCAGCTGTTTGACACAGTTATCAGACAGAGACCTAATTTCTAAGGGGGCCTTGGAATGGAGAGGAAGAGAAGAGGCAATAAGGAAACATTCCTGTTGGCCTCCTTCCCTTTCCCCACCTCCTTGAGTTGAGCTCCTATGTGTCTGTGTCAGCTGACCTCAAGCTTAATGAGAGTCGAGGGCATGACGTGGCTGCAAAAACTTGGAATGCAATCTCAGAAGTGGAGGGGGCAGCTGAAGGGAAGTACTGATGTCATTCATGCTGGTCAGGACACAGCTGGAGATCCCCGGTCACTTCTGGTTAGAGGGACATATGCAAATTGCAGCCAGGTCATGATGATGATGAAGGTTGTCTCAAAAGCACACCTTCCGAGAAAGTACTGAAAGCAGGAGTGGAGGTGTCCACTGAAGGGGGAATTTATGCAAATGGTATGTTTATGTTGTTCTAGTAACTGAAGACAATTGGTGGGAAAAACTAGAGCTGGGATGATAATGACTATAATTGATTGAGTACTTACTATGTGCCATCATTCTCACCACAGTTCTAAAGTGTGTGCTTTATTCCCAGGCCTCAGGTGGTGTAAGTGAGCCTCAGGCTGGTTACAGGAGTTGACCAGGGTTAACAGGGTGAGAGAGAGAGCAGAGTCTCAGATCTCTGCTGCAAGGCACCCGAGTTTTACGCATGAAGCCACTTGAAAATTGACAGAAGGCAAATTTTGACTCAATATAATAAAAACTTAAAACTGGAGTCCTCTAAATACATAATGAGTATTTCCATATTTCCAGTGGGTTCCCCTTCACTGGAATTGATTAAATAGGTTCTCAAAAGGAGGCTGTCTTAGTCTATGCAGGCTGCTGCCACAAAATACCACAGATGGGGAAGCTTGTAAACAACAGGAACTTTTCTCTTACAGTTTCGGAGGCTGGAAGTCCAAGAGATCGTGGCGCGGTGTGGTGGCTGGCGAGGGCCTGCTTCCTGGTGCACTGATGGTGCTTTCTCACTGTGTCCTCACATGGTGAAAGGGGCAAAGGCTCTCTCCCGGGTCCTTTCTATGAGAGCACTAATCCCATTCATGAGTGGTTGACCCCCTTGACCTAGTCACTTCCCAAAGGCCCGCCTCCTCATACCATCATGGTGGGGATTAGGTTTCAACACAAACATTTAGGGGAGACACGGACATTCAGACTAGAGCAGAGTTGAAATTGGAGTCAATTTTTGTTGGTTTGTTTTTAATCTAAAAGAAATTGGGGGCTTGGTTCACCAAAAAATGCCATCTGCTGAGCATCCGATGAGCACTTCACAACAGGACCTAGTGTGACACCGTTGCCAAAGAATTCAGTCCCTGAGGTGAGAGGACTACATTCACTGAGGTCTACTCATGCCTCCAAGTCATGCTAAAATGGGGTCTTCCAGCGCTTCCCAGATACCATAAATCATGCTTTCCTTTGGTTGCTGAGACGTTTGTGTATTTTCTACTGAGTCTCGTTTTCCCTTATTTGTGCACATATCATGGGACGCAGTGTGTTATAATGGATAGGACACTGGCTTGATATCGGAAGACAGTGTTTTGTATTTGGGCTCTGACATTTACTGGCTCTGTAACCTTGAACAATTTACTTAACTTCACTGATTCTCTCTTGCTTAAACTTCAAAACTGATTGTTCAGGAAGCGAAATGAGATGTAAGTGACTAGGCCCATACCAGGTGCTCAACCAGTATTTCCCACCTGGTTCTCAGAGTATCTCTCCCCAGGTGTACAGCTCCCGACTGCAAGGAAATCAGTCAGATTCGTCAGGGTGAATCGACTTGAACTAAGGAAATTCTCAGTCCTCAGCTTTCAAAACCTAGCAATTCTCTAGGAAGGGTAGGTAAAGGGAATTCACCTGCACAAGGGCACCCTGTAGACCTGAGGAAGCAACGAGGCAAGCGGGGAAAATGCTTATACAGCGTTACTTCTGATAGCAAAGCAGTTGAAAGAAACCCAGTTGGTCTTTAACTGAGGACTCTATTCATATCATTGCATGGCTAACAGGCCCTTGAAAGATACAACATATTTGCATATACATCCACGGGAAAAGACTTTTTCTTGTAGTGTTAAGTGTGGACAGTCAGATGACAGAACACAGAGTACCTGTGTTCAGAGCTGATGGAGATGGAGCTGTAGTTATAGATGGAGACGTATCCTCAAGCCTGTGCCAGTTTCCCTATTCACATGCATAGCCCTGTCACTTCCATACCTGTGTCTGGAAAGGTATGCGCACACTGTGATTTGGGTGGGGACTGTAGTGTTCAGGGGTGTCAAATTTTTCTCTTTGCATTTTATATACGTCTTAATTATTTTGAATGTTACAGAAGGAGCAAGAGTTACTTTTAGAACAAAATACAATAGAGTTATTTCCACTTAGTAAACCCACTTCCATACATGTATATTTTAAGCTGGTGTGATACATGTGTACAATAAAACCATAGTTTAATGGCTTCCCAGTAGTTCACTAGGTTTCCTCTCAAAATATATCCACATCAAATTTAACCTCCGACCATACCCACTAAGCAGAACACCGGAAGCCCGGGTATTAATTGTTCCTGAATATAGATCCTCAACACCAGGCTTGAAATGTGATTTTTAAGGTGACCGGTGAAAATAGTTACATTGGGCTTTGTCTCCTCATTCTGTCACAAGAAACTGTGCTACCTCCCCAAGAATCCATTCCTAAACTGATGACTTGAGTAAGGATGACTTGAGTCTCAACTAACCCAAAACTGTTTCCGTTTGGAATTGACAGAGACTTCAAGATAATAAGCAATTTTGCTACATTATCAGTGGGAATCTGATCTATGGGACACTTGTTCAAAGTCACAGTGTGTGCTGTTTGTATTTATCCGGTCTAAGACACCTTCAATGATAAGAGACGCTACTTCTTTCAAGAAAATAAAAAAAAATACACTGAATGTGCACATTCATGTGCACAGTCCATCCTGATTTCAGAAATATCAAAAGATGCAAAAAAAAAAAAAATTAGCAGTGCATCTGAGATGATAGGAATATGGCCCTGGAAGCCTACGTTTGCTCTTGTTCCCAATGTCCTGGAAATTCCAAGAGAGTTAATCCACAATATCTAAGGAAGAAACTAATATAACCTTGTACTGAAAGGACGACCAGGGACACCCCAGGCTTGATTCACTGAGGACATAGCAGCTATGTTCACGAACGTGCCAACTCCTCAGAAGGGAAAAGCTTCTCGTCGGGCTATGCTGAGAAAGATCCCAGGCCATGGTCTATAAGCGATGTCTGCCGTGAAAGCACATGGGGCTGACGGCATGACTACACCCTTCCTAGGCTAGGGAGATCGATTCCACAGAAACAAAACCTTTTCAAGTGCTTACTCTCTTCTCCCTACCCTATCCTCTTAGTCTACTGTAACCGAGAGGATTGAGAGGCCCAAGAGGTCAAGGACGTTCAGACTGGAGCCAGTGCTGGTCCCTGGCCACCTATGAGCTCAGATTTTCTAATCGCCTCATAGGAACCCTGTGGCTGGGAAAGCTGTGTCAGCAGGTCTTTTCTGCGCAGCTGTTTGAAGTAACCTGTGGTTGCCATGGGAAGCAGGCTCTGGTGGTCACTGGCCTGATGGATTTATTAGGTAGAGGTAAGAGCTGCCCTTTTGTCACTGAATTTTATGGGGGTTATGTGACCACAGATCCAGAGGGTTGGTGATTATAGACCAACAGAATCCTACCAGAGCTCATCCCGTGATAGCTTCAGGATGCTCCCGGGAAATGCTCTTATCACCCAAGCCAGCTTAGTCCCTGAAAAACAGGACACGCTGGGCTGGTGTCTGTTCTCTGGTTGCCATGACCTTCAGGGCTTGCTGGTTCCATGGTTTCCCAGCTGGAAGGAACTTTGAAGTCCAGCCCTTTGGTGTAATTAAGCGAGGTGCAGAATGGGATAGAATTTGTCCAAAGTCACACGGCAAGTGGGTGGCAAAGCAAGGACAAGGACCCTGGCTCTAGGGCACTCTTGCTCTCTCTCCTATACCTTGAGGTTCTGCACACTGGTTAACCTTTGAGAGGCCTGGCACATTGGCCCATATGGCTCCTCGGTTTAAAACCCAGCTTTTAAGAGAAAGAACAGACTCCAGAAAAGGTCTCAAAAGAGCCTTCATGACCTGACCTCTGCGGAACTCTCCAGCCTTGTTTTTTCCTTTCCCTCTCACCTTGAACTCTCTGCCCCAGTAAGACTTCTACTTCTTGACTGAAGTACAGTCTCTTGCCCGGCTCTCTCGTCTTGGCACAGGTTGTTCCTTCCAAAGAGAATGCCCTTCCTTTAATTGGGAGGACTCCTGTTCATTCTTTAACTTTAAGCAGACCCTTCACTTTCTTCTCCAGAAATTCTTCTTTCAGCTCCACGTCTGGATTAGCTGCACCCGCTACCCACATCCAGAGCCTTGTCACTCCAAGTATGCTTTTGGACCAGAAACATCGCCATCACCTAAGAGCTTGCTAGAAATGCAGCATCTCTGGCCCATCCCAGACCACCGAGTTGATCTGCATTTTCCTAAGGCCCCAGGCGATCCTCACGTGCATTGCCATTTGGGAAGCACTGCTCTAAAACCTGCTTCCCTCGCTCTTCATCTAGTGCGGTGCTTCTGCCTCGTTTCACTGCCCCTGCCCGCTGACCAGCCTTTCCCCCATGAGATGCTGAGCCTTGTAAAGGCAGACGCTGTCTTCTTCACACGTGTGTTTCCAGCCCACAGCACAGCATTTGGCACATAGTAAGCACATTCAATGAGTCAATGAATCAATATATTCATGAAGTGAGGGCTCTTCAAGTCTCTTACTATTTGCAAGAAAAATGCATCATTTTACAAGGCTATTTTTGAGCTGCAAAGACTTTAGTTTGTGGAACTCAGGTGTTTGCTACTGTGATCTATAGATCCTTGATAGCTCAGAGAAACCTCCAGGACCCTTGGTGTTGGCAGGGAGTTGAAGAGGAGACCTGGCAGGTGGGGCTCCAAACCACCAACTCTAGCTTCTCCTGAAACAACTCAGTGGCCCACAGAGTCCACACACCTACTCATCCCATTATACGATTATTCGATAAGGAACGAGTTGGCGCCTACTTACAGGAGCAAATTGGACATAAAGGATCGCCAGCTATACAAACTGACATTGTTGTGGGTTAGAGAGGTGACATATAAGTAAAGACATGTGAGGTACAGGATATTAAAACTAATAGGTACAGTGCAGAAAATTAAAACATGAGGTGTCAGTGAGTAGAAGTATTAAGGATATTCTGAGGAGATGGCATTCTATCTAAGACTTGGGGTTCTATGTAAGATTTACTTAGAAGATAAATTTTCCATGAGTTAAAAAAAAATACTAAGTACCACCAGACTAGCTTATCCTGGTCACTTTGCAGATGAAGCACTGAGGGCCAGTGAGCACCAGAGCCCAAGGGTACACAGGGAGTTTACTAGCAGCACTGGGGTGGAGTCGGCTACACATGCCTTGGTTCCTGCTAACACGCCAGTGTGCAGTGTTGGAGGAATGCCAGAGGCCCTCTGGGAACTGGGAAGACCACAGGAGGAGGGAGCTGTGTGCCACGGGTGTGGGTTGGCAGACAGTGGCTGGTGACTGGCTGGCCAGAGGTTAGCGAGTTATCACAATCCATTACCAAGTGAACTGTTCCGCCTCCCTGGGCAGCCAGGTGACCTTTCCAGATGATTTATGTCCCAGAGGGTCATAAAGGGTCCCAAAGGTGTAAAGGCAGAGTCAGGATGGGACTCTGGCTCATCTTCCACCCAGACTCCCTGAGCCCTGGGGGAAAGCCCAATACAGTGGAATGTCTTCCCCCGCCCACAGCGAGACAGCAGCCGGGGCTCAAGCCTATCTGCCCTCATTCCGCTTTTATCTAAAGAACCTTCCTTTCATGAGAAATGGAGAAGGGTACGGTCTAGGACCCCACATAACAGATAAGGCCCCACCCAAGGAGAGGTCCCTTTTATCCCTGGCCCAAGCTCTGGTCTCTTCTCTTGAGGGCCTCACATTCCCAGAAGGTTATTGCAATTGTGAGGACTCAGGGTGGGAGCTCAGGGCAGGCCCAGACTCCATAAAACCTGTCCCACTCTGGGCAGCTCATTTAACCCCAGTGGGCCTTTAAGTCTTTATCATCTATGAAAGAGGGAGAATACCCTCCTTTGTCCAGTTTATGGGGTAATTTTAAAGCTTTTTAAAGTCCATTAAATGTTTCAAGAAGTCATGCGATTCTCCCCAGCACCACTGATGCTATCCTGGCCCAGAGCACGGCTCTGTCTCTCCCGGCTATTATCACAACAGCCTCCAGGGCCTCCCTGCCTCCCTCCTGTCTGGACCTCTCTAGTCCATGCTTCCGACTGCAGTCAGTAGGATCTTTCTCCCTTGAAGATCTAATAATATCACCCCCTCCCTGTGAAAAACACTTGAAAAAGCTTCCCATTACCCCAGGGAGATAATCCAAACTCTTTAACCCTACTTAGCGGGCATTCAGGACTGGCCCCTGCTGACCTCCCGCTTCTTATCTTTTACCGCTCCTGCTGTCACACACTTTGCTCTGACAATTTGGAAATTCTTTCAGTTCTTACACACACAGTGTTTACCGAAGTGCAGAAGGAGCTCCCCTGAGGTGGGAAATGGATTTGAGGTGGTGCCTGAGATGATCATATACCCAGCATTAAACAACAGCGAGTCACACTGGGAAAGCAGCTAGCTCCCTTGTTCACTCTCGCCCCTTCCTCCAGGTTACTTAAAAACAAAACACACCTCTTGGTTTGAGACTGTATCTTAGCATACCCTAACACTCGCCGAGCTGCCCTTTTAAAGGGAGAGCCTTGAGTTGGTCCCAGATGGAACAAAAGTGTGTGGTTTTTCCATTGTATGAATGTTTAGGTTTAATTTTCTATTGAGGCTAGATGGTGCTGTGTTACCCTTTACAAGATGACACCGTGTTTTCTTTTCAAATATATCTGCAGTAAAAAGTGAATCTAAGGAAGAGGTAGCAAATGAACAAAATATATATGGAATGGTGATATGACAAAAAACATACATGTGGCAGGCAAATGATCAAACTTTGAGGGAAAAACCTAGCTCTCATGTAATATCATCATCTCCTCTGAGCATTTCCCAGGGAGTCCCTCTGCCCCAGACCCTCTAATCCTTCTCTCCCTCCACTTGCCTGACCCCGCCTCACCCTTTAGGTCTCAGAGTGTCAGCCCTTGGGAAGCCTTCACCAGGTGTCTACGCCTCGCCTGCCCAAAGGGCCCTATTATTTTGCTCTCATGACACCTGCTATTCCTATTCTGTGCTATTGCTTGTTTAATTACCTGCAAAGGTAACCTATGTGTAGGTAGGGATTGCTTCTACCTTTTCACCATTGCATGGTCAACAACTAACATGTAAGATGTGCTAATGAGTATGTGCTGAATAAATGAACGAATGAACGAATGGATGGATGACGTTGTTAGGTGCAAGGCAGGAAATGCAGCCACCATTTCATATGCTGCTTTATGAAGCTTCAGAAGATGGCAACTACATCTTAGTTATGTTTGAATCCTCCATAGCACTTGAACAGTGGTTGACTATAACTGCTGTTGACAAAAAGCATACCTTAATATGTATTACGAATGTATTTAGTTATGGTCACTATTGAACTTCATTCCAGAAAATCTCAGATTTCTTATGGAAGAGTGGGAAGAGCCCTGGATTACGGGCCATGGCCTGTCAACAGTGCCTCTCCGTGATCTTGGTTAGGACACAGCCCCTCAAGGAGACCAAGTTTCCCGTCTCTAAAATCAGAAGTGGAAGTTGGGCAAAGGGAGCGATTAATCAGAAGAGCACTGATGTTTCTCTCTTATCAGACATTCCAGGAGTCCAAGAAGCTAAGATTCCAAGATCCTTTCTCTCTTCCATGTCCCATCTCTATCTAGCCCCAACATGACCAAGGTGAGTGCAACCCTTATTTATTTGATAAAGCCCACTCTCAGCCTACAGGGAAAAGGGTCCAGTCAAGTCTAATGAAAGCAAGAAGAATGTACCCCTTCACTCACACTCAGATGTGCATACCTGGGCCCCAGCTCATCCTCGCTCCTCCAGACGAAGTCCCCGAACTTCTCATAGTGAGAATTGTAGTGGTGCTGGACTCGGAACAGCATGGAGGCTGAGACCTCCATCAGCATGTTGTAGGCCGTCTGCTGCTCCTTTCCACTTGTGTACCCATTGTACAGATTGTAGATCTTGTCGGCTATCTCTGAGGGGGAAGAAGGCACAGATCACTGGACAGTAGGGAACAGTGAGGATGGAGACATTGCAACAAGGGAGGCATATCCATGCAGGGATTGACTTGCATGGCCCTTGGGGGCAGATAGACCTCAGTTCTATCCTGAACGTGTCAGGAACTAGCTGTGTTCAGTTTTCCGTTCAATTAGTGATAACAACGTCTACTCTGAGGACTAAATTAAAAACCGGATGTGAAGGACTTGACACAGGGCTGGGCACAAAATTAGTGCTCATAACAGCAAGATTCATTATTAATGTAAGTTTTGTGCATGTGATTTAACATTAAAGCAAGTACAGAGGCTTAAGTAAACTGTCTTGGGCTCATCTCAATAGTCTATTTCTGTATCCTCTCTGCCATTTTCCCAGCATGTTTCTGTGATCAGGTCTGACAGGTCCTCATTCAGTAATCGTTCAAAGGAAATCCAGAATCTTCCACTTGCCATTCATGACCATTCATACTCCTCCCTCCATTCCTACCAATCAATGGACCTTAATAGGCAGCTCTCCTGAGTAGAAAGCATGTCTTTGTATCTTTGAAGACTGATCAAAATTTATGTATGTCCCCAAGTCATTGCTAACAACAGCTGCCTCTAGGAGAGTGGTTCTCAACCTGTGGGTCGCGACCCCTTTGGGGGTCGAACGACCCTTTCACAGGGGTCGCCTAAGACCATCGGAAAACACATATATAATCACATAATGTTTTTGTGATTAATCACTATGCTTTAATTATGTTCAATTTGTAACAATGAAAATACATCCTGCATATCAGATATTTACATGACAATTCATAACAGTAGCAAAATTACAGTTATGAAGTACCAACAAAAATAATTTTATGGTTGGGAGGGTCACCACAACATGAGGAACTGTATTAAAGGGTCGCGGCATTAGGAAGGTTGAGAACCACTGCTCTAGGAGAACTGGGGGGTGCATTTACTTTGCCTTATTTTCTACTCTGATTTTTATTTTTCTTATATTTTTTAACAATGTGAATGTATTATTTTAAGGTATCTTTTTTTATGTATTTTAATCCTCATCTAAAGACACACCCAGAGAGAGGAAGGTGGGGGGAGGGAGGGAGAGAGAGAGAGGCAGACATCGATTGGCTGCCCTCCATACATATCCCGACCAGCGATTGAACCCACGACCCAGGTATGTGCCCTGACAGGCAATCGGACATGCAACCTCTCGCTGTACAGGATAATGCTCAACCAACTGAGCCACTCCCGCTGGGCTGCGTTATTTTAAAGTAGAATTAATGAAATTCTCAGGAAAACGTCTCAAGTCCCTTTGCCTCTGAGACTCAGCAGCTCACCGCTTCCTCTCGCCTACCTGCGCACAGAGCATTTGGTATGGAGCCTCTTGGAGAAATGTCTCTCTCTCCCTGTGGAGCATGAACTCCAAAGAGGAGGTTTCCGCGTCTCCTGCACTGCTTGTGCCAGGGCCTGAGAAAGCACTCGCGCAGCCTGAAGTGAACCAGCAGGGCGTGAGCTGCTATCACATCTTTGCCAGTCCTGACGTAGAGGCTGCATCTACACGTTGCCCTTGCCCGGGAATGACGTGTACAGTGGATCTGACTGACTGGTTCTATTTTGTCAGGTGTTTTGCCTGATATTTACAATCCATGGAACAGGAGCAGCAAAAAGGTTTACTCTTGCGTGTGAACTCTGACTGATAGTACCGCTCGCTCATTGTAGCTCTATGCTGCAGAGGAGTGTGAGGCCACCCCGCCCCCCCCCCCCCCCCCCCCCCGAGCTGGATGGGAGAGTGTGCTGTGACCAGCCAGTGATGTCTACACAGGTACAGCAAGCTGAAGTGGTGTTGGGGAGCACAAGAGACCTGGTTGGAAAGTTGTAAGGAGGACATTCTGAGAAAAGGGAAGTGTGTGGAAGGCCACCTGCCCTGTTTATCGGAATTCCGACTTAGGGGAGTGTCAAAGGCGGCGCCCCTAATTATTCCTTGACCTTTCCAAACAAGCCTGGACACATGCAGACCCCTGGGTGTTTACTGGAATCCTTATGCTTAATCCCTGGATGCCCTTGCCTAGAGGACAATGTAAACATGTGTCCTCCCAAGATTACTCACCTGATTGTATCTAAAGATAAAAATTCCAATAAAGGCCCAACGAGGCAGGCAATAGAGGCTGCTCTGGCTACTAAAGCCAGGGGCCCTTTAGCCCTCTTTTGCACAAACTGTCTCTAAGTAATCTGCTCATCTGTCGTTTGGGGGCTGCTGGTCTGCCCTGGCAAAGTGGTCTTCTTGGTGCCACTATTCTGCCAGCTGCAGCATAGACTAAAATGAACAAAAGTGACAGATCTCAAAGAAGTGCAGGCGAAGGGCCAGGATACAGCCATGGGCCTCTTCCTCTCCATCACTGCTTGACTTGGAATCAAAACACAGACAAACTCTATAAAAGAGGAGCAGGTCTGTCCACTGGCAAAGATATTGTGGCCCATTCTGGGTTTCTTTTATGGCTTTGATGAATTTAGCTCCATGTTCCTCCTCCCTCAGTTCCTTTACTTTCTTCTCCCAATGCCAATAGATGTGGGGGGGGGGGCAGGAAAGAGGTGGTGGTTAGTGACTGTTGGGTACAAAAGTTAGAGACAATATGGGAGTCCCCTGGGAAGTGAAGCAATGGGTCACCTACCTTCCGCCTTGTTGTCATCCACCAGTGGACAGGCTGTCCTCAAGGTCACCGTGCTGAGCTCCGAGTGCCTCCCCCGTGTGTCCACAGCGTACAGAGTGAACCTGCAGCACAGCAAGAAAACAGAGCACCGGGCTGTGGCTTCTGAGGCCCCGGACAAGCAAAGCAAAGAGGAACCTGGGCCACAGCACAGGTGTGGTCGGGAACACTCAGGCTGCAGGAGAAATGATTTCCAAAAAAAGATCATTATAAACCATTTACTGAGCACCAACTGCCTCCTGGGCCCTTTGCACTTTATCTCTTTATTTACAAGCAAGCAAACCTGGAAGGCAGGGATTATTATCGCCTGCGTTTCACCCCCGAGGAAACCCAGACTTAGACTGCGCATCTTTCCATGGACTCATAGCTACTGAGGAACAGAGCACTTGAGAAGTGAACCCCATGCCATCCTAGATAGCTGGGTACACTCACCTACCTTACTCCATTCATTTATTTAACTTATTGGGCATTAAATGTGCACCAGGAATTATTGTAGGAAGGTGCTCAGGTTATAAAGATGAGCAAGAGATTCAAGGTCCCTGCATGCATAAAGCAAATCAAAAAGTAAACAAAATATTCTATTAATGGTAAATGTGAGAAGTAATATAATAGGAGAAAGTGAAGAAGACTAATGTGGAGGGGAACGTAGGTGCTTTAGACAGTGTTGTCCATGGAGGACTTCAGGTGGAGAGCAGGACTGGGCTGAGAACCGAATAATGAGAAGCAACTGGCTTACAGGAGGAAGACCTGGGGGAAGGGCCTTCCAGACAGGGAGAGCAGTAAGTAAAGGCCCCGAGGAGGAAGGAGCCCAGGCTGTTGGAGGAACAGGCAGCGGGTGTGGCTTTAGCAAAACGATGTGAGGTGCAAGGTTAGTGGGCACCTGTGGGAGTCTCAGTGTTATTCTAGGTACAAGGCATGTCCCCACCTTTCTATGATGTCGCCCAAGGCTCCATGCTGTGCTAGGGGATGTAGACAGACAGTGTGGCTTTAAAAGGAAAGAGCTGGAAACCATGAACCAGGTAGATTTGGGTCCAATCCAGTGCACAGAATTCTTTCTGGAGCAGTCCCTACCCTCTGGCCTACCTTGAGAAGGCTCTCTGACCCTTCACACCTCCAGATCACAACGTTCTGTGGTTTAAATAAAGTCTAAAGAGACTTCCAAGAAGAGGGGAGCCTTGAAGGCCAGGAGCAACCTGAATAGGACTGTAGAGCATGTGAGTGTCTTGTCTCTGTCATGCGGTCCTTTCATCTGTCTTCAAGGACAGAGGCGGTAGCGAGCGTGGGAAGAGGCTTCCCGGAGTCAAGTAGAAGAAACTGTGGTCTCAGGGGGCCTCTCTCCTTCCCTCCTTCCCCAGTACCTCAGCTCACTCATGTTATATAAAAAGGGCTAAGACTACGGTCTCCAAGTTGCAGAATGATGAGCCCTGATTGACCGCAGATGTTAGGCACTTAATAAATGAGTTTATTTTACAACTTAATTAATATGTACCAAGACTTTAATATGTGTCAAGCCCTGAGCTGAGCAGTTTTACCTGCATTTTTACTATTAATTCCCCCAAACAATCCTAAAAAATAGCCACTATTACTCTATTTTATATGAGGGTCAGGAAGAGGAAGTAGCTTGCCCAGAACCACAGAGGAATTCCTGGGACTGGCGGGTTAAGCCTAGGTTTGTACAACTCCAAAGCCCATGCATTTAAAAACTGTCAGCCGGCCAAAGGTCTGTGGATACCAGCTCTGTATACATATAATTCCCTTAGGTACGCTCACCTAGCTCCAACTGTAATGAGGCAGTGCCATTTCTATTTAAAATAAATAATCGCATTTATTGTCTCCATCTTTTAGAAGAGGAAACTGAAGATCAAAAAAAAAAAAAAAAAAAAAATGAAGCAATCTGTCCCAAGTCACAAGGTTAGATAAAGAGAAGAGCCAGGACTTGTAGCCGGGTCTGTTTTACTTTAAAGCCGTACCCTGGACTCTCAACTCTTGCTGTTCCACATCTACCCTTGCTGGCTTTGGGGATCTGGACTGGGTGAACTACACGGGCCCTCCAAGCATGGATACCTGGTGGTCTGATGCCCCAAAGGATGTTTTTACAAAAGACGCCGTGAATCAGAACTTCTTGACTTCTTGGTACAAGGGTCACAGTAAGCAGACGCCAGTATCTTTATGGATAAAAGACCATTTGTCTCGTGTGTGTGTGTGTGTGTGTGTGTGTGTAAACCTCTTTAAAACAACCCAAGTTCTCTTTTAAAGAACTGGGACATACTTAGCCCATCCCAGGAATATGTTTCTAACCTACTCCTTACTATTAATACGGAATCTCATTGTAATTGAGACAGTATAGTAGCAACGTCCTCTCTATGCTTCCCCAGTTGAAATAGCAAGCAGTAGGAAGCTGACATTCTTGGTGCACAAAGGAATTTATCAGCCCATCAGGCCAGGTATGTATCTGTGATGCCACAAGCCCAGCTGGCAGCGAACCCCATGACCATGCATACATGTTCCACATCCTCGGCTGCAATGGGACATGCCACTGGGCCGATGACAGGCCCACAGAGACACCTCCTCACACTACAGGAATGTCAGCACTGAGCCCTCTGGCTGCAGAGGGCCTTGGGCCAGGGGTAGAGGAGGGATCGCCCAGAGCCCTGGTGGCATGCTGTGTGGAAGCAGGAGGAGCCTTGCAGCCCAATGGGCATCCACTGGAGTGGTGCTCACTAGCTTCATGCCTTAGGCTAGTTGATTATCCTCTGTGATCCTAGTCTCCTCGTATGTGAATCAGGAAGAAAACAGTCCTTCCCTGCACAATTGTCAGCTCAGGTGCAGGGAACCCAGCACACTGCCCTGTTGTAACGCCAGGCATGGCTGCCAGCTAAAGAGTGCTCACAGGTACCGGGCCATTTACATGCATTATTCCATTATTATGAGCTGGGTACTGTGATTGTTTACATTTTGCTGATAAGGACATTGGTTCCAAAGATGTAAGTAATTGACCTATTATTACATATTAAGTAGCAACAGGGGACCAGACCGTAGATCTGCCTGAATCCAAAGATTATGTTCTTAACCATATTGCATAATAGTCCCCCCTTACCCAAGGGAGATATGTTCTGTGACCCCCAGTGGATGCCTAAAACTGCAGATAGTACCTGACTCTATGCGTACAATGTTTTTCCACACATGCGTACCTACAATAAGATCTTTTAGGCAATTTCATGGATAGAAGGTTTGTTCTTAGCAACCTCAGCATACGATTTTTTTTCTTTCCTTATTAAGTTATGAACTTTTTCCTTTTCAACTAAAGGAAGCATGCTATGGCTCCTCCTTGGCATGTCCAAATTGCCAGCATCACTACGCTGGTGCTGTGGGGCCTTTATGAAGTAAAATGAGAGTAACAAACACTGTGACACCATGAGAGTGGATCTGATACCCGGCGGCTACCAAGTGACGCACAGGCGGGGCGCGTCTACAGCATCAGGCGTCAGTGACAGGAGGCTGCTGTCCACCTCACAGCACAGCGTGCGTGGATGTGAAACGTAAGGGCTCTGCAAGGTGCGTTCAGATTGGGAAACCTTGCGGAGGGAGGGACTGAAAGCAAGATCGCAAAGGAACTTCAGGATGTGAAAATAAGTAGCAAAGTAGGGGGGCGGTCAGGACACGGTTGGGTGACACTGAGAAGTCCTTACTACCCATACCATAACCCATCTAGAAAGTGGAGGAGGCGGGATCCAAGCCCCAGCCTGGGTGTGCACTTCAGCGTGGGCACTGCCGCGTCCCTGGCATGGAACCCAGCACTGCGTGGATGGTCGGCATGCAGTAAGTGTTTGAGTAAATGAAGGGACTCCAGCCTGGCACATCTCGTTTCTCAGCGTCAGTGTCTGCCTCAACAATATGGGAACAGGGCGAGGCTGTCTCTAGGAGGACCATGCGGAAGGATGTGTGAGAAGGGGCTTGTGAGTTGCAGATTTCTATATAGACCATATAACAGCACTTATTTGTGCAACAGTACACGTTTGAAAAATGCTTTCTTTGAGTGGGAGAGAAGGGGATGCGTTTCAATGGAGGGAAACATTAAAGGCTGCAGTGAGTGGACTGTGTGAATGAGCCCAGGCATGAGGAGGTGGATTCTCTTTAACTCTGCTTCCCCATTGGCTATGTAGGTTTCCATGGTGCTTCTGCAATACATCGCCTCCACCGAGAGGGTCCAGGGTCACCTCTCTGCTTAGCCGGGCAGCATGAATAACGGCATGTTGGGAAGAAGGAGTCTCAGGCTTTCGGGTTATAAAACCTGGGGAGAATTCTTGCTTTCCCCTTCACCTTCCCTGAGCCTCAGTCTCT
The DNA here is from genome assembly GCF_014108235.1 of Myotis myotis. NCBI lineage: Eukaryota > Metazoa > Chordata > Mammalia > Chiroptera > Vespertilionidae > Myotis > Myotis myotis. The sequence goes on from NW_023416316.1 coordinate 10,290,115, forward strand.
GCACCTGTCAAATAGGGTGACATTATCCACATCTCACACATTGCGGATCAGGACTCAACGATATAATGATCGGGACAGGCCTGGTTCAATCCTTGCTCCCTAAGAGGTAGCGGCTGTTTGTGTTATGAGAGTAACCGAAGGTGTCAGGGGAGGCCCAGGATGGAGGCGGCCTGGGCCACCCTGCTGGCGGGGGCAGAGGGGTGGAGAAAGAGGAAGATGTCAACCTCACAGGCCTGGGTCAAAAGTCACAAGGCCATACGCTTTCTGCCTGTCTCAGCTGTAATTGAAGAACTGTTCCAGAGACACATCTGAAAGCTGTTAGGGGACCAGGCCGGGCCTGGGGGGCCCTTTGTGAAGGGAAGAGTGTGGCGGCCCCTGACGGGGAGAAGGAAGAGGGAAAGGGAGAGGGAGAGAGAGAAACAGACCCACGTCCACGCTCACTGGAGAGCAGAGTGAGCGGGGAGAGAGAGCGACCGAGAGGGAGCAGCCAGACCTCTGTGTTTCTCAGGGATCCAGCAGGGTGCCGGCTGCCTTCTGCTCAGTTCTTTCATTTTCTTTTTGCCCCCCTGGGACAGGCTGAGAGCCATGAAATTTGAACTAGGACTCCTGAGCCATCATGAACTCCACAGCCTCATGTTACAGTGGGGGAACTGAAGCCCAGGAAGGAAAGAGACTTGAACAAGGACCCACACTGGCTTTTCCAACTCCTCCTTGTGTTTCTTCGATGGCCGATTTTGGTCCCATTGCACCCGTGGGCACTTGTATTATAAAAGAGGTGCTCCGAGGATGAAGTGCGCTGGGCTGCGTAGGAACCTGGCACTCCGGGCTCAAACCCTCTGATCTTGTTTCAGGAGAAAGAACACTGGCCAAGGTGGCTGAAACCCTGAGTCCACGTCCCAGCTTCTGCACAGATGCCTAAGGCAAGAGGGTCTTAGTGTACTGGGATTTCAACCCTTGGGGACGTGCCTTGGGACCGACTAGTCAAACGCAAAGTATCGTCCATGTTTCTCCAACATCCTCAAGACAAAGTCTAAACCCCTTACCAGGGGCTCTTAGTGCCACTTCATCATGTCCATTCATGGGACATTAATCATCACTGAGTTGCAAATGAACTCTGGCCACGCATCTACCCTCATTTACCAATCTGTTTGCAACTCTGATCCACAGCAGGATCATATCCAGCTGCCAATGATTCTGGAACACAGATTCCACCTCTGCCTTTGCACATGCTGTACCCTCTTTTGGGGCCACCCTGTCCCTTCTCCACTGGACCCTCACCACCTTGTCCTGGAGGCATCAATCAAACTTCATCTCCTCCGGAAAGCCTTTCTCCCTGCAAGAGACCCCGTTAGAACACATGCATCCGGGCAGGCCAGTGCCCATACACCTGTGTCTTGCCCCACGAGTAAGTGAATATCTTCAGGACCCACCTCTATCCACCTCCACCCCGGGCTCAGCTACCTAAACCATGAGGTGCCTGGCAAATACTTTCCAGAATGAATGACAGACTTAATGAGTGCCGCAGTCAACTATGAGGCAGTGGTTGCCTTGTGTGGAAATCAGTTTTTCCATCTGTAATAGGAACAAAATGTGATGACACCGAAGGGTCGTGACAGGAGGCAGAAGAAGGGAACAGCTGAAAGCACGGCTCTGAAATCAGGCGATGTGGTTCTAACTTCTGGCTCCCTGTGTATTGTGAGACCTTGCCTCAGTTTACCCACCTGTACAATACGAATCGTACTATTCAATCCCGCTCTGTAGCGCCCTCTTTGGAATGAATGAAATGTGGTATGGAAGTGCTCGCCATGACGCCCGGCATGTGCTAGCCCTCCATGCGAGATGGCGGTGGGCATTATTGCCACGGCCCAGGGCCTGACTCCCTCACCCAGAGCAAGCTGTCCCGGTGGACATGAGAGGAGGTGGGTGGGGAGGAAGCTGCTGTTGGTCCCATCCAAGACCCCAGGCCCCGCACGCAGCAGGGGTGAGAGACTGAAACTGAGAAGTTAATTGGCAGTGAGAGCTTCTCACGGATCTGACAGGGGGTAAGAGCCGAGACAGGGCCCCCGAGGCCCGCGTCAGGACGGTCCCCGAGAGTACGGGGGAATGCGTTTGAAGTCTCCAGGCCAACGCCTGCTCTTCCCCAGCCGCCACATGATTTAGGCATTTTGGGGAGGCAAAAGTCTCCTTGCTGATTTGAAGGGAAACAGATGTTTCCAGGCCAGAAGCCCTGGTCTTGTAAAATGCTCCTCCTCCCCCCTCCCCCCGGCGGCTTTGGCAAACAACCTCACTGCCGCCCCGCCCCCCCCCCCCCCCCCCCCCCCCCCCGGCCACCTTTCAACCACCATCACTCCCCTCCCGCTGTTCCCAGCACAGCTTGGTGGCTCAGCTCAGGGCTGGGCAGCTGGATGGCCAGAGGCACCCAGCAGCCCTCCTCTGGGTCTCGGTCTCCTGTCGTCACAGTGAGAGAACTAAACCAGGATCAGCTCTGAGGGACAGGCTAGATCTGACACTCTTCTAGGGACTGGAGGGTTTTCCCTCAGAAAAAGACAGGGTTTTCCATTCCAGATTTTTCTCTATCGCAGCATATGGCACAGAACATGTGCTTGAATGTCAGATGGGTTCTAATCTCAATGGCATTAGCTACTGGGCAAGCAGCAACTTAACCCTGGGCCTTGGTTTCCTTATCTGTAAACTGGGGACAAGGGTTCTAGCTCACAGGGTTGTGAGAATTAAATCAGAATTCAATCCCCTCGCCCCATATGTTAGGTTTCTTATGAACAACACTGAATACCATCCCTCTTCCCTTTGCCTACACATGGTGCACAGAACAGCCTGGACCTCGAGCAGGTGCGTAAGAATGTTTGTAGTTGATTATTGGCTAGTTGGGAAACTTGCTAGGCCCCCAACAGTCCAAAGATTCGGGGTCTGAATCCTGCACTGCCCGAGGAGTAGAAAGAGCATTCTCGTTCCATGACCACAATGCAGCAGGGTATGGTGAGCATGGTTAGAACTACCCAAGTTCAAATGTTGGTTCTACCACCTACTGCCTTTATGACCTTGGGCAGTTAAATAACCTCTCTGTTCTTCAGTGTTTCTTATCTTTAAACTGTGGATGATACTATTACCACCTTCAAAAGGATATTAGTGGGATAAAGAACTCAAAACACACCTGCGTGTTGCTTACATTGTTAATCTCTTCTATGATGGTCTTAAAATGAGCTCCTCCCCCAATTCTTTGACCTTGCTCCCACTGAGAGGCGGAGGATGCTCTATGTCCTTTTACCTTGAATGTGGGCAAGTTCACAAGCACTTTGATTAATAGAATACAGCAGAAGAGACATGGGGTGACGACTGAGTCTGGGTCATAAGAGGCTACGAGACTTCCACGTTGCTCGCTGAAACACTCTCGCTTGGAGCCCTGAGACACTGTGCAAGACATCCCAGTGTGAAGAAGCCATGCCACATGGAACAGCTACTCCAGGTGCCTCAGGGTCCCCATGTTAGGGTCATCCAAGCCCAGGCTCCAGATGAATGTAAGAAGGAGCCTTCAGGTAATTTCAGCCCAAGTAGCCAAGTCGCCCCTAACTTTTCAATCATAAGGCTCCAGACTTCACCCAGCAAAGACAGTCCAACCTGCTGTGCCCTGTCTGAATGCTGGACCCACAAAATCCATCAGCATAATCAAATGGTTGTCTTAAGCTCCTAAATGTTAAGGTCATTTGTTGTGTCACCGATGGTAACTGATGCATCTAGAGCAGGGTCAGCACACTGTGGCCCATAGGCCAGGCTGGGTCTGCTGCCTGTTTTGTCAGTAATGTTTGAATGGACCACTGCCACACTCATTTACTTACAGTGTATGTTCTGTGGGCGCTTTCGCAAGACAGGGCAGCACTGAGTAACTGCGATAGAGACTACACGGCTCACTTGCCTAAACTGTAGTGAGAAGTGCATTGACCGTGGTTAGAGCGTGGACAGTACTTAACATAAATAAGATCGTTTGCTTATGTTATCGTGTTTGATCCCAGTGTTAAAAATCATTCCTGTTTCACACATGGGCTCATTGAGTTCGGATAACTGTCCAAGGACACAAAGCCCTTCTGTTTCCAGGTCTAATGCCCAAACCACCTGCCAAAGATCTGAACTCCAGGTGGGTTCAGACACTGAATGAGCAGCGTGACCCTGGGCACTGCCCTGGGCTTCCCAGCCTGGGCATGAGGGCACTGGGAAGATGGTATGTATGGACCGGCTGCCAGAATTCCCATGTCCAGTTTTCCCTAGCTGGGTGCTGGCCACCAGGCAAAATATCTCTCTTCTCTTTTCGTCCAGGAGTGTCAAAGTGAGACCTGACAATGGACCCCTGCCCGGCTCCATAGGCAGCCCGCCCACTCCCGGCACCAAAAAACAACCTTCTTATCTCACATCTCGGGCATCAACTCATGCTTTCTACCAAGATAAATACTGAATTCTAGTGTCCAGCACAGACAGGATGCCATGGTATTAAGGACTCAGGTCCTGGCTTCTACTTTGAAAATAGCCCTGTCTGAGGCATAATTGGGAGACCCTTCCTGGGAGAAAGGTGAGTCTGTCTGTGTCTGGACTCTAAACATCAGCTCCCCCCACTGGCACTCCCTTTAATCCCTCCAAGTTCATGAGCTGTAATAGGTAAAGAATTTTGGTGGGTGTGGTAGCAAAGAGAGTTCTGAGTGGGGGCCAAGTCTGAAGCCAATGTTGGTGCTAAGCTCAAGCACAGCCAAGAGCAATCTAGAATCAGGGCTAGACACCCACTGCTCTCCTTGAAATACGAGCAGCACCCTAAAATTCGCAGTGCCAGGAACTCAGAAATGGATGGTTATAGTGATGACATTTAAAATTAAATACATATTGATTTACAATTAAAGCAAGTTGGGTATATCTCCAATACCTAAGTGAGGAGTAAGTGGTTACCAAAGCAGCATGTGTCTGTACCAATGAAAACATGCCAGGCGCCTGGCACTCCACTAGGCAGCTGGCACTCCACTAGGCAGGGGAGACACTCTCATGGAGAATGAGCGTGGTCCTTGCTTTTGGGGAGCTCACAGAAGAACAGGGAGATGGCCAAGTGCACAAGAAATGGGATGCAGGGCTATGAGCACTTCAGTAAAAATGTATTCTTGCCCCTACCCAAGTTGGTGTGTCCCTTCTTCCTTTTTTAAAATACCAGATTAAGCGTGGGACATGCAGGCCACCTGGATCCTCCATCAGCTGTACCCCACAGGAATGTCAACCACCTACAAGAATCTCAATTTTTTTTTAAAATATATTTTATTGATTTTTCTACAGAGAGGAAGGGAGAGAGATAGAGAGCCAGAAACATCGATGGCAGAGAAACATCGATCAGCCGCCTCCTGCACACCCCCCACTGGGGACGCGCCCGCAACCCTGGCACACGCCCTTGACCGGAATCGAACCCGGGACCCCCCAGTCCGCAGGCCGACGCCCCATCCACTGAGCCAAACTGGTTTTGGCCTCAATTTTTCCTATTAAAAAAAATGGTTGATGATCCTTACCCTCCCTACCAAAAGCCTTAGAGGAGTGAATATACCAAAGGATTTGAATATACAAATACTATGCAAATGACCTGTCGAAGTTCATTCATTCATCTGCCAAGTACAACCTGACCCCTCATGAAAGAAAAATCCAGGTTAGCACTTTACTTGGCTTCTCACAGCAGTCCTCATCCTTATCCTTCCTTTTCTTCTTCTCTGTCCCTTCCCCTTCTCATCCTCCATCTTCCCTTTTTTCATTTTCAGGGAGTAAATGATAACACAAAGTTGGAGGGTGTTCATTGTTTGATGGGTTGTTTTAGGACAAAGACTAATTTTATGGTTTCAAGTCAAGGAATGAATTAAGCATGGAATGCCTGACTATTCTACCTCAAGTTGTAGTCCTGGGATCTTTAAAGCAGATTGTGGCCTTTTTCTTATCTTTATTGTGTACTGGACAGACTCTAAAACTCAGATAAAAACCAATAATTTTCAAGTGATTTCAGAAATATTTTGCAGGAAAGCATAACTTGGAAGTATGTCGGATTGAGAGACAGAGGGCATGACTTGTAGGTTTAACCTTGTTGTTAACAAGCTACGTGTCTTTGACCAGACTGTTTGATCTCTCTGTGCCTCAGGTACCTCTAGATAACCCCACAGGGATGCTATGAGGACCAAATGGTCATTATGGATGTGAAAGTGGCTTAGAGGTTCCACACACGTTTCCTGGGCACCTACTCTGTATCAGACCCAGTCCTGGGAGCTTTTATACAGTCGTCTTCTGTTCTCTTTACAAGTGCCTGAGGGGTGTGTGTTATTAAATCCATTTTACAAGGAGGCAAGTGAGCCATGGAAATTTGAATTGACTTTTCCAAAGGCTGCACGGATATAGTTCAGCCAGGCGCCGGCATAGGTCTCCTAACTCAAGTCCAGTGCTGTTTCCAAATAGATAGAATTATTAGGTATTCATTGGTCCCAACGGGGTCTTGAGTCACAGTTCAGAGGAGGTTAGTTTACTAGGAGGATGAACTCCATGTTCCTAACTTTTGACAAGAAGGAGTTCTTAGTACAGGAACACCATCACCCGTACCCCCCTTTCTCCTCACCCTAAGGTCTCTCTCTTCCTACATGGTGCCTTTTGAGACTGTGTTTTGCCAAAGCCACGTCCAGAGGAGAGGAGGCCAAGCAGAGGCCACCAATTTGGATTTACTCTTGGACGTTAAGTTAGGGAACACTATGGGCAGGATGATTCTTATTTAGTTCACATTAAGCTCAGTCTCCACATCCTGTGTGAGCTGTGCTTTCTCCCGTGGGTGGAGGGATGAGTGTGGGCAGAAAGAACAAGCCTGCAGTTGGAGTCTAAAGGGCTCAGTTTGTATCACGTCTCCATTTCCTATTCCCATCATCTCTGAGAGCCTCGGTTTCCATACCTGTAAAAGGAAGTCAACAATACCTGACTCCCCAGATTGTTGTGAGGAAGAACACAGAAAACATCTAGGACAGTGCTTGGTACAGTCAGTGTTATCTTGCTGGTCTTGCTTATTTCTGGTACCCATGTCAGGTAACGTGGGAATAATGTGTCTTGAAAATCAACCCCCTGGACAAAGGTAATCCTCCAGAGGGTGTTATAAGCAATAAGGCCATTGTTGTCCCTAAGGTTGAGCTAGAGCTTCAGCTCAGCCACTGGGTGTGTAGGGAAGTCCCACCAAGTCTCTGAGCCTCAGTTTCTTCATCTGTTACATTTTGACAACAGTAATAGTATGAGAACCAGAGACAACGCACACAGTGAACGCTGGCTGAGATGGGTCTGAACCCTGGGCTCCCCTGCCTTTGCCCCCGGTCAACAGTATGACCTTGGATGAAGTCCTTCCCCATGGACCTTGCTTCCTGTACCAGATGAATTTACCAGTGATTCTAGCAAATGTTAACACCAATTAATTACCAACCCTTCACAAACTCTTCCAAAACTGTAAAATGTATGAAGTCAGTATGTATTACTTTGATACCAAAACCAGACAAAGTCACCACAGGAAAAGTCCAATATCCCTTATAAATACAGACACAACAAGATACTAACACAATCCAATAACACGTAAAAAATTGTACACTATGACCAAGTGGGATTTATCACAAGATTCAGCATATGAAAGTCAACCAATATAATACATTGTATTAATGGAATAAAAGGACCCAAGTTACATGATTATCTCCACAAAGAAAAAGCTTTCACAAAACCCAACACCCTTTCATGATTTAAAAACAAACAAACAAACAACACTCAACAAACTATAAATAAAGGGACCTTCCCAGACGTGGTAAAGGGCATCTGTGGAAAACCCATCGTCAGCATCATACTTAACGGGAAAGAGTGAACGCTTCACCCTAAGATCAGGAGCAACACTAGGATGTCCACTTTGACTATTTCTATTCAACATTGTACTGAAGGTTCTAGGAAGGGCAATTAAGCAAGAAAGAGAAATAAAAGTCAGCCAGCTCGTAAAGGAAAATGTAAAACTAACTCTACTTGCAGATGACATGATCTTTTATATAGAAAAACGAAGGCATTCACAAAAATAGATCTTAAAAAATTCAGTAAGGTTATATACATGTTAAAAGATTTATAAAAGTCAACTATATCTCAATATACTAGCAGCAGACCACCAGGAAATAAAATTAAGAAATAATTACATTTACTGTAGCATTGAAATAAAACACTTGGGAAATTCAACAGAAGGACTGTAAGATATATACATTAAAAACTACAAAACATCATTGAAAAAAATTTTAAAAGATCTAAGTAAATGGAAGGACATCCTGTGTTCATGGGTGGAAAGACAACATTGTTAAAATGGAATTAATCTCAAATTTATCTATAGATTCAATACAATCCCTATCAAAATTCTAGCTGGTTTTATTTTGTTTGTTTGTTTGTTTGCAGAAATTGACAAGCTACTCTAAAATCATCTTGGAAAAGATAACAAGGTTGAAAGACTCACACATCCTGATTTCAAAAATTACTACAGAATTACATTAATCTATTCTGTCTGATACTGATATAAGGATAGACATAGATCAATAGAGTAAAACTGAGAGTCCAGAAATGAGCTCAGACATTTATGATCACCTGATTTTCAACAAGTGCGCCAAGAAAACTCAATGGGAAGGAAGAATCTCTTTAAAAATTCTGTTCCTAGGAAAATACCCAAGAGAATTGAAAACATATGCCCATAGAAAAACCTGTACACAAATTTTCATAGCTGCATTATTTTTAATAGCCAAAAAGTGGAAAACAACTCAAATGATCATCACCTGATGAATGGATGAACATAATGTTGTATTTCCATACAATTGAATATTATTCAGCCATAAAAATGAATAGAGTCCTCATTCACACTACAGTTTCACTGAATCTGGAAACCTTACGCTAAGTGAAAGAATCCAGACTGACAAGACCATATATTGTATGATTCCATTGATATGAAATGTCCACCATAAGCCAATTCCTAGAGACAGAAAGTAGATTAGTGGTTGCCAGGCTGGGGAGGGTGGGGGGCGATGGGAGTGACTGTTAATAGGTATGGGGTTCCTTTCTCAGATGATTAGAATGTTCTGGAATTAGCTGAGATGGTTTCACAACCCTGTGAATATCCTAAAATACATGGAATTGTATACTTTCAAAAGGGTGAATTTCAAGGTATGTTAATTAGATCTAAAAAATATCCAAAAAGCTCTATGAAAAACAACAATTATGTACGCTTCAAAGGGCCCTGCCTCCCTAATGTGTCATGGCAGAAAACTGGTGCCTGGGTCTCTTCTATCTGTAGCTTTCTGAATTCTGAGTTTGAAGAAACACCTTCTGCCCCACCCTTAGCCCCGTACTTGCTCATGGAATTGGAAAGCGTTACTTAAAGGGGAAACAGGGACCTCCAATGGACACTGAGGTGGGCCGTGGTGGCTTTGGTGCACTTGGAAAGGTAGGAGGAGTCTGAGGAAGGCAGCAGGACTGCTCCAAACCTGAGTATGATGCGGAGCTTAGGGCAGAGTTCCACATGTCAACGTCATCTGAGTTTAAATATCATCTCTGTTGCTCATGGGCTATGGGACACCAGGTAAGTACTTCACATCCTCCCACCTCTGCTTCCTTGTCAATAAAATACACACAGTTCCATCTGCCGCACAGGGTAGCTAGGACTCCTCAGAGTAGAGAATATGCCCTCAGCCAAATTCTTGACAGATGCTAACAGCTCCATCCCTAGTTAGAATAACTATTTTTAATGATCCTCATCTGCATTTTCTGTCTCTTTGATAAAAAACAAACAACTCTTTCAATCTAGCGTGACTTCACCTTGAACCTTGGGCATCCTCCCAGCAACCTGCCTGGCCTCCTCCCTCTGCCTGATGTTCTCTCTACAGTTTCTTCTCTAGCCTCCTTCAAATCTTTGTGCCAGTGCCTCCTTCTCGGTCAGGTTCCCTTTTAGATTTCAACTACATCCCAACTGCTACACCTAGAGTGCATTAGAATACCACTTACCCAGCTCTATTTTTTGTCCATGATATTTATGATCTGCAAATATATTGTATCATATTCTTGTTTGTTATAATTTTTTGTTTGTTTGTCATTCCCACTTAAATATAAAATTCACAATAACGAAGGTTAATCACTATCTATCCCCAGTGGCAAAACTGTGCTAGATCACATGGTAAGTATTCAATAAATAGTTATTGAATAAATGATGATATAAAGATATATATATATATATATATATATGAATATTCATGTGTCTGTGCATAGTTTGTATGTGTGCTTATGTGTGTGTATGCACATGTGTGCATGTGTGGGGGGGGGGGTCGACGGGGGTAGAATTTAAGAAATAACATGCTCATTGCTCAGGGCAAGGGTGGATTCTTTTCCCCACACTCTGCCCTGGAAAGCTGGGGTTTGGAGGAGGTGGAGAGAGAGAAGGAGAAGAGGATCACAGCTTTCACAAGTTCAAAGACTTAGGAAGGCAAGTCCCTCTTGTCGATTTAAACAGCTGTTTGCTCACTTTACAGCATTTCTAGAAACCTATGTGCACTCAAGTGCCTTGGCTGAAGCTATTATACAAGCAGGTGCAGCCCAGCAACCCTATGCCCCAGAGGACACTATGTGAGAAGAGATTAAAAAGAAATCTAAAAACCCAGAACCTGCCTCCCAAGGGGCTCCTCATTTACTTAACCAGACAAGATGTCTACCCATCTCATATGCGCATATCATCATTGCCAATCATTGGCAATATAATATCTACTTTGCTCTTTACAACAATCCTAAGTAGTAGATCATATTATCTATATTGACATTTACAGATAAAGAAACAGTCTCAGAGAGCAGAAATGAGATCCTTGGGTCACATGGGCTGTCAGTGGCAGAGCAGTTTCCAATCCCAGAGCCCACCTGACCCCAAGTCTGCATGCTCTGTATTGCAAGTACCCCCCACCCCATGAATGAGCAACACATCAGCCCTAATCCAAGACACGTGAACAGGTAAGACATGTCCACATGAACCAATGGTGAACAGGACAGGATAGGAAATTAGGTGCTGGTAGAACTACTCAGAGTAGACGTAAGGGGGCTGGCAAAGTCCTCCCTTCGGTGAGAGCTGGGAGCTGTTCCCATCACCGACTTAGAAAGGCCAGATCAACAGAGGGAAAGTTAGGTGGTGCATATAGCATGACTTACAGATTGACTCTGCAATCCAGGCTGCGAATAAAAGACTAGTGACGATGCAAGTACATGGGATTTGGCCTGGTGATATCTCAGCAGGATTCCCAACAGAGGGGGCACTGCAGGGGAGCTGGGCAGGTGCCCAGGAAGCCCCGAGGAGAGCCTTGCCTATGTCAGCCCTGAGCTCCTAAGGCGAACTCAAAGCTTCTCACGCACTAAGACATTGCACCAGGACAGTCTGGTCAAGTTGCTCATTCAACCCTTGGTTAAGGCTCAGAGAGGCCCATCAACTGGCCCTAGGTCACACAGTAAGTTCAAAGCAAACCCAGGATTTGACCGCAGGCCTCCTGCCTCCAAGGCGGGATGTAGATTCACAGTGGGGACAATGAATGGCACTGAGAGTATGGTGCCCTCCCCAAAGGTGTCACCTTGCCTCACCTCCACTGGGCATAGACTATCAGTGGGGTTCCCAGAGAGCTTTTCTACTGAGCAATTTTTGCTCTGTGTTGAATGCTTTTTCCCTCCTCTCACTCCTTCGATGCGTGCTGGGCTACATCGTCCTATTCTCTGCTCGCCCATATAACCCAACTTACCACCTCTTCCCATCAGCCACCATGCCTGGTAAGTAAGTGTCAGGCATACAGATGCCACAAGCCGGACCCCTGTTTTCCCAAGGAACCTGCGAGGGAGGTGCCGGTCTCACCCCTGTCTCCCATCCCCCGTCCCCCCCCCGGGTGCAGGCTACAGAAACAGGCTCAGAGCCTGCCAGTCACTCTGGTGGGACACCTGCCTGAGATGCAGCAGAATACAGGATTCAAACCCAAGTCTGTGGCCTCCACCACCAGGGCTGCACACTCCCCACCATGCAGCCCCTCCCCGCTCCAGCCATCAGGTCTGATCACAGCTGTGAACTCCGGCGACCCCACACAGCCCTTGTCTAATATCTCAGAGCCACCGCCACCAACCAGCTCCCTTTGCCCATGAAGATAAGCCTCTCCGCTCGACTGGACACAGTGGCCTGAGGAACCTTGAGCTACCAGAATAAGGACACAGCCTGGCTGGGCACAGTTGGGGCATCCGGCCCCGATAAGACCTCGCCATGGCTGGACAAGCTCTCAGAGACGTAAGAATTTGCGTAAGCAGGAGATTGGAAGAATACATTATTAAAATATTTATTTCTATTCGTACAGGTATTGACATAAAAGTGGGGGGAGGAAGGTTCCCAGAGAGATAAGACCCAGTGAGACTTTCTGTGCCTGACTTTTAAATACATGGCTGTTACAGAAATGAAATAAATATTAATAACAAATAATAACAAACGCTGCAAGTGCTGGCTGGAAGCAGCTGCGGTTTTAATAGCTAACACGTGAGGCTAAGGAAAGAAAAAAGCAGAAAAGCCAGCAAACGCACAGACAAGCAAACAAGAAAAACCTCACTTCACCAGTATACATTAAGACACAATTGTGGCTGTGTCTTAGGAGGCAGGGGCAAGGAGAGTAAGATGGCTGGGGGCAAGACTGTCACCTTCTGGTGTGTGTTTAGTTTGTGTCAGGAGACCGGAAAGGGCTCCGAAGCAAATGCGACCGCATCCTGACAGGTATCCATCCTGCATGGCGGCTCATTACACCGTCTCCGTACTTCCTGCATTTTATTTTCGTCTTCGTGATTAAAGCAAACAAATGAGCGCATCCCTGACGCCAATCAATTCACACGTTGCAAAGCTTATTACAAAAATAACCTTGAAAGCAAGACAAAGCAGGGTGTATGGCCCACATTTCACATTCAGAGAATGTGATGCTCGCCGGGAGGGTGGGGAGGGGGCTTTCTCGTCAAGGACAGACGCAGTGGCGGAGTGATAGAGCCGCATGCACAGAACCGCTGGGCCCAGGCCGCCTGGTGCAGCGTTCACCTTGACTTGGAAGACAAAACTGTGCCTTCCTGCAGCAGCAGCCCCGGGAGGTTTGGACGGGTCCAAGGACTAGGCAGCACCCAGACACTCCTGTTCTCCCGCTTCTCGGCCAGTCCACCCACCTTCCATCTCTCTGCTGTCCGTCAACGAGCCTGGGCATCATGGTTGCGTGAAAGCTTCCTGAAGCCCAAGCATGAGGCTGGGACTTCTGGGCAGTTCCTTCCAGCCCTGCTTCTTGTTCACACAAGTCTGTTCTCTCGTGACTCTCCCTGCCTAGTCCCTTGTTGGGGGGTTGATTGCCGGGCCTGAGTGGGGTTTCCCACCTCCTCACCTTCCTCGGTGAGGCAGGACAGCACAGGAGTTAGGGATCCAGGCGATGGCATCAGAAAGACCCTGACATGGGCCCTGCTCTGGGCTCCATCCCTGTGAGACCCTATTTCCTCATCTATGGAATGAAGATGATGCACTGAGGACAATGTTTGCTTTGGTTGAGTTTGCTTCCCTTACTGAGCCTGTCCTCCTGCTTTGCCTGGGAGCAGGGTACCTGCATCCACTTGACAACCATTTCTCCACTTGTGATTTCTCTACTGTCTGTCTGATGTCCCTGCCTCCCACTATATAAGTGGTGACACCAACCAAGCAAGGCGACCAGAATCCTTTCCTGGGGGGTGATAGGGGTGTTAGGGAAAGGGTATGTGTGTGTGTCTCTCTCTTTCTCTCTCTCTCTGAGATCACAGGCATAAAGGATCAGCAAAGCCCATGGCTGCCGAGGTCCATATCCACTTCCCCCTCTAAGAAACACCTGCCCCAGAATGCAGCCAATGCCCAGGAAAGTGGAGTAAAGAAAGAGACAGAGTCCTTCGCTACCTGTCATCTGGACTCCTGGACCCCTCCGGGGCTGCCGTCAGCACCCCTGTTGGACTTTCCCTAAGTGGATATATTCCACTTTTCTCTGAGAAGCAACTGTGAGTTTCTGTCACTCACATCCAAGAGTGCAGACCCATATGTCCTTCAGAAAATCTTCCAGAAACTTTTCGTGAAGATTGAACAAGATAATGCTGTTTAATCACACACTTAACGTAGTATCTGGCACATTTCTAAGTGCTTAAGAAGTGGTGGGGGAAGGCCATTGTTATCGTTAACTGGGCTCTAGCGGACTCGTCCCGGAAGGACTGCCCATTGCTCAGCTCAGCAGCTCAACCTAGTGACCAGCAAACACAACTTCTGCCACTGCCTGGCTATGCCACCTTGGTCAGGTCTCCCTCGCCTGGCCCAGACCAAATGTCCAGGCTGTGGGGAAGGCCGGCACCTGTTCATTCGGGGCTAATTGCTCCTTCCTCTGCGTGTTTTCATATCTAAGACCCAAAGCCGTGAGTGACCCTGTCTTTATCTCTCCTTAGTTGTCATCCCCACTCGCGTGTGAGCTCCCTGGGAGAAAGAAACCACATCTCATGCCCCTTTCAACCTCGTCAGCCCCTCGCATGGTGGTGTCACCCCGGAAGAAGTTCTTGCTGTTTCAGCAACAGATGAGGCCAAATACTCTTAGAAATTAGAAGGAGAATAATGGGGCTTCTGCCAATTTACATAGGCTTACTTATTTCATAACTCCTGGAGGAGAGCTATGGTCCATTGCAGGTGCTTAGAAAACGCTTCCTGGTTGCTACTGGCCCTGCCCTGCCTTGAGCCAGCCAAACAGGCCAGAGATGGAAGCAGAATTCTTACCAATAAGCATCAGGCAGGATATTTGCTGATGAGCTGCCTCTGGCTCACCCCTCGCCCTCTCTCATCCTGTTCATCTGATACTACAGATTGCAAGCACCCTCCTTCAGGTCTGGCCCACACTAGACCTCTCCTCTCCCCCAGGCCTTGGGAAGAGCTTCCTCATCTGCTTCCTACAGTTCTCTTCCACCTCCAACCTACTACAGTCTATTAGCCAGAGATCTTCCTAACGTGCAATCTGACAATGCCTGCTGAGCAGCTGGCTCCAACCCTTAATGGCTCCCTTCCCATCAAGATCAAGTCCACTACTCAGCCTGGCAACAAAGCCCCTTGATGATTTGAGCTCCACCAGCCTCTTCAGCCTCATCACCCACATTTGCCCCACTGCCCCATGATGGCTTCAGTAGGGATTGCAAATTGCTACGTTGCCTTGATCTTCAATAACTTTACCCATAAGGCTCCCTCTTCCTGGAAAACCACCTCCCCTTCTCTCCATACCTTCATCTAAATGACCCTGTTCATCCTTTAAAACTCAGCTAGAATGTCACCCTTTCGGGACAGCTTTCACCAGCTGAGAGGCATTCTTCCCTCTGAGCTCTCACGTCAAGGGACACATTTTATCATGAGCTCCATGGTGGCAGGGATGATGGGCTGCTCACCTCCGGGTCCCTAGAAGGCAGTGCAAGGCCATACTGAGAAAGAAGCCCATACTCTAAAGCAAGAGGAACGAATAAATAGCAATGCTTACGGGGAGGGGGCTACACTTGAGCACACCCTTAGGGAATAAGTGTGCCCTGGGCAAGTAGAGAGAGGCTGGAGGAGGTCTTTCCTGGCCGGCAAACACTTCCTGTTTCCCACCTTTTCCCCATAGCTGGTCTCCTTGATGCTGTACCATCAGTTCACCGATTATTCTTGGCTTGTGGCATGGTAGTTGTGTACACATCTGTCCCCTCCAGTAGAACAGGAAGCTCTAGAGGGCTGGCACTGTGTCTATTCCTTCTATTGGTCCCTTATAATAGGCCCCGCAGGAGGGAATGTAGTGCAGAGGTTCCGAGCTTGAGCTCTGAGGACAGAAAAGACCTTTCTAATCCCAGTTCTGCCATTGACACCCTCTGTGACTCTGCCCAACTCATGAAACCTCTGTGGGCCTTCATTTATTTTTCTCTAAAGTGAGGGGGGAAACCGTGCCTGTCTCATTGGATGATAGCTATGATTAAATGTAATATCACATGCATCAATTTATTTAGCCAATATGTGTTTATTGAGTGCTTTCTGCATGTCTGAAGCTAAGTCTACAGAGATAAATAAATCATCCACCCTCTTCATCCTCATAGACCACCAAGTCTATGAGGACAGACTAAATAGGCCATTGCCAAGCTTAATCCTTGCAATCATGGAAAGGGATGGGGGATATAATTGAGATGCTGGGTTCTAGGGATGCTATTCTGAAGAAGCACCATTCAGGCTGAGAACTGAAGGATGGAGGGGAGATGCAGCATGTGCCAAGGCCCAGGGCACAAGAGCCGGTGTGTGGGAGGCTCATTACATGCTACTGTGACTTCCCCGGAGGCTGGGCTAGTTAATGATTAGGGACCGTGGGCTCTGGAGCCAGCCTGTCTGAATGCAAATCCTGGCTCTGCTCCTGACTGGGGCATGACATCAGGCAAATGTCTCAACTCCTCTGGGCTGTGGCTTTCTTATCTGTAAAATGGGGACAATAAAATACTGCCCTCCTGGGGTTACTGAGAGGAAGGATGAATTAGCTTATATAAAGCATTTAGAACAGTGCCTAGCATATCAAAAGCACTCTTTACATAATAGCCATTCCTATCATGATTCTTCCGCTTTTCCTCTGAAGTCTTTACATGAATACTATTAGGAAAGAGAAGGCCAAAGTCTTGCTGGAAGGAGACATAGCTGGGCTAGGAACTAAAAAAGAACAACGGAAAGTTATGGGAGTTCCTGCCTAATAAAATACCAGGTACTCCGCCTGCCTCTCCGCAAATGGTACAATCCTTGTGTCACCTTGCATAGCTCCACTGGCACTCCTGAGGTGCCTCCCGGGGGACTCCCTGGGGCCTGCCCTTGGTTCTCTGGATTTGAGCAAGGCTACGGAGATTCCTGGAAGCAATTTTAAATCCAAGACAACATGTTATTTAAAAACTCACAGGATAAAAGCAAACAAATAAAAAACTCTAGGGATTTCTTCTTCTTCTCCTCCTCCTTCTCCTTCTCCTCCTTCTCCTTTTTTAAGATGCTTTTGTGGATTTAATATCCACCTAGAAGCCAGGAAAATTGCTGTTTATTTATCCTGGAGCTTCTGAGTGTCTTCCCTCTCCCTGTTGCAGGCCATAGATGTGATTAAGAAAGCTCTCGTCATGCTTTTAAATGACTGCACACCCCGAAGGAGAGAGTTCTGGGGGCAGGCCCCTGATAAGGACGAGAGGAGATGGGTCAGGCCTTGGGAGTCAGGCAGGCTGCTCCCCCACCCACTGACCTCTCCACAACTGAGGCAGCTCCCCCTGCTCTCCCTTGCTTGTATGAATCTGTGAATGTTTCCCAGAAAGAAACAGTAACTTCTCCTTTTTCTGGCAGGGACGCCTGATGAAACTCCCTGCAAACAGGGCCTCTCCTCCCCTTAGCGCTGGCCTCACACATGCTAATGCAAATGAGTCCTGACCCAGCCAGGGGTCTGTGGGAAGGCTGCCAGGAGCTTTAGAACAAACACGCAAAGAATGTTATTTTATTTCTGGCATCCTGGGGAAAGAGGGACAGAGAGAGGGAAGCTGGGCAGTGAGGGGTGGAGGGAGAGAGAGAATGAATAGGAACGCTTACTGCCATAAGACTGGAGCAAATGGGAGGAGACCGATATGCATAAAGGGCCTACTGGGTGCCAGAAATTAACATATAGGATGCTTTTTAAAAATTTTCACATGTACTAGAGTAGAATTTATTACACCCACTCTTTTTGGATGCAGGAAAAGGCTTGGTCTCAAATGTTAGGTGTTTTTTTTTTTTTTTTACCAAGGGTAGAGTCAGCATTTGAACCCAGACTTTAACATTTCAGATTCCATGATATGTTTGTATGGAGGCTGGCTTATTAGTGGCCCTTTGATAGGTTCCCAAAGAAAACGGTGAGCACAACAACCCCACATCCTATGAGTCTCTTCATCCACTTCCTCTCTACGTCCCCTGCTGCCATTGTTCTAACTGCACACTCATTCTCTCATTCTTTCTCACCAGGACTATTGTAACAGCGCCCTACGTCTCCCTCCTCCAACCCATACTCCACAGAGATCATTCAAAAACGCGAACTGTGGCCTTCTCACTGCTGCTCAGGTTGGGTGAATGGCTCCTTAGTCTGCATTACTGGCCTCGCAAGTCCTGCTCCTCCAACCTCGTATCCTCTATATCTCAACTACCCTGCACTTCTGCTGTTTCCTCCTGTGTCCCTTCAACTCCCATCTCCTGGTCTTTATTTCAGCTGTGTCCTCTGCCTGTGCTGCAATCACCTCCCTGGTTCTAAAAGGTCAATGTCATCTGTTCTTCCACACCCCAGCATTTGCACCTCCCTCAAGGCCCGCTCCGCTGGCTGTTAGAGATCACAGCCCCTCAGAACTCCCTTGCCTTCATTATGGGGAAAGTCACCTTCTACGCCAGGATAATTAGCAGCTTCCAAGTTTATCCCCAACACTGGGCACAGCTCTTTCCACCTGAGTCATACAATTTCAAATTTCGGCCACACCACTGCCTACATGAGGAATGCGTGACATACAAGTGTGGACTCTGGAGCCAGTTATTTTGGGTTAGACCCATGGTTCTGCCATTTACTGATTAAGTGACCGTGGGTAAGTTGGTTAGCTCTTCTGTCTTTGTTTCCTTATGTATAAAATGGAGTTATGGTAGTTTCTACTACCTTAGAGCAAGCATGTCAAACTCATGGCTGGCACATGTGGCCCACCGGCCATGAGTTTGACATGCTTGCCCAGCAGTGGTTCTCAACCTTCCTAATGCCACGTCCCTTTAATACAGTTCCTCATATTGTGGTGACCCCCAACCATTAAATTATTTTCGTTGCTATTTCATAACTGTAATTTTGCTACTGTTATGAATTGTAATATAAATATCTGATATGCAGGATGTATTTTCATTGTTCGAGACCCACAGGTTGAGAACCGCTGCTAGAGGGTACCATACTGTGAAGTTTCAGAGAGTTAGTGGATATAGAAATCTTAATACATTATCGTGGCAGGCAGTGCAGCTGGATGGGTGAATGGGTTACAATTGTGAGAGGTAGGCAGGGGCATTGTCAGCATTATGTCCTCGGTTCATAGCTCCAGACATTTATAGGAAGGACTGACCATCCGTTCAACCTGCGATTCCTATTATTAACCCTTGTTGTTTGCTGAATTGGGCACCTACGAATGCCAGGCCACATGCTAGGGATTCACAGATCCCTAAAACGTGATTTCTGAAACCCGTTCCATTCAGGTCACTGACTATCTTAGTTTTCCTATGATCCTGAGAACTAGATTAGAGATAGGTTCAAAAACATAAAAGATAAAAAGGAATGAGGGAAGGCACCTCTTGTTATGTTAGACATTAGGGGGAAACAATCCCAAATTTGCTACATCTTGTGTCCAAGGGTTCCTCAGAGATGCCGAGAGAGAACAGAGAAATGCGAGCAGCTTAGAGTGGGCAGGACAATGAGCTGACCATGCGTCCCCTCCATGGTCATCCCCGATGAAGACCTACCAAAGACACATATGTCCTCAGTGTGTTCCTGATATTAAGTACCGCCTGTGTGCTGGACATGTGATGCCTGGGAGCTCTGCATGTGTTAACTACTCTCTATTTGTGTCGAAATGACAACTCTAATATAGGAATTAGCAATACCCGGACCTTACACATGTGAAAACGGAGACCCGGGGAAAATCAGTATCTTGCACAGCTAGACAGTGTCTGAAGTTTGAATTGGCCTTGGGACAATCTGAGTAAAAAGCCCAGACCCTTAGGCTCCCAGACCCCCAGGATCAGGGCACCTTATGATTTGATCTGGGACAGGAGAGCAGCAGGGGGATAGCATGAGAGCCAAGAGCCCTGGTGCAGCTCTGACCCTGGTTCAGCGCTGACCCTGGTTCTCTGGGTGACCTTGGGCAGGCCTCATGCCCTCTCTGAGCTTCAGTTTCTCCTAGAAAGAGAGACAGTTCAGTCAATGTCTGATGCCTCGAGATCTATTATGCATTGATTCAAATGTGAAAGCAGAAGAGGGTTGTTGGCACATGGAGGAGTCTGTCCTTAGGAAAAAGGAGAACAGAGCAGGAAAAAAAAAAAAGCCAGAAATCTGGATTCTGTCTTGCCTCTGAGTTTCTACACATCATTGATGGCGATTCCCTGCAGTCTGCTAACGCCTTTCCAGTGATGACGTCAAGACTATTAACAGCAACAGTCTCTCCACGGATGGAGGTGGGAGCTAGGGGTGGGTGGGCGGCAGGCCCTCGGCAGGCAGTGATGGGCCCACGGCTAGGACACAGGCTGCAGGGGAAAGCTGGGAGACCTGGCTGCTAGCCTGGGGTCATTCCTATCCCCAGGAGTTCCTCGAGTCCTGGAGGGTCAGCAAGGAAGAAAGGAACTCTCCATCCAATCCTCCCACTGTAACGGGGAAGACACGGAGCCTCAGAAAGAGGCAGGTCTTTGTCCAAAGCCCCTGGTGGATGGGCAGCAAAGCTGGGGTCAGGCGTAGTGTGGCTTGTGACCCCACCCCAGGAGCCCTCCTCAGGCTGAGCTGTCTCTGCTCTTTCTTCTTAACAAGGTGACCCCAAGGTGCAGGTAAGAGCCCTGGATTGGGTGTCAGGCCCCCTGTGTTAATCCTAGCTCTGCCTTCACTGTGAAGCCCCAGGGTCCCCCGGGGCCTCAGCTTCCCCATCCATACCCTGACCACGTTGATCTAAATGAGAGGTTCTAAATTAGTGACCTGCAGGCTACTTGTGAACTACAAAATGACCAACTTTCAATTGGTGTCTGGCCAGTACTAATTAAGAGTTTCCACTTAACGCCTAAACTTATGGCTCGTAAACATTTTCAACACGAGGTCTGTGTGCTCCCATAGGAATGACTAGCTGTGGCTAAGTATCCTCTGCTGCATCTCCAGTTTACCACAGTCCCCTCTGCTCCCTATTGTAGAGCACCTGGCACACTGTCTGTCGCCATCACTTCCAACGTCCTCTTTACAGAGCCCAGCTGAGAGCTCGCCTCACTTCCCCCAGCATCCTGCTGCCCCAAGCATGGGGCTCTCACTGCCCCTTGGGACGGCCACCCCACCAGGGTCTGCATTGGAGAGCTTTCTGACAGAGACCTGAAACCTGTCCCCCTCACAGCTTTTCAGCTGGTCCTGCGCCCTCAGGTCTGAGTGCCCACACTTGTGGCCTCTGACTCCTGCATAGCTCTGCTGAGAGCTCAAGAGGGGGCCACCCTCTTCTGTGTTTTCCTTTAACAAACGGTTCCGCTCCCTCAAATGTCCCTCAGGGACATCATTTCTAGGGCCTGCGGTGGCCTGCTTCCTCTCCTCTGGACTCTTCCTGACACTCGGCCTTCCCCCGAAAGCCAGCTCTTCCCTGCAGACATGCAGCTTGTCCACACCTCCCTTCCCCCTTGAACCCTCGCCATGCTGCCTGGACCCCAGGGTGGCTGATGAGGCGTTCGCCAGCATCCACAGCCCCAGTGCTGCACTCCCCCTGCCCTCGCCCCCCAGCACACTCTCTGCCACAATAGCCACGCCTCTCGGCTCCCACACTCCTCATAGTCTGTCCTGCTTGAAGCCCTCTGCTCCCCTGCATGGGTTTTCTGGGGCTGCCAACAGATGGCCATGGGTGTGGTGGCTTAGAACCATAGAAACGCAGCTCCTCGCAATCTGGAGCAGCAGTCGCCAACCTTTCGGACCTCACGGACCACCAGTGGTCCACAGTCCACTGGTTGGTGACCGCTGGTCCGGAGGCCAGAGGTCTGAAATCAAGGTGTGGGCAGAGCCACGCTCCCCCTGCAGGCTCCTGGAGAGATTCCTTCCCTGCCTCTCCTGGCTGCCGATGGCATCAGCACTCCTTGGCTTGTGGGAGCATCACTCCGATCTCCATCTGCCTCCCCCTGGCCTTTTCTCTGGTGTCTTTCTGTGTCCTCTTCTCTTCACATAGTGACTCCGGTTGCCATCTCAGATTTAGGGATCCACTTAATGTGGTATGATCTCATCTCGCTTCCTAACTCATTACATTTGCAAAGACTCTCGTACCAAATAAGGTCACCTTGAGGTGTCAGGCTGACATCAATTTGGGGGAGGGGGCAGCACTATGAAACCCAGTGCCTTCTCCTCCTCCCATTTCCTCAGGAAGACTGCGCAGTGGCCCTGGCTGGGCAACAGCCCTTCCGTGGCGTCCCCAGCCCCTGGCTTTCCCAGCAGAGCGTGACGTGAAGCATGTATAACTGCCTTCTCTTTGGCCTCCCTGCCAGGACTGTGAGCAACAAAGGAGCAGAGACCTGGTTTGGCTTCTTAGTTCCAAATCCCAAGTACCTGGCTCAGCATGCAGTCAGTTATTGGGAACAGAAAAAGCTGTTTCCAGAACCATGCTGAGCCCATGCTGCAACACTTTGGCCCAGCGTATGCCCGACTCCCCAGGGAAGGGCACCATTCATCGGATCCCCAAATGTGTGAGGGCCCGCCCTTCCCCTTTACCTGCACCAGTTCCTCCCTGACTCTCAGCTCAATGCAGCCTGTTCTCCACACCAAGGTCACTGTCATCACCACAAAACACAGGCTTACATACAGACTGCCCCTCTCAAAGACCGTCCCTGGCACCCCAGTGCCTGCAGGATAGAGTCCAGCTCCTCGGCCCGGCATTCAGGGCCCAGCTGCCCGGCACGGCCTGGGCTCCCGTCCCTCCAGCCTCCATGCACTCACACACACATCCGTGCCCCATCCCTCGGGAGTCCTGGCTGGCGTCCCATTCCTGGATGAAATCCTGACGCAGTTTGGGGAAAGAAACAGCCGGCCTGAGAGTCCCCAGCAGGTTCTAGGAGCCTCACTGTCTGTCGGCTGAAAAACAGGGTCATTTTTCCTCTACGAGCCTCTCTTGGCTTGGGACACGCAGCTGTGTTTGCTTCTGGCCTGAGGACAGCTCTTCCCCTCGCAAGGGCCCTGGCTGTGCACTTCGGAAGGTCAGCATGACCTGGTGCTAGATGGAACTGAGTCTTCAGTGGCTAGGCTGCCCCCTGACCAACAGGACAAGGCACATTCCCATTCCACCAGGGTTTGGGGACACTGGAGGTCCTGGCCCCTGCGGAGCTCTGACTGTTCACCCCAGAGTCAGATAACAGGCCCGGACCTCTGGACTGAGGGGGGGAGGGGGGGGAGGGAAAATGCTCAGGAGGGTAGAAGAGGCGAGGTCCAGGGACCCAGCAAGATGGAGACTGAGAGGTGACAGGAAGAGGAGACAGGCCGATGAAGAGAGAGCAAGTAGCCACAGGAGGACGGAATTCCCAGTGACAGAGAGAGGACCAGGACCAAGGACCAAGTCAGGGAGAGGATGAGAGAGAAAGACAGGGAAGAAGAGAAAAGAGACAGAAGCAATAACAAAAATGAACAAAGGGGGAAAGAAAAGGAGAGATGTTGGGAAGAGGGGAGGGGAGGGGAGAGGAGGGGAGGGGAGGGGAGGGGAAGAAGGAAGGAAGGAAGGAAGGGAGGGAAGCAGGGAAGACAGGGAGGGAGAATTAGTGAGAAGAAAGGCAGAGTTTCCCAGGGAGAAGAGAAACCAGTAGAGAGCAAGGCAGGGATGCTGGGCGGCCTGGCTCCCTTCCCTGGTGTGTCCTGGATCAACCTTGGGTCACACTCACACTGGCCTAGAGACTGCGGCCCAGGATCCCGGGTCCACATGGGTGGCTTCCTCTGTGCCCATCTCCTTTCTCCTGGGAGCTGAAGGTCTCCTCAGATGCGGGTCCAGTTGCATCAGGGACATGACTCAGGAGGCCACTAAACAGACTAGGTCAGGGAAATGCAGGAAGGGAGAAGCATGGAGCCTTAGGGCTGAAGAAGCTCTTGGACCTGCAACAAAGCCTTCTCTTCTTAATGGCCGGGGGCCTGAGTCCATCTTCTCACTTCCATTGTCTCTCCAGATGCACAGACTCTGACATCATGAAGCGGGCCTCTGGGAGGGTCCCATTCAATCCCTCCTCTCTGGATGAAGACCTGGAGGCCTCCAAAGTGGCAACTCCTTGCCCACAGCCACACAGCAGTGGGACCCGTCTCTGCCTCCTGTCATCTCTGGGCAGGCACTTTTAAGCCCAGTCCTGGAGGGCTCCTGAAAACTTTCATGCCGTTTCCAGTAAACTCTGTGCCGATTCTTGGCATGAAGCGGGGAAATGAAGAGGGTAAGGTAGGAATGTAAATAACGGGACACTCTGGGAGTTCATCTACTATGTAATTATAGTATCCCTGGTGGTGGCCCTGGCTGCTCCTTCCAGGGTATATCTGGGGAAGGGTGTCCTGGGCTGATGAGGAGCCCAGTGATGCTCCCTCCGAGGCTCCAAGCCCCCTGGGCTTTTGGAAGAGCATCCTTGGGCCAGGAGCCAGGACTTGTTTGCAGAAACACATGGCGTTCCGGATGCACTGGGAAACGACTCAGCAGTGAGAGCTGGGCATCCTGGGCATCTCAAAAATGGCCCTGGGAGGCTATCCCCGGGCAGAGCAGGGCCTTGTGCCCTCCCAGAGTTTAACTGTTTATGGGCCCATAGCCAGGGCTGTGGAGGGAAACTTAGCTTGCCATCCCGCTGGAATGCCCTGAACACGAGGGTGTCAGCAGTGATGGCCCAGGCACAGCTGCTCAGGTGAAGTCCAGAATCCCGGATCGCCGTAGCAGTGGTCACGCCTCTCCTCCCCCAGTTTATGAAGCACTGACAGTGGGTTTGACACTCTTGTGCTCTCTACATGTTTCAGGTCATTGAAGCCTCACTGTCTTATGAATTAGGTCCAATTCTGAATTCCTTTTATGGATGGGAAAACACACTCAGATAGGTTGAGAAGTCAGTCTGAGGCCACACGGTGGGTAGGCGTCCCAGCTGGGTTCTGATTTCAAAGGCCTCGTTAAACTATATGTGAGTGAGGTGGGGAGAGGCAGGTGCCTTCAAACATCTACTGCCTTCTGCTCCGGCTGGTGCCCTCTGCCAGGTAGTGATCATGCTAACCCCTCTCTCTGACAGACAATGATCATACTAACCCTTCTCTCTGCCAAACAGTGATCATGCTAACCCTTCTGACAGACAATGATCATAGTAACCCTTCTCTCTCACAGACAATGATCATGTTAACCCTCCCCTCTGCCAGATAGTGATTATGCTAACCCTTCTCTCTGTCAGACAGTGATTATGCTAACTCTTCCCTCTGTCAAACAG
Source organism: Myotis myotis (assembly GCF_014108235.1). Taxonomy (NCBI): domain Eukaryota; kingdom Metazoa; phylum Chordata; class Mammalia; order Chiroptera; family Vespertilionidae; genus Myotis; species Myotis myotis. The sequence continues at coordinate 10,315,400 of NW_023416316.1, forward strand.
TGATCATGCTAACCCTTCATGTGCACAGGACCTGGTGAAACATTCCAAGCCCTTTCTCATGTACTCTCTGGTTTCATCTTTGCAACAACTTGAGGAAGTATAATCAATGATCTGCATGTTGTGATGAGATGAATTAGCTCCACTTCACAGATGAGGAAGATGAGGTGAGAAGTACCTTCCCCAGGGATCTGCAGGCTGGATCTGGCCCTTCCTGTCCCCAGTGTTGGATTTGTTTTTTTCTATTGCAAACAGGGTGACTTGCAGTTAGAAGGCACCTCTTCATTCATACCCTCACCACGTACTTCTGACAAGTCCACAGGTGTGTGGACAGGACAGAGTCAGCGCATGGAGGTAGAAAAGGGGAAGGCGGGTGTGAGAGTCAGCGTGGGTATGAATCTCAGCTCTATCTCTTTGTGTCATGTGACTTTAAGCAAAATGTTTCCTCCTTTAATCCCTAGTTTTCTCATCTATGAAGTGAGAGGTGATGATGAAGATTAAGATGGTGATGATCCCCACCTCAATGTGCAAGTCTTACAGCTCACTGAGTTCAACCTTTCCATTTCACAGATGAGAACATTGAGGCCCAAGGAGGGATGGAGAAGGGGCCCCAACTCTTACTGGTAGCAAGTGTGGGAACTGCTGTCTGACTCTTGACCTCAATGTTGGCATGTGGTTGCAGTACCCAGGCTCCTTTGGCATTCCTTCCATAGAGCTGAGGCCAGGGAGGTGAGGATGGGCCTGGGGCAAGCCTCCGAATGTGTGGGAATGCGCCCCCCACCCCAGGAATCAGGCCTGGCTGCCACTGTGTGTTTGCTCAGGACCCTTTGGCCGTCATCCATGGTTAGAGAAAGATAGGGCAGCCAAGGCAAGACAGAGGCTAATTACCTTGGATAATAGGAAACTGGGGATCGGCAACAAGGAGGGTGTCTAGGCCTCTGGCCAAGCAAGGGCAGGAGCCATGGGTGCCCAGCCTGGCCCAGCCCATGTATCATGAGTAGAGATTCCTGCTCAGGGTCACCCTCCAACTCCAATAACCCAAGGGTGTAGGAGCTGGCCACACTGTCAGACCTTCTGCAGACCCTCTCCCTCTACTGCTTTTTGTTTGCTTTCATTCAAAAGCAAAACAAATGAAACAAACAAGGAAATTCAATTTGAACAGGGCCTGAGCACTGGTGTTTCTGTTTTGTTACACCAGGGTGAGCTTAGGACAGAAACCCAGCCTTGACTTTCACTCCTCCAGTTGGTCTCAACCCCGTGGCACTATGTAAAATGGCATGATAGACGGGCTGCAAAAGCAATGTGCCTTTCTAAATGGGATGGAGAGAGGGAGTAGGGATGGAGGGGGCCTGATTGAGAGAGAGAGAGAGAGAGAGAGAGAGAGAGAACAAGATAGCAAAACTCAAAGAAATAGCAGAGAAACTGAGACACACAGTAACAAAAATTAAGAGCATAAGCAATAGAAAGGTGAAGAGTGAATAGTTGAGAGAATGGCAGGCAGACAAAGTCAGGGTGCTATGCAGAAAACACACAGAGAGAGAATGAAAGGCAAGAAGAGACAGAGATTCAGAAAGGCACGGTAGTGCAAAACAAAAGTGAGAGAGGTAGAAAAGTTGGAAAGGCCAGAGCCCAGAAGGAGGTAAAGGGCACAAATGAGGAAAATTCCCATGGCAAAGCTATATTCCCAGAACTCTCAAGCTGGGGTCAATCTCATACACCTTCATTTTGAAGATGCTAAACTTGATAAACAAGGAGAGGGACGTTTAGCTCAAGGTCCCAGTGGCAGAAGTGGTGGTGGTGGAATATGAACCCAGACTCCCTGCCTGACAGACTGATCCTGCACACCTGTGCCCCCTGAAGCCTTCCATCCCATGCTCTGGCAGCATGGATGAGGGGTTTGGTGTCCAGTGGTCCTTAATAAAAACTCGGGGGCTTGAACCCATGCTCTCTTTCTATCCTATTTCTTCCTGAAAGATTCTGGATGGTCATTCTTTCCAGGGCTAGTGGGACCCCCACCTGCCTTACAGGATATAAATTCCTTCAGGACTATCCTTGAAAGAAAGGTAACCTGCAACTAAGTCAAGCAGAATGAAGCAGAAAGAGGAAGAAAGTAACTAACATGCTGCAGGCCTCCTGGAAACCAGGAGATCTGGTCAACCCTGAGCATGGAGTTTCTCATGTAGTGCTCTTCCCTGTAACCCTATGGGATAAGAAGGATGACCAGCCCTCTCCTTCCAGAAGAAGAAGCCAATGCCACCTCCTCTGTGAATTCTGCCAAGATGTCCCACTGGAAGAGGTCTGGTAACCTACTGTACTTTGGGGATTCCGTGCCTAGAGCTCTCACTGTTCCCAACTGATGGTTGCCTTTCTGCATAAAATAAAACTTGGGCCCCAACACCTATGTGAGGTGCTTATTCAGCCAGTGGCAGAATCCGAGTCAGAAGGCCCAATGTTCAGCTTACAGTCCTGAGTTTGGTACATGAATATGTTGGGTGTTGCCAATGAGCCTGAATATGTCAAGTGTTCACCATGGTCTTTAGAGAAGTCATGGTCTCCCCGAGGAAGTGGGAATAGAATGCTCTGGAGGTAAGGGAGATTCACAGATTGTGGAGGGACTACTATTTATTGAGCACATACTTAGATACTTTGCTAGGAGGTTTCTTGTTTATGTTCATGGTACTCTGCATCCTAAGTTTTATTATTTCTGTTTTACTGGGGTTCCTAGAGGTACAGCGACTTATCTAATGGTTACTTATCTAAAAATGCCAAATCAAGATTGGAATACACAGTCTGTGGCCTTTCATATTACAATTAGATTTTAAGTTATCTGACGCTAGAACCTTTGTCGTAATCACATTCGCACCTGCATTTCCTAGCCCAGTGCCAAGACATTGGAAACCCTCAAAATATAGCTGCTGAATAAGTAAATGAGTGCTGGATGAGTCAATAAAAATGCAAATGAATAAAAGAACTGATGAACAAATAAGTGAATGATGGAATATAAATGGATGAATAAATGGATGAATGGAAGGGATGGATGGATGGATGAATGGATGGAAGAAGCAAGAGAGAGATGAATGGAGGGAAGAATGGTTGGGTAGATGAATACATGAATGAATCACTGAGCGAGTGAATAAAAGAAACAAATGAATGAGTTGAATAACTGCAGTAATTGTGATAATACTGCTCACCTTGTTAACAACTACAGCTTTCTAGCTTGGTAAGAGAGCTGGTCTATCGCTTCATGATTAGGGTACAGGAAGAAAACTGGTCTCTAGAACTCTATGTTATAGCTTATGATGGCCACTTCCAGATGTGGAAACACTCACTGAGACAGGAAACAAAAGGAAAATAAGCCCCCTTTCCCTCTGAGATTACAGAGGGGGCTCAGAATGACCTCCTTTTTCATCTCCAGAAGTTTGGATGCAATGACACTAATGTACTCTATGAAGGAGTGATAATGCTGCTATTTCTAAGGGACTGGCTGGATCTATCACTAAAAATCTATATGTACATACATGTATATGCATATATACTTATGCACATGTATATGCATATATGGATAGCATGTTTATATATGCATAGTATGTATATATACTTCAGATGTGCTAACATAATATTTTTCAGAGGAGCTGTCACAGAACTGAGAAAAGAACACAAGGCAAGGGCCCCTGCGCCAGCCCTCCGTGCTAACTTGCCACTTTCCCTCTCGGCCTACAGATTCTGCGTCAGCTGGAGGTATGCTTTTGGGTTTCTGGCCTCCCTGGGCCCTACAGCACTAACCATGTAAGATTCTGTGACTTACTGTGGCCACGCTTCTCCAGTGGATACTTGGAAACCTTAGCATCTCAAGGTGCACACACAGGCTGGCCTATAAAACACTGGGTTGGCCTGGCCAGGCTACGCATGCCTTGCCTCCCAGACTGAAACCAGCCCTGTCTGCTTCACACTCCCCACGCACCCAGCAGGTCTTACTTGTAGAGGCCGTCGGGCTCCAGACACTTGAAGATGACGGAGTAGATACTGACTTCGGGGACCTCTCCATGGCTTCGACCAGCTGCTACACAAGATGTGCCCAGGCCAGAGAGTAAGTCATCGGCAAAACTCAGGAATTCTCCTGGAGGGAGACAGAGAAAGATAAGCTCCCCGGCTCAGGCCTTGGTGAGCAGACATTCTTGCTGCTGTCCAATCCCATCAACTGTCTGCATACCACTGGTGAGTGCATTAGTGGAGAGAATAAGCACAAGATATGAAGATGACACCGCTCAGTACATAGCCCTGAACTCCTTTAAATTCACCCGTGAACTTTCTCAACTGTAAGTGGGGATACTAGTACCTACCTTCATAATATTGTACCAAGGTTTGATTGATGTAAATTATTGTGTAATAAAAATGCATGAAAAGCCTAGAGAATTGCACTTCCCTTCCTGTATAACAAAGGAGTTGAACTAAGAATAGAAAATAGGTTTTGTGTCCCCTGGCACTAGATTCATGGAGTGTTGTGATGGACAGACACCTGGTTTAGCTAAGGAGGTAGGAATTTCAAGACTGATCAGTGATGAGGGGCATGGGATAGAAAGGGACGGTGAGCCCTGGCTGGTTTGTCTCAGTGGATAGAGCATCAGCCTGTGGACTGAAGGGTTCTGGGTTCAATTCCAGTCAAGAGCACATGCCTGAGTTGCGGGCTTGATCCCCAGTGGGGGGCATGCAGGAGACAGCCAATCAATGATTCTCTCTCATCATTGATGTTTCTATCTCGCTCCCTCTCCCTTCCTCTGTAAAATCAATAAAAATATATTTTTTAAAAAAGAAAGGGACGGTGGAAGAATAAGAGCTGGATGCTGTGATTTATAGTCATCTAGCCATCAGGTTTTATGTATTTACTAGAGGCCCAGTGCACGAAATTCGTGCAAGAGTAGGCCGTCCTTCCCCTGGCTGACGGCACGGCTTCCCTCAGGCACCCAGGACCCGGGCTTCTCTCTCAGCCCCAGCTTCGTCTGGAAGGTCGTTCGGAAGGATATCAATTCTAATTTGCATATTATGCTTTTATTATTATAGGTTTTTAAGGTTTTTAAATTGATTTTTTAGACAGAGAGGAAGGGAGAGGGAGAGAGAGGGGAAACATCAACTTGAGAGTGAGACATCAATCAGCTGCCTCCTGCATGCCCCTTACTGGGGATCGAGCCCACAACCCAGGCACGTACCCTGACTGGGAATCTAACCAGCCACCTTGCAGTGCACAGGACACCCAACCCACTGAGCCACATCGGCCAGGCCAGCCATCCTCTGTTAGAAAGTAGCTGATGTTTACTAGAAGTAGGAGTGATGCAGAAGATTTGGTGAAGACTAGAAAGAATGCACATTTGGAACCCTGAGATTTCATCTTAGCTCTGTGAAGAATTTGCTGTATAGCTTTGGGAAACTCAATTCCCATCTCAGAGCTGTGATTTTCTCCTCTGTAAAGTGGAGGTGCTAGAATCACTATCAGGATTTTTGAAAAATAAAATAAAAATGTAGATATGCACAAAGATTAAGGTTTGAGGATAGACATCGTGGCACTATTTAAACGAGCAAGAGTTTAGAAACCAAATGTTCAACGACATAGAAAGAGCAATATCAATTAGAGTTCAATGGTGCAGTGGAATATTTTATAGCCCCTAAAAGTAATATTGTGGAATAACATGAGTAACATGAAAGGATATTCATGACATATCAAGTTTATAAACAGGTTACACAATTACAGAATAATCTCACTTGGGGTGGAAATTTTACATGTGTATCTATTTAGAAAGAGAAGAAAAAAAAATACAGCCAATGCATAACAGTGGCTTTGTCTGCAAAGTGAGATAATGGGTACTTTTTCCTCTCATGTTTTTGCTTATCTCTGTTTTGTTTTTTTAATTACCTACAATGAACATGGGGGAAAAAATCAATAAAATTTACTTAAAAATAGATAAAGTGAATGAGCCAGACCAAATGGCCGCGGAGTTCCCTTCCAAGTCTAAAATAGGATGATTTCGGAGCAAAGCAGGCATGTGTGGTATTTGATACCACACAGTATGAAACGGTCTGAGGCCTCTACACTGCTGAGTCCTGGTCCTGCCTGACCCAGAGGGCCCCACACTCTCTACGCACTTGTATGCTCAGGAATAAACAAGAGGAGCATGTCCGTTCAACGCTACCTTCTCTACCTGGGCTGAAGGACAATCTGATTTGATGGAACCATCACCAAACAGTGTCTGGGACTACTGAGACCCAGAAAAGCCACGTGGCACATCTGTCCCAGGGAACAGGGTGGGCAGCCCATGCGGATCGCTTCCTGTCCGCCCTGCTAAGGGAAGTCCACTCTCCACTCAGAAGTGGACCGTGTTAACGCTTGTCTGATTGAAGTGTCTGGATGGGCCTGGATTTGGGTGAATGACGGTTCTCTAACATATCGCTCCCTGTGGTCCAGGACAACAGAGCGGATGGTCAGTGTTTTCTGTTTTCCACTTTTTACTTATGATTTATTTAATATGTTTGTATTGATTTCAGAGAGGAAGAAAGAGAGAGAGAGAAATAGAAACATCAGTGTTGAGAGAATCATTGATCGGCTGCCTCATGCGCGCCCCACACTGGGGACTGAGCCCACAACCTGGGCATGTGCCCTGACCAGGAATCGAACCATGACCTCCTCGTTCATAGGTGAATGCTCAACCACTGAGCCATGCCGGCCAGGCCTCTGTTTCCCCCTTTTTAAAACGACGGTGTACAGTGCACAGCCTTGATCTGTAGATGCCGGAGCGCATGTCTGGATCAGGCTGACAGAGACAGGCCAGTTCAGCGGCTCTCGCCAGACAGACTCGGGACCGAATTCTATTTCCACCCTTTATTGCAAATCCCTTAACCTCTTAAAGTCTCAGTTTTCCTTTCTGTGACCAGGGACCAATAACTCTTTTATAGGTTTGCAGTCTAGAAAGAAAAGTGGAGTCTAGGAAGAAACTTTCGGTCCAGAACCAGAGGTCTTGCTAGACAATAAAGAGGTGAATGAACCCCTTTTCTCATCCCCTATGTCTCCTGGAGGCCTCTTGTGTCAGTGCCTTTCCTGGTAAAATCATAAACCAACAACGTGCCTCTTCCAATAGGTACCAACGCAGAGCAACGCACGGGGTGAAAATTGGAAATAAAAGCAAGCAAGCGGGGGTGATGGTGGTGGACATGGGATCATTCACCGAAGGGAGTGGGGGCTTTGTCTTGCTTGGTTTCTTAGGATTCCCAGTCTGGCTGCTTACACTTGTTTTCTCTGAGCTTGGATCCATGTCTGTGTGCTTTTCAATTTGTTCCCAGACAGCCACTGGAAAAGTTGGCCCTTCGTGAGGGAATGCAGTATGCTGTGGCCTGTATTAATGAGCTGTCTTCAGGCCAAAAGATGGCTGACATTCATTTTCAAATGGGCATAGCTTTTCAGATATTTCCATGCATTTCAGGATAATTTAGACCATGGACAAAAGCCCCATGAATGCTGGCGCACAGTTCTACGGTTTACAGGTTCAGTTCAAGTGAAGAAATTGGATAACGTGGAGCATATATCGAGTCATTCCAAGGGCATTCTGAGGACATGTAGGTCCCAGTTCTGTTTGGGACTAACTATCCATAAGGATCTTCCAATGGGAAGAATTTAGAAGAAGAAAACGGACCTTTAGCAGTGACTTTTCTTTTTTCCATATAATCCTCACATATAATGAGGTAAATGGTAGTGTCTCCATTGTAAAGCTAAGATGACACTTGCAAATTTAGGAAGAAACGGGGCTGAGATTTGAACCCCTTTTCTTCCTAATGCCAAAGCCATACCTTTTCGTTTATACGATGCTGCCTCCTAGAGAAAGTTTATAGAGAGTGAGCTTTCTCAATCCTCTTCAATTTGCCATTGAATTCCTGCCACTCTCTTAGCTCTATGGGCTTGAGGAACGAACTAATAAAAGAAATGGTCCCTGACCTTCTACAGCTTGTAATCTGACAACGGGAAGGGTTGTTAAATAGAAGAACAGACCCATAAAGTAAATTGTAATATTGCTTTTCTTGGCACTCTGTTCCAGAAGGTTTAAACACGACCTAGATGGAGGCAGGTGAATGAGGCAACCCCTCCCTGGCCCTCCTCACTTAAGGGAGGGTGGGGGGGAGATAAAAGAGGCCTGGGGCTTCTCTATGCACAAACGCATTTCAGTGCAATTCTCCACATACATGTGATTCCACAGGATAACATACTCCACGCGCCTGGCAGCGGTACAGCTGATGGACAGTAACACAGTGCAGTGGTGAAGAGGTGAAGAGGCTGGGCTCTGAATTTACTCTGCCTGAGATTAAATCCTGGCCCACCCCACTTACAGCGCGCCTTGGACAGGTCCTATTTTCTCCTATGTGAATGGGCATAACCACAGCACCTAACTTGCAGTGCTGTTGTGAATAGCATATAAAATATCGTGTACATTGTTAGAAGCCAATCAGCACAATGTCTGGTAAACTGCAAGAGCTCAAAAATATTTCAACTATCAGTACTGTTTTATATTTTTTTATGTTTTTATTGATTTTTAGATAGAGAGGAAGGGAGGGAGAGATGGACACATCAATGACGAGAGAGAATCATTGATGGGCTGCCTCCTGCACGACCCCTACTGGGGACTGAGCCCACAACCCAGGCATGTACCCTGACTGGAAATCGAACCCGGGAACTCTTGGACCATGGGGCCAGCCTGGCATATCAGTATTGTTTTTGTCACTATTGTTGTCATAACCCAGAGAGAGACAAGGACCCTTAGAAATTTTTGTTTTTGTCCAACCTACTCCTTTGCCGGGTGACAAAATTGATGCCCCGAGAGGGACAGGGGCCTGTCCGTGGCCACACACTGAGTGGGGGTAGACTTGGAACAAAGCTTGCTCTCTTAATCCTAGGGTCTATCAGATAAGGCATAGCAGCCGACCTAGGAGACCGTGTTACCGGGAACTGAAGAGCTTCCGGAGCTGCCCCCTGGAGACCTTGCTCCTCAGATTCTGACCAACTTTATTCCACATGAGTGTGAGCCACGGCTCCTGGACATTTACTATGTGCTGGGCAGTGTATGAGGCACCAGGTTCCACCTGGCTAGCTTCTCAAACTTGGAAACTTTGAGAAAGATCAAAAGCCCAGGAGAGACAGGAGGAGTGCAGCTGGTTTCCAATGTGGAGCCTAGTCTAACTGTGGTCTGCAGATTAGAAAATCTAGAACTCAGGGGTGAGAAGGAACGGCCACGGTGGGGGGAGGGGCTAAGTCTGTCTCCTCTACCCACACTGACCTTCCACCAGACGAACTCCCCTTTAATCTGTTTTCTATACTGATGGCTTGTGTTTTATTTGGGTTGGGGGAAAACACTTTAAAAATAAAAAGCTTGGCTGAAAAGTTTTATTGCTTGAAAAGTTTGAATCCCAAAACCCTGCCACCTTCTCTGATAGAAACACACACATACCCCTAGGGCTTTGCTGCCCAGTAACCAGCTCCTGGCCTCTGAGATCCTCGTCCCTTCCGCGAGGACACTGCCTGGGCTGCCCCTGCCTCTCCTCCCGGGCACACTGTTAGGGCAGAATCCTCCTGGACCAAGGCTGCTGCTGCAGTCAGCCTCACCCAGGCCTGTCCAAGACGCTCACATTCTTTCTCTGTTTTCCTTTCCTTGAAAACAGATAGGGAGTTGGGAGTCGCTGTAGGAATGTGCCTGTTCCCCATTATGGCTCTTCTGGGGCTGTAACCCGAGTGGCTGGGGCCAGATCCCCACACATTTCTTCATCAACTCAGCCTCGAGCCTCGCTCGCAATACGATCCACAGAAAGGGTCGACCATGATTCTGCAGAAGCTCCCGAACCAGCCCAACAGAGCACTGAGCCATTTTTCTAGAGGCCCCACCCCTGCCTCCACTCTCTCTCCTGCTCCTTTCATCACTCCCTCAGCCCTCTTCCTCTTTGGTGCTCCCTCTCCCTCTCGGGTCTCTGTCTCCCCTCTCCCTCAGCCTCTCATTGAAGTCCCAGTCAGAGCTGGCCACCAGAGCAAATTGAAAACACGTTGGGAGAAAAGCAGCAAGAAATTCCAAAATAGAAGGGGCGGGAGCAGGGCGTTATTCAGCCCAGGTGGTGAGAAAGATCCCCTGCTCAGGACTCCACACTCTTTTCAGGAAACACCAAGGGGATTTAGAGGCCACCGGGGCTGGCCTGGCCCCTCCTTGCCTGCAGCGGCTCCCTGCTGGGTGCCCACCTTTCCTTGGCTGGGGCAAATGTAGGCAGTCATTCTGAGGTAGAGTGCTTCCTGGAGGACCTCTCACCGTCAGCTGGAGTGGACTCTTCTTCCCGTACATGATGCTGCTTTAACGTGAAAAGCCAGGGTGTGCTGGTGCTGGCCGTGCGACATAGGGCAAAGGAGTGCATTTGGTGGGTGGGGCAGAAGAAACCTGTTTTTTTTGTGTTTGGAGCCAGATTCCACCACTTACGAACTATATTATCTAAGGATAATATCTTCATCTGGCAAGTGGGTGGTCATCAGAGAATCCAGCCAGGAATCAATGATACATGTGGCATCCCGGCTACATGGATGGTTCCCCCATCTCAGTGCCCCGCACGCTGCTACCTCCCTCTTCCTCCTTAGGTCCCATCAATTTGTCTCATAACTTTTTAGTGGCCAAACTCGGCTGCTTTTAGGTACACTGCATGATATCGAACTCCCTTGAACTTCCTTTTCCCCCCAAAAGAAGTAAATTTTAAAAGAAGGAAGAAAGAAAGCAAGGAAGGGAGGGAGGGATGAAGGAAAGAGGAGAAAATGTTTATTTAGCTCTTACTATACGGTATCAAAAGTGTGTGACATTTTTACTTATATTGTCTTGCTTGAATGTTCAAAACAAACCATGTTGATTAATATTCAATACGACCTAATGAATTAGGTTCACTGAGCTTTTACAAATGAGGAATTAGATTCGAGGTAGGTTCAACCACCTGCTTAACAAGATCCCTAGAAATGGTGGAGGGAAGGCTAGAACCAGGGCATCGGAGGTGCAGAGTCTGTTTGTCCTGCTGCACGCTGGCCTACAGGCAGGGAGATGTGCTGGGGTCCAACCCCAGCAGGTCCAGGGGTCCCCAAAGGTGTGGACAGAGTCGGCGAAGAAGGAATGACACAGAGGCAGCGTTCAGTTGATCAGCAGCCTAGCCAGGATCTCTAGCCAGGTTCTGGTCAGGATCTCCAGCGAAGTTCTGGTTAGGATCTCCAGCCAGGTTCTGTGTCCATGTTCTCTTGCTAGGTTCTCCAGCCAGGTTCTGTAGCCATGTTCCCTCGCTAGGTTCTCCAGCCAGGTTCAGTCACCAGGTTCTAGTCAGGTTCTCTTGCCGTGTTTTATCCAGGTTCTGTAGCCAGGTTCTGTCTCTAGGTTCTTCAGCCAGGTTCTCTCGCTAGGTTCTGTCTCTAGGTTCTGTGGCCAGTTTCTGTCCAGGATCTTTTGCCATGTTCTCTCCAGCGAAGTTCTTCTGTCTCTAGGTTCTGTGTAGGTTCTGTGTCTAGGTTCTGTGTTCTAAGTTCTGTCTCCTGTTGTCTTGTTACATCTGTATTTATACCAGTTGATTCCAATCCTATCAATCTCTATTCCAAAGGTTAGGGCGTTTCTTATCTCCAATCCAGGGAGTAAAGATTATGTAGCTTAAGCATGATTGTTTGTAGTTAAAGTGATTAATTACCCGCCTGGCACTTAGTTAAGGGGTTTTATCCCCTCCCTAACTTCAGGGGAAAATCCCTACCTGTGGAAACAACCTTTCTCAGAGAGGTGACCTTGGTTAAAACACATAATGCCAAGAAGGTGAGCAAACATATTAAGAACAGTATGCCATATATGCCAGGTCCCTTGAAACAGCAAGGATGGACTGGCTCCCGGCAGAGATGCTTTTGGCAGGAGTTGTCGTGGTCCCCTCTGAGGCAGCAGTGCCAGCAGCAGGCTGGCCATGCAGGTATTCATGGAATTCTGAGAAACTTAACTTCAGTGGTTGAAGCCCGACCCACCCGCATCTCCCCAACACCAGCACCTGGCGTTAGAACGCTTTAGGAGAGGCAGGCTGCCTCCGGTGTGGCCTCCTTCCAAAGTGGATAGGACTCCCATGGTCTAGGGGAGAAGGGACTGTCAGAAAGTGAAGTCCTCCAAAAAAGGGAGTAGTGGTCCAGCAAGTACCTGCTGAGAGCCTCTAAGTGCCAGGCCCTGTGCTGAGGGGCTCTGGCCCATCGAAGGCATCTGTTGGTTCCACTAATAGCACCCTAGTTTCTACTAAGAGCACCCTAGTTTTCCACTGGGGTCATCCCCACCCCCTAATTTCAGTCCATATGATTTACGTGTAGCTAAGGCCTCTCCCCTCCTCCAGAGATGGACATGAGATCAGTGGCCTGATTTTCCGTGTCAAGAGGCCAAAAAGAGATAAACAAGTGACCCAAGCCTGACCAACCAGACTAACTCTTGGGACGGAGACCAGGTCCCGATGACGTCACTTGAAGGCTTGTGTCAGTGTGTCTGAACGCTGATACACCTGTGGATATTTTAAATATATGTACGAATATTTTCCCTTTTCTGTCAAAGGCAGTTTCCATTTTTTTCTTTTACTTGCAAACAGGAGTCCTACCAGATACAAGTTCTGCCTGGCTACAATGGCTCAGTTGGTTGAGTGTCGTCCCATGCACCAAAAGGTTGCCAGTTCGATTCCTGATCAGGGCAACATACCTGTGGTTGCAGGTTCAATCCCTGGTGGGGGGCCATATGAAATGTAACCAATTGATGTTTCTTTCTCACATCTCTCTCTCTGTCTCTCTCTCTCTTCTTCTTTCTAAGCATGTCCTCAGATGAGATTAAAAAAAAAAAGTTCTATGAGGTCAATTTTAATGATTACCACTTTATACATGCACAAAAAAAAATTGTTTATAGGTCTTAAGCAAGTTGCCCAAGGTCACACTCCATCTAAATAACAAGGCTGACTTTAAATCCAGAGCTGTCAGACTCCAAAACCTGAGCCGTTCCCATCATAAAATACTACCCAGGGCAAGGGACACAAAGAGTCCATTCTTGAACAAAAATCACTGCATATTTCCAATGCCCTGCTTCCTGTGGCCTCGTCTTCTGGCCTCATCGCTCATGTTCCCTTCCTCACTTACTCACCAGCCACGCTGGCCCGTGTCCCCCACGCCAGCATGCCAAGCACGTTCCTACCCCAGGGTCTCCAACCTGGAGAGCTCCTTCCAGATCACTGCTTAAATGTCACTTCCTCAGAGGGGCCTCCTCCAGCTACTCAGCCGCACTGAATCACCCTATTGCCCTCTGGTCCTTCTCCCTACTTTACCTCTTGCCATTACATGTGTCTTGTTCTCTCGTATGTTGATGGATTAAAATGTTATCTGTATCTCTCACTTCAAGCGCCAGGAGAAAGGGCCACTGTGGAGCCTGTACACAGTGGGTTCCCCATAAATATTTTTCTAGGGAGTGTATGTATTTACTGCGTAGCGTAAGCTGAGCTGATGGCTGGGAACAACATGAAGAAGAATGTCTTAGTCTTGGGTCCCTGGAAAGCAGAGCCTATGAGAAGGGCTGGGTGCAGACGGGTTATCTGGGAGGTGCTTCTGAGAAGCAGGCATGGGGGAAGGGAAAAATGAGATGGGACAGAGGAAAAGTCAATAGAGAGGAGTGTCACTAAGTCCCCACAGGGACCTCTAGGAAGGGAATGAGATGGTGAGTAAGTGAGGAAGGGAACATGAGCGATGGCTGAAAGCGGGGGAGCTGGGGCATGTATCCCCCGATTCCCGATTCCACAGACAGAGAGCCTCCCCGGGAGAGTAAATGTCCCCACACTGTTTTTTTTTTAGCTGTGCTCACTCATGGGCATACAGAGCCCCCTCAGTCTTGCATGAGGCCACAGGGCAGAAGCTGGAAGTAAGCGTTCAGTACCACTGGCAGCACCTGGCTGTGGACAGACTGCCCAGCATGCTCCACGGGCCAAGAGGATGGGGCATGGCCCTTTGAGGGGCCTGCTACAGAGGTCCGATCTCTGCCTTTAAGACATTTTCAGAAAGAGAAATAGGTGTGCCTTCCTCACTGAGTCCTAGGACCTCGCTGAGCTGTTGAAACAGTCTGCAAACAGTTGCTGAACACCCAGGAGGTGCCGGGGGGGGGGGGGGGGATTGGGGAGGGGGGAACGAACCGCTGTGGACACAGCACAAAGCCCCCTCCTTCTCTGTGGTGCTCAGAGCTGAGCAGGGCAGAATCGCAGCAGTTGTTTTAATGAGCGACCCGTCGGAGTCCTGCAACTTATTATTAATACAGAATTCAATAATACTAGCCTCAGCATTAACAGGCACTTGGCTAATAGAGTCTGCCCTTTCCTACAGTTGGATAAATGAGGGCCATTAAAAGCCCTCGTCATCCCCACCGTCCCGAGGACAAATGATGCTGATACATTTGGCCCAAGAGGGTATTGCTAACACGTGTGAGGAGAGCCGACCTGGGGACCGGACTGCGGAGGAGGAGGAAGGGGCCCGGAGCCAAGGCCCGCCGCTGCCGTCACTCTCTGAGGACCAGTGTGTTTACTGTGGGCGCAGCACTCACCCACGGAGGGTTTTCTTTCCTTTCTTTCCTTTTTTAAAATCTCAATCCTACGGGTTACACGACTGTGAAGTGGAAACAACCAACTGAACAAAATGTGCTTCTCATCAGGGTCTCTGTTCCTCACAGTGGTCCTCAACCTTCTGGCCCTTTAAATACAGTTCCTCATGTTGTGACCCAACCATAAAGTTATTTTCGTTGCTACTTCATAACTGTAAATGTTGCTACTGTTATGAATCGTCATGTAAATATCTGATATGCAGGATGGTCTTAGGCGACCCCTGTGAAAGGGTCGTTTGACCACCAAAGGGGCCGCGACCCACAGGTTGAGAACCGCTGTGTCTAGCACGTCCCACGTTCTCTGGGCTGGGCCCTTGAGTCAGCGCCTCCCTCCCTGTGCAAGCGGCCTGCCGTGGTGCTGACGGAGGGGCTGGAGGGCCCCTGTGGCCGAGATTGTGATGAAACAGCCTATAACCTGAAGAGCTGGGCTTAGGACTCTCCTTTTGTCAAGAGGAGAAGTGAGGCTCCGGGAGGCGGGGCAGGCTGCCAACCACGCGGCTACCGCAGAGCACAGCAGCTCGGCCTTGCACCAGGCTGATCTGAGTCCAGGGCCTGTGGTTTTGTCACAACACGCGCTTCCTAATTGCTCTGTCTCGACGGCCTTGGTCTCCTTGTCTCTGTCAGTCTCACTCTGCCAGGGGTCGGGAGGAGTGAATTACATTCAGTCCATAAAAATACAAAAGTAGTTTATAATCTGGGGAGCATGCTGCACACGTAAGGAGTGGTTGTTAAGGGAAACCCACAGAGAGCCAGGTGAGGCAATGAATGCGTCAGAGGGGCGCTGCTGGGTTAGAAGGGGGGAGGGGAGGCCAGGCTTTGCGAGGCACTGAGGTTTGTGGGTGTTCAGAGCTAAAAACAGGCCAGGGCACACAGAGTGTGGGGATGAAGAACTTTTCCCCAGGGAAAGGCACAGACACACCCACAGGAGACACAGAGGGATTTCTGCAGCACAGGACAGGAGGGAAGAGCTGGGGGGATGAGGATGCTGAGTGCAGAGGAATGTACAGCTAGCTCCCTGAAACTGGAGCTCCCAGATTCCCCTCAGCTCTGGAGGGCGGGTTTCTCTATCTGCCCATCAGCTCAAGTCCCACCTCCTCAGCCTGCAGCAGCCAATCTAGAGCAGACCTGGGCCACCCACTACCGAATATTTCCTGGAATTTTCTTCTGGGCATTAATGACAACCTATAGCTACTCTGTTTGCTTATTTACCTCTTTATTGTTATCCGATTACTAAAATGTTAGCTCCAGAACTCCAGGAGCCTGTCCACTGTGGTCCAGCATGTCATGGTCTCCCCAGTGTGTAGCAGAGTGTGGGGGGCACAGTAGCTGTTCATTAAGATGCACTGATGGATGAGGGAGAAGGAGG
Source organism: Myotis myotis (assembly GCF_014108235.1). Lineage (NCBI taxonomy): Eukaryota > Metazoa > Chordata > Mammalia > Chiroptera > Vespertilionidae > Myotis > Myotis myotis. Next base: position 10,331,435 of record NW_023416316.1, read on the forward strand.
CTGGAGAGATGGATTTGGAAACCTGTTGAGACAACTGGCGCTCTTCCCTTAAGTTTTGCTCATACCCAATCTTTCCTCCCAAAGCTTTCCTTGGCCACCCTCCATCCACAGAGGGTCAGGCCCCTCCGGGGTTCCCACGCGTCCTTGCTTCCCACCACTATGGTCCTTAACCCAATGCCCTGAGATCACGTACTTAGTGCCGCCCTCCCCTGTGGACTGGGAGAATTTATGGAAAGGGACCTAGCCTATCTTATTCACCATCTGAGCCCTGGACCTGGGCGTGCGGAATGAGCACATCAATGAACGAGCAAAGCTTCCTTTCTGGCTGGAAGTCAGCCCAGGTGGGCTAGGGGTTCCGTGCACACTGTCCTTTGCACCGTGTCCCATGAGGACAGCAGATCTAGCGGGAAGGAGCAGTGATTGCAGAGTTGGGGACATGAGCTGCACCCCCACCTCCCGGGGAGACTCTGTGAACATGGGTTCACCTTGCTGCCAAAGCAGACGGCTGTGACCGAACAAAGGGGCATCAAACACTGCCCCAGCCTCTGCCTGACTTGATCTTGCAACTAACCCCAATGTTGTAACCCTCCTGACTTTTCTCTATATTTGCCTGTCTCTTAGCTCCCTCAGCCTTGGCCTCTTGGGGCTCTTCGTCTAGCTGCCAGACCCCCACACTCCAGGAAATTTCCCTCATTGATAATACTGCTTCTTGATCGCTAACCAACCCTGGCATTTCTGCCCAGCAGAGACCTCTGCCGCGTCGCCTCAGCATCCACGCTGGCTGCCCGAGTCCTCTCTTGACAATGAGGATGGCCTTCCGCTTCCTACAGCCTCTCCTTATGCAAAGCCCTTTACAGTTTGCAATTCATGCCCTCGCCTTCTTGTCGCATTTAAGCTGCATAAGTGCTTGGTGAGGTTGGCAGGACGAGATGGGGGTACAAATGCCCATTTTACAGAAGGAAAAACTGAAGCTGGGGAGAGGGATGTGTTCCCCCGATGAGGCACCTGGGCTCGAGCCTGCATTTCCTGACCCCTCGTCGGGTCTCGGCTGGGCCTTGTGCTCCGGCCTCCTGTCCCAGCCTTGGTGCCCAACAGGACCAGCACAGACGGACAGCCACCCCTGAAGTGCTAATGAGACATGCACCTCTACTGAGCCCTCCATGCGCTCCGTGATCCATACCTAACATTTATTCAGACGCCAGTATCAAATCCCACGTGTGGAGAAAACCGTGGCAAAGGCAGTATTGTGCTCAGTCCGGAGTGTAAATCCTGGCTTTGCCAAATGACTCTTCTAAGCAACTTCCTTAATCTCCCCGAAGCCTCATTCTCTTCATCTGCACAATGGGTGTGAAAATGCCCCTCTGAATGTAACCCCTGGAATCATGTTGAGAACTGACTTAGGCAATGTACGCAGCGCTTAGCACAGGGTTTGGCCCGCGGTAAGCGTTCAATCAGTGGCAGCCTTACTCTGCTTATTACTGTTGTTATGAAAAACACCGATTCACGAAGCACTCCCTATGGGGTGAGCAGAGAGGAGAAATTCAACAATCCAGGAAGAGTGAATTATCCTTGGGAACTGAGCACCTCACGCTCCTCCCAAACCAGAACGGCCCAGAGATTAAAAACTGCTGAATGCCCACAGCTTCCCTCCCTTTTCTAAAGATAAACCTCAAGGCCTGTGGTTAGCAGACAGCTGGGATATCTTCAGTAGACAAGGGAGCCTCTAATCGATTCCTCCCATCCCTCATCGATTCTTCTCCCCAAGCTTCAAACCCAAATCTGACCCGAACCCATCAAAGGTAGCTCCTGAGGACCCCACCTGCTCAAGGCACCAGAGGGGATGACTATGAGACCCTGAGGCCATTCCACTGCCCGACCCACTTCCACACCAGACTGGCACACACACACACACACACACACACACACACACACGGAGGCACACCCCTCCTCGGCCCATCCCTGTGCCCAGGCCTCCAGCAGGGAGTTCTCAGGGCGGAGAGAAGGTTGGCAAAATGAGTCAGGTTTTCTGATCGTGCAAACAACACCATTCCACCAGGCTGAGGTGAATCATTGAGAAGGAGGTGGGACCTGGGAGGTGGCAAAGAGGTAGATTTCCAAATGGGTGGGGAGAGGGAGAGAAATAGAGGAGAGCAGAGTTAGAAAGAACTACAGCCAGGAAATACTCAGAGACAGAGAAACTGAAGTAGAAATACACACCTATAGGAAGAAACAGGGAGAGGAAGAGGAAAAGGGGGAGAGAGAGAGAGAGAGAGAGAGAGAGAGAGAGAGAGAGAGAGAGGAAGGGAGGGAGGGAGGGAGGGAGGGATGGATGGGGGAAGGAGGGAGGGAGAGAAGGGTAGAGATTAAAACTGAGTGAAACAGATAGAAGTAGACTAAGATTGAGAAATAGGAAGGGAGGGAGGAAGGATATTATCCCAAAAGAGAATGGATAATAGCAAGACAAAAGCAGAAGCAGGAGGGACTGAGGCTGAGCGATGTAGAGAGTGAGAGGTGGACACTGAACCGCCCTGCCAGGGGAAGAACAGAGGAGGGTGCCTGGCCGTCACCGCACACGCGTGGCTTTCCCGAGGGCTGGCGAGTGCCTCTTATCATTCCCCGCTGCATGGCCTCACCGAGGGCCCTGGGCAGAGGGACAGACCCTGGGCCCAAAGTGTGGATGCTGCTCTCTTCCCTCCTCAGCTCTGGACCAAGCACCAAGCCCGCTGAAGGCCCTATTCCCAAGCCTGGATGAGGGATGGCTTGGGTGCCACCTGAATCCCACAGGCAGAGGAAACTTTCTGGAGATGCTCGGAGGCCGGAAGGGCCTCCACCAGAAATGGATACCCTTGAGCCCTTGACTGGGGCAATTTTCATGACCGTTTTCGTCCAAATCGCCCTCATCGGTCCCTCCCGCACACATACAGCTTTTATTTTCACTCCCTAGCAAAATGACTCCCCAGCTTCCCCACTTACACTGAACTTTTCCTTTAAATAGAGAAAGGGAAACAAGCTCTCTCTTCAATCCGTGATGAAAGCTATGAAAGGGTTTGTAAACTTGGAAAAGTTGGCAGGTCAGTTTTTCCTACTGTTTAATACATGCGTTAGGTTACCCTGCGTGAGTACACATGGTGTATAAGCTTCTAATTCATACTTAGCCCCGTGAGTTTACAGCTTTACATATATACATTTTATATATATTACACACATTTATATATGCTCACAGAAACACACAAATACATGTGTGCGTGTCTGTGTGTACATAAGTAATCCCTCTAAATGGCACAGCTCACTCACGTTACAAAGAACTCTCTCTCACTTGATCCAAACAATGACCTTGGGGGCAGGCAGGGTAGGATTATTGCCTCCCCTTTACGGGTACCTGTATATAAGGCAGAGGCTCCAGGGACCCACAGGTCTCCAGCAGGTCACAGCCCGAATCACACTGATCTCGTGCCCATAGGCCGGGCAGTGCCCACAGCTGAGCCTGCAGGACCCACAGCCAAGGGGAGCCAGAGCATCCTCTGTCCAGGGTTCCCTCTCCCAGGTGGAAACACTGAAGCTGGAGTCCCTGCCGGCACGTACGGTATTGCCGTGCAAAGTAGACAGCTGGCCAGGGTGCCCACGCTGGGCTAGGACTATACAGTGTACACGGTGTTTCAGATCCAGCCCCTCCTTACCAGGGTCCGTAAGACTGAAGGGACCCGGGGCCCCATGACTCCTGCAGCCAGAGCCACCCTGCTCTCCCCCGGCTGACCCTACTTCAATGACTCTGAGTCACCTTCACTGAAATGACAGCCCCAACCTCCATCCACACACATGCTGTTTTCTTCCTTCCAAGCTCATTACCACTCTTTGGCCTTACATTGTACATGGTTATTTACCATCGCTGCTCCCCACCTCCACTGGAACATAAGCTCCATGATGGGAAGGACTTTGTTTTGCTCAGTGCCGTCTCCTCAGCGACTAGACTAGTGTTTGGTGCACAGTATGTGCTCAGGAAGGGTGCATTGGATGACCTAACTCATACTTCCGCACAAAACACCCAGAGGCTAGCAGGCTGGCACTGCGGTTCCCATTTCACACCTGAGGCCTGGGGAGGTAAAGAAAGAGCCCCCACGCCCTTCCATTGGCGAGGGACTGGCAAGCTGAGCTGTCGGACTCAAACCCAATTCTTTCTATCCCAAGCCATATTTCCAATGGTCACTCCCCTTCCCCTTCAAGTATACACGGGGGCTGAGTGCCACCTGGATTCTGTTGTTGAGGTGAGAAGCCACAGCAGATGGAGGTGTTGGCGGGATTTCCCCACTCGTTCTTCACCCGGATGCAGGCCTGCCAGCGCCACCCTATATGCAAACCAGAGCACGGCCCTGGGCTGCGAGCACGCATGTTCCAGACCAGCCTCCGGCAGCCAAGAGGAGGACGGGATTGGTATCAAGTTGGTAGAAGGTGGGAAGAGGGCAGGAAGGGGCTGCCATCCACAAGGCTCTGAGAGGCAGGCGGGAGAAGCCCAAGGGCCCTTTCAGAGTAATTTCCACCCTATAAAGAGGTGATGACTGACTTAATTGCTGCCTCCTCGGGACAGCCAGGTCCTGCAGGGGAGGAAGGACTCGCTGACCCCTGGGTGAGAGGAAGGAACCTGGGATTGAACTTGGGCTGTGCTCTGACTTCACCTGCCCTCTCTGGATGACATGTTTCCCACCTATTCAAATAACACTTGGGCTTAGCAGTGGTTCTCAACCTTCTGGCCCTTTAAATACAGTTCCTCATGTTGTGACCCAACAATAAAATTATTTTCGTTGCTACTTCATAACTGTAATGTTGCTACTGTTATGAATCGTAATGTAAATATCTGATATGCAGGATGGTCTTAGGCGACCCCTGTGAAAGGGTCGTTCGACGGCCAAAGGGGTCACGACCCACAGGTTGAGAACCGCTGGCTTAGAGGAACTCCAGGGCTTGATCTGGGGAGATGGTGCTGAGAAAAACACAACCCATAGCTCCAGGCCGGGCAATGTGCCCGGTGCTCCACATACATGATCTCTTTAGAATTATTATATTCATTTCGCACTTGGAGAAATGGAGGTGCAAGGTCAATGATCCTGTCCAAACTCACAGAGATGGTGAATAACAGTGTTGGGGTCAGAACCCAGAGCAATCTGTCTCCGTGGCTTTAAAATTCAAGATCATGATGCCTTCCTTACAGAACTGTGAAGACGGGCAGTAATTACACAGAAAGATCCTAACAGTCCTTGGACCAAAGTAGACCGTACGTCATAGGAGGCCCTTGTGATTTTGATAATGATGCTTCTTCAGGGCGGCTCTGAGGATGAGCACACCTGAGGCAGGGGGCAGAGAGGAGGCTCGGAGGGGCTAAGCAGGCTTGGCTTGGGCAGACACAGGCACTTCCTCTTTAACCAGGCCTTTGACGCCTGCTTCAAATAGTACTTTCTAAAGTCATAATTTGCTAAACCAAGCAGTTCATGGGCCTTACTTCACAAATTATTACTTTGCTGTTTCAAAAGCCTCCCATAACAAGAACCAGCCCTCCGCCAGGCAGGCAGAGAGTCGGAGCGGAGTTCCGCGGGGAACGCATTGTCTCGGGGCAGCCGACGCTTGCAATATATTTTTGGCCGGGGCTGGTTAGAGTTTTAGCAAGGAGAGGAAGGCCAACATGTTTGTAAAAATTCACATAGCTTAGATGCTTAGATTTGGACTGAGGTCTGTTCACTCTAAACTTGAGGCATTATGGATGCTGCTTCCCTGTTTCATCGACAGGATATTTCTAATGTAGGTTTGCACAGTCTGGCGAAAGGAAAAGCAAGTGATTCCCGGTGGGGAAAGACTGAGGTCCCTTTTTTTAAATGTATTTTTTGTTAATCCTCACCGGAGGATATCCCTTCATTGATTTTTAGAGAGTGGAAGGGAGAGGGAGAGACACACAGAGAGAAACATCGATGTAGGAGATATGAACCCCGACCAGGGCCCGGAATAGAGCCTACAACCAAGGTACATGCCCTGGACCGGAATAAAAACCAGGACCTTTCTGTTCTCTGGCCAATGTTCTATCCACTGAGCCAAACCAGCTAGGGCTGAGGTTCCTATAGTTGAATGACTTCTACAAACATCTGCATTACTCACCATAGTAGGGAAAAATGTCTTTTATTTTGTTATCGTCTTACCAGGTAGGTGGCTACATAAAACATAACAACGTCGACTGGAAGGCAAGGGCACTGCCGAGACACAGTGCTTTACTATTTGAGCCATGGGTCTTAACCACTGCAGGGGGGGGGGGGGGGGGGCGGGGGGGGAGGGGGTTGGGAGGGGAGCATTTCCATGGGAAAATGTGGTCAGAGTTCCCTTCCACGCAGCGCCAGAAGGCCTCTCCCCGCCGCCTTGTGCAGTCTCTACAAGGCAGCATGGTGTCATGGAAAAGCTCTGTGTTTAGAGCATGAGGACATAAGTTCCAGTCCCAGATTTCCTGCTGTGCTAGTTGAATGACCCTTGGACTCTCAGTTTCTTTATCTGTCAAGCAGGCATGAAAACTCCTACTTCTCTGAGGCTTTCTGAGCTTAAAGGAAAATAATGCTTGCAGAATCACTTTGAAAGCTGTGAAGGCCCCATACAATTTTTTAAAAACATGTTTTTATTGATGAGAGAGAGAGAGAGAGAGAGAGAGAGAGAGAGAGAGAGAGAGAGAGAGAGATGGATGAGAGAAACATAGATCAGCTGCCTCCTGCACGCCCCTACTGGGGATCGAGCCTGCAACTTGGGTATGTGCCCTGACTGGGAATTGAACTGGCGATCCAGCACTTGGTGCATGGGACAACGCCCAACCAACTGAGCCACACCGGCCAGGGCACTCCCATACGATTTTGAAGTGTGGTTAGCAACTCTCCAGTCTGTTAGGATGGGAGCCCCCTAGACAACTCCTACAGGAAAGTGGGTGTTCATGTCTCAGGGTCCGTGCCAAGGTTGCAAGCCTCTCTGTGGACATGTGCCTGCTTCTGCTCAGAGATTCCCGGGTGACTTCTCCAAAAGCTTCAACTTCCAAACTGGCATGAGCTCCAAGATACAGAGAACTAAGAGAGCAATGACGGCAACACATGTGGACAATATGTGGTGTAGCTCCTGCCCGTTTGGGGCCCTCCTGACCGAGAATAGGGAGGAGGCGGAGGGTGTGACGTAGGAGGAAGCAGCAGAGCACAGGACAGACAGCCTGCCAGCTCAGGGGCTGGGATTTCCTCACCCCCTCCACCTGTGTCCAGCCAGAGAGGCTAAATACCACCAACAGTTTCCGACCTCTATGCCACTGAAACATGTTACTAAATCAAGCATGAGACTAAAACCTGTATCCCAAAGCTATTCATCTCAACTCTACCGTTGGTCCTTGCTAACATTGATGATGTTAGCCTAGGGCAGTGAGCACAGTGCATTTATTAAAACAGTGGCCAAAGGAAGAACTGGAAATTCCCAAGATGCCAAGGGAGCTTTCTTGTTCCTTTATCCTTTATCTTGCTTAGGGTTCCGGCCCTAAGCAAAGCTCTCCCCATACAATTCCCTGGCTGAAAGGCCCTTCCTTGTTCACCAGGGGCCTCAGAAAAAGAATGGAAGCTCTTTAGAGTCACCCTAACCAGTGCAGACCCAACCGGTACTCCAGACCCCCTCTCTCCACAAACCATCCCTTCTGGGGTTCATCCCCAAATGGAGCTCGCAATTTCACACCTCTGCTTCTGCCTGAGCTGTTCCCTCAACCTGGTAAACCTCTTCGTCCTGTCCCCTTGCCTGTCACCAGCAACATCCCTCTCACTGAAATCCTCTTCACTTCCAAGGCCCAACTCAATGCCATCTTCTCTAGGAAGCCCCTCTTGATCCAACCCCTTCCCCAGCCCTCTGTACCCCTTTTTCTCTAATCCATAGTTGACCTCTCTTATGTGGTGCTAATTTCATTCACACAAGGGACAAGGCATCTGAAGGCTCAGGTTGCGAACACCCACCTCCTACACGCATGGGTACCACATCATGTAAAACTCTAGAAGCCTCTCTTTCCATATCTGCAGTATGAGGATAATCACGCTACCCGCTGTATGGGGATGGTGTGACGGGAGATAGGAAAGTAAATTTTAAATTTTGAAACAAGAAAAATTGGTCATTGTGACTTTTTAGTAAGCCTCCCTAGCTGGGTTTTTAATTTCCTGGTGAGCCCAGTCTGATATCTGTATCCCAGGTGCTCAGATCCAAATCTGACCCAGCACAAGTGATTAGAAAATTCATACATTTAACAAATGAATGAGTTATACAAGAGTTAGGAAAGAGAACAGAAGGCTATTTTCAACATGAGAATGACCCCTTCTCGGTCAACTCCATCAGGGTTCTACTGATATTCCTTTTCAGAACATCTGATTGTTCCCTTCATAGAACCTGTCACCATGTGACTGTCTATATGTGGATGTTGGCTTATCTCTCAGCTGCATTTGACGAGCCCCACCCCCAATGATGGAGACGAATTCTCTTTTGTCTACTGAATAGCCAGCATCTAGGACAGCACATGGCATGAAACAGCCACTACAGAGGATATGAATGAATGCACAGATTTCATAAAACCAGAAAATCATGCCCAGATGGAAGGGGAAGACAATGTGTAGCCTTTGTTTAATAACTATTTATTAACACAAGCAGTGACACCTTCTTGCCCCCACCCATCCCCTAGCCTGGGGTAGGGGCACAATCTTTGTTCCCATTCATTCTTCCACTCTCTCCCATGAAAACATGTATCATGCTGTTTTTCGCATTTGTCCGTATCCTTGTCTGCTTACCTAATAGACTATAATCTTCAAAACAGAACCTACCACAGCAGATGGGTAAGATCAGAGGACTCTTTGGCTATCACAGAATCAGAAGAGCTGGGGCAACTGCCACATGGGAAACAGGATACTGATATAGAATCAAAAAGTCGAATTTTAAGTCATAGGTACTGAGGGTGGCGTTCACAGCCAGAGAACGCCAGAGCCAGGGCAGCTGGGATTGGGAGAGGTATCGTCTGTAAACACCAGGTACTCAGGTGTGATTTCACAGAGTGACCACAGCAACGCTTCTAGGCTGCTATCATTTTACAGAGCATGGAACTGAGGCTCAAAGAAGCTTAATAATCTGCCCATGATCACAAGGCCCCTAGGTGGCCACGTCACGGCGGAAACCAGATCTGTATGCTCCAGCTTCACTCCTGACCTCATTCTGTGACGATGCCTCCTGGTGCTTAGGCTGCCTCCGACTTAACCTGCCAGGAATGAGCCAGAGCTGTGGTTGTCAGTTCTGGATTAGCTTCTAAGAGAGAGAAAGAAAGAAAAGAAAGAAAGAAAGGAAGGAAGGGAGGGAGGGAGGGAGGGAGGGAGGGAGGGAGGGAGGGAAGGAGGAAGAAAGGAAGAAAGCAAAAAAGAAAAAAAAGGAGGGAAGAAGGAGGAATGGAAGAAGAAGGGAAGGAAGGAAGGAAGGAAGGAAGGAAGGAAGGAAGGAAGGAAGGAAGGAAGGAAAAAAGAAGGGAAGGAGAAGAGAGAAAGGAAAAAGAAAGATAGATCCTGGTACCAAGCCAGCCCTATTGGAAAGGGATCTTCCGGGTTGTGACCTGTGACTTAATATTGAAAAACATTCTCCAGGTGATCCTTGTGCCCAAGAACAGAGAACCATGGTCCTGGGGGGACTTATGCTCTGGGTCTAGTGTTTGACTTGTGGCTTCTACTATCCTTTCAGTCCATGCTTTATCAATTCTGAAATACATACTTTCAATAGCGCTGACATTGACACGCGTCCTACAAGTGATGCGAGGCAGGAATGGTTCCCGCCAGCCAGGCAGCAGCCTTCACTGTGTGCACCTGTGTGAGCCTGGATGCCATTCCTGGTGCGTCAGCTGGATACACACACCCTCGGTGTTTCAGGGCACAAACTACTCAAGAACTAATTGTGGAAGGAACATGAGTTCCAGCTGTTGTCTGACAGCCTTCTCTGATAACTACTGGTAAGATGATAAAAGTGCCAACATTAGAATTTAAAGGAAAATTCCAGAGATAACAATGGAGTCTTCTTTTTAAAAATGCAATAATAAAAATGAGTGATGTATTGATACATGCTACCACATGGATGAACCATGAAAACATGATGCTAAATAAAACAAGCCAGACACACAAGACCACCTATTGTAAGATTCTGTTTCTATGAAATGTCCAGAATGGACAAATCCATACAGAAAGGAGACTAGTGCTAGTTTAGGACTGGAGAAATGCGAGGAGTGTGAGAGTGGAGGCTCATGGGGATGGGGTATATTCTGAGGATGTTGGAAATGTCCTAAAATTGATTGTCACGATAGTTACAACTCTATGAATGTACTAAAAACTATAAAATTATACATTTTAAACAGGCAAATTGTATAGTATGTACATTATATCTCAATAAAAATTTTTTAAAAAAACTATGGGGATAGGGGTGGGGGAGAAATACAGCATAACCAATCCTTTGGCTAGCAAAGAGAACAATGGTATACGGAAAACCCAGAATTCAATGACCCTAAGTCAAAAAGGGAATCAGAAAAGGCAGGCAGAAGCTGGATATGAAGAAGTTTTATGAATATGTGAATGTGTATTTTACTTTTATATCACAGGAGTGATGAATTGTAAAAATATAATCAGGATAAATAAACTCTTCCAATACGTCTAAACATTTAATTGGTAAGAAAACACTGGGATATAGTTCCGTTGGCAGCATTTTCTTTTCTTTCTTTTCCAATGACCAGCTGTGAAATATCCCTTACCCTCTCCATCCCTAAGCTTTCCTCTCTCTACAGCAGATTTATTTCCAAGGATGCTCGTGGCTCTCAGGTGTTTCAGTTCTAATCTAAATTTCTATTCCTGTCTGGCGGGAAATTCACCGTTCATTAGATCCCGCCCCAGATCACAGGCTTGAAGAGTAAGGAAAAGAGGAAACTGCCACACCTGTCTATATGTATCTTCCACTGAAGGAAATGTGCCGAGAGAGAAAGGTAAAATGATTTCTTGCACCTTTCCCTTGATTATCTGTAGATTTCATTTTCTAATCCCCTAGGAAGCCCAGATCCCCAGAGAGCTGAGAGTGAATGAAATAACACATTAAGAGGGAAAACTCCGGGCCTGTGGTCAAATTGTTTTCGCCTCCCCGGGCAACCACTTGGGCCACAGCACTGGCCTCCAGTGAGCTCCCCTGGGGGTGCGAATGTCCAGCTTGTAGGTGGCTCCCTGATCTGCGTGCAGGGCACCACCCAGGACATGGAACGCACTAGCCTCAGAGGCAGCTCAGGAAGAGAGAAGACTTTCAAAAAGAAAAGAAACAAAACAGAAGAGACTGGCTTCCAGGCTCTGCCGGAGAAGCACATCTTTTCCAGTAGTTCCAGGATTCTTTCAGTTACCAGACTTTTCATAAAAGATTATTTGTGTCTAACATGCAAAGACCCATGTTTATTTGAGCAGTCTCCAAAGCAAGTGAGAAATTTAAAATGTTAACACTGGAGAAAAGGTAAATAAAATCTGGGCTATAAAACACTAAACAGACACTAAAATGTTTGCAATACTATAAGGGAAGACTTGGCTTTCACAATGCAATAAAAGAGGTAGGAATTTTTAAAAAAATATGTTCTCCATTATATAAAGAATATTCACTGTCTGGGAAGGAAATAGGACAGATATTCTGATCATCTTATACTGGTAGAGCTCGGGGTGATGTGTTCCTGTTTCTGCATTCCCATTCTATAATAAACGTGCAATGTCCTTTTCCATCATGAAATTTAATTCTACTAAACATAATTGAAAATGTTTTTCTCATTATAAAAACTAAAATGTTTGTTACAGAAAATTTAAGAAAAAAGATGGAAATAGAAATCTGCCAGACTTAACACACACACACACAAAAACAACTTATGATAATATGATAGCATGTCGGTATATATGCTTACATTCACTGTTGTTTGGATACATAAACAGCACACACACACACACACACACACACACACACACACACACACACACACACGAGATCCATGATAGATGAGACACTGTGAGGTCTACGCATCCTGTCACTCTACTTCTGACCACTGGGCTGTTTGTTTTTGGCATGGTTTTCCTAGGTGACCCTATTCTTTGAATCGCAGATGATTGGACTTTAAGACGTTACAGGAGGTCCTCTAGCCAGAGTTAGTGGGGCTCCATCCAAGAACAACCTATGGTTTGGATTGGGGTTATTTTTGGGCCAGAAGGGACCCCATTTGAGGATGGAACATTTAAGCTTATAATAGAATTCACTGAGGACTATCCAAATAAACCACCTACGGTTAGATCTGTCTCTGAGATGTTTCATCCGCATGTCTGTGCAGATGGTAGTATATGTCTGGGCATAGTTCAGAGCCGCTGGAGTCCATCTTAGGATGCAGCTCCCATTTCTACATCCGTACTGTGTCTACTGGATGAGCCCAATCCCAATAGTCCAGCAAGTAGCCAGGCCTCCCAGCTATCCCAGAACAAGCGGGAATATGGAAGCCGTGTTTCTGCGAAGGTAGAACAGAGCTGGTGTGATTGTTGACTTGGGTGCGCAAAAGAAGAGGCAAGGCATAGGAAAAACATATATTGATGTGCTTGTCACCCTCCTATTCCTCAGTGTCATTAAAAGCAAAGTCCTGTGCTATTTCCACCTTCCCTCGCTGAGCTTTTCCTACCCTTTTTACCTTCTCCTTGAACATCAAATAAAAAAACAAAAACAACCCTCTACAAGATCAAATGTACTGTACCTGGGTTACAAGCAAAATTTACTAATACTTAATTCATTTTCTGTCTGACCTCATTTCCAGCTTTGGGGCAGTATGCTGTTACCGTACTTTACACAAAGCTGTTAAAATGAGTTGTTATACAAGTGGTGCTTCTGCATAGCTTGAATGACTAGGATACTATTTTTAACAAAATGATTCCAATACTTTAAGGAAAGACTTGGCTGACGTGTTTCATCCATGAGCCAAACCAGCTAGGGCAACGTTTAGTGGCTTATAAGATCTCTAAGATCCGCTGTCTATAAAGGGACCTAATAAGTCCTATCACTTTAAGTTAATACGTTGTTTTAAATTCAGATCAATTCAAGTTAGTATGTTTATTATTTTGGGCTAAAGGTCATTGAAAGCAATACAAATTCATTGTCAACTTTAAGAATAATTTAGAAAAGTATGAACCAAGCCAAGTTATAGATTCAAGAGAAAAAAAAAAAAGGTAACATTTTGAAGCTCTTAAAGACCTTCATCAGTGCCATTCATCAAACTGTCGTTTTAAGAACATTGTTTTTGAAATAACCTTCGTGTTCATATTTTAAATGTCCAAAAAGGGCCATAGAGTATATGTGTTAGCCAGCGGTTCTCAACCTGTGGGTCGTGACCCCTTTGGGGGTCAAACGACCCTTTCACAGGAGTCGCCTAAGACCATCGGAAAACACATATATAATTACATATTGTTTTTGTGATTAATCACTATGCTTTAATTATGTTCAATTCGTAACAATGAAATTGGGGGTCACCACAACATGGGGAACTGTATTAAAGGGTCGTGGCACTAGGAAGGTTGAGAACCACTGTGTTAGACAGTAATATTGCCTTTTTTGAAACTAATTTAGATTGACTATTAGCTCAACTAAATATGCATTCTAAGGACCATCCCATACTTTTTTTTCGGTGCATAGAAAAGATTTTAAGAAAATGAAGGGAGTTCTTCATATTCATAGGTTTCGGGATTATAGCATAAAAGAAGACTGACACACTCTTCAGTTGATTATGGCGTAGTTTTGAAACAGATTGTCATAAAGGAAAAGGAAGCTTAAGGGGACATAGGAGTGTTACTATTTCTTGGAGATCCTAAAGTGGAACTGTTGGGTCATATGGTAGTTCTATTTCTCATTTTTGAGGAGCCTCCATACTGTTTCCCACAGCAGCTGCACCATTTTACATTCACACCAACAAGGTACAAGAGTTCTGATTTCTCCACTTGTTGTCTTGTGTTCCTTTGGAAATCTCCATTCGAACATGTGTGGGTTGATATCTCATTGTGACTTTGATTCACAATAGCCAAGATATTGAAACAACCGAAATGTCCATCACCAGATAAATGGATAAAGAAAATGTGGAATATACATACAATGAGACATTATGTAAAGACAAAGGAATTCTGCCATGTGACAACATGGATGAACCTTGAGGACATTATGATAAGGGAAAGCAGCCAGTCACAGAAGAACAAATAGCGCATAATTCCACTTATATGCAGTGTCCAAAATAGTCAAACTCATAGACACAGAGAGTGGAACGGTGGTTTCCAGGGGCTGGAGGAAGGGAAAAGGGGACGTTACAGATAAATAGGCCTGAAGTTTCAGTTTTGCAAGATGAATAAAGCCCAGAGATCTGCTATACAATAAGGAGTTACAGTTAACAACACTGTATTGTGCACTTAAAAGTCTTGCTAAGAGGGCAGAGCTCATGATAATTCTTCTTACCACAATAAAATAAGATTTTTTAAAAAACAAAGAAGCTGGAAATTGCATGAAAAACAGAAGCTGAACAAGGTAGACTAGCATACACTATGACACATCCTATGCTGCTGAGCTGAACCAGCAATCCCTTTCTGATCCTGTTCCCTTAAGACGAAAGTCTTTGCCTTCCTCGTCCCCCTTTCCAGTGGCCTCTCTTGAAAAGTTACCCTCATCCACAGATGGTCAACATTATGATGGAATTTTGTTTTTCTCGCATGTGAATTTGGAGCTGATAGAAGCTTCCCGGCTCCTTGGTGGGACCCGCTGACAAACCCGCTGGCCCCAGAACCATCTGTGACTGCGAGAGGACGCTTCTGAGGCTCCTGTTGGCACCTTCCGCTGACCCACGCCCGGGGCTCGGTGCACAAGCACCGAAGAGGACCTGGAGGGCAGACTGTGTCACTGCCACCCACAAGGCAGCGTGACCTGGAGGGCATGACTGACCCCTTCCCTGTGGTTTCCCCCATTAGAACGCGACAGAGAGAACGAGGAATGGGTTAGAAACACCAAATTCCCTGCAGAAGAACTTGGGAAGAAGCTGCCAACAAGGACCTGTTTGTAAAATAAGGGGGTTGCACTCAAAACTCTCCAGGGGCACTTCATGGCTGACACCAGAGTCCTCTGTGATGAATCAATCCTGCAATTTTCCCCGAGGCAGACATTCTGAGGAACATGCACTATCTGGGGAGGAGTTACCTGCATGAACATAGAGTGTCCCTAGATAGTGGGGGGAGGACAAGGGAGGCAACCAGAGGCTCTCCATGTCTCAACAACCAACTCGCCTATGACAGTAGCCCTTTCCCACACACACGCACACAAAATGAGTATCATCTAAAACTGTCATTGATCATTGACAAAGGATACGGGTATCTTAGACATGACGGTGGCAGGTCTTTCCCTGAAACGGCCCATCTGTTATTTTTTCCATATTTATGGGTGATTTGCTGTATTGACACATCCCAGAAAGAAAGGAAAGGATAACTCAGGCTCGTCTACTTACGTAGATTTCATGTAGTTTTGATACAAAGTCTACCACATTTCTGATAGTTACACATTTTTTGGTCTTGGGTTGCTTAGGTGATTATTTTTTAGGAGTAACAGAAATTTGCACTGGAACATTGTAAGGGCATACAGACCTCTTAAACTTAAAAAAAAAAAGTTATGGCCCTAACCAGTTTGGCTCAGTGGATAGAGCGTCGCCCTGCGGACTCAGGGGTCCCAGGTTCAATTCCGGTCAAGGACATGTACCTTGGTTGCGGGCACATCCCCAGTAAGAGGTGTGCAGGAGGCAGCTGATCGATGTTTCTCTCTCATTGGTGTTTCTAACTCTCTATCCCTCTCCCTTCCTCTCTGTAAAAATCAATAAAATATATTTTTTTAAAAAGTTATGCATTTTCTTTTTTAGAGAAAGGAAGGGAGAGGGAGAGGGAAAAGGAGGGAGGGGGAGAGGGGGAGGGGAGGGAGAAGAGAAAGAGAAAAACATTGATCGGTTGCTTCCTGCATTATCCTCCAACTGGGGATGAAGCCCACAACCTGGGCATGTGCCCAGACTAGGAATTGAACAGGTGACTTTTTGGTGCACAGGACAACAGTCAACCAACTGAGCCACTCCGACCAGGGGAGACCTCTTATACTTCTGATGCTGAAGGTCACACTTTGGATTAGGTACTGAGGGCCAGGCCTCTAGACTAGAGCACAGGCACAAATACAACAGCAATTTTCCAGTCCCCAAATCAGTGGGAAATATGGCAAAGAAGATGAAGCCGAGAGACATTTTTTGCGGCTGTCTTAAGGACATAAAAAGTCATGAGGCATAAAAATGCCTCAGAGGGCTTCCCCCATCTCTCTTTCCAGCGCAGAAACACCCTCCCGCGCTTGTTTTGGAATCTAAACCAGAAGACCCTCGATGGGAATGTCAGTGTCCAGCTCCCAGCTCCCTAGATGCCTGAGCAAACACAGATGGGCCCCGCTCCCCTGCAGCCTCTGGGACAGCCGTGTTCTTGGGCTGTCCCAGCAGCTGCTGGCCCAGATGTACCAACTCGCAGCCAGGGACGCCAGACCTGGCACAGGGGGCCGCCTGCCGGGTGCCATGGGCTGTCCTCAAGAAAACCGAGAGTTTGGGAGGGCCTAGAGTTTCGACCCCCAGCATGGCTAGATGCCAGTGAACTTCTGCAACTTTCACACATGTGCCTGTGGAAGCGCCCAAAGATTTATGTAGAAAGCATTACTACCCAAATCAGAGAATGAACTGCCAGTTGGAGTCTTCACATACACGCCACCATGCTATACTCTGCACCTAATTTGGGATATCCCAGCCCCTTCTCATTCCCTCAAACCAGTCATTTTTCAAACATGTCAAAGCAGTAGAACCCACCTTTCCAAAACACCTCACCTACGCATCCTATATGAGAACAGATGGCAGTGGGGACATCCGTTTGCACCCAACACTCTCCCCATACCCTCACCAGCTGTTCCACGGCACAGCTCGCTGTCCCCTGAGGTCTAGCCCAGGTCCTTAGGCTCCAAGGAACATATCTGAAACCATGGTTTACAGATTTTTATAAAGAATTTGTGTCTTTCTTAAAATCCAATTTCAAAATTAGCAATTTGTAGCGGGGAAAGAATGTTAAACAAATGCACATGCTGTTGGTGTCAGAATGCATTTAGCAAACATTCTCCGAATCCAGGGTGCAGGCCAGGCACTGTGCTGGGCAGTGGGGATGAAGAGATAAATAGGATGCAACTCTATCGCCAAATAGACCTGGTTACTGAGTAGCCTTAGGACAGCCACTTGCATTGCTCTGTGGAGTGAGATGTGCTAACACCATGAGAGCTCATGACAGCTCTCACCTGGAACCTCTTCATTTTCCACTAAACAGAGCTGAGTTCCAGACCGGGACATCACACTCAACTCCTGGTCTCCTGGCGTCCAGCTGAGTAGGGTTTCAGACTCCAGGACTGCAGGGAATGGGAGAAGTCACGAGCACATTCTGATGAGAATGACGTGGGACAGCAGGGGTGGGGCTGATGCCTGAGTCCTCTGACCCAAAGTGCTGGAGATACTGAGTCTCGGATGCCGGTGTGCAAGGACTCCAGGGGTCGGGCGCCCAGAGACCAGCAGAAGTGTCACCATTAAACATCTCAGTCTGGTAGACACTGAGTTCCTGCGCAACATGCCCTTCTGCTTTCCAGACGCTTTGCAATTTGCAAAGGATTTTCGCTGATGGCATCATATCTGATCCTCCTAGGTGTGTAGGAGGGACGCTTTCCCCGTTTCAGAGATGGGGAACCTGAGTCTCAGAGATGTGAGCTGACGTGCCCAGCGTCAGACATGTGACAAGTAGCAGAGCCTGAGCATCTCGACAAGTCAGGAGTCCTGAGCTCCATGCTCTGTTCTAGTGGAGTGATATATTGAATCAGAGACAGGCTTGGGCCTGAGCTTTGGCTTGGGAGTGTAAAGATGGAGTCACTTTGAGGGAATTAAAAAACGGGAGTTGACATTTGTTGAGTATATACGCATCATATTAAGACGAAGCACAGTTACTGCCTTTGGAACCTTAGGGTAGAATGGGGAAGCCAGGCTCATCAAGAGGGAAATAATATCTCATGTGTTGAGTCCTAGTCCAGAGATACATATAGGCACGTGTTATTTGTTTGCAGCAGCCAGGTGATAGATGTGTTGTATTCCCAACTTTCTGATGAGAAAATTGAGGTTCAGAGAGGCTAAGTCACCAGCCTCTGGTCCTTGCAACCAGTATGTGGGGGGACCAGGAGCTGAACTCCAGTGACTGTGACACAGAAGTCCTTGTTCTCTGGACTTCACCTAGCTGCCCTTCGCTTCAGTGGGATCATCTGCAGCCACGCTGGCTGGAGAGGGCAGGAACAATGTTATTGCATTGAGGTTTTATTTACGTGGTGCCATGATATGTACCTGGAAGCTTTCATCTGAGAGATGTGGAGTGTTTTATAAACAGGTTCTTATTCTTGCCTTTCTCCCCCTTCCACTCCTCCACCTGAGTCCTTGGGAACCAAAGAGGTTGCCAGAGATGGCCAAGGTCACAAGTGTGGACAGGTGTATGTGCAATGGTGGTTCCCCGTATGCAGACACAGCTGTGTTTGGTGATAGGAGCAGTAATCTCTCACCTTGCATAGCTCTCTGTTGTTTCCTAACCTCTTTCATGTCCAACTTCATTTATTGGATCCTCACACCAGTCATGTGAAATCGGCAGAACAAGCATCAGCTTACACAGGACAAAACTGAGGCCCAGAGAGGTCAGTTAAAGCCTGAAGCACTCGGCCTGCCATTCGAGGAGGGGAGATTTGAACTCATGTCTGTGGATCTGTATGAAAGCGGTATTGCACAGTGGCTGAGAGGCTGGGCTTTGGACTGGGCAAACCCTGCTCTTGAGTTCTGCATCTGCCATGTACCTTCAGGGCTGTATGCCTGAGACAGTTTCTTCGACCCTGTTCCTTCCTCTGTGAAGTGGGCCATCTAATCATCCCTGCCCCGGTGAGCAGTGAAGAACCCACATGAGAATTACACACAAAATATAAAGAATGCATCATAACGCCTGCCGTGTAGGGAGCGCTCAATAGACAGCAGCTATAACAAGGTCCCAACCGAGATCTCTGCCACTATACCTATCATCTGGGAGGAAGGAGTGAGGCTTGCATACCCCCGAGAGGGCCTGCTAGGAGGCAGGTCAAGGAATAAGGTTTACCTGCAGCTGAGGTGCCAGGCCCCATGCCCCCCTCAGGCCTCGGCTCCTGGGAGGAGGAGTGTATTCTCGGGCAGCCCATTGGCAGCAGCTGTTGTCACGTCCTCCCTGGCTTCCCCTCCCAAGTGGCCCTGCCCACCTGTCTCCATCCTCCCCCGCTGGCAGCCCCACTTTGCCTGGAGAAGAGCAAACCTGCGTCCTCAGGTGCTCTCCTCCTACTCCCCACCTTGGGACTCCGCCAAGGAAAACCAAAGCACTCTGTTTGTTTTCTAAGCCGGGGCCAGAAGCCATTCCCGTAAGGCCCGCCTGGCTTAATGGGGCTGTGTCTGGGTGCTGCCCCGAAGCCAGGCTCCGGCAGAGTCCGGCCACCCTCCCACCCGGCCCCACTGCCCCTGCCCGCGGTGACATTTGCTTAGTGGCGGCATCTTGGTTCTGGCTCCGTCTGCATGAGCTCACCCTGTGACCCTGGACATGTCCCCTTCCCCACCCAGGGCCTCAGTTACTCCACCTTTACCAAAAGTCAGTTTCTTCCTTTTCTTTTCTTCTTATATTATTACTATTATTATTATTATTATTATTATTATTTTATGTTTATTTTTTTTTTACTAAGGCAGCCTCTTCTAAATCAGTTATCCACCTGGGCTGCACAGAAGAGTCACTCAGGAATTCTGTCAAAATGAATGCCTGAGCCCCATGACCAGACAATCTCCTCTGATGGGTGTGACACGGGGTCCGGGCAACAGCAGTTTTCAGAAGCTCAAAGGTGACTCTAGCTGGCAGCCGGGTCCGCAGGTGCCCTCCTCCTACTCTTCCACCTCGGCCCCAAACGAATCCTGAGAGCCCCATGGACTCTGCCATGTAGTGACTCTATGAAAGAGGTCAAGGAGCAGAAGCAGAGAATTCTAGGAGACATCCCGATGGCTGTTTGTTTCAAACCACCATCTAATCAAACTGCCTCCCTGGACAAACAGGCAAACGGAGGCCCAGAGAGAAGCGGGGAGTTTTAATGCCCTCCAGTGAGTCACGGGGAGCCTGGTCAATCCTGCTCCCCCGAGTCCCATTACAAACAACAAAATGTGGACAATAAAAGGACACGAAGGAGGGAGAGGGAGAAGCTGAAAGTAAAGAAAGAAGGAAAGGCAGATGAGGGCAAATTATACACAAGAAGGAGAGAAAGAAGTAAAAGGAAAACAAAGAAAGCTAAGGGGAGGGAAGAGGGGATGTGGAGGAAAAGAAGTAGAGGAAGGAAAGCCAGGGCAGGGGCGGGTGCCACTCGGACAGCCCCCACGCGCCAGGGCAGCTCTGAGCCACTCTTGGCTTCAGGGTGCTTACTTGGTGAAGGTGACCTGGGCAGGAACTCCCATCCCCGCTGGGGCCCCAGGCCGGCTGCAGCCTGCGTGGGGCGGGCTGAGGTACAGCTGCTGCCTCCTCACCCAGCTTCCAGCCTCTTGCCTGACCGGGCAATAGGCAGGATGGATGCTCTTTGGCAAGGTGATCCCAGCAGAGAGGACCCCACCACCTTTAGGAGGGATTCCTGTGACGGGCAGGGAACAGACAGGCAGGGGACACTGTGCTCCCGCCATGCTACCAACTGGGCGACTCCGAAACAGGCCTGTTTCTCACCTCCAGGCCCCCGTTTGGTGCACAACTCCGCTGGGTGCCCTTCCCACACCCCCCCCTACTCAGCACGGCATTCGGGCCACATCTGCTCCTGTGACAGGTCCTCGCTCTCCATTCCCCTCCATGCTTTTCCAACCACACGCAAGTCCATATGTGAGTGGAAGGCTCCCACCTCCACTCCTTTGCTTATGATGTGTCCACCATCCTGTCCTGCTGAGCCCACAGGTGTCCTTCCAAACCCCACTTAAAATCTCAAAGGGGTATTCCTGTTTGAATCCCACTCCTTCCACATGCCCCCCCCCCCCCCCCCCCGCCATCAGAATGATTCTTTCCACCTTCTAGGATTCCACGTCAAGTGTCCTGACCCGCCTCAGCCACCCCTGGCGCCCTGTGCTTCTGTATCAGACCCCCCCACACACACACACCACACACCAGACAACCCCCACACAACTCTGGGGTGACCAGACTGACATCTCTATAAAGTCTCTGGGCTGGAGCTGTGCACTCTGGACAGACCTGAGTGTCAATCAAGGCCCCATGAAGAGCACTAACAGCATTCCTACAGCTGCAGCCTTGCAGGGTTCATGTTCGTGTTCTCTTCCTGATCTCCTGGGTGGGGAAACTGAGGCTGGCAGCTCTGAAGTAATTTCACACTCAAGATCTCTCTGCCTCCTCCTAACAGCCCTGTGAGATAGAATTTCTTGGCCCTAAAATGAGGGAAAGACCCTATCTGATGTAGGCTCACTTGGGCCTGGCCAGGTAGATTAGAACTGGGACCCTCCTGACTCTAGGTGCCTGTTCTAGTTCTGGGGCTCTGCCTGCAGGATGAGAAGTGGGCGTGTCTCCATCACGCATAGATGTCAGCTTTGGGGTGCAAGGGGACCCAATGGTGGGCCTCAGGGAGGCGGACACACTCAGGGAGACCCTGCCTGCTCTGCCTTTCACAGGAAGCCAGGTGAGGAGTGAGGGCTGAACGGGCACACCAAGTGCCTGCAGAACCCTTTGGGGAAACGTCATTTGGTTTCATCATCCCAAGGAGAGTCTCAATCATGGTGACTCTCAAAGGTGAGCAGACATGGAATCACTTGGGGAGTGTGTAAAAAGTAATGACTCCCAGAAATTCTGACTCAGCAGCTTTGAGGTCAACCCAGTAGTCTGCATTATTAAAATGCACACCCTGGCCCTAGCTGGTTTGGCTCAATGGATAGAGCATCGACCTGCGGACTGAAGGGTCCCAGGTTCAATTCTAGCCAAGGGCACATGCCTGGGTTGTGGGCTTGATCCCCAGTAAGGAGCGTGCAGGAGGCAGCCAATCAATGATTCTCTCTCATCATTGATGTTTCTATCTCTCTCTCCCTCTCCCTTCTTCTCTAAAATCAATAAAATATATATTTTTTAAAAATGCACACCCTGGCAATTGTGATGCAAATAGACCACAGAGGGTGCTTTAGCCCATTCCCTTATGTACTTGTAAGTCATCTCTCTCTCCTCCTAGCCTGGTCTGCCCTTCCTCAGAATTACCTTCACTGGGAACACTGAGCGAATCAGTGTCTATATACCTTCCCTGCCTCTGCCCTCACCCTTCATGGCCTCCTGCTCTGTCTACCCTGGACCCCTGACTGGAGGAGAGTGCCCGGTAGGACAGCCCACCCTTCCTCCTCCAGGAGAGAGCTCCTCCTAGGGGCTCAGGTCCTGGAAGCCGCCCCCTGGAATCTTTTGGGACTTAGTTCTATCTTTACTGTATCTCCTTCCCTCCAGAATTCCTTCTTCCCCTCCATTAGTTTCCATTTGGGAAACGGGCCCCAATAACCACAGTCAGTGTCCTGGCTCAACCCTCCGAGTCCATATCCACTCTGCCAGTCCAGTCTTCTCCAGCAACCTCCCACCACACACAAACCACACACATATACACGCACACCATACACAAACCACACACATCCATAACACACACATACCACACACACAAACCACACACATACTTACCACACACACACCACACACATCCATACCACACACACACCACACATACACACATCACACACAAACCACACACATATACACGCACACCATACACAAACCACACACATCCATAACACACACATACCACACACACACCACACACACCATACACAAACCACACACATCCATACCACACACACACCACACATACACACATCACACACAAACCACACACATACTTACCACACACACACCATACACAAACCACACACAACCATACCACACACACTACACATAAGCCACACACATACACACACCACACATATACACACACACCATACATACACACACCTCACACATGCCATACACAAACCACACCCCCCCACATTTCCCATACACCCCATACACAAACACACACACCACACACATACACACACACAACATATATCCCCATACACACATCATACACCCCACACACAAACACATACCACACATAAACCCCATACACTTCACACACACACCCCACAGATCACACACATATACCCACAACAGAGACACATACACATAACACACACCTACACAGCACATACACACTCCCTCATCCTCTCCACTGTCCCATAGATACTACCTCCCAGCATCACTCTGTCCTCATTGCCATCACTCTGGTTTAGACCTCCTTTCTGCCTGGAGCACTGTAGTTCCATGAGCCTGGAGAGCAGAGAATGAGGGGTAGGACATCAGGTGGAGGATCAGAGCTAGGAAGAACTGTGCAGAATGAGGGGAGTCAAAGTGATGTCTAGCCAGGTTTGTAGCTCTATCCATAATGATAAGGCCAACAGATTTTGAAATAGTCTGCCATATACAATATATACATACAATACACATACACACATACATACATATGCACATTTACATACATACACATGCATATATACATATTCATATACACATCCTTGGTTGTAATAGATTTCAGAAAAACAAAAGCATCCATTTACACTTGCTTCCTGTTCTCCCAAACTTGGCCTGCTGGACTCTTCTAACACCAAAGATTCTAAGATTCTTCCCTCATGGAATGTGTGAAGGCGTGGTAAGTGAGAAAAGCATTCTCTTAGTCAACTTCCTTCCCGTGTGTCAGTTAATCTATCATCTGATGGGCATACTACTAGGAAAATAATATGTTTTGTTCATTTTCATTTCTTTTCTCTGGGAGCATTGTGTGTACATGTGTTTGTGTGTCTGTAGATGCACGTGCATGGGGGGGTGAGGGGTTTGTCTCAGCTGACAGTGATCTAAGGAAACATGAATTTTTCAAGCCCTTTTATTTAAATAGAAAACCATTTATTCCTAATAAGATCTCATGAGAAAAACCCATCAGGTAAAGGTAAGACACTCTGCTAATAAATAGAGGTGAGTGGGCATAGAGACTATCTAGCCTCACATGCACCCCTTGATGGCTCTTGGGATGCATTATAGCATCGCTCCAGTTCTAACAACACAGTTTTGTAAACTACTGATCTAGTCCAAGCTCCTTATTTTGAGAACCAGAGAGAGTGGGAGACTCGCTGGAACTCATGCAGCAACCATGATAGAACTGGATTTGAACCCTCGGTTTTCTAATTCCCACATCCATGTCCCTCTAGCTAAGGGGCTCTGCTGTGTGTGCTGGGGCGATACACCCCGCCCGGGGCTTGAAGGAAGAATGAAGAGCCCCAGCCTGGGGCCCTGAAACTCGGCATCACCTAGGACCAGGTTCGGGCCATCCACTCTGGCCTACACTGTCACGGGCACAGGAAAAGAGCACCCGGCCTCCGCAGGACAGTCACATGCTCCTGGGGAGCCGCCACAGCTTCCCCTGGGAATCCATGGGGTTATCTGTGTCATGAAGAGAATGGGAACATTTCCTTTGGGGTCAGGGAGAGGGGGCCTCAGGGTGGAAGGCACCGGGCCCAGTACAGAGAAGGCTGAGGCAGCGCCCGAGGGTGTGGCCAAGTGAGCCGGGGTTGGGGGTGTCCCCTGCTGACAGTCCTAAGAGAAATCCAGCTCAGCAAACCTCTTCTTGAAGAGCAGGTAATCCCCTCCTTTTTAAATGTTTCTTTTTCTTTTTTTAACAGCCTGCTGGTTTGAGTCTGCAGACATGCCGGCGAAGAAGCCAGAGAGTCTGCCTTAGACAAGACGGATCAATAACCAGTCTCACCTCACTTCATTTTAGTTCCCAAATTAAAGAGATATAAAAAGATGCAACTTGAGAGGTTCCGAGCATTCAGCTCCCAGGAGCCTTAGATCAGAGCGCACTGGGCCACGGGTTGCTGCTGACTTCCTTCACTTTTCCCTTCTGGGCCTCAACTTCCCTCATCGGTCACATCACGATTACCCTCAGCAGGTATTTCCTGAGATGCACTCTGTGTAGGGTGCAGAGAGAGAATGGGAAGCAGGTGTGAGCAGAACTGTCTGCCCTCAAAATGCTTATGAGCATGTGGCTCTGAGAGGCAGTGGAAAGAGTGCCCACTTTGGAATCTGAAAGAGTTGAGCGCAAATCAAAGGTCTACCTGCCCAGGCCGGTGTGACTCTGACAAAGCGCTTCAGGCAAGTCTCCTCAGCTCTGGGCATGAGGTCGGATAATAGCACCTACCTCCCTAGCACAGCCCTGGGCACATGGTTGGCACTCAACAAAACCAGAGCCTCTCTTCCCTCTCCTACAAAATCTTCCAGAGTCTTCAAGCCTCAGGAGTCACGGGGCCTCAGCCTCTCGCTGGGGTGGTGTGTCCCTGGATTCTATGACCTTGAGCAAAGGTCATGGACAGACAGGATATTGGGCTCCAAAGGGTCTTCTACTTGAGACAGGTGGATGTGCATAGAGGTGTCCATTGCTAAATGAGCACTGAAAGGGTGATTAAACTATGAATAATCAAAGTTCAGTGTGCTTGTGACTGACTTAAATTTTTACGATTTCGCACAGATTACCTTATCACTACATGGCCATTTAATTCGAATTCACTTCTTAAGTAAGCTATAAAAATATGAAGTGGTAGCTAGAATGCTGAAAACCTATTCTGTATCTTAACAAAACCACAGACACAGTGCCATGGTACAAAAAAATAAAAATAAAAATAACACAATCTTCTTTCCCCAAGAAATTTCTTCCCAGATGAGACCCCACTCCTAAAAAGTAAATTGTTTCCTGCAAAAAGGCCAGTTGATGTGTGTGTGTGTGTTTTACAGAATGTGATGGTGTACTTTCTTTTTATTTTATTATTATTAATTTTTAAGTTGTTATTTATTGATTTCAGAGAGAGAGGGAGGGAGAGAGAAACATCAATGTGTTGTTTCACTCCTTTATGCATTCACTGATTGACTCTTGTATGTGCCCTGACCACAATCTTGGTGTATCGGGATGACACTCTAACCAACTGCGCTACCGGCCAGGGCTCAGCTGACGTGTGTTTAAAGGGCTGGGGAGAACCGACTCTGAAGCCCAGTGTCCTGGGTCTAATCCCACCATTGTCACCAATTTTACAGTGTGCCCGGGACCCGGTCTCCGGTAAAAATGATTCTATTGGGCTACACAGTGTTTACTAAAGTGTGGGGTGCACCTGGATTAAATCATTTAATGGGAAAACAATAGAGAACGTTCCAGTTTTCTCTCGGTCTTTCTAATTCAGTCACGGAGAGGGCTTGGTTTAGTGCTGATGTCTGTGACAATTCTGGCACATCCACACCCTCCTCTCCTTCAAAGAGGCAAAACAAATCCCCAGCTCAGAACCTTCCAGAGGCAACAGCATATGTCTAGAATTATATAAAACTGCTTTGTTTCACTGTACTGACTTTGAGGGGAGGGGAGCTGTCTTCTATTATGGCGAGTAATCCTGGTTTTCCATTTACTGGTAGTGACATCCATTTCCATTCTGAAATCATCGATTTAACCAAAAATAAAAATAATGGAAAAGAAGTGAGCCGATTTCAAGAAGAACACGATAAATTAATAATATCCCAGGGAGGACAAACTCGGGAGACTGATGCTTGCCTGCGGGGCGGGGGCACTGTGCTTGAAGACTTTGCGGGGTCTTTCAAGGGGGGGGGGGGGGGGACTGGGGCTCCAGGGTGCCAGCCCCAATATCCTTCAGGGGCTCAGATGCACGATGGTTTTCAGGGAAACCAGGTCTGGGTTTCCAGGAAAACAACTTTGGATAAAGTGATACCCAGATGTTCAGGAGCGTTTCTTCTCCTCGACCTGTTGCCCAGAAAGAGGAGAAGCAGGTCTGGGAACCGTTAGTGCCCTGTAACTGTCCAGGCCACAGAAAACAGCCCACAGCTGCCCAGACGCCACCCCAGCGAGAGGCTGAGGCCCTGTGACTCCTCCGAGCTCCCCAGCCGGGGCCTCTCTGCTCCCTGGCCAAGGAGAGAGGCAAGGCCAGCTGTGTGAGGCCGGCCCACTCGTGTGCAGCTGGAATCTCGGAGCCAGAGCCAGTCAGGCCCCGACACAGGCCCCTTCTCCTGCACCCTCCTCCCCCAACGGCGGCTTGAAATAGAGCAGATCAAGAGGGTGAAACCAGGACAACCCATTGCCGGGTTGCAGTGGGATGGGGTGGGCTTCCCTCTCCCTGGTTAGCCCACTCCATCCAGCTCCTGTCCCCCAACCCCACCCCGGTCCCCAGCCCACCCAAGTTCACCAAGACCCTTCACTGAGGCAGACCTGCAGGTCAGCGCTCTAAAGACCCTGGGAGGGAGAGGTTCCCAGCTCAGGAGGGGGAGGGGGAGGGGAGGGGGAGGGGGAGGGATGTGGATTTCTCCACGGTTTCCACATGCACTGAACAGTAATGGAGTCAACTGAATTAAAAACAAAACACAAATTTGCACCCTGAACCCAACAGCCAAATGATAGGAGCTACTGGCTGTGCACTGGGGAGAGGCCTCAGGGAGTGGGGGCGTGGGGAGGGGTCAATTATTGCCCACGATAATGATAATTCTATCTCCGGTTAGGGGCTGCCAGTCCTGTGACTCACTGACCCATCCCATGGCTGCATCATAAACTCTCAGCACAGGCAGCATCCGGCTGGGCAGAAAGGATCTACTTCTTCCCTTCCTTTCTCCAGCTGCTCACCCATTCGGCAGCATTGTGTTCACCTCCTACCAGGAGCGAGGCTCAGAGCTAGGTATTAAAATACAGCGGAGAGCCTTCCGATGCTCTCTCTGCCCTGCAGGTACTTTGCATTTCATCAGCAAAAACAGAAAGCCGGAAGAAACGCTGTAACAAAGTGAGAAGAGAGTGTCTGGAGGGGGGCTTGAACCCCCCCTCCCCTCTGCTCAGAGGTTCCTGAGAGATGTGGAGCAGTGTCTACGCATCCCGGGCCGGTGTTGCCTCATCGGTGCCAAGTCTGGAGGCCTCCATGCCCGGTGTTAAGTCCCAGGGCCCTTCAGAAGCTCCCTCGGGCGCTGAAAGGATGCGCCAGCCCAGGCCCCTCAGCCACCTGCTTTCGTTTTGCTTTGCAAGTTGGGCTTTTCTAAATTGGGTTTGACAATGCGTTCTGCTGATGTTCAAAGGAGAAGAAAAAGAAAGGGGAGAGAGGAAGAGGGAGGGAGAGAGAGTCCCAGACTTAATCTCCCGAAGTTTAATGCAGTAACTTTGAGTCATAAGAAAATACAAGCCTACGGCCATATTTACATGGGGAGGTCATTTTCCCCCACTTTCCCCCTTTGTTTACCTGTAAGCACCTAGGAAGCTAAAGTCATGAGTGTGTATGTGCATGCACGGATCTACACGTGCATATTACAGCTATAGTGTATGCATACAATATAAATATACACAGATGAATGGAGATGAGATATGTAAATACAGGCACCACTGGGTGCGACTAGGGGTTGTTCAATTCAGGGATGTAATGGTTAGATTTAGAAGCACAGTGTTTCAGTCTACGTGATTACTATTTCCTGGTTCTGTGATTGGGGGGTGGGTGCTGACTTAATTTTTCTAAGCCTCAGTCTTTCCTTCTGGGAAATGGTAAGAGTCATGCCTAGCTTTGCAGTATTTGGGGGTGAGTTAAACGAGAGTGTAATTACAGCATTTAGCGTGGTGGGCAGCAAGAGCAGAAGCCCATTCGGCACACTGACGGATGTTTTCTTTCCTTCTCTTGCTGCTTCCTAAATGTCTCTGCACGGATGGTCATCGTCTTTTTCTCTGTGCCCTTCTTGCTCATAACTCAGATGGGGCCTTGCTGCGTGGAAACTGTCCTCAGGGAAAACACAGGCTGGGAGAGGAGTGAAAGAGCTATGATTTGGAAGCTCTTAGGTGGAGTCCCTTTCGCATTTCTACATAAATTACCTAAGTAATGCCTGGTCCTGCACTTGGGACCGTGGAAAGTATATGTAAGCAAAGAGGAAAACAGAGTTACCTGCAATCACCCCACTTCAAAATAACCACTGTTGGCACCTCAGTGTATATTTCCCAAGCCTTTTTCTAAGTATATATAAACAAGAGTAATATTTTCTATGTCTCCGAGCAACTATAAACCCCCAGGATGAAAGAGGTACCGCGGATAATACAGACATTACCACACACACACACACACACACACACACACACACACACACACGTTTCATTTTGCTTGTTGGTCCCTGAATAGCTCTAAACTTGCATTTGCTTCAAGCTCTGCCCATGTTCCAAGAGGCTAGGATTGACTACACGTGGTTGGGTTTTTGTGTTTACATCCGTCCCACTATGGAGCTGTGAGTATACAGATAGAATGGCACGTCCACGCGGATGTACCTTTCGGCCAGTGATACTGGGCTCTCTGTGTGAGCCACGGCCTCTGTGATGGGGACTGAGATGAGGTCACTGTCCCCATCCTCCCGGAGCTCTTGGGCTACTGTCACCACACAGTCCCCAATCCTTCCGGGTCCCAAATTCAGCCCGTGACCTGGTCAACCAGCTGGAGACCTTCAGATAAAATAGCAAGACGATCAGCAACAGTAGTGGCAGCTACCGCTGAGGAGGGCTCGTGAGTAGCACAGAAACTATGCTAGACTTTACGTTGGCTGTGTCTCATTCTCTCGACACCTCTGCAAGTTAAATATGGCCTCCCTCGCTTAACTGCATTGAGGAGGAAAGCAAAGTGTGACTTGACTTGCCTAAGGTCCTGCCATCAGTGAGAGGTTGAGCGCAGGTTACATAATAAGGCTCCCCCCTCCTTGCCTTCTGTGGAGCAAGAAAGCTTATGGAAGGACACAGACCACTTCTCAGCCAGATAAGGGCCCACAGTCACAGGCCAGTGGCTGGGCCTTGCCTTGGCCCAGGACGTTCAGCTCCGGGAAGTAAACCCAAGCAGCCCAGGAGTATCAGGTCTGAGAAAGTCACACCTCCTCGACTCGGGGAAGCCCAGGGTTCTGATTGGGCCGGACTCTCTCAGACCACCCAGCTCAGCCTCCATCTCAGCCTGGAGCCCAACTGCCCCACGTTAGTCCCCTCTAGCACTTGGATACCAAGGGAACCCACCTTCCATTAGGCACCTGATGTGCTGGGGCACAGAAGAAAGAGCCTGGGCTGAGGCCAAGACGTGGGGCCTGTTCATGGGAGCATGTCTGAGCCTCAGTGTCCTCAGATGTAAGACAGAGATGGGGGCCTTACCTACTAGGTAGGATTCATAAGAGGATCAGTGAACTGATGTAAAATTGCCTGGCTACGTGGTAGATCATTAATAAATGCTCATTTATATTCATTTTTTCATGCATTTAATAAATATTGATTATCTACTATGGGCCAGTCATTCCTTTTTTTTATTTCTTGCAATTACAGTTTACATTCAGTATTTTTAGTATTAGTTTCAGGAGTACAGAAAGCACAGTGGTTAGACAATTATCTACTTTACAAAGTGGGCACCCCGGGTTGGGCCAGTCATTCTTGCGCTTGCAACAGAGCAGTTGACAAAACCAACCAAATGGACAAACAAAACAAAGGGAAGCTTGGTTGCCCTGGTGGAGGTTACATTTGGGGAGTAAACAGTTCTCACTCCACCTGGACTGCCTTCTTTCTTGCCAGCCTGAGACAGGGGAAGGGGCATGCCCTGTGGAAGGGCCCTGGGGGCTGGAGGAGTCCTCTGCCACTCTTCCCACAAGTGTAAACTGCTGTGCTCAGAAGGACCCCGGGAAATTCCATGCTGGCCTTTGCTCCAGTGTAAATCCTTTGCCCTAACCTTACTCCTACAGGACCGATTCAGAAGGCGGAGACCTTGGGAATCTCATCTGACCAGATGGACAAGACCATAATTTGGGGGGGAGAGAGGGAATTCAACGGACATATGCTGAACACATCTCTACGCCGGGTCCTATGCGACTGGTGCGGAGAATCAAGATATATGGAGCACACACTCAGATTTTTCCACAACGTATTTAGAGGCTAATTCTGATCTCAAATAGATATGAGCTGTTTATGGACTTTTCTCTTTAATTCCACTGAGTGTCATTGTGTAAGCAGATGTATAGCTATAGAAAACACATTTGATTATGGGGCGTGGGGGGGGCGCCATCTGAGAACTCAGTGGGGATGTTACAAAATATATGGTATATGCATTGCATTACCTTCCAAAAAAAATCCTGAATCCAGAAACACATCTAGTATCATGAATTCTGGATAAGGAACTGTGGCCGAGCTGCAGAGAACTTAAGGAACTTGTTCAAGGTCACAACCAGTAACAGAACCTTGGGAATTTGCATTCTTGGCCTCTATACTCTTCTGTCTTTCTTACCCCCGGAACTATGACTGGGACCAGGCATTTTATTTATTTACTAGAGGCCCAGCGCACGAAATTCATGCACTGGTAGGGTCCCTAGCGGCTGCCAGCTGGGTACTCCCTCCCTTCCCCGGCCGGCCTCGCCCCCTGGTCGAACTCCTAGACGACCTCCTGGCAGAGGGGACAATATGCATACTACGCTTTTATTATATAGGATTTGAACCCTGGACTATATGACTCCAATGCCCACACTCTTAGTTACTATGTTATACATTGCCACATACCAGTGAGGTCCAAAATGGGCCGCAATTAAACATGACTTATGGACATCCTCTCTCTTACCTCCTTGCAATTCATTTCCCAAATAACAGCACAATCATATTTGTAAAATGAAATCTGATCATATCACTAACTCATTCATTCATTCAATAAACATTTTTTAGCACTTTCCTGCCAGGCATTTTCTGGTCACCAAGAAGGCAGTGATTAAAAAAAGAACAAGAGAAAGGGAGTCTAGCCCCCTATGTTATGGAGCGTCAACCTCTTCACCATATTTCCATTCAATGTAAAACACCTAACCTTAAGGTTAGATCCAGAAGATCAGAACCTCCCCATCCTGCCTCCTCTTCTCTCCCCCTCAATTTCTCCTCCATTCACAGTGATCGTTGGTAAGCTCACCTATCATTCCAACGTCCCTATAGTCTCAAGTCCTTAGCATATCAGACTTCTTTAGTTAGAATGGTTTTCCTTTAAAGTACCCTCCCCCTTTATCCATAGAGGGTATGTTCCAAGACCCCCAGTGGATGCCTGAAACCACAGATAGTACTGAACCCTGTATATACCACGGATTTTTCCTGCACATACCTACCTTTTCACTTAAAGGGAGCACTTTATAGCTTCTCTTTGGCATATCTGAATTTCCAGCATCGATACTCATGCTTTTGGGCCACTATGAAGTAAAATAAGGGTGACTTGAACACAAGCACTGTGATACCTTGACAGTGGATCTGATAACCCAGATGGCTACTGAGTGACTAATGGGCAGGGAGAGTCTACGGCGGGGATGCACTGGACAAAGGGATGAGTCACATCCCGGGCGGGACAGGCTGGACGCCTGGAGATTTCATCACACTGATCAGAATGGCACACACTTTAAAACTTATGAATTGTTTATCTCTAGAATTTTCCAGTAAGTATTTTTTATCTGTGGTTGACTACAGATAACTGAAATCATAGAAAGCAAAAGTGTGGATGGTGGGGGGAGACGGCTGTACATTAATAAATTCTACAAATCAGTTTTGCTGTTTGTCTTCCTCTAGGCCTTTTCTTGTTGATGCAGGTATCTCCAAACTCTAGCAAAAGGTTTCAGGAACCCAGGGGCCATTCAACAAATAATTTTTGAATAAGTGAAGATATAAACACTCTGTTAGAGCACAGCTGTTTTTAATGCTAAACCAGTAGTATAATAATAGGACATTTATGGTCTCATATAACTTTTCGTTTTGGGGGGCTAATTATGGATCATTTTTCTCCCTCCCACCCCAGCTTTACTGATATATTATTAACATACTAGAGGCCCGGTGCACGAAATTCGTGCACAGGGTGGGGGGGGGGGGTGGAGGAAGGGTGGGGGTCCCTTCAGCTCAGTTTGCACCCTCTCCAATCTGGGACCCCTTGGGGGATGTCCAATGGCTGGTTTAGGCCTGGTCGCCCCTAACTACCCTCCTGCTGGCCTGGTCGCCCCTTACTTGCTCCCCTGCCGACCTGGTTGTCCCCACTACCCTCCCCCCCCACCAGCCTGGTCGCCCCTCACTGCCACCCTCTGCTGGCCTGGTCGCTCCAACTGCCCCCCACCCCCTGCAAGCCTGGTCTCCCCATGCAGCCTGCTGCTCCGTCATTTGGTCGCCCCTCACTAACCCCCCTGCCGGCCTGGTCGCCCCATGCAGCCTGTTTGGTCGTCCATTCGGTTGCGATGGCCACTTAGGCTTTTATATATATAGATAACCTATGTAAGTTTAAGGTATACAACATGAGGATTTGATAAATGTATATATCCTGAAATTACTGCAATAAGGTTAGTTAACACTTCCACATTCTCTCATAATTACCTCTTTGTGTGTTGATAACTTTTAAAATCTACTCTCTTAAAATCCTTCCAGTGTATGAACAGTACTGCCGAGGACAGTTGTCATGGTGGACATTAGATCCCCAGCATTTGTTTATTTTAGGGCTGGACATTTGTACCCTTTAACTAACATGTCCCCATTTTCTCCACCCCCCAGCCCCTGGCAGCCACCATTCTGCTCTCCATTTCTTTGAGTTCAGCTTTTTAAAATATTCCACATATAAGTGAGAACATACATATTTGTCATTCTCTACCTGACTTAATCACTTAGCACAATGCCCTCAAGATTCACCCATGTTATCACAAGAAGCAGGATTCCCTTCGTTTTTATGGCTGAATAATATTCAAATCACACACATATACGCACTCACACACCCACACACACACATACACACACATTTTGTTTTTTAAAGCATGGGTCCATTGATAGAAACTTAGGTTGTTTTAGAGGCACAGAACTTAAGTATTAATATTTGGGCCTGCATGGGAAAAGGTAGGAGTGACTTAAAGGAAGTATCGAGAATGGGGTTTGAAAGGAGCGACTGGAGGAAAGACAACCTGTGCATGTGCGAGGACAGTTAAACATAGAATGTCTAGATGAACCCTGGGTTGTTTGTAAAAGAGAAGCTGAGAGAGTTTGGGGGACATAAGTCTAGAGACATCATACATGTTAAAAACCAATGTTCTTAAATACAAAACAAAAAACAAGCGAGTCCCCCCCTTCAAACCCATCCCATGAGCACAAACCCTCTAACCCCTCCCAGTGGGGCCCCCCTTGCCTTAGACCCTCTACCAGTGGTTCTCAACCTTACTAATGCCGCGACCCTTTAATACAGTTCCTCATGTTGTGGTGACCACCAACCATAAAATTATTTTCGTTGCTGCTTCATAACTGTAATTTTGCTACTGTTATGAATCATAATGTAAATATCTGATATGCTATGTGTGTTTTCTGACGGTCATGACCCACAGGTTGAGAACCGCTGCAATCCAATGGGCATTACGATGCATTTTCTCGCCTGCCTCTGTGGGTCTCCCTCACCAGGCTGGGAAGCTCTCATGATGGCTGTCTATTGTAGAGGCCCTGGTAGAAGTTCAAGAAATGTTTATCGGCTTGAACCGAACCGAAGCAAAATAAAATAAGCGGAGGCACAATCAGTTGCATTTTCCTCACCTCGCTACTGTCCCAGTTGTCATCTGGCACTTCCTAAATTTAAGCTGGATCGTCAGGTTCCAGATTGGGAAAAAAAGTCATTCCAACTTTATGAGACAAAGGAGACCACCAAAGAGAAAAACAGAAACAAAGAACGACTTTGAGACACGTGCAAAATGAGGCTGAGAAAAAAAAAAATAAGAGCCTCCTTGTCAAAATCTGGAGGGACCTGCTGGCGTCTCCTACCAGCGCCAGGAGCGAAGATAAAGATCCCATCCCTCTGGGTAATCAAGCTGCATCCATGACACAGCGCCACTAATTTAATTTTTGCGGCATGAACTGATCTGGCAAAATTCACTTGTTGAGACTACTGGAGAGGCAGCTAGGAGGCTAAGAAGGAAAAGGCCATGCCCTCTTCTTCCAGGGCCTGGGCCATGGGTGTCCCCTTTTCATTCCCTTGGCTTTCCCCCAATGCTCCTAATTGCCAGTCTTTACCTTTCATTAGGGGTTCCCTAGTGGCCAGCAAAATTTTAAAGTCTGAGGTCATTTCTCCTTCCTGAGCAGCCTTTTTTTCAGCAGGCAAAGCAGGCGGAAGAAATCAAAACCAAGGCGGCTGCCCTGGGCCATGAAGCTAAGAATGGCACCGTGGGCTAAGGTTAAACCAAAGACTAGTCCAAAAGCTGGAAGAGTCCCAACCAAGTTTCAACCTCGTATTTCCCAGAGTGGACTCCTGTAGATCGCTCCTTTGGAAAAAGGTACATCCTAGTCAAATATATGCGTAGGAAACACTCTCCAACAACCCCTCTCTGAGATTCACAATGCCCTTTCCCATATCAAAGTGTCCAAGAAGTCACTGAATAAAGAAACCCACTTAGGTTTAATTAACCAACCATTTCCCAAGTTAACTGGTCTCAGGACCCTTTTTAATGTTCCATGGCTCACATATTCGAGTCCCATAGGACTAGTGTTCTTCTGGGAAGACTTTGGAGTTCCGGTCAAGGAGATGTAAGCAGAACCGTGTCAAGATAAAGGACGATTCTTAAAGAATACAGGCCCATGTAGGACCTTGAAGGACGAAAGGTGAGGAGGCACTAATAAGGCAGACGTGAGAAGGAAGGTCCAGAAGGCTCTTTTGCTCATTTAAAAAGGCATTCGATCAATATTCATTCCCTGCCCATTCTCAGGCAGAGAGTAGTTTTAGCGCAGAAGACACGGGGACGAAGACAAGAGGCATGACCCTGGACTTCATGGAACCTCTACTCTGCAGTGGGAGGGCAGATGTAAGCCGCCCATCACAGAGCAATTCCTCTGCCCAGATGCCCAGGGAAAAGGACGGGGACTGCAGGTTAATTAAGAATTCTCCCAGCAGAGTGGCAGGGAAGGGAATTGGAAATAGAGAGCAACGTGAACAATGGCTCCCTTCCCACACCTTAATCACAGCAGGTGCACTCCTACCTCAACGCCTTTGCACTTGCTCTTCCCGCTGTCAGGAACACTTCCTCCAGGACCCTCATCTCCTTCAGGTCTTGGCTGACACATTTTTTTTCTGTTTTGTTTTGTTTCTTAATCTCTGTCTCAGCCTACTAGAGGTATCCCTCAGAGCTATGTAAGTGGTGTCCTGGGGTTAGGCAACACTGCGACCCCACCCTCCAGAATGTTGACTCTATCAAAGCAAGAATTTTGTCACTGTTTCACTCATGTATCCCCAGCACCTGGTGCTTGGCCCACAGTGAACACTCAAGCGGTATTTATTGAATAAATGAATTAAGGAGTGGGAAGTTTGAAGGACAAAGCAGGGAAGAAAAAAATAAACATGTAATTAGCATAAATGCTTTCAAAGCACATGGGATCACAGAAACACGATCAATATTATGCCCACGTTATAGGTGAGTAAACTCAAGCTCAGAAAAGTGAAGTGACTTCCCCAGCCAATGAACAGAGCAGCTCAGATCCACACCTAGATCTGATTGAAACAGTTAAATGACTTAGGCTTGGTTAACTTTTAGTGATCTCAGGTGGCTTTCTGGCTTCTTGCTCTTCACCTTAAGGCACTCTTCCTTGGAACTCAATGTGCAGCTTTCTGAGGTGGCCCAGAGTGCATGGAACTAGTTGGCTCCTGGTCATGGGACCGATGAATAATGGCATGGCAGCCATCAAAGCTGGGGATGACTCAGCAGACCAGAGCTGGGGAAAGGAGCCCATCTCTCCCCACCCCAAACACCTCATTCATGCTCTGATGTCAGGCGCCTGACTACCCCCATGCTGGGCCAGTTAATAGCTCACCCTATAAACGGGTGCGTAACAAAGTCTACTGCAAGGCCGTCATCACTCCCTCAAGTTTGGCTGATCTCTGTGCTGACCACAGGATTCATTCCAACTGGCTGTGGTCCTCTGCCTGGGGTCATTCAGAAATCCTTCACTCCTTGGCTGGGAATCTATAGACTCACAGTGTTTGTGAGGGGATTTGAGAGTTTCCTTCCACCCTCCTTCCCTCCATCCCATTTTCCCCTCTCACCTCTCTTTCCTTCCTTTGTTAGTTTGTCCACCCAGTTTCTCATAGTTACACATTCATCCATTCATTCATGAATTCACCTATTCATTCATTTATTCAGGTATTGCTATTCCGTTAATTTATAATCTGTATTCATTCATAAAAGCATACACTGATCCACTCACTCTCTTAATCAAACCAGGTGTTGTAAAGGATATTATGAGAATTACCTGACCTTAGAGAAATCACTGACTTCTCCAAGCATCATTTTCCAACTGAAAGAGGCAGAGCGGGGCTCCTCAATGGCACAAAACTTGTAAGTCCGTGGGAACCAAAGGCCTCCTTTAGTTCTATAACTCCATGAGCTAAGATTTGTAAGATACAACCCCGGTCCTATGAGCATTCATAGCCTAATAAAATGTCTTTCAAATGATTTTTTAAGGTGATTTATATATTCTACATCCCAACCCAGTATATGCATGCATGTATATATAACTGAAACAAACTTTATGAAATACTATTTACCCTTGCCTGTATAGTCCATTCTATTAATTTTTTTGATGTTGGCCACAATCCAGTAAGTTAATTTCATGACTCACTAATGGGTTACGAGCTGAAGTTTAAAAATTACAGTCTGTACCATCTAGAGAGAGACTTGGTCACAAGTACTTATAATACAAGCTAGCTTCTTGGACATCATCATAGACTCTCCGCTCTCATATTCTTTCAAATCCAACAGCCATCTATTCATGGCAACTCTGTCTCTTAAATGCCTCTTGAATGGCTTTCCTTCTTACACTCAATGTCCCTGCCACTTCCCTCCCATGGACCTTGCCTCCCGGCCTGACTTCCTGCCTCCTATCTCACTCCTCCAATCCGCCCTATAAACTGTGGCCAGTATCATGCCAAAATATGCGCTTGAAGATAAGTCTGCAATGCGCCTCACGTATCTATAGTCTACCAAATAAATAAATGCATCCCGTTCCTCAGACTTGTCTGGCCTTGATTCCTTCTTCAGGGTCATTTCTCACTAATTCCACTCTTGGATCTTATGTTGAATCCATGTTGAGTCACTCGCAAGCCCTTGAATCTTCCCTCCTCTTTCATGTCTCGAGCCTTTGCTTTTAAAGAATTTTCTGTCTAGAATTCCCATTCTACCAACACTGGGCTCATTCAAGGATCATCAAACCACTTACTTTTCTATGCAGCTTTTACTGACAGGCTTTCATCCCCTTACTTTTCACACGAGTGTGATTGTGTTCATTTACTTGTCGATCTCCCTTATATGAATCCCTTAAGGCCAAGGACCATGTTTTGAACCTGTCTTCATGCCCCGGTCCCCACACAGTGTTTGTCACATGTTTAGGTGATTAGAACATATTTTAAAGGTGTACAGTGTGATCTGGATACGATGCATCCAATGGAACTTGATGTGTTATCTCTGGCAGCCATAAGAAGGCATCTTGGGACTCCAACTATAGGGGGTGCAATGAGCCAGGAGCCCTGGGCTGAGTGCTCCAGATTCCATGTGCCAGGACAAGGCAGGGACAAGGAGGCAGGCCCGTTCCTGGGATACACAGGACTCCTCAGATGGAAGACCACCCTGAGGACTCCTCCATGGCCCTGTCAAACATTCCTTAAACCTGTTGTCTCTGTCTCCTTCGCTCAGGGAAAGACCTGCACCAGTCTGATGGCTTCCCCAGCCTTTCCTGCAACCTGGCATCTTCTCTCACACAGGTATTTCCCCTAATAGAATCCTTGAATGGTCCATCCCATTTCAGCACCTGCTTCTCAGAGAAGCTGGCCAGCACACTATCCTCAGTGCAGAGATGATGGAACTGAGGGTCCAAGCACTCACGTGACTGGCGAACACTTGATGGGACTGAGGTCCAGTGGAGGACAGAGAACACCATTCTCTGGCATCCCCAAGGGGTCCTTTCTAGACACAGGGAGGCCTTTTTAGACCCTGACATTAACTGCTTTACCAACACAGACAGGAAAGTGATGGGCCAAGCTTGGTCCAGGGAGCAGTGCGAAGGAAAGCAGATGAGAAGCTAGGGCCTTGGGGTCTTGATAATCGGCTCTGTGACACTGAACAAGAAACTCCTCTTCTCAGACCTGAGTTCTCTCTAAATCGGGAGTCACTGCCTCGGCTCTAGTCTTTAGGTCGGTCAGGGAGGCCGCAGACCAGAGCAGCTAGGAGTGGTTGCTGGGAGTCAGACAGGCCCCGCTTGCACCTTGATGCTGACTTCAACTAGCTGTGCAACCCATGGCAAGCCACTGCACGTCTCTGAGCCTTGGTTTCCTCAGGTGTGAAAACGACACATGCAGTGCCTGCCTTCAGGGGCGCTGTGAAATCTGATGAGACAACACAGGCAAAGCCCTCCATGTAGCTCCTGGCACAATAGCAAGTACTAGTAAGTTACTAACATGATTATTGATCCAAACGTTAACAGTAATAATGGAAGGCGTGTTACAGGACCTCAGCTCTCCTACCTGTAAAATGACCAGCTGATCCCACACGTGCCTCCCACCTCTGCCACTAACAACCCACCACAGACCCTCAGTGACACAGGAGAGGAAGGTGTGCTCCAGGCCCCTGACCAGGAGAACAGGACTCAGCCTCAGTCCATTTTCGGGCTCACCTTCTTTCCTTGACCTGTAACACTAGGGAAACCCCAGAAACCAGAGATCTGTCCCTGACACCCAGCTCACATATTAGGCAGCGTGACGATGGCACTGAGGGCTCAACCGCATGGGACAGAGCGCCTCACCCCAAAACTGGAGAACAGAGGCCCCTGGGAAATGACCAGCAATGTCACAACCCAAGGTTTCCCCTTGTAGGTGGGGGGTCCAAAGGATGCCCTCATGCAA
The DNA here is from genome assembly GCF_014108235.1 of Myotis myotis. Lineage (NCBI taxonomy): Eukaryota > Metazoa > Chordata > Mammalia > Chiroptera > Vespertilionidae > Myotis > Myotis myotis. The sequence continues at coordinate 10,371,669 of NW_023416316.1, forward strand.
CCCAACTCAGAGGCTCTTAGCTGGGACTCTCTCTCCCCTCTCTGTTGGCTCTCGCTCCAGATCTGAAAAGCCAGAGGAAACGCTTAATTATTACCACGCAGCAGAAGAGACGGGGCTTTGAAGTCAGGCTGCGAGGTCTGACTCTGCACTTCCGAGCGGGCTGCCTTGGGCAGGTGGCCGCCCGCTCGCAGCCTTGGCTGCTTCATCCACAGCCTTGGAGCTTTTAATCCCCGGGTTCCAGAGTTTGTTTTATGAGCTCAAACCAAGATAAGAAATGGACAGTACACAGCACAGTCCACGTTGTCTGTTTTCAATTAATGTTCACTCCCCTGGCCCCCACTTTCCTTATCAATGGGAAAAGGATGACATTCTACCTACAGGAGTGGGCAATAGTAGGGTTACAGTGGTAAGGACGCGAAGTACAGCGTTTATGCTTGTATTATTATTTATTAATTATTGTGCTATTTATTATTATTATTATTACTAATCTACTTTGGTCCACCCCTGTATTGATATACTCCCAGGCCCCTCATTTTATGAGTTTTATATTCTAAAATCCTGTACCCTCGTGAGAAGGTGGGCTTTGAGTCTCTTGTTTCTGTAGCCCAGGCGCCCTGCATGGTCTGGACCAGGATGGTTGCTCGAGAAGGTTCTGTCTCACTGAAAACCCTGTGTTTCCAGGAAGTGAGTTTTATTTGCTTTGCCAAGTCCTTTAACACCCTGACCTGTCCCGTCTCCTCTGGAGGGATAGCCCTCATAGGATCACTCAAGCGATGCTTTTCATTTTTTTAAAAAGTACACTTTAAAAAGGGGAAACAACATCCTGAGAGTCTGGATGACGGCCTTTGCGATACTGCTGCCTGGGGACATCGGACTGTGGACCGTGAGCAACACGTAGATTGGACTAAATGAGATGGGTGGATGGGCGCTGGGATGGACTGAGATGCAGGGACCAAGGGTGAGGGGGCTGTCGTCCCCGCCGTAACTGACACCCACGCTCATCTTCCTGCAGCACCACTGCCCCGGCTGTAGCCACCAAAACTGTGTGGCCTCCCCAAGGGTACCTCCTGAAAACAGAGAGAGGAGACCAGACCAGCTGACCTGGTCTCCAGTCTCCTCCCCGAGGTCGCTTGCTCCTCTCTCTCTTGCTTCCCTGTCCCCTGTTCCGCCTTTCAACCCCCTTTCTCCTTTCCCACCCACGTCTGGCCTCCCTTTCTCATCTCATTGCAACATCTACTGAATTCCAAGTGCTTTGGATGCACATGGACCTGTGCTCATATAGTGAGTGTGAGCCTTGTATGGGGTGTGCCGTGCGAGCGGACGACATGTGTTATGTGCGCCTGTTTGTTGGGTAGGTCAACATGGCCTATGTCTTCACATATGCACATAACATATGTCTTCACATATGCCTGTGGGGAGCTGGCTGTGTTTGTGCTTCTGTCATTCGCGGTGATATGCCTCTGGAGGTGAATGTTGTGTGTGGTGTGCTGTCCCGGGGCTGGGTGTCTGCAGGTGTTGTGGGTCCATCGTGTGTGTGTCTTTGTTATCTGCCCCTGTACATTGTACATGGCTGTAATATCCCTGTGGGTTGATGTGTTTACTTATGTGTGTGTGTCTGGGTGTTGTCTTTGTTGTAGCCTAAGCTGGGCGAGATGACGGTGTCATGTGTATCTGTGTGTGATGGATGGCATTCATGTTGTGGTTCCACATCCTGTGATTCTTTAAAAAAAAACAACCCTCTTTGTTGTGTCCCGTGTCCACGCGGGGTGCACTGCATTTGTTGTTTGTGGCACCGTGTGCGTATGCTGCCTGCTTTCCCTGAGGCCCTGTCTCGGGGAGATGTTTGTCTGTTTCCACTGCCAGCGCTTCCCCCTGCGGGTGCCCCAGCCTCCCTCCCTCCCCTTTCCTCCCTAGACTGTGACCGCTCTCAGCTGACACCTCTGCTGCTCTGGCAACCGGAGAACAGCCTGGAGAAAGGTCAGCTGGCCGCCTTCCCCCTGGCCTGCCCAGAGCCCGGGCTCCCGGGTTTGTGGAGTGGGAGCGCCCTCTGTTGGCCACGTGGACAGTGAGCCGCCCTCACAACCGAGGCTTCCTCTTTCCCATCCAGATCCCCCTGAGGCTTCCCGCTGGGTTAGGCAGGGCCTCAGAAAGGGAAATGACCATGTACTTTCTCATTCAAAGCGAGATGCTTCTGAGAACAAAAGTGGGTGTTAAGTGCTCAGTGATGCTAAGTACACACCAGATACCTGCTGAGTGCATGAAGGAAGACCACCCTGACCACTAGTCAGGTCACAGTCCCACCTAAAGAGTCTGCAAATGTGTGCTGGCCCTCCTTCCAGGGGTAATCCCAATTTATATTCAAGGGAGTCGGAATCTCAAACCCACCTTTACCTGAGGACTTCATGCTCCCCCAAACCATCACCCCCCCCCCCCAAATAATTCCCCAAGGCTTCAGTTTCCCCTTTGCCACAGGGACCCCAGGCTAGACTCAGGCATTGAAGGTTCAGAAAGAGGGAGGCCAGCTGTGCAGGATGCACACTGATAGGTTCCCCGTGGAGGGGCATAAGGAAGTCAGCGGCGTCCTTGCAAGAGGGCTTCACTTGGTGCGAGAAGAGAGAGCAATCATGGATGCACCCAGGACTCGCACTGCCCCAGCCTTATGGTCCCAAGAGCCTCAACAGGAGGAGAAAGGAGCTGTGTGCTCAGATGTTGGCGTGCACACCCACACGCTCGCATGCGCACCCCCCAAAATGCAGAATACCCATGAGGGTCAGGCACATTTACCACTTTTTGACTTATTTCTTCTCAAACAGACCTAAACAGCACTACTTTATGCAAAAAAAAAAGTCGAATTTCATTGCGTTCCTTCAGCTGGTAACCAGAGAGGAGGCGGACACGCAGTGGCTGCTGCAGTAAGCTCCGGATGGCAGGGTTGCACGGGACGCTCAGGACCACCTGGCCCAGGAGGTCTGAAGTGTGTGTTTTCAGGGCACTGCCTCTCATAAGACATTGCTAGATATTTCAAGGTGTGGCCAGATGAATTTTTAAAACACGGGGTTACGAGAAAACAGAAACACCAATTGGAAAGGATATATGCACCCCTATGTTCATAGCAGCACAATTCACCATAGCGAAGATCTGGAAACATCCTAAGTGCCCATGAGTAGATGAATGGAGTAGAAAACTGTGCTACATCTACACGATGGAATACTATGCTGCTGTAAAAAAGAAGGAACTCTTACCATTTGCAACGGCATGGATGGAACTGGAGAGCATTATGCTAAGTGAAATAAGCCAGTCAATGAAGGAAAAATACCACATGATCTCACTCATGTATGGATAATAAAGACCATTATAAACTGATGAACAAAAATAGATACAGAGGCAGAACAGCCTTGAACAGACTGTCAAACTACAGCAGGAAGGCCGGGGAGGGTTGAGGGGCAGGAGGGGGGGTAAGAGATTAACCGAAGGACTTGTATGCATGCATATAAGCATAACCAATGGACATAAGACACTGGGGGGTAGGGGAGGCCAGGGGATTGTCAAGGGCGGGAAAAAAAAGGAGACATATGTAATACTCTTTGTAATACTTTAAGCAATAAAACAATTTAAAAACAAACAAAAAAACACGGTGTTAAATAAAGTTAAACAAACTTGCTTCCCACAGGATGTCTCAGAGTCTTTAATATGGTATGTCTTATGAATTTCTGAGAAAGGGAGAGACTGCAGGCAGTATTTCTCCAAGTACATGGATAATAAACACTTTTTCTCTCCCTTAAATTTAAGAGAGAAAATTTAAATTTACACCCTGGCAAAGCAACATCCCAACTAGCATGAGTCAATTCCCATTTAATTCCCACTGCCTACAAAGGTCACGCGTTTTGTTTTTTTGCTTTGTGTGTTTGTTTGAACTTATCTCTTTGGATCTTATCATAACCTGAATAGGCAGGTCCCATGGTAACAGGCTAAGTGACAGATGAGAAGAGAGGCGTAGGGGGGTGAGTGACTTGTCCCACATTCATGACATTTTGGTCAGTGACAGAGCAACACTTGACACCCTGAGTGTCTCTCCAAAACACACCTACTTCTCCTTTGCTGCGGAGCAGACCTTACAGAAAGTTTAAAAGGTGCTTCTGAACATGTGCCTGGATGTAGTCTGTTGGGAATTCAACAGACCTAGTTCCCTCTTGAAAAGGGGACTGGCCTTCTCTCCTTGCAAGAAGTCAAGGCCAATGCTAAAGTGCTTGCCTGTTTCTGCATACAGGGCATGGACCACCTGGCCCTTTGCAGAGAGCCAAGCCAATCTGCGGAAGTCTCCATTCCCACCAAATGTAATACATCAGAGCCACCTCTCTGGTCTCCTTTCCCTGGCATAGGCCCCAGGGTGCTCTTCCTCGCACATTAAACTTCACTGGTCTCCATGTGGTGCAGGGTCAAAGTCAAGTGCACCAGCCTGGTGTTCAAGGCCTCAATCTAAGTTTCAAGCCTTGGTCTGCCGAGCATCCACTCTGGCTGGACTACATTTGCCTCTGTGTCCCGGGGCCTGGTGTGCAAGTTCCAACCATCAAGCCTTTGCACGTGCACCTGGAATGCCCTCCTTGTGCCTTCCTCTCATCCAAGCCCTATGCTGGCCTTCAAGGCTCTACTCCTAATCTCCCCGCTTGGTGAGGACGCCCCGTTCTTCCCTCTAAACGGCCACAACCCAGATACTGGGTTTCTTAAGAGAAGTATGACCTCCTTGGCTGGTTTTTTTTCTTTGTGTTCTAAAGTGAAACTAACTTTTTAATGATTATAACAAAAATACAAAGTCACTGCTTAAAAGATGGAAGCATTCTAGAAACTATGACGCAAATAGAGCGAGAAAAACTCGGAAGGGTAAGAAAGTCTGAAAGGATGAAAGGGGGTCAGAGGGCGCAGTCCTCCAGGGAAGGCAGCAGGCTTGGTGTGGCTGAGGCAGGGGAGGGACCCTACACAGAAGTGATGAGAGATGATGCTGGGGAAATGGCAGGGGCCAAAGCACCCTAAGTTCTGTAGGCTTCCCTGAGTCTTGACTTACAGATTTGCAGAGAGAAAAAAAGCAAGAAATCAGAATGGCATATCCCCACTTGGCACCTAGCCTGACACACTGTAGGTGATCAATAAATATGCGTTAAATTAATAGAAGGTTGGTCTTGAAGTCTTAGGCTGAAAAGCACTTCTATCTGGACTTCGTAACGTTGCTCAGGGAGGAAAGGCATTGAGCGAGAGAGAGGGTCCCCAACAGAAAGCTCAGGGGGACTGGCTCCTGCCGATGGTCCCGAAACGAAGTCCTTCATCTTTCCCCTCCAAACACTGAGCGAGCGCCTCCTTCTCCAGAGGGGCTGTGGGCTGAAGCTCAACAGGAGAACGTGAGTGGGAAGTTCCATGGCGAGCTACGTGGGGGACCCCCTTGTCTGCACACTGACCTCCTCGACCTTGGGAATGTCTCACTAAGGAGCGGAATCATAGTTTGGAAGAACCCCAAAGGTCCCTCTGTCCACATTTGGGTGCCATCTGGCCCCGCCTTGCACACTCCCAGTTACAGGAAACGAACGTCCCGTGTCCAGGATGCAAGCACAGACGGAGCAGAGGAAGGGGAACTAATCCCCCAAGAAGCACCTGCTTGAAGCCAGGCGCTGATGAGGCATGCTCTCCCCATTGTTCCACGGAACCCTCATGACAGCCTTGTGGATGGGGATCAGTACCCCTGCTTCACAGGCAGGGCAACCAGGGCTCCGGGACACTGAGTCGCTGGGTCTGAGTAATCCTCTGGTAAGGAGGAAAGCTGGAATGCTAACTCAGGCCGTCTCCCACCTGCGCCATGGTAGCTTAGATAAAAAAGAACTTCCGGTCAGACCCCGAGAAGGCAAGACGATTCGGGTTTCCCCCACAAGAGGCTGGGGTGGCAGGGGAGGAGGGTGCCAGGCTGGGGCAGGAGCACAGGAAATGCCCCAGGGCAGGATTAGGGCGCACTGGCACGGACAGCCCTGCTGGCTCACGTGTCTTGGGTTCTCTGTATGTATGCCTGTGCCTGCCCCACCGGGCACATGTGGGCATCACCCCTTCCCAAGTCTCACACAAAAGAGGGTGGGAGTAGGGCTCCCGGGAAGAGGAGTGCCCTGGCCTGATCCCATAATCGCACAAAGCAAGCCCCACCCTGGATCTGTTACCAACTCTCCCCTGAAAACCATCAGAACACGCATCCCACACTCCCCCTCGCTCATAAAGCACTTTCATCTTTTCAACAACCATTGTATCGTCTCTGGGCCGGGCCCCAGGGAGAATAACAGCAATAATAGCAGACATTCATCACGTTCTTTCTATGTGCCAGGGGCACTGGCTGCTGGGAGCTTTGTGTGCATTTTCTTACATAACCCTCAGGACATCCTTGTGAGAGAGGCTGTCCTTGTTCCCACTTTACAGATGCTGCATGGAGGCTCTGACGAATGCCTCCAAGCGATGGAGGTGGGATTATTGGAAATCAGAGCCCACACGCGGTCCAGTGGAAGAGGAAGGCATAGGGCGGGGTCTGTGTTGGGCACTGGGCTTGGGAGAACACAGACTGAGTGTGAGGCCTCGTCCAGGAGGCAGTGATGAGCATAAAAAAAGGGGGGGGGGGCGGATAGTCCTGTGAAAAGTGTTTAGTTTATGCCATGTGCTGAACAAGGCCAGTTATGAGCCTGTGGAGAGGGGATTAACCTCCTGTTTCACAGAAGGGCAGTCTGCAGCTTGGAGAGGTGGAGTCCCTTGACCTAAGTGATGAATCAGGGGCGAGCTCTAAGACCGTGTTAACCTGACTGTGGACTCTTGAACGAAGTACGCACGCAAGGGTGTATCAGCAGAGGGACCACAGTGTGCCATGGCCAGGGTGAGGGTGGCAGGCCGGAACAAGGGAGGTGAGGAGAGATGAGGCTGGAGAGACAAGGGAACCTTAAAAACTGCACCAAGAAATGAGGACGTTATTCTGAAGGCAAAAGAGAATGATGACTGTTTTAGAATCTGCCAGGTAAAAATCAGAGGGGTGTCAGACAGGGGAAGGACGGGTGGGAAGAGCGGTTACTAAAATACAATAACCAGGAGAGCAGTGACGAAGACAGGGCCTGAGGCTACGGTGCAGGAACAAAATCACTCTATCACTGGGAGGCAGAGACTCTGAAAGGTAAGTCCGGATCACAGTCAGGGCTGGGACTCGCTCCCTCTGGTCTCCTGGCTCTGAGGCCCTTTCTGGAAATGCTTACACTCTTTTTTCCAGAATTCTCTCTCTCTCACTGCTACTATTTAACAGTGTGAATACATCTTTAATTCTCCAGATATGCCTTTTATGGTCCTCATTTTGAAATGAAGAAATCACAAGTTCAGGAAAGAAAAAACAAACAATTATGTCTAAAAATCATATAAATAGGAAGCAGCAGAGGCAGGATTTGAACCCAAAGCCTGTGTTCTCCTACTTTATCATGCCAACACCAGAGACAGTCACTGCTTCTTTTTCCTTGCACCCTACCTCCCTACCAATATCTCTTTATATATATATATATATATATATTTCAGAGAAGAAGTGAGAGGGAGAGATAGAAACATCAATGATGAGAGAGAATCATTGATCGGCTGCCTCCTGCATGTCCCCTATTAGGGATGGAGCCCACAGCCCGGGCATGTGCCCTGACCAGGCATCGAACCGTGGCCTCCTGGTTCATAGGTCGACACCCCACCACTGAACCACACCAGCTGGGATGACATCTCTTTTTAATGTTGGGTTTTTTCAAACAGGAAAAATACTGACTGAGAGAATAAAGTCTGCAATCCATTCTTGGGTGAAGTTACTTTGTCCATGGTGCGTTCTCCCCTTCGGAAGAATTATAGAGGGTTCAGATCAGCAGAAAAGCAGCCTGCAAATTTCATGCTTTAACAAGTTCCAAATATTTCTGTGTTATTATTTACTTATTTTCTTAGGAAGTAAATTCCACACGTGGAGGGAGAGGAGGCCAAGAAGTGGCCGCAGACACAGGTTTTGGTTCACTCCTAAGAAAGAAGGCACCTGGGAAAACCCCGGCCTCTAATCACTGATCCCCTAATGCAGGTCTGCTACACCCATGAGCTCATTTCACTGTCCTGGCAAGCCCTGGGGAATGGCACTATTTAATAGATGGGGTAACAGATGCCTAAGAGGGCGAAGTCACTTGTCCATGGTCATGCAGACAAAAATGAAAGGGGCTGAGGTTTGAACACAGGACCTGCCCAGGTGCTGCTCCCCCTACTGCATTCCACCACATCCACCTGACAGTCTGCCTAGCCCAGTGGTCCACATCCACCTGACAGTCCGCCTGGCCCAGTGGTCGGTAAACTGCGGCTCGCGAGCCACATGTGGCTCTTTGGCCCCTTGAGTGTGGCTCTTCCACAAAATACCGACTTCTGCGCACGGGCCAGGAAGTTTCAATCGCACTGTACGTGCGCGCCCTCCAAGCCCACGCTGTTTTCTCCCACCACCTGCTGTCTGAAATCGCCGTCAAGAGTCATCTTGAAGAGGGAATGGTAAGCACATTGAACAGAGAAGCGCCTGGCCCTGAGGTCTGACCCTGGCTCTGCTGGGCCAGGTGTGGGAACACACAGGGACCACCCCCGAACTGGCCCTAAGTGCCACCATCTGTAAAATGAAATGGTAGGAGGCAACGAGCAGCCCCTCGTGGCTCCACATTCTAGGATGTCAACACCACGGAGGAAATGCAGGGGCTCAGTTCTGAGAGCAAGGTATACTGGGCTGAAGAGGCGGGCGGGGCGGGCTAGGGACTGAAAGAGGAGTAGGTATTTGATACGAGGGGGCAAGAGGAGGCTGAGGTGACAACTCTGCCCTCTTCTCCAGAGCCTCGCTGATAAGCTTCATGGCAGATCAAAGGACCCGGGACCCAGGGAGGAACATCAAGTGGACATTGATTGGCATCTAGGAGCAGGAGACAGCCAGTGACAGATCTGCTTTCCCTCTGCGCCCGGAGACCAGGCTGTGTGCTAAGGCTGCTGTTGGCTGCAGGGCGGCCGAGTTGGTGGCAAGGAGCGGGGGCCAGACGCAATTGCAGAGCCAGTGCGGTCTTCCTCTCCTAATTTTCTCTGGCTGCCATTTTCACATGACAACGATAAAAGATCCCAGAAATGGGAGGCGCACTTAATGGGGTTTTTTTGGCACCAAGAAATTAATCTTTTTTAAACCAAGGGGATTTTTCCCCCCTCCTTTCCTAAAGATCTTTGGCAAACAGAAGCTAAATTGCTTCCAGACCTCATGAAAGGTATTTTGTGCAAACGAGGTGTGATTTACACTTCCTTTAATTAGTCTGAACCCTGGAAAAAGGGAGAAATAATAGAAAACAAGAGCTATGGGGAAAACAAGTCCAAACAGCCCTAAAATAACAGTTTTGTAAAGGCATCAGTTGAGGGTGTTAGAAAGAGACCAATAACAACAACAACAACAAATCCTCCTAATTCTGGGAGTGGAGCAATTACATGTGAATTGAAGTTTTGTTGGACTTGGGTCCCTGGGGGTGGGGGTGGGGAGGCATTTGGCAGAAAGGAGCCTCAGTGCTCTCGGAGTCCCTTTCAAATTCTGGTTGACCTTCCTTCCCTGGAGCCTCTGTCTTTTCTGAGGGCATTTGGGGTCTAGGGAGCCAGAGTCAGCAAGGGGGTGGGGGACAGTCCTGCTTGTGATCATGGACATTTTCCCATCTGATTTGTCACATAGCGTTTTGGAAGGGGTATTGGCTTTTGGGATCACAGACCTACGTCCAAGTTTGGGCTCTGCTACTGACTACAGTGACTCTGGGCAACTTGACCACGTCCTTACTCCCTTACCTCTCCTCTCCTGGCTGCCCAATCCCCCTCATCTTATTGTCCTATCGGGTTTCGTGCTCCTTCTTTGTCTCTGCTGCAGGTTCAGGCTCATCTACCTAGAAATTACTTACTGGGATCACGCAACGCTCAGACCCAAGCCCACTTCTCTCCCATCAACTGACTCTGTCAAGACAATGTACCCACATGAACTGGTTCACCTTGTCATCTGAGAAAGTCTCAAAGTTTGAGTGCCCAGCCACATTATCTCCCTTGGTTCCAGTCTTCATATCCAGTGTCTACATCTTGCTACATCTTTACCTGGAGGTTTCCAGGTACCTCACATTCAACACTGAACTCAAGCTCTCTCCCCTTAATCAGGTCCACTTCCCGGAGCAGAGCATCCCTCACCTTCTGTATCAGCTCCAGCTGATTTTCTCTTTGCACTGACATTGCACGGCATGATCCAATCTGTTCCCATCTCTGTGCAACACGGGAAAGTTGAGGGACATGGCGTCTGAGCAGGTCCTTGCTGGAACACTGTGTGATGGCTCAGTGGTGACCACCTCCCTTCACCCACTCTCCTCTTTCCCTCTGGATCCATCCACAGCCTGGGCACAGGAGCCCTTAGAGGAGTTTATGTTTATTCATAGAATACATGACCCAGCAAGAACAGCCTCTCTGTGAGTCTTAACTTTATCTTTGTTAAAGTCATCCCTTCTGACTACTCATCTCCTTAGGGGGGAGAAAAGAAACAAAAAACCATCATAAAACCTTCTGGATAAAGGATAGGAATAGCCAAAGGGATGTACTAGGCAAGTTAAACGAATAATTTCATTTGACCTTGTCAGTGTTTAAGGGCTTTGGGCCCCCTTCTGCCTCTAGAATACGGGAAATCATGAGCCTGTTTCATTGCTAATTGCACTGTCCATACATGAGTGAAGAGTAGTGGACCAGAGGCCCAGGTTCTGTCTCCACCTGCTGCCGACACTGGGGTCGGCTCACTCTCCAGGGCTCGATTCTCACATCTGTACAACGAAGGGGTTATACCAGCTGCTCTACATGGGCTCTGGCAGCGCCAAGTTTGCAGGACTTTGTTACAAACCATGCAGAGAATGAGACGGGGGTCCAGGGATTCTCCTTTGCATCTTCCCATGGCTAAGAAATGGTATAACTGAAATTTCCAACTTCACACCCACTGATTCCCAGCCTGTGTTGGACACACTGCTCTCCATCTATCCAGATTTTTTTTTTTTTTTTGCTTGTTGTGCCTTTGTTTGTTCATTATCCATTCATTCATGCTACAAACATTCCCTGCGTACTTACGCTGTGCATGGAACTGTGCTAAACACAAGGAAGCATGAGCAAAGATCCATTCGGGGCTCACAGACTGGCTACAGAAAGGAGAAACCATGATTGGGAGGTTTAGAAAGTTACTCTGCTTTCCAAAGCGCCAGTCTGATCGTGTTCCTGATCCTCCGCAGAAGGCTTCCAAGGCTGGCTTTGCCTGCAGGATGAAGTCCAAACAGCTTAGCCCATTTTCCAATCCCTCTGTGATCTGACTCCTGTCTCCTCTCCTCCCCGCCACGTTCATTCACCATTTGTTAAGAATTAAGCATGTGCCAGACACTGTACTAGAATATGGGAATGTAATGGTGAGTGACAAAGGCGTGGGCCCTGCTCTCCTGGAGCTTACCGGTGTTAATCAGACTATCCCATTAATACAGGAGGGGGTGTGCCGTAAACTGTCAGTGGTCCAGCTCCACTACACGCGGGGTCTCCAACCCTCTCAGATGCGCATGGCCCAGTAAGCCTACCACGATACAGTCCTCCTCGGACTCCTTGGATGATCAGCTGGCCTTTTCAGTAATGGGATCTGTCCTACTAATCATGCAGAAATATCTGCTTGTAAAGAGAGAAAAATTTTTTTTGGTTCCATAATGAAATGTTTATTTTAGTAACAAAATAAACTGATGAACGGAGTGGATCCAGAGACATGGAAGTATGGAACAGGGTGTGGAATCTCGGAGGGAAGGTGGGGGAGGGTGGGTGGGAAGTAATCCACCAACCAAAGGCCCTGTATGCATATAGGCATAACCCATGGACACAGACAATAGGGTGCTGAAGGCCTGGGATGGGGGGGGAGGGGTGCAGTGGGGGCGGGCTGGAGGGGGTCCATGGAGGGAAAAAAGGGGGCATATGTAATACTTTCAACAATAAGGAATTATTTTTTAAAAAGTTTAAGCATTATATAAAAAAAAAGAGAAATGTTTTATTTCAAAACTGATTTTCAACAATAGTTTACAACTTCTTGCTGTGAACTACCACGGAACGCCACGCTCCCTCCCCCAAGACTCGCTGTGCTTAAAGGCAATTGCTTATTGTCTGGCTCCCTTAGTCAAGTCTGCATTTCAAGAAGGCTGAGTCCTTGTCTATGCTGGTTCACCCATGAGTTCCCAGCAGGCAGCCCAGAGCTTGGCACACAGCAGGCATTCAGAACCTGTGTTGGTTAGATTGAATCACCATAGTGCGCCTCAGAAGCTTCATTCAAAAGGAGACTGTGGCAGACATAGATTCTAACCCTCCCTCCACCCCTGACCTTTTTTTTTTCTTTCTTTCTTAGAGGGGAAACAGAGCCCGAAAGAAAAAAAAGCGAAAAAAAACAACCCAACTTTCCAAAGGTTGCAGAGCAAGTGGGCAGCTTAATTGAAGTCAGAAGCAAAGGGAATCCTAGTCCCACGTCCGGCACTCCTGCCTCACCACACCCACTCATAAACCTTGAGTCTGAAATGGCCAGGAAGATACGGCCTCAGGGAAAACCACTGTCTGACAGCAGCTTCCCAGCCTTCCCTGTGCAGGCACTTACTTCAGAGAGAGTCACTGAGCAGAGTCCCTGGGCATGGGAGAAACCCTAGCTGCCCCCAAACAAGACCTTTGACTGGGAAAAGGATTCAATCACTCTCTCTAACCCAAACTCCTTGAAACCCTATTTCCTATTATGTCTCAATAACCAAGTTCAACCCGCCCGCACCTCAAGATTAGATCTGTGAGCTCACAATGGCTCAGCCACTCAATTAAGAGGAGGGAAAATGTTATCCTCTCCAGACAAAGTGATGTGACATAAACCAGTGGCCAGGATTATGTCTCACTCAGGAAAGAGGGGAGTAGGGAGAGATGGGTGGGTCATTCATTACAGGGAATTTTCCAGGGAAATTTGAGTGGGGTGGCCCTGCAAATTTTAATGTTCCAGTCCCCAAAACAATGCCGAAGGCAAGGTCCTGGCTGTCGGCGAGTCACGAAGGTGGGGCTGGCTCTTCTCCCCTTGCTCCCCACCCCCCGGTAATCTCCAGGTGTGTTCTGATTCTTCCCCGGACAACCTGCCTGGCATTGATGAGCTTTACCCCAGGCTCAGAGAATCCTAGAGGAAAGTGCCAATCTCCATACCTACTTGATTTGGCTAATGCAGAGCATGGGAAAATGTCTCTTAATGAACAATCCATTTCATCCCTGGGCCTTAATTTCCTCCCTGGGCCAAACATCTTTAAAAGGAGTTGACTTGGATAATATCTAAAGTCCCTTCCAACACTGAGGTTGAGTAATTGCAAGGCAATTTGGCTTAAGAAAGGGCAGGGACTCTGATAGACCTAGTTCCAATACCAGTTCTGCACTGGACAAGTGCTATCACCTGATGCAGCAGCAGTTTCCTCTTCTTTAAAAAAGGGAATACCGCCCTAACCGGTTTGGCTCAGTGGATAGAGCATCGGCCTTCGGACTGAAGAGTCCCAAGTTCGATTCCGGTCAAGGGCATGTACCTTGGTTGCGGGCACATCCCCAGCAGGGGGTGTGCAGGAGGCAGCTGATCAATGTTTGTAACTCTCTATCCCTCTCCCTTCCTCTCTGTAAAAAATCAATAAAATATATTTATAAAAAAAAAGGGAATACCAATGTCTGGCTCACCGAATTGCTGTAAAGAATTGCTGTAAAGACTTGAGAAAGTGTAGCTGAAGTCCTTACAACAGTGTCCAACATTCAAACATATGGTGGAGGTCCCTCCAAGAAGGTCTTCAGACTTTGGTTAATTAAAGACAGGTTTGAAGAATCAGAACTTTATAGACAAAATCCTTGAGTTTAGGAAGGAGCCATGGTCTCAAGTGAACTATTCTGCTCATTCATTAGCAACTGCTTGTCTCCCAGAAGTCACTAATTCACAGCTGGTGAAACCTGCTTTCCTAGCCGCAACTGGCCACGCGGAAAAGCAATCCATTATAGACCATCCTGATCTCAGGCCTGCTTCGGAGGGAACTGTTGTTTTAATGTGGAGGGTTCCTAAGCGGGACCTTGGCTATGGGCACAAGTTTAGACATTCGGAGCTGACATCTGGGGACTGGGCCATGTCATTAATTTGGGGCCACCCACATTACTATGCCCAGGTTTCAGTCTTCCTGTTCATCCAGTGAGGACAACGATAGAAGCAGCTAGGAGTCACTGGGGGATTGACTGTGGGGACCTCAAATTCTTGGGGAGTGGCTGGTTGGCAGTAAGTCCTTAGTACTCCCTCCCGCACCTCTTACTAGCTACGTGTCCTCAGTTGCATCACTTTCCCTTAGTCTCTGTTTTCATATTTGGAAAATGAGACCACACTACACTTTTGAAAGTCACTGATGAGACAGATAGCAGAAGGCATTATCCAAGGGCAGGAAATGCTCATGCTGTGCCCAGGCCGTTGTATTATTATTTTTTAAATATATTTTTATTGATTTCAGAGAGGAAGGGAGAGGGAGAGAGAGACAAAAACATCAATGATAAGAGAGAATCACTGATCGGCTGCTTTCTGCACACCCCCTACTGGGGAGCTGGTCTGAAGCCCAAGCATGTGGCTAGACTGGGAATCAGGAATCGAACCCGGGACCCTTCAGTCCACAGGCTGACGCTCTATCCACTGAGCCAAACCATCTAGGGCACTATGCCCTTTCAGAGAAGCATTCCAGCGTCTCTCTTACCCTCCCAGTCTTAAAGTGACTCTACTTCCGTGTAGACAGGAATTTGAAAGTTGTATTTCCAGCTCTGCCCTGGAAAAAGGTTACCAGTATTTTTTTTTTTTAATTATCATGAAAGTGACCTGAGGCGAAGTGTCCAGACTGTTATCCTAGGTCCAGAGTCTTACCACAAAACTAAAACTCCACCCAGAAACCTGAGTCAACCGAAGAATGAGGCACTGGGCACAAATCACGCCAAAAACATCCACCCTCTGCTTTCCAGGATCCCAGATGACACTGGTCATTGAAAACCCATCCCAATAACCCAGGGGAAAACTTCGGCTCTGCTTAAGATAAAGTAGATGCCCAGCCTTTGTGTCAAAACCCAAGAAATTCCTTCCAAAACTGTGACCTTATGGTAAAAGACTTGCTCTTGTTTGGTTATTTCTTGTAAAACACTTTCGCAGCAAACGCAGGGCTCATAAAATAGGGCCAATAGACAGCCTTGGGAAAGGAAAGTCTCTGTTTATCCACTGAGTAGAGACAGTGGAGGCGGAAGCAACAGATGAGCTGGTGCCTCTGCCAGGATTTCTGGAGCAAAGATATTTCAGAGCCCAGAATGGTAATGGGTTCTGGGGTGGGAATCAGGGAAGACCTCCGGGGCAAACAGAACCAGTTATAACTGCAGTGGGCTTGGGAGTGATGATGGGTGAGAACAGACACCACCTGACCTTGGATACTTAGCATCTCATTAATAAAATGGGTACTGCACCTCCTACTTCATTAGTTCTACCGAGGGTTATTATGCCAAAGGGCTCAGTGAAAGGCAGTTTTCTTCTCTGACATCTCACAGTGACTTTTTTTAAAAACTGAGGAATCTCATTTACATACAATAAGAGGCACAGATCTTTTTTTTTTTTTAATATATTTTATTGATTTTTTACAGAGAGGAAGGGAGAGAGATAGAGAGTTAGAAACATCAATGAGAGAGAAACATCGATCAGCTGCCTCCTGCACATCCCCCACTGGGGAAGTGCCCGCAACCCAGGTACATGCCCTTGACCGGAATCGAACCCGGGACCCTTCAGTCCGCAGGCCGACGCTCTATCCACTGAGCCAAACCGGTTTCGGCAAGAGGCACAGATCTTAAATAGATTTTGCCCCTCCATGTTTTTGAAAAATGGCCGGGTTCTCTAGTTTTACGTAGGCGGCGGACCCATGTTGTAGAGACTTAGGCAAGAAAAGTAAAGGGAAAGAGATGATCCCTCTGAGATCTGGGAAACATGGACCTACAAGGGAACTTACACATGAACTGGTACAATGATGTTCTCTTTTTCTTCCCGTGAGAAAACGGGCATCTAGAGAACTTGGGGACGTGGATGTGGGGGAAGGTAATGGAATTCTACGGTGATGAAATGATCCCAGTAATTTGCAGATATTTACTTTGTGCTTAATTTGTCCCAGGAAGATAACTCTCCCCACTAAATGCATCATCATCAACCACATTGGAAGGGGTGCAGCCTTTTAACCATTGGAAGCCGTACTGGTTACATTAAGAAAGACAGAGGGATGGGAGACATGCTAAAGGAAGGAAAAGACTGCAGGCCAAAGACTGAGCACACAGCTTATAGAACCTCAATGAATTGATGTATAATCTGCAGACAACTCTATCCGCTTGGACTACAAACACTCTTCTTAATGTTTGGAATAACTGCTCTCTTAGTCCCACATGCACACATTGCTAAATCCAGCGTCCCCCTCGAGGCTCGCTCCTCTCTCATTCTAGAGGTTTTCTCAGTCGAGGCCTTCTAGTGCCTTGTGGAGAGAGAAGGGAGAATGACACCAGGTCTCAGCAGGCCCTCTTTCCTCCTTTGCTTGTCATCCCCATCACTGCCACACGACATCACTGTGGAAAACAGGCATTGGGGTATGGCGCTATGCCAGGTCAGCGTGGAGGAGGCGGCACGGGACAGTTGCCTCACCAGGACCACAATGGTTGTCCAAGGGCGGACAAGAGGCCCAAGCTTAGGCTCCCAAAGCTCCAGGTTAATTTCATTCCTCATTCTCCGCCATGCCCACTGTGCCGGGCGGCTGTGTATGCTGTGGCTCGGAGCCTGAGGCACTCTCAGACGCCTCCCTCCCTCCCTCATGCTGAGTTCCCGTACTTGCTGGGACAATCTTAACCTACCTGAGAGGTTCTATATGTCATGAAGGAAAGGGGATCGCGATCTTCTACCCATTTGTTCCCAGCAACTGCTGGATTTGTAACCAAATTCCCATAGTTGCTGCCCTTGAGCTCCATGTAACTAATATTGAGGGGGGAGCCTTTCCTAGGCCACAAAATGCCCCTAGTCAGTTCTTCTCCTGGAGTAATCAGTGGTTACCTACTGGCCTTAAGTACCTGTATACATCGAAGAGAGGCCATTCACAGGAACTTCCTCAGACAAAAAGGCTGAGCTCCAAGCTAACTTGCTGCCTCGAGATATAAATACGGCTGCCAGCTTTTTCAGTGGGAGCTTCCCTTAGAACCAGAGAAAGGATTAAAATAATAATTTTTTAAAAAGCTACAATTCTCTCTCACAAGATGAAGGAATCTCACAGTATGGTGAACAAAAGAACCCAGTTAGATATCAGGTAACGCTAATCTCTGTTCATAGAAGTCCGAATAGTGAATTACCCTTGAGGGAGGGCTGTGCCGACTGGAAGCACGAGGTGGGCTCCTAGGACGCTGGCAACATCCCGTCTCTTGAGCTGGGCACTGTTACAGGGCTGTGTTCGCTCGGTGAGAAACTCATCGGGATGTACACGTGTGGCTCTGGTACTTTTGTGTATGAGTGCCACACTTCTGAGGAAATTTCAAAAAAATAAATACCGGCACTCTGCCAAAAACGAATGAAAGGAGAGAGAATAGCATATGCATTTAATTCCCGAGAGCAGTGGTTCTCAACCCTCTGGCCCTTTAAATACAGTTCCTCATGTTGTGACCCAACCATAAAATTATTTTCATTGCTACTTCATAACTGTAATGTTGCTGCTGTTACGAATCGTAATGTAAATATCTGCTATGCAGGATGGTCTTAGGCGACCCCTGTGAAAGGGTCGTTGGACCGCCAAAGGGATCGCGACCCACAGGTTGAGAACCGCTGCCCTAGAGGCTTGAGATCATAAAACCTTCAAGACAGAAAGCCCTCAGAAGTGATCAGCTTCAACCGCCTCATTTCAGAGAGAGAAAAACTGAGGGCCACGGAGGAGAACCCCAAGAGCACACGGGGACTCAGTGTCGGATCAGGTCTCCCACGGCCCAGCCCTTCAAAGTGCCGCTTTCCTTCTCCAGATGACAAAGCAGAGTTGGGGACGGAGTCTAGAGATAGGCCAAGCCTCGGGGTATCAAGGTCTGAAATTTGTTCAGACACCAATTAATCTGCCTTGCACATGGCCTGAGCAGCTGAGACAAGACAGATGTGGCCGCATAAATGTGCTGCCCGTGACACATGGGTTGGGAGAGTGAGGCACAGGCAGCTCTAAAGGAACAAAAGGAGAGCCTGTCTGCCAGGAATGCATTGGGAATGAGGATTCCAAAGAGGTCATTCAGGGAGAAGCTGCGCCTGAACCCGGGAGAAGGCTGGGTGCATTTATTGACATTCCAAACATCTGTGCTCTTGCAAGGGAGATAAAAGGGAATCTGCTTCCCTGCCTCGAGGCATGATATATGGGCTTCGGAGGCACTGGGTGTGGGCTGTTGCTGAAGGCATGAAGCGGTGTTTGATGGATGAAGGCCGAGCAAACTCACTAGGCCACACATTAATAAAAATTATCAAACTGTCCTGGTTGGCGGAATAGAATGCTAATGCCATTCTCCATGTGGATGTCAAAGGCAGAGGATGTCTGGAGGGAGCTAAACTGCTTTATATCTTTACCTTGATCCCACTTGTCCAAATTATGGCCTCTGTTCTGTTGCCAAGAGCCTAAATAAGCCAAGACTGGTGGGGCCCACTCTACATGGAAACCACCCATGGTACTCACTGGCATCTAGCCATTCTTAATTCAGAAGGTAAAGATGTATTCTAATCACAGCTTAGGCTTAGAAATGTGTTCTGTGACTCTCCGTGGTCCAAGGAAAACTTCTGCATATCTTATCCTGGCATGCAAGGCCCTCATCCACTTGACCACAAACTCCAGTCTCTCTTGTGTCATATTCCTCCAGGCACTTTTCTATCTTCATGTCTTCTTTGGTTTATGGTTTATGTCTGAATGTCCCCTTCCTCATTTCTGTTGAAACTCTTCTCATCCTTCCAGGCTGAGGTCAAAGGCCCCTTCTTCAGGGAGGCCTCCTTGATCACCAGTTCCCCAACCTGAACCAATCTTTCTTCCACTGTAAGTTTTTGCATCCATTTAGTCATATTTCATTGTTACTATAGTACCACAAAGTTGTCTGTTTCATTCCTTTCTCCCCCGAATGAGTGCTCTCAGAGAGAAGGGATTGTATTTATCATGTTCTCCATTAGTTTCCAAGAACGCAGCCATGTGCTTGGCATGTGTTGTTGGTTGTTCCATATACACATTTTCTAATGAGTACGTAAGGGAATCCTCGGGGTGGCCGCGCATACCTCGTTTCTGATTTCAGCCTCAATCGCAGTGGACAGTTCCGGCGGGAGCTGAGGCGCAGCTTGTGCAGTCCCAGGGACCTCCACCCCGAGCACATGCCCGGTACGTCTGCTTTCTGCCCTGAGGACTTCTCTGATGCCACGGGAGCGCTCGTCTCGCACAGGCAAGCGGAGCCTGGGAGTGTGGGGAGTGGCAATGTTCAAGCAGCGTAGGTGGGGAGCCAGAGCAGACGTACCCCACCCTGAGTGTGCAGAGCGGCTTTGCACACTCAGGCAATAATGCTGATGCTGGAGGTATTAGTCTCCTTCGCAGCAGATGCCAGAGGAATGGAGCCCAGGTTAGCTCAGTAATGACCTTGTGAGCACAGCCCCTATATTGGTTTTCTCTCCTGGTATCACTACCCAAGCTCCCACACAACTGTTTCTGGCGTGCACCTACCAAGTAAACGACCTGCTCTCAATCCTTGCTCAGGCTCTGTGGGGTTTTTTGTTGTTGTTTGTGTGTTTGTTTTTAAATATATTTTTATGGATTTCAGAGAGGAAGCGAAAGGGAGAGAGAGATAGAAACATCAATGATGAGAGATTCATTGATTGCCTGCCTCCTGCACACCCCCTACTGGGGATTGAGCCCCCAACCCAGGCATGTGCCCTTAACCAGAATTGAACCCAGGACCCTTCAGTCCTCAGGCCGACGTTCTATCCACTGAGCAAAACTAGCTAGGGCCAGGCTCTGTTTTTAAGTTAATCAACACGATAAACAAAACAAAAACAAGACAAACATATGTCCTCTACTTCACATTACAGTTAAGGAATCAACCCCGGCACAGAGTAGATAGTCTATCATTGTCAGCCGAAATGACTTAAAAAATATGAGCCACTAGCCTCCACATAGCGTGTGGTAAAAGCCCCGCTTGTAAACCACATAATCACCGAGACAGTGGTCCAACATTCCAGGCATAGCCCATCCTAGGTGAGAACGTTAGGAGAGTCCAGTCTTGCTGACATTTGATTTCGTTCTGTCACTTTAGGTTCAGCCAGTTGAGCATATTCATTGGACTCGCCTCCCTCTGCTATGGGCCCGGGACTCCCCCGAGAGGCTCCGCTGCCGCAGAGCCGCCGGGCCTGACCTTCCCAAGGTGTGATTCATCATGCACACGCTGACAGCACATCTGTGCCCGGTGCTTGGAACACGGAGACCTGCGGTCCCCGGCCCCGGATGGGACCCATGGGGCTCGGAGCTAAGGTTTCTCCAAAATTTCTGCCTAGAAAACAATTCCCAGCCCCTACCCCCTCCCACCAAGTCCCCAATCAAAAAACACTCCTGAAAATTTGATTTATTTTTCATTATAGTCTCCTCTCCTTTCTTTCATTTAAAAAAAAAAAAATTCACCCTTTTCCCTTCAGGAATTCCTTGGAAACTATCAAGAGGAAGGGTAAAGAACATGAACTTCTGAGTGAGAAATAATTGGCTTCCAATCCTGCCTCTGTCACTTAGTAACTGCACGTCCCTGGGTAAGTGACTCTGCCCCTCTAAACCTCAGTCTTCCCATCTGTAAAATAGGGATGGTAAAAACTACTTTTCAGAAAAAGTATGTAATTCTGATGATTAAATATTTTAAAATATAGTTTTATTGATTTCAGAGAGGAAGGGAGAGAAACAGAAACATCAATGATGAGGGAGAATCATTGATTGGCTGCCTTCTGCATGCCCCCTAATGGGGATCAAGCCCACAACCTGGGCATGTGCCCTTGACCTGAATTGAACCCGGAACCCTTCAGTCCGTAGCCGACGCTCTATCCACTGAGCCAAACCGGCTAGGGCTGATGATTAAATATTACCCAGAAGCACTTGGTATATACGTGCTCAATAAACAACGGTTCTCTTTCCCTGTAACTAGCTCTGCACTTCCTCCAATGTTTACAAAGCTCCTGGTATAGAGCAGGTAATTAACAAAGGTTACTCCTCTTGCTTCAGGTGCACTTTGGGCCTTTCTATTGGAGACCTTTCTCCTCCTTAACTTGTGTCTCCTCTGTCTGGTTTCATGACCTCTGGCAATAGCATAGCGCTGTGTCCCCCGCAGCCCAGGGTACACATTCCAAGACTCCTAGTGGATGCCGGAAACCTGGAACAGCCCTGAACCTTATATGTATATACTAGTATATGGGTATTTTTCCCCATGCACACTAAAGATAAAAGTTGAATTTATAAAGCAGGCACAGTAAGAGATTAACAAAATAACTAATAATAAAATCGAACAATTGTAACGATATAACCTAATAAAAGTTTTGTGAATGTGGTCTGTTTCTGAAAATATCTTGTGTTGTAGGTACCCTTCTTCTTCTCCTTGTGATGATATGAGATGATAAAAGGCCTCATTAAGTTGAGAATTTTCACTTTTTCATTTAAAGGAGGCACTTTTTACGACTTTTCTGTGTCATAGCCGAACTGCCAGCATCAAAGGTCTACAGCACTGGGGCCACTAAGAAGCAAAAAAGAGGGACTTACACACAAGCACTGAGCTACCCGAAATGGCTAGCAAGTGACTGGTGGATGGGTAGCATATATACATCCTGGATACACCTGACAACGGGATGAGTCAGGTCCCAGGTGGGACAGAGCTGGACATCATGAAATTTCATCAGATTCCTCAGAACGACGCAAACTTTAAAATGTATGAGCTGTTGACTTCTGGTATTTTCCACTTAATATTTTTGGACCTTGGCAGATTGCAGGTAACTGAAACCACAGAAAGTGAAACCACAGATAAAGGGGAAAGGGTGGGATACTGCAATTTCTATTTATGGCACTAAGGATACAGCATGGAATGAGACAGGCGAGGTCCTCATTTGTATAGAGCTTACATTCAAGAGCAGGAGAACAAAAAATAAATAGGCAAAATATACATAAGTGTATTATTTCAGAAAATGATTAAGGGATGTGAGGGCTGTAGTACTGGAAGATGTGACAAGGAGGGGCAGGAGTGGTGGAGAAGAGACCTATGCTTGGTGGTCAGGGAGGATTCTAAGTGAAGATAACAGTGGAATGAAGAAACCAAACGCTGTGAAGGAGCCAACCATCCAAGCCACTAGGGCGGGAAGCTCTAAGCAGAGGGAGTAGAACATTTCTGAGGATGAGGGAGAAGGCTGATGTCGCTGCCCTTACGTGCCATTTAGTTATCAGCTTCTGAAAAACCAGCTCCAAAAGGGGAAGAGCTTGAGTTGTATTGTTCTCTTTTCCAAATATCAAGAAAACCTCTCTCAAGGATGGTTACAGAAAGAGAGTTATTTTCTTGCCTCCTAGAATGTATGGCTTCCACCTTTCTGAACTTTGAAAATAATATGCCTCCGCCCCCACCCCCAGTCGGCGTGGCTCAGTGGTTGAACATCGACCTATGAACCAGAAGGTCACAGTTCAATTTCTGGTCAGGGCACATACCCGGGTTGCAAGTTCGATCCCCAGTGTGGGGTGTGCAGGAGTCAGCCAATCAATGATTCTCATCATTGATGTTTCTATCTCTCTTTCCCTCTCCCTTCCTCTCTGAAATCAATAAGAAATATATTTCAAAAAAAAGTTTTAAAAAGAGGAAACAATATGTTCCTTTCTTGGAGGTTATTCTTCCCAGAATTCAGACTCCCCCAAAGGTTAACTGCTGCCCAGGGATCTGAAATAATAAGTGAGTGAACCCAAATCCGAAGGTTTGTGACCAAACTCTTTGGCACTTGAATTGTCAGTGTTGAGGGCAGGAATTATTCCAGGGCTCTTGCTATGCCTCCTAGGACCCACACAATGACATTCATGAACTTGGAGTGGCCTCAGTCGAGTCACTTCTGTTTTCTGAGTCTTATTCCTCCTCAGTGATTGAGGAAGTGAGTGATGGGTGGGGGTACTGAGTAGAGGTTTCTCTGTGAACTCTATGGTTCATTCAGATTCCCTGTGATTCTCAAAGGCCTTTGCAATCATGAAGTGAACACTCTCAGAGCACTCTGATCTGCAGGAAAGATCTTCCACATCATGGGTGACCTCTGTACCTGAAGCTTTTAACTGGGTCAGTGGTCTCCAAAGATGAGCTGGAGAGAAGCCGGGCAATTATGGATTAAAGGGATATTACTAGTACAATGGGGCCCATAACTGTTCTCTTATAAGCCGGTCTTCATTGTTGGTTATAGCCCAATTCCCTCTTTTCAGGGGACTCCCCTCTTACCTTTTCTTACCAGGGCAGGTGAGGCCAGATCAGAGCAGGGTAACTAACTGAGTTCTCCCTGAGGAGCTCGGGGTCAGATAAACACGACTCTTTGATCTTGTCTCCTATGGCTCCAGGGATATACTCAGAATCTCTCCCTTGGAAGGCATGGCTGGATGACTCAAGGAGAGGGAAGTCAATTCCGAGAAGTGTATGAAGACTGGGACTGGGATTTGTGGACAAATCCAACCTGGATACTCCTGAGGGCTCATGGCAAGGAGACCAAGGCTGGGCCGGCAGCCAGGAGATCCTGCCTACGTGCCAGCTCGAACTTACTCACCAGGAGACTGAGGGCTAGGGCCTGGGCTTCTGGGATTTGGTTTCTTCATCTGAATTTAGGGGACTGGCTTAACTGATCTACAAGGACCTTGTAAGTAGAATATTTTAAGAGTTCAGGAGCATGTGAGCCAGTGGGATACTTCTGAGCCTGTTTCTACTTTTGTGAAAATGAGAATAGCAGCAATAACTTCATCACCGAATTATTGAGGATTCCATGAGCTTCTCATGCCACCACTACTTTGCTCACTCAGTGTACTCCTGGAGTGGTCACCCAATCGGCTCCTGCCCTACACCAAACTCTGGTAAGAGGGTGAACAAATGAATGCAGTGATGAACTAGAGAGAGAGAGACCCTCGCAGCCAGAGTCTTCTTGGGCACACAGCAAACACTCACAGATGGGAGCAATTTTAATAAGACATGTCTGTTATTGTCCAACAGTCAGCTCAACACCCTGCCCATGTCATGAGCAAACAACAGGCAAAAACAGTTCGAGAAGACATGGTGAAGACAGAAGTCTCAGGGGAAGATGGTCTCTGGCCCTGGTCTAAGTTAGAGATGGCACATTCAAATATCTACAGGGGGGAAGCAGATGATAAAACTCATGTAGGGGCTTGGATGTCAGACACCCTGGAAGAGGGGGCCTATCACTAACTAGAGCCCACAGGTATTCTCTAAAGTGGACAGGCGCTACTCACCTCTGCAACCCGCTACTGCCGTCGGGGAATGAGAGTCCAAGATTGCTAGAACCTACTCTTTTCCAGCCAGGAATCCAGATTTTCATGTAAAAGTCATCCAGATTTCAAAGACAGCAACTTCTTCAAAAATTTAAACATACTATATAGACACTGGTTTGCTACCTCTAGCTTAAGGACAGTCCTTACAGATAAGTGATTGTGTATATTTTCAAAGAAAAAAGGAAAAGGATGAGTGATTACTGTATGTCCTCTGTGTGCCCGGCATCTCACGTACATTGTACATTGTTTCATTTATTGCTCACAACCGTGCTGGGAAATACTGGTGGTTAGGTCTCATTTTCTCCCTAATATATTCACATATGGGGAATGTGTTCTGGGAGACATGTACAGACAGATAAGATTCTGGCAGCATGAGGAAAATTTAAATAGAGGGGCAAAACTAAAGGCCGGGAAGCCTGGTGAAGAAGTTATAGTGGAAGTATCTAGAGTGGCCTTGGTGGGAAAGAAAAAGAGGACAGATTTAAGGTATGATGGAGAAGTAATTTACAAAGATTTTAAAAAGTCAATCAGTAACGTCTTCGAGGGAATTCCTTTCCTTGTCTTTATTTTTCACCACTAGGTTCTCTCTTTGATGCCTCTGCTTAGTCCCATACCAGCCAGCTGGGTACCAGAAGCTGAATCTCAATCCTACAGACTGGGTTAGCTAGTCCCACCCCGATGCAACACAGAATCTTTTCTTAGAGCAATGGCGTTTTGCAGAAATGACCATTCAGCCATTCTTGATTCCCAAATCCAGAGGCTTCTTGCCCCTGGCTGGCATTACATTGTCAATGAAAAATGGGAAGGGAACCCAGATTCAATTCTTGACCCCACTATTCTTTGACCTTCAACCAACAACTTCACAAAACTGATCTTCAAGTCCCTCATCTGTAAAATGGAGATGGCAATTACCTCCTAGCTGGAAGGATGAATTTGTGAATAAAATGAGAGAATAGCCCTAGCTGATTTTGCTCAGTGGATATAGAGTGTCAGCCTGCTGACTGAAGGGTCCTGGGTTCGATTCTGGTCAAGGACACATACCTCGGTTGCAGGCTCCTCCCCAGCATGAGCTCTGGTCAGAGCGCATGCAGGAGGCAACCAATCAATGTGTTTCTCTTATGCCATATTTCTGTCTTTCCCTCTCTCTTCTACTCTCTCTGAAAATCAATGGAGACATATCCTCAGGTGAGGATTAAAAAAGAGGGGGGTGGGGGAAGGGAGGGAGGGGGGGAGGGAGGGGGAGAGAGAGATAATAGATTCAAAGGTCCTTCAATTAATCTTCAGCCAAGCAACCAGGGGGCTAAAACTTTTACTTCTAGCATTCCTTAAACATTGCCATAATCTCATTCCTTTTATAGTCCTTTCCCTTTTAATTCTACCACTCAAAATTTATACTGCAGGCACACTGCCCTTTTGTTTCTTAAGGCCACTGCATATGCTCATCCCTCTGCCAGGCACACTCTCCATCCTCATCCACCCCTTAACCTTCATTCCATCTCGCTAGTTCCTGCTCACACTTCATGTCTCCATTAGTTGCCTACAACAAGCCTGGCATTTCATTAGGCACGGGGGACAGAGTGATGAAAAAGATGAACATAACTCCAACTTGTAGGGGCTAGTGTTTTAGTGAGTATAGCAAATGCTACACCTTCTCTTCCCCCAAACCAAAATGCATTCATTATTAATTGTGATAAGTGCTACTAAGCAGTGTTAAATGCAAAAATTTACATAATCCATGAGAGGGCAAATCCAATCTAAAGATTTGGATAAGTGACATTTAAGCTGAGACCTGAGTGTAAAGACGCACAAAGAAAAGAACACTGGTAATATCAAGAGTAGATAAATGACTAGAGAAGGAGACAATAACAATAACTCATAATTATTAGTCCCTGTCAACTTGTTTTCATTTAGTCAGAAGAGTTATTATAAAAAGCTCTTAAAAGGTTTAAATTAGGAAAGCAATACTTATAAATCAGATATATATTCATCAAATATTTATTGAGTGTCCATGGCATTCCAGGAACTCTGCTAGGCACTGGATCAAAAGCTGTATTTTGAAGGGTAACTCTGGCTTTAGAACTGAAGGGTAAAAAGTAGTAGTAACACTGTGGAAAAAAGTAGCTGATATGAAGACTAATTAGTACAAGGTGACTGCAAAAGATGAATGCTAAGACTAGACTAATGAAAACAGAAAGAAAGGAGTAGATTAAAGAGACAGTGTTATATGTCAATTACATCTCGATAAAGCTGATAAAGAAGAGATAATGGAGATCACAGGCAAATAACCTGGTTATGAGTTGATTATGAGGATTAACAAGAGAAAAAACTGAAGTTATAGAGGTAACAGTTATAGAGAGAGTAACTAAACACTTGGATAGAAGCATGTTTGTGGGCAGATGGTAACAAGTTCAGCTTTGGGTGCGTTGAGCTTGAATCGCTTGTGCTACACCAAACTGCAGATGCTTATAGTCATTTGGACTTGAGTAGAGTGCTTAGGAGAACGAGGCGGAAACATAAATGTCAGGGCAGTGATAATATCGATTGCAGCCATGGGAGAAAAAAAGAAGAAACAAGTCTAACATCTAAGGAGAAAGAAGATTTAATGATCGGATTGAGAGGCCTAACAAGGGAGGCCGAGTTGGAGTCAGAGAGCCAGGTGGTAAACCAGGAGAGGCAAAGGTTTTAGGAGAGAATGGTCGGCCTTGTAGACCACTCGAAGATATCAAGTAAGTGTACAACAACAACAAAAGATGTCATGGGATTTAATGATATGGAGGTCACAGATATTTACAGATATAAAGGGCTTTAGTAACTTGGTGGTAGCAGGAGACAGAGTGAAATAAGCTGAGGAATAGTAGAAAGTGAAAAACTGAATTCAGCCACTGGAAGTGTGTTTATACAGCAGAAGAGAGAAATAGTTATGGTGGTGGGAGACGAAATGATTTGTTTTTTTCTTTGTTTGAAAAAGAAATACTTATGAGCATATTTAAATTATGATAAAAATAATCTACTGAAGGAGAATTTAAAAATATACAACACAGGGAGATAATTGACATGCAAATTCCTAAGAATTTAGGACTGTATAGAAAACAGTGCAAGAGAGGGTTTAACATTAGAGAGGAAAAGGGTAACTCCCATAGTTTATCAAAAGGAAAGGGGCCCTGACTGGTTTGACTCAGTGGATAGAGCATCGGCCTGTGGACTGAAAGGTCCCAGGTTCGATTCCGGTCAAGGGCATGTACATTGGTTGCGGCCACATCCCCAGTGGGGGGTGTGCAGGAGGCAGCTGATCGATGTTTCTCTCTCATTGATGTCTCTAACTCTCTATCCCTCTTCCTTCCTCTCTGTAAAGAATCAATAAAATATATTTTTTAAAAAAGGAAAGGAAGAGTATGCATACAGAAGCCTATGGGTTAGAAGGTGGAACCACTCCCTGTACTGTCTTCTCTGTGAATGAGGCGATAAGGTTATCTGATGAGGAAGAGGGAAGGATAGGGTGTGAGGCCTTCAATGATGATGAAGTAAATTGATAAATCTAACAGATTGGCTGGGAAGGGCCCGGTTTCTTTGGTGACAGATGCATGGGAGTCAGGTATTCTCCTTGTGTGCTTTTCTCTAGCTGACAGTGTGCACGGGCACAGGAAATGGAGAGCTGGGCCCACCCACATGTCTGGGCAACTGAAGGACAGAAAGGAAAGGGAGATCAGCAGGTTGTTAACAGGAATGAAAATACGAAGCATGGACTCCATGACGGTGTCTTAGTCCGATTGGGCTGCTGTAACAAAATACCACATATTGAGTGGCTTATAAACAACAGAAATGTGTTTATTGCAGTGCTGGAGCCTGGGAAGTCCCAGAGCAAGGCACCAGCAGATGTGGCATCTGGTGAGGGCCCACTTCCTCCAGATGGCCTTCTCCTCACTGCAGAGGTGGCAATGGATCTCTCTGGGGTCTCTTTTATAACTCATGAAGGCTATGCCTATTTTTTTTTAATTATACCATATATATATATATATAAATTTCAGAGAGGAAGGAAGAAGGAGAGAGAGCTAGAAACATTAAGGATAAGAGAGAATCACTGACTGGCTGACTCCTGCAACCAGGGCATGTGCTCTGACCAGGAATTGAACTGTGACCTCCTGATTCATAGGTCAACTCTCAGCAACTGAGCCACACTGGCTGGGCAAAGATGGGCCTCGTAATACCATCATCTTGGGGTAAGGATTTTAACATATGAATTTTGGGGTGACAGAAATATTCAGTCCATTGCACATGGTTAGGGAGATGATTAAAGAAAAAACAGATCAGGAAGAGGGAGACAGAATAGTGATAAGAAGGGACTGGAAGTCCTGTTAAACTTGAAGACATGCCTGGTAGGCGTGGGAGATCAATACAATTGGCAGGATAAAAGATGATGGTCAGAGAGTGGCATGTTGGAACTAACAGTTCTTGCTGGGACAACATCATGTGAGGATAAAGTCCAGGTGGGACCTAGGATTGAGTGGCAGAGGTGCAATGAATGGAATGACTTTTGTTCACAGGAGCTGAGCAGGGTAGGGAAATGAGAGGACTGTTGGACAGGGCATGTAGGAGAATGATGAGAGCGCAGAGGTAGAGAAAGCTGTGAACTAACAGCTTAAGTGCTTGGAGAATCAGCTCCAGTTGAGGCAAGAAGATCAAGTCTGGATTGTATGTGACCTTATCTTTTGTGGAATGACTGGACTTCATGGACGTAAAGCGGAGTGGATTTTGTCTTGACAAAGTTTTTGGATGGAAGGTAGGCGCTTACCTACCATCATTCCTCCCTAGCCTGTAGGAGGTTCCGGAGCATGTGGAGGAAAAGCTAACTTCTCCTCTCTTGGCATCTGTGATGAGTAGCTGCCTCTGAGGTCAAACATGGCAAAGGTGGTGGCGAGAGGAAGCGAGACCTGAAGAGCATTTTTTTCAGCTGGAGATGTGAGCTCCACCTGGGGGCTGGTAGTCTCGAGTCTGAGGCCTTGATTAGTATGACTAATTACTAGGACCAGAATCTCCAATAATGATGTCACTTCTTCTAGGTAGCCTTTACTGACCCCCATGCACTAAGTTAGAAGACTCTACGCTGTGCTCTTAGAGCATTTGAATGAGCTCAACGCCTATCTCTAGTGTGGTTTCTTGCTAAATTACACCTCTCTCCTCCTAGACCATAAGCTCCATGCGGACAGGAACCTTGCCTGTCTGTGACCAGGCCGTGCCCAGCAGGTTCTGCGGGCTCTGGACCATAGTAAGAGCTCTATATACACCAATGGCATGAGGGAGCACGCTTTGTGGGCTGTAATAAAAACTCTGCGATACAGAGGGCAGGCTGGGTGGCATGGGGGGATGGAGAGAATTAAGACCCTCCAAGTTCCTTCTCCCCTCGGAGGCCCTGGACTTCAGAAATGTCTCACCCGAGGAGCAGCTGGAGTGACAGAAACGTTTTCTGAGGACCTAATATCAGTTCCAGATGTTTGCAGTCATGTCGGTTTTGTACCTCACCCTGTAAAACATATTTTCCTTACCACCCCCCCTCCACGCTAGCTGAGGGAGTGGGGCCCTGTCTCCAATGACATCACCTCTCTCAAGCTGGTCCAGCGCAGGCAGACAACAGGCGGGCGAGGGCCTCTCTAGCTTCCCAGACAAAGCGTGTGGTTCGGCCGTGGCTGTGCTGCCTGAGGAGCTATGTGTAATTTCCACAGGACTTCATACACAGCCCCAGTGGAACTGTTCTCTCGGCTGCTGCTGCCATCATGCTCTCAGCTATGGGGGGGTAAGAAGGGTGTGGGCTCTTGCTGCCCCTCACCTAAAGTTACTCCCCACTCAAACTCACCTCCATAGCTGCTCCCCTTCAATTGAGAAGGTCCTCAGTCTAAGGTCTAAGATAGGATGGTGGGCATGAGGGGGGCTGTCTTTTAAGTGGTAGACTGAACTTTATGGAAACAGGGAGAGAGAGGATTTAAAGTGGGACTGGGATAGAGGTGTCTTCTGATCACTCTGGATATTCTTTTTTTTAAATACATTCTTATTGATTTTAGAGAGAGGAAGGGAGAGGGAGAGATAGAAACATCAATGATGAGAGAAAATCTCTGCTCAGCTGCCTCCTGCACACCGTCCCGTCCCTCCCTCCCTCCCCCCGCCCCACTGGGGATAGAGTCCACAACCTGGGCATGTACCCTGACTTGGGCTTGAACTGGGACCTCCTGGTTCATAGGTCGACATTCAACCACTGAGCCACACCGGCTGGGCTGGACAATATGTGTGATCCAGATCTAGATGAGTCCAGATGAGCAGCTTCTACTTGAGCCAGCTTAGAGACAAAAAAACAGGAAAAGACAGGCTGCCACATGGGCAGGAGGTGGCATGGAGTGAAAAAGACAAAAGAAGAGACAGAGAGAAAGATTTAGAGAGGAGACACAGGAAGAAAGAAAAAGAAGGAGGTGGCGGAGAGTCAGGAAAGGATAGAGAAAGGACGGATGAGAGATGAGAGTTGCGAGTTGGCAGGAGGAGGGCCTGGTGCTGATCATCTGGGGAGCAGACCATCAGGCTCCCAGATGCCAGGACAGCAAGGGGCACTGACCAGCACCAGACGTGGCTGCCTTCCGTGCGGAGCATGGGGGATGGTGGAAGGGCCTGCCCCCTCCAAGAGGGCCAACACAGCCGGCTCTCCTCCCAGCCCTGAACCAAACAAGCTGCAGCTTGGAATCCCCTGGTGGGAGAGAGAAGGCTCTGATTTTGAAAAGCTTAAAGAAAAATCAAGCAGATGACCAAGGAAATGCAGGGGAATGTAGTGGGAGGTTATGACGTTGGTGAGACCCTTCCCCTTCTCGTCTCCGCTCTTCTGATCCCTACAATGAGGAAATGCCACTCAGTGGCCAGGGTCCTGCTACCCCGAGCTGTGGGGGTTCTCAGAAGCCAGCATATGTAAAAGCAGTGATGACAAAGAGCCCTCCAGCTGGATCAGGTGGCTAGATACCCCATCCTGCCCCCTACTTTCTATCAACCAGAGCCAGCCACATCGGGGGCAATAGGACTGGTAGAGAGAAGGTTGGGCTTGGGGGGAGGGGGAGAGCAGGTCAAGAAACCGAAGCCCCTCTTCTAGCTCGACTCTACCACTAAATCATCACGTGTGTGCCCTCTGGGTAAACCCCTCCCCTTCCTCAGCCTCCCTCTCTATAGGTCAAAAGGGATTTGGAGTCACTCAATCTGCTTGTGCCAGGGTCCCTTCTTAGTCCCGCCCCCACTGTGTCTACCCCTGCCCCAGAGGCTGAAACCCATGTCAATTGCTCTGATGAGGCCACGCAGAAGAACCAAACGTCTGTTTTTAATATTGATGACAGATTAGCATGCAGGGAATTCAGCCACCACCACCCCGACACCCCCCAAACAAGCCTCATTTTGCTCAAAAACAACTGGAACAGGAGGCTACTCATGCTTGGATTTCCCAACAGAGTCCCAGAACCAACAGGGCAATAGCTGCTGTGAAGGAGACAAAGTGGGCACCAAACCAGGGGGCTGGGAGCAGAGGGAGGATACAAGGAGAAAGAGTTAGTGTTTCAACAGCTAATTCCAAGCGCGTGGAACAGATGGCAGCCATAAAGTGTGTGCTCCTGTGCTCGTGTGTGTGTGTGTGTGTGTGTGTGTGTTTGTATGCATGCATATCTGTGCACACGCACACGTGAGCTCACGAATAAATAAACAGTTCCAGTACTGCATTCGGCTGCCAGCAAAAATCCCGGAGAGATCAAAGGAAAAAGACCGCATTTCCCTATTCTGGCCTCACCTGGCCAAATGTGTGAGTAATCCTAATTCTCTATCCAAAACAAGTCTTGGACCTTATTTTGTTGTTCTCTTCCTAACATTTAACTTTCCTTTTCATTTTTTTTTTTAATTCAAGAAAATGAGAAGCAATTAAAATCTACCAGTAACTGTTTTGTGCCAAGAACTGTGCTATATTAGATGCTCAACGTCGCCTGGGAAGTAGGTGGTATCTTTCCTGGCCCACAGAGAGGGAGTTGAGACCTCGGAAAGATGCTGACTGGTCCTAGATTTTTCAGTGAGATGTGGTGGAAACTGACAGCAGAAGTCAGCTTCTCTGAAGCCCATACTACTTCATTAGGCTTACATGCTCCCAGAAAAAAACCTCAGTCAAATAAGCTGAAATCCTTGAATTTGGGTCAGGGTCAGTATCCAGATGGTTGAGACACTGTAAAGATGGCAAAGAAGTGCTTGGCCAGCATGGCTCAGTGGTTGAGCATCAACCCATGAACCAGGAGGTCACAGTTCGATTCCGGGTCAGGGCTCAATCCCCAATAGGGGGTGTGCAGGAAGTAGCCAATCAATGATTCTCTCTCATCATTGATGTTTCTTGCTGGGGTCCAAACCCAGCAGGTCCAGGGGTCCCCAAAGGTGTGAACGGAGTCGGCGAAGAAGGAATGACACGGAGACAGCGTTCAGTTGATCAGCAGCCTAGCCAGGATCTCTAGCCAAGTTCTGGTCAGGATCTCCAGCGAAGTTCTGGTTAGGATCTCCAGCCAGGTTCTGTGTCCATGTTCTCTTGCTAGGTTCTCCAGCCAGGTTCTCCAGGTTATCCAGCCAGATTCTGTAGCCATGTTCCCTCGCTAGGTTCTCCAGCCAGGTTCTGTCCAGGTTCTCCAGCCAGGTTCAGTCACCAGGTTCTAGTCAGGTTCTCTTGCCATGTTCTATCCAGGTTCTGTAGCCAGGTTCTCTCGCTAGGTTCTGTCTCTAGGTTCTGTTGCCAGTTTCTGTCCAGGATCTTTTGCCATGTTCTCTCGCTAGGTTCTGTCTCTAGGTTCTGTGGCCAGTTTCTGTTCAGGATCTTTTGCCATGTTCTCTCCAGCGAAGTTCTTCTGTCTCTAGGTTCTGTGTAGGTTCTGTGTCTAGGTTCTGTGTCCTGTTGTCTTGTTACATCTGTATTTATACCAGTTGATTCCAATCCTATCAATCTCTATTCCAAAGGTTAGGGCGTTTCTTATCTCCATTCCAGGGAGTAAAGATTATGTAGCTTAAGCATGATTGTTTGTAGTTAAAGTGATTAATTACCCGCCTGGCACTTAATTAAGGGGTTTTATTCCCTCCCTAACTTCAGGGGAAAATCCCTACCTGGGGAAACAACCTTTCTCAGAGAGGTGACCTTGGTTAAAACACATAGTGCAAAGAAGGTGAGCAAACATATTAAGAACAGTATGCCATATATGCCAGGTCCCTTGAAACAGCAAGGATGGACCAGCTCCCGGCAGTTTCTCTCTCTCTCTTCCTCTCCCTTCCTCTCTGAAATCAATTTTTTTTAAAAAAAGATGGCACAGAAGCAAAGATGTGGGTTTTTTTTTTCTCATATTCCACCCCAAATCTTCTACATATTTTAGAAGGCCTACTATATGCTCAGCTAGTCTCTAAAACTACATAAAACCCCATAGGACCACAGAACACTCAAAGAATTAATGTCAGAGTTGGAAAGTTAAGACATGGATATGCCTA
This sequence comes from Myotis myotis, assembly GCF_014108235.1. Classification (NCBI taxonomy): domain Eukaryota; kingdom Metazoa; phylum Chordata; class Mammalia; order Chiroptera; family Vespertilionidae; genus Myotis; species Myotis myotis. Next base: position 10,405,847 of record NW_023416316.1, read on the forward strand.
CAATTCAATTCGGTGAACACTGAACATCTATGTATGGCAGGCACTGTGGGAGGATCCCAAATTATATATTTTATAATAAAGTGTTGAATATCCATGTACTTTATTATACATGTCACTTTTGCATCATTGTAGAGGTGAAAAATTATAAGTTGACCCATAGTAAATTGGGGACCATCTGTAATTTTGGGCTTGGAGCTATTCTTTAAAGACAACTACCCACTGAAATACTGGATAATGGAGAGAGTGAAAGTCAAGTAACACAAGGAATTGTTAAAGGAACTGTAAGGATGAAGGCAGACACTATGTCATTATCTCTAAACTTCTGAATGACAGCAGGGAGGAGGAGGGGTAATATCTGTGGGAGGTGACTCCAGGCCAAGAAACTAAAAGGAAGTAAGCTTTACTTGTGTCAAAAAAGAAAAAAGGAACTCTTAGATCACAGCAACTGCTTTTTTTGGACTATCAAGAGGAAGAATCTTGGATTTTCCATTTCTGGACTAGATGGAGAAATGGGGACTAGCGTTCCTTACCTACTACTATGGGGTCATTCGGGTTGCCTGCGCCTTACTGAGTGATCTTTGGTAGCTTGTGGATTTCAAGGAATCTGTCCATGTCACCTAAGTTATAAAATGTACTGGCAAAAGTTGTTTGTGACATTCTGTTATTATCTATTATGGAATTCGTAGTGATATCACTCTCTCATCCTTGACATTGGTAATTTGTCATATCGCGCTCTTTATCTCATCAATCTGGCTAGAGCATTATGTAATTTACAGCCTCAAAGGGTCAGCTTTGGTTTCACTGATTTCCTCTAGTTTCTATTTCATTGATTTCTATTCTGATCGTTGTTATTTCCTTCCTCTGGCTCACTTAGGCTTCGGTTTGCCCTCTTTTTTCTAGATTTTTAAGGTGGTGGCTGATGTTATGGATTTGAGATTTTTCTTATAATATAGGTGTTTCCTCTAATTACTGCTTTTGTGACTTACTGCAGAATTTAATAAACTGTATTTTTATTTAGTTTAAATACTTTAACATTTTTATTTTGTTTTCTTTTTTGACCTATGGATTTTTTAGAAGGTTATTACTTAGTTTCTAAACATGTGAGGATTCTTCAGATATCTCCGATTACCGATTTTTTATTTGATTCCACTATATTAGAAAACATATTTGTTTTGTGAGTTTAACCATTTTACATTTATTGAGACTGGTTTACGGCTTAAAATATGGTTTATCATTGTGTGCGGTGTCCACTCTAAAATAATGTGGAGTGTCTAGAAATGCTAATTAGATCTGATTTCTTTTGTCCTCTTGTCTAATAATTTAGAGATTGGTATTGAAAACTCTGACTATAATTATAGATTTATCTGTTTCTCTTTGTAGTTTTATCAGTTTTTACTTCATGCATTTTGGAACTCTGTGTGTGTGTGTGTGTGTGTGTGTGTGTGTGTGTGTGTGTAGCTTTAATTGTGGTCATTGTGGCTTCTCAGCATAGTGAGAAATATTGAACATGATTAACATGTTGTGTTCTGGGGATGGGCAAAGAGTAGGGGAAATAACCTTAGAAAGTACAACCCAAGTTGGGAGGACCGAGGGGTGGGGAGAGAACCCTCCCCATGCCTGTGGCAAAGTGCAGGAGCCTCCCACCCCCAAATAATCAGAGTCTAGCCCAGGGGTGGGCAAACTTTTTGACTTGAGGGCCACAATGGGTTCTTAAACTGGACCGGAGGGCCGGAACAAAAGCATGGATGGAGTGTTTGTGTGAACTAATATAAATTCAAAGTAAACATCATTACATAAAAGGGTACGGTCTTTTTTTTTTTTAGTTTTATTCATTTCAAACAGGGCGGATCCGGTGCAGGCAGTAGTTTGCCCACGGCTGGTCTAGCCCCTCTGGGGAAGGTGGGGGTGCAAGAACTTCCCCTCCTCCACAGGCTCTTCCTGTGGCCCATGGTCCCACTGCCCTCCAACTGCAGCCCTCACATGAGCCATTTTGCATAAAATACAAGTGAAAAGGTCTGAAGGTAACATAACCTGGTTATGCACAGGGCTTGGTGGAGGGAGACTGCGCCCCTGCTTCCTCTCAGCTGCCTCCCATCACTGGGGGACAGGGACCGACAAGAGGAGCAGGCCTCATTGTGCCCCAAACGGGGAAGTGTAAAATGGCTTTATTGGTGAGGCAGTAACCATCCTGCCCACATTCCTGCCATCTCCTTACTGCCCATAGCCTGCGTTGTGGCAGATGATTTTGCCCACCTGCAGGCTAATATGTGTTCTGAGCACATTTAAGGTAGACAAGCTAAATTATGATGTTTAGTAGGGTAGGGGTTTTAAATGCATTTTTTTTTAACTTAGTATATTTTCAACTTACAATCCATTATAAGTCGAGAAGCATCTGTACTTCACTGGTGAATTCTATCAAACAATTCAAGGATAAGTACTACTAATTCTAACCAAGCTCTTTCAGAAAACTGAGAAGAAGGAACTATTTAGCAATTCATTTTGTGAGGCCAGAAATACTCTGATAGCAAAACAGACAAAAGCACGCATGACAAGGAAACTATAAGACAAAATCCCCCAGGAACACAGATGCAAAAATGCTACAGAAATTTTAACACATCGAGTCCAACATTATATAAAAAAGGATAATGCATCATGACTATGTAGGGTTTACTTATTCCAGGTTCCTTCATCATTTGAAAATCCAATGATGTAATTACCATATTAACTAAGCGAAAAAAATAAAAATAAAAATAAATAAAAATAAAAATTAAAAAAAGCCAAAGCCGGTTTGGCTCAGTGGATAGAGCGTCGGCCTGCGGACTGAAGGGTCCCAGGTTCGATTCCGGTCAGGGGCATGTACCTGGGTTGCGGGCACGTCCCCAGTGGGGGATGTGCAGGAGGCAGCTGGTCAATGTTTCTCTCTCATCGATGTTTCTAACTCTCTGTCTCTCTCCCTTCCTCTCTGTGGAAAATCAATAAAATATATTTAAAAAAAAACAAAAAAAAACTAAGCGATATAAACCATACAGCAATAGACACAGAAAATGAAATAGACATTTCTAATTAAAATAAAACAGAATGAAAACCTCTCAGCAAACTAGCATTCAGTCTTCCACCCTCGAGTGTGCTGTTACATAAAGAACAGGTGCTGAGCTGGGAGGACCACAGACCGGGGGTGAGCCTGGCTCCCCCATGCTTTGGGTGTGGGAATTTGGGACAGTCACATACCACTCTGGGTTTCACTTACTTAATCCTAAAAGAAGGGTGGTCATCATTCAGAGGGTGATATTAGCAAAATGGTGCCATGGGAATTTCCAGCACTCATCCCCACCCCAACCCCCCCCCTCCCCCTCCAACCATCCTGCCATGCCTTAGAAATATCCATTTGAACCACTATCCAAGCCCCAAAATACTTTCACAAGAATTAAGGTCTCCAGGCAAAGGGTTGTAGCACTTGGGTAAAGTACAAAAATGAAAAGATGCATTGAGGAAGGTAGGAGAGATAGAGTCATATCACTGCCATAACCGTTCTCTGGACAGCCCGTGCAGAGAGAAACCCTCTCCTGTGGAAGAGAAGTGAGCACTCGACTTCACTGAAGGCTGCAGAGCAGCCCCACCCCAGGCCAGCCTGGCCCTCTCGGCTGTAGGTGGCTCCTACAAGGTGTAAGCTCCTGCTTACCCCAGTGGCTGCTGCTTCTCACGGCCCCAGTAGCACCCAGTAACCCAGGCCCCCAACCTACCCTGGTGCTTTCTAGCTCCCATGGCCTCAGGTGGCCCCTGTGGCCCTGTCTCCTAATCAGCTCCCATAAATCCAGGCTCCAGACAAGCACCCTTGAACCCAAGCTCCTGGCTGGGCCCAACACCAGGGTGACTACCACAGACCCAGGCTTTTGACCCAACTCAGCACCAGGCCCCTGGAATAAGTTGAGAGCACGCCCATGGCCCCAGGCTCTCAACCTGCCCTAGAGCCAGCCCTGCCTGGGCAGACCCAACCTCCAGGATGACATAGCTCCTTGGCCCTGTCACACTTTGAGAAGAACTCGGAAAGCGCTCTCAATTACAACCCTGTGCACACTCATAAGGGCCACGTTGCTCATCTTCTCCTGCATGTCTGAATCTTTTGCAAATCCCTCTTCCCCAGCACTACAGGCAACTATCTCAGCACATCTCACTAGATAAGGCAATTCCTTGAATTTCTTTATCTCAGTCCCAGCGATAATGTATTTACAGAAAAGGCCAAATCCTCTTCTGAATTAACTAACCCTTTAACAGATGACATTGAGGATCCAACTCAGAATCAGAACTTCTTTCAAACCACAATTTGCTATCTCCCTTCTGAAGTCATACCAAAAAAAGCACACAGGTGTGGGTGTGGGTGCTAGGTGATAATCATCAAACAATGAAATTCCCCAATGTATTATCAGGTCACATGACGCCAAACCTCCCAAGGCTTTAGAAACTCCCAGTTTCCCTCCTCTGTCACACTGTTCTAACCCTTAGGGGAGGTCGTGGGCTTCCTACTTACCTGTGTAGAGGTCCGTGTCTGTGTACTCATCCACCTTCTTGTGCTGCAGAATATAGTCAGAGACCTTGGTCCCAATTGCCGGCTGAACGTCCACCCACTCCAAGGAGACCACGGTGCTGGAGGGCTCCACGGTTGGGGACAGCCGCAGCCTAGAGGGGGTGACAGGCAAGACTGTTAGTTTGCCAGTTCGCATGGGCTGGGCCCCAAAAGAGTCTGCATGTGCCAAGATTAAACGCACAGGACTCAGCCTGGGTTAAACCCTAATTCAGCACACCACCAATACTTTGATGAACATAGGCCAGTGGACAAACTGCAGCTCTCGAGCCACATGTGGCTCTTTGGCCTCTTGAGTGTGGCTCTTCCACAAAATACCACGTGCGGGTGCGCACATACAGTGCGATTGAAACTTCGTGGCCCATGCGCAGAAGTGGGTATTTTGTGGAAGAGCCACACTCAAGGGGCCAAAGAGCTGCATGTGGCTCGAGAGCCGCAGTTTGCCGACCACGGAAAATGCTTTAGATCTTCGGCTTCTGTTTCCTTGCCCATAAAATGGAGCTAAGAAGAGCTACCTTTCAGAATCAATGTGGAATCCCGTAAATTAATCCGAGCACACAGTATGTGCTCACAGGAAGGTGACTGGCCTTCTGTTTATTTAAACTATCTTCTCAGTGATGCCTCATTGTCCAGTTAATTGGCAGCACCTTCAGACACAGTGGCTTTCCACCTCTCTGTCATTTTTCATCCCACAATATATCAACCAACTCTTTCATATCCTTAAATCAGCACTCCCTCACAGAGGCAGGCATCCTGGGAAATCCTTCTATAAAACAAGAAACACTAACAATGACTGAAGGTCAGAATTGGGAGGGTCCTCACAGAGAGGGGAGGACATTCTCCCATTTGACAGATGGGGAGAGTAAGGCCCAGGAAAGGGAAATAATTTGCACCAAGTGTCACAGCCAGCTGGGGACAGAACCATGATGGTGACTGCTTGTCCTCAACCCGGTGTGTTCCACTACACCACACTCGCTCTTTAAGGACCACCCTACAATGTAATTCTTCTCACCCCATGGGGGTGTTATGGGACTCTGGTTCCCTCCCCTATGTGGGCTCCCATCCAGCTCACCTATGCTCCTCACAGCGCTCCCCCTCTTGATTGCACGCCTCGCTGCAGATGCCTGTCCTTCCCACCCTCCGCATGGATTTCCTGCATCGGGACTCTCACACACACACTTCCTTCTCCCGAAACGTGATTCTTGCCTCCCATCCAGACTTCCTGACTTCCTCCCTCCCTCCCCTCCAACTAAAGCACCCCCACATCACTCTCTCCATTAGCACCTCTTTGTTCTGCTTTCATGTGTTTACTTAATTTTTTAAAAGCTGTATCTTATTTTCCTGTTTTTGCTTTGACATCTCTCCCCCTCACTAAATGGTCAGCTCTCTACGTTTCCAGTCTGTGCCTGACTCATCAAGTCCTCAGTATCCGGCACGTAGCAGGTGGTCAAACATGATCATGGACTGAATGAATCTTAGAAAAGGTTCTACACTTTCTGCATCTCAGTGGCCCCACTGTCCAACCCAGGAGATGACAAAGCAGCAGTCAGCACCCAGCGGACCTTTGCTGAGTGGCTGAGCCAAGGAAGGAATGAAGGACCGAGTAACATCATTAAAAAAGCACATGCTGCCATATCAGTGCCGACCCTGAGCTGGGTTCTGCCCTGCCAAAGCCCCCTGCTTTCTTAAAGGAGGAGGCAGGCCCCAGAGACCCCAGCGATCTGGTGAGGTCCCCTGGGAACAGAAGCAAGTCCTGGTCGGGACTGTCAGGATAGGGGTGCGAGGCCATGAAAAGGGGTGACTGATGGAGGAGGGGCCATACATACGTACACCGGCTGCGGGAGGGGGCTGCAGCTGGGGAGCCCACTGGCGTCGAAGGCGCTGAGGTCACAGCGGCACCAGTCATCGATCACATCCCCTTTCCCCGAGCACCAGTAGGAGCTCATCAGCGCGCTCCTGAAGGCCTGCAAGAAAGGAGGACAGAGGAATGATGACGGCGGTCCTGGAGACTTGACGTGAAGATGCCCATGGCCATGAGGCGCCGGTCCACATGTAAGAGCAGCTTCCTAGGTACAGGACAGCATCTGGTGCCTACATTGCCACCTAGCACGCTACCACCAGGTCTTCCCGTTCTGAGCCATCCTCTACCCGGCAGCCAGAATGTTCAGAGACGGGATCCAGAGAGAACCTTCTCTGGGCCTGGCACTGTGCCTGCCTGAACTTATTTCATCTTTACTATTGCACACGGTTGGTATGTATTATTATAATGACTAGAGGCCAGATGCACGAAATTCATGCAAAAGTAGGTCTTCCTTCCCCCGGCTGCCGGCACCGGCTTTCCTCTGGCACCTGGGACCCGGGCTTCCCTCGCAGCCCTGGCTTCATCTGGAAGGTCGTCCGGTGTAATTAGCATATTATGCTTTTATTATTATAGAAGATCATTATGGTTGTTTCCCATTCTGCAAATTGGAAAACTGAGGCACAGAGGTCAGAGAGGAGCTGGGATCTGATCCAAGGAAGTCTGGGCTCCGGGCCCTGTCCTCTCAAACACCTTGCTACACTGCCTCGTGTAGAAGTCCGACCTCCCTGCTCAGTCGCCTTCGGAGGCTCCCCGTGGCCCTCAGGGCAAAGCCTACACTCCTCGCTCCAGCTCCTGACCAGCGGCCCAGGCTCACCTAGCACCACTCCCCTGACATTCCTTTGCAAGCTACTATCCACCATGCTGCAACCACTAACATCTCCACCAACAGTGAGTTCCTGCCCATGTGACGTGTGCTCCTAATCAGGAGACGGCAAATTGTTTCTGTAAAGGGCCAGACAGTACATATGTTTGGCTTTGTGGCTAGGTAGTCTCTGCTGCAATTACTTACCTCTGCCTTTGTAGCACAGAAGCAGCGCAAGCAATGCTTTAAATAAATGGGCTTGATTGTGTTCCGATAAAACTTTATTTACAAAGACAGGCAGCAGGCTACATTTGGCCTGCGTGTCAGAGTTTGCTGGCTCTTGTGCTAAATGATGACCAATGTTCTATTTGACTGCAATGTGCTTTGTGGCCTTTTGTAAAAACATTCTTTTCTCTCTGGTGTTTTACTCTGCCACCCTACCCAGTCCCTTGTATGCTATCTGGCAATTCACTCTTGTTTTATTGACTTTTTTTTTTTTGAGAGAGAGAGAGAGAGAGGAAGAGAGAGGGAGAGAGCGAGAAACATGAATGTGAGAGTGAAACATCAATCAGCTGCTTCCTGCACCCCCCTACAACTCAGCCCACAACCCAGGCATGTGCCCTGACCTGGAATTGAACCAGCATCCTTTCTGTGCACAGGATGACGCTCAAGCAACTTAGCCACTCCGGCCAGGGCCCAATTCACTCTTTTGGTCTGAAGTGAAACATTCCTTTCTCTGGGAACCCCTCCTTGGCTTTCTTCAGCCTGGGATCATGCTCGTCTCCTAGCTTCCGTCACGCACTAGACCCCGCCGACCACCACATGCCCTTGCTTGTCTCACCCAACACATTTGGGTCCCACCAAGGGCACAGGCCATGCCTTATTCATATCAGTGTGCTCAGCTATTCAGTCATATTTATTGGACAAAAGAAGGGACGCTGAAACACTCATCAGGAGACTCTGGCTCAGATGTACTCACACTTTAGTCACCCCTTTTCCACTGATATTTCAGGCACTGGGGCTTCACGCTGTTTCACAGCTCTTTTTAAAACTCGGGGCTGTGGCTCAGCTGGTTGAGCGTCATCCGGTGCACACAGGCTGCCAGTTCGATTCCCGGTCAGGGCACACACCCAGGTTGCAGGTTGGATCCCCAGTCAGAGTACTCGGGGTGCATCTGGGAGGCAACCGATCAATGTTTCTCTCCCTCTGCCTTCCTTTCCCTCTACAATCAAGAAAAATATTCAAAAATAAAAAATAAAGGAAACTTGGGGCTTCCAGAGAATGTTGATCTCTTCCACTTTTGCCAGGTAGCAAACTATGTTTTCTTTCTTCTTTCCCTCCTTTTTATTTTTTTAACTTTCTGTCCACTTTTTAAATGAAAGCTTCGCACTGCCCATAACCAAGGTGTCACTTTTTCCATGCTGCGCTGTTCCAAAGACTCAAGCACAGCACGTGTGTATGAATGGGCCTGGGTCTGCCTCCTGAGCGACCCGGAACACAGATCTAGAAGGAGAAGGTGTGTACACGCACGCTACTGGGTAAGCCCCGTCACGTTTCTACGGTACCTGTGATAAGGAGGCTCGTTATTCCTGCCACAAGTAACCCAGATCCCTTCCAAGGGTACAAACAAATGATCTAATTTCTCTTGAATTAAGAGTAGTGATCCAAACAAACAAACAAAAATAGGGCTCCCAGTTATATTAGAATTTCAGATAAACAACTTTTTTTTTAGTGTAAATATATCCCACCCAATGTTTGCACATCAGGTATGTGAGCCAGGATCTGGCGCATAGCAATAGCGCTGTTCCCACCACACGTCAGAAGCTGTGTCTGTTCTCCCACCAGCATCAGAGGGGGCCCTCTTCGAGGACTGCAACCAGATGGGATGGCATGCGGTCTTGCTGCCTGACAGGCTGTTTGCTCCCTCCCTCGGCAGCTCCCCCCTCGCTGAATTAACGTGCACAACTGCTCATGGCTGGGGATTCTCTAACATCTCCAGCCAGCAGGAAGGGCTCAATTACCATAATGGTGCAATCCAGGCCCTGGTGAAAGTGACGCAGATGGTAGGAGATTGCCTGAGACTCCAGCGAGAGGAGGAGAGAGAGAACATCCTGTTTTGTTTGTGTATGTGGTTGTGTTTTTGCATGTGTGGGTGGCTGTGTGTGTGTGCCTGTGTGACTGTGTGTTCTGTACTCAACAGTCAGTGGAGCTTGTAGAAAACAAAACAGAAAATCTCTCTGGACTCTGTTTTACCATCCAAGCAGCTCTTGGGAAGAAATCCTGTCTGTTGAGTCTCCACATCCACTGGCTCCTTCCCAAACCCTGAGGAACAGAACGAGGACGGGTGCCGTGGCCAGGCGAGCCCTGGACAGAGCGCTCACATGCCCTGATAAAAGGCCGACATCAGACAGGGAGACCTGGCAGGGCAGCGGAGGCCAGCACTGTGTCAGCGAAGGCTCCCGCTCTCCTTGCGTCTTCAGCCCTTGCGACACTCCATTCAAATCCAATTCGCTCTCAGGGGAGGAGAATCATAGCGTGTTCCACCTTCGGGGGGACTCTGCAGATCATCTCATCTAATGTGTTTTTCTGATCTAGATACAGTGGCTCAGAAAGACTGGCGGGCTGGTCCAGGGTAACAGAGCAACTCTGTGAGGAAACCACTCTTCCTCCTTTTAATCCTCAAAAATTGTCCCTGGAGATGGGTGTCCATTCAGGGATGAGCATGGAGGAGTGAGAACTTGAACAGGAATCCATCTGAATCCTGGCACTTCTGACTTTCCCAGGTCACACAGGAACTATACGTGCCAAGATTTCATCCCAAACATCCTTTTCAGCAGCCCTGCTCCCATCACGTGCTCATGCGTTGTTTGTGTGTATGTCTGTGTGTGTTCTCTGAGGGGAATGAAACCTTACACGGGACGCATTGTTGACTCCTGGCTTTTGAGTAAGTGAAGGGACTTAAGAAACAAATCCTGCACTTAATACAGGGCTAAGGGCTTGATTTACATGGCCATTGGTTTTCATAACAAAGGAGGTTTGCATTTCCACTACTTGTAAATGCTTCCAACTTCTGGCTAATTAGCTAGCAAACCTAGCTGGGCAGGAGGAAAAACGGCCACAAAAATGTGAAGCAATCAAAATAAAACTAGGATTTATTTTTCACTCTATTGTTACTTCCCTATTTGAACTTGCATAAATTAGTCCCTTTCTTGAAGCCTCGATTTCTCCATCTGCAAAACGAGGACACATAAGATAGATTTTCGAAGGTTTAATTAAGTTTAATAAACATTCGCTCCAAATCACGCGGCTGCCTAACTGCTGAGAAAGGAGATGAAAAGTCCCAGTCGCTGACTTCAAAGGACTCATGGTTTCATGGTGAAGACAAACACAATTACAATTAATATGGTTCAAGTGCTATGAAGTAATAACACACACGGGGCTGTGAGGATACACAGGAAGTGGCCCTTCCAGCTCTAAGAATGTTGACGATGTCTTAGGAATCTTAAGCTGTAACTAAACATTCCATATTTGAATAAGGTACTTGGGGCCATGTAGATAGAATGTCACCAAGCCCGTGACTTAAATTCCATACTCTACACTTACAATAATTGCATATCCCACACTAAAAATTATACTCAGGCGTTGACACCAAGTCTGTTGTTTTTGATATTAAGATGGTTCTGGTTGGTATGATCAGAATGATGGCCTGAAGCCCTCACTCAAAGCTTAATGGGTTTTATTAGCCACATAATATCAATCTTACGGTTGCCCAACCCATTGTAATTGAGGTGAAAGGCCTTCTAGAGACAAAGTTATCATTACCTTGTTACCTCTGACTCCCATTTAGCACCTAACACAGTACCTAGCAGATAACATACGTCAGTCAGTATTTTTTGAATTGAATTAAAAGTTCACAGGAATGTTGAATGAAATAAACCAATATATAAATGATTACAAGCAAAGGAAATATGTGTGTTGTGTGTGTGTGCGCGCTCCTCTTCTTCCCCCAAATTACTTGCATCTCCCATGTCAGTGAACATCACCCCCATCACTGGACCTTAAGACACTGGACATCAATTTGGTGCCTCCAGCCAATAATGGAGCACCAACCTGGGCTCCTTCCTCTTCTCATCGCATGTCTTAAAACCAACCTCTCCTGTCCGGTCCCACGTTGTCTCCCCCGCACAGGTCAGTAATGCCTCTTCCTTAGGCAACTTGTCTCCGGGCTTTCTAAAAAACGCTTATTCCACCCCCTTGCTCAGACTCTTAGGAAGTTCCACCATCATCTGGGTAATACCTCTGACTCTTTAACCCAACTTTCAAAGCCCTTTGCTTTTCATCCTGGGGCTCATCTCCTGTCTTCTCCCCACTGCGCTCACTCTGTGATCCAGCACATACCATCTTCTTACAGTGATGCATTGTTCCATACCAAGCCTTTAATCAGAATGCGCCTCCGTCTACAATGCCCGTTCTCCACTTATTGCTCCTTGCTGAACTCCGGGAAACTTCTTGTCCACCAGGACCCAGCCACACTGGGGAGATTTTATCTCTCCCTCCACTCATTCCATTTTTGCAAATTGCACATTTCCTTGCAATTTGCTTGTGGATGGGTCCTTTTGGCTTATCATGCTGTGAACTCTTTCAGGCCAAGGTGATATGTTGGTTTATCTCCATGTCCCCAGCTCCAGGCAAGAGTCAACACATAGTAGGGTCCCCTGAATTCCAGAAACATGTAATAGGAGCTCTGCCAGGGACTAAACTTGGAGACTTGCTATCGTTTTCCTCTTCTAGCAAAAGTGATGACAGAAAAGCAATTGGTAACCATAAAAAGAATGAATTTCCATGAAGCCACTGGAAAGGGGTTTAGGGTGGGGTATAGAGATGGAATCCCTTTTGAAGATACTTGAGATTACTTCTCTGGAGAGTGGGTTGATAGTTTTTTTCCAAGGAAGTGTTTGAAGGTCTAAAATAACAAACTCCTAGGGCCCTAGAGGGAGGGAAAGTGGTTGACATCCTAGCTGTGTAGGGAAACTAATTCCTAAGCCCATGCTGCCCACATGTTTGATGGGTCAGGAGGAGCTGCGGTTGAGGAACACAGCAAGGATTGAAAAGAACATCACTGCAGTGCTTCTGCAGAGGCAGACAGAGTGGTTCCTAGGCCAGCCTAGACCTCTGGGATAGGGCCTATCTGGGCCATTACCATTCAGTCATCAGCAAGCTTTGTAGCAGTGGCTGCAGGAGATGCTGATCACTCGTTGCCCTTGTTGCTATAGGAGCTGGAGAACAGGAGCTGGAGGCCCACCACCCCCATTTCCCGGACAGTGAGGAGATGAACTGGTCATCTTGCGACACACTGATGACTGTGTAATTGAGCAGCATGGCGAGAACACATTTGAGGAGCGAAGTAGGTGATGTTCATTGCCTTACATTTGCTTATTCCCAAACAGAGCAGAAAGGTAGGAGTGGTGACTTTAAAACATAACCCTAAATATCTTTGACATTTTTCTCCTCATGAGGTAGGATCTAAGGTCCCTCCCCTTGAGTCTGGGCTCTACGATTGCTGGACCAAATAAGAGTGATGCCATTTCCGTGTCTGGGTCCAGACCTTAAGATACTGGCAGCTTCCACATGTCTCTAGGGATGCTTGCTCTTTGAACTCAAGCACCCTGCTGTGAGGAAGTCCAGGCCACATGGAGAGGACACATGGACATAGTCCAGCCAACAGACCAGCCAAGGTCCTAGCCAACAGCCAGGTCATCTGCTGGGCATGTGAACGGGGAAGCCTTTGTGATGGCTCCAGCCATGGCCACCAGCTGGCTGCAACCACATAAGAGAGCTGAGTAAGACCGGCCCGGCTCAGTCCACTCAGTCTCCAGCATGATTAGAGAGGATACAGTAATCATTGCTGTTGTAATGGATTTGGGATTTGGGGGATTACAGAGCAGCAAATAACTGGAACAGCAGATAATCTGCCTCTGAACAATCCTGAAAGATTGCTTGGAGGGGTAGCCACTGAGGAGCAGCTGGGCAAAGGGAAGGAAGAACCTCAAGCTCATGCACATCCCATGGTAGGATCTAAGGTCCCTCCTGTTGAGGGGCTGAAGGGCTCTGAAGTGCTTAAGTGCGTACTCATTGCCACAGGTCCCTGTCATTTCAGATCTAGAAGAGTCCCGAAAGACGATACTGGCCTCACAACTTCGCAGGCCAGAGGCTCAAAGAGGAGAAGGGACTTGTCCGGGTTTACACCATAAGAATCTGGCAGAAACAAACCAAGATTTTCATATCAACTAACATTCACGGCATGAGGTCGCCTGTCTTTGGATCTGGGTTTAAGCCACAAAAATGCTGTGTTGTTGGACAGGAAACACACATACCAATATGTACTGAGAGTGTGCTAAGCACTTTCAAATATATTATCTCATGAAATCCTGCCAACAGCCTTAATGTCACAGAACCTGCTGGTACCATTCCCATTTTGCAGATGTGGAAACTGAGGTTCGGAGGGCAAACAAGACTGTTCAAAGTCACCCAGTTCAAAAGTGGGAGAACAAGAACTTGAATTCGGGTCATTAGATTCTGAGGCCCATTCTCTCAGCCACTCCCATCATGAGCTGTATTCTCACCAAACAGAGGACATTAGTAAGAGTGTTTAATCGCACCTATTAGCTCCTATAAGCCTCCCAACAACCTGCACAGCAGCAACTCTTAGTGTCCAAGGTACCCCTCACAGATGAGCAAGTGTAGGGTCAGAGAAAAGAGGATCTGGGCCCAGGGCCCCCAGAGACAATACAGTAGAGCAAAATCTCTAACTCCAAGCCCAAGCTTTATCCCCTGGCCCCCCATTTTCAGCCTCTAAGTTAGACCCCCCCCCCTCCCCATTCGTAAGGCCATGCACTGAAGGAATACTAACTGGCAGGGACCCATTTCCTATATGAGAAATTGTGCAGCTTAATCTATGGCTCTATAAATCACATAAACGACACCTAATTTCCCCTGTCAGGATGAACTTGGCTTTTCCAGCCATTCTCCGCTGAATGATGAGAGCCTGACAGGACAGCTTGTTAATCTGGGTGACAGGGGGAAGACATTTAGAGCCAGCCAGACCCCCCCTCTTGCCACACTTACCTCGGCTAATGAAAAAATATTAGAGAAATAAATACACAGCCCGCTGAGACACTCGTGCGCGGGGCTCTGTCAGCTGTCTGTTCCGCAAGATGTACAGACACAAGATGATAGGGTTATACTATCCTCGGGCAGGGAGCTATTTTTCTTGTCAGTTCGCCCCGTATTTCGGCTCTCATCCATCTCATGTGGAAGATGAAGTGCTAGGTTTTAATGCGCTAACAATAACAGTGAGGGTGTTTGAGCGTATATATGCCAGGCACAGAGCTCAATGTTCGCCATGAAGAGAGTCGGTTCATTTCCACCACAGCACCATGAATTGCTCCTTTACCCCCTCTCTCTTCCATCACACACAGGGTGAGACTGTGGCCCCGGCAAGTATGCGGTCCTTTCCTGGGTCACACAGCCATTATTTGGCAGAGCAAAATTCAAACTCACTTTCTTCGAATTCCAAAGCCTAGAAGCTTCACCACGAGCTAGTGTAATCCTCATAGAAAGCCTGCAAACCAGGTTGTGTTGCCTCCATGCAAGCTTGGAAAAGTGAAGATTTTAAAAAGTTTGGGGCTCCTGTGAGCAGCTGACTTGCACTACGACAGGAACGTAGGATGGCTCGGAGTTAGGATCCAAACACAAGTCTGAGTCCAAAGGCTAGATCCTCCTCTCTGCCCCGTCCTTTTCCTACAAGCTGAGCACAGATGGGTGTTGAGGTGCAGCACACATTCTCAGGAGGAGACAGGTGAGCAGGTAACCTTGTTCTGGTCATTCCCAAGTCCCTCTTCTCCAGAACATTCCAAAGTGTGTCTCCAGGGACATGACTTCAAGGGGATATTAACTGATTTGAGTTAAAAAACAACAACTGGGGGATGGGGTGAGGAAGATTATCTGTGGTCAAATAAACTTGAAAAAGACCAGATCAAACAAAACCAAATAGAACACTCAGAGTCAGTCACATGCCAATAGTCACCAGGAAGCCCAGGAAGGTAATGTCTAAATCATGGCATTTCCCAAATATGTTGTCCTTGGAATCCCTCTCCCACCCCCCACCCCTACCACGCACACGGCATCTGGGGATCTGGCATCTGTGGCGCCTTCTCCATGCTGTGTGAGTCCAGGTTCTGGATTGGACACAGAATCCTCTGCCAGCTGGGAGCCACCCGGGAAAGAGAGCTCCTCCCCCAAGTCTGTCTGTAACTGCGATGCTGGCCCGAAGCTGGGACTTGGTTATCTCACCTATAAAATTAGGGTGTTGAATGCTCTTATGTCTGAGGCCCTGACCTCTGGTAACACCATGTGTGCAAAAAGTACATAGATCTCCTCCCACGGATGCGCCCTATCTGCTGCAGGATCCTCCCCAGGCAGCCTGCTCAGGTGCCTGCTCTGACTTCCGGGCCAGACCCTGGGCCGCCCTGATGACCTGGGCCCACAGTGATGGGCCCATCTGGCCACAGCCGCCTGCCGCTTCTCACTGGATGCCTTTATGCTAATGTTAAGCCCTCCAAATCTCAGGCCTCTGCTTCTCCCTCCAGCATCACCTCTTGCCAATACCCTTTTCCTACTCTGTTCTCCAGCTACACTGTCTCACTTTTAGCCTTTTACATGCTCTTTCCTCTCCTTGGAACACTCTCCCCCTCCCAATAATTTCCCCAATGACTAATGCATCAACTCTCAGCTGGGAGGTCACCTCCCACAGATGGCCTTCCTTAGCCCTCTAAAACTGGGGCAGCCTAGCTGGGGTGGCTCAATGGTTGAGCATTGACCTGCGCACCATAAGATCACAGTTCGATTCCCTGTCAGATCACATGTCTGGGTTGTGGGTTTGATCCCCACCTAGTAGGGGGATCAAATGGTTCTCTCTCATCATTGATGTTTCTCTCTTTCTCTCTCTCTCCATCCTTCTCTGAAATAAATAAAAACATATATTTAAAGCTGGAGTAGACCCCTTCCTTTATAACACATCTCCTGCACTTTTCATGATAATAAGCCTTATTTTACTACATTCAATTTTATTGTCCATTTCACTGTTCCTCTGTCTCTCATAACAGACTGTGTGAGTACAAATTGAGGTTGGGGCCGTATGCTTTGTTGACTATTGAATCCCTAGTGCCTGACATAGAGTAGGGGCCCTGAAATTGATTAACCAATCGGTCTGTCATAAGTTAAGTAATGTTAAGAACCTTGATTCTGTTGCGTCTTTCTCTGCTCCTTCACCCGATGATGACCTTAGCACAGAGGATTTCACCTCTGCCTGAGCCTGAGGATAATTTTGTGTGCTCTTGACCGCTGCGTGCTCCTACCAGTTGCTAACTTCACTCCCGAGAGCAAGCGGTCCAGGAGACCTAAGAGACAACGCTCATGACTTTAAAATCTTCAACATCCTCCAGTAAAATATGGAAGGTTTTTAAGCTTTTCCTACAAAGCATCCCAAAAGTCAGCAGAGACAAATGCAACAGCTCTGTGAAGTGTCTTTCTTAAATATCCATGCAAATTGCATATGCCACTCCACAACAGACGTGGGTTGGTTTTAATATTAAAATAATACATTTCCCCCAAAATGCTTCTCATAATGTGATTCCCTTGACCTCTTGCCTCATTAATGATGTGAAGCACTTGTTAGAAATTCAGATTCCCAGGCCAAACTCAGACCTACTGAGCTGGAATCTAGGACAGTGATTCTTATGTACCATTATTTTAAGAATCTGTGATCTCTCTATGCGGTGCCTTTGGGTATATCTTAGCATATCACAGTGTATCTCCCTGGATTAGGGGGACTCCAGTTTAACAATAAAAAAAAGAACTACAGGATTTTAATAGCTAGCTTCCGAGTATCAGATATAAGAGACAGTTTGGTGGTGATATTTGAGCTAAATAACCTTGCTTTGGTCAAGGGTAGTGAGACCAAAATTAAGTACTTGGCTCAAACTGGACCCATCAGATTTTCTTTCCTGGAAATTTATTTATTTTAAATATATTTTTATTGATTTCTGAGAATGAGGGAGAGGGAGAGAGAAATAGAAACATCAACAATGAGAGAGAATCATTGATTGGCTGTCTACTATATGCCCCACTCTGGGGATCGAGCCTGAACCCGGACATGTGCCCGGACTGGGACTTGAACCATGCCTTCTTGGTTCACAGGTTGACGCTCAACCACTGAGCCACGCCGGCCGGGCTTTTTGGAAATTTAGATTCACAGGTTCGTGGGCATCTCTGAGGGCTTCAACTGGTATGACATACAAAGCTGGACTTGGCTAGGTGGGCTTCTCATTCTGAGCTATTGACATGGAGACCAGAACAGAAGCGAGAGGGAGAAAAAAAGAGAAGGGGAGATAATGAGGAGGGAGGGGAGAGGGAGAGAGAGACTTTAAGTGCAGTGAGAAGCAGAGATGACAGGCTCCAGGTTACTGTTCAGAGTGGTTCCCTGCCTGCCGGTAGTTCAGCTGTACTCTCTGCCTTCGAGTTACATGAGAAATCACTCCATCATTATAATAATTTCTCCTTTTTTTTTTTTTTTTTTTGCTTAGAAAGTTTCAGTCCGTTTCTGTTTTTCACCACTAAAAAGCTTTGACTAATACAAGTATAAACATTCTGCTTCTTAGCCTGGCGCACAGAGCTCTTCGGGCAGTGGTGCCAAACAATCTCTCCAGCTCATAGCCCAGCACCACAGGCTACCCCAGTCCTACATACCAGCTACATTGAACCACTCGGCATGGACCAGACGGGAAACAAACTTCATGCCACTGTGTGTTTGCGTGTGGTTTCCCTTGGCTTAGAATGCCCTTCCTGCATTCTGCCTTTGATCACATCATACTCATCCTTTAAGACCCTATATGCCACACACTGGGGATCGAGACTGAAACCCATATTCTTTAAGACTACAACTGCGATCGTTTTTGGAAACCCTTTTCGGACTTCCAAGCAGAACTGAAGGCCCCCCATTGCACCTTGGGCAACACATCTGTTAAGTGGACTACAATATGTTATTGAATTATTTATTTGGAAGTTCCTTCTTACCACTGGACATGGAGTGCTTTGCCTTATTGTATCATAAGGTCCTTGCACAAGGCCTAACCCAAAGTAGGTACTCCAGAAATGTTTGTTACATGAATAAGCGGTAAACTCTGAAAGATCAGACTGGGAGCTCTCTGGAAGTCCCATCTATGCTATCCTAGTAGACCTGCTCAGTCATCAGAGCAAGAGCTTGTGCTTACATTGTTCCAAACTATCTCCAGACCATTTGTCCTGCCTGTCACTGAACTGATAGCAATTATGAAAATGATGAATAGCAGACCAATTATGAGCAATAGGAAACATCAGTTATAACTCCAGGGAGAAGACGCAGCCATATCAGTAGCCTCATCCATCTCACTGTGAGTCATCTTCCCAAGGAATCTTGCCCTGTGACCTTGAACTGCCAAGGGCTTCTTAGTCTTGTACAAATCCAAGTCCTTTGGAGGATGGCTCCTCCTCTCAGAGCCTGTCTTCTGCAAGGCGCCCTTCCTGGCCCTCTCAGTCCTGGGAGGGGAAACCTGGATGGAACTCACACACTTTTCTCAAAGAAAGCCTTTAGCCAAGGATCCCAGCCCCACCCAACAGACAAGACCTGTCTTTTAAGGCCTGTTGTCCTTTAAGAGATAGCAACTCCTCTCGGCTGCGGTCGGAACATCTGGAGGTGAGAGGCGGGTGGGAAGGTTTCAAGTGGAGGCTCTGTCCAAGATTGTGGAGCTTATGTTGCTAAATGCTAGCTTAAGTTAGTGGGGAGTTCCTGAAAGAAGGACTGCACAATTTCCCTTCTGTGGCCA
The DNA here is from genome assembly GCF_014108235.1 of Myotis myotis. Lineage (NCBI taxonomy): Eukaryota > Metazoa > Chordata > Mammalia > Chiroptera > Vespertilionidae > Myotis > Myotis myotis. The sequence continues at coordinate 10,425,010 of NW_023416316.1, forward strand.
CTGGTGACCTCATTTTCCAGTACACCAAATTTTCCCTCAGGAGGCATCAGAGGGAGGCGGTCTCTCCAGCCCGTGGGAGGTGGCAGGGAAAGAAAGGTCAGAGGACAGGAGGGGACATGCTTAGTCTAGACCAGACTGAGCTTATCTCGGCCTCTGAAACGGAAGCCTTCAATATTGGGTTGAGGAGTTTGTGAAAAGGGAGATTTCCATTTCGAGGCTCACTTAGCCACACTTCCATCATGGCATGTTGGGCGCAATAAGTCCAGATCCCTTAACCCAGCCAAGGAGGCCACACAGGCTGGAGGGAGGGCACAGTAGAGAGGTCCAGAGTGTGGTCTTTTGAACCACATCCCTAGATTCCAATCTTAGTGCTATAACTAAGCAAACTGATGGAAGTGACTTCAACTCTCTCTCACACATTCCATGTGTGTCGAATGGGGAAATATGAATACCCACATCAATACAAATGTTCTAAGGATCATTTATAAAGTGTCTAAAATAATGCCAGGTCTGTATATGTATCCACACATATGCATATACATGATAATTAAATGACTATTGGCTAATCCCTGAACTTGGGTATTCTCTAGATGAACACAATCTGAGTTCTTTTTAATAACTATTTATAAAGGTCATTCTAGACACATCTATGCTCATAATTATTTTTAGTATTTTTAATATTTTTCCAATGGGAAAAAACCATATCCTTAAAACCAACTGTCAGAAGCAAGTTTCTTTGTTTTGGGGTAAATATGCCTTTCTTAGTTTCTGTGAACTGACCACCCTTTTTGTTTAAGCAGTGGATGCCTGAGGGCAAGGCAATTACTATTTATTGTTCACCTACCCTGCTTTAATCAGAAGCAAGAGCAGGAGCGGAAGAGAAAAGGAGGAAAAAAAGAGAAGGAGAGGGGAGATGAAAAGAGGGAGGAAGAGGAAACAAATTGCAGCTAATAGTGATCAAGTTTTTAATCATACCAGGCATTGCGAAGTGCTCTTCACACAGAGTCTATTTAACCTACCAGAAACTTTATGCTATCCTCATTGGGGCCCTGAGTAATTAAGTTATCTATATATATAAAAGCCTAAGATACCAAACGACCCAACAACTGATCTACCAGTCGATATGATGTGCACTGACCACCAGGGGGCAGACGCTCAATGCAGGAGCTGCCCCCTGATGGTCAGTGTGCTCCCACAGCAGGAGTGCTGCTCAGCTGACCCATCTGTCCCAGCGGCCCACCAGTCCAGTGGCAGCCACTCACTTCCTTATCTAATATAAGGAAGGCTATTCTAAAAGTGAAGGAACCAGGAAGCTTAGGAGTCGCTGAACAAGCTGTTACTGAGACTGTTCAAACACAGGCCCCATAACCCTTGAACGTGTGGTAGAAAGAATCAAGAAAAAGATGACAGTTTGACTAGATGCCTGTATAATGCCTGCATTCCTGAGTCTACCTGGTCTTTCTTCTTCATAGGCACTGTTGTCATCATTAATGAAAATAATAAGATGTGGAGGAGGAGACAGACATTAATTAAGCAATTATACAATATAAAAGCATATTAGAAACTATAATGACTGCTATGGAAGAAAGATAAAAAGATTCAAGAAAGTAAACAAGCACACAGGGGGGTCTTATCAAATCTGGAAGCCTCAGTAATTTGGTAGATGCGCAGCAACTAACTCCGTGGACAGAAGTGAGTGGAGGGGGGAAGCACATTCCAACAGAGGGAATAGCATGTGCAAAGGCTCTTGGGAACGATGGAAGTCATTATTTTCGGAGACTGGAAGATCACTGTGACTAGAGCGCACAAAGCCAGGAGGGTAGGGGAACAAGGTGAGTTTTAAGGAGTCTTGTCGGTCATTGTAGACACCTTGGTCCTGATGCTAAGAGCAATGGGAAGTCAGTTAAGGATTTTAATCAGGAAAGTGATGTGAACAAGTTTTAGTTTGGAAAATATCACTCTGGCTACAAGGAAGAGACTGGATTAGATGGGCAAGGTTCATTGTTAGCCAGTCAGGAGGCACCTGCAATAGTCCAGGTAAGACTTGAACCAGACTGGGTAAAGGTGACCATATTGGAGAAATTCTTAAGAAATCTACAGGATTTGTTAATGGGTTGTCATGCTTGGGTTTAGGTGCAGACAGGGAGAAATGAGGGATATCAAAGATGTCTTATTGTTTTCAGAATTATAAGAACTGAGAAAGAAAACACTATCAAAAGATAAAGTCATTTATGACAGATGAGGAAAAGCCATTACATTTCCATTGAGTGAGGGAACCAACCGTGGAATGAATGAGGGCGAGTCAGTGCAGAGAGCAGGAAACAGTCGGCTTTTCCAAAAGCTGTGGCCATTATGTGAAGGCATGAAGACAGTAGATGGGGAAGGCAATACATTGCAGTGATAGTGTTAATAGTTCACATTAGCTCAGCTAGTTGTGGCTCAGTGGTTGAATGTTGACCTATGAACCAGGAGGTCAATGTTCAATTCCCTGTCAGGGCATATGCACACGTTTCAGGCTTGATCCCCAGTGGCTGGCATGCATGGGGGCAGCCAATCAATGATTCTCTCTCATCATTGATGTTTCTCTCTCTCTCTCTCCCCTTTCCTCTCTGAAATCAATAAAAAACATATTTAAGAAACATAGTACACATTAGACCTCCATTTATTACACTTCATTTTCAAAGATGTAGCTAGTTGAGAGTGTAGCAAAGTGAGAAGAAGCTCAGGTGTCCAAGTCATACCCTGGCTCTACCAGTTACGAACTGTAGGACCTTGGGCATAGCGATCTAACATCTCGGTGCCTCGCTTTTCCAAATGGGAAAAGAAAGATAATGACAGAACCCACCACGTGGGGTTGATGAGAGGATTCAGTGAGCTACGTGCATAAAGGGCTTGACTGGAGCTCCTGGCACCACCAATGTGCTCGGTAAATGGCTGTTATTTTTAAAAGCACATGGGAAAGACATCCTGCCGTCCTCTTCTTTATTACATTTGCTAACTGAATTCCATGTCCCATGCGGTGGGAAAACAACAACCACAACAACCAAAAAAAACAAAACACCCATAAATGCTCTAATCTCTGACAGGCAAAAATGTTTGCCTTTGCTAAGTCTGAACGTCTTGTCTATCTTATTGAATCTGGTAGTCTTCTGGTCTCACGAGATTGCTACGTTTTCCAGTTCTGCAAGTAGGCAAGCCAAGCGTTAAGTTCCTCTGTTGTAATTGACCGTGAGCATGTTGAGTAATGTGTGGGTTACTTCCCCCTCTTCCCTTTGACCTCCCCTCTTGCCCAGGATTGCCTGACAGTCTGGTTCCTGACCAGGTCACCTCCTCAGATGAAGAGCAAGTGGCCCACAACAGCAGAGGAGAATTTCGCCAGATAATAAGAAGGACTTGACTTTCTTTATCCCTAAGCAAGGAACTGCCTGAAGGAATTCCAGAAGGAGGACACCGAGACATGTATGAACCCTGAATTTGGGGTCGTGGTTCTCCAGCTCAGGGTGCATCACACTCACCTGGGATCCCTGTGATGATGGGGACTCCAGACTCACCTCCTAGAGAAACAGAATCAGGAAGAGGAAGCCAAGAATCTGTTCCCATCCATGAGATTCTGATGGGCTTGGAGACACTCTGAGATCCATGTTTCCACACCCGGCTGGGAACCTCCCCACTCCCTTCACTTTCTAATATACTCTATCATTCACTATTCCGATGGTTTATGTCTCCCACACATACTCTGGTCCAAATTAAGTGTCCAGACGATAGAAATATATGTCCGTTTTGCTCCTAAATGGCCAGAACAGCACCTGGCCCCTAGGAGACCCTCTGTAATTATTTGTTACAAGTGGACACCCCAACTAACTGGCCCCTGTACGTATTTTCATGTTTCAAAACATGTGAGTCAACAACATTTAGAAAAATGTGCTGATGCCATGTATCTTTTTTTCCCCCCAGTAAAAAGAATTTACAAGAATGTATAATGCTGTAAAAACTTTCTGGCGATGGAGATCCAAAGACCCTTTAAAATCAGAGATCTGAAGACCCCAAAGGAGTAACCTTTGCCATAAAGCAACCCTGGTCCCTGGAATTCACCCTTCCACTGTCGCTGTGGTTACCAGCCTAAAACTCACTTCTGCTTATGTCTTTCCCTTGACTCCAAATCTTGAAGGACTCCTTATAGCACAGCACCCAAACCCCTCAGCACAGCATTCAGACTTGCCCACAACTCAGCCTCCTGCTTACCACTCCTCCAGTTTCAGCTCTCCCAAATCTTTCAGACCTATCACAAGAGTGAGAAACGCATAAGCTTTACACACTGACATCTGGGTCTGAATTCGGACCCCACAGGTCAGAAGCTATGTGACCTCAGATAAATTATGTATCTCTTTAAAGCCTTCAGTTTTTGCTTTTGAACTGGGGAAACGGGCACAACTGTGCATACTTCAAATGTGTGGTAGCAGGACAGAGTGAGGGGACATATATTAATATGCATAAAGCACTTTACAAAGCTAGGGCTATCGTTGGCACTCAGTAGCAGTTGGGTTTTTGTATCATTTCACTCATAAAAACAAAAAACACCTCAAATGCAGACAATAGAATGGTTACTAGAGGGCAAGGGTGGTGGGGGTAGAGTGAAGAGAGTACAGGGGGTCAAATACAAGGTGATGGAAGGAGACGAGACCTCAGGTGGTGAGCACGCAATAGAGTGTACAGGTTTTGTGCTATAAAGTTATACACCTGACATTTACACAATGCTATTAACCAACGTTACCCCAATATATTTGATAATAAAAAAATTTTAAATAATTGCTGGGTTTTAGTCTTCTCTATGGTTGACACATAGTGTTTGGCATGCTTTCTTTCCCCTTCCTGTCTAATACTCTTTAGACCAAGGTTTGTCAAGCATTTTTGTCAAGGACGTCCCAGGGGTGGGGAACCTTTTTTCTGCCAAGGGCCATTTGGATATTTATAACCTCATTTGCAGCCATACAGAATTATCAACTTAAAAATTAGCCTGCTATATTTGGTCAGACACTTAATTACTCATCCCTAATGCCTTGGCAGGGCTGGACCAAAGGATTTGGTGGGCCTTATACGGCCCGCAGGCCTGATGTTCCCCATCCCTGACTTAGTGAGCACTTCGGGCTCTGTGCATCCCACCATCACAGGAAAGCGGCCATGGATGACATACAAAGAGGTGAGAGTGGCCATGTGTGGACATTTTCTTTATGAAAACAGATGGATTTTACAGGTGGAGGGCTCCTTTTCCAACTCTGGCCTAGACTAGCCCTGGAGTTTTACAGACCTGGGTGCAAGCTCCTCTGAGCCTCAGTCTCCCCATCTATTACACAGGGATAGTCGGACTTCCCTCCTAAGTTGCTCAATGACGAAATGAGATAAAGCAGTGAAGCCCTGGGCGCAGTTTTCGCAGATGATTTGTATCTGACGGATAGTATTATTTCAGCAGCAGCCGACTTGCCTCGAGCTATTCCGCTCTCTGTCCACATCCACCTGCCCCGCCCCAAGAATCCTGTCCAGATCCTCCCTTTCAGAGTTTCCTTCTCCCTCTTTTCTAACACTGTTGGAATGCCTGTTGTGTTATTTGAAAATAAACGGTGTGTTAATACAGCAGATGCAAGTAATTAAAGTTACTCCTGTGGCTCTTCTGCCTCCTCTGCCCCACCACGGGCTCCTTGAAGGCAGGATCGATGCCTTCCTCCCTCTGTATCACATCTCCTAGCCTGGTCCCCGGCACGCACCGCGCGCCCCATGCACGGTAACAGTAACGGCGGTGATGGCAAGGGTGATTGTGATAGCCATAGTGGCAGTGGTGGTAATAATAACGGGGTGGTTGTTGGGGGGCACGATTTTGGCTGTTCATTTCTCTTCAAAGAGCAATCGCTTGGAATTCTCTTTTCAATCTGGGCCAAGAAGTGTAAATAGAGAAAACAAGAATTTCTGGCCGAGAGGGAGGCTCTGCTGGAAGGTCCGACAACCACAACGAGACCAAAATTACACACAGCTCTCCCTGGGGCTGAAGGAAAAGAGAGAGAGAGAGGAACACACACACCTCACATCACCGGAAGTCAGGGGAGGGCACCCGGGCACCGGAAAAGAAGGATTCTGATCTACAGGGTGTTTTACAGTCTTCAGAACAATAGCCAACGGGCTCCTGATGTTTCTATATGAGAGCCCTGCGGGCAAGCTAGCACCACCCACTTCACAACGGGGAAACTGAGTCTCAGAGAGAAGGCATTTCTGAGATCGGAAGCCATGCCTGACCACTCCGATTTCAGTACTGGCTACGTAACCTGGAGCAAGTCTCTCTTCATCTCTAGGTTTCAGTGTTACTGCGTGTCAAGGAAAGAGGTCGATCTGGAGAATAAACAGGATATAACTTTAATATCCCTCTCCACTCATAAATGCTGTGAGCTTGGGATAGAGGACAAGAGGTGCATACCGTTGCCTTCCCAATATTAAGGAGTTAAACTGGGAATATCTGTGCATGAAAAATGTGTTGCAGGTCCCAGGATGCCTCTTCCAACCTCAAAATATTTTCCTTATTTTCAGGGTAGAAGTTAGATCTGAATATCACAAGGCCAGAGGGGAATGTGGGTAAAGTTAACCAGTACTTATCACACAGATAAAGGCACAGAGAGCCAAACAGTGGAAGCATCCATGTCTAATGCCATATAAAAACCAAGGACGGAGCTCAGCTGGTGTGGCTCCGTGGTTGAGCGTTGACCTATGAATCAAGAGGTCACGGTTCAATTCTCGGTTAGGACACATGCCCAGGTTGCGGGTTCAATCCCCTGTAGGGGGCATGCAGGGGGCAGCTGATCAATGATTATCTCTCATCATTGATGTTTCTCTCTCTCTCTCTCTCTCTCTCTCTCTCTCTCTCTCTCTCTCTCTCTCTCCCTCCCTCCCTCCCTCCCTCTGCCTTCCTCTCCAAAATCCATTTTTTAAAAATTTTCAAGGATGGAGCCTGGGTGTCCCAGGTGTAGCTGATTCCAGGTGCCAGGCATCCCAATTCTGTAGCTCTTCCAAAGAAAACATTTAACCCCAAGATGGGTAGGGACAGATCATAGAGTGACTACTTTCTACACATGAGTAAAAGTAAGTCAACCAGACAGGCAATGGCAGAGATAGAATTCAAATCCAGCTCTGCCTGTCTCTTTCCCAAAACACTGTTCTATCTCCCCGCCTCAGAGTCTCCTCCTCTTCTTCACCCAAAGGCTAAATTACCAGGCACACGAAGTCTTGTACATCAAGTACTAGTTATGCTTGGCCAAGTTCTGCGGCTTTGGGCTTTGCGTGGGTCAGTGAACACGTGAGGGAGGAGATTTACATATTAATCAAACTCTCCATCACAAAGCCATTTCCCTGCTTCACTTGTTCTAAACCACAGCGTGAAGCAGAATGACGGGTTCTTGTCCAGCTGGGGCAGAAGGCACGCACTATGCCCAGTGGTCCCCAGGCTATCAGAGCTCACCCTGGCCCTGGTCCAGATGCAGAGGCCAGAACTGCCCCAGAGACCTCAGGCCAGTCCACCCCCTTCCAGATGCTCCTGACTGCGTCCTGAAATGGGACAGGGAGCTGCCTTGGCACCTCTAATAACCCAAGTCATTGGGCGCCCTCCCATAGAAGAGTGGTTCCCTCCTGCTTTGGAAGGTCTACAGGAGAAGGAAGTCATTCTACTCGAGTTTAACTCCATCTGTGGTGTTCCTTACCCACAGAGCATGTGTTCCAGAAGCGTTTATAGAGCGAGAAAGGCTCCGAAACTCCCTCCACAGGTGAGCTGCCCTTTCGGGCTCACTGATGACTTCTCCCATTCAAAACACAGGTCCCACCCTACCTGTCCTGTCCCTAGCCCTTTGGGTATCTGTGACATTATCAAGTACCACCTAGAAGAGAAGGTACCAAAGGAAGCAAAGGTAAAGGAAGGGGCCACATCGTGCTTCGCATCATTATAGAAAAAGGTTGCCTGTTACATGCGATGAGCCAGGCAGACACTACACAGTCATTATCTCATGTGAGTCCCATGACATAGAAATTGTGAGACCCCATTTTACAGATATGGAAACTGAGGTTTGGAGAGGTCAGCCAGCATCGTCCAGGACTGTGAGATTAAGGCAGGATTCCAAGCCAACCTGGGTGGAGTGCAGCACCTCTACTGTCTGATTCCACTTGGACTAAGTCCCTTGCAGGAAGCCCAGAAAGAAGCTCACTCCTCCTAGCAGTATTTTGTTCTCAGGTGGGGAAAGAAAGGCCCAGAAAGAACAAGGATGTACCCAGCCTTGCAAGGCCTCAGTGTCAGAGTCCCAGTCTTTTATGCATATGGCCTCTGCCGCCCACTGAACAGAAAGGCGGAAAGATGGAGAAACCATGAGAGAAGGAGCGATGGGGACTTGGGAAGAGGAAGGAAAACAAGTGATGGAGACTATGAGAACGGCTGCTTTCTCATCACGCCAGCCGGCCGGCCTCCCTCTGTGCCCATAGTCCCTCTTCCAGGATCGTTTCCAGACCTGCGATGGGGCTGCCCTACCCACTCCCACCGCAGCCTGGCTCCCTGGGAATGCCCAACCACCACAGCCCCCAGGCTGCCAAGAAACTTTAAACAGGCCTGTTTTGGGGTTCAAGGGTGGGGCAGAGAAACTGGAGCCTCAGAGGAAGCCAGTTCTACTCAACCAGCTCTAACATTTCTGTGCGGGGATGACAAAGAGGAGCAGCACTGGGAGCTGAGAATCAGCACCCATTGCTCTTCTGCCAGAACCCTGCCATGGCTCCCCACCACCAGGGACCAAACTCCTGGCCAGCCCAGCCTTCACGGCTCTGCCTGGCCTGGTCCTGCCGCCTCCCCTCAGCATTGCCCTTCGGCCTTGGTCTCTGCCACACGGGTGGCCACTCAGTTCCCCAGGGAAAGGGGCCGCCTTTGCTCATCCTTCAGGCCTTCGCAGGAGCTGGGCCTTCACCAGAGCACGTGCTCGGCCTTCTCCCCTCCCCCAAACGCAGTCCGCCACACTTCATGCACCTGGCCCCAGTTTCAGTGTCACTTCCTCAGGGAAGCCTCCTCCCACCTGACAAGGCCCCTGTTCCACACTTTCAAGCCACGGCCCGGAATTCTCTTGGTACTCAGCACAGTCTGTCTTTACTTATTAATATCTGTCTTCTCCAAAAGTCTGTAAACCCCATGAAGATAAAGACCGTGTCTGCTGGTCATACTCCTCACTTCTCAGGGTATGACAGGGTACTTGGCATACAGGAGGTGCTCAAAAATACTGAGTTGCGAGAACCAAGATGGCGGCATAGGTTAACGCCGGAGTTTGCTGCCTTGAACAACTACTTCAAAAGTGAAACTAAAAGACGAAAGGGACATCACCCAGAACCACAGGAACGCTGGCTGAGTGGAAGTCCTACAACTAGGAGGAAAGAGAAACGCATACGGACACTCAGAGGAGGCGCAGTGCTGAAGTCAAATTCTGAGGTGCGGAGTGCGCTGAGCGGGCTGGCGGCGGAGGGCGCGGTTGGCGTTTTCAATCGGGAGGGAGTCGCAGACTCTGAGCTCCAGATCCGGGCGAGTCTTTAGGGACCCAGACTCAAACGGGAGAAGCGGGACTGTCTGGCTTTGGTCAGAGCGAGTGCAGCTTTCTCTCCGAGCTTTGCAGCGGGTGCTGGGACTCAGAGAGGCAGAGCCCCTGGGGACAGGACTGAGAGCCGCCATAACTGCTCTCTCCGGTCCACCCTGTTGATCCTGTGGGACCTGCCCCGCCCAAGCCCTGCACACAGGCATTTGCCGGATAGCCTCAGGCAAAGGCTAGATTAGCACCTCCCTAGAGGACAGAAGTTCTCTCACTGCAGACACAGCTGACTCTCACAGCCACTTGGCCTGGAGGTCAAACCCTCCCTGGTATTAGCTACAACAAGGTTTAACTATAAGACTGCGAACAAAGACCACGAGGGGGTGCACCAAGGAAGCATAACAAAATGCGGAGACAAAGAAACAGGACAAAATTGTCAATGGAAGATATAGAGTTCAGAACCACACTTTTAAGGTCTCTCAAGAACTGTTTAGAAGCCGCCAATAAACTTAATGAGATCTACAAGAAAACTAATGAGACCCTCGATGTTATATTGGGGAACCAACTAGAAATTAAGCATAGACGGACTGAAATAAAGAATATTATACAGACTCCCGACAGCAGACCAGAGGAGCGCAAGAATCAAGTCAATGATTTGAAATGCGAGGAAGCAAAAAACACCCAACCGGGAAAGCAAAATGAAAAAAGAATCCAAAAATGCCAGGATAGTGTAAGGAGCCTCTGGGACAGCTTCAAGCGTACCAACATCAGAATTATAGGGGTGCCAGAAGATGAGAGAGAGCAAGATATTGAAAACCTATTTGAAGAAATAATGACAGAAAACTTCCCCCACCTGGTGAAAGAAATGGACTTACAGGTCCAAGAAGCGCGGAGAACCCCAAACAAAAGGAATCCAAAGAGGACCACACCAAGACACATCATCATTAAAATGCCAAGAGCAAAAGATAAAGAGAGACTCTTAAAAACAGCAAGAGAAAGAAACTCAGTTACCTACAAGGGAATACCCATACGACTGTCAGCTGATTTCTCAACAGAAACTTTGCAGGCCAGAAGGGAGTGGCAAGAAATATTCAAAGTGATGAATACCAAGAACCTACGACCAAGATTACTTTATCCAGCAAAGCTATCATTCAGAATAGAAGGTCAGATAAAGAGCTTCACAGATAAGGAAAATCTAAAGGAGTTCATCACCACCAAACCAGGATTATATGAAATGCTGAAAGGTATCCTTTAAGAAGAGGAAGAGGAAGAAAAAGGTAAAGATACAAATTATGAACAACAAACATGCATCTATCAACAAGTGAATCTAAGAATTAAGTGAATAAATAATCTGATGAACAGAATGAACTGGTGATTATAATAGAATCAGGGACATAGAAAGGGAATGGACTGACTATTCTTGGGGGGAAAGGGGTGTGGGAGATGCGGGAAGAGACTGGACAAAAATCGTGCACCTATGGATGAGGACAGTGGGTGGGGAGTGAGGGCGGAGGGTGGGGCGGGAACTGGGAAGAGGGGAGTTATGGGGGGGAAAAAAGAGGAACAAATGTAATAATCTGAACAATAAAGATTTAATTAAAAAAAAAAAATACTGAGTTAACGAATCAATGCCTAGTGCTCCCAGGGCTCGAGTTCTGTAAGGAGAACAGTGACATCTAGTGGCCACTTTCACACCCTCATGAATGGGCCTCAGGAAGACCTCCCTGAAGGTCCAGAGTTGACTATTGTAAGGGAAGCTGGCGCAGAATTCAGAAATGAGGTCATCTGACTCCTAAGCAAAGAAGAACGGAACTACCACTCCTCTGCTACCACGCATGTGCCAAGAACACGTCACCCAAGTCCCCGGACCGAGTTGTTATTGTGCCACTTATAGATGCGGAGGCGGGGTGGCCCGGGATGGCAAGTCCTGGGGTCAAGCTCACAGAGCAGTACCTGGGACTGTTAACAGCCTCACCCACCGTGGCAGCTGTGTAGGGGGAGCTCAGCCCCTCACTGCTCGCTGACACAACACTGGTCGGACCCACCTTGGTCTTCACTGGAAGCTTCAACAGCCACCAAGGGTGCCTGCTCCCACTTACATGCCCCCAGGGGACTCCTGCCCTGAAGCCAGAGGCGAGGAGACAGATGCGTACCTGCCTGTCGTGGTGTTGTTACTTTGGGGACCTCTGATGCACAGAATCAGATCATTCGCGATGCTTGGTTCATGACTCCAGCTCATTGTTGCACGACACCTGGTCAGGCTTCATGTGACACCCAGTGGGTGCTAGTCAGTTAGCTAGTTTTAATTCTCTAATGAACTCCCACGCATCCACCACTCACTACGCCCGCTGGGGACTTGATGAGGTAAGTGTAATGAACGCTCCCTCATGCCATCATTCTGCCTCCCCAACTCAAGACGACTTTCACCCTGAATCCTACGCTCACCATTTCCTTGACTCAATTTCTAAATGGTTTACTGCATCTGTATTTATTCCTAAAAGGTAGTATATTACGTGTGTGTGTGTGTGTGTGTGTGTGTGTTTAAACAAAATAATAGAAAGGGTATCATGCTATTTAAAATGTATCTTTGGGACTTGCTTTCTTTATTTAATATTATGTTCACTCATGTCATATTGTCAACACAGTTCATTCATTTGCGCCATTGTGCAGTATTCTATTGCATGCATATTCCACACCTTAACTCCATCCCGTGGACGACCATCTGGATTCTCTCCAGAGGGCTCCTTCCGCCACACCATTCTACCCCTATCAGCCTCCTGCTGATCGTATATCTTCAGCATCGCAATGCCCACCAGATAGGGTTCAAAGTCCATGACTCAGCTTACCATGTCCTAAATGACCAGACTCCTCCTTACACCTCTGGCCTCATCTCCACTCTCCTTCCATATCTTAGACCGTCATCGGGAATTTCTTTCCACCTTTTCTGCCTCGGGTTGTCTCCCTGATACTCTCCCTCATTCTTATTCTCATCCCTTCTTAGTCCTCAGAAGCCCTCACCACCCTCTGGCACCTGCTCAGCTCACTGGGATGCTACGGGAGGGGTGTGTAAACCATCGCATCCTACTGGACTTGGTCAGGGGGCCACCAGATTGTCTCCTCTGGACGCCCAGGGCGGTCAGGGAGTTTCTGCAGAGAGAGGAGTGGGGACCAAGTAGAGACACTTTATCTACCTTCCTCTTCCTCATTGAAAGAGTGGCATCACTATTCCTGCTTTTATGGATCGGGGCTTCTGAAGACTGCATGTGAAAACAGTGTGTCATGAACCTGAGTTTGCACACCAGTGAACCAAATCATGCATATGGTCCCCTCCAGCCTGGCACACTGTAATTGAAAGTGAGAGACGCAGAAAAGGAAAAAGAGGAGATATCATTTCACAATGAAGTGTATCGTCTCTAGAGCAAACCAACTTTCAGCAAATCACTGGACATCTTTGAGCTTTGCTCAGCTGTAAAGCAGGTATGACATTAAAATGAACCATATAGAATTGCCCTTTTCTCAAACAAAAGATCGTTAAATGCCTGCACTTTCTTTTGAAGCCACCCAATATTTATAAGAAAAGTAGAGCTTTGAAGGGTGAATTAAATAAGGTGACCCAAGGACAGTGCTGAGGCAGATACCACGGGTTTTTCACCAGACCCATATCTCCTCCTAGAAGCAGAGCTGGAATACACGTCCCTGTCTCACTGCACACAGGTGTGCCCAGGGCTGAGTTCTAGCCACTGGAATGGGAGCTGAAAGGACAGGTGCCACGCTCAGCCTGGACCCACTTCAGCTGCTCACAGCATCCCCCATGTTCTTTCCTTCTCTACCTCAACTGTGATGGAGCACAGGACAAAACAGGCTGGATCCCTGACGTGCATCTCAGAATAAAGTGTCAAAAAAATAATTGAGCCCCATCCAGTTCAGCTCAGTGGATAGAGCATCGGCCTGTGGACTGACGGGTCCCAGGTTCAATTTCAGTCAAGTGCACGTACCTAGGTTGCAGGCTTGATCCTGGCCTTGGTCTGGGTGAGTGCAGGAGGCAACCAATCGATGTGTGTCTCTCACATCAATGTTTCTCTCTCTCTTGGTCTCTCCCCCTCCCTTCCACTCTATCTAAAAATCAATGGAAAAAATATCCTTGGGTGAGGATTAACAAAAAATTGAATATATTTTATATATATATATATATATATATATATATATATATATATATATATGACTGACTCTGCACAAACAAGAAATAACCTATATTGTATTAAGCCAGAGATTTGAGGGTTTGTCGGTGATAGGAGCTGGTGTTATCAGGCTGTATATGTACTCAATAAATGCTAGTCATGATGATGATGATGATGATGATGATGATGATAATGATGGTGGTGATGATGGTGATGACAATGACAACAATCCCGACAGACCAAGGGCCCACAGGGCAGGAGTAGGAGGGTTGGTACTTAGACTAGACTTAGTGCCGGTGATGGGGGCTGGGGGCTTACCTCCTTGGTGCCATTGTCCTGGATGAGGGTGTAAAGTGGTACCACACGGTTGATTTCCAGCAGCACCGGTGTGGGGCTCAGCTGCTCCTTGCCTGGTCGGCGGCAAAGGTGGCAGGTGGAGGGACAGCGGCCTTTCTCCTCACAGCGGATCTCCACGCCTGAGATGAGGTGGTCATCTGACAGCATCTGGGCCGTCAGCAGACCTGAGAGGTAGGTGATGAAGGGCATGGACTTGAGCTCTTTCTTGCTGCCCAACTCCGTGGTCTCTGGAGAGGGAGAGAGAAATTCAGCATTGTTCAAAAGGTCAGACTCCTGAACCCACCATGAGTCCTGATGTGCTAAGGACCTGGTGTCAACAGAAAAGGAAAAGAGATGGCAGAGTGGTTTGTGCATGATGCTTTGTTAAGAGCATTGGCCAGACGGTTCAGAATGGAGCCTTGTTCTACCATTTACATTAAATATCTCCCTTGCTCTCCTTGGACCTTACTTTGTACACATTTAAAGATGGCAGGTTGGACTAGAGCATTCTCCAAGGACCTTGCAAAATGTTAATAGTCAGAGATTTTTTTTCCCAACCAGAAATTCCTTTCTTCGATTGTCAATTTACAGAATTGCTACCTTTCTTTTTTAAAAAGTATATTTTACTGATTTCAGAGATGAAGGGAGAGAGAGAGAGAGAGAGAGAGAGAGAGAGAGAGAGAGAGAGAGAGAGAGAGACATCAATGATGACAGAAAATCATCAACTGGCTGCCTCCTGCATGCCCCAGATTGGGGATGGTGCCTGCAATTCCAGCATGTGCCCTGACCTGGAATCAAACTGTGGCCTCCTAGTTCATAAGTCGATGCCCAAACACTGAACAATGCCGGCCGGGCAAGAATTTCTACCTTTCTTTCATGAACTCTCTCCAGTCCTATATTTTTCATGAAGTCCCATGGAGCAGGGGAAACACACGCTTTGCAGTCAAGTCAATTTCCGTTAAATCTCAATTCCACCTGGAAAAAATCTCCCAACCTCCAAGAGCCTATAGTAACTAACTCCCGGGTTGATAACACCAATGGAAACAGTTCTGAGTGATACATGTGATAGGAGGAGGTGGCCTTGTCTGGAAAAGACATCCTTCCCCCTTTCTTTCTTTGTTCATCTGTTCCCCGGTTCAAACTCTTTTCCCTCCTTCTCCGTGCGCACTCTGAGCTCTGATTCACGCGTGCTCCATTCTGTGCTGTCTCTCTTCATCCTACAAAAAGTGTCTCCCATGTCTGTGCCTTTGCTCACCCTGGCCTATGTTTCCCATCTGCCTCTCCAAATTTCTACCACCCACCCATGCTCCATTCCAATGTGACCCTCTTCAGGATGTCTCACCTCCTGGCCCCAGTCCCTCTTCTCTGAACAACTATTTCCACTTGCAAGACCTTATCTTGTTAAGCTCACTGTCTCATCCCATTTTCTGTTGACCTCTCCAAACACAGTATCAGGTCTGGGAGACCAGGGACCACTCCTGTCCCCACCTCTTTAGGGCCTAGCAAGATGCTAAGGATGTACTTGAGACTTAATCAAAGAGGAAGACTATAGAACTGGGAATGGCTAGATTGACATTCATGACCAAGTCTAAAGACTCCAAACATTCTCCTGAGGAATTCTAGGGATCCCCGGAAGCATCTCAGCAGCTACTGGAAGAGGACAAGAGGAAAACCAAGCAGGCAGAAAACTCCAAACCCGCATCTCATATTCAAATAGAGAAGTTCCACTTCTATCTGTTTGACAGACTGGCCTTCTACCTAAGATTTCTTAGGAGAGAGGGGTCAGTGGTATATCAAAAAGCTTGAAGGAGCAAAATGATATGTACAACCCAGAGGGTTCCACTTACGTTGCAGACTATGCGTGGGATATCTTCCATGCACAGTCTCAGTGGCAAAACAGGGAATGGGGGGAGCGGGGGGAGGCTGTACTAAGGGGCGAAGCTTGCCATAGGTGGCAGCTTCTTCCAAGTCTGGTAAAGTCAAGGCAAGCTCCTGACTCAGTGGAACCACAGGCCCTGGGCCCCAATGCCTGGCAGGAAAAGAAGGGTTGTCTCCTGCTCTTGCTCTGGGCCTGCAGTGACACGCAGCTGAACTGGAAATGGGCTTACCAGTTGGAAATACAAATAAATGCAGCCTTCATTTATTACTCTCTGGGCCCTCGGGCCTGGGATCTGGGCTCCACCTTTTCTGTCTGGCTGTCAGCAAATGCTTATGAGCCTCAGATCAAAGGCTCTGGGGGAGGAAGACGAGGCGTATTCCAGCTCACCAGTCCTTCAGAGGGATTAAAGATGGGTAGTTACCCAGATAAACAAAACAAAGATGTGAAGGAGGCATCTCAGCAGCTGGGGAGATGGAGACAGTCTTGCATACGGACACATCCGATAAAGGTGATGACTTTTGGAAGTGCAGGTCATAGGGACAGTTTTGGAGAAAAAATGACTTCAAACTTGGGAGAGAATAACCAGTCAGGAGAGAAGGGGAAGGGGTATTAGAGCTGCAAGGACATTAGGGAGCCATTAGCATACACTCTGACCCAGGGGTCAGTAGACGATGGCCCATGGGTCATATCCAACCCTCTGCCTGTCATTGCAAATAAAGTTTTATTGGAACACAGGAGCCCTCATTCTTTTTTAAAAAATATATATATTTTATTGATTTTTTACAGAGAGGAGGGAGAAGGATAGAGAGTCAGAAACATCGACCAGCCACCTCCTGCACACCCCCTACTGGGGATGTGGCCGCAACCAAGGCACACATGCCTTTGGCCGGAATCGAACCTGGGACCCTTCAGTCCGCAGGCCGATGCTCTATCCACCGAGCCAAACCGGTTAGGGCAGCCCTCATTCTTTTTATTGTGTATGGCTACAATGGCAGAATTTAGTAGCTGCAACAAGGACTCCATGGCCCACAAAGCCTAGAATATTTACTACCCAATCCTTTGCAGAGAAAGTCTGGAAACCTCTGCCCTAGCCTTAGGTTATCGATGGGGAAACTGAGTCTCAGAGAAGGGTCCACCTATAGTCAAACAGGAGTGTGAAAGAATGATGGATTAAAGTAAAACCTTCGGAGTTAATTAGACCATCAGTACACTTGGGTTGCGCCTTTCCAAGGAGAATAAGGTAGGACATCTTTGCTTCAGAAGACATCTTTCAAAAACGAATGAAAAGCGCACCTTTGGAGAAACACTAATCTAGTACAGCCTTCCCATTTTAAACAAGAGACGATGGTGTCCCAAGGAAGGAAAATGACTTTGCAAAGTCACATGGTGAGTTAGTGATTCTTTCAGCACGTGGCCCCGGTCTGTCTGATAATCAATACACCACTTCAACCATCGTTTTTATGTGTTATTTTATGTATCTTTTAAAATGTTTATTTATTGATTTTAGAGAAAGAGAGAAACATCAATTTGTTATTCCACTTATTTATACATTCATTGGTTGACTCTTGTATGTGCCCTGACTGGGGATCAACCCCACAACTTTGGCACACGAGGTTGATGCTCTAACCAACTGAGCTACCCAGCCAGGGCTTATCTCTTGTTATAAAATGCAGATGGCCTGCCCCTCATCGCACCTTGCCATTTGCACACAAGGTCATTGGGAAGGAATGCAACATTCCCTTGATCACACATTCATAGCCATTGGGTTAAAGATATAACTACCCATTTAACAACAAAACAAGCTACAGATCTTTGCTGTTCTGCTCTTGTCTAATAAATCTTTAGCTTTTTCAATCTATCAGGTCAACAAGTTGAGTTAAAATCCCGGTGTCTGGGCTGAAAACGGCATTGAAATAGGACAGAATTCACAGCCGAACTTAAGGACTGGTTTTGCAAAAGGAAGGCACTTGGGTATCATCTGGTCCAGCTCCATCACTAAACAAGGAAGGAACCCAATACCTAAATGGATAAAAGCATTTACCTCTAAGTCCCATGTGCACTTATTAACAATGGCCCTTTTGGTAAAGATTGTGTCCTGTCTACGTTATGATCTGGATGAAAGTGGCAACAGGGAAGACCTTTAGCCATCCTATCAATGACCCCTCTGAAGACTTTACAACCGCTAAAGCTAACTGCTTCCGACACCTCACACTGCGGCTAAAGTCACTTTTTCAAAAGGTGAAGCCTATATTCCCCTCCTGCTTAACACTCTTCCATGGCCTGTCACTGCTTTTAGGAAAAAAACCAAAATCTTTAAGATGACGCGTACGTAGTGTGGGCTCCAGACAACTTGTCTGCCTCTCCAATCGGATCTCGTACCCTGCTGCTCCCAGTTCTTTTACTTTCGGCCGCACTGACCTTTACGTTGCTTGCACACGCGCTGTGCCTTCCTAAGTCTCGGCAGATGCTCTTCTCTGTACAGAATGCTTTTCCCATCCCACCCCCAGCCCCTGGCTTCCCCTGGCTCATTTTCACTCATCCTTTAGGTCCTAGGTCAAGGGCCAATTCCTCAGCAAAGCCTTCCTTGAGCTCCACCCCACATGCCACCAATCTAGAGTAGGGTTTCACATTAAAGACCCTCTTAGCATCCTGCTCTATGGATCATCCTGTGCTTTGGAACTTTCCAGACTGAAAGTTCGATAAGGGCAAAAACAGTGTGAGTCTTGCTGATCCCCATACATATCCACATTACACAGTACCTGGAACACAGTAGGCTTTCAATAATACTTTCAATAACTATTTATTGGATATATAATATATTTACGTACCCTGATCACTGTGCTCTTATGAAAGCACTGATGAGTCTCAGAGCCAAGATTTGTGAATTTCAAGATTGACAATTAACCTGGCTGGTGTGACTCTGTGGTTGAACATTGACCTATGAACCAGGAGGGCACGGTTCGATTCCCAGTCAGGACACATGCCCGGGGTTGCAGGCTCTATCCCCAGTGTGAGGCGTGCAGGAGGCAGCCAATCAATGATGCTCTCTTATCATGGATATTTCTATCTCCCTCCCTCTCTTCCTTCCTCTCTGAAATCAATCCTATATAATAAAAACCTAATATGCAAATCAACTGAACAGCCAGTCGTTATGATGCCGCTGACCACCAGAGGACAGACACTCAACACAGGAGCTGCCCCCAGCCCGCAGGCCCCAACTAGCAGCAGAAGCGGGGGGTGGGGGTTGGGGGGGCGGCGAGCAGGCGGCGCCAGGCCAGCCAAGGCAGGTGCCAGCAGGGGCCCCCCAATCACCCCACCAGTTGCCCCACAGATCGGCCCTGATTGCTGGCCAGGCATAGGAACCCTACCCTATGGACAAATTTTGTGCACCGGGCCTCTAGTAAGAATATAAATTTAAAAAAAGGATTGATAATGAATTGGTGGCTTCTAATCAAGTGACCGCTTCCCAAAGTAAAATTAGCTCTCTCAATAGGAAAGTTAACAGATGAATAGCTGATCAATGTGTCGGCTGCTCTGACCTCCTTGTGGTTTTCACATGGGGCCTGGCCACTGAGGGTGGGGAGTGCAGTTGAAACAGGCTGCCTCTAACAGGGGAGGATCAAGAGCCTTTCTGAAGAGTCTTATCCTCTGTTCCCATTTCCCATCCCTCGGAACAATGCTCTGAAAATAGGATCATGTCTGGTTTCAAGTCCAATTCAGTCCCAATGACACTACAACCCATTCATCCGAGAACCTGCCAACTGAACTCTCTTTTTTCTCCTCCCAAATTCCTGCTGGGCATTATTTTGTTGCCACAAAAAAAAAAAAAAGCCTCCGTTGAAGTGATAACTCTGTGTTGGGAGGGTAGCCAGGGCTTTTCGGCAGGAGGTGATGGCACTGCTCGGCCTCGTTGAGCAAACAAAACAAAGGCTTCCGATGAAGGGCTTCTGGGAGAGCCAAAGTCGTGCGAATGTTTGTCCAATAGTCAGCAACAGCTCAGGGCACTGCCGCCCAGTCAGACGGGCTTGCTTGGCAGTAGGCTTGCACTTGGAGCATTTAAAGGCTCCACGGGGACCAAAGGGGCTCAAATTAGAAACATCAAGGGTGGAGGGAAGAGGGTGAGACTTTTATATCGTAAAGAATGGCCTTTATTGCAGCAATGGCCTCCCAGGAATTGCTAAAACGGGATCATTTCTTAGGCGGAGTTACTATCTCCTGTTGGAGCCGAGGCCTGGCTCCAGGGCCCGCACAAATGTCCTTAACGAAGGGGAAGGAGCCAGCTACACTGCCGTCGCCAAGGCCTGTGCTTGCGTGTGGTGCCGTCTGCACTTCCCAGCCCGGCAGTCTGAGTTCAGCACCGAGAGTGTGCCAATCACAGATAACAGTGCCGGCCTGGAAGAGGTACTGGGAGGAGTAAATAATAAATAAGGTGCGACAAAGGCTAGACACTCAATCACGTTAGCTGTCATGACTGTCGCGGCTGTGGTGCAATTATTTTTGTCACAACTACTCCCTATTACTGATGCTGGGACAGGATGTTCACACTGGACTGCCTCTTGAGACACCGAGACAGACTAGAAGCGAAATCCCAAAGCCTGTATGCAGAATTCACGAGGGAGATGAACCCAAACTTGTTTCCTAACTCTAGGAAGCCCAGCCAGAACAAGGAACTAAAGCAAGGTGAGAGGGTAGACAAGGCGGCTAAGGGGAGACCTGCTTTGCAGACAGCTACTATTACCTGAGGTTGCAGGTTTCCAATGACCCAGGTGGCGCAGGAAGAACATGCTGCCTTCTAATCCCAATTCTTGTGAGAAGAGGCCTCAAGAGCGCCTCTTGAAGGACTCCCCATGTGTGGGCAACTGGGAGGGTCTTACTCTACCTGCTGAAGCTCTGGTTGGTCAGGCAGCAGAACCCAGAGGTTGACAATGTGAAAAACACTTGAGGATTTTCCCTGGACCAGATATGGGGCCATAGAAGGAAGGGCTGTCACCTCAGCACTATTCCATGCTTGTGTGCGTCTGATTCTGTCAATTTTCCCTTGAAACCTGCTAGCACTTTAACCGCCCTGTCAGGAATTTCTCCTTAAAACTACCTGCTTCTGGCCTGGCTGGGGTGGCTCAGTGGTTGTGCATTGACCCATGAACCAGGAGGTCACTGGTTCGATTCCCATTCGGGGGTACATACTCAGATTGCAGGCTTGATCCCCAGTGGGGGGGCATGCAGGAGGCAGCCAATCAATGATGTTTCTCTCTCATCGATATTTCTATTTCTGTATCCCTCTCCCTTCCTATCGCTCTAAAAACCAATAAAAAACATATTTAAACAAAAAACAAAACAACAACAACAACCAAAAAACGACCTGCTCCCTCCCTAGCAGGACACAGTAGACAAGGGTAGAATTGGACGCTTAAATCTAAAGCTGTTGAGCTACAAGATCTGATCTGAGATCCTTGGCAAGTGACTTCACTTCTCCAACCTCAGTTTCCTTATTTGTAACACGGGGATGCTAGTTCCTCACTGACCTTCTCTGAGCAGCCAGGTGAAATGCAGCCCTCACTGATGTACACCTGTGTCCTCAGATGGCTCCCCTGTCACCCTACAGAGTCAAGACCATTGCCCCCTCTCACAAGGGAGGGAACCGAGGCTCAGAGTGACATGGAGGGTACCTGATGAGGAGACTCATTTCAGTTCCACCTCTGAGGAAGGTCAGACTCTGTGTCCAGGGAGAGGGACCCCTGGACACTGACCAGTAGCACAGCAGTGGCTGATGTCTATTCTTTGCAAATGAGAATTATTTTAGCTTTTTTTTTTTTTTTTTTTTTTTAAGTACAGACATACCCAAGTGGTTCTACTGTGTTGTTTGTCCTAAAGAAAGAAAGGTGCTCTAACCAGTTAGGCTCAGTGGATAGAGCGTGAGCCTGTGGACTGAAGGGTCCCAGGTTCGATTCCGGTCAAGGGCATGTACCTTGGTTACGGGCACATCCCCAATAGGGGGTGTGCAGGAGGCACCTGATCGCTGTTTCTCTCTCATCGATGTTTCTAACTCTATTTCTCTCCCTTCCTCTCTGTAAAAATGAAAGGAAGGAAGGAAGGGAGGGAGGGAGGGAGGGAGGGAGGGAGGGAGGGAGGAGAAAGAAAGAAAGAAAGAAAGAAAGAAAGAAGAGAGAGAGAGAGAAAGAGAGAGAGAAAGAGAGAGAGAGAGAGAGAGAGAGAGAGAGAGAGAAAGAGAGAAAGAGAGAAAGAGAGAAAGAGAGAAAGGAAGAAAGGAAGGAAGGAAGGAAGGAAGGAAGGAAGGAAGGAAGGAAGGAAGGAAGGAAGGAAGGAAGGAAGGGAAAGAAAGAAAGGCACAGAGTGAAGAATCCCAGTGCAGCTCAGTGGACCCAAAGGTGGGCTTTCCCACAGACTAAGGTGTGCGCAGGCGTCCTTCCCTGCCCGGTTTTGGTTTCTGTTTTTAATCCCTCTTGCTGTTCAGTCAGCATTAAAGTTTAGCATTTCCTTCAGCCACTTGAAATGAGGTAGGCTGTGGCCAGTTATGGAGGCTGACAAAGCCATGTGTGGTCTCCTGCTGCCCTCTAGTGTCGGTTTAAGATGATTGCTCTTGGGAAAAACTTGGTTCTCCTATGCCAAGGAATGAATACTGTGTGCAAAGCAACTTGCTGCTCACTGAGGGCAGTGGGGAAGACAATAAAGACTTGGCTCTGATCAAGGAAGCCTGGTGTCAAGTACAAGGTTCTGAACCAGCAATTGCTTAGAGTGTGGGTACAGGGCCAGGTTTGGAGTTAGGTGTTGGAGGGGTGGGGGTGATAGCAGTGAAATTATGAATAACTAGAGGCCCAGTGCATGAAATTTGTGCATGGGTAGGGTCCCTAGCAGCTGCCGGCCGCCAGCCAGGGCCTCCCTTCGTTCCGTGGCGCCCCCTGGTGGTCAGCGCATATCATTGCGAGCGATCAAACTCCCAGTCAGTCGAACTCCTGAAGGGATACTTTGCATATTTGGCTTTTATATATATAGATGATTTGCTCCAGAACAAGTGGTCCCCAAGAATAGAGCTTTGAGAAACTAAGATGGCGGCATAGATAAACACTGGGAAATTGCTGCTTCCCACAACAATCGATAAATGCATCAAAAACACAAGGTGGACATCATCCAGAACTACAGGAAGGCTGGCTGAGTGTAAATTCTACAACTAGAAGGAAAGGAAAGCACACTGCGAGTGGGAGGACCTGCGGAGGTGGAGTGCAGAGGTACGGGGGCTCTCGCGCGGAAAGGGTCTGGCACCTGAGGACGCGACTGTCTTTTTGAATCTGTAGGGAGACACAAGCTCCCGACGGCTCTGAAATCCGGTTCCGGGAAGTCTCTGGGGACCCAGGACTCATACGGGGAGAAACTGGACTGTCTGGCAGCGGGCGAGCTTGAGAGCGGCTTTCCCTCAGAGGTGCTTGCAGCCATTGCCGGGACACTGGGACTCGCGACTCCTTAGGGCGGGGCTGAGGCTCCGCCATAGCTGCTTTCTCTGCCCTTTGATTCCTTGAGACCCCGCCCCGCCCAGGCTGCGGCAGAGGCTTTTGCATATGAATGCCCCGGCCATTTGCAACCTGTAATTACCTAACCGCAGCCGGGCCAGATAGACCCAGAGCTTCCAAGAGAAGGCCCAAGGCCCCAAGCGGCTTGCATTGCTACACAGCTGAGCATCATCAGGGCACTTCCAAACTCCAAAAAAAAGGAAGGGGAATCTGCAGTTCTCTTCGTAGTTCCTGCTGTGTAACCTCAGGCAGAGGCTAAATTAGCACCTCCTTAGATCCAAGAGCCACTGTACCCAGTGGTCAGAGGGGGACCATCCAGATTACAACTCCTCAGATCCATAAGGGACACACTCAGGGTGCAGTCTCAGTGAGCACCAAAGCCCCACTGAAGCAAGTCTTGCCCCAGAAGGGTGTCTCCAGCACAGAAGTTCTCCCACTGCAGACACAGCTGATTCTCACTGCCAATTGCCCTGGAGGTCAATTCCTCCCAGTGATCCTACAACAACCAAGGCATAGCTACAACAAGACTGTGCACAAAGCCCACGAGGGGGTGCACCAAGAGTGTCCACCTCAGGTAACTGGGGAGGCTGAGCCACTGGGCCCTACAGGACACCTAGCACACAAAGCCACTCTATCAACACAGGGAAGCAGCCAAAATGCGGAGACAAAGAAACAGGTCACAAATGGCAGAAATGGAGGAAAGCAAACGACTGGATATAGAGTTCAAGGCCACGTTTATAAGGTTTTTCAAGAATTTTATGGAAACCGCCGATAAATTTAATGAGTCCCTCAATAAGTATAGTGAGACTATGGAGGACATGAAAAAGGACCAACTAGAAATTAAGCATACACTGACTGAAATAAAGAATAATCTACGGAGATCCAACAGCAGACAAGAGGATCCCAAAAATCAAGTCAAAGATTTGAAATACAAAGAAACAAAAAATACCCAACCGAAAAAGAAAAAAGAAAAGAGATTCCAAAAATATGAAGATAGTGTAAGGAGCCTCTGGGACAACTTCAAGCGTACCAACATCAGAATTATAAGGGTACCAGAAGAAGAGAGAGGGCAAGATATTGAAAACCTATTTGAAGAAATAATGACAGAAAACTTCCCCCACCTGGTGAAAGAAATAGACTTCCAAGTCCAGGAAGCGCAGAGAACCCCAAACAAAAGGAATCCAAAGAGGACCACACCAAGACACATCATAATTAAAATGCCAAGAGCGAAAGACAAAGAGAGAATCTTAAAAGCAGCAAGAGAAAGACAGTCAGTTACCTACAAGGGAGTACCCATACGACTGTCAGCTGATTTCTCAACAGAAACCATGCAGGCCAGAAGGGAGTGGCAAGAAATATTCAAAGTGATGAATAGCATGAACCTGCAACCAAGATTACTTTATCCAGCAAAGCTATCATTCAGAATAGAAGGTCAGAGAAAGAGCTTCACGGATAAGAAAAAGCTAAAGTAGTTCATCACCACCAAACCAGCATTATATGAAATGCTGAAAGGTATTCTTTAAGAAGAGGAAGAAGAAAAAGGAACTCTTACCATTTGCCACAGCATGGATGGAACTGGAGAGCGGATAAATACCACATGATCTCACTCATTTGTGGAATATAATGAACAACATAAACTGATGAACAAGGACTGATCCAGAGACGGAGATGCATTGATTGGACTGTCGGGCTTTGGAGGGAGGGTAGGGGAGGGTGGGGGTAAGGGGGAAAGATCAACCAAAGGACTTACATGCAGGCATATAGGCCTAACCAATGGACACGGACAACGGGGGGGGGGGGGGTGAAGGCATGAGCGGGGGGTGGGGGGGTAGAGGGTAATGTGGGGACAAGGACACATATGTAATATCTTAATCAATAAAAATATATTTAAAAAAAAAAAAAAGAATAGAGCTTTGATTGAGTATGTGAGCTAGGAAGGAGAAGCCAGAGAGAAGGAGAGAAATGGGGCTAGAGCAGCGGTTCTCAACCTGTGGGTTGCAACCCCTTTGGGGGTCGAACAACCTTTTCACAGGGCTCACCTAAGACCATCGGAAAACACACATTGAATATATAATTACATATTGTTTTTGTGATTAATCACTATGCTTTAATTATGTTCAATTTGTAACAATGAAAATACATCCTGCATATCAGATATTTACATGACGATTCATAACAGTAGCAAAATTACAGTTATACAGTAGCAACAAAAATAATTTCATGGTTGGGGGTCACCACAACATGAGGAACTGCATTAAAGGGTCGCGGCATTAGGAAGGTTGAGAACCACTGGGCTAGAGATAAAGCAGAGAGAAGAGACCATGGATGGAGCAGGATCCTGAAGGTGCCAGGAAGATGAACTCCCAGGTAGCTGTGGGATGATGTGGTCTTGTGGACAAGAAAGGGGCCACAGACTAAACCTGACAAGGAGGCCTACGTGGCGGCCTTACAAACTCAGAGACCTAAAGTGACCACACAGGATGGTCTGAAATGAAAACTTTCTAACTAAAAGCTGTTCATGGCTGGTTGTCATGTCCTAGGCCAGTCTTTTTCTCTAACAGAGGTCAATCTGCACCTTGAGCCTGCCTGTTGTCTTGTTTTGCATCCACAATAACATACCTGATAACTTCCCTTTGGAATATCAAAGTAATTTCCTCCCCCACTCCTCAAAGCCAACCACCTCACCAGAGCAGAGACCACAAATCCCTTCCTTGTTATGATTATCAGGTGAATTGTTAAGAAGTATGAGTCTGCTCCTTTTTCTTTTATCCAGTCCCAGAGATTTCCTTGCTTTGCTTTCTCCTGCCTCCCTATCACCACTGGATTTCATGTAACCCCCTTAAGTCTTCTCCTTTGATTCTAATGCATAAAATAAGGTGCAAAACTGCCATTCTTGGGAGCATTTTCTCAATCCTTTGAGGTTTTGCTTCCTGGCATCAGTTTGGCTCAAATAAACTCATAAAAATTCTTGCAGGCTTGGATGTTTCTTACGTTGACAGTCTGAATGTGAGGCAGACCTGGGTTTGGATTTCTATGCGTGCAACCAGGGCCTCTGGGCACAGGTGTGCAAGCTGTGCCGTGCAGAACCCGACAAAGCGAGGGGAGGAGTGGAAACTGGGTCCCACCATGTCCCGCGGGCCATGCCTGCGCCCACAGGATTGAAGCCAAGTGGAAGGGCACCATCTCCTGACTCAAACAAAAGGTGACTGTGGCCTGGGGGAGGCTCTGCAGGTGGCCATGGGCAAGCTTAAGAGGCTTCCTCTCAGAGCCTCTGCTCTTCTATGTATGCAATAAGGATAACATTACGAACAAGGCAAAGTTGCTGCTTGAATTTAAAATAATATATACTCGTGACACCCAACAAATTCCAGTTCTTATTGTTCCAGTCTATATATATGTAAAAAGCCAGTGACCAGAATGCTGGGACAACCAGAACAACTGGGGACTATGACGCCCACGGTGGCAGGCCAACTGGCCCGATTGGGGGTGGGGCTGGCCAGCCAACCGCCCGCAGCCCCTCCCCCACCCCGGCCCGGCCCCAACCAGGGCCAGCCAGACCTCACCCGTGCATGAATTCGTGCACCAGGCCTCTAGTATTATCCTAATAACCTAGTTTTATTTTTAAGAAAGGTTGGGGGAAAGTCCATAAAAAGGGGGAGAGAGTAGAAAGGAAATCCTCATTTCCTGAGCTTCTATTCTTTTTCTAAGCAAAAGCCATTCTCATTGAATTCTCATAACCGCAATTTGGACTAGGAATGTTTGCTTTTATAACCCTTCTTTACAACTGAGGAAACTGGGTTTCAGAATAATGACATTGTTTTTCACGGAAATATTGCAGGTTATAAAGGCAGGAAGAATGACAGAATTAGAAAATTACTATTTTGCAATCTAACACAAGAGATCTAGACAGCTATCACCGATGAATCCTAAAGCCAGTAAGAGAAAGGCTGATGGGAATATTCCTAATGGATCAGACTTACAGCAGCTGACCTGTTGTTTAATCTTAATATCACTAAAAGAAGTAAACCGGACAGTAAGTGCTTTTGATATGACGCCATAGGAAGTACATGGCATAGCCTGCCTACTTTAGTGGGCACTCCTTGGGCCCAGGCGTAGAATTCAAGGGTCTGTGAACTTGTGTACAGGAAAATACAAACTTATTTTTAGTATATTCTAAGTGCAATTTAACATTCTATTTATTTATTTATTTTTAATGGGGGGGGGAGAGAGAGAGAGAGAGAGAGAGAGAGAGAGAGAGAGAGAGAGAGAACAACACTGCTGTGAATAAGAAACACTGCTCAGTTGCCTCCTGTACCTGCCTTAACTGGGGATCGAACATGCAAACTGGGTATGTGCACTCACTGGGCACAGGATGATGTTTCAAACAACCGGGCCACACTGGCTAGGGCATGTCCTTATATTATGAATGGAGGTAATGAACTATAGTAGTGTAGCACTTCCTGTGACTTTGACACAGCCAGATTCACATATATTTCTATCATATTATGGGTTGTCACAAATATTTGAATTATTGATATTCATAGCTATTAGAATATCCATTAAATATTGCCATTAATAAAGAAGGCTATCTATTACTCCATTAAAAATTCGTTTTTTAAAAATATTTTGATAGCTCTATCTTGATATAATTTCTTTCTTATGTAGTCCTCAGGTATCTCATTTTATGCATTTAAATACATTATTCTGAGAAGGTGGCAGGGGGGAGGTGGGGGTCAATAGCCTGCATCATTTTATAAAAGGGGTCCATGAAACAAACAAACAAACAACACAAATTGATGAATCCCTAGGAGAGAGGAACATGTTAAAAAAAAAACAACAAATTAAAACACACACACACACACGAAAAAGCAATGAGGTAATCTGCAAAGCAAAAAAAATCTAAAAGTCAAAGAAGCCAATGTCTTCAACGAATAATAGCAAAATTTTAAGGTGTAATTATTACTGATTAAGGAAGACCTAATACAACATGTGGACATTTTGATTCTTATTTAAACACACCGACTACAGAAAGATGTTTTGAAGCAATAAAGGAAATTTGAATATGAAGTGCTAGATGTGATGATGATGTTAAAAAAATAATTATCTGTTAGAGACACATACTGAGGTATTTACAGGAGGAATGATATGATATCTGGGATTTGCTTTAAAAGACTCCAGCAGCAGAAAGCAAATTGGAAGTGAGAGATAGTTGAAGCAAAATTGGCAAAATATTGACAAGTATTGCAAGGTGATGAG
This sequence comes from Myotis myotis, assembly GCF_014108235.1. NCBI lineage: Eukaryota > Metazoa > Chordata > Mammalia > Chiroptera > Vespertilionidae > Myotis > Myotis myotis. Next base: position 10,453,763 of record NW_023416316.1, read on the forward strand.
CACACAGGGACTCACTCTATCATTTTCTCTCCGTATATGTGTGCCTTCCCCAATAAAACACCGAGAGAAGAGGGCTGCCAGGAGAATTACATAGAACCACTACAGACAGTTATTGCCGGGGAGTAGGATGAAGAGGGATTTTCCACAACTACATTATGTGCTGTTTTGATTCTTTCTTCTAAACGCATTTTCGCTTGCAGTATATTTAAATATTTTAAAATAACAGGAAAAGTTTCCTATTTTTAGAAAAATAAATTAGAATAATGAATAGCAGTGACATGAGAATGTATGGCAGAGGTGGGGAGGGGGTGGAGCAAAAAGTCTATCTCTTCCTGGGCCGCCTGCCAGTCTTACAGACACCAACTGATGGGGAGAGTAATGGTAGCCATCAAGAGAAAGCTGGCTGAAACCCTGAAGCCAAGAGGACAGGAAGCCTGCACGGGGGTTGAGAGGTGGGGTGTAGCAGAAATAAGGCCCATGGGATAGTTCCCAATAGTCCTCATTTAGCTTTGAGCTGAGTTGAAGTTCCTGACACTACCCAGCGAATATTCTCTGGGCAAGCCTTCACTGCTACTAGCATTTATCAAGCCACCTACTCCGCCAGTATTTGATGCCGCTGATCTTTGACCATCTACGCTAGCTCAAATCACTACAAACTAGGTACTTTGTTATGATAGTCCTAAGAAACTGATACAGGTGGTGTAAATGTGAAATGAAAAGCCATTATATTAAAACTAGAGGCCTGGTGCATGAAATTCGTGCACGGGGGGTGGGGTTGGGGGGGTGTCCCTCAGTCTGCCCTGCACCCTCTCACAGTCTGGGAGCCCTCAGGGGATGTCTGACTTCTGGCTTAGGTCCGCTCCCCTAAGCCGGCAGTCGGACATCTTTAGCACTGCCGCAGAAGTGGGAGAGGCTCCTGCCACCGCTGCTGCGCTCGCCAGCCATTGAGCCCGGCTTCTGGCTGAGCGGTGCTCCCCCTGTGGAAGCGCACTGACCACCAGGGGCAGCTCCTGCATTGACCGTCTGCCTCCTGGTGGTCAGTGCATGTCACAGAAACTGGTCATTCCACCATTCGGTTGCTTTGCCTATTAGCCTTTTATTATACAGGATGCTGAATAGAGTACAGGCACACCACATTTTATTGTGTTTTGCTTTATTGCACTTCGCAGATACTGCGCTCTTTCGCAAATTAAAGTTTTACCACAACCCTTTTTGTTTGCACTATTGTGGCACCAACAGGTTTGAGGCAAGCCTATTGGTGCCATGTTCCCAAAAGTATTTGCTTACTGCGTGTCTCTGTGTCGTATTTTGGTAATTCTTGCAATATTCCAAAGTTTTAAATTATTACATTTGTTAGGATGATCTGTGATCAGTGATTGTTGATGTCACTACTGTAATAATGATTCAGATGAAGGCTCAGATGATGGTTAGCATCTTTAGCAGTTAAGTATTTTTAAATTTAGGTCTATAGATTTTTGTAGACATAATGGTATTGTACACTTAATAGACTAATTGGGAAACCAAAAAATCCCTATGGCTCGCTTTGTTATCATATTCGCTTTATTGCAGGGATCTGGAACTGGACCCACAATACCTCTGAGGTATGCTGTATTTAGAAGGTTTCACAGAGAGTATTTTAAAAATGTTTCTGTGTATGAGGAATGCTAACATAGTACCAGGGTATGCAAAGCCACAGGATTAGAATGAATGCATTTTCCTAGTATGTTTATTTCACTCTGAGATTTTGTGGTATGATAATTAATTAAACTGGTAGCTAATTTAAACATTAAAAACAAGATAGTCAAACACAGATTTTTTTAGGACTTTTTTGTTGTTGTTGCTGTTGTCATTATTTAAAACCTTGCTTGAACTACAGCCCCAGACTATCAGAAGCCCCACTGGCTCCACTCTGCGATTGCGGGAACATCAGTAGAAAAATACCACCAGTCCTGAATGAAGACATTGGGCTGGTCACTGGTTATCAGCAAACAGGGTGCAAACTCCCCACCTGTCTGAGAAGAGGGTGTAAGTAAGGTCTCAAGGCTGGGAAGAAAATACCTGACAGTAACTCTCCCATCTCCCCCACCTGACGGGGGCTGGCGGAAGAACTCCAGGCCCCTGTTTACACAGCTCCTTGCCATTCTGGTGAAACTGGCCTCGTTGAGTCTCCAACATGCAGAAACCCCGGGCAGGGGGCAAGGCCTCTCCTCTGGTGATACGGCTCAGAACAGCTCATGTGCGTATCTTCCCCTTGGCAGCATCATGCTCCATGGTTATGACAGCCATGATCTGACCTGTACTCCTTGACTTCCTAAGCACTGTCATCTCCTCTCTCTTTTGAATCTTACCAACAAAGCTTACCTGGTAAAAAGAGAGCTGCTGTCGTAAAATATGGGTAGACTAGGTGGTGGTTCAGAGTATGTCCTAACCCAGGGGTGGGCAACCCCTGGCATGCATGCCAAACATGGCACGCCAGTAACTTTTGCTGGCACGCAAAACCCTCTTTTATAATCTTCCATTTACAGTTTTTCTCTTAATATCGACTTTTTTATTTTTCAGATAAATTCAGTGTAGGTGCATCTTAGATAAATAAATAATTTTACATAACAAGTTATCTTAAAGACCATAGACATGGATTGACGAGAGAGGGGAAGAGCAATTTCTATGCCTCTGCCTTAAATCTCCCTGCCTTCCTAGATCCGACCAGTGTTTTGGTTTCATCCACATACGCTTGTGAATCTTTGTTCTCAGTGATGAATTTTGTTAAGTCTCGTAATAGGAGTAGCCTGACGGATGAAAGTAGTAGCTTGTGCATATCTCTGAAGGTCACGAAATATAAACCTGATGTAAAATCTCTGTCATCAGTGATGCAGCAGCAAAAGTCCCACTGATAATATCAAACGGAGTCATAAAGTTTCCTGTCGGACTATCAGTGTACATGTATACATTAAAAAATAATGTATTTTTCGTCATCATATACTGTGTTTTTGTTGCTCGAATGAATTTTATTATTTCTTCAAGGTTCTTCATATACGTACACCTTAAAAGATATCAAGTAGGCGTAACATGTTCTCAAAAAATTAGGGCTGGCAGGCAGAAGAATTTTGAGTCAGAGATTTTGCTGGCTTTGGCACGCACTCACGAAAAGGTTGCCCACCTCTGTCCTAACCCAACTGGCCTGGGTTTGTACCCCAGCCCTACGGCTTCCCAGGCGGCAACTGTGAGCGAGCTAGTTCATCTTGCTGAACCTCAGCTGTCTCTTTTGCATGATAGAGCTACTGATATCTCCTTGAGTCATTTGTTGGGGACATTAATTCTGATTTATGATAGTATCTATGAAGTACCTGGTATATTGCTGGTGTGTACAAAAATGCCTAGCTCTTACCCACCTGACCCCATGGAGTTGTTTTGCAGCTAGAATAACTCTAGGTCAGATAGGGGATGTGATTTGCCTAAGGTCACATCTCTGAGTCTGACTCACTGACTCAGCAACTCTTATGTGCTGGGCACTGTGCTAATAAGATATAACAAATGGGCATTGTCCTTCAGGGAGCTTGCAGCCCACTGGGGGAGATGGCAAGGAAGTGGAGAATTAAAGCCCAATCACCAAATTACAAGTCCTGGCACTTGCTGAGCATGCAGTGAGCACCTGGGAGTTCCCAGGAGCCCAGGAAAGTGGGAAAAGCAAGCACCCCTGCTCTCCTGGCCCCGCGAGGTTCTGTCTGCACCCACTGTCTGTTCTAATTCTGAGCATAACCTGCCCCAGGGTCTTCAGCCCACTCCTGCCTGGCCGGTCTGATCCAACCCTGGCTGGCACCCTGGCTTGTAAGCATATCCTTGAAGTCTCAGATAGGCCCAGAGCTCTATGCCAACCCAGGCGTACAGAGCCCCCAGGCCCACTCAATGGATGCCATGAAGTATGCCAATTCAACCTCCCATTGCCTTCAATATCTGAAATGCTGGGAGCCGGTGCTTCTGGGACCAACAGTCGGGAGAATATAACAGCTAATTATAATATACATATTTACAATTAATTAAATGTAACCTCTATATATTATAATCTTAGTCCTTATTTGCATTTAGAGATAAAGATCATTTCCATTTAGAGATAAACCTCATTTTCATTTAGAGATAAAGAAATGGGCAGAGAGATGAAACAAGGTTAAGAGGGTGCATTCTCAGGTAGAATTGGGTTCCAATCTGGGCTTTATACTTACGAACATGTGGCTTTGTCATTTAATCACCTGGGCATCAGGTGCTTATCTCATAGGGTCTTTATGAGGATTAAGTGAGCCATGTGAAGTGTTCAGCTGCACCTCGATACTGAGCGCTCAAAGAGGGTAGCTTTCTTATTGTTTTATTGTTTCTGTTTGTCGTTTTGTCATTGTGCAGCATCACACACCTACATGGGATTTCAAGTCCCAGCACATTCCACGTTAAGCCCCTTCCTGCTCCTAAGCTCCTAAGCTAAACTATAAGGTCACCTGCAGAATTGGCCTCAAACTAAGGGGTCAGGGGATCTCCCTAGCCAGTAGGACAGACCACCTCCCACGTGGGAAGACTCTACTCTCCCTGCTACCCCAAAGCTAGACTTGGGTTTGGGTTCCTGGGTAGCTTCAATTTGCAGGGACAGGCACTACAGAATGTAGCTCCTCTGCCAAGTGTGGATGAAAAGGGGCCAAGTGCTAACCTGGCAACCTCAGGGAAGGCCTGTGTGCAGCCGTGCAGACTGAGAGACCTAGAGTAACTACAAAGGATGGTCTGAAATGAAAACTTCTCAACTAAAAGCAGTTTATGGCAGGTAGTCATGTCCTAGGCTAGAATCTTCCCTGACAAAGGTCAATCTTTATCTTAACTAAGCCTTTGTATTGTCTTTTGCATCTACCATAACCCCTTTCTCCAGACCCCTCAGGGCACAACCAATGCACCAGGGAGGGGCCCATAAATCTCCTCATTGTTACTGTTATCATGTTAATTGTTGACTGTTAACTATCCTGTACCCACACCTGTAAAAGATGCATGTATCTATCATTTTACTTTTCACTCAATCCCAGAGGTTCCCTTGTTTTGTTTTCCCCACCTCCCTAATCGACCACCAATGGATTTCATGTAACCCACTTGCATCTTCTTTTTATTGTAATGTATAAAATAAGGTGCAAAACTGCCATTCTCTGGAGCATTATCTCAATAATCCATTGAGATTTTGCTTCCTGGCAACTGTCCACAGTTTGGCTGAAATTAACTCACAAAAAACTCTCTAAAGGTTTGAATGGCTCTTATGTTGACACAAAGGTGCCTCTGAAGTAGGCAAAAGACTCCTTCCAAAGAGCAATGTGTTTATCAGATAAACTTGTCTCTAGGTTTCGAAGTGTGTGTGGGGGGGGGGGGGGGGGGAGGGGGGGGGGGGTGGGGAGACAGGGGCTTAGAAGTACTACCTTTCCAAGTGAGTCAAGTTCTGTACTTGCCCCAGGGTGGAAGCTGTATTCTTCCCTCAGCCCATTTCTCAGAAGGGAAAGCTGAGGTTCAGAGGGGCTTCCAGACCTTGAGGTGCCCTGGCTTTGCTGAGGACCACTCCTGGAGGTCACAGTTTAGCAAAGGGGTTAAGACACAGATTGGAGTCGGGGTTAGCTCCCGAATCTCTGAGCAAATTTAGGCAGGCCCCTTCCGTCTCAGTTTCCTTATCTCTACAATGGAGACAGAAAGCTCAGCTATGTATTGTCAAGGTCCACAGTTAGCCTGCCTCTCCCCGCCCTCTGGGCTCGGAGCACTCCGTTCTGGCCGACTACAAGCCCCAGCATGCCTCAGGAAGCGGGGTCCAGTGACAGACAGGTGGCTCTGCGAATTGGAGCCGGCCAAGGGATTCGCTGTGGCGCGTGCGCAGAGGGCAGCGGGCGGGTGGGCTGGAGGCGGTTGCCGCGTCGGAGCCACGGGCGGTCAGGTAGGGGGCGGGAAGGAGGGTCGGGGACCTGGGACCAGGGCCCCTGCGGGAGTCACGGGCTGCTGGTGAGCGGCGGGGTGTGGGGGCTGCGCAGTGGCCATCCCACGCTTGAATGGCAGGGTAGGGGGACCGGATCGGAGGGGCGGGAGCGGGGTGGGGGTGGGGCTGGCGCGGGGGAGGGGGGGTTCCCAGGGACTGAGGAGTCGGAGGACCTGCAGCTCTGGGCGGGGAGCTAGGGGCTGGGAGACGCTTCGCGATGCAGCGTGCCAGGAGGTATGCGTTAATGTGTGGGGCCCCCGAGGAGGGTCAGGGTGCAGCATCTGGGAGACGGGAGGGGATCTGTAAGGCCCTGGAGGAGAAGGGTGCAGAATTTCGGAGATCTGATGACATTTGGGGTGCAGAATCTAAGGAGGTTTGAGGGAATCCGAGAGCGCTAGGATTCCGGGGCTGCAAGATCTGAGATCAGAGGGAGCAACGTGAGGGGCTCTCCTAATTGATAAGGAAGAAGCATTTTCTGGGTGGCATTGGGGAAAACTGAGGAGGCGGGTTCTTGTTTGCAAGGAGGTGAAGGTTTGATGACAACACATGTTACGGGGGTGAGCAAAGAGGAAGGCGCAAGGTTTGAGGGTGCACGGTGCTTGATGGAATTGGGCGATCAGATTGAGGGAGGGCAGCAATCTGAGGTGTGGGGTTGGGGTGTTAAACTGGGGTGCAGGGTGGAAGGCTGCAGAGATGAAAACAGATTCAAGGATCTGTTTCAGATTTGGGGAATGTGAGTGAAGAATTGGTGAGAGTTGCAATATGGAGCCCTAAAGACTTGAATTCTGTACTGTGAGAGGGTGGGGCACTGGGTTTGGGGTGGATTGAATGGTGGGGTAGCGATGTCACATCTATAGAATTAAAGCACTCTGACTAGATTTGTGAGCTGTTGGAATTTTCCTGAAGTCTGCATGGGAAGCAAAGAGAGTTCTGGGGTCTGGAGGACCAAGAAGTGATGCATGAAACCATGCGTGTATGAAGTTCAACAGCGTTCAGGGTTCAGCAGCAACGTCCTAAATCCTGCAGGAGCCTGCCTTTCTCTGCGTGAGGCCCAATCTCCCTCGCTCATTAATCAAAGATCCCTTTGCAGGAGGCAGCCATGGTACTGCCACTAACTTGCCTGGGAACCCAGGCCCGAAAGTGGTAGGACTGGGGGGAGAAGAGAGTGGTCAAAGGGGGCACAAAGCAGGAAACTACCCAAGGTCATCCACCCAAGCTTCCTTTGCCTGTCCCTCCAAGCTGAGACAGCAGATAGGATGGGAGGCCTCCAGAAAATGAGAGGAACATCGTGATCTCAGGCCTTCTGTTCCTCATCAGCTAAATAAGTAGGTGGAATTCATCCTACCTACGGTCCATGGCAGCTCAAAGAGGCAGTGGCTCTGTGAATGAAGTGTTTGGGCTGGGAGAGAGACAAGGGCATATGCACTGAACATTTAGTCTTGTGCCAAGTTCTGCAGCAGTGGTTCCTAACCAGGGCGATGCTGTCCCCCAGGGGATGCTTGGGAACGTCTGGGGACATTTTTGGTGTCACAGTTGGCGTGTGGGGCATTACTGGCCTCTAGTGGACAGACACCGGGATGGGGTTTAACATTCTTCCGTGCACTGGACAGCCCCCACCATAAAGAATTATCTGTCCCAATGTCAATGGTGCCAAAGTTGAGGAACCCTACTCTAGAGTGGGGTGCCCTGGAATCAGATCCTGGCTCTGTCACTTCCTGATTTGGTGATCTTGATCCTGACTTAGTTTTCAACATGGCCCTATTAAGTAGGCTCTACTAGACCCAGTTTTACACATAAGGAAACTAAAGCATAGGAAGTGACTTGTGTTGGTTGCATGGCTAGGAATGGCAGGCAGGGCTGCGCTCATACTCAGATCTCAGTAAACCTGTATATTCCCAGTTTCCTTGCTTTGCCCTTGCTGGACTTGCTTAGTCTTATTATCCCAGCCAATTCCCCTCTAATGAAAGGGTAGTCCAGTGAGTATGCCTGAAGATCCAATTGAACTCTAAGAGGGGTAAATCTGTCTAATTAGGCAGGGAGTAGCCCTGAACTTTGTTCTGATTTGTTCTTAGGTTGGGACCAATGGGTTGATAAGGCAAGGAGCTTTAGGTTAGCAGACACGATGAGGTGTAAGAAACTAGAAGGTGAGGTATGGAGGTCACTAGCTTGAAAAAAAACAAACACCTCATAGCAGGGGCCGAGGCGGGGGATAGTCTTAACTGTTGTTCTCAGTGATATCTTTTGGGCTTCTCTCCCTGGGACAGAATAACAGCATTTGTTCTCACAGCCCCAGGACATTGCTGAAGCCAGTTCAGAAACATAGTAGGACTGGATTGGAAGCCAAGAGACTTAGCTCCAGTACACACACACACACACACACACACACACACACACACACACACGCTTAAGGATAGTATGTAAAGGAAGTGGAATCAGCGTGGGAACCAGAGGCTTGAAGTCCAAAGTCCTTCCTCAGCTGCTAATTTACTAAGTGATCTTGGACAAGTGCTTGCCCTTACCATCCACAATCTATTTTTTTTAAATAAAAATAGCTACCATTTATCACATGCTTATTATGTGCATTAACTCTGTTAATCCTGCCAATAATCTAGGTGTTACTTCCCCATTTTACAGATGAGAAAAATATTAATTCAATGATTCACCAAGGCTAAGTAGTGAAAGCCAAAACAGGGATGCAAGCCCGTTCTGTCTGACTCCTAAGTTACATTATACGCGTTTTACTAGAAGGCCTTTCAAACACTAGAGCACCCACACACACTTAACATCTGGAGAGTGGCTGGTAGTCAAACGCTGATGAGGCCCTTGAAGTGGATCACCGTCCATACACACTGACCGGCGGCCTCTGTGACACTCCCTCCCCAAAGTGCGTCTGGTTGGACCATCAGATTTAAAAGTCATTGCCAGCTGCATTTACCAGCCTCTCAGCCAGACTGCAGCCAGCTCAGTCAATGTGGTTTTATGGCTGGGAGTGGACATACTTGGATTGGAACTTCGGTTCTACTATTTGTTATCTTTGAGACCTTGGACAGATTGCTTTTCTCTCAGCCTTGGTTTCCTTATTTATGAAGAGGAGAATAACACATATTTCAAATAGTTATTATGGGGAATAAGATTATGTGTAGAAGGTGCCTGGCATTCCATAAATGGTAGTATTATGAGAGATTACAATTAGGAGAGGAAGGGAATGCTACAAGGGGACTGAGTTGCTTTGCCACCAAATTTCAATAACCCTAAGTAGCCCCCACTAGGCTCCCCAAACTGCTGTCCCCTCTTGTACCTTTCCCAGGGTCTGCTTCCTGAACCTTGAACCAAAATTTCCTGAGTAAATGAATGTGTGTTAATATGCAGAGAAAGGAACTGAAAGAAAGTTGCGTGGGCCAAGTTGAGTCGGGGTCCCCTGAGAAAAGACCATTGGTCCCCCCCCCCCCCCCATCCTATATTCTTTGAGTCACATTGGCATTACCCAGATGTTTGTGGAAGATGCAAGGGAACCTTTCTAGGTCCTTCAATTTTAGAGGAAGGACAGAGAAAAGGCAAGCATTCTTCCAGCAGACTGTCATTGATTTAAACTATCCTGACATATTTTAGCCAAAGCTTCCTTTCCCACAAGTATTTCCTTCTGGGTTTTAAGTGCAGGCTGGTGCAGCTCTGAGGTCAGTCCTGTCTTTTCCTATAAGCCTCTACTTGTTGAGTTTATCCTAGCTGTTTGCAAGGTGCCTTACGTGCCCTAAATGAGTTTCCGAATCTTCTCCCACACAGGACAGAATGTCAGGTGGGGACCTCACTGACTTCCTTAACAAATCAGTCCTACTAGCCTCTCCCAGAGTGCCCATCGGTGGCCTGGGGATGGCCATGCACTGGACTAGCATTCCATTCAAATGCAGGAGGAATAAGCACAGTGTGGAAAGCCCTCCGGAAAGGCAATGTGATAAGCCTTGCAAAAAACCAGTCAAACCGGGGCAGTGACAGACCTCTGTGTCTGGTGGAGAGAAATGTGGTACTTTTCACGTTTTCTGGTTTTTAGGTGAAGAGCTGGTTTTGCTCAAAATTATATCTCCAGTATTTTCATGGGGCTTGACTCACAGTAGGTACTCTCAGTAAAGATTTAGTTGCTTAAAGTTCTCCAGTTTTGCTCATAGCCTCAGACCCCAAGGGGCTGATAGAAATATAGGAGATAAAGGCATCTAGAAAAGTACCCCATGGTGGGAATTCAAGCATTGGATAGAGATTGAAACCTTAGGTCTTCTCTAACTCTTTGATTTTGAGATCAGGTAAAACGATCTTCAAGGAAGGCTCAGAATGTTTATTTTTGAAGTGTATGGGTCTGATATCTTGGGTATGGTCTGCCTATTGAAAGTGCCTGTGCATTTCTTCTGATTGGCTGGGTGGTGGCCACTGCCGCTGCCGCTGCCACTACTATTAAACAACTATTATCTATTGCATGGTTAATTGTATGCCTCACTTGGTATTGCACTAAGCCCTTCATACATACCATCTCATTTCATCTTTACAATAACATTGCGCTGAAAACACTATTTTGAAGTCCCTTAGATAAGCTGAGAACTAGAGAGGGGGGGAAACTTGCCCAGGTCTCCAGGGTAAGTGACAGAGCTGGGATTCAAGCACTGAGAGCCTCATTCCTGAACCCACTGTTCCTAGTTCCGCCATGTGACCTAATGAGGTCTTGATTTCTCTCTCCTGTCTCAGTTTGCGCATCTCTATTACTCGGTGAGATCACTGCTAATTGTAGCAGTCCCTGTTTAGTCCCTGCAAGAATGAGCTGGCCAGAGGTTTATAGCCTGGCTGTTTAGTGTCCTCAATCAGATTCCTCCAAAGCTGACCAGTCCTTTTCTTCATCTTTATGTGCCATAAAAGGAAAGATTCTTTACCCGTTCAAAATACAGTTTGTAATCTGAACATTCTGTTGACACTAGAACTACTTTATTATTGTTAATCCTGTTTCTAACTGCCGTTTGTCGTAATTTTAGTAATAGTCTGTCAAGGCACCCCCACCCATTTCCAGGCTAAGCACTTCATATGCATTACCCCTAGTTGTCAGTAGCTTTTTTATAAAATAAGAGCACATGTTAGTGGGGTTGAAGGACATGGGGTTAAATGACTGCTCATTTGATCCCAGGTCTGGTTTTCTGCTACTCTGGTTATCTGTGTCATGGACTGGGATGCCAGGAGTGACTGGATCAGACTAGGGAATGACTAAAATTAAGGGATAGATTCTCATCTGGAGCTGGAGATCTGGGCTGGCATCAGATGGGATGTGCAGTGTTAGTCATGAGATCAAAAGAGCGGGGTAAACTGAGACGAGGGGTCAGGAGTTAGCAGTACAGAGTGAACAGGACACATGTTCAAACTTTCATGAGGCAGCCAGGATTATAAATAACATGTTGGAGGTTCATTCTGATGGGCTTTAGATTTTATAGCTGGCAATGGTGGGCAGCTAACTTAAAGACCTGGGAGGGTAAGACAATTCCTTCCACCCATCTGGTCTTTCCGGGGAAACTAAGTAATAATGGAGTTTCCATCGGAGTCATTCTCCGTGTGCACAGGACTGGCCGGATGTGCCCTTCTGGAGGAGAGGACCTGTGTCCGTCTACCACGGACCTCCGTTAAGGCTGGGAACCTGCATTCCCAAGTCATAGGAATGGGAGACATGGCTCGGGCTTTTCCCAGGTCTGGGGCTGTCTCCGTGCCTGCGGCTTTAGTGATGGGAACTCATGTTCCCTTGGCAGAGCATGAAATCTTTGGGGAAAGAATCCTTGACTCTGTCTTCTGCCTCAGCCCAGTGAAGGTGCAGACAGCTGAGCTAACTCTGTGTACGGATGTGCACATAGTAAGTTCATTTTTTAAAGGGGGACAGCTTAGACGGGGAGGCAGGCAGGCAAGCTTTTTAATCAAAGAAAGTGGTATGGTATTCCAGAAATGTAGGGGGAGAATGTGTTGGTATTTTTACAAGTTGGCAGGCTTGTTCAGTTAGCTGATCTGCAGTGCCAGCTCTGGGAAGCACAGATGTCCCTGTGCTTTGTAAGGTAACATGCTCTGGGTCCAAACACCAACTGTCGCCCTCAGTCTGTTGTCCCAGATGATGGGAGGATGGAAGCTATTTTATTGGTTTAGAACTGAGAGGGTTTGCATGGCTCCTGAGTTCAGGTTTCTACCAGTGTTTCTATACTATTACCCTCAGAGCCACGGCATTTCAGAACTCGGCGTTCATGATTTCAGATACCTACAGGAGACCTTATAGGTTCGTGGTAGGTGGTAATGTGTTATTTTGTTGAGGCGTGGATATGAGTTGTAACAGGTTACAGAGCTGCTGTGAGGTTATCAATCACAGATATCAGCTAAATCTCATAAGGGATTGTTCCTCCTTCCTTGTGGAGAAAATTATATGCTATAAGGCTGCATGGGATCTAGCACATAGTAGGTACTACATGTATACTATTTCCCATCTAGTAAAAGAGAAATAGGTTTTAGGGAGGTGGGAGTGATGTTAGTGCATGTCTGCTGCTATCTGTCAGGTTGCAGTCCAAAGCTGAGTATGGGGAAGTCTGCAATATGTATCCCTGCATTGACTGCCGTTCTGTATGCCTGGGAAAAGAACTGACATTTGCAGAGCTTTCCTGAGCTTGCCTCATTGTCCTTAAAACCAAGCTAACTTGCCCGCCCCGCCGCCTCCTTCTCCTCCTGGATGGTTGAGCAGCTGCACATCATGAGACTGTGCAGGTGCAGCTGTAGGATCTGCATTTCAGAAGAGATGAATGTATCTGTGCGCCTCACCTTGCTAAATCTATTCATTCTGGTCTGGGGCATAAATTGACAGTGACATAAGGCTGCAGAGCACCGAGATTCTCTGGTTCTACTTCATGAGCATCTGTGGATGGAGGAGGTTGGGAGTATTCATGGCATGAAGCAGGGGGTGTTCCAAGCCTAAAATAAATTGTCTTGATAAAGCACTGCCATGTTTAAAATCATCTGGGCTTGACTCTTTGGCTCTCAGAGTTCCACCACTTCCCCTCCCTGATCCACTCCGTTTATCAACCTTAGTGATTGTATTTCTGGAATATAGCTCAAATGTGTCTTTCTATTTTCACCACCTGCTCGCTGCTTCAGGCTCCCTGACACTTCCGGCTGTGACTTTGCATCGCTTCCAAACCAGTTTCTCTGCCCTTTCCCCCACTCCATTTGAACTTTGCTCATATCAGTTCCCTGCCCCAAAACATGCATTGCTTCACTATGCCCATCAAATGAAGGTCACATGGCTGTTTCTGGCTAGGAAGACTTCTTATAATTGTTCCCCAGTTTCCAAGCCAGTGAGTACAAACCCCCTGCATCCTCCCACAATTTTAACCTAAGGATGAGAGGAAAGGAAACAAGTTTGTTTAAGACCGCTTTGGTGCTGAGTCAAGTCTTAGCGTTTATACACTACAAATATGATCTCACTTAATGCTTACATGGACCTAATGAAGGCAGGACGGAGGAAGAAACAGACCAGAGAGGCTATGTGTTCCCTTCGAATCCACTGAGGTTCTGTCCTCCGTGCTTTCTAATCTTTTCTAAGACTGCCCTTTGCCATCCCCACACATCTGTGTGTCCTTCCAGGTCCCTATCCAAGGCCATCTCCCCTCAGAAAGGTCCCCTTTCCCTTCATACCAGAGTGAATCTCTATTAGGCTCCATCAAACATTGTTTATATCTCATTAGACTACTTTCTGCCCTGATTATTACTACCTATCTTGTCTCCTTCCCTAAAGTTTGAGCATCTGAAGGACGGAACTTACACCCTGAAAACTTAGTGGCTAGTACAGTACTTGGTACCTAGTCTTAGATGGGTGGAAAGGTGAGCAGTTACGAAGAAGGATGAATGGAAAATGCATGTATTTTTCTGATCTGATGTTTTGCTAATCATAATTTTCTGTTTCTCTGGGTGGTTCCTAGGCCCCCAAACATGACACAGTGAACTTTATATAACATGATAAAAAAAAAAAAAAAAAGCCTCCACGCTTTTGCTCGCACCGTTTTCTTTGCTTAATGCTGTCATCCCTTGTTGCCTTGTTTGTTTATTTTATGCATATGTCAGGAGCATCACTGCTTCTGGGAAGCCTTCGTCACCTCCTCTGGCACAATCTGTTGCCCCATCCACTGCGCTCCGGTTTAACTTCCTGTGTAATCCTTTTCTGGACGTAACTTTTCTATGCTTTTCTCCTCGTATAAATGATGAGTTGTAGCCAAAATATAAAAATGGCCAGTCACCCACATTTATCAGGATACTACTTGTCAGGTGCTATCCTACGTGGATCCTATGCATCATGTTATTTAACCCTTCAAGACCCCATATAGAGTAGGCACCGTTATTCTTTCCATTTTACAGATGGGTGGTGGGGAAACAGAGCTTTGGCGCACGTAGCTTCCTTCCTGCAGGTCACACTGCTGAGTATCAGAGACTCCAGGACCTGAGTGTGACCCACTGTGCGATGCCTCGTCTGACTCGTTTCCCCGGGTACCACCTTCACCTGACAGGCAGACCAGTAAACACTTGTGAAGTAAATGAAGGCCTGGGTGGGTGATGGTAGCTCTTCTGGAAATATTCCTTGAGTGCATGACTGTATCTAGGCAATGGAATAACGGCTCCTTTTTCTCTTGAGCAGAGTTTGACCTTGTGGAGCATGACTGGTAAGCCGTTCAGTTCTGCGCTGTGCTGACAGGACCCTTCAAAGGAAGAGCGATGGCCACGGCGGCGGCAGCTTCTCACCTGAACCTGGACGCCCTCCGGGAAGTGCTGGAATGCCCCATCTGCATGGAGTCCTTCACGGAGGAGCAGCTGCGGCCCAAGCTCCTGCACTGCGGCCACACCATCTGCCGCCAGTGCCTGGAGAAGCTGCTGGCCAGTAGCATCAACGGCGTCCGCTGCCCCTTCTGCAGCAAGATCACCCGCATCACCAGCCTGACGCAGCTGACCGACAACCTGACGGTGCTGAAGATCATCGACACGGCCGGGCTCAGCGAGGCCGTGGGGCTGCTGCTGTGCCGGTCCTGCGGGCGGCGGCTGCCCCGGCAGTTCTGCCGGACCTGCGGCGCGGTGCTGTGTGAGCCCTGCCGGGAGGCCGACCACCAGCCCCCCGGCCACTGCACGCTCCCCGTGAAAGAGGCTGCCGAGGAGCGGCGCCGGGAGTTTGGCGAGAAGTTGGCCCATCTGCGGGAGCTGGTGGGGGAGCTGCAGCGGCGGAAGGCGGCCTTGGAGGGTGTGTCCAAGGACCTGCAGGCCAGGTACAAAGCCGTCCTGCAGGAGTACGGGCACGAGGAGCGCAGGGTCCAGGAGGAGCTGGCTCGCTCCCGCAAGTTCTTCACGGGCTCGCTGGCCGAGGCTGAGAAGTGCAACAGTCTAGCGCTGGAGGAGCAGAGCTACCTGCTCAACATCGCCGAGGTGCAGGCTGTGTCTCGCTGTGACTACTTCCTGGCCAAGATCAAGCAGGCAGACGTGGCGCTGCTGGAGGAGACGGCGGACGAGGAGGAGCCCGAGCTCACTGCCAGCCTGCCCCGCGAGCTTACCCTGCAGGACGTGGAGCTCCTCAAGGTCGGCCACGTGGGCCCCCTCCAAATCGGGCAGGCTGTCAAGAAGCCCCGGACAGTCAACATGGAAGATTCCTGGGCCATGGAGGCTGCAGCCTCCGCGGCCTCCGCCTCTGTGACATTTCGAGAGATGGACATGAGCCCCGAGGAGGCGGTGGCCAGCCCCAGGGCCTCGCCTGCTAAGCAGCGGGGTTCCGAGACAGGCGCCGGCGTCCAGCAGTGTGTCTTTCTCAAGAAGATGGGCGCCAAGGGCAGCACCCCGGGCATGTTCAACCTTCCCGTTAGCCTCTACGCCACCAGTCAGGGCGAGGTGCTGGTCGCTGACCGCGGCAACTACCGAATCCAAGTCTTTACCCGCAAAGGCTTTCTGAAGGAGATCCGCCGCAGCCCCAGCGGCATTGACAGCTTCGTGCTGAGCTTCCTGGGGGCTGATCTGCCCAACCTCACTCCCCTCTCCGTGGCCATGAACTGCCATGGGCTGATTGGTGTGACTGACAGCTATGACAACTCCTTCAAGGTGTACACCCTGGATGGCCACTGTGTGGCATGTCACAGGAGCCAGCTGAGCAAACCCTGGGGCGTCACCGCCCTCCCGTCCGGCCAGTTCGTGGTGACTGATGTGGAAGGTGGGAAGCTCTGGTGCTTCACCGTTGACCGAGAAGCGGGGGTGGTCAAGTACAGCTGCCTCTGCAGTGCCGTACGCCCCAAATTTGTCACCTGTGATGCTGAGGGCACCGTCTACTTCACCCAGGGCTTAGGCCTCAATTTGGAGAATCGACAGAATGAGCACCACCTGGAGGGCGGCTTCTCCATCGGCTCTGTGGCCTCCGATGGGCAGCTGGGCCGCCAGATCAGCCACTTCTTCTCGGAGAATGAGGACTTCCGCTGCATTGCTGGCATGTGCGTGGATGCCCGCGGTGACCTCATCGTGGCTGACAGCAGTCGCAAGGAAATTCTCCACTTTCCCAAGGGTGGGGGCTATAGTGTCCTCATTCGAGAGGGGCTCACCTGTCCAGTGGGCATCGCCGTCACTCCTAAGGGGCAGCTGCTGGTCTTGGACTGTTGGGATCATTGCATCAAGATTTACAGCTACCACCTGAGAAGATATTCCACCCCTTAGGGAGAAATAGGAGTTTCCTCTGCACCCCGGCCAGCGTCCTCTCCCCTTATTCCTTGGTTATTGGTGGTACTGTAGAGTAGACCTGCCCTGCGTCCCCATTCCAGCTAGCTAGCCCTAGCATTTTAGAAGCTGTTTTAGTTGTTTTTCTTTGCATTATTTCCCCCCCTGCATTTAGAGCTTTATCAGATGCATTGCCTCACATCAGACCCAGGCTGGGGTCAGCTGAAGTTTGATGAGAACTTAGGCACTTCCGAGGCTTCAGTAGAGCCTTTTGCCCCGTATTTGAAGTTTGCCCTTGTATTGAATGCACCCTGGCCCGTTTTCCTCTCTCTTGGCTTTGAAGACCCTGGGCTGTGATTTCCTTCCTGTTGTAGTGCGTTTCCTCTGTGACACTTCCTCTTCGGCTCTGCTGCCCTCAGTGTGGGTGCTCCAGTGGGATCGGCCCCATCTTTCAGTGACATTCCGGATCTCGTATCCTGTGGGTTGACATCTCAGGTCTGACCGCCTTTACCAGCGTGAATGCTCATTCAGTGCCACCAAGGGAGATACACCGTCCCTCCGGGAATCAGCACCTCGCGGCTCTGGGTGCTTCATGCCATCTCTGATTGGTCCCTACTTGTGGATGTGACAGAGAATGGATCGACCCTAGTTGGTTGACGTCGAAGACCTGAGTCTGGATGTTGCTTGCCTTTTAAAGGAGCCTATGGATTGGAATTATGCCAAAGCACAGGAAGATGGTAATAAACATAATGCTGATATAGTCACAGCAGACACTGTTGGATGGTCTCTGGAGCTCATCATTTTTCATCCTACCTCTGTCCACTACCTGTGCTGAGAGCTGTCTGTGGACTTGGACTGTACAACACAGGCCAGCGCCAACTGAGTGGGGAGGGGGATGCATCCCATTTCATTAGTGAAACAAAATTGTTGGGTCCTTATTCTGTATTTCCCTCAAGTCAGTGTATAATACTTGTTTTCGGGGTTTCTTTCCATTCCTCTATCAAGCATTAAATAATTGATAACTGTTTCTTTGTCACTGGTTTTCGTCTTTTTTTCCCCTTAACATATTTTTATTGATTTCAGAGAGGAAGGGAGAGGGAGAGAGCGATAGAAACATCAATGATGATAATAATTGGCTGCCTCCTGCATGTCCCCACTGGGGATCAAACTTGCAACTCGGGCATGTTCCCTGAGTGGGAATTGAATTGTGACCTGGTTCATAGATCGATGCTCAACCACTGAACCATGCTAGTTGGTTGGTGTTCATCTTTTAATTAAATATGGGATTTGTGAGGTGAGGAAATGGGTAAGTTGTTTTGTTTCCACACTGTTTGTCTTCCATGTCTGGCACTGCATCCTTTGAGAGCATTAAGAATCTACCCAGCTCAAAATTCAGCCAAAATCACCATTATGTAAAAGTAATTCAATCTATTTCCCAATCTTATGGATATGTGTGTAGAGAAGCAGCCGCCAAGGTCTAGAGCTGGGTGGGGAATGCCTGGCCAACAAGCAGTGTAAGGCCCGAGAAATCATTTGGTCTGGCCCTGCCAAGGCATTAGGAATGAATTAATTAAATGTTTAACCAAATATAGCAGACTAATTTTTAAGTTGACAATTTTGTATGGCCCAGGAATCCTATATAATAAAAGGCTAATATGCAAATTGACCAAACAGTGGAACTACTGCTTGCTATGATGCGCACTGACCACCAGGGGGCAGACGCTCAATGCAGGAGCTGCCCCCTGGTGGTCAGTGCGCTCCCACAGGGGGCGCGCTGCTCAGCCAGAAGCCCGGCTTATGGCTGGTGAGTGCAGCAGTGGAGGTGGGAGCCTCTCCCACCTCCACAGCAGCGCTAAGGACCCCTCGGGGGAGCGGGCCTAAGCCAGCAGGCAGACATCCCCCCAAGAGGGCGCAGGCTGGCCTGAGGGCCCCCCAATCCCCCAATGCACAAATGTTCTGCACCAGGCCTCTAGTAATGTTATAAATATACAAATGGCCCTTGGCAGAAAAAAGGTTCCCCACTCCTGGTCTAGAGTCACCCACCCACACCCTGTTCTAAACCGAGCCTCCTACTTTCTGCTTTAACCTTACAGTTACAATTCAAAAAGGAAGAAGCCTTATGCTTTTCAGACTAGAAGTGGGTGAAAGGATTTGTGACAACATTCCTCGAGCTTTGGCATTTACTAAGCTGCACATCTTGCTGTGGGTGCAGGGCTGATGGCAAGCCAGAGAGCAGTTACCTCGCATTCATGGAAACAATGTGCTAAGCTGAGCTACTCAAAATTGTGTTTTTGGTGGTAGAGGGTGTTGTTGCTTTGGCTCTTTTTTTATTTTGCTTCTCTGGGAATTGCTGCCAAACGATAAGAAAGGAGGTAAAGTGAGGTTGAACTAATTTGTCTTGTACTTTTCACCTGGAGAAAAGCCCCATGTTCTGATTATGAAATTGCATCCGGTTTGCAAAGATCGTATACTTGAGAGGAAATTGATCCAATTACAAGTGCATCCCAAATGAGGCCACTAGTTAATTAGAGCTGCTTTCTCTGTACTGCAGCGGACAGCAGGAGGTCCGTCTTGGCTGTCAGCGAGGGACTTGCTGAGGCAGTAACAGTGTCGGAGGCCCTTGGAACGTGGTTTTCTGCAGGGAAATGACTATCCCGGGCTGGCTTACTGTAAGTGAACTAGGCCCGGGGTCATGGAGCTGCTGGTGCTTTTGGAAGGAAATGCTAACGCTGCTGGCATTCCGCATGCAGGTCTGCCCATCTCCGAACTGCATACGAGGACAGCAGGGTTCCGGGCTCAGGACGGAAATAAGTGTGGTCTGCATGTGTTTCTTTCTTTGAGCTGGTTATTTTAGGCTGTGCTTAGCTTCAGTTATCTACCATGTTGACTAAATGGCAGAGTATAAATAACCCCCAGAAACTAATTTGCTCAATTACTATTATTTTTTTAAAGCAGCAGTACCCTTATTCAAATAAAGTCGTACATGCAGGTCTGTATGTAGACTAGGTCAGGGAGCAGCCGCTCCGGGTGAGCAGGTCTGTGGACTGAAGGACAGGTTTCAGCAACCCTCTCCTGTGCACCCCTGCAAAAGTCCTGTGAATCTACAGAACATTTGCTGAAGAGCCCCGAGCTATGGCATTGCTTACCCCCTGTCCGTCTCATTAGCCCTGCAGCCACGGCCAAGTCATTTAACCATTCCTCTTCTTGAAAAGGATGGAACGGATCCTGCAGCCAGGAAGTAAGACATGAGATCACAGATGTAGAAGTCCCAGTTCTTGGGGACAGTTCTTGGCGAGATCACAGATGTAAAAGTCCCAGTTCTTGGGGACAGTTCTTGGCGTTCCCATGAAATGATAGCGATTACTATCTTCTTTTATTGAGTTGTGCAAAAGAGTGAAGCTGCCCGACCACTCCAAACAATACCTGCCCGTCTTCCTATTTTACACGTTTCCAATGGGCAACCAGAACCCTCCTCAGGCCTCTCCCCCAACCACACGTCTCCAAGTAAAGCTGACCGCCGTTCCTTCTTGCCATCGCTCTACCTTCTCATGTGTCCAGTGCTGTATAAATAACCATATTGCAGTTAATTGGCCCATAGAGTTGAGTGTTATCGAGGGCTAACTAATAGCTGGCTGCAGGCACCTGGCATGGTGTCTAATTTGGAGTATGCCCTCCCATTTTTAACTGGCTGTTACTTACTGAACTCAGTGATGATGGGTCCTCCCAGAACCTGCGTCTTTCTCACACAGCCCCTTCTGCTGGGTAAATACTCTCAGGCAAGCCCTTTTATAATCATACAAAAGCAACACAAAACAAAAAACACCAAAGGCAAACAAATGACTTACAGGTTGGTTAAGGCCCAGCTTTCCTTTATCATTTTTAGAATTTAAGGCTTCGGAGCCATGATCCATTCAACATTTACTGAGTACCTACTGTGAGCCAGGTACTGTCCCAGGTTTCAGAAAAGAATCATTTAATGATAATTATTGATGTGTCCACTTTCTCAGAAATTATTTCACAGTCTTTCCTGTCTGAAGTATTTGAAATCTAGTGTTCCATTGCCCTGGACTTCCCCAAAGGCCAGGGGCAGGCAGTGTCTGAAAGACTATAAGGATCTTAGCAGTGTGTACTATACTCCAGCAGGAGACAGTCCACAGAGGGGCACTCATTATTCCAATCAGTAGGATAAACGTGGCTGAAGTCTTACAGGTAGGGTGAGTAATGCTTACATAGTGGTGCTTTTAATCCAGTACTAATTAACGGCTTCTGAAAAGTGAAGTGTTACCCATGCCTGCAGGAGGGAGATGGAAGGGCAGAGCCCCGTGTGAAATGTGGTCCTCCACCTCGCACCTGACCAGCCTGCTGATCTACACTCAGGCCGTGCAGCCCCTCAAGGGATCTCCAGATAAATTAGATGTGAAACGGGAGATGCCTGGATGAATTTCACAAGCATGGCAGTGATGAGGCAGGAGGCTACTTAGCAGAATACACACTTAGACTAGAGCCCTATGGCTCACTTTTGTCAATATCATTAATATTCATGGTACCGTGGCCAAGTGAAGTTAGTGAGGCCGCTCCAGGATGACTATTCTAGTGGGAAAGTCACTGGGCTCGGTCTGGGGCTGAGTCTCAGCTCTGACTCTTAAGTAGCCATGTGGCCTCAGGTGATCACCATATACCTGCATCTCCTTATACAATAAGGAGTACGGACTAATCGGTGGTCGGCAAACTGCGGCTCGCAAGCCACATGCAGCTCTTTGGCCCCTTGAATGTGGCTCTTCCTAAGCCTTAGGAGTACCCTAATTAAGTTAATAACAGTGTACCTACCTATATAGTTTAAGTTTAAAAACTTTGGCTCTCAAAAGAAATTTCAATTGTTGTACTGTTGATATTTGGCTCTGTTGACTAATGAGTTTGCCGACCACTGGCACTAGATCATCGCTAAAATCCCTTCTGGCTCTATGATTTTAATTGATTTCTTAATCAACTAGAATTTGGTTGATTTTCCTCCCAATGTTTTTGTACAACCCCTGCTATAACTTTCTCGTGTTTACATGAAAGTGGTAGGAAGACCCTGCCTTTGGTAACCAGCCCCACGCTAGTCCAGTTGCTCACTCTGCTCCCCAAATATGACCTTAGGTCAGTTACCAGCCATCATCACTCTGTTGAGCTAGTTTCCTCACCTGGTAAAATGACGCGATAGCTTGTGTTTTAAAGGGTTGTTGCAAGAATGTAAAGATAATGGGACAGTGTATGCCAAGGGATCTACTTCAGAAAACGTGGTTTCCATTGCAGGGGCAAAGGCTTCCTTCTCCTCACTATGAATGATGCAGATTTTTCACGCTGACCCTGGGGGAGATTTCTGATTTGCATCTGTGATGCAGGGGCACTGCCTGGCTTCTTAATTTAAAACCTACTGGAGGGAAAGTGGGATTGCTGGGGGGCAGATGCCAAACTCCCAGCAATGTGTGCCAGTAGGAACTTTTTGAAAGGTTCAATGGAGTCATTGAACCTTTAGCTATTTCTGTAGATGGCTAGAGACTAGCATAAAATGATTTTTTTTCTCCAGGTCAATATTCATTAACTCAAATAATTAAAATAAACCATAAATCTCACTGTTAGGTTGGAGGTAATATAACATATGATAGTTTAAAATTTGCAACTCTCTGGAGAAAAAACAACATATAAATGTGAGCAGGTAAAGAGCTCCCCTGCCCCCATCAAACTATATACAGTAACTACGAAAAGAAACATGAATACAGGAAGAGGAAACAAGCAAACAAATGAAACTGAAATAAAACTGTAAACAGAGGTCCACAATTTGACCCAATTAGAAATTAGTCCTGAGTTTAGTCCTGGTCCCCCCACTTACTATGACCACTGAGTCCTTTAGTCTCACAACCTCAGTTTATTCATTAGTAATAACCCGATGCTGTTTCCTGCATTATTCAGAAGAAATGATGGACGTATAACACCGGGTGCACTTCCAGACACTCATAAACTTTCAGTAGTGGTAAATATTTTTTACAACAAATGTATCTCAAGATTACCCACATTTTTGTGATATGAAACTAGTGAGGGAAAGCTACTTCCCTCAAAGGAAAGTCGTTTAGTAACTCACTGAAATCCTGATTAAAAACATGAGTTTTTATGTGTGTGGGTGTGAGTCTCTATATAGATAAAACCAAGAATTTCTTTTGGCGATTTACTCAGTTTACCCGGTTACGATGCCACTATATATCTTCACAGAATATTAAGATCTGAGATTCTACTCATTCATTCAATCACTCCTTAAATATGTATAAGACTCATATGGATATGAGTATAGGATGCAAAGATGACTCAGTCGTGAATCCTGCAGTCAGGTAGCCTGTGGTCCAGCTGGAGAAATAGGATACGTAAGAAACAATACAAACATGCTGAAGAGAAAGTGGTACAAGATAGAGGTGGAATGCTGGGCATTTGAGAATAGGCTACTTCTCCTTGGGAGGATCTGGTTGCTGAAGGGCCTTGCAAGTAGAGGGAGTATCAGGAATCAAGGTACAACATTGTAGGGAAAAATGAGACGTTGGTACCAGCAGGAAGTTCAAACCACACAAGAGTGAGGGGGCATTACAGGGTTTAAAGTGACCCTTCTATTGATGACCCCCCACCCCCACCCCTTAAGTAATAATGCGAGTGTTCCTTTCCCCTGCCCTAAGCTGCATCACTAACTCCTATCAGTAGCCATGGCTCAGTGAGGTTTCGTTTTCAGAGGTGGGAGGGTGCGGATAAGAAGCCTCTTGGAGACCGGAGCGGGGCTGAGGTGGAAGGAGAAGGTGTAGTTTGAAAAGTCACCCCTGCCATATTTTATTCTTTCTCCTTACTGAGACTCCCTGATGACATTTGTCTCAGAAATACATTTTCTGCCTTTTTAAAATCCTGAAATAATACCAAATTGCTTCCCCTCAAAAGCCTGAGCCAAATGAGTCTTGTAATCTCGATACAGGTTTGTAAGAGTCTCACTCTCCTTTTCAATGTTTGATGCTGACAGCTTTCAAAACCCATCATTCCCCCTTCATCTGCCCCACATCTGGACATGCTGATAAGAAAGCTTGAATACATCCACCTTTGGGGCCAGTGAGAAGCTCAAACCACACAAGCCCGAGCCCAGCATGGAAGCTCTCACCCAGCCCCACCTCCGCACCACCATATACTAGCAATCCAAGCTGGTCTTTTCCGGCTCTCAAGTCATTTCTGAACCACTTAGGAACCTACACTGCTCTCCCCAGAAAGCCTTGTTATGTGAGTTACAAACCTTTTCATACCCAATTGGTATCTGCCTTGGTTCAGCCTTAACGGTTTTGGGGGTTCCCCCTCCTGTCTATGGATAGCCACAACAATGGGCACACTAACCAGTGTTTTAGGCAATGACCACCATCACTGGGCGGCTTTCTTCTCGCTTTGATTTGCTAATGGCTCTGCTGCTGGCTAGCTTGTTTCTTGGGTCACTCGCTGGCAAACTTGGGCTTTGAGCTGTGCTGCCTGAGCCCCGCCAAGTCTCTGTTATAGATGCAACTGAACCAAGGGGCAAGCTTGATCACTGGCATTCAAGAAAGGAATGAAGCAGCCCTGGGTTCTCTGGGTCCAAATGCGTGTGTCTCAGGTTGACGCATGCGCCTAGGCTGCAGCGAAGGCTGTGACCACACTCAGGGGAATTACTCTTGGGAGTACTGCCCTGGGACTACTGGCCTTTTGTTGCAACCACACATTGTCCCCCGTCTATAGAGGGCTCGGGAAGCACACCCTGTGCAACATGTGGGTTCACGGGTGGTGGCTCACATGCAGGGAGGACGGTCACCGTGTGGAACGCTGTGGACCACACTCTATAAGCAGATGACTCTCTCGGGGTCCACCGGCTGTCTGCCCTGCTGCTCTGTCCCTGCTGCCCCAAAAGAGGATCCTGATCTCCAGGGTTACAGGGGGAAGTACCCATCGCTCCCTCGTGGCATACCCAAAGGCTTCACTCAAGTCTGACTTCAGTCCATGGCCCTTAAACCCTATAACGCAACCACTGCCATGAGCCCTAATCCTAAGGATAGGGATTTGCCCCTCTCTGGAGGAAGACATTTATAAATATGAGCAGGATAGAGAGGACTCCCCCAACCCACCCAATGAACTATATACAGTAACCACCAAAAGAAAAAAAGAAAAGAAAGAGGAATGAAGCAAAAAAAACTGAAGCAGAGGTCCACAATCGGACCCTATTAGACACCTACAATTTCCTAAAAGATTTTATACAACAAAAAGTTAAAAGTTGCCAATTGGCTTTTGCACCCCCACAATATGGGTTCTAAACTAAGCTTTAACATCTGCAGAAATGCAACAACATAGCCTTAATCAATTCTGGGGCTCAAATTAGAGTTACATGCACATGGGCATTTCCCTACATTTAGACAAAGTAGCCCCTATAATAGGAGGGGAGCCACTGAAGACATTTCAGGACACTAAAGAAGAGAAAGAGGTATGCCTCTCCTTAATCACTGTAACTACTGCCTTCCCAGAAATTCCCCAGAACTACAGCACCCGTTACCCTCAAATATCCATACTGGGCATGGCCACTCTGACCCAATGAGGCATAAATTAAAGTTGAATTAAGTTGCTGTTATATTGGCTTGCCAAAATGGGACCCCATGGACCTCCTCCGCCCATTAGTTAACATGGTTAATATGGCCCCGTTTAAACAGGGCCTTTGAGGTTTGAAACCCTTATAAAAGACCTATTTAGAAATAAAGTGATTATCCCCTCCACATCCTAATCTCGTAGCCTGTGCTTCACCCCTCAGGATGGGTGCTCCAACCTGTTAATGCTGAGGTCCCGCTCAGAAGGCTCCCATACCTAATACTGAAATTACTGATTCCATCCAATCAACAACTGGCAAATGCTTTGCAGTCATAGATTTGCCTCATGTGTTATGTTCATTTCCCATTCAACAGCCGCTCAGCCACAGTTTGCCCTCATCTTCAAAGGCACATGGGGACCCCCTGGCACTCCATCCCCCAGCCTTACATAAGAGCCACCCCCGTCTCCTCCCCCTGCTCTCAGGCCATTCCGGGACCTTGCTCTCCCCAGAAAGCTTCGTTATCTGAGTGACACATCTTCTTACATCCTCTCGGTATCTGTGGGGCATCACCAGTTCCATCATCTGACCCCACATTGGGTGGGAGCCCATCTCACTGCTCCAGTGACAACAACTGTGCAAAGTTAAACATGGAGAACAACTTCATAATGAGATAGACGAAAGCTGTGTGAATTTAATTTCTGAGAAACCTCATGAATGAAACCATATGTGTTTATGAAATGGCATTCAATATTTACACTTAAATAATAGTAACTATCTCAGGCCCAAGGATCCGAAATGTGTGTAACAGTTTTGGTGATTCTGTAAAAGTATCAGGAATCAAGTTCAATTTTAAAAAAGCATGGCTCCGAGGGTGGAGGGAGCAGGCGTGCCTACTAGTATTTCTTCACCCGATCCAAGACTCAGGGGCTGCATCTGGGAGAAAAACACGGGCAGTGATCAATACCCTGGAAGGAGTGACACCCACAAATGGACACATGTACCCTGTCCCTGCACAGAAGACTGATTAATTGTTAGTGCAATGAGAGGGACAAACGATAAAGCAAACCCCTGGAAGTCTGTGCTGTGCCCGTCTGCTCTGGTGACTGTGGCTAGACATGGCCGTTTGTCTCCTCAGTGAATTGGGGAGAGTAATCCCAGCCTCGTTAATGTGCACAAGGACTGTTCTTCGCCGCCCAGAGCATTGCACGCAAGGAAAACGGCCCGAAAGGAACAGCAGGGGCCACTCTCTGAATGACCTCACGCCTCTAAATAAAACATCAGAACAATCCTGGGCGTGGAAAGAGAAGCAGCTCCCCAAGGAAAGGCATTGCGAAAGGGCAACTTTACTTTCATGCTGGAGGGCACTGCCTTCTGCTATGACTTCAATTATCTACACAACTAGGCCTCACAACCTGCATTTTTCAGGCGGTACCTTTCTTTTGATCACCTGCATATATATGTCCATATATATCTGTATCCATTTTATATTGCCCAGTGATGTGCCAATTGTGAGCTAGTGCATTACATGCCAATATCCCTTAGAAACCTTACACTCAGCATATTCAAAACTGAACTCAGCTCTCCAACACCTTCTGTTCTTTTGTTCTGCTTAAGGGATAGCAGCATGGACTCAGGCACTTAAGCCAGAAACCTTGTCCCCACCTCTAATCATTTCCCTCACGTCCCACCTCCCACCACCATTCAATGATAACATTCCCATCAAACTAGCAACCCAATGTTGTTCACATGCATTTACTCTTTTCTTCTGCCTCACCACTATTCAGTATAAGCTGCTATTATTGTTTCCTGAAACAACTGCTATAGCTTCCTAACCGATCTTCCCCACCCGAATCTAGCATCCTGCATACACGTCCTCCCTTCCCAAATCAAGCCGCATCACACACCGGCCAGAGTGGAACTCCGAGATGCAAATGCTACTAATAATAAATAAAGCCTTTAAATGGCCTTACACTGCTCCGAGGAAAAGGACCCATTCCTCCCATGGCCTGCGCATTAGTGGGTCTGGTTCCTAGATAACCACCTTTCTAGGTTCATCTCATCACTGCTTCCTCCCTCTCTGGCAATCTGCTCAATCCCCTGCCCCCACCCCCTACCGCCTTATCTTAGGACCTGTATTGTACGTGCTTGCCTTGCTACCGGAATCGCTCTCCCTCTCTCTGCCTACTTATGCTACCAAATCTTACCTCCTCCAAGTTTTTGGGGGTGCCCTTCCTGACCCACCACCCAGTTGGAGTCAGGTGGCCATGGCACACTTCGGGTTGCCTCCTTCTAGCGTCTGCACGTGGCACTGTGCTTTCCTCGTTCCCATCGCGCCAAGACCAGACTGAGCTCTGGGAAGGCCCTGGGACACTGACTTTACTGTTGCATCGACAGCGCCTAGCACAGTACCCGGCACACAGCAGGCACTAACTTGTTGCTGGTTAAAGCCAGGGCAGGGGTCAGCCAGCTCAGCTCCTGTGTGGACTGGGATGAACACTTGGGTTGCATCAGCCCCAGCTGTTCCTCCACCGCCTGCTCCTCCCACCAGCTGCCTCCCTGAATCACTGACCGTGGCTGCGACACAGAACGGGCTGCGGCTGGAAGGCGGAGGGAGCAGTTCCTCAGAGACTCTTCTCAATGTTCACATAATAAAACGATGCGTTCCCTTCTGGAAACGCAATCAGAACTTTGTCTTGGTGCAAAGTCGCCACTGGAAGACAAGGCTCAAAAGACACCTCTGACGGTGTGGTATGTAAACTAGATCTCAATAAAACTGTCACAAAAAATTGGACACATGGGCTCTTGAATTGCCTCTCAACACACTTTCTTGGATGAAGGAGGGAAGAAAGAGTCCTAATGCTTTCAATGACAAAGTTCCCTTTGAGTGACTTGCTTATTCTCCCTGGGGCTCTATTTCACCATCTATATTAACAGATTTATTAAATTAAAGACATTTCCCGCTGTAAGTTTCAATGATTCTGGTGCCACAGACTCAGGGACATCTTGGACAAAGATCTCCAAAAGGAGCCTCCCCTCTCCCTGGACACCCGTGGGATGGGAGAAATCAGAAATGCAGACCCCGTGGGCCCTAAGGAGGAACCCCTGGGGCCTAGGACTGGCGTGTCAGGTGTAGACAATCAGGCCAGCCCAATGGACCAATGGTCAAGAGTCTGTCTGCAGGGCCTGGCTCAGAGCCTGCACCCTGACCCACAGTCCAGGCGTTGCTAGGAAACACGGCTCTGGCGCCAGCTGGCTGGCATCAGACTGGCCGGACTCATGCTGGTCTGTCTGCCTCGTTCCTCACTCTTCCTGACCAAGTACTTCTAACCATTTCAGGGGAAAGAGAAATGCTGCTCAGAGAGAACTCTTTCCGGAGTGCCCACCAAGGTGACGTGATAGCAAAATGTCGATGGCGAGAGGACTGGAGAAAGCAAGGACGGAAGAAAGAGAAGGCCAGGGAGCATATCTTTTGCCAGCTATGCCTTTGAATGATGTATCCTCCCTCACCCAGAGCCTCTGTTTCCCAGGCATACAGAACCAGCATCAGAGGGCTGCTGTGCGGGTCAAGTGAGATCATGTACGAGAAGTGCCCAGGGAACCTCCTGGCACATGGTTCTCAGTACACGGCGTGTTGTTATAGGGAGACAGTAGAGCATGAACTTCAGAGTCAGACAGTCCCGGGTAAAATCCTGCTCAGCCTGTGGCCCGCTAGTGACTTTGCACAGGTGAGTGTTTCTCCTTTGGAAGATGGGAAGAATTCTCTCCACCTCATAGGGTTACTATGAAGACAGCTGGGGTCATGTGATTTATTGGCCCATTGTAGGTGCTCAATACAAGTCGGTCCTTGTTGCCTGCTCCTGCCACCCCTCCATACACACACACACACACACACACACACACACACTCACACACACATATTCTTCTGGACCACACATATTCTTCTGGACCACAACAAGCTTGGGATTCAGCTTGCTAACATGGCTCAGTTTCCCCACGCGTGAAATGCAGATGAATGTGCCTCCCTCCAGGCCTGCTACGAGGAGGAAATCAGATGAAACAATGTATGTGAAGGAGCTCAGTGAGGCGCACTGCGTTGAGCACATGTAAAGGGTTATTATTCTTGGGACGCACCAATTGGAAAAAGACGAGGGTGTTCCGTTCCAGATGGGCTCGATCTAAACTGGAGAACAAATGCTTTTTTTGGTAATTTCATCTAGTAGAAACGGCAGTCTCGTGGGCCTATTTGTGTTTAATGAACCACATCCTGTATCTTCTTTTTACATTGTTCCGAGGAGAAATAAGTTGGCTCTCTCCTATGGCATCTACAGGCTAGAGAATGTCCAGTCTTGTTTAACCTCTGCTCTCCCTGCCCTCTCTAAGGAAAACTGAGGGGTGGGGGAGGGAGCAGTACTCAGCCTCCGCCCACCCCCACACTGGGACCACGAACTTGGCCTGGCTGAGATCTCAGACCCATGTCATAGTTAAGGTGTGAGGCTCAGTGTGACTGAAAGGCAGACAGCATGGGGGCAAGTGGGGCTGGAGAGGTTGGCTGGGGACACATCCTATCTGAGAGGGCCATGGGGAGGAGTTTGGAAATCAGCCTCAGGGCAATGACAAGGCACTTAGGAGTCTTCATCCAAGGAGCGACATGATGAAACATGTCATCATGTTTTAGAAACATCCAGTGATGATATATGTGAACTTGACTGGGCCACTGATGTCCAGATATCGGTCAAGCATTAGTATGGATATATCTGTGAGGGCATCAGATAATCAGGAGACTGAATAAAGCAGATTGCTCTCCCAAATGTGGGTGGGCAGCATCAAATCAGTTGCAGGCCTACACAGAACACAAAGGCTGACCTCCTGTGAAAGAGAAGGAACTCCTTCTGCCTGACTCTTTGAGGCTGGGACCCTGATCTTCTCTTTCCTTTTGGACTTGAACTAAAACATGGGTTCTGGGGTCTCAAGCCAGCCAGCTATGGAACCGGCTCTCTTGGATTTCCAGTTTGCTGAGCGGATTTTGACTTGGAACTTTCACAGCCTCCCCAATCACACGAGCCAGGTCCTCAAAATACATCTCTCTCTCTCTTTCTCTCTCCATAAATATATGGAACCAATGAAATATACCTATCTTTCATACACAAATCACATATATGAACATACCACACATATGCTACATATTAATATTATAGGTAATAAAGATATTTTTATCTATCTATCATCTATCTATCTATCTATCTATCTATCTATCTATCTATCTATCTATCTATCTATCTATCTATCTATCATCTATCTATCTGCCTACCTATATCTACCCTTTGGTTCTATCTCGCTGGAGAACCCTGGCTGATCCATGTCCGCAGGGCTGTTGTGTGGTTGGGTTGATGGTAGATAAGAGTAGATGTAGGGAGACCAACACTGGAGTCCAGGCAAGACATAAAATCAGCTTAGGGGGGAACAGGTGGTACTTCTCTAGGTGGGGAGAGAAGTGGGCCAATTCCAGGGCTATTTGGGAATTAAACTGGAAAAGACGGGATGGTTTGGAAATGGGAGGAAGGAGGGAGAGGGAGAAGTTGGAAAGGACACCTAGCTTCCTAGGTGTCTGGTCTGGCGCTGAGCAGACAACGGTGCCCTTCCCAGGAGCATAGGGAAGAACTAGCAGGTGGGGCAGAGCTGGGGCGGGCAGGGGGGCTAGCGTGATGGCAAATATCAGAGGGAAACTTGGAGGCCAAGGTGTAAAGTGGGGTCATCAGGGTAGGGGTGGTAGCAGAGAGCATGGCTGAGATTCTCCGTGGAGAGAATGCAGTCCAGGAAGGGGGCTAAGGGAGGGGGGGCTGTGAACCGCAGTGGCTGGTTCGGTAGAGGAGAGAAGGAGCAGGCAGGAGGAGGTGGCCCTCAGGAGGATTTGATACCCTGGAGCAAACACATACAGCGCCTCCAGCTGGAAGCGGGCACCTCCATCAAAGGCGGATGAAAGGTCACGCAGATGGGATCTGAGAACTGCCCCTGGGTGATTTAATCTCCGGGGAACAAACCAGTACCCGTGCAGCTCTGAAATGAACCCCTTCCATACCTGCCTTCTGCCTTTGAAGCACATTCCTCCAGCTCACATCAGCCCCTGGCCACACCTGTCCTCACAGAGGAGGTGACATTTACCACATCGTTCCCTTCCTTCTCCTCTCCCACCCCAACCCCTGGGCTGCCTTTCAGACAGCCAACCTTCCTTTAAATAGTAGTCGAGACAAGTTCCAGTTGACGCTCAAAAGTGCATTGTAATTCAAATGGAAAGGCAAAAACTCATTCCCTGGACAGCGCTGGGAAATTACAACAGATACAACATCTTTTAAAGGTGGCAACCGGCATGCATCTGAGGGGGCAACTGTATACTATGGACTCTACAATCCCAACTCAAGAGCAGGGCGACCTTCACACTGAGAATGTCATTTCACCGGGTCAGCGAGGCTCCAAACTTGAAAAAGACATATTAATTGCTTATATTTCCTCTTCCACACGTTGTCTCTCCATTTCTCTTTGTGGATTTCCCTACATTTATCTCTTTGTCTTTCTGTCTTTTCCTACCTTTCTCAGTCAATCTCTCTCTCTCTGCCCTCCCCCCCCCCACACACACACGCACGCATGCGCGCACCTGACATGCAGTCACCTGAATGGATGTGGCAGCTATTGGTAAAGCAAATGGGTTGAATCCAGGCGATGATTAGGTGCCCTGCTCAGTGCCAGGTGAGTGCATCACTGATCTGCCTATTCGCTTATTGGATCCTATATTTTGGAAATGGAAGAATTGATCTTAGTGACCATCACTCGGTTACTAAGAGATCGAGCTGGGATTTGAACCAGCATCCAACTGACTGCAAAACCTGGGCTTTATCTCCAAATGAGGAAGTCTATCCAATTTAGCGAGAGGAAGGCTACCTTCAAACCGAGTCTTAATCGTGATCTAGGACTAATGTATCAAGATCACAGGTAGGGAGAGTACGTGACTATCAGGTCAAAGAGTGACATGAAGGCCTGAGTGGGAGCAAGGTAACTTTCCCAATGAGAGGTATAGCCAGAGCACAGAGGCACGCAGCGAAAGTACTGAGCTGGGACAAGAGACTCTGAACTTGGCATGGTGCTGGGGGCAGCGGGGTGGAGAGAGGAGCCTGACGGTGAACCGCTCCCATGCTCATCCAGTTGCCTGTAGGGCCCATCTAACTGACCTGCCCGGTGCTCCCGGCCCCTCCAGACCGGCGGGATGCCCAGGATGCTGGGTGGCGGTAGAAAGCGCCACCCCCTGCCTGGATCTTTCTAGTCCTCTGCATGCCCAGGGCCCCTCTGGAATCAGTGTCAGACACTGGGCCTGTTGTTCTAGCTTTCGTTTTTCCCTGTTATAGGGAAAAAAATACATAGGATACGGACCACTACTCCCATTTTCTGTATCTAGAGCAGACATTGCTAATTAATCACAGCTTTCTCCTTGACCTGTTACCTCCGTACAGTGGTTTAGGCAAACCACCCCAACCGATCAGAAATGGCACACGAACCGAAAGCTAGGAGCCACCAGGTGATAGTGACTGGGTTCCCTCCCACGTGCCAGCCCCTCCCTCCTTCTAGCTGCCCATCAGTGGATTTAGAGAGTCCATGACAAAAATGAGGAGATGCTGGAAGGCTAAGACAGGCCCGTAATGAACAGTGTGGGGGCAGCGCTCATGTCTTGTCCATTATGGAGCCCCAGCGCCTGGCACAAGGTCTGCGGAGGAGAAGCAGATAGGACATAGCAGTGAACTAGAGGATGAGTGATGGTAAACTGTAAAGTGCTGCACCATGTGTGTGGCTATCATCTCTGCCCCGCTTGGCGCCTTCTCCCCATCTCCTCTTCCACGTTTGGCCTCCTGTCAGGGTGCATCCTGGAAGCCCGCCCACTCTGATTGCAGAGTGTCCTTTCGCGTGATGTAGAGGCTGCACAGGGAGGAGTGAGAGCTGTGGCCGGGACCAGAATCCTCAGAGGATGCCCACAAGTTTTGTTTTAAGCCACTGTTGCTCATGTACCCACTATGCCAGGCCTCTTACCTACATTACCTCACTTCATTCCCTACAAAGTCATGCGAGGGAATCACTATCCCTTCTTTACCACAGGAGGAAATGGACCCTGAGAAGTTACTTCCATCCCGGACAGCTGGCAGGGGTTTCAGAAGAGCCACTGGGATGGGAAATCCTGTCTGTCCCAGGTCAGCCCTGCTCCTCCGTCGGGCCTCTTCCCACAAGCTCTGCCCCGGCGTGATGAGCTTCCACACCCAGATTCCTCCCAGCTGGCTCCCGGGGCCCTGGCTCAGCACGTGTCCGTGACGCATGCTTGGGGGCTGGGGAGAGACGGATCACCGACTCCATCTGAGTCCAGAGGTTTCTCAGTTCTTCAGAGGAAAATTCCCCACTCACTGCTCATCCTCCTTCTCCCCAGCGCCACTCCCAAATTAAAAATAAAATGAACGATCGCATTTAGATAAAATCAAAGCATAGTATCCAATGTGCAGTCTAAGTGGCCACAGCAGGTGGGGACAGAGAAAGGAGGAAACACACGCAGTGGTTCCGTTGGCCTCAGTGCAGCCCCCTGCTCTTCCTGGGAGTGACACGGACGATGGAGAAAGACAAGTGCTTTTGCACAGGAGGCCAGGAGAGAACAGCTCCATGCCACGTCCACCCGGCAAGCTTGTGGCAAACGTGAAGGGGCCCAAGCTTCTCCACAGCATTCTCTCTGCCTCCTCCCCATCCTGCAACAGATACACGCATCTTCCATACAAAGAAGCGAGATTTTTCTGGATGCGGCCATGTATACAGATCGGGTGGGAGTTGGCATGAGCCTGGTGCCCTCGGCCCCAAATGCAGGACGAGGCAAATGAGTCCAGCGGCCATAGTGAGCGAAGGCTTTTATAAACACAACCTAATTGTATTACCTCAAACTCTTGAAGCTTATTGCCCTGCTTAATGATGTGTCACATTATTTATAGGGTGGCCCGAGACGAGACTTCAATTGATTTAATGCACTTCCTTAAAGACCGTCATTGTCACAGCCATAAAACAGCTATTCCCAGACAACTCAATTACGTCCCTGCGCCTATAAACCAACCCGCGCCCCATGCAGCTGCACACAGGAGGCAGAGGGGTGAGACCACACGCTGGGTGGGGTGCAAACCCTCCAGGACAGAGGGAAGGGTTTGGGGGTGTCGAATGCAGGTGGACCAGGCTTCATCTAGTTGGGGAGAAGGGCAGCATAGGAGGTGGACAGGGAGTGTGCACCCCACTCTGTCTCGGCTGGGACGGGTGGGGTAGAACCCTGAGATTCTGAGCGAGCTTCCTCCTCCCTCTGGGCCTTAGATTTCCCAACCAGGACCCTGGAGGGCGACGCCCAGCGAGACCGGCAAGGTGCCCTCTACCTCCTCATTCTGTGGTTTTGAGTTCTGGTTGAGCCGTATGAAGAAGGTGCAAGCACATCTTTAACATCACTCCTCACCCTTTCTGTCCTCCCAGAGCTTTTCTTTTTAATTCAATGATAATAATAATAACAATGATAAGAGGAAACAATCCTCTCCTGGTTCCACATCAGCTGTTTGTCTACGGGCACTTGATTCGGCATATCTGCGACTCCTTTTCTCAACTGAGAAATGGGGGTGTGAATACATGGACCTAATAAAGTACATAATGCATGCCTGCGATATTTCTATCTTTCTCAAAATGCTATTACATACACCACTTCCCCTTAGTGTGGGAGGTAGACAAGAATAGCTACCTATGCACCCATTTCACAGGAAGAGAAAACTGAGGTGGGAAGGGAATGACTTTTGCAAGGTGAGTGGCAGAGATGGGTCTCCATCTGGTTTGGAAAATTCCAATTGTGATAATAGCTGGGAGTCCAAGGGAAAAAGGATCGGGTGGCGTCCCTGCGGATAAAAGCCCCTCCTTGGGAAGGATCTGAAACTGCCCCTCCGCCATGCAACCATCCCTCCCAGAGGAGCTGTGGCTCTTCTGGGTTCTTCCAAGAAGCCTGGAGAGAAGATGTCCCCTCCCCTCGGCCCTCCCCAGACAGTTGTTTCAAGGAGAATGTGTGGGAAACAGGGGCCTGCGTAGACCAGGGTTCTGGAGTCCAGAACACCTCCTTGGGGCTCAGAAAATGCTGTCTGGAAGCATCTGAGCAATCGTCACATGGCCCCTCATTCTGTCCAGGGTGAAACTGAAGCCCAGAGAGGGGCAGGGGCTTGCCTAAGGCCACACAGCTTCTAATGTGGCAGAGCCAGGATTTCGCTCCCCAGGAGCTCAGGTATCTCCCCAGCTGGCCGCCACCTCCACCAAGCCCTCCAGGCTTACCTTTCTGGTACTGGAGCCACAGTTGCTGCTGAACCTTCTTGCTGGGGAAGTGGATGACGCAGGTGAGCTCGGAGCCGTAGAGGGCCTCCGCCAGGTAGTGGGAGCCGTAGTGCTGGATGAAGGTCAGCAGCTCCTCCCGGCTGCTCTCCTTGCTCAGGATCTTGAGCACGTTGGTGAAGCCTGGACAGAGGAGGAGCAGGGGAAGGGGGTCAGCGCCTGGAGGCTGGTGGCTGGCAAGTTCTAAGAGGCAGGGAGCTCTTTCCAGCGTCAGCCTGGCCGCACCAGTCCAGGCAGGAGCAGCATCCCTCACTGACGTAGCAAAGGCTGCTCTCTCCGGGGGACACACCAGACCCTGGGCTACAGCGTAATGACCTCGATCACAGGGGCCTGAAAGTCTCAACCAGGAAGTCAAAGCTGGTGTCTATCGAGTAGCTAAGGTCTATCGGGCGCTCGGCCAAACATTTCACCCCCCTCCCCCGTCTAACTTAACCTCCGCGTCCACTCTGCAACCCACCACAACCACCCGTTGTGTCGATGAGCAAGTCCAAGCTCAGAGACTGTACATTAACTTGCCTGGGCCCTCTGGCCAGAGTAGCTAGGATTCCAACCACTTCTGCTGTCACTCCAAAGTGCATGCCCTTTCCGCTGCCCCCCCCCATAGTCCAGGGCTTGTCTGTCCAAGGCTGGAGGCCTGGGGCCGCCTGGCTGTTGCTCAGCAGATACTTTGCATCCCCTTTCCCGATCCCTGGCTCAGCCCCCTGCCACGCCACCTCTCTTTCTGCCTCAGCCCTGGCCTCCCTAAACAGCCATAGGTGCTCTTGCCCTGGAGCTCTTGGCGGCTCTGTTGTCCTTAGTCCTAAGCCAGAGTCCGAAGTCCGCAGGTCCCAGCATGGGGCCTGCACGGCAGTCACTCAACAGCCGCTGTCCTTCTTCCCTCTCCTTCCTCCAGCAGCCAGGTCACCGAGCTATGCTGCCAGGAGCCTCCAGACCTTCCTGGGTTCTGGCTCCTGGATAAAGCCAATGACCTCCTGTGAGATTTAGGCCTCCAAGGTCATGGCCCATGAGCCACCTGCATCAGGCTTTACCTCCAGCTTAGTCATTGTTCTTTTCTTTCTTTCTTTCTTTCTTTTTTTTGTTTTGTTAATCCTCATCTGAGGATATTTTCCCATTGATCTTTAGGGAGAGCAGAAGAGAGAGGGAAAGACAGAGAGAAACATCCATGTGAGAGAAACACATCAATCGGTTGCCTCCTGCGCGGCCGAGGAAGAGCCTGCAACTGAGGTATGTGCCCTTGAGAGAACTGAACCCGGGACCCTTGGGTCTGCAGGCCGATGCTCTATCCACTGAGCCAAACCGGCTAGGGATTTTTAAAAAAAATTATATTTTTATTGATTTCAGAGAGGAAGGGAGAGGGAGAGAGAGAAATATCAATGATGAGAGAGAATCATTGATCGGCTGCCTCCTGCACGCCGCACACTGGGGAATCGAGCCCACAACTCGGCCATATGCCCTGAGTGTGACCTCCTGGTTCATAGGCTGATGCTCAACCACTGAACCAAGCCAGCCAGGCTGAGTCAGTGTTCTTGTTTCTCCTGAATTTTACATAGGATTTCTACTATCCTTTCTTCGTTTCTGCCCCTCATATTCCCTCCAACACCCACAGCACAAACACACACACCACTGCCCCCAGCCCCGCCTGGATGGCCTCCCTAGTTCCTGCCTAAGTCCCACCTGTGCTTCGAGGCCCTGGGAAGTCCCCCCACTCCTAAGAAATCTTTCTCACATCCTCATCAGGGAACCTATCTCTGCATCTTCAACACACTCCACCTTGAAACAGAAGCTCTGTCCCACGGGTCTCTGAGTCTGCGCATCCTTCCCCACACCCACCCCAGCCAGGCCCACGGCACCGTCCTGCAGGCACACCAATCACCGTTACTCCAAGAACCACCAACTCTGGGCCGAATCAAGTAAAATGTAAACGAGCACGCTCTTTTTCAACATTAAAGAGGAGCTCCGATTTGCCAACATTTGATTTACAAGGGGGTTCTCAGGAGCATCGTTGGTGATGAATTAACACCGGTCCACCTTTGTAGTTCCAACAAGAACACCGCAGTCTTACTCAGAAGTGCCATTGAGGGTGTGGGTGGTGGGAAAACAGAACGGGGCTCCAGGAACCGGGTGCCTGATTAGAACAACCTCTCTCCATCAGCCCGTTAACTCGGGCGGCCGGGTAATTAATACCGCAGTGTTAATGATGAGATGGTGCCTGTAGTTAATAAATAACATCATGCAGATGCCCCGCGGCTCTTTACCCAGCAGACAGAGCTGCACTGGACTCCCTGCTCTGCTCCTGTCTGCCACTCACTAGCTGTGCGATCTTGGTCAAATTGCCTAACCCCTCTGACCCTCAGTTTCTTTCTCTGAAAAATAATGGAATAAAAAATGCCTTCCTTGCAAGACATTGAAAGGTAGAAAATTTTATAAAATTCTGGCTGATGTCAGAAGTAATTACTATTTGTGCTTCTCAGAAAGTGAAGTCTTCCGAGTCTCAGGCTAAACGAGTAGTGTTACTGGAAAAGGGCACTGAACAAGGAAAGCTAAGCAACGAGCTGGTGGATAATGAGGCGATGTTGGGACAGTCACCCAGTGGCAGTGTGAGGAAGGGCCAGGGTACAAAACCTGAGCTCAGGCCCATATTCCCAAAGTCCTTCTCTCATTCATTGCTCTTCAGTTGTCCTTTATATATTTTTTACTAGTGGCCCAGTGCATGAAATTCATGCACATTAAAAAGGAATTAGAGGAAATATTTTAATATTGCTATTTTGTTTCCATCTCTCCAGCCCAGTTCTCTCCCAGTCTCTGTCTGTCTTTGTTTTTCTCAGCAGTCCTCCAGGCCTCCCTGCCTCCCTGTCTCCCGCTTCCTCTTTCCCAGCTGGGGGGTGGGCGGGGCCAGTGGGGCGGCTCCACCCTCTGCCCGCCCTGGGGCCTCATTCTGAGAGAGGCTCCAAGAGCGAGCTGGGAGGGAGGGAAAGAAAGGGAGAAAAGGCTGTGAGCTGGTGGGCACTGTGTGTGTCTGTGCGTGTGTGCAGCTGTGAGTGAGTGTGAGTGCCGGCCCCGCCTCCCCAAGTCCCCACCCACCAGAGCCTGCTGTGCACGCAGCCTGGGCATTAGGTAGAGCCTTCAGTCATTTTGGATGTGACAGACCCTGGTTCTTTATATATATATATAGATAGATAGATAGATAGATAGATAGATAGATAGATAGATAGATAGATTCCCTGGTCAAACATGAGCACCGGCCATGTGCCGATTCTCTGTTACAGAGAATACAGAAACGATGGACCGCAGCCCTAGCTGCACTCTCAGATCTGTGGATGAAACAGGAGGACTCAGACAGGAATCAAGTATTTGATGTAGGTAGTTGCCCACAGGGAATTTCCCGAGTTATTCTGAGGGGAATGTGGGAGGTGTCACTGAGTATTCCCTTGGGGGGAGATCCAGACAGAGGGAACAGCATGTGCAAAGTCACAGAGCCATGACAGAACAGGTCCCATTTGGAGAGCTACAAATGATCACCTTCAGCTCAGGCTCAGGGTTCATGTGGGTAACTGGGCAATGCGAGCATGTGTGCGTGTGCGTGCGTGTGTGTGTGTTGGGAGGGTGGGGGGTATGTGTTACTGTTGTATAGAAGATGAGCAGGGAAAGAAATCAGCCAGGAGAAGAGACCGGAGGAATTAGTGCCCAAGAACTTACACTTGAACTCTTTCAAGTTCGTAAGTGGGACACAGATTGTCCTTTAGCCTCTCCCTCCATTCATCCTTCCACACACTCCCTGCTCAGACACTCCTTCCTCCAGGAAGCCTCTCTGGGTGGCTCCCTCTCCTGTGCCTCGGCTGTCCCATTACTGGGTAGATGTCATGGTCTGTCTGCTGCCCATCTGCTCTCCCTGTGAGCCCCTGGATGGCAGCTCCCCAGGGCCAGCACAGGGCCTGGCACACCCAAGGTCCTCGGGAACTAGTGCTGAATGAAGCCAAGTCCCCTGGCTGCCCGGGCGCGGTCCTCACCTGCCGAGAGGGTGATGGTGCTGAGCTTCACGCGGTACAGGTTGCTCCGGACCCTCCACTGCTGCACCATGGGGTAACCCATGGCCTCGTCATACCTGATGTCTCCTGGGGAGGGAACAAGAGGGCCACGTGAGCCTAGCATTTAGAGGCCTTGCATCACTCCGCCGCCCGGCATCCCTGGGGTCCGGGGGACGGCACCTCTTCTAAACAGGCAGGCGCTGGGCCTTGGGTGCGGGCTCTCGCTGGGGCTGACAACTTTATCTGGACCCCAACTCCAGATCTCATCCCGGCCTCTGATTTCAACCGCCTTTCATCTCTGCCCAGCAACGCGTGAGGCCCTTTTACCCTACAAACAAGACTGGCTTTATGGGCTCATTGGGCCCTGTTGGCAACATGCCATGGGAAACCAGACATCTCAGTGCCTCAGTTTCCCCGTCTGACACTGCTGCTACCTACGCTGACCTGACTCCTTAGGCACATTGTGAGACTCAAGTGAGGGAACGAGAAATGCTATACGTAAGGACCAGGGTCACTAAAGGACAGCCCGTTCACCACGGATCGCCAAGGGCTGCTTTCACGGGACGGCCCAGAGGTGAGAAGCAGTGATGTAGACCATTGTTTCCCACTGTGGAAACATGGGAGGGCCACAGGTGTCCTGCGAAACGCACGTGTGAATAAAAGATTCCCATTTCAAGACAGACTGAGAAACACTGGCTAAGCAAAGTCAAACACTTCGTTTTAAAACACTGTGGTTTCTCAGAACTTGAATAGGTTAATGCGCATGTAAAAGCTCCCAGCAGGTAGGGTATAGCATTCTGCAAACCTCTTTAACTACAGAATACCTTTTCTACAGAGAACCCGCTGGAACTCACATTCCATGGAATACATTTTGGGGAAAGAAAAGTATAGAACAAAAATAAACAACAACAACAAAAAATATTAGCAAGTGGCTAACTTTGGTGGTGGGTGTATAAAGATTCTTGCTTCCTGATTTATATT
Organism: Myotis myotis; assembly: GCF_014108235.1. NCBI lineage: Eukaryota > Metazoa > Chordata > Mammalia > Chiroptera > Vespertilionidae > Myotis > Myotis myotis. The sequence goes on from NW_023416316.1 coordinate 10,494,486, forward strand.
CGTCTCCATTTTCTAAATCTCCTACTTGGAGGGTTTCAAACTCTCTTTGTTATAATCAGAGAAGAAACACATGAATAAGGCTGGTCACATCCGCAGTTATTATCGCTGCTGTTGTGTCTCCTCTGCCAGCCGCAAGCGCATTTGCCATCCTTTCCCTTTGCCCCCTGGTGCGGAGGCGCTTAAAGAGATATTTGATACCGAGATTAAAATGAGAATCTCATTGGAACCAGTGATTTCTTTCTGGACATTACTGCAGTATTAAAGTTGTCCATTATTGTCAACTTCCTGTTTTCCTCCGCAGCCTTTGCAAGAGTAATGCACTTTTTCTTAGAGGCTTTCATTTTAAAGTAAAATATTCATGGCCCCCAAAGATCTGCCCACTGGAGCAAGGCCATTTTGTTATAAATATGCCCTCTTTGTCCTCTCCTTCTTCTGCAGGGGCGGGGAGAGGCGGGTGGTGGGTGGGGCAGCTTGGGGCCCTGTGTGGAGTCAGGGCAGAGGCCACAGTCTGCACAGGAAAACCAGACACCAGTGCCCAGCAGCCTCTGCCCAGCTAGTCATGCTCATCCTAGTCCAGATCAAGCATGGAGGGTGTACTAGAGAGGGGGCAGACATAGGAATGCAGGCTGTGGATACAGCTCGTCCACTGGGTGGCGTGATGTCCAAAAGAAGAAAAAAATACTGTTGCTTCTGGTTACATCGCTGGGCCTCCCCAGTAAGAGGTCATCACGCCACCCCTCACTTCCCACCCCCTCACCCCCAGTCCTTTCTGGATCCCAACATGGAATAAAGGTCCTCCCGTGGAAGGTCAGCTACTTGAGGGTGACCCCGTGGTCTGCATTTCTCACTTCTGCAGAGCCTAGAACAGCGCCTGATGCACAGTGGCTCTCAATAAGTACCGATGCACTGGCTCATTCACACTCACAAACCCAGCCCTGTTCTTCCTCCACTCCCGAGTCCATCTCACCCGACTCTCTCCTGGCTCCCCACCCAGGGATCAGAGGTAGAATGAAGCTCTGGGATGGGGGAAGGTATTTTTTCCTGGTAACGAAAAAAATAACTCTTGAAATGTCACCGTTCCTTTATTAGGACACTTCCAAAGACCCCCGGATCAAAACAAATAATCCTACAAATTCATACCACTCATGTGCCAAGCATTTGACCTCCATGATCTGCAATTCTCACCGTAATCCTGAAGAAAATCACTGTTATGCCCCATTTTTCAGAAGGAGAAACTGAGGCTCAGAGAGGGAAACTGTCCAAGAAGACGCAACAGTCAGTGACAGGGCCAGGTCCTTCCCATTGGAGCATAGCAGCCCCTTCCCCCAATGGACCGTGGCAATGTGGCTTTAACAGGTGGTGAACTCCCCGTCACTGGGGATATGCAAGAGGGATGATCACTCAGCAGAGATAGTGGAGACCTGATTTCCTCATCAGGAGCAGGAGCAGAAGCCCTTTACAGTTTGTCAGCTCTGAAATTCTATATCTTACGATCTATGAAACATGAGAACTAAGGAAGGGACAGCAATTTTTAGACACGTTTTACAAAACATTTTTACATCCATGATTTCGTGGTATCTGCAACTGGGCTCCTCCCTGAAGTAGGACAGGTCACGGAGGTGACGCGCATGTGGATACAGCATCAGCTTCGGAGTGAAGACCAACTGGACTTAAAATCCTGACTGGACTTTGGGCGAGTTAGATGACTTCTTTAACCATTAAAGGGGGACACCAGCACCCTTACAGGGTGACAGGGATTAACGCCTGCACAGTGCCAGGCCCCAGGAGACTCTCAACCCCTGTGGGTTCTCCCTGTCTGCGATGAAAGGACTTGTACAGGTTTCCGAGAGCCTGCAAGTGCTACAGGGGAATGGACCTAACCCTGCCTTATTTCAGGGCTTCCCTGGGGGACAGTTTCACCCTCCACATGATGGCTCAGTCCTCCCTCACCTGGCCATTCTCCCTGGCCTGTAGCTGAGAACCAATACTGTCCCAAAAAGGCCGATCAGGGACCTTCCACCTCAGGGAAGTCCCCAGGAAACGGGGAGGGGAGGAACCGGGAAAGACGCTGAGGCGGGAAAGGCATTGTGGGACAGGAACATGGAGCCTCGGGAGCGGCTGCGAAAGGTCGCTTTCCATAACGGGGAGAGAGCTGCAGAGCTGAGTGAGCAGGACAGATGCCCGGAGCCATTGCACCAGGTTCCAGTCCCAGAAGATTTGCTGTGCGCCCTTGGGCTGGTCCCTTCACCACTCTGAGTCTAGATTCCTCCTCTATAAAATGGGGAAAATCATACCCACCCTACAGACGGCTCAGCGCCGATGGTCAAAGACAAGCTGGGTAACTGAAGTGCTTTCAAGTGAGAGAGGCGGGGGGGGGGGGGGGGGGGCGGGGGCAGTCCCCATTGATTTTACTTTAGAATGATTTAAAAATGAACCCCATGAAATAAGCCAGACAGACAAATACTACATGATCTCACTTATATGCAGAATCTAAAAAAGTTGAACTTGTAAAAGCAGAGAGCAAAAATGGTTTGGAGGTGGGGTGGAAAAAATGGGGAGATGTTAGTCCAAGGGTAGAAGGTCTGGTTATGTAGGATAAGTAAACCCCGGAGAGTTCACATTCAGAATGGTGACTAGTTAAAGATATTCTAGCATAGACTTGAAATTTGCTAGGAGAGTGGACCTGGCCTGGGCTCAGAGTCCAGAGTCTCACGCAAGCCCCCAGTTCTGCACATAGTAGGAGCCCCCCAAATGGCAGGTCCCTTGCACACCCCGTCTCTCATGAAGGCAGAGGTCCTGTGGGGCCTTCCTGGGAGGTGCTGAGGACTGATCGCACCCTAGACCAGGTGTGCGGTCAGGGAGGCTGGGGAGGGGTCCGCACGTGTCTTACCAGTGAGCAGCTGAAGGTCCGGGAGGGGCTCGGAGAGGACCCCCCGGCACTGCTCCTCCACCGGCAGCGGGATCACCAGCAGCCCGTCGGCCAGCTGCGGGAAGTCCTTGATGAAGTTGTTCTCCCTGTGGAGAGGAGCAGAGAGACTGCCAATGGAGGGAGGGGAGGCCGCGGGCTGCAGGGCAGGGAGGCAGGGAGCCGTGGGCCGAACAGAGGCGGCTCAGGAGTGGGCAGGTGCCTCTGCTGCGTACCTGGCTCCCGGATCCCAGCCCTGAGAACAAGCTGTAATGACAGGCTCTGGCATCTGGCAGGCGGGGCTCAAACCCTGCCACCACTTACCAGCTGTGCCATCTTGAGCAAGCTAGGGGGTCCTCTTAGAACCTCAGTTTCCTTGTCTATAGAGGGGACCTCAGGGTAGTTATAAACACTTCATGGGCTAGCCCTGCCAACTGCTGAGGACACAGTCTGATGCTGTAGAAATCGCGAGTTTGGCTCCTAAACGGCCATTGCCTAAGCGATGCTGATGGTGAAGGAGGCCGGGAGGGAACGGAGGGCAGCATGCAGTGCTTGAAGAAGATGGGTGAGGGCAAGCTGGAGAAAGAGCAGCTTGAACGACTGGGTGTTTGCCTGTTAAAGTAGAAGGACCCTACGCGATCTTTGGGATCAATCTCCTGCTTTTAGAGACGGGGAGGACAACTGAGGCCTGGAGAAGGGCAGTGACTTGCTCAACAGCAACCAATGGGTTATCCTCAAACCCAGGTCTCCCAACTCCCAGGCTAGTAACCCTCCTGCCTTCATTTCTCCAGGTGGCTCTGTCCCTTTCCTGGAGGAAGAGGTACAGAAGGCAGAACTCTGGGTGACCCCAGGTTACTGAGCCCCGAACAAAAGTCGTCTTGGGGGGCAGGGAGCGGGAGGGGCAGTAACAGTGCATCGCAGGGAGGCAGGCTTTAATCTTCTAGACAACAGACCTTCCTAAAACCAGAGTCGCCTGCCAAGAGAGGGGGTGAGCTTCCTGCTTCTGGGAGTATGAAGCTGAAACCTGAGAGCCACTTGGCATGGACAGCATTCGAGGGCATTTCTGTATTAAAATTGGACTGTTGAGCCCTAGCTAGTTTGACTCAGTGTCAGTGGTTAGAGCCTTGGCCCGCAGACTGAAGTGTCTCAGGTTCAATTTCAACCATAGGCATGCACCTTGGTTGCAGGCTCCATCCCCGACCCTGGTCACTTGCGGGAGGCAACCAATCGACGTGTCTCTCTCACACTGATGTTTCTCCCTGTCTCTCCCCCGCCCTTTCACTCTAAAAATCCATGGGGAAAAAATATGCTCAGGTGAGGATTAACAACAACCAAAAATCTGACTTTTGAGATCCTCGGAGTTAGAAACACTGATAATGACCTGGAGGAGGAGGAGAAAGGAGCAGAAGGAGAGAAACAGAAAGAGGGGGTGCTTAGCACTTCATCTGCAGCCTTGAAATGAGGCTCAGGAAGAGGAAAACCGAAATCTGGGAGGCAGCCCGGGGGCACCCTCAGGATGGCCGGGGGCCTGCTCAGGATGCTCCTTCTTGGAGGAAGGTGTCCCCCCTGAGCTTCCAGGAATCAGGGGTGGCGGGGCGGGGGGGTGTTTTGAGGAAGCACCTGAGGAAGACGGAGAAGATGGAAGGGTGGGAGTTCACAGGCCAGGCTGGGAAGGAGGCAAGGACAAAGCAGAAGTGATAAGGCAGCAGCAGCAGCAGCAAAGACCAAGGAGGGTCCCTCAGGACTGGGCCCCTCCGTGCCATCTGGGCGACAGCCGTCCTGTGAGGCCTCTGCCAGCAGAGGGCGCCCTGGGCCTTTGCATCAATCAGCTCTCTCTGGAGGCAAAGCAGGGATGGGAGCCTCCGCCAGGGGGAAGTTCCTCTGCACTGGAAGCCACAGTGGGAACCCGGGCAGGACAGCAGCTTTGGAACCCACCCGCCTGGGATGGGTGTCGGAGGCTGGCAGGGTGCGGGCTGACCCTCAGGCTCAGGCAGAAACCAAACTCAGGTTCTCAGAGCTTGTGAGTAAGTGTGTGTGAGTGTGTGTGGGGGAGACGGGGGCGGGGCGGAGATGAGAGTGTGTGTGAGTGAGACTGTGTGTGTGTGAATGAGATTGTGTGTGTGGGTGAGCGTGTGTGAGAATGTGTGTCAGTGTGAGCGTGTGTGTGGTAAAAACTACCAGGCACCTAACTAATCCTAATACTAGGAAGAGAGGAAGGAGAATGAGTAATACTGATTGATCGATCATATATGTTAATCATCAGCTCTGTTCTAGGTAGTGTGCCAAGATATGTATGTCTAAGAGAAAACTATAACTATTTCATTCCCAAGCTGTAGATGAAGAAATGGGTGCTCAGGGAGGTTAAGGGACTTGTCCAGCTGAGGTTCACAGGGAGGAAGTGACGGTGGCCTAGACCCCACGGTAGCCAACGGGGCTCCTAGCTCGGTGCCTGGCACTCGGGAAACAGAATCAGTGAATGGATCAGAGCCTGGGCTCTGGGTCACTGGGTTAACCAGGCCGTTCTCGTTTACAGTCAGAGCGGACTGTGCTTTTGTGCCCATGACTGTGGCTGCATGCACACGTGTGTGTGTGTGTGTGTGTGTGTGTGTGTGTGTGTGTGTGTGTGTGTGTATACATGCATAAGTGGACAATGTGTTTAAAACAGCAACGAAGGCCGCTATTCCTTCGATAAACATTCCCCCCAAACATCTACAAAACAGTTCCTTCTTGACTGACATTATATGGAAACAACAGATCAAATTTTAAAAATAGACCCTGGGCCCCGTGCACTCGACAACTCTGGGAATGACAGGCCTCACTCATCCCGTATGTCCAGGGAGACAGCCTGGGCAGTCTGCGGAGGTGCCTCCACCCATGAGGACCAGGAGAGAATGCAAGCGCTGCAGGAGGTCTGCAAGGCCTCCCACCCAGCCCTGTGTCCCCTCCTGCCTACTTCCCTGAGCACTGCCCGGCCCACCCTTTCCAGCTGCACCAACTGTCCCTGCATTCCTCTCACAGGCCGTGCTTGCTGCCTACAAAAGAGCATCCTGAGATTTTGCTCTCTCTCTGGAGAGCTTTTGCCCCCACCCCCTGTACCTGGCCAACTCCCCCCGATCCTTCCGCTCCTACTCATCCTTCTGCTCCTACTGACCCTTTCGCCCACACATTATGTCTCTGCCTCTGAGGAATCTTCAGGAACCAGTTCTCCCGTCGCATTCTCTCAGAGCACCTTGCTGCCTTCTGCAAAGAGCTTCGCGGTTCTCACCAGAGGGGGCTCATGGGGACCTTATTTGATACTTAACACTCCCCCTGGACTCTGACTCCAGGGGACCAAGCCTACGCCTGTCGCATGTCCAGCCACCTCGCCCTCTCGCCCCCATCCCCCTGGCCTAGCACTGTGCGAATTGCATGCGGAGAGGACGCTCAAGGAAGACAAGGAAAGGAAACCCAGAGACGCACGTGCTAACCTGTGTATGGCCTACATCTTGAGAGTCCGTTCTAATGTTTTATCACATGGTTGCAGAATGCTTCCAGGATCCAAGGCACATCGGGGCCTGGGGCCTAAACTTCCAGCTCTTCCACAGAAGCTTACAAACCTGCTTTCTTCCTCTAACTTCTTATGTGCATAGGCACCTGCTCCTGTGGGGCTCAGCTAGGGACCAGGAACCCCTCTGAGCTTGGAGGACCAGAGAAGAAAAGTGATCTCTCCAAGCGGGGGCAGGTCAGACCTCCCACTCTTGGAGTGCACGCGCGTGTGTGGGTTGGCATCACATCGGGGTGGAGGTACAGAGCTTGGGTGGGGTGAGCAGTGCCAGCAGGAAGAGCCTGGTCAAAAAGTACCTCTGCCATGAAGCCATGCCCTTTTCCCAGCTGGAGTAAACCTTTCCTGTCACCTTTCTCGCATGCATCTTGCTTGTGAATGGATTCCAGGAGTGGCCTTGGGATCTGGTAGTGGAAAGGTCATGGGCTCAGAAGTCTTACAGACATGGATCCAAATCCTGGCTGAGTTGGGAAGCCTTAGTGACTTTTGAGCCTTAGTGCCACCATCTGTAAAATGGGCATAGTCAGGTTAACTTCAAGGGGTTGGGAGGAGGATTCGTGTACAGTTATCTTTAATGCTCATTCTGTTGCCTGCATCCCACACTAGATTCTGAATCTCCTGAGAGCCTGGGAGAGCCCGGCACAGTGCCGGCTCACGGTAGAAGGCCCCTAAGTGTCTGTTGGACAGTGTGTGGAGGTGAGAGTCAGGCCTCTCCACCCTCCTGCCACCTGCAGTGACCACTAAGGGCCACAAACCTGCAGAGCAGGGCACCAAAGGCAGCTGCACCTTGTCTGGTTCCCTCAGATCAGCCCTGCTAACAGCAATAACAACCCAGGGAAGCCGGACTCAAACGCCACCCTCCCCCAGGTTTTCCCTGGCCCCCCTTTAAGAGTGTGTGTGAGTGTTTTGGATACATTAATACACAGCGACCAGCTGCTCACAGGAGCCCATCACCCCTCAGTTCTGGAGAAATTAGCATTTAAATTGAGGTATTTTAGGGAAGTAAATCATCCTGGAGAAGCCAGCGCTGTCTGCAGCCTTTCCTTGTGGAAGGAAGCTAGGAGCTTTGGCCTTGAGTTTGCAGGGAGGGGTCCACTCTCCCTGGCTCCCCCTGGGCTGCCCAAAGCCACCTGAAGGGGTGGCATCAAACTCTCAACGCCAATGCAGACACCTCCCTGGGTTTAAACCGTGCCCCATTCTTCCCCCCAACTAAACAGGAGCCTTTCTGCAACTTGGGGGTGGCGGGGAGGAGACTGGTGAGATGCGATTTCCTCTGTGATCCAGCAGTTGGGAGGCCTGTTCTGACAATGGCTCTGTCTCTGCCTGGCTGGGTGCTCTGGGAAAGCTCCTCCCTGCCTCTGGAACTGGGAGAGGGAAGGCGGGAATACAATATGGATCTCTCTGGAGCCCAGACGGAAAGGCACTAGGCTAGATTTTATCCATTCTGTAGGCACATGAGTCTCTAGGGCAGTGATGGCGAACCTATGACACGCGTGTCAGAGGTGACACGCGAGCTCATTTTTCTGGTTGATTTTTCTTTGTTAAATGGCACTTAAATATATAAAATAAATATCAAAAATATAAGTCTTTGTTTTACTGTGGTTGCAAATATCAAAACATTTCTTTACGTGACATGGCACCAGAGTTAAGTTAGGGTTTTTCAAAATGCTGACACGCCGAGCTCAAAAGGTTCGCCATCACTGCTCTAGGGTCTGGTAGTATTGAAACCAAGCCCACCCTCCAGCTCCGCCCTCCTCAGGGATTAGCGAGAAAGTCCTTTCTCGGGTGACCTGCTTCTTCCTTATGGGTCTTTCTTCAAGTTCTCTGGTCAAGCACTCCAGACCTAGTCCTTCTTTCGTCAGCCTTCACGAACCCATTCATTCAACACATCGTCACTGTTATGTGACAGGCACTGGGGATGCAATGCTGAAGCAGACATTCCCTGTCCACAAGGTGCCCGTAGCTGACTCTGTTGTGTCTTGAGCTACACCATAGTTTGGAAAGCCAGCCCGCACTGGCGGTGACGATTCCATTTCAAACCAAAGCTAAGCCTGGCCGTCTCTGGCCACAGTCTTATTAAATGTACAGATGGCTGTGACCTCCGGGAAAGGAAGGAGAAAACTCTTTTTTTTTTTTTTTCTTGCCAATCGTGCTGGAGGGATTGGTGAGGAGAAAAGGCCTGAGAGTCACACCTTCTTTCTTGTCTTTGGAAAGTCAACACACCCTCCCCACTCACCCCAACCTTGAGGGTGGTGTCAACAAATTCCCAAGATCCTAACAAGGGTTTGGGGAGGATCCCAGGGCAGATGATCAGGAACAATGGGGTTTGTTCCCCCAGATCAGGTTATAGTCTGGGGAGGGAGTTTGGAGTCCCTTTAGCTAACTTAACAACCCAATGGTAGCTCCAGTGAGTGGGTGGCGGTAGGTGAGCAAGAAGCCAGCAAAATTTAGTCCCCCACTCCTGCACCCACAGGACAGAGAAAACGAAGCCATAAAACTCCCTGGCATATCCCCCTGCCATGGAGACAGGGAGGGGGAAGCCCTCCAGTCCTGCACCCACAGGACAGAAAGAATGAAGCTAAGACTCCCTGTCTTATCCCCCTGCCATGGAGACAGGGAAGAGAAAGGGGCCAGAGATTAGAACAAGGGGCTTCAGAGTGTGAGGTCCTCGTGACTTGGGGCTTTGATAGTGGATTCTGACATGTTGCCCCTGCCCAACACCACCCATGTCACAATGGATGACAATACAAGTGTCCAGAGCCACGCTCAACAAGAAATCACAGTGACTGCCAGCAAGGGTCTGGTAGACCGTGTCTGTGCCAACATTCTCCCATCAGCATCCATCCTGAGAACCGTGGAGGTGGGGGTGGGGAAACTACCAGGTAAGGGAAAGACAGGACAGCTAGTTGGGGAGTTGAACTTTGGACTAAATAGTTACACTAAAGAGGATGTTCTGTACCCTTAATTGGCAAGTTGAAATACTTTTTTGCTATCAATGGAATGGATTGAGGGAAAGATCATGTCAGCTATAGAAACCTAGAAGACTACATTGTTTTGCCTGACTGAGTTATAGTAGAAAAGTGTTTGAGCTCTTTACTTACTAAACAGATGATCATAGGTCAGAGTGACAAAGTGGAAGGTTCAAAAACCGAGGGAGTGTAGGAGAGGGGCACTTAACATAGACTGGGAGATCCGGAAGGCTCCCTGGAGGAGGTGAGTCTTGGCAGATTGGAAGTGGCTACCGGGGAAAGACCAAGGAAGTGAGGCATGGTTGGGTTATGCACGCATGAGAGAGAGAGAGAGAAGAGTACACTCACATAGCACACTCTAGAAGCCGAAAGAAGCTAAGATTTAGGACAGACAAGCTTTGATTAAAAAGTGAAGTTGAGCTGGGGAGGAGCAGGCAGGGATCAGATCTCACGGCCTTCGTAGTCATGCAGTGGGCTTTATTTGGAGGGCAAGGTGACCCTCTGTAGGGCTCTAAACAGAAGAGCGATACAGCCTGACTGGAGGAAGGGGGGGCAGTTCTGAGGCTTTGAGCAACCGGAGAAGATAGGATGAGGCAGCTGTGTGACAGAACGCTGCGGAGAGGCACAGATTGGAGAGACAGGAAGTAGAACCTGCAGGGCAACACTGTCAACTGCACATGGTGGGGGGTAGGACAAGGAGTCATGGGATACGTTGGGCAGTGGTGACCCCAGGAGCCCGTCTCCCTCAGATTCCCTTTCAGTGAGAGCTAGAGTCCCCTGGGCACCTTGTGCTCACGGACCGTGGCCTGAGAGCAGACCAGTGTGGCTTGGCCCATCATGGAAATCCTTGCCTCCTTTCTGCTTCCACCTACCCCAGCCCACCTCAGCTCCGCTGTTCTGTGTGAGTCCCGCAGAATGACAGCCAGATCTTGAATAAAGCCCCCAGCCCTGCATGGATGCTCGACCACCTCCAGATAGAGGCTTTCAGGGTGGCCACCTCTTCCTGGGCGGAAGGCAGCTCACGATCCCTACCCTCCTGGCTCTTTCAAGGTTCAGGGTGCAAGCTTGTTTCACTGGCTAAAAAGTGGTCCATATGCATGGGCTGTTCTCATCTCAGCCAATGCTCATGAAAACGATAGGAGAGAGGGCAGAGGCAGGGCAGAGAAGGGCCTTACTTCAAGGCTCCTGGGTTTGCAGGATCAGGACTGGCTGCCCATCCATATTCTCGACTCCCAACCCAGAGCTGTCTCCACTGCATGTTCTCAAAGGTTAGCAGGAATGACCCCATCTGAACTGGGGACTCCTTCAAAGCAGGGGCTGCGTCCAACTCTCCTTGGCAACCTCCTCTGAGCCCTCTGGGGGCCTTGCAGACAGACCTCATGGTGTCATCTCCTCCAGAAGCTGTCCCTGAGGCCTGGCTTTGGGAGAAATGTCCTTTTGCTTCCATGACACTTCGGCTCTGATCTCAAGATGACCAGAGTCTGCCTGGTATGGTTGGTCTTTGCAGGTGTCTCTCGGCCCGATTCTGGAGCTCTCAGCTGCAGGGGTCTCTCTGTCTGATTCCCCTCTGCACCGCCCTCATCTACAGATCCCGACTCCAGGGTCTGGGACAGACACAGCATGTGAACAGCTGTCTGTTCTGACTTAGACCACACCTCCTCTCCCAGGGACCACCACAGCAGCCTGGCAGGGACTCTCTGCATTCAGTCTTGCCCTTCCAATTCATTCACCAAGCCACCGCCAGAACGGTTTTCTACAATGAGGATGCTAACTCAAACATGCATTGGCTGCTTGTGTTAGTGTCCTGCGGCTGCGGTAACAAATCACTGAAAACTCAGTGGCTCACAACAGCGTAACCTGGTTACCTCGTAGTTCTGGAGGTCAGGCATCTGCCTTGGGTTCCTGGGCTAAAATCAACACGTCACTGGGGCTGCATGCTTTCTGCAGGCGATAGGGACATCTCAGGGGCCATGATTTTGCTTGCCAAGCTCCAATTTTTGCTTTGTTTTATTTTGTTTTGTTTTCCAGGAGGGTTTTGTCAATGCCTCTCCCGTCACATGGGAGTTTAATGCCCCTTCGCTGGGTTCCCACAGAACCATCCTCCCCTGCCCCAGCATTTTCACACTGGACTTGTTCTTGCTCATTCACTGTCTCCCTCACTGGGTCAAAGGCACAGAGAGCAATGACCATGTATGTTTTACTCAGCAATGACCAGTCCTGAGACACGCACGACGGGCTCAGTGAATGCTTATTCCATGAATGAATGCATGCCTCTTAGCCACATGGAAGTGTAGGGGAGACCATGATGTAGGGAACGGCTCTAGGGTCAAGCCTCGGGCTGACCTGTGGCAGGTCCACAAACAAGTCCCAGCCTGGAGGGCAGAGCTCTCCTAGCATAATTAAGCCTGACCTTGTAGCCCTCCCTAATTCCTTCCAAAGTAGCTAATGGGCTGTGGGAGGTGCAGCAAGTGTTGCCAAAACAAGAACATTTGTATACATGTTAATCTACCCTTGTCTTGATCAGACTATAAAATAAAGCATCAGCTTGTAATCTAGGTCTTTTGTGACCTCATGCAGTCATGGGAGATCCACCGAGCCCCAGCTGTATTCTCTTGTCTGTCTTTTCTTCAATCCTTCACCGCCCCTCCTCAGGTCTACCCTTGGCCGTGCTGGCGCGGCACACATGTTTGGCCGTGGCCTTGCAGGGTCCCTCCTGTGGAGCCTGGGTTGTTGTCTTATACATGTCCACCTACCTTCCCGACCCTCCCTTCCTTCCCTAGACATCCAGCATGCACTGAATTGTTATTACAAGCATCATTTTTTAAAGCTAATGTCTATTGATTGTTGACAATGGGCTAGACATTACTCTAAGGACTTTGCACATATCTCATTTCACACTCACAATGACCCTTTGAGATAAGTACTCTTATTCTAATTTTTTTAAGTGAGGGAGCAGAAGTACAAAGAGGTCAAGTGCACAGAACAAGTAAGCTGAACGCTGAAAAGTCTAACTCCATGTTCTTAAAAGCTATGCGAAAATAGGCTGGTAATGTTTCAATTTGCCCCTTAAATGAAATGCTGAAAAGTAAAGGTTGACTCATTGAAAATGCCAGTGTTGGTTGAATGTCCCAGGTGGATGCCCTCACTAATAACAGTAACGGCTCTTTGCTAAACAAATGCCATGTATGGTGGCACAGCCTTTCTCTTTCCAACCGTCTTCCTATCTATAGACTGAATGTGTCCCTCCAGGATTTATATGTGAAAACCTAATCCTCAATGTGGCAGTATTTGGAGGTGGGGCCTTTGAGAGGTGCTTATAGAAGACCCCCGTGAACCCCTTGTCCCTTCTGCCATGGAGGACACAGCAAGAAGGTGCCATCCAAGAAACAGGAAGTGCCTGTCACCAAACACTGATTCTGCTTGACCTTGACCTTGGACTTCCCAGCCTCCAGAACTGGGAGGAATATATGCTTGTGGTTTAAGCATATGGTATTTGGCTATAGCAGCCCAAACAGACAAAGACACACCTCAACAATCTTGCAAGTTAGGTATTATCTCCATGACGATGGTGAGGAAGTGGGCTCTGACAGGCGAGATGACTTTCCTAGGGTCATGTTTGAGGAAATCAGGGCTGTCAGCTTCACTCCGCCACCCACCTGTCCGTCCACGCCCACACCTGTCTGTCTCTCCTGCCCTCCCTCATTCACATGCTGCTATGGATGAACACACACACACACACACACACACATGTGACACCTGGGTTACCCATGGCGCATGCTTTCTCTCTCTCAATGCAAAACAGCTTTCACCAGAGGCACCCAAACTCACTTAAGCATTCCAGGCATGGCCGTTACTAACTCCTGCCCGGGTAATTGTGATCTAGAGAAACATTATCTTCTCGTCAGCCCCCTCGCCCTCCATCTCCTCGCCTGTGTGTGTCAGCTCCGGGGTTCCTGTCCTGTCATAACACCAGAATGAGCCCAGCTGCTGTCACTGGGCCTCGGCAGCAGCTAGCTCAACTTTTCTTTTTTCTTTAATCCTCCCTTGAGGATATGTTTATTGATTTGAGAGAGAGATGAAGGGGGCAGGGGAGGGAGGAAAAGAGGGGAGAGGGGAAGAGAGAGAGAGAGAGAGAGAGAGAGAAAAGGGGAAGGGAGGGGAGGGGAGGGGAGGGAGGGGGAGGAGGAGGGGGAGGAGGAGGAGGAGGAGGAGGAGGAGGAGGGGAGGAGGGGAGGAGGAGGGGAGGAGGAGGAGGAGAGGAGAGGAGAAGAGAGAAACATCAATGAGTTGCCTCCCATACGTGCTCGACTGGGGATCAAACCTGCAACCTTTTGGTGTATGGGACAATGCTCCAACCAACTGAGCCACCCAGCCAGGGCACCTGCTCAACATTTTCTGCCAGTACTAAGGGAAGGATTCAAAGGCCCTGACTGACACCTGGACATAAAACGTTAGAGCTGGGGGTGGGGAAAGTTCGACATCACTAGGTCCAACCTCTGCATTTCTCTAAGTACTACCATTATCTTGCTTTTGCAGATGCTATCCATGAGATCTGAAGAGGAAAATTAGCCTTGCCCAGGATCACACAGCCCAGAGGCAGCCAAACGCTTGAAGCTTCGTGCACAGGTCCGCAGGGTCTGAGTGAAGGCGTCCCTGGCCCCAGGTGCCCTGAGCCTCCAGCGGAGGCCACTGCATAGCCCAAATCTCCCTCGCCAGCCCAGTCCCCGGCTGCAGGCTCCACTCCACCTCCCCCAGCCCCGAGGGGTCTTGCTGCTTATTACCTCACAGTCAAGAGCAGAAGCCAAATTCCCAGTACCTTTCAAAATATTTCAAGTCCAATTAGGACCTTTATATTGTCATGCTCAGCACATCCTGTTCTCAGGGCCCCTCCACCTGGGTCTCGCATGCCAGCAGTCCCCCAGTAAGGACAGACGCTCTTGCCGGATGGGTGCCAGGCCTGAGGCTACTGACTCCCTGAATCCTAGGGTGTTCTCGACAGTCCCCATGCACCCTCAGGCTGCCCTGGACGGGAGCCAGTTCTGTGAAGCTGTGCCACCAACCAGCCGTATGGCTGTGAGCAAGTCAGTTCCCAGTTCTGGGGTCTTTTCCATGTGGGGTCATTTCTTTGACAAACCTAGGGGTCCCCAAATGTCTCCATCCCAGAGGGCTAAGAGCAAGCCCCCAAGATGGGAGCCTGTTACTGTGGGCACTTTGTGTCTGCTTTCTTACCTTCCTGGAAGCAGCCTTTTCAGCCAGATACATTGGGTCTTGCACCCTGGTTCTACCTCCCATTCCCCATGGGGCCCTGGCTGAACCTTTTCTGAGTCTCTGTTTGCTCGTCCGAAAAATGGAAATGGGAATCCTCCTTGCCTCACATACTTGCTGTAAGGATGAAAAGAGTCCATAAGAAGAGTTGCTTAGCGGAGCACTGAGAATAGCAGACTCTCAATCAATGGCAGCTATTGCTGCTGTAGCGGGCACAGTGCTAGCAGCTCTAGTTAACATTCTCAAAATGTCTGCCTTGATTGGCCACAGTTTAGAGCTGGAATGGACCTCAAATTCTTTACTTTAAAAAAAACCCACTATTTATTTTTATTGATTTCAAAGAGGAAGGGAAAGGGAGAGAGATAGCAACACCAATGATGAGGGAGAATCATTGATCGGCTGCCTCCTGCATGACCGCTACTGGGGATAGAGCCCACAACCCGGGCATGTGCCCTGACCAGGAATCGAATGGTGACCTCCTGGTTCCTAGGTCCATGCTCAACCACTGAGGCACACCAGCCGGGCTCACATTATTTTCTTTCACTCCTTCCCAGAAAGCATACACAGCTTGTCCGAGTCTCATGATAGAGCTATAGTAAGACCCAGGACAGGAGGCTGCTAATGTGGAGGTCTCCTCTTTCTGTCATGGAATTCTCTTTCTCTCTCTCTCTCTTGCTGGTGGATTTGATTCTTGCCTAACCTCATGCCCTACTCCCGGCTCTAGGAGAGTTATTACTGCCAAAGGCAATGCCCAGCACGCCGTGGAGCACTCTTCCCGCCAGAGCAGGCGCTGAAAACCCTGCTGCTGTGTCTGTCTCCCCCACGCTGGGGCAGAGACTGGCTTCTCTCTCCTCTCCGGCCCCCAGCGCAGCGTCAGGTACATAGAAGATGCTCAAAAACGTGTGTGAGACTGAACCTGAAGTAGGTCAGACTCTCAAGGAAAGGAAAAAGACATTTCAAAACTCCTAACTTAAAGCAACAGACAGGAAAAACCAAAGCCCCATTTTCACAGACCACACGGCATCTGTGCATTGATAATAACTTCATTCCTTGTAGTCGTTAGAGAAGGACATTTTTAAAAATGTTAACATTTAAATCCAAGCCATGAGGGGAATTTTAGAATCAGAACACGTGGCCCAGGGATAGGTGGCTCTGGGGTAGATGTGTGGCTGGGATCACATGGCTGAACGTTCCCTCTCCCTTTCGTCTTTCCCATCCTCCCCAGGGCACCTTGGAAGTCTTTCCGTAGAGCTGCCTCTAATGAGCTTCGCAAAATGAGAAACCTGCCGAAGTCAGAGAAATCTAATAGCAGCTGCTTTCTTGTTTGCTCTCTCTCCTCCTTGCTCTCTCTCCTCCTTGCTCGCTCTCTCTCTCTCTATTAGTCATTAGCAATGGAGAAAGAAAACCCCCAAAGGGAGAAGAAAGGCTACAATGTTTGCACGTGCCTTCTGCAACATGGTGCTAATGAGAAGACCTGACATCTCTCGTGTCCCTTCTTTATTTAAATTCCCACAGACGTGCTCTCGGTTGCAGCGAAACCCAGAACCCAGCCAGTGTGGCCATTACATCATAACCAAGGTGAAGTAGGCATATTGTTATAGGACAGTTGGACACGGTTTTTAAGTGTTCTTCAAAACCAATGCCTACCAAGACTTTAAGAAGTATCTGGGAAAAGAGAAACCCAATTCAGGAACACAGTTTTTGGTCTTTTTAAAATGTGACACCAAAGTGTAAGTTAACCCAGCTTCTAAAACCCTAGCTTCCACCCAGCCTTGTTAGTTACTGGTCATGTTGTCATACATAGTCACGTGGTCACGCTGAGTCTCCGGTTTGTCTGTAATAACCCTACCCACAAGCATGGAGCACGGATCTGAACCCCCCCCCCCCCCCCCTTACTGGCCATATGATCCTGAGCAAGTTATTTCATTTCAGGAGTCTCCGTTTCATTATTTGTATAATGAGGAACTAAAGAGTACCTACTTTTACCGACACAATTAGTAGGATCAAAAGGGGCAATGCATTTAACAGCCTGGCATATACTTAAGTTTATGGTGGTTACTATTATTGCGGCTATAATTTATTTTTTAGTCAGAAGGAACAGGCTTAAGTCTTGCCTCTGCCTTTTGCAACCCTGAGTAAATTGCCATACCTTACGAAGCTTCAGTTTTCTCATTAGTAATAGGGACAACATAACAGTAACAATACTGGTGACAGTAGGTGTTGTGCAATGAAATGAGATGATGTGTGCAGAATTGACACCTGGCACGTCATATTGTTATTATTATTATTGTTATTAGATATATGACGTAGGTTTTAAAAAATAGAATATGCAATTTAGAAATCCCGAAGAATTAACAACAACTTCCTGGAGCTACTAAGCAGTATGGCAAGGTTTCAGGATACAAGGTTAATATATGAAAGTCATTTTCTTTCCTGTCCACTAGCAATGAACAAGGGGAACTTGAAAGTAAAAACGCAACACCGTTTACATTGGCACCAAATAATCTGATACACTTAGGTATACATCTAGCAAAATAGGCACAAGATCTATATAAGAAAAGCCATAAAACTCTGATAAAATAAATCAAAGATCGAACTAAGTGGAAAGATATTCCATGCTCATGTTAAATATTATTAAAATGTCAGTTCTTCCCAATTTGGTCTATAGACTCATTAAATCCCAGTAATCCATTCTGTTGAGACTAAGAAACACATTCTGAAGTTTACTATGGAAAAGCAAAAGACCCAGAATTAACCGGCCCAACACTGAAGGAGAAACACAGAGGCAGAGAACTGACATTACCGGACCTTGAGACTAACTGTACCATTACAGTAGTCAAAGCTGTGTATATTAGTTAGTACAACAATAAACGCAAGGTTTGATGGAATGGACACAGAGCCCAGAAACAGTCCCACATAAAATCAGTCAACTAGTTTTATTTTATTTTTTTAATATATTTTATTGATTTTTTACAGAGAGGAAGGGAGAGGGATAGAGAGTTAGAAACATCGATGAGAGAGAAGCATCAATCAGCTGCCTCCTGCACACCCCCTACTGGGGATGTGCCCACAACCAAGGTACATGCCCTTGACTGGAATCTAACCTGGGACCCTTCAGTCCCCAGGCCGACACTCTATCCAGTGAGCCAAACCAGCCAGGGCAAACCAGTCAACTAATTTTAAAAAAATGTTTTGTTTTTTTAAAAATTGATTTCAGAGAGGAAGGGAGAGAAAGATATTTATATAGAGAGCGAAACATCAATGATGAGAGGGAATCATTGATTGGCTGCCTCCTGCACGCCCCCTACTGGGGATCAAGCCCGCAACCCAGGCATGTGCCCTGTCCCAGAATCAAACTGTGACCCCCCTGGTTCATAGGTCGATGCTCTACCACTGAGCCACATCAGCTGGGCTAGTCAACTACTTATTGATAAAAGAGCAAAGGCAACTCAGTGAACAAGAGTCTTTCCAAGTAATGGTACTAGAACAATGAGACAGCCACATACTGTGGGAGGTTGCGGGGGGGGGGGGGGGAATCTAAACACAGGCCCTATACTTTTCACAAAAATTAACCCCAAATGATCATAGACCTAAATATAAAGAGCAAAATTATAAAAACTTCTAGAAGGTAACATAGAAGAAAATATTGGTGATAATGGATTTGGTGATGCATTTTCAGATATAATACCAAAAGCAAAATGCATTAAAGAAAATAAAAGATAAGTTGGGCTTTGTTAAAATGAAAAAAACAACAACACACTTCTGCTCTGTTAAAATGAAAGACGCTGTTAAGGGAATGAAAGACAAGTCACTGATTGGAAGAAAATATTTGCAAAACACATATCTGATATAAGATGTGCATCCAAATTATACAGAGAACACTTACAATTCCACAATAAGAAAACAAACAAGCAGATTAAACAGAAGAGCTGAACAGACACCCCATCAAAGAAGATCGCCAACAGATAAGCATAGGAATAGATGCACAACACTTGTCATTCTGAAACTGTGAGTCAACGAAATGCCACTACATAACTATGAGCAAGGCTACAATTCAAAACCCTGACATTGCCAAATGCCAGTGAGGATGTGGAGCAACTGGAAGAGTTCATGGCTCGTGGGAATGCAGCCACTTTGGAAGAGTGGCAGATTCTTACGCTGATATTTCAGTAATTGATATTTACCCACAAAAATGGGAAACTTACATCTTCACAAATCCTTGCACATGAATGTTTGTGGCGACCTTATTCCAAAAGGGGAGGCCGCCAAGTTATGCTTCAATGGGTGACTGGGAGAACAAACTGAGAGAGATCCATACAATGGGATGTTTTTCAGCAATGAAAGGAAATGAGCCATCAAGACACCAAAGACATGGAGCATAAATGCGTGTTGCTAAGTGCAAGGAGCTGAAAGGCTACATACTGTCTGACTCCAACTAGATGACGTTCTGGAAATACAAAGCTGTGGAGACATGAATGATCGGTGGTTTCTGGGAGTTCAGGGATGAATAGGTGGCATGGGGGACATTTAGGGCAGTGAAACTATTCTGTATGCTACTGTCTACTGTAACGGTGGATACATGGCATGATGCATTTGTCAAAACCCATAGAACTGTACAACATAAAGTATGAGCAATGGACTTTAGTTAATACTATATCAGCTACTTCTTTCCCTCATTCACTAACACTACCTGTGAGATGCTTAGAACAGAAACGAAACAAAAACATGGTCATCATTGACTCCAATCCTGCAATTAGGCACGTAAGGCAGAACGAGTGGCTTAACTTCAGAGAGGCTAAGCCACCTGCCCAAGGTCACACCGCTACTCACTGACAACTCTGGGATGGAAACCCAGGTTCCCAATGTGCCATCCACTATGCCCCTCTGGTGTTACACTGCTAGAACTGGCTCTCCAAATTCTGTACCTTAAACAGAGTGCTCCCCCTCACAGCACCTGCTGAACGGGGTGCAGGGGTTTTCCTGCCCATAGGCCAGACTCTGCCTTCCACCCTGTGGGGACTTCCTTCTCCAGGGTCGCTCGCAGTAAAGAGGCAGATGGGACAACTCCAGGCAGGTGGTGGGAAGCCCCATCTCTGCGCCCTTGTGGTGGAGGAGGTGGTGACTCACCTAATATCCATCCTCCCCCCAGGAAACCAGGAAGCCGGCACTTACCCAGAGCGTCTCCCCACTCTGTCAGCAATCCAGACCATATGGTTAATTAGCTAAAATTTGCCACCGCATCTGTGATGCTATTTTTCTTTTTGGCATGTGCGAACTTAATTACTGAAGCCCTGGGAAGCTCTTGGCCCACAGAGAGTGTGGTGGGCACGGGGGTCGCAGGGCATACCCAGGACTCAGGGAGTTGAATGGTGAGGGTCTGAGAAATTGAAGATGGAGAGGGCCATGTCTGGCAGGTGAGGAGGGGGTGCTTACCGTGGTTGCATGGACTCCAGGACACAATGTCACAGGAAACCCATCTGGGAATGTTGGCAAGCACCCACACATAGAGGCCAACCTCCCTGCCTGGTAGAACGCAGGGTTCATTCTCTGGTTACCTACTGCCCTTCAAATTCTGTCCTTCGTTACTCCACAGAATGTGTCCCCCCAGCACCTAACCACCGTCTCCCCAGAACATGAGACAGAGCCTGTAACATACAAAGCGTTCAAGAAAGAAGGCTGACTGGCCCAATGAATGAACTAACCCTTCGGAGGAAACCCTTTGGTTCCTCATTTGTGGAATGATTCATAAACGTTACATTCTACCATTCTGTTAAGATTAAACGAGATGAAATAGAGGGAGCACCTGTCACAGTCCCTGACGTAGTGATAGATGCTCAACAAGAACTTGTTGAATGAATGAATCGATGGAAGGATGGATGGGTGGATGGATAAATGAATGAACAGCAGCATCAGAGAGGCCAGTACGAGAATAAGCCTGAGAGACCAGAATCTAGTCCAGTCCCCCCACTGTGCTTGTTTCCTCACCTGTAAAATGGGGACTGTGAAATCCCCTCCCTTTCTGGGTTGCTTGGGGAGGACAATAAATAATAACTCATGTCGTTTTTAGCAGCATCCTGGGATGTAGCAAGCACTTGATAAATACTCCTGAGGCTGTTGTGAATGGTAATGAAATGGGGAGACTTGCTGCTGGCGAGGGAAGGGCCTTGACCCATCACCATCAGTCCCTGGTACATCCTGGGCTCCTCTCCACCCACACTGCTATTTCCCAAGCAGCACGGGCTGGCGCCATACTCAGAGTTCCAGAGCTCATCGGATGGGTGAGTGCCAGCCCTTAGGGGTCACGGGTATAATGAGGGAGAGAGCCCCTACTTTGGGGAACAACATATGAAGAAGTAAGTCAGGGTCAAGGGGTACTTTGACCAATGTCAACAGAAGAGTCTTGCCCATCGAGGGGGGCTCTTCCGGGCTCCCACATATGGTTTTGCAAGTTGTGCCGCTGCTGAGGGTGAAACCCAGCCTTGCCCTGCAAGCCAAGCTCGATGCCCACACAGGTGTGCGTCTGCCCAGAGAAGTCTCCTTTCTCCCATTCACACACGGGGCTGTTGGCAGCCGAGGCCCTGGCACTTTCTCTGGGGCCAGTGGACTTCTCAGGACATTGGGCAGAGCTTTGTAAGAGCAGGACCAATGCCGGTCATACTCAGCTCTCCATCCCTAGTGCCTTGTTGAATAAAGGCACCATCGTATTCTTAATATCTAACACAGTCCTACTGGGTGGGATGGGCTCAGCGCATGTTGAATTAAGTGTCTGACTGGAGCAGCCAAAGTGTGTGTGAGGTACACAATGATTTCCTGGACCTTCAGTCCTGTGCAGTATTAGGAGCTAATTTAGCAAGTGGCGATTCCATGCAGGTGTAGCATAAAGAGCTGTCTGTGCATTATCCCCGAAAATCTCACAAGAGCCTATGAGGAAGGAACTAAGACTGTTTGCGCTGCAGAAATGAGGGTGCAGAGGCTTAGTGAGGCTCAGGGATGTGCCTGAGGCCACGTGGCTCCAAAGAAGCAATGCTGACATCCAAGCTGGTGCTCCATTCCGCCTGTGTCGGTTTTACCCACCATGCCCTTCTCCATTGGGCAGCTGAGCCACTAGTGAGGTATCAGACTTCCCATTCCCTCTGTCTGCTACGCTATTTCCCTGCACTTGCCTAGTGCTCACCCCTTTACTTCATGCAGGCCTCTGCTTTACCGACACCTCCTCTGAGAAGCCTGCCATGACCACCTCGTATAAAGCAAAACCTTCTAAGTCCTTGCCCTGCTTAGTTTTCCTTCATATCCCTTCCTACCACCAAAGATAGATGCTGATTTTCTCTTGGCGGCTTCCACATCCCAGAAATTGGCTTTATGAGGGCAAGGACCTTATCTGTCTTGTTAACTGCTGTTGCCAACCTTCCGAATGGCACCTGACATAAAGGTACTTGGCGTGTATTCGTGAAATGCCTGGGTCACCGTAGGTCTGTTATTTCAATGTCTGTCTAACGTCTGACATTCTCTTTCTGTTCTCATTCTCTTCCTCTGGTTTCTTAATCGGTCAGACAAGAGAGAGATATCACACCTGACGCCTCCCATGAACATATAAGGACCATTGGGACACGTTCAGCAGCTTGCCCAAGTGCAGTCAGGTTATAAACACTTGGGTGAGCACTATCTTTTCTCCCGTCCAAGTGGAAAGTGCCCAGTTCTCTGCCAAGGTCTGACACACACACACACACACACACACACACACACACACACACACACATACACACTAATCTCAGACCCCCCCAGTTCTTGCCACGCCCAGGACCAGGGCCTCCAGAGATACGATGGTGTCAGGTAGAGGGAAGCTCTTCTTTGAACAGGGAAGCAGGGGCGGCCTGTTTTGGCGGCTCCATTTAGTGACAACATAATAGTGGGTCGGTCACTCTTTCACCTCAGTCGCCTCTTACACAAAACCGGAGGAATGACCACACCAATCTTCGAGGGCACCTGCTAGAATGGAGTGAGCTAATGGTTCTGAAAGCACTCCTTGCAGATTAAGCTTCATACAGATCTAAGGCCCGATGTAACCTCAGGAGACAAAAGCTGCCTGGGCAGTTCAGACCAGACTGAGGGCTGGGAGCCTGGAGGATTCGGAGCTGGGAAGGGATACAGGAAGCCATCATTTGGGGGGAGGGAATCTGGGAGTGTGCACACACAGACCGCCCAGCTTTCTCTATTCCCTTCTAGATTGTGCCTGAGGAGGGGGGAGGGAGAGAGGTAGGGTCTATAAGGTGCAGCACCCCCTTCCATGCACGCAGAGGGAATGGGGGTGGGGGGCGGGGACCAGGCCTGGGTGACAGGCAATGCTTGAGCCACCCTGATTAGCTGGGAAAATGCAAATCGGCACTTCCTTCCCTGCAGCAGCTAACAAGATAATGAGTATTTTCATCAGCTGCAGAGAATACAAACATCTGTAGGAACACCAAACCTACTCTCAGGGGTGGGGGCGGGGAGGCGGGAGGACACGGAGGTGGGGGAACGCAGCTTCTCAGCAATATTAGGCAAGAGGAGACTGCTGAGACACTGGAGGGGGAGCTGGGAGCCGGGAGCTCGGCGGGTGCCTAGTGTACAAGGCACAGTGGGAACAGACAATGACCAAGTTTGACCTACACCTGCTGCTCATCCGGGGTTGACACACGGTCTTGGCTGGACTTCGGTCATCCCCCCTCCGTATAGATCTCTGTTCCTGCATCCAGACCCCCCACTTATCTATTCAACAAGCATTTACGGAATCCTATTGTGGGTCAGGAAGGACCTGGACTCTAGGGGATGGAGGTAAATAAGACACTCCTGCCCTCAAGAAGCTCACTCATTCACCAATTCATTTATTACATGCCTATTCATCATACACGTACTACATGTACGCTGGGCACTCACAATCTACCTGCAGAGACAGACATGTGGACTGGCCCCAACTGAAGGGAGGTTCTGATAGACAAGAGGGGAGAGGAGGACTAACCCTTCTGGGGAAGACTTGTTCAAGGGAGATATCTGGAGGATGTAAATCAAGGATGAATTGGAGTCTTTTAGGCCAAGAAACCGGAAGAGCATTTCAAGTAGAGGGAACAGCATGTGCAAAATCAGGATGCAAAAGGAACCCAGGGAAGTCAGGGAACCACAAGTAGCTCTGTAGAAATGGATGACACCAGGCAAGCGTGGGCCAGGAGCAGGAATGGAGGGGAGCCTTGAGCCTCGTTAAGTGGGGCCTTGTCCATTCAGCTAAGAAGGCTGGACTTCATCCTGGGTGCAATGGGGCACTACAGGCGAGTTATGGGCAGAGGTGTGGCCTATCAGACCTGCACTTTAGGAAGCTCGATCTGGCTGCAGCATGGAGAGGGGATTCGGAAGGAAGACAGGGAGGCGAATAAGGGGGCTGTTGAGGATCCCAGTGTGAGGCAGCCTGGCTCTCATGCAATATGCAGCAGGTCCATTTCTCTAGGGCCTGGCAGACACTTGCGTGTGCAATCATGTGGCTTGGCCATTTTGCCGGCTCTATGACTTTGCAGAGCATTCAGGAGCTACTAATAATGCCCCCTTCATGGAGTTTTAGTGAAGAAAAAATGAGATAATGTGTGTCAAAGTGACCTACAAGGTCTGCGGCACCATAGAAACATTAGTTATCAGTTATTTAATTACAGCAGCGCTCCTGGGCCTAATCACGCTTCGTTCTGCGGTTCTCCATTCCCGCTGTCAACGTCCAGAAACAGACACCGCACAACATCGGAGCCGCAAGGCTCTGGCGCTGTCACTTCCTCTGTGAGCTTGGAAAGCCCCCGAATCTCTGTGCTTCCTTCCATCGCTGCATCTCTAACCCGGGGAGAACACTCTTCTCTTTGCCCATTTTTTTTCGGGATCTTTAACCACTTGAAGAGAAAGTCGTGTGAACTGAAATCCACAGCCTTCGTATTTCAGGTTAGCCTTGGACACACTACCCTCCACGGGCCCAATCTAGCTGCTGCCCCATGTTCGCACGGACCACAGGCTAACACTGGTTTGTTCTTAAATGACTAGAGAGAGAAAAAATCATAAAGAAAATAATATTTGTGTGACATATAAACATTATATGAAATTCAAAACTTAAGAGCCCGCCGGAAAAGTGTCACCAGACCACACCTGCAGCTGACCCTGCCTGGGGACACGGCCTCAGGAGATGACTGCCACCCTCCCCAGTTACAGATGATGGAACGGAGGCTCAGAGATACCGGGGCACATGCCCAAAGCGACACAGATGAAAACTGCTTCCATCCGCGGCTGCTGGATCTGAAAGCTCAGCTCTCTTTTTACGCACTCTGATGCCCCGTAAGGGGCTGATTTCCCCTTCTCCGAAGACGCCTCATAATCATGGGCTCAGTGCCTGTCTACTCCACCGGACTGCACCCATTGCGAGAGGGAGGACCGGCCGCCTGGCTCCCCACTCCGCAGTGTGCACCGTGGTCGGGGTAGTCCTTCTGTTCCAGCACATTCCCGCCTCCCGCTTGCCCCAGCATTCATCGGTATCAGTCATAAATTTATAAAACACACTCCCTTTCTGCTCTGGAAAGGAGTGTCAATTTGCCCCCAAGGGCAGCCATTTGGAGGTGTCCGCGTACCCTCTGCTCATAGTTCCCCATAGGGGCCCACTGTGTGCTCCGTGTCACTGCACACAGCTCCCGTGATCGATCCCCACCTGCCTCTTCCTCCCTCGGCACGGCAGCTCCGGGCCCTGAAGGCCACCTTCAAACATCCTGACTTTCTACCGCTCCAGGCAGCCATTGCTACCCAGACTTCCTGGAGAGGCAAGAGAAACCCCACCGAGAGTGGATCGCTGAGAGGGCACACTGCCTGTGGGTCCCACGGACGCGCCCCAAGAAGCATTCTGCTTGTTGGACTCAAGTTTCTGCAGCCTTGGCAACGACAGCTAGTAAGCGACGGAGCTACCAGTCAAAACCCTCTTATTTAGTCCTCACTTATAAGAACCTCTTTCTGATAACTTGACAACTCAAGCCATTCACTCATTCATTCTTTCCTTCATTCATTTCTTCAACTATTCACTGAATCTCCCAAGAATTACAATCCCCTGCCTCACCCCTGCCTGCCTTCAAAAAGCTTGGAGTGCAAGAAATGTACCTTGTTTCTGATATCATTATCTCCCCACCTTTACGCGAGTTCAGGCGTCTGAGCATCGGAACTGCCTCCTGTTATTTTAATGGAAAGGCAAGGGCAGTATGCATTTTAAAATATAATCATGGTCGAATGCAGGCATCCATCTGCCCCTTGGTCCTTCTGGAAGGCCCCCCTGTGCCTTTGTGCCTGCGTGTGCCTGCATGCTCAGCCCACATCTGGCACTGACTGCCTTTCCCCTCACTGAATCCTGTGACAGTCCTCTCTCTCTTTCAGAGACGCTGTGAAGTGCAGTGCCTGCTAATGACAAATCTGAGGACCAAGGCAGCATGGGGCTGAATTAGGGTAATTCAGCCCAAGGGGGTTCCTTCGGAGTGGAGGCCAAGTTCTACAGGAGAGCACCATCTGATAAGGTCAAGCAGCCTCCAGCCATTTCCTCTCAGAGAAAGGCCCGGTGTCCTGTGGCCCCTGCATCGTCTCCTGGGCACCCTGCAGCGGAATCTCTGGACAGCTCCGGGCCCCTGAGTCCTGGACCAACCAGGTCTGGGCAATACCAAGTCTTCCCTGGAAGCTGAATCAGGATCCCCAACAACACCAGCTGCCTCCCCTCTGGCTGGCTTAGTGCCTGGCCAAGCCAGTGCCTCGGGGACTTGCAGTGTAAACTGATCTGACCTTTCTGGAGGCTGTGTGGCTCTGGGCATCATTCGTTACATGTGCATACTCTTGCCCAAGAGGTTTTAATCCTGGACTTAGCCTAAGGAGACAATCGATCAAATGCTCGCAGCTGTATTTACAAAGATGCTCATCACCACACAGTTTATGACAGTGAAAAGCTGGAGAGGATCTAAATGTCTGTCAATAAGGGATTGATTGGGTGAATTGTTCGTCTGGGGAATGGAGTCCTGTGCAGACATTAAAAATCATATAGCTGATCTTTGTAAATTAGAAGAGAAAGATATCTAGGGAATATTAAGTGAAAAAAGATAAGCATCTACGGCATCATCCTAGTTATATAACGTGATCTACACATAATATGTGACCACAAGCACAGAGGGTATTTGGGGGGAGGTTCACACACAGATGTGAAGGTGACCACACACAGGTGAGACTTCTGGTGATGTTTACTTGTTAAAAATATCGCTTTGATTTTCTGCAGAAACATATGTTAACTTTATGGGGCCGGGAGAGAGGGGGGCAGATGGAGGATGTGTGGCCTTGTGCAAATAATTTTCCCTTTTATTCCTGAGTGAAAAGGGGACTAATATTACCTATTAATAAGGCTATTAAATTGTAAATAAAAATATATCTAAGTGACTCAAACAGAGTGGAGAGTCTCAATCCATGGTCACTGGTAATAGTTACTGTAAAGAAGCCAGGGTAGGGCAGGTATCCTGGACAAATGGCCCGGAGCTGTGACCAAGAGATGTCAACCCACTGTGCCAAACTTCATTCCTCCCACTCCATAGGCCCAGGCCCATGTGCACACACACCACATATACACACTCATATACACATAAACACACACCCACACACACTCACACCCATATACACTTAGGCATACACAGACACACACACATATACATAGGGCACACGCAGACTTGCACTCAGATACACACACACACACACACAGACTCACACACATTTACCTACAGACAGGCACAAAGCAGCAGGCACGGCCAGGGGATGGAGAGGACCGAGCCTGCAGCACCCACTGAGCTGGCATGCTTTTCTCTCCTTGCCCTCCCGCCCGCTCAGGCCCTGGCCTGACTGCACTGACTGGCTGCTCTGTGCAGACTCCCAGAGCCTGTCTCCTGCCAGGAGAGGGAGGGGAAGCTTGCGAGAGGAAAGGCGAGGGTGATTGTTGGGGTTTAATTACACATGATGCCCGGAGGCAGCTTTGGAGGATGCACTGTAAGAGACATTCCACTGAACTTGGACCCTTGTTCTCCAGGCGTGCGTGGGCCTGACACAATATTTCAAAGACGAGGAGAGCATCGGGCACAGAGGAGCCAACAGCTGCTAACAGCATGGTAACAAGAAGATGCTAATGACGAGTGTGTCTGTGAGAGGAGCAGCTCTGCAGATGAGAGATGGCCAGGCTTCTTCAAAGGCATGTTGGCAATGCCAGGCCTTCCTTCTGGTCTCCTGTCCCCCACCCATCAGAGCAGGAGGGGCAGAAAGTCCTGGTGAACCGTGCTCAGAAACCCTCTGCACTCAGAGGTCCCTGCAGCTGGTACCTGGGAATATGACCTTGAGAGCCCTTGAAGGTTAGAAGGTGGAGAGCACAGCACAGTGGAGTCATGCAGTAAATATCTCTGAAAGGAAGGGGAAAAGGGCGGGAGGGAGGGAGGGAGAGAAGGAGGAAGCTCTCCACTCCCGGACTGCACATCTGCAGCGAGAGAGAGATCCTTACCCCCCTTCTCCTCCCCAAAGTAGCCCTTGTCCTGGAGGATGGCTCTTGTTCTCTTTTAAGACAAAAGTTACTAAAGACCTACACTGTGTCAAACCTGATGTATTGAAAATGAACGCAAAACACAACTCAGCAGGAAAATGATGAGCCTGTCTTCAAGCGCTTAGCAGCCTGGAAGGGGAGTCGTACAGGTAAAAAGACAATCATAATAAATTGTAAACTCCCCCAGTCCAATGTACTGCCTCCTCTTTCTGGCAAAATTCCTCTTTGAAAAGGGTTTATCCGGCTGACTCCAATTTCCCACGCTCATCCTCCCCTAACCCATTCCGACCTGCTTTGTCAGACTCATTCCACACCCTCCACTGTCACCGATGACTTCCAATTTGTCAGGCTGCCTGGTGCCCATCTTCCTGCCAGGTGACCTCTGAGCAGCACGGGACACAGATGACCACGCTCTCTCTGCAGTCTGTTCTGGGGGTGGCGACACCCCCCCTCTGGTGTTTCCTCCTCCTCCTGCCTCCCCGGCCACTCCTTCTCTGTCCCCTTGGCTGGGCGCTTCTCTTGTCCCCGCCCCTAAGTAATCTGCCCTGGTTCTTTCCACGATCTGTCCTCTCTTCGACCTCAAATAAAATCTTTATTTAAAAAAATTATGTAGCCTGGCAAGCATGGCTCAGTGGTGGAGCACCGACCTATGAACCAGGAGGTCACAGTTTGATTCCCGGTCAGGGCACATGCCCGGGTTGCGGGATGGATCCCCAGTGTGGGGCGTGCAGGAGGTAGCCGATGGATGATTCTCTCTCATCATTGATGTTTCTATCT
The DNA here is from genome assembly GCF_014108235.1 of Myotis myotis. NCBI lineage: Eukaryota > Metazoa > Chordata > Mammalia > Chiroptera > Vespertilionidae > Myotis > Myotis myotis. The sequence continues at coordinate 10,523,531 of NW_023416316.1, forward strand.
CCCTCTCCCTCCCTCCCTCTCTGAAATCAATAAAAATATATTTAAAAAATTATCGACATGCTGTGGACTACCAAATGGTTTCGTTTAGAACTCAACTCTGAACTAAGTGGAGTATACTCATCCTGTAGAGTGGTCTGGGGAGGTTGGAAACACCCGACTAGCTCTGAAGAAGGACCTGGGCTGGGGATGCAGGCTGGGGACAGAGCACCCGTGGAGAGGGAAGATGGAAAGAAGGCCAGCGTGAGGAGGATCACGCTCACCGAGGCTGGGTGCGTCCATGGAGGCGAGAAGAACACCAGGAGAATGGGGGGCAAGTGCCAGGGAAGAAGTTCTCAAGAGACAGAGTGAAGCGTGGTGCTAAAGAGAAGACTTGGTGCACAGAGAAAAGTGAGACGTGGGGTAACCACGAAGGGATGCCCTCGTGGTCTCGGGGAAAGCATTCCCCGGGCGGCACGTGCAGGAGCCAGGCTGTGGTGGGCGGGAAACAAGTGGGAAGTGAGGGACTGGGGGCCATTTGCACAGACTTCCCTTCCAAGGAGGCTGGCTGCGAAGGGGAAACATACGGCGGTAGCTGAAGGCAATCATAGTGTGAAGAGGGGACGGGATGGGAGAAACGAACACATTTATAGACTGAGGGGAATGATAAGAGGGATGGAGACATTTAAGAAAAAAAGGGGGGGCTATTGGCACCATCAGGTTTCTGAAAAGATTGAGGGGCTGAACTCAGTAGTAAGCAGGCAGCTGAAGAAACATCTCTTCTCCTCTAAGACAGGAGTGGGTGTGTATGCAGACACGTGGGGAGGGGATTGGAAGCTATGCCCTTCCTTGCCTGATGGTCTCATGCTTTTCCTTTAATAAGTAGAAGAGAAAGGAAGGCAGAGGTTGTGTTAGAGGCTTAAACAAGCACTATTAACGTTTCAGAAAGCCATACAGAGCTGGGGAGACCATGGGTGGGCATTGGCACCAGTCCGCACTGTGGCGGCGGTTATGCAGATTACATGAGGCTGTCCCCTGGTTGCCAGGAATACAGCTGATTGGGGAATTTTGCAAGACTAGTCATTCCCTCACCTACATCCTCTATGGGACAAGTATAGCGACAGTGGCTACCACCTTGTTGGGTGTTGGTTATGTGCCAAGTGCCTAACATACAGTATCTCTAATTTTCAGGATAGTGCTGCAAAACCATTAACTAGTTCCCCCTTTCCCCTAAAAAATTCAAGTTCCACAGAGGTGATGTCATTTTCCCAAGTTTCACAAGCGTTGCTGACTCCCAAGCTGGGATCTTTCCCTTTCTCTATACCTTGTCACTGTCTTTGAGACCTGACTTCTCATGTCTCCCCTGAGACTTTCCTTCTCTAGGATAAACAACTCTAGACTATGAACACTGCCTTGTGGGACCTTGTTTCTGGGCCCCTCACTCTCCCATCTTCCCCTCCAGTTTGTCAGTTTCACATTCACAAACACGTGTGTACTTGCATGCACCCTTTTCAAGGTGGTAATGAGATCCCTGCGGGAAAGACAAGATGTCTCAGTGGAAAGTTCTTGAGAAGGCCCCCCTGGAAGGTTTTCCCCATAGACACCTCCACACACTTCAGTTCTGTTTCCTTCCTATGCTACGCTAATTTCCAACTAAGATGCCCTTCCAGGAGCTAAGGGTGCAGAGCCCCGCCTTGCATGACTTTGATCACCTTTCTACCTCTCCCTCCAAAGACCAACCCCATGTTCCCAAAAGACCAAACCATTTGGAGTCTTAAGTGCTTTCTTCCCAAGTTTAGTGCTTCTTCCTCTGTTGATTTCTCTGCCTGAAATAGCCATTCCTTTGTCCTTTCCTATAACTACTTGCCCTTCACGATTCAACTCAGGTATCACCATTTAGAAACCTTCTCAGGTGACCTGGCTACATCATGTGCCCCCTGTTTTTCGTGCATCTTTTATAACATAGAACAAGCAGAGAACAGTGATTAAACAAGTGGGCTATTGAGCTTTTCAATCAGACCAGACAAGACCTGGTTCAGGACACTTACTCCCTGTGTCACTCAACCTATCAGTGTTGCCATTTCCTCATATACAGAATGGGGGCATTTATAACCACCTCATAGGGTTGTTGTGAGGAAGAAATAAGCGAATCCACTTAAAGCTCTTGGCATAGTGCTCAGCACATGATAAATGGTAGTTATTCCTACAACTGTCAAAGAGTACTTCGTATTTACTTCATGCTGTGATCTCCCCTACCAGCCCCTGAGTAACCCAGAGGACAGGGATAGCATCTGGCTCATGTTTCCATCTGCGGCACCTAGCTCAGAGTCTAGCACACAGTAGGGGCTCATGAATAAATGAATGAATGAATCTAAGTCACCCCAGTGTATATCACATAATCATATTATCTGAAATTGCCTATTATATATACAATTGAGAGAATTTATATATATAAAAGGCTGATATGCTAAGTGTCCCCTTGGGAGTTCAACCGGGAGACCGGGAGTTCGATCGCTTGCTATGACATGCGCTGACCACCTAGGGCCAACGCAGAACATGACAGGCGACCAACAGCAGTGGCAGAGTGCTGAGGTAATGAGGGAAGGAGGAGGCAGGGAGGCAGGTGGTGAGGGAAGGAGGAGGCGGGGAGGCGGGGAACCTGATCGGCCCTGATTGCTGGCCAGGCCTAAGGACCCTACCTGTGTGTGAATTTCATGCACTGGGTCTCTAGTATGAGGGATAAGATATATCATCTTCCTTTCAAGGGCAGGAGGCCTCCCCAAAGAATGACTGGACGATGGAAAGATGTATGGGTCATGTGCAAGGCTCCATTCAGGACCATGGACAGTAGTCATGGTCATACCCAACCATGGTACAGTCACATCCATTAAGAAGTAAGCGGTCAAGACCTAGAGGCCAGGCAGCCAAGAGTGTAGGCAGGCCAGGGAAGATCTAGGGCGCATGGAGTGGCTGGGCGTGGCATCAGGGCTAGTGTTCCACTGGTACTTATGAATATGACCCTTCTTGTTAATGTCTGACAGTCAATGTGATAGTCTCAGGTTCCATTCTGATTATTTGGCCATCCATGCCATTACATTTATGAAATATATTAAAAATTACCCTAGTTTCTCAGCAGATCTAGGCAAAGTAATGAAGAGCACTATTAAAGGATTGCAAACTCCGAAGTTATATTCCAGATGACCATAAGCTAAGGGCAAAGAAGCAGAGCTCAGGTCCAGCAAAGGCCAGCCAGCCATCTACTAGCAGTTGAGGCAGTGCGTTAGCAATCTGAGTCCTGCCATGTAAGCTGTCCCTTAGAAGACTGTCAGCCAGAAGTTTACCATGGATTTAAATGATCAATCCCATTCTCAGGAGTGTGTTCCCCTGCACCACTACCCTCCCCCACCCCGCCCCAGCTCTCCTCTCCCCACACCAGAGCCATGTGACTCCAGACCGCAGCTTCATCTTGACTGCAGTCACCATGACCTGATTTCAGCGAGAGGAAATTTATGAACCTCTGGGTCAGAGCTCGGGGACTTAGCTTCACATTAGCATTTGGTGCTCATGTTTGTTAAGCATGCACCGAGTGGTACAGTCATTATTTCTTTCCAAACGTGTCTCTCCTGCTTGCCTGAGGCTTCCCTAGAAGAGCACAATTTTTAATTAAAAAAATAAAGACAGGAACGGAAGAGGGGAAAATTAGGCTGGTCTCTAAGTTTAGTCTTACTTCTGGAACCAGTTTGGACACTGGGACTCCATCCTATTTGCCTGATGACTGTCTTGATAACCTGCCCAGATAAACAACTATGTTCTTTTGATCCTTGATGCTGTCCCTCCAGGAGCTAGAACTCCATCTCTAAAATGTTTGCTCCCTATCTGGTCTGGGGCCCCTAGTCTTTGGAATATACCTACTTCCCACTGTAAAGTCTTGAGCCACAACTCTGAACCAATGTGTACTTGTGCTGCCCAAGGGGCCCTGTAGGGGACTTTCTAGTTTACAGCAGTAGTTCCTATCTTCCTGGAAGTCTCCTGCCAAAGCTTTGCCCCAGAGGCCTGTGGATCAAGGACGGATATGCTGTAGCTGAGTGTGGAGGTTGTGAGGACCAGGGGTCACAGAGACGACCACTCATGGCAGAGAAGGTAGACAGGCCGGTCTCCTTCATAAGGGGGCACTTCCCTTAAGGACAGGCCTTGAAGAGTAAGACTAAACCCAGAGTCCAGATTCAGGTGGAGAGGAGGGGAAGAAACACATACATCGCACTAGGAGCACTGCCCCCATTTCGCAGTTGAGAAGGCTGAGGTTCAGAGAGGTGAAGAATCTTGTTCAACAGCACCAAGCAGGTTAGGTACACAGGCCTGCATGGAATCAGCTTTGCCTCTGTCTGTCTCCTGCAGAATCAGATCTCTAGCCTAGACAGATAGACTCAGGATGTCCTCACACTTCTAAGATATGCCTTGTGCCCAACCCAGCACTACAGCCCCAGCATAACTATTTTTTATAGTTTGAGAGAGAGACCACTGTCCCCTCTGCTTGTCTGGCTTCTTCCACCAGGAAACTGTGGAATCATGTGCCGTTGAAACTATAAGCACGTCAGTGATCTGCTAGAGCTGGGTTTTCACATTTCTTTCATTTATTTGTAGCAGAATTTGAGTGTGGAACTCCCACACGCGGAACAGATATTAGATGGAGTACTCTCCAGCCCCCACCCCATCTGTGCCCCTCTGCCAGGGACTCCTGGGGCTCTTCTGAAGACTCCATGCCCCTCAAGAAACAGCCTGACCTACTCTGGCCTCTCATTTGTGGATGAGGAGGCTGGGGACCAAGGGCAGGAAGGAGCTTGCCCAAGGTTACCCAATGACCTTGAGAATCTACATCTCCAGTGCTCTCTACTCGAGAGTGGCCACATCATAGCCATCCGTGTGGAGGAGGTATCCCAGGTCTATGCAGGCTGCTTGTGTGGGATCTGAAGATAGAGATTTCCTTCGGGCAGAAGGGTTAGCATTACTAACAGTGGCCAACACTAAGGTGCAGGGCAAAGAGCTTTGCTTGCATTATTCCACTCAATGCCCTCAGCAGATTATTATTCCATCCTTGAGGTGAGGAAGCTGAGTCTTAGTTCCTTAGCACTGGGCTACCCAGCTAGGCTAAACAGCCGTAGGAGGATCTCACCCCTGGTCATCTTGCTCTAGAGCCCAGCTCTTACCCAGTCAGCCCCGTGGTCGTCCTAGTGAAGCCTAGACTCGTTCATATTTACCAACATATCCTTCCCCCTTCCCGCCCCTCCTGCCAATCTCCCAGCCAACACTGCACGACCAGACAGCTCACTTTCCTCCCTGTGACCGCCAACATTCAGGGTCTGGGGTATAAACTCGAATCCCCTACCCTCCCTCCCACAGACCCACGGGCAGGGGTACACATGGGCAGCGCGCACTCATGCATTATGCATGATGCCATGGCCTGGAATCCTGCTGAACTGAGACTTAGCGGCTGCTGGATCTGGAGCCACCTCAATGCCTGTGTCATTAGCTGAGCTCTGAGAGCCATCATTACTGCAGCCACTGGGGATGAGTCACTGAGACTGTGAGCAGGTAATAGAATTGCGGGGACACATCATAAAAGGGACTGGAATAGGACTTGGGCCGGAAGGAAGGTCTGTGTGTGCTCTGGTCCTGAAGGGTGATATGTAAACAAGGAACTCCCAGCCCCTGGAGATGGCATTTCTGCCAAGTCCCTCAGCAGAGGACAATAAATGGCCTCATTATAACCTCCACACTCGGAGGTTTCAAAGGAGAGGAAGGAAAAAGAGATCAATGAAGTTAATTTAACGTGGGCCCATTCTTTTTGTTTGTTTTGCTCTAGCCGTTGTATGAGATTCCCTTATAGACCTGCTCATCTTTCCTCCCCCACTGTCTTCACTTATAAAAGCAAAGAAGGAAAAAAGCTAAGACTTCAGGGTGTATTTGTTCACGACATCTCAAAGAAGGGAGCCAGATCAGAGCATCCCAGGGTTGGAAGAGGCTTTCAAATTTCATTGTTCGTGGCACGGGGGAAGACGCAGGGCTTCTACATACAGGTATGCAGGGTGAGCGCCGTGCGAGGGAGCCCCGATGAGGGTTAGTGCGGACTGATCCTTGTATGGGGTTACATCCACCTCTGTGTAATTTACAGGGAGGGGCGGGGGGCCAAGCTAGGCCTCGGGAGTAGCCCTGAGCAAGGATTCAGAGACGTGCCTTCTGTGGAGTTCATGTTCTGTGAGATCTTTCCTGTGTCTCCTTCCTAGTCTGCTCCCTCCTTTGTAAAGGGAGGGCACTGGATACGGTGCAGGGTAGTGGTCCACACCTAACAAGTTAACCACCAAGCTCCCAGCAGGCCCAGTGCTGAGAGTATGAACCATCTGTCCTATTTTATCCCCCCTGGAGGTTCACTTAGTTCTATTTTCCAGATGGGAAAAAAGAAAGGTGAGCCCAGCCAGCATGCTCAGTGGTTGAGTGTCAATCTATGAACCAGAGGTCAGGGCTCGATTCCAGATCAGGGCACATGTCTGGGTTGCAGGCTCTATCAGAGTCAGCTGATCAATGATTCTTCATCATTAATGCTTTCCTCTCTCTCTCTCTCTCTCTCTCTCTCTCTCTCTCTCTCTCTCTCCTTTCCTCTCTAAAATCAATAAAAAAAAATATATATATATATATATTTTAAAAGGTGAGATCCAGGTAGAGGTGGTCACCTGCCCAAGTCAATACTTGGGTGGAGAAACCAGGCTTGCAATCCAAGTACCTCTGGGCTCTTTTCCCACAAGACGCCTCCTCTTGAAGGCTGTTTCCACTTCTAGTTTCCTGTCATTCTATATGCACAATGGCCTTGGTCATTGGGGCGTCTGAGTGTGAAGGCCAAGGAATGCCTACGCAATCAGCAAACAGCCAACAGCCGGCAACGTCACCCAGAAGTGGCCGATGGGTGTGCACAGAAGGAAGCAGAGGTCAGAGGGTGGTGGCCATGAAACCGTGACATTGACTGGCCGTCCAAGGAGGTTAATGAGAGGTAATCCAGCAAATCACTGTCCAGTAAGCCAGGTGTCAATACTGAGTAAAATAATTGGACCGATGTACCCAGCGAAAATCCGTAAGCATTCGAGAGATAATGGAACAGTGAGTGATAAGGAGCACAAGGTGCATGCAGAACAAATCATTCTGGACAACTTGACAGCTTTTCCTGACAAAATTATGAAATTAGTGGTGGAAGGAGATGTAGCAAAGGTTATACGCATCTGAGATCCGGCGAAATATCGAATAAGGCCACATGTGATGTTCAACTTGCCAAACTCATCACAATTGCCTCCGATTCCAGCAGAAAGGGTCTAATTCTAACCATTGATTAAGCAAATGGAAAGAGGGAGGGCTCCTGCCTAGCCTTCTCTTGAAGAATTTGGAAATCTCAAGACAGAAATCAAAGAGAGACTGTTCTATGCTGTTAGGTGCAGTAGGAATGAAATAGCTAATTGTTGCGATAATTACTATACACGAAAAAGCCAGTTACACGTTAAGTTTGATATTGCAGGACCTTGTAACACGCAGAACGCCACCTCAATTTCCCAGCCTCGGTTCCTTCCTGCCACCCTCCCCATAATCCGTGTGCCCTTCCCACCTGCTCGTGTTTCTCTAGCATTCTCTGACCTCGGTGCCTAGCGTAACAGCAAATTCTAAATATTGATTTATTTCCTAGTGATCTTCAAACACCAGGAAAGATACCACTATCTTTGTTCACGTCCCAGACTTTTTTTCCCATTTCCCCAGAGTGACACAAATTTTCACCAAAGCCCTGTGCCGTTTATGGCACTCCCGAGCCAACATCAGGTCCAGGGTCCTCCCATGTCCATCAGGGGGCAATCATTAATTTATTCATTCATTTACCTTTTCAGTAACTTTTTTCATCATGTCAATAACATTTCTGTCTCGGCCATTCTCTCATCTATCTCACTAGTCACTCATTTATCACTTCATGAATCCATTCATAGGTTCACTCATTTACACATGTATTCTCATATATATATTCATCTACCTATTAATCATATTAAAATATATTCATAGATACGCATCCACTGCCTAGGCCATTCCATTTTTCATTCTCATCAGTCCCCTCATTCGCTCACTCATTCACTCATTCATGTATTGAGCACCACAATGTTCACTGGGTGCTAAGTCAGGATCTGACTTACCCACTAATGTACTAGTATAATAGGTGTGGCATCTACTTTTAACAAAATTCACAAGCTGGGTAGAAAAGGTGAAGGGGTTAAAAAGTAGAAATTGGTAGGTACACAACAGTCACGGGGATGTAAAGCACAGCCTAGGGAAGATGGTCAATAATATCGCAGTAACTAAATACGGTGCCAGGTGGGTACTTGAAATACCAGGGAGAACCCTTTGCCAAGTATATGATTGTCTAACCACTACACTGTACACCTGAAACTCATATGAAATAATACCGAATGTCCACTAGAGTTGAAAAATTAAACTAAAAAGAAATTCTCAAGTCGGTCAAAAAGACAGAAACAAACATATAATTGCAAATGCTGTGTGGTCGGGGTGGAGCACAGGAGGGCAGGAAGTTGAAAAAAAAGGAATCCATACATCCCAGCCCCCCTATAAGCTTTAAAGGCTCCTTCCTTGCAATGGATGATGAAACCACATTTACTTAGTAAGTAAACTCATTTGAGACCTGAGCCCAGGCATCCTCTTCCCACCACTCAAGCGCGTGACCACTCTGTGTTCACGGTCTATCACCAGTGCCCATAGTGCAGACTAGCATTTCAGGGGGGAGTGACGTGGGTGAAATCAAATCAGAAAGGTGTGAGAAGCAACTGGAAAGGGAGGAAGTAGAAACTACAAGTTTCTATTAAGGAGTGTGTCCTTCAAAGCGAGGAAAGAGAAGGTTGTGACTGAACTGGGGCTTAGGATCGAATCCTAAACAGAACATCAAAAGAATCTCATTTGGTGCAGCCACTGTGGAAACCAGTATGGGGGGGGGGTCCTCAGAAAAGTATAAATGAAATTGCCTTATGACCCAGTGATCCATTTCTGGGTATATATCTGAAGAAACCCAAAACATCAATTAAAAAGAACACATGCACCCCCATGTTCACTGCAGCGTTATTGACAATAACCTAGACATAGCAGTGATCTAAGTGCCCATCAATAGACAAGTAGGTAAAAACGCTGTGGTACATAGATACAGTGGAATATTACTCGGCCATACAAAAGAATGAAATCTTACCATTTGCAATAGAATGAATGGACCTGGAGGGTATTATGCTCAGTAACATAGTGAAAGACAAATATGTATGATTTCACTTATAGGTGGAATCTAAAGAACAAAACAAATGAATAAACAAAATTGAAATAGACTCATCGATACAGAGAGCAGACTCATGGTTGCCAGAGGGGTGAGAGGCTGGACGATTGGGTGAAAAAGGTGAAGGGACTGAGAAGTACAGGCTGGTAGTTACAAATTAGTCATGGGGATGCAAAATACAGCACAGGGAATGTAGCCAATAATACCGTGATAGCTATGTGTGGTGCCAGGCGGGTACTAGAATTATCAGGGGGATCACTTCATAAATTATACACTTGTCTAACTACTATGCTGTACATCCGAAACTAACACAAAACAATAAAAGTGTGAACAGTAATTGAAAAAAAAAAATAAGAAGAATCCCATGCGTAAGGACAAGCATGTCCTTCTCTGCAGCTTTCTTCCATGCTCTTCCCTTAACTGTCTTCATTTCTGCTGCCCCCACCATGACCGTGAGCTGTTTTATGTTCTTCTGTAAATGCGTGGACTTCACACACAGCCTGTCGTATGTAGTTGCTAAGTTAATACTTATAGAACAAAGGTCACAGGCTGTTCAATGGATTCACACACCACCCGGAACCACTCTTTATAGAGAGGAGAGGGGAGCAGGTCGGCTGAGTTGGGGCTGCCCACGGAGCAGCCAGTATAACCAGTGGGGTCCTGCCAAGCTGGGGAAACAGAGGGAGAGGCGTGGGAGAGCCAGAAAGGTAAGCGAAGTCAAAGGTGATAGAAAGTGTAGCGTGAACACAGGGTAAAACTGAACTCGGGCTCAGCCACAGGATGAAAGCAGGGGACTGGAGTGGCTGTGTAGGATTATCTCGTAGAAAGGACACCAGCCACAGAAAAGGAACCCAATCAGCCAATGTCATGAGCCTGCATTGTTTGCACAATTTCCTGGAAATGTGCACTGGTTCAGGAGCGCCAGCAGAGAAAACAGTGTAAGGGGCGTGGAGAAAATGAAGGCTTTCGCTTCAGAGGGGTGGGTTTTATTAGAACTGTGGTTAGTCCATTGAACAAAAAGCTCGTTAGAAAGTCGCTGGGGCTCTCAAAAGTATTACCCATTTTCGTAATTGCATTCCTTCCGATTCCTCCATGGGTTTCTCGGCGCTGCCTGCACACTGCGCCTATTAAAGGTGTGTGGGGAGAAATAGCTTCTGGCTCACTTGTCATGTGAACCCGGGGCCAGACGCCTGCATTCCACATCCCGCACGTTGTTAAAAGGAAGAAAAAGGGGCACATTGGTCCAAATGTAAAGACCAAAGGGCAGGTGGTGATTTGCAGCGGGTGCTTGGACGTACATATCGCGACAAGCGGAGGAACCAGAGCATCAGCCACCTCCAGATTTCACAAGGTCACGCGGCTCATTAGGGGCAGAATCAACATCCAAACCCCAGTTGGTCTGAGGGCAAAGCCCATGTCCTTTTCCAGGGCCCCATGCTGCCCCCAACAATGGATCAATTTTGTAAAAGGGGAGATTCCTCCTTCAGGTTGGCAACCTAGGACTTGGGGGAGGGAGGGAGGAGGGGGCAGGAGGAGAAAGAATAATTTTGCACTAGTTTCAGACTCAAAAAAAGATTACTCTCCAGCTGTCAGCTGAGCCCACAATCACCGTGGAGTTTTATTAAGGAGCAAGAGCCGGAGATGAGGGAAGTGACAGATTTAAAATTAACTTGCCAAACTCCCCATCAATATTGTGACAGTCCCCAAGCACCAGTTCAGCGACCCAGTGTGGCAACTTGACAATATTAACATAACTTTGTTGGAACAAAATCTTCCCCTCTGTCTTTTCAAGAGGAGCTAATTTGGGGGGCGACAGGTATTCTTCTTTTTGGCACTTTTGTGACAGGCCCCTTTGGGCCAACCCAGGAATGCCTGTTTCATATACTTCCATTCTTCTTCTCTCTCCCTGGGACCGTTGCCCACAGCAGGATGGCAAAGTGACTCAGAGAGATGAGTCTCCCCTTTAGGGGCCTACCAAGCGAACAAAGACCAGGGAAGGGACCCCTACACCGGCTGCTTCCTGGACACTGATGTGAGTTCCCTGTAGTCTTTACGCTTGGAGCAATGTGCTCTCTGTACCAACTCTTATCAGCTCACCAGTCTGTCCCCTTTCTGTCCTTCACCCAATAACCTCTTATACCCCAGCTTCGACATTACTTCCTGAAGAGCAGCTGGACTCTGAAACCCACGTGGGTCCCCGATATTTGTCCCCAGGGCACCCTGACTTCCCCATGTTACCTGGCACAGCTCACTTGATGAAATTTCACTTGAATAAACATCTGTCTTTTGTCATCTATGATCTCAGTAGGTAGACTAAATAATTTATCATGTAATCCAGGTGACTTTTATCTGGGATAAATGCTAAGCCAGACAGGGCTCTGGGACAACAGGCATAAACTAGAACTGTCCTAGTCAAACTGGAATGTAAGGTCACCCTACCAATACCGGCATATCCTACAACCGCCTGGTTCTCTTTGTGTCTCCATCGCTTTGCACAGTGATTAAAACTTACCAAATGTAGATATATTAGTTCAGTGAATGCACGTAATAGTTTCTTTATCCTAAAGATAAGCTCATGGAACCTTCCTGTCTTCCTTCCTTCTTTCCTCCTGCCTTCCAAATTGTTAGTCAACTTCTATGCATTGAACCCTGTTTCTTTTTTATCGCCGGGCATACAAATAAACATGCTTTAGCCTGGAGGATGGAAAGGGACAATAAACAGAATGTCCTGAGCATCTACCATGGGTTAGTGGATTTAAACACTGTGTGTTATTTAGCTACCAGACCAATGAGGTAGTTAAATATATTCACCTTGTAAAAAAAAAAAAAAAGAACAATGAAGTTCAGAGAGGGCAGGTGACTTGACCAAGGTCACACAGCGAATAGCAGCAGAGGTGAAATTTAATTCCAGGTCTGCCTGAGTCCAAGCCATGGTCTCATCATCCAGCTGTGCCAACGGCCTCAGCTTCCTAGAGGGAAGGTGAACTATGAGCAGTGCGGGGTAGAAAGTGCTGTGAGGGAGGGTGGGTCCAGGTCTGCAGACGGAGTTAAAGCTTCTCTGACCCACCATCTCATACGCTTTGTACACAAACTTAAAGAAAACCAACTGCTCACTCTGAGCGCCAACAACTGTTGAGACCGTAGTTGTGAGAAACTGCTAGGTCGCAGGGATTTATAGTAACGAACGGTCAAAAAGGTCCCAGGTCTCTCTTCAGCAGGGAAGGTAGACATTAAAGGACCACACAAATGTTAAGTTTTTACAAATGTTTCATAGGAAAAATAGCACGAGGACCAGACACAGGGGTTTTTTTTCATCATTATTTTCATGGAAAGGGAAACTGAGGCTGGGTGGATAAATGATCAAGTTGACATTGCAGAGGTGTGAGATTTGAACCCAAATCCACTTGACCCCAAAGCCCAAGTTGCTCTTCATCCCCCCCTTTCCTTCTGAACAATGTGGTCACGAAGCCATTAGTGGGCCACAGCACATCCCTCGCCACCACTGTCTCAGCTCTGTGACCTCGGGGTCTCCATACACAGGTATCCAGAGTGGATACAGCACGGACTCATCTCCATGAACTTGCTGTCAGGATTAAAGCCTGTGAAGCACTTTGCAGAGTGCCTGACCCATGGCGACGTGCTCAGGAAACAGCGATCCTTATCATCACATGATTCTCTGGCAGCGTGGATGGACTGAGCGCGCTAATTGGGTGGTCCATCACACATATAAGGTCCTGCGTCGTTAGCTACCTTTTAACGTGGGCGTATTTTTAGAACGTTTTTCCCACTCTGCTCCCCATCCTCAAGTCCCCCAGCCTAGCACAGCGACACCAGGGAGTGGAGTGGGTGACCAGGTGGTGGATGAGGGGGCAGGAATGGCCACCTGAGGATGGGTTTCGGGTCACACTGCCTACATTTCCATCCTGGCTCCCCCACTGGCAAGCTGAATGCTGCTGGGAAAATGAGTGTCAGAGCCTCTCCATGACACTGTTGTAAGAACTCAATGGGTTTCACGGGGTGCAGCTGCCCCCTGGCTCCACCTCTCTGTCCCCGGGAGCTGGCTGCCCTCCTCCTTGGCCCCGGATGGCTCTCTCTCTCTCTCTCTGGCCTATGAGAAGAGGGCCCCCAGGCTCAGGGCTGGGGCTGGCTCTCCACTTCTCTCTCTACTCCCTGCTGAGTTTGTCTCCTCTCATTTCTTTTTATATCATCTATATGCTAAACAATTTGCAATTTGCATTTCAAGCCTGGCCTCTCTTGGGGACCGGCATATCCAGCTGGCTTCCTGACATCTCCATGAGGGTATACATTAGACATGACAAGATGATGGCGATGAGTACCTGAAGTTTTATTACACTATCATCGGCTTTTATAAACGACTGGGATTTTCCACAAGAAAGTTCATTTTTAACATGCTCGGAATCGAATGTCTGTTTATGCTCCCCTCCCTATGCCAGCTCCTCATATGGTCATTTTTGTCTCTGTCGATGGCACTTCTATCCGTCCAATTGCTCAGGCTAAAAGCCAGGAGCCAAACCTGCCTCGCCCTCCTCTTCCTCATCCGTACATTCCGTGGCTCTGCCCTGAGAATACACCCAGAATCTGCCCACTTTTCTCCGTGTTGAATCCTACGACCACGCTCCATGGTCGTCCACCTGGACCCCTGCAAAAGCCCGGGGATGTCTTTCTCTGCTGCCACCCTGCCCGCCAGCATCTATTCTTCTCACCCCTTTAAATATCTGAGCGAGGTCATAGCCCTTTTCCGCTCAACCCACACACTGGCTTCTTCCAAAGTACTGCACTCACGTGACTCCCAGGACTCGACACTAATTGCCATGCTGCCTACTCGATGTCCATTGCCTTTTCATCTACAACCTGTTCTCCTACCACTTGCCTCCCCTCTATGCCTACGCTCCATCCAGCGGGCTGCTTTTTGTTCATGGAACATGCCAAGGGCCTGGGAACCTGCTGTGCCCTCAGCCCGGAAGCTCTCCCCAGGACAACTGCAAGGCTCACTGTCTCACCCCTTAAGGTCCCTGCACACCTGTTACCTTATCAAGAGCTCTTCCCTAGATAAACAATCCAATCAAAAAATGGGCAAAGGACCTAAATAGACACCTTTCAAAAGAGGACATTCAGAAAGCCAAGAGACATATGAAAACATGCTCAAAGTCACTAATCATCCGAGAGATGCAAATCAAAACAACAATGAGGTACCATCTCACACCTGTCAGACTGGCTATCATCAACAAATCAACAAACGACAAGTGCTGGAGAGGATGTGGAGAAAAAGGAACACTTGTGCACTGCTGGTGGGAATGCAGACTGGTGCAGCCACTATGGAATACAGTATGGAGTTTCCTTAAAAAACTGAAAATGGAACTCCCATTTGACCCTGTGATCCCACTTCTAGGAATATATCCCAAGAAACCAGAAACACCAATCAGAAAGGATATATGCACCCCTATGTTCATAGCAGCACAATTCACCATAGCTAAGATCTGGAAACAGCCTAAGTGCCCATCAGTAGATGAATGGATTAGAAAACTGTGGTAGTACATATTTATCTGCCAATTGCCTCCTACACTAGAATGTAATTCACGAGGGCAGGATTTTTATGAGTTTAGTTCGCTGTTGTATTCCGGTTTCCTCATGAGTGGCATACAGAGGTTGGCCAAAGTAGGTTTCACAGTTGTTTGTGTAGAAAAAATATACAAGACAAGAATAAATAATAACACAAGAATAAACTCTGTGTTTCCCATTACTCACAACTGTAAACCTTCTTCAGCCAACCCCACATCATAGGTACTCAATGAATGTTTTTAGATACAATGGTGCCTGGTGCAGGGTCAGTCCTGCATGTCATTGCTAGCATCATTACCATGGTTACCACTACCACTCCTATCACTTTTACTGGTACTAGACCCCTTACATTTATTATCTTAGCTGTCTCACAGCAACACAATGAGACTTAACGACCCTGATTTTACCTATGAGGCGACTAGGCTGAGAAAGGTGACATCACGTGAATGAGGCCCAACAGCCCAGAGGCAGAACCACCCGTCTCCAAAATGCCGTTCTCTCCACCTCCCTGGAACCCCTACTTTTTCCAGGGGGGGCATAGTATTCATCAATGGGATTCCTATACTAGAATGTTTCCTGTGTCAGTGTTCAAAGTCTGTCTATGGAAGACCTTTAAGATATATCACTAAGTGGGGGAAAGTGAAAAACAATGTACTTTATGAATCTTTTATGAAATAACAGGGGCAGGATAATATTTAATCTTACTTGCTCGGACTTACATACCAAAAAACAAAACAAAACAAAACAAAAACCCCCACACACCACACTGGAAAGACACCTAAGATACTAATAAAAATGGGTGGAGGTCGGGAGAAAGGGATGGGAGGAAACAGGGAAAGGAGTGACTCTCCTCACTGAGTGTCTCTCCTCACTGAGTGTCTTTAATACTCTTTGTTTTTGAACTTTGTGAATTCAGTGTCTACAAAGAAAAATAAGCCAACCACATTGCCACAGCCAAGAGGAACCCAAGGAGACAGACAATAAGGATAAGGAAGTGACTAAGCAAACTCCAGACAAGCTTTGCCCTGGCTCTGGGTCCTTGACCTCTCTTCTCTAGTGGTTCTCAACCTTCTGGCCCTTTAAATACAGTTCCTCATGTTGTGGCCCAACCATAAAATTATTTTCGTTGCTACTTCATAACTGTAATGTTGCTACTGTTATGAATCATAATGTAAATGTCTGATATGCAGGATGGTCTTAGGCGACCCCTGTGAAAGGGTCGTTCAACTGCCAAAGGGGTCACGACCCACAGGTTGAGAACCGCTCTCTTAGAGCATTTTCTCTGACAATGTTTCACTGTAAATTCTGTCTCTGCCCCTTTAACATGTAATTTATTTTTATTTATTTTTAAAATGTATTTTTCTTTATTGTTGAGGGTATTACAGATGTCCCTCATTCCCCCCCCATTTCTCCCTCCACCCAGTTCCCACCCCACCCCACTGTTGTCTCTGTCCATGAATTATGCATATATGCATATAAGTTCTTTGGTTATTCTATGACCATAAATCTTTTTAAAAGCCTCCTGCCAGTTTTATAGCCCAGCAACGTCTTTCTCAAGGACCTGGGAGCCCCCTCTTTGAAACGTAATCATCAAGGAGGATGCAGAAAAACACTTTTGCAAATTCCAGAGTAACTGCCACGTACAGGACATGGCCCGTCGGGAAGTCCAGCAGCGCTTTTCCACGCTCACCACAGCCCTGAAAACACTCCTGCCCTTGTTTCAATGGGAGGGAGCTCAGACCTCTCTCCCCTTGCAATGGCCTTGAATATAGTCCTCCCTTCCTGCCCGGGGTAATTTTTGCTTTGATAGTCATAACACCGCGTAAGATCCTGGATCAGAAAAAAAAAGGACAATAGGTAAAAACCAAGGTAATCTAAGCAACTGACTTTATTCAAGGCTATTGCAAGAGGGCTATTGCAATCTAACACAGACTGAGATAATACCAAAAAGAAGTATATTCCTTCCTACTTTCTACCATGTCTGACTGTGTGAGTCTTGTTCAGTTTGCATGTCCAAAACCTGGCACATAATAAATACACGATGTATAGTTATTGGCTGAACCATAAGGTGAAAGGCAATTTAACTGCAATGAAGTTTAATTTCCAGAGAAGCTGGCACCTCCTTTGCAAATACAGCTGTGGCACACCTGTATGGCCTCAGGCGTGTACATTCCCAGTGGCTGGGTCCTCACGACCTGCTTAGGAGCAGTTTGGAAGAAACAGACACTTAAAGGGGTATCGCTTGGTGTAACTATTCTCTGAACTAGGGAGATGGCATGGAAGGTGAAGCCTTCATCCTCTTTCTTCCCTTCCACTCTGGAAAGCACCCAAAGCAAGTTACAGCCGCTTCAAGGTCACAGCCAGTGCCAGGACCCTCACAGAGAATAGAGAGGCAGCTGGCTGATTTGAGGGTCATAGTTCTTCCAAAGTGGTCAGGGGTAGACTGAACTAAATAGGACCGGGCTATCCGAATGCCTGCCGCTCCAGCCCCGAGCGTTTGCCTGCTAAGTAACTGCACATTTAGTGGGCTCCTCGGAGGATCTCAGGAGACATGAAAGTACATGCTCATGTTAGACTCAAGAGCCACATTTGAGGTGTGCCACTAGGTTATCATTAACGGTAATTATTCAGTGGCGATGTTACATAAAACCACAGCCACTGCCCTTGGAGATTTCGGTATTAATTCATATCCAATAAACCGTGATCATGGCTTTCATCAGAATTGTTACTAAGTATATTTCTATTCAGGGCACCTCCCTGAAATGGAAATATTTCCCGAAAAATTAATTATCTTGATACACACGCGTAGGCCGATTGATGTGATCTTAGAATAGACATGCCTTTTCATTTCTCTGGAAGGAATACAAAGAAAGCAAATGCTGGTGAGTTAGCATCCGCATGATCTCGAGCGTGCCAGCAGACACACTCCAGCACAAGGTTTCGAAGTAAGTGGTAACCCACAGATCCTCAGATTCATGCTAGGAAAATGTCACTAACATTTGCGTATGTCCCTGCACTTTACAAAGCATTTTAACCTGACTTTTCTCATCACCTCTCCCTCCCTATGATAATTACCCTCTAGAGCTGGTATTATCATGTTCCCGGATTTAGTGGTGAGCAAACTGGGCTTAGAAAGGTTGTAAGACTGTGCAAAGTCTTACGGCCATAAATGGTCCTGTTCCTGTGATCCTTAAGCAACCCTTTGCGTTTGAATGCCCATCCTTCATCACGACTTACCTCTGCAATTCCATGATCCAACTGGATGCTCATGTCTGCAGATGCTCTGTGCTCTTACTTGCCTGGAGCCCTCTCCCACCTGGCTAACTGTGAACCATAGCCTATAGGTGTCTGCCAGCATCTCTTTCAGGAAGTCTTTCCTGCCTCTCACCCACACCAACGCTGGACAGCGGCTGGACTGCTTAAGAGTAAGAACCTTGACTATCTCCTTCATGTCTCCACCCCCAGTGCTTAATAACTCTTAGGCGCTGGACAGAAAAACTAGTTAAGTGAGAAAAAGTGGTAAAAGCCAAGAGGGGACTCTCTGACCCCAAGTGCAGTCCTTTGGCCCCATCCCACACCCTCCTGTAACTAACAAAACGGCAATGACAACACCACATGGCGTCTGAGGGGCTATGATTTCTGCAGTGACCTACCAGGGTTGCCTTAGCAAAATGCAAACCGAGTCCGATTTCAGTGCTGTGGCTTCCATTGATTCAGGATGCCTAATCCTTGGCCAGGGGATGGGCCGGCTTGTACCTTTGGAGTGTTTATTTATAAAAGAGATTGCTAAGCACATTAGTGCATTAGCAGTGCAAACAAGATCCCCAGGAAAGGCAGGAGATACTTAGAACAAACTGCCTGGAGTCGCTCTGGAAGCACCCATTATGACCACACAATCGCTGTGCTAATGACAACTGCTCTGCTAGTGACAGCCTCTGTGCTAATTAGCATCTATCCTTATCTGTGGGGCAGGTTCCCCAGTGGACTCTCCCTTCCGAGTACTCAGCCCAGCCTGAGTTACTGCCTGCGCTGGTGTGGAATGAAATTGCTGTGGTTCCTTTAAAAATGGTCTCTGCTTCAGATGTCCCAGTGATTCAGATGGGCTTCCCTCTCCCGGAAAAAGGACATCGTCAGGGATTTTGAAGCCAGAAAATTAGAAATAAAACCGAAAGAAAAAAAAAGAGGGGGGAAGAGAGATGTGAAATGGACCTGGTTGCTTTGGTTGTTTTAACACCTTCTGCAGACTAGACACACAGTTTTAGGTTACTTGGAGGACATTCAGAAAATACTACGTCTAATTTGTTTTCTTTATAAAATGGCCGTGTTTGGTATATTCAGAGATGTGGACATGGAGAATGACACTTAAAAAAAACTTGAAGTGGCTATTTTTCTTTCTTTTCTCACTATAATCACCGAGAAAGATTAGAGGGGTCTTATTTAAACATGAATTGCGACTTCCTGCTCCCAGGAAGACACCAGAAAACCAAAGCTATGGAGGCCACTTAATAAGAGGTGACTCAGGGCCTTCCGCTAGGGAGCAAGTGGCTGCCGCCAGCGAGAGGCAGCCTTCCTCCAGTCCTCACAGAGAGCCCTCTGCCAGGCCTGGCGTGGGCCAGGAGTGCCTCATCCTGCAATCACACATCTTACCCCACACTGTCCTCTTCCGTGGCTCAGTATGCACTCGTGATAAGCAGATGGACTGAAAAGCGCCATCCAGGCAAATCTTTCAGGAGCTCCTCGAGCTCGTTGTAGGCCGCTCTTGGAAGCTCACAAGCAAATAGCTGCTGCTGGCAGAACCCTCTCACTTTGGATAGGGCTTTTGCAAAATCTACCTGTGCAACTCATGCAGCCCCCATTCCCTAGCAGCCTCTCCTCCCTGCCATGGCTGAGCCTCCGGGCTCAGTAACAGGTCTGGACTGATGTTTATCTAAATCCAGGCAATCTGTAACCAGAGCTGAACTTTCTTACAGGAACCAGGTGTGATGGATGAGAATGGGGGAGGGAAGGAAGTAAAAATCAAACCACCAAACCACCAAATACCACCAGCCTTTGATGAGTTCATCTCACTCTAACAGTCTGCCAATTCCCACACTGATCAAGAGCTGAGGGGAGCCCAGCTGGTGCGGTTCAGTGGTTGAGTGTCAACCTATGAACCTGGAGGTTACGGTTCGATTTCTGGTCAGGGCACATGCCCAGATTACGGGCTCAATCCCCAGTGTGAAGAGCGCAGGAGGCAGCTGATCAGTGATTCTCTCTCATCACTGATGTTTCTCTCTCTCCCTTTCTTTCTAAAATCAAATATATATATATATATATATATATATATATATATATATATATATATATATGTATATATTTTAAGAACTGAGGGGAGGGGATTCTGAGAGTGACCCCGCATGCTCACCAGGACCAATACAGAGCAGCGCAAGGGATTACTGCCAACAGAGCTTGATCTCACTTACTGGGTTCCGGGGCAATTCGGGTGTGATCTTTGACTCTTCATGTTTCCACAGAACTTGACAGTTTACTAAAGATTTTATGTCCATGCATCCCTGTCTGAACTGGACTCCTCATCCAGAACTCTCCTGGCAGCAGCCAGTCTCTTAAAACAACCCTTATTGCCTCCTGGAGATAAATTCCCTTGTGACTGTAGTATGAGCTCTGTGTCCTTTTATTTTATTTTACTGTAGAGAGTAAGACACATGCTGTTCTCCATCACTGGAGGCCTCTCCTTTAACCCTTCCATCTTTCACACCTCTCTAAAACTTTCCCCTTCTCCCCCTCCATCGCTTTAACCCTGTCCCCGGTCAACATCACTTTCATTCCTTCTGTGCTTGCCCGTCCCTGCTGCAGCCCAGACTTTCACTGAACGCCTCCTCTACCTTGGTCTCTCTCTATGTCTTGTCTCGTCCCTTGGTCTCTCTCTATGTCTCGTGTCTCTCTCTCTCTCTCTCTCTCTCTCTCTCTCTCTCTCTCTCTCTCTCTCTCTTCCCTTTATCACTCTTGCCCGTCTCCATCTCTGTGTGTGTGTCTCCTAGAGTGTGCCACAGTTAACCTTCACACTAGGTGGCTGGCTGATAAATCCTGGACTTGTCAAGGTCCTAACCACGTCTACACGCTCATCTCCCAGAGACAGGCAGCACCCTACATGTGGCTACCTGAAGATGTGGCCAGAAATGGGGTCCTTCCTGCAAAATCAGGCACATGGGGGCTTTGCCTTAGACCCCTGCTTGGTTATGAATCTGACATCTCCCTAGTGCCCTTGGGTCCTCCCTCTCTGCTGAGTCTCACCACATGCTAACAAGGGCTATTTCCAAGTTATACGCATCCCTTACGACAGAACCAGTAACCAGGAAACTGGTTCAGGAGTCAGAAACTCTAACTTTTAATGTCGAGGGGCCCACATCAAGGTGACCACTGGGCAAGTTATAGTGGTTCCTGGGCCTCAGTGTCTCCATCTGCACCACAAGGAGTTAGTTCTGAACCGGTTAATCTTTCAATGATTGTCCAGTTCGGAAACCTGGAACCTGAGGCTTTTTCTAAAGCAGAAATCTGGGACGTCTTTTGGAGACTCACTAGAGGATGTGAGAATGCAGACCTGTCTCCTCTCAGCAGTTGCTGGGTACAGGGATCTGGGCAGGGGCAGGGAGAACGAAGCAGAGCTGCAGCGTTCACACTGGGGACTCAGCGGGGAGAGAGTTGGAAAGCCCACACCAGGCAGCTGTCAGGAAAGAAGGCATATGGCAGGACAGCTGGTGGGGTGCCTGCTGGCTACTCAGGAGGGCTGGACTGAAGATGACTTGCAGGAGGGAGGGAAAGGAGGTGAGAAATGATGACTGCCTTTGATGCTGAAAAATCTGCAGGCCTGCCTTCTGGAACTTGGGGGACAAGGGAGCTACAGTGCTCCCCTAAACCCCCATAACCTGTCCGGGGCTCAGGGAGGGAGACTTGAAAGAGGTGAATTTAGACTCATCAGAACTGCCTTAGCAAGTGGCTCCAAGAAGTGTCATGGTCTGGAGATGGAAATAGTTGCAAAGAAAGTTTAAGTGAAGCCAGTGATGAGAGAGCTTACGAGAAATGGGCTACTGAGTTAATAATAGTCTGGGAAGTTCTCTAAATCTGGAGGCTGTTATCCAAAGAAAAAGAGTGGGCTGTTCACTATACTCCCCTCCAGGAGCAAATCAGGGCAGACACCTCAGATTGAATGGTTGGGAACAATGGATAGCATGTGAGGCTGAATAAAAACGCCTCATGGGGATAAAACTGTCTGAGCCTGGAGACTCCCCTGCCAGGCTTTAAGGAGCCATGCTCTCTCTTTCTGCAGTCTGTTGGGAGGAGGAAGGCAATCCCTCTGGGCCATCAGGAGATCTTGATCATGGGCTAGCTCGGCAGTGACTTGCTTTGTAACCTTAGCCAAGTCCCTTCCCCATACATAAACTAAGACCCGGGGATTCCATGAAGCCATTCAAGATCTAACATCTTGCCCCGGCCAGTGTTACTCCATGGTTAAAGTGTCAGCCTGCACACCAGAGGGTTAGGGGTACAATTCCTGGTCAAGGGCACGTAGCTGGGTTGCAGGTTCAATCTCAAAATCTCCAGCCCTGGTTGGGGCACATACATGCAGGAGTCAACCAATCAATGTCTGTCTCTCTCTCTCTCTCTCTCTCTCTCTCTCTCTCTCTCTCTCTCTCTCTCTCTCTTCTCTCCCCACACCCCTTTCCCCCTCCCTTTCACTCTCTCTAAAAATCAATGGGAAAAAAAATATCCTCACTCCTCGGGTAAGGATTAAAAAAAAGATCTAGCATCTTACTACCCAATGGACCAAGCTAATCTTCATACAAGAGAATGAGAGCTAGTGCACTTGGTCACTTATCACATGCAGCCACTCTGATAGTAGCTGTGAAAAATCAAACCACATAAAGCATACACTGTGCCTATCACAGTGCCCGGCACCTGATGCAACATCCCTTCATAAAGGAGGCAGGAGGACTATGCTTGTCATGTGTGGGACCAGGGTTTGGAGCAGGTCTTTCTGGGGATCTGTTTTCCTGACTCTACCCTCTGCTTATCCATATGTCTGAGCTTCTTCCTAGACAGGAAAATGGCCTTATGGCTCTTTTCCCTCTTCCAACTCCGCATCCTCTGAGAAGCCGTTTATCAAAACATCGGTTGCATTTTTATACACTAATAATGAACTATCACAAAGGTAGACTAAAAAAAAAAATACCCAATCCCATTTACAGCTGCATCAAAACATACAATACCTAGAAATAAATTTAACCAACAAGGTAAAAAATCTGTACACAAAAATTGTAAGACACTCCAGAAAGAAACTGAAATAGATACATACTGGTATAAATGGAGGCATAATCAAGATCATGGATAAGAAGAATTAATATCATTAACATGTCCATACCACTCAAAGCAATCTCTTGATTCAACGTAATTCCTATCAAAATACCCATGCTGTTTTTCACAGAACTAGAGCAAAGAATCCAAAAATGTATATGGAACCACAAATCATTCCTTATAATTCCTCTCAAAACGCTTCCCATGGGAACTCCTTGGAAATCACTGGCATTCCTTGGAACACCATTTTGCAAATTAAATTTTCATATATTTCTTTCAATAGCATGAAATCTGCAAGCTGGTAAATTCCTTTCTTAGCTACAAGAGGCAATTTATTTTTTTTCACACAGCATTATTCTATCCATCATGATTCTCAAGGTAGAGTTTCATAGATTTTATTAAAACAACAGAAAACCAGTATTGTAAAATCTCAGTGTCAAGTAATTCATCCAGATTGTCCTTAAATTTCTCCCAGAGTTTTTCCATAAACCAGCATTCAGCTTCTGCTTGAGCCTCTGAGTAGCAGAAAGCAATTTTCTGGGAACTGGAGGGCTTGGCTCGGCCACTAAATTGCTGTATGGCTGCCAGTCACTCTATCACCCTTGACTGATCCTTCAACCTTACCCTTTTGCCTGCAATTGCTCACTGGGCCTTGTCCATTATACCTCACAACTATCTCCCAACATTCCTTTTTATCTTCAATATTATTCCCATCATCCTGCTTCAAGGTGGCTTCAACCACAGACACCTTACTGACCCTTCATTCCACTCTTCCTGCCCCCTCATCACAATCTACTTCAGAGAAAGCCACCACAAGGGTGGAAATTACAATGCAGTCAAGACATGCTCCCCTCCCTTAACCAGTAAGAGCCCTCCCATCTATTAGAATAAAGACCAGGCCTGCAAGGCTCCCGTGACCTGCCACCACTTACTGAGCTGGTTTTGCTGCATACCATCCCCCCTCATTTGCTCAGCTCCAACCTCACCAGCCTTCATTGCCTGAAGTTTTAGAGAGTTTTTCCTTTTCAGAATATATGTCTCCGCTTGAGACCTTTCCTAAGGCTAACTCCCCCTCATCTTCCAGGTATTAGTTTAATAACACGTCATGTACAAAGTAGACCCCAAAGCCCTATTACTGTGTTCTAGTCCAACAGATGTGCTCCGCCCCTCTCTAAACTACACCCAACTGCATTAGATCCCATTGCCAATTGCTTTCCTGGAACCCTGTATCTTAACTTCCTAGTACCTACTGCAAATTAAGTAAATGAGAAGATCACAATCATACACACACACTCACTCACACATTCACACTCTCACACACAGACATTCACACTCACACTCATACATTCACACTCACACACATACTCACACATTCACACTTACACACACACACACACACACACACACACACACACACACTCACAAACACAGACTACCTAAGAACCACAGGGTATGGGGCCATTTTCATCTCATTTTCCACTGTATCTCAAGTCACCAGCATGGGACCTGGGACATATTAGATGCTCAGAGTGCGTGTGATCATTACCTAGGTGAACGCTTTTAGGGAATTCACATTACATTTCCATTCTAGTTCTATGAAATGGGAAGCGATGAGGTGTGCTGAGCTAGAGGGTAGGAGCAGGGCTTTGGAGCCAGCCAGGCTGACATGTGAGTCCTCTCTCTCTCATTTGATGGTGACCTTTCCCTCTCTGATGTTAACTGTTCAGGTGTGAAATGAAGGCCATGGGGCCTCCAAGGGTTTTACTGATGAAGCTAAACTGGCATTCTCCTGGCCCTCCCTCTCCCTGGAAGGGGGATATGGGGAAGCCACTAGACATTTCCATTTCTTAGCAGGGTAAAGGGGGTGATCACAGTCCCTGCTCCCTAGGACCATGGTGAGGATGACATGACATAATGGGTCAATGATGCTAAGAATGCCCTCCACATGTGCTGAATTAATGTTAGTGGCCCTTCTTCTTCTTCTTCTTCTTCTTCTTATTATTATTATCATCATCATCATCATCATCATCATAGCTTGATATATAGTAATTCTTAATATATAGCAGCCACTATTACCACTCCAACTACAATAACGACTATTATTAATCTGATGATGGGATAAGGATGATGATTTCTATAAGGGTGATGTTTCTTACTAGCTCTGACTTTTTTTGGTAAAACCTCAAGTGGTGGGGAGAACCTGCTTTGTAATATTCTGTCACATATTCATGCAAAACTGCCTAACAGTATAGTTGTTCTTTTGAAAAAAGAGAATTTCTTATACAAGGAATAGTTCTTCTCCCTCTACATCTTATAGGTCTTCAGATTCAGGCATGGATACATCCCACTCAAGGTCTTTCTTCTCCCAAGAGAACAACCTGTTACTTCAACCTTCCCAGGAGGCCTTTCTCAATGAGACTGCGTGTCCAATCCCCGTATCATTTGGCCAACCCAGTCCCAGTTCTGTTTGCGCTCCTAGGAGAGTGGTCTCATAATTTAGTTTCTCATGTGTCCCTGTATTGGTTAACAGGGAAATGGGTCTTTGACATATTGCTAACAAAAACATAAAGGGGTTTCTAAATAGCTTTACAGAGATTTGGTGCGTGCGTGCGTGCGTGCGTGCGTGTGTGTGTGTGTGTGTGTGCAGATGGAGGAGAAAGGAGAAGGAGAGGTGTTTTAAGAATGTTCAAGAAAATATTAATTCTGCGTATCTCTGGGTAATGGTAATTTTATTTTCTACTTCATTAAATGTCTTTATTTTTGAACTGCTTGACTAGACTACACAGGACACTTATTTTGTAATACACTGAAAGATTAATTAAATTTTTAAAAAACTCCATTAACTATACTTACAGAGGATTTTATATTAAATTGAAAATATGTGGACAGAGTTAGAAAAATGGGAGGGTGGGATGAATAAGGGCTAGCTAGGTCAGAGAAGGAACCTCATGGACTGAATTTTCTGACTTCTAACACTCATGGGCGGGCGTCAGTGAGCTTGGGGAGATGCTTGCCAGTGTAAAAGGACTCGGTTCAATGGTGCCCATGGCTCCTCCCGCCCATATTTTGGGTCAATGACTCAACCAGTGAAGTGCCAAGGATGGCCCCCATACCTAAAGGTCATCTGGAAGACTTGACCTTGGTTCACATGCTGGGTCCGGTTGTTGTAGCCATGTAGCATCTCTCCAAAGAGGGTGTCATTGAATTTGGAGTCGGGCTTGAGGCACTTGGGGCCCTCGCAGACATCGGACAGCATCAGGCAGGATTTCCCATCGGGCGCCAGTTTGTACTCCTCCACGCAGCTGCGTGACAGAGCAGAGCCGAGAGTTAGCGGCGTGTGGGGATGCCCCCGCAGGGGCGACCTGAAACCGAGGCCTCCTTTGCCTGCAAAACAGGTCAGAGTTTAGGAATGGAGACAGCTCTTCTGGCGGGAGTCTATCTAGGGCACAGGTGTCTTGAGAGAAGCACATTAATCCTGCAAATTGGTAAATCCAAGGGAAGTCATTTGTAACATTTCGGAGGAGCTGAGGGGAAACCCAGAGTGCACATTCATGCACAAAGGAAATTTAAAAACAGTTTTCCATGAGCACACAGACTTCCAGGAGCATGACAGACCATTTCACTGGGAATCATTAACTAGCTCCTCAAACCGGAATCTATTCCCAGTGTATCTGTCGACCAAGGTGAAAGACTAGTGCAAAAACAAGGTCTTTATTGCCCTGGTAGCTCAGAGGGGATTCTTCCAGCACCATGGACAGCGCAGGCAGCAGCTGCCACTTCTGTTCAATTAGCAATGTTCACAGCCTCTCCTGGCCTGTAAGGACCAGTCCTGACAGCACCAAGGCCCTGGACATACCTCTGCAGCAGCGCGCTCCTCTATGGACCAAAGAGGCAGCTGAACGGGATGTGGAAGTAATACTTGCGATGTTTGGGTTTGCAGTGGGAAAGGAATCTCTGAAGAGAGGCATGGGGAGAAGGGAGGAAGCATAAAAACCAGCCCCTGACAAACATCAACCCAGAAACGGGAATTCTTTGAGTGTCCACCTGTTCATGGTCCTTTGCTACACACAAGGGATAGAGCACACATAATAAACAAGAGCTGGACAATTGGAGAAACTGTATTAATATCATCTCTGTGTCTTTGGACCTCTCTAAGCCTTGGCAAGTCATTTGACTCTCCAATCTCGTTTCCTCATCTGTGAAATGGGGTAGACACTCCGACCTTCATTGACTAGGGTGCTATGAGGTCCCGTGATACATTGGATGCAAAAACACCCACACAGGAATTGCAGGTCGTTAACAAGGTAACTGTAGGAATGGTGGCAATGGTGGTGTTTCTATTTATTGAGCACATACGATCCACTGGGTACTTTGCATATCAATATTTGATCATG
Source organism: Myotis myotis (assembly GCF_014108235.1). Lineage (NCBI taxonomy): Eukaryota > Metazoa > Chordata > Mammalia > Chiroptera > Vespertilionidae > Myotis > Myotis myotis. The sequence goes on from NW_023416316.1 coordinate 10,551,179, forward strand.
AAAAAAAAAGTAGTATCATCCCTCCTGCCTTACAAAGAAGCAAAACGAGGAGCCAAGAAATAAAGCATGTCACGCCCAAAGTGGCAAAGCTGGCAATCAAATGCAGGTCTCGTCCAACCAATGTGGAGTGGGAAGGTCCGGAAGAAGGCGTGTCCTGGTGCCCTGGTCATGTCTATTTCCCTTTGTGCTTGTCTGTGTTACATGTAAGCAATTAACCTTCAATAAAGTTGCAGTGCAGCTAAAGCGAGTTACAGAAACATGCAGAGTATATAATAAGGACTTGAAAAAGTGTAAATCCATGTATGCCAGGAACTTCCCAGCAAATATGAGAAATGATTTACACACTCATGATTAAGTACTTTTGTGTTGTAAATGATTCAATATTACCAAAGCTTACAGAGCAAAATGTGGAAATTCCTCATTTCCCACGCCACATTTTACTTCCTGTTCTAGTGGTCATCATTGTTAACTATTATGTATTCTTCCAAAGTTTTATCAGTGCATTTAAAGATACACATTCAATATAATTTATATATAAAGTGTCCCCTCAAAATGTATACATACTTTAACAGATAATCTATTACATTTTGAAAAAGAAATGTAATTTAATAAGCACTGCCTTTGTAATTATTCAAAGTGTGTATACATTTTTGGGGACACCCGTGTGTGTGTGTGTGCGTGTGTGTGTGTTGTGAGACACGCATTTGTACCTAATACTATTACTATTTCTTGAAGATCTTTTCAAATCTGTATTCATAGAAATCTTTTTAATAGTTATTTGGCATTGCACATTATAAATGTACCAGAATGCTTTTAACTAATCTTTATTGATGGGCATTTTGGTTGTTTATAGCTGTTTGCTATTACAAACGGCGCCATAATAAAGATCTTTGTACATATATCACTGCACGTGTGTGCATTTCTGTAAGAGAGATTTCTAGAAGAGGGATTGCTGGGTCAATGTTTTAGGGATTTTAAAATTTTGATAGATCTTCTAAATGACTGTCCTCAGAGACTCTACGAGCTTACAATCTGTCACTGATGAATGGAGAAAGCCCACTGCCCACATTTTTCATGTTCATTACTGCCAATCTGGGATGGGGGAAAATAGCGCACTTTTGTTGGGATTTGCATTTCCTGATGACTGGTGAGGTTCACTATCTTTCCATGCCATGGCCTGTGTATTTCTTCGTCTGCAGATTGTCCGACCATATGCGTTGACCATTTTTCTATTGGAATACTTACCTTTTTCCTTACTGACTTGTAGATGTTTTGCCTATTTTGTGAATAGTGACCCTTCTCCTTCCATATATATTGACATTTTCTTCCAGTCTGTACTTGTATTTTAATCTTGCTTTTAAGATCTTATACCCTCTCTATCCTGGCTAGTCCTTTATTGCTTCTGAATTTTGTGCAATGCTCAGGAAGCCACACAAGGACAAAACACCTTCCTTTATATTCTTCTAATATATAGTTTTTACCTCTTTAGTTCTTTAATCAATGTGGAATTAAATTTTGTGCATGGTACAAGTGGTTATTTTGACTCATTTTTATAATGAGTACTAATGACCTGAGGGTCCTTGCTTTCACTTTGAAAATGCTGTTTTGTCATATACTACATCCCTATGTATACCATGTATACACGGTTGGAGTTTTCCCTATTGAATGATCTGGATATTCCTGCAATAATTCTACTCCAGTCTCATCACTATGGCTCTATACTGTGGTCTGGATATAGTAAAGTAAGTCCCCTCCCCATCACGAACACAAATTTTCTATTCAAAATGTTCCCATTATTCTCACTCATTTTCCCCTTCAGATGAATTCTGGAGTTGGCTTGTGAAGTGCCATATAAAACTCAAGTGGGATTTGGGGTGGTACTGCATTGAATTTGTAGACTACCTTGGGGCAAGGTTTAAATATTTTTTTCCCTTTCAGAAGTATATATTAAGAGCCAACTGTGTGCTGGGCACTGCTGACCACTGTGGCAGGGGTGGTGTCACACGCTGGGTCCTCTTCCTGGACCTGAGCTGTAGACAGAGGTTCTGCGATGGCCTTGTAGCTGGGCTGGAGGGACCCTGTGACAGGACAGGGAAGGGTGGCATCTGTGCTGAAAGGGCTCATGCCATGGCCAGACCCAGCTCTGTTTCTCAGCCCTCTCCTCTCTCGCCACGGCCAGCCTGGATCCAGACGCTTAGTGCTGGATGGAAGCGGGCTGCCCATTCACAATGGACCTTGCATGAACAATGCATAAAATCTGGTGTGTGAGCTTCCGTTGGGAGGGCCATTCGGGAGAGCAACATAGCTTCTCTTATCCTAGCTGGCTAATGCAGCATCTTCACAGTTGTGAGTCTTCTAATTCTAGTTTGCATCTCCATTTATCAAATGTCCCTTTAACCCTTCACTGAACGTATGGACATTTGATGACAACAGTCTTGCACATCTCTTGTGAGTGTGCGTGGGGGGATTCTTCACAGGTATTTGTGTGATGCACTATGCTCTAGAGCAGCGGTTCTCAACCTGTGGGTCGCGACCCCTTTGGGGGTCGAACGACCCTTTCACAGGGGTCGCCTAAGACCATCGGAAAACACATATATAATTACATATTGTTTTTGTGATTAATCACTATGCTTTAATTATGTTCAATTTGTAACAATGAAACTGGGTGTCACCACAACGTGAGGAACTGTATTAAAGGGTCGCGGCATCAGGAAGGTTGAGAACCACTGCTCTGGAGGTTACAAACACGCATCTTGGATCCAGACCACCGGAGTATAAATCCTGATTCCCTTCCTTACTGTGTGACCTCGGAAAAAATGCTTAACCTCTCTGGACTCCCTTTGTTTACCTATAAAGAAGCCCCCACCTCATGGCGCCACGGTTAGGAGGAAATGATTCGTGTTTGGAATATAGTGTGAAACACACAACTCCCATTACTACAGTCTTCTCCACCTCAGGAGTAGGATCGGCTTTCCTCTTATGTTTTCCCTTATATTTTCCCGTGAGTTATTGCTGATGTTGAGGAGAGCTAGTACTGATTTTCATATATTGATTTCTCATCCGGCCACATAAGGAACTCATCAGCTCTAATATGTGGACGGATTTTTCGGGATGGAGGACTTTATATTTGCCCAGTTTGGGTCTGAGGATAATGTGAGTATGTGGATTATATTAGAACACTGTTCTTTCCTTTCTCTGCGTCGCTTTGTATAAGATGCGATGTGGTGGGACCTGCCTCGAATCCCCTGGGCTTGATGCCTTCTTTTCCACTGTAGCTCTTTAGCTCTCTTATCAGTTTATTTTACATTATCTGTCAATTCAGATTTCCCACAGCATCGTGACTCTAACTTGGTAATTTATATTTTCTAAGAAAATATTGCATTTTATCAAGACTCAAATTTATTGGTCTATAGTCATACACAGTATTCTCATTAGATGTGTTTTATCTTCTGTGCTTCCATGGTGATGTCCCTAGCTCGTTCCTAATGTGCTTATTTGTGTTTCTGCCTCACTCTCCTTTGAACGGGCTTTTTTCATTTTATTGATGGGGCTCCTTTTATTTATTTTTTTCCTATTTTATTTATTTCGGCTTTTATTTGTATTAATTCCTTCCTACTGCTGTCTTTGACTTTGCTTCAGGATTCTCTTTGATGGTCTCTTGAGCTGAAGGCTTCACTTGCGTGGTTTCAGTCTTTCTTGCTTCTTGATAAATGCCATAGGCTCCCCAGTATGGCCTTGCCACGCCCTGCATGAGTCTGAAATGCAGCTTTCCAGCTCCCGCTCCTTTCTCAAGAGGCGGGGATTCGAGTTTGTGTTTTTCTTTATCCGGGTGTTACACTGAAGGTTGTCTTTCTGTAATTCTCAAGTAGTTAGATTCACTTGCTAGCTAGAGTGTTGTTAATACAAAATAGCACTGCCTTCTAGTCTGAGAATGTACCATGTACAATTTCAACGTTGAATTTATTGAGATTTCATGCCTCCTAACTTAAGGATGACACAAGGTGTCAAGTTCACAAATATGTGTGATCTAATTAAATTTGACTTTAATAGAGGCTGCACCACCTAGCAGCTATAGGACCCTGAGGAACTCAGTAAGCTTCCTTAGGCCTCAGTGTCAGAATCTATTAAATGGGGTAACACTAATCCATACCATAGAGCTGATGTGAAGATTAGAGATAACTTACATAAAGGAGAGAAGAGCGTCCATCCTGTAGGAGCCAGAGAACGCATCAGGCATTGTGCCTGCCATCACGAGTGTTACTGTGACTATGCTGTTATTCCTCCGATTGTTACATGGTCTATTAGCCCCCTGACGCTTCTCAGGGAATGTCCACTTATTTCCAGTGGTTCTCGGGTCCTAGTTTCTGACGTCTCTCTAGATGTAGATATTTTTTAATTTATCTTTATTGTTGAAAGTATTATAGATGTCCCCTTTTCCCCCACTGACCCCTTCTAGCCTGCACCACCCACCCCCAAGATCTAGATTTCTTAAAGTCTGTGGAGCTGCCCTTCTTTGACTCTTCTTTTTTTTTAAAATATTCAAATTACATAATTGGGAACTTTTACAGGCCATTCATTGAAAATAAATCATACATATATACATATATGTGAATATATAAATCTGTACACATACAATTACATATAAGTTACATGTATACATTATACACATATATGGATGTGCACACACACATACACATCACATATGCAAAGCTTAGCCCTAGATTCCCGATTCCACAGCCTAATTTTTTTTCTACATATGACCTGCTTTGCTCCTTATTACAACCTGTAGTAGAGAGAATAATAGTCCACAAAATGATCCATGTCCTAATCCGCAGAACCTGTGAATATGTTAACTTTTATGGCAGAAGGGATTTTGCAGATATGATTAAGAATTTTTGAGATGGGAAGATTATCCTGAGTTATCTTGGTGAGCTCAATGTAATCACAGGGGCCTTATGAGAGCTTCCAAGGTAGACAAGAGTGCCCCAGACAGAGAATGAGATACAGAGAGAGAGAGAGGAGAGAGTCACGGGCCTTGAAGTCTTCCCAATGCCTAGATTTTAGGCATTCTGACTGCCACAACTGTATAATAATAAATTTGTGTTGTTTCAAACCATTAAGTTTGTGGAAATTTTTTGCAGTCATTAGGAAACTAATGCATAACCATCACAGGGCAGTACAGCTCCCAATTTCAGATAAGGAAACGAGACTCTATGGAATTTGCCGCCACGGAGCTATCAATGCCTTGTCAATAATGGTGGAAGGAAGTTATCCTCAGAGTTAACAGGGGTGTGGGCATATGACTGTGTGTGTGTGTGTGTGTGTGTGTGCGCGCGCACGCTTTTACCCAATGACAACTGTAGTTTCATGGTGCTTTTCTTTTGCCTGGGGTGGGAAAGAGCTGAGGCTCAGTAGGAGAGTGAGGAGGGGGGATGAAAGCCTGGGGTAGTTAGTAAGCCCCTAAGACAGTGACAGCGAACCTATGACACGCGTGTCAGAGGTAACACACGAACTCATTTTTTTGGTTGATTTTTTTTTGTTAAATGGCATTTAAATATATAAAATAAACATCAAAAATATAAGTCTTTGTTTTACTATGGTTGCAAAGATCAAAAAATTTCTATATGTGACACGGCACCAGAGTTAAGTTAGGGTTTTTCAAAATGCTGGCACGCCGAGCTCAAAAGGTTCGCCATCACTGCCCTAAGAGATGCAGGAAAAAAACAAAATAGGGACTCATCAAGACCAACCTTCTTCTCAGTTTTGAAATGTGGGCAACTCTCTCCCTCAAGCCCCGCTAGGGCACAGGAGGATTTATGCAAAGGTCTGTTTAGTCGCTGGTTTCTTTTTTTGTTAATTTTATTTTTGTACCAAATGACATAAATATAGAGCTCCTTTAGAGCTCTGTCGTCTGGGAGATTTTCTTACAGAAGTGCTCGAGTGTTTGTTGGCTCACAGGAAACCTGCCAATATCTGCATGAATCTATTTATACACATGCCAAAAGGAAAAACGTAAAGTACAAAGATACAAACTGGGCACTTGAGCCAAAGGCAACAAATGTGCTACCCTGAACATACCCATCACATTACAGAGAACAGAACTAGAGGGGACTTCTGAGGCCACACCATAAAGCTGTGGACGAAAAGGGGCCACCTGCTAACCTGGCTACTTCAGGGAAGGCCTGCATGCAGCAGCCTTGCAAACTCAAGAGACCTAAAGGAACCACAAAGGATGGTCTGAAATTAAAACCTTGAATTAGAAAGCAGTTTGTAGTGTGTAGTCAAGTCCTAGGCCAGCATCTTCCCTGACAAAAATAAACTTTGATCTTTACTGAGCCTAGTGTCTTTTTGCATCTAAGATAACATGCTTGAGGGATGTCAGTGTAACTTGTAACTTCCCCCTTTCCCCCTCTTTCCAGATCCCCTAGGGCACAATTAATGGCACCAGGGCAGAAACGACAAATTCCTCATTGTTATTGTTAGTGCTAGTGTTAATTGTCTACTATTAACTATCCTATATCCACCTATGTAAAAGAAGCATGTATCCAATCCTAGAGGTTTGTTGCCTGTGCTGCCCTCCCTCCCACCTCCCTTGCTTTGCTTTCTCCGCCTCCCTAATCTATCACCAATGGATTTCATGTAACCCACTAACATCTCCTCTTTGGATGGAATTTATAAAACTAAGTAAAAGCTGCCATTTTTCGGAGTACTATCTCAATATGTTGAGATTCTGCTTCCCGGCAATTGTCGACAGTTTGGCTCAAATAATCTCACAAAAATCCTTTACAGGTTTTAAAGTTGTTTTTTGTTTGTTTTGTTTTTATGTTAACAAAACTTTACTTGTGTTTAGACAAGAGCACGCTTTCCTTCAGCCTTGTAGCAACATCACAACACGGGCACTCTCATTGCAACCTTGCCTCCAAGGGCCCTTGACCAAGACCCCATGAACATTTTAGAAACACCAGGGCCTTGCCATGGATCTTCTGACTCCAGATCTAGTGCCTGTTCCACTTCAGCACAAACAACTTCTTCCAATCTGCTTGTTTTTCAAGGAGAAAACTGGGACCTACAGAGAGTGGCATTCATACAAATTCTCACAGCGGCGTATTTATTTATTGGTTCATGTAGTATTTGCTCTCTCATTCATCCCTCAATGGTTTATGGAAGCAATGAATTACTTATTGCAATGCCTACATTAGAAACTACTGATTTTTAAACAGGGAAGGGAGTCAAATCCTAGAAAAAATAAGAATAGAGGAAAGTGAAGGGACTGCCCATCGTATAGATGTGGACCACTGTTAGGGATGGAGGTGAGCACTCCACTGCCAGGCAAGAGAGGAGCAGACGCTTCTGAGCTCTCCTGGGCCGACACCTGAGAGAAAACCCCCCCTGGGTCAGCAGGACAGGACCTTCTGTGACCGAGGGGGTGTGGCCACCTACCACCTGCACCCCACTAACCAACGTCGCAGGAGTCTTTCTCATCAAAGGCCTCAGGATCATCCCAATGTTACCCAAAATGAAGTTTAGTGAAACTCTTCTCAGGCAGGGTGCTATCTGAAGACTTCACGCATGGCAAAAACTTAGAGTTCTAAAATAGCCATTTTGAAAGTAATGTACTCAAGGGTATTCTTTAGAAAAGAAGGAAGGAGGGAAATGGAAGAAAAGGGAAGGGAAGGGGAAAAAAAAGAAACATAATTTCATGGAGAACTTTGGGCTAAATTATATAACATACTGTAGTTACGCTAAGACCCGCCCCCCCCCCCAATTTTAAGAAACTCTAGTATTTCAACAAACACTAAAAAAGAAAGAAAACATCACTAATTAAATTTGTCAAAATAATCATGCAAAATATATCAATTTCAAATATATTAAAATGTGGAAAACATGGGAACTTTAGAACCAAAGAAATATATGTCCCATCACTGCAGAACTTGTCAGAGCCTTTACTACCCCCAGGTGCACTGTGAACTTCCGAGAGGCAGTGTCAGAGTGCAGTCTTCCCCACATGCGCTTGGTCACCAAGCTTCCCTTTTTTACCTTTAACCAGCTCATGGAACTAATGACACACAAAACCCACATTGGAAAACCCCTATCTGAACAAATGGATGGACTTGGTACATGTTTACCAGGTGTCTGTGAATATGTCCTACACCTGAGCTTTTCAAAATATTTCAAACAGCGGAGAACGCAAGGTTGAACCTGGCATGTGGATGTTCTATGTTAACTATGAGAGGTTAACTGTTGTGATAACTTTGAGAGGTTAACTGTCCTATGTTAACTATGAGAGGTTAACTGTCCTATGTTAACTACGAGAGGTTAACTGTTGTGTTAACTTTGAGAGGTTAACTGTCCTATATTAACTATGAGAGGTTAACTGTTGTGTTAACTTTGAGAGGTTAACTGTTGTGTTAACTTTGAGAGGTTAACTGTCCTATGTTAACTATGAGAGGTTAACTGTCCTATGTTAACTATGAGAGGTTAATTGTCCCGTTAACTGTGAGAGGTTTAAATTCCACATCCTTCAATCAGAAGTGGGTGAGAGCTCATGTCTAACCCAAAAGTTGGAGACCACCATAAAGCAAGTGCCCCGCACCCCTGCATCCAGTTACTAAGAGTCATGTTCAAATCGCTGTCTCCATTCTCGGCTTTCTGCTATTAGAGCAGGCTTAGCTTCGACGATGGAAATAAACAGCTTCCGGTTAATGACGTGTATAAAACACATGTATTTATCTCCTCTCCCTTCTAAAATCACTTCAAAATGACATTAAACAGAGATAAGCTAGTAAGGACTATTTGAGGATGGACATGCTCTGGGAACCCATGTTTTTAAAGTACATTTTCATGACATGTTTAATTAAATTACAGTTAAACACATTAAACATTCAAATTAGAAGACGGAAGCTAGGGATACTGTCTCTCTTCACCTCTTCACTGCCTGTGAGGCCTCAGTTACCTCCTCTAAAGGATCGAAGGAACGCTGACACTTAAGAAATGTTGGTGAAGTTCCTTCTATAGGCGTATAGCAATGGTCGGCAAACTCACTAGTCAACAGAGCCAAATATCAACAGTACAACGATTGAAGTTTCTTTTGAGAGCCAAATTTTTTAAACTTAAACTATATAGGTAGTTTGCTTCTTCTTTGTAGCCATGTCAAACAGGGCACCTAAAAAAATGTTTCATTTTATAATAATAAAGCCACCAACACAAAATAATTACAGTTCTTAAACTGATGACAAAAATAACTGTAGGATTTGCAGCTGGTTGGAAAAATACAGGTAACTTTATGCTTTGAGTAGGTACTTTTGTCACCTGCGTGCGATTTGCAGATGCGACTAGCACTAACCACTGCACAGTGAGACTGCTGACTGACTGGCTCACTCAACTCGTGCCTGAATCGCGCATGCCTCTGCAGCAGTGCATGTCCTGCGGCCTGCTTGCGCTGGGTCTCCCGTCGCCCGAGTGACGGACACCCCCCACTTCTTGCCACACCACTTCTTCAAAACAGACTCGCCCAGGCCGAAAACCGACTTCTGTGCATGAGCCATGAAGTTTTAATCGCCCTGTACATGCGCGCCCGCACGTGGCTCACGAGCCGCGGTTTGCCGACCACTGGCATATAGGAAACAGCTTTCTTATCGCATTAAGTGAGGAAAAGATGAGCACCCTCTGGGGGGAAAAGCCCAAACACACAACCTTTCTTTTCTCAAGCAAGGACAACTACATCACCAGGTACGTGTGGGTTGTTTTTCCCCTGTTCAGGTGCGTTGCCAAGAAGCACAGAGATACATGTATAGACACGCTCCCATTTCAGGCTCCTGACATCTTATTCTCCCTCACCCTTTTTCTCCTCACAAATGTCTCTGATAGGCCCTATCTTTATATTATACAGGTTGGATCTACGTGGATAATATTAAACCCTCTTGGAAGAATACACAGTATATACTGTACACACACACACACACACACACACACACAGCAAACATGGTTGCTAGGTAACTTGCCAAGGTCTTAGAGGAAAGTAACGTTCCCTCACCTGTAAGATTTCATTGTAAATGCCTTCGCTTAGCATCCAATGACCTTATCAACCTATCTCAAAATCACCGGCTGCTCTCTACCATCCGGTACCTGTGCTCCATCAACATCCATCAGGACCAAGGCTCAGCCACCTGTCCCCAGGGTCCCCTTTGCCCCCGGCAGGCACAGACTTGTGCTCCATACTTCTCTGCATTCTCAGCGTCCCAGGAAAGACTGAGCACAGAGTAGGTGCAACACATCTTAGGCAGATGAATTCCTAGTTCAACAATTACGGTTTGGAAGAAGTCTTTGGGCCAAGCAATGGAAAATGACAATGGGGACGCACAGGTGACTAAGGCCCAGTCTCTGCTCACCAGGTGTTCCCAGTGTGACTGGGACCAGACAGGAAAGCAGGTAAGTCAACAGAGCAGTGGGGCTACCACAGGGAGAAGCACAAGGTGGGGGGGCACCAAGTGACCCCAGAGAAAGGATTCCTGGCTCACTTCGGAGGAACTTGGCCTGACTAGGGGCTAAGAACCAGGGCAGCTAGCCAGAGGTCCCATCTGCAAGACGTGTCAAAATTTCACGGAATGACTTAGAATTTAAGGCAAATATAAATGCATCTCTCCCTTGCCAGAGGGTCTTGTGGGTAGAAATAAAAAATACAAAGCAAAATAAGACAATAAAAAGTCCTGCTTTGCATACCCTAACCCTACTCAGTAATTATTGAGACAATATTTAAATAGTATCCCCTTGAAAGGAGGAGGTATTATATTACCCAGCCCAGGGCAATTGCACCTCCCACCCCTGCACCCCTCAGCCCTGCACCCCTGCGGGGCTCAGAGAAGTCTTGCTGGGGAAGGTGACACAGCTGTCCAAGGAAAAAGAAACACACAAATGGTGAGGGCACAGAGAAGAGGGGAGAGGCTGAGGGAGAAAGGGAGAAAGGTTATCCAAACACCAGAAGCTGAGGCCGGGAGGCCTCATTCAGGAGGAGGAATGGCTAGCAATGCTGCTGGGAAGGCCGGACTGGGAACAACCTCTCTAGCCCTGTTAACTAAGGAACTCAGCTTAGCAACATGTTTTTTAATGCTGACAGTATCACAGATGTCTCCATTTCCACCTCCTACCACCGCCCTCCTTTGCCCCACTCCACCCCATCGCCATCCCACCCCAGGCCTTCATCAGAGAGCACCTACTATGCGTCAGGTCACCCAGCAAAGATGTGGGGCACTACAATACTAGCCACATGACCCTGGGCACAAGCCCTAACCTTGATGGAGTTTCATTAAATGTAAAGGACCTGCACGCTTCACAACCATCCTCATAGTGAGGTCGATATGATGAAAACTGTAGAGCTGAGGAAAGTGAAAGTCAGGGGTCTGAGAGATGCAGAGGTGGAGAGCTAGGGCCAGAACCCAACCTGTCGGTCCCCCTTGACCACGGCCCTGTGCTGTGGGTAGCTGAGACCTCAAAATCCACAGGTGCCGTCGCTGCGCGGTTACTGCTGTTATTTGCAACAGAAGGACACCTCCCCCGAAGTGCACAGGGGGAAAATAACAATGATCGAACACGACTGATTCTGAAGTCAGCCTCGGTTCGGAGCCCATGCATAATTTACTCCACTAGCTCTGCAGTCACTTAAGCGTGGGAGAGCCTGCTATAAATTCAGGTCTGCATACAGTAATTTATTTCTTATTTATTTTACTGACACATATCCAGGCCTCAGGTGAGCTCCCCCAACCCCTGCCGCAAGGCACCTGCAGCTCAGGTGGCACGGGGGCCGAGAGGGCGGCCCTGAAAATAAGCCCCACGATGAAAACCGGACCCCACAGATTAGAACCAGGCAAGGAAATTAATTTTCTCTTGAACCAAGATGAAACGCATACCCACTCCTCCACCCCCTTTTCCATAACACGCGAGGCTGAAAAGGTCGTTCTGTGCCTTTATCCTCCGTTGCTGTCTAGTGATGCACTGAGCGTGCCTCAGTGACTAACATTCTCACTGACCACAGGATTATTTTTCTGAGTCACAGAATGTCAAAAGGTGAGGAGGTTTTCTAATATGAAGACCTCATCAGAAAGGGAGCAAAGAGAGGGAAAAAGGCTGCCACTTTTTGCTAGATGCTATGTCTGACGGGGTAACAACCACCGAGTCCTCAATGTAGGCATCGTTGTCCAAATGTCTCATTTCATAAGTGGTCAAACTGTGGCCCAGAGAGGGAAAGTGACTTGTCTCAGGCCACTCAGCAAGTCGGTAGGCGTGTGCCCCTTCTTTCCATCTCGGACTAAATTAAAAACTCCCCGAATTCTTAGATTTTATCAGCATGGCTCCCTTTCCGTCTCCCCGCGCCCAGTTAACCATCCCTATAGACAAGGGCACTAGGGCAGGGAGAGGCCAAGCCCTGACCTGGCACTGCTACCTTCCTGCAGACAATCATTGGAACCTGGGCCAAGCCCATATTCTTAACACCACACCTGCTGATTTCTTAGTGCCACCCCCATGGTGCCTGCACTTGTCGCCTAACTGCACTACCAGGCTTGCAGGGGGATGCAGAAGGGGCAGGAGGCTTCTGCACAAACTAATTCTGACCCTAGGATGCAGGCTGCCCATGGATCACATTTATTGTAATTATTAAGTAACTAGAGGCCCGGTGCACGAAATTCGTGCACATGTGTGTGTGTGTGTGTGTGTCCCTTAGCCTGGCCTGTGCCCTCCTGCAGTCTGAGAGCCAGCGGACATCCTTAAGGCTGCTGCAGAGACGGAAGAGGCTCCCTCCACTGCCTCTGCGCTCGCCAGCCATGAGCCCGGCTCAGGGCTTCTGGCTAAGCAGCGCTCCCCCTGTGGGAGTGCACTGACCACCAGGGGGCAGCTCCTGTATTGAGCGTCTGCCCCCTGGTGGTCAGTGTGCGTCATAGCAACCAGTTGTTCTGCTGTTCGGTTGATTTGTATATTGGCCTTTTATTATATAGGATTATTTATGCTTCCTCCTAATAAATTGAAGACTGAGCACAGAGTAGGTGCAACAAATCTTAGGTAGGTGAATTCCTAGTTCAATAATTACAGTTTGGAAGTGCAGAGGTTATGTACACTCTTGCCTTCTACCTCTTGGGCTGCAAGAGCAGAGGCAGGTGGCCGGGCCCGGCCTGGCCAAGCTGTCTTTCCAGGCCTTGGCTCCATATCCCCTGCCCCTGGGAAGGGAGTGGCTGGGCCTGGGCAACACTCACCCGCAGAACATGAAGATGGTGCTGGAGGTGGCATCGTAGGGCAGAGGCAGGGCCTGCTGCAGGCACAGCTGCTCGCAGCCGCCATTGAAGCCGTCAGAGCAGTCGATGCCTTTGGAGTGGTCGTAGCAGCCGGAGCCGTCCTTCATGGGCCGCAGCTCCTCGGGACACTGCCCAGAGAGAGAGTGACAGGGAGTTATGGCCGAGGCGGCGGCGGGTCCCATCACACCCTTTCCTCCCCCCTTCTGAAAAGGTACACGAAGTTCCCTTTGGCCAACGACAGCTGTGTGGCCTTGGTCAAGTCCCTGCACCTCTCTGAACCTCGGTGTGCCCACCTGTACAATGGGACTTTTGCCAGTATCTGCCTCGTAGAATTGTGAGAATGAAGAGAGATAATGTCCCCAAAGTGCTTAGCGTGGGGTGGCTCATGGGCTAACCACATGGCAAATGTTAGCTGCTGTGAGCATTGACATTGCTGGGAACATCATCATCATTGTGCTTATTGTAATTGTGAAATTAGGTCTGCTGCTATAAAGGTCATTTAGAGAGGCAGCCGGATGCAATTTAAAGAGCTTCTACCCAGCATGAGTTTCCATTCAAGCTCACCCCTTCTCCCTGTGTGATCCAGGCCAAGATACTCACCCTCTCTGAGCCTTAACTTCCTCATCTGTTAAATGGGCTGAAGGTGGATCATGAAGATGTATACTTTACTTCAAAATTTGGCACCACCTTGGTACTCATAAAATGTGAGTTCTCTTCCTTCCTGCCTTAAATCTGCCACTTCTCCACCATTGTGCTCGGAACCTTAAAGGAGATGCCTGCATACTCCCATCAGGAGACCTTCTAACCAACTTGCTGGTCTCCAGCCTGCCCTCCTCACACCGCCCTCTGAATGGCCATTGGAGTGATATTTCTAAATAGCATCACTCTCCAGCTTAAATAAAAGAATGATTTTTAAGTGCCCACAGTAACCTGAATCTTCCTTAAACCAACAGTCCAGGTCTTCCATCCAGCCACTTGCACGTTCCTCCACATCGCCCAACGGGTGCCCTCTGGACCCCAAAAACCTCAACGATCCAACCCTGAGTGGCTCAGACAAATGCTCTTGTTGGTGGGCCTGGCGCCTGCAAAGTGCTCTGTGAACGCAAGATCTTGTGCTATAGGGACAACTGGCTATTTCACTTAGTTCTCCGCCCTTTGAGGAGGCTGAGCGCATCTCCACTCCAGCAGCCGGAGGAGCCCTTGCAACTCTCCTGTGTGCGGGAGAGACGGCGAGGCACTAAGTTTTCATTTCAGTCATCCTGCTGGCATTTCCTGTCCACAAAGATGAACCCGCAGGGCCCAGCCCTCCCCATCCATCACTGAACACAGCTGATTAAAACGCCTCCCCTCCCCGGTGTACTCCCTGCTCCCAACCAGCTCCCTGGTGCCTTCACTCTGAACAGCATCAATAACAACACACACACACACACACACACACACACACACACACACACACACACTAATTTACAAAAACCACAGCAGCAAACAAAAGGTCAGCCCTCCTGGAAATTAAATTTTGCTTAAGAAGGGTTCATAATTACAGATGCAGGACGGAGTTCTTCGAGACATTTGAGACTGGCGCCAGGAAGGACGACGGAGAAAGTAGGTTATAAATGGCCTTTGTCAAACTGCAGAAAGGTTATAAGACTGGCCACATTTTGTGCTTAAGAAGAAAAATCAATTTTCCATGTGAGCAAAGTGCTGTACATATTAATACGAGCTCAGAGGAAGCCTCTGCTTGTCTGGGAACACTTGCTGGTAGACATGAGGGCACCTGGTCAAGGGGTCATTTAGAGCCATTGGCTGGTCATGGGGCTGGGGCTGTCTGTCTGTCTGTCTGCAGACACTCAGGGATGTAATTTGGATGGAATTACTGACCTTCTCACCAGGTGACAAGAGATATCTGGGGCAGGATATTATAGTTCTCATTCCCCGCCTACACCCTACCACTTTTGTCTTTTCAAAAAGAATGTTCTATAAGCCAGACATATTCTAAACACTTTACCCATTTTTACTTAGTTAATCTTTCTAGCAAACCTGTGAGGTAGTGTGGTGCTCCCAAAGATATGTCCCTGTCCTACCCCCTGGGAACTGTGAATGTTACTTCTATGGAACAGTTTTTGCAGGTGTGATATAATTAAGGCCCGTGAGATGAGGAGGTCACCCTGGATTAGCCAGGTAGGTCTGAAGGCCATCACCAATGTCCTTATGAGAGAGGCACAGAGAGATCACACATACAGAGGAGAGACCACGTGGAGGCAGAGCAGAGATCGGACTGATGTGGCCACAAGCCAGCAAATGCTGCAGCCACCAGAAGCCAGAAGAAGCAAGGAATTATTCTCTCCTAGAGCATTTGGAGGGCAGACACCCTGCTGACAGCTTGATCTCAGACTTCCAGACCCCCAGACCTGTGAGAGAACACATTTCTGTTGTCTTACACCACCCAATTCATGGTACTTTGGTGCAGCAGTCCTAGCCAAATGCAATGCTTTTTGTTTTAAGCTCCTTGATTTTGGGGGTCATTTGTTACACAGCAGTAGATAACTAATACAGTGAGCTGATTGTGTCACCTGCTTAGCCAAGTGCTCAGCAAGTGGTGGCTGCTGTTTTGAAAGAATTTATAAATCTAGTTTAAGAGATAAGAAATACACATAGCTGTCAGACAAAGAACTAGTTATAGAAGAAGCATAAAGGAGTAAAAAGTGAAAACTCTGCTGAAATGAATGGCCAGGGAATATTGGGGTAGGGAGGCCTTGGCCAGGGAAGTCTTGGAGGGCAGAGATGCCACTGGAGCAGAAGGGAGATGCCCTAGGATGCTAGAAAGAAAAAGCTCAGAGCCCTTACCCAGCCATCACGATGCACTTGCCTTGTGACTTTGGAGCCTCAGTTCCTCTCTTTACATGGGGGGAGACAGCTTGCAGACAAGACTATGCGGACTGAAAGCAGGTCTAAGTTTCATATAGGCTTTAGGACACTGAGCACCCAGGCCTCAGCTCCCTCAGCATGGGTACATCAGAGCCTCTCTTGGAGGCATTTCTGGAAACTAGGGAAAAAAAACACCTAACAGGCACTCAAGAAATGAATACAATGGGTGCATGTTTAATTCTTAGAAAGCTGCCAAACTTTTCCGGGGTGGCTGTACTATTTTTTTAAAATATATTTTTATTGATTTCAGAGAGGAAGGGAGAGGGAGAGATAGAAACATCAATGATGAGAGAGAATCATTGATCAGCTGCCTCCCGCCTGCCCTCTATGGGGATTGAGCCCGCATGTGCCCTGACTGGGAATCAAACTGTGACCTCCTGGTTCATGGGTTGATGCCCAACCACTGAGCCACACTGCCCAGGCATGGTTGTACCATGCTAAATCCCCACCAGCAATGCATAAGCAATCCGGTTTCCCCACATACTCATCAGTATCTGATGCTGTCAATATTTTTTATCTTAGCCACCCGACAGGTGAATAAGCAGTACCTCACTGTGGTTTTAATGTGCATTTCCCCAATGCTGAATGATGCTGAACATCCTTTGTGTTTATTTTCAGCCTGTATCTCTGTGGTGCGATGTCTCTTGCCCGTTTTCTAATTAGATTGCTTGAGGTTTTTTTACTGCTAAGTTTTGAAAGTTCTTTATATTTTCCAGACACTAGACTTTTGTTAGACGTGTGGTTTGCAAATATTCTCTCCCCGACTCCGTGACTTGTCTTGTCTTCAAATGAGCTTTCACGGAGCAAATGTTTTTAATTTTGATAAAAATCCAAGTTATCATTTTCTCTTTTATGGATCATACGTTGGAATCTAAGGACTTTTGGCCAAGCCCCAATCCCGAAGATTTTCTCATGTGCACGCGTGTGCGTGCGTGTGTGTATGTGGATGCGTGTTCTAGAAATATCAATAGCATTTTGTTTCATGGTTGATTCGGTGATGCATTTCAAGTTCATTTCTGCATGAGGTGTGAGGATTACACTGAGGTTTGACATTTTGCCTATGAAAGTGTACTTGAGCCTGGCTGGATTTCTCAGTGGTTAGAGCATCCCCCTCGGACTGAAGGGTTGTGGGTTCGATTCCTGGTCAAGGGCACATTCCTCAGCTGTGGGTTCCACCCCTGGCCCCAGTCGGGGCATCTGCGGGAAGCAACCAACCACTGTGTCCCTCTCACATGGACTCATTCTCCCCCCTCCCCTCTCTCCCTTTCACTCTGTCTGAAAATCAATGGAAAAAATATCCTTGGGTGAGGATTTTTTTAAAAAAGATAGTGTACCTACCAGCACCCTTTTCTAAAAAAAGGCCTCCCCCAGCCCACCCCCCATTAAGTTGCTTTCACACCTCTGTAAAAGAAACACACTAAGCTCACCTTCCTGGCTCCCTTCTGGGTTCTGTGTGCTCTTCCACGGATCTGTCTCTGCTCTCCCACCAACCCCACACAGTCTGGGTTACTGTAGCTATTTCAGGCTAGAAACAGAGTCGACTGAGTCCTTCCATTTTATTCTTTTTCAAAATAAGTCTCGCCCACTGTAGCTCCTTTGCCTTTCCACATACGTTTCAGAAAAAACTAGTCTATATCTATTTAAAGAATCACGCTGAGGTTCTGACAGATATTACATTAAACCTTCATGTCGATGCGGAGGGGACGGAGATTTCTCCTAGAATGGTGATGTCTAAGGAGGGTCTGTCTTGTTAGGCTGCCTATCCTGGCACTTGGGCTGAAGAGAGCAGGCCTTTGGAGTTGTCGTCCCTTTTGGTTTTGTTTGTTCTGGTCTTTGCCAACTGTGTTTCTGTTGCTGGTTCCTTCCACTCCAAATTTGGGACATGAGGGGAAGAAAGAAATTCCAACCAAAACCAGGTAAAGACAACACAATGAAAGAGAATTACAGGCCAATATCCCTCATGAACATAGATGCCAAAATCCTCAACAAAATCTTAGCAAATCGGATCCAGCAGTACATCAGAAAGATCATACACCATGACCAAGTAGGATTTATCCCAGGGATGCAAGGATGGTACAATATCCGCAAATCAATAAACGTGATACATCACATAAACAAATTGAAAGAAAAAACCACATGGTCATATCAATTGATGCAGAAAAAGCATTTGACAAAAACCAACACCCATTTTTGATAAAAGCTCTCAGCAAGGTGGGAGTAGAAGGATCATACCTCAACATAATAAAAGCCATATATGACAGGCCCACAGCCAACATCATACTCAATGGACAAAAACTAACACCATTTCCCCTAAGAACAGGAACAAGACAGGGATGCCCCCTCTCACCACTCCTGTTCAACATAGTACTGGAAGTGTTAGCCATTGCAATTCGGCAAGAAGAAGAAATAAAAGGCATCCAAATTGGAAAAGAGGAAGTAAAACTGTCCTTATTTGCAGACGACATGATATTATACATACAAAACCCTAGAGACTCCATCAAAAAGCTACTGGACTTAATACATGAATTTGGCAATGTAGCAGGATACAAAATTAACCCCAAGAAATCCGAGGCATTTCTATACACCAATAGTGAACTTTCAGAAAGAGAGATTATAAAAACAATCCTGTTTACCATCGCACCAAAAAAATTAAGCTACCTAGGAATAAACTTAACTAAAGAGGTAAAAGACCTCTACTCAGAAAACTACAGGACGTTGAAAAAAGATATAGAGGAAGACATAAACAGATGGAAGAACATACCGTGTTCATGGATTGGTAGAATCAACATCATTAAAATGTCCATACTACCCAAAGCAATCTATAAATTCAACGCACTTCCCATTAAAATACCAACGGCATACTTCAGAGATCTAGAACGAACTCTCCAAAAATTCATCTGGAATAAAAAAAGACCTCGAATAGCTGCAGCAATCCTGAAAAAGACCAAAGTAGGTGGGATCTCAATACCAGATATCAAGATGTATTACAAAGCCACTGTTCTCAAAACTGCCTGGTACTGGCACAAGAATAGGCATATAGATCAATGGAATAGAATAGAGAGCCCAGAAATCGGCCCAAACCAATATGCTCAATTAATATTGACAAAGGAGGCAAGAACATACAATGGAGCCAAGATAGTCTCTTCAATAAATGGTGCTGGGAAAATTGGACAGATATATGCAAGAAAATGAAACTAGACCACCAACTTACACCATACACAAAAATAAACTCAAAATGGATAAAGGACTTAAATGTACGACAGGAAACCATAAAAATTCTAGAAGAATCCAAAGGCAACAAAATCTCAGACATATGCCGAAGCAATTTCTTCACTGATACAGCTCCTAGGGCACTTGAAACGAAAGAGAAAATGAACAAATGGGACTACATCAAAATAAAAGCTTCTGCACAGCAAAAGAAACCATGAACAAAACAATGAGAAAACCCACTGTGTGGGAAAACATATTTGCCAATGTCATATCTGATAAGGGCCTAATCTCCAAAATTTATAGGGAACTCATACAACTTAACAAAAGGAAGATAAACAATCCAATCAAAAAATGGGCAAAGGACCTAAATAGACACCTTTCAAAAGAGGACATTCAGAAAGCCAAGAGACATATGAAAACATGCTCTAAGTCACTAATCATCCGAGAGATGCAAATCAAAACAACAATGAGGTACCATCTCACACCTGTCAGACTGGCTATCATCAACAAATCAACAAACGACAAGTGCTGGAGAGGATGTGGAGAAAAAGGAACACTTGTGCACTGCTGGTGGGAATGCAGACTGGTGCAGCCACTATGGAAGACAGTATGGAGTTTCCTTAAAAAACTGAAAATGGAACTCCCATTTGACCCTGTGATCCCACTTCTAGGAATATATCCCGAGAAACCAGAAACACCAATCAGAAAGGATATATGCACCCCTATGTTCATAGCAGCACAATTCACCATAGCTAAGATCTGGAAACAGCCTAAGTGCCCATCAGTAGATGAATGGATTAGAAAACTGTGGTACATCTACACGATGGAATACTATGCTGCTCTAAAAAGGAAGGAACTCTTACCATTTGCAACGTCATGGATGGAACTGGAGAGCATTATGCTAAGTGAAATAAGCCAGTCAATGAAGGAAAAATACCACATGGTCTCACCCATTCATGGATAATAAAGACCATTATAAACTTATGAACAATAATAGATACAGAGGCAGAGCTGCCTCAAACAGATTGTCAAACTGCAGCAGGAAGGCCGGGGAGGGTTGCGGGGCAGGAGGTAGGGGGGTAAGAGATCAACTAAAAGACTTGTATGCATGCATAGAAGCATAACCAGTGGACATAAGACATTGGGGGATAGGGGAGGCTAGGGGACTGTCTAGGGCGGGGGGATAAAATGGACACATATGTAATACCCTTTGTAATACTTTAAGCAATAAAAAAAAAAAAAGAAAGAAATTCCAAAGCCCTGAGCACTATATCTTCCTTTGGGTCCCCAAATCCCTAGCTGGCCTGCCTCCTTTTCTCCACTTCCCACAGCCCTATGTTTGTTTCATATGTAACCTACAGGCTTTTTAGTTGTAGTTCATGGGAAGAATCGAGAAAGGACATTGACTCCCCCAACAGCCTGTTTTTGCACAGCCCCAGAGCTCAGAATGTATTCTTACTTAAAAAAAAAAACAAACACATTTTTTTTTTGGCATTTCTTTAAGGAAGAATATAAGATAAAGAAATAAGACCACATGTGACTTTCAACGTCTAATATATTTACTGCAGGGTCCTTACACAGAAAAGTTGCCCTCCCAGACTTCAGCCTAGGGCAGTGATCGGCAAACTCATTAGTCAACAGAGCCAAATACCAACAGTACAACAATTGAAATTTCTTTTGAGAGCCAATTTTTTAAACTTAAACTATATAGGTAAGTACATAAGGGGCCAAAGAGCCCAACCACTGGGCCTAGGGGAATGCATCTTAAGTTTATTCCAAGTACAGCTGGAAGGCACTGGAGGGCTGTTGGCAGGGGAATGAGGTGATTTGATTTGCTACTTTACAGAGATTACTGGTTAGTGAATTCAATTATCTGTAAGCACTTTATTAGAATCATAAAAGAGGGCCTGGGGAGGCAGGCCCTGGGGGACCAGGAGTGGCTAAAGAAAGGGGCAGGTCTATCTGATGACGACCCCCCTCCTTGGAGGGCTGCTCCTTTGCCTGGAGGTTCTGCAGTAAGTAGGTGGGAGAGCTGGGCTCTAACCCCCTCAGCTGGGCTCCAGGATTTCACAGTCCCCACTGGGCTCCAACCCAGACAAGGACCCACAGGGGGACCCTGGGCCTGGGTCCCTGGGCCTGAAGGCCTTGAAGACTGAGAGGGAAGGGGCATCCAGGGGATCCCCAGCTGTTCCCATCACAGGCTGGCCCTCCCCCAGCCTCCTCCATCCCCTGAGCCTGCTCTCCCTCTTTCCCAGCCCAGCTTTGCATCAGGACCAAGCCATTTGTTTCTGTTTATAATTATGCATTTTAATGTTCATTAATTATGGAATGCAAATTGCTCCGAGTGCAAACTTTGTAATGAGCCGCTCTCCCATCCCGCCCCCAGGTCTAGAAGGTGGGCCAGCTGTTCTGAGCAGAAAGGAAAACCACCAACTTACAAAGCAGAAGTTTCCCTGGGGCCTGAGGCTCTCCTAGTATATCAGCTTGGAAGACCTCCGGAGGTGCTGGAGGAGAGCCCTGCCCCTCTCCCGGGCTCTGGGGGACATCCTGTGGACATTCTCTGGCACCTTGGGCCTGAGAGGCAGGGTGTGGAAAGAACTCCAGCCTTGAACCCAGCCTCTTGCAGGCTCACTCTGAGCTAGTCACTTGGTGTCTCTGGGCCTCAGTTACAACATCTGTAGACCTGATCATGAGCAAACCATCCCCAGAGTGGGAGTGGCAGACCAATGGATGCTGGAGAGGAGAAGCCAGCTCCCATCAAGCCTTTCATGGCAACGATGAAATGCGACAAGGCGGCAAAGGTGAGGTTAGATATGAATGAAAGGCTCGGCACACTGTCAGCCACTTGGGATCCCGCAGCGGCGAGGGAAGTCAGCTACTTCCTTCCTGCGTGCCTTGCCTCTCCAAGCCTCAGTCTCCACATCTCTACACCGGAGAAAAGAAGTCCTGCCTCCCTGGGCTTGTGAGAGAACCAAACCAGATCCAAGCCCTGCCCACAATGGCAGGGCCTCAAAACATGACGATGCTGTGATGGATGCCTTGTTACCTTCCCCCAAGTGGGAAATGCATCCAGGAGCCATGGGAGGGGACCCCACACATGCAGATGGGGGAGGAAGACAGCCACAGGCAATGTTCAGGTAGGACCAGCACTATCCTGTTCGCTTTGCAGATGAGGAAACTAAAGCCCCAAGAGGCCAAGTGAATTGCCCGAGGCCACACAGGAAAGGGGAGTCTCCTGTGTCCACCTTAAAGGGTCCCCGACTGCCACCAGGTGCTCTCTCCTTTGATGCACATGGAGGTAGCGGGCTAGGATGTCTCGGTGGTTTGGACTGGTTCCAGGACTCTACAAACTTCCGGGGAAGGTCACTGGTGGGTAAGAGGGGACTTAGAAAGGTTGCTGGCAGTGATCTCCCATACACAGATCAGAGATATCAGCCTGGGAAGAGAAGGAAGTGAAATGGATATTTCTTGAGCACCTACTATATGCTGAACGTTTTTGCATGTGCTGTTTCTTCAATCCCTACAACAAAACTCAGGGGCACCTCTAAGCTGTACCCATTTCACAAGCAAATTTACTGAGGAGCACACAGCTAAGTAAGGGCTGCTGAGCCCTTTGGTATGCACCATCCCTTGGACTGGAGGCTGGGATGGCCTGGCTCTCCTTGTCCCAGGAGGCGTCGGGTGTACTTGCTGGAGTGGGGGTGAGTGGAGGCCCAGGCCCCCGCCCTCTCCCTCCTCAGCCTCAATCTGTCACCAAGGCCACCATCACCCGGCTGTCACAGCCGGCATTGATTTGGACGGCCAGAGCATCGAGAGCCCCTTATTACTAGGAGTTTTAATCAACTCATGCCAATTCAGCTGCCACTCAATGTGTGCTGGGCTGTGATGCCTACAGGGAGGGAGGGTTGGGCATGCAAAAAAGGATTAAGGGATCAATATCCCTGGTAATGGAGGGTTGAAGCCCTGGGCACCACTAGGGGATCTGGGGCCTCCTGGAGAAAGCAGAGCCTGTCCCCAGCCCCAAGGGGAGCTCCCGGACACACAGCCCAAGCCTCCCTGCCTCACCTGGCCCTCCACCTGGCTTTGGAAATGGCCCCGCACACACCCAGCAGTGCCTGCTGCATGCAAGGTCCTTGGTCCCTGCTCTTCCCTCGGCTGGGCCTGCCCTGATCTTCTGGGAGATTCCTATGTATCTATCATTTACAGCTCAGACGAGGGAGGAAGACGGCCACAGGCAAGTTTTGCTCTTCCCAGCAATGTCCTTCCTGACCCCCAGAGCAGAGGGATGCTAAGGAGACAGAAAGAAACGAAGTCGAATCCAGACACTGCTACTGCCTAGCGGTGTGACTCCGGGCAGGTCACCACACCTTCCTGACCTTGGTTTCCCCATTTAAAAACGGACTTGATAATGAAGAGCTGCCTCCTGGGGTGGCTGGGAGCACAGGGCCACAGTGGACAAGACAAAGGACCCTCGTGCGGAAGCCCCTACTTCCTTTCCATGCCCAGAGTCCGCAGGCATCATTTTCCCTTCTCTCCCTTGTTAATGACTCTCCCAGCAGGCAGACCGGGTTCTGGTTCACAGTGCGTCTTCCCGTGAATCTCTGGGCCTTTGAGGGGAGTGCCACACACACAGTGTCCTCCCCTCAGCACCAGCCCAGTGCCCAGCACAGGGCAGGGAGTCACCTGGGGTGGCCCTTGGGGTCAGGCGGGCCCGGCTTGAGTCTGACCTGGCTTTGCCCCTTACTAGCTGTGCAATGTTAGCCAGTCACTTCATTAACCTCAGAGCCTCAATTCTCTCAATACAAAATGAGCCTAATTATACCTACTCAGACTTGCTATGGGGGAAAAAATCAGACATCTGATGATGTCCCTGGCATAGCGCCTGGTGCATGGGAAGCTGTCCACTGTTATAAAAATTTAGCTCTTGTGATTACTATCACTCAGTATTTGCTGCACAGTGAATATTTTTGGAATGTAATAAGATGTCTGGTTGCATGGCTTAGTTCTGGCCTGAGTTCCAGTGAAATACCAACAAGCTATTCCCCCCTCCTGCCAGCCGTCTGGGCTGCATCACACACTGAAGACACGAGAAAGGGAAACCCAAAGGCTCTGAGCACCTACTGTGGCCCTGTTGCCACACTAGGTGTCTTCCTCTTTCTCCTGCGGAAGGCCCACCATTCTCTTGGTACCCCGATGTTTCAGAAGAGGGAGCAGCTTTGAGGCCGGAAGTGCCTTTGCTGTGTCGCTCAGCTTCCCAAGACTCGAGCCGGGTGCAAGCATGGCGTGTCCGACTCCCAACCCATGCTCTCCCCACTGCACTGCAGGGCCCCATCCTCTGGAGACGTAGAGGAGTAGGGGTGTGCTGGTCCCTGACCTCCAGGAGAATCTAGACCAACTAAAAAAATTAGGAGGGCAACCCTGAGCGGGAGGGAAGTCATGGTTCAAGATGGCTTATGCTTACGAATAGTGCTGAAATGGCCACAGTGCTGAAACCCGTGGCTGGATTTGCTCACACACACGATCACGGCTAGCTAGCAGGAATATGATCACCTGTCTTTCCCATTAGAGGACCCCAGGGCATTAGGAGACACCGGCTATGATCCCTGCTTTGGGCACTTCCCTTCCCTTCCCGTCTCTGGCCCTCCATCTTCTCATCTGTTCAACGAGAAAGGTGCCTGCACGTCCCTGGTTCTCTGCAAGAGGCTGCAGGCACCCCAAGGGAGGTCAGGTGGGAGGTTCACATCGTAGGTGGACCCTGAGCTGGGGAGCCCTGCAGAAGGGCTGCTCTAGGGGGAGCGGCCTTAGGGCATTGCTTGCTGGTCATCCCCTCAGCCTCTTCAGACGATTGGCTATTCTCCTGGTGGGAGGCACCAAGCCTCTGTTGCTCTCTCTGGAGCTGGTGGTGGGAGGCGCCAGGCCTCTGCCCCTCTCTCTGGAGCGGGTAGTGGGAGGCACCAGGCCTCTGTCGCTCTCTCTGGAGCTCCCCAGGACATGCATGGAGAGGACGTTCGGTTCAGCAACTGCCCCCTCAAAGCCTCCTGTCCTCCAGGTCGCCGAGGTGAGGAAGCCTTGGGCCCAGCCCTCCTGGGGCATTGGTTCCGAAGCAGGGGCGGGCCCGCGGAGAAACGTGCGTGTGCCCATTCTTACAGTCCTTGAGGCTGTTTGTGTGGCACAGGCGAGCACGGAGGGCAGAGAGAAGGGAGGCCAGAGAACACTTCCCCAAGCACATCTGCCAGGAGACCTGAAGAATGGCTACTCAATCACTGTCTGGGGATGGTAATGAACAGCCTGTGCATAGCTCATTAATAACAATAATAGCTCGCACTCAACAGTGCTGAGCGTGTGCCAGGCACTGTTCTAAATGTGTTGTGAATATTCACTCGGAATATCAACCACGGCCGGATGGCGTTGGTACCACTACGATCCTCACGTGGGGACCTTTCATTGCTGGTCGGCTCGCACTGGCTGGTTCCAGTTCCCCATCCTTTGGAACTACAAAGTCCACCGGCAGCTCCGGGCTGCGTCCCCACACCACACCTCCTTATGGGTCGCCCGGACTCGCCTGAGAGACGACTTCATAAGCGGGCTGGCCTGGAGAAGCATGGAGCAGCAGCCATGGAGCATATGTTTCTGTGGGAATAGATTCATCCCACGTGTGTTGAGTGTAATGTTGGGTGTTTCGCATATTTTATTATTTTTTTATCGCCGACAGCAATGTAAGAGAAAGAACGAGAAGGAAAAAGGCCTACCCCTGAATGGAGACAGACGCCATATATGTTGGACGCTGAGGGTCCCCAAGTCCAAGGTGAATAGAAGTGGGCGGGGCATAAAGCACCAGCTCTGACACTCACCTCCCCGCCACCCACAGCAAAGCACCCACCGTCCTGCCCCCGGGCGGGTGCTGCAAGTCTTCCTTCTTTTTTCTTTTTTTTTTTCATATACCTTCTTGTTATTGACTTCGGAGAGGATGGGAGAGGGAGAGAGAGAGAGAAACATCAGTGATGAGAGAGAATCATTGATTGGCTGCCTCCTGCACGCCCCCCACTGGGGATGGAGCCTGCAACCCAGCCTATGCTCTGACTGGAGTGGAACCATGGAGCCATGACCTCCTGGTTCATAGGCAATGCTCAACCCCTGAGCCACGCCGGCCGGGCTGCAAGGCTTTGACAGCCCGCCTGGCACTCTCCTCTAGCTGCTATTGCCGAGTACTACCGAGCGGCCAGACGCTGGGCTCCCCGGCCACCCCTGTCCAGGTGCTGCCATGCAGGTGAGAAGACTGACAGGTCACTGACACATCCAGGTCCTCATAAATGCAACAGGCCCCTGTGCTCCGGGAAGCCCGCCCCGGACCAGCGCTCTCAATGCTCCCACCAAGGTTACTGGTGGCCTCCAGCTCTGGGCTCTGATCCGGTGCTGCCAATCTGGATCGGGGTGACGCGGGGCACCCTGCTGCCCATCACCATCACAGAGTGGGGGCGGCAGTACCACTGGGCTGGGGTGGATCCAAGGTCCAAAGTGACACTGAGCAGTCGCTCAAGAGACATTTGTTCTCTTTCTCTCTCTACCCCCACTCAGGCTTTCCTCTCCCCCAGAATGAACTAGGGCTGTCACATTTTAAAATATGCCTTCGGAAAAGCCTGCAAGCTTTGGGACCAGCTGGAAAAATAAATAAATAATATGCTTGCATGGGTGTTGGTGCTTCAAAGGACCGGAATTGACACTAGAGGGGAGCAGCAGGGCAGGAGCGAGTCTGTCCTGTGTGTGTGCCCAAAGGAGGTATCTATGTGTGGTTCCCGGGGGCAGGATCCGAAGTGGCAGTGTTTGGCTAGGTCAGTGGTTGGCAAACTCATTAGTCAACAGAGCCAAATATCAACAGTACTTCTTCAAAATAGACTCGCCCAGGCCGAAAACCGACTTCTGCGCATGGGTCACGAAATTTCAATCGCACTGTACGCGCGCCCGCACGTGGTATTTTGTGGAAGAGCCACACTCAAGGGGCCAAAGAGCTGCATGTGGCTCGCGAGCCGCAGTTTGCCGACCACAGGGCTAGGTAAATGGACTGGGAGCTTTCTGCTAGCCAGGACACATGCCCAAGGCTGTTTGGGGCCCTGCAGAGTGTCCCACACATAGTAGGTACTTAGGGTTGCATTGTGAATGCAGCTAAAATGGAAGTAAGTCTGTGGATCACCAATTTTTGCTTCAACCAGCAGAGATCAGGTTTCCTAGCTCAGTGAGGTGCCAAATGCTGGAACTCCCACCAACAGCAATAAAATAAAAAAGTGTGTTCTGTGTCTACATAGGTGGGGAAACTATAAAGAAAAGATTAGGGACATGATTAGTATAAAAGTCTGGGCTGTAGCTACTTCTACAGGGGAAGACTTACTAAGGCCGAGTCCATGAGAAGTTGGAGAATATAAGGGAGAAGATATATTTTCAATGAATAATAATAATAATAATGATTATCTCTCACCCATGTATCCCAAGACCCATGATAAAAGATCAAAGACTGATGATGAAAGATAAAAGGAAGCTATACTGTATAAAAAAGTAAATCTGAGACTATAATTTGGGATACCAGGGCTCAAGCCAAACTTAGCGCTTGTGCTTTTGGGCTCCATCTGCTCATCTTTATTTTCTACATAAGGAAAGAGGCTTACATATTGTTAAGATCAAGATAGGGAGCCAGTTCTCTTTAAAAAATAAAAAAAAAAAAAAAAGGAAATGCTCCTTGAAAAGCATGTACAAAGACATGCAGCTCTGATATAGAAAGGTGCTTGCAAAAAACACAACTTTATGCTTCCATTTCTAAATATATATATATATATATATATATATATATATATTCTCATGTATATTTGCAAATGCATTGGGGTAAAATGTAGAGCAAGAAATATATAAACCAAAGTGTGTGTGACAAAGTTATTTCTAACGTGAGTGAGTAGTAGAGAAATAGGACCTTGGTTTATACATTTCAGCAGTGTTTGAATTTGTTTTATTTTATTTTACAATGAGCACGGGTTACTGAACAACAACAAAAGAAAGCGAAGAAGAAAAGTGTCTATCAGCATTCCAGCAGCTATGGGCTCTGTGCTCACAGCACTGGGCACATCCCCCTAGAACCTTAGAGGGGCTGGGTCTGACCCCGCCCATCGCCTGCCTCTTCGTTTGCCCCTCTCTGCTGACTGACCCTCTGCGTTTGGACTCTCTCCCACTCGCATCGCATTGTGCACAATTCACCAGTCTCTACCCCCTAAATGACCACTTTTATTTTATCATTCCTCTTCCCAAGGACTTGTTTGGCCAAACCCCATAGCCTGTTAAGAAACAAACAAAAAAAAGCCCAGCTGGTGTGGCTCAGTGGTTGAGTGTGACCCTATGAATCCAGAGGTCACGATTGGATTCTGGGTCAGGGCACATGCCCAGGTTCTAGGCTCGGTCCATGGTTGGGAACAGGAAGGAGGCAGCCAATCGATGATTCTCTCTCATCATTGATGCTCCTCTCTCTCTCTCCCCCTCTCCCTTCCTCTCTGAAATAAATAAAAAATATATATATATTTAAAAAATTCCATCTCACACCTTCTCCCACATGTGGAACACAACACAATGGGGAAACTGTCCCTGTAGACGTCTATCCTAAATATACAAATATCTCAAAACCTTCTGCTCAGAGCCACCTTGTTTAAAATGGATAAAGTTAGAAATGCTCAACATGTCTATCACTAACACAAAGTAAACAATGGTATATTCCTGTCCATAGAATATAGGCAATCACTGCAAACGACGTTATGAAGAATGTGCCCTAGATGAGGGTTCTGGCCTCTGGCAGCATGGCTTTCAGTCCTGCTCTAGAACGTAGGAGGTATGCGGGCCTCAGTGAGCTACTTAAGTTGTCTCTGCCTCAGTTTCCCCACCTGGCAGAACAGGGGTATAACAGTGAGACCCATCTCAGAGGTGCTGGACCACAACGAGCACTCAGACCATCTCAGCTCTCATCGCCACCTCCACCACCATCACCATCAAGATCCCAGCAGGAAACATCAGAGAAGGGGACTAATAGCTCCCCAGTTCCCTGCCTGCTTCGGGGCAGGTGCCGGCCCCTTCTGTCTGCATCATCTCAGTGAGTCCGAATAGCAGTTTGTCAGCTTTTATTAACCCATGTCGCGCAACAGGAACCTGAGACCAGAGGCCTTGAGTGATTTGTCCCAAAGCCACACGGCTAGTGAATGACAGAGAGTTTGGGGCCCAGGGTTCCCTAATGCCAGGAACTGTGCTTTAAACAGGATACTGACCTCCTGGAGGTGAAGGCGATGGTGGGAGAAAATAACTGCCCTTTCAGAATATATATTGATGAGGTCATAGGTTTCAGGAATCGAAAGGGACTTTGGCCCCTCCCAAGGCTGGTCCCAAACTGCTTCTCTGGTTCTAGGGTACCATCTCCCGGAATGGCTAGCACCTGCTCCGAAGTCCTTCATCCCAGGCTTGCAGCCCACAGGCTGCAGAACCCGGCCGCAGTTCCCATCCCTGCCTCCAGGGGGCTCCTCTCCTTCCCGTCCTTTTTCCAGGAATCCATGGGTGAAACCTATTACTTTGGAAGGGTGGGGGCTGCTCCCTGACTTTAACAGAGAATGACTTCCACACAGTCAGACCAGCTGACCAGAAATGCCATCAGAACCAGCAAACGCAGGTCCCAAAGAAATTAAACGAGGGGGTTGGAATAAAGAAGGCTTCAAATGTCACACAAAGAATAAAAAAAAAATATGTCATATCACAAAAGGGTGCACAGGCTTGATGAGAATGCCACACTTCATCTTAGAAACCTACCCTCCCCTGCCGCCACCCACCTGGAAGTTTACAAAGGAAAGATGCAAGCACAGAGCTCCCCCGAGGGACAACTCCTCCTTTCACCCCCAGAGCCTTGTATGCAAGCACTGAGTCAATGGGCACCATTCCAATTTCCTTCTTTTCTAACCATCCCCGCCCCCTTTCCCCATACTCTTCTTCTTTTTTTTTTTTTTTTTTTAATTAATCCTCACCAGAGGATATTTTCCCACTGGTTTCCAGAGAGAGTGGAAGGGAGGAGGAGAGACACACAGAGAGAAACATCAAACATCAACATTCCGGGGATCCAGCCTGCAATCAAAGTAAGTGCCCTTGACAGGAATCGAACCCAGGACCCTTCCGTCTGCAGGCCGACACTCCATCCACTGAGCCAAACTGCCAAACTCACATTCATCCTTCTGTATCTTCCTCCAGGTTCCTGGATGCAGAGGAGGGGGAAGGAATCCTGGACACTGAAGGAGGGTGGAGAGAGAGAAGTGCCCCCTCCCTTGATGTCCCTGACACTGGGGACGTTCACTTTGTCCTGGTGAACCATCCTCAGCTGGCGGAAGCTGACATCTGATGAGTTAGGAGAACGGGCTTTGGGATTAGACAGCTTTGAATACCTGCTCTGCCTTTACCCGGCTGGTCGGACTTGGGAAAGTTTCTCGCGCTTTCTGAATCCGTTTCCCCGTGGACAACAGAGGAGTGATAACAGTGCCTCTCTCATAAGGTGGCCCTGAGGATTCAAGGTGATGCTGTTCACAGCATGTATCCCAGGGCCTGGCACATCACAGGCCTTTGGAAGCTCTATTATCTATCTCCATCAGTACTACTAGCGCTGATATTGGTGGTAGCATTGATTTGTTCATCAATAGCATCAGCTCCCTAATGCTATCAATACTAATATCAGTGCTGGTGTTGCGGATGAAGGTGTATATGGAGAATTCTCTGACTCAGGACTTGAGGGCACTTGGGATGCAGACACCATAAGGGAGATGGTCCACCCTTTAAATACTCATTCCCAATCCAGGAATCTCTGAGTTTCCCTAAAGATGCTTTGCCTCCTGACTTTGCATATTTCTAAAGATTTTTTTTTTTGGGGGGGGGTGGTGGTGTGGAAGGAGGGGAGAAAAATGTGGCCAGCACCACTCCTCCTGTTTTGGACTTTGGCACAGCCTGTCCTGGTTTTGCTGTGCATCCATCACACCCCTGTCGCTGACCGGCAGGGATGGGCTGAGCTCTGAGAGTCTGTTGCTGGGGAGGAAGAACCAGTTCCCAGGGGCCAGACCCACCCAGGCTCAGCCCTGCTCCACCAGCTCTCAGATGGGGTTGGGTTTTCCAGGTCAGCAGCGCCTGGGCTGTGCTTCAAAGTGACTCCTCACTCTGCGGCCCCTCCTCGCCCCGCCTTCCCTGACCCTCTGGAGTTCTGTTTCCTTTCATTATAGTCCAACTGAGTCATTAAAGGCAGGAGAAGAAGGGATGGAGAGGACTCGCCTCTCTCCTAAAATGAGCCAGATTCCAGGTTTTGCCTCCTGCTGAGCAGTGCCGAGAGGTGTCTGACCTATAACAAATGAAAATTCATATCTTTAGGCATCTTGACTTTTTAAAAGGCAGGTTTTTTTGTTGCCTCTCAGCATCTCTGGGCAACCAGGGGTCCTCGAGTTTTTCCATAGGGAGGCCAGGTGGCATTTTAGGTCAAATGGAAAGAGAACAAGAGGGAGAAGAGCAGGTGCGAATGCGGCTGGGTGACGAGAGGATGGAACGGAGTGGGACTGGTCTGGAACCCAGAGATAGGACTAGAACTGCCACTAGACACACCCCTGCCCCCAAAGGCACCATCACTCCCTAGGACCCGGCCAGGGTGCCAACCCCTGCACCTCCCACTGCCCTATGAAGACCTCGACCGGCTCACTGGGCCCCTCCTTCCTCTATGCATCTTCACAGCCCCTCTTTTTCTGCCAGTTTCGTTTTTCTCATGTACCAAGTGGAGACAGTCTTAAAACCTAGCTCAGAGGATGACTGTGAGAATTAAATTGGCTGAAATAAGCAATGCACTTAGAATCATGCCTGGCACTGGCACTGTGTGGATGATTGCACTTCTATGACTAGCTTTTCTCTCTTGTGAAATGGATATAATGATCCCCATCTAGGAGTATAGTTACAAGCATTTGCTGCCGTGAACATAAGGGAACTGGCATACAGTCGGTGCTTAGTGAGTGCCTGGTCTTTCCTACCGCCACCTCCCTTCTCCACACCACTCCTGCCAGTCCTGTTGGGTATTCTTGTGCAAATACCCAGTGATTTGTGCCAGGTTACAACCGCAGCCCCGCTGAAGTGCATCTCGTCTTGGGAACTAGCCTATAAAACAAGGCGGGGCTCTTGGTTTTGTCTCTTTTGATCCATTCTCGATCCTGCACACTAAACAGATCTTTGGGATGCTGCCGTGGCTGATGCTCTATGGCCAAAACTGTAGGAAGGTGCAACTGGGAGGAGGAAGGGCCTTGGGATCAAATCTTGATTGGATCACTGCTTCCTACAGGAACCTGAGTGATTCCCACATCTCCTCAGGCCTTTGTCTCCCTGAATGTATAAGGGGAGAGGTGCTGGCCTGGATAGGGCTTCTCCAGGCTCCCTTCCTGCGGGGCCAGCTTTGGTCTGAGAGTTCACGCTGTAGGTAAATGGGTAGATGACAGACGGCCACACAATTCCTATGGACAGGCCAAGTGCTGTTCCCTTCCTTGGATCTGAGCTGACCTAATGGCCTGTCTGACCGATGGAACGTGGTAGGAATGATGTTCTGGGACATCTGAAACCCGTGCTAAGAAGCCCTGAGGCCCCTGCCTAGGCCCTTGGAACACTCAAGCTTGGGATGCTTCCTTTGCACATCCAGCCTCCCTGGTGTGAAATGCCCAAGCCAAATGCAGAGGCCATGGGCAGGCACTGGAGTTGACAGCCCCAGCTGAGGTCCAACACAGCCTGAATCCACCGGCTGGCTGCCAGCCCCACCCCCAGACAGGTAAGTGAACGGGCTCTCACGGACTCAAACCCCCCAGCCTCAGGTACCCCACCTGTCCTGGACCAGAGGCCAACCGCCCAGCTAAGCCCTTCCCATATTTCTGACCCACACAACTGTAAGCAAAAGAAACTAGTTGTTTTAAGCCACTGAAATTGGTGGCAATTTGCTATGCAACCATAGATCATTGGAAGGAAGTGGGGGGGGGGGGTCGGGGGAGTCGGGGGAGAAGAGCTGTGAATTGGCATTTATTTCACTTGATCGCCTGGGGTTGAGTCCATCAAAGGGGCCCTGCCCGAGCCCGGAAACCAGGATAACTCAGAGGAACAGCTTGAGTGACAAGCTTCCGGGGCAGCGGCGACAAAGAAGGTGGAACTGTCCTCAGCATCATGCCGTGATGAAGTGCTTACAGTTTTCTTTGGTTCTGTCCTCTATCTTGACTACAACTTTGCGATGTTTATTCTGCCACACACAATAAGGGAAAACATAGCTGACTTTTTAAACCGCCTCGCTGATGTAATTGCGTTTGTCAGGTTGATACCATTCCTAATAGATAACAGTTTTCTACTCTTCAGCACCTTGTAGTGGAATGCAAGTCTCCCTCCCTCTTCTGATGCTTTGCTCACTGTCACTTCCTCCACCCTGTCTGGTCAGGAGGCGAGTGTCTCCCTGGAAACAAGTGAAAACTGAAATAACAGGATAATTCCTCATGTAGCATCTCCTGCATCACCCTCCCTTTCCATAGTCTCATTCGCCCTGCATCGGTTTTCTTTCGCTGTTGTAACAAATTACCATGAACTGGCAGTTTAAGACAACACAAATTCATTATCCTACAGTTTCATAGCTTAAAAGTCTCCCTGGGCTAAAAGCAAGGTGTTTGCAGAACTGCATTCCTTTTCTGGAGATTTTGTGGGGGTTCCAGTCTTGCTTTTTCCAGCGTCTAGAGACTTTCCTTAGCGTGTACCCCCTTCCTCCACCTTCAAAGCCAGCAACAGGGCACCGCTCTGAACTCCTGCCGCCTCCCTCCTCCACCTTTTAGGACCCTGTGATTCTACTGGGCCCACCTCAAAATTCAGGACAATCTCTCTTTTTAAAATCAGTTTATCAGCAGCTTTAATTCTAAATGTGAATTTAATTCCCCCCCCTTGATGTATTCACAGGTTCCAGGCATTAGGATGTGGACATGCTTCGGGGAGCCATTCTTCTGCCTACCACACACCCTATGACCCTCTCCAATTTGGGCAACTGCATACGAGAGGACCACGGAAGAACCAGGAAACCAAGCAAAGAAGTCATTTAAAAAAATTGGGGTTAAGAAGTTGAAGTCTAATTAGAAGGTAAAATAATAATAATAATAATAATAATAATAATAATAATAATAAATAAAAGAATCTGATCTGTTACAGAAGGATCATTTGAGCTGGGGGAAGAAAGGAATGTTAAAAGTCAAACAGGATGGCCTTGTAAATGCTGGTGAATATGCTTAAAAGACACCCTGTGCTCTATTCCCTCCAGGCAAAGAGGAGGATGCGGAAAGAAGAGGATTTTTAAAGAAGAAAATCACGTGGGTTTAAGGGATCGGAAGGCAAAGGGGATCTGCGCCTCTCCTGCCAGGTAGTATCTGGTGGATGGCAAGCATGGTCCTGTGCCGTCCCTGCCATAAAAGCAAGCACCTATAAATGGTCTGTCTGGGTCAGGAGGCCTCCAGCCAGCTCCCCTCAGGTCCTGGCCTCAGGGTGGTGTGGGAGAGCTGCTGGACTTGCCTCACGCTCCCGTAGGGTGGAGAAGCCATGTGATGAGTTCAGCCAGCTGGACTCAAATGACCTGTGGCAGGGATGCAGAGAACACGGCAGCAGATGGGAAAGGGGGGGACTGACAATAGAGAGAAAAGAGTGGTGGCCCAGGGCCAGAGGAGACAGCAGGTACCAGGACTGAGAGGTGACGGTCCAGCGCAAAGCACCCCCCCGACCTCCGTGCCTTAGGCACACAACAGGTGCCCCCTGAACTTGGATGTTTAGGAAGGAGGAGGAGGCAGGAAACCTAAACTGACTGGAATTAAGTTTCTACTACTAATGAATGGAACAAAACAAAAATGAAATTCAGTTACAGAAACATTAAAAAAATTAAATACAGCGTGTTCCTGAATTTTCGTGTTCCCAAATGTCATATCCAGAAAATAAAAAACATCAGCAATTGAGGTTCTATCATCGCACACATAAATGGCACTTGGAAAATCCCAAGTCATTTGCAGTTATACTCTTTGATTTTGCAGGAAACCTATGAGTTCAACAGCAATTGCTTCCTTTTTAATAGATTAATAAACAGAGGCTAATGAGGTCACCATGGATTATAAAGCTCTCCAATGACCACATCAGCGCGTAAGCCCAATTCACCCAAACCAGCCTTCTTTCTAATGTTCTTTGCTGCCACCTCCTCTCAGCTCCACAGGAGAGCAACCCAATATTCTTCTTCTGGCACTAAGAATAATATCGAAGACATGTCATTGGGCCTCCATCCCATTTCAGCCTTGAAAAGTCCGTTTGCTTCCCACATGGGTGAGGGAAGCTACTGTCCAGGTTTGTCCTGGGTGTAGACATGCCTTGGGAACTCTAAATGTGCTCTAAAAATATAAAGCATTGTTTTGCCATATGGATGTTATTAAAAGAGGGGCTGTCAGAAAAAGTCTCTCTTTGCAGGCATGATGAAGAGCCTGCAGAGAAATGAGAGAGATGTTACATTTCATTGTGAAAGCTGGTATCCATCCGTCTCCTCTGAAGTCGCGGAGAGAAAG
This sequence comes from Myotis myotis, assembly GCF_014108235.1. Lineage (NCBI taxonomy): Eukaryota > Metazoa > Chordata > Mammalia > Chiroptera > Vespertilionidae > Myotis > Myotis myotis. Next base: position 10,587,219 of record NW_023416316.1, read on the forward strand.
CCTGCCTTCCAGCCATCGAGCCCTGAAGTTGCAGCTTCAACATTAGATCCTTAATCTAGTGAGGAAGGTCTCTGACAACCTCATCAGACTGTGGAATTTTCTCTTCACCTCCAGGGACCGAATGTTCTCCCCCCCCCCTTTATCTCCTCATCTTTCCAGTTTACATTAATGAGAGGGGAAAAAAAAGACAATTCTTACCCCCCCCCCCCCCCCCCCCACACACACACACCTCCGCATTCTGAGGCTTCATTCTTCTGGGACATTGAACCTCAAGCAGGAGCTTAATTAGTTCAGGAAAAGAGAACTGATGGGAAAAGGGAAAAGAGACAGAAAACTTAACCTTTTCAGAAATGTCGGCCTCTTGTTCTGGAGACAACACCATCCTTGTGTTTGCCTACTGACTAGCTCTGAGACTCAGCCAAACCCTCCTCTCTCTCACTGGGCCTCACCTTTCCAATATGCAAAGTGAAGGGTTGGGTTGCAATAGTCTGCAGGACACAGCTGCTGATGCCTCCACAGCCCCTCTTTCTGCTGCTAGCACCCTGCTTTTCCTGGAGAGTCTATGCCTTCCCCCCGACTCACTACCTCATATTTTAGGTGTGGTGGCCACTTGGCCCAAGCCCCAGGAATGACTGGTTCTGGGTTGACCCCATCCTTCTCCCTGACCACAGTGATTGGTACAGGGAAGGGCTGAGAATCAAGCTGGTCCATGACTTTATGAGGAATCCCGTGACTTTAGGAGGAACTTGGAGATGTTCTTGTCCTGCAGGATGCACTGATTGGTCTGAGAAGGACAAGGTGCTGAGGAAAGCAGAGCTAAGAGAACAAGAGGGATCCCAATGACACTGGTTGAGCCTCTCAAGCCTATTGTGCCTCAACTTCCATTTCAATATAGTTCCTCTTTTTTTTTTTTTTGCTTAAACTAGTTGGCATTGAGTTTCTGTCTTTTACAATCCCAAGAATTCTAATCAATAAAATCCCCAATTGCCCATCCACCTCTGAAGGCACGTTGGATCTCTGAGTCTCAAATACAGTTGCACTGCATTATCTCATTCTCTAGAAGCTTCTCTGTGTTGGTCTCCTGGCCAGTCTAGTTGCCAGCTGTTGTGTCGGCACCTTAGGAACCCACCTCCCAAGAGCCTAGTCCAGAGCAGGAACTTCCATTCCTGGGCCCATCCCTCCCTTCCTGTCCTTCTTCCTTTCTTTCCTTCTCACTTGCTGAGATGGGCACTATTGGGGCGCTGAGCTGAATCAACAGATTCCATGGGTTTCCCTCAGCTTGTCGAGTGAGATAAACTTGCAGAGAGCCAGGCTGTGCAATAAATCATCACAGGTGACAGAACAGATGTCGGCACAGAGAACAGCGATGATCATTCGAAGAGCATGGCCCCTTCTCCAAGCCAGGATGGGAACGGCTTCATAAAGGAGACGAATCCAGAAAGAAGTCTACTTGTTTGCTAAATAAAATGGGCAGGGAGAGCAATGCACTTCAGGTAACAACCCCTCAAAAACAAAAACAACAACAACAACAACAACAACAGCAACAACACAGCCCGAGCAAAGGCTCTGAGGCAGTAAACGGGCATGTATCTGTTCAGAGAACGACCTCTAATTAGCACCATTTGGCTTCAGTGCAGCGGTTCTCAACCTATGGGTCGCGACCCCTGTCGCGGTTGAACGACCCTTTCACAGGGGTCGCCTAAGACCATCCTGCATATCAGATATTTACATTATGGTTCATAACATTACAGTTATGAAGTAGCAACGGAAATAATTTCATGGTTGGGTCACAACATGAGGAACTGTATTTAAAGGGCCAGAAGGTTGAGCACCACTGCTCTAGTGTAAAAGGACATAAAGGGAACCAGGTCTAGAAAGGGCCTGAATGCCAGGGTAGGAGTTCAGCCTGCAGGGCGATGCTTCCGAGGCAGCCCCTGCCTCACCGGCATGCACATACACCCATTAAATTGTTAAAATCCTGGGACCTACGCCCCTCTGTAGCATTCACATTCCTCACGCCCGCATTTTCCATAAGCTGCCTAGGATATTCCTATGGGGGAAAATCATCCAGTTTGACATCCTCTTCTACAGGCCACACATGTCTTCTTCTGTGTCCTTATCCCACATTAGATACTAAACGAAGCTCCATACTACACGTTCACCATCCTTTCGTCACACGTTAGCCAGCCCTGCTCTTTTCCTAATGTAAATGACCCTCTATGTTTTTTTAAAAAAATAAGAGTTTATTGATTTTTAGAGAGAGAGGAAGGGAGAAGAGAGAAACATCGATGTGAGAGCATAACATTGATCAACTGCCTTCTGCACGGCCCCCTACTGGGATTAAGCCCCCAAATGGGGCATGTGCCCTAGCCGGGAATCGAACCAGCAACCTTTTGGTGCACAGGATGATGTCCAACCAACTGAGCCACACTGGCCAGGGCAGGGGCCCATCTTTTGAAACCAGTTCCAACTCCAGCTTCCCCAGGAAGCCTTCTACAAACCTGAGTCTCAACTAAAACTTTCTCTTCTGGACATTGCATTGACTTGCCTCTCATCGTGCTAATAGAGATAAGACGTGCCATGCCCTACCCCCCAACCCCATTCCCAAATGAGCTGCAAGCTTCCTGAAGCCAAGAGCTTTCAAGGACCTATTGTATACTGGGGACTCAAGTTCTAACATCTTACTTCATTCTCTCAACAATTCTACAGGGTAGGTTTAATTGTCCCACTTTACAGATGAGGAAACTGAGGCAGCTGGTGTGCTGAGGCCACAGAGGTAGGAGTGGTGAGTAGTGTGATCCTCCTTGACCGGCTCCCCTCACAGGGAGGGGCCTCCCGCAAGCAGCCTTGGCGCCTCAGGCTACCATCATGTTCATGAGTCAATGGGCACTTACCACACAGCCCGAGGAGTCCACCCGGCGGTCAGACACGCACTTGAAGTTTCGAGTGCAGCCCCCATTGTTCCGAGAGCAGTCGCGAACTGGCCCAAAGGAGGACAGCAGATCATTGATGGTTTCAAAGTAGGTGGACAGCATCGCTTCTTCCCTTGGAGAGAAAGGGGATGGTTAAACCCCAGAGACATCTGGATCAATAGATTTTTAAAAATCTGTGCATTCATTACCTTTAATATCATTTATTACATGTATAATCAAGAAAATGATACAAAAACCTTTCTAAAAAGAAAACAAGAGAAGCAAAATAATCCAATAGGTTTCTCATCCTATGATACGACGTGTGTCAAACTGTGAGAAATAAGGTTGTACTTGGAACTTTGTACCCTTTATTTCATGAATCTTCATAATTCTGGGAGGGAGGCATCCAAATTCCACTCAACCAATAGGGAACGGTGGCTGAGGAAGGTGAAGAAGTGTCTTACTGACGACCACCAGCTCACAATTGGGCAGAACGGGAGTTTGTGCCAAGCTCCTCCCACTGCCCAACTCTTTAATGTCCATAATTTATGTTTCTACAGATTCCAGACCTCCCAGGGTAACTCTTCAAAATGGGCACACTCCTACTATTCTGACTTTGTGGATATATATCAAAACTATGTAAGGGGTGGGACGTAGCCCCAATTACACAGCCTGTAAAAGCCAAGCCACAAATATTGTGTGCAAGTCACACCATCAAGACTGGTAACAATGGATGTGGGAAAGGTCATGGGATTCTAGGCAAAAGCATGACTGCTCCCAAATGAGGTTCCCAAGAGATACAACTGGACGAGGCACCATGATTCATGGCTCTTCCAGAATTCTATTAGATGAGAGATACAGATGGAAGTTTCCGGAGTCTGTTTTCCTGAGAAAGGTCCAGGCAAGGAATATTCTAGCACTGGACTATCTAAGATGCCCACCATTGCAGGAGAGAATAAAGGGGCCCATGGGCCATGAGAAGAGACACTGCTCTTCCACGACATAGAATCCAGATCTGTGAGAGGGAGATGCCTGTACATGTGCACGTAGCAAGCAGAGGTCCTGAGAACTGTTGGTGATGTCCTGGGCCACCGTCCGTCCCTTCTCCCATCCTTTCCCTCCTCAGGCCTGGAGCTCCAGTGTTTGGTCTCCAACTTCTTTCCTGTCTCCAGTCTTAGTGCCTTCTGTCCGATCTTTTGCACCCACTACCAGTGAATTGTTAAATTTCAGCTCTAATTGGATACACCACTGATCAACAGCTCTCCATTACTTATAGGAGGAAAATCTAAATTCATTTCCTTGGCTTTCAAGGTCCTTTAAGATCTGGTCCCTGCCTGCCTGTCCAGCTACATTGACCCGTCCTCATATTCTCTATCTGCCAGCCACGGGCCTCTTCCCATTCCCTAAACACACAGTATCAGGTCAGATTCCCTGAAAACAGACTCTGGGACAGAGGGGTGCCCATGGGGCGTCACCAAGGAGCTCACGTGGGATACAGGTGGAGGAAGTCTGAGGCAGGATTGGGCAAAGGAGAGGTTGGCCTGAAATATGGATGATGCTATGTAGATTTTCAGCCTCAGCTGGTCCTAAGGGGAGCTCCGAGCAGCTGTGACGGTCTTTACAGATGTCCCTGATGGAAGCAGGGATCCAGCCAGTCATGGGCCAAGTGCTGCCACCTGGAAGGGGTACCCTTGGGTAAGGCAGTTCCCTGTGGCTGAAGGAAATGCCCAGAAAGGGGCACAGCTGTGAACCATCAGCCATGATCTTGAGATGGGAGGGTCAGCCCTGAAGAGGGGACCTGAATACCGTATGTGCCTTCACCTCTCTGAATCCTTAATCATGGTGTTCTGTATGATTCCCAACCTTTTTTTGGCCATGCCCCACCTAAGTATCTCTCAAATCCTGATGCCCACCCTGTGACATATCATTCTTATTCAAAAAGTGAACTCCCATTCACATGGAGGAAGCCTAAAAGGCCATTCACTTGGTCTAAACAAGCTTCCAAAGAACATGGCACCCATGAAAGAGAAAAATAAAAGAACAAAAGGACAGTTGAAGTACTGAGGAAGAAATTGTTAAAATAATAATAATAATAATATGAAGTGATATGAAAAAGTAGCAAATAAAATTTTAAAACCTATAATAGAGAACTGAAATGCTTAATTATGTCACAATACGTATTTATATACTGTATATGATGCCCCTAGAACCATAAGAAATGCAAAAAATTCACTGTTAATAACTCCTTCTCAAGTTGCCCCCCTTAAAAATCAAATAGCCCCCTTGTGGGGCGTGTGCCCCACGTTGGGAACCACTGGTCTAGAATGCTCATCTTTGCCTTTTTTCCCCTGTCACATTCCTAAAAATCCTTCAAATTCATCCATCCATCCATCCATCCATCCATCCATCCATCCATCCATATATTACACTGCTTTCTGAGTGCTAGCTGCGTACCAGGCACTGTTCTAGGTACTGGGGATGCAGCAGCGACATTGGGCAAAGCTCAGCTCCCCAGAGCTTACTATGTCTGACCACCTTGGTAAAACCTTCTCTACCTGCGCCCCCCGCCCCAACCAGAATCAATTCCTTTTCCCTTTGAGAACACTGTTTATTCTTTTATCTTATTGATCTCAATCAGCTCTATGGTTTCCTAGAGAGACTGTACGTTTTTGAAGTGACAAGTTCAAGATTCACTCATCCCTCCTTAGGCCCCAGCACAAGGCCTGGTAAGAACTTGCACTAAGTAAATGTTTTTCCAACGAAAGAAAGAAGACACCAGAAGGCATGGATGCAGCCTCCACCCACCAGTAGTCTTCCCCAGAGCCTCTCCCACAGGACCGCCCTGCCCACCCGACCTCCGGGTTCCTGGTCCAAGTCCTCCCTGCTCAGGCTCAAGTGCAGGGCAAAGGAGGAGATGCTGAGGGAGCTGTCAGATCCTCCCTCCCTTCCTCCCTCCCTCCCTCCCTCCCTCCCTTTGTACAGAGTGCGGGCAGGTGACAGGGGGGTGGGGAGAATGAGTAGCTCCTGAACTGAAGCCCTTGGGAGACCTGTCACTTTTGAGTCATGGAAAGAGTTGAGGATCCTGAGGCCACATTAAGGCTACTAAAATATTAATCTCCTTAGAGGGAGGAGTTCAAGTGGGAAATGAGAAGGGGAGATAAAGAGAGAGGGAGAGATCGTCTGAGAAAGTGTGAGGACAAGAAAAGAGATCAACATGTACAGAAACTGCTAGAAAGAAAGAAGAGAAACAGAGGCAGAAACAGTCATCCAGAAGAAGATGTATGTATGTATGTATGTATGTATGTATGTATGTTTAGATGGATGCATGAATGGGTAGATGGGTAAAAAAATGGATTGATAAATAGATGGATGGATGGATGGATGGATGGATAATAGATGGATGGATAAATGGGTGGATAAGTGGATGATCACATGGATAAATAGATGGACAGACAGATATGGATGGACAGATATACAAATAGATAGATATGGATGAACAGACATATATGGATGGTCAGTTAGATACATAGATAGACAGATCCAGGAGAGTATCATAAAGAGAAGAAGATGGAGGCAGAGGTGTAACAAGAGAGACAAAAATAAAAATTAGGAGAAAGAGAGGGGGAAGCCGAGATTCTAAAAGGAGAAACCATGAAGGAAAACAGAACAACTGTGTGCATGTGGAGGAGGAGGAGAGAGGGAGGGGAGGGAGGATGGGGTAAGGGGACACAAAGACAGAACGAAATGAAGATAAAACACTGCATGAGTGGGAAAGGGCACAGACACCGGGGAAGAGACAGGGAAGGCCAGAGAGAAAGGAAGGAGAGAAAACAAGAAAGAAAGAAAAAAACTTCAGCGGAACCCTAGACAGCTGGCTGGACAAAGAAGGAGGCTGTTAGCTCTTTAAAGGATTGATTCTGAATAAACATCAGTTGCATAGGGGCATGATTTAAAACACAAGACCTGCCACGGGCTGTGGCTGTCTAGAGAGGAGACTGCGTCAGGCTGGGGAGTGAAGGATCTGGGCACGAGAGAGCAGCAGCTGGAGGCAGAGCCTGCACTCTCCTAACACAGGACTCCACCCCTCACTTGGCTGCTGAGACCTGATCTGAGGTCTGCTGAGCTTAGAGCTGTCCCATCCAATCTCAGGGGTCAGAGGGGTCAGGGGAATGACACTGGGGGTGGCGGCGAGCTGGGGTGACAGGCAGATGTGGGTGAGAGTCCCAGCTTTGCCAGAAATCACATCATCGCCAACATCAATATCATCTAGGATTTCTGTGCACGGTTCTTCCCTCTGCTGTCTCTCTTTTCTAAAAATCCTCACTTGAGGATATTTTTTCCATTGATTTTTAGAGAGAGTAAAAGAGAGGCCTGTGTGCATGCTACAGCAGCCACAACCCGTGTGGGAATAAAACGGGAAGGCACAGTGTATTCATCTATTAGAGCTGCCGTAATAAGTACCAGAATCAGGGTGACTTCAAATAACAGAAACGTCTTCTCTCACGGTTCTGGAGGTTGGAAGCCCCAGATCAAGGTGTGGGCAGGGCCGTGCTTCCGGGAGGCTGTAGGGAGAAGCCTCCCTTGCCTTTCTGAGCTCCCAGGGCCCCTGGCAACCCTGGGCATTCTTCGGCTTGCAGCTGCATCGCTCTGATGTCTGCCTCCATGACTGCGTGGCCTTCGGCCTTCTTCCTGTGCCATTTCCTCTTCTTACAAGGACACCATCTATTGGTGTGAGCACCCACCCTAATCCAATATCACCTTATCACCTAATCCCATCTGCAAAGATCCTACTTCCAAATACGGTCACATTCTGAGGTTCCGGGTGGACATGACTTTTGTGGGGACACTGGTCGATCCACTGCTCACTGCTCAGAGGGGCGTCCTCAGCTCACACAGAGCAGAGCTGGGACGGAAACACCTGCGCCAGGGTCCTGTTCCAATGTTCCCACCTGACCCCAGCCCTTCTCACTGCACACTCTGAGTCACGGTGTAAAAATTACAAGGACCACCAGGAAGCCACGTCTCTCTCATTTGAGAGAAGAAAGGACCAACATGAACGAAGTACCTCCCACACCCCAGGCGGAGCAGGGGTCAGCGCACTTTCCATACGGGGATCCACAGTTAATATCTTAGGCTCTGCCAGCCACACAGTCTGCCCTGACTATCAATCCTGCTTTTGTAGCGCATAAGCGGCCACAGAAAATATGCAATGACAATAATCAAAATGCAATGAATGAGCATGGCTGTGTTCAGTAAAACTATGTTTACAAAGAGACATAGCCGGTGGGGTTGGCAGTTAGTGTTCACATGGGAAACCCGCAGGTCCTTGCTGGAGTGAGGACTTGAGCCCAGGCATGTCCAACTCCAGAACCTACATTCTTCCTCCCCCATGAAGTTTCTTCTGAGCCTCAGTCTTCTCATCTGTGAAGTGGGAACATCTTTCTAGCTCCCAAACACATAATTTTTGAGAACGCAATAACAGTGCATAGAAACTTGTTTTCCAGACTCTAAAATTCAATACAAATCTACTCAAATATTCATTCAAATATTTGAACACCTACTGCATGCCAGGTACAGAGCTGCTTAAGAAGATCTCTCTCCTGTGGCCTCTCTCTGTCTCCATTTCTGCACCTATTAAGTCCAGACACTGTCCAAGATATTTCCAAGCAGCTCTGACACCCTAATTATTTTTTCCGATAATACTGCTTTCAAAACGGATTCAGCCAGACTTCGCCCGGCTGAGAGAGGCTGCCAGCCCTCCCTGCCTGGTCACGCCTGTGTACATGCAACACCTGGGTTCCATTTGGCCGAGTTGGCTGAGCCCCACGCAGGGTGAGCATTGAGCGTGGCTGGGAACAGATGCTGACAGCGCCTGCTCTTAATAAACACCTGGGAAGGTCTGTGCCACTCGCAGAGAGGTGTGAATGGATGACACGGGCCCAGACAGGGACACAGGGACGAGGCCCCCAGGGGTGCAGACTAATCATTCTTTGTTATGACAGGCAGCCTTCTTTCCTGGGCTCCCAGGGAGGGAGGAACCAGGGCAAGGCTTGATAAAAAGCCAGCTTCCCTCCCTGCCCACCGCCTTGGGTTTCAGGGAGACCTCTGAGCCCCATGCAGCATGAGCAGCAGTGGAGACTAGTGGATAGGAGACAGGTGTCTCCCAGATCCACTCACTGTGAGACCTTGGGCAAGTCTCTGAAACACTGAGCCTCCATTTTCTCATCTGAAAAATGGGAATATATGTGTATGTGTGTGTGTGTGTATGTAATTTTGTTGTTGTTGTTGTTAATTCTCACCCTAAGATATTTCCCACTGATATTTTTTTTAGAGGGAGCAGGGAGAGACAGAGACAGAGACAGAGAGAGAGAGAGAGAGAGAGAGAGAGAGAGAGAGAGAGAGAGAGAGAGAGAGAGAGAGAGAGAGAGACATCGATGTGAAAGAGGCACATCAATTGGCTGCCTCCCACATGCGGCCAGGGATAGAGCCTGCCTATGAGGTACATGCCCTTGAACCAAATTGAACCGGGGACCCTTCAGTCGTGGGCCGATGCTCTATCCACTGAGCCAAACCAGCTAGGGCTGAAAAATGGGAACATTAATACTTAGCTGGCAGAATTAGCTTGAGGAAGAAATTAGATAACATATGTAAAATGCCCTGCACACAAAAAGTGCCCAATAATCGGTAGTAATGAACACCATTTGGATGTGCCTCAAAGTTGCAAGAATGGTGACTTGAGAATGAAGGGAGCTCAGTGCAGGAGACAGAAAGGCAGACCTGGGCACCATATTGCCCACTGACTCATTGAAAGCCTTTAACTGCTGCCCAATTTGTTCTGGGCTCTGGCTGGTTCCTGAGGCACATGGGAACAATGTGACATAGTTTGCTAGGGAGGCAGTAAGACACAAACAAACAAACAAACAAACAAGTTGACTTAGCAATATAACTGGGGCCATAGGACCATAAAGAAGAGCTCTCCCCCACCTCCACCCCCCAGAAGTGGGGCAACAGACAAGGCTTTTCGGAGGAGGCGATATTGAGCCATAAACGATGAGCAGGAATTAAACATGAGTCAAATGAAGGAGGGGTTGTGGGATAAGGGCATACCAGGCAGAGGGGATGGAATATGCTATGGCCTGGAGGTAGAAGAGGGGGTTCCCCCCTGTGGGGGAACTGGCAGCCAGGCAAGGAGGCTGGGTGTTGAGGAGGAGGTGGGTGTGGCAGGCACGGGGCTGCCTGGCTGGGCAAGGTTTTGAGTCCCTGGCCTGGGCAAATCTGAGTTCAACCTGTGAGCTACGGGAAGATCCTGCTTTTATTTGGATTAGTATTTTATAAAAAGCACTGTGGCAACAACAACAATCAGAGTTAATGCTTACTGAGCATTCATGATACGCTACAGAATGTTTCGCTATTATGTGTGTCAGCCTACTAATATTCATAAAACAAGGAGGTAAATGATACGATCATCCCCATTTTATAGAAGAAATGGAGGCAGTATTTTGAGGAGTAAAGCTGTTTGGAAATTAGCTGAAGATGACGTAGGTACAGTGGCTGGGACAGGGCCGTACAATATCCCAGTGACAGAAACAACAACGGCAACTGCCGATTAAGGACTATGACACAAGAACTTGGACTTAACACGGACTATCTCATTTCTTGCCATAGCTGTGAGGTACTGCTGATTTTAGCCCCATGTTGTTGATTAAAGAAGACATGCATATCTATATCTATGTTTATGTCTATATTTATGTCTATATCTATGCCTATGTCTATATCCATATCTATGTCTATATCCCTGTCTATGTCTATAGCCTTGTCCATGGCTATGTCTATGTCAATATCTATGTCTATGCAGATATATCTATGCAAACTATGATTGATGCTTTAAAAAGACAGGGCACCATGAGAGCAGACTGCAGAGGAGCCCATCTAAACCTAGGGAATTGGTGGCGGGGAGTTGGACATGGGGAGGCAGATCTCCGGGCAGAGTGCTAGTGGCCTGATGAAGGTTTGTCACACCAGGGCTTTCCCCCGGAGGGTCAGATAAAGCATGACCCTCACCCCCGCCCCCCTCGCATGCACTGTGACCATGGAGTCCCATCTGACCTCTGAGGACATCATTCCTTAGCAAAAAGCCTCCCCTCCTCCCTGTACTTGCTCCAACTGTTCAGTCACAGAAATTCTCCTCCTCGCCCCCCACTTTTCCCGCCCCTTGCAAATCCCATCATCATATTAAGAAGAAAAAAACAGAGGTTCAGTGACTGATGCTAAGGCTTGAGGATTATGTATTCATGAAAAGCCCACATGGAGCCATTGAGAGCCTGCACAGCTCTCATCTCCGCACAGCTCATTACCATGGGCTGCAGAGGGGGAGCCACTGGGTTCTCCGGAGCAGCTGCTCAGAAAACCCAGCAGGGAGTGTGCCTGCCGCCCAGGGAGGGGGAGAACCTGGTGAACTGTGATGGCAGAGGGGGCTTCCCTGAGCCAGAAGAGTCACCATTGCAGAGCAGATGGGGCTGTGCCCTCTGGCAGGAGCAGCACCGGCTGGACGCGTCCAGCTCTGCCTCACTCTGCTGTGTGTCCCCAGGTGACCCTCTCCCCTCTCTGGGCCTCAGGTCCCACATTTATATGATGATGAGGTAATCTCTAAGGGTCCTTCCAGCTTAGATTTCGAATAAAAATACTCATTAGCTGAAAAAACTTGAACAAATCCTTCAAACTCTGAACCTCTGTTTCCTCAGGCATGGATCACGGATAACAGCACCTAACTCTTGGGTTACCATGGCGACTATATGAGATGACAAAAGCTCCCTGAAGGCAGGGGCTCTGTCGTACTGCAGCCTAGCACCTGGAAAAGTGCCTGGAACATTGCAGGCACCCAGATGTTTACTGGATGGATGGATGGATGAATGAAAGAATGAATGCACACTTATGTGAACCGCTCCACAATACCTTTGCTTTTATGTTGTGGTGGTCGTTAAAACCAAATAGCCTGCTTAACCTCAATCCAAAAAATTACCCGAACCTAGAGAACAGAGTTCCTAACTTGGTGCCCGGGACCCCTTCGTCAGTCTGGAGAAGCAAATGGGCCACATCTTAAAATAATGTTTTTAAATGCATAAAATCAAATGAAAAAGGTGTTCCCCGAGAAGCCATTTATCAAAACATTTCTACAAAGCCAACTGTACTATCATAATATGCCTGTTCTTTATTGACATATTAAATAAAGAGCTCTGGCAACACAGGTAATCACAACCATCAATTGGAAGTAGCGATGAGCATAAACGATGTTTTAAGACATCTGTGACAAAGGAAACAAGGAATAGAAGGAAATGCCAAATTACAATGAGACTGGAAAAGGAAAAATGTACTATTTCCCCGCCACTTCCCAGACCTGCAGTATGGACCCCGGTGGAGAGCCCCTGGCTGGAGACAGCTTTCTCTGAACATCTGCCGGTCGGTGAATATAACCGGAAGCGAGGGTCCAGATAAGGAGAGACAGGAAATTAAAACCGACTATGATCACACCCAAATCATTCTTTCCTGGAGGGACGCATGTACAGCAGCGAGAGAAGGACAGGATTTGGATTCAGAAAAAAAAAATTTAAGTTCTCAAAGGTGTGTGCTTGCAAGAGTGACTTTCTTCTCTGTTTCCATTTCCTCGGCTGCATGGGCATCATTGCAATGCTTCCTTGCAGGGTGCCTGGGAGTCTGGGGGAATAAACAAGGCTAGGCACCTTGTGTTAAGATGCAACCGGTAGGCTCCCTCTGTCCCCCTTCTCATTCTCCTAGGGCTGGACAGTTACTGCAGCCACCACACATAGAGCTACCAATGCACCACAATGGGGATGCATTTCAACACCTACTGGGTGCCAGCTATCTGCTGGATACCCAGCTCTCAGAGGTGCCCAGAAAGAGCCCCTTCCCTCAAGAAGTGTACCAGCCAACAAATAAAGGTTGTATACGGAAGCAGAGTGATCGAGAGTCCCAAGAGGAAGCAATGAATTCTTCAAGGACCGACTGCAAACGGCTTCCTGGGGGAGGTAGCAATACACTGGCTCTTAAAGAAAGATGGGGACAATAAGGAGGAGGAGGAGAAGGAAAGGAAGAAAGGTAGGACAGGTGGTAAAGGATAGAACAGAGTAGCCAAAATGTGTGTGTGTGTGGGGGGGGGCAGAGAGGAAAAGTAGGAGTGAGACTATTATACAAGGGAGAGGTAGGCAGGAAAAAGGAAGCCCACCAAGCTCTGTTGTATGTGTTTTATAGACCCTTTTTTCAAGTCAGTCCCATTTTAGAGATGAGAAAACTGAGGCGCAGGGTAGTAAAGTCATGTAGGATTCCCTAGTTCAGGGGTGGGCAAACTTTTTGACTCGAGGGCCACAATGGGTTCTTAAACTGGACCGGAGGGCCGGGACAAAAGCATGGATGGAGTGTTTGTGTGAACTAATATAAATTCAAAGTAAACATCATTACATAAAAGGGTGCGGTCTTTTTTTTTTTTTTTTACTTTTATTCATTTCAAACGGGCCATAGTTTGCCCACGGCTGCCCTAGTTCCTTAAAAGGGGAGTCATAATAGGAGTCCAACTGTGCTCCAAAGTCCACATTCTCCCCCAGCATGGCACCCAATGACCTCTATAGAATACGTGTGCCCTTGGAGAGAGAGCAGCTGAGGGCAGCGGCGAGGGAAGAAAGGCCTCCGTCATGGCTCCGTCTCATCTGAAAGAGCATGGAGCAAGTAGGAGGGGAAGAGAAATAGCAGAGAATGTACTTGGAGGCCAATGTTAATTGAGCTGTTTGGTAAACTTAATCTCACAGCCAATCAGGCAGGCAGACAGGCTTTGTCTAGAAGCCCCGTTTCTCATAAACCCAGGGCTGAAACTTGAGGGCCTGTGCTGCTGGGAGGCCCTGGGTGCAGGAGGAAGCCACTGAGCCTGGAGTCTAGAAGCAGATTCAAGTCCTCGCTCTGCTGCTAAGGTGAGAGATCTCAGAAAGTCGCTTCCTTTTCTGAGCCTCAGTTGCCCTATTTTTAAAAACATTTTCATTGAATTTATTGGGGTGATATTGCATAATAAAACCATACAGGTTTCAGGTGTACGATACTATAATACACCATCTGTATATTGTACTGTGTGTTCACCACCCCAAGTCAAGTCTCCTTCCATCACCATTTGTCCCCCCTCTACCCTCTTCTACCTCCCCAAAGAGACAATGTTAAACTCCACCAAAGGCTCATTCCTGAGAAGAAAGCAATAAAACAGGGAGATAAAAGAGGAGGAGGAGGAGATGATGATGATAATGCGAGAGGGAGCAGGACATGCCGTTTCTCCCCACCGTATCTCTGAGTATGTGGCTATGACCTTCCTCTCATGTGACTGCCTGTGGACTCCTATGCACCCTCCAGAGCCCAGCGCACTAATGGCCTCCTCCATGAAGCCAGAGCCCTCCACCTACTGCATCACTCAGGCTGTGCTGTCACCTGCTGTCCACCTTCCTGGACCCTGGACCCATCTCTACTGAGGCACATCGCAGGGCATGTGAGTAGGTTGTTTGCTCATAACATTTATTTGTCTCATTTATTTGTGTATCCTCAGTAATCAGCACAGGGTCTGACATGTGGCCAGTGTAATAAGTGTCTGTGGGAGGAAGAGCAGAAGAGAGGGAGAAAAGGAGGGAGGGAGGGAAGGAGGGAGGGAGGGAGGGAGGGAAAGGAATCCACATCTTTCCTCCTCCTTTCCCAGGTAAAGCTAAAGCTCATTTCACCCAGCACAGGCTGAGTTTATTGATCCACATTTCTGAGGTATTGAACCGAGTTGCTATTGACAGCAATAACTACCAACCAGGCTGGGGGAGAGAGAAGTTGCCGACAGCCAGCAAATCATACGCCTGCTGGTAGAGTGCCTGTCTATGCCAAGGGAACAATCATTAATTTCCCGTTCCTTCACTGTTACATTTCTTGGTCAGACTGACAAGTTCATTTTGGGGATTCATCAGGCCCATTAGAAATAAACTCCCTTCTTGTTCCATGTTTCTAACCGCACCTGCCACGCAGATGATTGGCTGCTCAGGACTCACGTAAACATTCCAATTGCTAGCAGTAGCTCACCAGGGTAGTTAGAGGAAATCTTCCAGGGACTGTGTGATAGAATCAAGGAACCCAGTTCCCGGGCACAGAACCAGAGAGGATTTCATTTACTTCCCCACCACCATTAAGTCAACAACAGACATGCATTTGGCGAGAAAACAGTCTGTTGTCATGCAGAACTTAAAATTAAGTATGCTGCAAAAGCTGTGTGACTCAGAGTAAGTCACTTAACCTCTCTGAGCTTCCGTTTTCTTGCCTGAAAACCGCGGTTAAATTGTGAATAGCACTGTGGATAAGGAGGACGTGAGGTAACAGAAGGGAAATCGGTAAGATTATCTCACTAAGTCTGAAGACCAGTCTCATGGTTACTGTGTCTCCGTGTTACAGACAAGCACAGCGTCTCCACGGAGGGAGGTGACCTACTCCAGGCTGGTAAGTGGCAGAGGGGTGCTATGAATCCCGCCCTGCCTGAGGCAGCAGCTCACAGAGAGACAATTTATCACAACTTTCCTGAGTGATTTTACTCCTGTGCCCGTGGCCGGGAGGTTAACATGGCAAGTGCGCAGCTGTCCGCCAGCCTTCCCATAAACAAAGCCATTCCAGCCCACCTAGAAATAATTCCACAGGCTCCCGGTCATCAAAGCGACATCCTTAGAATGCCAATGCCCCGAGTGCAGGCGGCTCATGTGTTCGCTGTGCAGTTTATTCTGCTCACAGGAGACAGAGGTAGCTTGACATTTGCATGAGAGCACACTTCCTCTTAAAGACTACGGATGTTCTGCAAAGGTTTTGAGTAGTTCTACCTATTAACTTGGGCAGGAAAATCTCTCTGTTGCAAGACAATGGGCCCTGTGTGGTGGAGCTCTTAGGCTGAGGTACATGACATTTCGCTTCCATTTACGCACAGGCATTTACCAAATACCCACTGTTCAACAGCATTCATCGCCATCGCCATCCTGCAGGTTCCATTCACGTAGGGCAGGGGAACGGTGCCCTGATAACGCAGCGCTTCCTATGTGTCAGCCAGCGGGCGTGGCGCTTAACACCTCCCATCTCACCACGAGCCTGTGCAGTCGCGACTGTGTCATCCCCATTTTACAGATGAGGAAACAGAGGCATGTGCACAGGGATATGCACCATGTCCCACAGCCTGCGAGTGCAGCAGCTAGGATTCGAACGTGGGCAGGTGCTATGGCAATGGGCTGTGATGGGCCAGACGGTGTCACCTGACTGGTCCCTGAGGGAGGTTATTACAACTGGGTGATAGTCACCCAATGCACTCTTCTACTTTTGTATACGGTTGACATTTCCTATAATAATAATAATAAAAAAGTATATCTATATTTAAAGTGCAAGCTCTGGAGCCAGACAACCTAAGGTTTTGACTATGAAACAAGGGTAACCATGCCACTCTTGTCATGGGGTTGCTATGAAGATAAAGCAAATTCATACAGACAAAGCATTTGGAACTGGTTGCCTCTGAAGTACAGTAGTCCCCCCTTTATCTGTGGTTTCACTTTCCATGGGTTCAGTCATCCGAGGTCAATGGAGGTTCAAAAATATTAAATGGAAAATGCTACAAATAACCATTCATAAGTTTTAAAATGGAATGTCATCCTGAGCAGTGCGTTGAAATTTCAGGCCACCCCACTCAATCCCTCCCAGGATGTGAATCATCCCTTGTCCAGTGTATCCATGCTGTATACACTCCTCGCTGGTTAGTCACACAGTAGCTGTCTTGGTTATCAGACCAGTTATCAGAGAGAGAGGAAGAGAGGTACAGCATCAGCATGACTTTTATTACATTATCAATATATTAGAGGCCTGATGCACGAAATTCGTAAAAGGGTAGGCCTTCGCAGCCCAGGCTGCCTCACAGCCCCGTGCCCTCCCCGACCCCCCGCCCACCTTGGGCTGGTGCTGCCTGCGTCCGCCGCCACACACCCCTGGTTCCCCAGTTCCGCAGAGCACCCCCAAATCGATTGTCCCACAGAGGGTGGCCTGGGCCTCCTTCTTTGGAGCAATCACAGAGCATCCCCCCATTGACCGTCCCCACCCCCCGGCCGGTGGCCTGAGCCTCCCTCTGCGGGGCAATGACGGAGCCCCCCGAATGATCACCCCGCTGGACAGTGGCCTTATCCTCCCTCTGTGGGGCGATTGTGGGGCGATGGTGGGCCCCCCAACCAATTGCGTCGTACTCTCCTTGGCTGACCTGGCACCAGTGCGTGTCATAGCATGGTCATCTGGACGTTGTTGTGCTGTTTGGCTGTTCGGTTGATTTGCATATTATGCTTTTATTATTATAGATTGTCAATCTCTTACTGTGCTAATTCATAAATTAAACTTTATCATGAGTATGTATGCATAGGAAAAAGATAGTATATATGTAGGGTTTGGTACTACCTGTGGTTTTCAGGCATCCATTTGGAGCATATGCCCCGTGGATAAGGGGGAACTACTATATTCAAGATATGCTAGCTATTATGTATGTAACATCTACAATGGAAAATCCCGCTGGGAGGTTCTAACATGCCCTTCCCCATGCATTACTGAACATAAAGCTACTCACACCCTGCCCCCATCTTCCAGAGAAGGTTTGAGTTATTTGACCTCCCTGAATATATAAACTTTATAAAGTTTCTATGTACTTTATATAGAAAGAGAAATTAACCAGGCATATATCTACTTATAGTATTTCACTGATTACTTTAGAAATACCCATACCTATGTAAAAATCACATATTATACTAGTACATAATAAAGAAATTTAGAAATACTGCTGTATTTTTGTTTGGAAAAACAACAACTTTATTCCAACTCTTTACCCATAATTCCTGATCTAGCTTAATGCATCTTCCCCAAGCAGTTGTTTAAAATAAATTAGCTGAGAAAATAGCCTTGATGAGTGAGAACACCATATTCCATGTGACAGCCTCTTTTCTGGGGAGTAACTTTGCAGAGTAAATTCTGCCCTTACCTACAAACATTTACAGTGTGAGGTCTGAGGGTAGATGGCATGTTAATGAGACAAAGGAGAGGGGACTCATTAGACTGGGTGGGCGGCTGCCTGGAAGTCTTGTTTTCTGGAATCTCTGAGTAAAAGCAAAAGATAGACCATATCCACATCTGAAACCTGTATGATCATGTTGACCAATGTCACCCCCAATAAATTTAATAATAAATTAAATGAAAACATCGATGATAAGTGAAGCTAAATGTCAGTCCTAGTCAGGCCACTGCATCCTGCTCACTGACCTCTAATCTATTTCTTTATTAGAGAAGTCATACATCACTTAGTCATACAGCATTTAGATAACACTGGAAGGTAAACAGAAAAACAAATCCACGAATCCCACTGCCCTTCATGGATCCCAGCTGTCTTCGATCCCAGCTGTCTTCGATCCCAGCTTGGACGCCCTTCCCTCAGACAGGCCCATGGCTCATTGAAGGATGGCCTAATGTTAGGATTGCCAGATTGAGCAAATAAAAATGCAGGGCACCCAGTTAAATGTAAAGTTCAGATAAACAGCAAGTACATTCATACAAACCATAAATACCACAATTATTCATTGTTTGCCGGGATTCCACACCCCTCACTTTAGCTTCTAGGCAGCAATGGCCAGCCATCCTACTTCCGTCCCAGAAGATGCCACTCAGGAGATTCCTCCCTGCTGGGCCTGCTCCGATGGAGGCTAGAGGGGGACCCCAATGCCAAGTGGACATTTGCCTGCCAGTTCTAGACAGAAAGCACATAGACCCCCTTTCTTCCCTGGGCCTGGGGCTAAATTGGGCTTTTAGTCTAGATCTTTAAAAGGAACTGGTGGGTAGAAACATAGAGTAAATGATAGTTGGTATTTGAAGGTGACCAAAGGCTCTTGTAAATAGCTCTTTTAAAAAAATGTAATGCTTCCAGCCCTGGACAGTTTGCTCAATCGGTTGGAGTATCTTCCCATACACCAAAAGGTTGTGGGTTCGATACCTAGTCAGGACACATACCTAGGTTTTGAGTTGGATCTCTGGTTGAGGCATGTACAGGAGGCAATCAGTCAATGTTCCTCTCTCACATCGATGTTTCTCCCCCGCCTCCATCTCTCATTCTTTCCCTTCTCTCTAAAAATCAATAAAAAAATATATCCTCAGGTGAGGATTAAAATATATACATTTATATATGTACTAGAGGCCCAGCACACAAAATTCGTGCAGTGGTGTGGTCCCTAGGCCTGGCCTGTGATCAGGGCCATCTTCCCCAGCTGCCGGCAGCTGGCCTTGCTCCCTACTGCCACCTACCCCCTGTTCCCAGTTCCCCATTAAGCGATAAAGGCCTGCGGGCTGTGGGCAGCTCCTGTGTTGAGCGTCTGCCCTCTGGTGGTCAGTGCACATCATAGCGACCGGTTGTTCTGCTGTTTGGTTGATTTGCATATTACCCTTTTATTATATAGGATTTTTAATTTATACATAAATATAAATACACACATTAGTATAAATGTAATGGAGTTATATATATATCCTATATAATAAAAGGGTAATATGCAAATTGACCCTAAAGGCAGAACAAATGGGAACGACTAGTTGCTATGACGTGCACTGACCATCAGGGGTCAGAAGCTCAATGCAGGAGCTGCCCCCTGGTGGTCAGTGCACTCCCACAGGGGGAGCTCCACTCAGCCACAAGCCTCTATATATACTAGAGGCCTGGTGCATGATATTTGTGTATTCCGGGGGGTGGGGTGTCCCTCAGCCCAGCCTGCACCCTCTCACAGTCAGGGACCCCTCAGGGGATGTCCGCAGGGAGAGGACCTAAGCCAGCAATTGGACATCCTTAGCCCTGCTGTGGAGGCGAGAGAGGTTCTGCTATTCGGTCGATTTGCATATTAGCCTTTTATTATATAGGATGTGTGTGTGTGTGTGTGTGTGTGTGTGATGGCTCCATTACAATTACAGTAGTCCCTCCTTATCCATGGTTTCTTTTCTTTTACCTGCAGCTAAACTCAGTCTGAAAACATGCATGGGAAATTCCAGAATTAAACAATTCGTAAGTTTTAAATTGTGCACCATCCTGAACAGTGTGATGAAATCTTGCCCTGCCCCACCCGGGACGTGAAGCATAACCATGCTGCATAGCTCCCCACTTGTTAGTCACTCAGTAACCTCTGGTTTATGAGATCAACTGTTGGGGGATATGGCAATGCTTGCAAGCAAATCATCTTTATTTTACTTAATAATGAGCCCAAAGCCATTTACATAACTTTTATTACACTATGTTGTTATAATTGTTCTATTTTATTATTATTGTCATTAGTTGCTTACTGTGCCTAATTTTTAAACTTTATCATAGGAATGTATGTATAGGGTTCAGCACTATCTGTGATTACATACATCCACGGGGGTCTCAGATATTATTCCCTGAAGATAAGGGGGGGAATTACTGTATAAAAGGGGGGGGGAGCCAAATGGTAACAATCCCAGAATAGCAGGAGCGGCGCCCTGCTGTGAGCTCACTGGCTTCACTGAATCCAACCAGATCCTGACCACTCATTTCATGGATAAGCGGTTCAGACAGGGTAGGCAATTCACCCCCCCTCTCCTTTAACCTGGGAGGAGCTGGGATTAGAATCCAAGGTCTGATAGGGAAGCTCCTAGGTGAGCACTGACTGAGGCTCCCAGCAGTTGCTAGGATGTGAAAGCAACTGGCTTTTCAGAAGTGTCCATGTTATTTATTGGTGGCCAAGGCATTTACTTCCTGTGCATAGATGAGGGTGGGCCTGAAAGAGGGAGAGTTCGGGCAGAGCTCTCGGTGACCCAGTGCATTCTGAAAGCAAATTTAATATAGGCAGTTACCGATTTACGATGGTCCGACTTACAATTTTTCAACTTTACAATGGTGCGGAAGCAATATGCATTCCGTAGAAACAGTACTTCAAATGTTGATCTTTCCCCAGGAGAGCAGTAAGCAGAGTATGATACTTTCTTGTGATGCCAGGCATCTCAGGGAGCCACAGGTCCCAGCCAGCCCTGTGACCATCAGGGTAAATGACTGGTACTCTACAGGGTATCCATCATGTGAGATGATTGTGCCCACATGTGGGCTAATGAAAGTGTTCTAAGCAGGTTTGGGGCGGGGGGTTAGCCTAGGCTACGATGTTCTTTTGCATTCTTTTACTTACAATATTTTCAAATTACAATGGGTATATTGGGACGTAACCCCACTGTAAGTCGAGTAGCCTCTGCACTCTATTGTTGAGGCCGTCATACACATTAACCCTGTTTCAAGGAAAAGGGACAGAGTGGGGGAGTGGCAAGGTCCCACTGGAAGAAGTGCATGTGGGATGGGGGAGATAGCTGTGGTTGTCTTTGGAAAATACCACCTATCACAACTATCTACTATGTGCTAGGTACCTCTCTAGGAGCTAAATATACTTCAGAAAATAAAATAAAGTGCTCTGCCAGCATGGAGCTTACATTCTATGGGGAGAAAACAGACAAAATGATTAAGTAAGTAAATTCCATAGTAAGATTGAGGTCATAAGTGCCTTAAAGAAAAAAGAACAGGATAAGGGAGCACAGAGTTCTGAGGGTGGAGCAAGAGTGACAGTCTATATATATATAAAAGCCTAATATGCAAATTGTTCCCTATGGAGTTCGACCAGGAGATTGATCGCTCACTATGATGCACACTGACCACCAGGGGGTGGCACAGAACGAAGGAAGGCCCCAGCCAGTGGCCAGCAGCTGGAAAGGGAGGTCCTAGCCGGCAGCCGGAAGACCCCCATCAGCCCTGATTGCCAGCCAGGCCTAAGGACCCTACCCATGCATGAATTTGTGCACTGGGCCTCTAGTTTTAAATAAGATAACCAGGGGAGGTCTTCCCAAGAATATGGCATTTGAACAAAAATGTTAAGACAATGAAGAGAGAATGAGCAATCCAAGAAGAAGGAACCACCAGTGCAAAGGCCCTGGGGCACAGAAAGCCTGGGAGTTTCAAGAAGGATGTGATCAGTGTTCCAGAGGAGGGAAGTGGGGACACTAGTAAGAGGTAGAATGTTAAAAAAGCAATAGGTGCTCTATCATAGAAGAACGCTAGCTTTTACTCTGAAAGAAAGGGAGGACTCAGAAAAAAAGATGAATACAATGCAACCTAAGCTTCAAATGGAACACTGTGGCTGCTTTGTTGAGGACTGTAGAGGAGCAAGGACAGCAGGAGGACAGGTAAGAGATACTGCAGTGCTCCAGGTGAGAGATGATGAGGGCCAGGGTGGTGGCCGTGGATGTGGGGAGAAGGGTTTAGGCCCAGGAAGCATTTTGAAGTTCAGATCTCCTTACAGTGTAGAGAGAGAACAATAGGTGTCAACCATGACTTTACAACACCCCCCTTATCTGTCCTGTGAAATTGGCTACTCTTATCAATGGGAAAAAAACAGTGGGCTTCGTGTCTTGGCTCACCTGGTCCCTCTTCCTTGAGAAATGGTTCTTGCTTATTCTTTCAGATCATTTCATTGGACTCTTTTTTCCCCCTCCTGACGTATACTTTACGTAACTGGATGAGTGTCTTGTCCATTTCCTGTGCAACGGTAGCCCAGTGCTACCATCTGGGACGATGGTTTTTATGACTGTGCAGGTGGGGAAAATGCTACCTTCATTTTTCCCCTGTGGAATATTTACAAGGTGCACATGCTCTGGGAGGCCTGGAGTAAAAGACCTGGCACTTCTCAAAGGTACTGGACCAGGAACTTCTATAGCTTGCATACTTTCTCAGAGCAGCGTAGGAAAGGCCAATCCTGTCTCAGTGACCTTCTCCCCAGGAGGGGTCGTCAAAGCAGCCACGTCTCAGTTATCAGGCAATTTTGGAGCCTCCTACGGCAACCTGTTCACCAGGCTGCTCTGGCTTTTCTGGTCGCCTGCACACGGTCCCCTTATCTTCCAGCTGCTGCCCTTCAGGATATGCCACCCACCCACCTGGCTGTCTGCACTGAGATGCCATGTGGGGGGAAGGTCAGGGGTCAACACACCAAGGCTGTCCCTGAGTCTCCTGTAAGTTCCTTGATCATTCACTGACCGTACCCTACGCCTGGCACAACGCTGAGCATGCAGAAGATGCAGAGACAAGCCCAAGCTGGGACCTGCTCTCCGAGTGGTTCATCCACATAAATCATGGTCACTGAATGAGAGATATAGCAACTTTTTCTTTAAGAATAATGCAACTTTAAACACAGACACACTCAGGAGCCAGAACAGGGTCTGGGTTTCAGAACTCACTGCAAATTGCAGCCATGACCACTATATTTGACCTTGGACAAATTTCTTTATCTCGGTTTTCCAGAAATCCAGTTAAAAAATTCTTTTGATGTAATAAATAGTTTTGCCCCCTAGTAAGCCAGGAGCAAACCTAAGAGAAAGAAATCCTAAAGAAAAGAATCACGATTCTGGGTCACTCCCGAAGTAAATTTATTTCCCCCCTCGTCCTTATTTCCTGTGGAGACTGAGAGCCAAAAGGAGCTGTGGAGGTGGCAGGAGAGTGAGGGGTGAGGGGTGGGGGGTGGAGGGAGGAGGGAGGAGGGAACAGGGAGGACCTGCTTAGACTGGTGGTGCGGGATCTTTCCAGCTGGAGACCTAGGAAGAGGCCTGGACTTTGTCATGCAGACTATTCTGGAAGCTGCTGGAGGTCCCATCCTCTCCTGCTGTGTGTAGCTGTGCTGTGTTGCAATGATGACCAATGTCAGGCCCTCCCTCTATTCCATCCTGTGGGATTAGCTACAGTGACCGGTGCATCTCACCTGGAGGCATGCATCTTATTTAGGTCCTTTCACAGGGCTCTGTTTTCTTCTCTCTGACTTGTGCTTTAACTATAAAACGTATCTTTTTCTGGGGGTTATGCCCAAGGAGTACAGTCCTCAACAAGGACAATCTCTGGCAATGATTTTTCTCTCTACAAATCATGTAACATGGAAAGCACAGACCCCAGGAAGCCACAGACATGATAAGGGGGAGACGGTGTCAAAAGCAGAGCCTCATGGGAAAGGGTGACCCCTGCCCATTCAAGTCTTTCCATATTCACCGAGTCTTGCTTTCTTCATCCATAGAATGGGGATATGGATACTTAGTCCTACGAGTTGCCATGGTGATGAGATGAGAACCCAGCATGCACCCTGGTAAGTAATGCTGCTTTCTATGAACAGTAGCTGTTGCCATCATTATGATCATTCTTATTGGGGGGAGGGGGACCTGGGGGGGCTATTCACGAAGGGTAATGGGGACATTGACATGAAGCAAAACAGGATATGGAGAGGACAGACTTCCAGGCAGAGGGACTAGCCTAGTAAACATGAGCTCCTGAAAGCTTCGAGTGCTACGGCAGCTTCTCCTGGTTCCACTGAACCAGCGGGTCTAACCCAGGGCCATCGGGTAACTCCCTGACTTCAACACCACCCCCGGGCGCTCTCACTGCGGAGTGGCTGCTCCTTAACACTCGTCGATTCCCAGGAAGCAAGGCAAAAGGGCACGTTCATGTTCAGCCAAAACCTTGCTCAGTCCCGGTGCTGACACTGTGACAATTAAGAAAACACTGAAAACCTCATTAGTTCTGATTTCTGATTCCACGGAGATTAGGCAGCAACATCACCTTTCAGCTCAATAAAGGAATGACTTTTTTTTTTTAAGTATAAGAAGCACATGAAGAAGAGGCATGTCCTGTTTTCAAGAGCAGGGGACACCTCAGGGGAATGGAAAGTGCGGCCCAGAGGGAGGACACGGCGGGTCACCTTACTGGCGCTCGGCTTTGTGAAGTCAGTTCTCCTCTCTGTCTACAACTGGCGAGTTGGTAGGATTGCTAGGCATGAGTCAGCTTCTGAACCCTCACGGCGTGACCATGCAGCCTTTTGCGACACCAGGCTGTGTACTGGCCATTTCTTATGCGTTATGTGTTTACTTAAAAATGCACATATCACCTCTTTTATAAAGGAGGACGATACCACTAAAGCGAAGATCTCTTTGAAGACCGCACTCACGCTCATCATCGCTAGCCCTAGCCTTCTGTTCTCTGCTTTCTCTCCCCCCAAAAGTAGCCACCGATATAAATGTGGTTTAAGTCTTTCCAAGTCTTCCCCAAATAACGTTAAGTTTGTGTTGCCACTTTTCAGTCCTTTAAAAGACTCTTCCATATATGTACCCTTATCCACGGAACAGCTCTGTGCGGGCGCTTTCTTAAATGGTGCCGCTCTATAAATATAACGTTCTGCATCTTGCTTTTTTCCCCTCGGAAACATGTTTTTGAGCTCTACCCAGGTTGACACATACAGATTCAGCTCATTCCCTTTAACTGCAGGGGAACGCTCCGGCATGTGAATATGCCGGTTTTATTCAGTTAGGCGCTGATTGGAGCATATTTAGGTTATTTGCAGTGTTTTGCTATTACAGACCACGCCTCGCTGGTCACCTGATACATATATACCTCTGTGCACATATTCGAGGGCTTGAAAAGCTGACACTTAAAAGCTAACAAGTGGAACGCTCACTGTAGATCATGCTCAGCTGGGTGAGAAGCTGTTTCCTGCAGGGCCTCTAATCCTCGGGCTCTGGATTGGACCATCTGGTTTTCTGAGTTACTGACACTCAGGCTTGGAGGCGATGAGAACCGCCCTTTTTAGAGTTAGAGTCTACCCAAACATCAACAAATGATCGACAGGGAGTTAGTTGGTGGACAAACACCCCAGTTTCCTTGCCCCTTGGCGGAAAGGTCCTGGGCTCATCCTACCCCATCTCTGCCGTAAGACTGAGTCTGTTTCCCACGTGGTGGTCCACTCATTAACACACCGTGTTGGCTTTCCTCCCTTCCTTGTCTCTTTTCTCAGTCTCTCTCCTGCTCCCTGGGGTCCCCTCCAAAATCAACTACCGGTACCCAAATCCTTGACCCAAAGTCTGCACTTCGCAGAAATCAAAGACTCTTCCCTCTGTGTGCCAGGGTCTATGCTAGGTAGAGGGGATTAAAAAATGAGTAATAATCAATTCTGTGCTCTTAACAAGCACATACCAGGACCCAGGTCTTCTGACGCCCAATGCCTAGTTCTTTCCGGCATATTGTATCTGTGCATTTTAATTCAATGACATTCTTAAAAAAAAAAAAAATCAATCGATCTTCCCAGCAATAAATATGACAAAATGCAATTTTATTGTAATAACTTAATCCCACGGCCTTTTCTGTGTGTAAAGACCTGACTAAAATAGCAATCCTTAAACACAGACCTTCCCTGGAAACCCAACGGCTGCCTTGACGTTCTATTGACATCTCCATTTTTCTGATATATATGTTTCTCCTCCCCCTGCTCTTAGTAAATGTTGATGTTTGCTTCAGCCCATCACGATTTAGCTCCCTGGTGAATTTATCTTATTTATTGACCTGAGCAGAAAATCAATCCAGTCTTCATTTGCCATCCTGTTTAATTCGGGAGAATTTGATTCTGTGGAAACTGTGCCCAAGTTACTAAGGCCTCAAGAGAACAGGACCGACTCCACAAAGCCTCCTGGCTCTAGCCCTCACGGACCTCCCCTCCTACCCCTTCCACTTCCATCCCACCCATTTAAGAACAGAGACAGCCAAGATTTGATTCCTGAGCCTAGTAAGTGCAAGTGAAGAGTACCGGGAAGGTGATGCTCTGTGACTGCAAGGCTAGGTCACCAAAATGCCGCACCCACCCACCCACCTCACTCTCTTGGAAACTCGGGCTCCATACTGTGTGGGAGCCCAAGCAATGTATGCAGACACACACAGGAAAGTCCCTGGACCCTCAGCCACAGCCCTTAGCTCCCACCCAGTTGGCAGCTGGCCCCCGCCATGTGGAGTGCCATCTTGAAACCATCCTGAGATGAACCACTCCTTCTGAACCTTGCCCCACTGGAGACTCATGAACAAAATAAACGGTCAGCCAGACCGCCAGGCCGAAACTCTACCATCGTGGCTTTGCTGGCAGCATCTAGTCACTCCCCATAAGCAGGTCTGAGGTCAGGGGCTTAGTGTGAGAGGCCAGGCTTGGACACATCCAAACCCTGGTGGCGAGCCCACCTCCTGCTCTTTCTGTACATGCAACAAAGTGCCTCTCTGAGTCTCAGGTTCCTTGTGAGAAGGAGAAAACAAAATGACACAGTTAGGAGCTCTGACCAGGGCGGGTACCAGGGTCTCGGTCATGAGAGTCTGGTTTGATGCTCCCTTCTTTCCCTGGCGAGGTCTGGAGCCCAAAGGAAATGCATCTGGAAAGGCCCCTTTTACCTCCATGACCAGGCAGGCACCCGGGGATGCGCTCGCAGGGGATGCGCTCCCAGGGGACAGGCACGATGCCCAGGAGGGACCTGCTCTCATTTGCCTCCAGGTCTCTGCCGGGAACACTGTGCCTCCCTCCCTCCACTTGTGGCTTCACTGAGCCCTGCCAGTCGTTTGAGTCTCAGATTCGTTACTACTTGCACCTGGAGGCCTTGGCCTCTGTCACTTAGGATTTCTGCTGTGTGTCCCGGGCACCTGTGCCCTACCATCCCGCCAGCATCACAGCAGAGCGTGAGCTGCCTGCCCTCTTGTTCGCCTGCACATGGCAGGGACAGGAGCAGAGACGCCCTCGCATCTGGTGTAGCTCCAGCACCTCCCACAGGGCCCGGCACAATGTCCATGTGCAGAACTCCGAGTGTTTCTCAAAGCGGGAAGGGGCAGCAGGGTTAAGGTTACACGAGGCTCCTACGTTGTAGGGCAGACACTCTCATCAAGCCACATGACCCTTTTCCTAGGACCCGGCAGCCTCGGGCACACCAGGAGGTAACAGGCAGAACTGCAGGATCTACTTAGAGTCCCATCGGGTGGTTCATAACCGAGATACCTTTCCAGGGTTAAAACCTCACCCTGGGAGCCAGGCTGCCTGCCCTCCAGTCTTGGATAAGTCACTAAGTAGCTGTCCGAACTCCAATAATTTACTTAAGCCCCAGGGGCCTCAGTTTCCTTATCTGTAAAATTCAAAGAATGGCATCACCTAGCCCCGAGAGTTGAAACTGTGGGATCAAATGAATTAATATGTATAGAGCACTCAAAACAATGCTTGCTTTGGCTGAGTGTATGTGCCAGGGAAATGTCAATTATCAATCCACCTGGTGAGGGGAATCTGTATCTGTACTCTGCAGCAGAAAGGCTGGGTCTACTTATATTTCTTTAAAAAATTCACATTGCCTGGCCGGTGTGGCTCAGTGGTGGAGCGTCGACCCAGGAACCAAGAGGTCACCTGTTCTATTCCAGGTCAGGGCACCTGCCTGGGTTTCAGGCTTGATCCCCACCCAGTTAGGGGGCGTGCAGGAGGCAGCTGATAGATGAAGTTTCTATCTCATCAATGTTTCTCTCTCTCTCTCTCTCTCTTCTTCTCTCTCGAAAAATCAATGGAAAAATATCTTCCGCGGAGGATTTCTTAAAAATTCACAGGACAAACAGGATGACAAAAAACAAACCCCAGACAGGCTGTGTGAGGCGCATCCTCCGTGCTCCCTGCACTTCTGTGACTGTGCCCCGGGGTGTCCTTTGGGCGTAGTGTCCAGGCTCTGGGTTTACATGTGTGACTGTGAGACTCTGGCCACATGCCTCCAGCACCCCCACTCCCTATGCTCCCCCAAACCCTCCGAAGGCTCCTCTGTGGTCCTGAATTCTGCAGAGAGCGAGGGGCAAGCCCAGCCCCCGAAACGCTCCCCACCTTGAAAGCCTCCTGCCACTGCTTCCCTCCTGGGAGTCCTGGCTATTTTCAGAAACTAAAGAGACCACCCAGGGAGCTCATCTTGGACTTCACTCCTGGGGGGCCTGGAGGGGCGGGGTGTGAGGGGAGGCAGATTTTCTCCTACAGAAGAACGTGTGTTCCCTTTGAGAAGTCTTAGTGGAAATAAATGTACAACCTATTGTGGGCTGACCGGCAGGAGCTGGTGAGATACAAAAGGGGCATTTGTAAGGACGCAAACCACTTAGCACTTTCGCAAGACATGCACAGGATATAAAAGCCAAGGAGCGGCCAGAGGAATCCGCCCGGAGGGCAACGTGCCCTGAATGCAGGATGGTGTTCGCTACAGCCCAACACGGTCTCCTTCCTCTCAAGACGCCACGGGCGCCGCCAGCACGCAGGGAGCTCGTGTGAACGCAGGTGGACAAGGCCAGGTCTGTCTGGCCTTTCTCCCTAAGCAGACAGGCCCACCCCGAACATTTGCGGTGCCCAGGGCAAGAACACAAATAGAAACCCAGGTATAATAAGACTGAATATTAACAAATTCCACAAGAAATCAAGACAATAAATGTGTTTGTCCTCCCCCTCCAACAAGTACCCCTTCATAACAGCCTGGAAGGTGAGGCTCAAGTTGAGTGAGTTGCCTTGGGTTTCCTTGGGAGGGCAGGTGGCCTGGGGCGGATGCCCACATGCACGGTGCTCAGGGAAGCATGGGGCCCAGTCCCCAGCGTCTTAGCTTTAAGAGCCTCGGAATCACAGGTCCGAAGGAGGAGACATGCAGGAAACGTTTTCTGCGCTTAACCCCAAACTGGTTTCTCCAGAACGTTCTTTTACCCTTTTTACCTTTTCATGCCTGCCCTTCACGGCCACACAGAGACCGAAGATCCCTGGTCTCCACTGACCTGCCAAGCCCGAGATTCTGCCAAAGTCCAGGGAGAGACGGCCTGTGCGTCCTGGAGGCTGAGTGTCCAGGGAAGGCTGCATGGACCCTGAGCTCAATGCTGGGTGGGAGGAGCAGGAAGCCAGGCCCAGGTGAGCTCAATAAATACCACGTGCGGAGAGGATCAGAGTGATGATGGGTTAAGCAGATACACCTGGGGCCTCAGCCCAGCCAGACACCAGAGGAGGCATGTTGTTCCAAGTTAGACAAAATTAGCAGCAGAACCATCTATTCAAACACTACTTTACATGGGACTTGGACACAGGTGACCGAAGGAAGTGCTGTTGCTCACTTGGGTTGAAGCAGATGGGGCAGGGCGTGGAGCTCCAGCCCTCGGACTTTCCCTCCCCGCTGTGGGCAGAAGATGCCCCACCACGGAATGCCAGGTGTCTGGACAGCCCAATGTTTTATTCCGTCCTCACACCAGGATCAGTTGCCTCTCCTGTGTGTGCCCCAACCAGGGAGCAAACCCTTGACCTTTCTGTGTACAGGACAACGCTCCAACCAAGTGAGCCACACCAGTCAGGGCTGGACAGCCCTATTTTTTAATACTTTCAGTCTTCATTTGGAGGGAGAATGATTTGCTTATGTGACCATCAGGCCCTCTAGACCAGTGATGGTGAACCTTTTGAACTCAGCGTTCACGCTAACTTAACTCTGGTGCCGTGTCACATACAGAAATTTTTTGATATTTGCAACCATAGTAAAACAAAGACTTATATCTTTGATATTTATTTTATATATTTAAATGCCATTTAACAAAGAAAAATCAACCAAAAAAATGAGTTCACGTGTCACCTCTGACACGCGTGTCATAGGTTCGCCATCACTGCTCTAGATAGTCAGCTTTTAGGAGATGCAACCTGGGCCTTGTTCCATCTTGCTCTCTGGAGTCCAGCCGATGGTGGCCGCTCAGGGATTGTGAGTTGAAATAGATCAAAGAGAGATGGAGGCCTGGCCTGTGTGGCTCAGGAGTTGAGCATTGACCTATGAACCATGGAAGACAGGGTTCAATTTCTGGTTGGGGCACATGCCCAGGTTACAGGCTCAATCCTCAGGGGGGGATGCAGGGGGGTGTACAGGAGGGAGCGATCAATGATTCTCTCTTATCATTGATATTTTTTTCTCTCTCTCTCTCTCCCTCCTTCTCCCTTCCTCTCTGAAATCAACAAAAATATATTATATAAAAAAAAAGAGATGCAAGCCCAGAATCAAAACATGGAGGGATGTATGTGAGGTCATTCAGCAAGTTAGTATGGTGCTTGAAATGCTTTTTACAAAAGCCAGGGAGAACTGGGAAAACAGAGACCAGAGAGAAAAAAGGATCAGGTAAGAAGCTAAAAACACCTAACATGAGAGCCTTGTGTTATTATTGCAATAAATATAATATATATCCATAAGCTTCTAAAATTTATTTAGTTTTTTTTCTATTTTGTTTCTCTATTTAGCATTTCTCCATTAATTCTCTCTCTGACTTACAGTAACAACTGCTAACATTTATTGAGCAACTATTACTGTGGTCTATTAAGTGTGTTGCCTGAGTTTCCTCATCTAACTCTCCGAATAATCCTTTCAGTTATGAACACGATTCCTTTTACACAAATGAGAAAATGGAGAACGCAGAGAGGGTGAGACACCTACCCCACATCACTCAGCCACGGAGCGGTGAAATGTGCGTGAGAACCCAGAGCACGCATTTACTGGTTGTGTACCAACAGGAGGTGATGGACTCAGTAATTTGGAGGACCAGTGCCCTTTTCCCTTGGCCTGTGGGCACAGGGCTGGGGAATGCACTCCCAATCACTGCAGCTTAGAAGCCTGGAGGTTGGGGTCACCTACACTCCAGGATCTCCTTGGGGCCAAGACACCTCAATCTTCAGCCTAGGTCCCCAAGGGTCCTGGAGAGTAAGGGGCAGCCCCACAGAAAGTTCTCTGAGAGGGCTCTACGGAGTGACAGCCGGCCCAAACCGCAGGCCCAGGAAAGTCTCCCCACCTCTGTTCCGAGCGCACTGTGCCTTCATCCGGAAGGCGGCCTGCCTCCGTGGGCTCCCCCTGGCATTATGCATGGCGAAATGGGGGCCATATTTCATCCTGGAAGTGGCTGCATTTCAGAACAGAGTGTGATTAAGAAAGACAAATGGCAGGTAATATCCGTTCCCAACACCTGTACTGTGCGCAGGGATCCATTTGCTCATATGTAAGAGCAAGGTCATTACGATTCGAACTAGAAAACAACAGAAAAATGTGGTGGAGGCGGTGCAGAGTGGGAGGGGAGTGGGAGGAAGAAGGGTGACAGAGAAGTGCAGAAGCAAGGAAAAGGGGGTGCTGCGGAGGAGCTCGGCCCCTGGAACCACTGGATCCTCAGGCCAGCTCTGCCCCTGAACGAGGAGGCGGGGACACGTGGCCCCCTCCCTGGGCCTCAGTCCACTGTAAGATGCTGACAGCCTCGGAGATCTTGTCTTGCTCAGGTGCCAAAGGCTGTAGGAGGTACCGAGACAACCAACACCCAACAAGACTAGATTAGCCCCCAAGAATGCCCAGAACTATTTAATCAAGCGCTGATGGCATCGGCCCTCCCACATTTTGACAGGCAGGATCTCTGGCTGTGGAATCTCAGGGCCATATGAGGCCTAAGAAATCTTTTGGTCTGGGCTCTGCCAAGGCATTATGAGTAAATCAATTAAATGTTTGGCCAAATTTATTTATTTTTTTTATAAATTTTATTCATTTTTTACAGAGAGGAAGGGAGAGAGACAGAGAGTCAGAAACATCGATGAGAGAGAAACATTGATCAGCCGCCTCCTGCACATCCCCCACCAGGGATGTGCCCGCAACCCAGGTACATGCCCTTGACCGGAATCGAACCTGGGACCTTTCAGTCCGCAGGCCGATGCTCTATCCACTGAGCCAAACCGGTTTCGGCTGAATGTTTGGCCAAATTTAGCAGGCTAATTTTTAAGTTGATAATTGTGTATGTCCTGTGAATGATGTTATTAATATCCAAATGGGCCGTGGTAGAAAAAAGGTCCCCACGCCTGTTCTAAAGGCTCTCACAGAGCTGGAGAGCTCGGTTGGGAGCCCCCAGAGGGAAGCTGGGATCACCAGGCATAAACAACAGAGAGGAGTTGGAAAAAGGCATGGTGAGAACGAGCATGCATTTGGGCACATCCATTTTGTGTGTTCAATGCAGCCACTGTTTACTACATTAGAGGCTGGGCTTATAGAACTGCCTACAACGTAAGTATATAATGTGTAACATTATAATAATATATGCATTTTACCTTAATAACATGGACACATATAAAGTAGAATCAGGAGATCTGGGTGAAGCGATAGAACCAGCTACTTAACCACCTGGGAGAAATGCATTCCCTGAACAGGGAACGGTGAGGGCAAAAGCCCTGGAGCTGAACTGGGCGTGGAGTGCTAGGAGGACAACAGAAAGGCCATGCTCAGTGCATGAGAGGTGGTAGGAAATGGGAGAGATATGCAGGGGCCAGATCAGAAAGGGTCTAGTGGAGAGAATATTGGGTTCATTCTAAGTACATGGGGAAATTCCGTAGGGTTTGCATTTGGGCAGGAGGGTGACAAGATCTGATTTTTATTTTAAGTGGTAATTCCAGATGCTGTGTGGAGAATGGACTTGGTGAGGATGCATAAGAGAGGAAGCCTTGAGGCACTGCCATCTCCCAGGTGAGGGAGGGTGCTGGCTTGAACTAGGAGGCGGATCGCGGGGGTTGAGATATTGGCCATTCAAATAATGGATGCATTTTCAAGAGGGAGCAGACAGGATTTGCTCAGTTTGGAGGCGAATATGAGAGGCAGAACTAGTCAAGGGTGACTCCACGTGCTTCGGCCTGAGTAACAGGGTGCGATGGTGGCTTTTCCAGGATGAGACAGACTGTGGGCGGAGCGGGTTGAGGGAATAATGAGCTCGTTTTCAGACAAGGTCTGTTACAGATGCCCATTAGCCATTCAAATAGAGGCATTTGTGAGGTTGGGACTGGAGCTATTTGGCATTTAAAGCTGCCACACTGAGTGAAATCCCCGCGGGAGTGAGAAGTCGGAGGACTGCGCCTTGGTGCCCTCTGACATTTAGAAGTCAGGAAGCGGGGAGGGTACAGTGGGGAGTGAGCAAGGGCTGCCTAGGAGGTAGGCAGAGAACCAGGAGCAAGGGTTGTCTTGGAAGCTAAATAAAGAAAAATGTGTCTAGCAGGAAGGAGTGCCCAGCTATATTCCACAAGACCAGAGATCCAGCAAACAGAAACTCAGAATCGGTCATTGGGATTTGGCAAGATGGAGGTCATGGGGGGCATTGACAGGAACATTTTAGTGTGTTCCTGGGAGGGAAGGGGGTTGAAAGCCTGGTGGGAGTAGATTCAAGAGAGAAGAAATGGGAGGGATGGGAGGTGGTGCATACACGTAACTCTCTGGAGGGGTGAAGCTATAAAAGGTGGGAAGTGAATGGAGTGGAGGCCAATTCATTAGGAGGGGGTCAAGGAAAGTGTTTTGCTTTGTTGTCAGACGAGAGGTCTTAAAGCATGTCTATATGGATGGGCATGAAGCAGCAGAGAAGAGAAATTGCCAGGGCACAGCCCGGAATGGGAGGGAGGGAGCCCAGTGACCCAGTGCAAGGACAGTCCACACCAGGTAAGCCCGAGACAATGCAATTTGGAGAAGCTTCTTTGAGGAAAAGAATCCCAACCCATGAATTCCAAATTAGGGCTGGAAGTGAACACTTAGTATGAGAAAAGAAATCATAACAAATCACAAGCTCTTTAAAAATGCACATATACTGCTTCTGAGGTCTCTTTAGGCCAGGATTTCCCAGTCTCTGCAAGACTGACATTTGGAGCCAGATAATTCTTTGTTGTGGGGAGCTCTCCTGTGCATTGCAGGATGTCCTCCAGCAGAATCCCTGGCATCCACCCACTAGATGCTCTGAGGACCCCTTCCCCACAAGTCTGACAAAAATGTCTTGAGTCATTGCCCACGATCACCTTGAGAACCATGCATCAGGCAATTTGCTTGAGATGCCTGCATGCAAATGTTCCTGGTGAGAATCTTAATCCCAAATATTCTACAAACCCCAGTGGCCTCCACACTGACAGGAGTCAGCAAGTGAAGGTTCTGAAGCTCAGGCTCCCTTAGCTTCTGATAAATCCATCTCAACGCGAGTCAAGTGTTCCCATACAGGGAAGGCAGCCTATACGGCACAGACCCCAGTGAGCCAGTGAACTTGAATCTTCTCATTACTTATGCTTTTCTGTGCAACACACAGCAAGGGCACCCATAGGGAGGGTGATGGCAGAAGGGTGCATCAGAGTTGTGCAGGAAAGGAAGGAATGAAAGAGAATGCTGTAAAGGAAGAGAGGGAGTGGAGACCAGCAAGGGCTTAGAAGTGGGGTAGAGAAAGGAGCCCAGCCCTCGTGGCTCAAGGGTGATATCAGTGCCTTATAAAGCAGTGCATGACTCATTGCCGGAGCTCTCTGCCCTGTCACAGGTCAAGCTGCAATGGCAGGTCAGAGCAAATGAGCCTACGAGTCCTTCTCAATTCTGGGATTTTACTGCAAAGCAACCCGATGCCCTACAGCAGGGGTCCTCAAACTATGGCCTGCGGACCACATGCAAATACAAATATTGTATTTGTTCCCGTTTTGTTTTTTTACTTCAAAATAAGATATGTGCAGTGTGCATAGGAATTTGTTCATAGGTTTTTTTTTAAACTATAGTCCAGCCCTCCAATGGTCTGAGGGACAGTGAACTGGACCCCTGCCCTACAGTATACCATGGAGCATTCCTCCATATCACCTTCACTCACAAGAGAGTAAGACCAAGCCCATGAAACACTGGTCCTCATGGTTGAGAGTACTGGCCTGGGGTGGCGGGTTTCCATGCTTCAACTCATTTAATACCCACAACAAGGTAAGAGAGTTTAAGTCCCTTACCCGCTGTCCCACAGCTGGGAGAGATGGCACGACCCACACTGAGGAACATTCTGCAAAAATGCCTGCCCAGTATTCCTTATTACTGTCAAGGTCACGAAAAAATAAGACTGAGAGAACAGTCTCAGGCCGGAGGAGACACGGGAACTAAATGCAACGCCATGTCTTGGATTCTGTACCAGAAAGAGGATATTACTGGGAAAACCAGTGGAATTCAAACAAAGTCCAGAGTTAGTTCACAGTAATGCACCAAAAATGGTTTCTTAGTTCTGACAAACGTATCGTGGAAAGGTAAGACGTTAACAGTAGAGAAAAATATGAGGTGCCCATGGGAACTCTCAATATTGTCTTTGTAATTTTTATTCTTTGTAGTTTTTATTCAGGCGAGTGATGGTTCAGCCTCGGTTCCCCTATTAACCAACGGTGTGTCTGCAGAGAAATCACTTTCCAGCTCGAACCCTTGGTTGCCTGCATCTGTAAAAAAGCACCCTATCACCCCCTTCTCCTAAGCTTCCTGGGCAACTCCACAGAGACAGAGCCAACCACAGCACTTGGCACCCAGTAGGTGCCCCGTAAACCTGAGGTCAGCTTTCTTTCTTCTGAAGAGCAAAGAAACGAGCAAGAGAACACCCCGCCTCTTTCTTTCTGACAAAAACTTTTCATGTTTCATTTATAGACTGGCTTAGGTAGATGAATTTTCAATAATTCATAGCCTGGCTGTTAATATTTGTAGCTGTTGAAGTCCTCTAATAAAACATGAAGGGATTTCTTCCCCCCCTCCCCAAAGTGTATTTTGCCCGAAGAATGATTTGTTTTGTGAAATCTGGGGCTCGGCTGCCCTTTCTTTATTTTCCTTTCTGCATCTAATCCTGACTCTTGCCTGTGGGCTGTGGTGAGAGATGCCAGCTGGGGTTTAGCATGGTAGGCATGGGGGTGCACACAGGGACCTCAACCCACCTGTGAGGATGGCTGGGGGAGGCGGGGCCACTTAATTAGGGTCTGCTATTGGCTTACTGCATGAGCTCAACCAGGTAGCCTAATCTTTCTGAGCCATTTTTTTTCCTCGTGGACAAAAACAGGCATGTTAACACTTTCGGTTTACTTTGCCTGCCACACTTCTGCTTCTTTAAATTTTGCAGATAGTCATGGAACCTGCTGGTCTAACCCCTCCCAGCCTCAACCCCTACCTCATGCATTTGGTGTGGCAAACAGACTTCTCACCGACTGCATTCTTCTCACCTGGGTTTGGGCCATTTCCACAAGAACCCCAGGCTGTTTCTTGGACAAAACCCCACCGGCTTGTTCTCGGTAAATCTGGGTTTGGGGGGAGGGGGAGGAACTCTCGGGCATGCTGGGCATTTTCTGGAAGGAGGCTCTCTCTCAAAGATGCAGGGGAGTTGGAAACACAAGGAGAGCCTCACAGGTGCCAACTGTATTGTTCAAAGAACACACTCTATCTTTATAGCACTTATATTTTATTCTCTACTGCCACAATGGAGACGCATGCTGGGTTTCCGCATCCGTAATTGGGGAAGAACAGATGGGAGAGGCGCCGTTGGAAGTAATACTATCATTAAAATAATCTACACCGCTCGTAACTCTTGGGCGTGTGCGAGGAGGTGAGTGGAACCACGTGGACCGAGCTGCTTCACAGCCGTTCCTCATGGAAATGATAGGGGGCTGGTGCCTTGTAAGATGTGAAGATTCACATTCTCTCATAGCGCAGCTCTGTGGGTGTATCGCGGGCCCCAGGGACCCGAGAAAAGGCAAGGAACAGAGCAGTGGAAATGTGTGTTAGGCAAAGGGAAAGGTGGGCCTACTGGGTAGAATGAACAGCATCCCAAAGGTGGGGGGCTGGAAAACATAGTAAGTAGGGCAGCCTGGCTGGGGCAGAGTCTCGTTAGGGAAAAGCAGGGGAGATGAATGGAAGAACTGGGGCCTCGGAGAGGAGACTCTTTATTGACAAGAAAGCCATTACATGGGAGTTGCTATGGTGTGGTGGAGAGAGCACTGGACTGCCCGGCAGGCTATGTGAACATGGGGAAGGCACCCATCTTTCATGGGCCTCAGTTCTCCACATGACCGGGTTGCAGGCTCGAACCGTGAAATCCTGGTTCACAGGCCGACGCTCAACCACTGAGCCATGCTGGCTGGGCTACTCTTCATCTTTTAGATCTCAGATCAATTGTGACTTTCTTGGGGAAGCTATCCTGACACCCCCTGTAAAGGTCACCCCCTCCAATACCAATGAACTCTCACAGCATTGCATTACTTTCCTCTCTGGCACAGAGCTCAGTATGCCAGTTATGATGAATCGGCGCGTTGTTGGATTAATGCCAGCCTCTCGCCTTAGACCAGTGGTTCTCAACCTTCCGGTCCTTTCAATACAGTTCCTCATGTTGTGACCCAACCATAAAATTATTTTCGTTGCTACTTCATAACTGTAATTTTGCTACTGTTATGAATCATAATGTAAACTATCTGATACGCAGGATGGTCTTAGGCTACCCCTGTGAAAGGGTCGTTCGACCGCCAAAGGGGTCGCGACCCACAGGTTGAGAACCGCTGCCTTAGACCATAAGCTCTAGGACAGCAGGGATCACATCTACGTGGATCATGACTGAGTTCTCAGTTCCAAGCACAGTGCTCAGAACAGAGTCGATGCTCAGTCTGTATTTACTGAATGAATGAATGATGCTGACATACAGATGCTAAGGTGCCTGGTCTGGCGACAACAGAATTTCCTAACTTGTGCTTTAAAGAGGCACAGCTTTCTCCTTGCCGCTTCTGAGAAATGCAGACTCTCAGGCTCCTTTCCTAATCCTCTGAATCTGAATCTGGTTTCCGCCTGGTTCCCAGATGACTCCTATGCACATCAGTGACTGACCAGCACTACAAAGGGGGAAGGAAGGTGGAGAGAAAGAGGGAGGTATCCCATGTTAATGAATCAGTTAATGGGTTAACCAATTAATTTGGTAAAATCATCTGAGCACCAACTGTGTGCCTACCTGTGCTGGGCCCTAAGACTCTAGAGCAGCCGTTCTCAACCTGTGGGTCGCGACCCCTTTGGCGGTCGAACGACCCTTTCACAGGGGTCGCCTAAGACCATCCTGTATATCAGATATTTACATTATGATTCATAACAGTAGAAACATTACAGTTATGAAGTAGCAATGAAAATAATCTTATGGTTGGGTCACAACATGAGAAACTGTATTTAAAGGGCCAAAAGGTTGAGAACCACTGCACTAGAGTCTAGAGC
Organism: Myotis myotis; assembly: GCF_014108235.1. Lineage (NCBI taxonomy): Eukaryota > Metazoa > Chordata > Mammalia > Chiroptera > Vespertilionidae > Myotis > Myotis myotis. The sequence goes on from NW_023416316.1 coordinate 10,626,086, forward strand.
AGGGGTGGGCAAACTTTTTGACTCGAGGGCCACAATGGGTTCTTAAACTGGACCGGAGGGCCGGAACAAAAGCATGGATGGAGTGTTTGTGTGAACTAATATAAATTCAAAGTAAACATCATTACATAAAAGGGTACGGTCTTTTTTTTTTTAGTTTTATTCATTTCAAACGGGCCGGATCCGGCCCGCGGGCCATAGTTTGCCCACGGCTGGTCTAGAGTGAACACAGTGGAATGGAGCCTGCCCATGCCTGCGAGGACAGGCCAGGTACACAGAGCGACAGGGGAGGAGGGGGAGGGTGCTCACTGACCTGTGGAGCAGGGAGGGCTTCCTGCCGGTGTTGACTGGGAGTAGGAGGTAGGGAGGGGCAGTCTCACAGTCACCGGAACTTCCTGTCACCTGTCACCAGGCTAGAGGCTGGAGAATGGGTCAGGAGGTTATTGCCATCACCCAGGCTAGACATTTGAGCAGTTTTTTAGTCCCTATAGAGTCTCTCTCCAGCTCTTTCCTGCGTGCTGATGCCTTCCTACAAACCTGCCTAAAATAACCTGTGAATCAAACAACAGCCAAATCCCACAGGCTTCTCTCAGTCTCCCTTGCTCTTTTCTTATCTACATTCTGCCTCCAAATGCCAGTCTTCCCGGTTCTTCTCTCTCCCTCTCGGCCTTCTTCCCCCTTCCACCACGTCCCTTCCTGGCATCCCCCTGCCACACCCATTATCACATGGACTATTATGCAGCCATCAGAATTGATGTTTTCAGATATGGTGCCATAACAGGGAACACACAGGTTATGACAGGAAGCAAGATGCAAAGATGTATGGACAGATAATTACAGTCTTATAAGAATAAGAACGCAATATTGTAGTCAAATAATAAAAAAAAAAGCAAAACTGCAGAATGTACCAACCAATATTTATATTTACACGGGCCTTAAAATGTGTACTTTTAAAATTTCTCTATTTTCCTTTTTTGTTTGTGACTTGGGGTTTCTTTTATAAATGGGAAAATAAATAAATAAACAGCTGCTATTTATTTACTATGTCATTTAAAAAATATATATTTGTTGGTGTCCAGCCCCATTATCTCCATTCCAAGGTCACTACTCTACTGTTCTGTTAAGCTACAAGGAAGTAACTGAAGGAGATTATCCTAAGTAAAGATTATGTAGCTAAAGTGTGATTGTTCATAGTGAAGGTGATTAACTACCTGCCTGGCACTTAGTTAAGGGGTTTTACTGATATATTCCCTTCCTTAGTCCTGTTAATCCCTAACTCCAGGGAAAAATTCCCACCTGGGGAAACAACCTTTCTCAGAGAGGTGACCCTGGTTACAACACATAGCGCTAAGAAGGGGAGCAAACATATTAAGAACAGTATGCCATATACACCAGGTCCCTTGAAACATATGCTGTGCAGATGTTTCTTCCCTGCAGTGACTGTGTCAAGCAGCAAGGATGGGCCGGCTCCCGGCATATATTTTTATTGATTTCAGAGAGGAAGGAAGAGGGAGAGATGGAAACATCAAAGATGAGAAAGGATCATTGATTAGCTCTCTCCTGCATGCCTCCTACTACGGATAGAGCCTGCAAACCAGGCATGTGTCCTGACCTGGAATCAAACTGGGAATTCCTGGTTCGTAGGTCCATGCTCAACCACTGAGCAACACTGGCCGGGCACTATGTCACTTTTTTTTTTTTTTTTTGCAAGTTAGTTACTTTCCCAGAGCCTTGGTTTTCTCAGCTGTACACCAGGGATAAGAGATTGTATCCTAGAGTGCTTGGCATAGAGCCTGGTACTAGAATGAAGGTTATTATCCTTGTGCTCAGTTCCCAGCTTACCTGATCAGTACAGGTCTGGATGAAAGAACAGGACACATTTGATGTGGTAGGGATGGAGGCTGCAGACTGGAGGTCACTGTTTAAAATTCCTGAACATTGGAATTAATTTGGGTCCTATCTGGGTATATGACCTTGGTAAGTCCTGTCCCATCCCTGGGCTTTTGGTTCCCCACAGCCTCCCTGATCAACAGAACTTCCTGCCACATGTCCAAACGATCATGTCTCAGCTCCTCTGGAATTCACCCTGTGAGTGCTTTCATGTCTCCTACCTTCTGACCTATTATTAAAGGTCCATCTTTGTCAGGAGGTCTCATACTTGCTTCCTAAGGGCTATGAGGCCTCTTCTCCCCTGCTGACCACAGAACAATTCTTGGAGTTTATTGTGTCAATTGTATGGTTTTTTTAAAAAGCCATTTGATATGTTAGGCATTAGGTGTGGCAGTCCCCAGTTCATGGCTGACATGAACACCCCTCCTTACTCTTTGCAATACAGTTGTTAGAACTGATCAGTCTAAGTTTCAAATACTGCTTCCTACTCCTCCCGATGCTGTACATAGAGCTGGGGGCTAGCTCTCTATGGAGTCTTTAAGTTCTAAGTCTCCTCCTCCCGGGACAATAGCAGTTTTGTGGATGAAGGAGGACTTTTTCCTGAGCACGTGTCTCTCTCCCCGAGGCAGCCCCTTCCCCCATCCCGCCCCCCCACCCCCACCCCCGCAGTCAATCTGTCAAGCTCAAAGCAGCCGGCCAGCTATCTCTGTTCTACAGGGCAACTCTAAATAATTTTAGTGGCATGGAAGCCGAAGAGCTGTTCTTTAGGTCCTGTAAGAGGCAACATTAACAGGGAATGAATTTAAAGAGGAGAACATGAATGAAAGGATAAAAAGAAAGGGAAGAATGGGAACAGCCAACTTTCAGGATCTCCTTAAAGATCCTGGGTCAACATGCCACCTGTCTCTTGCAAACGCTCTTCATGCTCATATCATCCTCTTGCCTTAGAACATGCTTTACTGTGTTCTAAGCAGTGTGTTAGGCTCTTGACCATATATTGCCTTGTTTCACCCTCAACTACAATGTGTGATGCTCCCATGTGGGCAGGAAGGGCTTACGGTTTGTTTACTGTTGCAACCCCATTTTCTAGGACAATGGGTGACATCATGGATGATGAAGTCACTAGGATGACTACCTCCACTTTACAGATGAGTACACTGGAGTTCTTGGAGGTTGTTACTTGCCCAGGTTCCTGCAGATGGTAGGAAGCAGATTCAGGATTCAGGTCTATCTGACCTCAATGCCTTATCTCAGACCCCATACCCATGGACAATACCTGCCCTTCTCCACTTCCCTGTTCTAGTCTCCTTTGTCTTTTATATTGGATCACCTCCTTCTGAAAGTCTTCGTTGATCATTTCTTTGGGAGGTGGGACTCACCTAGGAATGATATAACCCACAGGCCTCCTGTCCTCTAACAAGTCCAAAGCCACCTTCCCCTGATGACCTCTTATTGTCTACCCTAAGCTGTTCCTGAACATATTACACCTGGAATTGTTATTGCTTACAAACTAAGTGCCCATAACACATTCTAAGCTTCTCAACGAAGGCCTTGAGTCTGATTCATTTTGTGTATTGCCAGCATGCTTGACTTATAGTGCATTTTTAATCAATGTATGTTCAATAATGACCGCTTTAACCCTCAGGCCATAGATTCAGGAAGCAATCTGGCAATGCCTATCAAGATTTAAAGTACTTTCCTTTTACCATGTAATTCCACTTGAAGGAACTTAAAAATGCTCCAACATAGGCAAAAATATATGCATAAGGTTGTTTATTATAGCACTGCCTATAAAAGTAAAACAAATACCGTAACTTATAGGCCTATTTCGGAGGGTGGTGAAACAGATCATGATATGTCTGTACTATGGACTATTTCTCAGCTATGAAAGAAATGTAGATATGTGTGAACTGACTGGGAAGCATCTGAAACCTTTGTATTTTTTTGTTTGTTTGTTTTGTTTCTGTTAATCCTCACCCGAGGATATTTCTTTTTTCCTTTGGCTTTTAGAGAGTGGAAAGGAGAGGGAGAGACAGAGAGAGAGAACATTAATATGAGAGAGACACATCTATTTGTTGCCTCCTATAGGTGCTCCAGCCCTGTAACCTAGGTACATGCCCTTGATCAGAACTGAACATGGGACCCTTCAGTCTGTGGGCTGATGCTCTATCCACTGAGCCAAATCAGCTAGGGCTAAACCTTTGTAGTAAGTAGAAGAGAGAGTTCTGGAAAAACATATAGTGTGACTCCATTTGATTTAAAGCTTACCTATGCAAAACAGTGGGTACTTTTTGGCTGGGATATACGTTTAGAAAATGAAGGATTTCTGCCATTTTATTCTGAAAATGCTTCTTTAAAAAATGGTGAATTTTCATGAGACATGAAAATAGGATAGACCTTATGTGGGCAGAAGCAGTACAGAAAGGGGTTTATGCTCATCGACTATTTGCCATCTTCCAGAGATGCACATATTCCTGGCTTACACTTGAAAACAAATTCTGCGAGGTAGGGACCAGCAATGCCACTTTACTGATGAGGATGTTAAAGTTCAGGTTCACACACAGCCTACGTATCGAGCTTGTCTTCCTCAAGAGCATAGCACTAAGGCTCTAATCCAAGTCTGTCTTGTGGATGAAGAGGGGTAGACGCGGGCAGGCTCACCCCACTGGATGGAGGTCAGCAGCCCAGTCTCCCTGGGCTGTATCTAATTGCTTCTCACATCCGGAGGTTATCACCTCAACCAGCCAACTGACTCTTTGGAGGGCAAGGATTTGCATTCTGTATACCTGGTACTCCATGATCGTCCAAGTCAGCATGACTTCTCTTGCCCTTTTCTCTTTATAAGGAGTTTTCCTGGCAAAATCGGACTTCTGCCTAGAGAAGAGTGGTGTCATTGGCATTTTTTTTTTGTGTGTGTGTGAAAAAGGTGAGTGAGCAGGAAGGAGATGGAGAAAGTAGCTCCTGTTTTTGTGATTTTAAGCATTTTTTTTTTTTCTGCTCAGGTTTGGCAGAGCCATCCATCGGCTTTTGCCCCTGGAGGTGATGACTGCTTCGGGGCCTCTGATGTATGGCTGGTCTGCAGTGGGTGGTGGGACCATCTTAAAAGGAGCCAGAGGGTGTGAACTAAGAATTAAAATGAGAATCTTTAAGGCTCAGCCTTCAGAGGAACCATGGCAGAGGAGACTTGATCCAACTTCTGACTCATGTGAGGAATTTCTCTGGCTCATCCGGGTGGGGTGACCACCAGGCTCTGTCCGGGAGAGGGAGCTCACCATCTCACAACAGAGTGCGCGCTAGTGCTGAACAGGTCTCGCCTACCTCCCCTAAAACCTCGAGGACTCTGAGATGAAAGGACCGGAAGCTTCCCTGACTAATGTATGACTTGAGACAAGTCGCCCAAGGTACTTGGAGGCCTTAGCTGAATGATTCCTTAACATCTAACTTCTCATTTTACAGATAGGAAAAAAGAGAATGGATGATTAAAGCCCAAATCTCTTGAACCTTGGTTCAATGCTAAAATAATAAACCTAATTTGCTTCTTCATATATATATATATATATATATATATATAAAAGGAATCATTTTCTCAATCTCAATTACTAAAATATCAGACATATCTTTTTAAGTACTCTGCTCAAAGCTCTGACCCATGCACCAGCACCATCACCTTCATCATCATCATCATGAGAATAAGGATACTGACCTTAAAAAACACACATTTGGGACATGCAGTCCAATGGCCAACCACATGCAAGTCCACGGAAAAAGGCATGGAACACGTATGGACTTGAAAGGAGATGCTGGAAGCAAAGAGTCCACTGGAGGAAACTGAAAAGTACACTGACTTTTCACTGGCTGAGTTGCAGCCGTCTCCCATTGGCTGAGCTGTTACTGGGCCAGGAGGCAGCTGTCCTGCCTCCTGCTGAGGAAGTGAAGCAGTGCCACTTGCTGCTGGAGGTGTGAAGTGTGTCTCTTCCTGTTGGGGTCAGTAGTGGGCACTGAGCGCTGTGTGAGAGTTCTCTCTTCCAGCCTTCCGACTTCATTTTAAATGAGGCTTCTGTTTATTAATTTCACAGTGATTATATATCATGTGTCTACCAGGCACTAGGCATTCTGTTGAGTGTTTTACATTAATAGCTGCTTCTTAAGAACCTTGTGGGGAAGGGTGAGGGGTCTCCCGGTGAGAGGAGAAATGCCACCTATCGTAGTGGTTGTCTTTCAAGTAGCTTTTTAATGAAGCAGAAGATGTGCTTCTTCCTGCCAGAGCTCAGCAGCAGCAGCGTGGAGTCTCAGAGCAATGCGAGAGCCAGGCTGCTTTCCTTTGCCTGCGAGGAAGCGCGGATGCATGTGTGTGCACACAAACCCGCACGGACTCACACAGGCTCCCTGGCACACAGACGCATTAAAAGGAGCTCGGGGCGGGCTCTAGGAACCGCCTCCTCATTTGGAATTATCTACAGTCCCTGAGCACTTGTTTGAGTTTTACAAACACACCCTAGCCTGGCCCTGCTGCTCCTTTTGTATTTGTACACATTGTAGGCCAGGATTAATGAGAAAGGCAGACCAAGCTTCCTGATGCCCAGCTTGGGTCCCATGTACCTCTCCTTCCCGACACCATTCTCTTATCTCCCTCCATGCACAAGGACAGACACACACACACACACACACACACACACACACACACGCGTGTCCAATGTCCCCTCATGGTCTGGAGAGTCAAGTGGAAACCCCTAGCTTGGAAATGAGGTTCTTTGTGATTAAGTCCCATTCTTTCTTCCAAAACATACTTCCTCCTTTCTTTGTCAGGCTCCATCCAAAGTGGTCTACTCTCCTTGTCCCCCTGCCTAGTCTGCCGTCCCCTGTCTAATCACCAAGGCCTCATTCAGCTACCACACTGGTCACAAACCTAACAATGAGGTTCCTGGGATTCCACCTATAAATGCTCTCTCTTATCAGAGCTCTTAGGATCATTTAAAAAAAAATCTCAGAACATACATTGATCCCAATAATTTATGCAGGTGACCGAGCTGTTACTGCCCACCCTCAGAGATGTCTTTTGGGTACTTCAAATGGCTTTGGTGACTGTATTTGCTCTTGCAAGAACCTCTGCTTCCCCCTTCTTTCTGTTCTTCCCCTAGTGTCATCAGGTCCCATTTCAACACGTCTGCCTTCATAGAACGAGCGTAGGTGCTTGGCATGGCCATTATTTTTCACTGGTGTTACAAGAAAGGCGTGACTGGCTCTCATAATCAGATGAACCCAGGTGTAGCTGACTCAAAAGCCCAAGATCTTCATCGGACAATAACTCAGAGATAAACAGTTAGTTTACTATTTAAGCGGGAGACAGCCATGAGATCATTATTTAGAAATAAAAGCAAAAACAGGATTTATAAGAAAGTGGGGAGGAAAGAGAACAGCCTGAGCAGGCAGTCTGAGAACAGTGAACTGTGGTTTACAAGTTTTGGGTAAGTTAATTAGTCGGAATATAGCAGAGTTCCGCCTGAACAGTCTACTCATGACAAGCTGAACACGAGTACTAAAGAGACTCATTTTCATTGTCTGTGGGTAGATCAGAAAACCTTGAGTGTTTAGCTGGGATGTGTAGGGAGGGGGCAGGTGTTTCTGTCCCCTTCCATCAGCACCTCTCCCTTTGTTGGGCCAAAACTCCACCACTCCCTCATCAGAACCTCTCCCTAGGGCACACGGCTTCCTAGCTCCCAAAAGATTGATTTCTATGGTTAAAAGACATCAATCATGCATCAGAACCCTTCACACGTGATTTTGTCACATGATTATACAAAAATAAATGTAGAGTTAGGCTTTACAATCATGGCGCTTCTTCTTATTTTTAGATTCATTGTTACTAAGGGAAGCTAGCTGGTGGGGCTTGTTTTCCTGGCTTTCGCTGGTGTTCAGGTTCCTTCTCAGCCAGCTCTGCTAACTCAGTTATGTAATATCACCCTCATGCGTATTCATAGAGCACACGGCTTTGGATGGATTGGCTCCATCAATTCAAATTGCCTTGGCCACCATCAATAGACAGTTATGACAGAAATCTGTGCCAGACCGTCCCTTTGATACCTGCAGGCTCTCAAGGAACAGTGCCTGGCCTCTACTGGGCTCCAACCACGTGTCCACCCAAGTGCTATCTCCTCTCTGAACAGGGGGTCTTTTCTGAAGTATCTTTGTTTTCCTTGTAGCCCAGCATCATGCCTGTGGCAGATGCTCAGGAAGTGTTCCTGGAATAAACAAGTGAGTGATTGACAATACACACAACCGGTTGTCAGTGCCAACAGCCCCCTGTGGTGTGTTCCCATCCCTAAAACCACACCCATTTAGCTTTGGCCACAGTTCTCTCCACACACCCTTTCATGCCTGGGCAACAACCCCACCGTATCACCTTGTTTTCAACTCCCTATAGTTCAGCATTTCCCATAAACCTCCACAGCTCATCTCAGCTTCCCTCCCCACCCCTGGTCTCCCAACCACCTCACTCTTCCGAATAATGCTAAGTAACAGTTACCATTTACTGAGTACCTACTACATGGCAGGTATTTTATGTGCAAGACCTCACTGGATCCTTTCAACAGCCCAATAAGTAGGCCTATTCCTACCTGTTTCACAGGTGAGGAAACTGAGGCTCAGAGAGGGGATTTTACAGTCCTAAGAGAAATAGCTGAAGTGCAAACTCAGCTGTGACCGACTCCAAGTCCAGCATTTAACCATTACACTATATTATATCTTCCTATAGAAGCACCGATGGGCTTCTTCAGATATTCAAGGAAAAATGCACATATAAACTTGAATTCTAATGAGCAGTCACACATCCTGAACTTGCCTTTACTCACAAATCTTCATGGTAACAGCTCTTCTCCTCTAACCTCATGCATACTTCCAGTGTCTGCAGCAGATTCTCGGTTCTTCCACGTGCAAGGCAAAAGGTTGCAAAGTGTATATGGGTTTACCAGGGAACAGAGAGATGAGAAAGAAAAGAAAAAAAATGATATTAAAAGAGTTGACTATTAGGATACATAGACTTGGGAAGATGCAAAGAAGTGTGGAGATGCAAAGAAACGAATGTGTCAGGAAGGGTAAAGAAACCAACATTTACTGTAAGCCTGACACTGTCGCTGTTCACTGATCACAATGGCGGCCATTTGAAGGCGCTTGTTATGAACTATGAGTTTTTCTCCATCATCCTCTCAAGAAATCAGCAAGGTAGAAATTCTTTTCTTGGAGTGTTAGGGATTGCTCCCAAACCCAGGGAAATAAAACTCACAGTGATTCTGGGAGACGAAATGGTACTCGTTCCCCACTGTCTAATTTGAACAGTCCTTTGCTGACTAATTGAATTACTCTGGCCCACAAACTAATAGACAGCTGCTAAAAATGGTTATTGCATTATTAATTCGCTCCAGCAATTTCACATTAAACCTACACTGTTAATAATTTCCCCCTTTCTATTTCTTCCCTCTTAATTAGACTATTTAAAACTTTGAAGGAATAGTCTTCCTAAGCTAAATGGAGGCATCGGGCAAATTACATTTTTGATTGAATACTTCTCTGATAGGCCAGCAAATGAGACTGTTGGGTTGTTAATTATTGTCAGAGTTCCACACGATGCCTGCTAATGAGGCAGTCAATCTTAGCTGCCAGTCCCCAAATATTAATGGAGTCAATGGGATGTACTGGGAGGAATGTTTGCTGGACATCCAGGGTGTCCAGTTCGCTGGCTGTACATGGACCTCCTGTTGCTAGAGCTAAGGGGAACTTGCACTGAGTGCAGAAAGGGCTGGGCAGTGACACAGACGTGAGGGCAGCCAGAATGGCTTCATGGCACCAGGTGGACACACTAGGATGCCCACTTGGTTAGTGTTCAGCATTTATCACTGCTGGCCTGGCTCCGGAGAGCTTGCTAGCAAGACTGTCTTTGGAAGCTCTAGGTATGAGGAAGTGGCTGTTGAGCAGTTAAGAGAAGGTAGACCTCTTAAGACTGCTGGCCTGGGCTCACAATGACATAGCCTCCGGCTCCAGTGCTGGCTGCTGTCTTAGGATTTAGTCCTGACTTCAGAACTGGTCACGTTGTGGGTCCTGAAAGAGGGAAGGTCTTATTCAGCAAAACTGGTGTGACAGAGAAGGAGTATCATCCAAAACTGGGTATCAGAGAACTCTATGTTTAATCGGGACAAAGCAAAAACTCAGTAGAAGGGCAGAGAAGGGAGCAAACTTGGATTTGACTCAATAAATATTTACTGAGCACTTTGTATGCGTGGTAACGACTGAAGGCCCCTGTGCAAACTCCCAGGACAGGCATTTTCAGAGAATCAGCCTTGACCTTTACTTGTGTTTCAAATAACCCACGCCTCCTCCCTGCCATTAGATTGCCTCCTAAGGCTCTGAATCTCTTCCACCGAGGCTTCAGAAATTCATTTTCTTTTCCATCCCCATTTCTCCTCCCCTAATCCATCCCTTGCTGGGTTACTGACGCGATCTCATTATTGCTGGATCTGTACTCTCCCAGTCCCTCCTGCTATGACTTCTTTGACCTCATCTCCTACTGCTCCTACTGGTTCACTCTGCTCCTCAAAGACACCAGCCAGGCTCCCTGCCTCTCCTGTAAGTTCTTGTTTCACCGTCTCTGAAATAAGGCATCAACCTGCTGACATACCGAGCAAGGTATCTGGTTTCCATCTCCCTGCGCCTCGCTTCTCTATCTCTTATCATTCCCACTGATGTTTAATCTTCACTCTGGGGTACATCTGCCTAATCCTCTGAGGACTTTATGATGACCTAGACATGGGTCCAGGATGAGGGTGGGAAGTTTGGCATGGCGAGGATACAGATGCTGGCAACACTTAGGAACCTGATTCCTAAAATGAAGACTTGCCTCTCATCTCGTGGGAGAAGGGATGAAGGCAGATACCTACCCTGGGAAGGGCAGCAGGCAACAAGTCTGTGGATTTGCACAGATTTTAAGGCTGATGTCTAGATTTTACTTTGCAAATTTGTGGGGGAATACAATTAACAAAAACAAAAAAAGAATGGAGTTTAACTTTTGACGTTATATCTGACCACTTGGCTAACTTATAATTGCTTTCACAAATGCTTCTTGACAGCTTACTAAACACAGTTTTAGACATCTAGGATACCACGCGTGACAGACAGGCAAGATCTCTGCCCATCAGTTTATATTCTAACTTGGGAGGCAAAGAGCCAGCAAGTAAATCAATACCTACCTCCCCGCCTACATCCATACAAACAACCATTTCAGATAATGACAAGGGCTATGAAGGCCACCTCTCTTATGGCATAAGGAGAAGGAAACTACTATCAAGAGGTAGATTTGAGATCTCAGTGAAGAGAAACAGCTAAATGAACATGGGGCAGGCAGAACATTCCAGGCAGAGGTGACAGCACACGTAAAAGGTGAAAAGGGTGAAGGGATTAAGCAAAAACACAGACAGACAAACAAAACTCACAGGCACAGACAACAGTATGGTAAGTTCCAGAGGGAAAGGGGGTAGGGGGAGATAGAAGAGGGTAAAGGGAATATAAAAGGTGATGGAAGGAGACTTGACTTGGGGTGGTGAACACACAATACAATATACAAATGATGTATTATAGAAAGAATTGAAACCTATATCATTTTATTAACCAGTGTCACCCTAAAAAATTCAATAAAAATAAGTGAATAGAGGGCCTGAGAAGAAACAGCTTGGCAAGTTGCAGGAACAGAAATAATCTCATTTGCCTGAATCGTGATAATAAGGGGTGGGTGTGTAGTGCATGTGAGTTGAGAGGGATAGAACCTTAGAGGCCATGGCAATAGCTTGCATTTGACACCAAGGTCAATGGGACACTGTTGGAGGGTTTAAGCTGTGGAATGGCATAAATGGATGCAGGTGCTTTTGAAAGATTCCCACTGAGCACCTCTTCTAAGTGCCCAGTGCCAGGTAGTGGGTGTACAATAATGAAGTATATAGTTACCTCCTTCTTAGACTTCAGTCTAATGTTGGAGACAGACACAGAGCCAGGTATGTGATGCAACATCAACACAAACTGGACGAGGGCGAACCCCAACGGCCTCTTGTTCCTTCTTCTACAATAACAGGTATTTTAATTTGGTTCTGGCTCCCCAGAATAAAATCAGATTTCCCAACCTCCCTGGAAGCTGGGTGTGGCCAGGAGATTACTGTGTGGCCAACAGGATATACGCAGAGGTAAGTTATAGCGGCTCTGGGTTCCTCCTTGGGAGATAGCGGGCTTTGCATCCTGCCTCCATCCTACTGCGTGGACATGACTGAAGTGGCTGCAGGGCCATCCTGGAGCAGCCACGGAGAGCCAGACCTCATGGATGGAGGAGCAGAGCTGGCAAGCGCCTGCATCTCTAAGTGCTGCTGGAGTAAGGAGTAACCATCCCGGCCCAGAATCCCTACCTCTGAACCTCTACCCAAGAGAAATACATCCCCACCTCACGGAGAAGCAAGTTTCATCCTGGGTTTTCATCACTAAAGACTAGCTCAGTGGTGGGCAAACCGCGGCTCGCAAGCCACATGCGGCTCTTTGGCCCCTTGAGTGTGGCTCTTCCACAAAATACCACATGCGGGCGCACACTTACAGTGCAATTGAAACTTCGTGGCCCATGCACAGAAGTTGGTATTTTGTGGAAAAGCCACACTCAAGGGGCCAAAGAGCAGCATGTGGCTCGCGAGCCACAGTTTGCCGACCACCGGACTAACTGAACCTATACATGATGGTAAAGGAGGCAGTGGTTTTCTATGGGCATTCAGAGATAGGAACTAATTCCAGCTCCTTTAAAACAAATGGCCTGTTTGACTGGTGTGGCTCGGTGGTTGAACATCAACCCATGAACAAGAAGGTCACGGTTTGATTCCTGGTCAGGGCACATACCCAGATTGCAGGCTCAATCCCCAGTAGGGGCTATGCAGCAGGCAGCTGATGGATGCTTCTCCCTCATCACTGATGTCCTTACCTCTCTCTCCCTCTCCCCTACTCTCTCTAAAATCATAAAAACATATATATTTTTAAAGGCCCACATTTACTCTGAGCTTCCCTCCTAGTCTCTTCTCTTTACCTGCTCTCCATCCCCTCCCAGCTCTGTGCTCCAGAAACGGGTAAGGCTGGCTCGCTGAGACCCGAGTGGCTTTGTTTGTGCTTCCTTACCTCCCCTCTGGCTCACATCAGGCAGACGGAAGAGCCAGAGGAAGGTGAGCAGGAGACAGTCCCTTCCCACGGGAAAGTCGCACCATTCTGTCCCATGTTTTTGAGACAGGTGGGCCAAGACAAGTTTGGATTACAAACAAGAGCACTTAAGCAATTAAACCAGAGCATTCATTTCACAAGGCCAGAGGGAAACCGGATGGAAAGAGAACCGAACAAACAGGAGATGGCAACCTCTTCGAAGCTATTACTTACTGGCAAAGATTGGTCCTGAATTTTATTAAGGAAAAAAAATGAGGCCAAGAAAAATTCAGCATTGACTGAAATACCACCATGTAAAGCAGTAGGTAGAACATCCCAATTATGCTGGATTCCTCATGAATCTGTGCAAGATGTTACACACGGCAAAAAACGATACTGAGAGGATAATACGAATGGTCCATGAGACTGTTCTGAGCCGCTCTGACCTCTGGCTAAATAATGTCTCCAGGCGGAGGGAACAGTCAGAGAATTGAACAATGGGTACAGATCACACCACCAATCAATCAGTCTGAATATGGTGGGGTCCTCTGTTGTGTCACTTGTTAGTCCTTTATTTCCTGGATCAAGGGGACATCTGGGGAGTCCTAGCAGAGGGCTCGGGGTGGTCAGGATCACTCAGGAGCTCAGGGAGCCACTACCGCAGACTGGCCAGAGGCATCTGGGTATTTTAACAGCCACCCCAGTGTGTTGTTGCATATCTGCCGACTATCAGCCCTGCCTCCAACAATGAGAGAGAAGCTATGGCTCCAGGGAGAGACCTTGAAGCCTTGGATCAAAAAAGCCCCATTTCTCTTCCCAGTAGCCCCAGAGGTGCCCATGTTCTGCAAGTTTACTTCCAGGTTCCTACAGGGCCCTGAGGTACTACTGATCAGGAACAATGCCTGCTGTGGCTAAGGCACACAAAAGGCTTCGCAATGAACCGAGCTGAGAGTGCATTAAGACAACCTTATGAGGAGGCAATGTCCCCAATAAGCCTCGTCAGGCTGGTAAACACCTAAGCGACGTCCTTATTAAAAAACACCTTTTGAATTCATTTAGCTCCGCAGGCTGCGGCATGGCACAGACAAATGATGGCTGCTCCACTATTTTCCGTTGAGACTTATATGCACCCCTGAATACAATGATGGCTGCTGGAGAAATAACTTGGGTTTTCTAGACTCAGGCTGTTCGAGATGCACAATCCAGCTCCTTTGCTGTGCAAACTTGGGGAAGGTACTTCAATTATTTGAGCTTTTTTTTTTTCTCCTCCTCTCCTCTGTAAAGAGGCTTGGGAAATAATACTCATCCTACTAGGTGGCTGTTAAGAGTAATTACAAAGAATGCCAATCAATGGTAATTCCCTTAGCAAACGTTGTATCTGTGATGGTGGAACATCTACTTCCAGCTCTCACACCTTAAGTGAAACAGGATACTGAATTTAATCCCGAGGCGGGAATCTCCATTCCATGCATTTGGGGATTAACCCATGCTCAAGAGCATGGGTTTCACAGTTTGATACCCCTGCCCCTGCTATTTTACAATAGCTGTGTGATCTTGGGCAAGTAACTTAACCTCTCTGAGTCTCATTGTCTTCATCCTTAACATGGGAATAATACTGCTAGCTCATAGGGTTGTTGTGAGAATTAAATAAGGAAATGTGTAAACCTAGCAAATAGAAGGCACGTACTAAAGGTGAGCTTTTTAAGAGATTCCCATTATTCCAAAAGTATGTTCCTCCTCGGGTCACAACTGGACTTTGACATGAGCCAGGGAAAGAATAAGGCTTCCGGGCACAGGCACTAGTCTTGCCATCTGGATTCAGATTCCGTTACTGGCTGTGTGACAGGGGCAACTTGTGTGATTTCTCTGTCTCAGTTCCCTCCTCTGCAAGACAAGAAGCAATTCTTTTTTTTATTTAGGGTTGCGCATGCTCTATCTCATTGTTTTGAGCATCTGTTAGCTTATATATTTATTTAAGGCTTACTTATACTTACCAAGTTCCAGGAACTGTCTTCCCACTTTAAAATTATAATTCATTACATGTCATCTTCTTATCAATCTTAAAAGTGCTACAATTGTCTCTATTTTACAGAAGAGAAATTGAGTGAGAGATGTTGAGCAACTGGCCCAAGCTCACAGGGCTAGTGAATGGCAGGCCTGGGATTGGATCCCAATATATTATGGCTTCAGGGTTGGGGTTGGTGTCCTTATCACCAAGCTGTGGGCCACTGGGATTACCACAGCTACAACCACCACTATCACCACCACATTTACTGGGTGCTAATCAGGTACCTAGCACTTTACTTGCATGGCCTCATTTCATTCTCAGGTGAAAGGACCTGCCCAAGGTCACTCAGCAAGTGCCAGGGCTTACACTGGATGCAGGTCTCTGGCCCCTAAGCCCATGCTCTCAGGCACTTTGACTATTAGAACCGGAAACACATCCAGCACATTGCCAGGCACAAAACTGGCATTCTCCAGAAAACATTTCATCCTTCCAGGACTTTTCCATCTGTAAAGGTTGGATTTGCTGACAGTCCTGGAGCACTTTGGCATCAGTCTTTCCCCGCTGTCTCATCTGAAGGGTGAATCTGGGGGCTTCAGATAACATATGGACGCATACCCATCTCCACCCCGCTCTCGTTTAGCACAGCTCTGCCCATGGCCTGGCACCTTGCTTAGTCTTTAGAAAAGAAGAATGATCAGCGGGGGTGGGGGGGCTGGGCCATGCCCAGGCCTTGGATGTGGGCAACATTCATGAGACTCCAGGGACCTTGAATAGAAGAGAAGGCGTGAGTGACCCATCGCTGTCTGCATTGTGTGGGCTGGATTCCTAATTTGGTGTAATTGTATAAACATGCGCCTATTATCTCTCAGAAGAAAGTTGGGCTCAGCCAATTCTAAGACAGTGACCTTGTTTTCCCTCTGTACCATCTTCCACACTGTGCCAGAATAATAGTTCTAGAATCTAGAATGAAAACACAGTAGTTCTCTCTCCTCCTTACAATCCTTTCGTGCCCCAGGAAAATAGACAGGGTCCCTGAATATATTCTACCAGGCTCTTCAAGGTCCGCGCCTCTGCCACCTCACTTCCTGTCCCCATCCTCCCTCACGCCCTGCCATCACCCTCACTTCAGCTGTCTGGACGGACTTGCAGTTCCCAGAATGTGGCAGCTATGTTTTACCCTTTGCCTTCTGTCTCCAGTGTTCCCTTCAGATCCCAGTGGGGGCTCGACTTTTCTCTGAAACACCATCCCATACCGTTCAAACCTGTCCCTCCCCTAGTCCCTTATCCCCTGGCACTATCAATGATCTCACCTCCTAGCTCAGAGTCCCATACCCAGCAGGTGGATCCTCCATGAAAATTTGTTGGTTAAATGGATAAATAAAGGAGCATTTCCAATGATTAACAATTCCTTATTTTGTGGAGGGTGGATAGAAAGAAATATAAAGTTAGGACAAGATAAAGATACAAAGGAAATCAAAATTTTTTAAAAAATTAATTTTTTAAATTTTTTGTTTTATTGATTTTAGAGAGAAAGGTAGAGGGAGAGAGAGAAACATCAATGATGAGAGAAAATCATTGATTGGCTGCCTCCTGCAGGCCCCCTACTGGGGATCGAGCTCGCACCCAGGCATGTGCCCTTTGCCGGAATCGAACCTGGCCAACACTCTATCCATTGAGCCAAACCAGCTAGGGCAAAAATAAAAAAAATAAAAAATTTTGATGCCTAGTTGATCCTGGTAGTATTCTTAATTCATTTGATAAGTAACTGTTTATGCTGAATTGTCAAACAATGTGCTAGACTCAGCTGCAGAGATAAAGACATATATATATATATACACACACACTAGAGGCCCGGTGCACAAAAATTTGTGCACTCGGGGGGGGGGGGAGGGGGGTCCCTCAGCCTAGCCTGTGCCCTCTCGCAGTCTGGGACCCCTCAAGAGATAACGCCCTGCTGGCTTAGGCCTGCTCCCGGGTGGCAGAGGGCAGGCCCAATCCCTAGGTGCAGCCCCTGGTCGGGCTCAGAGCAGGGCCGATTGGGGAGTTGGGGTGCCGAACCCTGTCATGCACAGAGAAGGGTGGATTGGGAGGTTGCGATGCCACCCTCAGTCACGCACAGAGCAGGGCCGATCAGGGGGTTGGGGGTGCTGCCTCCTGTCACGCACAGAGCAGGATCGATCAGGGGGTTGGGGAGCTCCCCTCTGTCACGCACAGAGCAGGGCCCATCAGGGGGTTGGGGAGCTCCCCCCTGTCACGCACAGAGCAGGGTCGATAGGGGAGTTGGGGCACTGCCCCCTGTCACACACAGAGCAGGGCAGATCAGGGGGTTGGGGCGCCGCCCTCTATCACCCACAGAGCAGGGCCGATCAGGGCGTAGGGGCGCTGCCACTACCAGACTCAGGGCAGGGCCGATGGGGAGGTTATAGCTCTACCCCATCACACACAGAGTAGGGCCCTTCGGTGGGGGAGGGGAGTTGGGGCGCCGCACCGTCACACACAGAGCCGCAGGGCAATCAGGGGGTTTGTGCGCTGCCCCCTGTCATGCTGATCCCGGGGCTGGGAGGCCTCGCGGCTCCGCTGATCCTGGTGCTGGGAGGCATATTACCCTTTTACTATATAGGATAGAGGCCTGGTGCACGTGTGGGGGCGGGCTGGTTTGCCCTGAAGGGTGTCCTGGATCAGGGTGGGGGTCCCCACTGGGGCGCCTGGCCAGCCTGGGTGAGGGGCTGAGGGCAGTTTTCAGGCTGGCGGGTGACGGCAGCTCCCAACCGCTCCTTTTTTTCTTTTCTTTTTTTATTCTGGGCCAGCTTTAGCTTTGAGGCTCCAGCTCTTAGGCCTCCGCTCCTGAAAGCAGGTATCTGGTTTGTTTCGGTTCTATAATCGAAACTCTGTTTCAACTCCAGCTCTGAGATCCCGGCTTGCTGAAAGCAGGTTTCTGGGGTTTTGTTTAGCTTCTATATTTGTTACAATGTTTAAACTGCAGGCTCAGAGGCCGGCAAGGCAGGCGGGGAATGTTGGAGTCCTCCGTCACTGAAGCAAGCTAGCCTCATGTTAGTTTCAAGCTGCCTGGCTGCCGGCTGCCATCTTGCTGGCAGTTAATTTGCATATCTCACTGATTAGCCAATGGGAAGGGTAGCGGTTGTACGCCAATTACCATGTTTCTCTTTTATTAGATAGGATAGCCTCAGAAAGTTCACAGTTTAATGGGGGAGGCAGGTACATGGAAAAGAAGCTCACACAGTATGGATCAGCAGGGAGAACACCCCTGCACCAAGCTCTTCTCACACACTGTTGCCAATTTTCCTTGCAACCGACGAGACAGGCATGGATCCTGTTTTTAACCGATGAGGAAACTGAAGTCCGGGGAGATTGACATAGGGAACTTTCCTTTGTTCCATCATGCACTGGAGTCACAGAGAGATGACCGGTATTCCTCAACACCTGCACTCCTGCTCACTGCATTACCTCATTCGCACTGCACAGCGCCGCTAATACACTCGAACAGCACTTTGTACATCCGCTGTCATTTTTACCTTGTTCCAATCTCACAAAGCACTGCTGATGGTGCACACAAGGACACATTACAACCCTTAATTTACAGGTAGGAAAGCGGAGACCCCAGGAGGCTAGGTGACAAATTCCCAGGTCATACAAGAATGCAAACAGGCACAGAATGCAGGTTTTGTAATGGGATGGGGGGTGCTAACCTTGTCGCTTTCCCAACATACCCTCCCACCCCAAACATGTTAGTCCTTTTGTCCACAAGAGACAGGGGCATTTCTTTCTCATGGTAGAGGGCCAGCACCGCCCTGAAGCTGGGTGGTGGCAGGTTTACAGGCCCCCGGGGGCCCCTGTAACCTACCCCGTCCCGTCAGTGCTTGCATTGTCTGCTTTCAGGTCTTTATCTACTGCTCCCCTTTCAACTGACATGGGGAAGGGCCCTGGAGACCATGGCCAGTTCTCAGCTCCATTTGAGGACAGCCGATTGGCTCAAACCACAGCTCATTATCTGAGACTCAATACATTACCTCGATGTTGTTTTCCTCAGACTTATGGCAATTCATTACTTTTAAGTACACAGGGGGATCATTCCAGAAGAGGACTGATCATCTCTTTGAGATATAGTTCTTGCTATTAAAAAAAAAAAGAAAAAAGAATAATCCCACGGAGGGATTCCTTCTGCCCTCATTTTATTTTCTTAATCCAACAAGCATTTACAGTCTTCACTGTGTGCCTAGCTGTGTTAAGATTTGAAGGAACAAAGAGAAATATAATTGGGACCCTTCCTCTGAGGGTAACAACTCTATTTAAAGAGACAAATGTGTGAAAAAGTAGCTCTAACTCAAAAAAAGAGGATACAGCAAAGTTCAGGTATGCTGGCAGGCCAGTCAGGACTTCCAATCCCAGTTCTGCCACTTAATTAGAATTGCATTCTTGGGCTAGTGAGTTAATCTCACAGTCCAGACTGTCTCATCTGTTATAATGAAGACAATGCCAGCACCACGCTCAGTCCTTACTTAAGGACGACCTGAGATAAGATAAAATCTTGTTCAGGAGCCAACACATAGTATATATTCAATGCAAATTATTTTAATTTTCATAGGCATGTTTTGCTGTTATTATTTTCCAACTCTCTGGCCCTCCTCAGGGTTGTCAGCCATTTAAGGATGGGATTGCACTCTTTTCGTTTGTCATCCCTCATATTTAGCAAAGGGCTCATCACACATTTAAATCTCAAAAACAAACACACAAAATACACACACACACACAACATACCCCCAAAACCACAAAATCACACGTCTTTTAAAATTAGCTGACTGCATTTCAGACAGACAGAAATAAAATCATTCCTGTCATTCTTCTATATATTTTTTCAAATTGACTACATTAAAAAAGTCTTTAGTGGCGGCCTACTGTGTAGGGGCCCTGACCTGACTGCTGGAGAGAGAGGAGCAAAATTCTATCCCTGCTCTCATAAAGGGTACAGCTCCAAGGTGCCGGGTGAAGGGAAGAAGTAGGAAACACATCAGTTAGTCTTCCCACTGGCTCAGCTGGAAAATGACAAGTGAGGCCATGAGTCTGGGACAGAGGCCTCTGGAAAGCACATTGTTTAGCACTGTGGTGAGCACTGTGTTCTCTTAGGACTTCAGAGTCCCTTGTTGGGGAATTATGATCATCTGACTGGCCTGTTTATTTTTAATCTTTTCATTCTAGAATAATTTTAGGTTTAGAGAAGAGTTGCAAAGACACAGAGAATGTCTATACCATTCACCCAGGTTCCCCGAATGTCACCATCTCATATAATTATATGCATTGGTTAGGGTTCTCCAGAGAATCAGAACCAATAGGAGGTATGCAGAAAGGGACCTGTGATCCAGAATTGGCTCATGGGGTTATGGAGGCTGCAAGTGCACAGTCTTGCCCCCGTTTGAGTTCCAGGGCTGGCAGGCTGCTCCAGGGGCAGTGGAAGGCTCAGTTTGAAGGCCACCAGGCAGGCGAATCCCTCTTAATCGTGTGTGTCACTCTGTGTTTTATTCAGTCCTTCAACAGATTGTATGAGGCCCACCCTCCAGAGGGAAAGCAACCTATTTGACTCTGCCTATGGATTCAAACGTTAATCTCACCCCCAAACACTCTCACAGAAACACCCAGAATAAGGTGTGACCAAATACCTAGACACTCTGAGGCCTAGTCAAGTTGAGACATAAAATTAACCATCATGCACCGGATAGTACACTCATCAAAACTAAGAAATTAACACGGAAATGATACTATTAATAGACTGCAGACTTTATTTGGATGTCGACTGCCTTTCTATTCGAATCGCCTCTATGTCACACCAAGGAACATGGGAGGGAGGCAACCAAGTTGGGACTATTGGGTCAGCACCTTCCAAAACAGCAAGATATTCTGCTACATAACATGAAGAGAGACGTAGAAAGAACACTAGCCCAGTAGACAAACTACTTGGATCCCAATCCTCGCTTTGTACTAATAAGCTCCATCCAGGTTCTTGGGCAAATTGCAACACTTTTCTGATTCTTCATTAAAAAAAAAAAAAAAAAAAAAAAGAAGATCTAGCCCAGCCCATGTAGTGCAGTGGTTGAGCATGGACCTATGAACCAGGAGGTCACAGTTCAATTCCTAGTCAGGGCATGTGCCTGGGTTGTGGGCTCGATACCCCATAGAGGGTGTGCAGGAGGAAGCCGACCAATGATTCTCTCTCATCACTGATGTTTCCATCTCTCTCTCCCTCTCCCTCTTCCCATCTGAAATCAATAAAAATATTTTTTAAAAAACCCTAACCAGATAAACCAAAATAGTCCCTTCAAGCTCTAAAAGACTATAGAAATTTGAGGAGAGTACACACACACACACACACACACACACACACACACACACACACACTGACTCAGTATGGCCCTGCAGCTCAGAGGTTAGGGTCCACACTGTCCAGGAATAGGCTCTCGGAGTAAAGACCAAGCCCTACGTGCCTGCTCAGATAAGACTGTCTTCAGTGCCCCCCACGCTGGTAGCGCAGCCAGATTCCTCTGCTCTAAAACTGGATTCTGCTGGTGGCTATACAACTCTGTAAACTTATGAAAACCCACTGGAATGTACACTGAAACCGAGTGAGTGTTTTGGTATGTAAATTAGATTCCAAAAAAGTTCTTTAAAAAAGGCAGATTTGTGCTCTGGATCCACTTGTGAATGTGCAGTTCTGCGGATCCAGCTCAGCTCTGCTTCCTTATAAACCCCATCCCTTCAGCCTGACACTACAGTAAACACGGCACGCAGCGAGTGAGGGTAGCTCTGCGCAGCATATTCTGCTTCAAGTAGGCTGGCTCCCACATGCCTGCGTGTGGCATTCCCTCCCCGTGCATTCCGTTTCTGTCCATCCTACTTCATTCCCCGTCACCCCATCCCACGGGGCTTGGTTTGCTTTGCGTTAAGCCCCTGCCTCAGCAACACACGGCTCCATGATCGGTGCCGAGGACAAAGGAATGAAGGAAGCAAATGTCTGCCTTCCGGAAGCCTGCAGACTCACCTGTTCATTGTGAAGACAGAGATGAAATCAGGCAGACAGAACCCTGATTGTCAACACTTAATGTGGCGCTCACTGTGCGCTGGGCATTGCTTTCAGTGCTTTTACATATATGAGCTCATCTCACCTTTAAAACTCCCCTGGATGGGAGGTCCTATTGTTATTTCCACTTACAAAGGGAGGAACTGAAGGAGAAGAGGACTGGGCAGAATGCTCAAGGCCGCAGAGCAAGTAGGTGGCAGAGCCGGAATTCCAATAGAGATACCCTGGCTGCAGAGTCCATGCTCTTACCCTCCATGCTGTGGACACACAGGTCAGAGGTGGAAGTGTTTCCTGAGGAGGTGGCATCTCAGTTAGCTTTGGGAGAGGAGATGTATCTTCCTCAGACACATGGGAGGGAACACAGAGCGAGAAGCATGGGCGAAGATATGAAAGTCTGCAGAAGGATGTGTTTGCGGATCATTCACAACGCGGTGTGGCTGAAATGTAGAGAGAGGGGCGGCAATGCGGGTTGGAGAGGAGGCCTGAGATGCTGGGGGGACTGGACTACACCATGTGGAGGTGCTGTCTTCATCAGGAAGCCTTGACCAAGAAGAAGCAGAAAAGCATGGCCGAAATGGGCTTAATCCATAAAAACATGGATTGCTGCTTCCCTATATCAGAAAGTCCAGGAATTACTTCTTCTTCCTCTGTGAGTTACCAAATAAATGTTCTCTTACTGAGGTAAGATTGCTGTACCCAGGACCCAGGTTTGGTCTGACCCCACCGGTCAGAGACCTGGTACTGTTCCCGCCGCCTACAGCAGTTTGGACAAATCATGATGGAGCTCTTAGAAAGGGATGGGGCTCCCTTTACCCAGGGTCACCTATTTGCACCAACCCCAGGTCAGTGAGCGAGGAAAGGGGGAGTGAAGGCCAAGTAGGCAGACAGTCAGCGTCTCCCAGAGAAAAGTGTGATCTTTTCCCTGAGGGTGATGTTGGTCGGAGATGGGCAAGTACCAGGCACTCAAAGTTAAGACACAACCAAAGTGAAGTTTAGAAACAATCTTATTTATAGTTCTATTGATTTTTACCACTCTAGCCTGCATCCATGAGCCCGCCTCCCTCCCTCCCTCCCTTCCTTCCCTCTTGCCACTTCCCTTCTATTGAACACAAATCCACTGAGGTTTAAGAATTTGTTCCATATTATTGTTAGTGCTGAAATCAGTCCTGTGAGCAACACACAGCTTTTTCCTGCACTTTCTATAGACACAAGGGTCTGTCTCCCTCCACTCTCTCCATCCCCCACTGCCTGCATGAAGCCTTTTATGAACACCCCAGCCCCCAGCGATCTCTCCTGCTCATCAAGCTTTTTCTCATCCCTGAGGCTGCTTGACAGTTCATGTGGAACCTGATGTGAGACAACGGGAGTCTGTGGACATTAAAAGTGTCTCAGACCTAGAGAGCGCCTGTTTCTTTCCCCCACCCCCAACGTACACCCCTCTCCCCTTTCACTCTCTTTTAAAATTCTCTGATAACCATTATTGGTTTTCTGTAGCCGAAGGGCAAAATTAATAAATTCCTAGCCACAGAACTTGCTTGAAATCTAATAATGATCTTCGACTGTTAGCGCTGGGATGAAGGATGAAGATAATAAAACAGGAGGAGGGAAGGAGAGGTAGGCAATGCAAGGGCGGGGTGGGGGGGTGGGGATCAAACCTGTCTACTTGAAACTGTTGTTGAGTAAGACCAGGAATCAGCCGTTGAGAAAAGAAGAAGGAGCTCATCAGCTCAAGATCTGGAGGTGGGAGGGTTTTGGGGCAGTAAGGGGATGGGGTACCTGAGAGCAGGGAGTGGCCCAGGACCAGAGGACTAACGTGCCACCTTAGTGAAGGCTTTTGCACCCCACTCTCCACCTCCACATCTGGAATTAGAACCACAGGCTTCAACAAAAAGGAGATCGCCTTTACATTGCAAGACAGAGAAAAGCAGGACAAAGTTCTCCTACATGTATTAAGCTAATGCAGGATATGTGGGAAGAGGAGGGAATGATGGCAATACATATGGACCGACTATTGCTATACTATTATTTTTTTTAAATGTTTTGATTTTTTCAGAGAGAGAGGAAGGGAGAGGGAGAGATAGAAACTTCAATGAGAGAGAAACATTGATTGGCTGCCTCCTGCATGGCACCTACTGGGGATGGAGCCCACAACCCAGGCAGGTGCCTTGACAGGGAATCAAACCAGTGACCTCTTGGTTCATGGTTCAGTGGTCAAACACTGAGCCACACCAGCAGAACACCATTGATATTTCTTTATGGGAGTCTCTATCTGATGCGTATCTTGGAAGGCAGTGGGTAAACTTGAAAGGCTCTTTGGAATCAGACAGTTGTAGGTTTGGTTCTATGAACCATCATCTGCCAGGCGCGTGGTGTTGGGTGACACTTCACTTCCGGGGCACTGTTTCCTACCGTGTGGAATGAGATTCCTGTTCTCTGTACATTCTGCCTGCATGGACTGTTGGAGGAACAAACGGAATAATGAATTGGTGGAAGTCTCCTAGAGACGTCCCAGTAAGTCCACGAGGTTGGTATTTCTTCTGGGAAGTTACTTCTGGCTTCCCAAAGGGCCCACACAGAGCTCGCTGAGTAATTAATGTGTAAACAACTTTGATTTTTCATTTCAATGACTTTCTCTCTCTCTTCTGTGCCTCTGGGTGTCTCATATCTCTAGACTCATCTGAAAGGGAAGAGGGGGAGATACGCTACATCTTTTAATTCCTCTTGAAGATAGCCAAGAAGAGCATTCTTTGGATTTACACTCATCCCCAAAGAATAAAATTTTGATTCCAGCAATACTTTTAGATTCCTAGTCAGACAAAACGATATTTTCCTAGGAACCATTGGAGAGTATGTTGCCGACCAGATTGTCCGTTCGTCCAAACACTTTAGCAGTATTTTCCACAAACAAAAACAATCTTATGTATAACGACAATATAATCATCAAAATCAGGAGATTAGCACTGATACATTACTACTACAGAATCCCCAAGTCCCATTCAAGTTTTGCCAAATGTCCCACAATTTCCTTTGGGGAAAAGGATCCAGGTGAGAATGAATCATGTGTTGCCTTTATTTGTCATGCCTTTTGGTCTGGGATGTGTCCTCAGTTTTTTGGTCTTTCGTAATCTTGAAGCTGTGGATGAAAAAAGGGGTTCTATGGAAAATAACCTCACGGGGAGATCTGAGTATAAATTCCTAATTGGGCAGGTCATGGTGGGTAGTCATGCCTGAGGCATATCATTTGTTAGGAAAAGGTTTATCTTTGTCTTAAGCAAGCCCTGTCCATTGTTTCTGTGCATCTATGCTAACACGCCTCTGAAATAAACCTAAACCATCCTCAAGAGAGCACATAATCTTAACTATCCTGTAATCCCATCCCTGTGTTGCTTCCTCCCACGTTCAGGTTCAGGTAATCTTTTTCTTTTTTTAAAATATATTTTTATTGATTTCAAAGAGAAAGGGAGAGGGAAAGGAACATCAATGATGAGAGAGAATCATTGATCAGCTGACTCCTGCATGTCCCACACTGGGAATAGAGCCCACAACCCAGGCTCTATCAAGAGTTGGGCAAGAGATGAACAATGCTCTGATCAAGAGTTGAACAGTGACCTCCTGGTTCATAGGCTGATCCTCAACCAATGAGCAACACCAGCCGGGCTTCAGGTAACCTTTTTAAAGTTTCCTCATTAGTCTCAAATGCATGGAAGAAAGTGCAAACTGTTATTCTCTGAAGCATTTATCTCAGTCTGTTGAGATCTTGCTTCAGGTGTATCTCCAGTTTGGCTCAAATGCATTTTTATAAAAATTCTCTACAGGTTTGTTACATCGACAAAGCTTTTGATTTACCGCTCCTTTCAACTGGGGTTTGTCTGATGTTTCTTCATGATCAAATTCAGGAAAGGTATCTCTGGAAAAGAATATCACCGTAGCCATGTTTCCTGGTCGGGGCACCTTATCAGATGGCTCATGTTTTTGATTTGCCCCATTCAGACGGATTTTACTTCATTCATTCAATTAGGGTGCTGCCTACCAGCAGTCTTCTCTCTTGTAAAGTAACTTTTCCCCACTCTGTAATGAGTTTTGGGGATGGGGAGGTACTAGGAAAATATCTCTTCATCAAACAGTCAATGTATTTATTTATTAAGGATATTAGTATTGAAAGGCAGTTACCTATTTTATTGACTGGGTTATGTTATCTTCTATATAATAAAAGCCTAAGTGACCGTTATCATGCACACTGGCCACCAGGGGGCAGATGCTCAATGCAGAAACTGCCCCCTGATGGTCAGTGTGCTCCCACAGAGGGAGCGCCGCTCAGCCAGAAACCGGGCTCACAGCTGGCGAGTGCAGTGGTGGCGGCAGGAGCCTCTCCTGCCTCTGTGGCAGCGCTAAGGAGCAGCAAGCCAAGCAGTAAGGAACAGCGAGCAGGTGGGCGGTAAGGTGCGAGGGGTCCCGGACTGTGAGAGGGATGTCTGACTGTCGGCTTGGGCCTGATCCCCGTGGAGCGGGCCTAAGCTGGCAGGCTGACATCCCCTGAGGGGTCCCGGACTGCAAGAATTTTGTGCACCAGGCCTCTAGTGTAACTATAATTATTTATTTTGATCCCCCAATTGTACTAAATTTGACCAATGGAAGCTTCTCTAAGCTGGCTCTGTGTCCTTTGATGTGTCTCCATCTTATGGACTTTCCGAGACAAGATGTTTTATTTTCCTTGTCTTAGTCCTGGAATCAGCTATTTCTTCAGAGAGTAGATTCCTTCTATTGAACGTGGTGTTGAGAAGCCAAGGTCTGGACAGCAGGTATGCTCATTGCTAATGTGCATGTGTGTGTGTGTGAGAGAGAGAGAGAGAGAGAGGGGGGGAGAGAGAGAGAGAGAGAGAGAGAGAGAGAGAGAGGTGTGTATTTGGGTTTATTTTTGGATTATAACAATAGTAATTAGATTAGCACTTTTCAATATATATTTCAATTACTATTAATCAATAATGTATGAAAAAGAGATCCTAGGTCACCTGAGTTTGGCAAGCATTGGATTTCCTGAGGCTTGAACAGGCGCCTGTGCTTGGTGATCATCACAAAGGGCTGCGCAGAATGCAGCCTCTATTAATGGAATGCCAGCCCCAGTGCTAGAATTCTTGGTTGCTTCCAAGCGATATAAACGATATACTTTTAAAGTTTTACTTGAGTTCTCTACAGCGTATTTGTCATCACTGTTTCAAAACATGCTAGAGAAATACGGATTCCTCTCTCTCCTCCTCCTGCTCTCTCTCCCTCTTCCTCATGGATCCCTGCTTCACGGAATGCCAAGCTCTTCTTCTCCTTTGGGGGAGGAAGAACTGGGGGGAGCTTGGTGCACGCAGTGAGGGTGCTGCAGCCTGTGAGGAGCTGGGCCTGGGGTCAGGACACACTCACTTCTGGAATGTGCTGATGTCCAAGAGAGTCTGTCTAGGAGGAGGAAGGTGGAAGCCTGCCCTCATAGCTTCCAGTGGAGACAGTGAGGACTCCAGGGGTGATGGGGCCTTTGCAGCTTAGTGGTTAAAGGCACAGCCCCTGGAACAGATAGTTTGAGTTTGAATTTTGGCTTGCCCTGAGAGACGGGCCTATGACTTTAAGTACAATAACAGTCCCTATCTTAGAATGCCTTTGTGAGGATCAGATATGGCAGCTGCATGAAAAAAACATTGAGCCCACTGCCTCGCATATGGTAAATGCTCAATAAATGGCAGGTTTTCTTGTGTTTCTTTTTCTTTGTTTGGTGGTGGTTGTTATTTCAGCATCAGCTGAGAGTGTGGATGGTTGATCAGGGAGTCTACAAAAGAATATGCAAGGCAATCAGGAATAAAGCAGATAGGTCTAGGAGAAGGGACTGAGATTTCTCAGTCTTGACACTAATGGCATTTTGGGCTATTCAGTTCCTTTTTATGGGTGCGTGTGTGTGTGTAGGACTGTCCTGTGCATTGTAGGATGTTTACAGCATCCCTAGCTTCCACCCACTAGATGCCAGAAGCACCCTCCCAGTTGTGGCAACCAAAATTACTTCCAGACATTGCCATTACTTCCAGGAGGTGGGCGCAGAACTGTCCCTGGTTAAGAACCTTTGGGCTAAAGGAAGTTATTTTCGGAAAGCTGAGAAGTGGCTAGGAAATTACACACACAAACTATTTGCTCAGTAGATCTGGCTGTTAAGAAAGGGAAAAGGCTGGAAAAGCATGATTAAGAGAGAACTACTATTGCATTTTCAATGATCAGTATTTATTTTTAATGAGATATGGTTGAGCATGTTTAAATATTGAAGAAAAAAAAAAAGGGCAGTACTGAAGGAGAAATGAAACATTGTCACGGGCAGTTGTTTTCCTGTAAAAGCATCCCTTTCCATCTTTTTCTGGCAACATCACCCAACTTCCTTTCTCCTTCTTCCTTTTCCAGTCTTCTCTCCTTCACACTCCACATGGCTGTGGGGGAAGGGACGGGGGCAGATATGAAAGCAGCCTGCCCTCCTGGCCACAGCACATGCCAGGCTTGACCAAGCACCTGGCCCTGTTTATCAGGACTTGTCCCAGCGGAGGGCACGGGCACCTGGCTGGGCCAATACAAATCCTTCCCTGGGAATTTCCACAACACAGGGAGGAAGAGAGCCTGTTTCCTCTACTTCAAGATGTAAGACTATGTCTCCAGACTTCCTGGTGCCCATGCCTATACCTTCCCGAGGACATGAAAGTGATGTAGCCAACACACAGACAGGAGCTGAGGTAGGAGGGGGAGTGGCCGAGAGCGCTCTGTGCTTCTAGAATCTAGGGGTGGGTATGTGGGCCCACCTCTATCATAGTCATCTCCACAGTCGTGACACCACCAGGTTCCTGTTTACAGGTGAGGGGCTGAGGGTTGGTTTTTGCAACAATAAAGGAGGGGTAGGGTATAGTCCCCAGGGCGAGGGCCTTCCATAAACTGGAGCACCGGAGGTCCAGAGCCCGGGCAGAGTCTGCCTTAGACCAGAGTGGGCAGGGACACATCCTGGAGTCCAGCAAGAGAGGGGCAGAGGCAGACGAAGCCCAGCGGCTTATTTGGAGGCAGAGGTTCAGGGAGCCATAGCAGGTTTGGTGGGTGAGTGCGCAAGTCACCACCTCATGGACAAGTTACTCTGGTCACACTGTTCTCTCTTCCACTCCAGAACGCATTCCAAGGGAGGGCTACTATTTACTCATCACTCGGAATCCACTACATTTTAAAAATCCTCTAAAAAAAGAAAATATCTCCAAACTTGAAATATTTCCTGTTATATCTCTTATAACGTACCTGTGGCAAACCTGTGGGTTGTACTACGCTAGTGAACAGCTAATGCGCTGACTGAAATAACAAAGACATAAGCGTTCATTAATTGTCTGTAACTGCACACTATGTTTTAACTCCTTTTTAACTCATCCTTAATGCTGCTGAGGATCTGACAGAACGTGAGAGTTGTATGAAATGGTCCAACCGGCCCCATCGCTGAATGAAGGACTATACACGAGGCATTTCTGGCTGCTTTGTCTAGACCGGCCACAGCCATCGCTAAACGATTCCTATGGCGCTTTCATTCCTATGGCGCTCACATGCAGGCTGAGGATCCTTCTCAACATTGCGCTCCAGGGGGCATAAGGCTGGGCTCAACCATGCAACTCATTCGCTATTGTGGATTGGCTTAAGAGCCCTTGAGTTTTGCTCCTATTCACTCCCTGGTGAAGAAGAGGAGCCCTCAGAGTCTGCCCAAGCGGGGAAAGGCCTTGGCGCTGCAGGGAGCCCCTGGCACCCCGCGTCTGCAGCCTTGCTCTCCCATGAAGAAGAGGTGAGATGTGATGAGATGCACGGGCTGTGAGGCCCCCGACTTTTATCTCAGGCGATGACACGGGCAGTGTGACATGCTGGATAATGAATTGCCCTCTTTGCAGGAATGAATAAGTTGTGGTCGGTGATGCAATGATCAATTTGCTCCATCACGCTAAGCTGCCCATTCATCATCCCTACCTGCTGTCAGGAGCGAGGGCCGCTGGTGTTGGCCTCAAGCCGTGGTCTCAGCCATGAAGCAATGGCGTTAAGAGCTACATCCCCCGGGCTCCAGGCTGCTTTTCATTACAACCTCCCATCAGGGGCCCAGTCCTGCTGAGCCGCCCGTGACTCCAGAAGAAAGAACATCTGTGCTGGCTGGGGCCATGGAGATGCAGCTGATAAAATCAGAAGAGGCCCTTGACAGGGCCCCAGGTGGCCTGTTCCACTGTCCCACAGTGGGACGGTGCGTAGCGCCATGTCACCTCTGTGCCTCAGTTTCTCTATTCTAAAAGGAAGGGCTGGAGGAGACTCTCAGATCTCCATTTCGGACCCAATAGTTCCCCTACAGATATTTATAGTGGAAGGACCATTGGTGATTTTAACTCCCCCATTCACTGAGGCAATAAGAACATTTAGTAACTGCTGATGGTTTGGCATCAGTGAATCGTTAAATGGCAATGCTCCCCAAAACGGAGGTACAGATTCAATGCCTGCCCTATCAAAAGCCCAGCCTTTTTTTTTTTTTTTGTGGTAGAAATTGACAAGCTTGTCCTAGATTCATATGGAAACACAAGGAACCCAGAATAGTCAACACAATCTTGAAAAAGAAGAACAAAATCAGAGAGCTCATGCATTCCAATTTTTCTTACTTTCTCTCTCCTTTATCTCATTTTCTCTCTGTACACACACACACACACACACACACACACACACACACACTCACACGGTCCTGGGTTCGATTCCAGTCAAGGTTGCAGCCTCGATCCCCAGTTGGTGGTGTGCAAGAGGCAGCCAATCAATGATTCTCTTTCATCATTGATGCTTCTATCTCTTTCTCTCCCTCTTACTTCCTCTCTGAAGTCAATAATAATAATAATAATAAAAGATACGATGCCCCCTTACCAATAAATACTTCAGTGCCCACTTTCTAAAAGCAAAAATATCTTTAATAACTCTAATTCAGTTATTGACAGCAAGAGATTATCACAGCTACAGGACTAAGGTCTAATCCGCACATTTCTTCACGTGTCCCCTGCTAATGTCCTTTATAGCAGAAGAAAACCCCAGCTTAGTGGAAATCCTCTCACAATGTAAACATATACCAAACCATCATATTGTGTGCACTTTGAATACATTGCAATTTTATCTGTGAATCATATCACAGTCAAGTTGAAGAAAATAATCCGTTTCTATGCCACACCATTTCTTTGGACTCCTTTAATTTGGCTAGCTCCTCATTTGGCTTTGTCTTTTGTGACCTTATCACTCTTAAAGGTATAGGTCAGCTATTTGTAGGATGCCCTCCAATCTGGGTCTTCCCCATGTTTGCTGACGATGAGATCTGGGTTATGTGTTTCCGGCAGGCAATGCTGTGGCCAGGAGATGGTTGTAGAAAGAGGCCAGGGGACTGTGAATATGCTGTTCTTCAAACTCACGCTCGAGCTCCAGCAGGCATCCATGACTTTTAAAAGCTTGCCAGGTGACACACATGTACCAGGTTGAAGAGACACTCACCTCACCTAACCTAAGCAGGTAAGACCTGGCCTCCTAGTAGAAGAGACGTTTAAATTGAGACCTAAAGGACAAGTAGGAGTGATCTTACTCATTGGAAACTGGTAGTGGTGCTGAATGGTGTGCATCCAAAATAGACCTGGTGACAAGAAAGCAGACACGATACCTAGACATGAATACCCACAGAGTGCAATGTAGGGTGGAGGCAGGGGATGCAGGCAGGGGCATGCGAGACGTTTGGACTTCTTATAAGGGCAAGGAAAGACTATGGAATGAGTTCCATCAGGAATGACATAACAAGGATTCTGTGTTGGAAGAAACTATCCCCGAGGCCTGGATTTGAGGGTGGCAGGAGTGAAGGCAGGAAGTGTGGTGAGGAGTGGATAGCCATGCCAAGAGAGAGGAAACGGTGACCCAGGCAGGATGGTAGGGGTCATGGAGCTCAGCAGCCCTGTTACGCAGTAGCCCTGTGTGATGAGGGTGAGTTCAGCGATGGGACGATGTCAGATGCTGTGAGCAGGTGGAGACAGGGCTTCTACATGGGACTCTGGAGATTAGATAAGGCTTCCTGGAGGAGGTGGTGTATTCTGAGCCCTGATGGATGGAAAGAAGACAACCAGATGAACAGGCTGATGATGCCTGTGTTGTAGGCAGGAGGGACAGAGGCACGAGGAACTACAAGCACTCAAGAAGGCTGGCGCTTCTAGGAGAGACCTGGGGGACGTGACTGAAGAGAGAAGCAGGGCTGGACGCCAAGGGCTGGTTTCCCCCTGAGAAGGGTGGGCTTTGTCTTCCTGGCAACAGGCAAAGGAGAGCAATGGAGAGGTCTAAAGAAGGCTTGCCATCTTGAGGAATATATTTTAGCTACAGGCAGAGGGGTCAAGGAGGCAGGAAGAAAATCTCAGAGGCCAATCTGCCAACGCCCAGGAAGAAATATCTGCCCAGTGTTTGCATGGATTGGAGCTGAAGACGTGGGAGCTATCATCATAACTCAGCACAGGGAGCGGGCCAGGCAGGCCCAGCCGGGTCTTCCCGGGCTCTAAGGGTCTGTTTGGCAAACCTTCCGGGTAATAGAAGAAATCTCCTTCCCACCCAGAACACTCCTGCTGGCTGGGGATGGCGCGAGGGGGGAAGGAGCCAGGGGCTCGCTCCGATGAAGAGCGAAGACACATGAGCAGTGAGTTCTAGAGAATCCATCCTTTCTCCGGAACACTTGCCTCTTCATCAGGCCCCACACAGGCCTGTCAGGCGCGAGTGGAGCTTTTGTGCATGTGCCCACTGGGCTCCCGTTGCCATGGTGATGGGGCCATAAGTCACGTCTGCTGCTTCTGCACAGAGGCGCTGTGATTTATGCCTGCCCAGCTGGGATTGTAAACTTTTTTTTAATGTTCAAAATCCGTCAGAGCAAGGGCGGGCGGGGTGTCTCTGGCTCACTTTGCAGGAGCGGTTGCTGTCAGACCTGCCTGCGATGCTGCCACTCGCCCCCACAGCCCGGGCGCTGGGCCCATGCAGCCCCTGGCACCAGAAGGAAGGGTTCCTATAGCACTCGTGGGCCAGCAAACAACCTTATTCGTGAGACCTTCCTGTCGTCCCAGGTTCAGTCTATGCATGCCAGCTTTTCCCTTCATGCTTCAATTTCTGGCTTACGAACCTGCACCATATCCCGACTCCTTTAGAATTGGGACTTTACAGGGATGCAATGGAATGAACATAAATTTGAAATCATGCCTCCTGAGTCTTAGTTTGCTCATCTGTTCAATGGGGCTAATATAGCATCATCTAAGGTAGGGCTTCTCAACCTTGGCCCTGAACTGAAATGGGGGGTTTTAGAAGGGGTGCACTGTACATTGCAGGATGTTTAGCAACATCCCTGGCCTCTACCCACTAGATGCCAGTAGCACCTTCCCAAATGTGGCATCCAAAAATGTTCCCAGACATTGGCAATGTCCCTCTGAGGACAAAAACCATCCCCTTCAAGGCCCATGTCACAGATGAGGGAAGCGAGCCTTTTCCTTTTGACTGATGATACTTCATCTTTCACGGGCTACTAAAGTCTTTCCCCGAAGACCAGGCCCTTCTGGAGTATGTGGAACCGTGGACTTCCCTGACTGCTTCCCATCATGCCTCCCAAATGCTGCATACACCCATGGGACTGGGCACCTCACAGCTGCCTCCCTCACCCTCTGGCACCTGTGCAGGCCCCGTGTCCACATCCAGTCACAGGCCCTCCCTGGCGGTTCCGTTTCACCATGGCTAACCCAGCCTTGCTGCACATCGGAGGGTGTGGACAGGACTCTTAGAAGGCAACGTGATTGTTCATCTAAGTTTATCTTGTGACCCCTGCCCCTGAGGTGCTGCTAAAGCCTGGCCCGTCTGGGTGAGACCAGGGCAGGGATTGCTAAGAGAACACCTTGAGACCCTGGCAGGCAGAGGGGATTCTATCAGCTGAGAACCACCGATGTGATGGCAGCAGGTCCTTCTAGTTGGGGAGCCTATAGTGGTTTAAACGTGTCCCGAACTCCAAGATGCACTCCAAGTCCCCCGCAATGTGGGTGGTCTGTGTACAGCTTAAATTCGAGCATTCGATTTGTAATACATTACAAGTGACAATGATAGAGCCAGACAGTGTCTAGGAAGGACCTATATGGTGGCTTCGACTCTGCCTCAAGCCAGAAATGTATCTCAGGGAACTTATTGGCATCAAGGTGAGATTATCTAAATGTACCCCCCAGGGAACAGGTAGGTGGATAAAAGCAGATAAAGGGAGTAAGACAGCTCCATTTCTAATTCATCCTCAATATCTCCATCCACATGACTTTCTTCTGCATCTCGGCAACCAAAGATCTCTCTTATTTTACAGATGCACACAGCCGTCAAGTAATCAGATGCAAAGCTGGAAAGACCTCTGAATTCCACCAAGTTCAGAGAGGACTCTGCGCTCACAACTCCCATCGGAGACTGAAGGCAGCCATCATGGGCTCGTCACCACACTTTTCCCAGCCGAGTCTGTCTGTGGCCTCAGAAATTCTTCCAACAGAATATCCTGGGCAGCCCTAACTCACTTATCTGAGTGGGCAAATGAGATGTCTGATATCTGCCCTCTCTGATTTAGCCCAGCCTCTAAGGTAAGTGGATGATATACAGAAGCCCAATGGGTTGGAGCAGATGTTTAGCTCATGGTCCTCCTACTCCCTTCCATGCCTGTGCCTGCCCTTGGTGACCCTGCCCCCTAATCATAGATGACTAACTAGAGGTGAGCATCTAGCCCAGCCGTGGGCAAACTACGGCCCGCGGGCCGGATCCGGCCCGTTTGAAATTAATAAAACTAAAAAAAAAAAAAGACCGTACCCTTTTATGTAATGATGTTTACTTTGAATTTATATTAGTTCGCACAAACACTCCATCCATGCTTTTGTTCCGGCCCTCCGGTCCAGTTTAAGAACCCATTGTGGCCCTCGAGTCAAAAAGTTTGCCCACCGCTGATCTAGCCCATGCCAGGCCCATACGATTCCTGCCCCAGGAATTTTCACAAGCAGCAGCTGAAGTAAGAGAAGCCTTCACTCTCGGGGAGTCAGGATGAGCACACCACTGCCACAGGTGGGGACGGGCAGGAAGGAGTTTCGTCCTGGGAGAGAATGCAGCCGTGCAGGAGTGATGCAGAGAAGGTAGGCAGAACCTGGCAATTCCCTTAATTCGCCTCATCCCTGTGGCTAAGCTCACCTCTCACCTTTCCTTCCCATCATGATCATGGCGTCCTTCTAATACAGTTGTTGTTAAGCTCATTTTAACTGGGTTTCTGTCCCCTGAAACCCAAGACATCCTGGCTCATAAAGACCAGAAAGGGTTTCCACACAGCCAGGGAGGGAGGCATGGTGAGATGAAGAATGATGCAGGGTCCTGAGAGCAGAAACCTATATTCAGATTCCAACTTGTCTGCCCACCAGCTGTGCTATTTAAGGTCTTAGAATGCCAGTGTCCTCACCTGAGGAAAGGGGGCTTTAAAAACAGCTTCTCTTGCCCAGCAGGTATGGCTTAGTGGTTGAGCACCAACCTATGAACCAGGAGGTCAGGGTCTGGTTTCTAGTAGGGGGTGTGTATGAAGCAGCCGATCAATGATTCTCATCATTGATGTTTCTCTCTCTCCCTCTTCCTCTCCCTTCCTTTTTGAAATCAATAAAAATATATTTTAAAAAAATGTCATCAGGAAGATGGCTGTGGGATCATCTAGGAGAAGCTGTGTGAAGGCCTCTACCCAGAAAGCATGTCCATGCTGCCACTCATCACTGTCTTCAGTATGGATTCAGGACTGAAACCCAGGTGTCCCGACTCCCAGCTCAGCCTGCTTTCATGCCTCTCCCTTCTCTCTCTTTTTTCTTCTAAAAACCTGCGGTCCCATTTCAACATCAGAAGTTGAAAAGTGTTTAACTTCTAATGCAGATGTAACAAGTCATTTCTCAGTTTCACTGTATCTGCAAAGCCTTCTGTAATTCAACATCAAATATTTATTATTACATTTATTAAAGTTTTAATAATTTAGCATCTGCTGCATGGCAGCGAGGAGCTTAGCTAACTGGTTCCCCTGTAGCCAACCGGGGTCACTTCAATATTTATATTGCAAAGTTTCCATTTGGGTTTCATTTAGCAGAGCTTGTGCCGTGGCCCTTTCGCCGGAGCTGACAGTTGGCGCATGCTCCAGCCTCCCTGGCGGCCAAGGCTAAAGGAGATCTGGTGCTGAACGGCGTTTGGAGAGATTTACCGAGTCTGGGCAGAAACTCATCCTAATAGACTTCACTTTTATTACGATCGCTAAACTCAAACGGGGGAAATATATATGTCTCCAGGCTTACTGGCTGAATGACAGGCAGGGAGGCTGTGAAGAGTTGTGGGCATACAGTACATCCACTTGGTAGGGCGCGTGGAGGCCTTTGTAGGAATGCTTCCCAGAGGGGCTTCCTTCTCCTAACAGGAGGGGCATGGTCGTGCAGGACAAGTTCTGATGCCCAAATTCCCGGAACGCAGCTGCGAGTGCCAGGCGGACTCCCTGGTTCTCCCAGAAGCTCCCCTTTTCCCACTTAGCACTTAGTCTCCCATCAGCATGGGACGGACTTCCGCAATCACGGTGGACTAAGACAGAAAGTCCCGTGAGCCTACTCCTCGATTTTACAGAGAACCCTCCTCCACAGTAGCCAGCATATCCTGACCGCTCACCAAACAGCCTGAGTTCAAATCCTGTTTTTGTGACTCACCATAATAGTTGGGCAGATAACTTAAACCTTTTGAGCCTCGGTTTCCTCATCTGTAAACAGTAGTAACCCCAGGATTGACTGACTTGTTGTGCAATCAGAAGCAATGCATGCAGCGTGCTCAGTCAGGGCCTGACAGAAAGGAAGTGCTCAATACATGGGAGCCATCACTATTTATAACTATGGGGCTAAGCGTTTAAACGTATCTCATTCGATTCTCAAAAACATCAACACATAGAAGAGTAGTTACCATTCCCATTTACAGAGAGGAAACTGAGGCTCAGAAAGTTTAAGGAACTTAAACAAGATCAGCTAGTAAGTGGTGGGGCTGGGATTTGAACCCGGGCACTTTGGCTCCAGCCCTCACTATTCCCTTTATCCAACCCTCCTCTCTTCCGTGTTTCAAGCAGGTAAGCGAATTGATTGCCTATTGAAGTTCTTTTCCCTTTGGGCACGTCTGCACATCTACATGAATAATTGGTGAGGAAGGGGAAAGTGGCAGAGGCATGATGGGGCTGAGATGCTAATGAGAACGGAGGAAGCCCACCCCTAACTCAATATCCCTGCTGCGAAGGGAAGTGCTCAACTGCCATGAGTGTGCTTACATGCACGCGAGCGCACACACACTCATTAACAAAATCCACTCAGCATTACTCACCTCTGATAGGAGGGAGGAATCTTGAGAATTAAGCCAAACAAGGTCTCTATCAGGCACTTCCCCCAGACTGTTGCCTGGGCCTTCCCATCCAGGTGCCTCCTGACATGTTATCACCTGCCTTGGCCTGAACTTACTCCTGCCTACTCCGCACACCTGATGGCCTGCCGTTCCTTCCCTCTTGCCCTTGCCATTGATGTCTGCCATGGTCAGGAGGAAGGATGACACAGCCCTCCTCACTATGGTACAGCTTCTGTACCAGGAACTCCAACATGAGTCTCCTGACCCCACGGCATCATGTGCTCACTTGCTTCTCTGTACTACAGTGCCTGCTTAAACTCCTAAAATGCCTCTCCTTCAACACCAATGACACGTCAGAGGCCGTACGGGTTATTCTACAAATGTTATGCAGTCCTAACAACAAAATCTGAGGGAAACACAACAATCTGGATTGTGCAGGTTTGGAAATGGAGGTTTGGAGAGGTGACCGGACTTGGCCCAAGAAGTTCAGGGAGCCAACTGCGGTGCCAGGATTCGCACCCAGGACCGCGGGATCGCAAGCCTACACTCTCTTCCTAGTCTCCATATGTCTAGGCCTGGCAGCTGTGCCCATCACACAGGGGCACCTTCTCAGCCTGAACTTTCCCACTACCCCTTCCTCCTGTCCCAAAGCACGGCATCTTCTTGTTTGCAATATTGTCTCATTCCGTGCAGGGAGATGTCTAGTCTTCACATTTTCATACTTCCAATACTGAGCCTGGCATACAGTAGGTGTGCAATAAATTGTAAGTGCTTGGAATGAAGAGGCCGAAAGAACAAGGAACCGTTCTCAATTCTATTCAGAACGAATTCAGTGAGAAAACTGACACCCACTGAGCAATGCTAGCATGCTTTCCGACATCCCATAGTTCCTTCCACAACATGCAGGAACTTAACAGGGTTCCACCACTTCGTTTTCATTGATTTGAGATCATAGAAAAATCACTAAGGGGCTCCAAAAGCTGGGCTTCTTGGATGGTTATTATTCCAATGATAATAGCTAGCCTTGCATCTCTCTTGTAAGAAGAGCCCGCTCTGGCTGAAACTGTGAAGAAGGCCCAGGGCACAGCAATCCATGCTTCTCTCTCCACAGTACCTTCCATTTCATCTCTCAAGTCGGTTTCTTGTTCCATGCTCCTCGCTACACCATGGGGGTCCTTATTCATCTCTGTTCCCCTACAGTCCCTGGCACAGTGGCAGGCACACAGGAAGGGCCTAACCACGGTTTTCGGAGTTGAAAGGAAGCTGTATGCAATTTAACTAGAGCGCGCTAGGCTCCTCCACCTTTGGAGCTGACATCATTAGAGTCTCCAATGCTGAAAACCTCACTGCCAGCGGCTTCCTGCTGGGCCAGGCTGGGCAAGGGAGCTGCCCAGGGGAGCGTTCTCATCTTCGGCCCTTCCACTCCTGGCCCTCCCTCCCACCTTAGATGCCATACAGCCCAACGCTGTCCACAGTCCAAGGTTAATTGCCAATGTTTTCTTTCCTGCAAATGCTTTTCTAATTCCTATGGTCAGGATTTTTTCTTCCTTTTCCAACCCCCTCAAGGCACTCTGTGTGTCCCGCACACATGCCTCTGCATTCATTCTGCAAATATCTCCATGCACACAAAGCCCCCAGACTTCCCACACGGTATAGCTTTGGCATATTCATTTAAGTCTCCCCAACGCCCCCCTGACAAAGGGATTGATGTGAACGCTCAATACTAAGACACTATTGATTTTAAGATGCATCTTAGAATGGATGTGGCCTTTCAGCAAAAGAAACAGAAAAGAACTAAAAAGATGAACATAAAACACTGCTATACTATGCGACAATAACAGCAAAGTAATAACTCATACTTCTTGAGGTCACCATGTGTCTGACTCAGTGCTTTTCAATGTATGATGTCATTTAGTTTCACCTTCTAGGCATAGATGCTATCTGCACTCCCTACAAGGGCTGGCAGCCACAGAAAAGCTCCTGCAGGACACAGGTGAGGGGCTGGGATCTGAACTCAGGTCAGCTGAGCTCCAAAGCCCATGCCTTTAAAACAGTGAACTACCTTATATCATACAGTTTATGTTTAATCAAAATAGAGCACACATAAAGAAAAGAGTGCAAATCATAGCTGTAGAGCCAGAGCATTTTTACAGATTCGAAACACCCCAGCACCTACCACTCAGATCAAGAATTAATTATCATCAGCGTCACAAAAAACTTTTTGTGCTCTCCCCATGCCACTGCCCCTCTATCACGCAAAGGTAATCCCCATTCTTTCTTCTATCTTCAAGGATTAGTTTTTACTGGTTCTGATCTTAATATATATAAACATATATAGTTGATCCTTGAACAACACAGGAGTTAGGGGTACTGACCCCCCCATGACCTCCACACAGCTGAAAATCTACATGTAACTTTTGACTCCCCCCAAAATTAATTCCATTATTTGTGTGCAGCTTCCATAATTCAATGTTATATTTGTGAGATGGGTGTGGTGGTTGTGTTCTTGAATAGTCATTATTAATAGTATTCCAGGGTATGATCATTCCATAATTCATATGTCTTGTTTTTTGTTTTTTGTTTTTTTATCAATTTGTGGATTTTTCTCCAGCTTTCTAGCAATACAAATGAATATACTTGAATGTACTATACACATTTCTGTTAAGTATATTATTCAGAGTGGAACCGATGGAGACATTCAACTGAAGTAGATACTGCTCAACAGGTTTACAAAGTGGTCAGTCTAACTTCCATTCCCACTATTAGGGTGTGAGAGTTCCAGTTGTTCCCTATCCTCACCGACATTGGTTATCATCAGTTATTTTAAATGTAGCCACCCAGATAGGCAGTGCCTGAACATTGGACTGCTAAACTGCTCTGCCTCCTATAATGCAAGATTCCTTACTTATGCAAGATTCCGTCACCAACTAAAAAGAACAAAAATCAACTAGCAAAGCGTCTCTAAGTTTTCCTTTTCCATCCTACCGGAAGGCTGATCTTTTTCTTGCTGTCTCTGCTTCTCATCTCTCTGTTGTGATTCCGTGGCATGTTACTGGAGATCTATAATTATGATCTATTATTTATTAATGCCGCACCTATCATCTGATTAGAACTTATTAATTCTTCAAACGCCCCTGATATGCTTGCCTGGGCATTAGCATGTCAAACAAGGTTTATTCCTGCAGCTTGAAAAACTCAACCTACACAGCACAGATTATGCTGAATGGTAATGATCACCATCTTTTTCCCACCCTCGCAGTGAAACCAATGGGCATGTGAGACGTAAAATCAAGAGAAGACTTGAAAGGCTGTCTGTCTGTGTGATCGCTTCAAGCCCAGACAAAGGCATGTGGGCCAAGCAGGATAATAATTTAGGACCCAAATCAAACCAGTACTCCAGTTATTCGCACCACTTTTCTTTAAAGGAGAACCTTCATGGTTTGTTGAGAAAGGGTAGAGAAGGAGGGTCCATAGCTGCAGATTTTCATCTCCTCTGCTGTCCTGAGCAACTCTGCTCTGGCCCCAACTTGATGAAAGCACACCCTCCAGGAACCGGGCATAGCATCCTTAGCCGGAGCTCTAGGGGCATCTAATGCTATTGGACCATGCCCCTTGGATGTCTCCCCCCTCTCAACGTACTACAGTGTTCCTTCCAACTATATCTGATACTCTCCCTGAAATGCAGTCTACAGCTTATATTCTTCTCATTTCTTTTGAACATTTCCAAGGATGTGTTAGAGTCCCTGAAGACTGATACTGTGGGACCCTCTGGGCCAGCTTGCTATTTAATGTAATTCAGATTGAAGGAGGTCAACCAGCTATTTCATCCTGAAGATTATGGCCTTTCTCAGCAGCATGACACAGTACATCACCTTCCCAACACTGCCTTCCCCTACCATCACCAGTTTCTACTTGAACTTTACTGTAGTGGGACTCCAATTCATCTAAAATGGGTGCAATGTAACTTTGGGAGTATATTATGTACCAGCATTTACTTATATTATTGAATCATTGTAACTCCTGGGAAATGTTTCAATGAAATAGTTAGGGACATGGGTTCCAGAGCTGGAGAGATCTGAGTGGAAATTTGGTTCCATCACTTAACTAGTAAAGGCATCACCTTTATGGCTCAGATTATATTTTACTCTGTAAAATGAAAACAATAATAATAGCATCAACTCATGGGGTTGACGTAAGGATGTTATGAGACGTCAGGAGGGTGCTGGGCACATCGGAAATGATCAATGGATATGAATTATTACTACACTCTGTGAGGAAGGCGCTGTTCTTATCCCATTTGGCAAAGAAATGGAAACTGGGCAAGTGGACGTGACCAGGATCACATGGCTCATACATGGCAGAGATGGGATTCTAACCCAAGGTGAGGCTTCCCATCAGTCAGTCTGACAGCTTTAGCTTCACCGAAACCAGAAATTCAATATCAACAGTACAGAACTCCGAGGAAAGTCAGTAGAGACCGTCTTGCAGTTGATTTCAGGCAAGCTCATTGGATGTCTTTAATAGACTTTCAACCAGGTGGTCTTTGCTCCACCTTTAAAATGTGCAATACAGAGGAACCTGACCACATGCTTTAAAGGTCTCATCTACTTCAATTCTATCAAAAATGGAAAATTATCATCTACCATTAATTAATTTATGTGTGCCTGAAACCATCTTAGTTCTTCATAATTAACACTTCATTTCCTAAATGCTATCCCTTTTGCAATCTATTCTTTTTTTAAAACTACCTCTTTTGGGAAATACCAAGAGCCTGGAAAATCATGTCTGGTTCATCCTCCTCCACCCCCCTGAAAAGTTGAGAAGATGAGACTAAACAACCTGTAAAAAGCAGGGATAGTTGGGTTCTAGGAGCTTGCTATCAAGGTGCCATGGACATATGATAACATCTTGACTCAGAATGACCCAAAGGCAATGGTAGAGTAACAATCACTGGGGGTAGGAATTGCAATGACTCCAAGTTCCAGTTCAGGGGCTAATAAGCATGTACAAGCCAATTCCAAAAGTATACTCTGAGTCCATTTTTAATAACATTTAAATTTCTAAAACGCTTCTCCTAATCCAATTGGGAGAAAGGAAAAAACTCAACAGTGAAAAGCTCCAAGATAGTACTAGGATCAGATCTAAGACCACTGGTTTAATTAAATCAATAAACATTTAGTAGAGGTCCAGTATGAGCTGGGAACTGGGGATTAAGAAGCTAAATAAGTTATTTTCTTTGACCTTAAGACAGTCTCCACTAATGGGACAGAATGATATGTAAGCAACTACTTGAAGCACAGAAGAGTTAGTCTATAATGAAGTTAACTACACGGTATAAAACATGTAAGGAGGGGTGCAGTCTCCATCCTTTCATGAATAAAGAACAAACACATTAGACCTGGACATTTAGAACATATGAAGTAGCCCCAAATCACCACAGAAAGCATCGCATTCTCCAACCGTTCACTTTCGCGACTCTCAGATGTAGGATTAAGTAATGGCCTTAGATAAGACCATTAATGATTCCATGATGTGCCAGGTGATGTTTTAGCCTATCCCATATTTTATACATGCCCCGAAGTAGAGTAAGGATGTTGAAATACAAGGCCTAGAGGCCCACGAATGGAAGGCACTATTAGGAGCATGGAGCATGGCATACTTAACAGAGTTCCTTACATCATCTACAAGGCAGCAGCCTACTGCAACCGTATGAAGGGTACTTCTTCACAGGAGTTCCTGTGGTCCTGAAATAGGGGCTTTCAGGGCTTCAAGAAGTTCTTGCTACAAGGATACTGGAGAGGAACTTCCCTACCTGACATCTGCAGGGTCTTCTGTGACGAGCACGTCAGTCTTGCAGCTGGCCAGGGGGTTGATGGACAGCTCCACAGGCGGGACCACAAAGCTTTTGCTGACAGGAAGCCAGAGTCCTTGGCCCAAGCTGAAAGTAGACCTGCAATGTAAGAGTTTCCATTGGGGAACTCCCTAGGAAGCAGAATGAAAACTGAAGAAATGGATCCTCCCCCCATCCCTTCTCGGACCCCTTTTCTCTTCCCCACCCAATTGCGTCCCCTACATTCTCCAAGGTACAATTTAGGTCCACTCTGCTCAGACTTGGATGGTCATTTCTTAAACCTATTAATCATGGAGCCCATGGGAGTACAGGGTCTGCTCTCAATAAACAGTGGGCTCTGTGAGGACAGAGACCATCTCAGCTCTGCCTTCCCAAGCACTCCTGGTACCTAGCCGAGTTCCATGCATGACTGCGTAGTCAGCAGGGGAGTCTGCACAAAGGTTAAAAGCATGCACTCTGAATCCGTTTGAACCCAAATCTGATTTCCAGTCTGCCACTTAATTTGCTGTACGTCTTTATCAGCTTAGGTATTGACGTTTCACACGAGATTTCATGGAGCTAGCAGGAACAGGGCCAATAGTTATAGGATATTTTTAAACCACTAGACGAGATAATCAGTAATGTCTCTTCCAGGTTAACTA
This sequence comes from Myotis myotis, assembly GCF_014108235.1. Lineage (NCBI taxonomy): Eukaryota > Metazoa > Chordata > Mammalia > Chiroptera > Vespertilionidae > Myotis > Myotis myotis. The sequence goes on from NW_023416316.1 coordinate 10,670,212, forward strand.
CCTCAGTCCCTAAGTCTAGATGCCAGACAGATAAGAAATAGATCTCCATAGTAACCGGGGCTGTGATGGTACATCTGTGTCCATGAGAGTCCCTCTGCACTCATTACAGCCCAGAAGTGCACAGGTTCGATCAGCTAAGGAGGCGTAACCACACTTCCCCATGAGAATCCCACTTCACTCCCCAGCATCGTGCCTCGACAGGATTCTCAACTCACCTGAGAATCTTTTCCGGGGCTTGCTCCCCCGTCACCAAATCATAGCCCCTCTCAAGTGTTGTGTAAGGCCAAGGTCTGTAGGAAGAATAGGAGGAAAAGAAAAGGAGACAGGAGATAATATTAGTCAGAAGTAGGTAGGATTCATAAAAGAGTAGCTTTATAAACAAGCAAGTTTTGCAGAAGTAATTTTGTTCTGGCTAAGACTATGTATATGTTAAACAAGAATGTCTCCATCATATGGAAGGATTCAGCCCCTTTAAATCCCAGCTTGTCCATGATGGAGTGATGTACAAAACTCTGCTTCTGTTTCCTCATTGGTCCACTTTAGGAACTGTTCTTGGATTACTTGTGGTCTGGGAGGGGGTGCTACATGTCAGCATTTGTTCTCTAGAAGAGTCATCATGTACCTTTAATACTAAAACGGGGTTTAGTGGGAAACAAGATTCATTTTCCATCGGGTTTTGAAGAAATAAAAATGTTACAGAAAAAGAGTCCTCTTTGTTAAGTGGTTTGGGGTCTCTGGGAACAGAACCGAGAAAGTGGGAACGGTCCTCCATTGTCCCTGCCCAATGTCCCTTGCCACTCACCCTTCACTCTGTCCCCAGTCACTGCGCACACACAGGTGTCTGTGCACTGGGTCGGGGGCATAGCCTTCGTGGCAGCTACACTCTCCTGTAAGGAAAACGAGAAAGCAGTCTTGTGAAATGCTGTTCACACAAAACAGTCTTCTCCCCTGCTGTCGGTGTTTTCTTAGAAAATACAGCGAGCTGCTTCATTCTGCCCACGGAAAGAGGGGTTTCTGGTCTACCTGCCACAATGGGGAATAAAGATTTTATTCATTTGTTCATTCATTCATTCATTCAACGAATCCTGACCACAATGCCCTGCCAGGCTATCTGCCTGGCACAGGGGATACAGAGATCAAGGTACAACCCGCTGCTGAAAGAGCTCATGGCTTAATGAGGGAAATATAAAGTGGCCTCGTGGCCACAAATGGAGGGCTTGTCCTCAGATAGCTAAGTTATGATAAATTACATTTGTACTAAAAGTGTAATCAGAAAATTGAATTCTCTCTAACTGAGTGAACAATCTATGTTCATTTATAAGCCACAGATCAAATGCCACTCCTTCAAATATTTTTGATTTTCCCTTTTGGAAAAGAATTTTTTTTCATTTACAATCTCCAGATTTTATTTTAGTTGTTGTTTGCTTATTTTAATTGGTTTTACTCTCCTCTCCTCCCTTTCTTCCCCATCTTGTTCCCTCCCATCTATTCACCTATCCATCCATCCATCCACCCATCCATCCTTGCATTTATCTATCCCTCCATCCATCCACCCATGTATTCATGCATCTTTTTTTTTTCTGGCCATGTCTTATGAATTCTTGCCAGCATCCCACACTGCCTTAAGTGTATTCCCCTTTGGCCAAGCTCATTTGACATGGTCAGTGGATGTCTCATGTTCTTCAGAATCCTGGGAGGGTTTTCAGAAACTCTGTCCTACCCCCGTGCTACTCTCTATCCTGCTCCACTGTACACGCCTTAAGGTTCTGATCCAATTGGTTGCTAGTTCTTCATAAGGTGTATGTGTAAAATGTTCACAGATGCTTTACCAAAAATAGATTCTATATAAAAACGTGTTTGGGAAACACGGTACCATTCCTCAGAGCCAGTAGAGTGTGCTTCTGCATGAGGGTGATGCACATACAGTTTTCCCTAAACTTACTTCACCTTGGGAAGCTTGCTGGTGAACGAGTCACAGGCTTAGTATTCTGTGGAACACACCTCGGGAAACGCTGGTAGGAAGTGGGCTGGGTTAGCTCACTGCCTGGAACAGAGTAGGTGTTCAGCACTGCGAGCTGAACGAATAACTATGCTATGGCTCTGGTAAGTTTCCGGACTATTAATGTCAGGTTGCCTTCTTTCTGGTCCTCTGGTGACCACACCCATGCACACCCCCAGAGGAACCCGCAGTTCTTTCATCCTGCAGGCATTCTATTTGGTCTGACATGAGAGTTTTCAAACCACATTTCTTGGAAAAAAGTATATAGTTCAATGAGGGAGATCTAGGAACTTCACATCTTTCATATTTTAATTTATTTTTTAAAAGTTATGTTTCTCAGAGGGAAGGTGGGAGTGGAGAGAGAGTAACCAATTAACTTATATGCATATATGCATAACCCATGGACACACACAATAGTGTGGTGAAGGCCTGAGGAGGGAGTGAGTGTAGAGGGAGGGGTTAATTGGGAAAAAAGGGGACATCTGTTATAGTTTCCACAATAAAGATTTAAAAAATTTCTAAACACTCAGCAGTTACATGCTAGAATGTAGGGCACTGGAGAGCGCCTCTACATTATGTTTTATGCAGGCCTCATTAAAATAATCTCCTGTCATCTCTGTTTCATTGAGGAGGGTACTGAGACTGGAGTTGAGGTGCTAACAAGCTCATACTATTTACAATGACATGTCTTCCGAACCAGGATTTTTCTCACCCTTGTGCAACCCAAACAAAATGTGGCAGCGACTATGATGCTAGGGCGACACAGGTTGTACAACTGTCACCCATGACTCCTGATTTCAAAACGTTTGTATTCATCAAACAACCTTACTGTTTTCACTGATTCACTATATGTGTTATGCATCTGACCTTATACAAAGCACTGTGAGTGTTGAAAAACACTCTAACTGGGTTTATATATCACAATGCTGCTTAATCTTTGTACCCCCAGCATTAGCAAATAGCTGGCAATCAGCCTGGGCTTAATAAATGTTAGCTGAACGAGGTAGTAAGACAGCATACAGGGTGAAGACTGGGTCAGAGACAGTATTCAAAATATTCAGAATAACACTAAAGAAGCAGAGGGAGAAGCAAGGAGAGAGAGCAAGGTCTACCTTTCCCCTTCCCTGGACACTTGGCCGATCAGAAGGGGCTGCGTGCAGGCAGGGGTCATCTCTAACTCTCCCCTCAGGATCATGCCCGGGGCATTCCACTGAATGTGGGTGCTATAGGTATGTGCTACCTAATGGGCCCATGATGGTTACTGCAGGTAAAACTAGTGGAAGAGAGGGCTGAAATCCTTGAGATGTGGATGAGAGTAATTCACCAACATGGGAGGGGTAGGTCACTAACAATGTGTTAAAATGCAACAGTCCCTTCATGAAATATTCACCACTTGGAGCACGTCTAATATTAAAGATTAAAAGTCCTGGGATTTGTCCTCGAGACTCCCAAGACTGATTTATGATCTGCCACAAGCCACAGTCCTCGTGATTCATAATGGGAGAGGTGAAAGTGTGAGCTCTGGCACAGGGACAGGGAGTCAGGCTGGGGCGGGCCGGGGGGGCTGCTGGGAAGGGCAATGGCAGAGTACCTATCTCTCTGATCAGTGACTCCGCAGGAAACAACACAGGTCATTTCTCCTCCTTTCCCTCCTTTTGGGAATATTAGTGAGAATGAAAAATCTATACGGGAAAAGGATGCTGCTCTATTTTGCTCCTTCTTTCTCGTGTGCTTATGAGGCAAGTTTCCCCTGCCTCTGAACGGATCAGTAATTACTGATGCTCATTATACAACAAATATGTATTTTGCCAATGAGAGGCAACCACCCTGGGGGAGCGAGGGGGAGGCAGAAGGCTGCCTGGAGAAGGGGAAGTGAGGCAGAGGGAAAAGTGAATGAACGCTGCCTCCAGACAGGCCTGGGTTCCAGTCCTCACTTTCTTTCTCCCTAGACCCATGGTCTTGGGAAACCGACCTTATCTTCTCGAGACTCGGTTTTGTCATCTATAGAATGGGATGGCAGTGCCGTCACTCTCACACAGCTGATGCGAGATTACACTGAAGTGGTCAAAGGTGAAGCTCATGGTTCAGTCTCCTCCCCTTTTCCTTTTCCTGAATTCTGATATGTCCCAAATATCAGCTCTATGGTCTCAGTTTCCCTGTCTGCAAGATGGAAAATTGTAGATGTTCCTCAATTTCGAGCACCAATGAGAGTCCGTGGTCTGTGTTGCCTTTCCAGATCCCCAAGCCCTGCTTTCTGGACACTGTGTTTCAGCCTTCGCCGTGATCTCCCTTAGCAGCTGGGCCAGGTGTCTGCGGCAAGATGTCCATCAATGCTGGGGCTATTGGCTTTATTGACTTCTGTTTCCCATTTCGCTGGCTCAGCCTACTCTCCACTATTTGCAACTGAGCATTTCCTTCTTGCAAGATGCAAGCCTCTGACAGCCAGAGCTGAGGATGGAGTCCTCCCCCGTGAGGCCTTTCCTGGGTCCTGCCCCTGCACATGCAGGGCAGCCAGGTGGCCAAAGAGCAGCTCAGGCGTACCAGGTGCCCGCGCTCCGTCACTGTGCGCACTACAGAGGCTCCAGCAAGGAGGGGGCTGCACCCATCTCGATCACCACTGCGTCCAATGCCCCTGCACTGCCTGGCACCTACACAAGTGAGGGGTGCGTTTCACAATAATAATCCTATGCCAATGGGATGCGGAAACTTTTCAAAAAATTTGCCTGTTCTTCCCGCTAACCTGGGAGTTTCCTGTTTGCAGAAACCTTTTCTTTTTTAAAAAATATTTTTATTGATTTCAGAGAGAAAGGGAGAGTTAGAAACATCAATGATGAGAGAGACTCACTCATCAGCTGCCTCCTGTACGCCTCCTACTGGGGATTGAGCTCACAACCCAGACATGTGCTCTGACCGGGCATTGAACTGTGACCTCCTGGTTCATAGGTCGATGCTCAACCCCTCAGCCACACCAGCCAGGCAGAAACCTTTTATTAATCATCTCCACATCCTACCAATTAGTATAGTGCCCGACAGTGCATTTGATAAATAAACACATGAACAGAGGGGTGAGTTAGTGAATATATAAATATGTTCTAATGTTCATACATTCAAGGTGACTTCATTTAGAATAATGACAGTTCTGCTGAAGATTGAAAGTAACATTCATACATCTATGACATGTACTTGCCAAGGAGATGGAAAGTGTAAACATGAGTGCTGGTGAGATGTCTAAAATAGAATTCCATTTCACATCAGAGCAGGAAGAGCTCTGAAAGATCCTCTAATTCCGATAGTTTTTCAGAAGGGGAAACACAGCTCAGAGAGGGGCAGTGTTTGGCCAAATCACAGGATTAGAACCCAGGGTGCTTGGCCATGACCTCAACATTCTTTCCCAGCACTGGTGCCTCAGTCACTCAACATTATGCCTGGCGACATTTTCTAGGGATACTTTTTCCCCCTTGGCCCTCCTCTGACATGTCCGAGTGTCCTACAATGATAATGCATTGCATTTACAAACAGGGATTATTATTTTTATTATATCTTTATTTTTGGCTAATCTTTACCCAAGGATATTTTTTATTGATTTTTAGAGAGAGTTGAAGGAAGGGGGAGAGACACAGAGAGAAACAACGATGTGAGAGAGACAAATTGATTGGTTGCCTCCCCGCACGTGGCCCGACCTGGGCCCAGGGATCGAATCTGCAACCCAGGTACATGGCCTTGACTGGAATTGAACCCGAGACCTCTCAGTCCATAAGCTAATGCTCTAACCACTGAGAAAAATCTGCAAGGGCTATTTTTTTAATATAATGAATTTGAAATAATCTTAATAGATTAAAAACATACATTTATATGGAATTGATAATGCAGGCCTTAAAAAAAAAAAAGAGTTTACTCTCTTCATTAAAGTGGTTCCCTTATGGGAATTCAATGAAATAGACTTTCATTGTGCTAATTACTAGAACTCTATTATTAGCTATAGATGAGTTGCGCTGCTTTTAACATATTTATTTTTTCCACTTATTGAATTCTCATTTTTTGTTACATGCATTCTCACTGCATAAACAGTTGGGTAAAAACAACAGAATCCCTCAGTTATGAACAATCTGAGTTTATCTTGTTTGAGGCTCTCCTAAATCACTTAGAAACAGACAGCGCCTCATGGGAACTGTGTAGGGCTGGTGGGCTGGGGAGATGGTTCACAGTGTGGGCCCTGGAGTCATCGGGTCATCTCGTTTTGGCTGTAAATCAGGGCTCTGCCTCTTAGCACGTAGCATTTGTATGAACTTGACCAAGTCGCTTCGCCTCTCCGAGTCTTTTTCCTAATCTGTGATGAGTGATATCAATGATCTGCTGGAATGATCAGAGGATATATATATCTGAAAAGTCCTCAGAGCAATCTTGGGCACGTTTCTTCTTGTTGAAAACATCATACCTGTTTTGAGTTTTTGTTACTATTGTTCCTGGATAAAAGGGGCCAATTTAGCCTCTTGTTTTAGTGGAAAGAGAAAATGCTTTCTAGAGGAAGGATGGTCTCAATGTCGATGTATACGCTCTTTGCAAAGCCAAAGGGACTTCAGTTTCTTTATCTGCAAATCAGGGCAGCTTTAATGAAGTCATCTACACGGCTGATCCCTGTGCTTCCAGAACCAGCAACACCTGTTGCCTTTTTCTATGGCTTCTCCCACCGACCCGGGCACAGGAGGGTGGAGCATCAGCCAGAGGATGCTGCCCGCTCTGCCCCCCAGCACTCAGAGGAGCCCGTCACCTGCCCACAAGAGGGCTAGATAAGTACAAAGCCTTCTTCCCGAGTCACCGGCTGTCTGGCTCCACTCCTCCCACCCTGTCATCCTCTTATGATTCCATTTTCAACAGTCATCACGTATCACCACAGGCCAGGGACACCGGCCGCTGTTCACTTTCTTATTGACTCTTCTTGTGGCTATGGCTTGGAAAGGCATCTCCCTGGGCTCTCGGAGAAACAGCGTGCATGGCACCCTTTTCTGTTCGACTCTGAGTGGCTGCCTTGAGCCTCTTTGTGTTTGTGCCACTGGAGTCCAACTCAGGGCCAGGCATGTGATGGGGGAGGCATGGGCTCGGCCTAACATGACTGGGGCCTGCTCTGTGCTAGGACTAGTGGAAGACACTCGAAATAAGTTATTGTATGTCATCTCGCAAGTCACCCCAGGACTAGTATGAGGAGGAAGGTACTAGTGTCCACATTGTAAAATAAGAAAGCCGAAGGTCAGCCTCAATTAGTCACTCGCCGGAGGTCATAGTCAGGTCTTCAACACTCATGTTCTTTCACATAATCCCAAACATCACAACAACAAGCATGACCACAAGGGCAAGAGCAAGGAGAGCTGCCTTTAGTTCAATGATCACTGACAACAAGGGGAGGAGAAGTGCACCTGCAGTCACATCCTGCTGATTTCTAAACTTTCACCACATTTAAAGGCCAAGAATGGCTCTTCCAAATATACAGGACTGTCCTGGATTCATAACCTAAGTACTGAGGGTTGTTGGATTGATTTTCTACTAGCAGGGGCCAGACCCAGGGCTGACATCAGACCTTCTGCTAATTGAGCATCTACTATGTGCTGACCTCAGCCAAATTAGTTCAGGTATCCATGACAACACGGGGACGAAGGCTTATTGGCTCCACTTTAAATAATGTGAAGTTGAGGTTTGGAGTGGGTGAGTAAGCTGCCCAAGGTTGAGAAGGAATGAGCCAAGATCCCAGCCCAGCATCTTTCTGATTCTTTCTTCCCAAGCTATATGATGGGTCTAGCAGGAATGCCTTAAGGGAGATGGAAAAGGGCTCAAAAATAGGAAATCCGGAGGTGTTGAAGGTCAGCCTACCCTGTGGTGGACTGAATTATTGTTGTCAACTCTTCATGTCTCTATAGTAGTGTTATGTATTCATATCCTTGTGATGACTGATTGTGAGGATAAAATTTCTTCCCTGGCCTTTGTCTCTAGGCTTGCCATGTGACTTGCTTTGGCCAATGGGATGCAGCTGACAGGATGTAAGTTGAGGTTTAAAGCGTGCTGTGTGGCTGGGCTTGTTCTCTGTATTCCTTGCCTCTTGCCATGAGTAGACCTAATCCCAGAAGGACAAGGGGCAACCGAGCTGGATACATGAGCTTGAAGATGAGCTCTGGTTAGATCAGTCCACCAGGACATGTAACAAAGGAGGGCATGCTTGCAGTTGTTGACAATAAAGTGCTGTGCTTGTTTGTTACGCAGCATGGCTATAGCAAAAGCAGCTGATGCACCTCTCTATGACAAATGGTCTCACTTTCTTCCCAAATGACAAACCTTAAAAAAATCTTTCACTGGACTCTACTTTTTATACCCTCCACATCCAAATGGTACCCAGATCCCCCTGATTCTATCTCATTGTTGCCAAACCCATTCCTCCCCAACTCTCCGAATGGCCACTGCCCTGGTGCGGGCCCTATGGAAAAAGCCTTATCACTGGCGACCTGTGTTGAGTGTCCCCATCTAAATGCCAGTTATCTCTTCAAAGCACAGCTGCACCCATAGCTCATCTAGAAAACTCTAGTGGATGCCAGTTGCTCTCAGGGTAGAGTTTATATACCCTGGTCAGCCATTCAAAGCCCTCATGCCCGGCCCCAGCCCATCTTCCCAATTTTACCAATTTCTCTTCCTCCCTGTACCTTTCATGTTCTGACTTCCTCTGGGTTTATCATCAGAACAGAACCATTTGAGAACCCCCTGACGACTAGCACCTGTTCCTTGCAGCAGGTCTTCCCTGAGAATTGGAGAGAGGCGGGGTCCACGGAGGAGAGACCACGGGCTGAGAGGGAGTGAGAGGTGAGAGGGAAATTAAGTGGCAAAATGATTATTTAGTAAAGGAATGAGATGCTCTGGGCAGCTATAAATGCATGCAGCGCCATTGGGGCATACATCTTCTAATGCAGACTCCTGTGCAACCTTGGGCAAATCACTGTTCTTGCCCTCGGTCTCCCCATCTATAAAAACGAGAACCTAGTACTCAGAGATACCCAAATACCCTCTCATACCATGTTCAAATTCTAGTCCTTGATTCCTCCTCTAATATACTCTGGTCTTTCTTAAATATATATTTTTATCGATTTCAGAGAGGAAGGGAGAGGGAGAGAGAGATAGAAACAACAGTGATGAGAGAGACTCATTAATCAGCTGCCTCCCGCACATCCCACACTGGGGATCGAGCCGGCAACCCGGGCATGTGCCCTGACCAGGAATTGAACCATGACCTTCTGGTTCATAGGTTGATGCTCAACCACTGAGCCATGCTGCCCAGGCTAATATACTCCGGTCTTGTCTTTTGAAGTCAGGGTCTCCCTTGGGACTGGAGGAGGGGATAGGTATGTGGGGGAGGGCTAGGAGCTTGGGAGGCAGAGTCACGTGACTGGAGTGAAATAACAAGGGAACATAACTCGGGCATTTATAAGTGAGGTTGCCTTCTTTAGAGGTCTACCAGCCAAGTGTGCAGTGTGAACACGGCAGGCCCCCCCCGCCTGGGACTCAGCCTCTCTAACTGCATAGTGAGGAGGTCGGTCTTGATGACATCTAAGCAACCTCTCTTGGCCATCTCTGCCCCCTCTTTTCTCCTTTCACTGCTGGGATGAGACGTTTCAGCCTTGCTCTTCTCAAGGCATTTGAGAAAACTTGGACACCAGCATTTTAGCAGTTCGCCCCTCATTGTCGTTCATCACCATACCTCTGAGAGCAAGAAAAAGGAAAAAAATAGAGGCCGAAAGGTTTTGGTGCCATCAGCGGGTGATTGGGTCAGAGAGAGATCAGAGTCCGTAATCTTGGCGACTTGGGGACTAACTGGCATTGACCCAGATCACGTGGGCAGCCATGGGGGAGGCCAGGGGTCTGAGAGGCCACGAGCCAGGCGCCCGCTTCAGGGTCTCAGCCAAGGTGACACCTCTCCACTGGCTCCGTCCATTCCCTCTCCTCCTAACCTCCTCCATCCCTGAATTATCTACAGATTCGTGCTGTGGCTAAGAGACTCCCTGAAAATTATGGCTGACTGAGAAGGAAGGGCTGAAGAAATCTCACCGACGACCTGGGGCAGATACAATGCAGCCGTCTCCAACATCCAGGAAGGATGTCATTCCAGTTGAAGAACCTGGAATTCCTGACACATGCGTACAGGTGGGCCTGCCGGGCGAGGGGTCTCTGCAGCTGTGACCCTGCCGGTTAACATGCGGCCTTTCTCCACCCCCTTCACCTCTGAGCCTCATCCCTCTCACCTAGAAGTTGGGGAACAGCCCCCAGCCCTCTCCCATTCATAAGGATGCAGTGAGGATAAAATACACACTATTCTATTGAGAACGCACGATGATGAATCATGCACTTGTTCACTGCTTGAATAAACCTGAAACAGCAAAGTGAAAAATACAAAATAAATTAAGCAGAGGGTAATTACTCACTTTGCAAAAGAGTTCTTTACAAAAGAGAAGCAATGATAGCTTTTTCAAGCATCAGCTATTTTATGGGTTTTAAAAAAAAATCACTAATAAAATTAGAGCCAAGATATGCCCTGAGTACCATGGGCCACATGTACATGACCCGCCCAAGCCACGGATGCCATATGCAAGGGGTTCAGACACCCCAGAATGGGACAGCCTGCGGGTAGCGTGTGACTTCTGCCCTCTGCTTTAGACGGTCCCTTGGTCAGAGTGGCCCCAGACTCAGCTGCCGGCATATGGTCAGGGTCCCAGCCAGCTTCCATGGAAACTGGAGAACTGTCCTTTCCACTTCCTTCCATCTGGAATATTATACCATTTACATAATGTGTACATTCAGCTGAACCGGCCAATTTTCACTTTGCTAGACTCACGCCTAATTATATGCAATTCTTGTTCTTACTCCTCCCCACCTCCATGTCTCTCTTCTCTTTCATGGGTCTCGCCATCCGCCACCTCTGCCTGCCTTTATTTCTCAATCTTTGTGGTTTTGTAGCTGCCTCAGTTTCTCTCTTTGGTCTCTGCTTCTCCATTTTTCTCAGTGTGTGTGTTTCTGTCTGTCTGTTCTGCTCCACACCTTGCTTCCCTTGATAGCACCATCTGTGCTAAGAAATTGAGTTTGGGACAGAGGCCAAAGTTAAATCCCCAGACTCACCTTAATTTCATCCATCCACAAAGGGAGTCTATCAAAGGAGAGTGTGTCTATAATTTCAAGGGTTAACGTGAAGAACACATAAACTATAGCATGCAAGGGCGCCGGAACAAGGACAACATTCATTGTCTGCTAATGCAATCCTTCTTTTTCACCCCACACCTTGGCCAGCCCCCACTTTCTGGTGTTAATTTAATTGAAAATCAGTGCCACTTCCCATCAGTTTCTCTGCTTTTTTAAATTGAATTTATTGGGGTGACACTGGCTAATAAAATTATATAGGTTTCAGGTGTACAATTCTATACTCCATCATCTGTATATTTACTGTGTGTTCACCGCTCCAAGTCAGGTCTCCTTCCATCAGCTTCACTTACAAAACATCTTTACGCCACATTGGCTGGTATGTGATGGAGAATTGTTGAGAATCATTAAAATTAAGCAGCGTGTGTCCACGTGGCCCGCGCCAACCCTCACGAGGGAGTTAGGATTTGCCGGCATGCCCATTTTCTGTCACCAGGGAGATTACAGCAGGCTGTGTACACCGCCCAGGGAGAGGCACCTGACCTCGCGTGACCTGTGTGATGCAGCGTGAAATCCTGACGCGCTGTCCTGCGGGACAGTCTCCGTGTGCCTTCCCCAGCCCCTGTGGTTGCTACAGAGCCAATTAATGAAGTTTTAATTAAGGGACATTTTAATACTGTAACCAGGAGGCGGGAATGGAAATACACACACACACACACACACACACCTTTAATCATCTACACTGATGTGAAAGCTGCCTTCAGTCAAGAGAGAGGAGAAAGGACAGTGTGGTGCAATGGGCTGGTTCCCTACCTGTGGTATCAAACAACCAGAAATGGCTATTGCTAAGCGCTTGTGTGTTTCAAGTGTTTTTGGAGATCCTTTCTGCTCAGAATCTGTCTTCATGCCTTCAAATCCATCACAGTTAAGTCCTCTGTGGGTTAAGCGTTGCCAACATTGGGGATCCTTTTTGCCCCTGATTCAATAATTCCCATTTGTTGAATATTTGACATATAATGTGGCAGGTGCTTTGTATTGATTATAATCATCATAATAACCTGGCGAAGTTATAATAATCTGATGAAAAGGAGCAGGAAATAGAGGCTTGGGGGGAAATGAAGCCATTTGCTCAAAACCATACCACTAGTTAGAGGCAGAGCCAAGATTTCAGCCCAGGTCTGTCTGAATTTGATGCCTGGACTATTTCAGTTTTGGTCTGACTGCCTCTTTAGAAACAAAACAGAGCCCACCAAGCGGGCAGCGCAGCACAGTTTGGAGCAAATTAAGGGGGTGGCAGTGTCTTGTCTGTAGTTCCCCCAAATTCATATGTTGAACTGTTAGTCCCCAATGTGATGGTATGTGGAGATGGGGCCTTTGAGAGGTAATTAGAGTTAGATGAAGTTGTGAGGGTGGGGTCCTCATGATGGAATTAGTGTCCTTATAAGAAGTGGACGGTCTCTCTCTCTCTCTCTCTCTCTCTCTCTCTCTCTCTCTCTCTCTCTCTCTCTCTCAGGAAAGGCCATGTGAGGACAAAATGAGAAGCTGAGAAGTTGACCATCTGCAATCCAGGTGGAGAACCTTCACCAGGAACCAATTCTGAGACATCTTGATCTTGGACTTCTAGCCTCCAGAGCTGTGAGATACCCGTTTCTGTTGTTCCAGCCACCACACCAGTCGATGAAATTTTTTTGTGGGAACCTGAGCAGACTAAGACCTTGTCATCCTCCCCTGGGCCCTTTCTGTAGAGACAGAGTGAACACTGGTCCTGGGACCCCTACACATGGAGGGGAACACAGCAGTAGCATTTTTCATCGCTATTGTCAAAGCCTGAAACCAGCTCATTAGGAAGTTCTAATGGACAGGAGGGCAGCTGCTGTTGCTCACTACCCAATACAGAGCACAGTGCCTGGCATATAATCAGTGCTTGCTCAACAATTGCATTGAATTAAATGCACTATCTGGGTTCCAAGCACTCTCTCCACTTCCATGGCTACGTCCCTGGCCCAGGCCACCATCAACTCCCGCCTACACTATCCCATCAGCCTCCTAAGTGGCCTCCCTCCTACCACTCTTGCCTCTGTTCCTAGATATTTTTCTCAAGAGAGTGGCCAGAGAGATCCTCCCAAAATATAGGTCAGCTGGCATACGTCCTCAGCTCGAGTTCCCCCGAGGCACCCACTGCATTCAGACTGAAAGCCGAGGTCCTTGCAGTATCTACGAGGCTCTGCAGGCTTAGCCTTTCGTCCCTCTGTGACCCCATCGTATGTCCTCCTAATACCCAGGGAAACTGAGCCACCTTCTCCTCCATGATCTTCCTCAAACATGTGAGGCCCAATCTGTCCTTAAAGGTCCCTAATTCAATTTACAATCACTCCTCTCTTCCATATCCACAGCCCCCTCTTCTCGCAGCCCCTTCACATAAAGATAACACATCATCTTCTAGCATATGATACAATCTGTTTATTTGTTACTACACATATTCCAGGGACCTGTCTACCCCTGGCCCCCACCTGTCTGCCCCGCGCCACCACTGCTCCAGGATGGTGGCAATTTTTATCTGTTCTGCTCATTGTCAGGGCCTGGCATCCTGATGACATAAGGTGCCAGAGATGGGCAGAGCACTGCTTTTGGTGAAGTTGGCAGTACCTGGAACTTGGGAGCTGGAGAGCACTTAGAAAGATTCTCATGTAAATTATGAATGGGAAACAGAGGCCTAGAGAACAAAGCGGCATGTCACAGGTCACAGCCGGAGTCAAAATTGCAGATCTAGGAAAGAAGCCCATGGAATTTGTCTCCAAATCCAGTGCTTCTTCCATTCACTCATTCCACTACTCATTCCTGAACATCAACGGTGTGCTAGACAGTGGGCTGGGTTTGAGGACAAAGCAGCGAGTAACACAGACACGACCCTGCCTTTCCCCAGCACACAGTCTCTCAGATGCTAGTAATTAAACAGAATCACACAATTAGGTTTGTGATTACAAGCTGTGATGATGAATTGATAGTACAGGCTAGTGGTGAGGAGGTTAAACTCTGAAGCCAGACTTCTAGGATTCCAATCTTAACTCCACTACTTCCTAGATGCGTGACTCAGGGAAAATCCATTAACTTATGTGATTTATTTCCCTCATCTGCACATGGCAATAACAGGGCATTACATGATGTAACTTCCCACTTTCTAATATCCCTGAAATGAGGACTTGTCTGGTATCTATTAGTGTCTTATGGTTATTATTGACAGCCTGCTTTCCTTACTGGCACATTAAATATTGCTCCATTTATATCTGATGTTTCTCGGTTTGGTTACAGTCTGACTGTATCTACTGCATAGGGTCATGGAGAGGATTATATGAGGTCAGATATGGGAAGTGCTTGGAAGACTGCCTGATGCACAAGTCTGCACTATGTAATGTGCATTATTATTATTATTATTATGATTATTATTATTTACCATAAAGGGAAAATTGAGTACACTAATGGAGCATAAATGAGGGGCAATGACTGAGTCTCTAGAAGGCCAGCAAAAACCTCCTGGAGGAAGTGGCATTTATGCTGAAACAGGGAGGAGGGGTGAAGAAGTGGCTGTGGGCAGGGAGCAGACTTCTGTTTCCAGAGAGACCTACAGACTCCCTGTCAGACTGGCTGCTGGAAATGATGTACCATTTACACGTGTGGGAACACTTCACAGGATGGTGTGGATCCCAATCACTCTCCAACTCCAACCTGTACTTCCGCCCCATCTTGTTTCCATGTCCTTGTCTGCTGATAACTCATCGGTCATAGGTATTACAATATATTGAAAAGTTCCCTGGAATCTTTTTCGGAATTCCATTTTTAGAGGCCCTTGTATGTTTTCGTAATATACTTGTTGAATACAATTAAATATAGAATCTAATTTAAATACATTAGACTCTACTTTTTAGTGATAAATTCTAGTCTCAGAAATTGAGAGCCGCCTTCCTTTTTTGGAAAATACCCCAAAGATCACCATCAGAGATACCTCACGATATCTTCCTACATGCCACTTTACAATACGAGATTTCAGACCTCTCACATCTTTTTATTTTTTCAAGTTCAGAAGCAAAAGTTGCCTTGAACCTTCAGTGGGATTGGCAAGTTCCCAATAAGGAAAAATGCTCAAGGTCGGTTTTGCAGCCCTTTCCAACCTCGTTCTTCCCCAGGTTTGAGCAGTCAGTCCTGTTGCCTCCCATCGTGGGCTCTCTGACACTTTATGGCCTCGTCTTTGACACAGATTGTCCTTTTCCAAAGGACCACAACCCTCTTCCACAACATCACATTTTACAACCCATTGAAACCAACTAGAGCAAGACTCCCAAACAGAGATATAAAATGGTTTCCCTGCAACTGAAACACGCTGCCACAGGTCCACCTCTCAGTTCTGCACCTTTCCCTTGTCCCCAGAGTCCAATTGGGTCCTTTCACTTTTTCACGTCAACTCCTTCTATAAATTCTTTGTCCAAAGGATTCATACGTGCCCCTGAGAGTTCTCTGCAAACACTATCCAAAGAGAATGCCAGACTGCCTCTCCCTTTGCTAAGCAAACTCTCTCACACACAGACTCCCTGAAACAGTAGCTTGTCACTCAGCCTGGGCCCAAATCCCAGCTGTGATACTTAGTAAACATATGACCTTGGGAATGTCAATCATGTACTTTAAGATACAGCTTCGTCGATGGAAAATGGAAGCAATAATAACCACCTAGGATGTTGTTATGGAAACCAAGGTAGTTATGTAAAGTTTCAGCATGATGCTCGGTACGCAGTAAGTGCATAATACATTGTTATTGTTACTCCGGCTTTCATGTAACCCCTCGATATCTCTCCACAAGGATTCTCTTCACTGTAAGTTACATCTGGTCCTTGTCTAACACCTCCATCTGCTATATATAGAAAATGAACCTGCACAAACTGGATGAGTCTGGTGAGATAAACAGGCTTTTATAATTAACGGTCATGTACATGGACTTTAAGCAGAACAACCTTGGTTGGCTGTTGTTCTTTGAATGGCTTTTGTTGAAAATGGTTTTTTAAAGTTTGATTCCATTATCTTGCATGTCTGAATAATAAGACATGGGGCACATTAATTGACAACCAATTAGACAAGGTATTGTTTAAATCAGATCCCAGTGAAGTTCAACACCAAGAAGTGGTGGGGTACATGGCATTGTGGATTCTGAGGATCAGAGGGACTCACTTCATGGAGGACTGACTTCCCCAGTTGAGGCCCCTCAGAGTAGTAGCATATCGACACAGACCAATCCTGAACAGGTAAGAGATAGAGCTTACTTTAACTGAGTTCAAGAAAGACTAGTACCCATTTCGAGAGAGAAGGCGACTTCCAGAAGAGAATTAGCTGCACCAGATAGAGGTTCAACAAAAAACAAATCTCCGAGAAAAGGCGGGGGTGTGGAATTGGGGAGAGATTGACAGGGGAGCTTATAGACACAGACAGTATGTGTGACGGCCTAGGAGGGGTGGATGCAGAGTGGAGGGGGTCAGTGGGAAAAAGGGGGGGTGTTTGAAATACTTTCAACAATAAAGATAAATTATAAAACAAAAACATTTAGCCTAAATGACATTGTCAGTGCCCAAAGAGCTATCTATGGTCCTGACCTCAGAACAAGGCACCCAATCTATTGTCCAGGGCTTAACATTTCAGTAACTGAAACTTGCTCCTCATCCATCCATCCATCCATCCATCCATCCAAAACATGCATTGATGCAGGAACTATTTCAATCCCTGCGATAGGGCAATAAACAATATGAGCAAAGGCAAATTCTTATAAAACTTATGTTCTCATATACACATCTCTCTTTTCTGGTGTGATAGAAAGTTGGCTCTCTCCTGCTCATTTAACTGCACATCTCGCCTATGAACTACTCGACTTAAATCCTACACATCTGCTACGTTACCTAGAAACCCATCATGTTACAATCTCTTTCAAGGCAGGGCGTTTTCCATCTCTGTGAATTCTTGGACTCTACAACTTCGCAAAATCCTTGTGTCCCTTTAAACTTTAGTAATACATGATTCCAGCAAATATGAGAAATAATATGTGAGCCTGAGAAATATTTAGTGAGATATAAGACACATGCATGATGACATAACTACACCCAGGGTATTATCATTTCATTCCGATTGCAAATGAAAAGTGGCTGCTGAAGACAAGAAAATAAACTAATTTTGATGGTGAACATGACTGAAGTTCATATCAATTTGAAAAGAAAATTCAATCTGCTTTAAATGCCACCTACAAATTGTTTCAATCATACTTATGCTCTAAGTTATTAGTGCTTAAAAGGTCATAGAAACACAGATTTTGCGCAGGAAAATACCTCAGGAGCTATTCAAGGTTGCAATTTGTATCTTGCTACTAATTTACTGAGTGACACTGGGCAACCTGCTTAGCCTTGGTGGCCCTCAGTCTCCCCATCTGATGAGGCTAGATGACCTCGACAGACCTGTATTGTATTTAAAGTATGTGTCCACTAAGCTCTTTGTTGGAGAGAAGGAACATACAGGTTCATGGTATGTGACATGCCCAAGGTTAATGGCAAATCTGTGGCAAAGCTGGCACTAGGATTGAGGGCCTGGGACTTTGTTCATTGTACAAGTTTAAAAGTCACATGGGGACTAAATGAAAGGTCAGCAGACACGAATGTCCAGGTCACTATAAGTTTCACGTTAGGTGGTCAGGCCCTAGAGGACAGGGACTCTAACTTGCTTTCTTCTCCCATAATCCAATACAGTTGTTCATTGCTGGATTCAAGGTATCTCTTAAAATACAGGGTGTCCCAAAAAATGTTTACACACTTTTTTTTTTGATAGCTCAATTGATATTTATTTCTTTTCAGATTTAACCCATTGGAATGAATTGTTCAAAGCGTGTATACATTTTGGGGACACTCTGTATTTGGTACATTATTTGAAATTTATTAAATTAATTAAGTGAAGACACAAATGACTGAATAACTGATCATACAAATAAAATTAGGCACTATGTTTGGAGTGCCCACTGTATATTAAGGCACTACAGTCGGTGAATTTTAAACTTCATTTTTCATCGCATTCTCACAACAACCCTGCAGAATAAGAACTATTCTCCTAATTTTCACATAGGTCAAAAATGAGGCTTGTATATGTTTAATGACTTGTCCAAAGGTCTACAATCAGCAATCAGAGAAACAAGGATTTGAACCTGGTTCGGTCTTACTCCTAAGGATATCCCAGTTCTACTTTGGTTCACTAAACGCTTGGATGAGGCAATAAATAGATGAATGGATTCACGACTAAATGAATGAGTCTTCTGCTGTTGTCTCATGTGGTTTGGGCCATAAGATTTTCTATACAGAATTTAGCATGATACCACACACGCACAGAACTAGAAATTTCACAATAAGATTCACCTAAGATGACATTCTTCAGAGACAAAGCCTGACCATTTGAACTGTTCGGTGCTCCGTGTCATGGGACTAGAGCACGCAGTCCTTGCATGGAGCAATGGTAGTCTATTTTGGGAAGGAACAAGCCTGCACTGAGCCTTCACTGAGGCACGTCTTTGCCTTGGTTCTTGATTGGTCTGTTCTCATCCCACCCACTGTTATGATGGTAAATAATGATTGGCCTTGCAAGGAAAATAAGCCGTGCTTTGTAATATTTACTAATTTTACAAAAATTGTGGATTTTTGGCTCATATTAGCCAATTTCCAAGCTAGTTACATGACATAACTGAACAAAGAGATGGAAAGAGATGATAACAATCAACTCTCAGGAGTCCATACAAGCCAGTTCCAGCACACCATGGATCCAATTCCATAATCAGGCCTGTGAGTGGTCCTAATTGTTAAAATCTCTGGAAAAACACACCAGAGCTGGGCTACGATGCAACAGCCAGGAACACCTGGCCAGGTTCACCCATGCATCATGACCACTACATATTCCTCAGCAGCGGCATCGTCCCACTTCCCTCCTTTGCCCACTCCGTTGGGAGGAATGAGCTTTCCTACTGACATAGCCAGTAAAGACTGTAAGACATGTTGAGCAATGCTTAGACTCCATGACTTTGTTCAACCCTATACATCCCACCCACAGGAGAAGGGGCTTATTTGAGGGAAGCTGAGCCATCTCTGACAGATCCAAGGCTTGGGTATGTACAGTGCTTGGGGACTTGGTTTTTCTATGACATCCCCCAAATTCTAGTTCCTGATGAAAGGCAAAAGAGGGGATGCCCAGCTGTTCCCTCAGGCGTGGATGTTCCTGAAAATGGTCAGACGGATGTGAAGGGCGGTTCCCCTGCTTCAGTGGCCAGCATTGTCTTACTAAGTCCTTTGGTTCTCAGAATCTTCAGATCCTTATCTCACTATGAGGTCTCTTCACATTGCCTTTCTGATGTCATCCTTCGCCACTCTCCTAGTCCTCTCCCTCCAACCCATGTGAGCACATTCTCTAGAGAACAGCACAACTACTCCACTCTATGGCTTCTGGAATCATTCCAAACTTTCCTCCTCTTTTTTGCGATCATGAAGTTCCTTTGGCTAAAGCACCCGTCCTACTCACTCTCGCTACCAATTACATAAGGCTCTGCTAGAAGGACACCTTCTCCATAATGTAGTTCTAGAGTACATCCCTCCCTCTTCTCTAGGCCTGGGGTACTTTAAGGGTGCCTGCCCTTGATTTATACCAGGTGGTGCCTTTTTTCATTGCTGTATATGAGCATATTCCTTTCATCCCTGTGAAAATGTGAAATCCACAAAGGCAGGAACATTGTCCAATGTGTCAGTGATTTCTCATAGCACTCGACACAGAGACTTAAGAGTTCGGGAATTAAGAAAATCTTCATTGAATCAAATCTAATGAATTGAAGTAAATTTTGCAAAGTAGGTCTGAGTCAAGCCTCATGAAAATATATGCAGGGATCTTATGTGCCCATTTCCACTCTTCATTTGTAGAGAGCCCCATCCATGTATGGCCTGAGGGACTTGTAGCAGTAGGGTGCTTTGCTGGGCACTGGGGTGGGAAAGCTACAGGGATAAATTAGATATAGTTCTTGGCTTTAAGGAGGTTACATTTAGCAGGATAGATAAGTTTTTAAGGAATAACTGATGGATTTATGCACGTGCGCGAGAGAGAGAGAGAGAGAGAGAGAGAGAGAGAGAGAGAGAGAGAAACATCAATGATGAGAGAGAAAATCATTGCCTCCTGCATGCCCCACATTGGGGACTGAGCCTGCAACCTGGGCATGTGCCCCGGCTGGGAATTGAACCATGACCTCCTGGGTCATAGGTTGATGCCCAACCATTGAGCCACGTTGGTTGGGTAGCAATAACGGATGTTTAAATCAGATTCTTAGTCAACAGAGGTTGTACTCTGATGATACTGTAGATGTCATCCATTCACCAAATAGAGATGAAAGATAGTTAAGTGAACAGAACTTTGGAAGGCAAATAATTAATGAAGGAAGACATTCCAGGGAGAGGGAGGAGACAGAACCTTCATGGGAAGGTAAGGGTGTTTGGGGGACAGTGTGTGTACGGGCAGAGTGGAGAATGCAAAGAGGGATGGGTCTGGGGAAGTGGCTCAGTGGAAGGGTGAGACTGAGCATCCTAGAGTCACGCAACTGGCCCTGGGAAGTGCTTGGTGGTCTGATTTCTCCAGAGCGGGGGAACACTTAATTTGAGCGCATATATAAGTGGATACGGAGGAAGAAGCTAAATAATAGTGCATAGAATTGTTTTAGGGAGCATGGGGAGGAAAAGTTACTCACTTCCTCCCTCCCTCCCTCCCTCTCTCCCTCCCTCCTTCCATCATTATTTTCTGTGAACTAATTATATGCCAGCATTATGCTAAGTTTTTAAAGACACAGAGATGAGCAAGGCACACATTTTGAATCCCGCTTCCTCAGCCCCTAACAAAGCATGCAGTCGGGTGATAGATCCAGACAAGGAAAGGATAAAGACTCTGGACAGGGACAAGACTATGCCACATGGAAGCACAGAGGGTTTTAGAGCAGAGAAGCGGGCCCCTTTATGTCAGGCCTGGGGATGGCGAGCCAGGAATTCCTGTGGGAGGAAGGATGTTTGGGTTGATTAAAACAGAAATTAACAGGAGCCCCTGGTCTCCTGTTAAAAGGGGAAGAAAGCTACTTCAGGGGGCAGACACAGTCTGTGAAAGGGATGTAAGTGTGCGAGGGCATGGGGTCTTAGGGAGCTGCAGGTATTGTGCCTGGAGCCCTGGGCACATGGCAAATAGAAGCAGAAGATGAGGTGACATAAGCAAGAGCGGTTTTGACAGATAATTAGATTAACAGCTAGGGGGGCTGGGCCTTTTGTTGCTTTTGTAGAAATGAGGACTACTCGGGAGGGAGAGCGTGCAGAGCCTTGCCATCCAAGGGTATCCTTTAAGCCCGAAGCATCAGCAATCGCTGGCAGCTCGTTAGAAATGCGGAACCTTAGGCCCCACTCCAGGCCCCTGAGGCTCGACAAGCAGTGTTTCTGAGCACAGATTCCGGGGTTGGGATCTGGCTCTGCCATCTGCAGGGGGTACACCTCTGGTCCTCTCACCTGTCTTCTCTGGATATCAATATCCTCAGCAATAGAGCTGAGAAGGTCAGTGGATTCTGTTGACATTTTCAGCTATAAGGGGGGTGTGTGTGTGTGTGTGTGTGTGTGTGCGTGTGTGTGTGTGTGAATGTGTCTGAGTGTGTTTAATTCTAGGGGATACTGGTGGAAGAGCTGCTCATTTTTTAAAACCGGCTAATGCATGTCTGTTGCCTGGATGACCCACTGTTTGAAACTATGCCCTCAAGCCTGTGGCTAAAGGAAAAAGTCATTAGGAACCACAGACATGCACCTGAAGACAGATTAGCAGGGGAAACCAGGTCAGACCCTCGGCACTCAGCACTCTGCGGAGCTGGGGTTTCAGGGAGCGGGACAGAGAATGGGAGCTCTTCTGTCGCCTCCCACCAATAACCTTCCCTCCTCCTTAAGGAAAGAAAGACAAAAAGGAGCAGGACTAGATCCAGGGGCACACGATTCTACAAGGCTTACCTGCCTATGGGGTAAGAATTACCGAAAGAGAGAGAGAGAGAGAGAGAGAGAGAGAGAGAGAGAGAGAGAGCTCTAAAGCACAAATGTCTGAATGAAGAGAGAGAAGACTCAGCTGTCTGGTCGAAGGGTACACTAGAGCTGCATCACATTTTCCAAACAGCTTCCCGAACAGGCCTAGGTAAAGGCTGCAAAAGTGTGTCTGAACAGGCTTCCAACTACCCGGTAAGAGAGAATGGTGGTTATAAAGCCAAATCCTGGCCTGACTCTGCAGAGACAGGGTGAGCCTGGAGAAGCCCTGTCCTCACTTCTGAACTGGTGCCCACAGAGAAGGGTGAGCCCTGTCCACTGTGGCTCAGTTGGTTGCACCATCCCATGCACCAAGAGGTCGCCAGTTCGATTCTGGGTCAGGGCACACGCTCAGGTCGCAGGTTTGATCTCCAATAGGGGGCATGTAGGAGGCAGACAATTAATCTCTTTCTCTTATCAGTAAAAACTAATCTTAAAAAAAAAATGGAGTGGGACAGAACTGGGATGAGGGAGCACTGGGCCAAGGAGACCTCTCAGCTCTGGGCAGAGGCTGCCCCCTGGCATCTGTGCATGAGTTTTCCAGGCAAGAATGCCAGAGAGGAATGAGGCTCCAGAGAAAATACAGCGACACACATGGCAGGAAGGAGCAGAGGACGGGAGGGAGCGAGGAGAACAGACTTCTAATACCAGCTTCCTTTCTACTTGCCTTGTGACCTTGGCAAGTGTCTTCTTTAACTCCTGTTTCCCTATTTGTGGACATTAATAACGGCCACTCACTGAGCAATAACTATGAATTAGACATTGTCCATTTACTAAGCATTTACCATAAAGAGAGAGTGTCTCATGGGTTTAAAGGTCATCTCTATGCTGTTGACTCAGATTTCTGTCTCCAGCTGAGACCTCTGCTTTGCATTCCACTTTTGGACCCCAAAGCCCACTTTCCATCTCCACTTGGTGATAAGTAGTCACCTTGAACTTATACTCATAACAGCACTTGGGATCTCCCTCACCTCAACCCTGACCCTCCTACAGCACCTACCTCCTGACTCAGCAAATGGTAAATCCATCCACCCCAGTGTTCAGACAGAGCAATTTACAATCGTCATCGATTCCTATTTCTCACCTCCCATATCCAACAACACATTTTATCAAATCTACGCCCTACATATATCCATAATTGAACTCTTTCTCACATCTACTCCCCTAACCCCCTTGGTCCAAGCCACTTACCAAGTCTTGCCTCGAGGAGAATAATGGTGCCCTTGACTGCCCCTATGTCAACTGGCCACAAGCAGCCAGAGCAATGCCGCTGAATGTAGGTTAGAAGACCCATCCTGTTGAATGCAGGTTAGATCATGTGGTTCCTATGCTCAGAATCCTCCAGTGACTTCTCATCTCACTCAGAGTAAAACCCAAAGTCCTCATCATTCTATTAAACCCCCTAACCCTCCCCTCCACAGTCTTCCTCTTCTCAAGTCTGCCTCCAGCTCCCTCCCCTGGCTCCCCTCCAGCCACGGGGGGGGGGGGGTCTCCTGCTAGTGTTGAACCCTGGGCACCTCCCTGCGCTCCTGTCACAGGGCACTGCCCTTGCTCATCCCCCCCCCACCCCCCCACCCCCGCCTGGAACGACCTCTCCCAGGACAGGGGCAGGCTTCCCTCCCCTGCTGAAAGCACCTGCTCAAATGTCCCCTTCTCAGAGAAGCCTACCCTGACCCTGTCTGGGTAATAACAATGCCGCTGCCACCCAGCTTAGCGCTAGCTGTGTTCGGTGTTCTTCCCCGCATTGACCATCACCTGACAAGCTGTATGTATATTTACCTGGTTGTGTACTAAGATGAAATCTTTTTTTCCTTCTTTTAAAATATATTTTTTATTGTTGATAGTATCATAGATATTTCCCATCCCCTCCTATTTACTCCTCTCCACCCAAACTCTACCCCAGAGGTCTTCACTACCCTATTGCCCCTGTCCATGGGCTATGCATATAAGTTCTTTGATTTATCTCTTCTCGTCCCCCCCACCCCTCATCACAATGTTGGAAATTTTCTATACCTGAGTTGTCCAAGAGGTAGCCACTAGTCACACGTAGCTATGGAGCACTTTAAATGTGACTGGGGACCTGAATGATTACTTTTGTTTAATTCTAATTAAGTTACATTTCAGCATCCACATGTGGCTAATGGCTGCTATGTCAGACACTGCAGATGTAGTGTCTCCCTAGAATTTCAATGTGATCAGGGCAGAGATTTTGCCTATTTTGTTCACTGCTGTGTCCCCAATGCCTAGAAAAGTGCCAGGCTGCTCAATAAATACCTGTCGAGCAGAAGAATACAGGAATATGCTAGGAGCTTCCCAGGCATTAGCTCATTCCATCTGAACAACAGGCGTGCGTGCGGGGCAGATGCTATTTTCGTTCTGTGCTGCCGAAGAACACCAAGTAGTGTGTACCCTGTGACCAACATCTCCCCATTTAGGATGAGTAAATCCTGGGGATCTAATGTACAGCACGGTGAATACAATGAACAACAGCCTATTATACATTTGAAAGGTAGTAAGATCTTGCATGTCAGAATCATAAAGTATGGCATGTGAAGTGATGGAGGTGCTAATTTCATCATGGGAGTCATTTCCTACTATGTACGTGCATTCAACCATCACACTGTACACCTTAAACTTACATAATGTTATATGTCAAGGATACCTCAATAAAGCTGGAAAAATGATAGGGAGATCACGCTGCTAGTCGGAGGTAGACAGGATCGAAGCTCAGGATGTGTGATGACATTCAGACACTGCTTTGTTAGAGCTGGACTACAGACTCTCTGAGATTCTGTGATTCTGTGGTTTCCTGAGAACTTTCTCCCTTGTCAGCCAATGGCAGCACATACTTTAAGCACCAACTGGATTGATGGATCTTTACATAAAGCTCCTTGTCAATCCCTCAGAAGCCATGATGCTCAGGTAGAAGGAGGGCAGCCCACCCTCCAGCCAGATCCTCTCTTCCTCTTTCCCAGCCCCGCCCATGGCTCACCAGTGTCTGGATCGCAGAGCTGCTCACAGGCGTCTGTCGTCCTCTGTCCGCAGAGGTCCCTCACCCACGGGGAGGTGGCGTTGACCTGGTAATACAGGGACAGCTTGGCCGGGTTTAGCCAGTCGGAGATGTCCAGGTAGCTCCCTTCGCTCACCACAAAGCTGCTCCCTGCGGGCGAATAGAGAAAGACAGCTACTTTCTCCCTGGTTTTAGGTGCAGGTGTGTCTCACTGCTGATGCTGCCACCAGGAACACAGGCAGTACATACAAGTCACCCCCCCCCCATACACACACACAAACCCACAGTTGCCTGTTCTCACTGTCTACATGCATGCACACAGTCTACACACATTTATAATGCACCCTCATGGTGTCAACAGCCAGTGGAGACAAAAACAAGTGAGGCATGAGAGACAGTTCAACTTAGTGATTAAGTCAGGCCCTGTGACTGAGCGAGCCCTGGGTTCAAACCCTGAGCTCTCCCTGGCCAGTCACTGAGTTTGGGTGAGTCACTCAATGCCTCTGGGCCTTGTTTACTTCACCTGTCAATGGGAATTTTAACGGGACCTACCTCAAAGGGTTACTGTGAGAATGAAATAAAATAAGGTGGATAAAGTGCTCAGCCAGTAGCTGACTTGTCCTAGTAAAGAATGATGAAATATTAAAATATGAAAGAAAAAGAAAGTGAATGTCCCCAGTCAACCTAGCCATGTCCTCTGGAACAGGATTCCCTGATGTCCACTGGGGCCAGGTGGGAGAGACCAGATGAGCATAAGGGAAATAGCATAGCTTCTCTTTTTTTTTCAGGTCTAATTAAGCAAGTTTATTTTATATATATAAAAGGCTAAGTTGACTTGGCCTTTATAATACATATAAAGCTCTCGCTGGTGCCAATTGCACATGTGTGTTTTGATCTGTCATTGTTGATTGTGAATTTGGTTGACACTTCTATTATAGAGAAAGGGTGAATAGTGATATTAAAATATTTCTTCTAATTAATTTCTTTCAATGTGCATGAATCTGTGCACCAGGACACTAGTGATAATATAAATAAGGTAATTTGCAGTTCTGAAATTATAGTTAATATCATTATAGCTCTATATGTATATACTTTTTTTAAATTTTGTTTTATTGCTTAAAGTATTACAAAGAGTATTACATATGTCTCCTTTTTTTCCTCCTTGACATTCCCCCCGGACCCCCTACACCCCAGTGTCTTGTGTCCATTGGTTATGCTTATATGCATGCATATAGTCCTTCGCCTGATCTCTTACCCTCACCTCCCCACCCTCCCCAGCCTTCCCGCTGTAGTTTGACAGTCTGTTCGATGCTGCTCTGTCTCTGTATCTATTTTTGTTCATCAGTTTATAATGATCTTTACTATCCATAAATGAGTGAGATCATGTGGTATTTTTCTTTCACTGACTCGCTTATTTCACTTAGCATAATGCTCTCCAGTTCCATCCATGCTGTTGCAAATGGTAAGAATCCCTTCTTTTTTACAGCAGCATAGTATTCCATTGTGTAGATGTACCACAGTTTTCTAATCCATTCATCTGTTGATGGGCACTTAGGCTGTTTCTAAATCTT
Source organism: Myotis myotis (assembly GCF_014108235.1). Lineage (NCBI taxonomy): Eukaryota > Metazoa > Chordata > Mammalia > Chiroptera > Vespertilionidae > Myotis > Myotis myotis. The sequence goes on from NW_023416316.1 coordinate 10,697,086, forward strand.
CTAAGTATAGCTTCTTGGCATGGATTTTGTTGTTGCTGTTTGTTTGGTTTTCAAAGAAATCTCGAGCACCTCTAAAAAAAAGCAGCACCTATGCAGCAAAAACACCTCAATGCTGGGAAATAATAGGGAGGTGGAGTATGGGGTGAACTGGGCACTGCAGGTTCTATCGAAAGGGATCAACTGCACCTCAGCTCAACCAGCTCTGGCCAAATGGGGGGAAAGGCCAGCGAGCAGACCGTCAGTTTCTTCAGGAGAGTCTGGAAAATCAGATTTTTATGGTAATCAACCAATTTTAAAACAATGGCTTAAATCTGTTATTGAAAGCAATTTATGCTCCAAAATGTTCCCCTTTAACACATATGTATGCACAGATACTACATATATGCATGTGTGTTCATATATGCACATCTATATGGATTACATACATACATGTGCATACATACATTCTTTGTGGGGCAAGGAACAGACATCCATCAGGATGGCTGCATAGAGGGTATAAATGGTAGTGCCTGTATTTTGCAGTATACCAAAGGTAAAATTTTATAGGGGAAACAAAGGTTCAAATAGGACCAGACTCCACAAGCTGGATTTGGAGAGCTATTCTAGATTCATGCAGATCTAGGGATCTCAGCGCAAGAGATCTTAAATAGTTCATAATTAACATGACTCACCTTCTCTCCCTGCATTTTCTTCTCTCTCCCTCACTCTCTACCAACAAAATCGTTCCATGTATACAATGCAAATTTCCAAAGGAAGGACTCAGTTAATAGGCATCGGATGGGTTTGAGAGCAACTTCTCTGCCAGGTCATATCAGACCCTGCTTATTGACCAATGGTTGGGCTCCTCTCAGCTCTGCTATGGTCCAATGGGCAATGGCCAGAGGCGGGATCACATCAGACTTTACCTGGCTGCCCTGAAGATATAAGATGCCCTGAGAAGGATAAGGGTACAGCAGGCAATGTTATCTTTTCTAAGTCACACAAATGTTGTGGCCGATATCATCCCATAGAATAAGCCCAGTAGACAATGGGATTTTGGGTGAGGAAGAAAGAGGAGTCTACGGGAAAAGCAAAAGGAGTAGATAGCATCAGGCTCCGAGATAAGAAAATGGCTGTATTTGAAGTTGGCCTTAAAGTCTTTGGCAGCTGAACAGAAAAGAAGAAGTCTGCTGGATCCCATATTTCAAATCTCTGGCAAGGGAAGATATGCAAATCTATCTGCAAAGCCATATTTCCCCCTTTGGAACTGAGCTGAAACATGGCACACGGGTCCTCATGTGAGGCACCGAACATCACAACTGACTACAGATTTTTCTTTTGAAAAGCACAGTCGTGCTGTTTAAAAGGATAATTTTTGTATTTATTCTCACTAAAGACTGAGGGATGGATATTGAATTCTGTCCCAGGGCTGCATTTGGCTAATCCATCACTTCAGGAAAGCTAAGAAGCAGGGATAAAGAGAAAGGAGTCAGCAAGACGTGCCTTCAGATCTTCACTCTGCTGTTTACCAGCTCTGCAAACATGGGCAAGAAAACAAACCCTCAGTCGTCTCATATGAAAGTGTGAATTGCGACTCTCTCTGCACAGGGTTAACATAAAGATTAAGTGAGACAATGTGTTTCTCTCAGGTCCAATTCCCCAGGAACCAGACTCAAAGGCAGAGCCTGGCACGCAGGAGGCTGTGGAGGTGTGCCCTTGTAAAGGGATGAGCAAAGTGGGATTGCACAAGAGAGAGAAGTCGAATTGTCATACAGCTGCAGCAAAGACCTCAGCTCATCTCCTAGGGGGCCGGGAGCTGGGGTGGTCCTTCAGAGTTTTCCCAAATCAGGACAAGAACATCAGGTCATTTCGCCTCAGCATTAGCCAGTCACAGGCTGTGGGCTATTCCTGGGGAAGAGACGTAAACTTGGGTGAAATGGTCCCTTTCGATGGGTAACATTTCTCTGAGAAAGACTTGGTGCGAGGAGTCAGCCACCAACAATCCTGGCAGCTGGGAGAGAAGTGCCTGTGTTCTAACGAGAGATGTGGACACAGCACATCTCCATACAATATGCACAATATGTGAAGTCCCTGGCACACAGTGAAATCTCAACTCAAGGGAGCTATTTTGACTACTATTCGGATCACTTACAAATTTGGAAGCTCGGAATGCAATGCCAGTTAATAGATCTCTCTCCAATCTGAGCAATGTGAGTCTCTTTGGAAGGGACTAACTCAAACGCAGGTTATCCTTGCCTTCTTCTGAAAGGTGTTCTTACAAGGTCTATGGTTGCTTTAATGGCAGCAGGGGTCACTATCCTTGGAAGACCCTCTCTGCTCTAGTCGCTGGGGTGAATGTGTTACGCATCCTGCTTTCTAATCCCTCTGAGAGCCTTGCAAGATTAAAATTTCCCCATTTTACAAATGACAACAGGAGGTTCAGCGAACAATGGTTTTAGCCAAATTTGTACAAAGAGTAAGTGGCCAAAATACCATCCGACCCGGTGCAGCATCCGACCCGGGACCCGCCCATTATTCCAGGCTGTCATGAGAATCAGGGGCTTTGGTTGGATTCTCTGGCCCTCTGTGGTCCTCCCACCCTCTGTGCATTCCTCATCAGTGTGCATCCTGTCGCGTGGGAGGGCTTTTGCTTTCTCTGATAGACTATGATTTCCTACAGGGACGAGGTCATGAGTTATTCATGAGCCCTTATCAATCAAGCCCTCAGTAAAATGGCTGGCGCATATGGGAAGTTTAGTGGGTGTCTGCGGAGTGAATTAATGAAATCAAAGTTACACGCTTGACTGGAGGAAACTTCAACTCCCTCCATCATGGGATTGTGAGGCAGGAATGCCTCCAACACTGATCTCAAAGGTTAAGTCTTTCCATCCTGTGAGAGCCAGAATACAAAATCAGCCCTTCAGAGCTTCCCTGGTTCCAACCCAAAACTTGAACTTCACTATCGTGTGTCCTGAGCTCCGGTTTGCTCCATGGGCTTGTGATGTGGCTGGTTCAGGTGGAGATGCTGGGGGACTCAGTGCGACGAGGCCAGGCCAAATGGCATAGAGATAGCACATCAGGTAGTGAGAGGAGGAAACTGTGCAAATGCAGTCAGCAAGGCTTAATTCATGTGTCCATTCAACGTTTACTAATCCCCTTGTTGCATAAGGAATAGACAAAGAATGAGAAATATCCTGGCTCCATCAAGAACACGATGGACTACCAAGGGTGTGGGCATTCATGGCTGTAATACAACCTAGAGTGTGGTAAGAACTGCCTGAAAAGAATGGGCTTGTCTTGGATCTAAGAGAAGGAAAAAGGGGTGTCAGAGACCAGTTTGAAATGCTGGTCTTTAAGCCAGACATTGAAGGACACGAAGAATGACGAGCAAGGCAAAATTGAGGTGGCGTTGATATGTTAAGTCTCGCCTTCTGAGTTGACTCATACTGTTCTTAATCACTCTAATATTTAGACAGTATTCCGCTCAACCTTTAGCTATATATGCCATATTATAGATTCATTCATTCGCTCATGCATATATTCTTCATTTAACAAAAAGAAGACCTACTATGTGCTAGTTCCTGTCCCAGGATCTGGATGTATGTCCATTGAGAACTTGAAGTTCAAGAAGGGAGTTTGAGATGCCAAATCTAAGGCAAAACACAAGTGCTTTTTGTTCCCCCTTTCTTACTCCCTCATCTAGAATGCACGTTTTTTGAAGGTAAAGACCATGAACACAAATGCATTATTCCGTGTGTCTCACACTTCTCTAGTTTTCCAGTGGACCCCTGTTTTATTTTCTTGGCTTTAGGTAAAAAGTGCCCCACTTTTTCTGGGTGCTGAGATTCTTCTTTGTGCTCAAATCAATCTCCCCAAAGAGTAAAGACTCTGGAATGAAACTTAGCCAAAATCTCAACTTCGAAATGTCATGTTTCCTTATTTTTAAATATATATATTTCCCCCCCTCCCCACGTACTTGTGGGAATATACATCATCTAATTAGCCAAATGGATTTTCAGTTCAGCCCAATCATTTCCTTATCTACATCTAAGCTCGGTGTTGCTCAGGGGACTGCGCGGGCACGGAGGTCCTCATTAGCTCTGATCTCCAATTACAATGATTATAAGCCTGCTTCTGTGATTGTGCAGCACAGATCTGGGGTGAGCTGGGAGCTCAGGCCACTCCGTAGTGTTCTGTCAAAACCCAGAGGCACATCAGTCCCCAAAGAAACAGAAGGTTACAGACGAGAACTAAAAATACGACGGATGGAGGTATCACCAGCCAAGACTGTCCGGAGAGCCAGACGGCAGATGCAAAGCCCCTTCGTTACATCTTGAATCACGACACAGACCCCTGAGGACTATGGACAGAAGGTTTCAAAGAGGTCTCTGGACACAGAGCTGAAGGGGGAGCAGAGGGGTTAAAAGTTACATCCATGGCTGAAAGATGCTTTTCATGATGAAGCTCAGGGAACCGTTCTGGCCCATAGTAGTCCTCCCTCTTTTCCTTCTCTTTCTCTGGGTGCAAAATAATTAAAGATTTCCTATCTTCTGTCACATTGTGTGTCCCCCAGAACCCATCAATCAGTGCCTTGAACCTGGTAGATATGTCTTTCCAGGGGACAGGGTGAAGAACAAACTGTGACAACACAGAAATGAGGAGACCATCTACCTTCCACCCCACACACCCATGGAGAATACGCTTTCCTCTCTCCCTGGTCCACAGAGCCCTAGGTCAGGCTTGAGTACATCCAACCGTCTACTATCGACTGGGAACTACTGAAGGAGTGAGCACTGACCTCTGTAAACATGGGGGAGAAGCTAGAGTGTGAGGGTTTGTGAGTGGGCAGAGGCTACCTGGATGGCTGGGAACACTCAGTCTCTAGGGCAGGGGTAGGGAACCTTTTTACTGCCAAGGGCCATTTGGATATTAATAACATCATTTACAGGCCACACAAAATTATCAGCTTAAAAATTAGCCTGCTATATTTGGTCAAACATTTAATTAACTCACTCATAATGCCTTGGTAGGGCCAGACGTTCCCCACCCCTGCTCTAGCGTCATGGGGTGGAGTGTCTCTGCGTCTTCAGTCACTTACCTCTGTGCCTTTACCTCCTGATCGACTTCCAGCTCTCTTCCCTTCTGCCATTTTCTTTGCCTTTTCCCTGGATCAACGTCAACCTATTCCTCTGTACTGTTTCTGCCTGTTATGGACTGACTTGCGTCCATCCCAAAATTCATGTTTTGAAATCCTTACCCCCAGGAATGAGCTGCATTTGGAAATAGGGTCATTCATGAGGAAAACGAGGTTAAGTGAAGTCATCATGGTGTTTCTACTCCAATATGACTGGGGTCCTTATAATAAAAGGAAATTCGGGTGCAGACACATAGAGGAAAGACCAAATACAGATACAGGGAGACACCAACCCTCTGCAAGTCCAGTAGAGAGCTCCTCAGAAGAAACCAGCCCTGCCAACATCTTGATTTTGAACCTCCAGCCTCTGGAAATGGGAGTAGATAGATTTCTCTTGGGTAAGCCTCCCAGCGTGCGTTCCTTTTTTATGACAGCCCTAGCGAACCAATGTGCCACCTGTCATATTGGACAGCTATCTCTTACCCTGCCACTTTCTCCATTTATTAACCTTTATTTGTGTCAAGGATCCCCATGGATCACTTCTCAGAATAAAGTTTCCAAATGTAGAAAACATAATGGCTAGTATCTGAACCAATAACTGGAATACAGTTCTACCCATGGATCCCTCGGGGCTCCGTGGAGCCCAGGATACAAATGCTAGTCTGAGCTAAGCTATTTCCATCCATCCCACAGGCGACCAGTCTGCCGACTGACCTGGTTCCAAGCCTGTCCAGCATCCCTGGATGCGAGAGGGTGTGGCAGCAAGTTCATGATGAATACGCAGTCCTGGTAAAGTGTGTGACTGAGGCGCAAATGACAAAGAGGAGAAGACTAAGAAAACCCGGAGACATTCCAGGGGCCATTTTAAAGAGGGTCAGCTTCTTCCTTTTCCTTTATTACATGGAAACAGTTTTTTTAAAGCTCCGACGAATAGATCAGAATTTTCATCTTTAGGAGTGTTAGAAAAGTTTGAGTTCCTCTCACCCAGAGTTCCTTTACCTGTTTTCTTTTCAACTAAGGAGTCTTTTTAGACTTTTCCTTTCTCCAATCACCTGCCATCCATAAAATGTAATGTATAGCCATTCATGTACTATTTTGCTGTACATAAAAGGAGTATAGTGCTTGTGCCCCCCGCCCCAAGTCAATTTTCATGTCTTCTAAGTATTGTTGTCCACACTGAGAATGAAAGCTCTAGTGAGAGACAATCAGAGGGTTAAGGAAGGAGAGGGATGTGTCCAAGATCCCCCTGGGATTAGTGAGATAACTGCACTAGAACCTAGACTTTCTGACCCCCGACCTCTCAATGCTGTGAGGGAGGTGAAGATCAGAGAGGTGAACTGACTTTCCCAAGGCAACAGGACTGGACCAGAACTCAAGCCCAGTGACTTCCAGCCCCGGGCTTGTCCCAGGATTTCAGGCTGACAAACAAGAATAGATCCCGAGCCTGGCTGGTGTTGCTCGGTGGTTGAGCCTCAAGCTATGAACCAGGAGGTCACGGTTTGACTCCTGGTCAGGGCACATGCCTGGGTTGTAGGCTTGATCCCCAGTGGGGGAGAAGGGGTGAGCGGGAGGCAGCTGATCAATGATTCTCTCATCATTGATGTTTCTATCTCTCTCTTCCTCTCCCACCCTCTCTGAAATCAATAAAAAATATATTTAAAAAAAGAATAGATCCCAAAATAAACGTGAGCTGTCGGGAAGCTAGAGCTCGCTCACTGGGAGTGTGACATGGTAAAACCCTTGATAGGCCCAGGGCATGGAATGCAGAGGAACTCATCACTCAGTATCCCTACAACAGAAGGCTGGAGAGAGGGACAGACCACCCGTTTTTTGAATGTCCTGTTAGAAAAATAGTGATTTGCAAATGAAGCTGTATGGAAGCCTCATTTCTTCTCCCCAAAAGGTTTCCTAGAGTGTCAGACCCACATCTATTGCAGGCGATGTAGGCAATTGCTATGTTTCTACCATTTTCCGTCACCCCACCTGGAACCATGATCAAAGACTGACTACCACCGACTGCCGCAGAACTCCCCACGCCTTACGAGTCCCTGGTTCTGCTTCAAAGTTCAGTGAGCAGTGTTTGAGTCTGGACAAAAGAGGTTTGAAGTATTAAAATTTCAACAAATTATTTTTCTCCCCAGGAATATAACAATGTGGTAGCAAGGTAGGCAGCGGGGTTGGGGGCGGGGGGAGAACAAAGTCCTGAAATGTTTCTCATTCTAGTTTAGGTGTCGTTAAAGGAAGGCATCCATGTACATTTCATTTCAGATTCTTTCTTTTAACTTTCTTTATTATTTCATTGGGAACTTATGTATCAGGCCCAGTTTCACTGTTGATTTTCCTTTGATCAAAGATCAGTAATTCTCTCTTTTTTTTGTTAATCCTCACTGAAGGATATCTTCCATTTATTTATTTATTTTTTTTAGAGAGAGTGGAAGGGAGGGGGAGAGACAGAGAGAGGGAGAAACATTGATGTGAGAGAGACACATCAACTGGTTGCCTCCCACATATGCCCTGACTGGGGCCAGGGATACAGCCTGCAACTGATGTGCCCTTGACCGAAATCTAAACCGCAATCCTTCAGTCCACGGGCTGACGCTCTATTTACTGAGCCAAATAGACCAGGGCAAAGATCAGTAATTCTTGAATAAAAACAGTGGACAGCTGCCCCCAAACCTCAGAGGTCCTTTAGCTCTAACTGGTTCTAAGAATGAAAAACTTCCCTCTCCATCTGCTGCCAAGTGAAACAGGGGTTTGGACGGGAGGTAGTGAGCCGGATTCTGGCATTAAATAAGCCTGGATTAGATCCCAGCCCAATCACTGAGGATCTCTGTGACCCTGAAAGGAATCACTCGACCTTGGCAAGCCTCCATTTCCTTATCTGCACAATGGAAATACTTCAGAGATACTATAACTGTTAAATAAAATGCATGGGATTGCCTACAGAAGACAGGGCTGTGCCTGGCTAAGGCTGCTGTGTCCCAATGGACACTATTCCAGGGGATGAAATTTACACAGCAGACAATGCATTCTACATATCATTGTACGTATAGCCATATATGTCCTCCATGTGATTGTGTATTCCATATATGTATACATATTTCGATAATTATATGCGTCTATGAATTATATATATATATATACTCAGATAATTCTATGGATAATTGTATCCAATGTGACGGGTGCCTTCTGGAGTTGTGCAACATGGTGATCCTAGCTGGGACACAGTAAGACAATAGGCCCATTTAAAGAAACACAAACACAAAAAACTACCAGCCCCCTGCCTAACCCAGTATGCTCGGTCCCCCTATGCTGACTCACAGCTTATCCCAGCAGCATCTCCTGTCAATTTCACAAGGTCCAGGGTGAGTGGGGAAGGGCAGGGATGAGGGATACTACTTTAAGATGTGCTGCGGGCGTGAGGCAGCACTGTAGAGGCCCTAGGAGAATGCCTGGTGCATGAGTGTGTAATGAGCATACACAACGTGTAGCTAAGACAGGACTGGCTGACAGGGTTAACAAATGAATGAACGCACCATGTGACTTTCCAGATCCACCAACTAAACTGCATCCCCTGCCCTGTTCCCTCTTCTCTGGGTCCACCCTCTTCTATAAAACATACACTAATTTTTAACTTTCCTAAAATATCTGCACAAACATCAGGCAAAGCCAGCCCACAACACTGAAGTGAGCCCTAAGGATAAACCGTTAGCAATGCCTCTCGGATCTGTTTCATGAAAAAATTGTGGGTTCCATATCAATGGACCAAATTAGGCCCAGGCACCAGCCTGCTTCTGTGTCTCTCATTGTGAGTGTATGTGTGTGCATATGTATGTGTGTGTGTGCGCGTGTGTTCCTTTCTCTCTAGATCTCTAGCCTCCTCTTCTCTTTTGTCCAGAAATAAATTAGGTGGGGAAACACAGACCTTGGAACAGGCAAGCCTGGATTCAAAAAGCGCCCTTCCCACTTATTATATCTGAATGACCTTGAGAAATGCTTACTATTTCTTTTCTCTGCTTCCCCATTTAAAAGAGAATGAATACTACTTAAGTTGCTGCATTTGCATTGAAGATTTTCTTTAATTACATTTGTTGGGGGTGACATTGGTCAAGTGCACTGAATATTAAAGGTGACTGTGTGAGCACCTGGCTTATTGGATGTACTGAGCAAATGGGTGTTTTTCTTTTTATTGCTGCTATTAATCTAATTGACCCTAGAAATAACTCTGGGGGGCAGGTGTTACTTTTATTCCTATTTTATAGAAAAGGAAGTTCAGGAAGGTTAAAGGTGGATGTCTCAAATTGCTCACCTGGGAACTCGATGAGTCCAAAATAAGAACTCAGTCCGCTTGCCTCAGAGTCCTGTGTGTGTGCGTGTGTGTGTGTGTGTGGCGTGTGTCTATATTCATCTCCGGTTACTTCTCTAAGTACTCAGCTTCTCATGGTGGCTGGAACATAAATCAGATCATGGTAAGAGCGTGTGACATAGAGAGAGAGAAATGGCAGGGGGAAGGTGACATAATATTGTAATTCAATACTTAATGTCTCCAAAGACATGTAATACATCCTCCTGACATTTCCAGAAGATATTTTCTGGAAACTGGACAATAATTCAAATTAATGCTAAGCCTAAATCTAATTGTTTTATGATGCTACCAAGGCCTATGTTCGGCAAAGCTTCCAAAAATCTGAGGTTTCAAGTTAGAGTGATGGAATAGATTTCAATGCCTGGCGCAGATGAGAACAGCTGCCTAAATGTTATAATACTGGTACCTGGAGCAACGTAACAAGAGAGATTCGCAGCTCAGCTAAGGTGTAGCGTTCGTGGCAATCAGCCCTTCACCAGCCAAACCCCTACCATGGATTCTGGGAAAGGTAAGGGGAGAAAGGTAAGATTTTTGAGGCCCAAATGAAGGTCTTGAAGCATAAAAAGGACACAGAAGGGCCAAGATCCACGTTTCTGCTATGAGATGTGAAGGATGAATTTTTTCATTCTGTTCTCAGAGGGGTTGGTGGGGCGCGGCTTGCAGACACCAGGCTATGGAACCCAAATCCTGCCACTTACGAGCCGAAGGACTTTATGCCTACTTGACTTTGTGGGCTTTGAGGCTCCCTTTCAATAAAGTGGGGACAATAATGCCTACCCCTTACTCCTATGCACCAAGGCACATGGAGAAGGCTGATGAGGAAAGCACATGACCCAGGAATATATAGGATCTCATCTCAGGTTTCAAACACACCAATAGCAAACCAGGATATGTGTGTGCGCGTGTGTGTGTGTGTGTGTGTGTGTGTGTGTGTGTGTACGTGTTGGCTTGGAGAAGGAAAGGTGGTAGTATCAATGAAATAATATTCCTTGCAAATAAAATGGAATATGTGATGTTTCTGAGATAGAAAATATGCTGGGTTCTGTATTCAGTTCGAACTACCAGTATACAACATAATGTTAACTGAACTGGGGGATACACAGACCGTTTAGCATATATTTATATGTTTGCTTTCAAACTGGATTGACCTTTTTGGGGTGCTAAGTATCTGAAAGAGCGCAGAGACTAAAACCCACACCATGATTTTGTGGATCCGAACCAAAGTCCATGGTGCAGTTTCACCATTTACACAACGGGAATGGGCAGTAGCAGAGGCCACATGAAAACCCAGACATAAACTAACAGGATTTTGCTTTTGCAAATAACCCGTCAATGTTCTATATGTTTGTTGTTATTAAATTCATTTAGATGATGAGGCCCCTTTCTCTTTTTTAGAGAAAGAGAGTCTAGTACAGTGTTTAAGTGCAGAAATATGGAGCCAGGCAGCCGGTATTTATGTTCTTCTAACCCTGCCACAAATTAACTGAGTGATAATGATCCAGGGAAAGAGGCCTTGGTTTCTCAGCTATAAAACTGTGGGTAATAATCTCAGCAATGTAGGAGGCAATGTATGTGAATTAAATTTCTGTTGTTTCAAATTACTCACTTTCAACGTAAATGAGGTAATATATATAAAGTATTTAAAACAGTACCTGGCACATAATAAATGCTTAATAAGCGTTAGTTATTCTTAGACTATTTCTACCTACACATATGTGAGAATACTATTGTGAAATACAAGGGCATGCTGTCTCGTTCAAAGACAATTTGGCAAAAACAACAAACACAATAACTGAGATTCCTGCTTAAACAACGTATTAGCTTGGGATATAACAGTGTAAACAAAAGCTCCTTCTGTGACTCGTTCCTGTCTTCTAATTGCCTGCTCCTGCTCTGGCCCTCAGCCAGGCATCAGTCGTTAGCCACTCCACGGATACGTACACGTCAGACGTGTACGTATAGAAACAGGCACACACAGCGCCTGTTGCTTCTCATGGCTGCAAAGAAATGACATTAAAAGTGAGTGATTTGAAACAAGTGAAATTTAATTAAAAACAAAATTAAAAGTTGTTCCAAGCCCAGTGCTTCAGCCAGCAAGACTCAGAGGAAATTAGGAAGAACTGCTAATAGCTGGATCCAATTCAAGAGCCTCTATGAAGAGAGAGTGAGGAACAAAGTCGCATTCTCTTTAGATGAAACAATTAAAGATCTCTTCTGAGAAATACCTGCCAACAGTATCCCAGGGCCAAAAGGAGCGTGGTTTGCTGGTGGGTTGCTTCTTTGACTTTCTCATTTCCATGATGGAAGTGAGATCCCCCCAAGTGGCATCTTCTATGGCAACAGGGAAGGACAGGGATTTTGAAAAACCCGACTTAAATGAGTGGAAGGTGGGGATGAACTCCTTAATAAAAAGAAAACCAATTGTCACTCACTGTCTGAAACTCTACCGTACCTTTGAAATTTCAAATAATCAGGCTGCTAAGAAAAATTCTAATCCCTCTCAAATTATGGAACCTCAAATAATGAGCCAGCAAGTGTCGGCTGAGATTTGGGGACTGGGTGCAGGGATGACTATATCATTTGGCCAGACCACAAAGGTGATGGGAGATTGTCAAAGATAAGCCTAAAATATATTCTGGCTCTCACGTTCTACATTTTACAAAATTTTGCCAAGCTGCCTACTATGCTATATGCCTACACTGTGCCCCCTACTGGGGATAGAGCCACACTCTTCCTCCTCCACCATTTAAAAATATATGTAGATATTTTTATTGATTTCAGAGAGGAAGGGAGAGGGAGAGGCGGAAACAACAATGATAAGAGAGAATCACTGATTGGCTGATTCCTGCACACCCCACCCCTGGGGATCGAGTCTGCAACCCGGGCATGTGTCCTGATCCGGAAGCGTACCATGACATCCCAGTTCCTAGGTTAATGCTCCACCACTTAGCCACACCAGCTGGGCCTCATCTGCCATTTTTAATTGATCCTAATTTTGGATGAGACACCAACTCTGGGCCTCCGTTCATGACTCTGCTTCTATGGCAGGTCCCCTGCCCAAAATGTTGATGCTGCATTTGAGTTTTTGCAGGAAATGGCCACACTCGGAGTCTTCCCGCTCACAGGTCAATCAGCACCTGTGTCGAGCCGGAGAGAGACCACTTTCTCCATCCCCCAACCTGGCCCGAATACTGCAGTGAGACATCACCTGAAATATTATTCGAATGACTCCGACCCTCAGGAGAGCAGCCTTACAGAACGAAGGGGCAGCCGGTACTAACAGTTTTCATCCAGGCAGGATTTGTAAAGGTCCTAATCCCGCATGTTCCTCAAAGTTGTTTGCATTTTTCTTTTCTTTTTTTTTTTCTACAAACACAGCCAAGAGTTAGGCATCTGAGTCTTGACTGCACATAAGAAAGCTGGTGCGTGAGCAGAATATTAATAACAGCTAGCCCTTGAGTGTGTTTACCATGGGCCAGGCTCCTGCACTGAACAACAACGGAGTCTTCACAGTCAGTCTGGTTTGGAGTGTGTTAGCATCCCTGTGTTGCAGAAGACTGAGCTGCATCACGGGGAAGGTGGAGTTAGGGTTTACGCCCGTGTATTATGGTGTTGGCTTTCATGCTCATCACCCCACACTTCACTGATGGGTAAAAGTGTTTTTATTTTTATGTTTAGAGTCACCAACCTCTCAGGTAGAGGTTGTCGCTGACCCCTTCCCCTTCTCTGCCCCTCCGTACAATTAGTTGCTAAACTGCCTTGGTTCTAGCTCTACAGGAATGCCCTTAAGCTCATTCCCCCATTTCCATGCCCTTGTTCAGACATTATCATATAGACTAAGTGTAACAGCCCCCCTCCCCTTAGGCTCCTTGCCTTGTCCCCTTAAACTCACCTTCTAAACTGTGCTGGTTCGGTCCACTCATCCTTATAAAACCATGAATGTGTACCGGATATTGCACAGGAACAAGACAGGCACACTCTCTGCCCCGCAGGCTTAAGGAGCATTAGCAGGCGCTATTGTTTACGAGCACCGACTAGTGCCAAGCGCAGGCCAAGTGTCCTAGACAGTCACTCAGTTGCCCTTTGAGGTGGTGTATTGTTATCATGCCATTTCACAGAGGAGCAGACTGAGGCTTAGAGGTGAAATAACCAGCTCAGTGCAACACAGCTAGGAAATGTTCAAGCTAGGTATTGAACCCAAAGAGTGTGGTTCTACAGCAGAGACTCTTAGACATGAAATAAGTCATTTTATTATTATTATTAATAATATATTTTTATTGATTTCAGAGATGAAGGGAGAGGGATAGAGATAGAAACATCAATGATGACAGAGAATCATGGATCGGCTGCCTCCTGCATGCCCCCTACTGGGGATCGAGCCTGCAACACAAGCATGTGCCCTGACCGGGGATCAAACGGTGACCTCCTGGTTCATAGGTTGATGCTCAACCACTGAGCCATACCAGCTGGGTGGAATAAGTCATTTTAAATGAGCTGAGTGCCAAAATGAAAAGTCTGGGACCATTTAGCAGGAAAGCCTAACTTAGACGATGAGGGCGACAATGACAACCATACCAATAAAAACTAACATCACCTAGTGCTTCCAGTTTGCCAAACATCCTACTAAATATTTGACAAATATCTCATTCATTGTTCCTAAGAGGGAGGTACCAGTACGCCCGCTGTACAGATTAAGAAACAATCCAGAATGGTTAAGTAACATCAACCGGCTGTGAATTCATAGCCTGATCCTTCAATTAACATCTTGCATTGCTTTTAGCACAAGCAACTGTGTCCCCTAAACCAGCGGTCACCAATTGGTGGTCCATGGACCGCTGGTGGTCCGTGAGGTCCGAAAGGTTGGTGACCGCTGCGCTAAACTCTTGTTTAAAATTTTCCAGTGGTTTCATGAGCCCCGACCACCTCCACAATAAAAGCCCAACACTAAGATGCCTGCTCTTCCTGTCCGCTCCCCCCTCTGTCCTGTCCCGGCCACATGGAGCCCCAGATGTTCCGGGTGCTGCTCCTATTCCAGCATTGCTCTTGCTATTTCCTGTGCCAGGAAGATGCCCCTTCTTGTCCTCACTCTTATCTCCAACAGAGCAAACACTCACGCACAATCCCTGCCCATCCAGTTTCTTCCAAGGGGACAAACCCTCTTGCTCTTAGAGCTTTGCCCAGGTGTGTGCAGTGGGGAATACTCCAGGCCTCCTTGGTGGCCTTCTGACTTGTCTGTGTGCCCCACCTGGTCCAAATTATGCTCTGTCTTCTATAGTAGTCCTGCTTGATAGCTACCCTGTCATTTTAAATAACATGCATGATCCCCTTGAGGGTGCAATTAGCACTTTCTGGATGCCTGTTATGGTGCATTTTCATGTCACTCTCTAGTCATCCTCATTGCCACCCTGTGACTCAGGGGCTAAGAGCTGTACTTGTATAGATGGTGAAATTGATGGTTCGGAGGAGTGAGGTGACTCACCTCAGCTGCATAGTTAGAAGTGGAGGAATGCAGATCTGAACCTGAGGTTTCCAGATTCCATTGATTTCAGAGAGGAAGGGAGTGGGAGAGAGAGATAGAAACATCAATGATGAGAGAGAATCCATATCCCAATTCTAAATCTCACTCTGCTTTAAGGCTGACTGTGTGTGAGTTTGTCCTAGAATATGAGGCCGGACACTCAGCAAGTCAGCAGAAAAGACTAAATGCACGGATTCACCAAGAAAGCCCAAATGGGAATTGGGGTTAAAGCAGAGGAGGAGTTCAGGGGTGTCCAGGCTTCAGGAGTGATTCAGGCTGATGGTAAGATACCCAGGTCTTTAGCAGAGTCTCAGAAAGTCGCCAACAGTTGCCAAAAGGCCCAGGGCTGTGCAGCTGCAGATCTATTTGGCTTAGGTTATCCAGGGAGTGGCCAGGGAGAAGGCCAAACAGCAAGATTCTGCTGGGCACCAGAGCCAGGATGGGAGGGGGGCAGAGAAGTGGGATGTTGAAAGAGAGGGTGCAGGGCAGGAGGGATGTGCGGGTTTTCACGATTCCTCTCGTCTCATCACTTCCCCTCTGAATGTGATGCAGAGTTGCCCTCCCACACTGTTGCAGACACCTGACATGTTGAAGGTCCCTGAGCAGCTGAGCTGGGAGCTGGAGCTGGAGAGGCAGCCTTCCCACCACGGCCTGGCTACCCACCACTTCCTTTTGCATCCGGCAGCCTTGGGAGCTCCCAGTCCCTGCACGAGCTTGGCGGTGATCCTTCTGTGATCCTTCTAAGCTTTCTTCAAATGGCAACTCGTGGGCTGTAAAAGTTTGCTTAGCTGCCTCTTCTTCCAAGATCCTTGCTCAGGGGGGCTGCCTGGATACAGAGCGGCCCAAACAAGAGATGCTGATGGGAGGCTGCATACACACTGCGAAGGTCACGTGCATAATGAGATGAGTAAAGGGTAGCTCTGCACCCCAATGTGTCTCATTCTACTTTTAGAATGTCAGGGCAGGGATAATTTTAAGTACCATATTGTTTATTTTCTTCCCACATTTTATAATGAAGTAACCAACGGCTGGAGAAATACAGAGGAGCCGAACGTCATGGTGAATTCACCGCAGAGCAAGAACACAATCATAGTCACTGAATTCTCCGTCTACCACAGCGGTTCTCAACCTGTGGGTCGCGACCCCTTTGGCGGTCAAACGACCCTTTCACAGGGGTCGCCTAAGACCATCCTGCATATCAGATATTTATATTACGATTCATAACAGTAGCAACATTACAGTTATGAAGTAGCAACAAAAATAATTTTATGGATGGGTCACAACATGAAGAACTGTATTTAAAGAGCCAGAAGGTTGAGAACCACTGGTCTACCACATTCTGTAGCTGCTAATTTGAAACAAGTCTTCTCAACCCTTTTGTGACATTAAGGTAGCCACAAAAATTCCTCAGGATCTAGTTTCCTTTACATTTACAATGGGGATAATGCCTGCATCTACCTCATAAGGTAATAAAATTAAATGAGATAATGCTTTGCAAGACAGTTAGCACAGGGCCCATCACTTAGCCACATTCTGCAAATGTGACCAATTGTTAGTGCTGTTACACTACAGTCATAGGGAGGCTTGAATGGCAGGGCCCATGGGAATACAGTCTCAGACCCAGCTCAGGTATCGCTCCCTCAAGGCATTCTCACCTTACATCATCCCCATCTGCAACCTGGGCCACGGTAGCGGCTGCCCCTCCGCCATGTTCCCACAGGACTAGTGCAACCCCCATTATGACTCCCACACTGCATTTCGCATTTCATCTTCTTGGTGTGTCTCACTACCACCAACTGGGGGAGGCCAGAGATTGTGTTTTATCCATCTCTGCCTCCCTGACATCTGAGCATGCCACAGATAAGGCCAGGTGTAATACCCTCACATGCCACTTAAAAAAGGGGATACATTCTGAGAAATGCATCATTAGGGCAAATTGTCATTGTGCAAACATCATAACTCACTTCCACAAACCTAGGTCCTATGGTATACCACCCTGGCAAATGTGCTCCATCGTTGACCGTTATGCTGAGCCTGATTGTATTTGTTGACCACATGAAGGAAGAGAAGAAGGAAGGGAAAAAAACAGGTGCTATACATGACAAGGGACTAGTATTATTCACTGAGAAACTTTTAACTATCATATTTTCCTTCTCACCGAGCTAAGCCTCCCAGAAGTTGTACCTTCTACTCACTTGGCCCCACCCATTAAGACCTCTTTCCAACCCTTTCACTGTCTTCATAAATAAGAAAGCTATGAAAAAACAGAAAGGGCAAAGAACAACATTGTCAAGAATTTTACATACACTCACAGTGGGCCGAGTCTTCCACACTCATCAGCCTACTAACACTCATTGGAGGCAAGGAGTATTATCATTGCTTTTGGATGATGAAACTGGGGTTGGGGAGTGGATTAATATACCCAAGGCCACAAAACTGGAAATCAGAAGACCTGAGTGTAGAGAACCCACATCTTAACCTCTGTACCATGCCATCTTTTCTCTCTCCCAGCACCGCACCACGGACTCAACCCTACATCCCCGTGCAAACACCTAGCCAACATTAATGGACCATCTAACTCCATAATGGTCAGTGGAAAGTCTGAATGTGTGCACACCAATAGAGTCCAAATGGCAGTCAGGGCACTCCAACTCATCAAACCTCCCACTCACCATTTGCTGTTCCCAATCTGAAGATCAACATAGCCTTCTCCTCACAACAGCAGAATGGAATTATTAAGGAGAAAAAAAAATCAAATTTCCCTACTCTCTCAGTCATCCTCTGCCCCCAGTTCCAGAAACATATTTTTGGACTTCATTTGCTATCAAAAACAGAAATTAGTCTCCAATTTTGGATGTCAAACTCAGTTATTCCTTTTGTTAAGAAGGAAAATTAGCAACAATTCATTCTGGTTGGAAGCCAAGCTCACATCTCAGCACAGAGTGTCATTAAAAATCCCTTAATGACACTGGGTAGATGGCGGCTCGGATGTCTTTAAAAGCATGAACTTGCTCAGCTGCTTGGAATAGGCTTACAGGGTTTATTCCAACCTCAATCCCTTGTCGCTTTAACCTAGGGATCAGTTCGTATTTAAGGAAGACATGGCTTGAGGCATTTTTCCCTTCCATGATTTTGTGCACTTAGACTTTGCTAATGCAGAGGTTTGAGGACAACAAAACAAAACAAAACAAAACCCCCAACAGTTCCACTCTAGGGGGTATCCACAGCTTCCTGCACCAGCTCAGGGCCATCACTGAGCAAGTCGTTCATTAAGTACGATAAGAAGGAGAGAGAAACAGTTTTCACAGCGTATAATTACGTTACCAGCTCCATCGCAGATCTCGTTTTCATTCTGACTGAAGCCCAGCCTCGCCTTCTCCCTGCTCTCTCTCTCTCGGAAAGTTATTAAATGTGGGCTGGAGTTCAACCTATTCTTCCTGATTTCAGTATATTAATATGGTTTATTGGTGTTGCATGGCCACCTCCCACCTGGGTGTTCTGAATCTCAGCTCAATTTATATTTTCCCCTCTTCCTGGGCTCTGGGGTAAAGCTTGTTTCGTTTTCATGTTGGGGGAGAACTGTGAGGTTGATTGCAGGTTCTTATCTTTGGGGATGGGAACAAAAACCTGGGGAGTGAAGTCAATCATAGAAGAGGAGGCGGCCTCTGATTTCTTGCACTGTCATTCCCCAGGACATATCTTCTCAGGACATCTGGTCTACCTGTCAGCCCTCCCTTCCTTCATGTGTTTCAAAGACATACTTTATTCTATGTCTACTGAGTCAGAGGCTCTGTCGGGGGTCAGAAGACGTTAGGCCATGAATAAGCTCTGGCTCTTGGCCTTGAGGAAATTTAAGTCCAGCCACTGAAATAATTTCTTCAGAGCACTAACACTATGTGGACATTGTCCAAGGTGCTGAATGCAATATGCAAAGCAAACAAATGTAACCTCTATCCTTATTTTTAAAAAATGTCTTTATTGATTAAGGTATGATATATGTGTCCTTATCCCCCCATTACCCCCCTAACCTCCCACTCATGCCCTCACCCCCCTGTTGTCTGTGTCCACTGGTTAGGCTTATATGCATGCATATCAGTCTTCTGGTTGATCTTTCCCCCTTACCCCCACCCTCCCCTACCTTCCCTCTGAGGTTTGACGGTCTGATTGATGCTTCTCTGTCTCTGGATCTGTTTTTGTTCATCATTTTATGTTGTTCATTATATTCCATAAATGAGTGAGATCATGTGATATTTATCTTTCTCTGACTGGCTTATTTCGCTTAGCATAATGCTCTCCAGTTCCATCCATGCTGTTGCAAATGGTAAGAATTCCTTCTTTTTTGTTTTACCACAGCATAGTATTCCATTGTGTAGATGTACCACAGTTTTTTAATCCACTCATCTGCCGATGGGCACTTAGGCTGTTTCCAAATCTTAGCTATGGTGAATTGTGCTGCTATGAACATAGGGGTGCATATATCCTTTCTGATTGGTGTTTCAAGTTTCTTGGTAACCCCTATTCTTAAGGGGCTTACACTATGGCGAGAGACCCCAATGTTAACTAAATATGTATAGAATTGCAGACTGACAAAAGTGCAATCAAGGAACAGAGCAAGGCTTGAGGAGAAAGGTTAGTAAAGGATCTAACAGAGGCTAGGTTATGAAAAAAAGAGGCCAATCACGGCAGGGTGGATGAATTTTGTCCAGGAGAAACTGGCTCGGAGAGGTGGGGAGAAATGTTTCAGGCAGTGAGAACAACCTTCCCAGATGCCCTGGGGCAGGATGTAGCCAGGGATATTTAAGAACTGATGTAAAGAGAGTGGCAGAAGGTGAGGCTTGAGAGGCAGGCCACAGCTTAATCTTGGCAGGGACTGAAAGGTCATGTTAAGAAGTTTGGTCTCACCCTAGCTAGTTTGGCTCAGTGGCTAGAGCATTGGCCTATGTACTAAAGGGTCCCAGGTTTGAGTCTGGTTAAGGGCATGTACCTTGATTGCAGGCTCTATCCCCGATATGTGTCTCTCACATTGATGTTTCTCTTTCAGTGTCTCTCCCCCTCCCTTCCACTCTCTCTAAAAACCAATGGAAAAATACCCTTAGGTGAGGATTAACAACAAAACAAAGAAGTTTGGTCTCTATAACAAGTAAGTACCTGCCCAGTTCCAAGGGCAGATGCAGTGTTGATGAAACACTGAGAGGAAGCAAGATTTAATGCAGGGGAACGAACGGTTCTTAGGAATGCGGGAATTGTTCAATGACACAGACATAACAGTAACGAGACAGGAGGTAGACGATGGGATCATTAGAAAGGTAGAAATACAGTTCTATGTAACTTTCAAACTTGCCTGGAAGAAATTATTTCTGACTGGGGTTTTCTCTGACGAAGTTTTGGGTTTTTAAGAACATTTTCTGGAGGAAGGAGATAATTAAGTGAGGACACAGAGATGGATAAGTTCCAATATCTGGAAATTAGGAAGGGTTTTCCTGGTGGACAGCAATGTTTAGGCAAATGTCTATCAAGAGGCAGATACAAGGTAAGGCCTTGTGTAGCCAGCATTAAGTATGTGTGAAGGAGTAATGGGCCAAAAAGGCAGAGGCCATGCTGTAGAGCACTTGTACACCTGAACATGGTCCCTGGTGCCCCAAAGATCTGCCATCAACCTGGGAATGTGGGGTACAGCATAGGGAATATAGCCACTAATACTATAATAACAGTGTACAGTGTCAGGTGCATACTTGAATGATAAGGGGGAATCACTTGGTAAATTACATCGTTATCTAACCATGATGCTTTTCACCTAAAAATAATATAACTTAACATTAAATGTCACCTGTAATTGAAATATTAAAAAAAATAATAAATGAAGCCCAAGATTATTCCAGAGTGCCAACTGTCCGAGGAAATGTTCTTTTTAGACAAGTTGCTTGGCAGTGTGTGGCTCAGCAGCCACCTCTGGTGTGGTGGCATTTTCCCCTCTAAGAGTTGGAAATCACTGCAAACTAGCCCTGAAGTCAATTAGGAACCTCATTCCGCATTAAAGACACAAAGGTTCAGATTCGCTCACTCTCCTGGCTGAAAGGCATGAATTAGGGGTGGAAGCAAATAAATGTAGACCAAGATTCATTACATACACTTCTGTGTTCAAAAGCAGCTACATGTGTGGCATATAAATAAACAAGGTCATCTAATGATGAACATTTCTTAGGCTGGCAAGGAACCTTTAGACTCCAATTCCTCAGTCACAGGAAACAGAGAAGACTTGAATATCAACTTACTAAAACCCCAAACATGATGCTAACAATTTAACTTGACCTTAAAAAACAGACCTTTTGGCATGGGTATTTTGATGCAATAGGAATATCAACATAAAAAAACCACCAACAACTCACATGTCACAGTGTGTGTGTGTGTGTGTGTGTGTGTGTGTGTGTGTGTGTGTGTGTGGTTTAGCCAAATGAAGTATGCAAGAGACATCCCTGATCTACACCCATTCCTGAGTCTCACTCCATTTCTGAGTTTAGGCAAAGGATGATGACACTCATGGAAGAGACAGTAAAGAATAAACAATCTGCAAGTCCTAAAAATTAAGTGTTTTTAAAGCTTATATCCAGATAAAATGGCTCTGAATCAAAATACCATGTGCCCAAGCCAAATGCATGCCTTCACTTTTCTCCTATAGCTTCCTAGAAATGCGGTCATCTATTCTCAAGAAATTTTCTATGATGGGGAACTCATTACCTTGCAATGACCCCCTTCCAATATTAAAAAAATATTATCACAACGACTAACATTTATACGATTTATTGAGCCATTGCTAGGTCTCAGGTACTGAGCTAAAAGCTTTACGGGCATTATTTCATTTATTCATCACAATAACTCCATAAGATAAGTACTGCTATTATCCCTACAGTATAGACAATGAGGCAGAAGCTGAGAAAGTAAAGATATTTTCAGACTAAGGTTAAATCTTCTCCCATCTCTGACCACCCACATCACCTATAGAGTTCTAATTTTGCTTCCTAGGGACTTCCAGAACAAACCCGTACCCTTTTCAAGACAAATATAATTTCTATGGTAATTTTTGTGGAAGTGTGGGGCATGGGAGGGTCTTGGATCAGGGGTCAGGATCACTTGGGCCTTCAGACAATTGCTTCACTTGTGGGTGTTAATCTGACACAATCACATGTGTGCAAAATGAGGATGCTAAGCCCTGCCTCACACTTCTGCTATGAGAACTGAAGAAGTCACTTCATGTAAAGTATTTTGAAAATTGCAGTGTTTATAACAGACATGCGCAATAGTATTAAGTTTATTTTCGTCTAGGTTCCTTCAACTCTCACAGAATGATTCTATTCCACCCTTTCCTTAAGAGGTCACTGGATATCTACAAAGTTTTTCCAATACCTTGACTACAATCCTCTCCTTTGGATAACTTCAAATACAACATTCATCGTCTCAAAGCACAACTCCCAGAACTGAAGAGAACAGAACAGAAAACTCTAGTTGTTGTGTTATCTGTCTGCATTAGCATGGAAACATCTCACCCACTTAACCTAGAAAATGTACTCCTTTCAAAGCTGTCTCTTCCACTGGCCAGAATATTGGGTGACTATATCCTGACTTACACTGGGAGCCTCAAGGGATGGACAAACTAACAGGAGTTTTTAATATTAACCAACTACCATTCATTAATAATGCTACCTGCATGGCAATTTGGATGAAGCCCAAAACGCTGTGATCAGGGCTGCTTTGTTGTAAAACTCATAGTGGATCATTCACATTATATTCAGTGCTATGAGCTACCACTGGAGTTGTGCCATGAGGCAGCTCCATTAATATGACATTGATAAAATCAAAGATGGAAGAAACCAAAGCCCCTTACCAGGGCTGCAAAGGGTCTCAAGGAGTTATTACATCTATTAGATAGAAGGAAAGTAACACAGAGATACTGATACAGCTCTCAAACTTCTGTTAAGGGAACACCTAAAGTTCTCACTGTAAACATTAATACTCGGGCTCCACTCCTAGAGAATATGATTCAGTATTCTGGGGATCACTGGCCCCGAATGAACCAAATACAGATGATTTATAGGCTACAGCTGAAAAAACAGTGCTGCATTCAGTAAGTTTGGATGCAAACCCATGCCACCTCTTCAGTATGTGCTTAGCAGGGCAAAAAGCCACTAGTGGCCTTGAGAAGGCTCAGACAAAGGAAGGGGTGCTATCTGCCAAGGGCTTGGATGGGGCTGCGTATTTACTGTTCTTGCCAGCTGGGCTCTGGACAAGTGCTATATCGTGCTGACCTTTCCCTATAATGGGCAGTAAGTATCAAGTATAACGACGTTGTAGCACAAGGGCAGAATTCACTTTCTTCCTGAACACCAAACCCATTACTCAGCCCCACCCAATATTTCAGCACCACGGACAGCTCACAAGGCAGGCTGAGAGCTCTCTACTAAGACTGGGCTGGCAGCTCAGCAGCTAAAGGTTCATGGGGGCAGGTGAGAAAGGCAGGCGAAAGCTACCTCGCACATGGTCCATCTTAAAGCAGTAAGCCATTCACTTTATATAAGTGGTAGGCAACAGAACGAGTATTTGAATTCATGTTTGTATTATTCTACAGTCTCTGCTCTTAGTTACTAAACTATTTACCACAGCCTTGATCATGTTACTTAGCCTCTTAAGGCTCTCATTTATACATGCGTGAACATTAATGTTGAAAATATAAACGTCTCCAAGGCATTCTACAGTGAAGAATGAGGGTAAAACGCACGGTCACATGCCATCAACAGTGACCTTAGCATAAGAGTGCTAAACAATGAGATTGGAAAAATCAGTAGGTCAAAGTTTGCCTCTAATTTGATAGGCATAAACCAAACGTCTTTAAGCCAGAAACTGAATATATACAATATGAGAAATACTGAACTTATTTGTATTTTAAAGGAAAATCAAGTAGGGGTTCATTCACCATGGTGAAGTGGGAGCAATCATAGGATGTATTATTAGAAGTCTGGGTGTTTCAGAGAAAGGAGGTGAAAGTTCCACTATGAACAGAAAATACTGAAGGAATTGGTGTCATGTTCTAAACCCTTTCACTTAAAACTGGAGATGGAAGTGAGTTACACTGAGGCAAGGCTGACAAATAAAGGGCCAGAATCTCAAAAGCATGCAATATATATCCAATGGGAAAAGATTTTTTTAAAACATAAAAGGTACTAATATGGTCGTCCCCTCAGGGAAGGGCCTGGATTGGGAAGGAGCATAAGAGAGCTGAGGTGCTGGACATGTTTCTTGGTTTGATCTGGGTGGACTCCTGTGTTAAATGTCATTTAGCTGCATAGTTGAGATGCCTTCTTTATTGCATTCATGACAAACTCCAATGTATTTGAAAAAGGCAATGTCAAGTGAGAACCAGGGTTTGGAGAGCGTAACGCAGAACAACGTTCTGGAGGGCACTTTAGCAATAGATATCAAGCACCTAAATCAGTTCCTTGGACCGTGGTTTGTAAATGATTATACTGACTACAATGTCTCATTAATTCAAATTAATTGAGGGAAGTGTAAATGGTAGGATATAAGATACTTATAAAGTACATTTATAGGAAATGAGATAAGAGTATTCTTCAGGAAATTCCAACCAAGCTTGTACAGGCTTCTCTGTCCTATTTTTAAATTACTAAATAAGATTTTGCAGGGAGGGGGGCATTTTTAGTTTGGAAGAGGACCCACAAGCATGATAACCAGCCATGGGTTATCTGATATAGCTCAATCTTTCTGCACTCACATTGGAATTTTTTTTTTTAATCCTCACCCAGGGATATTTTTCTCCATTAACTTTTTTAGAGAAAGAGAAGGCACATTGATGTGAGAGAGACACCTGATTGCTTGCCTGTCACACGTGCCCTGACTGGGGCCAGGAATTGAGCCTGCAACCAAGGTACATGACCTTGACCAGGAATTGAACCCAATGTTCTAACCACTGAGCACCCCGGCCAGGGCTGAAATTCTCTATTTAAGGAACCATATCCTTGCCTGTGGCACAAATGCAGTGTTTAGTTATATTCAAACAGCCCAGGACTCTAAAGGATAAGGACCTCTTCCAAAGCCTTTGAATGCCCCCTTTCCTCTGTGACGTAATTCTAAGGTGGAACCATGCGTGGAGGATATTTGCAGAGCCAGGGGCGCAAGGTGCCCGGTACATAAGAAGCATCTTTGATGCTCAGCTCTTACCGTCTGCAATGAAGTGCTCGGGCACGTGCAGGGTCACCTTCACTGTGAGTGGACAGGACATCTGAGTGCCGCACACCATGGCCAGGATGCAGGAGCTCACGGCGATCAGCGTCAGTGCCGTCCTGTTCACTGGGCTTTTCAGCAAACCTAGTGGCACAAAGACACACAGACACCTAAGTCTCTGAGGCGAGGAAATGGGCATAGCGCTGAGGGTGGAAATCTTGTTAATTTCCAAAAGGGGAGCTGGAAAAAGCAACCGTATTTTCCAAATTCTGTGTTTGCAATGGCGTCTCAGTGGCCCCTCATTTGGGCTTAACTCTCTGAACATGGGCTTATTATTCCTTTTGGTAAAGACAAAAAAATAATAAAGCTTCCTGAAAATCATGGCAGTTCTCCACTCCTCCACTCCCATTTAGGTTGGTCATTCTTGATAGTAATTAGATGATGTGATGTTAAGCTGTCCACTGTTTTTGGTGGCCAGTGAGAAGATTCTGTGATGTTGAATTCATAAGGCCGAGTGGGATGAGTGTGGACTTTGGAGTTTGACGGTCATGGGTTCAGATTTGAACTTCAGCTCACGTTGGCTGTGGGACCTGCTTCATCTCTGAACTCTGGTTTTCTTATATGTAGGAGGAGGGTAATAATACACAACTCACAAGTTTGTTGTCATGATTACATGACAGCGTGTACTTATCATGTCTATTACCTAAAAAGATTTCACTTTCAGAAACTGTCAGAAGCTGATCCATTCTTCTCATTTTCGCAGGCCTTTGCTGATCACCTACCATGTGAGAGACACTCAGCAGAATAAGAATAGTTCCTTTTATTTGGGAACTTATCAGCTGGGCGAAAGGAGGCTTAACCACAGCTAATTAGAATTCAAGGCGAGTTGTGTTAAGAGCTAACAGACAGGGAGTAGGATGGGGTGGGGAGTTTTGCCTGGGAAAATTAAAGACAATTTTACGATGCACCAGAATGAGTAGATTGGATCTGCATGGCAAGGAGACCACTGGGCCAGCAAAGAAAACCCATGGATTATGTCCCGAGCCCTCACTGTGTCTCATTCTGTAGGCTTTGCTATTCATATCTATTTTCCAGGTTTGATTTACCATTTTTTAGAGCAACGTCTCTCAAATTTCTATTACCCATGGGGCTGTTCTTTGGAGCAAACCTTTATGCTCAAACTCCTGGACATCTCTCTATACATGTCCCATGAGCATGACAAACAGAACATGTTCAAAGCTACACACATTATCTTTTCCTGAAAGCCCCCCCCCCCCCCCGCCTCCTCCTCCTCTTCCTGGGCTCTCCAACTATTAAAATACCATCATTTACACTGCTCAGAAACCTAGATGTCACCTTTTGGTCTCCCGTCTTCCTCCCTTACAGCATCTAAACATCCATACAGTCTTATTTATCCTATGTCCTTAGCATTTTCCCCTCTTTCCCCTCACCTCTTCTATTGGGTGTTGCTTGTGGGAGGAGGGAGGTGTAGGCACATCTTCCCATCACACTCCCTGCTGGAACCCCTAGAGCTTCTCCACAGCATCTGGCTACAGGAGGGACCTCATGCTCCTCAGCCCGGCATCTGAAACCTTTCAGGACAGATCCTCACACTCACACCTCCTGTTGCCCTCCCCGACCTGGCCCAGGTACTGGCAGAGCTGCAATACTACATTGCCACGGCAATCAACACTCTCCATCCTGCCACTATTAGCACAAACATACTTTCTTTTGCATAAAATTCCACTTGCTTCCTTGCACCCCATCACTCACTGAGATGACTGGTACATACCAATTCCTCTCCGTTTAAACAAACTGCAGTTGATGTGTTACCCAAAATATCTTACTCAAACACTAGGCAGTGGTTCTCAACCTGCTGGCCCTTTAAATACAGTTCCTCATGTTGTGACCCAACCATAAAGTTATTTTCGTTGCTACTTCATAACTGTAATGTTGCTACTGTTATGAATCATAATGTAAATATCTGATATGCAGAATGGTCTTAGGTGACCCGTGAAAGGGTTGTTCGACTGCCAAAGGGGTTGAGAACCGCTGCACTAGAGTCTAGTAACTGGATGTAAACTCCTTGAGGGCAGGCACTGTGTATTTTGCTCACTACTGTCATCCAATGCATAGTGCAGTGTCTGGAATATGGTAGAATCTCAGTAAATGGATAATCCTTTCCAGGAACAACAGTAACGGTATGAGTAACCAGACACAGGGGCTGACCAATCAAAAAAACATGCCAAAAATAGCCAACAATGCCAGGCTGATGGGCCCTAAAGGAACAAGGGCCCATGTGACAGTCCACTTTGGGAGTTTTTCTTAATGAACAGCGAGCTGCTTGAGAGAAGGGATCCTGTCTTCGCCTTCTTGATGTCTCTCATTCTAACCTCATGGACTGGAACCTAAAAGTTGCTTCATTTGAGAATAGGATCCTTATCGTTACTGCCAGTCCTAGGACAATGCATAACTGATAGTACAGACTGTTCTTATATTTGTGGCCATTATATTTATCAAGTGAAATAGCAGATGAAATAAAACAGATGTTTCTGGTGAGATGAAGAATCCCTAAACCTAAAATGACCATAAAAAAAGGAAACACTTTTTAAAATATATATTTTTATTGATTTTTTTTTTTTTTGAAGAGAGGGAGAGGGAGAAAGGGATAGAAACATCAATGAGAAAGAAACATCAACACTGGTCAGCTCCAACCCAGGCATGTGCCCTGACTGGGAATTGAACTGTGACCTCCTGGTTCATAGGTTGATGCTCAGCCACTGAGCCACACCAGATGGGTGGAAACACATTTTATCTCTCATTCGGGAGCCACGAGAAACTATTTCAAACTCTCACAATATAAACATTTACTAACTAGATAGCATAGCAAGCTAACATCAGTATTTTCTCCTGTAGAGTATAGATTAGGGGTTGGTAGCTTGTCCAAGTCTTTCCATAAAATGTCAACATATTACCGTGAGCCTGGCTAGTTAACAAAATCCCCAAATATCAGCATGAGCAGCATGGAGTTTTTACTTTACGTTCTATGGAATTGGTTCTGAGGGAAAGAAGATGTTGGGATGGGTCCACCATGAACAAATTCTCGGGAGGTAAGCCAGGTCAGACAGAGGGTGAGAGGTAGTGAGAAGCCCCTGGCATTGGCAAAGTGGATGCCCTGGATGGCCAACAGCATCTCTGAAAATGCATCTCTGGGACCTGGTCAACACAGCTGCAGACAGGGGTGTGGTCAAGACATTCCTTTTCACTAATCAACCAACCATGTGGCATCCACAGGGTGATTCCTGAAGCAGGAAGAGCTGAGGGGCAGGCGTGGAGTTGCTCATACTGTCTCCCTGGACCCGTGTGGGGTTAATTGCATCGCCCATGTCATTTAAACCTTCACTGGAATCCAGGGTCGTTAAGAGTCAACGGGGTGGTGAGGGAAGTCACATCAGCTTAATGGTCCTCTGTTTTCTCATCTACACATCAGGCATAAAATGACATCTCCTTCAGGAACCTTGTAAGAACTAAACGAGACAGCAGATGTCAAATGCCTCACACAGTGTCTGGCACATGGAGGCGCTGGTAAATGACCGTTTCCAAGCCGTACGATGGTATTCACCTCCTCACTTATGGAAGAAACAGGACTCATCTACCTCTCTGTCCAACACGTTACCAGAACATCCTAGGAACTGATTCGTTCTTTATAGAAACGGAAGACAAAAAAGAATAGTGAGCAAAGGAAGTGTTATCAGAAGAGGGAGTGGGAGACAAGATGAAAATAAACTGCGTCCTGGGGCGGCACTCGCTTGGTGAACGCCTGAGCCACCATAGCTGGCTCTGAAGTCCGAGGAGAAGAAAGCATGCAGGTGAAGTCTCCACTCAGGCCAGATGACAGTGGGAGCAGACATGGGGACTGGAGAGTTTCCATGGCAACGGGACCTGGCAGAGACTTCACAGTGGGACTTTTTAAGAGTAGTTCCTGGCCCAGGGACCTAAAGAAACATCAGCACGTAGCTCTGAGTATGTGCTGTGGACAGCACCAAGGTGGAAACTCTACCTCAGAGTACCCCCCCTCCTCTTCTAGGTTCTGCATGGCACTGTAGGAACAGGGACAGGGAAGAGAGCCTCCCTTTGTCCAGTACTTACTGTGATCCAGCCACTATGCCTAGCATTTACATCTATCCATCCACCCGTCCATCCATATATCCATCCGTCCGTCTGTCCGTCCGTCCATCCATCCATCCATCCATCCATCCATCCATCCATCCATATATCCATCCAGTCAACCAACTTTTATTGACCTGAAACTCTTTCCCTGCACTGTTCTAGGTACAGGGGAAATGATATTGAACAAAACAGCCAACATCCTTGAAACTTACATTTTAGTGCAGAACAATCAATCATTCAACCTTTACAGTGAACTTTTATTACTGCCCTGTTTTACAAACAGGGGAGCAGAGCAGTGAAAGGACTTTTCTAAGGTCACCCAATCATACATGGCAGAGACAGAATTAGAACCATTTTTCCCATTCTCTGCCCCATATCATACTGTCTCCTACTTCACCACAGAATAAGGGTCAGGTTGCAACAGCATGATGCCACCCAGGGACCCTTGTGGGCCTTTGCAGCCAGACATGCCTATGTTCACAAACATGCCTCACTTAACCACACAATCCCCACGTGACACC
This sequence comes from Myotis myotis, assembly GCF_014108235.1. Taxonomy (NCBI): domain Eukaryota; kingdom Metazoa; phylum Chordata; class Mammalia; order Chiroptera; family Vespertilionidae; genus Myotis; species Myotis myotis. Next base: position 10,727,004 of record NW_023416316.1, read on the forward strand.
TACCAATCGGTCTAACCCTAAGAAGACAAAATGTCTTCATCCGAAAAATGGGAACGGTGGTCTTCTTTCAGAGCTGATATGAGAACAAAATAAGATCATTCAAGTAATTGGAACAAAAGAAGAGTTTGGTAAGTGATAGTTCCAGATCATGACATGAGCATCCACAGAAAGCCAGGGTCACAGTTACCCCTGGCATACACCCCAGCTTGCAGTTCCCGTCCCATCCCTTTCAGGGGAGCGAGCTGGGCTGTACAAACAGAATTTAATCAAGAATATTGATGGCTGGAGCTGGAGAAAGTTAATCTAATTTTCCTCTCATTCCCCCTCCCGCTCACCCCCAACCCCTCTCGTGGCAGAAGAGGACGGCGTAAAATGCATTGCTGGGGAAATTCGACAGGAAATAACTCAGCATTGTTGATCCGCATGCTGCCTATAATTTGGGGTTTGATTGATTCCCTGTTTGGAAATGCCAGGTTGAGAGAAGAAAATCAAATTTAAGTTAAATTTGGAATTAAATCAATCACATTTTACAATGAAGAAAATAGATCTAACCCCATCAGTCCAGTGTGTGTGGAAAACTTAAAGCTGCCACAGGCCCATTGATTCCTTCCTCCCAATATTCCTGGGGCCCAAGAGACTAGGCCCTGCGCCAAGAAGTCATTTCTTTCTTTAAATGGCATGTGGAGTGAGGGTGGAGTGGGAAGACTGGGATTCTAGGAACCCAGGACATTAGGGTGCAGGATTCCAGGAGGAATAGGCTGGGGCTTGGTTCTAGACCAGGGGTGGGCAAACTTTTTGACTCGAGGGCCACAATGGCTTCTTAAACTGGACCGGAGGGCCGGAACAAAAGCATGGATGGAGTGTTTGTGTGAACTAATATAAATTCAAAGTAAACATCATTACATAAAAGGGTACGGTCTTTTTTTTTTTTTTTTTTTTTAGTTTTATTGATTTCAAATGGGCCGGATCCGGCCCGCGGGCCGTAGTTTGCCCACGGCTGTTCTAGACGTAGGAATTTATATCCAAACTCTTCCATTTCAGAGCTGTTTAAGTTTTGGCAAGTTCCATACAATCTCAGAGCCTCAGTGCTCTAACCTATAAAGTGGGAATGCTCATCTCTGATTGATAAAGAAGTTGTGTGGATTAAAGGGGAGAGAATAATTACAACATTGAGCACGAGCACTCAGAGATCTATATGCTTTTGGTATCTTTCCTTTCATCTCAAGTCCTCAAAACCTCACTGCCCGACACTTGTCATCTACATGGATATCAGCAGGACGTATGGCACTTTGGTTTAAGCTAAAACTCTGGCTTTTACACTTAGCTGCTAAACCCCATGGAGAAGTCGCCTTACTCCTCTCCACTAAGCTTCAACATCCTTACCTGGGAATTGAGTCATTCAATAAGTAGTTATTTGATGTGCACCTGCTATGTGCCAGGTGTCATATTTCTTGCTCTCTGATGATATCTGGTGTCTATAACCATGTCTGAATATATCAGGTTTGATTGATTCCCTGTGTGAAAATGCCAGCTTGAGAGAACAATCTATGAAAGGAGTGAATGAATGAATGAATGAATGTTGAAATGTTGTTCCCCATTCTACCAAGAGGTGTCAGTATTGGAACATTGCTATTGGCTCTTTTCTAGTCAAATGCATTCAGTCACTTTCTTCAGCAAACACTGGTCCCTGGCTGCCCAGAAATCAATCATATCTGGAGCCCTTGGGAAGTCACCGTTAATCCTGCACACCAGGGCGACCACTGCAGACTGCTGGTGCCCCATTAACCTCACTGAGCGCCTCGGGGTTTCCTGTCACACCTGCACTCCAGGACCTCTGCGCTCCTTTGCTTTATTTCTGGAAACTAAAATTGGGACACATCATCTGACAACGGCCAGTGTCACGCTGGAGGCAGGAGGAAAGAGTATCTGAAACTGGGGCTTTCCCAGAACTCTAGGAGAGGCGGCCGCCTCTCCTCAGCCTGACTCCTGTCTGGATTCTGCACAGGCTACTGCAGCATGATATGCCAATATGGAGCATCCTTACCCCGTCTCGCCCACCTAGGCCAAGTCCCCCTCCTCTCCCCCTCTCTAACTCTGCCATGAGCTAGTTTCTGTGTCCTCTGGCTCTCTGACCTTGGCACTCTCAATTCCATAGAATCCTTTAAATCATTTGTAATTTCCCCCATCCCCCACCTTCCATAGGATTTTCCTCCATGAGATCTTTGCACACTTGCAGAGACAGCAAACTCAAGCCTTCCCGGGCAACGATGCTGCTCTCAGACACTTGTACAAAACAGTCCCAGAATCTCACTCTCTGAACCAACTCCTGCTGCCATGTCAAGTAGGATGCACCTAATACCTCCTCTTCAGGGCAGCTCGTTAGTTAAAGGTGGCGATGAGGCTACCTGGAGCCTTTTTTGCTCCAAACCAAACATTGCTAGCTTTATTTTGCTAAAGTCATATTTTGAGTCTCTTTATTATACTTTTCTTTACAATGGCTTTCCTAGTAAATGATATGCTATCATCATCATCACCACCACCACCATCACTATTAACATTTATAAAAATGTGTGAGCCAGACAGTATAACTAAATATTTTGCACAAGCCTCTCATGTAACCTTCACAGAAACGTATTGAGATCCTGTCTATAATCATGTACGTTTACATGTGAGGAAATTGAGGCCTCCACTGGCCAAAGGCTATGCAACTCAAAGGTAACTGGGCTGAAATTGGAAAACTCTTTGACTTCAGAGTCCAAGCTCTACCCTTTAAAAAAATGTTTTCATTGATTTTTAGAGAAAGAGAAAGGGAGAGGGATAGCTAGCTAGCTAGCTAGCTAGATAGATAGATAGAAACATCCATGAGAAGAAAGAAAATCCATCGGCTGCCTCCTGCACATCCTCCACTGGGGATCAAGCCCGTAACCCAGGCACATGCCCTGACCGGGAATCAAACTGGTGACCTCTTGCTTCTTGTGTTGAAGTTCAACCGCTGAGTCACATTGGTAGAACTCAAGCTCTAATCTTTATCCTCCATCACCTCTCCATCAACATGCTAATGTGGCTAGATCACTGAATAATCAACCTTAACTGCCAAGCGGCTTGTAGACCTCAGCTTGCCCTGTGATCCCCTGGAGATTGTGGGTGGAATGATCTCATCATCCCACCTGATGCTGACCTCAGGTTTTCAAAGGAACCTCTCTTAATTACCAACCAGAACTTTAGAAGGAGGGCAGAAGGTGAGAGGAGCTAGCTAGGCAGCTGTGTCTCCTCCTCTGTGACCCCAGAAAATACTACATGGCCTCCACTAGTTCCTTGTGCTGCGAGGGGCCACGGTGTTACCTGTGAGGTCGCTGGGAACACTGTTGGCCAGCTCTGCTCCACGAAGAAGAAGAGTTTCTATAGTGCAGGCATGGACTGTGGCACCCACTGGCAACAGGCGCTGAGGGGGGCTGCAGAGCCTGGCTGTTTGGGTTTCTCTATGGCACCTGCAGGTGGCTGTGCCTGTACGTGGAAAGAGGACTTCAAGGTGAGGACAATTGGGATGGGCACAGTGGTGGTGGTGGTGGTGGTGGTGGTGGTGGTGAAAATGGCACACACAGTGCCATATTTTTTCCGTTCTTATTTTCCAAATTGTTCCCAAATATCTCATTCACGTTTCACCAAAACCCTATGCAACAGGTTTAGTCTCCAAATGAGGAACAGAGTTCATGGAGAGTGAACTCATGTGTAGACACCAGAGGAATAACCGGGCCAAGGAGCCACAGGTCCTGACCCACAGCCCAGCGTTCTTTGCGTGACACGGCACCCAGATCACACTGGCCAGGTTGGAAGGTGGGATTCGAATCTGAGCCGCTACCTCCTGACCCACTGACCACACGAGTGTATCCAAATGTCGCAAGGAGCCAGAGCGGTATTAGGCACAAAACAAAATGTACCATGGAAAGAAAACTTTTCCATTTTCAAAAAATGTTGGCACATGCTATATTAAATATTCATCTCTTGACGTGTTAGAGTAGATATCTGTTATTAAAATCTCCGAGAAGAAAAAAAAAAGATAAAATAAAATCTCTGAAAAGGCCTGCATTGAGTTCTCTTTAGCAGAATATCACCTGATGCTTTCTGAAAGTATTAATATACTGCAGAACTATTATTCTATAGAACGAAATAGGAGAAAACAATGGGCTAGCATAGTCATGTATACAAGGGTTGCTGTCAGTGATATCAGCATCTGTCCAAATTCACGCTTGCCCCTATGCTAGGCTCCGTGTTAAAGATTCTATGCGCATTCAGTTATTTAAACTTCTCATAGCCTTGCAAGGCAGGGAGTACTGTCTCCACTCAACAATGGGAAAACCCAGACTTACCCTCGGGGAAGTGACAGAGGAAAGGTTCATGGTCGGTGTTGTCTAACCCCAAGGTCTGCACCCCTCTGGTTCCCGAGGGTTCAAAGAAAATGGAGCTTTAGAGCCGCAGGAAAACACGTGCAAGGAAGGAAAAGAGGCGAGTACAAGAGGCCAGTTCAGGGGGATGAGACTATTCAACTGCTACTCAGTAGGCTGATGGAACGCATTAGGGGCAGGAGAGAGATGCTGTGCTCAATAGATGAAATTGCTGTGTGCCGGTAAGAAGCTGTGGAGAGGCTCATTCAAAAGAGCTGAAGTTCCAGGAAGGCTCAGAGGTAACTGGGGAAGAAGGAGGGAAGACGGGTGCCACTTGGATTTCAGAGTCACAGGTGCTCATCAGCTGGCATTGACTTTCTTTTTAAAGACCCAGGCGCTGAATCCTGGGTTCCCCCCTCTTGTTTCATTGCACCTCCCAGTTCAGCCCATACCACTGGTGGAGTGGGGAGCGGCAAAGGAAAGCTGGGGACCACGTAGTGGGTGTCGAGGCACAGAGAGCGGCCACAGTTTCCAGGGCTACCGACAAAGACCAGGGCCAATCACCTTCCAGCCCTGGGAAAGGCTCGGTTCTCCCTGCTGTTTTCAGCTTGCCAAGTAAGTCACTGTTCCCTTCTCCTGGAAGATGCCAGTGGACATTGGCCCAAGGTTTGTGAAAGGGGAAGGAGATGCGCAACACTTACTGTGCGTTAATATTTCCTAGGTCTGCCGTGGTGCCCTTTACCTACAGAACCTCTTTTATTGCATATGTCCACTGTCTCCTCTAAGCAATTCTGCCACTACCTGACAGGGGAGGAAATAGAAATTCAGAGAGCTTAATGGACTTGCCCGAAGGCTCAGAACTAGTAGGGGACAGAGATGGAATATGAACTAAGATGTGCTCTTCTGGCTTCACAGGAGCCTGCTGACATCAGTTCCCATGCAGGTCTGAGACACCAGAAGGACCGGTGGCCGGAGGAAGTAGGTTCCAACATCAAGGGTCTTGCTTAGCATCCAAATCCTATTTCTAGCAAAGAACGGCACTAGGGCCCCTGGGGGACAGAGGACCGTGTCCTTTCCTGGGAGCAGGAGTTCAGCTGCTGCAGACCCGGGGACTGAGTTACAGTAAGCACAGCTGTCTCCAGCTCCTTAAACCGGGAAAGCATTGGTTCCTCTGGTTTTCCATTCCAGCATCTCCTCTTCAGACCATTAACATTTTAGCAAAAGCACATGTGCCTGGTGTTTAAACAGCCAGGTGCAGATAAACAGCTTTGCCTTTAGGCCTTTGAGCAGAGAATACACAAGAGGATAAAAGAAGAAAGAAGAGAAAATGTCCCTGCGAAGCGTTCCTGTCCACAGAGGCCTTTACCCATTTCAGGCTGACATTCTGGGCCCAAACCTTTCAAGGCTGCTCGTTTAAATCTGCCACCTACAAAAGAACAATAGTCATCTTAGCCTCAGGGACATGCCAGACCCACACTCTGTCTTGGTCTCTAGTGGCAAGGAAGTGGCTGGGGGGCTGTGCAAAGATCGCTGTTTTGAGAATCCAGAGACGAAACTTCAACACCGGCTCTGCCCTTACTCACTGTGCGGCCTTGAGCAAACGCTGTCCCTCTCTGGACTTCAGTCTCTCCTTCTATAACAGGGAAATCCATTCATTCAGCAGTAGTTATTGAAGGCCCACTCTGCACTGAGCCCTGTGCTGTGATCTGGGAATACAGAGATCTGAGTCATCAAGGTCTCAGTGTCCTGAGAGGCAACAGGCTTCTGAACGAAAAATGTACTGCAAGGGAAAACCACCACGGTGGCAGAGGTCAGTGCAGAGGAGGGGACCCGAGTCCAGTGAAAACCACTGAACTTGTTTCTCTACCTTCAAAGTCCACGTTCTTCCATTCCCTTAATCCACGATGCTTTAGACTTTACATCAATCTGCTGAGGTTGTTTTGAGGTTGATTTGGGGAGCAGAAAACCATTCCTGAGAGCTTAGGCGTGTACCTTTAAGAGTTGTCTAAATGGTAAAAAAGAACTTGTGGTCCAAGAGAAGGAACAGCAAGGGCAGATGGGGCATTACACCTGAACGGGAGTGGTGGCAGCAACAGCTCCGTGGAACACAACATTGGCAGAAGAGGCCCGAGGGGTGGGTGGGGAGCAGCTCACACAGGCAGTCACGGTCCACTGCAAGACGGGAGGGCTTCACCCTAGATCTGTGGTTGGCAAACCGCGGCTCGTGAGCCACATGTGGCTCTTTGGCCCCTTGAGCGCGGCTCTTCCACAAAATACCACGTGCGGGCGCGCACGTACAGTGTGATTGAAACTTCGTGGCCCATGCGCAGAAGTCGGTATTTTGTGGAAGAGCCAGGATTTTTGTGGAAGAGCCACACTCCAGGGGCCAAAGAGCCGCATGTGGCTCGTGAGCCGCGGTTTGCCGACCACTGCCCTAATGATGTCTCCAGTCCTTCCTGGCCAGCCCTCTGGGCATGGCGCAAACCTGAAACACACCCTCATTCATGCACTTTTTCAGGAAGTGGTATCTACTAAGCGTGAGCACTGTGGTGGGTCCTGAGGGATCCAAAACCTTGTCACAAAGGATGAGGTCTTGTAGACCCGTGCCTCTCCAGTAGAGGACAAGGAGAGGCCCTGGGGTGAGAGGCAGAAGTCTTATTCGGCAAAGACAGTCTCTAAGCACAGCAGGCCTGTTACACCCTAGGAGGCTGAAGAACATCCTGGATAGAATCAGAGACCCTGGAGCTTGGTGATCAGCCATTCCTCCACTCGATGACACGAACAAGCATGAGTCACCTGAAGTGAAAGGTAGATCTGATTTGGAGAAAAGGAGAGAGGTCAGGGGGCCAGGGAGGCAGTTCGAGAATGGCTCCCAATGGTCCTCGCCTCCTGGTGTTCACACCCTGGGTAAGTCCCTCCTTAACAACTTGATTCTGTCAAATGGGCCACAGCAAAAGCGTGACCTATCACTTCGAAGACGGGGGTCCAGAAGCCTGGGACTTCTGCTTCGCCCCCACTCTCTCTGCCTCTTCTCATTTTCTTGCTTGGGCAAAGCAGATGTCATGTTGTGAGTCCCTCTCTAGAGGGGCCTGTGTGATAGAGGATGGAGGGAAGCATCTGGGTACCAGCCTCGTGGGAATGAATCCTGACCATCTGGGAAGCAGACCCTGCCCCAGTCGAGCCTTGAAATGAGCCCTGGTGGACAATTTCATGCAGCCTCATGAGTAACCCTGAGCGGGAGGACTACTCACGCGGGCCTAATCCTTGGCCCACAGAATAAATGTTTGTTGAGATAACGAATGTTAATAAACACATGTTTGTTGAGGCAATCCATGTCTGCTGTTTTAAGCTTCTAATTTCAGGGTAAGGTGTTACACAGTCGTATCTACTGAAATCAATAACCGAGGAAGAAAAGTCCTCATCCCTAGCAAAATACTCAGGGACCTTTAGGTTTTCAAGAGACCTTCATTCATTTACAAAAGGTCCCCCAACCATGTACTGTGTGCCCCGCCCTGAGCACGTTGCAGGGTTTCCCTAGGAGCCAGGCACAGCCCAGACCTGGAGGGCCCTGGCCGGGATGGCTCAGTTGGTTGAGCATTGTCCCTGCACCACACGGTTGCCAGTTCGATTCCCTGTCAGGGCACATGCCTAGGTTGTGGGCTTGATCCCCAGTAGGGGATGTGCAGGAGGCAGATGGTCTCTCTCTCTCTCTCTCCAATAAATACATAGTTTGGGGGGAAACAACCTAGAGGGACCACAGCCAGGTAGGTGAGGTCAGGGGGAGACATGATTATGCCAGACCAGGACAACTGCCAGGTAGGTTATCTTCAGACCTCATAACCTGGTAAGAGCTGGGAGAAGGGAACCACTGAACTGTGCCTGACAAAATCAGCGGTGGCTTCACGGGGCAGGAAGGTCCCTTTATCTCTACAAAGTCATTTCTTTCTGGAAGACTGTATTTCCACATCCATCGTGGAAGCTAAGTTTGTGAAATGGAAGGCTTGTGAGCTTTGCAATCAGACAAATTAAGCTTGAAACCCAGCTCAATAATTTCTCAACACTGCCAACTTAGAAAATCGATAGAAAGGAAGAGATGAGAACAGGTCCTTATGCCCCCACAGAGCTGTATCAAGCACCGGCACTGCCCAGCTCTATCTAGTCCAGGACGCTGGTGTAAATTGTTTCATCTTTTCAGGTCTCACGGTCCCCGCATGTAAAGCAGGGATAATTAAAATACCTGTTTTGCAAGATCACCTGAGCTAAGCAATGAGTTTTTACCACAGTGGCTGATAATACAAGGTTTGGTCATTTTTAGCTAATATCATGGAGAAAGTTACCTTACTTCTTCAGGCCTCTTATGCATGTGAAGTCCTCAGTGCTTGGCTTGGTATATACTGAGTGCTCAGTGATGTCCGCTGCTATGCCTATTACTATTATCAGCAGAGACCCCAGACCAGTGAACTGTCAGTATCTCCTAGACCCGTGGTCGGCAAACTGCGGCCCGCGAGCCACATTCGGCTCTTTGGCCCCTTGAGTGTGGCTCTTCCTAAGCCTTAGGAGTACTCTAATTAAGTTAATAACAATGTACCTACCTATATAGTTTAAGTTTAAAAAATTTGGCTCTCAAAAGAAATTTCAATCGTTGTACTGTTGATATTTGGCTCTGTTGACTAATGAGTTTGCCGACCACGGTCCTAGACGAAGGGCTAACCAGCAAAGATGCATCCAAGTCAGGCATCCTCATGTATTTATAAAAATGCTCCCTACCCACCCTGGGGGCACTTGGCTCCCTGTGCTGGGGGCGGGCGGGGCTCTGATTATTTCTGCAGGAGCAGCTGCACTGAGGCACCACTCAGGCAGAGATGCTGGGGATGTGCCAGCAGTGGTTCCCTGAGTTACGGTAATTCAGATGCTACACACACCTGCAGCTTCCTGCATGTGCCGTTAAATTTACGGCACAGCAGTAATAGTGACATTAGCACGTACTTATTTATAAAATGCCCACACCTGAACAGCCTAAAGAGCTCCAATAGAAGCCCTAGTAAATTTTATAGAAACCTACATAGGTTCCTCTATGCGAGAATGTGAATATATGTGTGAATGCATGAGAATTGAGATCAGGATGCAGGCACGCTTAAAGGAGGAGTAACAGCAGCCCTGGGAATCGTAACTGTGAATTCCTTCTTCCATTTCCATCAGGTACCAGGACCAGCATCGGCAATGTTGCTTCCTTCCTGGTTTTCGAGTGATCTTAAGCTCCAAGAACAAAAAACACTTTTGTAAAAGTCAGCAGAGTTCAAATTCCCAGCTTCACCAGTTTCTGGCTGCACAGCCTTGGGATGGTCATTAGTGTTTTGGGACTTTCAGGTTCCTCAAATGATAAAGTGGGCACCATGGTACCTTGGTCTAGGGTGGGAGATAGACACTTCCTCCTTCTCTCCTTCCCTTCATATTTCAAACGACAAAGTACAGGGTATATTGAAGTTCCTTGGTCTTAGAGACAATCTTGCAAGTGACTGACTATTTGCAAAGCTTTTTGAGTAAAATCCTAGCACCAGCAAGAGAGGAATACAGAACCTCCCACTCCCTTCCCTGTGTGTGACTCCACCTTCCTCTAGCACAGAGCCTAGTACTGTGGAGCAGCGAAGTTTACATTTGGTTAATGAATAAATGCATAAATGAATGAATGGACAGTGTCCCCCACTGATCATTTATTTCGGATAGAAGGAGCAGGCTTCCCGGGATCTTTCCAAAGGGGAGGGAAACACAATCCAGTCATGACCTCCTCGGTGCAGAGAATGAGGTAATCATGAAATACGGCTGAGGTATCATGTTGTCTCACAATTAAATAATAATATCTCCCCTGGTGAAATACTCTCTCTGTGCAGAGTCCTGGACTGCGCTCTACATGAAATGATCTCCTCTAATCCGTACAGCACCCTGGGATGGAGTTACTAATACGGCATCTATTTTACAGAGAACCCCTGAGCCCATATGAATGAGACTGCAGCTTACGATCACAGAATTAATCAACATTAATTCCCTAGCTGGTTTTGCTCAGTGCAGACTGAAGGGTCCCAGGTTTGATTCCAGTCAAGGGCACATGCCCCGGTTGCGGGCTTGATCCCCAGTAGGGGGGCGTGCAGGAGGCAGCTGATCAATGATTCTCTCTCATCATTGATATTTCTCTCTCTCCCCCTCTTCCTTCCTCTCTGAAATAATAAAAATATTTTAAAAAAGAATTAATCAACATTGAACCCAATATGGCTGACCCCAGAGTGCAGCCTCCAAAACTGCCACACTGCCTCCCAGGTGACAGCCTTCTGAACAGAGAGGAAACCTCCCAACCGAGCTACCTCTCCTACACAGCGAGGCAGAGGGTGTGAAACAGAAGCAGGCGTGGCCCCACCCTCATGAATGTGTCAGTCTGGGGGAGGGGGGGATTTACATGGTGGATACATCATTGGTGACTATATCGTTTACACTCACATTCATGCTAGGATGGAGAAGAACAATGTGGGGAGAAAAAATAGACCAGAAGAAACTCTTTCACAAAAGGACAGGGAAGCCCGATCCTGATGATGGAAGGGAAGGGTGTTCCAAGCCAGCAGGATGAATATTCAGGGTGGAAAGCAGTGGAAAAAGTGATGATTGACATGCGACGAGGCTGGCCTGGGGGCCAGGGGCATGGGATGGCTTGCAGGCCACGTTAAGATGTGTGTTCGTAACCAGAAGAGAGCGGGGAGCCGCTGAAGGGCGCTGTGGAGGCGGGACCGTGCTGAGGTCCGGTACTGTGATGCCCACACTGGCTGTGGGGACAAATGGTGTCATTGCCAGAGCGTGGTGAGGTCACATGACTTGACTGCGGTGGCCACACTGGGAGAAAGTAAAGTCACCAAATGCAAGGTGCTGGTTTGTGATGGATCAGATCTTCTGGGAAGCAGAAAGGGGAGAGGATAAGTGGTGTTTCGAAGTTTACACCCAAACTCTACTCCCGGGCAACATTCCTTCAGTGGACAGCTCATTGCCACAGAGAGTACGGATCAGCACAGGGCATCTAGTAAGAGGACGCTGTGTCCTTTTAAATGCAGGGTGGATGGCATTTTCCGCTCTCTTCTCCATCTTGATTATTCACCTATCATCCAACTGCTTATTATTTAATCTACAAATATTTACTGAGTCCCTGTATGGGCCAAACTGTGCTCTGCATTGTGATACGGGGGACAAGACAGTGGTTCAAGAGAGAGATGTCCTTGGTTCATGGGTGGGGCTGGGACAAGGGTGTGCTGGACCTGGCTCCAATTGGCTCCCTGGAGCTAATTACTCATTATTCAGGGATGCCCATCACAGCTGTCAGAGCCAGTGGCTTGAAACTGAACATGGTAGGAGAACTTATACCAAGGAAATTGGGAAATGCTACAAATAAGGCTTTTTACATTTCCCCCCTAGACAGCCCGTCACTAGCTTACCACCAGGCTGCACTGGGTTACCTCAATGGGTCTGGCAGTCTGATGGTTTCACTTCCAAGTTCAAAAGAGCAAGAAATATGAGCAGAAATAGGTCACAGTTACAGCAACACACCAATTCTGTTTTAAGAACTCTAAGAATTTCAGGGCCAGAAGGCAGAGGCTGGCTCAGACAGACCTGGGTTTGTGTCTGGCTGCCAGCATTCGTTGAAGACCCAGATGGGCCAGTTTACTTTACTGTTCTGACCCTCATACGCCTGCATTTAAAATGGAAATAACGCATCCACACTATGATGCTAAGTGCTTTGCAAGGTGCCTGGTACTTAGTAAGCACTCGGTGAATAATATGTGTTATGATCATTGCTCTTCTTTTTTCCTATTATTTTCTAGTCTACTGTCACCCCCACTTTACTTTTTTTTAATCCTCACCCAAGGATATTTTTCCATTGATGTTCAGAGAGAGTGGAAGGGAGAGGGAAAGACAGAGAGAAACATCGATGTGACAGAGACACATTGATTGGTTGCCTCCTGCACGAGCCCTGACCAGGGCCTGGGCCAGGGAGGAGCTCGCAACCAAGGTACATGCCCTTGAAGGGAATCGAACCCTGGACCCTTCAGTCTGCAGGCTGATGCTCTAGCCACTGATCCAAACCGGCTAGGGCCCACTTTTAATTGTCCTTAGTAACATCCAGCTGTCACTTACATACTTCCTAGAACAGGGATCTCACCACTTTCAATGCAACCCATTCCATCTCCAGTCAGCTCTGGGTATAAGAAAGATCTTTCTTATCCAGAAAACAGTACAATTACTACCAAGAGTCTTCATTTATCTAATAATGTGCAGGGCAAATGTTTGCTATGTGCACACGAAATGATTCAAGTTGCATTCAAGTCCCAGGCCGAGCAGTCAATGGTGCAGTATAAACTGTGCTTATGGGAGCACTGGTACAAGGAAAACCCTGGTTCTAGAAGCAAAAGACCTGGGATTAAATTCCAGCTCAACATTTAGCAGCTGTGTGACTTCCGGCAACGTAACCCCCCCCTTTGCTGAATGTCCTCCTTCGCATGTTTGTGCTCTGCAGACTGTTGTCAAAGATTAGATGAATTCATAGGCCCTCCCTGCTTAGGATAGCGGCTGATAAATATCAGCTAAAACATGTCTCGTGATACCCAGGAGGCAACACTGCTCCTGAGAGTCCCTGGTATGCTCCGAGGTAGGTACCAGGGGCGTCACAAATGCATAAGAAACAAGGCCGCCCACGTCGGCCATGCATGGCAAAGCGCTTTAGGGACAGGAGCCATTTTTAAAAGGAAGAAGCCAAGTCCCAGGGTGACAACTCATTTGCCCCCAAAGAAGTGTGTGCTCTGTGCATCAGTAAGCATCATCAGGGTCCCAGCGTCAGGGAGTAGAACCTACCTTACTCCCTGGCCTGCAAAATGAGGACAACAGCGGTACCTACCTCCAGGTTGCTGTGGCGACTGCGTGCAGTAGCATCCACAGTGCTTCTGATACAGAGGCTGGCTCATAGCAGGTGTCTGACAAAGTTTCAGCTGGAGGCTACTTCTCCCGAGTCCCCTGAGCAGCGTGGGATTAGAACAGCCCATTTCCATGTTTATTACTTTCCTCAGCCGCACCCGCCCTTGTGCAGAGCATTAATTCTTGCTCACTCAAATCCAGCCCAATTCCAATTCAATTTATTCCTCCTTTATCTCTATGGAAAAAGAGCCCCCTCCCTCCTAAATCTGCTTTGCTGATTTGTAGTTTAGTTTTATTGTTGCCAACGTTTACATAGACTCACGGGGGAGAAGCTGCCTGCCCAGTTCGAGGTGCTGCCTTTGCACACGGATGATTTACAAGCATCTCAAGGGTCCGGCTTAAACCCTTGACATGCAGAAGGGAGTCAAGTGGGTAAATCCGGAAGTTAGTGGGGGCTGTAAATCTTGTATGACAAATGCGCATTATGTCGTGCGCTGTGCGTACTGTTAATGCCGGGCAGGGCTATGGGCTTGTTCACATTCTCTGCACAAGGGAAGGCATACTGTGATTCTCGGACTCTTAAGGGAAGAATGAAAGGGGTGGGGAGGAGGCCCCCGATTCAGACCTCAGGCTTCTTGCCTCTGTGCAAGGAGGGAAGAGGAAGGAAGAGAGGAGGAAAAAGATTTGAAAACCTACCACATGGCACATGGTATAATGCTTCCCTTACCCTCATTATTTTTGCTTAAACCTCATTACAGTGTTGGTGGTGCTTCTACAGAGCGAGACAAGGGGCTCAGGGAAGTTGTGTTTCCTGCCCAAGGCCATGCAGCTGGGAACTGTGGAACCGGGGCATGAAGCCAGGTTTGAGTTGAAGGATGAGCCCTCGCTTGTGCAGCACATCGACCTCTGCACAGCCAGGAGCTGGCCCTACAGCGAGGCTTCTGAGTGGCCTGGCCTGCCTCCCACGCACACCATGCCCATGGCTTTATCCAGCTGTCCTCCACCTTGCCTGACCTGCCGATCCAGCCGCCGTCAGAGCATCTTCTCCCCTGGGGTGAGCGCAGGGCCACCACTGCATCTAGACAGCCACTCTCAGACCACTCGGCACCAACCAGCCCTCACAGGGAGCATCCAGAGCACCCCACGTTACTGAGCAGACAGCTTTGCGCGCTCCTTGGCTCAGAATCCTGTCAGATGACTTGTTAAAAATACCGTCTCTGGGCCTCACATGACACCTACTAAACGAGAAATTGGATTTTTAAATGTTTTCCCTCCAGAATTATTCACCATTGTCCCTGCCGAGATGTGCTAGATATTCAGTGGAATCCGTGCTTGGGCCCCAAGCCAGGCTCTTGGGTGTCTGTGGGTGTTGATGCCGTCAGCAGTGGTGATGGTGTGTGTGTGTGTGTGTGTGTTCAGGCACACACATGCATGCTCTTCTGGCACGCTCTATAGGAACACTCAAGATGGATTCCTTAAAAATTAACTCCATAAAGGATATTTATGGATAGTGAATACAACATTATTCCTATTTCTCATGTAACAGGTTAATTAGGCATGTAGATGAGATGGGAAATTTAATTCTTATTCATAAACCTATTGATTTACAGGATGACTAGGATTCAGAAAACTTTTGAGGGACCAGTCTTAGCTCCAAACCACCACCTCTGTATTGCCACCCCTCAGACACACACCAGAGCAAGGGTTAAGGAGCAGGCTGTGTCCGGCCACAGCAGCTAGCCAACACTGTTCTCTCTCTGACTTCACTTGCATTCCAGATATGTACAATTGTTACCAAATAGCCTGGACTCCTGGCCACAATCATTCAGGTGGATTTTCGTTGTATACTTGCTATGTCGGACATAGCTCTAACTCAAACACATCATGGGTCAAGTCCCAACTAGAGTTCTTCTTAGAAATAACCAGTTTACAACCTTTAGCCCTTAAGGTATGTTTCTTCAGTTTAGAGAACCATTTGGGGCTCCTGTGGGCACCTGGTGGGCATATCCCTTGTACTCTCATATTTTTAAATATATTTTTATTGATTTCAGAGAGGAGGGGAGTAGGAGAGAGAGATAGACACATCAATGATGAGAGAGAATCATTGATCGGCTGCCTCTTGCACACCCCTTACTGGAGAACGAGCTTGAAACCCAGGCAGGTGCCCTGACCAGGAAGGGAACCATGACCTCCTGATTCGCAGGTCAACGCTCAACCGCTGAGTCACGCCAGCCAGGCAGTACTGTACTATCTTTGATCCACTCCAGTGGTCGGCAAACTCATTAGTCAACAGAGCCAAATATCAACAGTACAACGATTGAAATTTCTTTTGAGAGCCAAATTTTTTAAACTTAAACTATATAGGTAGGTACATTGTTATTCACTTAATTAGGGTACTCCTAAGGTTTAGGAAGAGCCACACCCAAGGGGCCAAAGAGCCACGTGTGGCTCGCGAGCCGCAGTTTGCCAACTACGGCCTAGGCCGTAGGTAAACTTCTGTGGGCTAGCCTGGGCACTCTGGCCTTGTCTGTATGCTTGCTTTTATGAGGAAGCACACTGTATGCCAAAAGATCTTAAAGACAAACTTCTGGCCACTCACTGGGCTCCTAGGTTGGGCTTCGAGGGGTTGTAGCAGACGTACTGGGGTGTTGGGAGCCTTCTAGGGGTTGTAGCGGGCGTACTGGGGTGTTGGGAGCTTTCTAGGGGTTGTAGCAGACGTACTGGGGTGTTGGGAGCCTTCTAGGGGTTGTAGCAGACGTACTGGGGTGTTGGGAGCCTTCTAGGGGTTGTAGCAGACGTACTGGGGTGTTGGGAGCACAGGCCCACTGAGCTGGATGGAGGCAGCGCTAGCTGAGAGCTATAAATAGCGTGCCAAGCGACCCTCCGAGCTCCTCCGTCCCTGGGGCAGCCCCGACAGCTTTCTCTTTGGCTACGTGAAAGCTGCTGGAAGGACTGCTTTCCCCAGAGCTTTCCTGCCGCCCTGAGCATGTCGAGGGACTTCGCTGCTTCTAATTATCTCCCTTTATGTTCAGGCCCAGACTTGTTAATACAATAAACCAGTGTTTCCAGGATGCGCTCACCACGCAGAAACCTCTCAAGGTGTTTTACAAGCAGAAGAGCTTGTTCAATCAAATCAAATTCCAATGAACAATTAACAGCGGTGTCGGGGAAGCGGTATCGCGGTCCAGCCAGGGCCCCCGAGAGAGCGGTGTTCCCTCCAAGCGGCAGCGGTCCAGCTCCTGCCCACAGTATTATTTTTAAATCGACTGGGCAGAACAATCTTTGCCTGAGGTCAAGGTCCCAGAATATCAATAGTGAGAAGATGTTACAGATCATTGCAGCTGAACCGGGTTGTTTCAGATGGGGAAACTGAGGTCTAGAGAGAAGGGGTGATCCTGCCTCACACAACATCAAGAATCCAAGCTCCTGGGGACGGTCCCAAGAGCCCCTGTCATTGGCACATGACCCCCATCTGGCTGCTTTCCAACACCTATGAACACTGTCTCTGCTTTCCACTTACAGTTGATTGAATGGTAGCCCCTCCAAAGACTTGTCATTTGGAACCTCAGACTGTAACTTTTTTGGGAAAAGGGTCTTTGCAGATGTCTTTAACTTCAGGATCTCAAGATGAGAGCAGCCTTGATTTAGGACAGACCCTAATTCCAACGAGTTGGGCCCTCATAAGAGACATAAAAAAGGGAGACTTCAGACATTCAGAGGAGAAACCCACGTGAAGACAGTGGTGGAGATTGGGGTGATGCATCGATAAGCCAGGAAGTGCCAAGGACTCTCATCAGCCACCATAGCCATCAGCCACCAGAAGGTAGGAGAGAAGCATGGAACAGATTCTCCCTCAGAGTTTCCAGAAGAAAGCCACCTGCCAACACCTTGATGTTGGACTCTGGCCTCTAGAATGTGAGAGAACACACTTCTGTTGCTTTAGGCCAGCATGTTTGAGGCCATTTGTTACAGCAGCCACAGGAAACTAATACCCGCTTCTTGGTGGAAAGTCCTTGTTCACCCCCTCCACGTGGTGGGGACCCGCTCTGCATTTAAGGCTCATCTCTAATACTCCTGCCAGCCTATGTGTGAGCCTTTCTAACTCAGCCTCCAGCTAGGATCAATCCCAACTTCCTTGGTGTCCCTAAGTGAATTTACCCATAAAGTTCACCTCAGCGTCTGCTATTAATTATTTTAATTACTTGTCCCTTTCCCCTATCACATTCTAGGTTCATCAACAGCTGTGATTTCCAACCTTTTGAATTTCATGGCGCCCACATGCTAATTACTAAAATTCAGCAGCACACAAAAATATTCTTTTGCCTATTTGACAAAAAAATAGGTATACTTTCGATTCACTCACATTGGACAACTATTGTTGTGTTGGCTGTGTCACTTTTTTATTTGACAATCTGAGGGGAATGAAGTAAGATATTGCCTGTTTTAAGAATTCTTATGGCATATCGGTTAAAAATCACACTAATCTAGTTAACAAAGTTATACAGGTTTTAAGTGCACAATTCCACAACACATCATCTGTACCCACACCTCAATAAAGGCAATGAAGGAAAAGGAAAAGAAAATCACTGACCTGGAGCATAAACCAGTGATTCCTTTGGGCCCCAGAACCAATCTCGCCCATACAAGTGTTCAGAAATGCCTGCAGAACTACTGTGAGCATAAATGAATGATTTCATTCTTGTTCTCTTCCTTCCCAATGATAGAAACCCATACCCATGCATCTCCATGCCTGTACTAACCTTCCCCCCTTTCCCTAACTTGAAGTCTATTCAATCATAAACTTAAGAGATTTCAGGTCCAGACATGAAGCAGTACAATGTATACAGCAAGCTTTGGGGTCAAACCTACCCAGGTGTGTGCCCTGTTTCTACCACTTCTGAGTAAGTAACGGAACCTCTCTGCCCTTCAGAGCCCTCATCTTTGGAATGTGAGTAAAAGCACAGCCGATGCGGCTCAATGGTTGAACATCGATCCAGGAACCAAGAGGTCACGGTTCCATTCCCAGTCAGGGCACATGCCCGGGTTGCAGGCTCAATCCCCAGTAGAGGCAGGCGGTGCAAGAGGCAGCCAATAGATGATGTAGCTCTCTCATCGATGTTTCTCTCTCTCTATCCCTCTCGCTGCATCTCTCTCTAGCATTTAACAGAATAAAATGTGAGTAAAAGATTAAATGAGTTCATGTAATTTGTCCGGACAATAACTCCTTTCACACAATGACACTACACACCCATTTTACAGATTAAGACCTGGAACCTAAAGGAAGTGAACTGTTCAGGGTGCCACAGGCAGGAAGTGCCGCTGCCGGCCTTGGACTTACATCCAAGAGTCCAATATGGAACTCTTGTCCAATATATCATATAGAACCCCAGGGACTCTACCGCCCCAACAAGCTTCCCCCAATCCGTTGGCTGAGTGATAAAAACACTGTCTATCATTCCCAAGAATGAGGCTCCCCGGCACAGCACACATCCTTGAATTAATTGTGTTTGGTCTCCAGGCTCCTTGGGACTCCTCTAGATCTGCATGTAACGCAGTCTCTCGAGTCTCTCAGCAGGTTTGAGACACTGTGAATCGTGATGCTGGGCGTAGGAAAACAAATGCCTTCTGTGCAAACCATCGTCTTTCAATTACAGATCATTCTATTTGTAAGCCCTTTCCCTTGGATACAGGCATCACGAAGTCTGGCGCTCCTCAGAATAGAGGAGAAAAGAGAGAGGGGGCGGGGGGAGAGGAAGAGAAGGGTGGAGAGGGAGACAGGGAGTGGGGTGCAGAGAGAGATAATGGAATCCCCACCGTGGACAGATGCTCAGAGCTCACCTGGTTCAGAGCCCTGGGAGCACTGTCCGGGGGCCCGGTCCTCATGGTTACAGACTGGCACCCAGGGAATTGAAAGTGGCTCCCAAGTTGTGAAATATGGTGACACAGATACCATCCAAGTACTTTTTTTAACAGTGGATGAACCTAAGGTACCGAAGTTAGATAGCTTCACCAGCCACTCAGCAAGGTGGAGGCAGAACCAGGAACTCTGGCTTCTAATTCAGTGCCCTGTCGCCTCCAGGGGGTTAGGGATCCCAATGAAAACCTGGAGGTGTGGACAAAAGGAATTTTGCAGGGAAAGCAAAACAGAGTTTTTGAGGGGAAATGAGAGAAGACAGGACTAGAGAGATGGACATAGGAAGAGAAGACGTCTACAAAGGAGAAAGAGAGAGAAGGGGAACAGGAAGACAGCAGCAAGGAAGGTGTGAGAACCACGCAAGGACAAAGACACTAATTACAGTGCAGCAATTAGTCAAAGAAGAGAGGGGACCACAGGGATAAAAACACTGGGTTAGGGGACTGTGTAGTCACTCTCTGATGAGGGTGCCTGAACGCATCCCCACGGCTTCTACCTGTAAACTGCTTGCTCCTTACCCAGGTCCCCAGCCTTCTGTGCCTGGGCCTGGCTGACCTTTGCCACCAAGCCCCGCTTCCTGCCTCCAGGAGTGCCTACCGCCTGGACTGGCGTTTTCCTTCACTCCACTCCTGGGCATTGCTAGGTTCATCTCCCCTAAGGCTTTAAGATCCTCTCCTTCAGGAAATCCTCCTCTCCCCTCTTCCTACTGTCCACCCTCCGTTCCAGACAGGGTTGGAAGGCTCTTCCCAGTATTGCAAAGACACTCCATTGTGTATTATTTATCACACTGAACTTGAAATCTGTTTTAATGTGCCCTTCTTTCCCCCAGTGGACTGTACATTTCCAGGGCCATGAACTAGGCTTGATTCATATTATATCTCCAGCACCTACCACGCGGGGAAACATGTATTCCACACCCAATGCACGACTGATGAACACAGGACTGATGGGTGCATGATGGACAAACCTCTCCTCCTCTCAGAGGAGTAAAAAAATTATGTCTACAACCACTGGGGGGCGCTCCTGGGTAACTACAGCAATAGACCCTGGGGGAGCGGATGGAACAGAGTTTCTCTATACCAAACACCTCCGCAAAACACAGGAGGCAAGAGCAATTGGAAACTGGAGAGATCCTTCCAGACATGACCGGGTGAGGCTGAGAATGGAACAGAGCCTGCCGTGGTGGATTAAAGACCACAGTGAAAGTCAGAAGCATTGAACTTCAGTCTGTGGGACTGGTTGGCTCTGTGGCCTGGGGAAGTCATTTCTCATTCCATTTACACAAGCAAGCCCAGGTGGTGGCCTTTGTTATCACTGCCCCTCCCCTGCCAGGAATGGCAGGCTGAATGAGCCATAAAGCATTCTGATCTATTAGGGGAAAATGCAAGGAGTGAGGGTATCTCGGCTTCTTGTTCTAAATGGGCAGCATTGATTGCATCCCTACCAGGTCAACCACAACTTCAGACACTGGCAGTACAGGTGCGAGCAAGTCTCCGGCCCTGGTTTCTGGTTCTCTAGAGGGAAGCAGACATACAGGACCACCCATGCTTTTAAAAAGGAGACAAAGACTCGGCGATGAGGGAGCTATAGGTAACATGCCACGGTGACACTCTGTCTGGAGTGATCAGCCTCAGAAAAGTGGTGGCACGAATCGCAACCAGACCTAGAAGGACGGGCAGGTTCCACTAGGCAGAGTGAGCAGACACTAGCATGTGACGATGTGCAGGGTGCGCCTGTGGGTTTGTGAGCAGAAGAGGGAACGAAAGTCAAGGTGAGAGAGGCAGGCGCATATGAGCTGCATGGAACAGCAGCAGGAACAGAAGAGGCAGCAGCGGCAGGAGGAAATGGTGGCAGCTATTAGGGGCCACGGTGGCAGCTGCCCTGAGGGACCAGAGTCCAAAACTGTGCTGAGGGCTGTGTACCCAATGCCTCATCGAGCTCTAAGTAATTCCATTCACACACCCGCATGTATGCATATATGTGTACATATATGCAAATATGTATATGCATGTGTATATCTAGCAATAGGTTACTTTTATTTCTACTTCATAAGTGAAGAACATGAAACACAGAGAGTTTAAGTTATGTGTCCAAGGCAAGTACACAGTGAAGCCAGAATCTACACTCAGGTCTGTCCCTCTCAAAGGCAGTTGTTTCCAAATGCTACGCCACAGCTCGCCACACATCAGGCTAAGAGGGGGAGGATTTATCACTGACTGATAAGGAGCCATGCAAGGTGTCTGCGGGAGAAAGAGGGTCCAGCGGTCCCTTCCAGAAGATGACACCAGCGTCCCTCGTACCCCATCAGCTCTGGGTGAGTCCTGCCCTCCTAGGCCTGAGGAAGCCCCTGCTGGGGTGAGTGGGACAGACAGGGTCCGCCTGCAGCAATCCCAAGTCTCCAGGACTAGCACAGCGCGGGCCCAGCCCCTCTGGGCAAGCTCCCGCCTCCCCTGGGCCCAGGAATGATTCATCAGAGCAGCCTCAGCGCCTGGGCTGGCCCAGCAGCCTGTGATCCAAGGCTGGCGGCCAGGCTGGGGTTTTTAATTAGCTGAGAGAGGAAGAGTCAAGCCCTCTCCCATGGAGAGAAGGAGAGACACCCAGCAGGCTCATAAATCCTGAACCAGGGATCCACAGCCCTGAGAGGGCCCTGGAGAGGGGGGAGGAGCAGGCAGTTTATCTTTTCTGTTTTTTCTTTTTCATGGTCTCCCTTGCTTTCTGGTCCAGGAGAAAAGATAGGAATCTACACCGCCTTTTACACAGGAATTCCCCCCACCCCCCCGCAACCCCCTGGGATGCCCCAGTTTCCAGCCTAGCTATGCGACCAAAAGTTGGGGAACCTCATTTCCAGTGTCACCTCCACTACCATGTTAAGGTGCAATTTGAGGCAAAATTACAACACAAAAGCTGGCAGGCTTTGGAGTTAGACATGAGTTAAATTTCTACTCTCTGATCCTTACTAAACCTGTGACTTGGGCAAGCTGCTTCCCTCTCTGTGCCTCAGTTTCCTCATCTGTCAAATCAGGATAAGACCTTGTGTCGCAAGGATTAAACGTGAGAACCTACATGAAGCGCCTCACCCATAATGGCTGCTCAATGTCTATCAGCTATTTTTAACTAAGCCCATCCGGGCCATAGTTTCCCCATGTGTAACATGCAAAGTTGTGCTACATGATTTATAAGAGCTGATTTCCTCTGGGTATTTTAAACTGGATATGAGAAGGTGGGTGTGGGGAGAAACAATAATATTTCTACATCCAAATCTGAGGTGGGGGGTGCTCACTTAGGAAGGAGGTTGCAACTTTGCTCTTTGTAGGGGCCCAGCAGGCAGGATGAGCTAAGGCAGGATAAACACCTTCAGGGATGCATACTGCATGCCAGGGTAGGCAAGGCGATTCTGAGGGTCAGAGCTATCGGCTGCCTAGGTCAGTGATGGCGAACCTATGACACGAGTGTCAGAGGTGACACGCAAACTCATTTTTTTGGTTGATTTTTCTTTGTTAAATGGCATTTAAATATATAAAATAAATATCAAAAATATAAATCTTTGTTTTACTATGGTTGAAAATATCAAAAAAATGTCTATATGTGACACGGCACCAGAGTTAAGTTAGGGTTTTTCAAAATGCTGACACGCCGAGCTCAAAAGGTTTGCCATCACTGGCCTAGGTAGTAAATGAGCTCCCCATCACTGAAGGAAAGCAAGCAAAACTTGGACAATGGTCTGGGGCAGATGCTCTGAAAGAAATTTAAACATTGGATGGGACGCCAGAGTTTTTCCTGTAAGGATCTTAAGTGCTGAAAATATCATGGCATAATGCTCAGGGGTGTTAATCACTTACATAGTCTCTCACTTGATTCTCACACCAGAGAGGTAGGGGGAATTACCAGCCCTACCTTACAGACAGGACACTCAGGATGCAGTTGCAAGCTCAAGGCTGCACCCAGACAGCAGCAGGCAGAGCAAGGACAGGAGCCCCGGTGACTAACTCTTAATTCCTTTTCTTTGTTACACAGCTGACCTCCCATCTCTGATCCCACACCTGGTGGCAGAGCCTCAGCCTGACTCATACTGATTGCAGCTGTCCTCTCCCCCCGCCCCTCCCCCCGAGCCCTCCTCTGTCCCCTGCCTGATCCCCCACATGTATTTACGCTGGGCTGCCTGGTAACAAGCTTCTGGGCTCCTTACCATGCGCAAGGCGACAGCAGGGCGATTAGTGAAATTTGTTACCCATGCGTCTCCGAACAAAATTAAATTAAAAGTGCAGCTTCGCTGTCAAGATAAGGGCCAAGCCGCTGAGATAATTTTTCACTCTCAAACACTCAATTACCCAGTGAGGCTGGATCAGATACAATCAAAGGGGAGAAAAAGAAGAGAAAGGAGAGAGAGAGAAAGGAGAGAGAGAGAAAGGAGAGAGAGAGAGAGAGAGAGAGAGAGAGAGAGAGAGAGAGAGAGAGAGAGAAGAGAGAAGAGAGAAGAGAGAACCTCCAGAAACAGATGTTAAAGAGGCTGTTGCTATGGTGATGGGGGGGCTGGACCACAGGAGGCAGGTAGGTGGGTGTGGCCTGTGTCTATATCTATAATAATAAAAAAAAACAATGCTCTTTCTCCCCACTGCTCCTGTCTTGGGCCAGATGGTGTCATTTTTCACCTGAATTATTACATCAGTCTCCCAACTGGTCTCCCTCACCCCATCTTGTCCGCCTCCATCCAGACTCCCATGAAAGCTCGAGTGACTTTTCTACCACAGAAATCCGAAAGCATCCCTTCTTTGCTGAAACCCTTCGGTGGCTTCTCACTGTCATCATGATGGAGTCCAAATCACTTAGCCAGTGTCACCTCCGGCTCTCTGCTCCTCAGATTTTATGTTTCAATGAAATGAACTAGACTAGAATCCCTCCCTCCCTACCTCCATCCGTCCTTCCCTTCCTCCATCGATAGGAATTATTTTGGGGTCCCACAATATACCAGGCATTGTGCTTGGTCTCACTCTATTCACAGTCCCCTCTGTCTCAGAAAAGGTCCTCCCACTTTCTTCCCCTCAACAATCCCACCTTGTTCTTCAAAGCTCAGCCTGCATATTTCCTGGGCCACTCACTATGCCTACCACCATTCCATCAAGCTGGTCAGGTGCTCTTCCTTAGTGCCCACACGGAATTTACTACCACCCCTAGCGCAGCCCTTTTCACCCTCTACTGTAGTTGCCCATTGAGTGTCTTCCCCCACCACACTGTGGGACCCTCCAGGGCAGCGCTGTGCCTCAGGTACGTCTGTATTCCCAGGGCCCGCACAGCAGGCTTCCAGGCAGAGTCCTGCGAACTGAAATTGCCTTGGACGGAAAGGGTGGGGCGCCTGCTGAGATCCCTCTTCTCCCGCCTCCAGTTCTCTCTCCACCAGGATTTCGTGAGGCACCTGTTTCACCATTCGCCTCCTCTGGAGAGCCGCCCGTGATTGATGAGCCTACATATCCCAAGACGTGCACTCCAAAGTGCTCAGCAATTAGCACACGGCGTGCACTATGTTATCTTACTGCTCTGTGTGTTCTTTAAGTACCTTGCAATTAGAATCACAGAATTGCAGGACCAAGAAGGACACTGTAGAATTATCATCCATTGCACTGGGGAGGCCACCGAATTTGATTGCTCTGGTATTCTCCATTTTTCCCACTCCCTCTACTCGTTTGAAAATGCCTTGAGGGTAGGGGCCATGGGTCTTATCCATCTTGTGTATTTTCCTAGGGCAGCAATGCTCAACCATGGCTGCACCGGGAGAGCTTATAAAAAAAATGAAGATGCCCAGGCTCTACCCCAAACTTGTTACATCAAACTATGGGTTGAGGTCCAAGGGTAGGCATTTATTAAAATAGCCCGAGCATGTTTACTATGTATATACAGTTGGGGACCGCCCTAAATGGGAAAAGTAACCTTTACTCAAAACATGACTCAAGGACCAAGTATAATAAGGTCATTTTCCTGGCTCAGGATCCTTTCCACCTCGATACTTAGTTATGATTCTTCCTCATCCTTTCTTTTGTTTTTCCCACGGGAGGTGAAGATGAAACCCGTTCATGCCTCCAGGGATCCCAAGACCGACACAATGGTTTGAATGAATAATGGATGGACAACATTTTTCAAGATTTCAAATCAATTTAAAGACATACCCCATCTTTAAGGTAATCTGACTTAGCTACTGAGACAACGGTCTCCCTGTGTATACAGTGAAGTTTCAGGACTGGATGCTACTGTGTATTCATCACTTACTGCCTCCCAGGAACTGTGCTAAAGGCGGTACTTGTTTTATTTCAACCTCAAAACCACTCTTAGGAGAAGGAACTATCCGTATACCCCTACACAGCGAAGGGAAGCAGAGGCCAGGAGGTTAGAGTGATCTTCCCAAGATCATTCTGCCCAGGCTCCTAACTAGCTGTGTTTGGCCACAAAGACCACAGAGACTGTACGCTGGGCTACCTCCAGTAAACCCACCCACCTGAAACCCATTTTGGGAATAGGCAGGGTGTTGATGACTGACAGAAGGATAAACAAACACACACATATATAACTATCATGATCTGCCCACATATGCTGTTTAAATAAATTGCTCTGTTTGTCCTCAAAAGTACTCATTGGGGCATTTAAGTTCAACCCTTCTTAAAAAACCATTCTTCACAGTTATTTGGCTGCATAATATTCCATCAGATTTATGCATTGTAATTTACTTAAGTCAGTCTCCTATTATTGGACATTTAGGCTCATTCTAATTTTTTTCCATGAATCTGATTATGCTATAATGACTATCATCAGGTTTAGAGTGTCATGAAAGGTGGTTCGTGTCACGGAAAAAACTACGGTCGTGACATAACAAAGTACACATGTGAGTGGTGCCTACAGTTGTGTTGATGGGAAAGTGTATGTAAATGAGGGCGGGGGGAAATTCAATGAACTGTTTGGTCTACAAGGATCTTGTTTGCTTCTTTTTTCTATTGTCTTCTAGCAGTATTATCGCATCATTTTATTTTGGTGAAAACAATACACATGCCGCCCCCAAAACGGTGGCAACCCTTCAGTTCCCTGGAGGGCCTGAGAGTGGAGAGATGAGCTTAGCAGTCATTGGTCTGAACTTCTTCACAGACAACGATGAGAGAAGCTGCGTAAAGGCTGGACCCATGTCTTGTTCACCCCTGATTCCCTAGCGAGGCCCACTGTCCCTGGGATCTACAATGTGTCAAATGACTAAAAGCACCCATTTCAGAGGTGCAAGAGCCTTGGGTGCATTGTATTCAAACACTGCGTCCCGAATGAATGGACAGAGGGCCAAAGAGGCTTGCCCAGGACTCCCCAGCATTGGACTGCAAGAGCCATAGTTGGCCCCATATTTTCTAAAATCTACTCCATTTAGAGGAGGAAGGTGGTTAGCAAATTGGCTCAGTGGGAACCACGAGGGAGAACCAGAGTCCGACTCAGAATGGGTTTGCCTCAGTGACTCTGGGCCCTGCACACAGCCACGCCTGTTGGGTTAGCAACATAGCTTTTCTGAGTCTCTACGTGCAGCAGCCTCTTGGCTGGTCCCACGACAAAGGCTGCTGAACTGTGGCCTCTGCTTCCGTCCATGGAGAACCAGGTGGTTTGACTGAGATGTTGAGAGAAGGACATTGGCAACCTAGAACCCATCACATTTTCAGCCTCTCCGTTATCCTCTCCTAAGGATAATCCCTTCTTTTCATACTGTTATTTACCTCCCTGTGGGAGATCGAGTTTTAAAATGGACCCCAAGAGCCCCATCTACCTCCCCAACCCTGTATAGGCCTCTCCTCGTGAATATGGGTGGAGGTATAAAAATGATGGGATATTTCTCTGCGATTAAGATATGTTCTATGACGGCGATGAAGGGATTTTCCAGGTGTAATTACAGTCCCAAACCAGTTGACTGTGAGTTAAACGTACGTGAATGTGTCTGGATAGGTTTGGCCATACCCAGAGAGCCCTTCAAAGAGCCTGGGGTTTTGCGGGAAGAGTCAAAGTGTAGCAGATGCTCTCCCGCTGGCCTTGGAGAAGCAGGGGCCATGCTGTGCACTCCCTGGGGAGGGTCCCTGAGCCAGGGCCTGAGAGTGGCCTGTAGAGGGTGGGCGTGGCCCCAGGCTGACAGCAGCAGGAACCAGGCACGCTGTCACCTGTCACGCAGCTACAAGAAATGAATTCCGTCAATGACCCGTCCTGCCTTTGGAAGAGGGACCCAAACCTCATCTGAGATGAAGCACCCACATGACTCTATTTGAGACGTGGGTGGTCACAATCTCTCCGTGTAGGGAAAAGGGGGAGATATCCTGCGAAGCCTCCTTGAAAAACAAGAAAGCGAGAAAGACCGATTATTCCTTCTCGCTAGTGTAAGCAACTAAAAACGACATGTTTGCTTTATCGCCTTTGGTCTCCCATTTGATTCCTGACAGCCGTCTCCCTCCCTTCCAGGCCCGGCTGTCAGGTGCAGAGCTGGTTTCATCTCAAAGGAGGAAGAGAGAGAAAAACAACTGAAACAATGTTTCAGAGGCCGCACAGGCCTGGGAGGGGGTTTCTGAAGTTGTCTGGCTCCCTCACTGCCTCCAAGGAACCCTCATTTGCCCAGACGGCTTGATGTTTCTGCAGGTTGGGGAGAGAGAGTCTGGAAGGGACCTTTAAGAGAAAAAAAGACACAAAAAAAACCCATAACAACAAAAGCCAATGTCTGTATCCTCTGAGGTTTGAAAGGGAGAAAAGAGACATCAGACAGAAGCTTTTTTTTTTTTCTTGCCCAATACAATTTATGAATACATAATTTTCTCTTCTCTAATAGCTCATTAAATAGGGCCAAATGCAGGCAGAGATCAAAGCTGGGTTTCTGCATTTTACTGTTCTTTCTGCAAGAGAAATCCAAATTCCAGCCTCATCTCCTCATGCGGGAAACCAGAATCTCCCCAAAAAGCTACTGGAACCTTCGAGAGGAACGCATTCACCTGCTGCAAATCACCAAAAGCTAATGAATGACGGGGGCAAGAGTCCTGATAAAGAGGGAAGGAGTGGAGATCGATGTCTTCGGTGTGTGCTCCTCTGAGCAGCGGGTCCCAGGGGTCTGTCCTACAGCCGGGCAGAGGGAGGCTGCAGACGCACCCGTGAAAGAGGCTGTCCTCAGGCCGGACCCAGAATGGAGGAAGGAAAAGCCATCCCAGAATGCCTCCGAGAGGCCCCGCCCACCAAATTCATGCTCTTAGTGAAAATGAGAATGTCTACTTTTTTCTTCTCCCGCACCCCCCGGAACCAAGACGGATCTGCAGGCCAGCACGTTGGGAAAGGGCCATGGATCCGTGCCTGGCCCAGGCTTAACGTGGCGGGTTACCACTTAGTGAACAGTGATCACATGGCAGGCACACCGCCTACACATGTCCTCAGCATACGTTATCTTCTTTAACCTTCTCAGTGGGACTGAGGAGGAGTAGCAGGACTGATGCCAGGATGTGTCCTCCTTTACCCAGGAGAAACAGGCTCAGAGAAGGTGTCTTGCCCTAAGCCACACAGCTTGGAAATAGCAAAGCGAAGATGGGGACCTCTGTCTGCTGATTCTGAAGCCTGTAAGCAACCTAGAAGGACCCCCGATTACTTAAGGTTTCGCGTGAAAATAAGTTCAAACTTATAGTAAAGCTTCAGGGATAAGAGGAGCACAAAGCACAGCCATGCATTGTTCTTGCCCAGACTCACCTATTGTGAACAAGAAAGGCAACCGTTTAATCTTGGGGAATATGCTTCCCTTCTCTGAGCCTTGGGTTCCATGTGCATGAAACAGAAGAGTGGATGGACTCTCTATGGGTAGGACTGAAAACACCCTGTGTTCTGATGAGAAGTGATGGATGCAGGAGGGGCTCCTGCCTATTTCTCCAGCCCACCTGCCACCATTCCTGAAACCACAGACATGGATGCTGCTCAGTTCCTGGCATCCGGCCCATCCCCTAGCCAGTGAGTGCAGCTCTGTCCGCACCCATGGCAGGTGCTGCTCTGCTGGGGTCCAGCCATCGTCCCTTCGCCCCCCGCCCCCACCCCTACTTCCTGGAGTTCCCGCTCCATCTCTGCATTCTCAGCTTACCTTTCAGAACAGTCTCCTACCCTCCATCCCCAAAGGCCTCCTTTGCCGCAGATGTGGCTTGAACATTCCCTCACCTGTTCTTTTCCTTCTAAATAGGATTCATTTACGTGTGCATGCATGCGTGCGTGTGCGTGTGCACGTGTTTTGTCAGGGGAGAATAAAAAAGAAAAAATGTGCACATCATTACAAAGGAGCACGGCATTCTGTTTACGATTCAAGAGTTCTGATCATGGTAGAAAAATCTCAGCTTAAGAAATGCCAAATTAAAACAAGCACCCAAAACAAATAAGCTGAACAAGGAACACTCATGCCCTGGTTCTCTCTGCTGATGAACTAATAATTAGGAAAGCTTCGAGGAAAGTACATAGGATTAGGAATCAGAAAACCTGGGTTCCTAGAACTGGCAAAGCAGTCAGTGGCTGAGAAGAGTGAGGACCAGAGAGGGAGGGAGCTAGCCTAAGGCCACACAGCCGCCTGCAGAGCTGGGCCAGGAGGCCCCTGCTGGTGCCTGCGCTGCTGGAGTCACCCAGCAGTGGTGCCTGCTCTGTCTCCTGCTCAGCACTGTGCCAGGGGCAGGCCATGCTGTCTGCACTTTTCACGGGGACCTTCAATTACGCACTATCCTATCCTTTTCAGCATCGCTTACCTGGGTGAGCCGCAGCTCCCCCGGCCCCCTTTCCCACCATGCCCCGCATCATGCTTAGAAGGCATTTATTCCATAAATCTAGGTTAGACTAGAATGAGCTTCAGACTTGATGACATGAGGCAGAAATATCCTTGTCTGACAGAGAGAAAAGCTCAGGCTCCAAGGAAGCACGTTTGCCAAGCAAGGGTCTCTGAGTGAGTCACGGTTGGGGCTACAGACTTCAATACGCACCTCCCCCTCCTGGGCCCAGTGCTTCTGGCTGTCGAGTCATCTCTGGTTAAGAAAGGGTGAAACTCTGCCCACTGGGCACCTCCCTATCCAGCTACTTGATTGGTTGCTTTTGTAGAACAACATGAGAACCGGCAAATTCAAGCAAGTGATGGGTGCAATGGTTATTTACGTCACCAAACGGAGAAGTCTTTGCTTGACAAACAGGCTTCTTAGGCAGCAAGGACAGGTATGATATGAGACCAGATTCACTTCACAAATCATTGTGACATGTCGCCCATGCCCCCTGGACCAGTCCTACAGGTGAGGGCCACCTGTATGGCGTAAATGGATTATTTGGGCGCAGGTCAGCAAACTGTTGTATTGGTGTGTTTCGCTGTTGTTGTTGTTTGGCTTTTTGTTTTTTTTGTTTTAGGAATAAAGTGTCATTTGGACACACTATGTTCCTTCATTTGTGTGCTGTCTATGGCAGGTTTCAAGGTACAACAGCTGAGCAGAATAGGTCCAACAGTGACTACCTGGCCTGCAAAGCCAAGAAATGTCAGGTAATGGCCATTTACAGAAAAAGGCTGCTGATTCCTGCTTTAGAAAATCCCACCAGACACACACCTGGTCTCTGAGTCTCTGTTTCTCAGCCCCTTTGTCTCTGCCTTTACGCCCTCACCATGTTGATGGCCACAGTTCTTTGCTTGGGGATGGGGTTCTGCCTGGCCATACCAGACACTGCCGAATAACATACCCATTTTCCTTTCCAAGAGACTGAGGCCCAGAGGAGCCAGAGGTGATTCTCAGACTATACCAGGGGTGGGCAAACTTTTTGACTCGAGGGCCACAATGGGTTCTTAAACTGGACCGGAGGGCCGGAACAAAAGCATGGATGGAGTGTTTGTGTGAACTAATATAAATTCAAAGTAAACATCATTACATAAAAGGGTACGGTCTTTTTTTTTTTTTTAGTTTTATTGATTTCAAACGGACCGGATCCGGCCCGCGGGCCGTAGTTTGCCCACGGCTGGACTATACCATAAATCTCCTGTCCAGTGGATCTTATTGCCCCAAATCAAATTTTAGCTGATGCAGTTCAGAATATTTTCAAGGAAAGGGGAATTTCAGGAGGAAAGAACTAAATTTCTTGAGCACCTCTGGTTGAGTTCTGGAACCTTCCATCTCCACACAGGAGTACTCTGCGAGGTAGGTGTCAACAGCTCTATTTGATACAGAGGGAAGCTTCTGGATGCTAAAAGCCCAGCCATACACAGGAGATGAAGTAAAGTCAGGACTCACAGCCAGGTCCAGCTGAATGTAATGTCACTTCTAGCCCCATATGGGGCATGTTAAAAAGAGAGACCCAGGTAGGAAAAACCTGCTGGATGCTTTTTTCTCTTCTCCCATTTCATTGCTCTCTCTACCATCAGCACTAGGTATATCCACCCCTGCCAGGGAACCTCCTGGACTTGCTACATCTCTTCAAAGGTCACCCGCTCCAATGTGCTCCAAGCACCCAGGCAGAGTGGGTTTCTAGCATCAGTCCTCAGGCCCCCTCCCCCTGCCAGGAATGCCACCTGAAGGCTTTCTCTGGCATCGACCTTGAAGTGGAAGCATGAGCAGGCCTGAGGCCTCCGTGCTGCCCAGCAGGAGCAGGAGGGAGAAGGGAAAGGAGAGAGGACCACTCCCAGCAAGTGACAGTGGAGTGAGAGAAAACAAGGAGAAGCGCCACAAAAGCAACCTCCACCCTGAGCACTTGCAGCCATCCAGACACTGGGCCAGGCATGCCTGTCCTTCATTAATTCATTAACCATTCATTCATTCATTCAAAACAATGCATGCAGTTTCCACTCTCGACCCATCCGTGTGGCTGGTGCCCAGGATGGAAAGCTGGGCACAGAGGAAACTGCACCCATCCTTGTGAAGCGCCCAGGTCAGGGTGGTGTACAAACACAGCCCAGAGGACATATCTGCAAATGTAAAGTTACAGCGGCCATGAGGTCTACAGTGGGGAAGAACACAGGAACTGGAACAGAATAAACAGGGAAATGCGGTGTGGGGATGGCTTCCCGGAAGACATACCGTTTCCGTGGAGATGCCAGCGACTGGGAAGGAGGCAAAGGGCAGGGTAGTGTGCCAGGAAAGAACACTGGGGAGGTTCTGGCAGGACAGTGCCAGGGAGGAGGCCTGAGTGGGAGGAGTAACAGCCCTGGGCAGGTGGGCAGGCCGGACCCTCAGAGGTCTGTAGGTGGTAAGAAGGTCACATTCCCCCTTCTAAGCAGAGAAGCAACGGTAGGGATCCCGTTGTTACTGGGTTGGAAGATGGTTAAATGAGGCCATTGAGAAGGTGACGTTAGCAGTTTTTAAGCAAAGAACATAGGTGACAGGGACTAGGACGGCTACGATGGAAAAAGGAGTAACTTTTTACCGAGACTTATAGCTACAAAGGAGATGCCTGTGTTCCCATTCAATCCTCACAATTACCTTAGAGGGAGGTACTGCCACCCCATTTCAAAGACAAGAATACTGAGTATTGGCTCATGTACGTGGGTGGACAGCCACAGAGCCCTACCTGGGCCTAGGACACTTTCCAGCTTCAACTCTTCTGGGAAGCCCCCACATTTCTCTGGTGTCCCCCCATCTCTCTCTTTCCTCTCAAAGCTGGGACAGTGAGAATAACCCAGATAACATCCCAAAAAGTGTATCATAATCTTCCCCTGCACTGCTCAGCCCCCTGCAGGGCCCTCGGAACAAGGGATACTGAGGAGGAAGAGACAGATGTGGGGGGACCAGAGGTGGAGGGAGAGGGACTGTCACTCTGGACATATGTGGAGGGCGGAGATGAAGCAAGTGGCTCTGGCATTCAGCTGGCAAGAGGGCCGGAGGAAGGTGTGTGTGTGCCGGGGGGGGGGGGGGGGATGGCGAGGGGCAGGGGCACCACAGCCCTGGCATCCTCGCCATCCTGGAAACACTTCCCGGCCTTTGAGTGGGCGGAGGCACCGGGCCAAGTCACTTCCCTCACGTCCTGCGGTTTGCTTTTGCTTCGCTAAGTTTACCTCTGATTTACGAGGGGAACGCTCAATGATGGATGTGTTCCCAATTAGCTATAAATAGCCCAGTCCTGCAGAGGAGACCCACCACCTTGCCCAGCCGAATTCTGGCAGCAGTTTGGGGAGAGGGAGAAGACAGGTCAAGAATCATCCATCATCAACTTCTAAATCTCCAATGCCGCAGATACCAGCCAGCCCAGACATGGGGAGGAGGGGGAGGCAAGGCCACTGCTTCGAATGGCTGCAGAGGTGATGTGCCAACTCAGGCACCCCCACGCGGGGACCTTTCAGTGAAAGGCACCAGGAATAGTGAGATATAAAAAACGAGACGTGAACTGACATGAACAACATCTACTTCTTTGGCCCTTAATATATACCAGGCACCACAATACATTTTTTTTTAATATATCACAACCAAAATCCACCTTCAAGTTTCTGTGAGGCAGTTACGAGACCCATTTCACAGATAAGAAGACTGAGGTATAGGGAAGGAAGATAACTTGCTTAAGAGCAAAAGGAGCCCAGAGAAGCTGTGCCCTCTGTGCTCTTTGAACACAGGGGTGGAAAGCATGCAGGGTCATTGTGTGGGGAAGCCTCTTCCCAACCACAGGCACTTCCCCAGACCACTTCCTGGAGAGGCACGAGGACCACAGGCTGCCATGTGCCTTGATGAGCTGCCTTCCCGGTTGCCAGAGGACCCTGCTATTTTTTTTTATATAATATATTTTTATTGATTTCAGAGAGGAAAGGGGAGAGAGAGAGAGAAAGAGAAAGAGAGAGAGAGAGAGAGAGAGAGAGAGAGACATCAATGATGAGAGAGAATCATTGATTAGCTGCCTCCTGCATGCCTCCTAGAATCATTGATTGGCTGCCTCCTGCACGCCTCCTACTGGACATCGAGTCCACAACCTGGGCATGTGCCCCTGACTGGAATTGAACCCAGGAACCTATAGTCTGAAGGCCGATGCTCTATCCACTGAGCCAAACCAGCTAGGGCAGGACCCTGCTTCTTTTCAGGGCCTGCTCCAGGCCCATGGAGTTGCCCTTCGTCACCAGGATGCTGGCACCCCAGGTTCTTTTCTAGGAATGTGATCTTGAACGTGCTAATTTCTCATCCTTACAAAAACGCTCAGGGGTGAGGAATTGTATGCACAGGTACCTTCCTGAAATATGGTCTATTTTCCCTTCAGAGCAAATTTTATCCCCGAGAACGATGGACCTTGGCCCCTGGTGGCTTTAGCCCCGCCCCAGCGTGTTGATGTTTACATTGCGTGTCATTGTGAGCAACGATCATTCAGTGACACTAGTTTCACCCGCTGGAGGCACGGCCCACAGAGTCACAGGGTGGCGTGTTCACAGGGCCCAACTGTCCTTCTGGTCCTGGTGTCAGGTGAGTAGAATTTCCTGAATCAACGCTGGTTCTGTCCCATAGCCTCTGCCCATTGTATGGCTGAATACATTTCCTTCGGCCCTTTGATGGCGGAGAATCCTGCCTTACACCGTCAGCTGGCTCTGAGAACCACCAGGCAGTATGGCACAGGTTACCCTGCAGCGCTCTAACCTGCCTTTCAATAACTTTCCTCCTTCCTCTTCCCTTTCCATCTGATTCTCTTAGTTACTTCACTTCCTGTGCTGGATTTTCTTTAACTGTACAAACTTAAAAGAACCCACCCCTAAATCCTTAGGGCAGCGGTTCTCAACCTGTGGGTCGCGACCCCTTTGGCAGTCAAACGACCCTTTCACAGGGGTCGCCTAAGACCATCCTGCATATCAGATATTTACATGACGATTCATAACAGTAGCAACATTACAGTTATGAAGTAGCAACGAAAATAATTTTATGGTTGGGTCACAACATGAGGAACTGTATTTAAAGGGCCAGAAGGTTGAGAACCACTGCCTTAGAGGAATGAAGTGGGACAGAAAGCACACACAGGCTGAAGGGAGAGGGTATGGTGATGGCCACTCGCCTAGCCAGGGCTTCGCTGCTAAGCTCAGTGCCGACTGCACTGGGACCACAGGGTGAGGAAGACTCAGGGTCTGTCATGAAACACGAAATCCGCCGCCCAGGGTTTCCTCCTACGAAGTGGTCCTGGAACCTTCCCGAGGCCTCCGTTACCTTTGCTGCGGCGGCGGCTGCGGTACTGCTCCGTGTAGAAGGTCAGCTGCGTCTCGTCGTCTGCCTCTGACCCTGATGTCCCCTTGGTTCTCCCGAAGCTGATGCCCCCTGCGAGGAAGCACATCCATCAGTCATCGCGGCCTTGGCAGCTTCTTAGACCCTCCTCCTTCCCAAGATGGACAACCCCAGCCCGACTTCTTTCTGTAAGTCCCAGGGCACCCGGGGGTGGGCGTGGCTTAGGGAAGGAGCTGGGGTTCTAACCGGTGCCTTGGCAGCCCCAGGGTGGTGTGACCTTGAGGAAGCACAGGCTCCTTCTTGCTAAAACAGGGACAACAACTATTAACCTTGCAGGATTGCTTCGAGGATGAAAGGAGACAGGACAGGTGAAATGCCCGGTCCATGGTGGCTACTAAATAATTGAGAGCTATATTGGTTGCTTAAGTGCGATGAGCCTGCCTCCAAGAAACACTCCGGGCAACTTGATTTCACACACATTTCGGCCAAGTGCTTACTGTATACCAGGCCCAGAGCCAGACACTGGGCATACAGGGATACAACCGATCCTTGCCAACCAGGGGATCATAAGCTAGTCGTGGCGACAAACGGGGTCCCATGGTGCTTTTAACCTCACTCATGGCTATGCTTTCCACACAACAAGACCCTGGAACAAGGGGGAGAGCAACCCGTCACCGCACAGGTGACCTGGGAGTCTTTGTGGAGGAAGGGAGATGGAGTCGGGGCTGGAAGGATGGATGAGGCTGCGGTGGAAGGAAATGGAGTTCCAAGGAGAGGTAAGAGCTGGGGCAACCCTGGGTGGGGAGTGTGGGCAGGTGGCAGCCCCATCGGGTGAAGCACTGACTGGGAGGGACATGCTGCTAGAGGACACGTGGAAGGCCGTGGGTGTCACTGAGGATGGATGTCACAGAAGCTTCTGGAGCAGGAGGATGAGCTCACTGCTGTGCATACCAGGGAGGACATGATAGTGGCGCGCAGATCTGTGGCTTGCTCCCAATGCCTGTGTGGGTTTTCCACTTCCCATAGCTCCTGCTGCGAACCGGTGTAATGGTGCTATTGGCAGGAACTCACTCAGGCTTAGCTACATCCTAGGGATGCCTCCAGCAATCCACGTGTCCAAGCACATAGATGCCATGCCTCTGACTATCGTGGCTGCTTCTCCAGTTCCCCCTGCCCCATCCCCACCCATCTGACCCTCACCTCCCTCCTTAACTACCAAGGTACCATTTTCAGAAAGAAAACTGAGGCTCAGCGAGGCTGCCTCTACACCAAGCTGTCCAATAAAAATATCATGTGAGCCACACATGCAATGTTAATTGTTCTAGTAGCCACGTTAAAAGGGTAAAAGTAAACATTAGT
This sequence comes from Myotis myotis, assembly GCF_014108235.1. NCBI lineage: Eukaryota > Metazoa > Chordata > Mammalia > Chiroptera > Vespertilionidae > Myotis > Myotis myotis. The sequence continues at coordinate 10,763,747 of NW_023416316.1, forward strand.
TTTCAGAATATATCTATTAAACCCAATATACTAAGAGCATTGTCATTTTAACATGGAATTAATGTAAATTATGCTGAAATAGTTTATAGATTTTGCACAATAAGTCTTTAAAACCCAGTGTGTATTTTACACATAAGAATATCTCCGTAGAGAGTAGCCGGGTATCAGGTGCCCACCGTGGCGGGGAATGCGGGTCTGGAAGCACTCACACAGCCACTATTCCTGAGCGTAATTAAGGACCGGGATCTGGGCGCAGGAGAGAGATGAATAAGCCACGGGCCCCACGAAGGCATTGAATCATTTTTTAATGTGACTTGGAAGAAAAATGGTGCAGCTCGGATTCCATTAAAAGACAATGGCCATTGCTTCTGCCCTAAGGCACTTAGCCTCTAGCAGGTTTCTGCACTGGCTTCATCCATGAGCCCAAGAGGTCAAGCACGTCTGTGGGAAGGAATCAGGGCACTGAAGTCAGACCCCAGTTCTAATTCTTGGTCTCCCTCATTAGCTGAGTGGGCGTGGATAAGGCCCCTAACCTCTCCAAACTCATCTTTAAAAGAAGAGGGACACTAACTCTCAGCTCACGTGGATAGTATGAGGGAAGGTGCATGTGCTACATGTAACTAGTTGACACACAGACCACACATAGGGATGGTGAGGCACATTCATTTATTCGAGGTTTGCCCAAGTTTCTTAGGAGAGAAGAAGCACCGAGGGATGGGTGGTGACTCCCTGGCCTCTGTGACATCCTGGGGAGGTGGCAGCCACCCAGGACGTCTAGCCTCTGAGTGTCCATCTAACCTGAAGAGGCCACAGGCCAGGTACAGACTGACTTGGAGAGGATTCGGTCGAATGGGCCCCCTTGGCTAGCATTATAATATGAAATCGTTGACTTCATGACCTAAAGTACAGCCATTCATTACTCAGGGCTGCTCGCGTACTTCCATTTAGGAGCTGAGAGAATGTGAGAATGGCCAGAGACCGGCAGGAGGACAGAAGAGGAGCCACAAGGTCCCCTGCCCTGTTCCAGGAGCCCCTGGTTCTGCTGGTCCCGAATGAGAAGAGGTGGAGCCGTGAAGAAGATGGGCCAAGCACAGACCTCGGCGGGATGTGCACCGCTCTGGGCACTGCCTATGCAGTATCCCGTCCACACTCCGCAAGCGGCCCAAGAGGCAGGGACCGTCTCAGGTTTACGGAGGGCAATCCAACCTTCAGAGTTTCAATGCTGCGTATCAATGATCACACGTTACGAATGGCATCACCCTCAGATTTGAACGCAGCTTCCGTCTCATGGAAAACCCTCTGCTCTCATGAAAAGATTAGTCATTAGGGAAATGCAAATCCAAGCCAAAGGAAAACAACCGGTTCCTATCTACCAGGCTGACCACAATCAACCGAATGGGACAGAACAGGTGTCGGAATAGACGTAGAGAGACTGGACCCTCATACACTGCTGGTGGGAATGCAAGCTGAGGCAGCCACTGTGGAACATCGTTTGACATTTCCTCAAGAAGTTAAACACAGTTATCACATGACCAAGCCATTCTGCCCTAGGAATGGAAGGCAGGGCATTCCAATACACGACTGTTCACAGCAATACTATTTACAATAGCAAAAAGGTAGAAAAAAGACAAGCACTCCAATGTCCACCCACTGATAAAAGGATAACCGAATGTGGAGTATCTATATAATGGAATATTATTCAGCCCTTGAAAAGGGAATGCTGATATGGTATAATGTGGATAGACCTTGCAAACGTTCTGCTAAGTGGGAAAAAAAAAAGCCAGATTTAAAAGTTCATATGTCATACTATTCTGTTCATATAAAATATCCCAAACCAGTAAACTCATAGAGACAGAGAGCAATGGTGGCAGCCAGGGCTGGGCAGAGGGAGAAGAGAAATATGAAGTGATCATTAATGAGTCTGGAGTTTCCTTCGAGTGTAATGTAGATGTCTGGGTCTACCTAGAGGTGATAGTTGCATAAGCTTGTGAATCTACAATATGGCAATGAATTATACATTTTAAAATAGTTAATGGATAATGTTTTATGTGAATCTTAGCTCAATAAGTAAAATAATTTTTTAAAAAACAGACCCTCTGTTCTCTTTGTAACAGCACAAGACTGATGACAGAACTGTAGAATGATGGAATTGTGTGTGTGTGTGTGTGTGTGTGTGTGTGTGTGTGTGTGTGTGGCAGGGGTGGGGGAGGGGGGGAAGGGACACAGAGAGGAGGTATTCCAGAGCCACACTGAAAGGGGCCCAGCTCAGGCCCCGAGTCTTGACCCCATGTTTGAGAAAGCAGTGGGTGACCCTTTCGTTTGTCTTGGACCCACTGGTCATCTAAAAAAAATAATAATACCTCACTCATTTGCTTGTTCATTCATTTAACAATTATCAACACTGTTCTAGACATTGAGAATAGGGCGGCGAACAGCAGTCAAAGACTTCCTGACTTCCTGGAACTTCCTTTCTGATGAGGAAGCAATTAAGATACTCCGGGCATGATGCTAAGCCCTTCACAGGGGAATTCTCTCAATTTTACTGATAAATAAATGAAGATATTCAGAGGCGTTTAGAGCCTCCCAGAGATGACACAAACATTTGGCAGCAAACTAGGAACCTGAGCCCAAGTTTGGAGCGAATCAGGGCAGCCGAGCAAGTTGAAAGTCATATGATGGGAGAGGCTGGAGCAGGAGCGAGGCTGAGCGGTCTTTCCTGGGCCTGTGAAATTAACTCACTGTTCTCTGAGGACTACCTTCTCTGACTGGGCTGTCCTGCTCAGCGGCCTCGGCAGGCCCACCTCTCCACCCTCCAACGCCTGCACTCTGGCTATCATGATGGATGGCGGTGACATGTTAAATTATTCAGGCTCTGTGTCTTCCTCGAGCTGGTGACAGCGATATTGCATTTTCAGATTGCCCAGGAATGCGCCAGATAGAGAAATATGCAGCTTGGGAAGGTAAAATCCCACCTGACCCCCAACCGCCCAAGGAATGCAAATGGAACCAGTTCTAGAAAGAGGACCAAAGCAGCTATGACTTCTAGTCCTTCCTAAGCCACACAAGGGATCATCGTTCTGAGCTCTAGAGCTACACCTCAGATGAGCATAGGCATTCACCCCTTGAAAGGCTCTGACCATAAGCGCTACCTGCCATTGGGCACTGCTAGATGCCAGACACGGTGCCAGGCACGTTACTCACACGTGACCACATATTCTTATTCCTCCAGATGTGGAGACAGAGGCTGAGAGAAGCGAAGACCCGTATCTGCAGTCATAGGACCTGAATTCAAACATAGTTTATCTGATCCCTCAGGAAAGATGATCCCGGAGCATTCTGGGGATTCATGTTAAATTTTTTAAACTGATCTTTACGGTTAAAAATTCTTTATGGTAAAATATAATTAAACATGACTATTTAAAACTTCAGAAAAAATGTAGAAATGGCCAGAGGCCCACGTACAGGGAACTGGTTTAAAAAAATGATGGCATGTCTCTAAAATAGACTTTCATGAGACCATTAAATACAGTGACATAGATCTATATTTATTGACATGCAGTCCTCTCCATGATACATTGTTGAGTGAAAAAGTATACAGGGGAGAATGCCAAGAGGACATCCATGCACACTTATACACAACTGCAGGTATTTAGTGCGATTTCCACTGAGTGTGTGCAACAAAAACAAATAGTACATTGTAATATAAAAAATGGATTATAGAAAACTAAAAGTTATTCTGAAATGTTCACGATCAAGAGTTAGGAAGTAACTTTTAACGAGCGTATTGGGAAACTGTAAGTGCAAAATGACCCTACCCTGTTTTAAAAATGTACACACAGAATGTGTGTAAATGTATGCATGTACATGTATATACACATACATATAGAAATAAACATATTAAGGATATTCTCTGGATAGTAAGATTGGAAGCATTTAACATTTTTTCTCTTACTGTTGCTCATCTGCATTTTTAATTTTCCTCCACTGACTACTAATAAAAAAGACAATAAAAGTGATGTTGATTTTTTAAAAATTGGTTGTTTCCTGCTGCAAGGGAAGCTCATGCCTCAGCTGACCTTTTCTGTAAAATGGACATTTCAGAGATAGCCATCCCACTACCCAAGAAGAGAGATCTCTCAATTTATCCTCAAATTCTGGCCCAGAAATCTATCTATGGAGGAGAGGCTCTCCACTCAAGCTCATCTCAGCATGTCATGAAAGGTCAGGCTCAAGTTCTGGAATATTTCTTTGCTCCCTGTGGGAGGCTGAATTTTCCAGAGAAGGCCACAGCACACCCTCCCATTCCACATTTTCTTCTGTAACGGGACTTGGCTCCTCCCCCAACAAAGATGGAGATTAGTTCCTGGCCCCTGGGTCTGGGCTGCCATAGGGGCACACTTTTAATAAAGAGGCTGCAAAGGAAGTGACTCCGCCGACCTTATGGGACTGGGCCATAAGAGACAGCGCAGCTTCTGCCTGGCTGTCCTGAAATGCTGACTATAGATGCTGACCCCCTCATTGGAAACTGGCCACGGCACCGTGATAAGACTTAGCCACATAGATAGGCTGAGGGTAAGTGGTCCAGTCGACAGTCCCAGCTGAGCCCAGCTTTTCAAACAACCCAGGCAAGGGGGCAAACATGTGAGAAAAGGAGCTTCTAGTGGATTCCAGCCCCCAGCCATTGGAGTCACCCACAGGTGTCTGAGTATTTCCCACTGAGTCCTGGTCATTGTGGAACCGAGACAACCTACCTGCCCTTTCTCATGTACCAATTCATGGCTCCTAGAATCCATGAGCATAGGATTGTTGTTGTCTTCAGGCACTAAGTGTGGCAACCAGAACACTCCCCTTGTCCAGTCCTGTGAAAACATCCACACTCCTTCTAACCTGTCACCAGTCCATGCATCTATTTGCAAGTTTTTACAACTGGATTTTATTGTCTCATAAAGTGAGTGCGTTTTGTAAATTTTTTAAAAAATATTTAAGCATGTATCTATTCATTCACTTATGTCAGAAATACATGCTAGGATCCAACTATACGCTTTGCACTTTTGTTATTGCATAAATTACACTATGTCATATATGTATGTATATGTACACATCTAGATATACATCCAGATTTACATGTATATCACTATCTTCATCTGTAACTATATCTATACCTATCTCCACCAAAGTATTAATAGCGTTTTTTGAACACTGAGATTTTCATCTTTTTGTTTACCTCTCTTCCTTTTTTTGTTTTAACATGAACTGAGATCATCTGTGGAAATTAAAATTAAGCTAAATAAAATATATCTATATCTTACCCATTATCCCATGTCATTAAGTATTGATTTCTTTTTTTTTAATTTATTGCTTAAAGTATTACAAAGGGTATTACATATGTGTCCATTTTATCCCCCTGATTTCTTTTTGTTAATTGTTTTATTGCTTAGAGTATTACAAAGAGTATCACAAATGTCTCCTTTTTTCCCCGCCCTTGATTTCAATAACATTTAATGTCTGCAATACCCTGAAGTATCAATGGATCATCACTTACTTAAACAATCCCCTGTTGTTTAATTTTTATGTTGTTTTTAGCTTTTCACTATAAAATTGCCTTGCATGCTCCTAAATGGTATCTCTTTCTACACATCCCCATGCATCCATGTGTAGAATGTTTTCAGAGGAGAAAGATGAATGGCTTGGTCAAAGGACAGGGACATATTTAAAGGTTTTGATTCATGTCAAGATGTCCTCCAGAAAGGTTATACCAATTTCACCCTGGCCAGCTGTCCACAGGAGTCATCATTTCACTACGTCCTCTACGACTCCGGGTATTATATCATTGCTCAGTCTTGTGGTTTTGATATGCATCCCATATTTCAAATTCATTCTGTTGAATTTGCTCAAGTCCTTTTGGAGTTTTGAAGCCCAGAGCTAGGCATGGTAACCCGGGGGTGAGCTGAGCCACACAGAGAAATGGACTCTCACCTCCCATTCGGTGAGCATGAGACTGACTATAATGCGGCCCAGGGCTGCTTCTGCTGTCCGGGCAGCGGACTTGGACTCAGTGTGTCCTCAGTTCTTTGTTCACACGCACTGCAAATAATTCTGGTCTTTCCCACCCTGTATTTGAAGAATTGATTTTTCTAAATCAAAGTAAAGAACGTGTTGTACCACCAAATTGCATCTGTATCTTTTGGCCCTTCTTCTAGTGTCTCAAGTTAGTGTTTTGCTCCTAATCCTATGATCTCATGATTTCCCTCTTCCCTGGCAGCACGCCCTCTGTGAACTGGATAAATACGAAAGGAGCAGCATGTAAGGAAAAGAAACAATAGTTACTGAGTGTTTACAGCATGTGAAGCCACAGCAGTTTATGTACGTTAAAAGCATACAGTACATAGGAGAATATAATTAGGTTGGTGCTAATATCCTTGTTTTAATATTAGGAAATTGATGTCTGCAAGGGTTATCTGTCTTGGTCAAGGCCACCCAGTCAGTGAGGAGAAGGGGCTGGGTGGGAAGGCTAATTTCGGTCCTTGCTATGCCCAGTCTCCCACGCCAGTCTTCCCCAATCTAAGGCAAAGGCATCAGCATTGAGGAGACCTGAATGAGAACAGACCATGATAGCTCATGGCTAGAGAACTCCCTTCAGGTTGACATCAGCCCCATAATACAAACTCTTCCAGTACATATAATCAAACAAATATGAAGCATCTGACCCGACTACCAAGCAATCTACAGTCTTCCCCTTTGGAAAAAAAACCTCAGTAAATATCTGTTGAGATTCTACAACGGGCCAGGCAGTGGGGCAGGGGGTATGCACTGGGAAGTGAAACAGACATACTCCCTGCCGTCACAGGGCCTGCACTTACCTGGGCGATAGACTATTCAGATAAATACATGTAAAAATTAATACACTTATGCCCAGCCGGTGTGGCTCGGTGGCTGAGTATTGACCTATGAACCAGGAGATCATGGTTTGACTCCCAGTCAGAGCACACCAAGCTTGATCCCCAGTAGGGGGTGTGCAGGAGGCAGCTGACTGGTGATGTTTCTCTCTCATCGATGTTTTTATCTCTATCCCTCTCTCCCTAAAAAATAAATAAAAACATAATTTAAAAAATTAATACACTCATGAGAAAGCTCTATCAAATATCTGCTGGCACCCAGATCCTGTGTCGGTGGTAACTCCCCTGTGCAACAAAGCTATTCAAAGTAGAAATGCAGTTGGCCTGGTGACTTATTCTGAGTGAACCCATGATGGCTTCTAGTGCTCTCAGCTTCCCTTCCTGCATGTTCACTAGGTACACTGACCTCATTGTTCTTGGGAATGAAAATAAAGTTTCAATGGTGCATCATCAACTACTGAAAAGCAGGATAAGATTAGTTTTTCTTCAGATGTTAGAACCTCCTCTACCTAAAACTCTGAGTATAACTAACTCTGTAGTTCTGAAAAAAATACTTTCAAATTAATTTAGCTGTGGAAAAGTAATTTGTGGGGTTGGGTCTGGAGAAGGAAATTGAGGCAGACACTTCAAAGTAAAGACTCAGAACCTCCTCTGTGTGTTAGCACTCCATTCCTATAAGCATCTTTGTTCTCCCTTTCCTAGTTTTTAGATTTTTTTTCCCTGATAAAAGTGACAGATCTGACAGATTCAGAATGAATTTAATTTTGTACTTTCATCTGGTAATAAGGTTTCGGTTGTTTCAATGCAACGAGACAATCATATCCTTGTTCTTATTGTTTCAAAACCAATTTTAAAAGCTTGTGTTAGTTTTGTTTGTTTTCTTTCAAATGTCCCCATTAGGCATTGATAAATTTGAAGTTTCAGCCTTTTGGGGAATATTTTCATAAATTTGGACTAAACTGTTACACATTTTTGGGCCTTTTCTCCATCTTTTAGATTTCTGTGCAAACATGTTTTCTTCATACTCCCCAAATTCCTCCTTCATTGTTATTCACTTTAAATATTTGTTCAGATTTTCATTTCTCAGAATCTTCCTCTCCTAATACATGTATTTCATTTTAGCCTCTCCAGTCTTAAGACCAGAAAAATCTCTCCTCTGGCATGAAAATATTATGCGTATTCATAAATACTTGGTTATAATTCTTCCTCTTTGAAATAGAAATGTTATTTCTTCGTTTAATAATATCCAGTGCTGACAAGGGTTTTATGAAATAATTATTTTCCCAAATTGCTGCAAGCAGTGTAAATGTGTACGGTCCTTTTGGGAAGCAATTTGGCAATATAAAAAAATGCCTTAAAAATGTCCATCCCTCTTGACCCACTTCTGGGAATTCACCCTAAGGGAACCATCCTAAATACAGAAAAAAGATTTATGCAGTATTATACTCATTGCAATGCTATTTATAAATATAAGAAAATGGAAAATAACCTTAATGGGAAACTTGAGTGGAATGGTTAATTATGTTGGAATATTAAATGAGCCTAGATGATAATAAGATATTATAGAAAATGTTTTTGTCCAATACCGATTTCAAGAAAGGGGGAGGGGGGGGTCAAAAACATAAATTCTATATTGCAAAATGAATACTAGTGAACATAGTGGAGATTTTGCTTCTGGTCTGGAAGATATTCACAGACCAACCCTCCTACAGCTAACAATAAATTCTGGAGAAAATACAAAGACAAACAAAAGCACTACTGGAAGGCTCTGGAAATAACAAAAGCAGAAGCTGAGACTTGGGGAAAGCAGGCAACATAGGATGAACCTCCCATGCATCCAGCTTTGCCTGAGGTTAGGTTGCAATTTCCATATGGCGCAGGGCAGCTGAAGCACCAAGAGAAATCTGCTGTCTTTCGAAACTGAGGACCCAGTGGATGGATCCCACTCAGATCCACCAAGTCCACCAGGGAGAAAAGGGGCAGCACAGGGAAGTGCCTCACAATTGGTATGTGATCTCTGCATCGTCTCTGGCTGACCTCTGAACCACTCATGTATAAGGCAGACTCCAACCAGCTCAGCTAAAGCAAAAACAACGGCTGCTCTCCCCAGGCATGGCAGCCTGAGTCTCACTGCTGCGAAAGTCAACTGCCTGCGAAAAACAAAATATCAACATTCTTGGGAGAAATAGAATCCAAAAATCTTCATACAATAAATTCACAATTTCTAACATTCGATGCAAACGTATCCAACATGTGGTGAAGCAGGAAAGTTTCATCCATTCCCAAGAGAAAAGACAATGGACAGAGGCCAACCTAAGATGACCCAGGTGCACAAGGACTTCAACACAACACCACCTGTGCTCAGATAGGTAAAGCAAAGATGATTACAATGAACACAAAATATAAGAATTATTAGCAGGAAAATATATAAAATCATTATGAAACAGATTTATGAATATTTTTTTAAATCACTGGATGGGCTTAAAGACGAATGAAGATAACATAGAAAATAATCATTGGCCTTAAAGGCCAATCTGAAGAAGAGACAGAAGACTGCAAAAGAGTAAATAGTGTCTAAGGGATTCATGGGACCACATCAGAAGTTCTAAATATAGATAAATGGAGTCTCAGAGAAGGCGAGGAGAGAGAATAGAGTCTTAAAAAATAAATATAATGACTACAATTAACCAAATTTAGTGTAAGAGACAAACTACCAAATTCATAAAGCTCAGCGGACACAAAATGGATGAACATAGGGTGGAGGAGAGCCTATACTTATAGTCAAATTGCTGAAAATCAAACAGAGACCGCTTTAACCATTTCAATAAAGACAACAAAATTTTTTAAGCAGACAGATTAGAAAGGAAGAAATAGAACTATTATTTTTGCAGTTGACATAGTCTTTAGAATTAAAAACACAATACGTGACTTTAGAGTGGTTGAAAGATAACAGATTAATATATAGAAGTTAATTATATGCTTAGCTATAGGCATCAAATAATTGGAAAATAAAATTTCAAAATCAATTCTACTTATGATAGTGTAAGAACCTCTAAGTACTCAATAGTATGTTTAAGAAAAGGTATGCAAGAGCTCTTCAATAAGAATATAAAACTGTTAAAAGAAATTAAAATAAAAAATGTAAGTGAATGGAGATATACAACCATGTTTTAGATTTCAAGACTGAACATTTTAAAGATGTGACTTCCCCGCCACCTGACCTGTAGGTTAAGTGCAGTCCTAGTTATAATTCCAGCATGCATTTTATGGGGAGGGATGGAAATTGACAAGATAATTCTAAAATTTATATGGAAATGCAAATAACCTAGTATAGTTAAGCAATTTTAAAATAAAATTGAAGGACTTACACTACCTGTTTTCAAGATTTACTATAAAACTGTAGTAACCAAGACTTACTTTTATTGGAGGCAACTATTATCTAGGACGCAGGTATATATATCTTGTCAAATTAAAAGAAATACTTTTATAACATATGAGTTTCTACAAAATACTACAGATTATTGTTTTATGGGTTTCTAATAGTCATATTGTTTGTATTATATTGCCACTTGTTTTGTTCCCTTAATATTGTAATTTCAGAATTTAAATGATATATGTAGATCTAATTCATTATTTTAAAAAGCTATATTATAATTCATTGTATATTATAATATGTGTGGCAAGAGTCTATTTTTGGCTAAAGGGTAGACCTATAGATCAATGGAAGAGAATAGAGAGCACAGAAATATATACAACTGACTTTTGATTAAGATATCAGGAGAAAGTCTTTCCAACAAATGGTGCTGGAACAAGTGGAGAGCCACTTGCTATAAGAAATGGACATAGAAAAAAAAAAGAAAAAAAAGAAATGGACATAGGCCCTTAGTTCACAGCATGCACACATATTAAATAACAAAATGGATCACAGAACTAAATGTAAATGCTACAACTACAAACCTTCTAGAAGAAAACAGGAGAAAAATCTTTGTAACTTTGGCAGAGGTAACGAGCTTAAATAGGAAACGAAATGCATAAACCATAAGAGAAAAAATTATATATAACTTTGTAAAAATGAAAAAAATTTCCTCTCCAAAGGACACCAGTAAGAATAGATAAAGGGAGCCACAGAACAGGAGAAAGTGCCTGTAATACATATATCCAACAAAGGACTTGTATCCAGAATATACAAAGACTCCTGATAATCCTATTTTAAAAAGATAAAGAGCCCAGTTTTAAAAACTGGCAAATAATTTGAAGAATCACTTCAACAGACAAGCCTAAGAATGGCAATATTCGCTGAAGAATCTTTAGTCACTGGGGAAATGCAAATAAAGCCGCAGTGAGATACCACTCCACAAGCACTGACTGGCCTCATCCATTCTGACAAGATTTTGGAGCCGACCAGACTCTCACATGCTGCTGATGAGAACAGGCATCCTGCACCTTCTCTGAAATAAAAACTGTCTCGCAAAAAGTTAAAACTGTGACAAATATATGACCCAGATATTCCAATCGTAGTTATTTACTAAAGAGTAATGAAAGCATGGCCACACAGCACCTTGCGCATAAATGTCCACGGCAGATGTATACACAAGAGCAAAAAACTGGAGTAAACCCAAGTGTCCATCCACAGGTGAATACGTAGAATGAAGCAGATTCATCACTAAAAGGAACTTCTGGCATGTGCATCAATACCGATGCGCCTCAAAAATCATTAAGCTGAGTGAATGACACTAGACACAGAAATGACATGCTGCATAATCCCATTTAGATGCAATTCTAGACGAGGCAAATCCAAGCTAGAGTGACAAAGGGCAGATCTCCGGGGGCCTGGTGTGGGTGGGAAGAAGGATGTGCTACCCAAGGTCCTAAGCAATCTCTATTAAAAAAATTAAAATGAAAAAATCTAAATAAATGGAGAGAGATACATATCATGATGGAAATGTTCACTGGTATATACAGCTTCCAAAACTCATTGAATTGTATACTCTACGTTGATGCAGTGTGCTTTACAAAAATACGCTTTAATAAAGTTGATTTTTAAGTTGCACATAGGAAACTATAAATCGAGCTTGGAAAGAAGTTAGAGCGAGTTTTAAATGCTGGTCATAGTATGTGGGTGATGGCATTACGGGAAATTTGTATTTTTCTGGTTGCACTTCTAGGAATTTTACAAACTTTCCTTAATGAATATGAATCGTTTTAAATTAAAGCACATAAAGCAGTCTATGGCATTTATTAGATTAAGGCCAGTATCCTGTTCCCGGTTAAAGGTATGACTAAGATATATATTTTTGCCCAAGACATATTGTTTCCAAATAATCCTCTTCCTGTTAGTCAGACTTAAGGGCAGAGAGGTCATCCCGGAAAGATAAGTGTTCTCCCTTCTCCTCTACACTTCAGGCATGACATTGGAACAGAGACAATTCAATAATTCATCAAAAATAGTATTTTCAGCTGAATAATATCCATCATAGGGCAACAAAAAAACAACTGGATTTGGAGTTTGGTTCTTTAATTCGGTTACTACCTCGTGTGCTTTTTCAACTTTGCTAATTTTATTTTTATTTTTTTTATTTATTTATTGGAGGGGAGGGGGGAGAGGGAGAGAGAGAGGTTTGTTGTTCCACTTATTTATGCATTCATTGATTGATTCTTGTAAGTGCCCTGACCAGGGATCGAACCCACAACCTGGATGCATCAGGACAACGCTCTAACCAACTGAGCTACCCAGCCAGGGACAATAGTGGTTATAAACATAATGCCCAAATTCTTTGACACAGCTCCCATTCTTGAATCCGGGTGGACTAAAAGAGAATGACAGAGGCTATAATCTTCCCAAGCCCTGTCCGAAGAGCCGTGCAGCCTCACCTGGTTCTCTTGGGAGGGCTGCACTGAGCAAGCCAATCACAGTCCAGGAAGTCTGACTGCCCAGAGATGGCCATGCTGGAGAGGCCAGGGGGAGCAGCAGCAGTCAACAGCCCCCGCTGAGCTGCTAGCCAACATCTGGTGTCAGGGGCCAGCCCTGCCAGTGGCCCCGGGGAAGTCCAGCACAGCTGAGTCTTTGGATGACTGCAATACCTGGTATTCGACTATAATCGCATGAGACACTAAGCAAGAACTGCTTGAATTTCTAACCCAAAAAACTTGTGGCAAAATAAAAGTTGGTTTTAGCCATTATGTCTTGGTATCATTGATCATAGAGCAATACTAAATGGCACCGTGATCTTGGGTGAGTTATTTGACCTCTTTGAACTCTTAAGCCTTGCCTGGCTGGTGTGGCTCAGTGGCTGAGCATCAACCTATGAACCAGGAGGTCATGATTCAATTTGGGCTCAATCCCCAATAGGGGTCATGCAGGAGGCAGCCAATCAGTGATTCTCTCTCATCATTGATGCTTCTATCTCTCTCTCCCTAGCCCTTCCTCTCTGAAATCAATAAATAATAATGATGATGATGATAATAATAGTAATGACAATAAGCAACTCATAAACCTTACATTTCTAATGGGAATACCATCTACTTTTTTTTTTGTAAGACCTAAAAGGATGCTGTAAATCTGAGAGTACCGAGCAAATACTTGCCATTTTATTTCATTCTCTTATTTCCATGTTTAACATGTTTAGTACATATTTATTGAATACCTACTATATGTGAAGCCTGTGTAGGAATCATTGATAAGATATGGAATATGGTTCCTCACATTAAGAACTCACATTTGGATAGAGAAAGTGGTCAAGAAATAAGGTGGTAGACTGTGGTAAGGCCACCACTCCAGGTGAGTGCAGGAGCCATGGGAACCACAGCGGGGGCGACCTCCGACTCTGCTGGGAGCAGAGAGAATGGTCAGACTCTGGAATCGGTGTGGAGGTGGGGAGGCCGAGGAGTGGAGGGAAGATCATTGCACAAGAGAATCGGGCGTCTGGCTTAGCTCGGCAGCAAGTGAGTGTAGACTCAACAAGGAATGCAGACTGTGTGGGCCTACGTAAACTGTGGTGAAAACAGGCACGTGTGAGCACGGTGGAGTCACCCTAGTGTCTATCTTCCATGCACTTTTCTGGCCACGTGAGAAAAAAAGAATAAATAGGCAAACAAATAATCAAGAAAAACAGACTTAAATAACTGCTGCCTTGAATAGTCTTTGTGACTTTGGATCTTCAAAGCATCATACAGGGCCAGGTATGAGATTTCATCAGAAACGTCTCATTCTGCTGGAGGCAGTGATGGGCAAAGGTGATACTGGGAGGCAACAGGAAGGTGGGTCAAAATCTTTGCAAAATCCCTTTTTTAAGTCAGATTTACACAGGGATTTTCCTGCCTCCCTGCCTCCCGTGGCCTAATGGCTGTCCTGTGGCCAGTAGAGTTATTCCTTGACCATAATCATCACCTGTGCAAAGAGTATGCATGCCCGTGTGTGTCCGTGTCTCTGTGTGTGTGTGTGTGTGTGTGTGTGTGTGTGTGTGTGTGTGTGTGTGTGTGTTTGGGGTCAGCAAGAATCCAGGAATCAGAAAAAGAAAGCACCTTCCCATTCGTCATTTCAGTAGGTCGATTTACCACCTCCATGTTGGAGGCAGAATAAGCAGAATGTCACATAACTGATGTGTAAGGCCATGTGACAACGGAAACAGAGCTGATTCAATACCAACTCCTAGATTTCCATCCCCAGTGCTCTCCACCTATACCTCCTATGAACAATAATATGGCCGAGCGCAGTGGTGATAGCAGTGAGGTTTTAGACACCAAGGCCTTGGCCAGACGGAGAAAAGGGAGAAGGAGGACCTATTTGGAACGAGGAACCTGGGCACCCCCTTCGCTGGGAAAGGTCCCTGATTCTCTGAGGCAGACACGCGAAGGGCTCTCTACAAATGCCAAGTTTAATTAGCTCAGATCCAAGTGAAATGGACTAAATTCAATTTGCTATTTGCACACCTTCTTTTCTCCCTTGGACCAGTTTAGGGCTTTAAACAGCTAAGGGGGATGGGAGAAAAGAAAAGTCAAAAAAAGAAGGAAAGAGACGAGCAGAGCAGCGCGAACACTCAGAGCTGTGCCCACTGGGTTATTTTAGGAACGAGTGGGAGGATTTGTTGGGCAATGGGAAAATGCCTCCCACAGGGTCTCATGATGTAGACAAGGGCCCTTCCCCTCCTTTGGTGGCACCTGGCACACAGAAGGGCTAACGCGTATTGGCCAGAAGGAACTCTGCGGGAGGAGCTGTGGTGCCCCAAAGCACCGAAGAGACGCTCTGGGCTCAATGCTGTGTGCTAAGGTATTAGCCTGCTGACCGCAAAGAGAAATACCCCACCACGTAGAGTTTTCCCTTTCCCCTCCCTGCCCTCCCCCATCAGCATCCCACGTTTCCATCCCAGGAGAAGACAACTTCTTTCCAAAGCTGCCTCCACACCGCACCTTGCTTCAAATGTGGCCATCTCAGGGTGAACTTGCATCCCTCTGGGGTTAAGCTCACATCCAAAGGACCCTGCATTTCATAAATCTCATCTCATCAGAGTACAACGCAGGTGAAACCTCCTTTTAAAAATGCTGTTCTGCAAAATCACACACAAAACAACAACAAAAACCACATCATTTTTAACCTCTCCCCACCAGCCCCAACTCCACCCCACCAGACCCCCGCCCAAGGGCAAAAAGGGCAAGTTATGTAGTTATATGGGTTCATTAACTAAGACTTGGGTTTCCTGGATCCTCATCGTGTTTCTACCGATGCTGTGGCTTCAGGTAAATCATGTGACCTCCCCATTTTCTTGTAAGAGAAAAAATAATTCCATCTGCCCCATACATTCTGCAAAGCTACTATCCAGTTCAGATGAAATACCCTCAGGTGGACACACTGTAAATCTTGATGACCCATCCTAAACCTGCTAAACTTCCCATTTTTCCCATCCTCAAAAATGATGCTCTCCAGTCATGCATTCACTCAGGCCAAAATATGGCAGCTTTAATGGTCCCTTCCTTTGTCCCCCAGAAAACAGCCAGTCCAACCTTATCTCTTTCTGTCCTCTTTCTTATACAGATGCTCCATTCACCCTCGCCTTTCTGCTGATCATCGAACACATGAACCTTGTTCTTGCCTCAGGGTCATAACATTGCTCTTTCCCTGTTCTTCTCCAGTTCATGCAGGCTTCCACGCAAATGCCACCTCCTCTGAGAAGCCTTCCCTGACCACCCCTCTATGAGCTACCCCCTTCTTCCCCTTTCATACACTCCACACCAGGCTTTATTTTTCTTCATAACGTATATTGCTATCTGAGATGATGCCATGCTTTGTTGAAAATATTTGGGGGGGGGGGGAAATCCCAGAGAATTTCAAAAAGCATACATTGAATTTCCCATGCATTGAACACTAGGCCAAATTCATGTGAATGAAGTGGTGGGTAGGTATGTCCTACTGAAGCCTATATGTTAAATGCAAACCACGGGGGATTGGTTCCAGAACACCCCCATCCCGTGGTTATCAAAATGCACTGATGCTCAAGCCCCTTACATAAAACAGTATTTGCATATAACCTATATTTGCATAGAAGCTACAGCAGGGTACGCCTACACATCACTTCATTGGTATGGATTCAGCATATCATGCTTGGTGTGTGGCAAATTCAAGTTCTGCTTTTTGGAACTTGCTGGGATTTCCCCCCACCCCCCAAAAAATATTTTCGATCTGCAGTTGGTTGAATCTGTGGATGTGAATCCTGCACTAACAGGGCTGACTGCATAGGTTGTATGCAAATGCCATGCCATTTCCTATAAGGGACTTGAGCATCTGTGGACTTGGGTATCCTTAGGAGACCTGGGACCTATCCCCCATGGATACTGAGGGACTTGATTATATGTGTTCCAGGAACTCGCCTGCCTGGTTACATGAGGAACTCTCTTTAGAAAGGAAGGATCTGAAAGAAATGAATTCCAGTCTGCTAAGTATGATGCGTTATTTCCCAAATTGCTCTGGGTTTCCCAGGGACTGGCTTCAGGCTTAGGGGTGAGAGGGCCAAGGCTCCCTGCAGCCAGAACAGGAGACCCCTGCTGAGGACCAGGTGGGTTATGTTCTGAGGGAGTGGTCTCCGGGACAGGTCCCCTCTAAGGCCTCCCTCACCCACTGGTCCCAGGGTTTCTCTCTCCAGCTAATAACAAAGCCTTTTGTTATTAACACCCTTAAGTGGGAGCGCCCTTAAGTGCTAGAAAAAACACATGCCAGGGACTAGATTTGAGCTCAGGCTCTTCCTTGCTGTGTGACTTTGAGAAAATTACTTAACCTTTCTGATTCTTTTTTAACTAAAAATTTTTTTTTTTTTTGTGATATGAAAAATAGGGACACTGATTCCTGCCTCCTAGATCTTCTTTGAATAAGGTATTTGTAAGAGATGTTAGGGAGCCCTTTGCGACACGTCTGGGACCCTGGCTTTCCCGGGAAGGTGAGAGCTCGACTTTAAACAGCTTTTCTGTGGGTAGCCTTTGCCAGGTGGATGTGAACAGATAAATAGCAGGGGAGCATGAAGAGCTAATTCCACAGCACTGCACGGCTATTACTCCCCATTAGAGGAAATTTGTATTCAAAGATTATGTAATTGTGAAATGCCGAACAATTACAAAATATTTTGGCTCCCAGTGGGTACGGGGGAGGGATGCAAAAGCCCGAAATAGAAGAAGGTGGTGGCTCAGAGGGAAATTTTGTCATATCTGCTGGTGAATGACTAAAAACTCCACCTTCCCACACACATTGTGAACACTTCCGGCAAAATGAGTCATCGTGCTATGACGGCGAGTATTTGCTAAGCCTCTGCCATACGCCGGTTTCTAGACCTGGCCTGGCCCTCAGAGCTGGGCAGGCTGTTTTCAATCCACCGACTAAGGGGGAGCCTGAGTACCTCTGAGAAAGGCTGCAAACCCACAGCAAGTGCACACAGCAACCTTCCTCCAGGCCTTCCTCAGAGGGGCCTATGCCATATACTTGGGTCACCGTCACCCAGGTAAGAAGAACATTGTATTTTCCTTTTTATTTTTATTTATTTATTTTTATTGAGAGAGAGAGAGAGAGAGAGAGAGGGAGAGAGAGAGAGAGAGAGAGAGGTCAATTTGTTGTTCCACTTATTTATACGTTCCTTGTATGTGCCCTGACTGGTGATTGAACCCATAACCCTGGCATTTAGGGATGGCCCTCTAACCAACTGAGCTACTGGGCCAGGGCAATACTTTCCAAAGACAGTAGAATACAAGTTGACACAGATACCCTGGGGCACAAGGCCTATGTAGAGTGGGGGGTATATCAACTGCCAGTTAACAGAATGATCATTTTCCCAGCCCCCATGTGTATAATGTACACGGACATATGTAATATTTATTGCTCCCTTGGTCTCTATGATAAACTGTGATAGTGGGAAAGGCAAGTAAAGGCATTTCCACCCCCAACCAAGAGAGGAAACCCAGACCAGTATCTCATCCTCAGAGGAATGGGTGTGATAAGTGATGCCCTTGAAGACCTTGAAGATGCAGGGTGTCACCAACGGGGTCCCTTCAGAACTCACTGGGTCCAGCAGGATGGCAGTGAGCAATTGGTTGACAGATGCAAACCGATTGTAGGCTCAAGCGCAGCCGCCAGATGTGGTGCCCGTGCTGCAGCCAGTTCACACAGCCTCGGGCAGGCAGTCTGTGGCTACTGACCTGGGAGAGAGGGTCTTTTCCATCTCTGTCTGGAAGGAGGGTCAGAAGCAGTTTCCACTCCCCTGGGGCGGGGAGCACTGCACATTTACAGTCTTGCCCCACAGCTATATTAATGGCCCTACCCTCTGGCATGGCGGTCTGAAGGGATTTGGTATGACGTGTGCTCCAGAAGGTCCTGGAAATCTGATGAAGAACCGGCTTTGCCACGTCAGTGAATAGTTTAGGTGTCTGTGGTCTGTGGCATGCCACACATTGGTTCCAAAATAAATGAGAAATCCCTGCATCTTATACTTCCAGGGGGGAAGCAGAAGGCTTGGGAGGCCTCTTTGGGTTCTGAAGGCAGCACATTAAATACTTGGGGATGCTACCCTGACCCTCTTCCCAGTGGCAGGGAAGGCTGCCAGCTCCGAGTGAATCATAGAGGAAAAGGCTCTGCCGCAGGGCAGGCCCGGGTGCAGACCCGGCCATTTGCACCAGATGATCCGGTGGACCCTGTAGTCTAACAGCCATCGGTGGTAATAAATATGACACAGAGTTCATAACAAAAGTGCCAATTAGGAAACTTATAATGCAGACCCCTGAGCTTCTGGAAGAAGGCCAGGCCATCTGGAGAATAAAGCTGTGCATTTGCAGGGAGAGACGGTCCTGGTAAGCTGCTGGGTCCAATCAAGACACCAGGAAGCCAGAGCTGCCTATCAAGAGCTGGGTTCTGTCACATCCACTAAGCCAAGTGGGAGTGTTAGTGAAGGGAGCTACATGTTAGTACAGGGAGGGAGCATAGGAAAGCGGGCACTATTCAGCATAATACACCAGGGAGCATAAGCCTGTTTAACCAGGAAACCACAGCTTCACACCCTGCAGGGGGCAGCAGCATTGCCCCTCCAAGCAAGCTGATTAACAACCCCCTTCACCCATCCAGGGGCAGCCCACCCTAGGAACAGGATTGTCAGGGGGGAGAAACGCGTGATAAGTGCATGCTCAATAGGAGCCCAATGGCACCCCTAGAGGCCTGTCACTCTAGCCAGGGGAAGGACAAGACTGAATAAGGGACACAGGACCTCAAAAGATCTAAGAAATGGATTAATTAGGGGGTGGATCCATCAGAAGTCACAAAAGCTTGGGAAGTTGATGGGTCAGTTTGAAGAAGCACCTAGTCCAAGCCCAAGATACTATAACCTAAGCCTCACAAAGACTCTCGCCTATAAACATACACTCATCCCACTGTGCACACACTCTCTGTGTCACAGCCATGTGGCCCTAGCAGCCTCTTCCACCTTAAGGTCACAGCTGTAGTGTACTGGACAGAGAAATAAACTGGGGGTCAGTAAACCAGGGTTGGGGGCCCAGGTCTGTCATTGGCTCAGGGTAGAGAAGTCACTTCACCCTCTCTATGCCTCAGTTTTCTCGTCTGTATTACAGGGTCATTTCTAAGTACTCATTTCCCACTCCACAATCCCGAGTTTCTAGAATATTTCATTTTAGGCCTCTTGGAGTGCAAGGTCAAGGCATTGACGTAGCGGCCACATTTTACCGGAGGCCTCTCGGATCTTACTGGATGGATGAACTCTCCCATAATAACGCACAGTAATAATGATCATTAATAATGCATGTGATCGTTAAAGTAAGTGGCATCATATTCCTCTTCACTCAGATGGTATCTTTTAGCCAAGAGTCTGCTGATGCTTGAGCAAGACCAAAAAAGGCAAAGAGGGGCTGCTATTTGAGCCACTCCCTTCAATCTTCCCTGCGTGCATTTTCAACCTAAAGGGAGGTGGCCTAGGTGGTGAAGAAAGCCTGGGATTTGGCTTTAGAAGCTGGAGCTTCATGGCCAGGTTCTTCTCATTTCTAGCTGTGTGACTGTGGGCAAGTGCCTCAACCTCTCTGGGCCTCAGTCTCCTCATCCATGAACGCCTCTCTGCTCCCCTCCCAGGGCTGTTGCCGAGATCACCTCTGATAAGGGATGTGAACATGTCTTGTAAACTGTTAGTCTCTTTGCAAACACAGGCATTGCCATCCTGGTATTCAAAAGCAAATGGCACATGGATATTTCATAAGCATGGACTGGGGCAGGTTATTTGCAAAGTGTGCCCATCTAATGGGGTTTTATAAGTACACCCCCCCCCCTCCTTCGTACGATTTTCCTAATAATCTCTTTCCAAATCTTGTCTTTACACTCCCTTTGTCTCTCCCTCCTGTCATTTCTCTTTAATATCTCCTCTCTCACTGAGCAATTTATTACTGAACACTGGGGTGGCATTTGGGGAGACCGTTAGAAAAATACACAAACACATATTTTGTACAGAGACGTAAACAAAAAGAAGCGAGGACACGTCGATTCTAAGCTAAGATATTAAAAAATATACATCTTCCTTGTGGGCCTGTCAGAGCCGCTCCTATTAGCGATACTTAGTCTGAAATTAGGTTTAACAACCCCATCCCCTTAGGTGGCCTCAAATCCATTCACATGTGGCACTAACGTGGGAGGGAAAGAAATGAAACAGGCTTGGACGCATTTCTTTTCCTCTTAAAAAAACACACAAACCTCTAAGAGTTTTTACAAAGCCTTTTGGAGCCTCTCTTGGCTAAAAAAGAAATCCTTTTGCCATTATCGGCCCCTGCAGCGAGGGCTCGCTAGCTGCAAGATTATGATGAGGGTAAGCATTAATTAAATCTACTGCGAGAGAACAATTAGGTACACAGACCCGTCAGGGCAAGTTGTCACTATCCAGTAGCAAAGTTGGATAGGCGCTCCATCAGCAGAACTGTCAGGCGGCTGTTAAAAGGATATAAATGCATCCCCAAAGTATCATTTCATTTGGGGGAGGGGGGCGGGGAGATTGGATTGCAAAGGATTAATGAGGCGAGGGGTTTGTGTTTTGAACCGGATGCAAAATGCAAACCAAGTAAGTTGTGATATAATCATTTAACCTTAATGCTTCCTTCCATTTGGGTTTCCAACACATGGCGGGGACAATTAGACCTCGTACATCAAACCAACATTTTCCATCATGAAATGACATAAAGGTTAGAGTTTTAAAAAAACGAAACTGCACACAAGTTTACAGCGGAATCATAAAATCTAATTTGCACAGATGGCATATTCTTAATAATAATTAGGCGAGAAAAATGAATGCGAATCCCACCAGGGCAATTAGGGGATTGAGGGAAGGGCCCTTTTGTGCGGCTGCCTTCATTTCTGCCAAACTTCAGTGCAACCTCGGAGGCCTGCGTATGTGCCCAGCCCCACACGGGCGATGGGAATGCAAGTGTTGGAGGCAAGCCCTGCAAACAGGCAGAGCTACAGTGCAGGGGAAGGGACAGCGGCTGGGGGCAGGTGGATCTGAGTTTATATCCAGGCTCCACCACTGCCTGACCATGTGAGCTCGGGCAACCTAACCTCATGCCTCGGAATGTCCATTTCGTTTACAAGTTAGGGTTATGGAAGGGTGGCTATCATTACACATGGGCGACAACAGTGGCTGGCTCAAAATAGGCGGCCGATTATCAATGTTGTTTCCCATCAGGTACCTATCCCAAAATAAGAAATGGAATAAAAAAGCACAGTGCTGCCCGGTTTGTGTGGCTCAGTGGTTGAGGTTGACCTATGAACCAAAAGGTCACAGTTCAATTCCAAGTAAGGGCACATGCCTGAGTTGTGAGCTCGATCCCCATTAAGGGATGTGCAGGAGACAGCTGGTCAATGATGTTTCTATCTCTCTAGCCCTCTCCCTGCCACTCTCTCTAAAAATCAATAAAAACATATATTCTTTAAAAAGCACAGTGTTGGGGGAGTCATGGGCACTGATGGCTTCCAGCCGAGGCGAGGACTAGGAAACCTGATTGGTTTCACTGCAGGCCGGGTGGACAATTTAATGGCCAACACCAAGGTCATGTCCCCCAATGCACTTAGAACAATTTGTAATTGTCGCACATGAATGCCTCCTTGCTTGATAGATGGCCTGCCTGCTTCCTCCGCCATGCTTTGAGCCCACAGAGACAGGGACACTGTGTGCCTGGTTTTCCACTGCCATCTCAGGGCCTAGCAGGGTGTCTCCTACATGATAGGCACGCAGCTGAAGGCATGGATGAAGGTCGTGTTGGAAGTCATGGGCAGGGATCTAGCAGGAAATTCTGGAATCGAGGACACAGGACTCAGCAGCAGCAGCACTAGAGAGAACTTAGGAAGGACTCTCCTAAGACAGGGGATGTACTGGGACCATGGACGCTGATCTTAGAATGAGGCCAGAGAAGCTATCAGGGATCCTGGGATGCTGTAATTATCAGTGTAGCTACCTGTCTCAAGATCTTGTCCATTTATTTCCATGCATTCTGCCTGCAAGCAGAATTTCTTCAAGACCCTTCCCCATCTTGGACTCTATGAACAGAGCTACTGACGTCACAACATTCCACTGAAGGGGAGCACACCGACCCTTCTCAGCCAACGTCTTTGGGAAGGTAACCAGGGTGACAGATATAGGGGGAGGTCAGATGTCACAGCTACTCCCCAGAACCTTCACAACTAGACCGCACATAGGGCCTTTTTATTTCTAGACGCTATTCTGACAAAATGGACTATTTCTATGGCCTGAAGGAGAAATATGAGGGCTATGCACCGAAACAAAATATTAAATACTACCACTTGGTCTGGTCAGTGCCCATGGTTTCTGGAAGTGTTCTCTTTCAGCCACAGTCCCTCCACAACGCCTTCTACCCCGGAAAACAAGATCTAAATAAAACCAGCACACACCAACTGCTTCCCCCTCCTCCCACCCCTGAGGGAAAGAATGTCTTGCAGAGGCATCAAAATTAAACCACATTTAGTCATCAATGTTGCAAAGAGTCATCGTGGAAAATAAAATAAAATTTCATGAAATGGGGCCAAAGCCAGATAATTGAAGTTATAAGATGTCAAGGCCCATAAAGAGAATTTCTCACTTCCTGAGAAAAATCTTTAAATTCTGATTCTTGGGGACAGAATTGTATACATGCCCATATGATTATATTTTTAGCAGTAGAGTTCAATTTATCTAGATTATTACTTTGCTTACTTGTTTTACTAGGAAGAGTTCTATAAAATCTCTCACTTTGATTATATAGTCATCAACTTGCTGAACTTCTCTCACTTGTTTCCTTTACCTATTTGGGAGCTGTGTTGTTCCTGCACATAAGCACAGATTTCATTTGCCTCCTGGTGAACCATCCTTTTAATAATTAATTAGTGACATTTTTTAGACCTAAAAATAAACAAACCTTTATTCTTCAGATGACATGATTTAAATATATAAAACCCTAAAAACTCCAACAACAAAACAACTTAGATCTAATTAACACATTCAGTAAAGTTGCAGGACACATTAGCGTACAAATATCTGTAGCATTTCTACACACTAACAATGGATTCTCTAAAAGGGAAATAAACAATATGGTTCCACTTAGAATGAGGCCAGAGAAGCTATCAGGGATCCAATACATCAAAAACAGGGATACAATAGCATCAAAAACAATAAAATACTTAGAATTAAATTCAACCAAAGAGGTGAAAGACCTCTACATTGAAAACTACAAGACACTGCTAAAAAAAAATTGCAGAAGATTTCAATAAATTGAAAGGTATTCTGTCTGCAACAACTAGAAGAATTAATGATGTTAAAATATCCATACTGCCCAAAGCCATCTATAGATTCAATACAATCCCTATCAAGATCCCAAGGCTCCCCGGAGTATTTTGTTATATATTTATATTTCTTCCCCAGCTTCCATTTGATTGGTGTTTGCTTAGTATATATGTTTCCTTTTCCTTCTCTGTCAAACTTCTGTGTCTATGTTTTAGGAAAATTATATATCTGAGCTTTAATATGCAAATTATATTTACTGTGATTCCCCATGCTCTTGGCTTATTGCTACGTTACCTTTCATCTTTTCCTTCCTTGTCCTTTCTCTTCACTTTTATCCCATCCCACCTGCCTGCCCGCCATGACACCAGCTTCTACGCTCAGAGCCCAGGCTTCACATTTCTCCCTCTTCCCTGACACCTGAGGACTTCCCTTTCTTCATTTTGAGTTGAACTTACATTTATTGAAAGAAGCTATTATTTCACCCAGCATAGCGTGTGTGTGTGTGTGTGTGTGTGTAAGGAAGAGGACCTCATCAGCTTACAGCACCAAGCTGTTCAAAGTCTAACCCATTTGCCAGCTTTCTTTCCATAGAGGAATGGGAGCTTCTGTTACAAATAAAAACATTTCTGTCTTTCAAAACATATATTCTAGATTTGGAACTTTTCCCCAAAGTATTGAAGCCCAATATAAAAGTATAGAATAGGAGCTGATGAAAGAGTCCCAACTGCTCAGCAACATCCTCCACTCCCTGCCCCTGAGCGTCTATTTGGAGCACAGCTTGGTGAGGCCCCTGCACTCCATCCCACATCCTCAGCACGTTTAACCATGTCTTCCCCAAACATGGGGAAATCAGAGCTTCTCCTGGTAACCTCCTAAGGCATTTACCCGTTTGATTACAGTTGTATCAGAAACGAGCCCACGCTGCCAGCTTTTAATAATGTGTTTTACCCCAATTCCCCAACAGTCAATTCTACTGCAGGTTATAAGGCCTACATGCTTTCACACGTTCAAATGGCACGCAGAGAGGGCAGTTTGTAAGTCGGGGGGCTTCCATGCCTGGGTCTCCTAGTTCCTGTCTGTGGCATGGATGAGGTCTCCCCTCTACCATCTTTGGCATCTACAAGCAGGTCAGATGAGATGACCTTGACATTCACTTCCATCTCTGATGGACGAAGAGAACGTTGGAAACTGTTTTACGCTAGTATATGTTCGGGAGGCTGAGGCAACAAGGACTCTGAGACAAAAGGCTTTGCCTAAAGTCACACAGCTGTTAGAGTCAGGAGGGGTTGGATCTAAGATTCTCTAAGTAAAAATCTGGGATGCCCCCTTACACTGGGGGTTGCAGGATGAATCTGGCTACTGCCAGTTTTTGTATGATCTACAAGCTAAGAAGGGTTTTTTTTACATCTTTAAGTGGTTAGAGCAATCAAAACAAGAATATGTTAAGATATGAAAATTATATGAAATTCACATTTGAGTGCCGTTAATAAATTCCATTCTTCTCATTAAAACTTCATAAAAATGGTACTTGATAATTATTATATATTGAATTCCATCCATAAAATTTATAGAAAATGAATGTTCTCTCATTGTATAAGTGACTTCATACTATCCTTAAGTTTACCTCTTGGTCAGCGAGGCCTCAAATATGTTCTATCTGGCCCTTTACTGAAAACATTTGCCAACCTTGCACTAGACAGACCATAGGCCTTTGCCAGGATGGAGCCAGGATCCCAAGTCCATACACCACAAGCCAGGCTGTATCTCACTAGCAATGGCTTGAGATCCAAATCTCTTTAGCACAGTTACAGATAGGCAAGGTAGCAGAGGTACAAAAAAGTATACCAACGTACCTGGCAGATATTGCGGGTTCAGTCCCAGACAACCGCAATAAAGCCAGGCGTAACCTTTGTGCTGGTGGAGGGTCGTGCCTCCCATGTGTAGAAGACACAGCACCGGTGGAGCTCAATAATGCAAGTGCAATAACAGAAGGAGTGCCTGTGGCCTTCAGATCATCTACAGAAGGATGAGGATCGGAGACTGGGTCCTCCCTTGACATTATGATTTTGTCACATAGTTCACAGCCTCAGTTTTTCCATCCACAAAGTGGGAATGATGGTGCTTACCTCATGAGCTTGTGAGGATCACCCTAGGTTTCACCATAAAACAGAGGCTTCATGGAATATCAAAAGTTGCAGGTATCAAAGTTTACCCCAGTATCTTATCACTTTCTCTTTCAAGAAATGAAGTCTGCCCTAGCTGGTTTGGCTCAGTGGATAGAGCATCAGCCTGTGGACTGAAGGGTCCCAGATTCAATTCTAGCCAAGGGCACATGCCTGGGTTGCAGGTGGTGTGCCGGAGGCAGCCAATCAATGATTCTCTCTCATCATTGATGTTTCTATCTTTCTCTCCCTTTCCCTTCTTCTCTGAAATCAATAAAATATATATTAAAAAAAGGAAATGAAGTCTGTTCCTCCACTCGAGTCTGAGACAGCCTCGTGACTCTATGAGCGAGAGAATGAAGCAAGGAGAATGATGTGCGCCTTCTGAGCTTAAGCCCCAAAGGTCTTGCATCTCCTTCTGCTGTGCTTGGAGCCCTCTGCCTGTGGCCCAGCCTCTGGTAGCTGGCTGATCCAGGTCAGATTAGCCTGCCTCACCGGGACCAGAAGGCCTGCCCACCTGGGCCCCAACCAAATGCCTGGATTAAGAGCCAGGTGAATGGTTGCTGCAGTAATTCACAAAGTGGCAGGGTGGTTATTTGCCACAACTCTCGCCCACAGAGCACCGGAGCCCTCCGAGGAGGGAAGTGTCCCTGAGCTGTGTCGGCAGACGCCACCAGGACCACATCCAGAGCCTTCTGTTTAAGGCTGTTTGCAGTTGCCTCTCCACCCGGCAGGGCCAGACAGAATGCACTGACAGCCACCTGGCATATTTCAGATGAACAAAGAAAACCGCCTGGAGGAGACACACACTTTCAGGGACGCAAACTTCTCTGAAAGACACATCAGGGAAGATTTATGGAAGCAGCTGTGTGCTCGGACTACCAATCAGCTCTCTGCTGCCTCAGTCCAACACGACCTGGGGTGGCTGGGTTGTCGTGGTATCGACCCTGGCAGCTTCTCTCAGGAGAGGCCCGAGGTCTAGAAAAGGAGAGCCAGAGGCCCTGGAAGAAGGCTCCCAGATAAAAACACACATCATCCCGTCTGTGAAGAAGCCAGGGTTCCGATTCCAGGATGCAGCTAATCTGCAGTGTGCATGAGAGGAGCGTTTCCATGAGCATTCCAACACGTGCTCACCGCAGCCCTGGGAGACAAGAGGGCAGGTATTGTCACACCCCAGGTGCTGGGGATGGAGTCCAAGATCGAGCAGTTTCCTCAAGGACCCACTGAACTTAAGAGCTGGGTGCACATAAGGTTCTCTGACTCCAAATACTGGGCTTCACACGAGTCAATAAATGCTTCCAATCAGATTTGTAATCAAAGGCCATTTGAGTTGGAGGAGACCTCAGGAAATGGTCCAGCCCATCACCTGCACTCTCCAAATGAGCAAGCAGGATGTATTAGTGCTCACTGTGTTCAGTGTGGCCTGTTGAGCACTTTGCATACATTAACTCCAGCGCTCCCAGCCTCCTGAGAAGGAGGCTGACTGTACTAATTGCGGACTGGGTAATGGGGATGTAGCACAGTAAGTCACTGGCCAAAGTTGAGCGAGCCAGAGGCAGAGCTGGGATATGAGTCCATACAGATCTGACTCCAAACCCTGAGTTCATTTCCACAAAGCCACGCAGCTCCTTAGATGGGAACCTTGAGGCCCGGGGACTGAAGGTCTTGTCCAAGATCACGCAGCCCGTTTGAGTTAATTGTCCATTAACTCATCACGCCTTCACTGAGCATCTGCTATTTGTCAGGGACTAAGGCTGGTATGTGGAAACGAGACACGACCTGGAAACAGTCACTGTGCTTAAGGAATTAATTAAGGGAGAAGAGAAGAGGCCATAAATTACGCTAATGAAAGGTAATTCATGACAAATATCATAAGGAAGATGGAGAAAAGGTTATTGAAGTTTGGAGGGAGTTTGCATGGCTTTTATTTGGGAAACTTTTGACAAGACTTCATGGAGCCCTAGCTGGTTTTGTTCCCTGGGTAGAGCATCGGCCTGTGGACTGAAGGGTCCCGGGTTCGATTCTGGTAAAGGGCACATGCCTGGGTTGTGGGATGGATCCCCAGTAGGGGGCGTGCAGGGGGCAGCGGATCAATGATTCTCTATCATTGATGTTTCTATCTCTCCCTCCCTCTCCCTTCCTCTCTGCAATCAATAAAAACATATTTTTTAAAAAAAGACTTCATAAAGAAAGTTTCCTTAAGGCTTTCAAGGAAGAGCAGGCTTTCGGCAGAGATGGGGAGGAAAACCCAGCTGGAGAAATGGTAAGGAGGTCCAGGAAAGGGGCTTTTTCCACTGATTTGGGGCTAGACTCTGGGTACCTGGGGTCTAGCCAGTCGTCTTTCTGTCCCTGTAACTCCCTCATGGTTTCAACTTGAACTTCCTTCTGATTATTCCCTATCAGAACTTCCTTTGGCAAAAGGGGCAGCAAGCTCCACCCAAACTCCTGGGCAAGAAGGGAAGGCTGCTGAGGGGGCACAGGGCTTGGGGGCACCAAGACGGGAGCCACGGAAATGAAGACACATCCTGTTCAATATGCAACCCAACAAGGCAAATGATGTGAAGCCATTAATGTTTCTGAATGTTTTTCCCAACCAAGAGAATAACTTATAGGCAGTTACTAATAAACAGGAAAAAAACATGTTAACATCAGCCTGCTTCCGAGGTCAGCGCCTCGCGGTAAAAGAGCCCGTTGGGGCTAACCTATCAGGGCGGAGGAAGGAGCAGAATGTACCTCTCCCCCAGTGTGGAGCGCAGCTGGGAACTGTGGAGGGACTTCTAGGGTCTGCCCACCTCACCAGCATGTTCTTTGTTCATGGTTTCCCCCAGGTATTCCCATGATGCCCTGCACAGCGTCACTCCCATGTGCCTTCCCATATTGTCTTTCTTCTATCAGCAATGCCTTCCCAACCTCTCGCCCTGGTTCACAGGAACGTATTCGTCAAAGCCCACCTCCGCTGTGAAGCCCTCTTTAATTATTTTCCCAGCTTAGTCCCGTAGTCGGCAAACTGCGGCTCACGAGCCACATGCGGCTCTTTGGCCCCTTCAGTGTGGCTCTTCCACAAAATACCACGTGCGGGCGCGCACGCACGTACAGTGCGATTGAAACTTTGTGGCCCATGCACAGAAGTCGGTATTTTGTGGAAGAGCCGATATTTTGTGGAAGAGCCACACTGAAGGGGCCAAAGAGCCGCATGTGGCTCGTGAGCCGTGGTTTGCGGAGCCACAGTTTGCCGACCACTGGCCTAGTCAACAGCCCACACCACCTTCCCATGTATCCCACTGTAGTGCAAACGGCTAACGCCCTGACCTTCACTAAGGATCAAGTGCTGATGGGCAGAGATCTGGGTGGAACACCTACATGCATGATCTGCCAAAGAAAGGGGAGTGAGTGCCTTCAAATCTCACGGAGCACGGGAAAGTGACATAACCACCGGGGTTGCCTCTCCCAAGGACTTGGCACTGGGCTCCTGGGGCCAGGCGCAGCCTGCCAGGGACAGTCCTGACAGCTCGCAGAGAGATGCCTCCTTTCCTGAACCTGCAGCTCCTGCACTCCCTCCCAGCAGCACGGACACTACAGAGACACCTGCCAGGGCAAGGAACGCTACAGCTTCTTCCCAGCATTTATCTTGCGCAACTTCACAGCCCGGAGGTCTTGGTCTGGCTAGCTGAGATGAAAACTCAAGTCACCTGAGAACTGAGATGTGGGCCCTGCCAGGGCTCTGAATTCTAGGCAAGTCAATGAGCCCAAGTGAGCTTGAATTTCCTCTTTTGTGGAGTGAAATTTGGGGGAGTTTTAAAATGAAGTATACTTGATAAGCTTAGAACATACTAAATGCTCCATAGATGCTGGTTGCACCACATCTTGTTAGTCCCTTATATACCATGAAAATCTCAATTATTTCCTTCTATCCATCCATCTATTCAGATATCCTTCCATTCAGGCAGCACTAGTCTATGCCAGTTCTGTGTTAGGCATCTGGGCTACAGAGAGACATACATCGCTGTCCTTTCCATCACAGGACTGTCAAAGGAAGGAGGCAAAAGATGTGTCCACGTGTACTTATGCCGAACTGAGAAGGGCTGGGACAGAGAGCAGCACAGGGCTGCAAACACCCGGGAAGGAGTGGCACGCTCCGCTGAGTGAAGGCTGAGGGCAGCCTGGGGCCTGGGCGTCTTCACAGAGAAGACTTCGCATTTTGAACAAATGAATATCGGTTTATGGCCTGAAGAAGAGCAGGGAGAAGAGGAGGGAGAGCGTGAGCAGTGCACACACTCGGGAGGCAAGTAGGGAGAAGGGAGAAAGGGCCAGTGTGCTGGAGGCCACAGAATGCAGTGACCAGGGCCTGGCGGGGATGGGAGGGAGGCTGGAGTCCAGGCCAGGAAGGACTTTATGTAGCAGGCTATGGTGACTAAATCCTATTAAACAGTGTGTCCTTCATCCTACAGATTCTTGCTTCTCAAATTGGGTAAAGGGATCCCTACAGGGTAGTGACGCAGACAACATTAACAGTCATAATAAACTAGAAGTGGTAAGAACAGTAAACAATAAAGCAACAGCCCACAGGTGCAACTGTCCGTGTGCCCAGTGCGTTCCCAGCAATATCTCATTTGATCCTAAGGGAACCCTTTGAGGATGGGACAGTATCACCCTAGGGCCGTGGTCGGCAAACTGCGGCTCGAGAGCCACATGCGGCCCTTTGGCCCCTTGAGTGTGGCTCTTCCACAAAATACCACGTGCGGGCGCGAACGTACAGTGCGATTGAAACTTCGTGGCCCATGCGCAGAAGTCGGTTTTCGGCCTGGGCGAGTCTATTTTGAAGAAGTACTGTTGATATTTGACTCTGTTGACTAATGAGTTTGCTGACCACTGCCCTAGGGTAATCAGCATAGCGTGGTTCTTCTTCCTGGGATCCCCATGTTCCCTACAGACTTCAGACAATGCTAAGTAATCTACCTGACAAACAATGTAACATAATTTAGGCTAAAATAAGCATACTTTGTGAAATAGAATAGCATGGATTTTTTTAAAGATGCACCCTGGGATGTGGGCCTTGGACCACTGTCATTGGAGCACACCTGCAGACCCTGCAGGGTATGCTGATTCCCATCGGCCTTCACTGCTAATGCTTGAGGAGCGCCACTGCCCGTGACAGGGCACCAGGAAAGCGTTCTGGGCAGGGGAGTGACACGGCCAGATTTACTGTGTTTTTAAAAGATCATTCCAGCAGTCCGGAGGGAAGACAGCTCTATGGATGAAGAGGCTGCTGCAAGATACGGATGAGGGATACTGAAACCTCCACCAAGTCCGAGGCACTGGCCCGGACATAGGGGATGGAGGTATGAGCCTCAGGAGGTAAAATGAGCAGGCCTTAACAACAACAATTTTAGCTACTCTTGCTCAACTGGCGTGGCTCAGTGGTTGAGCGTTGACCTATGAACCAGGAGGTCAGAGTTCAATTCCCAATCAGGGCACATGCCTTGGTTGTGGGCTCAATCCCCAGTGTGGGGTATGCAAGAGGCAGCCAATCAATGATGAGGGAGCTCATCATTGATGTTTCTATCTCTCTCCCTCCCTCTCCCTTCCTCTCTGAAATAAATTTATATATATATAAATATATAAAAGAGTATTAGCTACTCTTTATTGAGAGGGTCTGGTATGTGCCAGGCCCTGGCCTATACCTTTCGCAGGCATTGCCTCACAACTTAAATAGGATGTTAGTATTACTAACCCTATTTTACAGATGAGAAAACTGAGGCAAAACACAGCTTCTTCATTTGCTTAAGGTCATTCTATGGTTGAACTACATTTCAAAGACAAAACCCTGCTTTTAAAGACCCCCGAGTCTCAGGAATCCCTTCCTCGCATCCCTCAAATCTTACGCTGTCTTATTTGAAAGCCAAGGTCTCCTTCACGAGGCACACCGCCTTGGGGGAGTGACTACCCAACAGCTGCCCATGAAACCCCACACGGATATGAAGGCAGCAGCCAAGCCCTGCACTGCCTCCCCGTCTGCCTCCAGACAATGCGTTTCAGCATCCACTGGCCTCTCGGGAGGGGGCCACTGCTACCAAAAACACATTGGAGCCGCTTCTAACCATGTGTTCAATTCCACGGCAACAGCTTTCCGCTTCGCATTGTGCCATGTACCTCTGGGCACCATGGACTGGGCGCGGAGCCTAATGAAGCGGAGGGAGGCCAGGTGCTCCCACTCCGGGCCAGCAGGCCCCCGGCCACCTCCGCGGCAGCAGGAGGAGAGAGACAGTGACAGATTGAGGATTTAGACCATCGTATTTGGGATTTTTGACGAACAGTGTGGGCTAAGACAGCACTTCCAAAATTGCATTTCTATGTTTGCTTCTGTTCCTACACGTTCCAGGTGGGGGTGGTGGTGAATAAACTCTGCGGCCAGGATGGTTTCTCAGACACTGAGGTAAACAAAGCAATTCAGGTCTCTGGGCTGCAGGACTTCCCAGGGTCTGAGATACATTTGGAAATTTCCAAGGGGAAGCAGGCATGTGCAGAATTCCCCAAACTTTTATGAACCAGGACGCTCACTTGACCACGGAAATCCTGAGGACCTGCGGTGGGGCGTGTGTGAGCTGCGAAGTGCAGGGCTGGTGCCCACTCTCCTTGACTTCTCTCTTGCAAAAACCTGACCCAATGGCGGCAGTAAATCGCGGGCTCCATGTCCTAAAGCCACGAAAAAAAATTGTTTTCACAGCCCCCACTTGGACACCCTATGCACCAGGGAGTCCGCCTCCGGGGAAACAGGATCCCTGGAGGTCTGTAGTGGGAGGTTTGGTTTATACTGCATCCCTCTGAACCATCCATCCGAAAGAGATAAAACTAGGCCACTTTCCAATGAGCCGACGTTGAGGTTCATATACTCATTTATTCAACGAATATGATCCAATACTTTTTATGTATTTGGTTTAAGGATATGAAATATATTTTAGAGAGAAAAATAATAAAAAAGCAAATAAGTTAACTTTAGGGCATAATATTACAGAGGAAGTAGGGGGTGATATCACAGTAGCAGGTGGAGGGTGGGAAGGAGGAACACCTTAGATGGGTCCGCATGGAGGACAGTTCTGAGGACTTGACATTGGCATTGAGAGCTGGGAGGTGAGACGGGACCAGCCAGCCAGGGGGGCAGCTGGGGAGTGACAAGAGGTCTGGCCAGGGGGAGGGACAGGTGGTTCTTGCAACAGGAAGGAAGTCCCTGTGGCTGCAGCGTAAGGAAAGGCTAATCAAGCGAAGAGAGCAGGAGCCAGACCCAGCGGGGAGCGGGTCTGAAGGCTGGGCACAGAGTGGGGATGTCTTCCAAGAATCAGAGGAAACCACTGAATGAATTAAAGCAGGGGAGTAACCTTCCCTGGTCTATGTTTCTGAAAGGATTGCTCTGGCTGCCTCAGGAGACTGCATCTGGAGGCGGGGATAGTTGCAAGTGGGAGAGGAGAGGTGGCAGTGGTCAGAATGGTGACAAAGAAAGGGAGGGCGGATTTCAGATACATTTAGGGGGGAAATGAATGTCTTCCTGCATTTTCGTAGGCCCCATTTAACTTACAAATTAAAATAACTTGATACCTAATTATGGCCTAAGTCAAACAACAGATTTTCTTTAATAATCTCATTCTGAAATTCGGCTCTAAGAGAAGGAAACAGATTCCAAAGTGAAGGCCACATTTTATGCCAAAAAAAGGGAAAAGGGTTCCATGTGGTAGTGTTTATGATGGCGAACTATTACAAAGAGCCCAAATGCGTAATGATGAGGGCCTCGTTAAGGCAGTTGTGGTGCATAAAAGGAAAATTTTGAGGAAAGAATTGGGTGACATAGAACATGTTTACATTATAACACTAAGAAAATGAATTCAGGCTGGTAAAGAAAAGGGAGGTTATAAACTTGGAATCAAGCGTATTTATGGGAGCTGTATTGGCAGAGACAAAGGAGGGTGATTCTTGGTGAATGGTGGAGAAGGAAGATGGATAGGTATGGCCGAGCAAGATTACAAGTGACCCTGAATGTCCAACCCAGAACACATATAAGACAACAATTATGCAGGTCCTGATACTCATTAGCTGAGCATTCCATGGTAGTCTACACTCATCACTTCATCAGATTTTTACAGCAATCCTCTGATGTGGGGATTGGCATCCCCATTCTACAGAACAGGAAAACAGAGGCTTGGGGACATCCGATGACTCTTCCAAAGCCATGCAGGTTGAAACTGACTGGGCTGGGATTAGCACCCAGGCATTGCTGACCTCAAGGCAAGTGTTCTTTATCATTCAAACAGTTCAGCCCGGGGTTGACCACAGGAGATCCAAAAAGGGACTTCACCATCTCCTTCTGCCTCAATGTGTGACCTCAGCATCACGTGTGGATCTTGGTTTTTCAATGGATACAGCATTTCACAGGGTTAGGACCCAGACATTCTCTCAACCAACAGCCAGTGTCTACCATGTGTGCAGGCACTGATTTAGGCCCAGCAGTGGAAAGATGACTCACACCATAAGATAATTTCCTCTCTCAAGAACTCTCTGTCTAGCTAAGGAGAGAACCAGAC
The DNA here is from genome assembly GCF_014108235.1 of Myotis myotis. Taxonomy (NCBI): domain Eukaryota; kingdom Metazoa; phylum Chordata; class Mammalia; order Chiroptera; family Vespertilionidae; genus Myotis; species Myotis myotis. The sequence continues at coordinate 10,798,660 of NW_023416316.1, forward strand.
CAAAGAAGATTATATTCCTAAAAAAGGAAATCAGGGCTTCACACATGTACAAAGAAAGATATGGGCGAAGTCACACAGGGGAGAATTCAGAGTGAACTGTGACAGTCAGTGATGTCCTCATGGAAATGTGCCATTCAAGTTAAGTTTGAAAAGACAGGTAGGACTTCCCTAGCATAGAACACAGTGGTTTAATGAAAAAGTCAGGAACCAGACTACTTAGTTCTTCCTGGCTCTAGTCCTTGTTAGGGTGTCTCTTTGGGCAGGTTACTGCAGCCATCTGTGCCTTAGTGATATCATCTGTAAAATGGAAATTAACATTGTGCCTGCTTCTTAGGGTTGCTGAGGATCAAAAGAAGATATGTATGTGTATATATATATATATATATATATATATATATATATATACTTTAGCCTGCTGCTTGGAATAAGTGTCAATAGACAGCAATTATTTTCAGAGTCCAGGTGGGAGATTTCAGGCGGAGAGAGTGGTATGGAAAAGAATGTGGGAGTGGAAGACGTGGATTTAGAAGAGACAGCAGAGAGGCCGGAGCTCTGTGGTAGCCTCAGATATCACCATCCTAAGCCTGAGCACTTCTGAAGGTAGCGGACAGCAATGAAGCTCAGAGAGAGGAGCAGTGACATAATCAGAACCAAGTTCATAGGCACTGGAGAAGTGAGAGGCAGAGAAGACTGGCAAGCTGGAGACTATTGAGTGGACTGAGGAAATGAGATTTGGAAATCAGGTAATGCTAAAGGGATCTGTCCCATGCACAAAGTCACACAGATGGTTGGAGGAGGAGAAGGAGGAGGAGAAGGAGGAGGAGGAATAAGAAGTTGGAGGAGGAGGAGAAGGAAAAAGAAGAGGAATGAGGAGGACATGGAGAAGGAAGAGAAGGAAGAAGAAGGAGTTGGAGGAGGAGGGGGAGGAAGAAGAAGTAAGAGGAGGACATGGAAGAGGGGGGAGGAGGAGGAGGAAGGAGAAGAAGAAGAAGTCGGAGAACGAAGAGGAGGAGGAGGAAGAAGAAGGAGAAGGAGGAGGAGATGGAGGAAGAGGAGGAGGAAAAGGGAAGGAAGAGGAGAAGAAGGAGGTGGTGGTAATGATGTGGAGGACAGAAGGGGCGAAGGAGAAGGAAAATGAGGGACAGATCTATTTTTTATTGCATGGTGGGCTATGTGCTAAGATATTATAACAACGCTGTGAGTTGGGAGTAGCTTGAAGAGGCAGAGTGCCTCTCCACTGTGACATGAATTGAACAGAAATTCAAATCTGAACCCAGTTTGAACCAGTTCTAACTTACAACGTTCCCACTCCTAACCCCATATTCAGGCTGAAAAAGAATGAGCAGGAACCATGCTCTGGGAGCCCAGCCTGGGGATCCCTCCATGAGAACATTCTCCCCCTCGTGCCATCCCCCACATGACACCAGCCTCCATTTAAAGAGCATCTGCTCTGCTCGGACCCTGGGCTGAACACTTCCCATAGACTATCGCTAACCTTCTGAACCGCTCTAAAAGACGCACGTGGCGTTCCCATTCTCAGAGGAGGCAGCAGACTCAGAAACCCTAGCCCAGTGGTCAGCAAACCGTGGCTCATGAGCCACATGCGGCGCTTTGGCTCCTTGAGTGTGGCTCTTCCACAAAATACTACGTGCGGGTGCGCACGTACAGTGCGATTGAAACTTCGTGGCCCCTGCGCAGGAGTCGGTTTTTGACCTGGGCGAGTCTATTTTGAAGAGGTGGCGTTAGAAGAAGTTGGGGTACGTTCGTTGAGGTCAACCCCTCAGGTTGAGGACGTTTTTAGCAAAGGCCAGCTTAGGAGTACCCTAATTAGGTTAATAACAATGTACCTACCTGTATAGTTTATGTTTAAAGAATTTGGCTCTCAAAAGAAATTTCAATCGTTCTACTGTTGGTATTTGGCTCTGTTGACTAATGAGTTTGCCGACCACTGCCCTAGCCTGCACCCAGGGGCACAGGCCTGCTGTATCCAAGGCTCCCGCTGAGATGATCCATCAGGGAGACAGAGGCACGATTACCATGAGCACAGGGAAGCAAGGGAAGAGGGTACAGCTCTTCCTGGGATCTTCAGACCCAGGGGACAGCCCGCTGATGCCCGCAAGAGGTGGACGAGAGCCTACCTCGAGACTTGCTCCTCCGCTTCCGCTTCCCCGCCGAGGCGCTGCGAGGCACTGGCTGCAGCTGACCGATCTCGATGGGCGTGTTAGCGCGAAAACTCTCCTTGAACTTCTGCATCAGGGACTCCACGGTCTCCTGCGTCGCCTCAGCTGCTGCTACAGAGTGGGCAATGGGGCTGAGGTTAGGGCTTGATCCACCCCCAGTCCCTGGAGGCTTGGGCCTGGCATCCCGGGGTCCCTGGAGTTCCCTCCCGGACCCAGGGATGGTACAGAAGCCACAGGCCCCAGTATAGAGGCATGTACTGGCTTACACACTTATTTCTCGAACATCTATTATGTTCCAGGCACTGCCTCTAACCCTTGAGATATGGTGGGGAAAAGTTAGACACAATCCACGCAACATTTCAGGAGACAAAATTGCAGTGTCATGGTACGTAGATCACTTGGTACAATATTCCCATTTCCCTTTTGTAAATTTACTTAAGGAAATCGAGGCCCCCAAACCTCTGTCATAGGAAAGCACAGAATATGAGAGGAGCAGAAAGGTCATCTCTCCCATTCTGGGAGTCAAGGCAGGCTTCCTGGAAGAGGCAGAATGGTCACTACGATTTTAAGAATGAGTAGGAATGAGCAAAGAAGGTAGGATTGGGAGGGGGGGGGGCGGGTAGAGAGATTTGGGATAAGAATGCTCTGGGTAGAAGCAGAGGTATATGCAAAGATCTGAATCCAGAAAGAGCACAGTGCTGGAGTGATGGAAAGGAGTTCGGTGTGGCTGCAAGAGAGTGTGCGAAGAGATGAGGCAGGAGAGGCCAGATCACCTGTAAGTCGCACTGAGGAGTGTGGATTGTATCCTAGTGGCAAAAGTTCATCGCTGAAAGGTTCTAAACAGAAAACCAGCATCTTCAAGTCCCTTTGATAACAATTACGAACAAGAGTATGAACAATCCAAGCAGAGGTGGCGAGAGAGGCCAGTACAAAGGCTTTTGCAGTAGCCGGCAGAGGCGGTGGTGGCTTGAACCAGAACAGGGCAGTGAAGACAGACAGCAGTACGTGGGCTGAGCAACATTTCAGGAGACAAAATTACAGTATCATGATATGTAGATCCCTTGGTACAATATTCCCACTTCCCTTTCGTAAATTTACTTAAGGAAATCGAGGCCCCCAAAGAAGGCGTACGACTCACTCCGAGCTTGCACAGGGCAAACAAAGTCAAGCCTTCTAACTCCTAGTCCAATGTTCCATTTGTCTCAATACTGTCCAATGATTTGTTAGGAGCCACATTTCCACAAAACTGAAAAAAGTAGAAAGTTCCAGAGAATGGACAAAGTGAGGTCAGCTGGCAGAGAAAACAAGAACAAAGATAAGAGAAAAATAAATCAGAAATGCTTGAGAAGAAAGGAAAGCGGTCACATAAAAAGCGAGGAGAGGAAAGGAGAAAGAAGGAACATGGCTGAAGGGCCGCAGTGCCTTTGTTCTGAGAAATTCCCAAAGAGAGCCCCAACTCTGAAATCTTCAAACGCAGCCCTCCCTCCATCTACGCCTTCAGAGGCTGGGAATTTCTTCAGTCTGAGCTACGTGCCGTCTGATGCCAGGAGATGGGACGAGCCCACAGTTCCTGTTCCTTTGAAGGGGTTTCACTAGACCGGACAAAGGAGGCTCTGAGCATCCCAGCACGGATTCCTAAGGAGCTCGTGTTGTCCCTGGAACGCTTAGCTGTGACAGGTGTGTCTGCGGGGAAGCGCCTACCCAGGAGGCAGGCTTGGGCGCTGGGCCCTGTGAGAAGCCCCATCGTTGGGGACACGGTGGAGAATCCATGTTTGCTGTGGAAAAGACAAATACAATGGACAATACATGCAAATCATGTGGTGGCATTTCCACTTGCTCACCTGCCTGTCTTGCCATCCCTCTCCCCAGGTGATCTCCTTAAACGTGAGCAAGATCCCAAACCTGGGCCCCTCCTCCAAGCCTGTGACACAGAGCCTTCCAGCAGAGTCGCTACAGTCCAATTCTGAGCAGCACGGTCAGGCCCAATCGGATGCTTTAAAACCAGCAGGAGAGAGATTCGCTTAAACTTGTAAGAGTGGTGCTCTACTGCGGTACAAAACCTAGAGCAACTCAGTCTACAGCCTGCTGTGGATTGAACTGTCTGCCCCCAATGTCACATCTTGAAGACTTAACCCCCGATGTGACTGTGGAGATAGGGCTTTTAGTGGGTCAAGTTAAATGAGGTCCTGAGGACGGGATGCTAACCACAGGGTTGGTGTCTTCGTAGGAAGAGGAGGAGGAGCCCTCCTGACGTGCACACCAAGGCAAGGCCACGCACGCGCACAGTGAGGAGAAGGCTGTCCAAGAGCCAGAACCCAGCGTGCTGGCCTTCCAGCCTCTAGAGCTGAGAGAAGTTTCATCCTGGTGTCTAAGCCACTGAGTCTACAGCATCTGGGAATGGCAGCCCCAGTAGACAGCACAGTCACTTGGAGGGGAAAGCTTCAGCAAATGAATCGGTGGGGGATACAGATATGTGCCCACTACAAGGTGCAATGTTGGAAAAAAAAACCACCAAACAACCTTCTTGATGTCCACCACATGGACAGGAAGGCTAATATTAATGAGATGGTTGACACAGAACTGTGAAGTGTACAAACAAGATATATACATATATGTTAAAGGAAGATGATATAAGAGGTTCTATTAGAGGAGCAGAACCTAGTCTAGGAAAGCTATGGACACTTCCTTAACGAGCAGTGTGAAGCTCTGAAAAGAATTTGTGTTAATCAGGTGAGAAGGAAGTGGGGGGGGGGGTTGTGGTAAGTTGAAAAGGAGCAAAAGAGGCAGAGGGAAGAGTCTAAACAAAGACTTCCCTGGGAGAAGGAGTACGAGAAAGAGCTACAACAGCCACTGGGCCTAAAACACTGGTGAGTGAGCAGAGATAAAGATGGAGAGGTGGGAAGTCCTAACGCTGACCCTGACCTTGACCCTGACCCAGACCCTAACTGTTCTGGGACTTGTTAAGGATAGAACATGCTGATTTCCATGGCTTATTTCCTCCTGTGTACCATTCTCTCTCTCACCCCAGCCCTCCCAAATCCCATTTAATAGCCCTATCAAAATCAATAGATCAAGCTGTCCATGTCTTCATTTAGGGAATACTGCTCTGACCACAGAGAGAAACTTCATTGCAGAAGGACAGAAATGGAAGTGAGATCAAGTAGGAGACCGTGCAGAAGTCCACACACGGGATGACGTCTCTACCTGGATAGGGTAGTAGAAATAAAGTGGACAGACTAGCAGAGAGTAGAGCCAAAAGGTTAGATTAGTAGAGAGAGAGAAGTGGGCAAATCCAAGAGTTATTTTTCAGGTATAACTCCTCCGAAGTGGCGAGTGATTGGAAAAGGTGGACATGGGGGAGGGAGGTAAGGAGGGTGACTCCTGATCTTCTGGAAGGATGGTATCTCACAGCCTGAAGAGAACAGGTTCGAGATAGGAAAACGTGTGGTGCCTTCCAAATGTCCAAGTAGAGGTGTGAGAAGACAGTAAGTTATGTGGGTCTCCCACTCACAGGAGAGAAATGGGCTCTATGGAGACCACACAACGCATTCCTTAGAAAAGGTGGAGGGAGCGTGTGCTTGCTCAGCATGTGAGCTTCTGGCACAGTACAGGCAATAGAACAATTTCTTTCCTCCTCTACACCATCTGTTCTCCATCTGCACCCCCAGATTCACCCTCCACCCCAGGTTCACTCTGCCTCACTCTATGTTCTAGAGGCAGACCCTCTAAGGGGGGCTGCATGGCTCCTTACCTGGCTATGAGTTTTCACAGTGAGATGCTCTGCAGGAAGTGGAAGGACAGAATCTGGGGTATGTCTTCCCACACCCTTCCCTGTCTCTGTGTCATATTTCTGATAGGGACTGGGATTCTCAACCACGACAACTTCTGCCCTTTTTCACAGACCCTGTTCTCATGGCTCCAGTGAAACCATTTCTTCTCCCTGCCTGTCCACAGTTCTAGGGGTGGGCGGTGGTTTCCTGAACATTGTTGTCACTGGTTCCTCAGTGCCCCCATGTTGAGTCTCTTCACTTTGCGTGCACCTCGATCAATAGTCACTTCATTGAATTTTTCCTGAAAGTCCCATTGAAGGGTGCCTTCTTTGTCCATCTCAGTCTAGAACCTTGACTCCTCCCTTTTCATCGTGGCTCTGACATTCAGCAATTCCTAAAGGTCAGTTTCTCCCCACCCTGTTACCTCTGATTTACTTTCTCCTGAGCTGATGCAGACAGCACTGGCAGGAGGAGAGGAAGACACACAGAGAGGGAAGGCTTGCTCCCCTGAGCTGTGGGGTTTCTGATCCCGACAACAGCAAATCCCTTCCATCTGTTTGGCGGTTCTTGCCTCAGCGACAGTGCCAGAAGCCCAGACAGGCTTAGAGGGGGAAGTGCTTGTGCAAACCCCCTCCATGGCTCCTTTCCTCCTGTGCACCATTCTCCCTCCCACACCAGCCCTCCCAATCCCATTCAGTAGCTCCATCAATATCAATAGATCAAGTTGTCCAAACAAGCCACAGTACCTCCTGGTACCCGCTGAGCTCTGCCTCCCCAGAGCAGCAAAATGCTCGCCCCGTCGCCTGGCTGAATGCAACAGATGGTGCTTGATCTGAGCATCGTGGCAGGCCCAGGCAAGGGAGGAAGGGAGGGGGCTGCCTCCTTCTAATTGACATATGAGAGATTGTCAAGTTTAATGAGGATGAATGACTGGGGCCTGTGCAGAGGAGCCCTGGTCCCCAAGTCATGGGAGAGAGAGGAGAGGAGAGAGGAGAGGAGAGAGGAGAGGAGAGAGAAGAGAGAGAGGAGAGGAGGGGAGGGGAGGGGAGGGGAAGGGAGGGGAGGGGAGGAGAGGAAAAGGGGGGAGGAAAAGGGGGAGGGAAGGGGAGGAAGAGACACAAGAGTGGAAAGTAAAATTGTGTACAGTAATGAAGGTAGAAAAGGAAGAGGCAAAGAGTGGAGAGAAAGAAGGGAAGAAGGTGGACCCTGAGTACCTTTGCCAGGCATGTGTCTGTTTCCAGATACCAGGCCAGCTTCTGCCTGATGCGCCACCCTGCAGAAGGCACCACACGCTGTGTCTACACCAGTGCTCAGCAATCCTGAGACCCAACTCTCACCTGCTCTCTCTCTCCCTTGCAGCCTGGGACGTTTTACCACTAAACCTCGTATATGTGCAGGTTCAAGTGCCTGTAGCACGTTTAGCATCCACTTTAAGTTTTCTAAACTCACCTAGCCTCTGTAGAAAGAAAAGTCACAATTCTTGAAAACCAATCAGCCAAACAAGAAGCTTGGCGTTTCCGTGTGTTCTCTTGTTGATTCCTCTTAATAAACCTGGAAGGTAAGCATCCTTAGCTGCTGTTCAGAAATGAGGAAACTGAGACGCAGGGAAGTAAACCAACGCCAAAGGTCCCACAGCTTAGAAATGCCAAAGCTATGATTTGGAGCCAGGTTATGGGGACTCTGATGACATGGGCCCACCCACTGTATCATCCAACATATACTCTCTCTCTCTCTCTGGACTGCTGGGTGGGTGGAGATGAATATCTCAGTCGTGGAGTTTGTCTGTGACCTGGAAAGTGATGCTGACAGCCCAGCCCCTTTAAACACCTGGGCCAGGAGCCCCAGGCAATCGGGCTGTGGCTGGGGGCCAGTGTAACTGTGCTCAGTGCTGATGGTCAAGACTGTCCATCCTGGAGGTGCCAAGCTCAGCTCATGCCCCATTTCCCCAGTTCTGTCTCTCACAGACTATGCTCAGAGAACCAAGACACAGTGGGCATTAGTTGGCCATATTGCCCACCTGTGTCTTGTGCAAGTAAAAAAGGGTCCCAATGTAAACTCTGCCTCGGTGTAACCTTGAGTCACTCCCTTCTCTTGTACATCCCTTAGTCTCCTCCTCTGTGAATGTCTGCAGGTCGCTGGCGGGTGAGTGTAATTATGCACGTTAACTGTCTCCCAGGGCCTCAAGCATGCAGTGAGCGCCCCAGAGGCCATCATTACCCACCTTTCTCTCACCCGTAAGCTTCATAATTGGTCAATCAATCAGTTCATTCTTTCATTTTGAAAGTCGCCTTCATTATAAAATATCCACTTTGGAGATTATTTTAGACAGTATACACGCACCCTCTTACTCAGATGTGGAAACAGGAGCAGTAGGAGACCAGTCATGATAAAAATAAGCAGTGGCCCATGGTTCCGCATTCAGGTCTCCTATTTCCACTACTCTTCCTGCTCTCCCAAGTTCTAGGATAAGTTCAGCCTCAGATCTTGTGATGTTTCACATACGTGTCAACTGGCCTAGGTCATGGCACCCAGACATTTGGTCAAACGGTATTCCAGACATTTGTATGAAGGTATTTTTTAGTTGAGATTGACATTTAAATTAGTAGATTCTGGGTAAGACAGACTATTCTTCATAATGTCGGTGGACTTCTCCAATTAGCTGAGGGCCTACCAGAAAACAGACCACCCTCCCCCACTAGGAAAAAGGAATCCTGCCAACAGACTACCTTCAGACTCGAGCTGCAATATCAACTCTGCCCCAGGTCTCCAGTGGACCAGCTAACCCTGAACATTTTGGAATTATCAGCCTCCACAATTCCTTAAAGTCAATCAATCAATTTGTCAATAGATAGATATAGAGATGATATAAATATAGAGATATATAGAGTTGATCCTTGAATAACACAGTTTTAACTGCATGGGTCCACTTATATAAAGATTTTTTTTTTTAATAAATACAGCGTCAAAAGCTACATGTGGATTTTTCTACTATGCAAGGGGTCAGCATCCCTAACCCCTACATTGTTCAAGGGCCAATTCTATAGAGAGAGGGGATGTATATAAACAATCTATACCTATATCTATACCTATATTGGCTCTGCTTCTCTGAAGAACCCTAATATGACCTCAACTTGCATCCCCAGGCTTCAGACTGGGCACACTCAGACGCCAGGATTGGAAGGACAGAACTAAGAGAAGACTGCTCAGACATAAAGCACACCTCAGTGCGGAAGACATGCTGGAAAAGCAAAGAAAGACGAAATTTGGAAGTGGTGAGAGCCCAGTCACAGACCCAACATTGTATCTCACACCTCACATTACCACCTCATGAAAAGGAAAAAAAAATAAATTAAGTAAGAAAGAACACAGCCAAGTGTTTCTTAGCCAGAAGAGAAGACTCCCCCAGCAGAAGACATTTAAATCCATGTACACATTTTTTAAAAATGGCCACCTCTTCCCAATTCTCAGGGATAGAAAGTTGATGGATAGAATTTTCTCACTTTGTAGTTTTTTCTCCCACATATTTTCTGAAATCTTTGAGGCCTGGCACAGCTTATCTTCAAGCAAGTGCCTGCAGACAAGAAAAATGGACAAACAGCAACAAATATAAATTGGAAAGCGTAGAAATAGCCTTTTCTTACATACACCATCCCGGGCCTGCCAGGGAATACAGCAGATGTGCAGGGTGGTCATATTTCTGCTGAAGAGCTGCATTGAGTTCAAATGATGGAATTGAACTTAGTGATACTCTCCTGCGCGCTGTTAAAAACACAGTTCCGTCCAGGTTCTCTGGAGCTGGCTCCACTTCCCCTCACAGGACACCGAAGGCCTCTAAGATTGTGCCTGCTCCACGGCCCTGTCATTCCAAATATCAATAAACTATACGCTCTCCATGAGACAGATGTAGTGGCCACAGGACTGCACTGTTCAGTTTGCAAAGCCCTCTCACCTCTCTCAACGAATGCCGTCCATACAACCTCCCTTTTTATGGAGCCTGAGAAGCAAAGGAGATTTCCAAAGGTCTGGCTGGGGCTGAGACGACAGGCCCACAAGTCCAGTTCAAGAAAGAAAGGGGCCAGCAACCAGACAGGAGGGGACAAAGACTTCTTGGTCACTTACCACCACTTTGGTGGCAGGGCGCGACTATGGAAAAGGGGTCGGAACCAGGCGTCGTTTGGAATGTGAGCCGTGTTTCTTCCCAGCTGTGAGATGGGGGCAAATCACTGAACCACTCAGAGCCTCAGTTTCTCCGAGTGTTAAAATGGGGTTTATAACTCCAACCCCAGCAAGCTGCTTTGGGATTAAATAAAATATTAAACTGTGATTTACAGTGCCCGGTAGAGAAAGGATTTTCAAGATAAGAGTTACTAGTATTATTGCCCAAAAGATCTTAAAGCAGCAGTCATAGCAAATCTGGATTTTCCACTCAACCCGGTGGCCTGCGCATGCCCAGCATCCTATGGGACTCCCAGTCACTAGCCCGATTCCTCTCCTAGACTCATCTCTTCTGTAAATGGACCGGAAGGTCCTGTGTGTGACTCAGCACCCCTTGGCCCTGGAGGGCACCTCCGGGACACATCTGGAATTCTCCATCCAACCGCTGACCAAGCAGTGTATCGGGGGTGGACACTGGGGACAGAGTGATGAGCTGAACAGTGTCCCTTCTTTCAAAGGTGACGCTGTTTACTGGAAGCATCAGGTAAAGACAATGACAACTGACTGTGCTGAACATCCAGATAGAAAGAGACGTGTGACGAGAACACTGAAAGCGAGTCCCCTAATTCCTTCTGTGAGCACAAAGCTTTGGACATCTCCCAGAGGAGACCCTGGCTCGGCTGAGCCTTAAAGAATTCAGAACCAGGTAAAGGGGGTGATGCAAATAGGAGCATCAGCAGGCGGCAGGGGCGATGACTGTAGAGAAAATGCCACAGAGTTTGCTTCTTCTAGAGCTTACAGTGAGAGATGATTTTATTACCCAGAAAATCCACCTTCGAGAGAGGAAGGAGGGCGGACTCGCCCAGATCCTAGCTCAGAAAGCCCAGCTACTTTGAGAGCTCTGCTTTCCAAACTCACTGTCCTCTCCTCTCCTGTCCCTGTGACTGTCAGCTCAGACACACGCAGTGTACAAGCCTGGGCTTAAACCTCCCTTCTACCACTTACACAGTATGTGACTGGCTATTGGGTGTGTTCCTTTCCTTCTCTAAGCCCCCGTTCCTCATCGGTAAAACCTTAAGCAGAAACCTCCCTTAAGAATTGTGAGTTTCTGTAGGTTTTTCTTTCTTTTTTTTTTTTTGGCATTTAATTCAAGGCAATAATATATGCAAAGTTTTAGCACAGAACCCCCAAACGGATTAAGCACTCAATAAAGTAGAGCCTTTGTTATCATTACTGTTATCCAGCTTAATTGAGATAAGCTTGTAGAGGGGGCTTGCACCAAGGCAAAGCTCAATACAGGCTAAGTTCTCCATTTCCCCAGTGAGTAACTCTTGGCCTTTGATTAACTACTGGACTCTAATTCCCCGTTTTCCTCTCGCGTATAAGTTTCACTATCATCTCCGGCCTCTGTGACACACAGGGATCCCATTGGCACTATACTCCAGCCCATCCCATCATGGCCATGCCTCCTATGTAGCCATGCCCTGGAACCTGAAAACGTAGCTCCTGCCCCTGGTCCTCTGTGTACTCTCACAGCGCGCTGTGCCATGCTCATCAAGTCTGTGCTTCGACCTCTCAGAGATCAATCACCAGGTCATGGACTTCAGTTCTATTGTGGCAAACACTTGGGAACACATGTATCTATTGCAGACGAAGGTCTAGCTCCATCATTAGGAGCCAGAGGAGTTGTTTTTTTGGCAGCTGGTTGGCAGCGAGAGGAGAGTCCCACCCACACTCTTCCCCTACTCCTTTCCTCCCCAGACATTTAACCTCCTCTTGGTTTCACTTCTTCCTCCAGAAACTTACCCTGAAACTGGCTGATTTATCTAATAGCGAGGTTCACCTGAACCAATAACAATTTGCCAATATTATCTCATTAGTCACGCAAGCACAATCACGACGGTAATAATGACATTTACCATTTATGGGATCTTTATAAGGTGACAGGTATTACTTTAAGGTAAGTATAGCCATCATTTAATGTAATCCTCATAACTGACTGTAGTCTATGGAACTATTAGCCTTGCTTCTTCACCCCTCCCTGCACCCATACCCTGGATACAGCCTCCATCAGTAGAGATGGAGTGTGCCTCATTAGCCTTTGACTTGTGCCTGGCTCTGTGACTTGTTTTGGCCAATGGGATGTGGGTGGGAATAGCATGTACCAGTTATGAGTCTGAGCTTCCAGAGGCATCGCATAGTTTTGCTCACACATGTACACCTGCCACCAGCATGAAGAGGACCTGTCCCAGCGAGCCTACTGGCTCGAGGAAGAAGAGCAACTCCTGGGAGAGTCACAGCTCTACAACACAGAGGAGTCACCTGACCTCCAGCCCCGGTCACTGACCCCAGCCAACCCGGGGAGGAGGAACAAGCCCATCTGAGGTTGAGCACAACACTCTATCCCATCCGATCCTCAGATACGTGACAAGTCAATGTTTATTACTGGATGCCACTGAGATTTTGTAGTTATTTGTTATATAACATTCTGTGGCAAGAACTGAGTGATACACAACCTTCCAAAGTAAATATAATTATATTAAGCTTACGAATGGATAAGTGGCGCACACCAAGGTTAATTAAATTTTCAAGGGTCATATACCCTATACACAGCAGAGCTGGACAAATACCCAAATACTACTTCGTGGCTTATTTTGGAGCGAGACCAACAAGCGTGGCTTAATGAAATGACTTTGGAGTGGGGGAAGGAGCCCTGTCAGCCAGCTTCCCTTCAGACCATATTACTGACAATTATGAGGATGATCCCAGAAACGAAAGCCATCTCTTCAGGAGCATAAAGACTGTTAACACATCCATTCAGAGCTTTCAGGGTTGGATAAGCTTGCTGAATAAATGAACACATGTTATAGAGTCTATATAACTGGGCACTGAATGAGAAATATGAAAAAAAATGCGTTGTGACGTAGGTACATTACTGACCCATGCTGTGGTGGTGGTGGTGGTGGTGGTGTGTGTGTGTGTGGGGGGGGGGGGGGCTGACCAGAGAGCTGACTATGAAACATGTACAGTTCTCACTGCTTCAACAGGTGGTCTTTCCCACCCATCTTTCTTTAAACTAAGGGCAAATCTTCCCACTGCAAAAGGGTGGTTATACATTTAAACACATGTACGTCAACTATAGCAAATGGCAGGGACTGGGGAGTGAAATTAATGCAGCTGCATTATAAGTATGTCCTATTTCTCAGTATTAAGCTCTTAAAAATAGACCTGCTAAATATATAGACAATAATGGATGGAGGCCGAGTTGGTGTTTCTATGAGGCTCAGGATTTTCCATTTAATGACTTATAATTGCAATTTCCCATTTCTACATGACGGCTAGAGCAGGCTTGCTTTATTTCTTGAGATTACGTGGAACCGCCACACAAAGACGGAAGCAGAAAGCTAGAGGAACCTCGGGGGAGGGGACAGCACGGAATCCTGAGTCAGAAACTCAGCAGACCTGGGGGAAGACCAGGTCTCCAGCGCTAGCCTCGCTGCTGTGTGACCTGGGACATCTCACCCAGCCTCTCTGAACCTTGGGAAATAAACACTTCTGTGAGGTGCATGTGAAAGCATTTGATAAGCCGGGTCACTGTAAAGTTTGCAACATTGCCACTTCACGATTACTAGTAAAGACTGGGGGTTCTAAGTTCTGCTCTTCACATCCCCAATCAAATAGACAGTGTGCATACAAAGAAATGAGACAAAACAAGGCAGTAAACACACAGTGTGAACTTATCTTATTATGAAGCTGAGCTTCAAGCCCTGGCCCTGCCTGTTAGCATCTGCTCACCCTCGAGTACAATGACAGTGCCTCCCTGAGCCTCGGCTCTTCCGCATTCAATGACGGAGAGGAGGACAGCTACAAGACAGATGTAAGCGCACTAGTGATACCACGAAGTCATTCTGTTGACTTGTTGATTTTACTCAATGCCAGGCACCACGAGCCTGAGAAGGGGGTGATACTAGTTAGTCCCATATGGGGACAGAGCTTGGCCTGGAGTCCAAGCTGGTCTGACACCTAAGATCTCAACCACGGCTGGAATAATGCAAACAGGAGGAGGAGCCAAAGAAGGACATGGGAGGAACGGAAAAGGGATCAGCCTATGGAATGGTGGGGCCATCCCAAGCACCCATGGGTGGGTACCACGTGGATATGGGGTCACACATGCATCTTAGGAGTTAGTTTTATCCCCTGGCACGATAATCCTGAATTATCTTCTTCCCTCCTTCCTTCCTTAGCCCTGGTTAAAACTGCCTCAGCTCAGGTATGGATACCTCCTTTATTCTCTATCCTTTTCCCAGTAAGCAGACAAAAAACTAAGCTACGGCAGTAGAGAGGGCAGGAAATCATGTCTTTAGTGGAGCAGAACAAATTCCTCCTCTGATGTTTTTGGTGAAATAATAGAGATCCATCGCAGGGAGCCATTTGTACAGAGAGCCTGCAAGCATGGGCTGGTGGGTCTTGAGGAATACTCTCATTTTGCTAGATGTGAACAGCGAGGTAGCGAAGTGTGAGAAAAGGAGACAGACAGAGGGGCTCTGATAGAACCTGCAAACCAAGCTCATCTGGCAGCCCTGGAAGGAGGCTCCCATGCCAGCCGCTGCTCTGATAGGCTGTTCCAGGATTATAAATAGCATTCATATTCTCTCTCTCTCTCTCTCTCTCTCTCTCTCTCTCTCTCTCTCTCTCTCCCCCCTCAGAGTGCCCCCCTCTTCCTGCTGGCAGCTAATTCAAGAGACCCTCTGTCTCTTATCTGTCATCTCCTAATTTGCACCTCCGGAATTTGGACACCCTATGCCTCGATTAGACAGGGTGCCCGACTAGATCTTGGGGGACTTTTCTCCAATAATGTAATAAACACACGTTCTGCTGGATGTCTTTCCTCCTCTCCTTAGTATGCGATTTCCATTCAATAATTTGGGCATCAGAGATCTCAATGTGCGTTAACAGTAAGGTTAACCACTGAGAAAGTAACATATATTTCCTAGGCTACATTCATAAAAGCATAAAGTCTTAGGACCAAGAAGGGGGCATCTCCCCTGTGCAGTGCTCAGATGACACCCGGAGGACTGCATTATGGCCTGAGTGTCAGGTTAAGGATGTTATTAGCAAAGTAGGAACAGGTCCAGCTACGAGAAGCTAGCCCGATATGAAGGGCTGTAATGATATCATAAGGAACAAGTAAGACACAGTAAGGGAGTAAATATTAACTGCTTCGATCATTGGAATGGCTGTAATACTAGTACAACTTTTAATGCTAATGGTTAACGTTCTTACTATGTCCCATGCCCCAGGGTACATGATTTATATATGTGATAATTATAAGAGCTAATTTTTGAGTGATTAAATTGGGCCAGGCACCTGCTAAAGTGCGTGAAATAGGGAAGAGAATAAGATGTACAAATTGCCAGTTATAAAAACAGTCACAGGCATCTAAAGAACAGCATAGGAAATGTAGCCAATAATATTATAGTAACTAAATGAAAGCTGTCAGATGGACACTAGACTTATCAGGGTGATCACTTGGTAACTTACATAAATGTCTAAACACAATGTTGTACACCTGAAACTAATATAACATTGGATGTCAACTGTAATTAAAATTTTTTTCTTTAAAAAATAAAGTGATTTGGCAATATAATTTCATGTAATTCTCAACAATACTGTGAGGCAAACTCTACATTTCTCTCTTAATGGTGGGAAAACTGGCCCTGAGACAGGTAAGGTTCTGTCTGCACTAAGAGAGGGTTTGCGATCTCAGCATGATTGACATTTGCGACTGGACAATTATTTGTTGTGGGGACTGACCTGTGTATTTTAGGATGTTTGGCAGCATCCTAGGCCTCTGCTGATTAAATACGAGTGACCAAAAGTGTCTTCAAATGTTGCCCAATAGCCCTTGCAGGGTAAAAATCAACCCTAGTTGAGAACCACTGAGCCAAGGCAACCTAGGGGGTAAACGGGAGGGCTGTCTGGAACCAAGATCCATGATCTTAAAATTAATAATAACAATCAAAATAGTTAACACTTATTTTATAGGCCCACTATATGACAGAGCTTTCTAAACATGGAAAGAGGAGCTTGGGGGGGTGGGGGGACAAGGGTAAATCCTCTGAAACAGGAAGAAATCAGGCAAAGGTGTCATATTTCAAAAATAACACAGAAGAGATTCAAATATTACATAAAGACAGGGAATACCAGCAGTAATTCTAAAAGTCCATTATTCTGTTAATTTAAAACTTGAGGCTCTAATTTTTATTCTAATTGCCTTTCAATAATTGTAGAGGAATTTTAAAAATCTTAATTTGAATTGCCTTCTTCTTAGCAGAAACCCAAAGAAATTCACCTTGCTCTTATAAATTCAAGATTAGGAAGATGCCATTCCCAACTCCTTCTTCATCCCTCCAATACACACAGGCACAAATCCTCTTGTCCATGCACCTGGGCTCACAAAGAATTGATTATCGGATTTTAGGCAGAAGAAAGCTGAGATAGAACGCAAGTTATCAGCAGCGGTGCAGCAAATTGTTAAGTCTCCAATGGCACGGAATAAGTTAATGATGCCTGAAAAAGGAAGGCATCGACAAGAGAAAGCCCACACATCCCACCTGCCTCTTTTTTACAGCCGGTACATCTACAACCTGAACCTTCTTTGAACACAGAGAAGGGAAGTGGAGGGAAACCATGAACATCTCTAGCAATTAGAGGCTGGAACAACAACAAAAAAGACACATAGATCCAACTCAGTAGGAAACCCATCATCCAGGTGGCACTTCAGAATCAGGCCTCCAAAAAGCCTGATGATGCAATGAGTGATACTAAGATGAAGTTAAATTAAGGGCGGGATTGAGTTGGGCTGGACAGGCAAAATGATTCTTCAATTCACTGGCGACTCAACCACTAAAATAAAAAAGCACGAGAGGAGGATGTGAAGTTCCACTTCCAGAAACCTCAGTGGAAAGAGGGGTCCACCGCCTGGTTGACTTGAGCAACCACCTGCAAAGCACAGGGACGGAAGCAGCACTTTGATGCTGGCTGAAGTCTACCACAGGAGGAGGGGAGAGCTTTCCTAGGTGGCATCTGGAAAGATGCAAAGTTCAAACTCATCTTCAGCTCAAAAGATGCCAAGTCATTTCGCATGGCTGGAATTCAGTATTCCGGGAGGTGCAGAGGAGGTGAGAGAGATGTTCTGACTACATCAGGAAGAGATCTGAATACCAAGCCAAGCATATGAACTTTAGTCTGTAAAATAAAGAAGCGTATACATAATTTATTATAAGATATATGTGTATACAGAAATATTTTGATCAGAAGAGTGACACTGTCAGAGATATAATTAAGAAAGATCAATGTGACTGTCGGGGTGGAAGAGGAATCTGAAGGGGAAGAATGGATAGAGATAGTAATGAGAAAACGAGCCAAAATGTATTGAGCTACTCAGCATGTGCCAGGAACTATGCTAAGCGCTTTATCTGAATTTTGCAATTTACTACTCACAACAACCATATGAGGGAAGCAGGTCAATAAATTGCTTTTTGTAGAAGAAGAATTTAACCTTAGAATTCAAATTGTGTTCAGGGACCCAAACTATTGTTAAAGTTAAGATAGTAACCCAGATTCAGTTCTGGTAACTATGCATTTTATTCCAAGAGGATGTATAGATCTAGACAAAAGACAATGCAGGTTTTGACTATAGCAATGTCAAAGAAAATAGAAGATTTTATATATATATATATATGTTGGTATGGACGGGAATAATTGAATTTAGATCAAAATTGGAAGAGATAGAGAAAAGCAAAGAATGCATCCTACTTTTCCCCTCAGAAGGGCATATAACGATATGATTTGAGAGTTAACTATACCCCAATATATCCAAAAGTTACCTGAACGTTCCCATATTCAATAACAAAAGGATGACTTTTCTGTGATGCTTCCTCACCATGATCAACTTGCCTACAAAACTAATCAAAACATTCATTACAGAAAAGAGAAAAGGCACGGCATTAAAAATTTTCTTTTTAATTATTTTTATTGATTTCAGAGAGGAAGGGAGACAGAGATAGAAACATCAATGATGAGAGGGAATCATTGATTGGCTACCTCCTGCACATCCCCTACTGGGGATCGAGCCAGCAACCTGGACATGTGCCCTGACCTGGAATCTTACCGTGACCTCCTGGTTCATAGGTCAATGCTCAACCACTGAGCCACAGTGGCTGGGCATGAAGAATTTTCTTCATCTTACCATCAACCTCAGGGTAGAGGTTGTTGGGCAAAATTACGAACAAGACTCTGGGATTTGGGCGGGGCAGAGAGTCAAGGGGGTTCAGCCAGCCAGCCAAAGGGGGCACTGGATGAATGACCAGGAGGGTTGGTGGAGGACTGAACTTGAAACTGAAGTCAACACAACTCATGTAATTATTCCCACTCACCTGTTCAATATGCTTATGAATATCTCTACAGCCTGTCCTATAAGACCATTCCTGGAAGTTTCACTGCTCTTCCTGAATATATCGCCTACTCTGACCTTCAATATTTTCCAGCTTTAACAAAGTCTAAATCCCTTTCTCCACCCTCATGCGTCTGGATGTGGCTGACCCTCCCTACCTCATGCTCTCTCCACTTACAGCCCTCGTTCACTTTTAAGCTAATTGTCTCCATCCATGTGTGCCAACCAGCCATTTGTGGGAAATGCCATGGAATGTTAATTTCATTTGGAATTGGGTAATTGCAAAGTGCTTCCATTTTTTTATTATTATACAGAATGAATAAGTATTGTATTAATAGTACCATTTCCAATTATAACCACAATCGCAGGCCTGTCATCCCCTAACGGTGAGTTATTTTTCAAGGAACATTTTTCTGAAGTTTTCTTTTTAAATCCTCTGCCCCGCTCCCTTCCTCACATCATTGTAATTAAGATAATGCAGCATAATTATAAACACATATTGGAAGCTCCAATGCCAGCATGAACTACCCAACTCATGCTACACGCTTATTGAAATTTCTCAAGCAGAAAGAAAAAGTGTTGAAGTAATTACTGAGGGACAAGAATGAAGACTGGCAAAGGCAGCAGGGAAAAAGTCAGCGCATCTGGAAGACCCAGCAGAGTCCTTGTGTGGGAAGCTGAGCTTGACTGAGTATTTCCAGGAGGAAATCAAGAAGCATGCTCACAGCTTTTAGATATTGAGAAAAAAATGAATGGAGCATCTACCATAAGCCAGATGCTTCATACACATCACCTGATTTCTGCATGAAAGCAAATTCATGAAGTTTGTTTTTGTTTGTTTACTTTTTTGTTTACCATTTTATAGATGAAGTAACTGAATACCTAAGAAGTTAAAGAAGTTGTCAAAGTATTGGCCAAAGTAAAGAGCTAGATTGAAGCTAAATTTTATTTAATCCTTGATTCTACTATTAGCTAGTTACTACCATTAAATACCACTCCAGCCTTTTTTTTTTTTTTTCTCATTCAAGACTGTATTCATCTATGTGTCTGTGGGTCAAGTGAGGGTCGGATTGCTCAGGCCAGGTTTTGCTTGCTGCAAGCTGCAGGTTGGGTTCAGGTCTACCTCACGAGTGTCTCATTCTCTTTGGGCCAGCAGGCTACGTGAGGCATCTTCCCACAGAGATGTGAGAAGGCACAAGAAGGACACTCCATGGTGCAAGCACATTTCAAGCTTTTGCTGTGTCCCACCTGCCAATAAGCCAATGATTAAAGTAAGTCAAATGGTCAAGTCCTGTATGGATGGGATAGGAAAGTATGCCTGGCTCACAGTGGCAGACAGAGAGTGACTACTTGCTGAACAATAGTCTAAAAGATTGTACCTATAACTCTTTCAAGTTTCCACTACACCATGACAACCAGAGCACTTAAAGTTCAAGTTCCTGGAGTGTAAGGGGTCAGGTCCACGGGAGCTGGCCATGATGACATAGAAGCAGTAGTGAGGTATATGACCTGGAGCTTTTCTCATCTGTATAAATGACAATAACTCAGAACGAACCTTCCTAAGAAGGCTGTTGGAAGGTGACTGAGATGCCTACAACAGAGCTGTAAAACATAAGAGTGCTCATCATGTTCTAACACCTTGTTGCTTCATTTTTCTTCATAAAAACACATCACTCCTGACATTATACTTGTGTTTATTTAGTTTATTTTTCTCCCTGAGCCCTTCTAAATGCAAGTTAGATAAATGAAAAGACTTTGTTTATTTTATTAACTACTAGGGGACCAGTGCATGAATTTGTGCATCTTGAAAGGAACTGCGGGCCACGAGGCTGTGGTAGGCACAGGGGCGGGTCTTGGCCTATCCTCCAATCCCCTGCCTGGCCCCTCCCACTGCAGTCCCAGGTCCCCTATCTTCCAGCAGCACCGCTGCTCCCACTGCCGCCACTCCCTTGCGCTGACAGAGCAGGTCTTGCTCGCACTGCTTGCACCTGCTGATGGCATGGAGTGATTGGGGATGGCGCAGTCAGTGGGTGCAAGCAGTGGCTGCTGCTGCCCTGATCGTCCCTCAGGAGCAGGGGCAGGTGAAGAAACCCTCAGGGTAATCAGGGCTGGCAGCCTCTGCTCCAACCCACTGATGGCACCGAGTAATAGGGAACGGCACTGGGCATCAGCAGCGGGTGCAAGCGGCGGCTACGGCGCCGGCTGCGAGTGCGAGTGTGAGCCAAGCAGTGACTCTGGCGCTGGCAGCAGGTGCGAGTGCTGGGCGGGACTGTGGTGCATGGGAGCAAAGAATTTTCAGTAACCACCAGAGGCTCACCCCAAGGACAGTGACCGGCACCCCACCTTGGTCTGGCGCCCCCGCCTCACCTGGTCCACCATCCTGCTAAGGCCAATGCCCGCTATGTTCTGCACACGCCCCCTGGTGGTCAGCGCACGTCATAGTGACCGGTTGTTCAGTTGCTCCAGTTCCTCCATTGAGTCTATTTGCATATTAGCCTTTTATTATATAGGATTATTATATAGGGTTATAGCGATAGCTCCTAGAGTATCGACTGGAGTGTAGTAGGCAAGCAATAAAGATTTTTAAAAAATGAAATGTAAAGTATGTGACCTCC
Organism: Myotis myotis; assembly: GCF_014108235.1. Taxonomy (NCBI): domain Eukaryota; kingdom Metazoa; phylum Chordata; class Mammalia; order Chiroptera; family Vespertilionidae; genus Myotis; species Myotis myotis. The sequence goes on from NW_023416316.1 coordinate 10,819,835, forward strand.
AGCTTATAAATACTCTGTGCATGTAACACAAAAAATCTCAACCTGCACCAATCCAGGTATTGTCTTGAGCTTTGAAGAGGGGACAACGATTTGGAGAGCTACAATGGAATGAGGATGAGGATGATGATGATGATGAAGAATTATGATGATAATGATTCTCTACGTCTGTAGTTTTTCTTGGGAAAGGTTTCTAATGATAGCTCTTGTAAGAGCAGGCAGAATGAAAACCTCACAACAGGTATAGCAAAGGGTTGGGAGTTAAGAGTTGAAGAAAGCTTCACGGAGCAAGAGCCTTTTGAACTGACTCCTAAAGATGATGTAAGATTCATACACAGAGAGACGAAAGGGCAAGATCCCAGAGAGGGCAGGACAAAGGAATAAATTCCCAAAGGGAGAAAAGGGTACAGGTCACAGTTACAATGACCCAAAAAATGTCCATACTTCTTTTAGAATTTTTTGGTTTACCTAACCTATTTCAGATTTATTATATAAGTTGATCCCTTTAACAAACATATAAGATATATAGGAGAGTTATCTCTATGCTATAGATGAGAAAACAGGCTCAAAGACATTGTATAATTTAACTCTGCAACTCAATAAGAAAAGGCTCCGTTTTTGTATCTGTAAAAATAAGGGTGATCATCATACAAACATGGGACAATGTGAGGATTAAATGAATAAAATATTTAGCACATCATAAGTGCCATGTAAGTGTTAGCTGCCAAACTGATCTGAAGTTCTGAGTAATATTCACTTTGGAAGGGTGAACAGACCTCACCAGAGAGAAGCTGGAGAGATTATCAGAGTCTGAGAATGACTGAATGAACATAGGGAAACAGGGATGCACCCAACTGCCTAAGGAGGCCTCAATGGAGGGGTCATTGGGATAGGGGCTGGTCTCCGAGATCTTGAAAGCACCTTCACACAGACAGCCGGCTATAACCCAATCAGGCTCACTGACGTGGCAGTCAAGTTATAGCAAGGCCAATCAAGTCAGACCTTTTCTGATCCTCATTTATCCTCCATCCTCATCCATACTCCAGTCCAAAGGGGATGGAAATAATAGCTAAAATGTAGGGAAGGAGGTAAGTGAGAAAGAAAAAGCAAGCAAGATTCTCCTACCTTTCTGAGCTGCGGAAATAACCACAGTATCTATCTTCACTAGGAAGCTACGGTCTCCATTTGAATGCGGACTAAAGGGTTGGTTATTACATGACAATGGACATCCCTAAACTGAGATTGTGTTTTGCTACATTAAGTAAATGCTAGATCTGCATTACCTACTGCTCATCACAAAAGTCATTCTGTTCTTATAGAGGAACAGAGGGAAATCTCATACCCTAATACTACTCAACAAACACCGAGGGGCAAACAGAAAACAAAACTAAAGATGCTGTATCACTGTATCCTATGGGTCATATTTGGACAACTTTCTAATACTGTTTTTTGTTACATTTACTATTGTATGACATCAATACAGCTTTTTCCATCCCAAACAGGGCTTTCTTTTTATTGTTAATTTAGTGGAAGCATCACAACATATCCAGATAAAAATTACTTAGCAGGGAAGTGGCAGAATTTGACTTCAGTCTATACCTCCCAACTCACAAGCCACCTTCATAACTGATATGTACAATTTGTGGTTCCAAACTTAGATTGACCATTAAGTCTTTCTCCCATTGGGTTAGGTACTTTTTTTCTATATGCTCCTATATTGCCATGGGCTCCTTGCTCATGTGACTTCTCATATTTGCAAGATGCATGGCTGCTACCTTTCCCAATAGAAGTGATTTTCACATCAGCAAAGTCCAGGCTTGCACAAAATATTACCATTTCTCCAGTCTTTCTCCAGGGCATGGAGTGCCTGGCGCAGAGCCTGTGATCGGTATATATCAGATAAATGAAAGAATAAATTGATTCTTTAACAGGGACTCGCCATGTTAACTCTGGGTTTCAAAACACTGATCTTTGTGGATTAAGCAAGTATGTTAATTGGTAAACAATTGACTTGTAAATTATTTAATACAAAAAGTTCTGTGTCAAAATACATTCTCAACTAAAATCACTTCCATTTGCTTCTAAAATCCATTTTAGAAGCATCACCTTTTAGAAGTATGTGAGGCCTTCAAAACCATCCTTTACAGATGGCCACACTGAGTCCCAGGGAGTGGGAATGACATCGGAGGCTGGGTCAGGACAGGAAGGTGGGCGGACAGGTGTCCACCTCTTAGTCTCTTAGTCAAGTGCGCTTTCCGCTGCACCGAGCTGGCTGAAGAACACCTTGGACTTGTGTAACTGATTGTTTCCATGGATTTACACTCCAGGGCATCACCTGGTCACCTGGTAAGACTGTCACTGGGTATAAATGAAACGTGAACAAAGGCCCGGAGGAAGTTTCCACTCTGGCATTAATGAACACACGGCACAATCCCGCCTAATGTTGCATGAAGTCTGGGGAAAGATCAATAACCATCAAGTCAAAACAGATCTTCAGCCTCCTGGTCTCCCTCGACCCCCAAATTCACCCCCTCTGGGCAGCCAGTGGGCCCTGGGTGTGTTATCCATGGCTGAACATGAGGCTGTTCATAAAACGTCTTTATGGGCCTGAACCGAAGCAGGCAAGGTTCTTCTGAGCACAAGACACAGGGATTTCTGACTTTGCTATAAGATATCAGGCTTTGGAAAAATTGTTCCCCCCTCTTGTATGAACTCTGCTGGGAGCTTTTCCCTTTCCCTAGCAGGCATCTGATTCCTAGCAGACAAGCAGGATGACAAATGGTGATGGTCAAGGTCGACTCAGTGCCTTCCCTGCATTGGCACTGCACTCAGCACGTATTTGGATTCTCTTGCTTTCCACAATAATCCTGTAAGTTAAGTTACTTCTTACCAGGGCTATTTCACAGATGAAGAAACTGCAGCTCGGGAAGTTTAATTAACTCCCCAAGCTCACAGGGCTAGCTGAGGGTAGAGGACGTGTTGGAACACACAGTCTGACTTCAGAGCCCATGCTCACATCCACTAAGCTTCATAACTCCCACTGTTAGCGTAGGTAGCTAGATATTAATAAAGGAAAGGAGCAAAGGGAATCAGAAATAAGAAGTCTAATAAACTGGGAAGCTAATTCAAATATTACGCCTGCTTCACTAGGAAACTCCAGCTTCACATACTCCCTAGGGAACCACTGGTCTGTGCCCCCAAAAGACTTCTTGGGGGAAGGATAGAAAAATAAATGGAAATTCCTGTGCTGAGTGCATGCCCAGGAGAAGCCAAGATGGTACAGGGAGGTGCTTCTACTATGAGCATATGTGCCCTCGAGCCAAGATGGCAACCATAACGGCCTGTCTGGCTAGCCTGAGAAAAGATCGGACAGGATAAGGGACACAGAACCCCGGAAGATCTAGGAAATGGATTGGTTAGGGGCAGGACCCAATGCTGAACCCGAGACAGTCCTTTGTGTTTGTTGCTTTAATAAACCTCCCCACTGCACCAAAACCTCCCCCACATGAATGCTCTTCTCCACAAAAGGCCACCATTTCCACTGGCAACCCCACTGCCCATGTGGTGGCCATGCAATAGCTTGCAGAGGTCAGGAGCTCCTCCTCAAAGGCCCACATGCTGCCCTGCCCTTCCACATCTCTCCTGCCATTCACATACGCACTCGGTAGAGGATGGGTGTGATTTCCTGAACACGCACCACATGCCCTGTATCATTTAAATACATTACCTTCAACACTTTATTTCAACCTCTGCAAAGCAGGCATTGCTGCCACTGCCTCACAGAGAAGCAAATGGAGAATCAGGCAAATGGAATAACGTAGCCTTACCAGCAAGAAGCAAGGCTGAGCTGCTGAGGAGGGAGACCTGGGATCCCTTCCGAGGGCCCCAGGATAACTCTAGCTGTCCTGGCTGAAGGAGAGTCCCTCACCTGGCAGCCGCCGCCCCTCTTTCCCTGCCCCTCTCCTGGAACGGGCGCTACATAGCACGGAAGTTCAAAAGTTCCTCATGTTGATGAACTACTGGTGCCAAAGGACTGAAGACTGAGGTGGGTTCCTGAGAGCAAGGGCCATAGAGGTCATTGATGATTGGTGATTCTTGTGTGTGCCCTGAACGGGAACTAAGCCCATCAGGACGATGCTCTAAACAAGCTACCCGGCCAGAGCACAAATGGCATCATTTGATTCACCAGTTTAAGCCCCTATAACAGTTTCCCACTGCCCTTCAGACAAAGTGACAAGCTTGCATATGGCTGGCGAGGAAAGCCCTTTATAACCGGGCCCATAACTTGCCACCATCCATCCCTCTGTGATCCACACCTGGCCAAGCCTAACTTCTTACAGCATCTTCGAGGCCCCCATCTCCCCCTAGCGAAGTGCTACTTGTCCTTTAGATCTACAATCAGGCCTCTGCTACACAGAAACACCTTTGCTGGACCCCCTATTAAATGGCCCATAGCACCAACTAATTCTCCTCTCAGTGTATACGCTTACTGTTTAATATCTTCTGCATAGCTTACAGAATCCCCTAGAATCAAAGAAGGTAGCCCACGGCTAAGAGCCCTGCCAGTACCAGGCCCATGATATGACGTTTGACTCCTTTCTCTCTGCTTCAGTTTTCCCAAAGGCCAAACGATGTGGAAACATCCATTCTTGTTGTTACATCGGGTTGGTGGGAAAGAAAAGGACACAGATGACAAATAGAGAAAAATACCATCAGTTGGACCCTGAAACGCCCCAAAATTGCAAAAATGCAGTAGATCTGTACCTATTTCTTTACCTCTATCTATCTATCTTGTGTTGTTCATAATAAATTCCTTTTCTGAAAATATCTTTCCTTAATTACTAAATTCTTGTAAGTTTAAGGAGAAATGAAATCTGTGGAGTTCTGAGTCATCCACCATTAAATCATTAAAACATGATTTAGCAATTACATTTTAATGTCTGGGAGGTTTTGGAGTGATTTAAGTAGATTCCCTAAAACTACTGTGTTTTTCTTCCTTCATTTTAACCACCTTTCAAATACAATGTCGTGTCAAGTAAAGGAGCAATGCTCAACATCAAATGATAGTGAGTGCTGAAAAGAATGCAGAGGCATGAACTCATCAACCAAGAAGTGACTTTCTGGGAGTCTGACAAGTTGGCTGCAAATATTAGTGTCTCTCCTCAAACCTGAGTGTGGTGGACAAAACAGACGGTAAGCCAGAATTTTAAAAGCCCAAATCATTCATTTAGAAAATATTAGACACCTTATTATACAGGAGGCTCTGAACAAGGAATACACTGGCCTTCTTCTTACAGGACTTAGAGATACTAGGAAGAGAGAGAGACATCGACTCAAGCCATCAGGACTGGCCTGCACTGCCCAGGGGGCTCCGTGAGCAGGTAACGGGAATCCAATGTGATCTGAGAGGTCAGCACACTTTCTCCTGAGGAAGGAATATCTGTGCTGGCATCTGACTTTGCCTTCACCCTGAAACAATGGTTTTTAGTCATGAGAGTGGTAAGACTTATCTGGAGATACTATCGGGACAAAGGACCACACGCAGTGGTGAGTGTGGCGGAGTCACCCACAATGACTACCAACAAGGCATCTCCAACACTCCATGTCCTCACCTCGAAAAGAGGGGTGACAATTCTTTTGCCTCTTTTGCAAAGTTTCCAGAAGGAGCTAAGAGCGTAGTGGGAGGGGCCACTAAGATGGTGGGAGGGGCCACACGGATAGTGGGAGGAGCTCTGAGGATGACAGAAAAGCTAAGGGGATGATGGAGGAGCTAAGGAAATGATGAGTCTACAAACACTACACAGCCTGAAAATACTACACACATTAAATTAACAGGAATAGAAGCTGCTTTATTAATATTGTTATTTCCACAAGTAAATGGACAGTGTAATGGCTTATGCACACAGTCACTCAAGGGGAACCTGAGGAAGGATAGGGGTCCTTAACTTTTGGGAACAATCCTAATATGGTGGGAGCTCCGCATCCTTGAGAATTTAATGAAAGAGACCTTTCCTTAGAAGATGCTTAGTGCAAGTCAGTGGTCTGCAATCCCCGCTGGTCGTCATCCGTGGACCTCAGGTGGAAGTCCAGGTGTAGAAGAAAGCATTCGGCGGCTATCACAGCAGGACCTGTCCAACTTGTCAGATTGAGGCCCATCATGAAATATGCGCTTTCCACTGTTGCCCGAGACAGCAATTTTCAACCTTTTCCATCTCCCGGCGCACAGAGACTAATTACTAAAATTCCGAGGCACACCAAAAAATATTATATTTTTGGCCGATCTGACAAAAAAATAGGTATAATTTTGATTCATTCACACTGGACGGCTATTGTTGTGTTGGCTGTTGACATTTTTTTATTTGCTAATCTGAGGGAAAAGAAGTCAGTGCCCCTGACAAATAGGCAGGTATTGCCTGTTTTAAATAAAATTCTTGTGGCACACTGAGTGAAAATTGCCGGCCCAAGAGAACAAAAGTTGCATGCAGCAATTACTAATATGATATACTACTGCGTTTTCTATTTTCCCCTACTTTATGGTTCTCTGCCTTATTTCATCACAGTTTGTTTCTTTGTGTTTGTAACTTCTATGACTCAATAAATGGAACCCGACTGGCAGTCTGACAAAAACAGGTTAAAGAATGAGGAGTATACTTTTGAGTTCTGCTTCCATCAATTAATTGTTGGTATGATCTCTGACACTACACATCCTCTCTGAGTCTCAATTTCCTGGACTGTGAAATGGGGATAATAATGCCTACACTTCAAGAGTTGAGAGCGTTTAAGGTAATAGCATGGGGAATCACTACACAGATTTCCTGGCACAGAATAGGTGTTCCATAAACATAGTGATTATAAACAGAGGCTGTTAATGGGGGAATTAGAGCAAAGCTAAATCCCTCTCACCCAGGGGTGGGAAAAAAAAGAAGGAAGAAGAAGAAGAAAATCGCATTGACTGTCTTCCCAGGGGGTCCTTCTGTCTTCCCAGTGTAACTATTTGCTGCTGGGAGGGGAGCTGGGTCCACATGCCTCTTTGCTGTGACAGGCTTTATAAATAAGTGAACGGCTTCATGAAACATTCATGGTTGTGTGTGAGTCAAAAAAATAACAAAAGGCACATGGGCTTAGGGTTTATTTATAGTGACTCCCTGTTTTCCCTCTCCGCCACAATTTCACAGTTTAGCCTTCATTTGCTTACGATTGTTCTTGGATAAACTTGACTTGCAAGCAGAAGGTATTCATTATTAAAACACAGACCAGAAAAAAGGAGTCCACGCTCCCCCAAACAATGACAGGATGAGGCAGCAGACGGGAGGTGCCGGAGAGGGAAGGGCTTAGCATCCCTAGCAAGCGCTTTCCTGCGGAGCAGGCCTGAGGCAAGACTCATGTTAACAAACAGTCTGTGGGCGCCCACTGACACGCGGGGGCTGCACCAGCCATGGCCAGGGTGAAGATGTCAAAGATGAACTGGACCATTTCCTACTCACCTCCCCGTGGAGGGCGGGACCTCCCAGCCAAGGAGGGAGGAGCCATGAAAGCACCACATATAAGAGAAGGGACACTGTGCCTCTGCATAGACTGAGCTAGGAATGCAGAACAGAGGGACTCCCTCTGAGGAGCAGCTGCCCTGGGGAGACAGCAACTTTAATAACAGCCCATTTTAAAGTCCAATCCTGGTTCCGTGATCTGGATCATGTCACAGCCATCCCATTGGTGACACAGGTATGGTAATACCTCCCTGGCAAAGGTCACCGCTCTGATTAGACACAAAAATTCATGTGACTTGCTAGCCATACTGTAAGCATTCATTACAGAGAAAATATTTAATAGTAATAACATGGGTACCTATTTCACACACAGTAGGTGCTAAATAAATAGTACTTCCTTTCCTTTGCTTGAGAATACCAATTTGATTCCAAATCTCACCCACCTCCTGGTCGCTCCAAATGCAATATGCTCGTGTATCTCTGATATCCACCCTTATGAGTCAATGTACCCCCTCACACGACCCAGCCTCCATATGGCTCAGAACTTGTTCATTAATTCATTGATTCAGCATCTGATATCACCAATATTGACTGAGCATCTGCTATGGGACAACACGAGGTAAGCACTTGGGCTTCAAAGAAGAGAGACAAAACCCCCGACCTTCCCGAACCTTCTTATGGGGGAAAGAGGGTGATAAACACACCAATAGGTAAAATACAGGCCATATTGGATGGTGCTGACACCGAAGAGAAGGTAAGGCCAGGAAGAGGTACTGCTGAGAAAGGGGGGGTGCTATTTAAAACCAGGAGGCCTGGGACACTTCTGGAAAAAGCAACATCTGTGCAGAGACCTGAGGACTCACTGAGCAGCCAGGTGGGTATCTGAGGGAAGGAAATCCCAGTGGAAGGAACAGCAGGTGCACATGCCCTGAGTGGGGAGCTTGCTTGCCCCCCAGACCATCCCTCATTTTTCCCTTTGGATGGGGAGAGGGAAAAGAGTGAGCTGATTCTGCAAAATCACTCTGCTTTTTCCACACACGAATATGTGTCCCGTGCCCACACTGGGTTCCACAAATACAGGTAGAAAGAGACAGACTTCTGGCTGTGCTCCTGGTTCCATGGAAGGAGGGAGTTTTGGCTCTGGGCATGGCTCAAAGGGGTTGGTGACTGCACTGTCCCTCCCTCCACACCATTCTCAGGCCCTGGGTACCACAGGGACTTGAAATGTTTTTAAATAGTCTTAATACACTAGGAATAAAAGGATGATTATTTTCAATAGTTTCCTAAATTTTACTATTTGGTTATCTACCAACATCCATAAGAACATGATACATAACGGTAGGATTTTAGGATTCTTCCCTTTAACAGAACAACAACAAAAATGGCATGTTGTATCATCATTTTTATTCAATACTGAATAAAAGTCCCAGCCTATAAGAGCAACAGGACAAGGGAAAGCAAATACAAGATACACAGATTTGCAAAATAACTGTTAATGGTAAATTATATGTTGTTTTTCACATGGAAATTAAGAAAAATCTAGAGGCAAAAAGTAATAATGAATCCCATTTTCTGGATTCAAGACCAATGAAAAACTAGTATTTCTACGCACAAGAAAATAATTAAGAAATGTATGATAAAATGGAAAGATATAATTTGTAATAGTAACAGAAGTGGTGATGCACCTAGAACAAGGGTGGGCAACCTTTTTGTGAGTGCGTGCCAAAAACAGCAAAATCTTTGACTCAAAATTCTTCTGTGTGCCAACCCTAATTTTTTGAGAACATGTTGCACCTACTTGATATCTCTTAAGGTGTACATATGTGAAGAACCTTGAAGAAATAATAAAATTCATTTGAGCGACAAAAACACAGTATATGATGATGAAAAATACATTTATTTTTTAATGTATACATGTTATGTAAAATTATTTATTTATCTAAGATGCACCTACACTGAATTTATCTGAAAAATAAAAAAGTCGATATTAAAAATAACAAATTGTAAATGGAAGATTATAAGAGAGGGTTTCGAGTGCCAGCAAAAGTTACTGGTGTGCCATGTTTGGCACGCGTGCCATGGGTTGCCCACCCCTGACCTACAAACTAGATATAGTAAAAGGGGCGTGGCTCTGGTGGGTGTTGACCCAAGCATTGGGCTCAATCCCCAGTAGGGGGTGCGCAGGAGGCAGCGTATGGATGATGTTTCTCTCACTGATAGTTCACTCTTTCTCTCCCTCTCCCTTTCTTTCTCTATAAAAAAAAAAAATCATTAAAAACATTTTTTTTAAAATAATAAAAGAAAGGGTGCTGTGTGATACGTGTACAGAGAAAATTTTAAATCTGTATTCAAAGACGTAAAAGAAAGCCTACATAAAGAAATGTTATTTCATGAATGGGAAGTCTGACCTTCGTGACTTCTGCAAAGTAATCTCTAAATTCAAAGCAATCCCAATCCCAATCACAGCAGGGCTTTCCCTCAAATCGGAGAAGTTTATTTTAACATTCACATGGAAGGGTAAAGAGGAAAAAAAAAACTAAAACACTTAAACCAGAACAAGGAAGGGGTCCTGACCTCTCTGATAGCAGACATTATAAAACTATAATAATTAAAAGCAGCGTGTTACTGGAACAGGGCTCAATAAACAGGCCCATAAAAACCAAGAGGGAGCTGAGATACCGACCTCCACATATACAGTATCATAAATCAGCGGAGTACAGAGGCACTTTTAGAGAGCAGACAGAACAACGAGCTATCCCTGGGAAAAAAATAAAGCCAATTATAGATATCTAAATCCTCCCCTATACAAACAAGTCCACGGCTAAAGACCTAAGTGGAACAAGCAAAATCTTTAGAATTTAGAACACAGAGGAGCATGATTGAGACATTACAAGAGTGAGAGCTTTCTTCCATAAATTACAAGAAGTATGAAGTAGAAATGAAAAAATAATGGTGTGGTACTAAAACGAAAATCTGCAGAATGAGAAAATGATTCTCTTAACGAAATAAAATGTAAGTCATACATTGGAAGGAGATACTTTCAAAAGACAAGGGGCTACTTATTTTTAAAAATTTGATTATCACACCAAGAAAAAGCAAAACAACCAATTAGAAAAATGGGCAATGGATATAATCAGGAGGTTGACAGAGGAAGAAAACATACGGCAAGAAAAGATGTTTAACCTCATTAGTAAACTCTGACTTGCAAATCAAACCAGCATCGCAGTTATAATTGTACACCCCACAGATGGGCGAAATGTAAGTCATCTGATAATAAGTATTGCTGAGAATTTTGGAAAATGGTAGTATACACATGCTGGTGGGAGTGTGAGAAGATACAACATTTAAAAGCACAGAGGGCTGCCCTAACCGGTTTGGCTCAGTGGATAGAGCATCAGCCTGCGGACTCAAGGGTCCTGGGTTCGATTCTGGTCAAGGGCATGTACCTTGGTGGCAGGCACATCCCCAGTGGGTAGTGTGCAGGAGGCAGCTGATCGATGTTTCTCTCTCATCGATGTTTCTAACTCTCTATCCCTCTCCCTTCCTCTCTGTAAAAAATCAATAAAATGTTAAAAAAAAAAAAAAAAGCACAGAGGGCAGTCCGAGTTGGGATTGTGGGTACTATATATGAAGTAAAAATATAAACATTCAAATAGAAGAGAAACATCACATTTAGGGTACTGAGGCATGGAATTGATGGAGGAGATGATTTAGCTGTGTAATTCGTAAAAAGATATTTGATGTAGACAAGAAAATATTTATATCTGTTCTAATCTGGTAAGAACATGTGTACATTAGTACATGTATTGTGTGATTAAAGTAACTTGTAATTTAAAATAAGATACATTTTAGGAGGATTTTTAAAAGGATGGAATTCAAGAGAAAGAATAAGAGATACAAGGTTATGAAGATGAAGCCAAGGGGAAGGGCAGTCCTCAAAATGAACACTTACAAAGCCCAGGACACGTCCTAGAATTTCAGCCTGAAATTAGGCTCCGGGTGTCCCAGCAGACAGCACAAGGAGGGGGAGCTGGTGATGCTATGCAGATCCCCGTAAAATTAAACTACCCGTCAACACAGCCACCTTGGTTCTGATTCCTGGGGCTGACGTCCGTCCCTCCTGCTCTGTGCAAGGCAGTGAACGATATCCTTCAACCAGACCCTCTCAGAAGTTAGATGAACTGCAACAGGGACTAATGATAAAAATAGGACTGACATAGGCATACCAGTGCTCTACACAGGTCTGTGCTTTATTATATATATTAATACTCACAACTAGCTTTATTTCATTATCCCACTTCAGCTATAAGGAATTTGAGAAAAAGGGGGTAAATAGCTTACCTCAACCCTACAGCTATGAAGTGGAAAGACCTGGAACAGAACTCAGACAATTTGACTCTCCATTGTCCTGCAGTCATGTCATCATAGCAAGCAATGGAAGACACCAAGTTATGCAAATAATTTTAGGGAAAAACTCAAACATGAGCCCCCCCCCCCACCATGAAAAACCCCTGAACCATGGATATAAATGCTCCCCCCTGGGTAGCCTTATTTTGCGAGGGGTGTGAATGGCATTCACAGAGTGCACACGTACCAGTTGTGTGTATAGTATTGTATATGCACCAACTTCCTAACCGTTCTCCCAGGTCCGGGCTGGCTCCCCACATCCCCTGTGCTCCCCGGAGCAGGGGAGCAGGGGGAGGAACATCCATCTGAACTTGCGGCTCCCTAGCCTGACACCCTCCAAGGGCTGCAGGTCACCCCTGGAACAGAACCCAGCTCTTCACCACCACCCGTGTAGCCTGGGACCATGTTGGGTCTCCAACGTCATCGCCTATAATTCTCTCTTCTTCTCACGCCGCTCCATCCCCACTGTCTCCCTGGCTGTTGGAACCCATCTCCAAGCCTTGGGAGCTACACTCTGCTGGGCTGGACTCTCGGCAATAGCGGGGCTACCCCACGTCTCACTCTTGGCCCCGCACCCATCTCCACTTAGCACCACCCTGCATGGACGTTTCTATGAATGGGTTGCTGTGTTTATGTCTGTCTTGTCCTCCACCACCTCCTTAGAATGTAAGCTCCCTGAGGATAGCAACTTGTCTATTTTGATGATGGCTCTATCCCCACCATGTGAAATGCGCCTGGCACACAGTAGGTGCTCAGTGATGATCAGTGAACAGAAGGAAAGGAGGGCGAGGGAGAAATTACTTGGTTTTCACAATCGTGATTTCTGGACACTGTTTTAGACACGCCCTTGTGCCCAACCTTGATGGCATTATGGGGTACACTGGCTTTACCCCCAGAACTTAAGGATAAGAAAAGATGTGTGTCCGATACTAGAGGAACATCACAGACAGAACATTGTGGCAGCAATTTCCCCAACACCCCTCACGAACCGCTCCGGGGCAGGCAGAGAAGTGACAACACGTGCCTGGGAGGCAAGAAACCGAAAGGAAAAGGTTCTGGGGTCCAGCCGGCAGGACAAGGGGGATCCTCCAGGGCCACCCAGCCCGGCACCAGACCCTTTGCTTTCCCATCTAATCTACAAGGCCCCAGAGAGGAAGCAGGCCAGGGAATCAAAGCACCGAGCACAGAGAACAGCATCTGCAGCGTGAGAGGGCAGGGCCCAGCTGGGCAGGGCCCAGCTGGGCCGCGCCAACCGTGCGGGCCTTAATTGAGTGATCAGACACACGCCGCTGCAGCCAGGGTGCTCCTGGGCCAGGTGCCCACACACAGGCTGGCTCGGGGAGGCTGACACGGAGGGTGGGGACTGGGCTGCCTCCAGCCTCTCACGGCCCCTTTCCCCTTCTCCTTCTTCCTTTATTCTTTTGTAGACATGATAGACAAGACAGGTACTCCCCCACAAGAGTGGCAACAGGTAACTGACATGTGCACAACCCTCTGCAGTCTACATTCCACACCATTAGCTCGTATCTTTTAGTTACTCAACCCATTTGCATTGAGGGTGCACTATAGGCCAGGGCACATTCTAAGTGCTGGGGACAGGTGAGTGGGAACAGACCTCGAACTCCATTTTCCTTGCAGCTTATTTGTACTTTGGAAGGGGTCACACTGTGCATGGTTATACCTACATATGTGTGCATGTATGTGTGTATATGTGTGTGCCTGTGAAAGCTGCATACAGTTGATTCTTGAACAATGCAGGGGTTCAGGCTAACCCTCTGTGCAGCTGAAAATCCACACATAGCCTTAGCCGGGTTGGCTCAGTGGATAGAGCGTCAGCCTACGGACTGAGGGTCTCAGGTTCCATTCTGGTCAAGGGCACATGCCCGGGTTGTGAGCTGGATCCCCAGTAAGGGGCGTGCAGGAGGCAGCCAATCAATGATTCGCTCTAATCGTTGAGGTTTCTATCTCTCCCTCCCTCCCTCTCCCTTCCTCTCTGAAATCAATAAAAATATATTATAAAAAAAAAAAAAAAGAAATTCCACATGTAGCTTTGATGACACAAACACTTAACTGCTAATAGCCTACTGGTGACCAGAAGCTTTATGGATAATATAGCTGATTAACACATATTTCGTGTATTATATGTATTTTACACTGTATTCTTACGATTAACTAAGCTAGAGAAAAGAATCTGAAGAAAACCGTATTCACAGGAAGAAAAAACATATTTATAGTATGTATTGAAAAAAAAAAACTGTCAATAAGTAGACCCATGCAGTTCACACCATCATGTTCAAGGGTCAACTGTGTATTTTACAGATAAAGTAGCACATACATATTAAATATGGAATTCTATGTGTATATACAATGAGCTGGAGAAGAGATAAGGGAGCCGGCATACTACCATTTCCATCTCCCACATGAAGGGACCGAGTCGCCAAGAGGTAAAATGGGCCACACAGCCTGAGATGCCATCCTAATGGGAGACCCTGAGTTTGTAATGATAGGAAAGAGATGAGGGATGTTCTCCTTGCTCCTCAAAGGAAGTCTCACTTCCCTCTTCTCAGATGCCTCCCCTCTTGCACCTCTCCCTGGCCCTGTCTCTCCCCTTTGCCTCAATAAATCCAGGTGCATCAGGACATCAGGGATGCCCCACCCCCATACGCAGCATCCCAGGCTGGCTGGGCCAGGGCAGCGGCAGGGCCTGTCTTATTCTTTCTTAGGGGTTCCCTTCTGCCTCACTATCGGACGTCCTTCATTCACAGATGTGTTGAAAATCAGCATTTAGGGACTTCTTTTACTCCCTCTTCTGCCATCTCCTTACCCCAGACTCACCCTTCCTCTCTACCCTCCTCCTAAGGACCTAGGTTCTAGGATGCAGGAGGTGAAAGCTCCCCCAGAGATCACTGGGTCTCCTTTGACAGATGGCGAAACGCGGACCAGAGTAGGGTGCCTAAGTCACATCAAACGGCACGTCTGTGGATGAGCTTGAATAAAACACAGGGAGGTCTGTTCCCAGACATATGGTGGTGTCTGCTGCTCCTCATCTCTCACTGGATCACAGCGGTGGTCTCCCAGGGCTCTCCCTGCCCTTATTCTATGCTCATGCTGCCATCCTAATAACCTTGCTGGAAAGAAAGATATCTGGGTGTGGCACTCCCTACCTAAACGTTTTCAGTAGCTAGTGGCACGGATAAAGTCCAAGGTCCCTGTCTTTCTCCTCCTGCTGTTCCTCTGCCTGTCCCTTTGCTCCAGCCACGCTGGATTTCTTGCAGGCCCTAGAATGTGTCCGTCTGCCAGACATGCCTCAGGACCTTTGCACATCCCATTCTTTGCCATTTGGGTTAACTGACAAACTTCTTATCTTCAAGATTCAGCTCACATGTCACCCCTGAGGGAAGCCTTTCCGGCATCCTCCACACATTGAAATAATTTTTTACTGTGTATTCCTAGAAAACCTGTTCAAATCCATATTTCAGCACCTGCCCACAGTAATTTATGGACGCTCACTATCCAGCAAGCAGTGTTCTAAACACCTTACAGGGAACGTCACACTTACTCTCTACAGCATTTTAAAAACTGACTTGAGAGAGAGAGAGGAAAGGGAGAAAGAGAGACTGAAACACTGATGACCAGAGAATCATCAACCGGCTGCTCCTACACGCCCCCTACTGGGATTGAGCCCGCAACCAGGCATATGCCCTGACCAGGAATTGAACCAGGGATCCCTTGGTTCATGGGTCAATACTCAACCACTGAGCCACACCAGCTAGGCTCCACAGCAATTTTTAATCTGGGTATGCTCAGATACCTGTTTCAGAGATAGGGACACTGAGGCCCAGAAAGGCTAAGTAACTTGCCCCAGGTCACAGAGCTGGTAAATGTCAGAGCTAAGACTGTTCACTCTCAAATATTCTGTCACCTGCTGTGATTACTGTTTACCAAAATCTTTTTCACACACCATGAACTTGCCAAAGACATTAGTCCTCCCCCAAACCCCAGCCTTGGTACAGAGACCTGGGTCTCTGCATGGAGTGTGCAGGCCGGAGACGGCCAGTAAGTGATGAGACCCTTCTCTCTTGCTCTCTGGTTTTCCCAGCATGCTCTAGAGCAGGTGGTGTGGTGACTAAAACCCCAGATTCTGGCGTGAGACCGACATAGGGACACGGGTCCGGTCCTCGCTCCTGAGTCCCACTTCCACGGGTCTGTAAATGGTGCGCGTGGTGACACTACATAAAACGGCCGTGAGGATTAAATAAAGAAATGCATCCACAGGGCACAGCACAGCGCCTGCAACTCCACAGACAGCAGGTGGCCCATTAAGTACTGGTCACGATGGCCGCTACCACTCAGGGTTTTCCTTCTCTTGCCAGTCCTCACTCTCCCGCCCCGTGTCGAACCTTAATCAAGAGGCATGCCCATGCCCTCTCGGCAAGCCTCGCCTGGGGTCTGTGAAGGCTCGGAGGGGCACAGGGCTGCTCTGGCCCACTGAGCCCAGCGCCCTCTTCCCGCCCACATGGCCACCTCCCAGCTGTGAAATAGAGTCCCTGCTCCACTGGGCCCGGAGCCGGCAAGGGCCTGCCAATTTCATAGTTCACGAAACTGCTGCTCCCCCCTGATTAATGGGGTGCCAGCAGCCGTGGGCCGGGCCGTGACACCGCTCACATGGGGCTCTCCCCATCAGCACCCCCGCCGCCATGCTTCCTGGGGTGGAGAGAGCAGGCCAGCCTCATGCATATTTATGAGGGGGCAGTGATTTGATACTGCACGCCTCCCAAAAAGTAAATAAGGTTTCACCCAACTCTGTGCATTTCCCTCCGTGAACTCTGCATGTCAGCATGCCTCAGGGAAGAAAACCACACACACACACACACACACACACAAATATGAAAAACAAAAACCCCTTTATACCCCTGATCTGAGCAGCACGTTCTCATGCCAAGAATGACCCAGGCACACGGGAGATATTAAACCCGGGAGCGTGCATGCGGCTATTCTGAAATTAATCCAGCTCCACCCTGTACCCCAGGGGAAGTGGAACAGCAAAGGTCCAACTCAGCTGGGTCCCTGAGGCTGCCCCACCACCTGCTGAGTCCCCATCCTCCATCTCCACCGCCTCTCCGCTCAGACACTCTCTTCGCTATGAAAGCAAACCAGAATCAGTTGCCCAGGTCTTCTCCCTGTGGGGCTGGAAGAAACCCTGTCATCTCAGGCAGGCCCCGCCCTTCCATTGCAGATGCATCACCTCCAGAAAGCCACTTCAGCTGGCCGTGCCTCAGTTTCCCGTCTATGTACAACAGGATGCTCTGGTACAGTCCCCTCCCCGCCCCAGGACTCTCACACTGTTATGAAACCTGCTTCGGAGATGAGGAATCCGAGACTTAAAAAGAGGAGTTCACTTAGCCAAGATCGAGGTGCTATGTGGGTACAGGATCCATCCCCACGTCTGCCCCACTCCGAACCCATCATCCTATAGCTGGCCAGCTCCCAGAATGTCCTGCTCTCATGGTTTGGTTTTGCTTCTTGGACTAGTATCACTTTAAACCTTTCTGAAAGTTAGCAGCTGGTTAAGCCCCATCCTCTCTGACATGCACTGGTGGGGTGCTGGGTACTGAAAGGAATCCTGTGGAGAGGGCTTCTGTAAACTGAAGAACCCTTTAGGAAAATAATCTGTCACTCCCTGACTTATTTCTTTGCTAAACTGAGTTGCTCACCCACCAGGCTCCTCTGAAGCCAGGCACTCCAGTCCCGCTCAGAGAAGACGGACTCCCCACTGCTCTGGACAGGATGCGATGCTTTGAGGGAGCATGGTACCCACAGACGCCTGTGTTAGTGAACAGTAGCTGCCTCGGAGCCCAGAGGGCGCCGTGCTGAGATCTCTGAGGCTGCACCATCCAGGCTGAGAGGATGGCACCGGCGCCCCAGGTCTGAGCAGCGGAGGACGGCCCCAGAGGGGCTTGTGGAGGATGGCGCGGCCTGTAGTGAGGATTGGCCCATGTGGGCATTCGGGATTGAATATGACAGATTTCCGCACAGAGCGTCCAAATAGGAAACATAAGGAGACAGTCTGAGACAGGAGCAGCGGCAGCAGAAGCCAGGTTAGGAGACAGAGAGGTCATCCCTGACGGGGGCAGAGGGGAGAGGAGACACCGGTGCATGAACTTAGCAGAGCTACATGCTGACAACAGCTCTTTTCCACACACCTGGGACTGTTTTGTGACCAGCCCCGGCCCCTGTGTTCTAACAGGAAAGGCCACAGGGTATTGGTAAGGAGTGAGCATTTCAAGGTCATGAAGCCCTAAGTACAAATCCGGGTCTTAACACGGAGCATGTGCCCGGTCCTGGGCCAGCCTCACGGGCCCAGTTTCCTCCTTTGAAAAGGAAAATAGAACAATCTATATGAGAGCCCCATCTCCACCACCTCCATCACCTCATCACACAGATACCTAGTATTAATTTGCCCTACAACCTCAGATAAACCCTTTCCCCTCTCTGGGCCTCTACTTGCCGAGTACAGTGAGCACTGCAGACAAAATAACAGTAAGCACTTTACTTTATTCAGTCAAAGCACTGCGCTAAATATTTGATATAATCTCCTTTGATTCTCCCAAGAATCCTGCAAAATGCATTTTAGAGATGAAGAGACTAGTCCCAGAGGTCAGTGACTTGCTCCAGTTTTCACACTTTGTAAATCGCAGAGGCCAGCCTTGACGCTGGAGCGTCTGATGTGAGAGCTGGGCTTCTTCCCTACTTGGCTCTGCTGCCCAAGCTCTCAGAGGTCCCCTGGTCTCGGATCTGCTGCCTCTCTCTGGAGACACAAAACTCAAGAAGGTGGAAAGAAGACTGTGTCTTCCTCTGCCACCAACCTGGGCAGCCCTTTTCCTGGCACCGATGGGGAGTGGGCAGGCATGCTTTCCGGAAGGTCCTAGAGACCCTAATGTCTGCCCATCTTGATACAAAATAGGAGGTGAAGTTCTTGCTCCCAGGGGCTTCTCTGTTCCCACAGCTCAGGCAGCAAGGGCTACCTCGATTCCTCCAAGATAAGTGAAGGTCAAGAGCCCACAGGGACAGGGAGGACTTAGGTTAGGGCAGTGCGTCAGGTGGGGTCTGTGTTGAAATGCAGACGGCAGCCTCTCCAAGGAGGTGCGACCCGCAGGCCCTGCCAAGTGCTGAGAGTTTCCAGATCCTCCGACAATCAAGTGAGACACATGTGGATTGGGATGTGAAGTTTCCCGGTTTATAAACATTGACAACTTTATTGGAAAATATAAAATGTGCTCTTAATGGAAGCAAAACACACATAGCTGGGGGCTGAATTCTACCTGACAGATTCCAGAGTGCAGCCTCTATTCTCTGATTTCCCCAGCCTCGTCCCTTCTGAATGTCAACTCCAGGCCTAAACCCCTCCTTCCCATTTGGCCCTATTTATTACCACCTTAAAAAAATGCTTCCCTGTTTTCCAATGGTTTCTCATTTCACACACAGAAAAGCCAATGTCCTTACCTATCAGGCCCTATGTGACCTTCTATTCAATGACTCTGTGACCCAGTTTATCATCCCACTGCTTTCTTCCTCAGACTGCCTCTTCCTATTCCTTAAAGGTGCCCAGCACACCACTGCCCCAGGGCCTTTGCACTTGCTATTCCCTCTGCCTGGAAAGCTCTTTCCTCAAATATCCAAATGGCTAATTGCTTCACTTACTGTAGACTGGTCCTCAAACATCACCTCATCAGTGAGGCCCTTCCTGAGGGTCCTAATTCCATCCCTTCTTTTATTTCCCCCCCTGCAGTTCTCATGATTTGATATTATATCCATATAACTCTATACAACCTTATATATTATATAATTATATATACTGTTATATATATATCTATGAAATATTTATATTTTATACTTAATTACATATATATTTTACATACTTTTTTTCTTGTGTATTTGTTTATGGTCTTTTCACACTGGTAAGTAAACTCAATAGAAATAGACTTGTAAATATGCTTTATCCTCAGTGCCCTAAATAGTGCCTGACAATTAAAGCTTATGAAATTAATAGATAAAAATAAGTGAAAATAGTTTCTCATTTAACAAACATATACCCAGACTTCCCATCACAGGGATGTTGAGCTAAACATATATCAAGAATTTGGAAGCATTCGGACCATCTGGCCCAATAATTCCACCCCTGGGAATAGAGCCCGAGGAAATAATACAGAATGACAAAAAACAAAAACAAAAAAAACAAGTTTTAGCTTGAAAATGTTTGTGGCTGATAAAAACAAAATAGCAGGGAAAAAAGGGGGGGGCAACTGAAATGTACACCAATAAATAAACCATGAGGAGCTTAAGAATGACAAACATGTTCAAATACTTTCACTTTCAACATGTAAAAGAAGACTAAAAAGTGGTAAAAAGTTACTGTGGCTATTTAATGAGGTATTCTGAAAGATACGAATGTGTACTGGATATGTTCAGATGTCTACAATGAGCATACACTGTTATAATTGAGAAGGATTAGGAAAAAACCAGGCCCGACCATGTGTGGGTCAGGGTGGAGATGGCTGTATCCCGAGATGGATGGGGACATGGGGGCCAGCTGCAGGCGGGTCCCTGTGGGAGGCATGAGCTGAACTGCCAGGACTCTGGGTGCCAGTCAGGCCCCACAGGGTGGTTTCCAGCCACTGCCAGGGAGGCCTGAACTGATGTCCAGGTCCCTGACTGCTGGGAAATTGCTATGGCTCTGTCCAATCAGGGAGCAGCCTCCCCAGCCCCACATTCATCAAACCTCCTTCCCCCTCACCTGTCAGAGTGTGGGGGCCGCCCTGCCTGGCTCAGTCTAATCAAGTCCGAATGCCCCGGGGGTCCCTGGAAAGAGAGGAAGGGGCTCTGTGGGTGCAGGGAGAAGGGAGATAAGGAGAGGATCCTGAAAGGGGAGGGGAGAGCATATGTTCAGAGACTGTCCCTTTGCTTTGCTATCGTGGCAATTAATGCTGGGAAGTGACAGCGTTGGGGACATTCCTGCTTGTGATCCCATGACAGATCTCTGTCTGTACCTTATTTTAGAGAGTGTGCCGCCGGCTCAGAGGCTGGCTGGCTGGCTGGGGAGCGGAGCTCCTGTCTGTGGAAGCTCTGCCACTACCCCCACTTCCCTCCCAACCACCCCTCTCCCCAGCCCTGCCACCTCTCCCCCGACCCCCTGCCGCCCTGCCCACTTCGCCAAGCCCAGGCGTTTAGGCACCAGAGCCCCTGTCCAAGGCCCAGAAATCAAGGCCAAAAAGCTTTGCTGCAAGTTAGGGTATGGTCTTCCACTAGGTGGTATGGTTAATTAGGGTGGAAATGAACTTCCTACCATTCCATCAGTGACCAGCTGGAGTTAAAAAGAAAAACAAAACAAACTTCTCAATTCTGAATACTTTCCAGGCTGGCTGGTTTAAAGAAACCTACCTTTTCAACCACAGATTTTAGTCCCCTTTGTTTCCCAAGAAGTACTAAGAAGAAAATGGAGTGGAAACAGATTAAGTTCCAAACTTTAGAACCTGAGGCTTAGAAAGGATTCCTTGGACGGTGTGGAATCTCTACCCTGTTCCAGCATCCTTGACAAATGGCTCTCCGGTCTTGTTTGAATACTTCCAATACAAGGGTTTATGCTCTTTAAAGTTAAGAGAGGGAGGACAATGTAGATGGAACCAGTTGGCTGCCAAATGATATTCAGGCTGCTGCAGGGAGAAGCACAATATAGCAAATGAAAGCCAGTCGTGGACTGCACTCTGGAAATGAGGGTTTGAGTCGAGGCTCACCACTCCGCTTGTTCTGTGTCGTGCGGTGAGTGATTTGATTTCTCTGAGCCCAAGTAAGGCTCCTTGTCTCTCAAACAGGTCAGCAGCATGCAGAGATTATCAAATAACATTTATGAAGCCATTCTATACAAGCTAAAGGGCAATATAAATAAAATAAAGAGGCTATTGCTGTTTTATAGCCCTCTAAACTGTGAGACTCTAGGAGAAAACGGCTGCCCATCTTGCTTTGTATCTTCTGCATTCAACACAGCACCTTGCACACAGTAGGTGCTCAGCAAACATCTGGCAAACAAGCGAGTGAAGAGTGGACACAGGACTGAGTAATGAGGGTGAGGTGTACCCAAAGAGCAGATGCAGGGACTAAAATGTCAGCCCATCTCCGCAGGAACGGCATATGCAGGGGCAGAGAGAGAAGGCACCGAACAGCCTCTGGGATGTTGCTCAACGCAGACTTCAAAGAGCGCTTTGAAGAAGAAGAAGGACTAGGGCAGTGGTCGGCAAACTGCGCACGCGAGCCGCATGCGGCTCTTTGGCCCCTTGAGTGTGGCTCTTCCACAAAATACCACGTGTGGGCGCGCATGTACAGTGCGATTGAAACTTCGTGGCCCATGCGCAGAAGTCGGTATTTTGTGGAAGAGCCACACTCAAGGGGCCAAAGAGCCGCATGTGGCTCGCGAGCCGCAGTTTGCCAACCACTGGACTAGGGCATCAGGGCACTTCGGTGTAAGAAAGCCATGCACAAACTAATCTTCTTTTCACGCTGGACAGCCTATCTTTCAAAATCCCGAAGTGAGAAAGCCCTTCATGGAATCCCAGAGTGTGAAAGCCTTCCATGGAATCAGAGTGTGAGAGAGTTTAAAGCAGTCCTGCTCTGGCGAAGCTGATCTGTGCCTCTGCCTTCCTCTTGCCCCCAGGAGCTCAGGCAGCTCCCGCAAGGCTCTGTCCAAACAGGAACTGTTGTGACAGTGGAGTTTCCTGGGCTCGTTGAGACCCTCCATCCAGGCCTCCAGGACAGGTGGGAACAGGGAGGTGCTGAGCTGGAGCTTGAGGGATGGGTGGTGCTTCCCAAGCAGAGAGCAGAGGGGAAGACCTTTGGGGTGGGGTGAGCAGGTAGGGGGAGAAGAAAAAATGTCCAAGGAAAGAAGATAGCGGACCCATAGAGGGTCTTTTGTGAGGGGCAGTGTGACCCATTTTCACCTAACAGGATGAAGATAATGGGACCAGTGGGCAGAGGGTGGGGTGAAAGGCACCCATGGGTTGGCCAGAGGGAGGGTGTTGGGGAGACACAGTGCTGTCCTGTGCACCTCGCCTGTCTCCGGCGCTCCTGCAGCTCCCCCATCTGCCCCTTACCTTCTGTCCAGCACAGCACTGCCTCTCTGAGGCTGGAAAGGTCTTTGAAATTCAGGTTACGACCCACTCATAAACTGTGCAATCAATTCAGTGGCTGCCACCGGCATTTAAAAGATGACATCTGAAGAATAGGAAATGCCAGAGCATGTCACGTGCAACAAGGGTAAGTATTCTTCTGCAAAACCCGTCTAGAGACATTTACACACATGCACGCGCATGTATGTGTGACCGTTGTGCAAAATACACTTCTCACTGGGGTTGCTGTTCAACATTTTTGATAAAAAAGACTAAGCCTGCTAGCGTCTCAGTGCATGCCTTGCCTCCCCTGATCAAATACATGGGCAGGATTAATGCATGCCATCCTCTGAACATGCTGGGGGTTGGAAGTCCGGCAAAGCTGGGTTCACATTATGGCTCTGTTACGTTCAGTTGCATTGAGATCATTTCCAAATTTTGATAATTTCTTGTTTATGAGATGGATGGGAAGATTCAGCAGATCACAGATATGAAAATACTAAATGAAGTTTGTACAGTTCAGAAACAGGTACACAGTCCACGCAGAGGTTCCCAGCCTGCGGGGAGGCTCCAAGGTATGGATGTACCCAGCCAGCCATTTAACCATTCCTCCACCTAGTAACCCAACACATCCTTCAACACCTGCATGTGCCTGTCACTGTATCAGACACAGAGCACACCCACCAGACCCGGTACACAATCACATGGAGCTCTGAGTCTAGTAAGAGGATTCAAATACTGAACAAATAAATCCAAATAATAAAAGGAACTACTACAGAAACAAACAGGACAGTGGCTGGAAGACAGAAGAGGAGAATTCACAGAGAAAAGATTTTATCTGATGAGGCAGAATTCGAGCTAAGACCAACATAATGAGAAGTCAGCCAGGACAGATGGGGGAAGGAAAGAGAATCTTTCGAAGAAAAGATAACCGTGGCGTACGCAAAGGGCCTGTGGAGGAAGAACCTCTTCAAGTTTAAAAACAAACAAACAAAAAAACAACAAAAAAGACAGAAGGCCATTTGGCTGGAGCATGGAGCGTGAGGATCAAGAACAGTGAGAATTCTGGGAAAACTTTAGGCATGAGACTTCTGTAACCCGGCGGGTCCTAACAGTGACCACTGTGTATAGGATGGAGGAGGAGGAAACACCCACACGTGAGAGGAAGGTGTGTGAGGATGAGGTGTGTGGGGACACCGGGAAGACGGGTGGGGCTTGAAGAGGGGCTATGGGCAGGGGGAAGGTGAGGAGGCTGCGAACTTAGGCTGGAGCCTCTGTGTGAAGACGCCTGGACACCGAGACAAGGCACCGAATGGAGCGTTGACTGAGAAGAGCCCTGGAATTGTAGAAGGCGCCGTACAAGGATGACATCTGCAGGGCATTCCCAGGGGCTGCGAGAGGGCAAGTTAACAGGCGGCTCCTCGGCTCTCTGTCACCCTAGAGTGCTTTACTGACACCAAACATGAGTTCCCCGAACCCGTGGGGACCACTAAAACTCCAAAAAACCGGGACCTCCCAGTTGCAAAGTCCCTTCTGCCAACTGAGCTCAGCATCACTGCGGAGCAGCTTCCTGCCTGGGAGAACAGATGTTAATTACCTACTTTTCTTCCCAGATTTGTGGGGAGCTCGTGGTTGCTACACTTGAGCTATTCCTGGGACTGAAGAGCTTGGCGCCTTCCCAAGCATCATGAGGTTCCCTGTGGTGTCGGCCATTCGCATCCCAGCTCTGCCCCTGGCCTTGAGGGCTTCCGGGCCAGAGTTTACCCTGGCCCTGCCACTTTCCAGCTGTGTGACCTCAGATACGCCTCTTCAGCCTTCCTTGCTTCAGTCTCCTGCTCTGCAGAGTGGAGGCCATATTAGTACATAACGCATAGGGCAGTGATGGCGAACCTATGACACCCGTGTCAGAGGTGACACGTGAACTCATTTTTTGGTAGATTTTTCTTTGTTCAATGGCATTTAAATATATAAAGTAAATATCAAAAATATGAATCTTTGTTTTACTATGGTTGCAAAGATCAAAAAATTTCTACACGTGACACGGCACCAGAGTTAAGTTAGGGTTTTTCAAAATGCTGACACGCCGAGCTCAAAAGGTTCGCCATCACTGGCCTAGGGTAACTGGGAGGTGTAAGTGGCATAATTCCTGGGAAGTCCCCAGAACAGTGGCTATCGCTAAGCAGAGGTCAGTTGTCATCATTCGCAGCAGCAACAGCACTGGTTTCCCAGCCAACCTTCCATCCACCTGCCCCTCGGGGTTAATTACAAATGGCTCAATGAGACCATGCATAGGACAGCATTCTGATTGTTATAGGGACTCAGTAAACAGGGCTTTCTCCCCATCCTCTCAACCAAGGTCCCGTTCACCCTGAGACGTGCTGGTCTATGATCCTGAGGGACACTAATGTTAGGCGACTGGCCCCATGTCAGAGGGACCGTGACCCCGCCCTCCTTCTCTGTCACTGGGGCCCCTGCTGGTATATGAGGCCACACCTCTTTCCTTCTTCGCCCTAGGTCCTGAACACAAGTAGGAGAAAAAGGCAAGTCTTTATCCTGCACCGCCCTCCCCCGCAAAAGAATCCTAGCTTGGGGTGACTGAGACTTTTCATGAAGAGAAGAATGTAGAGCTATGTTAATTAGAAAAAAAATCAAAAGAGAAAACTGCACATATAAAGTGATGCCAAGGAAATAGATAAAGGCTAGGAGGGCCCATGATGATTTACACACAGCCAATGTGATGTGATAGTAGATGCTTGTGCAGACCGGTGTGCGCGAGTGCATGTAGCTGCCCTGGAGAGTATAAGACCAATTTTTAAAATGAATACACGTGACAGTACTTAGCAAAACTACAAAATGTGTAATTTGTTCTTGCAGATGTATAATGTGCACCCTTTGATGCAGAGATTATGCTTTTAGGCATTTTTCTTACAGAAATAGTCTCACGCTTTACAAGATACATACGTGTGTGTGTATTGGTACAGGATGTTTATCAACTTATTGTAACTGCAAAAAATTGAGATAATGATCACCAACAGGAGGTAATAAAGTAAATGCTGGTGCCTTTTGTGTACTCATATTCCTGACTCCTATACAGCTTTCAACAAGAGTAAGATGGGCGTGCAGGGCCAACATGGAAAGATGCTTTTCTTACATTGTTTGGTAAACGATCAAACTGCTTCAGAATGGTGTATGTGGCTGAGATGGCCCCATCAGTGTATATCTGTGTACTTTGGAAAATGCTAGAATAATATATGTCAAACTATTATGAAGAATTACCCTTTGGATCCTGTCCGTGGGATAGGATAGAAACAAAGTAGGACTTTTAGTTATTGCTTTACACCATCAGACTTTTCTTCTTTCCTATCTTTCTCTTTTCTTTCTTTCTCTCATTTCTTTCCCCTTCTTCCCTCCCTCCCGTTCTCCTTCCCTCCCTCCCTTCTATTACAAAGAGCATTCATTTCTCTCACAATCATAAAACAAAATTAAGGAACCCTAATATCTAATATCCACTCAGCAATCCCATACCCTATCCCTTGATAAAGTGACAGATTTGTTATTTTCCTTGCAATTCCATGTGTAATAATATTGTGGGAAGGGAAACATACAGTTAAAGCTGGATAAGAAAAATGGGAATTAAAAGGTATCAGGTTTCTGTTATATACCAAACACAGTGCTGAGCGCTCACATCCTGACATGATCAAACTCTCACTTCTGAGGTGGTATCAGGAGTGACAGTCACATACCTGAGAACTTCTAAAGCACAGGCACCGACTAGCAGGATGGGATGCCAGCCCTGACACGGGAGCAGTGTCCTAATGCCACCCCAGCCATGGTCAGTGGGCACCTCAGGAGGGCCCTTGGGGAGGGGCTGGGACTGCCAGGCAGCAGGAGGGCATTGTGGGGGGAGGGGTTATTTTCCAGGGCTGTGAGCTATTTACCAACAGGCACAGAACAACTTCAATATTTAACAAAGGTGCCAACACACAGGTGTGTATCACCCGAATGTCAAACCTGCCTAGCACCTGGGAACCCAAGCAGCTGTCGCTTGGTAAGGAAACCTCCTCCTCCCACTCTCCAGAAAGCAGGCAGACGGAGCTCAAGGGGGATGGAACAGTGTGAATGTATAGGCAAAGTCTAAGTGTGAAATGTACAGGCGGGATTAGCCCGGGCAAGGTCATGGCCAAGGGCGCTGGGTGACTTCTGCATGGACTGCCCAGCCTCTGAATGCCTGCCCCACGTGACCAAATGCACGGCTGTGCCCAGGTTCCCGCACGCCCCCCCCCCCCCCCCCCCGCCCGGAAGAGACAGCTTCTGGTTCTTTCTCAGGGGCCACCTGGGGCAACACACACAAATGTGGTCTGAGCTGCTGCTGCTAGATCTGCAATCTGCCGCGTAATCGTCCCTCTCCTGTCCAGGCGAGGAGGACCAGGCGCACAGTGACGCAGGGACCATGATGCTGCAACAAGAGCCACCAGCAGCCACGTCCCAGTGGTTAGGGTGACCAGAGTCCTACCAGGAGTCAGGGCAAGTGTGCCCTCTACTTCCATCTCACCTATTCCCTTCCTGTCCTGCCCTGACAGTGGCTGGGACACAGTTTTTCGTGAAGTGCTTTGCTTCATTTCAGATTGTACTTCATTGGAAAGCCTACTCAGAGGAACATCTAAAGAACTAATTTTGCTCAGATGAAAACAGGCGAGAGGAAGGCATGGATTGCAGGGTGGCTGAGAGTTTTGCCCAAGGCCTTGCGGCGCTGAACTGAAGAGCCCGGTTCCAGTCAAATCCATTCACCTCTACTCCCCCCGCGTTCACTGCCCCAGCTGCCCCGCAGGGAGGACCGGGCCTTACTCCTCAGCATCCACCACTCACTCTCTTTGGATCTCTCTTTTGTGCTTCTCAACACTAGAGCTAAGATTTCCGAAAATAAGGGCCTGGCTTTGTTACTGTCTGAACAGAGTTCTTCTCGGAAGAAAATACGAGGGAAAGAGCACGGAGAAGAGGAGGCCAAGAGCAGCCTCCCTGCCCGCTTGGCAGCTTGTCTTGTGTACCCCCTGGATCCGGCATGATTCTGTCCCCTGTGCTGTCTCTGTCATGTAAGTGTCAGGCACCCCCCTCCGCCTCCCCTCCCCGACATACACACTCGCACCATGAGAGCAACTCAGAGAGGGTTTGCAGGCAGCTAACATGCACAGCAGCTGGAATCGCAAGACTGTGTGTGTTCTCTTTAAGGTGCACGGGACCTGCACGGCCCCACCTCCCAGTGAAATAGGCCGTCCGCCCCCATGATGCTAGGTGGGCAGGACAGGTGTCTACAGCAAAGGTTCTGGTAGGCAGCCAAGGCTTGCTGCTAGGGACCTGGGCTCTGACCACGGCTCTGCCACGTCCTCGCTGTGTGACACAGAGACCCGGGGCCACGTGGGCCTCAGCATTAGCTTCCTCGCCCCCATCCCCAGTTTCCTCCCAGGAGGACACTGCAAGGTTAAGGACAGGGGCTCTGCCTCCCTCACCTCCGCTGCAGTGCCTATCCTAGTGCGCGGCACAGCGGCACGACTGTGAAGACCGATGGCATGAGCAGCAATAACAGAAATGCGTGCTAGACACTGACCACTCACCAAACCCTTTAGTGTGTCTTCTCCCTTAAGTGCCCTCACTACCCTGAAAGGTACAGTGTCCCGTCTCTTTAATGGGAGAGGCCCGTGCAACTTGTCCCTGGTCCCAGAGCTAGTCAAGCTCAATGGAAGACTTGACCTCTGTATCATTCTACCTCCTGAGGGAAGGCTCTTTATGGCCACTGTGTATGACCTTCCAGTTTGGGAGAGGGAGGGAATGAGGGAGGGAGGGAGGAAGAAAAGGAGGTCCAACAAGATAATTGTCAGTGACCTGCCTCCGCGACCCCCTTCCCCACTTTGAAGATGTTTGCTGTTCTCCATTTGGGGCTTGGTAGAGGCCTATACGTGGCAGGGGTGGGGGGAGGGGGATAGTAGCTTATAAAAAGATGCATCTGAGAGGCAAGATCTTAGGAGCAGAGGAGAAGAAGGTAGAGTTCAGAGCTGCAGGGCTGGGCCAAGCAGTGAGGGCTCCTCTCAGCCCACAAAGAGGAGTGGGCCAGTGTCAGGACTGGGATGTCCTGGCCAAACCTTCCGCCCATATCGCCAGCATACCGAAGATGCTGTGGAGAAAAGTCAGGGTGGTGCCTCTACAGCATTTACTAAAGACAAACGCCAAATTCTGTCTATAAACCAGCTGGAGCCATAGACACTTAATAAAGGCAAGTGGAGCCCTAACTGGTTTGGCTCAGTGGATAGAGCTTCGGCCTGCGGACTGTGGGGTCCCAGGTTCGATTCTGGTCAAGGGCATGTACCTTGGTTGCGGGCACATACCCAGTAGGGAGTGTGCGGGAGGCAGCTGATCGGTGTTTCTCTCTCATCGATGTTTCTAACTCTCTATCCCTCTCCCTTCCTCTCTGTAAAAAATAAATAATATATATTTTTTAAAGACAAGTGGAAAGACATATTGGGTGTACATCCACATCATGAATTGTCCACCAGCAGACCAAATGAAGGTGTGTTTGAAACAGCATCTATGAAAAAGAGCGCGAGGTTTCCAGACATTCCAGGATGAGCCAGGACTAACTGTAAAATAGAAACGCGACCTCCAGCTGCATCAACAGAAGCATGAGAGCTAGCGAGAGGGAGGTGGAAGCCCCGCTTGGCTCAGCCGGGAGCATTCCCACCTTGCGGAAGAGGAGTGTGGGTTCTGGTGTTACCCCCAGGAAATCCAAAATGAGAATCTGCATCTAGAGGACACTGTCCAAAATGATACAATGTCCGAAAACTACATCACGAGAGAGGCGCTGAAGACACTGGGATTGTGTATTGAGGTTGATTTCCAGAAGTTATAGGAGCCGTTTTTGTTTTTTCCCCTGTTGTCAAATTTCCCAAGAGATGCCTCAGAGAGGGAAGATAAGCTCTTTGCAGACGTGGAGGCCAGGGACACACATTTCAACTCAAGATAACAACACTTTCTAATTATAGAGTCTGGAAATGAGATGAGCTTTCTCATAAGTAGTGAGAAGGCCATCAAGGGAAGTAATCAAGAGATATCTGAGAGATGTTGGACTATGTATCTTCTGATGCTCCTCAAAACTCCAATTCCAATAACACTGACACCTCCCTGCCCCCTTCACTGTGGAAGAACCAGAGAAGACAAACTCCCGATAACCCAACACAGATTGGCCATCAATCGGAAATGGCTTAGCCCAGAAGACAATACCAGTGCCCCCAACCACCCAGCTCCCAGGCCCCTTCCTAGCTCCCAGCTCCCCAAAATGCCCCCTGAAAGGTGGGATGCAACAAGGAGGACTCACCTTTCTTTTCAAAGTCTCCCTTCTCTTCCCCCGGTCGGCCCAGGCTGTCTAGGGTGTGGGTCACCTGGCTGCCAAACTCGTCCTCGCGGGAGACGTGATTGGCCCTCCGGGGAGGGTCCTCCTCCTCTTCATAGTCATAGTCATCCAGGATGGGGGTCTCCCGGATGGGCACGCCGATGACGGAGTTGTGGGCCTGCAGCCGGGAGGTGCGGAAGCTTTCGCGGGCCTGGGGGCCCAGCAGCACTGAGGGGATGTAGTGGATCTCGTGTGTGGCTTCCGTGCTGGCGCTCTTCTGGGGGATGCGGCGACGCTTCTGCCAGCGCCGCTGGGCATACAGCGCCACTGTGAACACCAGCAGCAGCAGCAGCAGAGCAATGAGGCCACCCTGCAGCAGGAGGGAAGAAGGACAGCAAATGGGTGGCTGTTCTTGGGGTTAGAGAGCCAGGGGGCATTTTCTTGTCCACCGCACTTAGCCCAAACCCTTGGATTTGGCTCATAAAGCCTCAGGAATCACCAGCCATGGCTCTGAAGCCAGAGAGATGCTCTTTCCCAACCTGGCTTGGATGTCTCAGTATGAGGAAGAATCCCTGCCCTTCCTTCTTCATAAGGTGGCCACAAGGAGCAAATGAGACGGATGATGAACATGCCAGAGCCACGCAGACTGCTAAATGCTGGGAACAGTCGGGCTGCGGCTTCACACAAGGGATTGTCTGAACCCTGGCACTGCCTCCCACCAGCTGCCTGGCCCCAGGACAATTGCTTACACTCTCTCAGTCTTGCTTTCTCTTCTCTAGGCTGAGTCCACTGAGGGCTCAAGAGATAGTCTGTCTTCTATCCTGCTGTAAGAGGATGATTAAGTCAAGTAAAACTTCTGCATAGTTTCTATTTCCTTCATTATCAGGAATACTGCCTTTTAATGCTTCATTTCCAATAAGGGACCTGAGACAAAGTAGATGCTTCCTAAATATTTGTGGAATGAATGAAAACACTGTCTTTCTAGGGGTCCTTTAATCAAAGTTTATTTTTTTTAATACAACCCCAGAGTAAGTATTGGATTGAATCTGTACAACACACATTAAAGTGGAATGTAGTGAAGTGTTTATATTATAGCATATCCTACGTGATTCATGAGATTCGTGAAACGCCCCGCTCCGTGAGCTCCCTGAAAGGCAGGGGTATTTGCAAAGCCTGTGTTTCCCACAGCACCTCCCCAGGGCTTGAGGTGGAAGGCATGCATCCTCCTGGCCTCCCCCTCATTCACCAGGCACATCTCCCAGGAACGGGGTGGGCCCTCTCAGCAACCTTGCTTTTTCTCTCTTACACATTGTGCTTTACGTCTGGGAGCCTGGAGGCCCCCTGGCTGAGTCCCTGCTGTGTGACCCCCACAGTTAGGAAGGATGACCCGCTGTTGTATACAGGAGGGAGATGAAGAAATCAAGACTCAGAAACTCCGCTGGTGAGCAGCAGAGTGAGGTCTGAGTCTCGGTCTCATTTCCTTGTGTTTGTGCGGTCTGGTTTTGCTTTCTAGCTCTAAAGCCGACATTCCTTCACCCACGGCCCTGTGGCTGATGGCTCTTCCTTACCTATGATCTCACTGAAGGCAAGGACGATGTCTGAGTACCACCTGTACAACCCCTAACAGAGATGGCAGGTGCTCACCCTGGATACATCATGTTGGGCTGGGGAGAAGGGATGGCTGCTGAGAATACCTGTTCAGGCCAAGGCGAGTACTCACTAACGTGGCTCAGCTGTCCTGCTGACGGCATCAGGAAACTATTGTGTTATTCTTGCAAGGCACTCAGCTCTCTAAGCTGGGATTCATCACCTCCACAGCGGGTGGGGGGTGACGGGTAAGAGAGCTAACAGGTGGCCAGGTGACAGGTGCGGCTAAGAGGTCGGCCTTGACTTTGGCCATGAGCTACTGCAGGATCCCCAGGAAGGTTTCTCTGGATGTCAGAACTTAAAAATAGATACGAAACCAGACAGGTGTATCTAGGTATATGTGCGCACGCGTGTATATGTGTGTGTGTGTGTGTGTGTGTGTGTGTGTGTGTGTGTAATCTGCCAAGAAAACATAAAATGTATATATAGTTTATCACTTCTGAGTCCTAACAAACAAGAACAGGTCCTTCTCCCTCCACAGAACATATTGTTCCTGTGTCCATAAATCATGTGCGACATGCTGTTACACCAAAGACAAGAAAGGAAAGAGACACAGGGGGAGTGAGGGGGAGTGAGAAGGAAAGGTAACAGGAAAGGAGACTGGGGAGAAAGGAGGCAGGAAGAACACTAACCCTTGTTAAAAACAATAGCGGGCCTTCTCCTTACTATTACTTAATGTTATTTTATTTGATCTTAAAGATTTAAAGACAATCATATGTACTAGGGTTTATAGCTTCTATTGTTTAAATACAATGTGAAAAAGGGGGTTCCCAGAGGTTAAGGAACTTGATGGAAGTCACACAGGATTCAATCCTAGTTCCAACTGGTACAAAAAAGGCCAGGGTGTGGTCTTGCAGGGATATGAACCCAGCTCTCCCCTGCATAGTCATGGGCTATTTTACACTCACCGTGGTTCATAGACACTGAAGGCCGGGGGGAGGAAAACATGTGGAAGATAGTAAGGGAGCATGAAAAGAGATGGGATCCCAAGAAGGGAAAAGAAAAAGATTATTTTCAAACCCAGGATTCTATGGGCACATCTTGAGGCTGCCTATTCACAGAAGCTTTTAATTTGGGTTTACTGATGCCCTTGGGGGCATCTTGACTGAGTCTGCCCTCTATCTTCTCACCTTTGGGGATTTTACTTGCTCTCAGGGTCAGGCAGGGACAGAGACCTTCACCCCAGCCCCTTCTGCATACCCTGATTACGGGTATGGACCCTGGGGTCAGATCCAGGACCAGCACTGACCTGGGAAAGATGAGGCCTAATCAAACAGTTCACCATCAACTATGGCCCCTCCCCCACCCATTGCATCCCCCAAACCCTCCCTTGTCAGCCCTGCAATCCTAGATCATTTCCAAGTTTACTCACTGTGATCTCAGATGTCCCCGCTTTCCCTATGGAACTGGACTTGACAATACTGGGAATAGTATAGCACACAACTAGGGGTGAAGGCTGGGGGACAGAAAGACCTCTTTGGAATGTTGTGCTGCCACATATAAGCTGGGCGATCTTGGACAATGGCCTGAATCTCTCTGAATCACAATATTCTCATCCATAAAACTGGGTCAAAAATGTCCTCACAGAGGGAGATTAGAAGTGAGCTCATGGCACATGGTACATAGGCTTCTCATCCACGCAACCCAGCAGCGCTGATGTGAAAACCACATCTGAACACTGCTTTGACGACCCTCACAAACTGAGGGTGCTGTGCAAATGCAGAAGAGCTGGAGAGAACCACATGGCCACCTCTGCCTGGGCGGGCCATCCTATCCAAAGGAAGCAGATGAGTAACTCAGGCCCACAAAGGAACTGCGATCTGTGTCCACTGGACCGGTCCAGGCTACTGCACTGCTCCGTTCTGCACGGGCTTCCTTCACTAGGACGTCAAACAGGAGCAAGAGCTGTCGCTGGAGACATGGGCAGGGCAGTGCCGCGCCACTGAGTCCACATGCCAGAGGCAAGCCCAGGCCCTGGCGGAGGAGAGAGCGCTGTGGGCAAGCAGGGAGTGGAGGTGGAGAAGGAGGAGAGGATGCAGGGAGAGGGCTGGGCATTTTTAGAAAGCAAGTGTGGAAAAGGACAAGGCTCCGGGTGGCATGCGGAGACCCTGCTGGCCTCAGAGATAACCCAACGCCAAATTCTATCTGGACCGTGTTGGAGAAATGGCATCAAGTTCCAGAAACAGAAATGCCAGGCTGTGAGCTGGGGCTGGTTCCTGCAAGATCGCCAGCACACAGGCCTCGGGGTGACGAGTGATACCTTCTTATCAGTCAGATTTCACTAAGCTGCAGGCAGAAAGTGGGAAAGAGACAGAGAAGGAATATGTCCCCATCCCTTCAGAATCTTCCCTCCTAGACAACTCTCTAGAGCAGGGTCAGCGCACTCCTCTTGTCCTGTTATTGACAGTGAGTCTCACATCCCTCAGGGAGAGAGACAGAGGGGCGGGCATGTGTCCTGGGCAGAGGGGTGTGGCGGGGAAACCAGGAGTCAGGTCACAGCTACGGCATTTTGCCTCCATGGGCTGCAATAGGCTCGCCTCTAAAATGTGCTGATTGCTCCCAATGAGACGGGTTATGCTAAGGATTAAACGGAACAAGAAAAAGTCTGACAGCACAAAAGTCAACAAATACCAGCCTCGTTACTTCACCCTTTCTTCCTCTATCTCAAACCAAAACGCAATGTGCGCGCGCGCGCACATACACACACACACACACACACACACACACACACACACACACACCCTTCTGGAACCAGTCCCTGGCTCCCCATGGCCCTCAGAGTAATGTCCAGATCCCCAGCTTAGCGCCCAAAGCCCTTCAGAACTACACGCCTGCTTCCTTCTCATGCCTCAGCCCCACACATCCCCCTTACACCCTGTCTCAGAGCCACCCTGAGTCATTACATCCGCCAAAGTGTAATGTGCTGAGCTCCTCCCTGCTGGCTGTACCTTCAGCCCAGGGCCTCACTCACTCCCTGTGGTGGTTTGAATAATGACCCCAAAATTCATACCTGCAGAACATCAGAATGTGATTTTATTGGGAAGCAGGACCTTTGCAGTTATTGCTGGTTAAAATGAGGGCACACTAGACTGGGTGGGCCCCACATCCAGTGATCAGTGTCCTTGTAAGAGGAGGAAAGGACACACACACTCACACTCACACACACAAACACGGCCATGTGAACATAGAGTCAGGTGGGAGGGATCCATCTACAAGCCAAGGGACACCAAGCACTCAGGCAATCATCAGAGGCTATTGGGGTCATGGGACAGATTTTCCCTCTTCCAGAATGAATGAACCCAGGTGACCTCTTGACTTTGGACTTCTGGCCTCCTGATCCGTGAGGGACACATTTCTGTTGTGTGAAGCCCCCCAACCGGTGGGAATCTGCTAAGGCAGCCCTGGAAACTAATACCCAGGACACCCTTCACCGGCTCATCTCTACTCACCCAGCAGCTCAATGTGGAAAGCACTTCCTGGGGAGGTCTCTGCCTTTTCAAGGCGGGCGGGGCTGTGCTCTCCTCTCAGATCCCCCAGCTTGTGAGCCACCTGGCTGCACACCCTCCATCCCATCATCTGGTTGACTGCTTTCCCACTCTAGGTCCTGAGCAGCCCCTTGCCCTACCGGTACTCAGCCTCAGATACAGTGCTGGCCCAGAGAAGGTGCTTAATAAATACCCAGAGGCCTCAACGCCTGTGCAGACGTGCAGCGGCAAGTAAATCGCAGTCCCTGCACCAGCTCTGACCACAGCCTCCAGGGGGCACCTGATCGGACCCTGCACGGCCCCTCTGCTGCTATCCCAGTGCGAGAGCCTCCGGCTGATGGGCCTGCTACCACAGCAAACACAGAAAACTATAGGGAGGGGGACACTGAAAAGCACCCCAAAACCACGCCACCGAGAGAGCCTTCTGAAAGTCAGAACGGCATCATCCAGCCTGGACTCATTTTAATCTATTTTTCATGTTAAAATATCCGGGCATGGGAGAAGGAGTCAGAGAAAGGAAAGAAAGGGATAATGTGAGCAATGCTTTATTTGACAACGTGTCATTTGGACACTGATTATTTCTGTCTCTGGCCTTTTTAATATTCCCTCACTAGGCAAGCTGCCGGGGATTTGGTATTCTAAGGCTGGATTTATAATACTCTGTTCAGCAGTGATAAGAACACGGGCCTTTAATCCTCAGAGTTGTGAACATGCATATTCTCCCAAGTAATGGCCTCTTCTCGCCACTTGTGTCTGGTCCCGAAAGCCACGGCCAGTCCCAGCATAACTGAGGGCTACTGATCCCGGGGGTGCCCCCTGGCCGTCTGCAGAGCGACAGAGCTCACAGGGAAAGAGCTGGGCCTCAAGCTCTCTGGGAAGTCTCCTTTCAGGCCTGTTTTGGTTTACGCTGGAGGGGCTACTAAAAAAAATAATCCAAACCCTTGGTGTTACAGCTAAGGAAACCGAGGTTGAGAGAGAAGTGACTTGCCCAAGTTTACAGAACATCCTAAAATGGTATTGAGGCAGAATATGGAGCCAGTACCCCCAAAGCTGCTGAGAAATCCACCAGCCTCTCTCTTTCCATCCCTTGGCCGGTCTAAGTCCAGTCACATTGCCTTTCACTGTGATGATGTTAATACACTGCTTGCAACCCAACTCCCTGCCATACCTGAGGCACAGCTGGAAACAGCCCCTTCCACGGACGAAGCTGGCAGCCTTGCCCTGCCACAGTTCAAGTTCCAATCGCACTTCCACTTGGTGGGAAACCTCGTCTCCAATCGCATGTTTTTGAGGTTCCCTTCTCAGAATGTCTGCCTCAATGGTCCATGCTGCCAACCTTCCTGGGTGCCTACTGCAGAGGAGGTGCCGTGCTCCATACCCGGCCACACGGGAGCTCGCTGCTCCCACTCAATGTCCTGGGACTGTGCTCAAGCCCTTTCTCCTTCGGGAATGCTGTCCTCATTCCCACATCTGCATGGCCAAGCACCACCCCGATCTCACCGCTAACTTCAATGCAGTCTCCCCGTGAACTCTTCTGGGAACTCCCCTCTACAGGCTCAGCCAGGGGAACCTCTACCCTCTGACCTCTCCCAGCGATTCATCTTAACCCTCACTTAAGGAATGTTAGCATTTTCTACCTTGTCATAGAGGCATAGATGCTCATTGCGTAGCTCCCCCTACTGGTTAGATTACACCCATTGCACCCAGCCAGTGTGGGTCAGTGGTTGTGCATTGACCCATCATGAACCAGGAGGTCTCAGTTCCATTCCTGGTCAGGGCACATGCCCTGGTTGTGGGCTCCATCCCCAGTGGGGGGGGGGGGGGGCGGGGGGCATGCAGGAGGCAGCCAATTGATTCTCTCTCATCGCTGATGTTTCTATCTCTCTCTCCCTCTCCCTTCCTCTCTTTGAAATCAATAAAAATAGATTTAAAAAAAAGATTATACCCCTTGTAGAGATGAAAAGTGGAGGCTCAGATAAGCTTTCTTGCGAGCACACAACAAGGTGGCAAATATATGGAATGAAGCCCTGCAGCTGGGGTGTTTCCAGGACACATGAGGCTTATAGTCCCCAGGACAGGAAATGCACCCTGGACCCCAAGGGAGCTGCAGGAGAATAAGATGATAACGCAGGTCAGAGCTATACTGCAAAAGGCATGGCCGGGCTTTTGGCATTAAGGATTCAGGTTTGTTACTTTTTAGGCAACGGTGTGTCAAGATCACATTGGACCTGTATGGTGGGGAGACTGGAGATAGGCAGCTGGTCAAGGGAGCTGTTTATTGTGTAGGACAGGAGACATTTGGCAATGGAGACATTTTTGGTTGTTAAACTAGGGAGAGGGCATTTCGTGGGTAGAGGCCGGGGGATCTGTAAGCATCCTACATGCACAGGACAGACACACACAGCAAAAGGTTATCCAGCCCCGGGTGTCCATAGCACAGAGAGAGGATGAGACTGGAACTCAGGGCAGGTAAAGTGGGGAGGTAGCTAATGGAGTAGGAATAAAGTACACACCACAGGGTGAGAAGACGTGGTTTTTGACTAGCAGGCAAGGGGGGAGCAGGAAGGCGCCAACAGTGACACTGAGGTGTGGATTCTGTCAGTGGGCTGGAAAGGAGTCTACCTCTTTGGTCATGTTTTCCCTGGGTAAGCTCCCAGAAGGTTATGAAAGACCTGGCACGTAATAAATGAAGAGACAGGTTTACATGTGTGAACAATTAGGAGAACATACATGTAGAACAACAAAGATTTGCAAGGAGGTAATGTATGTATGTATCTAGTCACATGTATAAAATATACTCACGCCTACCTTTATGTCATAGTTAGCTATCTTTATCTCCAGGCATCTCTCTGCCTCTAGAGAGGCACAGGTGACCCATTTAAGTAGGTCCCATTATAGAACATGAAACATTTTTCTTTTAAAGTAATCATCTCCTTATAATGTATCTATAAGAGACACCATTTTATTTCCCAAGATGATGCCAAGGAGATAAAGTGGAAACTCAGTGGTTCTTTGGA
Source organism: Myotis myotis (assembly GCF_014108235.1). NCBI lineage: Eukaryota > Metazoa > Chordata > Mammalia > Chiroptera > Vespertilionidae > Myotis > Myotis myotis. Next base: position 10,858,406 of record NW_023416316.1, read on the forward strand.
AGAGATTCATTCCCCGCCCAGATCAGTGTGCCTGCATCATCTGTAGGTCAGGTCCGAATGGGGGCCGACTCCCAGGAGATCACTGTGATCCTAGAGGGACTTCTCGGGGGGAAAGCTAGTGAACACCTGGACACCAGTGCCTTCCCATGAGCCAGGCAGACATGGATTCGAGTCACAGCTGGGCCATGTTTCAGGTGTGCATCTTTGAAGGGGCCTCACCTTGAGTTTCCTCGGTTTTCACATCTGTCAGTTGGGCTCCTAACACCAAATTGAGAGGGTTTGAGCCGATGAAATGAGACTGCACTGTAGGATACATTTAGCACAGTGGCTTACGAGTGGCGGATCTCAGGAGATAGGCGCAGCCTTGCTGATGTGGGACCCTGTTTCCTGAGATATTATATACAAAGTGGTGGTAAGGCCACCAATCCCCACCACTGCAGGTATGAGTTAGTCTGTACAGCTTCCCAGTTCATGCTCAGGTTCGCTCCTACTGCTCCCCTACTCGACCGTGTCCCTTCCCATCTCGGGGCGAGTAGGTGAGGTTGGATGGTATATTGTTATTGGTTTTTTTTTACTCTACACATTTAATTTTTTAAAATTTATCTTTTGCTACGTGAAAAAGGTCAGTCAGAGAAAGACAAGTATCACAGGATCTTATTGTTATGTAGAATCTAATGAACACAATAAACTGACAAACAAAATTGATCTAGAGACATGGAAACATGCAACAGACTGAGGGTCCTTGGAGGGAAGGTGGGTAGGGAGGGAAGAGGTCAAGCACAGAACTTCCACGCCTACCCCAGGGACACAGAGATTGGGTGGTTTTTAACAGTCACTCCAGCTCCAATATTCTAGCTGAGAAAGGCAAAGGCGAACATGAAAGCACTTTTGAGCTGATGATATATACATATACTAGTATATTCTTAGGGCCTCCTACCCAGTGTTACAGCTGTAGCTGCATGTACTTACCGCAGTCAAATCCTCTGTCCCTCACACCATCTGAAGCATCCTCTGCCTGAAATGCCCTCCCCTCACTTCTTGGTCTAGTCCTTTAAACCTCAGCTCTTGGGTCATGCGCTCTCAACAAGCCTTTCTGAACCCTGCTCTCCCCGGCGGGGTTTATAAACCATCTCTCGGGCCCCTCAGAGATCCCTGCTTCTGTCTGCCAGCTCCCCTCCCATCACCCTGAGCACCCTGGAGGGCATCCTTAGCTAATGCTGTGTACCTGAGACGCAGCCTCGTGTATGAGAGTGATAGCCCTCATTACGCATTTATGGCATCTCTACACTGAGAGGCGGTGGAGGGAAGGGCAGGGATTTATTTATTTCTGAATGTATTTGAATGGTACATGGTATATAGTAGATCCTCAATTGCGTGTTGAAGGAATTAATGAATAAATGCCTCTTTGAAGGCAGGTGACTGAAATATGCCTACATCTGTTTGGCAATTCTCCATTTGTTTGAGAGAGCGGAAGATAATTCACATGCACCATTTAGCACAAATCAGTATCCTACGCCATATCCTCAGGCGGCCTCTCCAGTTCGTTCTGAAATCCCACTCTGAAGGCGGGACGGATGAATGGAGAGGGGGGAGAGAGCATCTGTGATGGGATTGATTTTCTTCCTATTCTTTGAGTCATGAAGATAAACTTCAGGTGACCAGGGAACAGCCTCGCTCTCATTCATTGATATATTCGTTTGCCAGGTTAAGGGCATGCCTGGAAGCAGACAGACACGATTTCGAGTTCTTTTCTGTCCACCCCCCCCTTCCCACAAGGTATGACCTTGGAAAATTCTCCCTAGGAGGCTCGATTTTCATAGGTCTAACATGGGAATAACACCACTCACCAACAAGGCCTGCTGTGAGGATTAGATAAGATGATGTGTGTAAAATATACCATGCAGCCCTGATCTATAGAATGTATTCAGTACAGGGTGGTAACTGGCTTAACTGTTCCTACACCTACTGGTATGCCTCGACCCTGTGCTACATTTTCTGCCTGGACTTAGGAACAGAAAGATAAGTCCTGGAAGAGCTGGAAGTTAGTTTGGGGAAGTAGATAAGTGAGCAGGTAATTACTGGAATGCACAGTTCAATCAGTTCTGTGCTGGAGGGAAACATAGAAAAAGGCAGACTTTCTTATAGCTTCTAAGTGCAAAACACAGAGGAAGAAGGAAGAAAAAGGACTTTCTACAATGTCAGTTACAGTTGAGTGCAAAGGCGGGGGAGTGGGCTGGCCCCTCCAAGCAAGCATACTCCTACCCAAGATCTGACAGAAAGACTAGATAACCAACCACACAGCAGAATGGCCGACAATGCAGGCTCTGGAGCCAACAGCCCTGGGCTCCTGGCCGGTGCTGGCACCGACCACTTGCAGGGGTCGCTGCATTTTACGGAGCCCAGAGTCTTCAGCTGGAAGTTGAAGGCAGCAGTCTACAAAGATTGAGACTACTGTGAGAATTAAATGAGTGAGTGCACAAAGAGATTCAAGACAATGTGTAGGACACAGCCAGTGGGCAATAAAAGCCGGTGCTAACAATTCAGGCAGAGGAAAGGCAGTCTGAGAGAAATCAGAAAAGGTATGTCCTCGTTTTGGCTCGGCCCCCATATAAGCTAAAGAAGCTTGCAGGACACTCGCAGAACCCTCACACACGTTTTTTTTAAAGAGGTGGCCTTAAAAGCCCCATGAGCAGGGCATTCTTCACAGACAAGGAATGTGAGCTTTCAAGAGGCGACTTTGCTTAATGTTCCAGAGTTGGGTAGTTGCGGGTAAAAACTCAGCCTTCTGAGATAGAAGCCGGAGGCCACTCAGAGCCAATACTTACTACATGCAAAATAACTTGCATATAGGCAGCGAGCTTCCCATGTGAGCTGCCTTCTTTAGCTATCATGGGTGTGGGCGTGGGCCAGGGAGTGCTGGTCTACCACTAAGAGAGAGCCTCATTGGGAAGGCTTCCCTTGACCCCCTGGGGACAGTACCCTGACCCAGTTATCCATCACAGGTACCCTATCTCTTCTCCTTTCTTTAACTTCCTTTAGAATAATCATCTCCCCCTGCTGTTATATTTTACATTAATAAGCTAACTTTGTTTATGCCTGTAGTAAAATAAAGCTTCATAAGGTGGGTCCTTTTTTTATTACCTTATTGTAACAAAACAACTGAGTGCTCTCTGGGTGCTTACTAAATAGTTTTTGGATGGCTGGATGGATGAATAAATGGATACATCTACCCTGAAAGGCCAATAGCCCCTAAAGGGCAAGGGTTGGGGTTGAATAATCTTTGAGTCCTGGCCCAGTGTTAAAAGACTGAAGATACTTATAAAACATTGCACTTAGTTGTTTCCTGGGGCCAGAGAAAGAAAGCTGGTTAGAAGGGCAATTAAAAGGCAAACATGACAACTTTCTCACTACTTCTCCCTGCTTTGGGGGCACAGGGTGAAGTTGGTCTGGATTCCAAACGTGTTTAATCATTTATTTTACTTGTAATACTCGGGAGATCCTGAACCAGAAAGTAAAAAAGTGAGGTGATATCAGTCCCCACTCTCATGCACAGCCACCTTTCCGTGGAACGACACTGACAGCTGTGCCTCTTCTCTATCCCCACTCCCACATCTGCATGGAAATCAGGAGCTTTCAACGAACACAGGCACCTATGATCCAGCTCAAAGAGCACTGTTTTTGCCTCCACCTCCTGGCTGCCACTGGTTCGCTTGGGAAACCTTAGCTTCCCCACCTTTAACCAGTCATAACAGGGCCTTTTCCTCTTCCTTCAAAAACCCCATTAAGAATCACATTTATGAAAGAACTTTCTATGTTGCAAAGTGACACACCCATGAATGCTTAGTACCGGAAATGGTGTCACAGGAAGAAACTACCTGGCCGGTGTGTCTCAGTGGTTGAGCGTCCACCCATGAACCAACTGAGGTTCGATTCCTGGTTGGGGCACATGCCTGGGTTGCAGGCTTGATCCCCAGTGGAGGGGTGAGGGGAGGCATGCATGCTAGACGGGGCCTATCAATGGTGATGGTTCTCTCTCATCATCGATGTTTCTATCTCTCTCTCCCTCTCCCTTCCTCTCTCAAATCATCCACACACCAGTGGTAACTGGGGCAGAGAGTAACTGAGGTCACAGGAAGCAAAGCTGAAAATCCAGAGACTTTCCAATATTTCCAGTGCCTCCCTCGTCTGTCCATCAAGCTTCTTCACACCAGGGGTCTTTCAAAGGCCCAGTTTTGCTGCCATTTCCCAGCAAAAACAAAACAAAAAAACCTACCCAAACACCCTGGTGATGGAGCTTCCAATGGCCTTGTAGGCATGCTGTGATGGCCCTGGGACTCCCCTATTGGGCCTGATGGGAAAACCCAGGGCAGTACTGACTAGGGGCAAAGAGTCAGGCACAAAGTGCCAAGCGGAGGGAAAAGAGCGAGGCCTGGACTGGAGGCTGCTGTGTGCAGACAGGAGCACGAAGCAAGGGCTGCCCAGTGTCCCTGCTGCACCCACCCAGAGGGAGGGTTCCCCCTTTCCTCTTCACCCTCCTGCTCCTTTGTCTCTGGCGTTTTTAAAAAACAGAATTCAGCATTTCCCAGGTACCCCCAGGCAGGCGAGAATTGCCCAGCCACCTACCACCTTACCCTTAGTAACCCTTCTTCTCTGGGAGATGCCACCATCACAGCCAACACTGTGGGCAACCGGGGCCACAGACTGTTGGAAGGAGAAGCTGCTGGGCGGTGCTTTCTGTCCTTGTTCAGGGAACATCCCGATTGTAACCCTGGTAAAACCTCCCCTGCCCCCACTGTGAGCGATAACACCTCAAAATCTGTTTGCTGAGACCTTGCTGTCACAACCTGGGCTACCCCAAGAAGGCTCCCCAAGCCCTGCCTCACCTCCCTCCCTAAGATTCTGTATCTATGTCCTTCCCAGGCCCACCCTCAGATCCAGCCCCCGCTGGGCTTCCCAGACAATCCCGGCCTAAAGCAGTCAGTGATCTGATCACTCCCCAAACCAGCCACCCAAAAAGACATGTCACCTGGGGCTACTAGAGCCTTCGGCTGAAAGGCTCAGGTCTGGCAGAGCCGGGAACTGTCTCAAGTTTAGAATTAGACACAGTTCAACCTAAATGCCCATGTCACAGAGCTGCCTCCTTCCCATATCGGTGAGGGGCTGAGCTCACACAAGAACAACGAGTCTGGGTCCTGCCCCTTCAAAGGGAACCTTGGGTCCTGCCCCTTCAAAGGGAACCTATCCGGACATCCCAGGAGAACAGGTGGAGGTGGGATAGGGACTGCCCCAGAGAGGTCCCTGTTTCTGAATCTCATCTTGATCCGGGCCTCTAGAGAAGTTGGGCGTATTAGCTACCTAGGCTGCCATAAACATCTCTACTAGCTCCCGCCCCCATACGGTACAGATCCACATCCACGGAGGCCCTGCTGGTTCCCAGGTATGCCCTCAGGTCCCCGGGGCCAGCCATGTGTGTCTGTGGCCGTGGTACAGCACTCACCTAGGGACAGCGAGACGTCTGGATGTGGGTGACAGAATTCAAACCTAGGTCTGCCTGACTCCAGGAGCTTTAGGAGTGACAGTGATCAAGCCCTTTCCCTTCTCAGAGCCTCAGTTTCCCCATCTGAGAGGGGACTGGATCAGACGGTGGGAAGGGTCCTCCCAGTGCTGACCATCTGTACTCTATGGGTAGCTCTGGCCCTGGCTTCGGCCCAGCCTGTGGCTGAATCTTTCTCGATTCCCTTCAGTGATGACAAACTTACTAGTCCCTGGCGGCACAGCGGCCTGGAAGGAATTTTAAATGAGTCTTTCTCTGATGAGCTGTGTGCCTGAAGAGGGTGAACTGTGCATTCTCCTCTCTGATTCTCAGTTTAATGATTAGGGATTCATCAATGGGGTGCTGGGGCCCACCTCTGAGAATGGCTGTGAAGATTAAATGAGCTCCTTGGGGTGAAGCTCCTGGCACCCAGTAGTCGCTCCAAAACATTGGCTATGTATTATCCACGTTGCCAAGCTGCAACTCTCCCAAGAAAACCAAACAAACCAAATGAGACTATTCACAGGCGGACCTTGCTCAGGTCTTTCCCAGCCCTAAGGGGTTCTGTAACATTCAGGGCGCAGTCAGGCAGGGAGTTCTTTGTAGGACCAACGATGCATCACTTTACCAACGTAAAAACCAAGAGTGACCCAGAGCGTGTATCAGCCTTGCCCAAGGCAGCACAGCAAACAGGAGCAGAACCAGGTTGCTTGAATCTCAAGCTCCTCACATCTCCGCTTGGAGAACACCCTGGGCTGACAGCATCTCCCAGAGGCAAACGCCTCCCTGAGTCCCACAACACAAGCATCCGGAGTTTCCTAAAACTCCTTAGAGCCAGGCGCTGAGCGGGGCTTGGAAGCCCCGAGATGATTGGGAAGTGGCTCCTCCTCCTCAGGGGATCACTAGAGGGGCCAGGGCAGCCTGGGAGAGGGAGTGAGACCTGTTCACACATTTCTAGAATAAGACCCTTCCTTGTTCCTTTGTTTCCTCTCTCTCTATCTCTCTGCAAAAGGCCAAGGAAGCAGACAGATGTTGGCAACATCTGGACCACTGTTGTCCGGGCAGCAAGTGGCTCTGGGCTGCCTCTGGAGAAAAGAGGCTGTTGGTGTTAGGAAAGATAATAAAGAGCCTACATTTGCATAGTGTTGTCTCCTGTTTCAAGAGACATCCTACCCCATCCCACTGCCATTCATGAGTCCCAGGGAGGGGTGCAGAGGCAGCTGACAGTCCGGTAGAACGCTTTCCATTTCTCGAAGGCAAAACTGAGGCTCACAGTAGCTGTGCTTCCTTCCCCCAAATCACAGAGCTAATAAGGGAGGGAGGGCCCAAACATGAAGTCATATGGCTCCTAGACTGGTGCTCCTTCTACTGTATGTGCTCAACTCCGGCCAGGCTGTGAGCCAGTGTAAACATGCATGCAGCCCTGTCTCTGTCCTTAAAGAAAACATTTGATGTGTGTTTTCTAAGGACCAGGAACCTCGTTAATGCTCTCTACATGACACAAACATTGTTTTCATCCTCCTTTTCTGGATGCAAACGTTGAGACTCTGAGAGGAGAAGGAACCTGCCTGTGCTCACACTCGTATGTACCAGGGGCCCCCGGTGAAGTGGGAGGCCCAGTGACTGGGACCCTGGGGTGCTAGCTCTGCCATCTTCACAGACGGTGGGACACAGTAAGTGGCAGAGCTGGGATTTGAACCCATCACTGTGTGAAGTGGTATGTGATGGTGGAAGGGGACAGGGCAGGTTTCAGGAGGAGGAACGGAGCCTTGAAAAGGACTCTGCCAGGAGAAAGAGAAGGCCATTGGAGGCTGAGGCAATACCCTCCCTGGCTTCTGCATGGCATATCCCCACACCGGAAGGCTGCTATGGCTAGAGCAGGGTGAGCAAGGAGAGACGAGAAAGAGATGAGGCTGGGGATGCGCCGAGGAGCCAGATAGCAAGGCCAGGAGAATAATTTAGTGCAGTTGCTATAAATTCAGAGCAGCCACTGGAGCCCTTAGATAAACCTTTTTACAGCCTTGCCCTTCAGTCGGCATCTTTCTCCACTAAGCGTGCCAGTCCTTTCTCCAGGGGGAGGGTCTCTGAGAGGGTTTTTGGAGCTTATCTAGACCAATCCCTGTTTTGCAAATGGGGGTCTGAAGCTCAGAAAGGAAAGGGTTTTGCACCAAACTCACTGGCCACATCAGGGGCTTGACCGGATCCAATCGGGGCTTTCGGCTCCCGGGCAGGCACCTGTCAGCGTCACACCATGTTCTCTCGACCCTCCTGTTCTGCATATGACAAGGCTTTAGCTAAGGCTCGCATCTGCTCCCTGACTGCCTGAGTCCCAGTTACAATTCTCCTTCCCATCGGAGCCTCTCTGGGCTTCCTCCCTTTGTCTGCCGTCCATGAGCCACTGGAGATGAGAGGGAGGCCAGGACAGCTGTGTCTGCCAGCTGCTCTTTCTGAGCCTGAGGCCACTCAAAGCCAGTGGGACCCTCAGCCCCAACATAAACTGAGCCCAACCAACAAAAGGCCACGGAGGGGAATTTGTCCTTTTGATGATTTTCAGAGTTGACACAGTAGCTCCTCCGAGTCTGCATGACTCATGAGTTCCTTCGAACGGATTAGTTTGGCTACGCTGTCAGCTGAAATAAGCGTGGACAACTGCACTTTGAGTAACTTCTAAAGGATCCATTTGGTTTCACTCGGGCCAGAGGCTATTTTGACATTTGTATCACCTCAAGCAGTGATACATATGTGAAGAGAGGCCTAAACACAAGTGTCTTCAGAGGACGTAAACAGGGGAGTGAGCAGGATAGAATGAAAGGGACAATAGGGCGAGGTAGGGACTGTGGCAAATGAGAGCACATGTGATCTTTCTAAAGGGGTGTCCGCTACAAAAATCCAGCTAATCCTTGCCATCAGGAATGTAGGCCCATTGTCAAAAGAGCAGGTAATTTTCACACACACACACAGACACACACACACACACAACATATTTTCATTTGAAATCTTTCCAATCTGGGGCAACCAAACGTTCTAAAAAACGGGTGGCCCAACTGTGGACACAATGAGACTCATCTGCAGCCTAGATATGGTCTTGGGGTCCCAGCTTACAAACTCCGTTCTACGGGGCCCAATGAGTTTCTTTTATTTTGGAGTGAACTTTGACATTCGCATTACTATAAATCTTCCTCAGGAGTGTTTCCAGTTGGAACGGCTCTCCTGGACTTAGCCGGAGCCCTCCTGAGCATTCCCATAGACCGCTGGGCTGAAAGTTGGCGAGTTTCCACCCAGAGGCTGCAACCGATAAATACATCTCCACCCGCCCTTCCTTCCGCACTCTGCCGGCGGATATAATCGAGTTTCTCTCTGTACCAAATGAGCTCTGAGTTTTTAGGACTTGATGTGTCTAATGGAGGCAAGTTCTGAAAAGGAAGGATAACATGGAAATGGAACAGAGGTACGAGGGCAGGAGGTATCATAAATGTTTTATCACCTCTTGTGAGAGCTGAGCAGCCTAAGTAATGCTGTAATCTTACACTGTAAAATAAACACTCTACGGTGCCGTGCCCGGCGACACGTGTAACTGTGGGCCTAGAGACACAGAGGAAGCCCCAACCACTGCCAGGAGTTGATTCTCAACAGGAGGCGAGTGAGCCTCAGGACCACTGTAGGTGATGTTTGCCTAGGGGACCTGCCTTCCCACAGACGTGATAACAGTTCCCTAAGGGTCTCTCAACAGGTACCATCCCCGCTGCTGTGTGCCGCACAGGCTGAGGTTGCCCAGAGCAAAAGCCAGTGTCGGAATCGCACAGGGAACTTAACTCTTCTGTGTTCCCCTCCATGTGGCCCTGAAGAGGGGGTGCACTAACTCCAGGCTTCTAGTGTGTGCATTGACTCCTCATTTTTCCATCTACTCATTCATTCCATACATACTGAGTGATTCACCCTCATCATCCACACAACCATCACTGTCATTTATTTAGTCTTCTATTTTTTCAGGCACCTTTTATTTGCATAGACAATTTCCTTCCATTTGTACAAAAACATCTGGCAAGGAAACTACTGTTATTCCTTTTTTAACTAATAAAGAAACCAAGGCTCAGAAAGGTGATGTGATGGGGCCAAATCCACATTTCTACAAAGTGGCAGAGCTGGGATGTGAAACTCAATTGTCTGACTCCCCCAGGTTGCGATTTTCTCACTAGAAAACACCACCTTAATATCAGTACAGCATTTTGTTGTGTGTTGGAAAGTAATTCTTCCATTCTCATACGAAGAATCTAATTATCCATATTTTCCAGAAGTGAGATTGAGTCTCAGACTAGCTATGTGACTTGCTGGAGGCTACACAGCCAGTACCTGGGTCTCAGGCATAGGTCCGTCTCACGCCAAGCCCAGAATTCTTTAAAACAGGACACAGTACCCACCTCTACGTCCCTTCAATGATAGTGACAATCATTAATCATTTCGGAAGCTATCAATACAAATTATGGATGACTCATTCCAGGCCAGAGCCCTGCAAAGAAGCACTTTCATAGAATTCACTCATTCAATCCTCATAATCACCTGATAAAGTCAGTGTGACAAGGACCATAATAAAGAAAATGGGCTCGCAAAATTAGACAAGGCCTGCCCAAGCTACACAGCTAGTAAATAGCAGAGCCAACACCTATACCAAGGCTTCCCTGACCTAAATTCTTAAACCTGATTTTTAACCCTGCCCATCATATGCGAGGAAGGCTTCGGGAGGGGCAGGGAACCCGAATCAGACCCCGACAGTCTGCCAAAGGCCTCAAGGTGCCTGCTCAATATGCATCCTCATTTTCTCCTTTTAGCAGACACTGGTTCTATTTAGATGAGTAAACTTCCAGCTCATGACTGCATCTGAGTCAGGTGACTAAGTACTGGCCAAGGAAATATAAGTGTTGTGATTTCCCCAAAGGATCCTTGAAGGGTGCTACTTCCCCTGCGAGGTGTGTCTCATTTCCCCTTTCTTTTTTCTCCCTTCCTGTGGCGTGGGACTCAGATATGATGGTGAATTTCCTGTAGTCCTCTTGGAACTTGTGGGTAGATGTCACCCTAGGATGACAGGGGGGAAAAAGAAAAGAAAAGGAAGCATGGAGGGAGGGGTTCAGGAAGAAAGGAAAGGAGGGAGGGAGGGAGGGGGGAAGGAGAGGTGGGATAGGAAGGAGGAAGGGTTGCTAAGTCCTTGAAGACACCAGCCCTAGCTATCCTATCACAGACTTTTTTTTTTTTGAGAGAAAAATAAATTTCATCATGTTTGAGGCACGATTCTTTTGGCCTTCTTGCTATACGGAGTCAGACCTGACGCTAATTGATGCGGATCTGCCCTCCAGTGGCTCACAGTCCTGTAGGGAAGATGGTCACGGAGCACACGGATAACCAGGATACAAGAAGGTGGCTACAGCCCCCCACGCAGGTGAGGAAAGGGCTGCATTCCTCCTCCCGTGGCCTCCACCAGAATGGCCCTGACAACAAAATCCATGGGCCTGGGCGCTCTCTGTGTAACGGCAATGGATAAGCTGTCCGTTCGGAAAGGCGAAGGCATCCGTTTCAATTAGATGTGCCCAGGGCGAGGACTGTAGCCAATTAATCCTGCCCCCATGGGAAGGCTGATTAGTCAGAATATTGGGTGAATGCAGATAGAACAGGCTAACCAACCGGCTGGCTGAGTGCTGCCGCACGTCTTTTCTGACACGGTATCGCAAATGCGCTCGTCTTCAAGGAGCGGAGACCCCGTTGGCAGAGTGAAGGTGGAGTGTGGCTCAGGCTCAGGGGTCTGGGCGGCTGGAGCCCGCTGGGTTAGTCATCTCTTCCTCAAACCCACCCTCCTGCTTCCTGAAAGGCGGGGGCCTGCAATGCGGCCAACGGGGTGGGCACAGGTGGGAGGCAGAGGTCTCTGCTGTGATTTCAGGTCCACCCTGAATCCATGGGGTGACTCACACCGGTCCATTCCCTTCCATGGCTTTCACGTTACCCCTTTGTTTTACTCACAATCATTATTTTTTCAATTGAGGAGGTAAGAACACGTAACACAAGATCTACCCTCCCAGCAAATGTCAAGTACAACACAGTGTTGTTCACTACAGGACTACACTGTACAGAAGATTCCTAGGACTCATCACCTTGTACAACGGAAATGTACACGAGTTGAAGAGTCATTCCCCATTTTCCCCACCCCCACCTCCTGGCAACCGCCATTCTACTCTCTGCTTCTATGGGCTTGACGAGCTTAGACACCGCATTTAAGTGGAATCAGGCAGTATTTGTCTGCCCTATTCACTGAGCATGTGGTCCTCAAGGTTCATCCAGGAGGCTGCATGTAGTAGGATTTCTTACGCGTCCGTCCATCCATTTGCCAGGGGACATTCAGGTTGTGTCCACATCTTGGCTGCTCTGATGAACAGGACTTTATCAACCTTGAGCTTCACTTACGTCTGCCTCCTGGCATTTGCACGTAGCTCCTGGGCCTAGTACATTCTCTCCCACCTTGTTCACCTCTTCCTATTCTATAGATCTCAGTCTTCCTTTGGAAACCTTCCCCAGCCACCCCTTGTCTTGGGCTCTCTGTGCTACACAGAATCCTGTGTTTCTGGCATCCTAATATAACCAAAATAACCATCATCTTTGCACCCTAGGATACCGCTGCATTGACCAGTCCATTCACTTCTAAGCTCCAGCATGGCGAGGCCACGTCTGACTGCCCGCAGTTATATCTTTGGTGCCTGGCATGGTGCTTGGCACAGAGGAGGCATAATAAACATGGATCTACCCTTCCGCTGAATCAAATAAGAGGCAAATGGAAGAGGGATTGGAAAAAAATCACGTGGCAGATGTCTGAATTGGCATCCAAATGTGAGGAAGTAGGTGTAATGGAAAAGTCCTTGAAGTTATAGAAGAAAAGAAAACATTTCAATTCTTTGTAGAGCTTCACACTTGCTCAACGTGTCACCAGTAATTACTGTGGCTTCCCCTTCCCTCTTTCATTGTAATTAAGACACAGTGTCTTCGATAGGGGAGAATCCAAGGTCCAGAGCAGCAGAAATGAGGCGGGGCAGAAATCCAATGTGTAGTGTTTAAAATACTTAGTATTCACGTTGCAAGTGATGGGAAATATGCAGGAACGTGTTTAAAAACACTTATAATTCACAATGAAAGAGCTGGGATATGGGTAGGAAAGTGGTTGAAACACTTAGAATTCATGCCGATAGAGCTGGGAAAGGGTTCTAAGGGTTCTGTGGTCCCAGAAGAGTCACACAGCCCCTTCCAGTCTCCGAGTCCTCCTCTGTGAAATGGAATGAAAATCTGCCGGGAGCCGGTCCATCCTTGCTGTTTCAAAGGACCTGGCATATATGGCATACTGTTCTTAATATGTTTGCTCACCTTCTTGGCACTATGTGTTTTAACCAAGGTCTCCTCTCTGAGAAAGGTTGTTTCCCCAGGTAGGGATTTTCCCCTGAAGTTAGGGAGGGAATAAAACCTCTTAACTAAGTGCCAGGCAGGTAATTAATCACTTTAATTATGAACAATCATGCTTAAGCTACATAATCTTTACTCCCTGGAATGGAGATAAGAAACGCCCTAACCTTTGGAATAGAGATTGATAGGATTGGAATCAACTGGTATAAATACAGATGTAAGAAGACAGAACTTAGAAGACAGAACTTAGAAGACAGAACCAGGAGAAGACAGAAGCTACACAGAACCTAGAGACAGAAGAACTTCACTGGAGAGAACATGGCAAAAGATCCTGGACTGAACCTGACTATAGAACATGGCAAGAGAACCTGACTAGAACTTGGCAACTGAACCTGGCTGGAGAACCTGGACAGAACCTGGCTGGAGAACCTAGCAAGGGAACATGGCTACAGAACCTGGCAAGAGAACCTGGAGAACCTAGCAAGAGAACATGGACACAGAACCTGGCTGGAGATCCTAAGCAGAACCTCTCTGGAGATCCAGACCAGATCCTGGCTGGAGATCCTGGCTGGAGATCCTGGCTAGGCTGCTGATCAACTGAACACTGTCTCTGTGTCCTTCCTTCTTTGCCGACTCGGACTACGCCTTTGGGAACCCCTGGACCTGCTGGGGATGGACCCCGGCAAAAATCTTCCCCACGGAGCTCAGAGGTTGTTGTGAAGTCAGAGTTAACTTGTGTAAAATGGCTTGTGACCTGTTAAACGCTCTGTCACTTCAAAACCTTTCTGCTGGCGTCCCTCCCAAACAGACAGCAGATGCTAGAACTCACTTTCCCAATCTCTAAATCCCAGGGAAGAGGACAGCGGGACAGGAGAATGGGGCGCCTAATGCCTTTCTCCACTAAATTCACTAAACATTCACTGAGCATGAGCAGCTAGTATGTGCAAGGTGCTGGACCAGACACCAGCAGACGGAGGTGAATTAAGCTTGCCCTTCCCTCAAACACCTTCCACTCTGGTGGATGCAGAGTGAGGTGAGCAGGTGGGCAAAGCAAAGATTAGCACGTGGCAGGGTGTCTCCTAGGAGCCCAGAGCAGCTGGAATAGAGGATAGTGGACAGCGAGCCTGGGGCCACTGTTTACACCTGACCCTAAGCAACTTCTGGAGTAAGTGAAGGTACGTGGGTTCCACCTGGTGAGCGATTTTGAACAGGAGAATCACCAGGTCAAATCTACCTGGAAGCAGGCAAAGAGGCAAAGCAATGACAAGGGAGACCATTCAGAATTTTGAAGAGAAGAACAGAAACAGAATGGGAGAGACAAATCAGAGGGCATCAGAAAGGAATGTTCATTGAAAAACGAGAGGACAGACTGTCTAATGAGAAGCTTGTAAAGATAAAGGCAGTAAAGTAAGGATTAATGGCCTGCCTCCTTATCATGAGGCCTTCCCCAGAGGCCACCCACAGCCTGCATCATTCCCCCACCCCGCCACCCCCACTCCTTCCTGGGGTGAGAACTTGGAATTGAAGGCTCCACTTTCCCTCCGACCCTCCCTTCACAGACTGTCCAAACGGGAAAGCCACTTAAGATCAAAAGTTTTCAAACTTCGTTTTGTTAGCAGAAACCTTTGTTCAAATGAAATTTTATACTCAAAATCCAATATACAAAACCTATAAAAGAAAAGTTTCTATAAGAGTGAGGGTGTATGTTCCTTTCCTGGTGCCTCCCCTGGCTCAGAAGCACAGCCGCAAATCCCTAAAGTCCCAAGGAATGTGATTTAAAAACCACTGGCCTAATTTTTTCAGTTTTTAACCCAGATTGAAGAAGGCACTTGCTCAAGATGCACTATTAGACGGTTGGTAACAGAGTTGGAAGCAGAATCCAGGTCCCTGGGCTCACAGACCACCACCTATGGCACTGTCCCACTGGCTGTCCTAGTCCCTCCCTATTGAGACATCAGCCTCAAGGGCCCTCAAGGTCACATTCTCTCCAGAGAATGCCACTGCCTCCTCATGTCCTCTCTTCCTTTCCCTGGAGAAAATGCATTCACCGCCCACACTCGGTGCCAACTCTGCTCTGTGGATGCAGATGTATCAGCCTCCCCTGTCCTCAGAGACACATTCTCAGAGCCTCTGGCTTTTCCACTGTCTGCTGCCCCGGCAGGGCCTTCCATGTGCAGGTGGGACCAGAAGGCTTCCCTGAAATGCCCCTTCTGCCTTGTGCACGCAAGCGCGTGCACACACACGCACACGCACACGCACGCACACACACACACACACTCATACCTAGGGTCTTTAGTGCTTTAGACCAAGGAGGTGGTAAAACCTCGATGAGCTAAGAGTCAGACGCTGGGTTTGAGTGCTGGTCCCATTCTTTTCCACCTCACTGATCTTGTTTGAAGCATGTTTCGTTGCCGTTTGAGGTCTCCCTGACCACCCCCCACCTCCCTCCATCAGACATCTCATGTTTGTTGTGAAGATCAAGTGAGACAGTAAAGGCAGAAGGATTGATAATCTGTAAACTCATTCATACATGTAAGGGATGATTTTACTTGATAAATGTTTCATCTTTTTCCCTTGGGCAGGACCTTCTCATCTATTTCAGTTACTACTGAACAAGTATTCCCATATGTCTATCAATGTATTACTGCATGCTTTTTGAAAAAGACCTTTCTAATCATCATTTGATCTTGACCTCTATTAAAACCATGAGACGGTGAACTTTTTGAGGCCGTCAGAACTGGTGGTTGGCACACAGTAGGTGACAAACACTCAGGGAGCACTTACTATGTGTCACACCCTGGCTCTGATGGCCTCAGGAAGCTCACAATCTCATGAGATGCACTGATGCTATTCATCCTGTGGGCAGTGCTGGGAAGAGAGGAACCAGAGAGGCCTTGGGCTATGTCACCAAAGGCTTCCAGGAGGAATCCATGACTAAGCTAAAACCTGAAGTTGGTGGAGGGATCCAGTGAAGGGAGTGGGGTGGAGAGCAGGTGGAAAGAGGCTATAGTGGTTCCGTGTGGCTGGACCAGGCAGGGAGTGGTCAGGGGTGAGGGTGGGTCAGAAATAAGCAGGGGTCGGAGCATGAGCGGTTCCATAAGTAAAGCTAGGAAGGCAGAACTCTCGCAGCATCCCTGTCTTACAGAGGAGAAACAGAACAACAGGGGTGAGGTGGCTCGCCCGAGGTCACAAATGGAAAACCATTTGTGGAGAACTTTGTAAGCTCACATCTGGAGATGGTCACCTTCCCTAGGCAAAAAAAAACACACACACATGTTTCGTCTGAATTAAAATGCTGCCCACCAAAATAAAATCCTCTCATTTGGATCGCTAACAAACCTCGGCCTCATCCTTTGTTTCCTTTTCTAAGGATTCTCTCATGTTTTTCTTTAACATAAATAAAAGAGTGACATTTTCTCTTTTGTGGTTTTATTTTACTGAGTAAACTTTAATTGAGACCTGGTTTTTGTGATAAAAGTCCACATATTCTATAAAACAAGTTTGAGTTAAAGAATAGAATGTAAAAAATTACGTAATTGACCATTTTGAGGATGGAAGAATCACTAGCAGCCTTAAAACCTGCCTGTAGACTTAGCTACTGAATACTAATGAGGACACACTTGGCTTAGATGTCCCTAGATGTGCTTATGCCGAGTATTTATTAGAATGGCTTAGTTTAATTTGTATAAGCTCTAATGTTCTTTTTTAATTTTTATTTTACATTCAATATTACTTTATATTGCTTTCAGGTATACAACATAGTGGTTAGACAATCATATACTTTACAAAGTCTTCCCCCTGAAATTTCAAGTACCCACCTTGCAACATACATAGTTATTATAATACTAGAGGCCCGGTGCATAAAATTCATGCACGGGTAGGGTCCCTAGGCCTGGTTGGCTATCAGGGCTGATCGTGGCCTTCCGGCTGCCGTCCGGGGCCTCCCTTCCTGGGCTGCCTGTTGCCGGTGGCCGGGGCCTTCTTTCATTCTGCACCACCCTCTGGTGGTCAGTGTGTGTCATAGCAAGCAATCGAACTCCCGGTCTCCTGGTTGAACTCCCGAGGGGACACTTTGCATATTAGCCTTTTATATATATAGATTACTGACCATGTTCCCAATGCTGTACCTGATATCCCCAGGACTATTTTGTGACTACCAATTTGTAGTATTTACTCCCTTCATCTTTTTCACCCAGCTCCCCCAACCCCTCTAACCTCTGGCAACTCTCAATCTGTTCTCTGTATCTATATAATCTGATGGGTTTTGTTTCTATCTTGTGTGTTTATTTTTCTCTTCATATTCCACACATAAGTGAAATCATAAGACATCTGTCTTTTTCTGTCCAACTTATTTCACTTAGTGTAATACCCTCCAGGTCCATCCATGCTGTTGGCAAATGGTAAGATCTCATTCTTTTCATGGTTGAGTAACATTTCACTGTATATATGTACCACAGCGTTTTTATCCACTCGTCTACTGACGGGCACTTGGGTTGCTCCCATATCTTGGCTATTGTAAATAACGCTGCAACCAATGCCCCATTCTTTAATTTATTTGATGCTCACACCCAGGTTGGCCGGTAGATATAAGCGTTTTCTCCAAATGATGATGGAGAAATGGAGCCTAGCTGTCATGACTCAGGGCTTGGTATAGCCTCTCCCAGGAATCCTGTTACAGCCTCGTGCTTCCCCTTTCCAAACCTCCCAGGGAACATATTCTCATCTCCTTATGCAAAAGCTGTATGAAAATGAGGCAGCACAAATGTTGATTCCTGGAATTCTGAGGCATCTGCTGCTGGCACCAGCCTCAGAAATGCCACTACTTCCAGAAGAGTATTAGAGAGATATTTGCCACCAAGGAACCCTCTTGGAGAGAACCAGACACATCTCCCTTTACTGGGTCTGGATTTGGCCCAATCCAGAGTAAAGAGATTGACTTCGACCTATGCAAATGTGAGCCTGTCTGAGAGGGGGAAACTGGGAGAGGGTCGGAGAGGATAAAAAGACCTGTTATTTATGGAGTTCTACTATGTGTCATGCACATTGATGATTAATTCAATCATGAAGCCTTTTCATTGGCTAGGTGCTAGGGTTCCCATCTGAAAGGTGAAGCAACTGAGGCTTAAAGAGGTTAAAAGACTTGTCAAGGTCATACACCCCATAAATAGAAGAGGCTGAATTTGAACTTAGGTCTGTGTGTTCAAAAAGCTAAAGTTCATATCATTAATTATGATGTCCCTTTATTTAAAACAAATTTTAAAAAAATAGAAATCATAAAAGGAGAAGGAGGAAGAGAAAAAGAAAGAGAAGTTGTTACTATTCTTTCTTCATAGCTACTAGCAATCCACCACAACTTTTATAACTCAGTCCCCTTCAGACTGTAAATTAGGTTCACATTCAACACCATATTTGATCCTCAAAAAAATGCTGTGAAGGCCACTTTCTCTACATTTACGAGATGGGGAGCCCAAGGTTCAGAGAGGTAAGTAATTGCTGAAGGTATTCAGTTATAAACCTAGAAGGGTACCTGGTTCAAAAAAAGTTTAGTGTAAAAAAGCGAATACTTTGAACAATATTCCTTGAAATATTTTTATAGCAACACACATGGTAAGAAAACATTTTTCCAGCTTTATTGAGATATAATCAACAAATAACATTGTGTAAATTTAAGAAACCTGGTACACTGTTGGTGGGAATGCAAATTGGTACAGCCATTATGGAAAACAGTATGAAAAAAACAAATACAACTACGATGTAACCCAGCAATCCATTTCTGAGTATATATCTGAAAGAAATAAAATCACTCTCAAAGAGATATGTGCACTCCCATGTTCATTGCAGCATTAGTGACAATAACCAACACATGGGAAAAACACTTTTCAGTGGAACTCAGGCCACACAAGTACACACACACACACACACACACACACACACAAACACACACACTCACACGTAAACATCAGCATTTCAGAAACAAGTCTTGCCCTTACTTTCTGCAATCCATCCTGATTTTTCTCCATTCCATTCTAGTCCATTCCATGCTATTTTGTTGCAGAAAAATGCTGTTCCTGAATCATTAAATGGATGTAATATCTTACTAATGGATCAAACACAGGAGTCTGGAAAAGATTCATTGACTTTCAGGGCATGAAAGCATGAGAACCAGCTCAAAGGACCCAAAGGACTCCCACGTGGAAGAAAAAATAGATTCAAGCTTCACTGCTGGAGATCGCAGAACTATGACCAAAGAGAGGAAATTATACGAACACACATTTTAGGTCAACGTGAAGAGGTCTTTCTAAATAATCAAAAAACTACAAAAATAGAAAGATCACCTTGGGAAGTAGTGAGCTCCCCGGCACCAGAACCAAGCAAACCAATGCTTGAAGACCCCTTGACAGGGATGCTGCAGGGGAAATGGAAGGTGACCTGTATATTTCCTTCTAGGCCAGAAACACAATTTAACTGTCTTTTTCTCCCTATGACAGCAGCCATCACAGGAAATTTTGGCTTGGATGTCAGAGTCAGAGAACGCAGAGGGAAATAGAGATGCTGAATTTTGGTCCCACTGGCCAAGTGGGAAATGTAACACAACTCTCTTCGTTCTCACAAAATAGAAGAAATGGGGAACAAAATGGCAGTCTAGGGGAAGACTCAAAAGTATAAAAGAACACAGGAAATTAGAAAACAGGAGAGATGTGCTGCAGTCCCTGTCCTGTGTTCACTGTGGGACATAGGGCCAGCCTCATATTTCCCCCAGCTATGCAGCGGGGATAACAGTTGAACTACATCTCCAAGGACCCGTTCAGTTTTCAGGTTTCAGGTATTCCTTGTCGTTTTATTTCTGGGTCCCCTTGTCACCTCTCATGATGCCTGTACAGCAGCTGAGGAAGGTAAAAGGGACAGGGGGGTGGCTTAGCCTCGCCTGGAGAGGGAAGAAGGAACAATTACGGCCCATCCCCACGGCCTTGTGCTGACTTAGAGAGCCTCATCCCATCAAACGCGTGGGTCATGAAGTTCAATTCATTAATTTTGGTGGTGGAGGGAGGCTGACAGGCCTGTTGCTGACATGAATAATGATGGATCACTAGGCGAGAGCCCAGCAAAATCTGCAGCCTAATCAGACCCAGAGAGTCTCCTCGGGCGCTAATGTGGGCCAAGTGCTTTCCAGCCAATCAGACCCAATTTCAATTTAATGTTGCAAATCGAGACCGCGCAGCTCGACCTCTCGGCGTGCACAACTCAGACTCAAACTGAGTCACTCATTTGCTCCCTTTTCCCTGTTCATTTGGAAACTCCTGCCTGGCCATTGTCTGCACTATGGCCTGCAGGAGGGGGTGGCCAGACTCCGGTGACAAAAATACACACAGGACCATGCATCCCTGCTCTACCACTTGGCACTCTTCTTTCTAAAGCCCATTCTCTGCATGATTGTGAAGACCTGCTGTTTCGCCAGAGCCCGCAGGAGAGCATCCAAGTCTTTGCCATTAGACTTCTCTGGCCTTGCCACCCACTATGCTGCCCCCAAGCAACCCATGCCTCAGTCACAACAAACCCTTTCTCCTGCCAAAAGAAGCGCTGTGCCCTGGCATCTTGAAGCCCTGGTGTCTGCATGTGCTGTGCCCTCTGCCTGGAGCGCCTTTATTTGCTCCACTCTGTTCTCCACTGCACCTGTATCTACCATCCTTTAAGCCAGAGGACACTGGCCACAGAAAAAGGCACACACCAAACGAACTAACAGATCCTTTTAGGGGCAGGGATTGTCTATGTCACGTTTTGCCCCAAGTAGACATTCAGTAGACATAGAATGAATGAATGCGTAACTTTGAAGAGGAC
The DNA here is from genome assembly GCF_014108235.1 of Myotis myotis. Classification (NCBI taxonomy): domain Eukaryota; kingdom Metazoa; phylum Chordata; class Mammalia; order Chiroptera; family Vespertilionidae; genus Myotis; species Myotis myotis. The sequence continues at coordinate 10,879,206 of NW_023416316.1, forward strand.
ATTTCACAATTCTAATGCTCTGTTTTCTCAGATAGAAAATGAGAAAAATAATAAAACTTTAACTTCTACACAGATATTAGTGTGACTGCTCATGAAGGACACCTTCTCAGCTTCTAGGTGCCTTTCAGAGCCCTTCTTGGGTGATGTTATCCAGGTAGTCTCCAGTCCCACAAAATACCTCTCCTTAGCTGCCCATGCTTCCCTTCTCTGCAGCTCAGTGTCTTGAGATGTAAAAGGTGTGTACTGAATTCTATAGGATTGGGAAGATTTAAAGCACTCACTCATCCCTACTTTTAGTATATGTCAGATGTAAATTATTGAAACAATGAATGTGAAAGTGAGTTTTGTAAGTTGAGGTGCAGAGTAGGTGCTCAATAAAAGCTGTCTACCTTCTCTATCTCATGTCCTATGTCCTGCCCTTTCCTTTCTTCCTGCTTCCTTCTTTTCTTCTCCTATGAGCCCCTCTCATCTTCCTTTTTCTCCCAGATATGATTTTGGAGTTCTTGTGGCCTTGGGGGAAGTGGATTGGGCACAGCCTAAATTTAATCCTGAGTCCCCTCCCCCCAATACAACTTTAATGCCATCTACTCCTTCAACAGACACTTAACGCAGAGTAGTAAGATGGCAGGGATTCTGGCCCTGGCTGGGTAGCTCGGTTGGTTAGAGTGTCGCCTCCATATGCCAACATTGTGTGTTTGATCCCTGCCCAGGGCACATACAAGAATCAACCAATGAGTGCATAAATAAGTGGAATAATGAATTGATGTTTCTCTCTCCATCTCTCTCTCTCTCTCTCTCTCTCTCTCTCTCTCTCTCTCTCTCTCTCTCGGAAACAAAACAAAACAAAAACCATATGGCAGGAATCCTACCCCTACTAACTGTTAAATATATTGGGCTTTGAGCTCCTTTGAGCAAGCCACCGTGTGAAAAGGTGAGAGGGTTAGTATGAATTACCTGAATTGAGAATTCCTGCTATTCGAAACTCATCTCCTCATTCCACTCGACCTCCTAGTAATCAAGCACCAAGATTGAGGGAAGATTGGAAGCAACGTGGTTTCAGTTCCAAATCTCACTTCTTAGTAATGTAGTTCATATCCTTCAATATATAAATAAATCCCACCCAAACCTGTCAGAATCCATATATATAATAGAGATCCACAACCAACCCAGTGTCAGCACAACATCAATGTTATGGAGAAGAATCACGAGGTCAGGAATTGTGATTTCTTGAGGTGTCTTTAAATGAAGTCACCAAAGTGGGGCAATGGAGAGGTATGAAGAGAGACATGGCATACAGGGGGGTAGAGGAAATGTCTTAGTTCTCCACCTTCACTTAGTTCTCCCATTTCTCTCTGAACTTTAGGGTTTTAGTCTGTGAAATAAAGCTAGTTCAGTTCAACAAGAAATACTGGGCACCCACCATGTACCTCCCAGGCATGGAGCTAGACACAGATACAGAGACTAATAAGATATAGCTTAACTGACTGGGAAGCTTGAATTCAAAAGTATTCCACACCTTACAAAGTGTGCTACAGAAAGACCCTGTAGCTCTTTTGATTCTTTGTGTATGTCCATTTGTATGTGGGTATGTATGTATATGGGAATGTTGAATGTAAGTATGTATATACATGCTCAGGTATGTATTAGTCCAGTGAATGAGTGGGAAAGTGAGGACAATGTGATTAGTAAGTCCGTCTGACCCACATTTAGCAAGTGACTAATAGAAAGGATCTATCATCATTCTCAGCCCTGCACACAGAGCAGTGAACATAACCAAGTCCCCGCTTTCATGAAGCTTACATTCCAGTGATAAGATGTCACATTTTCCACCTAGTTACTGAGGCATAATTAGAGATGGGCCTTTGGTCACAAACACGAACCAGGACAAAGTGAAGCTGTGTTCCTCCCTGGAAATCTGGCCAGGAAATAGTTTGGTCAAGTACATATTCAGCACCTGGGACAGCGCCCCACCTAGTAGCTATGCTTCAGGCATTCATTGTGGATGGGGGTTGGGGATGAGGGGCCGAGGCAGGGGATCTGTTCAACTTGTCCAGGAATTAAAAAGAACCAACGGAGCCTCAAGGCACATGAGGTGTTTATGCAGGACCTGATTCCACTTCATAGCTATGCCCGAATCATTCAGGAGTTTTCTCTATTGGCAAAGGTCTCCCCAGGAAGTGCTCAGCCTGGCCTCCTGCTAGAACACCGTGGACTCTAAAGCCAGACAAAAAAATATCAATACCACATCACTTCCCCTAAAATGTCTCCCCTGACTCTCTCCTCACTCGTACCTCTGCTTTCTATCTCCTCCACCATCTGCAGCCCTGAAGTGTGCATTTGACTGGAAATGTATCACTCCAGGCACCTGTGGTGGAGAAAAATTGGCTAGGATTTCATGATCCCATCCAATTTCAGCTAGCAGCAGGCAAGGAGGGGGAAATGTTTGGTTATGGGGAGCCCCATACTTTTTTATTTTCTTAAAGCCAAGTTTGGAAAAAGAGGTTTTTATTCTTGTTTTTCCTCTAGAGACCTTGGTCCCTTTGGAATTATGTTGTTGGGACTCTTTTAAGATGTGTTCTTGAAAACATCCCTCTTAGGTAAGGAAGATAGTACTCTTTCCTTATTTCGTAAAAAAATATTATATCAACACTTTTTTTTTTTTTTGGATAAGCATTATCCTGGTAGTCAAGCCTCATGCTTGAACAATTTGGACTCTGACGTCTGAAAAAATAAACTAATACCAAATATTTTTTTCCTAAAATACCTCCCATGCCTCTCATTAGTTGATTCCAGCTTCTAGGGGCCAGGGAACAAAATGAACAAGATGGTAAATTTGGGCCAAGAGGTTCCCAGGGCTTTATCTAGGAATAGAGAATACAAATTATATCATCATCAGCTATTTTCTTTCTCTGCAGATAGGATAGGCATAGCCATAGAATATGGTCTTTAAACAACAGAATACACATATGTACATATGTACATATGTATATATGTATATATTTACGTCACTAATTTCATCCCCTACCTAATACTCAATATCCCACTCCATGCTGTGGTTGAATTTATTTAACATCCATAGCGTCTCTTCCCTCTTTTTTTGCAACAAGACCTGATTTTCCTTTGAGAGATGAAATGACACTCCCCCTTCAACGGTCTCAGTCCCATCGTCTGGCTCTGGCTTACCTGAGTCCAGGTCCAGGGTGGCCACCTGACCCTGGGTTAACCAGCTAGAGCATCACAGGGACTTGCTTAGGGTTCGCAGTAGGCAGAATAATGCCCAACGATGTTTATGTCTTTGTCCCTGGAGCCTGTGAATCTGTCAGGTTACATGGCAAAGGAGAGTTAAGGCTGCAGGTGGAATTAGGCTTCTGATCAGCTGCCTTTTTGATAGATTGTCACTGATTATATAGATGGGCCCAATATAATCACAAGGACAGAAGAAGAGGCAGGAGTGATTGTATGAGAATTTGACTCCCTTCTGTTGGCCTTAGAGATGGAATAAAAGGGCCTCAAGTCAAGGAAGGTGGGCAGCCTCTGCACACTGGAAAAGGCAGATTCCCTGCTCACTCACTCACCTGCCAGCAGCGTGGTGAGTGTCCTCCAGAGAGAACAGATTCAAATTCATGAACAGCACTGTCAGACAACAGGCCTGTGTTGTTTGAAGCCACCAAGTTTGTGGCTTCAAACAATACAGGCCTGTTCCTATTTGTGGTAATTTGCTACAACATCAACGGGAAACTAACATAAGGATGGACACATGAGCACATGATGTGTTGCTCACAGACTTTGGTTAATAATTAGAATCACTGTCTTTTCTTCCTGGCGATGCTAAAGTATCAAGTAATCTTATCAGGACTTGGAGGGAGTATGCCCAAGAATGAAATTCACCCAAAGGAAAGCTGAATGAAGGAACAGACACATCCCGATGACTTTGTGTGGGCGTTGTGATCACCCCATCCCTGCCCTAAAGGTCAGCTTAGATACTTCACTTCCTTCAGGAATTAAAGACCTTCTCTGACTGACCTTTAGGCAAGTTTGAATTGGATTTATATCACTTCCAAATATATATATATATATATATATATATATATATATATATATATATATAAATCCTCACTAACACAGGCATGATGGAGTAGACACCTCTTGTTGAAATATTCTATTCTAATTCTGGATGCGTATGTTATTGTAGCTTTTTAAAATAGAAGTAGAATCAGCTGTCATGTAGCCCGTCCCCATTGCTTCTGATGTCCTAAGGCCACACAGGACACATTCAACTCCCAGATCCCCTTCCCAGAGATATTTAGGATTTGAAGTAGTCACCCTCACCAAGATCCCCAGGTCTCCTCTTCTCCACACTCATCCTCACAGAGTTTGGGAATTGTGGTCATGTGGTTTTGAGTGCCTTCACTACCCTGTGGTTAATCTTATCTGGACACATTTAATTCCCATCTTTTTTAAAAAAAAAAAAAAAGATAATGCCACATCTGAGCACAATATTCCCCCAAAACGACTAACTAGATCAGAACATCCCCTGTTCTAAGCGAGACACTTATACTGATGAAGTCTAAATTGAAAAGAAAATGTGTTTCGTTGTTGTTGTTGAACACTGTTATTGCATTCAGTTTACTGTCCAATAAAATCCATGTGTTTTCCCCAGGAGCTGCTGAGTGATTTCCCTGCCAGTTCTTGTGAATAATATTCCGAAGAATATAGACGTCGTTAGAGTAATACCTACTGGATTTCATGATGTAGAGAAGCAGGGGATGAGTAAAACACAGGATTTCAATTCAGACAAGTCTGGAGGCCAACCCTGGCTTCACCCCCTAACAGCTGCCTGACCTTGGACAATTGCATAATCTCCCCCAATCTTAGCTTCCTGTGATAAAATAATAAGAGGACTTCCCTCACAGCACTGTTGTAGACATAAACAAGGCAATGTATGGAGATGCCTGGCATAGTGCCTGGAGTGTATAAGCTTTCACAAAGCCGCACCTATGATTACATTCAGTCAGGAAAAACTAGGTCAGAGCTTTCAGCTCAGGCCCTCCTCTTCCCTGAGGGCAAATGGAAAAGGTGGTGCGGAGAGAGGCAGCGGGGGAAGATGAGGCAGGGAAGAGGAAATACAACTAACTAGCCTCCCTCATATCCGGTGTTCACAGGTGGGTCTGACTCCTAGAAAACAGGGCACCCACACTTCCCTAACCCCGAAAGTGCTCCATGTAAGAGTGTTTTGGAAACAGGACTTGGTAAGTAGAACACATACAGAATGTCCTTAAAACAAATGACATGCAGTCCTGGAAACCATACTTAAAATGGAGAAATGAAGAGGTCTGAAAGCGGAAACCTGAGGATGAAAGGGTTTTGGCAACTGGGGAGTCAACCTCTCCCCTTACAAGTAGGAGCGCAGCCTCAGAGATGGACAGTGTCTCATTCTGTTTCAACCAGCAAGTCTGTTTCAGCCCCAAACAGAAGGTTAAGGTCCTTTTGTTTTTCTCCTCTAGCCCCGAACTTCCTGGTCAAAGAGGCCATAAAAGAAGCCCATTTACGTCTGCCTTTCTCCAGGCGAAATTCAGAAAACAAGGGGTTGTCAAGTGTCTGTGGTCATCTGAGAAGTGATTCCTGGGAACACTGGTGCGAGAGCGGGGCAGGGAAGGACACGGGTAAAGGATGGCTTACACAGCAGATACTACAATGAGCCACAGGAGGGTTATGCTGCTGGGGTTGCAGGGGCAAGGGTGCCTATTACCGAACCCTCCCATTGTAAGGGCGGGGGTCCCCACTGCTCTAGGCTGCCTCACGCATGGACAGAGGATATGGGGCTGCAGAGGCCTCTAGCCAGAGTCACGTGTGCCTCTGAGTCGGGCCAGCACTCACGGAAAGGGCTGGTTCTGAGGGGATCTGAGCTGGACACCAGCAGCCCTGCTACAAAGTTCAAATGGCATTGAGACAGAGTCTAAGAGCTACCAACCAGAGGACCCACCAACCCACTAACCAAGAAAGTTACTAATATTACTTATGTCAATGTTCCAAGATGTTAAAGAACAGAGAGAACCATCAAGTGCCTGTTCACGCTATCTATGCAAGTAGCCAAGTCCCTACACCACCACGGTTCCACAGAATAACTCCAGGCAAAATCGGTAGGATTTCCCCATGTATTTTCATGAGTAGAGAATTTCTTAATATCCTTAGAGTCCTACATGCTCATTTTTGTCTGGAATGCTTCCTTGTTAATCTCATTTTTTTCAACCACCATCTCAAAGTCCACCTTTATATTACGATTACCTCCGTTTGTGCTGGTCTAACATACTTACCTCTTACTGACCCACACCAGACACCCCCAGTAAGTGTCAGTCCACACACATTCCTGCACTTCCTCATCCTTGAGCTTCCTGTCAGTCAAGTTTTATAAAAAAGAAAACAAACAAAAAAACCTTAGGGAACCTCACCAGGGTTTCAAGCTGCTTTAAGTGACAGCACAAAAATCCCTCTTCACTAAAAGTCCCAGGACCCAACCATAAACATACATACAAGGCAAACAGGAAGAACACACACATACACACACATATGTGTACACACAGAAGCCTATAAACTATCAGTTTCAGAGACACAGCTCTACAGGCTTCCTCAACTGGCAGTGTTTTAAAATGAACTCAGGAGGACAATGGGCAAAGTAGGTGTGACTGCACTGCTCCACACTGACCTTCGCTAACAGAGTTCCAGAGCCTCCCTGGGCCTCAGAGTGAGGCATGCAGGCCAGATCATGCAATTCCAGGGGTGATGCCCATCAGAGAGCCCCGAGATGGGTCAAGGTCAGCAGAGGTGGGGACAGTCCATCCCGCTCCTCCCTGACACCTACCCTCACCCCTCTCTACCACCTAGAAAAGTGGTTGGCTTTTTAAAAGTACACACCTTCTTTCCCCCCTTCCTTTCTTATCTCTTTTTTTTCTTAGGTTTTTGGTTTTGTTTTTGCTTTAAAATCCCTTTCCTCCACTGCAGTAATAAATCACTGCCCGCAAGATCCACTGATGAATGCTAACGTCAGTGGGAAAGCCTTCCTGAGAAACAGGCTATTTGCAGAGTCTCGGAGTATCGCTCTGAAATATTTAATAATTACCGTGGGGTTTTTAGCAAATACCCACGATTCTTTGGCACTCCTCCCTCCAGGAGGCAGAACTTTAGTCTCCATCTACCTGTGCGTGCTGAACTTAGTAATTTGTTTTTAATAGTAGAGTATGCAAAGAGAAAATATGTTATTTTGAGTGCAAAAACCTGGCGGACACCACCTTAAACAACTGGATGGAGGCTGACATGATCAGCAATAGGTCCTGTGGATACCACTTACCTCCTGACACCATGGGAGGAGAAGACCACTCTCCTTGATTCTTCCTCCTCTGTGTTCCCACTGTCTTTGGTCAGTGCCTCTGACATGGTGCTACCTTGTCTTCCTAACTATATATACCTGACTCAAGGTCCCTACCTGGAAGCCTTCACCTTGAAACCCCCTGCAGTCTCTAAGACAGGGCCTTGTGCATATGAGATGCCCCATGAAAGTGGAGGGAGTGAATGAACTCCAGGCCTCCTTGTCTCAAAGAGATCAAAACAAGACGCCAGCAAATCTAGGCTTGAACCTCAGCTCTGCTAGCTCCTGCACTGTGACCTTAGACACGTCCCTGAGTGTCCTCAATCACAAGTCAGACTCTGGTTGGTCAAACTCTACAGGTCATGCAATGCCAGGGGTCTAGCAGTGCTCCACATGGTGGGTGGGAGTTCAAGAAATATAGGTGGTGTAAGTAACTAAATCGTTGCCTCTCTGATCTTCAGCTTCGTTATCTGTAAAATTACAGCACAAATACCTACCTTGCACCTTTATGGTGAGATTGAATAGCAGCGCATAGTCTTGCATTCAGCAAGCTGCCTGGTGCATGACAATTGCTCAATAAATGTTATTTCTCTTCTAGTCTCTTCCCATCAGGTATTCTCTCCAATGAGGGGACTAGCTTAAGCACTTCTCCCAGCCCTGTGCTTCATCAGGGAAACCAAATTAAGAATCCAAGGTGCTTACATTGGAGGAGAAGCAAAGGATGCTAGACCATGGAGTCCCCCATGGGGTGTAATGGATTCGCAGTAGCTCTGCTAAGTAAACATCCTGGCCCCCAGTTGAGAGACGAAGCAGCACTATTTGCATAACAGGTGTTTCTGCAACAAGAATGGCACTTTAAAGACAAATCCCCCCAAGGCACTCCCCAAAGGTAGGCGTGAATATTTAATTACACTTAATGCCATCTTTCCCTCCAGCTCTGTGCTTGGAGGGGACATATCACTCCACAAAGTTGGGAAGATTTTTATGGAAATGGCTGGAATCCAGAACTGCTTCTTGGCTGCAGTGCCCAAAGGAAGCATCTCCACAGGCCGCTTCCGGAGAGGAGCCCCCAGCTGGCTCTCTGTGCGGGAGGAACATCTAGCTGAGAGGGAAACCATAAGATGGGAAGAGCAGAGCACACTGGGACCAGAAGAGGGAGCGGAGGTTCACTGTGGGCAAGGCCCTGGGCGCATCTTTATCAGATTCTTTTTAATTTAACAGCAGCCCTAGCTGGTTTGCCTCAGTGGATAGAGCATCAGCCCGTGGACTGAAGTGAAGGGTCCCAGGTTCGATTCTGGTCAAGGACAAGGACCTCAGTTGCAGGCTCCATCGCTGGCCCTGGCCAGTCACATGCAGGAAGCAACCAATCATTGTGTCTTTCTCACACTAATGTTTCTGTGTGTGTGTGTGTGTCTCCCCCTCCCTTCCATTCTCTCTAAAACAATAATAATTTACACAGCACACAAAAGGCATAGGTGAAAGCATCCTTCTAATATTTATAGCAGGAAACTGAGGATTTGAGTGATTTTTCCGAGGTCATTGAGCTAATGCAGCCTTGAGCTTATTGGCCCCAGCCCCTGTGTTTGCACCTTGTCCACGGTCGCGTTAGTGGGCACATGTTCTGTGACGTACATTGTGCCACCACCTCACTGAATCCTGATGTTTATTCAGAAGACTTTTTCCTATTTTATAGGAGAGAAAACCAAGGCTCAAATACATTTGGGATTTAACCCAAATTTGTCCATCTTTTATCCTCAGTGTCATGCTAATTTCTCTTTGAGTCTGAAGAAAGGGGATCCATTCAATGAGCATTGGTTTTTCTCATTTTTTTAAGGGAAGGTCTTATGAGCAAAGATCTTAAAATGTTCCTTGTGACACTCACATGCCATGATTTTATGTGCTATTCTGCCAGGAGCTCTTCCCCGTTTGCCCCTCAGGGCATCCCTAACCTTTCAATTATCAGCATGGGGTGCTGAGATATTTGGTAAAAGGAGGCTTGGGCTTACCACTGAGTCCTTGTGTGATCTTGGACACAATGAATCTAAGCTTCAACCCGGGCTAATAATAACAACAGCTGCAACACCAGTGCCTAAATACCCAAGGATGCTTTTGAAGATAAAATGCAATAGGAGCTGGGTAACGTGGCCTTGAAACTGCCAAAGCACCGCAGAAACGTTAGCTAGCCTTAATATTATTGTTGTTGCTAGGGTGAAATGCGTTCGGAAGGGCGATTAACTTCTGTATCACCAGTGGATCCTTGAAAGCATGAATGGTCCCCACTGGCCCCCAGAAGAATCCTCCTGCTTTGAAAGATCTGCTCTTCAAAACCCCTCCCTCAGCTTTTCACTGGTACTTTGATATCTGTTACAATTGGAAACCTTGGAGAACCTTAACAGCAAGGTAAGGACGTTCTACTGTGGCACCGCAGCTAAAGGCAGACACCTTGGACTCCAACAACACTGGCGCAAGCCTGAGCAAAGCCCTCTTAGCCAAAGGGTTTGCCCCTCCGAGCCTGGGCTTTCTTCTCACATTTAAAAGGCAGTTTCTAATAATAGCCTCCCTCAAGACCGCTGTGGAGATGACATAAGGAATCTCTAGAAAGCATTCAGCACTGCTCCTGGCACATACACAGCAGACAATGCTATTATTAGGACCAAAGTGTCACCCATGCACACAGAAGTGGGACAAGCAGGGGCTCAGGCGTTCCTTTCGATGCCTGTTTCCTGGAGCCCCCGCTCTCGCAGGTCCCCTTTCATAGGGTGAGAAAGGGTGAAAAATGCATTTGCTTAAAATCTATCTGCTTTTTATAACTTCCAGAGACCAGAATCTGCACGGGCAGCAGTTCTTTGCTGCTCCTAATTAATTTCTAAACAAAGACCGTGCTGGCAACGGCACCGTTTATGAAGCCAGTTGACCTGGTGCAGAAATGATGACACAGATGTTGTCGCTGCTCCACAACCTCATTTTTCACGTTGCACCACTTGGTCAGACCCGCCATGCCTTCACCTCCTGAGGAGCAGGGGATGGCCCCTGGGGCAGCTCAGAGACCCAGCGGTCACCTCCCATTGCCGCTGGCCTTCCTCCACTCAGGAATCTCCTGACAGCAGCTTGGGGTAGAAGAGGCCAGAAAATCATCGGCCTTTAGTTTATCTAAGAGGTTCCTGAGATGAGGCCTCTCTCGTCTGTATGGTGTTTGGGGGGGCTACAGGTAATGATAATCAGTTGTCACGAGCTGAACATCTATTATGTGCCAGCACTACTCTGGGCATTCTGCCTGGGTTATCTCATTTCATTCAACACAATCTTTTAAGATCTGAGTTCTTGTCCTCAGTTCAAAATCCAGGATAGTGAATATTGGAGGGATGAAAAGAGGTCGCACAACGATAGAGCTGCCATTACGGAGCCCGTCCTGCAGGTGAGGCACCAAGCACTTCGCCTTGTGAGCTCACTGAAGCCTCTCTGCACCTCTGTGAGGACCTCTGACACGTGAGATGACGTTTCCAGGTCATACAGGCAGTAAACGGAGGAACAGAAACCTAACAAGGTGAGGCCTCTCCTCTGAGTGAGCTGTCCTAATGTTGCCGGGAGATCACTGGCCCAGGACACAGATGCCACCAGGTCTTGGGTGGCCATGTGACCTTGGGCAATCTCAGTTTTCTCATCCATCAGATGGGCATATTCTCACACACCTCATCTGTGAATGAGCATGAACAGTTTTGTGAATCTTAATGAAGTCGTATGTGACAAAGACGATGCTGGCATGTAACATGCAATGACTACGGACTAAGTGGAAGCTGTTATCATCAGCTCCCCTTCCTGAAGCCTGTGGATCTGGCCCAGTGTGAAGACGCTGTGCAAAGTTCACAATTGTAACACGTGACGAGATCCGATCATCTGTGTGCAAATCCACTTACCTAACAATTTGTTGAGCTGCTATAAGGTGCCAGACACTCCCTGACTGCTCAAAGCCTCTCTCCTCTCCTTTCTTCCCTTTCCATCCTCTTCCCTTTCCGCTTCTGCATCAACCCCTCCCCTAGTTCTCTCTTACCCTGTTGTCCCAGGAACAAGAGCAGAGGAAAAGGAAAACATTTACTCCAGCTTCCCTAATTCCCTCAGCCAAGGGTGGCTGGGGAGGCACCGACCACAGTCCTCTGCTGTGTGAGCTTGCTCAGGCTGCCTCAACAGAATCCCACGGACGGTGTGGCTTAAACAGCAGAGATTTATTTCCTTACAGTGCTGGAGGTGGGGAGTTCAAGATACGATGCCAACAGAGGTGGTTCATGGTAAAAGCCTTCCTCCCAGCTGTAGACAGTTGCCTCTCACTGTGTCCCCACATGGCCTTACCGTTAAGTATTTGCATGACTGGCATCTCTCCCTCTCCTGATAGGGACTCCTGTCCTATTGGATTAGGGTGTCACTCTTATAGCTCATTTAACCTTAATTACCTTCTTAAAGGCCCTGTCTCCAAATGCAGTCACATTAGCAATTATGGCTTCAGCATATGACATGTAGTGACAGTCTATTACACCTGCCACTCTGAATCGCAAAACAGGCAGCGGCCATCCCAAATGTCACCCTGGACCCTAAATGACCTGGCTTGGGGCAAATGTCCACCGCAGGCACACCTACCCGGGTGTGCAGGGGTTCCAGCAGGGGTTCGGGAACTTCCTGTTCTGGCACTGACCGACCTCAGCTAGCCCCTTCTCGGCGGCTCAGGCTGCCCTGCTGTAAAATAATGTCAGAAAGAGCACCTACTTCATGTTGTCAGGAGGTCTTAATGAAACGTTAAACAGGAGCGGGATCTATGAACAATTCTGGTCTGCAGTGTCTGAGCTTTAAGAACAGCGATACTTTTTTGAGAAATGTATCAGACACTAAGTTGGCACTTAACACGGATGCTTCCACTCCTGGCAATGATTTTGTTGGAGGAGGTACTGTTGTGACACCTATTTTGCATTTGAGGAAACCAAAGCTCAGAGAGGGCAGTTAGTTAGCCCAAGAGCAAACAGCAAAAGGCTGATTGATCCGGGTCTGCTGACTGCCCTCTCCCCTTGTCTGTGCTGTTAGAATTACTGTAACAGCACAGACCCACCCTGCAGGTGAGCTTCCTTCACCTGAAATCATATGCCATGAAGAGAGGCTGGGATGCCCCACCTTTCCTCCCAGAAGGCCTCTGGGGGCTCTGCCAACCATCTAAGCGCCAGTGGTTCTCAACCTTGGCTGCACATTAGAATCACCTGGGAATCTTTTTAAAATCCTGATTTCTGGGCCTCATCCTCTGGGAATTCTGTTTCTTTGTTATGGGGTGGGGCCACAACATTAGTAACAAAGAAACAGAATTTCCGGAGGATGAGGCCCAGAAATCAGGATGTTAAAAAGATTCCTAGGTGATTCTAACGTGCAGCCGAGGTTGAGAACCACTGAAACAAATCCCCTGGCTCGGACACCCGACATTCGTCACTCCCTATTACCAAAGGCTGAGACGGGGCAGGCCTCTCGTCGCCTCATCAGGGGAACATCGGAACACGCGAGGATGTAATAAAACAGCCACGCAAGAGGGTGTCCACGGGGGAAGCCCGGGCCACTCTGCTTGTGCCCCTGCAGAATTTTAGAGAAGGAAAGACGACTGGGACACAGAGGGACAGAACAGGAGACCAGATGGGGACGCCATGTAAAAGCAAGAGCTTGAAGGCCAATGAAGCAAACGCAGGCTTCTAGAACCCAGCTCAGCCTCTTCCTCCCTGTGTGACCTTGGACAAGGCCACTGAACGTTCTGTACCTCAACGTTTCAACCTGCAAGCTGGAGACAGCAATGCCTGCCCGCCGGGCTTTATGAGAAATCAGTAACAATTTAAACCATTAGTGGGTGGAGGCTGTGGCTTCCCCACTGCTGGTCTCAGGGAGCTGCTGGTTAGTGATTCTCCTCCTGTGCCACCCACAAGCATCAGAAGCAGAGCCTGCCATAATGCGGATCGCCGGAACCCCGCACCCGGTGCTCCGACCAGCACACCTGGGTCAGGACCCACGAAACAGCCTTTTAAACAGATGCCTACAATAATTCTCATAGAGGAAAAAGATCTTGCTGCATATCTAATGATACACCAACAATAAATATTTGGTGATTTTTAAAAATCCGAACACACAGTGGTAACGCAAGGGATGAAATGTCTATTGACTTCAGTCTCCTCCCCAGTCTGATGGAAAAAGCAACCTTAATTTGCATGAAGAATGAAGTCAAATGATGCCTACAAAGTTCCCAGCATCTTCCCTGGATGGGGTAAGGGCTCAGCACTATTTCTGTAACAGGCACGTTCTCCTGGCCCTTGAAAGGAATGTGTAATCCCCCCATAACTGTGGAAGCCCAGGAGGGGAAACTAAGGCACAGCATTTCCCCCTACCTTAATTCCAACCGCGCATTTTGTTTAATGAAGCAATTTACAGGGGCCAGAACTAATTAGTGGTTTAAATGCTCTGATACGAGCAGGCACTGCAATCTTGATCAATCATCTCCCACATATGCCGGCTCCTCCAAGTGACAGATGACAAACAAAAGCAGGACAAGGTCTTCCATCACAGGCAGAATCATGGAGTTAATGGGAGAATTATTGCTTCTGAAATCCACTCCAGTCCTATTGAAGGGAACGCTCCAATTTATCAAAGCCAAATGAACATTAATTGCAGCAGTCTGGTACGTTTTCCAGACGCTCTGACCTTCATTGAATTTTAATCCAAAAGAGATAAGATTTCCTTCCACACGAGAGGAAACAACACAATTAGCTCGAAATGACAGCTGGATCGCGGAGCAGGCACACACCAGCAGTGCTCACACGTGCACACTCACGCACACCCCCAGTGAAAATACTGATCCTGCCAGGCTTTAACATTCAGCACAAAGCAGGTAGGCAGAGAAAAGGCAGGTAAATACAATCACACATCTGCATAACAGCCCCCTGCCCTTCCTTCAGGAGGGAAATTTTGGAGGCGGACGCCAAGATGGAGAAGGTGGCGGGCGGTAATCGAGACAGAATTTCCGTTAACTGCTGTAATTAATGTGATGTCTCATCAGGGAGAGATTAGGGAAAAACAGAGAGGGGAGGACGAAAACACAAGTATTATTTGGCTATTAAAGACACCCTTGAGCTGGGGAACATGAGGCACAGAAGTTTGGATTGGTTAATTGTTTGCATGTGTTGGTGGATTTGCAGACAGTGGATTGCCTTAATACAGTGAAGCAGAGCCGTGCTAAGCCTGTGTGTTCAGGGTGTCTGCAGCATGGTGGTGACCACAGCTGGGGAAGGGTCAGGAAGCAGCACCCACACCCCGTTATGAGATCTGGTGCCGGGGGGGGGGGGGGGGGGGGGGGGCTGGCTCTGTCACTGACCTCCCGCATGACATCCCTGGGTCACTCATTGAGAGCCACAGGCTTTGTTTCTATTTCTTTTCACTCTAAAAGATCAGAGTTGGATTCGAGGATTTTTAAAAGAGCTTTTTTTTTTTTTTTTTTTTGAGAATTAAGTCAGAAATTTCCACTTTCCTCACTTTTTAGTGTTCCTGGTCAGGGAGTACCAGCTGTCTTCTTCCACAGTTTAAGGTTCAAGGTCGGGCCTGCCTTAACAACAAATAGAGCTGGGTCATCAGATGATGATAGGCATGGGCCCTAATATGACTGTTCACATCCTTGCCCCTATAAGAAGAAGAACGACTATGGCGTGAGAGATCACTGGGAATCAGAAACTTGAGTCTAATCCTGGGCTAAGGCCCTAGCTATGTGATCTCAGAAGAGAGCTGTCTTACGTTTGCAGGCGTTGCTTTTATCATTTGTGAGCTAGAAACAGTAACAGCAGCATTGCTAATGAAATTGGTGATACAGTGTTTGTGTAGTTGTAGGGTATGATGTTAACTGGTTTTAATTCCAAGAGGTAGAAAACTACAATTACCCCCATTTTACAGGGGAAGAAACTGAGGCACAGAACAGTGACGGAACCAATGTCCCACCCGGAGGTGAGCGATGTGGCCAGGATTCTAACCCAGGCAGTCCTGCTCCAGAGTGGAGATTCTTCCTTTGTCTTTAACTCTTTTATTTTTGAAATAATTATATTCACAAAAAATTGCAAAGTTAGAACAGAGAGTTCCTGTATACACTTCACTCAACCTCCCCGAAAGTAAATGTCTCACATATCTATATAGAATCATCAAAACCAGGACATTAGCCATGAAACATCACCATGGACTACACTGCAGACCTTACTCAAACTTTACCAGGTTTTTACTAATGTTCTCTTTGTGGTCCAGGTTCTCACCTGGGATCCCACGTGGCATTAGGCTCTCATGTCTCCCTAACCTTCTCTTACCTGAGACAACCCCTCAGACTTGCCTGTCTCTCAGGATCCTGACACTTCTGAAGAATGCTGGCCAGTTGTTTTGCAGAACACCTAACACCTCGTGTTCCTCTGATGTGTTCTCATGATTAGGATGAGGTTACACAATTTTGTCAAGAAATGTCACTGTGCCCTTCTCAGTGCATCCTCTCAGAAGATTCCTGGTGCCCAGATGCCTGATTTCTGGTGATGTCAGCCTTGATCACTTGGGTTTAAGTAAGTGGATTGAATGGTGGACCCCCAAAAGACACTAGGGCCACATCCTGATCCCTGGAACTGGTAAGTGTGAATTTATGTGGAAAAGGGGGGCCTCTGCAGATGTATAATTAATTAAGGATCTTTCAGGGAGGAGGTCATCCTGAAGCTTCCAGGTGGGTCCTAAACCCAATGACACGTGTCCTTATGAAACACACAGAAGAGAGGACACAGAGGAGACAGTGTTATGAAGACAAAACCAGAAAGTGGAGTTGTGACACCACAAGCCAAGAAATGCCTGGAGGGGCCATAAACCTGAAGACGCAAGGAATGAACTGTCCCCCAGGAGCCCCCACAAAGGCCTACAGCCCCCACAGACATGTGGATTTTGACTCCTGGTGCCCCAATCTGTGAGAGAATAAATTTCTGGGTTTTTTTTAAACTCCCCAGTTTACGGTCATTTGTTCAGGCAGCCCTAGAAGGCTAATACAAGGGTAGTGGCCTGATTTTTCCACTGTCAAGCCACCGTTTTCCTTTTGTAATTACTACATATCCAGGGGGTGATGTTTTGAGACTCTGAGAACATTCCACTCCTTCTCGAAGGTTCACCCATTAATTGCAGTATATGCATTGGTGGCTCTTGTAAGTGGTAATTGTTACAGTGGTGACTACCTAATGTTAATTTTCCATTTCCCTTTCAAATTTATTAACTGGGATTGTGCTGTGAGGACGAACTAACTCTTCTATCTCAATAATTTACATAGTTGATTATTTACATCAGTATTTTGAATTTTTAATATATATTTTTATTGATTTCAGAGAGGAAGAGAGAGGAAGAGAGAGGGAGAGAGAGATAGAAACATCAATGATGAGAGAGAATGATTGACTTGCTGCCTCCTACACGCCCCTACTTGGGATCTAGCCCTCTCAACACGGGCATGTGCCCTTGACCTGAATCGAACCCAGGACCCTTCAGTCCACACGCCGACACTCTATCCACTGAACTGAACCGGCTAGGGCTACATCAGTATTTTAGAGTCCATATTCTTAATAACTCTTGTCCAACTTAGCTCAAAGGATGTTTGCTAATGCCCACACAAGGGTGAAATTAGGAGGAAATAGTTTAAGAGGCAAAAAAGAAAAGAGAGAGACCTTCTCCAGTGCTGTTTTAAGATAGTTCCTGTGTCTTTTATCATTTACTTCTCTCCTTGGCCCCGTGAATGAGGGATCCACAGCAACCCTGGAAATTCAGGAGAAAGTAGGAATCAGAGACATGACCTCCTGGTCCATCAGTTGAAGCTCAACCACTGAGCCACCCGACCAGGTGACCTGCAGGTAGGTTGTTAGTGAACCCTTGTTGAGACAAGTCAAGGCCAAGCTGTAAGGCCCAGGTAATTTACATTTTTAAATTTAAAAAAAAAAGGGATTTTAAAAGTTCTACTTTCTGTATTTTGGTTTTTTGTTTTTTTTTTAAAGTAAATAGGATTCATGAGTTATAGCCCACTTACATAAAAATGAAGTTGGGATAATTGTAATGTCAAAATTCATCATGCCTTAGCAACTGATAGAAGCTTGATGATCTCAATTTACAGATGGGGAACCTCAGGCTAAGACAGTTATGTGACTTGCATGAGGTCACGGAGCACATCAGTGGCAGGACTGGGACACCCAAGTCCCAGGCCTTGGCTTTCTGTGCTACACTTATCACACTAGCTTCGTCCCTTGTAAATGAGTCCCTACTGGTCAGGATGCTTCCCCCACTACTCTGCCTTCTCTCCGCCAGGCTTCTGGACTTGCACTCTGGGAGAGCTGGGCTTCTCCTGCTGGTAGTCCTGGGCGCCCTTCAGTAATATGGCTTATAAGTAACACAGCAGTGGCACTTACTGTTATCAGTTAAATTGTGTCCTCCTCCCCCAAAATGATATGTTGGACTCCTAATTCCCAGTCACTCAGAATGTAACCTTATATGACTATAGAAGCTATCAAGTTATAACGAGGTCTAATTTAGGGCCAGCCCCATTCTAGCTTCTAAAGAAGGGAAAACGGGAACGGTGAAGACAGGAATGCACAGAAGGAGAAATCTGTGTGAAGACTGGGGTTGTGCAGCTGCAGGCCAAGGAGACAGCAGACGCCAGGGGAGAGGCCTGAAGCAGATCCGTTCCCAGCTTCTTCAGATGAGCCTGACCCTGCTGACACCATGATCTCAGCTGACCCCGCCACGATCTCAGACGTCCAGCTTCAGGAACGGCGAGCAATAAAAGTGTGTTGTTTTAAGTCCCTTACTTTGTGGTACTCTGTTGGCAGGACTAGGGAACTAATACATATGGTACACCCAGCAGGCGCTGACACTATGAAGACCTCACTGTGTGTCGGCACAGCTTTGTGTACCATCTCAGGACCACACGGCAGCCCCTCACGCAGACATACACCCTCACTCTCCTACAGGTGAGGGGACGGGAGCAGAGGGAGCAAAGTGCCCAAGTCACACAGCCAGGAAGTCAGGTGCAGCCAGAATGGAAGCCCTGGGACACCAAGCCCACAGTGCGTGCCCATGAGTGACATTCACTGGGCCTACATTTTCTCAAAAGTAGAACAGGAGTGATAATGATACAGTGAATTAGGATTGTCGTAAGCATTAAATGAGTTAAATTTCCATCAATTACTGTAACACTAACTACTCATTATAACAGTGCTGTTAGCATTGGTATTTTAAGGTTCTTCATTGTCTTGATTATTTTATTTTCTCAAAACTTTCCTAACTAGTTGTTTTCCTCTGGACATGCAATCCCCAATGTAAACAAAATATTTTAAGTCTCACAGAAACTCTGAAACTAGTTGAACAGAAACCTAGTTTTTAGCAGTCAGATCCCATAGAGCTGGCTTCTTCTGAGCTTGTGGCTGACTTTTTAAAAGCTCTTTTTTCCCCTTTTTTCTTTCTTTCTAGCAGATAGAATTTCCATTGTTAGGTAGAGGAGGCAAGTAAACCATTGCATGATTGAGTGACTAAATCAATACACTAAGGAATGCGTGATATGCTCCGAATAAATAAATGTGATGGTGGGGGAAGCGATCTAAAGCCATTTTTGCAAAAAGCTTTAAAAAGCATTATCCCCATAGCACACAGATGCTTTAAACAAAGATATTGATTGCGAACAGTAATAATAATTTCTTAGATTTATGTGACATTTTATAATCCTCCAAGTATTTTTCTATATATTATGTCATAATATCATAGATCTTCTAAGTTGGAAGCAGCTACAATAGTCATCTAATTTAACCATCATTCCTCTCAAAATCCTGATGAATAGGGCTTTTAGTCTTTGCTTGCATACCCTCAAAAACAAGGGAACTCACTACCTCCTGATTCAGTCCACTCCACGGCTGTGTAGCTCAAACACTGCGAAAGGTTTGGCCATTGTCCTGCCATGAACAGGAACATTGGTCCCCGCGTCAGGGGGCTCACCTGCATACATCCGCATCATTTTCTGTGGGAATGACTCCTTTGAAAGAAACGTGTCTTCAAAGGTCTTTTCTTCTCACTCATCAAATCAAGTATTTCCTTTCATCCCCTTTCTTAAAATATTCTGTCCCTGATGTTGTCACTACAGCTAACATTTTAGTCACAGTTACCACTTTCCGAGCGCTTACTGAATGTCAGGCACCAATGTGCCAAATTCTGACCAAGAGCAGCGACTCTCATTTTGGATGGACAGGAGCTGGAATCCCAGGTTCAGCGCTCATTGGTGATGTGAACTGCAGCAAGTTAAAAACCTCACGACTCGCAGATTCTTCATGCATAGCACTTACCTCATAGAGGTACTGGAACAACTGCATGGGACAACGCATGTCTATACCTAGACTGTGCAGGACACATAATGTGCAATCGCTTTTGGTGCCTAGGAAAACTCTAAGAAGTGGGGAATGTTGCATCACCTTTAAAGATGGTGAGGTTGATCTGGCTAAGATCATACGGCTAGCAGTCGACTCCCAAGTCCTCAACTTCCTTAAGAGAGTTCAACAAGAATTCCATGTAAGGAGGGAGTCTTTGTAAGAATTTACCCATCCTACCTTAGAATCTCAGCCAGCACCTAATGTGCAGAAAGGAGAAATCATGGTCCACAGTGCACAGTAAGGGAGGATGTTCTGGAGTCGGCCTATACAGAGTGAAGTTATCTATTTTACCACTTAACCTTTGTACGACCAAGTATTCATTGCTTTAACATCTCAGGTCCCTCATCTATGAAATAAACATAATAATAGCATCCACCTTAAGATCTGTTGTGAGGATTACACGTGATACTGCATGTAAAACAAAACTGGAAAACAACCTAGCATATAGTTCAATAAATGTCCAATATTATGATTTTGTCTCTAGATCAATAGCAAAATAGCAGCAAGAATGAGGATAAACCCAATGTCTACTTACTCCTAGATTACCATGGGCTGCAATGATAATGGTGCCTATGCTGTACCAGGCTGGAGATTAGGGACTATACACCTATTTCTTCCACTCTTCTCAATAACCCTGTGAGATAGGTAGGGCCAGTTTTGTTACATAGGTAAGGAAACTGAGGCTCAAAGGCACACGGGGACTTCCTCAGGGTCAAAACATCAGAAGACAGGAAGTCAAGAGAGACTGTAAATTCAAAACCTCTGCTCTCTTCCCTGCATCATGCTTCCTGTATGGTGGAGGTGGGCATTGGGCTGCTCAGAGTGAACTAGCTGAGATGACCCTTCTCTCTCTCTCTCTCTCTCCCCCCCCCTCCCCCAGGGCCCATTGCTAGTACATCCTCATTGCATCACCCTTGGGATATTAATAGTCACAAGCCACACCTTCTGGGACAGAGAAGATGCTCACTTAAGGTCTTAACAAGCCCAAAAGAGCAAGCTGGTTCCACAGGCATGGGCTGTGGCAGGTTCCAATGACTGAGCCGGAGCTGAGTGCCCGGCATGGACGGGCAGGGGTCTGTGCTAAGAAAAGGGGATGGAGAACAGTGACCCTGGCCTGCAGATTTCTGAGACTGGACTGATTTATTTGGGTCTCCTCACAAACAATCCCAGATCTTCACCAAAGATGAAAAAACCGCGAAATGTGACAGCGTGCGAGTCACGGTCTCACGCACGAGGAGCCATGTAACATGAGTTTGGAATCTTGGGAAAAACCTCCTCCTGGAGCTGCCCTCTTGTTAGTCATGTAGCCTTAGTCAAGCCAGTTAAACTTGCTGAGTCTCAGAGTTCTCACCTGTGAAATGGGAGATATAGCCAAGCCAAGGCCATTCTGTATACTAGTAGCTGCTTGGGGGGGTGGGGAGGGGATAATGGGAGGAGCAAACACACTTCTTATTCTTGCTGAACTGTCTATGGCCAGAATAGCAAGGACAGAGTCTGAGCCACACAGAGAGGCCTATTCTCCAAACCAAGCCCTGGGGACTGGCTAGGAGATCCTGGACATGTCCTAACCTAAGTTTGAACCTCGGTTTATCCATCCGTGAAATGAAAGGATAGAATACATCAACATGTCTCAATAATAAAAGAGCCCCTAATAATAAGTCCTAATGCACTTATGCACCAAACTCCTCTGATCAAAGTACTTGGTTTATCTACACAGTAGGTGTTGGCATAACCCTCATTTACAGATGAAAAAACAAGGCACAGTGGGGTTAAATACTTTGCCCAGATGACTTAAAGTGTTAAGTGGCAGACTTCACATCGAAGCATGTGGGCTCTGGAACCTGTGCTTATAACCTCCGTGTCACCCTAACTCTAGGTCGGGGGCAGTGTATGAGGTATGTCCCACATGGAGAGGCTGGGCTGCCAGCATGGACACCTGGGAGTTCAGCATTTCCTGGGCATGACTCTGTCTCCTGGGGTAAAATAAGGGCAGGAAAGATACAGATTTTCGAGCCCTGCAGGAGGGAAAGAACTGGTGGAATCACCAGGTGGGAGCCATGCGCCACTTTAGTTCATGGGCAGGGAAGGTCTGGAGTGTGCCAACCCCCACGTGATCTACTCAGTAGCCACACCCTACACCACAGAGAACTTCAGAGACATCTGGGTCCCTGTGAGTTCTTCTCGCCAAGCTGATCTCACTGAGCAGAAGGCAGAGGGAAGTCACACCTACAGTCCTTGCTGATAGTGTGACTTAGTGGAACTACCACTGGGCCTAGAGAAAGAGACAGCCCATTCAAGATAATTTATAATTGAGTTAGCACTATCTAGGTTACTGGGTATGGCAAGCATGTATGTAAGTAAATGCTGTGCTGGAACACAAAAAATGCTTAATAGATATTAGTCCAAACTGAATTTTTCTCTCAAATGTTACAGGAACAACCACGTCCCCTCAGTCCTTCTTAACATTAGAGGGTGCCCATGCTCCGAGAGGAGCTCAGCAAGTCCCCTGAGATGGTACTTACAAACTTGCACCCCAAAGTTAGCATGCACACACCCCCTTGGCTTGACATGTGGCTGCATCATTTGCTAAATATATATTTGGGAAAAGTCTATCACACTCGTTCCATGAATAACACAAAGGCCTTGATTTGTTCCTCTAAGTGATGAGCACGCGTTAGGTCCAAAATTAACATTGCTCTCTAGCTGGGGTTTGTGTGTGTTTTTCCAAAAACAGAAAACTTCCAAGCTCTTGCTCAGCCCTAATCAGAGCGTCTGCTGCACAGTGTTTGAAGAGGAGACAGGAGAACAAAGACCAAAGCAAAGATCTGCTCTCCAAAACACCTGTTGACTGTTGCTGAGGAGGAGGAAATGAAGAGGTGGGTAGTAGCCTTACTTGGTTGGGTGGCCTTCTGCCCATCATGTCACCTCCCTGAGCCATGCCTTCCTCACACATAGGTTGGGAGTCCTACTTTCTATCCTCACACACCTGGCAGAGCTGTGCTAAAGGAGAAAACACTATAAAAGAGGCTCGAGGCCTGCAAAACACTATAGGGGTGTCATCTACAGCTATTATCTGATCTCTTCTCCAGCCAATCAGACCCTGCACATTCTGCATACCGAATTTGTCTTCTCCCATCGACCTTGCAAAGTCATTAATTACAGCTTTTTAAAGAAACCATTCATTGCAGCCCACTTATATTTTTTGATGATCAGTCACATGACTTTGCCCTAAGAGCCTTCATCAAGAAGGCAGTAGATTCAGAGAGTTCGAGATTTTGGAACCATCGGAGGTGGAAGGTCACCTCTCCGTGCCCATAACTTCATCTCTAGTATGGAGGCCACGCCCCTGAATGCATGTGGCAACAGAATGAGATAATGTCCACAGGTGTGCCCAGCACAGTCCTGACAGGAGGCAGACAGGCATTATTCTCACACTGAAGAGAGTATAGAGGACATCATTCAGGCTTCGTAGCCAGGCATGCTTGGGTCTGAAGAGCAGGTCTCTCTATAACGAGCTGTGTGACCTTGAGAAGTTCCTCCGCCCACTTTACAGTATTCACAACTATAAAGCAAGGGCAGTGAGAGGCTCTGTGTGCCACTGTACCAGCTCTGCCCAGCCCCGCTCCAGGGCCACCATGTGGTATGCACACTGCAGGGGTGTTGTGAGGGTTCAAGCACCTGGCACATCAAGGGCGCTTGGGAAAGAGCAGCCCCGCTCCGGTTTTGTTGGTTCAGCCATTCTTGGAAAGGCCAGTTGTATTTTGGAGCACTGAACCTCAGACCTCAGCAAAGCAGGCCAGGCACATGACAGATGTTAAACAGCTATTCCCAGAGATGTCAGCCAAAAGGCCAAGGAATTTGGAGACCCTGTATTTCCTTCTCTGAAGCACAATTAGCTTGTCACAGCTGACAGATGATGGATGGGTATGCATCAGTCCAAGTGACACCACGGGATCCATCTGACCTTCCCTTTATCATTCTCACCTCTCCCACTCGGCCAGCTCTTTCCTGCTGTTTGCTGGCCATCCCCTGCCTCTCGATCCATCCTCTCTCCACCTTATTGTCCTCCCCGTCTCCCAGGCCCCCACCTCGTTCCCACTCACTCACCATCACGGAAATGTGGAGAATGTGCATCTGCTCCTCTACAATCTCCGAGGGCTCCTGGAGTGTGGGGGCGGTAGCCCGGGCCAGCTGCCCGGAGCTGCTCATGGAGACGTGGAAGTACAAGGTGCCGTTTTCCAACCACTGCTGCCTCCAGTGAACCAGCGAGATGTCTGCTGCCGTGCCCGACATCTCTGCAAGACAAGACCCAAGGTTCTAGGTGAGCTGCACGCCTGGCCTCATGTTTCAGGGAGGGAAGAAGCCACACCTACTCAGGAGCTCAGAAGGTACCTCCTTTTAACAGGATCCCTGTCCTCACATCAAATCTATGAGCCAGAGGTCATCACTTCCATTTATGGGTCAACCGTGGCCAGGATTCACCCCAAGCAACAGAATGGCAGAGGCGGCATTTGAACTCGGGTCTGTCTGGTGCCCTTTTCCATAGCACCATGCATGGTAAGGCAATTCCTTCTATGCCAACTATGAAATCAAACTAAGTAAGAGAGTCAACATGCTGACATTGTTCTGAGGCCATAGAGCAAGGAGGACATGGCTGAGAGTGTGCCTTCCTCAGCAGTTGAGGTGGAGGCGCTTGTGGCAGAACAGCAGAACCTCAGAGCCAGAAAGGCCCTAGAATCTGCCAGCCAAGGAGCCCAGCGTCAAGCTCCATGTGAAAGGAGCTTGGCAAGTGGGTTGTTCTGCGCCTGTTTCTACTGCTTCAAGCAGAGCAGCCCCACTCTGCGCTAGTGTGTGTGCTGCACTCCCAAGCACAGGGGTGTTGGCAGGAAGGTTTCCATGGCTTAAAAAATCCTTGAGAAACCACTGCCCCACCCATTTTCTCATATATAACCAATAGAAGGTTAGGAAAATCTGGTAAATTGAAAAGTCACTTGACTTGAAGTTCCTAATTCTTACCTCTTTGCTGTTTTTCCCTCTCTACATGCTTTATAATTTTAATAGTACTTCTATTCAAGGCAATCATACCTACATACTCTCTTGTGAAGTAGAAGGGTGATGGCATCAAGTGCCAAAAATGTCCTTGCACTGGGATCAGACAACCTTTTCATAGTTCTGTCTATTAAAGGGATGTGTTCCCGGATATGTCCTAGAAGGACAAGGCCTATTGGTGTGTCTTATGAAGAAAAGGGAAGGGTGGTGGTATTCTTGGAGGATCATCAGGTATTTACTCAAGTGAGAGTCCTATAGGGGACAGAGGCCACCCACCAGTAGACAAGTAGCTCAACTGTGCTTGAGCCTTGGACCTTTGAACCTTCTTCCCAAAACACCAATCTGATCTAGGGGCAATAGTCTTAGTCAATGCCGACTTTACATGCTCACAGCCATGAGCTCTTACATGCACACACACACGCACACACACATGCATGCACACACACACACACACACACACACACACACACACACCCTTCAGGAGAACTGATGGGGCGGCTGAGCTAGAACTTTGTATCCAATCAGCTCTGCCCATGCCCCACTGTAGCCCCTATTATATCCGGTGACACTGAATGCAAAAGAGTTACCTTGAAGACATGAGCTGATGCTTGTCCACAGAATTCTACTATGCTAGTCTTATATCATCCTTTCCCAATAAACTCTAACTCCTGAGGTTCACAAATAAAACTCCTTAGAGGAAGAGCACCTGGCACTTACGTGCTATAAAAAAGTTAGCTATTAATATGTATTATCATTATTATTCACAGGAATAGGATCTATTTACTCTCCAACTTCTCTGAAATAAATCTTGAGACATCCTTGACTGCTTGCTTTCTCTCCTACTCCTCACCCAGTCCGTCAGGAAACCTTCAAAGCATCCCGAATCCACCCCTTCTCAGCTCTGCTACTGCAACCACCTGGCTTGCTGCTAGGGCTTCTTAACTGGACTCTCTCCTTCTACCTTTGCCTCTCCTGTCGTTTCTCAACCAGAAGCCAGAGGAGTCCTGCCACAGCATAAATCAGCTCATGCACTCCTCTGCTCCAAACCTTCCTTGGCCTCCCACCTCATTCTAAGTAAAACAAAAAGTGACCGGAACATAGTAAGTTACTCCAAGAGCAAATTTCCTTGGGTTTCCCTTGCTGCACCAGGAGTTGAGCAGGGCGGAGACCATTACAAGAGTTCATTGGCTCCTAGGGCATGGGACCTGAAGGACCAGGAGAGCTCACTGTGCAGCCTCAGGATAGGAGATGGGCTGGTGTGCCATCTGTGAAGGTCTCTCCCTAGACCCTTCTGTCCTCCCACCACCCACCTCCTAGCCTCAGCACCTGAGGCCTTGGCAGTGGCTTCTCTGGCAGCCAGCCAGCTGGGCCAAGGCAAGGTGAAGACATCACGGTAAATGGCCAGGCTTAGCACCTCACTCATTTTTCTCTCAGTGCATAAAAGTCCAGAATCAGAGGCCCAGGGGAACCCAGTTGCCTCTGGAAATAGTTGCCTCTCATTCAGCAGCTCAAGAAGGAGGGTCCAGGTGCCACTAGGTGGGTAGGCACTTAGGCACTTACTGTGCTAAGAGTCCCTGGAATGGCACCAGCAGAACGCCCAGGGCAGGCCACATCTGGTTGACACAGCCTAGTATAGATGGAAGTACAGTTATCTGTGCTCCTTACTTCTAGAGTTCTCCCCAGCCTGTGCCTGCAATCCCACCATTAAAGAAGCTTGGCCTCCCCAAGTTCAGTTGAGAAAACAGAGGGTCACAGAGGGTAATGACTTGCTTAAGGTCACTGGTGAACTGTACCCAGCTTGGTTTCCAGTCTGTGCAATTTCTTGGATACCAGTTGCTCTTACCACGTTTTCCTTTTCTATGACTAAATTAGCCCATGAACCAAAACTAGATTGCACTCTTTGCTACGGTGATGAGTGCACAATCAGCAGACAGTAAAAGTTAAATGATAATAACAGTGTGTGAAACACAGTAAATATTGAATCACAGAGAACAGCTCTGGACTTACTCTATTAAAAGGAAGGAAACTGTTGTTGGAGTGGGGAGGAGGGGTGTGAGACCTCAAAGACAAAAGTGCCCTGGCGGAAACAGAAGGCCTTGTTCATTCATTCATTCATTCACTCATTCATCCATCCATCCATCCATCCATCCATCCATCCATCCATTAATTAATTCACTCATTCATGTTTGTTTCTTTAATCATTCAACACACTTTATTAAGGATCTCAACTACAGTCAGCTTAGTAACTCAGAACATGAAGTGAAATGAGACACAGCCTTGAGTTCAGGAAGCTCAGAGTCCTTTAGTAGAATAAAATCTACCCACACCCTCTTCTCCATGTCACTCTCCGCACATGTGCACATTCTCTATTTAATGTGGCCCAGGACGCTGTGAATTAGTCTGATGCACCTCCTATCATTGTCCCCTTGTCACGTGCTCCAGCCCTTCAGGACTTACAACTGTCCCTTAAACAGGCCTGGCTGGCTCCTGCCTCAGGGCAATTGCACTTTCTGCCTGGTCTATCTGGAAGTTTCCACCCAGAGCTTGTAAGCATTCATCTCAGCATTCTAAGCATTCATCTCAGCGTTCATCTCTCAGACCAAAGGAGACCTGCTCCGAGAGGCCATGCCGCTCTTAGCTAAAGTACTCCACACACATCCACTCCCCATTCTATTCCTTTTACAAAAACTTCCCACAGATCTTGTCACCATGACAAGAAATTTACCTCATATATTTTCTTGAATATGTGTTTAATGCCTGTCTCTCCATGAACCTTGCATGTCTGATTTCCACATCAAGTACTTTCAATAGTGCTTGACACATATCAGTGCTCTGTAGACAATTACTGAACTGCTGATGAATATACACACGTACTTAAACATGTCCATGGTAAAGTGAAGGAGGTAATATTAAGTCTCATTAGAGAATTAAAGTAAGAGTAAGTAAAGATCCATTGGGAACTCAAAGGTAAGAGAGGACTCTCCTGGCTTGGACAGCAAGAACTACTCCACGAACATGGTGATATGAGCGAGCATTGCAGAGGCGGGGCATCTTCTTGGCCCTCAGTGGAGAGAAGGAGGCATGGACGTGGGCTGAGTGGCTGGGTATCTCAAGGCAGGGAAGGCACATGGTTAAGAAGGAGTGCGGCAAAATGTCAGGCTGAAGATGCAGTTCAGCTGCAGCTTTAGGCTTAGAATGCTTGGTAATAGAGTATGGCTGATTCCGTATGCAGGAGGGAGTTGGAAAAGCACACTTGGTAATAGAGTATGTTTAGTTCCGAATGCAGGAGGGAGTCATGAGAGTCCACTTGATCAGAGAGCCAGTCCTGTGTCCATTACAAACAGGTTAAGGAAATAGTAGCACAACCAAAGCCAGCTCCTGAAAGTCCCTGCTGATTGATTTTCCAATTGCATTTTCCCTTTCCTCTTCCCCTAGTCCTTCCATATAAACATTTCACTCAATTCTTCAAGTCACATTACAATCAAACTTAAAGCAAAAGGGGGACTAAACGCATTTGGTCGGAAACCAAGACGATTCCCATAAAGGCAGATTATGCTGACATGATGAATATAAAATGAAACAGCAGATATTAAAGTGGGAGAATTGGTGCACCGTGCCTTCCGGCTGTGGGCCGACTGCAGTGTCTGCTTCCCTCTCACCACGAAGAACTTGATTTTTTATTGGAATCATAAAGAAACACAGAGATTGTCTTTTCACCTTTCACTGTTCTCCCTCCCTGGGCCTCAACCCGTGAAATATTCAATAGGCTCAAATCCCCGTAACCATCCCGCTAAAGCCAAGCTAGAGGATCAGCCCTCATCAGTGATTCTGGTTAGAGTGCCATCCTGTCTCAGCAGCCACGCATGCCTTTCAGCCTCCTGGAAAAGAAATAAAAATAATCCCTAAGGCGTGTTGTGTTTTTAATTGGCTTGTTCTTCCTAATCTATGGCACTCATTGTATTTTTATTTAATTCCTGAAGGTCATTATGAAAATAAGCAGCTCTCCTGATCACCAGCCATCTTGATAACATCTCCCAAGTGGCCAACTAACCCGCCTTCCGATGCCATAGCACCAGCTGACCCTCTAGCCGATTATTTACAGAAGACCAGAGAGAGCTTCTGATGAGTTTGCAAATGGTCCCTGCCTGGCTGGGGAGCAGACACTATGGGAAATGAACTCACTGCCTAGACAGAAGGAGTTGGGAAAGTTCATGACAGTGACGTTGACTGCAGACACCCTTGCTACTGGCCCTTCCAGCATTCATGGATGTGCATCTCCATGCAGCAAGTCCTGCTGAGGGGGCTCAGAAATATATCTGAAACACATGCCCTCATTTCCATCTCTACGATGGTTGCCTGAATGCAATCCTTTATCATCTCTTATAGATTACTTCAAATGGCTCTGTGGCAGTTAGGGTCTTATCGGGGCACCAGGGGGTTTGGGGGAGAGACACACTCAGTAAAGTCATTGGAAGTATTTAAGGATGGGACCATGTATAAAGGTTTTGGGAGTGTATTCATCGGGGTCCTTCAGAGAAACAGAATCCACAAGGCATACAGAGATACATAGAAAAAGATTTATTATGAGGGATTGGCTCCCATGCTTATGGAGGCTAAGAAGCCCCACAACCTGCCATGTTCAAGCTGGAGACCCAGGAAAGCCAGTGGTGTAGTTCCAGTACGAACCCGAAGACCTGAGAACCAGGGGAGCCAATGGTGTAAGTCCCAGTCTGAGTCTAAGCCCAAAGGCCCCATAAATATGAGGGCTGATGCCCGAGAACAGAAGAGGGGTGTCCTGGCTTTTGCAGAGAGGAAATTCGCCCTTACTCTACCTTTTGGCTCCCTTTAGACCCTCCTGAAG
The DNA here is from genome assembly GCF_014108235.1 of Myotis myotis. Lineage (NCBI taxonomy): Eukaryota > Metazoa > Chordata > Mammalia > Chiroptera > Vespertilionidae > Myotis > Myotis myotis. Next base: position 10,908,943 of record NW_023416316.1, read on the forward strand.
GAAATGATGCCCACCTGTATCGATGAAGTCCTTTCTCTTTTCCTTGGTCTAATGCTTCAAATGCTAATCTCTTTCAGAAACACCCTCACCAACACCTCCAGAAACAATGTTCTACCAGCTCCTTGGACATCCCTTGGCCCAGTCAAAATACAAAATAAATCAGCACGGGCAGGCAGGGGCAAGGCAAATCAATGATGAAGCACCTCAAGGTTGACCACAGCAAGGGGCTGATACCATCCTGGACCTGAAGGTGTAGCGGGAGGGGAGGGGTTTATGAAACTCTGAAAGAGCTACAGAAAAGAGCAGCTAGTCAGGAGCTACTGGTAAGGCGTGACCACCACGCAGGTGGGTGGGGTTATAAACGTTACAACTCATTCTTCCTCTACCTGTGAATCTGTTACAGGTGGTGTATATGGGTCAACCTCAACCAAAGGCCCACGGGTGAAGTAAATCCTGCAGGTCTGCTTTCCAGGGCACACAGCATGGAGGGGAGAGCTGAGGTGTAGAGACTACCCTGAAGGCCCCAATTGGCATCTCTGCCTCCAGGCTTCCTTCCTTCCAACAGCCCTTCAAAGGGCTACCATGATGAAGTGTGTAACTTATACATCTGGCCAAGTCACACCTTTGCTCAAAACATGTCAAGGGCTCCTGATTTCCCTCAGAGTAAATCTAATTTCACAAGCCTGGCACCTGCATTTACCCCCCAACCACCTCTTTTCATTCCTTTCCATGCACTTACATGTTAAATCTGATTGAATATTTATGTGATCTCTCACATACTACACTATGCTGTTTATTTGATGTCTCTGAAGATGAATTTTCAGAACCTGGAAGAACCTTCCCTGCTGAACCCCATCCCCTGCTCTGGAAGATTTCCTGATCCCCATATGAGCTAGGTGATGCTTTATGCATGTTGCATAAGGCCACAACCTCTGGAGACCAACCACTTGAGTTTGAATCCCAACTCCCCGTGTTCAGGTTGTGTGTCTCTGGACCAGTATTTTAGCTACTTTGTGCCTCAGTTTCCCCATCTGTCAAATGAGGTGAATAATAATAGAATCTGGCCCATAGTGTGGTGAGAATTAAATAATATAAATAATTTAGCTTTCAGCATTAACCTTGATCCTCAGTAAGCATTCACCCATTACATTTGTTACATATGATTCACACTCATTGTTATAGCACATCCTATTTCACCAATGTCTTAGTCTTGGTATTTACCTATGTTAAAATGATCTGTTTATACAGTGTCTTCTCTCACTGGACTCTAGTGCAGGACACATCAGAGCCATCCGCATAGCCTAGTGCCTGACACAGTGGCCAAATACAGAGTACAGGGTCTATAAATGTTCGGTGAGTTGAACCATCTGCATATTTGAATTCAGATGGGCATCCCCAGTGAACAAAGAGAAGAGATGGCAACTCAGGATTTCAATGATGGCTGGATTTCCACATAACAACTCTCCAGAAATTTACTCAGCATCTGACTCAAATTTAGGCACTCTGGGGAATGCAAATAGAGAGAAAGACAGAACTTTAACCTTCCATGAGCTTGCATTCTCATGAAGAAAGAGAGAATATTTACACAAAAAATAGACAATCATCTGATTCAGTTTAGACCTAAACATGTGTAGGTATGTACAACTGGAAAGAAATGTACTTGAAAATCAAGAATGATACTCTTAAAATGGTGGGATAGAGGTGATTTTAATCATGGTCTGATTCATTTTTGTCTACGTTTTCTACATAGAATATATGTTGCCTCTGTCGCAGATGCAAACACATGCTCATTTAAAAGATTCATTTCGTCAACAAACTTTTTCTGAGATCTGGCATTGAGGGACTCTATCCTCGGGAGCTCAGTCCAGGGGATGGAGAAAAAACATGATATAAATATGTATAAATCAAAGTAGGGAGCTTAGAGTAGAGGAGATGACTTCTGAATAGATCTTAAAGGATGGAGGAGTCTTAAAAGATGGGCAAGATTTCAACAAGTAGCCATGTGGCATTGGGTATTTCAGATGGAGGAGTGGCACAAAGGCAAGAAGGCAGAAGGCTTGAAATGTGCAAAGGGGTGCAGTGAGAGGATGCCATTGGAAAATACAGAGGTGTGGTCCAGCCGATGTGGCTCAGTGGTTGAGCAAGGACCCATGCACTAGGAGGTCAAGGTTCAACTCCCGGTAGGGGCACATGCCCAGGGTTGCCAGCTAGATGCCCAGTAGGGGGGAGCATGCAGGAGGCAGCCAATCACTGATTCTCTCATCATTGATGTTTCTCTCTCTCTCCCTTCCTCTCTGTAGTCAATAAAAATATTTTTTAAAAAAGGAAAGAAAATATAGAGGTGCATCACTACAGAGGAAACAGAGAGGCTGCTATAGCAAGTCTGCAGAGGGGAAAGTAAAAAGGGGGCTACTGCTTCTTACCGTGAAGTTATCTCCTAGCACAACAAAAAGGGCCGGTTCCCACTGTGACTCCTTCATGCCATCAGATCAAATCCTAGTTCAGACGCTAATGAATTACATGCCATAAATTAAAATGACAAGATGGATGGATGGATGGATTTATCCCAGTCTTTCTGACATATCAATATTCACACATCTTGGGTTAGTGAGAAAAACACTGAGTTTGGAGTTAGAAGCTTAGATTTGTGTGATGCCTCTGCATCAAATAGCTAGTTTACCTGAGGACAAATCACAAAGCATCTCTGATTTTCTTTCTTTTTATGTAAAAAATGTTGGGGGGGGTGTCATGACTGCCCCATTTGCATAACTTCTAACTTAGAATGCAGAGGAAATAAGGTCCCATCTAGCAATATGGTTGGAAATATGCAAAGTCGCACAGATAGCCCCAAAATGCAATCACTATCCCCATCATTCAACAATATACCACCCATAAATATATTTATCTTCTCACTAAACTGTGCCAAGCACAGTGTTAGGTCGTGTGGATAGACTGAGTGAAAAGTTAAACTGGTTTGCTGCCCTCACAGGCCTTCCGCTGTAGCCTGGATTTTCCTCAGCGCCCACTGAGCAGCCACAACATCTCCCCTTGCTTCAGTTTCTTCATTTATTCATGCTCGTAATTGTTCATTAATTCATTCACAGCAGAAGGCTGTGTCTGTCTGGGTAAATCCTACCCTCAGTGCTTAGCATGCAGGAGGTGCTCAAATATTTGTTGAATAAATGCCTCTCTCAATGCATATTTTATACGTTCTCTGCCCTAAAGAAAATCTCAATCTAGGAGAGAGGGAGAAAAAAAAAAGAAAATCATCGAAGGAAACGATCGTGCAGCACTGGCCATGAAAGAGGATGTACGGAGAGTTATAGGAACATGCGTGAGGGGTGAGTTAATAATGCTCCTCCTTCGTTAGGGGTTTGGACAAGGCAAGCAGGCAAAGTCTATAATGTGAACACTTCATAAATCTAAGCGATCCTGGTGTCAGGCCAGGTTAAATGCCCACAAGATGACATCATGGCGGTGCTAGGTGTGGGCATTTGCCTGGGAGGGAATAGAAAGTGCAGCAGTGGTGGGGGCCTGACAAAACCAGGCTGTGCAGCAGCGCTGGAGGAAAATGTCCCAGGGGCACCCAGCCCCCCCCCACCCCCATCTGTCAGTTCTTATCTCTGCCTTTGCCTCCAACCTGCCCATTCCCGCCCCCTTTGGGAACTGCGTCTTTTACACAGCACTGTGTTCCCCCGCCATTTGGTGGAGATAAATAATACAGTTATACCCGATTAAATAAGGGAGGGGAACAGAAGAATTAAGAGATATTGGCAAGGGAGAAAAGCATATCGTTTCAGATTAGATTTGAAAATAGATGGAGGGTTGATGGAATTGATTCTCATTACTCCTAGTTATTCTCTCCTGAACCATTTCCCTCCCTTCTGCTGCATTTTTTTTTTTTTTTTTTTTTGGCCTGGTCTTTCTTTGTCATTTAGCTTCACTATACGCCCTTGGTTTCTCAGTGTGTTAGCAGTTTCTTTTCTTCTCCTTCTCCTTCTTTTTAAATTCATACAAATAGTCAATGACTTTCTCTCCTTCCCCCTCCCCCGTTGTACAACAGTTTGCAACTGATAGAGAGATCAGCAAAAGATGCAGACAGGGACTGGCTTCCACCAACGCCCACTTATGTGCCAGGCACTAGGCTAGGGGGCTCTCGTTCACTGTCCCCGTTAGCCTGCATGGAAACGACACAGGGATAGAATGGATAGTAGAATACCCATTTTCCAGCTGAGATAGCTGAGGCCTCAACAGGTGACAGGACTTCCCTGAGGTCTTCCATCTAGTAAGTGACAGAGCACGAATTCGAGCTCTAGTTTCCTGACTCCAGATCCAGTGTTCTCCCCATTCTCCTAACTGGGAGGAGAAGTGAAGCTTTGCATTTGAGTAGAAGGACTGAGGGACCAGGTCCATGCTGGGGAATGTGATAAGGTACCAGGACAGGCATTCTCCTGGTCCTTCAGATGCTCCTCATCCGTCATCATCTCAAGGTCACTTGCTGGGGTCAACTGCTGCTCTTCCTGTTTCTAAGATGCAAACTTCTGGGAGAGAGGTGTGTACAATGCTGTCCTAAGGGAAGTGTTTTAAGAGCACTTTGCTCCTTCCTGTATTTCATCTGGTGACCTTTGACAAGCTAAGTTTCCCTCTAAGGCTCACTTGCCTCATACGGAAAATAGGAATCATAACAGCAGTCTCTTAGGATGGTTTGAGTATTAGGGAGATGAAGTTTTGGGGGGAGCCTAGAACAGTGTTTAGCATATGCATAATCCCTGTCAGCTGTCTGTCTTGCTTCAATTTTCTATCTCGGCACTGTCAAGACTAGAAAAATCAGGTTGTTTTGAGCGTAATGGGAAATGACACAGTATCCAAAATAGAGAAGAGGAAGGCAGAGGTCATGGACATAAAACTTCATAATTCAGTTGGAAAAATTTCTCTTAGACCTTTCCAACTGGTCCCCAGTATCCCCCTACCCTGTTTAAAATCCTCCCTGTTGTCTATGGACCTAGAATCGTAGACAATCACAATAGAAAGAGAATATAAAGACACAGAGATCAGTGGTCTAATCCCCACTTATTGGTGATGAAAATGATGTCCAGAGAGCGTTAGCAACTTGCCCTACATCACACAGCCTCATAATTCCATGCTCTTCAAAAATTACAAGGGCACAAGAGATAATAATGTAGAAGGGAGCCAGGACAGAGGCGAGAGGTAGAACCTCCCTGCCGCCTAAGAGTGATTTAGCAGCATGGGGTTGCGGGGGCGTGCAGAATCCCTTCAGCAACCAGGCTCCCTCAGCCTCTCCTGAAGGTACTACTAACATGGCCCTATGTCTCTGCTGCAGAGTCTGACTTGTTAATCCCCAACACCCTCACCTCAACCAGAGGGCTCCCCTCCTGAGTGCTGCATGCTCGGACCCAGACCTGCCAGGCAACACAAGGTGAGGAGTCAGGAGAGGATGGCGCCATGCAATGTTGTGAGGGAGGGAGGAGAATGAAACCCTTAAAAACCGGCAACGGAACAGAGACTAAGAGAATGGACTCCACCAGCGAGCTGCAGCAAGGTGGGATGGGCTGGACCTGGAGGACTACCTTTGCTGGATGAATGCATCATCACGCCAGGCCCTGGACTGACCCCATTGCCTCTGTACTCCAAGCCACAGTCCAAGGCCCCACACTGCATCCCAGCCTCCGGGTCTTTGTTTACAGGGGGCCTCCTGCCTGGAATGCCCTCATCTCTCCACACGCACAGACACTGCTCACCTTCCCAGGCCCAGCTGAAGTGACCCCTCTGGAGAGTCGGCCTGAATGCCCCTCCCCTTCTCCGAGCTCCGGCAGGTGTCTACTCCCTTCCCTGGCTCACTAACCCCACCAGTCCATACCCTAGCAGGTGCTTAATAAACACAGGCTGACACGAGATTAAAACAGAAGCCCAAGAGGGTGAAACTCCCTATTCCATTTCTCAGATGGGACTATTGAGGCACAGGGGCTGGAAAAGATGCTTAGAAAGATGGAGACCCCAGATGTGGGAGGAGCCAGGTGAAGGTCTCTCAGCCTCAGAGAATAGGAGTCCGCTTGTCCCCCCGCCTTCCACTTTATAGCTCCTGGCAGCATATATCAAACTGGCAGCCACCGGGATCAAATGGGTTTGCTATGGTCAAAGCATGACAAAATCCATCTGTGCCTTGCCTGTGTCTCCTGCCGTGTCGTTCCCTCCCTGCTCCCCTGCCTTTAGAAGCGTAACTCCCTGCTCTTGTTCACATGGTTTTCTCTGCCTGAGCTGATCATCTCACCCTTTTTTGCCTGCCTAACTCTTCATCATCAGAACTCAGCTGTGAGTAGGCCATCTCAACAGTCACCAATTCTTCTCCTTACATCGACAGCCGTGTGTGTGACACTGCGGCTCCCCCAGCAAGAGGTGAGTCTATTGCTTCTCCCCTTGAATCCAAGTTGGCCGCACGACTTTCTCTGGTCAAAGAGACAAAGGCACAAACGATCCAAGTGGCGACTTGCAAAGTGGTTGTGTACCAGGGCTTGCTCCCTCCGGCTTCTCTCGAGAACCCCGAAACTGCCTTGTGATGAATCTGGGCTAACCTGCTGGGTGATGGGAGAAGCATGGCCCGTTTGCCTATGTCACCCCAGAAAAGGCCTGCTGCTAACCACCAGACATGTCAGAGATCACCCAGCTCCCAGCAAAACTGCCAGCTGACCACAGACACAGGACAGAGCCCGGTGGAGATCCCCCAAGACAAGCAGAACTGCCTGACAAAGCTCAGCCTGTAATACTAGCCCATGTAACTGTGAACCACAAAATTGTTTTAAGCCACAAAGTTTTGGGCATGTTTGTTATGCAGCAAAGCTTACTTAAAGAACAACACAGATGGGAAGCCTCCCTCCCCCCAAGGTGGGCTGGGTGTCCCTGCTCTGTGCCTCCTTCCACACAACACTGTAATCATCCCTTTTGTTATTTCACACCTCACTCACCATCTGCTCCCCAAGGGTCCAAGCTTCTTAAAGCTAAAGGGCCAGCCTCCCTTGCTGCCTCACCTAGCTCAGAGCAGCTGCTCAATGGACGGCATCGAACTGCAGCGCAAATGGATACTGAAAATCTCCCTGAGGTGGGAATGTACCGTATTTCCATCACTGCTCCCCTGCTTGTCAGAATCTCTGTGGCCCTGATTGCTGATTAGAGAGTGAGTAGGTATTGATTGACTCCACCTGCATGGTTTGGGGAGCATATTCCTTAAACAAGCTCTACGCCCCTCCGTGTGCTCATGGCAGCCTTGATTATGATGCAGCCTCTCTCCATTACCCTCATTCGTGACACAGCTCTGGAGCGCAGAGCCCAGGCCTTCGGTGGAATGATGACAGGACCCTTTTGACTTGTAATTCCACACCATTCAGGCCAACTGAGACCTGACACAGCTGGTGCCCAGTGGCAGGAAGGGACATGAGAGGATGCCAGGCTGGGGGTGGGAGAGGGAAGGACCCTCTTGATTGTCTGACTCATCAGAGAAGGATGAGAAAAGGCTTAGGTGCCCAATGTCCCTCCTGACCAGGACAGTCAGTGCCTGAATGATGGCAATGTATACCGTTCTGGAGAGGGCCAGGCACGACGACTCCTGTCACCACTCCGGGGATACCTTTATACTTGATTCAAATGCCAGACTCCTCTCTGCAGTGAGATGATAGAATGTTGTTCCCATATGGCCAGGTTAGTGGTTGGGAAGGTCCAATTCCATTCTGTGACCTTAGGTGGGAGGTTGGTACTTCTGCACCTCAGTCTTCTCCTCTGTCAAATGGGAGCACAGATTCCTCACCTGACTCCTTCACTCGGTTATTGGAAGAAGTAATGGGAGAAGTTTATGAGAGGATATGTTGAATAAAACATTCTCTGTGCTAAGGTTATAGTTAGAATTAATACTCATCAACCTGGTGGCAGATGCTTAGAAAACTGAAACCAAGCCACTCAATGAGAAAGGCTAAAACCCCCTCCCTTTTGTTAACACCCAGCACTCTAATACAGCCCAGGGTCAGGCTCAGCCTCAAACCTGCCCCCTGGTTCCACCTCTGACACTCTAGTTACTTGTTCAGTAACCTTGCAGAAGTCACCTAACTTCTCAAGGTCTCCTCCTCATAGGGACGGTTAAGAATCTATACATATAAAAGCCTAAGTGGCCGAATGACTGAACGACCAAATGATCAGTCAACTGTTAGCTATGACGCGCACTGACCACCAGGGGCAGATGCTCAATGCAGGAGCTTCCCCCTGGTGGTCAGTGCGCTCCCACAGCAGGAGCGCTGCTCAGCCAGAAGCTGGGCTCAAGGCTAGTGAGTGCAGCTGCAGCAGCACGAGATGCTGCAGGGTCAGGATGAGTGAGAGCAGGCCCTGGCTCGGGCTCCTCTCCAGCCACCTGTGGCTTTGCACACTGCTACATCCCCCGAGGGGTCCCAGACTGTGAGAGGGCGCAGGCCAGGCTGAGGGACCCCACCAGTGCACAGATCCACGCACGAGGCCTCTAGTAATGTCATAAGGATTACTGGAGTGCGAGTGCCAGGAAGGCAGGGACTGACTGTCCTATTCACCCCTGGGTCCCAGTGCCTACAAAAGTGCCTGGTACAGTGTAACCACTTAATCTAAAATGACAGAATGATTGATACTTATTAAGCAGTACAATGTGCAAGGCTCAGTGCCCAGCCATTTGCACATATTATCTCCTCTCATCCTCCAGCATCCTCGTGGCTGATGGGTAATAAGTCCACATGTACACAGTGTTGAAATAATGTGTCAGCATAAGGCCTGGCACCAGTATTTGCTCAATAAGGTCTGTGACAGTGCACGCTGCTCCTGCCACCACCCCTTCTGTGCTAGACAAATACATTGTTTTGACTCCAGATAATATGGACTCTGAAGCATTAGGGCCTTATTGGTAAATTTCTGCAGGATAGGATGTATCCGGTGACCTCTCCACAGGGCACTACATTTACAGCCCAGAACACCATCAAGGCATGGAGCTAGGAAGTCTCACACCTCCGACTGTCACTCCTCCCCTACCTTCACCCCACCTTTTGGCTCCACTTCCAAAACCACAGGAACTAAACGTAGATGGAGTCAACTCAGCGAGAGTGTCTGGGGGGCCTTCCTTGCACCAGGCCCTTGGCTCGGAGCTCTCAGGCATTGTTTCCCTGAGCCTCCACTCCTCATTTAGAATCACGAAAACAAACTCAGAGCGCATGGCTGTTGCTCCAGATTGCACAGTCGGTCAGGAACTGGGCGGGCACAAATCCCGTCTCTTGACCTCCAGGACAGACCCTGGTACAGTCCTTCTGGCTTCAACACCGACCTGCTGTGTCACCCTCTCCCAACCTCACTCTTCTCGCCTTTAAAGTGGGAGCAGTCATGCCATCCTCAGAGGCTGTTTAAAGGATTTGCTGGAGAATGATGTGAGACAGGTGCCTGGACTGCATTCTCGATCTTAATGGAAACTGTCATGCTATCGCATGGAGAACGGTGCCTTCCGCTCCACAGTTTACAGGGGCATCTCAGCCACGGTGTCAGTTCTGTCCCATGACAATGACAGATGGGAGCTGGGAGGTAGGGGCCCACTTAAGTGGTATCCCGTGCACTCATCCCACGAACCTCTGCTGTAGGCCCTTTACCTTTTCTGAGTATTTCTCTTTAATGACGTGGTGATTTAATGCCTACCATCACCACTGTGGTTCCCGTCCACAGCCTGATGTGAAATACACTACAAAGAAGCCCGTTGCCAGAATGCCCTTGTGGTGGGCAGGCGTGGACAGGAGGAACCAACCAGTTGCTGGCACTGGGGGTGAGGACAAAGTTAGATATGTCACCTCTAGAGAATATGCAAGGGAGTCAGGTGAGAGGGGTCACAGGTACACAGGAAGTCTGTTTGCCCAAAATAAAAATACCTTCAGAGGGGCCCAGCCAGGGGAGCGTGCGCTTGTATGTCTGTGCTTCCAAAGCACAGGTGAGCTCAGATACATGAACCTCCTCATGAACTAGTGCATGCGTGTAATGCCAGGGAAACACCGTTGCCACACAAACATGCAGCCACTGTCTCATAGGAATATAGACAAATGTTATAGAATACATGGTTTTGCATGCAGACTCATATGTCCATTCTGTAAAACTGTTCCCTTCCTTACACAGGCATCATAAGTATTTGCATACATACACACCCATGCATTCCTTGACATACGTAAATGGTTACTATATGTACATACACACAAACATACATGGACACTTTGACGACGCAGCAGCCCTCAGACATGCACACAGTCAGTGTGTTCACCTAGTTCAGCCCATTTGCACACTGCCAGGCATGCTCCATCCTGCATGTTCAAGCTCACATGCATGTATGTGCACTGGTGTCTTCACACATAGGTGGCTGCACTCCTGAGCAGAAATCCACATGGGCTCAGACATGCCCATGCCCACAGATTCAGGTACATTTAGTCTAAGGACATACCTAAGCTCCCATATATGTCCTCACATACACAGGCCACAATTGACCCAGGAAATATCCCTCCGTGCCCCAGGAACGTCTGTCCTGGAGGAATCTGTCCTCCCAGAGGCCTGGGTTTAGACTCAAGGAGGAAGACCTAATCCTCTCCCACAGTCTCTGCTATCTCTGCTTCTGAGCTATGACTGACAGGCCATCGTGGAGCAGGGGCGAGCAGAAGTCTCTGTTCCAGGACTGTCCATCCACTTAATCCTTCCTGACTGTGTTGGGGGCCGGGGGGAGTTCCACCCATCTGCTATGTCATCCTCTTGCCTGATGTCCTTGAAAGAGACAGACTGACACAGGCTGAAAGAGGCCCACCGACGCCGGCCCCAGGCCATCCTGGTGACCTTGCCATGGGGCTCCCACTACCCAGTGCTTTGCCGGAAGCCTGATAGGAAAGCCTAAGCCGGTGCCCTGGGCATGGAGCAGCCAAATCCCTGAAGCAGAAATAATGCATTAAACTCCTCACTCTCCTCTTACAGCCACACACTATGCTCAGCACCGCCACACACTGCAATGCCTGTCATCATCAGAACATTCTCCAGGGAGCTGTACGCTGGCCCATTCTCCAGAGAAAGAAACAGGGACACCCAGAGGGGAAGCCCCACGCCTGAGGGGCTTCTGTGGTTACTAAGGGGCAGGCGTGGAGAGCTGAAGGCAGGTCGGCTTGCCCCAAAGCACTTCCTAACCTCAGGTGACTCTGGAAGGAAGCTGGCCAGCCAGGTGTCACTGCCTGGTTTCTGGAATGTTCCTCATTTCAAAAGCATTTTTATGTGTTTCAGTCCAGAGATGACTACCCAGGGCAGAGGCATCTTCCCAGCCTGATCCAAAAGCAGGGGACTGGAGAAGGAGATAAGGAAGGAGAGAATGTCTAGGTGAAAAAAGGAGGGAATGAGTAAAGGAGGAGAATGAAATAACAGTGGGAAGATGGAGAAGATAAAGAAGGAGATAGTTTTAAGATGCAGTAGAGCTCACCTTCCTTTTCACTGAATAACATGCTCTGATCCCCTTCTCTGTGCTGCGCCTGGGAAGAGATGCTGACGGTGCTAAGGGGACAGGGCAGGGCTCCCATCAGGGAACTCCTAGACTCACGGGACTGATGTCTGTTTCATAGAGCACGTTAAATCTTGACCAGGTGCTTTTAAAGTGTTTGCACAATTAATTTCCAAATCAATGAGGAAAGACAGATGCAAAAATGACCTCCCACTTCCCCTGCCCCTGCTGCCAATAATGAGCATTAATGATCCAGCGAGCCTGTGGCACACATTTCCTCACATAATTCTCACCACTACCTTTCAAGACAGTTATCGTATCCTGTTATTTATTCATATACAGGTGTGTGCATGTATACATATGCACACACATACATACCTTCCTATTTGGCTCAGAGACATGAAGACACTAAGTGAAAATCACACAGGATTCCAGCAGCAGGGGCAGCATTCTGACCCAACTTAGGTCCCTGCCCTAAGGCATTCTTCTTACTGCCCCTCCTGCAGCTGCACCTCCTTCCTGTGGTGGCCCATTTCCCACAACAATGGTGATTTAGCACAGGATCCATAGCACAGCTGGAGGAGATAATCCAGAGATAGCAGGAAGGAGGTTGGGAGAGGCTTGGCCAAGGTCACTGTACAATAAACGTCTGGACTGAGACGAGGACCTGCCCTTGGGACCCCAAGCCTGACACTCTTTTGAGGGTGCTTTTCGGCCGGTTCTGGGTTTTCAAGAAGTCACTGACCTAGAAAGCAGGAGAGCAAGGCCATGCCTCAGAGCTCTCCTCGCCTAAGCTAAGAGGGCGAACTGCTGTCAGGAAGACAAGCCTTCCATCCCTGGGACCTCAGCGTCAGAGCCTTTATTTTATAGATGAGCCCACGGAAGCCTGGAGAGAGGAAGGGATTTACCTAAGAAAAAAACAGAGCAGCAGCCTTTTCAAACAAAATCCGGGCTCCTCTCCCAGGGACTCTTCCTCTGAAAACACCCAAAGCCACCGAGTATCACGGATAAAAAGACGAGGCGAGACAGGCAGACCCATGGCTCCGGAGGGGCCATCAGCAGCTCTGAGATCTTGGACTGGGGCAGTGTCATGGGTGTGTGACTCTCGAAGTCACACAGGGACTCACATTTAGAAGGTCCTCGTGCTTACTTTAAGGCTCTGAAAATCTTAATATTTTTAACAAGAGGCCTCACATGTTCATTTTGCACTGGGCCCGGCCAGTTTTGTAGCCGGTGCTGTGTTTGACGCTTCCCCTTTCTGAGCCTTCGTTCCCCCAAACTGAATGGGGTTCCTAATGGTGCTAACTCAGCACGGTGTGCAGCTGACCCTGCTGTGCTTTGCCCCCATCCTCCGTGGCACTCACCTTTCCATACAGGTCAACAGAGCGTCCTCCTGTGGATACCGGCACTCTGCCAGGCCCTCCTAACCCTCATTCAGGGCAGGCCAGAAAGAGCAGGGCGTTTCCCCCATCGTTCAGCCTAGAGTAACCCTCAGCCAATGCCAGATGGGAGGTGAGGTGTAGGCTCCCTTCCCTGTCCCATCTCACTTGTCCTACTGGTGTTTCCTGGGACCACCTCCCAAATCAATTACTTGCACGCATCTCCTCACCGCTGGGTCTGCTTCTGCAGAACCCAATTTCGGACAGAGATGCTACGAGCTCCATTGAGATAATGCATGCAAAGTGCCCAGTACAGCATCAGGCACAGAGGCGAGCCCTCAGTAAGTGGTAGGCTCATCCAAAAAAAAAAAAAAAAAAAGTCACTTTCCGAGAAGACAGGAGGAAGACAACAGAACGCTTCTAATTGATTTCTAAATTTACCTTCCTAATGAAATCATCCCTGGCAGACGCTGCTCATGACCATCAGAAATGATTTTCAGGGCCCCACTTCCCACCAGAGGCAGGTGCCAGTCATTCTGGCTCCCGAAACCCAGTCCAAGTGAAAAGCTCATGTGATCATCCTTCACAGCCTTCCCGGCCTCAGCAGCAAAAGGACGCACGAACCGGCCCTGCATCTCAGAGGCAGGCGAGCGGACATCTCATCTACCCCTTGGTCTCACAGATGCCAAAACTGAGGCACAGAAATATGCCCAGAGAAACTAACGTGTACAGAAGAATCAATCTGGTGGCGCACCACTTAGTCTCCAAATGGATGACTTACCAATTTACTCTTTTTAATTGTCATGCACGCACATACATACTAGAAAGTAAGCTCCCAAGATGCAAGACATTTGCCTATTTTATTCAATGCGGTATCCCCCAGGAGCCTAGCACAGTGCCTGGCACAGAGTGTTCATTAATATTTATTAGGCGAACAAACGCTCACTTCATGAAGCTCTTCCTCGCCTACCTCCAGGAGAACAACTAACCCAAAGAGTCTCGGAGCCCCACCCCCATCATGATCAGAACAGCATGGTCAAGAAGGGGGGCTCTGGAGCCAGGCCACCAACGTAGAACTCAGCTCTCCCAACGAGTTCCTGTGGTCCCTAGGAGACCCTCAGTCTCCCCATCTTTAAACCAGGGCAGCTGCCAGTCTGTATCAAAGGAGGTACAGTATGTAAAACAGCAACCCCTGGATAAGCACTCCTCCAGATGAGCCATGATTAATGGAAAAAGAAAAGCCCTCTGCCCCTGAGGCTTCTCCCTTGCTGCTAATACATTAGGGGAGAGTTCCCAACGTGGGAGCGAATGCGCTAATGCTGGTGCGGGCGTGATTGCACGCAGTCCGTGTTCATCAAACTAATGAGCAGAGACTCTCCACGGGAGAAAGTCACATCCTCTCCTGCCTCTTCCAGCCCTTGTGCTGACCTCAGGAGGAAGTGTCGCTGAGATGCTGCACCGCCTAAGGACCCCGAGGGGGCAGGCCCCAGGCTCCCAGCCCCTGGCGGCTCACGCCAGCTGGCTAGAAGGGATAGCACTATTTGCTTTCATTGTATTTATTTTTACCGTGGCCTTCTAATTTTAGTAAGTGAAGCTGCTTTCCTATTTATCATTATGATGCTAAAGCTCCCATTTACAATACGTACATGGATTTAGAAAGAAGAAAAATAGGAAGTAAAAAAGAGAACACAGATGTCTGTCTGCAGAATATCCAATAATCAGAAGGCATCCTGTGATGACTGAGGTTCAGAATTCTGACCCCGTCTTGGCTTACGGAGCCCCTTAGGTCAGGGGCAGGGGGTCCACAGCCCCTACCAGCCCTGCCATTGACTTACCCTTTGACTTTAACAAGCCTGTCTTCCTCCCTGGGCCTCCGTCCTTCAATTTTTTAAAATGAAGGGATCAGAAGCCCAAGGCCTTTGAACATTTTTTAAATGCGTTGAGTCCTTTCAAGATTCCAGTAAGAACCACAACACACCACTGGAGAATGCATCAAGGCCCTGTGATCACCCTGCCTGTCTCCTTGACCTCTCACTCCCATACGGCAGCTTGCAAACTCCAGAGACTTGTTGGAACCCTTTCGTTGGTTAATACGGATTTGCTTTTTATGTCACTTCTCTCTCCCTGCCTAACTCCTGACTCAGGAAACAAAGCCAGCACTTACTAATCCGTGTTTAGAACCTCACCCATTACAGCACCTGGCGCTCACGCACACATATAGCATCGTGTCCCTTTCAATCCTCTGCCCGCCCCCTTGTCAGCACGGATGTCCCCTGTGTGGTGTGTGACAGAAAAAGCCTTGGGGAGGGCACCTGTGTGGTTACATCAGGCGCTCAGGACAGTGGACACCTGGGCTTTGGTTCTGACGTGGCTGCTGTGTTCAGATTATCGCTTATTTACTGAGCTGCAGCTCCAAGGCAACCTGAGATAACAGGATGCTCGAGAGACAGGGAGGAATCAGACCAGGTCTCCCTCTGCCTCAGGGAGGCCTCAGATTTGGGGGAGGGGGCGGGGGGGACACGACTCTCAGCTCATCAAATGCACCGGAATGCTGCTTGAGACGTGCAGCTCGGAAGCACGCACGGGACAGAGCCAAGCACCGAGGACACAGTGACTTAACTCTGCCTAAAGGGGCCACCACGGGAAGTTGTCGGGACAGATGATGTCTGCGAGCAGTCATGAAGGGAGGACAGATGTCTGCCAGATGAAGGCGGGGAAAGATTTCTGGGCACAAAAATGCAAAATCCCGTGTTGAAGATACACAAGTCCTGGGGTGCCCCTGGCTCACACAGCTGAGCCACTGCCTCCTGGGTGACCTTGCCTAATTGCCACACATGAGCATCAGTGCTGCTCAGTCCCAGCAGGCACTGGACACTGGGGAGGGACTTGCGTGTGGACATGTAACCCACCTGTGAACAAAAGGGGCCCGGGCCCTAGCCGGTTTGGCTCAGTGGATAGAGCATCAGCTTGAGGACTGAAGGGTTAGTCCCAGGTTCGATCCTGGTCAAGGGCACAAGCCTGGATTGTGGGCTTGATCCCCAGTAGGGGATGTGCAGGAGGCAGCCAATTAATGATTCTCTCTCATCACTGATGTTTCTATCTCTCTTTCCCTCTCCCCTCCTCTCTGAAATCAATAAAAGTATATCTAAAAAAAGGGGGGGGGGGCGGGGCTCGGGATACAGTGGTGCGTGAGCAGTGAGGGCCAGAACCTGCGTTGCCAGAACTTGTAAAGGTCTGTATGGAGAGCCTGACAGCCAGACCCATGAGACCTACCTCCATCTTCTAAACTCCCTCTCAACATCTTTTCTCCTTTGTGATTTCATACTTCTGTCCTAGCTTCCAAAGTTCTCCTCCCACCACTCCCTTCCTGCAAATCCCCTCCTTTTCAGGACAACACACACACTGAGCATCACTTCCCTAGCAGCAGGCAGAGGCTTTT
The DNA here is from genome assembly GCF_014108235.1 of Myotis myotis. Lineage (NCBI taxonomy): Eukaryota > Metazoa > Chordata > Mammalia > Chiroptera > Vespertilionidae > Myotis > Myotis myotis. Next base: position 10,925,279 of record NW_023416316.1, read on the forward strand.
AGCAGGTTTTAATGCACCGCTAGACAACGCCTGAAGATCCAAGCACACCTCCCTGAAAAGGAGAGAATCCCTAGTCACTGGGGCCTTGGATTTTATTGGTTTCATAAAACACTGCTAACAATTGTCTGTTTCACTCACTGGGAGAGGCACACAGTCAGTCTACCCACCCGCACCCTAAATGTGTAAGTGGGGTGATACACGGATGGACACACAGTGTCCTAGGAGCACCAGGTCTGCACTGGCCGTGACCATAAAGGGTTCAGATGATGTGTCAGCAGCCAAACCAAAGGTCGCTTCCATGTCCCAAAACCTCATTGGGACCTGCATTTTCTAGACGCATCTCTATTTGCCCTAATCTGAGTAGGGTTATTTAATGACACATTCTCTCAGATCTTTTCTCTACTGGGCTCCAAAACCTGCCATTCCTGTGTCTTACCCTGTAACCTTTTTTCAGGTGATGATTCCCATTCCTAGTGATTAAAAACGTACTCAAGACTGTTTCCGGAGGCCACCTGTGTCAGCAACGAAAACTCTTGGGAAGTGTTCCCTGAAGGAAAGAACTCGAAATGATCTGAAGTTGAGATATGGTAACAACAGGTGGACCAGAATGCTCTCCTTGTTCGGACGGCCTCTGACTGACAGCTTCACCACCCTCCCTGCCCCCCGGGATCTATGCTCCTGTCCCCACGGAATGGCTGGACTCCGGCTCCCTAAAATCCGAACACTGCTGGGCCCCCTACTTTCAGGTGTCCTTGTGGGTGCCATGGAGAGAATAAACCACCAGCCAGACACACAGCTGGTAGAAACCTGGTACAAAGCGGACTCAGGCCTGGAGATCCTGTCCTGGGCCAGAGGCTGGCACAGAGTCCCTGAGGGTGGAGCGGAGCTGAGTGGGGGTCAGCAGGAGGCACCCTTTGGATACCAGGGGCCCCAGGAGCACAAAAGGAGAGCCCCCTGGCTCTGTCAATTTTCTCTTCTCAACTCCCTTTAGTTACTTCTTTTTCTCTCTCTTCCTTCCCCTTTTCATTTCCCTCCTGTATCTGTCCCCCATTCCTCCCTACATACACAGATTCTCTTCTTCCTCAGAATGCTGAAATGAGACAAATTTAGAGCCTTTTGTGCTATCGAGATAGCCTTGACCCTCTAGAGGAGATACTGGCCCCGCGTTCCCGTGGAGAAACTGAGGTGCCAAGAGTGCTGAGACTCCAGCCCTGGGTCACATAGCAAGTTCATAGGAGAAACAAGATTCTAACTCACATCTCCTGACGACGGGCTCACTTACTCCCCGCACTACCAGGAGGGGGGCTCCAGGTCTGTTGGGGGAGGCACTGAAAGCAGCCTTGTGAGCTCCCCATTCTCCATCCACTGCCTCATGAGCCCCGCGGCAGGGACCTGCTTCTCAGCCGCCCTGGCTTGGGAAAACTGATGTCGGGATTCCCCAGAGCTGGGCCCTGGGGAGAGAAGCAGCACACGCCGGCCCCAGCCCTGGCAGGCCCCCTGACACGCCGAGAAGGCAGGCCAAGAGCCAGCCCTTATCTATCCACTCCAGACCTGGGCTGTGAGCCAGGGCAGAGAGCTGGCAGGACTGAGTGTGGCTATGGTGGTCAAACCCCTGGTCAGAGGTGCTGGGCGCTCAGCAAGATGCCAGGTATAAAAGTGGCCGAGAATATCTCCCCTTTTCTTTGGGGCCCTGTTGGAGCCACAGGAGAATGTCAAGGGGTTATGATACTCATTGGCGAGGCAGCGTTGGCACAGAAGTAAGGGTGTGGTCTCTCTCTGGGGCCACCCTGACTGGGTTCAAATCCCACCTCTGCTACTCCCTGGTTTGTATGCCTTTGAAAAGTCGCTCATAATCTCGAGGCCTCAGTTTTCTCATTTGTAAAATGGGGATACTAATAATGCCTCCATCTCTGAATTTTGTGAGGATCAGACACATTTGGAGCGTTTTGTGCTGTTGAAATCGTCTTGAAGTCCTAGGTGAGATTTCAGAACCTCGGGAAGACTCCCTATGTCTCTTATTAGATGCAGCACGCTTTGCAATGTGCCTGGAAGGAGAATGCATATTTTATAAATGTTAGTTATTATCATTGTGCATCTGAACAACACAGCAATAGCAGTCTTACAGGTGAGTGACTCCAAACTCCCAGGTCTCCACTCCAGGCTTGGTCTACCTTAGACATTCCTTCTCCCTGGCTGGCGGGGAAGGCGCCTGGGAGAGTCACCAGACTCGGAAGAGCCTGTGGGACAAGGAGGGCCAGCAGCCAATGTCTGGGCTACTTCAGCCTCCTGCTCTCTGCGGAATGAGTCACCCTTTTCAGTTTACCCAGCTTGGGGCTCTCTCAGTCAGGTTCCAGGTGTGAAGGAAGCCGCACGGCCTCTGGACATGATGCTGGTGGGGGAGAGGGAGGCTCTAGAACAGTGGTTCTCAACCTTCTGGCCCTTTAAATACAGTTCCTCATGTTGTGACCCAACCATAAAATTATTTTCATTGCTACTTCATAACTGTAATGTTGCTACTGGTATGAATCGTAATGTAAATACAGTGGGGCCTTGACTTACTGAGTGTCCCGACTAAGGAGTTTTTCGAGATACGAGCCGTCTCTCGGCTGATTTTTTGCTTTTAGTTGCGAGCTAAAATTCGGGTTACGAGCCAGCTTCAGATACCCCACAGCTAGTTGGCGCAGCGAACATCACATGGAACGCCACAACATCAGCCCAGCATCATGTGTCATTGTAATGGTGAAAATTGATTTGACATACGAGTAATTTAAATTACGAGCTCCGTCACGGAACGAATTAAACTCATAAGTCAAGGCCCCACTGTATCTGACATGCAGGATGGTCTTAGGCGACCCCTGTGAAAGGGTCGTTTGACTGCCAAAGGGGTCGCGACCCACAGGTTGAGAACCGCTGCTCTAGAACCAATGCATCCTGTGCCCTCATTCTGTGAAGGAAAACTGAGGCCCCCAGTGAGGAAGGCCCATGTCCGTGCCCCCAGCGGGTACCCACACCGGGTTATCACCTAAGTCCTATGTGTCTCAGCCATGGGCGCTGCCCCTTCCCCAAGGCCTCATTGTCACAAAGCACTTAAGGGAATGAAGGACTCCAGGAGGACCCAGTCTGGCACTAGCTCTGCTGATCCTCTGTGGGGAGGGGACCCCACTCGTCACTATGGGAGGCAAACGAGGCCCATTTGTTTTATTCAGGGCACCACTTAGAAAACTGCTCCTCCCAAGGACTCATGGGAGAAATTCCCTCTCTTCCAAGGGAAGAGCCATTTGCTCCAAGAGAACCATTTATTCTGATAAGATCCAAGTAGCGACGCAGGGTCGTGCGACCGTCTAGACATACGTGTTTGTTAAGTGTGGGGCGAGGCCCCGTCACGGGTGCTCTATGCAGATGTAGAGTCGCACCTTCCCTGGGAAAGTCTAACCTCCATCAGCTTCCACCCGTGGGTTAGTCCAATGCCTTCTCTCGGCAGGCATTTAGTACAGCGTGAAAACAACAAAAAACCTGGATTCTACCACTTCATAACTGCTCGGCCTCAGACAAGTTACTTCACTGCGCTGTACAACAGGAATGCCGAACCTGGCCCGCTCTCGTGCGGAATGCTACCACGAGTGAACAAGGGGTCTGGATTCACTCTCTGTCAGCGGCCGCCGTTCACACATCAAGAAACTGAAATCAGCAGATCGGGACATGGAGACAGTGATGCCCAAGGCCCACGAGACCAGCTGTGGGAGAGAGACCCAGCTGCCCAACTCCCAGCCCCATCACTTCTGGACGACACGGTGTGGCTGGGCTAGGAACACTTCCTCGATGCACGGGCAGCTGATTCAAACATCGGCGTTGTTTTATTCAGGCCTGGACGATGCTCCCCTGCGGGGGTCCACTGTGCACTGTAGGACACTGAGCAGCATCCCTGGCATCTACCTACTAGTCAGTGATGGCGAACCTATGGCACATGTGTCAGAGGTGACACGCGAGCTCATTTCTTTGGTTGATTTTTCTTTGTTAAATGGCATTTAACTATATAAAATAAATATCAAAAATATGTCTTTGTTTTTACTATGGTTGCAAATATCAAAAAAATTCTATATGTGACACGGCACCAGAGTTAAGTTAGGGTTTTTCAAAATGCTAACCTGCCGAGCTCAAAAGGTTCACCATCACTGTACTAGATACTAGTAGCATCTACCCATCCACCCATCGTGACAACCCAAAACCTCCCCAAACACGGCCAAATGTCCCCTACCCTACGGAGGCACAACTGCTTCCCAGTGAGAATTATTTCTTTAGGGGAAAAATAATAAACAGAAATTGTTAATCTCATAATACAGAACTAATCCCATATCCTTGAACAGACCTCTTACCACACATTCCTGCACATTCTGTTCCTCCATCTGGAATCTTTCCCCCTGCCCCATTCCCACCTCACCACCTGGCAAACCTCTACTGGTCTTCAACTCAGGGGTCACTTCCTCTGCAAAACCGCCCAGGGTCCCCTAAAACTGGGGTGGCAGAGAGACACTTCCCTTGTTTGAAAGCAAGCTGTGGTCCTCTCTCTCTATCACACTGTGGTTAGTTCTCTGTGCCCTTGAACTAAACGTGCATTCAGAATAAGGGTCTCTGCCTTATTCTGAGTTAAACTCCTAGCTCCTAACACCATGGCCTAGGATTGCATAAGTAGATGCATGAGCAGCATGCTAACACTTAATCATCACGCCTCCCATCTCAGCCGTTCCTCACACAGATATGTCGATGCCCGCGTCACAGGCCATTATTGCCATGTGTTTCTGGAGGGTAATTAACTCCCAGAGAGTAGCGATAACTCAGCCAGTGTCACGCAGCCCACAGATGCATCTCTGGACTTGGGAACGCCACTGGGAGGCCCCCACTCGGCCAGTCTGACCTTCTGTCCTCCACCTCTGCTGCCTTGTGTCCTGCAGAAGCCCCCTGCAGAGCCCTCTGCCTCCGGTCCTGGGTCCTGAGAGCACCCGCCCCTGCCTCTCGCCAGAGCCCAGCACTGCTGGCTCAGGGCAGCAGAGCGGCAGTGGGTGGGTGTGAGTGATGATGTATGTGCCCGCCTCTAGCACAGGCACATGTGGGCTCCGGCCATGCAGCCAGCTTCTCCCCGCAGCAGCAGGGACTAAACAAAGGAGTGTGGGCATTTTCAACACACTTTCCTGTCTCCGGGGGTGTTATTACACTCCTTCCACCTACCCGGTAATGGGGACCTCCGGGGCTGGAATGGAAACAATGATTTTTTTCCCATTCTTCTAGAGTCAAGGCCAGAATTGAATAAAGGTAGAAAAAATACTAAGGTATTCCAATTCCCCCTCTCTGCAGATTGTTTTTTAATGTAGTTTTAGCCATGATGTTAGATTGACAGTCCTGAGGGCTGAAGTTGATCCATTCCCATAACAGGTCTAGTGCAGACGTGGAGTGAGCCATGTTTATGTGTGTGCGTGCTCACACACACGCCCTGAAGAAAGCAATTTATTTTACCAAAACAAAAGTCGTCTGCATTAAACTGCAGGGTCACAGTCTGTCTGCCCCACCTCTGGCCCCTGACGCCACATCCTCAAATGTAACCTGACATTCCAGGCAAGGGGTGGGCAAACTTTTTGACTCGAGGGCCACAATGGGTTCTTAAACTGGACCGGAGGGCCGGAACAAAAGCATGGATGGAGTGTTTGTATGAACTAATATAAATTCAAAGTAAACATCATTACATAAAAGGGTACGGTCTTTTTTTGGTTTTTAGTTTTATTCATTTCAAACGGGCCGGATCCTGCCCGTAGTTTGCCCACGGCTGTTCCAGGCAGTCATTTCTCTGGCAGACCCCACCGCCATTGGACCCTACGTGTTTCTGCTCGGTGTCTGGGATCGATCTCGGCTTAGCTCTTCCCAGACAGAATCTCTTTGGTGGGCATGGCCCTCCACTTCCAAGCTGTTTTATGACTTTTTCAACCTTGGGACCCCCCCACCCCCAAACGTCACCATCCCCCACCCGGCCGGAAAGCATCTCACCCCCTTTCCTCCTAAATCACCAGCATTGGATTCATCAAAGAGGCTGAGAGGGCGGGGGAGGATGCAGCGACCATAGAGAAACCTTCAGCCTTCGAAGTCAGGCTCTCAGTGAGAACTACTTCTAGGACTGACTCATCCCCATATTAGTTATTTCCCTCGTAAGGAAGCATGTGGCAGGTGCTCTGTGCTTCTTACTTCACGCGCATTTTTACTTTCTGTCCCCGGTGTAGGCGGTGGATATTACGGCACACACTCTGGACATGAGGAAATAACGACTCAGAGTTAAACTGAATAGACTCTACTTATAATTAAATCGATTCATGCAATCAATCAACAAACTGCCTGTCAGCTGATCCCCACGCTCGACTCGGGAGACACAAAGAGAAACTAGACAGACGTGGCCGTGTGCCGGCCTAACTGGGGAGAGACATGCACCAATCAGCCCATATAGTGCCCAGAGCCAAGCAGGAAGGACCTGATGGGGAGCAGGATGCCGCTATGGGAGCCAAGAGGAAGGACGGGCCCCAGCGGGGTCGTGCAGGCCTCCAGGACGACGTGGCATCTGCAGTGACAGCTACAGGGCAAGTAGGGTTTTCAAGGGGAAGAGGAAGAACAAATGTGCTCCGCCCAGAGGGAGCATACGTGAACATCCAGGAAGAAACACTGAATATGGATCCTTCCAAAAACTGGGGGGAAAAGTCAGCATGGCTGGTCTGAGGGCTTGAGGAAGCAGGGACAGGCCACAGCAAGCGATGAGGCTAGAGAGGTGGGCTGGGCTGGATCGTGCCGGGCCTCGCACGCCATGCTCAGGATTTGGAGTTTTTCCTGACATCCAAGGGGAAGCACTGCAGCAATGTAAGCAGCTTAAGAAGAAACAGGCACGTACAGGCTGGCTCTCTGCTACTCTTCCTCCAAAAGGAAGAGACGGGCCCTGGAGGCCGCTGGAGGGCAAGGGGGGGGGGGGGGGGACGGGACTTACGATAGAAGGCAGGACTCGGCCTGGGTGACCCTATGGCTGGAGAGGCAGGAATGGAGTGGGCCTCCAAGAAACAAGGCGTCTAAGAGACTCCATGCTGCGCTTCGGGAGCATTAAACTCGGGAAGACAGGAGTTAGATGCTGCGGAGCAGCCGGCTGGCCAGACTGTGGCATCATCCATGTAGCTTATTTAATAATAAAGCAGGCAGACAAGAGACGCCATCCAATGTGGAGATGCTTGGCCCTGGTCCCCGTGGGAGAGGCCGATGACAGGCCAGACTCCTGCAGGTCCAGACAGCACCAGACCATCCCAGATGAGCCACATGAGGATGTCGCAGCCCAAACCAGACACAGACAGCCAGTCCCTGCCCCCATCTCCTCCGCCGCCATGGGCTCTGCAGGCCCCCTCGCTGATGGTCATGAGAGCAGCCAGCTCAGGCAAACCTGAGTCTCAGCTGGGCCCACCCAGACTGACCATGTGACTGAGGAGCAGGGTACATGGGCCCAGAACCCCCTCTCCTTCCTGCAGCCGGAGTCTCCTGTCCCTGTCTCCCGTTACCACCACCAACTCCTTAAGGATGAAGAGCATCTCATCCATTCCGCTGCTAATTACCTCTGCATGTCCTCATGCCCACTGATAAGAAAGCAATTAGGGGGACATGCAGGGAGTGCGGGGAGGGAATATGTTCCACTGTCAAGATAACGCCACCTTCCCACCACCCCTTCCCTGACAGATGACTGAGCAGGGCTGGGGGATTTTGAAGAGATGGAGAAAGGAAAGGGGGGTGAGAGAAATTGAGTGTGAGAAGGGGGTGGAACAGCACACGTGGGAGCTGCAGCAGCCCTTACCCATCCTCTGACTCAGGAGTTCCATCCTGACAGCCCGCCCTCCGACACCAGGCAGGAGTTAAGTGAATGGAGGCGAATGGATAGAAGAAAATCCGCAGCACGTGCATGATGATAAATGACAAGTGACACTGGAGTCACCTACCATGGGGAGGGAGGGAGGGAGGGACAAGGAGGGCACACCTCTTTCAGAAGAGACAGCCAACTGCCCCCTCAGCACTGCCATGCAGGAAGCAAGACCGGTTTTGGCCTCTCTCCCAATTTTTCCAGAGAAGCTGGAAATCCAGCTGACATGTGAAATTTCTCTCTCTCTTTATTTTTTTTTTTTTTCATTTTGGAAGCCTCTCCACTTCTTTAAAAACAAACTATTTTACGAGCCAAGCAAAACGGTATCTGCATGCCAGATGTGGCCTGTGGGCAGGCGGTGTGCAGTGGCTAAATTTAGTCCAGCGCCAGCTTTACAGACATGGGAACTGAACGTGTGTAGCTACAGGGAGCCTGGTCCAAGGTCGCAGAGCAAGGAGATAGTGGAGCCGGGACTCAAGGTTTTTGCTTCCCAACCTCCCTCCTCTTACAATACTAAAACCTGGAGGCTGATCACAGATCACAGGCATGCAAATAATACGAAGGAGTGCAAATAGAATCATCCAATCGCACAAAGAAAAGTCTGCGGCGAGCAAGGAAGAGGTCGCTTCCAGGGGCGCCTGCGGGGGGCGGAGGAAGGGCTGACGAAAAGCTTCACCCAGAAGGGGCTGAGCCATGTATTGCTTCAGTACCTGTAAGATCACCTTCGAGCATTAGGCGATTGGAGCTCGGGATATAGGCACAATCCCAACCCATCACGCAACTAGAAAACTAGAATATAGGGTGAGAAAGTGCTGCAAATGCCAAGAACGGGGATCGTCAGGAAACTGGGCTGATCCAAAGAGCAGCAGTGCAGAATCCATGTGCAGCGATGGTGGCAAGCAGGTCCTCCAGGACAAGATGGCACGTGAGATAAAGTATGAGGGGTGAGCATTCTACCAGTGCATAGTTCGGGGCGGGGGCTATAAGACAGATCCTCAACGATATTAAGGACCTTATGGATTCCAGACAGCAGGAACAGACGAGCCACGGGCCAGATGTGGAAATGCACGGGAGTGTATGTAATTGGGAAATGCAGGTCATTTTAGCTACAGTGCGGGTTCGAGAAGGGAATCGTGCACGGAGGAAAGTGGAGGCCACATCTGACAAGGCCGAGTGTGCCCAGCAAAGAAGTAGGTACATATTAGGTAGCAAACGGGCAGCTGCTAAAAGTCTGTGAGCAAAGAGCAGAGGTGGTGCCCCCCTCACTGTTGTGTCTGGGTGAGGCTCCTCTGGCAGCATACAGGGAACTGTGGAAGCCCTCAGGAGGTGGCTAGCAGCTCACACATCCTCCCTCAATAAAAATGTGCTGAACGACTACCAAGCTCCAGGCGCTGTGCTTGCAGCTGGGGATGCCATGAGGAACACTGCAGTCATTCAATAGTTATCGCACCCCTAGTGTGTACCACGCACCCTGTGAGAGCAGGGGTTCCGTCAGTCATTTGAGAGCCAAGCACCGAGCTTCCCACACACTCAGTGCTCGGTACCTGTTGGCTCCGTGTAGCGGAGCGGGATGAAAGGGAAAGTTGAAGGACGAGCTGGAGTCATCCCCGCAGGGCTCGGAGGCAGGGATGAGAGAGGAGACGCGTGGTGGATTAAAGACCTCTGGTTCTGAGATCAGGCTTCTGGGTTTGTCTTGAGTCTTTGCAATTGTTAAATAAGCCTGAACAATTCCCGTCCCCAGCCTAGGGGTCAGTTTCCACATCTGCAAAACCGAGGAGCTTGGGCCAGTTCTATGTCCCAAAGGTCATACATGAAACTGAAAGCATGATAAAATGGGGTAGACTGGGATGGAGGAAGGTAGTATGGAATATGCAGAATCTCTGAGGGGGCGCTGGGGGCGGGGGGTTGGTGGGGGGGAATAGTGCCAAGAAGAAGAAGGGGAGGAAAGCTAGATTTGGGAACCTTGGGAGCTACTCAGAGCCATGAAGCCGGATATCTGCCAACATCTGAAATCACCTCTCTACCTTGACCAGCCCCTGGAAAGACCTCAGGCTAAATGGCCACTGCGGCTTCCCGTCACTCGCATTATTATAATTACTGAGTTCACTGGTGTTCTCCAGGCATTCTGTACGGGGTGGAAAACACTTTCCTGATGACTGTTAATTAATCTTGCACCAGCCCTGCGCATGGCAGGGACTGCTAAGCAGCCTCATTTTTATCCCAGGGAAATGGGCACAGAAAGGGCTGAAGGTCACTCGGGCGAGGGCTGGCTCAGGACTGGAACTTGGTGTCTCTGCCCAGGCACTCATCACCTGCCTGGAGGCTGCCCGGCTAGAGGGCACAGAGAGGAGGAGCTAAGCAAGGAACTGCTTCTCCAAGATGCCTAGCTCCAGGGAAGGGGAGGTGGTAAGGAGGGGGAGACAGCAGACTTAGGGAGAAAACAGTAAGAGTGGACGCCCTCTGGAGACTAAAAGGGAATGGAGGGTAAATGGAAGGCTTGGGTGGCATCCGAAGAAGGCTGGACTCTATAGGAAAGGTCTAGATGTTTACTGGAGTCAGAGAAGGGAAGGGGGACCATCTGCTGTAGGAGCAGAGGAAGGTGAGCTCTGGTCACTGAAGGGTCAGGAAAGGGTGACCACAGGAAGGAAGAGCAGAGCAAGGTAACCCTCCACCTCGAGGAGCCAAGAAGGGTGACTTCCAGCTGGAGGGGCAGGGATGGTGGCCTTCTACAGGAGGGCTGGTGAGACTTACAGGACTGACTGCCCTTAAAGAAATGCAGATGAAAAAAATAACAGCAGACATACCAAGCTGCTGTCAGGCTCTCAGCAAGAGGCCGCTGCCCTGCCTTCTTCAGACTAAGCTGTTAATTTGTCCACGCACTGGTTTTCTGGTTCCATTCAAGGTCCCGGTCACTGGTGGGCTAGGATGATTTAAGATTGGGTTTCGAAGGAAGGCAGAGAGAAAGAGAACCATCAAGAAACGGGGAGAAGAAGCCCTGCTGGAAAGTGAAATAAGCCAGTCAGAGAAAGACAGGTATCACGTGATCTCACTCATACGTGGAATCTAATGAACAAAATAACCTGACAAATAAAACAGAACCAGAGGCATGGGAGCATGGAACAGACTGTGGAATCTCAGAGGGAAGGGGGATGGGGGGCGGGAAGAGATCAACCATAGATCTTACATGCATACATGCATAACCCATGGACACAGACAATAGTGTGGTCAGCCTGGGGAGTGGGGTGCGGGATGGAGGGGGTCAGTGGGAGAAAAAAGGGGGACATCTGTAATACTTTCAACAATAAAGATAAATTTAAAAAATAATAAAAGACAAAGCATGGAGGACAGGCGAAAAGAGGGGCTTTATACATTCACTTCCTTCACCAGGATCGCATGGCAAAGGCACCAGCTCTCAAGATTCCATGTAGAGTGGCCTGCTCAGTTGCTGCTGGGGCCATGAATGCAAAGCCCCTGTAGCTCAGTGGGTTGGAGCATCATCCTGATAAACCAAGGCTGCGGGTTCGATCCTAGGTCAGGGCACACACCGGAAGCAACCAATGAAAGCAACCAATGACAAGTGGAACAACAAATCAATGTTTCACTCTCTTTCTCTCTCTTAAATCAATCAATAACTTTAAATAATTAAATAAAATAAATGCATGGCCTGGAAAAGCCAGAAGCTTGTAATGCTGGCGCCACCATTTATTGGCGTTCCAGGAATTGGGCTCCAAACTAAAATATGAATGGGCCTGCCAAGCATATTTAAGCACACACTGTCCTAGGAGCCTATGCTTGGCACTTCCAATGCACCACCACTGTTCATTCTTAAACTGCCCTACGAGATGTGAACTGCTACCGTTCTTATTTCTAAGTGAAGAAACTGGGACTCAGGAGTTAAGCACTTTCACCAAAATCACCAGTAACTGGCAGAGTACAGACTCAAGCCGAGGTCTGTGTGACTCCACAGCCCTTGCTCTTTTTATTTTATTTTTTATTTTTATTGATTTCAGAGAGGAAGGGCGAGAGAGAGCGAGACAGAAACATCGATGGTGAGAGAGAATCATTGATCAGGTGCCTCCTGCAGGATCAGGGATCAAGCCCCCAACCCGGGCATATGCCCCGACCAGGAATTGAACCTTGACCTCCTGGTTCATAAGTCGATGCTCAACCACTGAGCCAACGCTGCCTTGCACTTAACCACTGTGCATCCATGTGAGGACTCATTCTCTGTACCTACAGCTTTGCCACCACCAAGGGTATAAGCTGATGTGGCTGTAGGGTCCCTGAAGGAGAGACTGTCCAGGCGAGCCTGCCTGTTCCCATCGCGCATTCCCATGAAGTCACTCCAGCCAGTTCCCAAGAAGGGAGGATTCGGAGACTGAAGCGTGGTAAAGAATGCCTGTTGGTTGTACACGCTCTGCCTAAGGCTGCAGGAAACCCAGCTGATGTGGTGGAAATGTGCCCGACCAACACACAGAGACAGGGAGCTTAGTCAAATGTCAGGGAGGAATGGAAACCCAGGTCAGAGCTTGGCACCCTGAGTCCCTCTCCCAATCCCTCTTGGTCGGTTCCGGGGGATTTCCTGAGGTTCGGGCAGTGATCTCTGCTGCAGAGAATGGAAGGGAAGAGGGGAAGGCAGGAAGCCTTGGACTCCGGGCTTGAACTCAGCCAAGAGCTCAGGTTCCCGCATCCTGACTTCAAACCTTCAGCTTGGCCTCTGGTGCCTCCAGCCCACGTGACCTTTTCTCTGCCCATTCCTCACAGCCTGCCCCTTCTCTGAGTCAGCCTCCTCGAATACAAGTAGAGAGAGCACACGGCAGAGAGGGCTCATGCCCCACCCCACCCCAGCAAAGACACCATCTTCCCCTTCAGCAGTAACAGGACCACCTACGTCTAGCTGAGCCATGGCCACCTTCCCCGGGAGCTAGCTGCTTCTAAAAGCTGAGGCCTGGATACAGGGGATGTAAATGGAACTTAGCTGAACTTGCAGAAAATTCCCGAAGTGAGGGTGCATGCCCTTCTCCCACACTTTGCTCCTTCGCATAGCTAGACTTTGGACACAACGGGTTTTGCTGGGGCAGTCAGGTTGGTCTGTGAGGTGAGTTGGGGAATGCAGGCCACATACAACAGATATGCACATCACAGCAACAGGACGAAAGAACCCCAGGACCCCAATCAGTGTCCTACAGCATGAAACGCCTATGAGAGAAACAAGCATCTGTCTTGGGTGAGGCCCTGGAATGTTGGACTTTCTGTCACTTGTGAACAAATCAATACTAACACAGGGAGAAGGAATTAGATAGTGTGGACTATAGGTGTCTTGGTAGCAGAATCACATTTCTGATGCCTTGTTTACCACCAAATAGTGTGGTTTAACAGAAAAAAAGGGGGGAAGGGGGCTTTGGAGACAAACAAGGAGTCCAATAGGGTTCTACCATTTACTAGACAGCTTAAAATTACTGAGCCTCAGTGTTCTCATCCATTAAGTGGGGCTGTGAGGATTAAGTGAGATAAGCAAGTGAGATACCCTCATGCAGGAAGGGGATGTGTGCAGACTGGCCTATCTACCCAGCAACATTAGCAAAAATTAATTTACACATAGTAAAATGCTTGGTAAGGAACTGGTGGATAATGAATAGTGTACGCTAAGCACATGGCCTATTGTGGGTGCACCTGGAACATTATTAATTACCAACACATTCCTGATCTGCCTTCCCCATTCGAACTTTTGAAGATTAAACCAAAAGCCTTTCAAAGAAGTAGGGGGGGTTGGGGAGGGGGAGGAACACCTAGGTCTGTGAGGTAAAAGTCTGGGGTTTCTGCAAAAAACCACATAGGGTCTCCCTGCCCTTTTAAAGTTGAAAAGCAAAAAGATAATTACCTTCTTTCTACCGCCCTCCTAGTCCCTCTCTCCTTCACAGCCCTCCGTTCATGCTCCATTTAATTTTCACACATATTCTAAGATGCTAATTTCCTTTCAGACTTCACTGGGCAGGCTCCTCAGCTTTTATCTGAAACAGACTGAACCTCAAAAGCTGGGAAATATAAGGGCCATCAGGGGGGAGCAGCTCCCTGACACCAAGGAGCCTCTAGATTTAACACAAAAAAGGGGAAGAAGAGGAAAGAGTGACTCTTTTTGTTTGTTTGTTTGTTTATTTGTTTGCTTTCCGGAACCTGCTTTGTCTCATGATAATAGCAAACAACTGCTTATCCGGTATCTATTCCATGTCAGGCTCTATGCTGGATGCTTTACCATGTGTTTCCTTATAAGCCTCACAGCTCAGCCTATTTCACAGATGGGGAAATAAGAGGTTCAGAGAGCATAAGCCATCTGCCTAAGACAGAGCTGCTGCCTGCCTACACGCAAACCTATACAGTGTACAATGTTTATAACAGCATCATCTGCAATAGCCAACAGGCTACCATACAAGAGAATTATCAGATGGTCTTAAAAAGGAATGAAGTTCTGGCACATGCTACAACATGGATGAACTTTGAAAACACGCTAAGTGAAAGAAGCCAGGGGTAAAATACTACACAGTATATGATTCTGTTCATATGACATGTCCAGGGAGCAGATTGGTGGTTGCTTAGGGAGGTGTTAGCTAAAGGCATAGGGTTTCCTTTTGAGATGATGGAATGTTCTAAGACTGACGGGTGATGGCCGCACACATCTGTGAATACAATGGAATCCACTGAATTATACACTCTAAATGGGTGAATTACAGAGTCTGTGAATTACATCTGAATACAGCTGTTTTTTTAAAAAAACAAAAATGTGTTGCCAGGACCCACGTCTGGAAGGCTCCCAACTCCTGTTTCTTCCATCTCATCACCTGGCCCTTGGCACATGCGCCTCACTGAGCTCTCGGGTGGTGCTGGGAGGGGCAGATGACTGTTCTTATTTCACAAGTGAGGCGACAGAGAGCCAGAGAGGAAAGATAATGTGTCCTCTTTCCAAAGAAGAATTTAATTTGCAGAGATGAAAACCGATTTTCTCAACATCTCTATGTATGAGCTACCCATCCAGAAAACGTGAGAGCCGGGGCAGACCCTAAAATGGCCTGATCTCATCATTTTCACAGTGCCCTAAAGTGTCATACCCTGAGGATGCCCGTGAAGGTGCTCAGGGGACATTGCAGGGATCTTGGGAGGTTCAATTAGAGCATTTTAAAATTCTATTTTAGATACGGGGCGTCCACATAAGACTTGAATTGAAAATACTGCACAGTTAGCTTGGAAGGCACCGATCTTGTCCAACCTTCCCATTATAAACATAAGATAATGTAAGAGAAGAGAAGGTCACGTGCTGAGTGAATATCAGTGCTGGGCAGGGGGCCATTTTTCTTCCCTCTCCATATCACCGTGCCTCTTAGTCCAGATTAACGGCCTGATGCAAGATGATGAGGTGGGGGGACTTGGTTCTGGTCACCAACTCCTGCTCCAAACCAGAGGTCAGCACACTTTTCTGTAAAGGGCCAGGTGGTCAATACTTCTGGCTTTGCAGGCCATATGGCCTCTTTGGCAATGAACTTGGCCACTGTGGTGGGGTAGTAGCCACAGACAATACATTAAAAAGGGGTACGGCCGCATTCTAATAAAACGGGCGGGGCGCCATAGTTTGCTGTCTCCTGCCCCAAACAGATCCCTTACTGTCGCTCATTCCTCTCCCCAGGGATGAAAGGGGCAGGATATGATGAGGAACGGGTGGTTGGTGGAAAGCACTTGGCGTCGGGCAGATCCGCTTCCAGGTTTGAGCTTCTACCTGTTTACCTCTGAGTCGAGGCACCGTGAGAAGTCCCTTCATTTGAAACATGGCGACAACACTCACACTTGGGGATACTGCAAGGATTACAAGAGAACTGTGTGCCAGGCTTCCGCTGACACTGGGGAGAACAATGATAATATACAACGCCAGCTCCACTCTCCACCCTCACTTCCCATCATTCTGCTTTTACCCACCTGACTCCCTTTACTCACCCAGCTCCGGCCACAGGGGCCTCCTTGCTGAAAGTCTCACACACACTACACTGGCCCAAACCTCGGTGGCTTCGCACTCACCACTGCCCCTCCTTGAGCTGTCTTCTCCCCAGACCTCCCCATGGCTCATTCTTCTCCTGCTTCCAGTCCCCACAGAGCCACTTCCTGGCAGATTTCCTGACCACACCGCCTAACAGCAACCCCCACCCTGCACTCCCGGCACTCTATCACACTGTCCTGCCGTATTTTCCTCATGGCCCTGCCTGCTATCTTAAGTGTCAATGCTGATGTATTCACTTGCTTGTTTACTGTGTGTCTTTCTATGCTCCACAAGTATCCGACTGGCTCTTTCTGGCTTCCTAGAATCAAGAATGGTGGCTGAAATAGTAGGCACTCAGGAAATGTTTGTTGGAAGAAAAATAAGGGAATGATGATCTCCCGAATTGCTATACTTCTTTGAATTACCTTCTCCGCTTCAAGCCCCTGTGCTTGGGAAGTACTAGGCTTGAACACAACACAAACTCCCCCATGTTAGGGAGGAAAATCTAATGATCTACCCCTCGGGTAGGTACAGATTTACCTAGAACACAGAAAGCCTATGTCTGGAATGATCTGGGTCTCTACTGGCATTGACTGCCAAGAGCTGGCATTGCACCCAGACTGTAGGAAGGCCACCTCATTCACCTCCATCCTAAATTAGACCCGCAAGGGTCCCTTAGCCATCCCTGTGTAGATTCTGCTGATGGGGAAATTGAGGCTCAAACAGGAGAATGGATGTTCTCATTCTCTTGTTCTTCATTGAATGAAGAAGCCTTTAAAGTTTAAACCAATCTTTGTAAAAAGCTAGAGCCATAGGTTTTTAAAAACATCACCCCATCTGATAATACAGACAAAGAACGCAGAGCAGTCGAGGAAAATGGCCTTGCCCACGATCACACCCATGCTGGTGTCAGGAGGAAGACCGGAACCCATGTCTGCCTGCACCCAGAGTTGAAATCTCACCGCTCCCCCTCTGTGCTGCTCTTTGGACAGAAACAGAAAAGGAAGGAAAGGACAAGAAACTATTCCACGCACACATTTAGCAATGCTCATAAATCCTGACAATATTAACACACGACAGCTCCGTTGAACAAATTGGCAGCCAGTGTAGGCAGGCAGCTTAAAGAGGCAGGAGGTCTTGAAAGGAATTAAAAAAAAAAAAACAAAAAAAAAAACAACACCAGGCACACAGAAATCTTCCCTGTCTACTCTTTTCCAAGTCGTTCCATAAACCACGGGCTCAGACAGGAGATGCTGGGGTAGGGCAAGAGTTTGGAGAAGGTGCATACACGGCCTGTGAGAGTGTGTGTGTGTACACCTGTGCGTGTGTGTATTCATACAAAGCTCCCAAGAGACTGCATGGGGAATAATCCATCTGTAAGATGTCACTCACCTTTTATACAAATTAACCTCCACCCCCTCCTGCCTAGATTAATTTGCTCTTTGTTTCCTTGACACTCAGCTGGGGAGATCCCAGAAGAATGAAAGCAAGTTCTTCAAAAGGTGAAAGGGGGAGTCAGGGCTTCGGGGGCCGCAACCTGGGCAACCAGCACCTGCTTCTCCGCTTCCCCACGGGGACAAGGAGGAAGCCCACCTTGGTCCTTATCTCCTCCTCTCACAGGGGAACCATCTCAGCCTCCAGATCCAGTCAATAGTATCTCCTATTGACTCTGTGCCTGGTCTGTGCTGAGTGCTGTGCGAGCATCATGCCAACTCCCACCACCACCACCTCACTGCCAATCAGGTCCCAGCCAGCTTTTCACAATATTCCCGACCTCACCTCGGATGTTTGATTCCTACGGCAGGGAAACTCCAGCCCATTACTCTTCCCACTTTCAAGATGGCCTCTGTTCTCTACTCAGAAGTTACAGGGCCATGAGGGTCTGTGCCCTGATGGGGCCACGTCATGTCACCTGCCACGAGTGCAAGCTCAGCCACTGTGACAGTTCTGCCATAAAGGGTGAACATAAAGAGAAGTGCAAGACTCCATTCCACACAGACCTAACAGTAGGCACCTTGTGTTTCTCCCCTTCGCTGTGTATGGTGTTAGCCGTCACATTCTGCATGAATAAATAAGCCATCTAACATTATTTTTGGAAAGAGGAGCAATATAAAGAAAGAAACACATCAAATATGAATAAACAATGCTAATATCAAGTTAATGAAACTAGGGTTTTAAAAATACATATATGCAAATCACATTTAATGTGAAGGATCCAAGAAATCAACATATCCCCAAGGCACCACTGCTGGACTCAACCAATTACCATGAAATGGGTAGTTTCCCTGCACAGATGGGTCCACAGAGGCCAATGGATGAACGGCAGCCATAAGCACAATGGCTTAGTCAAGGAATTGAAATTATTTAGTAGCAGGGCAATGACCTTGACTTCTGGGTTCAAGAGATCCAAATTCCTGCACCTTAGGTGCATCCTAACATTCTAACAGTGAGAAGTTTGAACAAAGAGCAGTGAAAAGAGAGGTCATTTTCATTTCTTTATCATGTACCATATGTTGTCCAAGACCACAGGCTTGATCTTGCCTGAGACTAGATTAGGTGGTTTGTGAGAATTATTTCATTCAATTTTCTTAACAACCCCTGAATTAAAAGCAGTGCCCCCATTTTTCAGATGAGGGTATTGAAGATGAGAGAGAGAGAGAGAGAGAGAGAGAGAGAGAGAGAGAGAGAGAGAGAGAAAGACTGAAAGACTGAGACTCTTTCTGGAAGTGAAACAGCTTATAGATGTAGTCTGCACATCTGTCTAACTCCAAGACGTGAAACTTTCCTCTTAAGGACATGATATATAAGGTAAGGAGGCATCACAGGGAATAAAAGGCAGGAAACATCTCTGAAAATCTATAATAATAAAAACATAATATGCTAATTAGACCAGATAGCCAAACAACCTTCTGAATGTATTCCAGACATCCTTCCAGACAAAGCCACAGTGGCAGGGGCTGAGGCAGAGGTGGTTATGGGCAATCAAGCAGGCAGGCGTGTGGTTAGGGGCGATCAGGCAGGCAGGCAGGCAGGCCAGTGGTTAGGAGCCAGCGGTCCCGGATTGTGAGAGGGTGCAGGCCAGGCTGAGGGAACCCCCCACTTTGTGCATGAATTCTGTGCACTGAGCCTCTAGAATCCAATAAGTAGAGACTCTGTTTTGAGTGACAAGGTGTAGGGCTCAGACTGAGCTCACAGTCAAGGGGAGAAGCGGGAGTCGCACAGCTAACCTAATAGCCAAGGCATAGGGGAGGGCAGCAGGGTGAGCAGCATTTGGCTGAGCAGGTGGTGCTCATGAGCTTGGGCAGCCAAGCTAATGGATTTAATAAACTGGCTCATCTTCCCTCATAAAGTTGAAATGTTATCAAAAATCCATATTCTGCCCTGGCCAGTGTGGTTCAGTGGGTTGGGCAGCATCCCATGCACCCAGAGGTTGCTGTTTGATTCCCAGTCAGGACTCATGCCCGGGTAGCAGGCTTGATACCCAGTAGAGGCCGTGCAGGAGGCAGCCAATCAATGTTACCCTCTCACATCAATGTTACTTCTCCCTTCTTCTCTCTCTAAAAATCAATAAGCTATTCTTTAAAAATAAACTACATATCCCATGGATTTATCTGAATCTAATTCTGTTCTAACTCATATGAAAAAATAAAACCAGGAACCAATGAAGATCTATTATCTAGCTATCATTTCACAATATTTAATGCTTCCCAATCATCCTCTCATCTTCAGAGACTACCTGGAGAGAATTGGAGGATTAGAAAATATTCCAACTTTGTAAAAGGAAAAATGAGGCGTCCAGTCATCTGTGTAATATTTGACCATTTTAAAAGAATTTTTATGTTATACTCAAATTACTCTTTAGGATACCTAATATCCTGGGCCATTTCCATGTTCAACATGACCTAAAGGGATGTGTCCCACAATGTTTTAATTCCCCAAATAAGTTATGCCCACTGAGCCACTATTTCTTTTTAGATCTACAACTAAGAACTCCCTTTGCGAAGCATAGAAGCACTCACAACTCCACAGCTCCTATCCATTTATCTGTTCACCCAACCATTCATGCATCCATCCACCCATCTGTAAATCTTTTTAAAAAACTTCTTCTGGTGGCCTATCTGGTGCTGGCCACACACAAGACAGGGTCTTTGCCCTAGAGGGCTTAGCAACTAATTGGAACAATAGATGATATCCACAAGACACTCAGAGACACCGCAGACAGTGGTGCATGCGCTGGTGGAAGAAGCAAGTGCAGAGAAAGGAGAGGGGTGATCAGGGTGGACCTTATGGCAGATGCGCGCTCTCCGTTATTGCACAACCACTCTGTGCCCGGCATCACCCAAGCACGTCAACCCCGCCGGCCGAGAGTTTGACATGCTTACTTTTCTGCTTATCGCTGTACTTACTTTTAACAATTAGATAAATTACTCATATGGGATAACTATAGGTGAAGGATTTTCTACTCTCCCCCATCACGACCACTGTCCTACGGAAATTCAGCTCTTAAATGGCCTGGTGAGCCCGACAAAAATGATGGGATCACCTTCACCTTCAGACTAGGTCTCGAAACTGAAGAACGCACCTGTCCACAGGAACCCACTGGTCTGTCTCTGCACCCCGCAGATGGGTTGGTAAACTCAGTTACTGGCTTTGGTGGCTCTCTCTCCTCAACCCTGTGAGCGCCTGCAGCGACCCAAGGACAGTCAGACCTCACAGTCTTCCCTGGCCGGACGCTGAGGCTGGAGGATGTGATGTGTCCACTCCACCCGGGCTGCTGCCTAAGCTGCTGGCTTCCTCCCAGCCTCAGCCACGCTCTGTGCGTACCCCTCCAGGTGGCCTCTTGGCCTCCGGAGATGGGCCGATAGAGGCCATGGCAGGGTACAGGCAGACCCGGTTCCTGGCTATAATACTGCCAAGCGCCTGCTTTTTCCCTTAGCACCTGGTAATAGTGTTTCCCATTCTGCCAATGAGGAAACCGAGGTTTGGAGAAAGGAAATGATTGTGTTCCAGTTCCCAGAACTTTTCAAGGTCAGATAGGATCTTTTTATTTTTAAAATATATTTGTATTGATTTCAAAGAGGAAGGGAGAGGGAGAGACACAAACATCAATGATGAGAGAGAATTATTGATTGGCTGCCTCCTGCACACCCTTGACTGGGGATCAAGCCTGAAACCCTGGCATGTGCCCCGAACCATGACCTCCTGGTTCATGGGTAGACACTCAATGACTGAGCCGCACTGGCCGGGCAGTCAGGATAGGATCTTACATGAGGCTAACTCCACAATGAGTGCTCTTTGCTCTGTGCCACGGAGCATCAGAGCTCAGATCTGAAGGGTGCCAGGGTCTGTGTGCCGTACAGGCACGAGGAGGCGAGTGAGCTGTCTCCCACCTGAGAGGTCACCCACACACCATGTGTTGGACGTCACCCCTGTCATCAGACCAGTAGAGGAACACCATGCTTTTTTTTTTCCTGGAGAAACTTCTTCTCTGTTGAGAAGCAAGAAACAACAGCTTCCCTGAGACCCATTTTTCATACAATTAATGTCAGGCCTCCCGTGTTTCCTAATGAAATCTGACACTAACAGAGAAAAATGAATACATTAATATTGAGTTCATTAGTAAATAGATTACCCGGCTGTTTGGGGTGAGTCGGGGAGGAAGGTGAAGGAAGAAGGAGAAAGGGGGGAGACGCGCACACGCCCACACAGCTATGCTGTCAAGAGCCTCTCCGAGGACCACACGCTCATCAAATATTTATGGATTTTAATGCACTGATCTGTTAAGTCTGGAAACAGTCTCTAATACCAAAAGTTATGTTTTAAACAGAGACAAGACCTCAGCTGATGCTACAGCATTTTACTGAGATGCAGAGCTCACAGAAGAATCTGTGTTCTTTGCCCCCTGCACAGTACGTACAAATGACTACTCTCCTGAGACATCGCACCACCCATCCCACCCACACCTCCAGGCCAAGAGGAAGTGACGCGGAGAGGGCGAGGCATGGCATGGCCCTGTGCGGAGATATTAGGCTAGCAGGAACAGTGGCTGCAGAAGGAAAAATGCCTACATACCCTGCCAAGTTCTTCCTCCCCCTCTAAAGACTCGGTTAATTGCCCCAAGGTCACCAGTCTCTCCTGTGCTAATCCCTGTGTGGGGACTGACACCAGAACAGCAGCAGCAGAAGCAGAGGGCCCACAGCCCACAGAGCAGGAGTCTGGTTCCACCCTTTCCTTGGTGTGTTACCTTGGACAGCAATCCTCACTTCCTATCTCGGTAAATGCCTGGGTGGTGTGACTCAGCAGTTGTGCATCAACCCATGAGCCAGGAGGTCACGGTTCAATTCCTGGTCAGGGCACATGTCTGGGTTTCAGGCTCCATCCCCAGCAGGGGGCATGCGGGAGGCAGCAGATCAATGATTCTCTCTCATCACTGATGTTTCTCTTTCTCCCTCTCTCCTCCTCTCTCTGAAATCTATACAAACTTTTTTTTTAAAGATGTTAATGGTAGTCTCCGTCTGTCTCACAGAATCACTGCCACCATGGAAGAATGAGTTCACGGGCAGGGGCGCTCTTAATATAAACTGTAAACTGCCATAAACTGCACGATGTTACTGTTTGTACAAAACATCCCCATCCCTTTATGTCTGCATGATGAGGTGGAAAGTGAAAGCAAGGCCCAGCACAGCCAGCTATTATGTGTGACCTTGGGCAGCCATTACACATGACTTTCATCCCCCTGGGCCTCAGACTGCCTATCAGCAACACAGCCAGGCTGGACCATAGATAGATAACCCCTCAGGGCCTTTGCACAGCCTGGTGCCTATGACAACCAGAAGAAGGTTTCAGGAGGAGGCCTGGCATGATGATGCTGGCTTCTCTAGAGACCAAGATTATCCTTGATTAAGGTCAGAGTGTGTGTGTGTGTGTGTGTGTGTGTGTGTGTGTGTAGCGGGGGGGGGGGGGGGGGAGAGAAAGAGAGAGAGAAATGATCTCTGGGAACCACTGTAGCTCTTGCATTGTATGAGATGGCACATTTTCTGTCTCTTAAAGTCCTTGAGCAAGGGAATCTCATGTCATGCTTTGAGGAGAAAACAGCTTAATAAAAGTGAGGGCAGAAAGAGAGAAGGAAACAGCCCAGGTAGAAATGGGCCCCAGAGAGAGTCGATGCTCACGAATAAATAGTTTCTTTCCTGGTCGCTGCGTTTCACTCTGTCATGGGCACTGTATTCACTGAGATCGGAACGATCTGCCAAAACATTTTTACACAGAAGAGACGGAGATACACAGACAGATGGTGAGAGGCAGAGGCAGAGGCAGGCACGGCTCCGCGCTGCAGGCAGAAACTTTCCTGGTCTTCTGGAGCAAGAGGTTAAGAAAACACTAAGAGGAAGAAAAGGACAGGAAATAAAACAAAATGACGGTAAAGTAGCAAACCATCGGGAAAGAGACAATGCCACATTCAGAGCACGGTCCTTGCGTTCCAAATGGCAGTGGGATTTCCTTAAAAGCAAGATGGGTTCTCTTATGTGGGCCTTTTGATATGGGCCTCTTGCTACCCGATTAATTAGGGAAAAGAGAAATGCATGGAAAAGAAGGCATGGGTGTATAGGAGGCTATGTAGCAGAAACCAAAAATGCATTTGTTCCCCAAATCTGCTAATATAACTCTCTAGCTCTATTGCGACAAAGTGAGAGGTCTCTGAGTTCATTTCATGTCTCATCCATCCTCGGAGTAATGGGAAATCTCACCTTGTTTTTGCAAAATACCAGCACACACTGCACCACCAACACTCAATTCCATTAGACGTAATGGAACACGATTGTCCCAGAGTTGTTTTCAATTGCTTCAGTGCATCCTTCATTTAGGGGAACGGAGATGTATGAGCTGTTTGACTCACACGGATGTGTGGACCCAGGATTGCAGCGAAAATCATGCTACTTTCTATGGATGGCCTGATGGACACCGGATCCACTCCCCCCTGTCCCCACAGATGAAGAGATGACAGTTCACATCTCCATTTCCTGTCACATATCACAAAGCAGCACCCAGCTGCTCACTGACTGCTGCTAGTGGAACCCAGGTCCATGCGTGGTCCACGCCCACATAGGCCTTTGCATTCTGTGACCGTGACCATGGGGTGGAGATGAAAGCACACCTGAGCGACAGTGCCAGATGGTCGGGAGTGTGAAGCCCCCACTCCGCCGCGTCGAGCTGCTTGACTTTGGCCAGTCACTGCGCCCTGCCTACACTCAGTTTTAGCAGGTGAAAAATGAAACAAAGACGCTGCACGCTTGGTGGGAGAATTCCATGTAATGTGGCAGGGATGGTGACAGGCCTGGGAAAGGCTAGTTATCAGTGAGCCCGAGAGAGTCCTAACTGGGAGCGACCCTCCCCTCTGTGTCAGCGGGGGGCTTAGAATGGGGAGGAGGAGAGACCTCGGTGTAACTCCTGGTGCTGCGGCTCACTTACCAGGAACAGTTGGTCATTTGCCTCCCCTGACTCCCCGTTTCCTGACCTAGAGAGTGAATGGGGTGAACTTGATATGTCATTTAGTGGTTCCCAAACTGTGTTTTTAAGAACTGAATCATTGCTTCAAACACAGCTTTATGCAGAATTAGAGTGTGCCAAACAATGAGAGCGGGTAGGAGCTGGGCACGGGGGCCAGAATCCCGATACACCTGTGCCCCTGCCCACCTTTAATAGCATCCCCCCTGGAGGACCCAAGGAGAGTGGGATTCAGTGAGAAAACCACGGTCCCCATGACGTAGCGGTCCTGTCTAAGGACATTCTGCGGGACCGCAGAGGAGAAGTGGCGAGGGAATTTCCTGAGCTTGGTTGGTTGGTTGGACAGGTCTTTCCTGACGTCAGCTTCCAACACTGGCTTCTGGTCACCATGGCTACAGGAAGGCTGCTCTTTGACCCTCACCGCAGAAAAACCAAGGCAGGGAGAGCACATAAGAGAGGTGAGGCTTCAAATGCTAGAGGCAGCCAACAGGAATCCTCACTGTCATTTCAGCCCCACTTGTGGACAGCCTACCACTAAGGGGCTCTCCCTGGGCTGGCCAGACTGGAAACACGTGCACTTACTTATCCTTACCGTCTGTATGTGTTTCTTCTGGCTCTGTAACAAAGCACCACACACGCTGTGGCTTAAGTCAAAATAAATTTAACGTGTCACATTTCTGGGGGCCAAAACACCCACATCAGATTCACTGGGCCAACATCAAGGTGTGAGGAGACCCACACGCCCTCTGGAGGGTCGACGGGAGAACCTGCGCCTGGCCTCTTCTAGCTCCTGGCGGTACTGGCAGTCCTTGGTTTATGGCTCTCTCCCTCCAAACTCTGCCTCTGTGACCAACCCGCCTTCTTCCCTCCCTTTGGTCTAAAGTCAAATCTCCTGCCTCCCTCTTTTCCTGAGGCTTGGGCATTCTTTGAGGACCCACCTGGATATGCCTGGATGGAGACTCCCCCCAAACTGAAGTCATGGACGTAATTGCATCTGCAAAGACCTTTCTCCATGTCAGGCAACATGCACAAGTTCCAGGGATCAGGATGTGGCCATCTTTAGAAGGAGGAGCACTATTCAGTCCACCGCACTGCGTTCCTATTCATAGTTTCAGTGCAAACCTTAAGGATGCAGACAGGCGCACCTGGTAATTCACCCAGGGACGGTGTTTAAACTCCAGACACAAAGAGAAATCTCCAGGGCCCCTTTGTCACACCGCTCAGCTGCTCCTTCCGTTAGAACTACACTCCGCTCTCACCCCAAGTTCACTCGTACGCAGCCTACTCACCCTTGAGGAGCAGTTTGAAAATAACTCATCCCAGAAGCCTTCTCAGATCACCCCGGTGCCTGAACTAGCTTCTTTCTCCCAGGGAGAAACTCACATCATTAGCTGAACTGCCGCACTGTCACTGAACCTGGTAACAATAGACCATGTTTGTGCAGCACTCGCCGGGACTGGGCACCATGCTTTACACCAAGAACATCGCTGCATCCTCACAAACACCTTAGGAACTAGATCCTACTATTCCACACATTGATAGACGGGCATACTGAGCTTTGGCGAGGTCCATAATTGCCCAAGATAGCTCAGCTAGTGAGGGGTGGAAAGAGCATCCCTCACCCACTGGTATGATTCCAAGATCCCAGTTCTCAACAGCCTATATTGTCTGCTCTCCCACCCACTGCCTTCCTCCGAAGCCCATTCTACCCAGCATTGATTAGTTCTAGACCAACTTCATCTTTCCTCTTGGAATGCACTTTTCTTAAAGGCTGAGCTAGTGCTTTCTGTGTTTTTGTACCCCTCCCACACCTGGCCTAATCCCTGAGGTTTCATGAATGAATGAATGAATGAATGAGTGGAAAAGAAATAGAGAAAAGTAAGGAAGAAGAGATCAAGGGAGGGAGACAGGACAGGAGAAAGTAAAATCAGAAGGAGGGAAGAGGGAGAGAGGAGGAAGAAGGGCTGGAACTTCTCAGAAAACATCACCCAGAATGTCTCCCTCTTAGATGTTACTCCAAAAAAATCCAGAAGCAGGAAAAGCAACTCCCAAGGTGGCCCCATCAATTCCAGTAGACAGGAGGAAGAGGGAGGGTGGGAGGGGGGGGAGGGGAGGGAAAAAGGGGGAGAGAGAGAGAGAGAGAGAGAGAGAGAGAGAGAGAGAGAGAGAGAGAGATCTTCAGCATGCCAACATGGCATGACTGATAAAAGCAGCCAGCAAAACTTAACAACTATCCACACCAACGTGAAGGAAAAACTCATCCCTAAAAGCAACATAACAGGAGAAAGTGAAACCCATGGCACCGCTAGTAAGACTTGGAAGCCCTCTACATCCATCGGGAAAAGAATCCTGCAGGCAGGTTGGGGAGCTAGGACGCCAGGCATCAAGGCTGACGAAAACAGGCAGGACCCCAGAGAGCCACCCTCCCAGCTTCCGGCATCCCCGGGCCTGGGGAGTCCCAGGAGGAAAAGGGCTGTGTTCGCTCTCAGTACTGCAAACACCTGCTGAAGGGATCCAGGCTCTGGAAGACAGCAGCGTGCAGGGTGGCTGTGTTAATGGGGGTGTACACACACCACCCCTGTCCACACCCCCCCCCCCAGAGTGGCACGGAATCACAGACAGCCTGTCTCCCTGCCCAGAAAGCTATGTTCACTTCATGCAATCCAAACCACCACCACCTCCTTGATGATTTATTTTGTTTTCATTTCTTCGTCCCTGAGCCACAAGCTAAGGCAAAAGGAAAGAATAAACATGGGTTTCAACTCTAGACCTAAGAGTAATGAAAAGGGTGAGGAGAGAGGTGCGCTGGGGAGGGAAACAGCCTGGTGGAGGGCCTGTGAGCAATACTAATGCGAGCACCGCCCTCCCATGGCTCATTTCTCCTGAGGGCCCAGTGTACTCTCCATCCACACGTAACTTAGCTGTGCTCTTTTGTTTATTTGCTTTCCCGCCAGAGCATGGATAGCAACACGGACACAAGCAGCCTACACCAGCGTGGGGGGCATTTTCTTCCTGAGGCACGGACAGATTGTAGCTGCGTGAAGCAACCCAGGATCCTCACACAGCCAGGCCTACAGTGGGGAGGGTCCGTCAGAATAAAAGAGGCCACCCCACTGCTTTTCCTCGGAGCTGTGTTTGCTGCAGGGAGTGGCTGCCTGGAGCCCAGGGTGGAGTCTACTGAATCCTGCAGCCTGCACAGCTCATTCGTGATGGCCATTTTTTGTCTTTATTGTTTGTTTGCTTTTTCTCAGTTATTTTTTACATCCGTTCTCTTATTCACATAAACGATGTATGTTGAGTACCTCATGTGGATCAGACAGGCACGAGGTCCTAGATGTTTAGATAAACAGATAACATCCTTGCCCTTATGGATATACAACGCACAGGAGGGCACAGGCCGGCAGGTAGGAATCAAGAGCACAGCTGCTTTTTGAGAGCTCTCCATGGACACTGCACAGTTCCCAGTGCACAAGATGCACTGAGAATTTAATCGTCACAGAATCCGTAGATGATAGATGAGGAAACTGTGACCATGAAACGTGCCTGAGGGCACACAGCTGGTAAGTGACAGAGCTGGGTTGTCAAACCCAGGCAGTCTGTCCTTAACCCAAAATTAAAACAAAGCCAAAAGTCACGCCTGGTCACAATTGGTAGGGGACACAGAGGAAATGAACAGGATGCAGTGAGAGAAGAACTGAGGTCAGGGTTCCCGTGGACACGGTGGTCAGGGAGGGCCCCTTTGAGGACGTGACAGATGAGAAGAATGGCAGCCGTGCGAAAGCAAGAGAAAAGACCGTTTTGAGATAACACGCGTGCTCCCTTAGTCCATTCTCTTACCGTCATTCTCTCTTACACCCCATCCTTTCATCCTCGCTTCCTCCATCACAGCATCCTCAATTCGGCAATTTTTCTCTTTTTCTTCTTTTACCTTCATATTCCCATTTCATCTGTGAAATCTGTCCAGGTATTAGAGTCAAGATCAAACCCAAGTGCACTAATTCTTGTCCAGGGCAGCATACTATTCCATTACAGTTTGGGTGACTTTTAAAAAGACTCGCAGATATCAAATCCAGGTAAGGCATAGAACATAGAAAGAGTATAACCAATACAGCATTTCTTCATTTCTCAAGAAGAACTCAGATCTGTATGTCCTACTAATCCTTGAACTTGACCACCTATCCTGACAGTATTTGTCCAACCAACCAACTCCTAACATGTTTCCCTACACTCATTCTCTAGAATTCTATTATCTTATTTCTTTATTTTTATTGTTGACATTATTGCAGATGTTCCCTTTCTTCCTCCTGTGCCGCCTCGCGCCCCCCCCCCCAATCAAGGGAACCTTAGGATTTTATTATCTTATTGCAGGAAGGGTTGCCCAATCCTTTCATTTTGTCGGCAAAAAAAAAAAAAATTGACCTAGCCAAGAACAGAAGTGATGTTTACGGATAAATCATTAAGAAGAAATTAGCAGTTAAATATGGGAGAAAACACACTCTGCCCTCACAGGTGAAAGAGTAAGATGGGTGCCCTATACTTTCTCTGCAATCCCCTTCTCCTCCCAGTGGCGGGAGTGAATCTGCCCTGAGCCATCTCTGTTTTCTGAAGGTGATGTACATCGTACCTGGGTATTGAAATTACACAGACTCTGGCTCAAATCCTGCCACTGCCACTGCCAACCCAGACCAATGTACCTAAATTCTCTGAGCTTCACTTTCATTGTCGGTAAAACGGGGACACAGACACCTACATGTGTATTTGTTATGAGGATTCAATGGGAATGCATGTGAAGAACTGAACATTTGCTGACAAATAGTCTGTGCTCAATACACACCCATTCCCTTTGACCAGCAGTTCTCAACCTGTGGGTCGGCAACCTTTGGGTCGCCAACCTGTGGGTCACAACCCCTTTGGGGGTCGAACGACCCTTTCACAGGGGTCGCCTAAGACCATCGGAAAACACATATATAATTACATATTGTTTTTGTGATTAATCACTATGCTTTAATTATGTTCAATTTGTAACAATGAAAATACATCCTGCATATCAGATATTTACATTACGATTCATAACAGTAGCAAAATTAGTTATGAAGTAGCAACGAAAATAATTTTATGGTTGGGTGTCACCACAACATGAGGAACTGTATTAAAGGGTCGCAGCATTAGGAAGGTTGAGAACCACTGCCTTTGACTCTTGGGGAAAAGGAAATGCAAAGTAACTGACCAGAGTCGAGATGCAGTTGTCACTGACTTGGTCAGAGCTTATTGGTCTACCGCCACCTGCACCCTGAAGGGCATCTTAGCACGACCTGCTTGCTATATCTGGTACCCATGGGCTTCCAAGGAGAGGGCTCTGGAGGGGAAACTGTGGTAAATGTAATGGAGGTGAGGACAAAGAGCAAAGGAGCATGCAACATTTCTCCAAACTCATCAAAGGGTTGACTGTTGGGCAGCATTCTCTGTAATGACTCAGAGGCTTCATGGAGAGGTGTGTTATTTGAGTGAGAAATTGCTACATAAATTCATTATTATAATGCTAGCTCCCACGTAGATGGCTCTTCAGTGATAGACGCGCTTCATAGTTCAGCATTTCATTTGCTGCCCCCAACACCCTGGGTGGTGGTCCCATTACTCCAGAGTCAGCTCTGTACTGTGTATATTGTATGGCGGGGGACTCCTTCCATTTTCCCAACAATCCGTGTGTGCAGCCTACCAGTCCCACTGTACCGTGAGAAAACCCTGGTTCAGAGAGGTTAACAATTGGCTCAGAATCATCCTCTGCCTCATGGAGTATAATTCCCTTTTCCATTATACTCAACTCTTATTACTTTATGGAGAAATACATATGTGTTTCTAGAAATCAGAAATAGGTCATAAATAAAAAGTGAGAAGACAGTGGCTAGAACCACACAAAGATAGAAGTGGCTCTCGAGGGCAGAGAAGGTGTGAATTGCTAAAAGGGAACCAAAGATGCACCAGACCTCACATCTCCGGCAAAGCCCTTGGCACCCATGACAAGGGCACGTGTGCTAAGGGGCAGCGAAGGCCCAGGGACCTGCGTGTTACATGCCCAGCCTCCTGAAGATGAAAACAGCGAATTCACTTCAATTCCAAAGTCTTATGCCTGCTGCTTAGCTGGATTCTGGAGGGGGGAAAAATGCACATCTGAGAGTCTGTCTAGTCCCGGATCAGAAGATTGCAATTAACTTACGTTCTTATTATTTTTAATGTTTTCAACCAACACAACACTAAGCTTAAACTCAGAGAGGAGTGTAATCTATTCACCAGTCAGTAAGTAGGTAATTGGGGAGGCCTGCTCAATGTCCGGCCAGGGCCTGAAAGTCAAGTCGCCCTGGCTATGAGGGAGGGGAGGATAAAGCAACCTGGACAAAGGTAAAATGAAGTCGGAACTCAAGGCAACTTTCCAGGTATATCAATCCAAAATTTACTCCCCTAATGGAAGAAGCAAGGCAACTGAGGCCAAAACCAAAAGACTGGCGGTATCTCCCTTATTCGCTTAAAACTTTTCTCTTGCTGATTTACAGTGAGAATCTCTAATGCGTCCGTATATGTGCTTGTTTCGGTGAAGATCGCCACTTTTCCACACTTATTCTGGACCAGAGCTTGAAAAATTCTGGATTAGGTGGTTCCAGCTTTACTTTACTATGGGAAAGAGAGAGGCGAGGAAAGATATCTCTGCCGTTATTTCACAAGTGCCGAACACTTTGCGTAAAGGCCAGGGCTCCGTGGCTGTGAAATTAGGCGCAGTGTCTCATTAATAACGGATCTCTTTAATTCATGGTTTATGACCCTGTCAGTTCATTGAGGCATTTGTCTTTTGCCCAAAAAGAAAGTCTATGTAACTTCTAATTGCGTGCCTCCCCTCCCTCTGCCCCATTAACTTGGAAGAGAAGAATCGCTGGAAAAGGTGGACAAAAGTCAAAACAATTGAGTTGTCTCTTTATGGATTTATCGAGTGGCAACTGGTGCCACAGCGCGAGGTAGGCGGGGCGGTGAAGCATGCCGGGAAGCCCATTGATCATCAGGCGCCAGGTCAGAAAGGATTTCATCTGCCCTCAAACCTAAGTGGCAAGCTCCACTG
Source organism: Myotis myotis (assembly GCF_014108235.1). Taxonomy (NCBI): domain Eukaryota; kingdom Metazoa; phylum Chordata; class Mammalia; order Chiroptera; family Vespertilionidae; genus Myotis; species Myotis myotis. The sequence continues at coordinate 10,956,830 of NW_023416316.1, forward strand.
CAGATTGAGGGGCTGACGGAGACTCGGTGCTCCCCTCCCAGCCCCTCCACGGGAAGATCTCCAAGATCACCGGAGGGTAAAAGAACCCTAGTTGGGAAGGGGTTGCATCAAGCTTATGACTGAAAGTCTAGCATGCAATACATTCTGAGAAGGCAGACAAATTAGACATGGTCCCTGCCTTTGGGAGCCCACCGTTTAGTGGGGAATGGGAGGGGGAGGACAGACAAGTGGATACAAAATTATCAACTTAAACATTAGCCTGCTGTATGTGGTCAACCATTGAATGAACTCACCCCTAATGCCTTGGCAGGGCCAGACCAAAGGATTTCACGGGCCTTCTATGGCCCTCGGAACGGGTGTTCCCCACCCCTGCAAAGGATGAGAAACCTCACTTCCCCAGACTCCATGGCATATAGAGTTGAGCATGTCACTCACTCTTGGCTCATGAGTCATAAGATAAAATCTTTGGAGCCACTTCTGGAAAAGACCTTTCTTCTAATAAAGGAAAAAGCTCCCAGGAGAGTTCTTTTTTCTGCCTGCACCCCTTCATCCCTGCTTTAGATGCTGTGGTAGCTCATGAAGCTTGGGGTGCCAAAGCCCCTTTGAAACCTGAAGGAGAAGGCCAAGACAACCAGAGGTATGCCAACCCTGGGCACTGAAATCTTGAGCTGAAAGGTCCTCTACCTCCCACTTTTTGTCATATGAGGTAATTAAATGTCTTCATGGTCTAGGCCTCCAGGATAGGGGTAAACGTACTGAAGTAAGACACTGCTTAATATCTCTTTAATTAAATAGAACGTGAGGATTTCCTATCATTGGAGGCCATTTGGAGAAGCTGCCTGGCCTTCTCAATGTCCCTCTATTGAGAGAAGCCGTCCCTGGGAACTCAGAGTCTAAGCCTCCAGCCTTGGACTGGGGAGAACAAGGCTCTGACCCTGCAAATTACACTCTCATGTGGTTTTCCAATCTGGCCCAAGAAACGTTATTCAAGGCCAAGTCATCAGCTCCCTATGACTTCATCTACCTTTAAATGTCAAGTGCTGATGTTCACCGCACTTCCCCTGGGAGGAACGATTACTTTAATGAGGAGCACGGGTTGGTCACCTGCATCCCAGGACTTGTGACACTTGAGTGGTATTATCTCCATCCAACTGGAACTGCCCACACATTAAACACGCCGAGGTCAAATTACATATTCTCCTCACAGCCTACAGCCCACGATTCAGAGCAGAGCTAATGGGCCCCCAGCGAGAATCAACAACTGGCAAACAGGCACTGAGCTTCTAATACACAGGATGCAGGCACCAAGGGGGTGACAGAGAAGGACTGGACAAAAAGAAGGAGGAAAACTAACAACTGCCAACTGGAAACTTTATCCCAAGAGCTTTATGTTTGGTGTGTCTTCTAATCCTCACATAACCCTAGAGTTAAGGATTAATATACCCATTTCATTGAAATGGAGCTTGAGGACATGACAGTAAGTAGATTATTCAAAATTGTATCATTAAACCAAATATCCATCAACAGGTGAATGGAGGCCTCGCTGGTTTGGCTCAGTGGATGGGGCTTCGGCCTACTGACTGAAAGGTCCCAGGTTCAATTCCTGTCAAGGACACATGCCTGGGTTGTGGGTTCGATCCCCAGTAGGGGATGTGCAGGAGGCAGTCAAGCAATAATTCTCTCTCATCATTGATGTTTCTATCTCTCTATCCCTCTCTCACTCTGAATTCAATGAAACTATATTTTTTTTAAAAAAAGAGGTGAATGGATCTACAGATTTTGGTGTATTCATGCAATGGAATAGCATTATGCCATAAAAAAAAAAAAAATGAGTAACTTCTTATACATGATAGAACATGGATGAAGTTTGAAGATATTCTGCTAAATTAAAGAAGCTAGATACAAAGAGATAGATATTAAATGATTTTACTTATATGAAATATCTTGAATAGGCAAATTCAGAGAGACAGAAAGTAGATTGAGAATACCAGGGGTCATCAGGGTGTGTGTATATGGAACGGACTGCTATTGCTGGGGTGATGAAAGGTTCTGGAAATAAAGTGGTAACGGTTGTACAACAATGTGAATGCAATTAATGCCACTGAAGCTTACACTGAAAAATGGTTAAAATGGTAAATGCTATGCTATATATCTATATTACCACAATTAAAAAATCACATCATGTCAACCTCGCCATTGGAAGGTAAGTCTTTGAAGTTAAGACTTTAGGATTAAAAAATGTGGACCCCAAGCTCCAAAGATGACTTGTCTCCTGATTTTGTTTCAGCACTGCCTCTATCTGTCTGTCAGGAAGAGCCACCTTGTCAATGGCAGATCTGATCATGTCATCCGCTTTACAAAACCTCCACTAAACAGGAACCCTAAGTGCATATACTCAGTGAAGGTGGCCAATCTGAAAAGGCTACATAGTAGATGATTCCAACTATGGGACATTTTGAAAAGGGAAAAACTATGGAGATGATAAAAGATCAGTGATTGCCAGGAGTTGGGGGAGGGAGGGATAAATAGACGAAACACAGAGGATTTTTAGGGCAGTGAAACTATTCCCTAAGAGTAATAATGGTGGATACATGTCACTACATATTTGTCAAAACCCACAGAATTCACCAAGAGTGAATTCTCATATACACTGGGGACTCTGGGTGATAGCGCTGTGTCAGTGTAGGTTCACCTGTTGTGAATGTGCCTCTCTGGTGGGGGATGTTGATAGCGGGAAAGCCTGCGGGTGAGGAGCAGCAGGTATATGGAAACTTCTACTTTCTACTCAATTTTACTGTAAACCTAAAACTGGCCTAAAAAATAAAGCCAATTAAACACACATACACATGCACACACCCCATGGCCAACCCCATTAAAGGTCAGCATCCCATGAGACATCTCCTGGCTCCTGCCTCTCCTCCGGTCCCCTTTCTCGTGGCTCCCTTGCCCCATGCATGCCATGCACAGCCCCCTAAATGCGCCAGCAATGTCTCACCACAGACCCCGCACATGTGGTGGCCTGAGGTGAGTGCTCCTCACCTCCCTACTAGAGCTGCTTGGCAGACTCCCTCACATTTTTCACAACCAAGACTCCCTTCCTGAATACTTTCTTAAGCCACAAAAAACTGAAATAACAATTCCTTCCTTTGTATGCCCATGCACTGAGTAAAAATGGCAGCTTTTATCCTTGTTTTGTGACTGACCTCTCTCCTCTAACCACCTCTGGTTGCTCCAGGGTAGGTCTTATTCCTCCCCACCAGATGGGTCATGATCTGGCCCCAGGCACTCTCTCAGGGACCCATCACTCCTCCCCTCCAGCCACACAGGCCTCGCCATCCTGGAGCTCATACAGATCTCCTCCCTGCTGCAGGCCTCTGGCCTCTCTTTCCTGCCAGAGACCACTCCCCAAGGAACTCAAACAGCCCTCGGCTCAAGCTCCACCTCTTGCTTGTGGGAGGCTTCCTTGAATTCCCAGAGTAAAATAAATGCCTCCATTCTAATTTCTCAAAATATTCGATGCTTTTCCCTTTAAGGCACTTATTAAAAAATGTGTCTAAATAATTATTTATGAAATTTGTTTCATTTGTATCTCCTCCTTTAGGCTTTAAGCTCCTTCTCCTGTTTTTAGTTTTTTCCCCCTGGCAGTTCTATCTCTGTTTCCTTCCATATCTGAAGTCCCCAATATATACTTGTGGATAAATGGATTAATTACTCTCTCCTCCGGGGCACAGGTGGGTGTTCAATAATTATTAAGTAAAGGGACTGTGTTCTTTTATCTGCAGAGTCTAGGACAGTTCCTGACATAGAATGAGAGGTCCACAAATTCGGTATTTCTGAATGAGTGAGTGAAGGAATGAGAAATTCCAGTATTTTTACACAAATGAACTGCTCCACCTCTTCACGGTAGAAACTAGTTAGCACCATGCACAGAGCTTCAGGCTGGAGAAGTTGTTGCAAGGCATCCCTATATGGTCCTTGAGAGGATGATGACATCAGTCCACTTATCGATCTTTCAAGCTTGCTCTCTTACCTATTTTTCATCCATGTTCACACTGAGAACTACCAGCCCCTATACGGGCAATGGGGTTCAGAGAGAGAACTTGGCCTGCCACATGGGCCACAGTGAACCGGAGGCCAACCAGATGCCAGGCCGCCTGGCTCCCAGGAAAGGCACAGTGTGGCAGCTGAGGCCAGGAAACAGGAGAAGCCTTCCGATTCTGGAGGACCGGAGAGGATGGGAAGAAAGAATGGATGCTGATTACAATCTGAGGGGGATTCTCCCCCTGAAAGAGAGTTGATTGAATTGTGCTGTGATGCTCGAATCTGTCGGCAATCAAACTTCCTCTGGCTACACCTCCGAGCAGCTGAAATTAGAAATTGGGGGCAGAGGCTGGCCTGCTGCTGAGGGGCAGGCTGCAGGGCACAGGAGCAGCTCAGCACCCGGCTGCAGCTGCAGTGGGAGATGCCAGTACTGCTGATGGGAAACGCTGCCCCAGAGAAGCCAGAGAAGGATGCAGCATGCCCCGGGGACAGGGGACAGAAGAGTAAGGGGAATAACCCCTTCTAACTGCAGACTGCGCAGATGCTTACAAAGTGTTATGACTTGTATTCTCACTGGATCCTCCTGCAATCCCTACTGTAGTCAGGGTTATAACCCCCATTCTCTAGAGGCAAACATTCAGGTTTGGTAGAGAGGAAGTGTCAAGCTCAAAGTTCTAAGGTATAAAGTTGGAGCCGAGATAAGAATCCCAAAACCGCCTGACTCTAAGTACTCTGAAACCCAAAGCACGCGTCTCCAAGATAAAGTCAAAATCTCAAAATACTGAAGTGGGTTAGATGCTCCCACGAAGATGCTCCCAGTTCTGAATTCTTCTCATACACCTACTAGTAGGATAGGAGGGCCTCCACATGAGCCATCGTGTGTGTGTGTGTATGTGTGTGTGTGTAAAATCCTGTGGCCCATGCTTGATATGATGAAACTGATTCACATTCTGAGAGGTGAAACTATTTACTACAAGTGGCAGGGCCAGCTGTTAAAATCAGACTAAGTTCTAATCCGGTGATATAAGTTCTGGTAAAGTACAGCAGAGGACACATAGTCAATAATACTGTCATAACTATGCACGGTGCCAGGTGGGTACTGGAAACATTAGGTCAGGGGTCTTCAAACTACGGCCCGCGGGCCACATGCGGCCCACCGAAAACATCTATCCGGCCCACCGGGTGTTTTTGCCACCACTCTGTGCATAGGAACTTGTTCATAGTTTTTTTTTTAAACTATAGTCCGGCCCTCCAACGGTCTGAGGGACAGTGAACTGGCCCCCTGTTTAAAAAGTTTGAGGACCCCTGCATTAGGTGAACACTTTATGAAATATATGATTGTCTTACCACGCTCAGAGCTCAGGGCAGGGCTAAAGTTTATAGGATTACCAAGAGTGCCGGGAGCCAAGTCCAGCATGTCAGCAAGAGCTGAATCATCTGGAGTGGTGAGGGCATTTCCTCAAACTTGAAAAGGATGCATTAAATTGATTGTTTGCTGCCAGACAGCTCAGGGCATCTTGATCTACAGGCTATTGCCTCCTACTGGCCAAACACCTGAACAGCCGTAGGCTAGTTCTTCCAATCTGACAATGGACTCTGTATAGGAAATCATGACCCTTTGAAGTGTATATCTCTGCCTCACCTCAGGACAATCTGTGTTAATAAAAAGCATGGGGTCCTGAGACAAGGAGATTTTGGTTGTTTAAGCTAGGCTCTCTGACCCCCAAATGCCTTTCAAAAGTATGCTTCGTCTCTGGACTCCTCTTTAAGTTACACACAGCCCCTTCTCCAGATTGCTGAACCCTTCTTAATGCCGGAACAAGAACCCCGGTACAAGAGAACTGGAAACGTGCCCCTGGGTGCGTGGGGCCTTTTGCCCTTTGGATATGCCCAGCTGACAAGGCTCAGTTAAAGTCACCTTTAACTTTATCATTTTCTCCTTCTCAAAAATCACACTTATGATGGGGCTGTGGGACATAACATACCCTGGAGATGGCAACTGATGTCTAATCTCTGGGTAGGCAGGCCTCTTATGCCTAACCCCAATCCTGCCTATTGCAGCTCCAGTACTTAAATTTGCATTCTACGAGTGGAAGTGTGTAAATGCTGCTTTTCTGGCATTGTTGTGAGGGTTCCTTGCGATGAGGTCCATGTGGGAGTGTGGGCGCCTGACCTCCTGAGGGATGCACACACACCTGGATGGCAGTGAGAAGCTGTAGACTACTGTAACCACTCAGGCACAGGACCTGGGACTGCCACTCGCGCTCTCTGGCCTTGGTTTCCTCTATTTAAAAAAGGGGGAGTCAGTGGCATCTGTAAATGTGAAGGACTCTTTGATACTGAACATTTAGAATAATATGGATGATCCTATCAAAAATCCTCTTAGAGTTAAATCAGTGTTACAATGAGGGTCTATCATGTTTGGTGTTTAAGAAGCCTTCTTCCTATCTGGCCGGTGGTGCTCAGTGGGTTGAGCATCATCCCATGCACCAAGAGGTCACTGGTTCAGTTCCCAGTCAGTCAGGGCATATGCCCCAGTCACAGTTTCAATCCCCAGTAGGGAACGTGCAGGAGGCAGACGATCAATGTTTCTCTCTCATCTATGTTTCTATCTCTCTCTCCCTCTTCCTTCCTCTCTCTCTAAAAAATCAATAAAAACATATTAAAAAAAACAACAACAACAACAAAAAGAAGCCTTCTTCTAATTTGCCCCCAAACCGGGATATGCCTATTTTCTTCCTCACTTGCAGCATCATTTCTACAAATCTGCAGAGGAAAAGTAAAAGTCAGATAGGTTAGGTAATACACACACACACACACACACACACACACACACACAGCCACAGAGCAAATTAGGGGATTAGAAAGGGGCAGGGGTGTGGCTATGTCCCCTGCAGGAACTGTCACATCACAAAGACCTCAGTCCTGGAGTTGCACACTCTGATTCTGGGCATGGCAGCCCAATGAGAAAGCCCATTTCCGACCCAATTATTTGAATGACAAAGGGGCCAGCATTAAAGTGGGAGCAATTGTCTTTACATCACCCTGGGCACCACTTCCAACCACAAATTTGCGGACACCAGCCTCTTGTGGCACCGATATGGGGGTATGGAAATTGTCATGTAATTTACAGCAGGCAGTGCCTGGAAGTGACTTCCTCGGCATCTGCTTTCTAGTAGTCCCAAGAGCAGGGGATGCAGAAAGCTCTGGGGCTTGCTTGGAGAAATGTAATCTCCTCAGTTGCATCCAACAGAGTGCAACAGCTTCTCCCTAAACCAGGAGAGCTCTTCCCTCTGCTCCCCTCACCCTGCCATGCCTCTCCTTATTGATGCTGTTAAGTCCCACCCATAAGTCCAACCTTTCTCCAATTACCTGCCCAGCCCAACTCAGCTCCCACCCCCCACTCCTGGAAAGTGAGTAGGAGGCAAGTTCAGTATGGTCTGCATATGACCCAAAGAAGAATCTGCAAAGAGAAAGGAAAAGTCTATGAATAACCCTGGTTGGACCCTGATGTCTCTCAGAGCCCCTTTTTCTGTGCAACAGAGAACACAGATTCATAGCAAACACTGGCTAATATAAGAGGGTCAATCTCATATCCTGCACCCCTTCCTTATCATTCCCCTTCCTAATGCTGTGCCCATAGGCATGTCTTTTCACACCTCTGAACCTCAGATTTCCCATCTTCAAAATGGGAAGAAAGTGCTTAAATCTTAATGTTGCATTTTGAGGATCAAGGAAAGCAAAGAAATGATTGCAAATAGTGACATGCAATACACAAGCAAGAAATGATGGTTGTCACTCCAGTGAGAATAACTGACCTATTAAGAAAAGTAAGAAACTGGATATTGCCCCTTTTTGTGGCTCAAGAACAGCAAACACCTTCTTCAAGATTTATCTGTTGAATCCTGGGACAAGAGCTTAATCATTCAAGTAGGAATCAAAAGACATTGTTATCACCTTCTATGTACCCATCTGGGCGTACATATATATATATATATATATATATATAGGGAGGGTTCATCAATACACCATGCAAAGCATTAGCCTCAGTGCCTTAACTCTGTGGAGTCACATGGGTCCCTGTCTGGAGTAAGGGCGTCTGTGGGTCAGCAGCCAGCACAGTGTCAGTATGTAGCCCGCAATTGTGAAGTTATTGCTTGGATATTTTATAGAAACGTCCACTATCACCATACAGATTTGGGCTGTATTCTCCGATGATAACAGAAGTTGAAGAAAGAATACAGGAATTTAGATCTTGCCATCTGAGGTGGGGGGGAAAGGGTAAAGTTGGGGTTATAGACCCAATTCTGACCTGGCCACTCTGTCTTGGTGGAGCCTGCAAAAGTGACTTTATTTCTCTGATCCTCAGTTTCCCTGGAAGTCAGGAAGGAGAGGAGACTATATGAACCAAAACCAACTCCATGAAGAACGAAGTAAAGAGGCAGGAGGTAAGGAAGGGCGGGACAGCAGCTCTTCTCGGCAGGAATAAACCACAGAATGAAAAAAAGGGGAAGCAAAACCCATCGGCGGTGAATGCTAAACATGAAGTAGCAGAAATCGATGAATGTCTTTATGACTCTGACTCCCAGGGCACGTGGGCAGCTGTCCAGCAATCAGAGATCCTTGGACTGTACTCGGGACCATGTCAGTTTCACTTCTTCATGTATTCATCAAACATTTACTGAGTCTGTTTGGCCCTGGGCTAAGCATACTTATGAGAGGAAAAAGAGTAACGAGAAAACGATGACCACTGCTCTCACAGAGCTCACGATCCAGATGATCAGATAGACAAGCAGGCAATGAGATTAAATGTAATGTGGAAACCAGCAAAGAAGCCAGCGCGTATGAGACTATACGACAGGGGGTGCCTGACCTGCCTGAGAGTTCAGAGAAGGCCTCACAGTTGAAATATTGTGTCGTGTTAGAATTTAAGGATGCATAGAAAAAGACAGGCAGGCAAGGAAGAGTGGAAACTACACCAGAGTAAGGAAACAGCAAGGCATCTAGACATACATAAGCCATATGGGCTGCCAGTCTATTAGATAGAGACTTGAGCAAGCAGTCATTCCAACATAGTGTTATATGAGCTACACAGATTAAGCAGAATCACTCGGAGTTCCTCTCCACTTCCATGACTCTGCAGCCACTGTGGCCGTGTGCAGGGGACACTGGGCTGAGCAGCCAACGTGACTTTAAGGCATGGCTGTTAGAGGGTCCTCGTGTGACCCCTCTTCCCATTTGTGGCCTCCCCCTCCCCCTCTGTCAAATGAGGAGGTTACATTAGATCTCCAGGTGCATACATTCTAATCGGAGAAGTCGATGCTCCAGGATGACTTAGCAATTTTCAGGATTTATTCCTCACTTCTAATATAATCACAGTTTTTATTTTTTTTCTTCCACATTATACCCCTTTCTGTGGAATGGTTGACGTTATTTATTTCTCATATCCCTGGGACCTAAATCCTTGAATTATTCTAAATCTTGCCCAGGCCTGACATCACAAATAAATTCTCCATCCCAGGGGGATGGAGATAAATGGGGGCTGCCACGCCTATGACCTCCATCAGGGATTTGGCTCTGATGCTCAACCCAAGGAAAACGTTGTACCAAGTCAGGCTGGAAGAGTCAGGGAGACATTAAAAAAAGAAGAAAAGACATACAGCTTGGGCATTCGTGAAAAGGCAAAAGCAGCAGCTTCTCTCTGGATGCACCATAGTGACACCCAGGAGATGGAGGGGACTTCATTTTGGATCTTGCCTTTGAAAAAAAAAATGTTTTTATGGATTTCAGAGAGGAAAGGCGAGAAAGAAAGAGAGAGAAATACCAATGATGAGAGAGAATCATTGATGGGCTGCCTCCTGCATGAAAAAGGAGCTACGGGGGAGACAGCCAAGCACAGCAGGCAACTCCCAAGCTTGGGGGCCTGTGGACTGCGTTGGAGCTCTTCCACCGCCCCTGCCCCCCGCCCCCATTAGAATCAGCAAGCCAGTCCTTTCATTCATTCTGGGCCTTGGTTTCCTCAGCTGTAAAGAAGATGCCGGCATTTCCTCAGAAATTACCAAGAGAATAAAACAAAATGCGCCCGATGCAGGCCTGTGGCACAGAAAGCATGGAATGAAGAGGAGCCAGAACTAAACCAGGGTGGGAGCTGGGTGGGAAACTGGCTCTCAGCTGGCCAGCTCCAGGTGTTCCAGCTCACAAGTATGGGTAGGCTTTGAACATGTGGACATAAGGGGGAGCAAAACAGGGACAGTGGGGACATAACATGGAGATGTGGGACAGACAGGTTGAATCCAGGCCTGAAAGACCTTCCATGTCGTCAGCCATCAGTCCTTACTCAATGCAGCCACGCCTCATCCATGTTTATCAATATACCTTTCCCCCTGCCCCTCTAGGATTGTATAGTACTTATTGCTTCTTTATAGAAGCTTCGTTTCCCTGTCTACAAAATGTGGGCTGTGTGTTTTCACTCACTTAAACATGGCTAAAAGCCATTAGCAGCATTCCATTGTGTAATGGACCCTAAGAGTTAACACTTTCTGATTCATATTCATAGTAATGGGTGTCTCGTCTTACCCACCGACATCCACTAGCCTAGGAACCATGTGACTGAATGCACCACCCATCTATGTCTCCCCCATAAGCCTCCATATTACCTACTGCAGGTCCGACATCCAACACTCATTCTCAGAAGAGAAAGTGAATGTGGGCCAGCCCTCCCCTGATAACTTAGAAAATCGAGGACCAGGGAGGTAATGACTTGCCCAAGGTCGCAAGCAGATGCATGGCTCCCTCACAGAACCAACCCAATAAAGACACCCACCCCCCCTTACAACTCATCCTCAGGGCTTGTCTGCAGACCACGGCCCACAGTGTGCTGACTCCCATTTGGTATCCCAGATGGGAGGTTAAACCGAAGCAAACCAGGTGGGTCTTTCTGTGAGCAGAGAAGAATACAAGCCTTTGGAACTTGCCTGAGTCATCTGATAAGTTAATCAAGTTTGGAATAAAGGTCAGGCATGATTTACTTAGTTTTCCCAAACCCTGTTGATGGGGAACCTCAAGAAAGGCTATGGACAAAGATAAACAGCTGGGGGGATGGGGTGCAAAACATGGCTGCCGAACAAGAGGCAGTCCAGCCTCAGGGAGGGAAAGTCTGATCGCTTAGGAGAAGAAAAGATGCTGGTTGAGTAAGCCCAAGGAAAGCAGCCCAGACAGCGAGAAGTCCCTGGGCTCAATCCTGGGTCCCAAGGGATGGTCAGGAACTCTGCGCCCTGCACTGCACCACTGAGAACCCCATAAGGAGGCACAATGACGAGCAAACAGGCATCTCTGCTCTGTGCACACCTGTCGCAGCACTGCCCCCACACCAGTCAGCCTCAGAGTGGGCTCAGCAACAACCCTAACCCGCAGGCCTGCAGGGCAATGGCTTATGCTTCCCTCATGCTCTGTGCTCAGCCTAGGCTAGGAGAGGCCGCTACTCACTACAGTCTTTCAGTGACCCCGGCAGACGGGGCTGCCACCACCTGAACTGCTGCCAGTCTCCACGTGAGAGGGGAAGAGAACTCTGGGAAGTCTTTCCCTGGCAGGTACTGCTCGGGCCCACCAGGAGCACACAGCATTCTCTTCCTGATGAGAAGCCGCCCCAGCAGGTACCCAGAAAGGAGGGAAATCAGAAATCAGACCCTTGCAGGAAAGCCTGGAGACCCTGATGATGTGGAAGCCCGAGTGTCTGCTTTCAGCAAAGGATGCAGGCAGCTTGGACTCATCCGCGGAAAGGCACTGGCCTGGGAGGCGTGGGTGTCCCGGGCAGGGCGCCCCCTCCCTGCTGCGTGCGGGTGATGCTCTGGGAGCGGCAGCCCGGCGCTGGGAGGCAGCGGATTCACCTCGGCAGAAGGTGACAAGTTAACACGGCATTCTGTCTGCTCTGCGCTCTGACACGTTACACAACCCAGCCTTCTTCACAGTCAGCCCTCCAAGGCCGCTGCTCGTTTTCTTTGTAAACTCCTTGAGGGCAGAGGCCTTGTCTTACTCATCTGACGGTGCTTACTGCATGTTTATCTAATAAAAGAACACATTACATTTTCCGAAAACGATGACTTCCAGCCCAGCTAATTCCGTGGGTGTTTCCATGAACACACACAATGATACTACTGATGATTCAAGGATCAGCTGATAAATAGCGATGATATTAATAATGAAAAGTAACATGGATGGAGCACTTGCCAATGTACAGGTCCTTCTCAGTTTTGTTCTCTCTTTTGAAGCCCTCGTTAGCCGGGTGTGGGAAGCAGAGCAGAGACTCTTGTCCCCATTTTAAAGATGAGAAAACTGAGGTCCCAAGAGGTAATGGGACTTCCCCAAGGTCACCCAGGTAGTTAAGGTAGAGCTGGGATAAAGATTTTCGGACCTTGCCCATGATCATCCCAGGATAATTTTTCTCCTCTCCCTGTCTCTTCCCATAACACAGGAATAAGCCCGTATTATAATATGTGGACAGGTTTTCCCCTGCATCTTGCAGATTAGAATCCTCATGACATTGGTCTTGGTGTCTGAGCCCTTCATACCCACCGCAGCCACCAGCTTGCTTCCCTGCGTCTTCTTCCATGAGATCTTTAACCATCAAGGATGTTTTCAGAGCAGAATGGAGGCTCCTTCTTATGTGGGCTGCACTACTTCTGTTTTGGGTGCTGTTTTACAGGAAGGATAAACACAAACAAACCACAATAAAAACAAATCACCTTATAGTGCAAGCGTCTCTCAGCAATTTCCTGTAGCTGAGCTTCGATTGAGCTGTGCCACCCATTTCACAGATGAGGAGCCTGAGATTTACTGATGCAGTGATGGAAAAGGCAGGACGGTGACTGGGTCTGACTGAGCATGATGGTCAGCAGGTCTTAGGGCTAGTGTTGGCTCTGCGACTTATGAGCTCTGAAACCGGCTGCTGCTCCCAACACCTCTAAGGTGCAAATGCATTCTCCGCAAGGTAGGCATGTGTTGTCGTAAAGATCCATGGGAGGAGGTATATGAGGCTCTGGCAGAGGGACCTGCCCATGATGAGCACTGAGCACATGAACTACCTCCCTTGTGTCTGCCTTCCCTCCAGATGGAAGCTCCTGAAGGCTGAGGTCTTCTCTGCTTGCTCACAGCTGATTCCCCGAGTCTAGCACATGCCTCAGCCATGGTCAATGCTTCATAACTCTTCCAGGTGTCCCGAGACCTGATTGAGTTCACCTGGATATCCAATTTGTTTATAAAATCACTGGAGCTCTTCTTAGACATATACCACTAGGTTAGCTTTCACCCAATGCTATTTTTAGGTTCCGTTAGAATCACAGAACTTTGAGGAAAGAGGAACCTGAAGCCAGCCCCATCCATCTGCAAGGCGAATCTCCGCAATGTCCTGTCTTATTTCCATGCGGTGAGTTCTGAACCTATTCCCCACACAGCGTGCGGCATGTGCTCTCTCAACAACTCCGCTTGGCATTCTTCAGTTCCTCGCTTGTAAAACAGGATAGCGATCCCAGGTCTTAGCCAGGCCACAGAAAAGTGAGGGTGAATCCCAAAGGACTTTCCTGTAGCTCAGGATAGGGGGGAGGAGGAGGAAGTGGGTGTGGCTTAAGCAGCAATTAAAGATCCGGACTCACAAAACTAGAGCAATATTTATGTAGCTATTCTTTTCTTCCTTTTTTTTAAATTGATTTCAGAGAGGAAGGGAGAGGGAGAGAGAGATCGAAACATCGATGAGAGATAATCACTGATTGGCTGCCTCCTGCATGCCCCCCTTTGGGGATCAAGCCTGCAACCTGGGCATGTGCCCATGACTAGAATTAAACCTGGGACCCTTCAATCTGCAGGCCTACACTCTATCCACTGAGCCAAACGGGCTAGGGCTATGTAGCTATTCTTCATCGATCTTGGAAAATTATGATATATGACAATAGCAGCTTTGAGAGATCTAGAATTCTTATGAAACAGGGGTTCTGAGAATCACTCAAAAAGCACACGCTTATGTGCACAGACACACACACACACTTTCACAGTTTTGAATCTCACACTCAATACAAACTAAAGAGGAATCCACTGAAACAAAAAAGTCATAGGAACTTAAAAAAGAACTCCTAAAAGAAGCCAATATTCTAAACAATGACCTCCTTCCCTTGTTCAGGGAACACTGCCATAGGGGGGCGGGGGGGGGGGGACTGCCAGAAAATACTGTCATACATGGTTTCCATTACAGAGCTGGTACCTCCTTCTAAGGGTTTTAGAAAAAACTAATCCCATGTGTTTGGGGAGGGTAAGCATCTGACTGTGTGCTCCATCTCCCATCTTCATGTTCCCAGTGTATGAATATGTGTAATAGATACGTCTTTAAAATTATCCCTGGGTTAAGGACACAAGCGGTGGGAGAGAACATCCTAACCCTAGATTAAAAGGCAACAGTAAACAGCTCTCTTTTGTCGATACTAATCCATAGAACTACTTTGGTTTCCCAGGCACCAGAATAATGATTGACAAGGGCTGTTTAAGAGTTCGGATCTGAACAACTTACATATAAAAATAACACACACGTTGGTTTATAAATATAAAATCCCATTATCACAAAGCCACAGTGGGCCAAGTCTCCTAGGATTAGTGTGCATTTAACACAGTGGGAAGGATAATCATTTGTAGGCTTAAGAAATGCCCTGAACCTTGATTGCAGGTGCCGGCACAGGAGAGTCCTGCCCGCACTTAGGTCACCTGAAATGGGGCAAATCCGTCCACATCATCATTTACTCAGAGGAAACTAAAGTGCTGTTAATGAAGGCAGAAAATCCACAGGCAACACAGGATAATACTTGCCAACAAAAGTTCCGTCCAGCCCAGATGAATACGTCCTCTAAGTGCTCTTCCCTGCCGTGGCTATTTGTTAGAACCGAAAGAGTACTATTCAAATGTGAAGTTCTTCTTGTTAATAATATTATTTTGTTTTTCCAGGCACCAGCAATCCTGATTGCTCTTGGAATCTCTTGGGAAATGAGTCTCTATGTAACGTGATTATAATGATTCATTATATTTGTGTAGGGCTTCGTAGCTTAAAAAGCACTTTTCCATCCATTATTAATATTATCATTATTAATAATAATAGCTACCATTTATTGTGTGCTTTTTAGGGGCCGGGCACTGTTCAGTGAACAGTAAACACACTATCTGTAATCTTTACAATAACCCTGCCGGGAGGGGTAACACCCGTTCTGTTCAGGAGGAAACAGAGGCGCTCGGAGATCAAATAACCTGCCCAGGACAACACAGCTTGTGAGTGGTGGAGACGGGCTAGAACTCCTGCCGGCTGACCCCAAGATCCAAGCCATTCTCACCCTATCACGCTGCATGCGATCCTTAAAATTACCTGTTTGCTACCCATTATCTGCCATCCTTTTGGACTCAACACTCTTTGAAGGCAAGAAATGTAGGCTGTTCAGAGGCGAGTCGGAACACCACTACCTACCAAGGAGCCTCCATTCTGCTCTGTTCCAAGTAGTACTTGGAACACAGTAGGCACTTGATGGATATTTGGTAAAAGAATCTATGAGCCAATGAGACAGTGAGTAAGCAAATTCTTACATCTCTTGTGAGGCAAGATTACTTGGTAACTAAGAAACAGAGATGGGGAGGCTCTAAGACAGTGGTTCTCAACCTTCTGGCCTTTAAATACAGTTCATCATGTTGTGACCCAACCATAAAATTATTTTCGTTGCTACTTCATAACTGTAATGTTGCTACTGTTATGAATTGTAATGTAAATATCTGATATGCAGGATGGTTTTAGGCGACCCCTGTGAAAGGGTCGTTGGACCGCCAAAGG
Source organism: Myotis myotis (assembly GCF_014108235.1). Classification (NCBI taxonomy): domain Eukaryota; kingdom Metazoa; phylum Chordata; class Mammalia; order Chiroptera; family Vespertilionidae; genus Myotis; species Myotis myotis. The sequence continues at coordinate 10,972,719 of NW_023416316.1, forward strand.
GGTCGCGACCCACAGGTTGAGAACCACTGTTCTAAGAGGTGAAGCGACTTCCCCAAGAGCACACAGCTGTTAGGTGCGAGGGACTGGACCCCATCCAACGTCCTATGACTCTCGGGCTGCCTCCTTCTTGCATGGAAAGCATGTACAGTTGCTGTGTCATCATGTGTTGGCTAAGAAGCAGAAGGTAAAAGCTGCAAGCCAGCCCCGAGCTGGGGTATATAACCCACCCCCCTTCACATCCCCTCCTCTCTATCAGCCCAGTCTGGAAGCCCATGGACTGGACTATAACGCGGAGGCTCCAGCGTGCAGATGGATGAGGTTGGGGAGAGCGATAGATGGAGAGCTGACAATTCAGGCAGCCAAATTCAATTTGAGGGAATCTGGTTCAGTGCTTTCCATTAACAACACTCTAAGAAAAATATAATTCCAGGACTAAGTCAGGAGAGGAAGAAAAAACGAAAAGAAACAACTTTTCATTGAGCACAGTCAGTGCTAAGCAAATCAATCACACTGTTTCTCCCAGGGCACAGCCTCTGAGTTGAGGGCCGGCCCTCAGGCCGTGGGAGACAGAAGCATCGGATGAGAGATAGCAAACCCACGAAAGGTTCCCCACATCCGGGGCCACGTGTGATCATCCAGAGGAACCCCAGCGCCGTTCACAAAGCACTTCACCTACATTCATTTGTTCTCACAATACCTTTTGGAAGCAGGTATTAGCCAAATCCATATTTTATAAAGGAGAAATTACACGGGAGTAATTAAATAACGTGATCTATTGATCTACTGCAGTGGTTCTCAACCTTCTGGCCCTTTAAATACAGTTCCTCATGTTGTGACCCAACCATAAGATTATTTTCGTTGCTACTTCGTAACTGTAATGTTGCTACTGTTATGAATCGTAATGTAAATATCTGATATGCAGCACGGTCTTAGGCGACCCCTGTGAAAGGGTCATTCGACCGCCCAAAGGGGTTGCGACCCACAGGTTGAGAACCACTGATCTGTTGGCAACTAGTAAGTGGTCCCTTTAACCCCTTAGACAGAACTCTTGAACTCTGCACTATCCAATGGCTCCAGCCACCCGAATCCAGCTGGACGTTCTGCACACACAACTGGGAGTCTTCTATTCCAATCCGAGCTCAGCCCGGCCCAGGAATTAAAAGGGCCTATGCATTTCTTATATGGTAACATCACTCCCTGCCTCGCCTCCTTCATCGAAGCAAAACTTGAACGAAAATAGCAAAGCTTCAATTTCTCCGAGTGCTGTTCCTGTGGGAATCCTCGCACCTGCCAGCGTGTGTTCGGGGGCAGTGTTTCCAAGGAAGCCTTACCGAAAGGTGGGGAAGCACAGTGAACTCAGGAGCCGGATGACCTGGATTTAAATCCCTACTTCACCTTTAATAGCTGTATGACCTTGGGCAAGACTTGTAACCTCGCCCAGTTACTGTGGCTCAGTGCTTGAGCGCTGATGTATGAACAAGAGCAGGGTTGAGTTCGATTCCCAGTCAGGGCACATGCCAGGGTTGTAGGCACGATCCCCAGTGTAGGAGGTGCAAGAGGCAGCCCATCAATGATTCTCTCTCATCATTGATGTTTCTCTCTCCCCCACTCTGAAATCAATTAAAAAAAAAAAAAGACTTGCAACCTCCTTGAGCCCCAATGTCTTGATCTATAAAGTCAGTATCTCACCTCATCGGCTTGTTGTGAGGGTTAATGATATCATACCTGAAGCACTTTGACAGTGTCCGAAAGATGGAAAGAATTTCATGACGATGCTCAACCAACTGAGCCACACCAGCCAGGGCCAATTTTCTTATTCTTCAAGGGAGAAAACTGAGGCTAAGAGAAAAGAAGCCCCACTTTCACCCCCCTGAACCATAACACTCAGCCAATGATTAGTCTCCTATGCCCAGATTGGGGGCGGGGGGCAGGAAGGGGTCTTTACTGCATGTACACACCTTCCTCAAAGTCTCCTATCTCCATAGGACGGCTCCTCTGAAAAGAGCTTCCCTTCTCTCCCATGTGAGAGGTGATGATGTGGGCTTGGCTGAGCAGGGTGTTCAGGGAATCCTTAATACCACTTGGCAAGGCAGCCACTGAGATTTGTTGAGCAGCCTCACTCCAGAAGCTGCAGAAGGCCAGGCTGCAGTCCCCAGGGCCAGTGTGGGCACATTAAAGTGCAGCCGGCACAATGACTCAAGGGCTGATTACGTCCTTGGTGGATTAGCTGTGCGCCGGGCTTCTCCTCTCTCAATCAGATAGATGCCCCTTAGTTGCTTCATGACTCATTGACTTCCCTCAGAGGGTGAGATGGGAAGAGGAGAGCCTCGGAGTCTCACTGGTACTAATTAGCAAGGCTTACCAAGGCTTCCCCTGCAATGGCTGCCAGCACAGACCCCATTCGGGTGGACATTTGAGAGCTGAAGATCATTTTCATAGTAACCTAGGATCCTGGATTTGAAACGCGCAAATCCTAGGACCGCCACTTATTAGCTAGGTGCATTTAGGCAACTCACTTCAATTCTGTGAGCCTCAGTCTTGGCATCTATAAACCAGGAAGAATAATAGTATCTACTTCTAAAGGTTGCAAAAATAAAATGAGATGATAAATGTGAAGCATACAGCACAATGCCTGACACACAGAAGTTGCTGAACAAATTTTACCTACCATTAAAAACAGTTTTTAAAATGTCCTGGCTAATATGTGCTCCAACTCCTGAGGTTTTGCAGCTCACGTCGTCTTCCCTGCTAACTCCCGGCTGATGCTGATTGCATGGAGGAATGCTTCGCAAATTCATCAAACAGGTTCTTGTTTGCAGACACATTGGAAGAAAGAAGCATAAAGCGAAAATTTGGACTGGGACCCAGAAGATTTCCACTCAATTCCCAGGGTCCTAGCCTCTCTAAGTCATGGCATTATGTCTGGTGAATTGCTAGAGCTCTCTGAAACTCCGCTTCCTCATGTCTACATCGGGAATGCTGGGACTTCCTAACCTGCCACCTGAAAGTTGCTGTCGCTGGCATCATCACTATCATTATCATCAGCGAAGAGCACGTTTATAACTATTGAGTGCTAACTACAAGCCACACAGGAAAACATTTACCTCACGTCCAAACTAAACAGAGTTAATCATTCCATTTGGCAGATGCAGAAGTTGTGGCTCATAAAGAAACTTGGGAAAGCCTCGCTTCTACAGCTTTCTCTGATTTCAAGCCTGGCTTGCATTCTCTCAGCTGATAATGTGACCTTTCACATTTTATTACTTGTGGCTTGAAGACATGTTTATCTACGTGAGGTGCTCAAACCAGGGGCACATCTTCATTTCTGCAGCCCTGGGATCTCACAGGGTGCCTTGTGTTTAATGAACATCAATGAATTATTGTCCATCGCGGTGAAAAACGTTTAGGTCCAAATAAGAGACATGAACCAGTGAAGATGTGCTCCTCCAAGGTTCGGAGCATCCCTTCAGAAAGACACTGAGATTATCAAGAGATAGCAGGATCTCAGAGGGCAGGCAGAGGTGGGTGGGTGGTGGGAAGAAATCAACCAATGAACTTGTATGCATAACCCATGGACAAGGACATTAGGGTGATGAAGGCCTGGGGCGGGGGGCGGGAGCAGGCTAGAAGGGGTCAATGGTGGGAAAAAGGAGACATATGTAATACTTTCAACAATAAAGGGTTTTTTAATTGTAAAAAAAAAAAAAGAACAGTTCTTAAAAACAATCCAAGTGGGAAATAAGAGAGCAAACTGGAACACATCCCTGCCCTCTTAATGAGGGAGAACCGAAATTAATGATGACTCTAAAGTGGCAAAGATCCCGAACCCATCTTTGATAATCTGTCTTTTGCCAGAAAGGAAAGAAAAGAGAAGACGTGAACAATTAGGAAGTAATTAAGACCTCACAGACACCGCTCTGGCAGAAAGCGGTGAAGGGAATACATAGCGATTTGGGGAAAACACAAACCAGTGGTCGGACAGCAGGTACCTCAGGTGCACGGAAAAGAGCGGATACCGTTACCAAAGCTGTGACCGTTACTTCTGAAAAATCGTGGCGGAACAGCTGCATAATGTACACTTAAATTTTTTACAACATCAAATGTCAGATGGATCTTTTAGACAGAAAGGAAAAATGCAAGAAGTAGGAGCTTTAAGAACTTTGAGAGAAGGGGGAAATACTGCCAACAAGTACGTGACAGGCATTTTCAGATACACCTCCCCCATCAATTGCCCACCTGCACAACGGGCCTGCGTTCCTCCCATTTCCCAGACCAGGAGGCCACATCTCCAATGAGGCAGCGACTTGTCTAAAGGGAGCCGCCAATCACTGCCTGAGCTGGGAGTCAACACAGCCTCTGCCTAGCTCTGGCAGGGCGCGAGACTTACCATTTCATTGCTTTCCTACAACAAGGATTAACAAATTGGACACAACCCAGGAAAACAAAGGAATTATGAGGCTGTGTAAGGCCAGGGTTATTAAGAAAAAAAAAAAGGCCCTAATCACCGCCCACAAACATGATAGCTTTTCAATAGAATCACAGAGACAGTGGATGAAAAGATCACAAGATGCCTTAATCTGGACCACAGCAAGTCAAAAACGCTTCTTGCAAAATTAATTCAAATGGACTTGGAGAGGCTGCATGACTGGAAGTCTCAAAATTACCTCAAAGGCATTACACACCAAATAAGGGTGGAAATAATTCCAATATAAGGGCAGGCACCAGGTCCGATGGAGCTCACAGCCCCTTGCAATGTCATTTCATGAGCCCTCCCGCTAGTCAGTAGTCTGTGGCAGGCCTGAGTGAAGGTACTGGGTGAGGGACAGCCTTGTTCAGGGAAGCCTCATTCTGGCCTGGGGTTAACGGAAATAAGGCCCAGAAAAGGGCTAGTTTTATTTCTCACCATTAGCACCTACAGAAGAGGAGTTGTGGGCATTGCATAAAGAAGCAATGAGCCAGGCCAGTGTGGCTCAGTGATTGAGTGTCAATCCATGAACCAAGAGGTCACCCATAGCACATGCCAGGGTTGTGAGCTCGATCCTCAGTAGGGGGCATGCAGGAGGCAGCTGATCAACGAGGTCTCTCTCTCTTATCAATGTTTCTATCTCTCCCTCTCTCCCCTTTCCTTTTTCTCTAAAAAAAAGCAGTGAGTCAGGCCAGACAGAAGCCTAACTATCTGGATGAACCAAATCCCATCATCCCAGCCTTGTACATCCATTATGTCAGATTCTACCTAACCACTGTTGTCTCCATCCTGCCCTTGGCAATGGACCAAACTTTTGAACGAATTCTCCCTCCTGATGGACCTCCCCAATCCCTCTTCCTACTGTCCCCTGAGGTCTGGGGCTTACTCTGATAATACCAGACCAAACTCCCTTCCATCACAGTTCAGTCTGTGCAACAAACATCTCCATGCACAACTATGTGCGCTCACTGTGTTAGATCATAAGGATAGAGAGATGGACAAGGCGGGCATCCTTGCCCTGCCCTATAGCTCAAGCTAGAGGGGAATGTGTGAGCCAGGTTTGCACAGTGTATTCATTCACCTTGCCTAAATGCATGTTCACCTTCCTTCATAGAGATTTGGATCACAGAATTAGCAAATACCAGAGGAGGCATTCAAAGCTGTGTCTCTGTCATAAGAACCCTTGTTTTCTCCACTCTACTCCACAGGCTCACTGAAGCCATCCACACCCAATATCCTTTCATGGCTACAGGTAAAGAAAAAAAAATTCATGATTGAGCATCTATTTTGTGCCAGGCATTATCTTAACACGATTGCATGCTATCTTCACAAACCCTTTTACAGAATCAAAGAGGCACAAGGGCACACACAACTTGTAAGTAAAGAAGCAGGAGATTCAAGTTCAAGTCTGTCCGCCTCACAGATTTTTTTTCCCCCCAATATCTCTAATGACAGTTTCTATATAATTGGGGGGGTGGAAAACACTGGTGCAAGAACTATCTCCAGCCACATAAAGTTGAAAGCAGTTTCTTTTTTGTTGAATTTATTGGGGTGACATTGGTTAATAAAGTTATACAGGTTTCAGGTATACAGTTCTACAATACATCATCTGTATATTGTATTGTGTATTTACTACCACAAGCCAAGTCTCCTTCCATCACCATTTTGAGGTCATTTTCTGCAAGCAGATCAGCATGGACTGCACACCACACATCCACCCTAAATTAAGTCCTATAATTTATCTTAGCTTTGGGGGTAGCTATTGTTAATTGCTAATCCATATTCATCGAACATCACAAATGAGGGTAGAGTCAGGAGATATTTTATCTACCATTTCATCTACTATGAAAAGAACTTAAGAAGCCCACCATTGGGTGAGGAAGTGTATCCGTTCCCTATTGCTGTTGTAACAAATGACCACAAACTCAGTGACATAAAACAACACAGATTTATGACCTTACAGTTCTGGAGGTCAGAAGTCAAAAGCAAGTTTCACTGAGTCAAAGTCAAGGTGTCAGCAGGGCTGTGTCCCTTTCTGGCGGCTCCAGAAAAGAGCCCATTTCCTTGTCCTTTCCAGAGGCTAGAGCTGATTCCTTGGCCTGGGCCCCTTCCTCCCTCTTCAAAGGAGGCAGCATAGCATTTTTAAGTGTCTCTACTAGTATGCCTCTCTCTTTACATCTCTTTCTCTGACTAGAGTTAGTGCTTAAAAGGACCCTTGTGATTATTTTGGGCCCATCGGATAATCCAGAATGACCTTCCCACCCAAGGATCCTTAACTTAATCATGTCTGCACAGTCCCTTTTGCCATATGCCAGAGCACCATAGCGTATTCACGGGTTAGGAGATTAGGACATGCACATCTTGGGGGGGAGGGGGATTAGCAAAAGCATAATCAACTACAGTGGAAACCAGGAATAACAGTCCCACTGCCCTAAAAAGACTCTGATGTTCACAGAGGTAAAATGACACTTGGGGGCGTGTGTGCAGTGGGCAAGGGAAGAATCGGAACCCAAATTGGTCTAAGTTGAGAGCCCACTTTTCCCCCTGACCACAGCACACAGCCCCCAGGAAACTGTCACAGCCAGAGAAGCCACTCAAATGGATAAACTGTCAAATCCAAATGAATAATCATCAGAAGGTTCTAAGACCGACTTGGTGATGATGCTCTGGGTTGGTAGGAAATGGTTGTGGATGATCTGACGCTTGAATCTTTGCAAGTACCAAAAGTACATGTTTTGGGGGTTAGTAAAGTGCTGATGGGTATGGCTAAAGATATAAAAAAATTTCTCCTTCTCAGCAGCTGGCGGGGGAGAGGCGCTGAACCTGAACAAGGGTTTCAGACAGATGTGGACTCAGGTCCCAGGTGTCCCGACTCTAGTCATGAGCAGGTTATGTCACTTCTCTGGGCTCAGCTTCCTCATTTGAAAACAGGGGCGGCGATGTCTTCCTGGGAAGAGCCAATGAGGTAATGCCTGTATGGTACCCAACACTGCATCCAGCACACAGTAGGAGCTCAACACATGTGGGCACTTTCATTTTCTCGCCTTCTCCGTCCTGCTTCAAGAGTGAGAAACAAAAACATCTGGGCTTGGTTTGAAGAAAAACACAGCTAGCTGTGCAACTAATCTTCACAAAACCAACCGCCCCCTCTGCTTACTGTGCTCAAGGCTTGGCTGAAGGCTTAGAGACTGTAGGCAAGACAAAGGAGCAAACACAGGCAGGTGGAGGGGAAAACACAGGCCTCCATCAGCCAAAGAGAGGATAAATACAATGCATTATTCAGGGCATTCAGTGGTGGGCCCCTGTCAGGAACGGGTGAGGGAGCCAGAGGTCTTTTGAACTCTTTGGGACTTGGCCGCTCTCCTAGCAAGGCCAGATGCAGCAGCCCCTATTAGTCAGCTGTTTGCCAGCCCTTGGCGATCCGCTGGGACCTTCGCAGGAAACCCAGAGCTCTGAGCAGGGCGGGAGGTTAATCATGCCATCTCCCCGTTCTGGAAAGCCTTTTCTAAAACCCTGTTCTGGAAGCCATGTGAGCTGAACTGCAGGAAACCAGATGCGGAAGGCACAGAGCAGACCTGCCTCACCTGTAGACAATCACCTGTGGCACACAGAGGGTCATGTGAAGGGTGATAGGCATTGTACAGAACCCACAGAGACGCCCTTACCATTCCTGCCAATCTAACATCCCACCTGGACTCTCTCTGAGTGTAACTGGCATAGCTATTCTGCAGGGCAATTCGGCAGTCTCTACGCAAGTTGACAATGGCCATAGTCTTGGACCTGGTAATACTACCCCCACTAGGCATCAAACCTACAGAAATACACACACACAGTAGAAAGTTATATATACAAAAAAGGTTCGCTTTCATATCTTCTATATATATAAAAGGCTAATATGCAAAGTGTCCCCTCGCGAGTTCGGCTAGGAGTCCGGGAATTCGATGGCTCGCTATGACATGCGCTGTCGGCCCTGATAGCTGGCCAGGCCTAGGTACCCTACCTGTGCAAGAATTTCATGCACCTGGCCTCTAGTATTTTTAATAATAAAAGATTAGAAAAAACATAAATGTTCATCAATAGGCAAATGGTTTGGATAAGTTATAGTGTATCCATACTACAGAATGAGGTCATTAGAAACAATGAGGTAGATCCAAATGTTCTGATATTGAAAGATTTCCAATCATGTTTAAATGGAAAACATTCACATGCAAGACTCAGAATAGCAATGGTCCTGCATACGGGGAAAATGCAGGTGCATATCTGGATTGACACCTACATGTGGGTGTACCTAAAGAGGAAAATAATTGGGAAGGCTACACATCAAACAGTGAACAGTGACTGTCTCTGGGAAGGTATGTGAGGTGTGGGCACTGAGGACAGACTGCCTCTTTTTATGCCATGTAATTATATTGTGTTTATATTCTTCAGAAAGAATGGGTTTGTATATTACTTATGTAATTTCTAAAAGTATAAATTTAAAAAAAAAATAAAGGCCATTTCTAAAGACAAGGAGAAGAGGATGAGGCTTGGCAGGTGGACGCGTGTCCTTTATTTCTCAGGTGAGGAGAACAGGAGAGGCTGGCCGTGATCTGTCCAAGGTCACTCGGTGGGTTTGGAGAGTTGAGCTCCTGGCACCCAGTCGAGAGCTATTTCCAACACCTTCAAGAAGGTGTGTGGTCCTTGAGTGCCCATGTTATGAAGGCAAATTCCCCGCTAGATAGCAGGGGAACTTTAATTACTACCAGACTCCCTGGTGTCACCCTGCCTCAGAGGCCTGCAGCAGGATGCTACTTCTGGTGTTGGCTGGCCTGGGGCCTCAGCCAAGTCACTTGTTCCTTCTAAGCTTCTGATTTCTCACCTGCAATGTAGGGGCCACCACCACCGTCCTCATGGAGATGCTATGCGCACCAACATTAATTCCCCACCCTCCTTTCTAAGAGATACTTATTCCCTGTCCTTTTCTGAGAGGGATGTCACTCCTGGAAAAGTTGAGAGACAACATGTTGAGTGTGTCCCAAAGCTAGGGGTGCAAATTTCTGTCTACCCTAGACCTACCTGGTAGCATCTGAGAAACTCTGAGAACATTCTCCCCTCTTCATTGTCATCCCCATCCCCTCCAATTCTGTGAATGCCTTTGCGCCCTTCCTACGTATCAGGAGGAACAATAAATATGTCTTTGGATCAAAATGCTCTCATCTCTGGGGTCTGGAGCCAGGTCATCTGCAGGAAAGGGGGCAAGATGCCCCTTGGAGGGAAAAAGGCACCTGGTGTTCTGAATCTGGCAAGAAGGAGAGTCACTAAACTGCCTCCAACTGATCCAAGAAGAGCCAGCCCAAGCTCATGTAGAGGAGGCAGCCCTGACAAGGTGAGATGATGGGGATTGGCCGGCTCCAAGCATACCCCCCAACCAGGCTGCTGCAGATGCCTGGAATCCCACCATTAATCTTTCCAGTTAAGTCTTTATAGGCTTCTGTTAGCATGTAAATGTGTCTCCTGGGAGGAATAATAAAACTTAATCCAAGTGAATAAACATCTACAGACAGTTGCTTTGCATCAGACACTTTGTGAGGGACAGTGGGATGTCCTAAGATGAACATGGCACCGTCCTGCCCTCCAGGAACTTTTGGGAGCAGTACATTGTGCACCAAACACTCAAAACGGGTGGGGGTGGGGGGGAGGGATTATAAAACCATGTAAAATAGAAAGGGTTTCGTGACTGTTCTCCCTTCCGTGTACTTTATTAAGAGCTCAGCTATAGTCCACATGACCTTGATGGGCTTCATCCAAACGGCTCAAAACTGTGTGCTTTATTTGGACTATCATAGTCAGCCACGGATATTTTCTGAGGATCCTGATTTTTTTTTTAAGTAGTTAAACTCGGATCTATTAGCAGTGCCTGCCTGGAGCGCTGGGCTAAGACAAATTCTGAGCCCCAGCCCAGGCCCAGCAGGAAAATAGGCCATGATTGATCAGGAAGGCAAGGCACAGCTCAGAAAGAGGCAGTGCTGGGGGAAGCACACACACACCCTATTTCCTGCTCTAGGGGTTCAGAGAGGGAAACACAACATCTGCCTCATGGGATTAAAAAGAGCCACTTAGGAACCACTGATGCACTCAACAATAGAGGAACCTCAAAAACACACGGAGCGAAGGCATCGGCAACGAGAGCACGCGCCATATGAAGGCCAAGAAACTTTTCCTGAGAAAGGTCAGCTAATGAATGTTAGTTTCTGGGACAGGTGCGTGTTTGTGTGTGTGTGTGTGTGTGTGTGTGTGCGTGCGTGTGTGCAGGCAATCCCTAACACAACCACTCAACTCTGTGGCCGTGGCATGAAAGCAGCTATAGACAATACATAAACCTATGAGTACGGCTCTTTGCCAAGAAAACTATTTATGAACACTGAAATTGGAATTTCATATACTTTTTATGAGTCATAAAATATCATTCTCCTTTTTTATTTTCCTTCCAACTATTTAAAAACGTAAGAACCATTCTTCATTCACAAGTCACACAAAAAGAGACGATGGGCCAGATTTGGCCCAAAGGCCATCGTTTTCTGTCCCCTACACAGAGGTCAAGAATAGACAAAAATTAATGAACAGTGACACATATCAGCCCAGTAGCTGCCTATGGATAGATGTGGGTTGACTGAAAGGGATCACCAGGAAACGTTCTGGAATGATGGAAATGGTCTTAAGCGTATATACATGTATACAAAACCCATTGAAATAAGCACTTAAGAGCTGTGCATTTCATTGTATGTCATTTTAACTATCGTTTAACACTGTTGCTTTGAACTGAAACCCTGGGGTGGAGGGGGGAGAATGGCTGCCTGGAGGAGGTGCCATTTGAATGAGACTTAAGGAATGGATTTGGCCTCTAAGAACGGGAAGGAGATGCTGAAGGGGAGGAGGCCTAAGGTTCAATTAGGGCTTAAAACACTAACAAAAAATGAGGGGGAAATTCTCTTTGGCAGGAAGCAAAGAAAGTATGGCTTTATTTTCCAGCTCAGAAATAATTGCCTTGTACAATAATTGGGAGCTGATGCAAGTGGAGCTGGGTGCAATTTGGGGAGATTTGTTACGCTCAGCTCCCTCCAATCAATTCTGGCGGCTCAGATGCTCCTGACCTGTTGCTTGGCATATTGTGAAAACAGCTTTCATTTAGTGTACTTCCATTAAAAGATGAAATCCATGGACAGGAGCTCACAGGCCAGAAAATCACCATTTACGCCCCCATTTATCTCCCGTCAGCAGCCAAGAACCTGGTCTCCGCGGCGCCTGGGCTCTGGCCTAGGCTGCCAGCTTCAGAGCTGCCTGGGAATGTCTGCAGGAACCCAAATCTGGGCGGCGACATGGGGCTGTGCGGAAAGGCTGGACCGGTGAAAACGGGAGTCCTCCTGAAGTAAGCAGACAGCAGGGCCACACGGGATTAAGCAGGGTTGTGGGGGAGGTTTCAGACAGAGCTCAACGTGTCTTGGGAAGTCTGACTGAGAACCATGGTTGGTTGGGGAAAATATTGGAATGTTGATTCAAGACAAAAGTGAAACCTAAGAGAACCTTGACCTGAGCAAGTCGCTAATCCTTTTCCCGCATGACACATGTCTGAGCCTAACCAAGAGGGATGTCTGCTGAAATGTCAGTTTTGCTGCCAGATGCATGACTAGACCTGGGGTACTAGTCCCTTCCACCTCTGGGCCTCACTGTTCCAGCTGTGAAAAGGGAGGAGCAAGCTGAGCCCTCTATTTCAGCCCCTGCCGTTCTGTGTGCCCAACCTTGGTTGTCCTGCTACCTTGATAGGTACCTTTGAGCAAGTCATTTCCTCGGGGTCCCAGATGCCACATGACACACGGTGAGGGCTGAAGGGGACAAACTCTAAAGACCCTCCCAGACTCAGTGTCCTCCGTTGGTGGCTTCTTGGGAGACCCAGGGCATTTTTCTCACTGCTCTTGGCAGATGGTGCCTTGGGTTACGGTTGAGTACTCCTCCTTCCTCCCATGCCCACTTCTCCTAGCCTGACAATGTTCCTTCAGGGTACTGGTCCCTGAATTCTTCACAAAGAGGGTGGGTGGATGGATGGGTGGATGGATGAATAGATGGATGTATAGATGGATGGATGGATGGATGGATGGATGGATGGATGGATGGAAAGGCAGAGGGTGGATAGCCTATGAATTAATCAGTGGTGTGAATAAATGTATGAAAGGGAGTTTGGGAATCCTGGAGAACAGAGAAATGGGAAAGACATCCACAGGTATCACCTCAACACCCTTTTACCACCACAACTCAAGCCCCAGTGGACTGAGTGCCCACTGTGATAAAGCCCGCGATATATATTCTCATCATTTCTGAAGCTTTCTGACGCCCTCACTTCAGCAAAGAGACCATAACACTGCTTTTATTTCAGAGCAAGCACATGAATTATAAGCACACATCACGCTTATTAACATGCTCACCGTGAAAGCAACATAAGGGAGCATGTGACCCTTCTCCTGTTGGGAAGCATAACTCAGACCCAGAAAGCGATGCAGTGTAAAAAGTCAAAGAATTAAAACTTTTTACAAACTGTTTCTAAATGGCAATAAGAATGAATAAGAAGTTCCAGGCCAACATGAATGTGTGTGGACAGGGAGGGCGGGGAGTGGGGGTGCACTAGATGGGTGAGGTTTCCCAGGGGAGAGCTTTGAGCAAGGAGTGAGGCAGGGATGAGCATAGGGAAGTGGGGTTCAGGGGATGCAGAGGAGGGAGCACAGGGGATACTGACAACTGAGTGATCAAGGCCAAGGGGGCTGGAGTGTCCAGGTGGGCTGGAGGTGGCTCAGTGAGACACATGCTAAGCAAGAGTCCACAAGCCTCCAGTTGTCTGCCTATCTTAGGAAGACAGGGGGGAGGAGAGAAAGCAAAGAGAGAACAGAAGATGGGTGAAAAGGGAGAGAGGGGTTAAAGGAGAGCTAAATGGAGAAAGCGCAGAGATGCGGGGCATTCTCGCACCCAGGAGTGTGAATGCTTGATTGAGAAGAGAAGAGGATGCCCAGGAGCTTTGGAGCTGCCCCAGCGGGGCAGGGGCGGGGGTTGCTAATGTCTGAAGGGGGCAATGGTGCCTGGCCCAAAATGCCCACTGCTCAGGCAAGGGGTGCACCTGGAACCCGGTCTCTTCCTCCACTGCCAGCGCCAAGTTGCTAAGGTTACCTTACCTCCTCAACTGCCTAATTAGAGAAGCTGTCACTCTGACCAAGATCAGGAGGGAAGGGGGAAAGAAATGAACGCAGACACTTCAGACTCTTGGGCAAGAAGAAAATAGTAAAGCTGGTTCTGCCATCATAGGAGCCTCACCTGCAGTCAAAGACGACTGTGTCTTCATCGGGACCATGCTCTGTCCCCAGCGCAGAGAGAGCTGGGAAAGAGCAGCTCTTCCCCTGACACAGGGAGCTGTGGCAGCCGGCAGCAAGGTTAGATGAGGTGTCAGATAGTCGGAAGGAAGGAGCCCACTTTGCAGCCGTTGTCTGGTTAAGTCTCAACGACCCAGAAACACAGCACCCTTCTTAGCCGGCAGAGCTAAGCTGAGCTGATGCAGCCTCTCACTGTGGGGACCCACCACTGGGGGGTCTACGGTCGTGGGACCAGGATGGAGCATGTCTGTTCTCAGGGGGAGTGAGGCAGGGATGAGCTCAGAGAAGTGAGGTTCAGGGGAGGGAGCTGAGAACGATGGGAAGTCGGGTAGAGTGGGAAGGGATCAGGGACACAGAGAGAAGGCAAGCTCGGTGAGGCCACAAACTGCAAGCTCCCAAGTGACTGTCTCTCTCCCTGACAGCAGGGGGCAGGCCACTCTCAGATGCCAGCTCAGTTCCTCCGCAGCCTGGGGCACCGCCTGGAGCATCCTGGACTGGGGAGACCCATGTGTACATTAGCACTTCCTTTGCTAAGCACCCCCCTTATGTTTCTTCTTCTGCACCCACACACCTCATCCTTCCCTAGCCAAGGCTCTTTCTTCTCTAGGGGAAAGATGGGCAGGACTTGTGTCATGTGTGAGGAAATCCACGTTCACTAATTACACTTCATTATTCTCAGCAGGAATGGGAGAAGCAGAGGAGCGCTGAGCCAGGAGTCAGGTTTTAATCCCGGCATAGCCACCGAGTCACTGTGTGATCCTGGTCAGATCCCTTGACCTCTCGGGGCCTCAGAGCTTACACTCTGCACTAAGTTGGGAATTGAATGGGAGAACAGGAAAAAATTTCTCCTGCCCAAGAAAAGGACCAACTCAAGGGCTGGATATATGTCCTATTCAGAGACCCAGCCCAGGCCCTAGGAGAGGACCTGGTATACAGAAGGTGTTCAATAAATGCTCACTGAACGGAATCAACACTTTGAGGACGGTAGGCTCCATATGTATTTCTTCAGTCCACATCCACCTTTTAGCAACTAACAGAGATCTGACTCATACCTGCGCTGGGCTTACACGACGGTGGAAAAGATGAACATCAAAAGGAAATAAATAGCCAAAACTGGTTTGGCTCGGTGGATAGAGCATCGGCCTGCAGACTGAAAGGTCCTGGGTTCGATTCCGGTCAGGGGCATGTACCTGGGTTGCGGGCACATCCCCAGTAGGAGATGTGCAGGAGGCAGCTGATCGATGTTTCTCTCATCATCGATGTTTCTAACTCTCTATCTCTCTCCCTTCCTCTCTGTAAAAAATCAATAAAATATATTTTTTTAAAAAAAGGAAATAAATATATCATGAAAATCTGTAACTAAGTGCTACTACAGAACCTTCTATACAAAACAGCGAGACCAGCTCTACCCTGAGAAGTCAGGAAAGGCTCACCTGAAGCACTGATATTGAGAATCTGCAAGTAGTAGCAGCAGTCAGTCAGACAGGAGGCGGAGGTGAGACCTTTCCAGGCAAGGGAAGCAGCGTGTGCAAAGGCCCAGAGGCACAACGGAGATTGTTACATTAAAGGAACTGACCGAAGCCCAGCAGAAATGGAAAAGCACAGGATAACAAGGAGAACGGGGAGGGTGGCGGGATGTGGGGCTGGAGATGGAAACAGGGTTCACACCAGGAATTCAACACAATTCTTAGCATCATTTCCCCAGGCAAAGGCTTACTTTCTGGAGACAGTGGCTGGGCCCAAAGTCTTCTGGGCATGGGTGGGGCATGAGTGAGCAGTCCTCATAAAGGCCACGGTCTCTGCCAGGCACGCCAGGAGTCACTCAGCCCCGTAACTACTCCCATGAATCACCTTCCCCTCGGCACACGGCTTCATAGAGCCCTGACTTCCATGCCCTGTTTTGCTGCAAAGGCCAGAGCGGAAAAGGACCCCACAGATCACCTAGCCCCCTGGTGTCCAACTGCACTTCACGGAGCTCTAGGTTCTAAAGAGACATCGTGAGGACCGCTTGGGGAGTGAGGGAGAGGCGGCTGGAGGGATGGCTTGGGCCTCGTGGCCAGAGCAGTTCTCCTCTCAGGTTTCTACAGCGGGCTGCCCAAGACTCCACCTGAAGCTCCTGTTGCTGAAAGAGGATTTTGGAAACCACAATTCCCTTACAGGTGAGAATGCCCCTGCCCTGATGAAGACATGTGGCATTTGCTACTAGGCAATCTTTATTAAACATGATTTTAGAGAGAGAGGAAGTGGGGGGGCAGAGAGAGAGAGAGAAAGAGAGGGAGAGAAACATCAATGTGAGAGAGAAACATCAATGTGAGAGAGACACATCAATTGACTGCTTCCTGTATGCACCCTGACCATGGATCACACCTGCAACCCAGGTATGTACCCTGACAGGGGAACTGAACCCACGACATTCCAATGCATGGGATGGCACTGCAACTGAGCCCCACCAGCCAGGGCTTGGCAACCATTTTATTAGCTCCTAGACTCGCCTTTAGAAATATCAGTCTCCTTTCCACCATGCCTGGAGGGAATGGCAATCCAGGTGTCCTCTTTTTCCCTCCATGAGAGGTAAACAGGTAGCCACTTTGAGCCAATGGAGGCAGAAGGGAGGGAGGAAAGAATGGAGCCCCCCTACATGGTGGGGGTGCTCGGCTCCCCAGTGCTGCCCTTTTTGAGTCTGCTTCTTCCCTCCTGCTATGAGCCATCCCAAATCCTTCCCATAAAGGCCCTTTGCCTAAGTGAACAGAGTTCATTTCTGTTGCAGCAACCCCACTGATACAGCTCTAGAAGGCATGGGTGACTTGCTCAAGCCACTCAGGAGTCAGGAGTGTAGCCAAGAAGAGAAATCGGAGCTCTTCTACTGCATGGGGGCAGCCTGGGCTGGGGACCATCTGCAGCTCCATGTTAACTGAGCCCTCCATCCGGTCTTCTGCCTTGTCTCTGCAGCCTAAGTCTCACAGGTACCGAAATATAGTCCTCCACCTGCTTCTCCATATCCTCCAACAGAACCGACAGGCTCTCCTGCCCACGGGGCCTTCGCCGTAAATCTGACGTCAGCCCCTCCTCATCGCCATGAAGACAGTCACCGAATGTGCAGAGAAACAACCACCGATATTCTACCAGGAGCTGGAACTCGAGCCACACAAACACAAGCTGATTTCTTAACTGCTACCTCAATGTGTGTGTGTGTCTCTCTCTCCTACCTCCTACCTGAGCAAAGATTAAAGGAATCTTTTGCAATTTTCTCTGTTCCAGAAAGCACCTGCACATATGCTGTTTCTACATGTCTTTTAACTTGTCTCTCCGTCTAAAGGCAATTTAATTTCTTATATGAAAGAAGCGGCAAAGGGGCTGGCGTTGGGTGCTGGGTGGAAGGGCTATCGGTCTTTCGTCTTTCAGCTTCATCTCTGACTACAGAGCTGTTTCCAACAGTGGCAGAACTCACTTCCAAGGCACATGCAGGAGATAGGAAGACGTGAGCCTAACTGCATTATGCTGCAGTTTGACCAAGCAATCGCTAATTTTATGGCAGAGCAAGAAAATGGAAATGACAGAGACACATTTAACTCCTCCATTCCCCAACTTATCTTGGGACTTGGGCCACCAACCGGCGGGGGATGCTCATGGGTCCTGAAGGGAGTATGTTCTCCATGTTCTCCATCTTCTGCAGCTCCTCTAAGCATGCCCACTTCCTCTAATCTAGCTCCAGCCAGAGCCACCCACCACGCTTCCCCATGGTCTGCCTTTACCTGCTATGATGCTGGCGAGAGGGAGGAATCTATGAAATTGCAGGACCCATTCATTCCTTTGTTCATTCGCTCAGTAAACACGTACTGAGTACTAACTATGAAGCAAATGCTTTGAGAAGCACGTTGTTTGAACACAGTGCCTTTCCTCAGAGTGTGTAGTCTAGACACAATAAACATGGAATACAGATCTCCAGGTACAATTTAGGTCAAGGAGGGCTTCCGTGGGGCCTCTGGCAAGCTAGAGAAAAACCACAGGGGTGAGGTGGAGCAGGCCAGGGCACCTCTGAGCTGGGGCCCTGGAGTCCAGGTATGGATTACAATCCCTAAGTCACCCTGAGTGATTGAAAACAAAACAGAACAGTCATGCTTAGTTATTCTGATGTCACTGGCTTAGCACAGGGCCCTGGCATTTTAAGAGCTGTTTTAGGTTTACAGAAATATTGATGGGGAAGCAGAGATAGTTCCCGCATACCACCTCTACACACACACACACACACACACACACACACACACACACACACACAGTTTCCCCCATTGCTTACATCTCGTCTTAGCATGACACATTTGGTACAATCGATGGGCCAATATAAATACATGTGATGAATTGAGGTCCATAGTTTTCATAGGGGTCACTCTTGGTGGTGTGCGCTCTGTAGGTTCTGACAAATTTGAAACTGTGTCTACTTGTCCTGTGCGTATGGAAGTTTCACTGCTGTTAAAACCCCTCGGGCTCCACCCTTTTGTCCCTTCCCCCAAACCCATAACAATGGATCTTGTTCTTGCTTCCATATAGGTTTGCCTTCTCCAGAAGGTAATATATCCGCAACTATATTTAGCATGTGGCCTTTTCAGATTGGCCTGTTTCTCTTAACACTATGATTTTTAAGGTGCCTCTATGTCTTTTCCAGGCTTGATAGCTCATTTCCTTTATCACTGAATTACATGCCCTCATCCAGACGTATCACGGGTTATCTACCGATTCATCGACTGAGGGACATCTTGTTTGCATCCAAGTTTTGCAAATTTTAAATTAGGCTGTGGCAAACATTCAGGTGCAAGTTTTTGCATGGGACATAAGTTTTCAACGCATTGTTGTAAATACCAAGAGATACGATTGCTGGATCATAGGGTTAAGAGTTATGTGGAATTTTACAAGAGACTGGCTAACGGTCGAACTCCCATTAATACTTACTTAATTTGCCTAGGGTCCATTCTAGGTCCTGACATTTTTTTAAAGCTTCCTGGTATCCCAACGAGCAGCTAAGGTTGACCATCTTGCAGGCCTGCGTTGGGGACAAAGTCCCTCATGATAAGCACAATGGGAAGTCATTGTGAATGTAAACAGAGGAGAGGCAGGGTTTGATGCTCAAGTTGACACAGTTATGCAGATAGCATGTGAGGACTGGAAGGGCCTGGGCAGAGATGAAAAGGAAAAGGGAATCTGAAAGACGCTAGGAGTCCACTGAATAGCCTGTCAGAGACGAGAGGAACATGCACCAGGGTAAAGACGTAAAGAAATGGGTGGATTCAAAGGATAGGCTGGGAGGAAAGTAATAAGCTTTGGTTATAGGTTAAATACTGAAACTGTGGAAAACAAAGTAATAAATCCAAGGATTACAAGAGATACTCCCAATCCTGCTCCAGAAGTGAATTTCAGTCTACCCTGCAGACAGGCACACAGGTTACTAGCCCGTCTTCTTTTCAGTCTTCATCTTCCTCTCCCCCTCCTCCTCCTGCCCTTCCTCCTCCCCCTTCTTCATTTTGCTCTTTTCTTTCTTTTGAAACAAGAAATCCCCTTGACTCAAGACCAATTGCTGCTTGTAAAGTACTGCTGACCCTTGCAAGCTAAATGGAGCATAGGCCCTCAAGGTCAGTCTCAAGAAGGGACACGTATTTCGGGGAGACGGTAACTGGGCTCAGGTGCCTTTCCTTGTCACTTCCAGCCAAGTGCTGACATTCTAGAAGGCATGATCTCTGAAGAAGGTTTATCATTCTCGAAACTTTTCTTCTGAAACTATTCAGCAGATGTTTCCAATGCCCTGAGGGGGAAAAGCTTTAAAATAGGGCTGACAGACTAAATAGGGCAAGAGGAGCAGAGGAGGCTGAGAAAGAGGGGCCCACCTGGGCTTCCAATATTTAGCAAATCAGGAATAAGCCCCCAGGTCCTTTCCACCAGCTGCTCGCAGTATCATCCCTCACACTGAACCTCGGGATGATGGCCTGATTTTTGCAAGATGCATCAAGGGCCTCAGGGGCCTCTCAAGTCCTCCCGGGACATCTGGAGTCACATGGGACAACAGGAACAGCGAGGGAGGAAGCCGGGTCAGGGCCCCGCCCCTGTCTTCTCTCCTTTGCTCTGAGCTGTGCATGGGGCCAACAAGGGGCTTGGGCTGGCTTCTGTGGTCAGGTCAGCAGACAGGAGTGACTTGTCCTCAGGGATGCTAAACAGACTACAAGGCTGTGGACAGCAGACAGACAGAGGGAGATGAGGAGAGACATGGAGAAAGACAGACAGGTACATAGAGCAAGGGAGGGAGCAAGCAAAAAGGAAACATTAAAGAGGAAAAAAGGAGAGAAAGACACGGAGGAAAACAGAGAGAAAGAAGAGATGACGGAGAAATTAGGAATGAAGAGGAGAAGAATGAGGGGCGGAAGGGTGGGGGAGGAGAAGAGGAGCGAGTCTTGCATTCCATTCCCATCCATCACTCACAGGGGAGAGTTTTGTTCTCTCTCGAAGAAACACTCATAAATCTTCCATGAAACGTCCACGGAAGCTCAAACCTGTGCGTTCATGTCAGACAGCTCCGTCGGCACCTGCCTCCCAGCAGTTGAGAATGAGAACCTCTGGGCCCCCCTTTCTAAGGCCGAGCTGTGGGGTGGACCTGCTCTGGGCAGGGAGGGAGGAGGCTGAGATGAAAGGAAAAGGCTGGGCTGAGAAATGACCCATCAGGGCCCAGGAGTTTCTACCATTGTCATTAGTGGATTAATCTAAGAAACCCGGACTGTAGGATGCACCAGACTTTGCAGAAGAAAGCTTATGAGGCAATACCTTTATTAGGAAACCTTGGTGTGTTTTATAAGTAAATGGCTGTGAATGTCCCCCTGACAACTGGATCGCGCAGCCTTGCCCGCAGGTCAGCTCTATCAACACTGATTGACAACCATCCAAGAAGGGCTAGGAACAGGTACAGAAAACACCAAACTCCATCCTTCCCCCGTATGGACCTCCTAGGCCAGAGGTGGGCAAACTTTTTGACTCGAGGGCCACAATGGGTTCTTAAACTGGACCGGAGGGCCGGAACAAAAGCATGGATGGAGTGTTTGTGTGAACTAATATAAATTCAAAGTAAACATCATTACATAAAAGGGTACGGTCTTTTTTTTTTTAGTTTTATTCATTTCAAACGGGCTGGATCCGGCCCGCGGGCCATAGTTTGCCCACGGCTGTCCTAGGCAGTGCTGTTCAACAGAATTCTCTGCGTGGTGGGCGTGCTCTCTACCTGTGCTGGGCGATGTGGTAGCCATTACCCATAGTGGCTATTATTTATGTTTAAATTCATTAAAATTAAGTGGAATTTAAAATTAAGCCCTTTGGTCTTGCTGGTCACATTTCAGTGCTCAATAGCCATCTATGGACATTGTCTACTGTACTGAACTATGCAGACAGGGACTGAGGTAAGACCCAGACATACACATCTTAATGGAAAACTAGTGGCCTGAGAGGGACCTAAATAAGGTTTTCTGAATAAAGTTATTTAAATCTGAACTAGGGGAGGTAGGAAAGTGGAAACGGCAATAAAAATGGAAGTTTCCATCCAAAAAGTAGCTTATGAGGGAGACAGGGTTCCACCGGTAGAGACGGAGGGGAAGGGGACATCCTTGATAGAGGACTGACCGCTGAGTCAAGTCACAGGAATGGGGACGCAGAGCTTGATTTCTGGGAGCAGTGAAAACCCAGTCTGGCTGAGGTGTGGGCAGGGACACAGTGAGAGAGAAGGGTGAGGTCCTGGGGTGGCGGGCTCAGACGCCGAGGAGTCTGCTATTCACCCTGCACGCAGTGAGGAGCCACGGAGGACGTAGGCCAGGGAAGAGAGACCTTGGGAGCGATGCTTCTGGCAGCATAGGAAGGCATGAAGGAAGAGACTGGAGCAGTACCGGAGACGGACTGGGACAGAAATGCAACCTGGTGGAGGGTGGGGGGCAGGAGGCAGGAGCAGCTGCTGTTGCATTACAAGATGGAGGGCTACACGGGAGCCTGTTTGGCCTAAAGAATGGCATCTGTAAGTCCAGCTATAAGAGTGGCAGGCAAACCCATGAAGTCATTTCCTGAGCCAATGTCTTTGCAAAGGAAGAATCAGTCAAGACAGGTGAGCTTTTGCACAACCACTTGCAGCCCAAGAACCTATGCAGCAGGATCCCTGCCCCCAGAACCTCTCCCAGGGTGTCCCCTCATAAGCTCCCAGGAGCATACCGTCCAAAGAATTAGGTAGGAAAAAAGGAAGCATAAAATAAGAGGAAAATAAGATGGAAAGAAGAGGTATTTTTAAAAATGTGCTGGAGGCGTCCAAACAAACTCCCAGCCATTCTTGCCGGAGATTTTATGGGGCAAGACGTCCCCCAAATGGATTCTGAATTATACTCTGCGCCTCGTAAAGCCCGGGCACTCCTGGCAGCCAGCTCACAACCCCTGCCCTCTTGTTATCTGCCCACCCTCCCCAGCTAGCGAGCAATCTGGGAGACCCAGGGCTACACAGGCCACTGGGTGGGGGTAAATAACAGGGGCTGGGTGCATTGAACTCTGCATCCATAGCAATCTCAGCCCCTGCACTTCACGCAGGTGTTCGCCTTTTCTGGGCCTTGGCCTCCCTCTGTGCAACGAGAGGGCTTGTGTGGACGGGCCTGAGGGTCCTGACCGGTCTAAGCTGGGATGGCCTGGAGAACTGGCACATGGACGGTCCCAGAGAGACCCCGCAAACCACGTGTGTATGGGAAGAGAGTATGTGGTGACAGCAAAGAGGAATTAATGGGGAAAGCCTACTCTCATTCCCTCCCTCATAAGGTGATGCAAAGATCAAGCGTGGTCACAGATGAAAATCCAATTTTTGATAAGGTTTAGTTACTTTAAAAAAAAAATAACTGAGTAAAGAAAAATCTGGAACAGCCCTGAAAGGAAGTCAACGTGATCTGAGAATTAAACAGCAGCTCCGCTCTGCTCAGCATCCTGTACGCGATGGCTTCATTATTTGAGCCACAGTTTTCTCCTCTGCAAAACAAGAAAAGTGTTGGGGTGTCTCCTTTAAGAGGTCCCCCCAAAAAAGGAGCATCAGTGGCCATCGCTGTGGAGTCCCAAGAGGGGCCAGGAACTCTGAGAGGCCAATGACTTGAGTTCCTGACTCTGCAATTCAGTTTCTTTCTCTTGATTTTTCATTGAGTAAATTTAAAGTGTGCAGTGGGTTGATTTGATACACTTACACACTGCAAAACGAGTACCACCATAGCCTTTGCTAACACTTCCATCATGGTACAGAATTACCATTTCGTTTTTGTGGTGCTGACTTTTAAATCTGTCCCAGCAACTCCCAAGTATGAGATACAGTATAGCTCACTACAGTCACCATGCTGCACGCTTAGACCCCTAGGACTTATTCACTGTATAACTGGAAGTGTGTACTCTCTCACCAACATCTCCCCCACTTCCCCCACCCCCCAGTAACTGACATTCCAGTGTCTGTTTCTGTGAGTTCGGCTTTTTCAGATTATACATTTAAGTGATATCATACAGCATCCATTTTTCTCTGTCTGATTTATTTCACTTAGCATGATGCCCTCGAGGTCCACGCACACTGTCGCAAGCGACAGAGCTTCCTTTTTCCTCATGGCTGAGTCACATTCCATTGTAGGCTTACAGCACATCTTCTCCATTCATCCGCTGACTGGCTCAGATCTGTTTCCACATCTTGGCTATGGTAAAGAATGCTTCAGCGAACATGGCGGCGGGGGGAGACGCATATACCTCTTCAAGATCCTGTTTTCATTTCCTTTGGATACAGACTCCGGAGTGGACTTGCTGGATCATTTGGTAACAGTAGTTCTGTTTTTAATTCTTGGGGGAAGCTCCATACTGTCGTCATAGTGGCTGCAACAACTTATACTCCCATCAAGGGTGCAAATGGATTCCCTTTTTCTCTCCTTTAAATCAGAGTTTTAGGCAACATGTTCTCTAAAGGCTCAACCACTAAAATTCCTGTGACTTTATGCCTCTGTCAATCTGAACCAGGTACTTATTTCAAAAGCTTTTAGCTGGTTTTCTTTGCGCTGACCACCGCTTCGTCCTGCAGCTCACGGGCACCGAGGGCTCACATTCACAGGCGACATCCTCTCCAGCATTCTTAGGACAGGGCTGTCACTTGAGTTGTGTTTGTACAGAGAGTTACGTTGTTACGCTGTGTGCTTCTTATCATTATAAAATGTAATCAAATATTGTGCAAATTAAAATTTTATTAGCATCAAAAGAAAGCAGTTCCTATGAGGACGAATGTGATTTTACTGTAAAAATAAAGTCACTTCATATTGCTATGGAGTTAGGTAAGGTGCGACAACGATAAAAATGTAGCAAGGAGTCATAAAACCCTGGAAGGATTACTTGGCAAGCACCTTTAGGTTCTCAGTCCCCTTTAATGAAACGTTGGAGATCATATTTGGTGCATTATGAGAATGGTTTACACAGGAACGATGTCCTGGAACTCTCATCAGCTGACCCAGAACGAGAAGAGAGGCCCTGGACTCCATCAGATAATTGGCAAATGTATACACAGTTCTGTGCGTTAAGCTACAAGATAATGTTTGAGGTGCATTACAACTTCTTATGATTTCCTGCTTTAATAGACTTTTCTATTCACTGACCAACTGCCAATCCACCTGGCCTTATAGAGGAGGGTTTTAAGGTAAGCAACTCAATCTACACCCAGGCAACCCTCTCCGGCATATTCTGTCTCCCCAGAGTGGGAAACAGTTTAAGGAAGAAGGAGAGCTGCTGTGTCGACCTTGACAGGAAGAAAGAGACACCTGCCTCTGACTCGTGATAACTGTTCCCTGCTGGCCCTGCCCTTGCTGGGTTCAGTTTCTTCTTTTAGTTCTCCAGACAGAAAAATGTGCATATTCTCTCTCATATGTATCTTTATGTATATGTGCATATACGTAATGTATCTATTCTTATATGTTGTATGTATACGGTACATATATACACATTTACATATGTACCTACACCGTGTGTGTGTGTGTGCATGTATGTGTACAGGGATAAGTGTATGTGTGTATGTATATGTGTATGTGTATGTATGAGTAGATGTATATGTATGTGTGTGTTATGTATATGCATGTGTGTATATGTATGTGTGTATGCGTATGTATATGTACAGGGATAGGTGTATGTGTGTATGTATATATGTATGTATGTATGAGTAGATGTATATGTATGTGTGTGTTATGTGTATACATGTGTGTATATGTATGTGTGTATGTGCATGTGTATGTATATGTACAGGGATAGGTGTATGTATATATGTATGTATGTATGAGTAGATGTATATGTATGTGTGTGTTATGTATATGCATGTGTGTATATGTGTGTGTGTGTGTGTGTGTGCGCGCGTGTGCATGTATATGTATATTCAGTAAAGGGTCAGCCATCAAAGGCCTCCCTGCCTGAACCCTGGAGAAAACCTGAGGTAGACTGCGGGCCTGACCATGTGGAGTGGGTCAGTAAAGCGGGCTTACTACTGACCAGGAGGTGGTCAGTGGCCTTGCGCAATCATGGTGCCTCCATAAAATATTGTGGCAGGAACATTACCCATCTTCTTCCCAATGTATTGTGCATCGGGCATGGAGGATGCTGCTGCAGTCCAGACATGGCACCTTGCTTGTAGGACATTTTGCTCAAATGAAACTGGAGCTCCGGGGTTACAAACAGATGAAAGTGGAGCATCTCTTCAGCTGAATCCCAGGGCAACGCATACTCCCCTGACCTTTCATGGAACCCAGACTGAAACACCAGTGCCTTCCCCGGCTGGCCGGGGTGGCTCCGCGGTTGAGCAGCGGCCTATGAACCGGGAGGTCTGGGTTCGATTCTGGGCAAGGGCACATGCCCAGGTTGCCGGCTTGATCCCCCGTAGGGGGCATGCAGGTGGCAGCTGATCAATTAGTCTCTCATTATTGCTGTTTCTATCTCTCTCTCCCTTTCTATTCCTTTCTGAAATCAATAAAAATATATTTTTAAAAAGAAAAACCAGTGCCCTCCTGAAAAGACATTTTCATTAAAACCCCTGAGCTGCCTGCAGAAAACCTGCAGAGTGACCTTGGGCAAATCACTCTGGGTGGCATCACCGCAGGTGGCTGGTTGGGCACAGGCATTCCATTTCCACAGGAGGCCGGCACACGCCCCCTCATGCTCACGCCTGGGGAATGAGGCTGGGGAGGGGAAAGACTTCCCCTTCTCCCCTTCATAATGCTCCTGAATGGTCTGAATTCATTACAACCAGCTTGTATTCTTTAAACCGTTTTGTGAAAATTTAAAATGAAGGTTAAGACTTCAGTAAGCATGCAGGCACTAGCTGCTGGAATTAAGCATATTAAAGAGGCACGATGTTTGACTTAGGAAGCTTACAGACTAGCAAGAGGAGCAGGCAATTAAACAATCACAATATTTCCATGAAAACACAAGTTGCAGTGAACATTCAAAGTGCTTGGTTTGAGCAAGGAAAGGCATCGTGGAAGCTACGAAGGTATATATTCTAGTTGGGTCTTAAAAGACGGGTAGTAGTTATGAGGTGGGAAAGATACTTTTAATGTATATATTGCAGGGAAGTCTGACAGCTAAGAGGGGAAAATTTAAATTTTAAACGAAAACAGTACCTTTGTGTGAGTGGTTGGGCTAGGGCAATGTTTCCCAAGGTGAGAGATGAATTTAGGAGGCCCGTGAAAATATATGTATATATAACTTCAATAGTTGCATTCCTTTTACAGGCTATCTTCCATCTATCGCCACTTATTCTGGTGTTCCATTCATGATTGTGATATAAAGCTTCCTTTGAAAAATAAGCACAGCTAATCCCATGTACTATCTGACCTTGTGCAATTGACTCGATGTCCCCGAATGGCCGTGCCTTCATCCATTATGTGCAGACACTAAAAGTACCCATGAGAAGGAGTTTTCTAAATTGAAAACTGCAAATGTGATTATCCCAACAGACTGCTGCCTCCTTGCATTCCGGTGCCCCCAGGGTCTGGGATGGAAGCAGCGCTGCAAATGACTGAGGGGGCTCAGCTCCAGGCAAGGGGAGTTTAAGGAGAACTGGGGGTTTCAGGTGAGGTGGTCCAGGCTAGGGAGCGAGAATAGAATCCATCTCCCAGGCACTTCCCAGTTGATCGTAGTGACTGATGAGGGCGCTGCATTCAGAAGGAATCTGAAGCTGCGGGGAGGTTATTGCCTTAGCAATGTCTAATCTCACATATTTTCCATCTATTCACTCCTTCGTTCAGCAAATATTGACTGAGTGCCTACTATGCGATGGGCACAGCTCTGGGCACCTGGGAGTCTGAGAACAGATAAGACCAGAAGGTCTCTCCTCTCTCATGAAGGATTCTATGCAGCCCAACCTTGCCCGGTTTCCTGGGGGGAGGGGCGGGGGTGTACTGGCTCTGACCCCCCTCACGTAGGCCCAGGAGGAACTGTCACTCATTTCATGTCACATAGCAAGTGAATGGCAGAAACAGGACTGGAACCCAAGGCATTTGCTTCCCAATCCAGCACAGTTTAGTCGTTAGCAGACTTTGCAAAAGCGGCTTCGTGTTCGAAGGTGTGCAGCTATCCTTACTCGGCCACCTGCTTGCCTTCCCACCTGCTGTCCCTCTGGGGCGGGGGTGGGGGGGGTGGCCTTCTGTTGCCCGGCTGGGAGCAGGGGACCAGGCGAAGGGGCCCTTTCCCTAGAGGCCTCTGCAGTTTGGAGAGGTGGCATAGAGAGGCTGGAAAATAAAGTGAAGAGAGAAATAAAAGGAGGGGGAGACGGTAGGAGTCCTGCTATTGGCAGACAGGGAATCAGTTACTTTGAGTGGTCAGCTTCTCGCATCTCCCTCCCAGGGGGAGGATGGAGGGAAAGTAATTAATTGAAGAAAGTTGTCTAACAAATTAGTGTGAGACGGGGCTTGAAAAAGGCGAACTGCACCAGGGTTCAGAGCTGAGGGCTTCATCCTCAGAGGCCCCAGGAAGGATGCAGAGAGCACGGAAGCGAGAGAGGGAGGGTGTCATCTTTACCCTTCTGCGGCAGCATCCAACCTCAGATGGTCCCTGAGAAGTGGTTTTCTCTCCTTCCTGCCCTTGAGGACTAAGGGGGCGCAGAAGAACCTCACAGATGGCAAGGGACCAACCCGATGAGGTGGTACTCTCTGAGGTGCTGTTCACCAAACTGCCCGTGTTTCATTCACTTGGCCGAGAAACATCCACTCAGCACCCCCTCTGTGCTATGTCCTGCAGTATATAATCTGGAGAGCAAAAAAGATGAACAAGATATATCCCCTACCTTCAATGAGCTGTCAGATAAAAGTTTTAAAAAATAAATGGAATAGCTCGGCCAGTGTGGCTCAGTTGGTTGAGCATCGTCCTCTACACCAGGGGGTCGCTGGTTTCATTCCCAGTCAGGGCATATGCCCGGGTTGCAGGCTCAATCCCTGTTACAGGGTGTGCAGGAGGCAGCCAATCAATGTTTCTCTCTCATTGATATTTTTCTCTCTCCCTTCCTCTCTATGAAATAAATTTTTAAAAAATTAAAAATAAATAGAATAAGAAAGCTATGGGGGAAGATGTACCAGGGTGCTAGTGTGGTAGGGAAGACTTCTGCAAGAAGGTGATATTCGAGTTTTGTTAGCAAGGAAGAAACTCAAAGAAGATGAACTCAAAGAAGAAAGGAAATCTTTTAGGATTTTCTAGACTCTTAAAATGAATTAGGATTTAATTCTTAAAAGCAATGACAAATAATTAAAGGTTTTCAACAAGAACGTAAAGAGATCTGATTTGCTTTTTAGAAAAGATCGCTCTGGCTGCTGTACACAGGAGGGTTGGCGAAGTTTTTCTGTAAGGGGACAGTTAGTAAATATTTTAAGCTTTTCGAAGCAGATAGCCCATGTTCCCACTACTCAATTCAGCTGCTACAGCATGAAAGCAAACACAGAAAATACATACATGAATGTATGAGTGGGCATGCATCTGATAAATCCTTATTTATGGGCACTGATATTCAAACTTCACATCATTGTCATGAATCATGAAACATTAGTCTTGCTTTGATTTTTTTTCAACTATTTAAATAAGCAAATCAGCTTACAGGCCGTACAAAGGTGGCAGAGGCTGGGTGTGGCCCATGTGCTATATCCTGTATGATATCAAGGAAGGATGGGGCAGAGAGGCAGCAGTGAGACCAGTAAGAAGATGAATATCACAGCCCTAGGGGAAAAGGACGATGGCCTGGACAAAGGAGATGGCAGTCAGAAATCAGGAGAAGCAAATAATCTTGAGAGTCCGTTTAGAAGCAAAACCAACAGGGCTGGCTGACTGGAAGAATGGGATTAGTTAGCGATGCCTCCTGTCCCTTGAGTAACGGGGCGAATGGCGGCGTGATTTCCTGAGATGGAGAGATGTGGGGAACATAGATTTCGGGGACAAATCACACGTCAGCAGTGTGACCCTTGACGGGGAGAAAGAAGCCGGAGTCCCTGTGGGTTGCCATATAAGAAACAGGGTGCCTTGTTAAATCTGAATTTCTGATCATCGAAGAGTCACTTCTAGTAAAACTATGCTGCAAATACTACACATGACGTTATTTTACCCATTCCTACCAAGCAAGTTTTCATTGGCTGAAATTCAAGTTTAGCTGGGCATCCTGTATTTTATTTTTTTAATTTAGTTTTTATTAATGAAATTTGTGAATCCTACCAAATTTAATATGAACATTCGGGGGGGCAGGGGGACACCACCACCTCTATCTAAGCCTGGGAGGAAAAAGAGAAGGCTCCTCAGAGGAGGTAACAGTAAGCGAAGGCTAGGAGATGGCCAGGGGTATTGGGGATGGGAAAGTATGCCAACCAGAGAGAACAGCATTTCTGTGCGGGGTCAGATGTGGGGATTGTGCCTGGTACCCTCAGAATCTGCAAGTGGTCAGCGAGGCTACAGGGTCAAGTGCGAAGGGGAATGTCAGGAGGCGAGGCTGAAGGGGTGCACAGGGTCCTCCAAGGAGCTGGTACAGGTATTCAAACACAGGTTCCCAGGTCCCTCCCTGGTGCCTCAGCGGGTCTGGGAGAACCTGGGTTAAGGCGATTCTGCGAGGCAGCTGGGCTACAAAATCTGGGAGCTTCCCCACCTACAATCCAGGAGCCTAGGACATTGCTATTGGCTCTGACGTCTTAAGAACAGTAACCCAGGGAATCAGAGCAAGGGCAGCATGGGATGAGTGGGCGGCTCCCACCAGGACCGCTGAGAACAGGGCTCCATCCATTTGGAGGGAAGGGGGAGGCCCAGCACGTCTGCCCAAAGACCAGCAGCCCTGGAACAGGCAGGCGCTGTGCGTCTGGCACCTGGCTCCCACTGGCTGCTGGCTGCGTGCAAGCAGACCAGAAGTCTCCTGTGCCTTTCCCTGCCGCCCCCCCCCCCTTCCCTCCTCTGCCCACAGCCTCCACGGAAATGATTCCCCCAAATGCAGCTATTACTGTGACTGGAAATCTCTTTACTGCTGATTCTGCTAATGGAAATGCTCCTTCCCTTTTCGCTGCTTGCAACGCCACTCGTGACTTCCCCGGGCAGCTGAGAGCAGGGCCTTTTCAGCCTGCTGCCACCACGAGGGAGAGGACTCTGCCCCGCCCGCCTCCCCAACACCCACCTGCCTCAGGCTCAGCCTCTGAGAGCGGCTCTGTGCAAGCTGTCCTCAGATGACCCCGGGGTTCCTGGCGTCCCCAGCTCCCCGGGAACAGCAGACATCAATGGTCAATTGCATCCAGTTCTGCCTTGCTGGGGGGAGGTGGGGGGACAGGGGGTGCCTAAGCCAAGCCTGCTGCAAGGGAAAGCTGAGGGAAGGGAAAGGACGTCTGCAGTCTGCATACACTATTTATTCATACCTCCATCTCCTTTCAAAACAAGGATTCCAGGTGGCTATGAGGCACAGAGCAGACACTGTGTGCCAGACGCTGGGCTAGGTGCTTGGCACACAACTCCCTCCGTGAGGATCATATGGCTGAGTGCAACTAAAAAGGAGCAGAGTGCTGGGCGCTGCCTGAAGTTCCCTTTATGGAGGGGGCTCCAAAAACAATGACCACGGAAACCGGAGCAGTGATTGTTATGTCACTTTCACTTTACTGTCGGGAAAACAGAGGCTCAGAGCGGTGGCATACGGAAGTTTGCATTTAGCAAGCTATGCATCAGGATTCGAACCCAGGATTTCTGATTGTCTGAGCTGCACGTGGTCCACCCCAGCACACTGCCCAGAGATGGTTGCTGTGAATTACCTGAGCGACCTTCAAAATGTCCTTCTCTTAGCTGGGTGAATGACGGAGCTGGGCTAGATCTCAGAGGCGTTATTTTACCCAGTTCTGATACTATATTTTATTTTTATATATTTTTATTGACTTCAGAGCGGAAGGGAGAGGGAGAGAGAGAAACATCAGTGATGAGAGAGAATCATTGATTGGCTGCCTCCTGCACGCCCCCTACTGGGGATCAAGCCTGCAAGCACCGGGGCATGTGCCCTTGACTGGAATCGAACCCAGAACCCTTCAGTCCTCAGACTGATGCCCCATCCACTGAGCCAAGCCGGCTAGGACGAGTTCTGATACTATAGAAGTACACACTATTTATTTACTTTTACAGCATTATAATGTAGATGTAAATATTACATATTATTATATATATATCCCATATGCATAGATAATGTAATACAAATCCCATTTTCAAAATGGGAAATAAAATCTGCATAATGCTGCTAAGAAGCACTGGGTGGGCAAAACTCACCTCGAGGTGGACCAGAGGAGTGACAGAAACGTACAAACAAGGGCCTGATCTCCAATAACCGATGCCTTGACAATTTCTAGAAAGACTATAAAGACTGGATCACAGGTCTCCCAGTATGACACTATGCCTAGCCAAGGTGGGACCTCCGTAAGCACTGGGGAGAGAGAGAGAGGGTGTGAGGAAGAAAAGGAGGAAGAGAATCAAAAAGGCGCAGAAACCCAGACTGCCAGCGTCAAGTAGCCCAGGGATAATGAGTGGCACCGAGAATAAAATGAGACGAGGCCTGGTGCGCTCTTGGCAAATGAGCGAGGAGCGACAGGGCCTGGGGGATGCTGAGTCAGCTCCTGGCAGCAGACACAAGGTGTGCAGTCCCTCGGGCCTGTGAGGCTGTCACACCTGAGGTCCCTATAGAAGAGACGTCTCCTACTTCCTGGTAATGAGCAGAGGAAGAGAAAAAAAGGGAAAGCGGGTGTCAAAGAGATGAAAACCCAAGAACATGCCTGGTTCTGTGCAGCAGGGGAGGCGGAGAGAGCACCGGGTTCGGAACCAGGCAGGACTGAGCTTGGGCCCAGCTCGCCTGGATACCAGCTGTGTGATCGTGGGTATGTTCCTTTACTCCTCTGAGCCACCATGCTCGCCTATAACATGGGGCAGATCTACCCTGCCTTTTAGCACTGTGGGAGGATGGAGTGAGAGAACAGGTACCAGCTCCGCATCTGGGGCATGGTAAATATGTAATCCATAGCCTACGCCATGCCAGAATGATACCGTCTGGGAATTTCGGCTCCCCTCCTCCGCTCCTCCCCTCGGGAATATGGACTCCCTGGTGGCCTGGCTGCCCTTCCTTAAGGCGGGAGGCAGACACACGGGAGTAGGACTCTAGCAGATCGGAACCTGGTGCCCTGCTCCACCACTGACTCACTCTGGCGACCTCGATTCCCCAGCTTTGATAGAAGGGTTTCTTCAGAGAATGTCCTAATTCTCACCACCTGTGACATTTGATGATCCCACCACCATGGTATCATCTCCTTCAACATATCCAATGCCTCTGTTTGCCACCAGGCACAGGTTCTAATCCCTCATCTGCCTTCCATGATTTTCAAGGTAAGGTCTTTCCTCTAAACAAAGGGGTCCCATCACTCAGCTGATAAACACCCAGAATAATGAGGTGGGGAAAGGTGGAAGAAATGGCTACAGGATCCTGGAAGAGGAGGAACTCCAGCTCAGACTTCAGATGAAGGGGATGCCCACGCCACTCTGGTTTTACTCAGTGTGGGTTCTGGGATAATAACTTGGCAAGCCCAGGGTTCTAGTCATGGAAGATGCTCTGAGCAACTAGGATGCGCCAGGTGCACGGTGAGTCATCACAGCCCCAGGAAGGAAGCATGTTCTCTGCATGTGGATCCATTGGCAAGACAGACAAAGAAGCACAGAAGCTCTGCTCTCCTGCTCCAAGCCACCAGCATCTCACCTGAAGAGACTGCCAGGCCTCGCTGCTCACCTGAAGAGACTGCCAGGCCTCGCTGCCTCTCGACAGAGCAGCCCGAGTAATTCTTTTGAAACAGAAGTCAGACATGGACACTCTTTTGTTCATAATCCTGCAGGGCTTCTCCATTTCACTCTGAGGAAAAGCCCCGATAGGGACAGAAATCTGGATGGCTCCAGGTGACCCCCTGGTCCTCTCCCGTCCTCCATCCTGCCCTGCCCACCCCTGCTCACTTCAGCGGCAGCACCGGCCTCACTGGCTCTTGGGCACGCCACGTGTGCTGCGGAGTCAGGTGTGCTGAAGCCCTTCTCCACCCGGAAGGCTCTTCTCCTAGATCCTATTTGGCGAACTCCTCCATCGCCTCCCAGTCTCTGTGCCAACCCTACATTCTCCATAAGCTCCTCTCAGTCTCCCTACTTAACATTAAAACAGATGTCTCATCGAAAAACTTCCCGTTTTATTTTTTGCCCTTTTTCATACAATTCATCACCTCCTGTACTGCGTTATTTCTTATTTAATATTATAGGCCCAGTGCATGAAATTCGTGCACAGGTAGGGTCCCTAGCAGCTGCTGGCTGCTGGCTGGGACCTCCCTTCCCCCAGCTGCCGACTGCTGCTACCAGGGGCGGGGCCAGTCAGGGGGAGGGGCTTCGGGCGGTTGGCCCATGGGCAGTTGGCCGGCCGGCTCCGCCCCCTGGTCGAACTCCAGGTAGAGAGAACAATTTGCAAATTAGGCTTTTATTATATAGGATGATTACTGTTATTATTCTCTCCCCACCACACACACACACACACACACACACACTCCTAAGCACCTGAATAGTGCCTAGCACAGTGATGGCGAACCTATGACATGCATGTCAGGGGTGACACGCAAACTCATTTTTTTGGTTGATTTTTCTTTGTTAAATGGCATTTAAATATATAAAATAAATATCAAAAATATAAGTCTTTGTTTTACTATGGTTGCAAATATCAAAAAATTTCTATATGTGACACAGCACCAGAGTTAACTTAGGGTTTTTCAGAATGCTGACATGCCGAGCTCAAAAGGTTCACCATCACTGGCCTAGCACATTGTAGGGGCACAATGTTCTTAAGAGACCAGCATTGCTATCTCAATCTTTATACTGACAGTGGGTGCCAAGGCCCAGAATGTTCCACTTCAATGTGAAGAGGTCAGGAAAGACTTCAAAGATAAATCGACATTTGAGTTCAGTCTTGAAAGGTAAGAAGGAATTTTCCCGGGTTGGTGGGGCAGAGTTAGAGGAACAGAAGGAAGGATTCTCAGGGTAGGAAGTCTGAGCAGATCCG
The DNA here is from genome assembly GCF_014108235.1 of Myotis myotis. Lineage (NCBI taxonomy): Eukaryota > Metazoa > Chordata > Mammalia > Chiroptera > Vespertilionidae > Myotis > Myotis myotis. Next base: position 11,007,172 of record NW_023416316.1, read on the forward strand.
ATCATGGACCTTGTACCACAGTGAGGAGCCTGGACTTCATACTAAGAACTATGGGGAACCAGTGAGGTGTGTTAGGAGAGGACAGACCTCATCATATTTGGGCTTTAAATGAAATACTCTGCCTGCACGTACAGGCAGGAATTGGGGAGGACCAGACAAGAGGCACAGACCAGTGAGGCGACTGTGGGAAATCATAGTGGAGAGAACTGTTGAGGTCGGATGTGCCCAGCGCTGTGACACACAAAGAAATTTCTCCTCTTTGTGGTTAAAACCCTCACCATTTATAAGATGCACCATCCTTGTCAATGTCTGATTCACAGACTGTGCTGCCTGCGTGTTCTCATGTGCCAGAAAGGAAGCTACACATATTTCTGTAAGTCACCAACACTCCCCTCCCAACCCCACGGGAAATCTCAGCGGGGCTGTTGTGCAAAAGAACTCCTCCAGACACCAGCGAAGAGCCAGTGAAAGGAGAGTGTCAGCGATGGGGAACAGAGCCAGTCCAGACAAGCACTGCTGCCTGCCTCCCTCTGGGCCAGAAGGGCTGCCTGCTCTGCTGCAGGAGGGAAAACCCAGCCCGCCTGCTATAGCTAATCTTCGGTTGCCACTAGCTGGTCAGTGTGAGAACTTGGAAAAGTATCTGCTCCGTAAAGGAAGCATCCCTGTGATGCTGCTCCACCTCCAGGTTAAATCCGACTCTTCCCTCCCTCCCCGGGCAAACAGCAGGCTCTCTCTGCTCAGCACCGAAGGCAGCTGTGAAAGGCAATGAGGCTTCCTCCTCCCCCCAGAGCAAAACCCACAAGCTCAGGTTCGCAGGAGGGATTGGCGCCAACCAGCTGGATACCTGGGCAGGAGAACAAAGTCAGTTTCCCTAGGGATATGGCTCCTTAGATTTGGGAGTTTTTGTATTTTTGGCTTTTGCAGGGGGGCCAGGCGAGGGTGGTGCATTTTATGACGTCACACGGAGTTACAGACAGAGATGTGTTTAAACGCAGAGCCACCTGTTGGAGGCCCAGTGTTGTGATGGAAAGAAGCATAGGATGCGATTCAAGGCCACTGGGTTGAACTCTGAACTGCTGAACCTGAAGTAGCTTTCTTCCTTTGTCTGACCACAATGTTGCCATATAACATGCCCAGTGGATTCAATGAGCTCTAGGAATCTGTGATACTGTGAGTCCCCCCGTGTCGATGGTTGTGGCAATGGTTTGCATGACTTCACCCAAAGAAGTCATTGCACATCCTTCTCTCGCTCCATCACGTGTGGTCAGCCAACGACCAGTTTACACAGCAAAGCAAGGGGGTGAGAACAGGAGCCTTTGCTGACCAGAGGTCTAGTCAAGACCTCCTGCCGGACCTGCCATCAATGAAAATTACAGCATAATCTTATGGCCTGAGAGCCCAGTTCAGGAGAACTGTCCAGCTCCGGGTCACACCAAAGTTTGCAGAGCTGTGCCGCCTCGGCTGCTGAAAATGACCCCCAGCAACAGCAAACCTGGTTGGCCTTGACCAAGCGTGAGCCCCTCTAACACAGTAAAGCAGGTCCTCCTCTCTCCCACCCATTACCCTCTCAGGAACAGTAATTTCTGAGGGCAGACAGCAACCCTCTCTCTGCCCTGTCAGAGTCTTCATAGTCATCAGGTTGGAGCTGGAAAGGGGGTTGGGATGGAGTGAGGGAAGTGAATGAAGAGGAGAAAAAGATGCAGATCAGAGACCACAGAACACCATGCACTCCCAGGACTCTTATTCACAGTGTCCCAGAAGCCTGGGGCATCAGAACAGGGGAGGACCTAGACCTTTCAGTGCTATCCAAACACACTGGGGATTCAGCTTGCAATCCGGGCACGTGCCCTGACTGGGAATCAAAACCAAGATCTCCTGGTTCATAGGTGGATGCTCAACCCTAAGCCATGCTGGCCGGGCCCCAAACACTTTATTTAGTAAAAGGCACCTAGTGCCCAAATGAGGAAATAATGTATTTTTTTCAAAAAATCTAGCTTTGTTTGAAAACATCAATTCTCCCTCTTATCTACCCCCAAATCTTTCTCCTCTTCTTTCTCTCTCTCTCTCTCTCTCTCTCTCTCTCTCTCTCTCTCTCTCACACACACACACACACACACACACACACACACACACACAGTAAAAACAGTGGCACTGATTTTAACAAATATTCTGTGGTCAGAAATCTCTTCAAAAACCCCAGCTTACTACTATCTGTATCTGTTCTCCCTCCCTTTCACAACGGGCATCAACCTGCAGGAACCAACCAGAACCCAAAAAGAGCAGATTGCCCAACTGTCTCCCAGGGCTGAGGTCCTTTCTCCAAATGCCTGCCCAAAGCTGCTAGTCTGGGCTTGAAGGTGTCCCCGCCCCCCCCTCCCCCGCCCCCCATGGTTCTTCCCTCGCCAGGGTCAGAATGCTGGGCTGCTGGACAGCTCCCAGGGATACATCCTTCTGGGGGTTGAACTTCCTCTACCCTCCCCATCTGCACCTTTTGAAGATTCCTTAGTGCCAGGCAGGGAAAATAAGCACATTCCTCCTTCCCTGCTGGCATTTGAAGGAAGCTCCGCCTTTTGTGGACTGTTCTTAGGCTAACCTCCCAGCGTCTAACAACCCATCTGACCTCTTCCTGGCCCCTCCCTCCTTGCAGAGGCCTTTCTCTTTGGGAACCATTTCTGCCTGTACCTTAAGGAATCTTTGCAGACCTAACCAAGTTGGCATTTCAAACAATATCTTCCTCTTCCACACAGGCCATTCACCTTCCTGCAAAGAGCATTCTGTTGGCACAGATCTTCAGGACGCCATCCTGTCTGCTCAGGAAGGCGCATTTAAAGACACCTGACTGGATGGCTCTTCCCTCCTCACCAGCCCCCCTGCCCCCAAATGCAAACACACGCCTCCCCTGTCTGATTTATGTGACAAAGCAAATTAGTAAGAAATTTTGACAGCAAACAGTTGGTTATTCAATCTTATCTCTTTTTCCCTCTTTTGCTGAATCAAGGCTGGTGGTAAACAGCCCGGCCTTGCCACTGTCACGCACAGGAAGAAGGATGTCACTTCCCTACCTGCAGACATGAAAGCTGAACCCACAAGCAAACTCCGGGGCTGCCCGGGGGCGGAGAAGGACTGAGTGATGTGCAGGGTTACCTCAGAAGCCCTGCCCTGGCAGTGGCTCCTGATCAAGTTCTTCCTTTCAGTCAGTCCTTCCCAGCACTCCCATGCTGCCGGCAAAGGAAAGGAGCCGGTGAAAAGCCAGGGGAGCTAGTCGAGAGTGACAGACAAGGTCAGGGCACTTCAAGTTCACAGAATCTTTACACCCGAGGATTATTTTAGGGCTCATCTACCCACTCCTATTACAGCACAAAGAACTGAAGCTCTGGGGGGATAAATGACATGTTCAAGGTCACTGCAGGCCAGATCCTAACCGAGATCTACGGGAGCGTTCAACTTCTCCAGCGTATCCTCCAAGGCCTCGCCTGGGGCTTTTCCTGTCCAGGAAGTGACCCCAACCTTCTCCCACCCTATAGAGATGTCTTCCACCCTGATGTCACTGAATGTGGTGTCACCTCCATCACTCATGGGCGCCATTAAATGCAATGCCCTTTGACATCCCATGAGTCACAAAACTTTGTGCTGGCGGGGCCACCAGAGGTCATTTAACTCATGCCCCACATTGAAATGCTCAGATTTCAGCTCACTCCTGCAGCTGAAGTTCTAGAGAAATGTTGCCATGTTGATGACTGTTCTGTTTCTCTCCAGAACCAGGCACCTGACCCTGCACGCATGTATAACCAGCACCTCCATGCATAGTTGGCTCAGGATGCTGACTTAGCAATTACCTGCCCTCCCCCAAATGCAGAGCGCACGCCTCTCCTGTCTGATTTCTGTGACAAAGCGAATTAGTAAGAATTCTCTTATGTCGGCAGGTAGGCACATGGTGAACTAAGATTCCAGACCCTGGTCTGCCATTGAGTCACAGTCTAACCCCTCTATGAATGCTTCCTAACCTGTAAAGTGGCAATAACAGCAGTGCCCACGCCATATATTTTATGTGGATTTACAGTAACAGGCAAGAAGAAAGCTCTCAGACACCCACGTTGCTATTCCTTGATCAGTTTTTGGAAAATTCACTTTGTCAACACCACTGACTTATAATTGGATTCTAGAGCAGAGGCCCAACACAGAAACTTGGGGGCTCTTTCATCTCTGAGGGGAACTTACATCTACAGAAAGCAGGCTGGAGCATGATGGGGTGTGTAGATGCATGGAGAGGAAGAGACCTTGAGAAAAGTCATTTAAGTGTGGGCATGACCAATAAATAACACAGCCAATAACTCGAACCACAGGGGCACAGTGTATGTAGGTGACTTTGGTGACAGATGATGGTAGGCAGTGTGGGAAAAATTACCTTGAGTTCCCCCAGCTGGACTTGAGTAAAATGGGAATTCTACCCTTTATTTGTTCAATCACCCACTCCCCTTTAATGCCAGGAACATTTTACCAACAACTCATTTTACCCACAAAGCTTCGCCAGAGGGCTCTGGCAGTCACCATCACCCCCTAGTGGTGGCTCCACATACCCCACTATTGGCAGGCCTTGGCATTCACTAATGGCTTGCCTAGAAGCCGCATGTGCCATCTCCAAAGCCCTTGAACTGACGAGTTAGTAGTGAAAGATTCGCCCAACCCAGCAGACACGATTACTCAGCTTTTAAACAAAGGATGTTTAAACGGTCTTGGGATGGGACGGGGCTACCTCAGGACCCTGGGAAAGATATGTCCATAAACGGCTCCTAGTCCCCTCCTCCCCAAGCAGCAGCCCTCATTTCCAGCCAGCCTGGCCCTCCCTGAGCTCGCTGTGCACTCCGTGTTTACACGCAAACAGTGGAAGACCAACACAAATAAAAATCCCACGCCTCCCTACACAGCTCCTGCTATACTTGGCCATCTGGTGACTACCTCGCTAGCCAAATCCGGGGGGAGGGAGCGCCTTGAGCTGCCAGTCCAGGGCACAGAGTGGGGGTGGGGAGGAGGAAGAGGAGGAAGAGGAGGAGGAGGAGAGAACCCAATCCCCTACATACATCCAGAAGGGCTCAGAGCTGACAAGGAGGACAGCAGCACCGGGCCACTCCCTGGCAGGCTATCCCCAGGCTCCAGGCTCAGTCACCTGTGTCAGAGAAGGCGGAAGGCTCCAAATGGAGGGTGCCAGGAGACTCTGGAGCTCACTCCCCAGTCTTGGGGGAATCGAGATTTCCAGCTCCCAACACCCATTCCCTCTTGAAAGCCAAAGTTTAAAATGGCAGAGACTGACAGCTCCAGGAATTTGGGGGTGACTCCTCTTCATGGACCGAACTGGGTCCTTCCACATCCTTGAGGAATTGTAATGCTCTGGGGTCCTCGCTGCCAAGTAACACCACACCCAAGAAAGTTCCCCTTCCCCCTCATGTGACCAGGCATCGAGGGAGACATGCACTCCTGACCTCCAGGGCACCCCACTGTAGAGAGACTGCCAGGGCCACGAGAGGAGGCTGAGACTGGAAGTGACCAAATGTGTCCCCCTGGGGGGAGTAGTACGAGTTGGCCCTGAGTCCAAGGTTAGCTGTTCACCTAAAGCAGCGGTTCTCAACCTGTGGGTCGCGACCCCTGCATATCAGATATTTACATTACGATACATAACAGTAGCAACATTACAGTTATGAAGTAGCAACGAAAATAATTTTATGGTTGGGGCACAACATGAGGAACTGTATTTAAAGGCCAGAAGGTTGACAACAACTGGAAAGCAACCGGTCTCCTCCCTCAGTCCGTTCCTTAGGAATGAGCAGCCCCACAGGTGCGTGCATGCGTGTGTGTGTGTGTGTGTGTGTGTGTGTGTCTCACATGACAGACAAGGGAAGTCCCCCGGGGATCCTGCAGGCGCCCTCCCTCTGGGCCTCCCAGAAAGCTCAGCATGCTCGGGTTACAGCGGGATGGGGAGAGCCCAAGGGCCAGAAACCCCAGGCTCCAGCTAAGAGCAGGAGAGGGCCTGGCACCGGCTCAGATCTCCAGGGCAGCCAGGAAGACAGGGCAGGGGTAGAGGTCACAAAAAACACACTGACAAATAGGATGGCTCCCAGAAGAGAGGCGCCTGCTCTGATGATTCCTCTTTGGGGCTTCTCGGGCCAGCAAGGAGTTACCCTCACGCACAGGTCCAAGCCAAGCGTCCGCAGCTGCTGACCACGAAGGCTCCTCACCCGGGATGACTGAGCTGAGCCGGATTCGAGAAGGCAGGGATCCCGGGAAGCCGCGCTCGGGAGGCTCCGGGCGGGGAGCCCCCGCGCCTAGTAGGCGCCTCAGTTGTTGACCGGACTCGCACACCCAATGGAGCCCCGAGCCCAGGGAGGGGAGGGGAGAGCGAGCGGCCGGCGAACGCGGGAGAGCGAGGGGGAGCAGCGTTTTTGCAAACGCTCTCGGAGATAATTAAGCTATCAATTACTCGGGTGGGAAATCAGCCGCGCTTCCCACGGCTCCTCCGAAGGCCGACTCCTCTGGGATTCGCGCTGGGAACCAGCAGGCAGCCAGCTGCTGGCGAACTTTCCGATTAACTTTTCCGTGGGAGCCCCCACCCTACCCCCACCCGACCCTCTCCCCCTCCACGGTCCTGACTTTAAGTTATTCTTATTAGCCCAGCGGCTGTCGGCGGTGATGAGGGGTGCAGAAAGGCGAATGCGACAGCCCGGGGCGTAGGGTGAGGGCGGCGATTCTGAAAGTGGAGACTTGGGCTCGGAATCCCAGTCCCAGACATCACTCAGCCCTCGCCCGCCGCACTCACAGATGGCCAGCGCCGAGGCCTCGAGGGAAGCGACTCGGCCAAGGTCACCCAACCCACTCGGGAACTCGGTTTGCGAGGGAGGGGCAATGCTACTGGAGCTTCTCCGCTCAGATTCTGGATAAAACCTACCCCTTAGAGCAAAGACCACAACTCCGACCCGAGGGCCGAGGGGCGGCAACCCGGCCGGCGGGGACCGTGCCCCCGGGAGCAGTGGGCGCCCGACCGCCCCTGGCCTGGGAGCGGAGGTTGCGCCCGGGGTCCCCCAGCTCCAGCACTCAGCGCCGGGGGTCCTGGGTGTCGGGACGCACCCGGCAGAGCTCAGCGTCTGGGCTGAGCCTGAGGCGCAGGTCCCCGCCGAAGGAAGGCTGGCGCGCCCCGGGCTCCCGCCGCGCACTCTCCGGGACCTCCCGCCCCAGACTCCTCTCCAACCACCTGTACGCCCTCCGGGCCCGTCCGCCGCCCTCTCCCAACCCCGCTCCGCGCCGCCCGGGCCGGGGATCCCCCAGGCGCCCCCGCCCGTCCGACTGCACTTAGGGCTCGCGGTTCCTGGGGACCCCGCGTGCGCCGGCGCCAGCCTTACCCAGAGTGAAGAAGGGCAGCTCGGTGTTGTCCAGGTCGTCCTGCACCGCGATGCGCCCCGGCAGCTCGTTCCGCACAAAGAGCAGGAGGCGCGCCTCGGCGGGGGCGCCCGCGGAGCCGGCGGAGCCCGAGGACGCGGCGGCGGCAGCGGCGGCGGCGGCTCCGGCCGCGGTCCCCGTCCCGGTCCCGGCGCGGGCGCCGCTCCAGCCGATGTCGCTCTCCCGCAGCGCGGGCAGCGTGGACACCGTGACCGTCTTGAGCCGGCACGGGCTGTCGGGCTCCCGCGAGGCGGCGGTGGCGCCGGCCAGCAGCGGCGGCGGCGGCAGGAGCAGGAGCAGGAGCAGGAGCAGCGGCGGCGGCGGCGCCGGGTGGAAGCCGAGCCTCAGCCGCCCCCGGAGCGCCGAGCTGGGGCCGGGGCTGCGCCGGGCGCCGGCGGCGGCGGCCATGGCGGGAGGGGCTGCGGTGCGGCGAGCGGCGGCCGCGGCGGCGGAGGAGGAACGAGCGGCGGCGGCGGCGGAGGGAAGCGGGGAGCCGGAGCAAAGGAGCCGAGGAGCCGCTCGCCAGCAGCCCCCAGCTCCCGGCTCCGCCTCCCGCTCGGCCCGGCCCGCCCTCCCGCCCCGCCTCCTCGGCCCGCCGCCCGGCCCTCCTCTGCTCCCCGGCAGACCCCGAGCGTTTCGGAGGCTCCGCCCGGCCTCGGGCAAATCCCAGGCGCCCCCTCTCCTTTCCCAGGATCCCCTAATGCCGCTCTCGCAGTGTCCTTAGCCGCACCGCCCGCTCCAAATTCCCAAGACTTAGGGACCCGCTCACACCTCCCCCCGAAACCCCCAAGCTCAGCCCGGACGAACCACCTTCACCCCACCCCTGGCGCAACCCAGCGTCTGCACCTGGGGGCGCGCCTCAGTCCAACATCGCTCCAGGCCCCGCCTTCTTCAGGGGAGAGGGCGCCTCTGGATGGCGGACACTTAACTTTGTCTCCCCGCAAGCCCAATAGCAAGTCCTGTGCCCTTTTCTAGTTCCTGAAATAATTCGTCGTGGCCTCAGGACCCCCTCCCCACCCACTTGCCAACAACTCCTGCCATCCTCCTCCCACCACCCGGACCCCTCCTGTGCCCTCCACCCCGGGCTGCACCTGGTCGCACTAAGTTCTAATTGGCAGAGGGGAGGGGTGCCCAGCTCCACCCTCTAACTCCCACCCTCCCAATCGACCCAGGCCTGGAGGCTCTGGGCCCCCAGCTGCCGCCCGGCAATCCCGCCCCCTCATGCGCTTTTATTTTGGATCCCTACTCCTAGCTTGGAGCTGCTCTACTTGGCTGCTTCTGCTCTCTGCGTGAAATTCCTGAAAAGGGTGAGAGAGAGAAAGGGGGGGCGGGGCGGAGGAGAGGGGAAGGGAGAAGAGATAGGAAGAGAAAGGGGAGAGAAGAGAGAGAAAAGAGGAGGGAGGGAGGGAGGGAGGGAGAGGGAGAGAGAGAGAGAGAGAGAGAGAGAGAGAGAGAGAGAGAGAGAGAGAGAGAGAGAGAGAGAGAGAGAGGAGAGAGACCTAGGAGTCTGTCTGCTTGGGGCTCCCCAGGGCTTCTCCAGCCTCTGCCCCATTCCCAGAGGAGAAGTCAGCTTGCTAACTCCTCGCTGCCAGTCCTTCTTCCTCTACAATTTGAACTGTAAACCTAGGTCCTCAGACACAGGGCAGGCAGCCTTTGGCCTTCAGCTAATTCTGCCTGGGACCCACATACCTTGGGTCCTCCAGGGAGCCCCCTCACCTCTGCCGGGACCCAGTGCTAGAGCAGCCCCCTTCTCCTCTCCCTCCTTTCCTTCATCTTCCCTCTCTCCGTCTCTCTTTCATCTCTCCACTCATTTCCTTCTTCCTTATCTTGACTTTAATCTTAGAAATGCTTTCCCTCTATAATTTGTGAGCCATTTCCCATCTCTCCACATTGCTTGCCCATCTGAACCTTTTGTGTGGTCTCTGCATTAGCTTCTCTCTTCTCTTCCCTCCTCTGCCTCTTCTTTCTTTCTTTAACCCTTACATGAATAGCCTTTTTCCCCTCTCCCTTCACATTTTAGCTACTTTTTTTTTTATGACTTTGGATAAAGACTGAGGACTGAAAAGGAGGAAACATCAGAACCTGTTTTGTGACCTTGGACTTAATGTTTATGAAGCTTTTCCTAACTGTTATAGCGCACATGTCCTAGTGTTTATGCATAATCATAATCCAATGAGATGGATATTATGATTCCCATTTTCCAGATGAGAAAACTGAGATCAGAAGGTTAGGGAGATGAAGGGACATCCCAAGGTCACACAGGTAATGAGCAGAAGTGCTGTGATTTGCACCTCAGGCTCCCAATTCTTGGCTATTTCCATTAAATCACACTGTCCCCAGTGACCTTGGAGAAGCCCACCAATCAAAGATGTGAAATGCACATCAGCAGGCGTGGATTGGGGCCTGTTTCAGCTCTGAGGTTTGTAACCAGCGCTTCTCCTGTCTGAGTTTACAAATCTGTGAACCTGGGGGCGGGGGAGGATCCGGCCTTTCAAGTCCTCTGATTCTAAATCCTCTCCTGCCACTCTGATGCCTGCTTCAGTTCGTTTACTCCTCCAAAATGTGTCACTCTGCCTCCCTCAGTCTCTCCTTTGTACCCTTACAAACCGCCACTACCCTCTGCAATGGGGCTTTCTGATTTTTCTATGCCCCTTTCTTCAAATATGCTGACACAGTCCATTTATAGAAGTGCGCACCAGGAAAACAGGGCTCCCTTATGTAAGGCAGCGTCTGTGTGAGTCCTTCATGGACCTCTGCTACAAAGGCCTGTCAAATGTGACCAACACTTCCATTCATTCATTCACAACCAGATATCCAGGGATCCTACCAGGTACTCTATGGGGATGAACACAGCTCCTGCCCTCAAAGAACTTATAATGATGGGGTGTTAGGGGTGGGTGAGGCAGGCACAGAGCTATCTGAGATACCAGGCAGACAGGCAGCAAAGAGGCAGTTGCTTTTATGAGGTGCTTTGAAACTTATGCTTGGAGAAATCCAAGAAAGCTTCCCAGAGGAGGTGGCATTGGAGTTGAGCCAGGAAGAATTAGTGGCACGGGGGTGGACAATCCAGGCCACAGCTGGCATTTGGGATCTTTGCTCAGCATCCAAGTGAATCCCTTTCCTTCACTCTCAAAAACGAAGTGAAGGAAACTTCCCCTCCCTCGCAAAGTACTTCACTCTCTGAGGCACAGTCCACCTCCCACAAAGAAGCCAAAATTCCCAGATACTTTCTCAGCCTCCATTGCAGCTGGGACTTGGGCACATGGCTCAGAATTCACCAATCAGATCCACCCACCCCAGATGCTGGGAAGGAAGCTGGAATCAGGCAGAATGCACTTGGGGACCTCAGTGGCAACTGTTGGAGCAGGTACATGCCGGTCTCCTTGTTAGTGAATGTGGTTCTAACAGCACTGCTCAGACCTGAGGGTCACTGGGGTCAAGAATGTGAATTGCCCTCTGTATGCCTGGCTGCAATAATGTCTCCATCAGCCGGTTCTGTGCTGTGGCTTGGAGGGAGGCTCTAGACTCCATGGACTCTAAGCCCAGATCCCACGCCATCCTGGAGATTCTAAGTAATCTGCCATCACGTTACTGACTTCTGTTTCTGTTTTAATGATCCAGAATTGGTACCCGTTGCTTGCAACTAAGACACCTGCCTGAGAACACAGAATGTGGAACAAATGGAGGGCAGAGAGGGCAAAGCATGTGAAGAGAAGCGGAAGAAGTTCAGTGAGGGGGAGAGGGAGGGATCAAAGACAAGGCGGAGAAGGCAGGCAAGAAATGTGCCCTTCACTTTGAAGAGGACACACTGGAGTGTCGAATCGGGGATGACCACAGGAAAAGAACTCTTATTTCCGAATGCATATTTTACTACTTCAAAACTTTGTACAGGATGTCAGTGACGGATGATAATGCCTGCCTTCTGGTGGCAGCGAGGCTTCAGAAATCATTACGCAAAGAACTTAACATAGTAGGTGGTCCATAATTTATAAGTGCTGCTGAGAAGCATCCTCCCAGCAACATCTGGAGGAAGGCTTGTTATCCCCATTTGATGGATGTGCAATTTGAGGTTCGGGGAAGCGAAGGAAGTTGACTTTGATCGTGTAATTATCAAGTTCTGGAACACAAGGCTGTCTGATTCCTGAATCCTGGCTCCAGCTTCCACAGCATGCCACCTCCCTGCACCCACCCTTCCTCCACACACAGGACTTCCCTGTTCATACTCTAATGTCCTGTCCCTCGGCCAGTGGCACACTCTTCTCCCCACCCCCTCAGCTTCTCTCTTTCCCTTCTCCTTTCCTCCTAAGTCAGTCACTTTTCAGTATTGATTAAATTAGTTATATTTTATTATCGATGTAATTAATTCCCCTTTAGGGTCCCCTTAGGCTCCCATCTCTGACTCCACTGATCTGAAATTCCTTTTCATTCTTTCTAACGCCTTCCCAGTCCTCCCAGCAAATGCTTCCTCTTGCTTCATCTTTCATATTTCTCTTTATAGGAGTTTTGCAACAGTTTTTCTCTCCCCTTTCCCTCCCCCTTCCTTCTTACTCTATTCTGTTTGTGTGGGGTGTTTTTTTAAGTCCTTCTACTCATACTGCCTGACTGAGGCAGCCTTGTGTAGTTGGAAAAGTGGTAAGGATTAGGGAGGCTCACGACTTTGTTTTAGGTATCATCTTTGCTGGTTCCCTACTGGTTCAAGTCGCTTAGTCATGCCCCTACTAAACCTTTCGTGTTCTCACTTGTGAAATGGGGAAAGTAGTATCTGCTTTTCCCAATTATTACAGGAATTAAATGAGATCACATGTAGGGACATCTAGAGCTCATATTAGGTTCTCATTGATGTTATAAGTAAATCCAAACATGTTATGGTGTCTCACTCTCTATTTTCCCATCCAGCCTCATGTAACAAGACCCTCACCACCATGACACTCTGTTCCAGCCACTAGCATCTCTTTTTCAATTTTGAATGTTTTAAGCTCTTGTTCTGTCTTTCTTTTCTTGGTGGGCCAGATTGGGGAGGGAGGGAGGGAGGGTGGGTGGGTGAGAGAGAGAGAGAAAAGAGAAACATTAATTGGTTGCACATCTTGACCAGGGATCCAACCCACAACCCAGATATGGGGCCCCTCTGGGAATCAAATCTGCAACCCTTTGGTGCAAGGGACATCACTCCAATCCACTGAGCCAACTGGCCATGGCCACAGTCTTTGTTGCCCTCCAGATGACCTCTAGAACCCAGAGGAGAGTTGCTATCTTCTGCTTTGTCTCTACCCTGTCTAAGTTCCATCTTCCATCAGCCTTTTCATACCCACAAATCCGCCATTTGTTTTCTTCCTGTCAATCGCTGATTGCCCTCTCTGTACCTCACACCGTCCTTTTAATTCTGCTTGTCTCCCTGCAGCATGGTGACTGATTCATCACCAGGCCTATCGTTGCCTTCCCTTCTCTCAGCCACCTTCCCCCGGGTACTCTTTGTCTTAGTGCTGCCACCCTCTCAGCATCTTGACCTATGTAGATCCCAGCTCCATCAGTTGGTAGAGGATCAATTATAAAATTGAGGTCAATTTTAGAGCTTGTCATTTCACTGTTGATGTCTCCAAAATAGATCACTGCAAACATATCTATTACTGCTATCTGTTTCTTTGCCTCAGAAACCTCTCTGGTGTAAGTTCAGATTGTTTTTCTCTACCACGTACAAGTTGGCTAATTTTGAGTAACAACCTCTCTGAGTCTTAATTTCTTTTCCTTTAAATGGGGGAATGGGAAGGGGGAATGAGCCAGCAGATGTAGATGGGAGCACCTGGTGTTCTCTGGCACATAGTCAGTCCTCAGTAACAGAAGCTTGATTCTACCTCCAAAATCTGTTTATTCGGTCCTTCTGTGACCTCTGTGTCTCTTTGCCTTCATCTCTCCATTTCTCATTTCCTTTTCAGAACATTGCCACTCTGTCTCATTTAGAGCCAACTTTCACCATTGTCTCTAACTTCTCTTTCGTGAAAAATGAAAGAATATTTTAATCACCGTTGTCTTTCCTCATTTGTACTTGCATCTGTTTGACTGATTTCTGTTTCAACCCAGTACTTCTCTGACTCTTTCCCTTAACAATTCTCAAATTTATTATCTCTCATCTCCAGCCTCATACCTCTCACTATCTTCCGCTCTCCCTGTTCCCGGCCCCCTAAATCAACCCCTTCTTGTTCAGTGATTTACTGCAGTCATTCATATCCTTCTTACGCCATCCACTCAAATTCCTCCCGCTACTCCTTGAAAGTCTCTCTCTCTTCCTCATTCATTCTGTTGCATTTTCTTTTTTAAGCCCACTCATCTTTAATTCATCCCCATCATTCATTCGCTTGTGCCCAAATCTCAGTACCTCTTTGCCTAGTTAATCATCTGACCTATTCCTGTTTCCTTCCTCCTTCATTATACTCATCTTCTTTCACCATTAACAACTATTAGCAAGAGGTGTTTCCTGGGATCTATATTTCTTACAAATCCTACTACTGCTGTATTTTTAGGAATCACTTTGTGGCTCCCATTAGCTCTTCCTGGATGGAATCCTTTCTCCCTGGGACCCTGCTTTAGGTAAAAAGTAGAAGCCTTGCTGCGTCTGCTCCATGTTTACTCAAACTGAACTGCTAACCCGGTGCATGGGGATAGTGTAATAAAAAATGTAAGCTTTATTCTCTGCTATAGAGTACTAGGTCATTTTTCTTTCTGTATCACATTGTTTGTATTATTCTATTTCAAAATGGAGAAGGCAGTGTCAGCATAGAGTGACTATTTTCACATTTTCTGGATGCCTGCTATGAGTTAGGCAAGGAGCACAGTTTCTTATTTCATTTTTAGAACTACCTCAATCTCTGCTTTACATGGGAAGCACTGGGAACACACAGGAAATGCAATATTCTGGGCAATTTACGTCTAATAAAGTCCTTCTAAGTTCTCCTGGCCACACATGAGGGCAAGGAGAGAATGAAGGAAGAGGTGGACTGCTCCAGATGGGTAGGGGGCATGTTTAACCAGCAGGGGAACTTACCTATAGGGCTTATCTTGGGCCACCAAGGCCTTAACAGGGTTCATTCACGTTATACTGTCCAGGTGGTCTCAACCACACATTGCTCCCTCAAGGTTGCCTCCTTGAAATGGTTCGGGCTATGGGAACAGTGGGTGGAATACACATTTCAAGGACAGGTGATGGGTTAGGGGCCTCTGATTGCCCATTGTTTGGGTCCAGCTCGTGGGTCCACCATCAGTCACATCCTCCAACAAGACCATACAGTGTCAGAGTTAAGAGTTTCCATACTTTTGCCATAACCAGTTTGGCTCAGTGGATAGAGCATCGGCCTGCGGACTGAAGGGTCCCAGGTTCGATTCCGGTCAAGGGCATGTACCTTGGTTGCGGGCACATCCCTGGCGGGAGGTATGCAGGAGGCAGCTAATCGGTGTTTCTCTCTCATCGATGTTTCTCTCTCATCGATGTTTCTAACTCTCTCTCTCTCTCTCCCTTCCTCTCTGTAAAAAATCAATAAAATATATTTTTTTAAAAAAAGAGTTTCCATACTTTTGTAACAGGGATGATACGATTACTTGGCTAAAAGCACAACCTCTTGCACAAGACAACACTGGTTTTGAATTTCATCTCTTCCATTTAAACCTGTGTGACCTTGGACATAGTAGAGAGAGAGCAGGCATCTTCTCACAGTCTGTGTCTTTACGTTTGTGGATGCCTGCTATTGTAATGTCTGTTGTTTTGCATTTTTAAGTAATACTATTTAGCAACCTTAAGAGCCAGGGCTCAAATCCCAGCTTTCCCAGTTGCTAACTTTATGTATTTGGTGGCATGGGCAGGCTATTTATCTCTTCTGGCATCACTTCTTCATCTATAAAATGGGAATGGTGCAACCTCTCTATTAAACTGAGGGACAGGTGCTGGTGTGGCTGATGAGCTGTGAAACCTCAAGACTGCCTGCTTTCAAGTTTCCTGCACATTTTATGACAGCATGGGTCGCACTGCCCGGACTCCCAACTCCATGCCTCCTTTCTCGGTTTGTCTCGCTGTCTGAAAGAGCTCTACGGAGACATCGCTCCCAGGGCCATGTCCATGGACCTCAGAGAGGTAGAGGACGTCCCCACTCCTGACCCACTTACCGAGCTATATTTGATGACTATTGTATGAGAACCTGCACACTCAGCAACTGGGCTCCGCAGCCTCCCTGTGTCTCCTGAAGGTCCAGCTGCACTCCATCTCATTCTAGAGACACTTTCAGCGGGACCTACTGGGAGTCCCTCTTCCTAGCTCTGGGCACCATATATAATATAGATGTCAATTTTAGGGTGGTGGTGGTGTGTGTGTTTTTAACTGAGTCTCTAGTCTACAGAGGGAAAAAGAAAAAAATCTATATTTAAACTCAAAAGAGCCCTTCCTTCTTCCTCCATCCCTGCCTCTCTTTTTCCCTCCTTTTCTTCCTCTCATCCCTCCTGCACGGATCCAATGGAAGATGATCCTCCAGGAACAGGGATACAAGGATGAACAAGACTAAAAGGGTCCCTGCACTCATGGAGCTCACAGACTGGTCAAGAGATAGACAAAAACTAATCATCAAAAATGAATATATGGGAGGAGGAAATGGCGAGCAGCTAGTCAACGGGGATAACGTTATAGTTACGCAAGATGATTAAGTTCCCGAGACTTGCTGTCCAACATTGTACCCGTAGTTAGCGATAGTATATTTGAAAGAGGGTAGGTCACGTTAACTGTCCTTACCACAATCAAAAGAGAATATAATGCAACGTTCTGTGATGGGAAAGAAGATTGTTCTACAAAGTAGAACACTGAGAGGGGTATGAATTTCCATTTGAGGGCCGAGTGATGCATCTCTGAAAATGTGGCAATTAATTAGAAACAAGGAAGGATGAATAGGAGTTGTTATGATGGATGGGGGGGGGCGGGGGACTCAGGGGGCAATTGCAGGCAGAGGGAGCAGGAAGAACAAAGACTCTGAGAGAGAATTTGGCAAAATCTAGGGGCCAAGCATTGGAAGACAGTATGGCTAGAGAGCTGAGAGGGAAGACTAAGAAAGGATGGAATGAGTCTTGGAAAGTTAGTATGGCTTCAATTATGCAGATCTATGTAGGCCATGGTAAGAAGTTTGGATTTAACTCTAATTTTAAATGGAAAGCCAGGGGCAATTTTACACAAGGCGATGGCATAATCATCATATATTTATATTTTTAAAATGCTACTTTGGCTTCAGGTGGGAAATGGACCTGAGGAGCGCAAGCGAGGACAGCAGGGTGCGGCATGGCACCTGTCAGAGCTGTGCAGGTGTAAACCTCTCCAGCACGCAGATTTCTCCGTGACAAGGCCCTATCGCTTGCACACACTGATGATGGGAAACCCATTATCTCCATTGAAAACTGGGTCTGTCTTTGGTCGGCTCTGACCAATAGAATGTACTGATTTATCTTTTCCATGTTGAGTCTACCACTTACTGATTCAAATTCCCACATGGAATTTGAAAATCACATGCAGTAAGCTTCATGATAATTCTCCAAGTATCTGGAAGACAGCTATGTTTTTCTCCCTATTGGATAATGCCTGTCCATGTTGGCCACCTCCACAATGATCTGCCTGGGCATTAAAATAAAAATAAAAAAATAAGAATAATTTCCACTTACATTGAATGTGTCTATACTCATCAACATAACATTTGCCCTCCACAACCTTGTGAGCCATTAGGGATTTCTAGCCTCATTTACAAGTGACAAAAATAAATTCAAAGATGTCATTTATCCAAGGTTGGGCAGATAACAAGTTTGAAGAATTGGGTCCTGAATCAAGTCCTACAACTAATCCAAGCTTCTTTCACCCTAAAGTGAGAGACAGCATAGATGGCAAATAAACTCATGGGTTCTAGTATCAGATTGTCTAAATTCAAATCCTGACTCTAATACTTGCTGTGTAACCTTAGAAAAATTACTTAACCTCTCTGAACTTTGTTTATTATGTTGTTTTGTTTTTAATCTGACAACAATTAACATACATACTTTGTGAAAGGCATGAAGTCTATATTAATAATCATTAAATGTTAACTATTTTAGTACCTTAGACTTTCTTGGTCAAAAGCAACGGTGGTGAAATAAAAGTTTCTGTTGGGTTAGTACAAAGTATCTTGGTTTAGAATATTAACTCTGCCATAATGTCATGGGTAAGATACATGAACAGTGATATAATTCTTCATCTTGGCATAATCATACCTAGCTCACAAAGTTGCTGTGAATAGTATATTCTACAAATAATAGCATCAAGAACTATGTACTTAACACATGTGATTCCCCTCCTCTCTGCTTCGATTTAGCATCATTCCCCGAGGAAGACATCTCTGACGGCCCAGGCTGGGGTAGGCACCCTCCTTTCTTTGCTCTTAGCACCTTGCACCTACCAGGAGCAGAGCATGAAGAGCATCCTCTTGTCTGTCTCCACCTTTAGACTAAAATTGCTTGATGCGCCAGGTACTGTTCTAAGCGCGTTGCAAATAATAACGTGTTGAAGCTCCCTACGAATCCTAGGAAGAAGGTGGTGCTCTATCACCCTCTTCTTACCAATTAGAAAGTGGAGGCAAGTGGGGGTTTGAGTCACGCATCCCAAGTCGCACGCATCCCCTGGCTGGGATAAAGGGGTGAATCCCTTGTTCCTTGCTCTTGTTTGACCCTCCGTGTGGGTCTTCCCTCAGAAAGAGGACTTCCATGACTCCCTACTCCAAAGAGCTCACCGATTCACCGTCATTTCCATGCCAACGTTTCTCCACTACAGCTGATCCCTGGACTGGTTGATGGATTGTCTCCATCACTCAAATGAGAGCTTTACGGGAAAATGACTTACGCTTCTCTTGCTCACTGCTGTGTACCCAGCCGTTAGCAGACTCTCTGGCAGCCAGGAGGTGCCCAATAAGTACTTGTTGAAACACATGCATGCATCTATTAACTAGTGAATATACTTTGTAACTTAAAAACAATGGCCTGTGGACATGATGCCTTGTGTTCTTATGAATGTCAGTCACATTTTAAATTGGGGGATGAGGGAGACTGCACAGACAGAAAGAAGCAGCACTGCCTTCTACTGCCCCGGGGCTTCCGGACCCTCACAGCATCCCTTCTCTCTGAGCCAACAGCTGGTGAGACACCCTCCCCGTGGAAGGCAGGAGGGCTCTCTGCTCCAGGTGACAGGATGGGAACCGGGAGGAAACTGCCCTGGGGAGAGACATACTGCAGTCATGGCATTAAGCCTGAGGTTTGAGACGCCCACTAAGATTCACGGGGAAAAGATAATACTTGAAAAAGTATAATGTCTACTATTTATCACCTTGGCCTACCGGTAGTTCATTCTCCCTGACAACTATGGAGATTCTTAGGAACTAATATATTGTCTAACACCTACCTTGCCAAGACACAATGTGCTTTTTTATGGTTGTTAGCTTTAATTCTCACTTGTTATTCTCGAATTAATTTTTGTTGCTCTAGGTCTTATGTAACCCATTAGTGAGATGTTTAAGTTCCCAAACAACCTTTCTGATCTACTGTCTCAGATCTTTTTCCCCTGTGACTTTTGCTCTCATCAAAATAAATCTCCTTACTATTTCCGGTACACGGTCCAAGTTCCCTGCTACCTCGGTCTAGGTTATTTTTCTCTAATTAGTGCTCTGCATCCACCTATGGATCCATCCTTCAGGGCCATTTCTGGTTCTCATCATATCCTTTATATGCAATCCTTTCCTTTTACAGGTCCTTATTTCTTCTTTTACAATATATTTGTATTGATTACAGTGAGGAAGAGAGAGGGAGAGAGAGAGAGAGAGATAGAAACATCAACAATGAGAGAGACTCATTGATCAGCTGCCTCCTGAACTCCCCGCACTGGAGATCAAGCCCACAACCCCAGCATGTGCCCTTGACTGGAATCTAACCTGGGACCCTTTAATCCGCGGGCTGATGCTCTATCCACTGAGCCAAACCAGCTAGGGCTGTCCTTATTTCTTCTGTAGCTTACTTATAACATTTAATACTTTATCTCATGAGCTACTGGAGTGTAGAGCTATGATGCTTTAGATTATTGCCCAGCAAATATTCATTCTCTTCCTGCTCTCACTGTGAGGGGAGAGAACTTGCTGATGTTGAACTTGGCTGTGTGACCTGCATTGGCTAGTGAGATATTGGCAATCCTAATGGGGGCCAATGCTTTTGTAGTGGGGCTGCCTCTTTGTGCTTCTGCGTTGTCATGGTCACCAGACAAAGCAGGGTGACAGATATGAGAACAGACCTGGACCTGACCCACAGTTTGGAGAAAAGCCTAGCCAAACCAGCCTAAATCAGCAGGTTCCCTGAGTCAACCTTCAGATGCTTCAGTGAGGACAAATGATGGCCCTTTTCAGCCACTGACTTTTAGAGTGGTTTTCTATCACACGGCATTTTTGCAGGAGTAACTGACTGACACAAAGTCTCATCTCCTTTCCTATACTCTGAGTTTCTTGAAGCTAGAGATGGTCTGATTCATCTTTTGTCACATATGCAAAAACCCAAAGCCAAGCCAAGTCCTAGTACAGATGTGTTGAACACATAAATAGATGAATAAATGAGTGGTAAAGGAGCTCTGGAGAGAGATTCAAGAATCAGGAAGACTGATGCACTCATTAGTTCAACAAGAATTTATTAACCCTGCTGGTGTAGCCCAGTGGCTGAGCATCAAGCCGGGAACCAAGCGGCCACTGGATGATTCCAGTCAGGACACATGCCCAGGTTGTGGGCTCGATCCCCATTGGGAGCATGCAGGAGGCAGCCAATCGATGATGTTGCTCTTTCATAAATGTTTCTCTATACCCCTCTTTCTTCCTCTCTCTCTAAAAAGTCAATAAAACATATTATTTATAAAAGAATATATTAAATACTTATTTTGTGTCCGTGCTAAACAAGCCTGGCAGACTAGGTTTCCAAGGCTCTTTGGTGACCTGGGAAAGCTTGAGGATCAGGGATTCACAATGCAGTCAACGTACACACTCTGATTATCCTTGAATTGCATGCGAGGGCACCAAAATAATCAGAGGCACGATAATGGATGGAAAAGAGCGAAAGATCCCTCTTTCGCTGCTGATTCCCATTATCTCAGGTTAAGAGCAAATCCCCAGATAGATGGGAGGAATTTGCATCCATTTGAAGCAAATGAGTAGAAGGAGCTGACCCGGGGGGTAATGCCGAAATCTATAAAGATGAGTATTGGTTGGTCATGTTCTGATTGCTGAGTGACACCTCTGTCCCTTTCCACTGTTAGGAAGAAGAAGCTGTCAGCATGCTGAACCTCAAAGTCGTTACCATCTGTAAATCAAAAACCTGGATGCGTGACACCCGGATCGGACAGTCTAACCTCAATGCCCTTTTCTGGGAGCTTTTTTCCTGATTATTAAGTGTTTCTGTCACACTTTCTGGCCTCCACACCCCCCCTCCCCCCATGCACTCCAAAGGTAGCTTGTGGCCAATGACTTCCATTTCCCAACAGGAGGACCTCCAGGAATGAGGGTCATCATGCCGAAATTTGTAACTCATGGAAGGCATCAACAGAGCCAAGAGAGCCCATCTTCCCTTGCCTTGGACACAGCCACTGGGGAGCAGAATTCACCCAGCCTGTGCTTTAGTTATCGCCTAAGGTGTTTTTGTTTGTGTCGATGTTTTTGGAAGAGCAGGTGGCTGGTGCAGATGGACTGTGAGACAGAAAAGTCAACGTTTGCAGGGTTCAAAGGAAGGCACTTCTAAAGAAATGCACGTCTAGTCCGTTGGGATTTTTCACTGCCTTCCATAAGTGATATTTTGATATGCTAGGAGACCCTAATGGGGACGGCAGCCGCAAGAAAATAAACTTTTAGGTCAGGGAGGCAAAATTCAACAGAAACCTCTTTATGAATCACTGTGCAATTTGAATGTGATAATGCAGGTACAGCATTTAGGACACTATTTACATATGGCAGCAACAACAAAAATAATGATAGTAACATTTATGGAGTCCCTACGATGTACCCAGGCAGCATGCTGAATGCTGTGAAGTTCTCATCTCAGTAGTCCCTTTCAACAATTCTAAGAGCGGGGAACTGTATTGTCGTTTGACATAGGAGGAAACTAAAGCCCAGAGAAGTGAAATTCCATACCCAGGGTCACACAGCTAGTAAGTGACGGGGCCAGGATTCCATCTCAGGCCGTCTTATCTGAATTCCTGGTTACCACCACTGCTTCCTGCTCCCTCCAAAAATCAAGATCAGACATATCATCAATGAAAGCTAACATCGTCATTGCCATCATTGTTTCCTTTCTCATAATCCTCATTATTCGATGCTGTAACAAGACAAGTCCCTGCATGAGAGTAGGTGGTGTTTTTTTTGTTTTGTTTTGTTTTTTGGAATGTTCCTACTGAAAAACAACTTGATCAAAAAGTGAGGTGGCAAGTTTAAGTGTGGCCTTTGGGGCCGGCCCAGCTGGTGGAGACAGAGGCAAAGGAAGGGAAAGGTCTTTAAAATCCAAAATACTTGGTTCTGACTTCACCATACAGTCGCCTGGGCAAGGTTCTCCCTGAGTCATTAGGAACGAGGAACGCAGTGGCTTATCGTCTGGCCCCATCCTCGCCTCTCCCAGTGTCTGCAACCTTTGCAGGTATCTGTGCAGTTCCTCCTGCTACAGAGGCAGACCCTGTCTCCTCACCCACTGAGTCAGGGCTGGGCCATGTGACTTTTTTTGACCCACAGAACCAGGCAGAGGGGAGGTGGGCCAGTTTTGAGCCTGTGTGTTTCGGCTTCCTGTCTTGTACTTGTGCATACCCTCGGACAAGCACAGGCCAAGACTAGCCCACTGTCTCAGAAGAAGGATGAAAAGCATGTGCAGCAGGGATTGCCCAGCTACGGTGCTGCAACCAAGCTAAGCTCAGAGCTGAACCCCAGCCGACTCCTAGATCCATTCATGAGCCTAGACTAGAGTGTTGGCCTCCACCAAACTACAGACATGTAGCTATAATCCTATATAATAAAAGCATAGTATGCACATTGTCCCCTCAACCGACCTGGAGTTTTTCCCAGAGTTTGGCCAGGAGGCGGGGCCAGCCTGGGAAAGGGAGGGAGTACCTAGCTGGCCACAGCCAGCTGCTAGGGACCCCCTACAAGTGCACAAAGTTTGTGCAATGGGCCTCTAGTCCAATTAATAAAAGCCTATGTGGTCATCATGCCCTGATGCCGTGATGCCCTGACGCCGCAACAAGCAATCACCAGGAGGCTGCATGTGCAGTGGGCGCACGGGGGGGGGGGGGGGCGCGTGGGGGGGCTGCAAGCATCCACGGGTGGGCGGGGGCTTAATGCTGCATGCACGGCGAGGCCTGGGGGTCCCACTGCTCCAGCCTACCTCTTTGGGGCAATCCATCAAGGAGCCCTGGGCTGGGGGACCCCCCCCCCAAGTGCACAAATTTCGTGCACCGGGCCTCTAGCAATAAATACTCATTTCCAGCCACTGAATTTGGGGGTGGTTTGTTATGCAAGAGCAGGTAACCTGCAGAGAGAACAATCATACACACCTATGCCCAGTGCCTGGCATAGAGCAGCTGTTGGATACAGGGTAGTTCCCTGGCATATCACTTCAGTCAATCAGAAAAGCCTTAGTTCCTGGCAGTTAAACTCCCCAAAGTATGTTAAGATAGCCAGTCACACAGTAGAGGAGGCCAGCTCAGGGATACCAGGTATCGAAGCGTCCACTTTGGCTCCTTGCTGAGGTGTGGAAATGGAGCTACAGACACCATGTGAGCCTCCTGCGCCAGAAATGTGCAGCACCCCCGCTCCCCGGCCCCCATCAATGCCCCATGGCCTGCCAGCCCAGATCAAGTTCCCTGGAGTAATCGCTTCCACTGCCTGTCTGGGTATTTCTATGTCAAAGTCAGTTCCCCTCTTCCCTCCTGAATTTCATGTCTGTAAAAATGAGTGCCTGATTTAGCTCTTGGAGCAGGACATGGAGTTTAGGGAGGGATGGGGGCACGGAGGAGAAAGGCAAGGGAGGAAAGGAACAAAATTCTCTCCAAAATGGGCTGCACAAATCTAAAGCACTAATGAAATTTGAAATAGCAACAATAATTATGCTTTCCAGGACAAAGCCTCACGTTTCTCACCATGAATATTCATCTCCATGTTGTCTCTCAAAGGAATAAGAATTGGGTGAAACAGCAAAGAGCATATATACTTAAATTTTTTTAAACTTCTGTTCTATTTTTACCTGGACTAAGGCAGGTGCCTGGCTGGCTTCATATTGTCCCTATTCTAATATACTTTGTATCTGTGATTTGTGTCTGACTAAGTCCAGGTGTAGACATGTTAAATGAAAGATGCTTAAAATGTCAAAATGGAAGTTAGAAGTTGGGGGAGAACATTGGAACCTACTCCCTTTCTGGCTGCTAAATGGTCACAGGTGCAGTATCACTTGATTGTGAGCTTGGTCGCTGGGAATCTGACAAGGAAACACAGTTCATCTTTTATTCGCTGGCAAGAAGACTAGGAGGGTATTGCTAAGCTATCAACGGAGGGGTGCATCCTGCTATCTCAAGTGGCCTTCAGTGGCTCCCAAGCTCAGAAGAACATCTGTGCAGCAACAGCCATTACAATGCCCAGCAAATGTAGACACAGTGTATTAGTCAGCTCCAGCTGCCATAACACCATACCACAGGCTGAGGGGCTTACACAACAGGAATTTATTTTCTCACAGTGCTAGAGAGTGGAAGTTCAAGATCAAAGTGCCAACCAGATGGGTGTCTGGTAAGAGCTCTCTCTTTGGGGTGCAGATGGCTGCCTTCTGGCTATATCGTCATGTGGCCTTTCCTTGGTGTGTGTGTGCAGGCATGGGAAAGGGAGAGAGAGAGAGAGAGAGAGAGAGAGAGAGAGAGAGAGAGAGAGAGAGAGAGAGAGAGAGAGAGAGAAAGGGAGAGAGAGAGAGACAGAGAGACAGAGAGAGACAGAGAAAGAAGAGAGAGAGAGAGAGAGAGAGAGAGAGAGAGAGAGAGAGAGAGAGACAGAGACAGAGACAAAGAGAGAGAGAGCTCTTTCTCTTCCTAAAAGGCCACCAAGTCTATCAGATTAGAGCCCCATGTTCATTTAACCTAATTACCTTCTAAAGACAGGTAAACAGCAGCACACTGGGGGTTAGGACTTCAAAATATAAATTGTGGGGAGTCAGACTTCAGTCAATAGCACACAGTATAGTCAACTGTCCCTGCAGACACTTGCGAAGGAGGAATGGTTTTGGCTGTCACTGAGGAGGAAGAAATGGTTCAGATTACCCAGCTATGATGTAATCACTGGCCTGTATTTCAGGGCTGAGAGTCAGAATGTCAGCATGGATAACACCACTCCCCGGGGGGTGAGGTCCTGGGAAGTGAAGGAGTGAGACAGGAATCACACCCAGAAGCAAATCCCAGGGGAGCAGCAGGCCCAGGAGCTGTGAGCCAGCGGGCTTCCTTTCCAGGGTCCTGAGAAGCAGCGAGGTGTGCACACCTCAGCCATGAGGCCCAGAGCCCCAGGTGCAGGAGAAGGGCCTCGGGGAATTGCTGAGTGAGCGAGGTGTGCCCTGGGAGGAGGAGGCCTGCAGGTCAGTAGGCTGATGGGGTGAGGGTGCGAGACGAAGCGTAATGCCATGGTAAATGTTGACACATTAAGACTTCCCCCAAAATAGCTCTCGCTGTGGCACCCACGGCTTTGCTTAGGAACCTTCTGCAGCTGCTTGGTGCCTTTCTAATAATGGCCTGAGGTTCTCAACTTGGCATCCACGGCTTGTGTGCCATGGTTTCAGAGAACTCTTCTAGCTTCTCGAGATGACAGTCACAGCTATCATTTAGGGCATGCATGTTTCAGACAGCTGCTGCTCTGAAAACTACACACACAGACTTACTTAATTCTGACAACAGCATGGGAAGGTAGGAGTTACTCTTCTCATTTTATAGATAGAAACACACACACACACACACACACACACACACACACACACACACACACACAAGGAGCCCATGGGAGTTAGAGGGTCAGCCAAGATCACGCGTAGCCAGTACAAAGTGGAGAGGAAACCACATCCAGGGCATGTAACTCCACAGCCCATGCTCATCACCATCACAGACACGCTTCCCCTATGCACTTCACGTAGCAGAATGTCTGCCCTTCTCCCAAACACGCCCTCTAGTTTTTGTTTCTTGGGTGGTCACCCTCATCTCAGCCTTGGTTGCTCCTAATTCTCCTTAATACACAAGGCTAAATTTAAGGATGTCTCCTAGGTGAAAATGTCCATGGTCCTGCCCACTGTAAGCGGTATCTCCTGATTCATATCCCACTGAGAATTTTCTCATCTTCTCTTGTGATTACCATTTGGAGACTGAAATAAAATTAATACGACTGGAGTGTAATGTGTCAAATAATCATCAGTTTCGGATGCATCAAAGCCCTCCTGCAAGCCGCGAGCTCCTCGCAGGCACGGGATAGGTAGGCCAGCATGCCTCACTGTCCCTAGAGCAGTGCCCTGCACTTAGTAGTTACATCAGCTAGGTTTGGGTTCCATGGCAATGGACATAAAAACTAAAACAATACATTTAATAATATAGAAATCACGCACCTCTCACATAAAACAAACCTGGAAATATGCTAGCATTTCCGTGGTCATCAGGAACGCAGCTGCCATTTTTCTGCTTCTTAAGCCCTGGGTGTAGCTCTGATTTTCATAGTCTGAAATGGGTGCTGGAGCTCCAGCCACCACATACATGCATGGTCTCAGTAGTAGGGAGAGAAGACTAGTTACACAGTCACTCCTAACTGCACAGCAGCTGGAGATGTCTTTTTTAGTTACTCCGTTGGAGGCATGGCCTCCTGGTTATGAATGAGCTTGTTATTAAGGAAGAAGAGAGATGTAGGTGTAGGAAGCAACCAGCAATGTCATCATAGTAGATCCCCAGTAAATATTCGATTTAACAACTATTTCTCAAAATCTACTCTGTGTCAGTCCCCATGTGAAACACAGAGGATATAGAATTCAATAAAGAAAGGCAAGGTCCCTGCTGGCTCAGTATTTATACTTTAGATGGGAAGATGAATAAAACAAAAAATAATAAACAAGAATTGTGATAGGGGCTAAGTTGGGGTGATAATTAAGGGTGCTATAGCAGCCCTGAGTGGATGAGACTTTGACTACCTATGGAATGAATAAGTTATCTGCATACAAAAATAAAATAAGCCCTTCTTTTGTTCCATTCTAGTAAGTGTAGGTAAGCAGGGGCACACAGTGGTGCGTGGATTGGGGGTTGGGGTGGGGGATGTAGGTTTGGAGGAAAAAATATCATCAGATCCACCATATTCTAAAAGTGGCTGGCTGGCCAACTTGTTAGATTTTAGACAAATTCCTTAGCATCTCCAAAACTTATTTCTTCCATCTGTGAAATGAAATAATATTGACTCTTTCATAGAGACTGTGGGAGAGCTGATACAGCACACAGTAGGTGCTCAATGAATGTTAGCTTTTTTATTGGAAGTCAAAGGGATGCAGCCACATCGCACGCCCTCTTCCCCTCTTGCTCCTTTCCGCCCTCTAACACCGGGCGAAGCCCTCCAGTTTCAGCACAAGTCAGTTTTGGATGAAGCTGAGACTAAATTTTGATTTTTTTCTTCTCTTGAGTGGACATAAAGGGGGTCTGTCCCTTAATTACTAGTCATTGCCCTTTACACACAAGAAACGGTAACCCGCCCAGCTCATCAAAGCATGCCCTTTGCAATGCTGAACTAGACAGGGAACAGAAAGTACCTGCCAAGAGGCATCTTTTCTTCTAGTGATGAAAGCAACTGGAAATGCATGTACGTCCTGCGCCCTTGTTAATTAATCAGGATGCCTACGAACAGCTTAAATGTCTTTGATGCGGAAGCTCGGGGAGCCTGAACCTTTTTTTCTCTCCCGTAGAAGGGGGGTGGGTAGACAGGGCCGCGCAAAGGGGTGTGTCGGGGGAGGAGAAGGAAGCACAGATAATCTGTTGCCTAAGGGACAGATGTCAGAGGCAGGGAGGGGACCAGCTCCAAAGTGAGAAGACCACCAAGCTCCTGTGGCTCCACCCAACCTGTCAGAGAAGCACAGGGCTCTGAACACCAATGCTTCTGACACGGCTTTCTTCCCAGCATTCATTCATCCATTCATTCCTTCCTTCCTTCACTCAGTAGGAGTTGCAGGAAGACCTTCATTCATGCAGCACGGGGCTAACCGCCTTCTGCTACAGGCCAGGTGGGGGATGGAGTGGTGAGGAAGACGCACTCTCTACCTCCTGCACAGTCTGGTGCGGTGGTTCTCTAACGAGGGTGCTCTCGTCCCCCAGGGGACATGTGGTGATGTCGGGAGGCAGTCTTGGTTGTCATCACTGGGGAAGCGATACTGCCTTGTACTGAGTGCGGGCCAGGCATGCTGCTAAGCATCCTCCCATGCACAGGGCAGCCGCCACAAGGGAGATATCCAGTCCAAAACGTCAGCAGTGCCAAGGCTGACATGGTGGGATGGAGAAATATTTCAACAAGCACTTTCCATAAAGCATAATAAGTGCCATGTTCGAACAGAAACAGGAGGCGGGCATCAGGGAAAACCTCTCTGCAGAAATGGTGCATAAACTGAGACATTAGCAAAGAGTAAGAGTTAAGGGGTGGGGCAGGCATGGGGAGGGCAAGCAGGGGGCAGGTGTGAGGGCTCAGAGGCAAGGAAAGCAAGCGAGGAATGGAGAAACTGAAAGGCCAGTGGAAGTGGAAGGGAGAGGAAAGGGACAGAGGTGAGGCTGCAGGTTCATGGGGGCTGGGACTTGAGAGCCCTGCTTCAGGGTAGAGATTTGTCTGAAGATTAACACGGAGTCGCTGAGGTTTTTTAAACCAAAAAGTGACACGACAGAAATTGATGATAGGAACAATATTGCTAGGCACTGTTCTAAGTACTTGGGAGGAAATAACAAATCAGAGAGCTTTGATACAAATTACACGTGAAAGAAGACTGGAGACAGATCATTTCCACTCCCACGCCAGGGGAAACCAGCCCTGTCTCAAGCAGGGCAGCCACAATACACCACCACAGAAGGGGAGATGCCAACCACAACACTCATTGCTCACAGTCTGGGAGGACACACGTGTTTCCTCCATAACGAGTCTCTCTTGGGAACAAAGGGAAGAAGGGATCCACCTGTTGGGCGAAACTGGGGAGCTGATTGATAGGCTGTGGGGGAGGGAGTTGGAGCTAAAGTTTCAATTCCAACCAAAATGGCAGAGCTTAACACCAAGTGTGAAGGTGCCAACAGCAGGTGAAGCTGGAAATGGAGAAATAAGTAAAGCAGTTGTCTTTTGTTCCCTGCTCAACTCTGTCCAGAATAGACATCTGGTTCAGGGTCTTCCATGCAGCAGGTCCTCCCTGGCCTCCCAGATGTGCTACTTGGAATACCTGCCTTGTCTTCCTCCCAAACCATTACCAGCGTATCTTCACCCGATGAACACCTTCTCGGCCTGCAGGTCTCAGACCGGACACCACCACTCCTGGAAACTTCTCCAAAGACTCCCCAACCGGACGCTCAGAATTGCTTAATTGCCTATGGCCCTATTCAGTCATAACCTCCATGAGGACAAGGCACCTCAGTGTTGCCCATGGCTGTACCCCATTACTTAGCACAGTTCTAATATTTAGTGACTTGAAGATGGAAAGCAAGAGACTACAAACAGGATGGAATCTAATCTGGGTCAAGGTCAGGGTCAGGGTCAGGGAAGGAGTTTTAGAACCCAGGTTACCAACGTAGAGAGGGCTGGGGATGCTATTAATTTGGTGCCTGCTGAAAGCTGTGGGGTTGGCTTGGGTACTTACAGTTCAGGGCGACACCAATAAACTCAAGCAAGTGCATAGATCCGGGAGAAATTAGATTTTTTGCAGGGGGAAGAGGAGCCCTGGAAAGCTGTGTGGATACAGCAGTATTTCAGCTTGGCCTTGAGGGGCAGGCTTGGTGCTGCTATTAGATGGCGGTGTCCTCTCTGCCTTAGCATGTGCGGATCTGCCAAATACTTCTCCGCACACCACCGTCTGCCTGAGCGCAGGTGCAGCTCAATGTGCAGAATGTCACCGAGGTTGCATCCCACAGAGGACACCGCTTATGTGCTGTCAGACTGGCATTTCCAGGTGCACGCATGCCAAGCACAAAACACCTACAGCGTCTTCAACGCAGAGCACGTTATGTATTTATGATTATGAATAGTGCATGTGTGTGCGGATCCATAAAACACACATTTCATTCAGAGGCTTAACTTGTCAAAGGGCTTCCACCACTAGCGCCTTCTTTCTTCAAGCAATGATGTGCTTGCAGACACTGGCGCTTCCTTTGCAGAGGAGGAAGCAAGGGCTCAGAGAGGTTAAGTGACTTGCCCAAGGCCACACGGCTACTGTTATGCATTTGGGGATGGGACCCAGGCCTCTTAGTTGCCTATTAATCAAGCCCTTCCGATCCAGTGGCGGTAACTCTCTAGATTGTGAGAAAACATGTTTGAATGTGTTCAGAAAAACAACTGCCTTTAACTCAGACGGCTGTGAACTGTGTGGGGGAATCTTAATTTGATTGTTTGATATGTGAATGATCTTTAATTAAGAAGTTGTATCTTTCTGATTTGAGCAAAGACATTAATTTCTTCAATGATAAAATTCGTACCCTTGTGTTTTAGTATGTAGGACGGTGAATTTTAAAATAAATGAATAATTGGCGACAGCATAAACTCGTATTCATCTAAAGTTCAAAGCATTTGTTGCTGTTCCAGACTATCTCGAAATCAACCAAAGTAAATCACTAAGGATCAAAATCCTCCGGGAAAATTGCCTCTTTCCTGAATATGAACATTAGGCCAAATAACCAGAGAGTTGATGTTGAAATGACACGGCTAGTGGCAAGGCATTTATAACTATGCAACTGCATCCGGTTACACTGAAGTACAGGGTCCTCAGGAACCCTTTTAACTCAAACTTGAAGCAAGTGATTCTCTTTGTCCCATACCTGGTTCTCCTCCCATCACTTTTATTTTTTCCTTTCTGTGAAGGTTGGCATAATAAAACCAATGATAATGCAGGCTCACTAGTTCTGAAGAAGAAAGAAGGAGGCTATGTTGAATTAGACACAAATTCATACATGTGGTCTGAAGTCTTTCAGCATCCTATGTTTCCCAGCATTCACATAAAGAAGTGCCCTTTCATAGTATCATGGTATTCACATCGTCTTTACTTTTCACTCTTGCTCCTTTACACACACACACACACACACACACACACACACACACACACACACACGTGTGCATACAGACACAGAGGCTGTTCCTACAATAACTCTGCCAAAACAGCATTCTCCCACAGATATATCACTTCCTTCCCACGGGAGCAATGCCTTTGCTCCATGCCTGGAATGGGCGGGAGGACTGTTTGTCCTGAAAACTCACCTGTCAGTCATTTAGCACATGAGCAAGGGGAGCCGCTCTGAACGCTGAGCAGTCAGGAGTGCTGCCCACACTGGGCATCCGAACCGAGGCCCTTTCCTCAAGGTGACCCCAGGGAGCGGCTCAGGGACGGTCTGAAGGACCCTGTGTCAAGGGAAGATCAGATTAGTGGAGGAGCCTTCCAAGATGACTATCATGAGCTGACTGGAGAGCAAAGCATGTGTGAGCTTCCCAGAGCTAATGTCAAAGCCAGGCGGAAGCCCTGGACAGGTGAATTGTGGCTCAGAGATCCTGTGAAGGGCGCCTCACTCCTCCCATGTTACTCAAAGGAGGGGGGGTGGATCAAACACAACATACGGGTAGGCTGCAAATCTAGGAATGTTGCTAATGTGCTTCCCCTGTTGCACAAAGGAAGAACACATGTAAGTGGGTTCATTAGCTCCGATGCAGAATTTAATTAGAGCATCTTTGTTCCCTCTGCTTCAGCCAGAATCCCAAGTACCGATCCCTACTTCCAGGGGTTCGCAGCGTGGATGCACATTTTCACTTGGGGCTCCCCACCTGACGCGTGGGGTCTCACTGTCTTCGGCATGGCAGTGGCAGCCTATTGCAACGTGGAATTTTGAGTCCTCTAGGTCATCCCATTATCACAGGGAACAATGACTCTTTTCAGCACGCCAAAGGCACACTGCCCTCTGTATGTGTGTAACGATGAACAGTTTTTTGAAAAGTCCAGATGGGAGCCAGGGCTGGGGACACGGTGACTTATTTTTCCATAAGATGAAGCAATGATCAGTGACCTTGATCATATCATAACTCTCTGAATTCTCACAGCTATCTTCTAACGTACTATGATTATTAATAATCTTCAGCATTTGCTAGACAGAGTCATAGGGAGGTTAGGAGTTTTGTCCAAGGACTTGAAGCCAGGTGGCCTTCATCCTGAGTCCACGCTGTTAACCCTCCTCCTCCTCCTCCTCCTCCTCTTGTTTCTCCTCCTCCTCCTCTTAATAATACAATAGCCTCTTGCTGTAAAGATGCCAACATCAAAGCTCCTGGAATCATAAACTGAAACAACTCTTTCGCTTACAGGAACAACACTATTTTGAGCTATTTGGATTCTGAATGACAGAAACCAGACCTTTACCTAACTTATGCAAAAGGGGGAATTTACTGTAGAGGAGGGAGGGGATGTCTCTTGAGGAAGCCAAGGGCAGGGATGCAGCCGGCCAAGAGAAAGGACTGGGACGGCCCAGGACCCTCTCCTTGCCTCTCTCCCTTATTTCGTCCTACTGTCTGTCACCTGCATCTGCTTTCCTCACCCTGCCGTCTGCAGAGTCGCATCCTGCAAGTCCCCGTTCCACAGAGAAGCACATGCCCACAGCTTCGGAGCTTCGCTTCTCACACTCTTGGACCCAAAGAGAGGCTCGTGCAATATTTGCCCCTGATATGTCCACAGAGGCCACAGTGAAAGTGGTTGCTATTAGTGCTGCTATCACGGAGGCCCCTGTGGCGGACAACGCTATTGATTTCTGGGCCTGGTGCTAGGAGCAGCCCCTTCACCCTGCCCCAGCCAGAGGCCTGAAGGAGAGGTAGCTGCATGTCAAAGCACAAACATTGCAAGGGCCCAATCCTCACTGGGCCAGCGAGGAGCTTCCTTGGACTTTAAAAAATCTATAACAGCTTTCCAGAATTTAAAACTGGAAACAGTATTAGGAAGTAGGCAATGTGGTTACTATTCTTGTCCCTTTTTTTCACAGATGAGGAAACAGAGGCTCCGAGAGATGACAATTCGTATCCAATTCCCCACTGCTATCAGTGGCAAAGTTCTTTGTTAATGACTCTTCGTGCAACTCAACCAGAATTCTAAATCCAGGCTTTCGTCCCGGCCCACCCTACCCTGGAGAAGTCGAGCGCAGTGCCCCTGACTCAGAACAAGGAGCCAGGTCTCTGGACTTCCGGTCTTCCCACAAAATACTTCTGCATGCATCAGGGGTTTAAAGCACACATTATTTTGTCAGCCCAGAGTTCAGATTTTAACCTTTTTTCCTAGAATCACTCCTTGTTGGCACTGAGCACATACAAGTCTCTTTTATTATTTTCTACTTAGTTCCTTGTTTTGCTGCCAACTCTGGATTCTGAGAAAGTGGCCAACTTGTAGATGTCAAAGCTACTGAGTGTTACGATTCCCCACACAGAAGCCACATGTTTCCTTGCTCTTCCCCCCTCTTCTTTTAAGAGTATTCCCTCCACTAAACAACCTTCAGTTGTTGTCATCGGTTGATACATATGGGTCCCCACTCTTCTGAGCTTCACACTGAGAACCCAGACAGAGTCTCTGCAGGAGCCGGCAACAGTTCCAGGGAAATGAGAACCGATCTCTTGCGTGAATGGTGTCCTACGAATCAGGAACACAGCATCCCTCACTCGGTGGCACAAGCAGTTGGTTTTCATGCTGAATTTAAAACAAGAAAGATTCAAGTTGTATCTAAAACAGAGCTTTCTCTTCCTTTTCCTCTTCTTTTTTTGTTAATCCTCACCTGGGGATATTTTTCCCATTAATTTTTAGAGAGAGTGGAAGGGAGGGAAGATGGGAGGGAAAGGTGGGGAAAGAGAGAGAAAGAGAGAAACATTGATGTGAGAGAGGCACATCAATTGGTTGCCTGCCACACGAGCCCCTTCTGGGGCTGGGGGTCAAACCTGTAACCCAGGTATGTGCCCTTGATTAGGAATGGAATCCAGGACCCTTCCGTGCTCGGGCCAATACTCTAACCACTGAGCTACTGACCAGGGCAACAGAACTTTTTTTTTTAAAGGTTTTAAATTTTTTCAGTTACAGTTTACACTCAATATTATTTTGTATTAGTTTCAGCATAGTGGTTAAACAATCATGTATTTTACAAATGTTCCCCCTGACAGTTCCAGTCCTCACTGGCACCTTCATAGTTATTACAATACTACTGACTATATTTCCTATGCTGTACTTTACATACCCTAACTATTTGGTAACTACCATTCTCTACTTCCCAATCCCTTCACCTTTTCACCCAGTCCCTCAAGCCCCCTCCCCTCTGGCAACCATCAATCAAAACAGAGTTTCCTGATGGCCCAGGGGAAAACACTGGCTCAAGTCACTCGATGAAGATGTACCTTTGTCCCTAGAAACCTGTGCGAATGCAGTCGCCAAGCATCCAAGGTGATCCTCACCACCTGGTACTCATGCCATGGCATAGTGCCCTCCCACCATGAATAGGGCTGACCTGTGTGCCCAACAGAATGATGCAGAAGGGACAGTGTGCTACTTCAGAGGGTAGGTCTTACAAGACATTGTCGCTTCCGCAAAGCCTGTCTTGGGTTGCCTGCTCCAGGGAAAGCCAGTTGCTATGCCACCATTCACACAAGCAGCTCATGATGAGGCCCATATGGAGAAACTGAGGCCTCCTGGGAAAAGCCACCATGTGAGTGCACCTCTAGCCCCTCACATCTTCAGATGACTACAGCCCCAGCTGGCATCTTGACTGAGAACGCATGAGATTTTTTGAGCTAGAACCACTCTGCTAAGCTGCTACCAAATTCCTCAGCCACAGAGACTGTGAGATAGCAAACATTGATTATGTTAAGCCACAAGGTTTGGGGGAAATATTATACAGCAACAGGTGGCTAATACAGTGTTAGGATCCTGCTCTGCCCATCTCCCACCTCCCTGGATGAATGAGCACAGCGTGCTTTGTGCCCAGTGATGCCCTGTGCCCCACGACAGCGGGCTGGAGCGGGCAGCCAGGAACAGACACAATCAGATGCCTCATGAGGAGACTGAGTTTGGGTCCAGGAAGGACTGAGTCAGTAACTGGTGGGCACTGCTTTTGAAAAAGGCATCGAGAGTTCAGGGTTGTGGCAGCCACCCTGAGCCAGGGAAGTCAGAGGTGATACTTGTGACTGAGGGAAGGCCAGAGGCAAGAGAGAAGCAGAGAAGAGAAGCACAAGTCGTTACAAATGAGAAAGTAGCTGTGGAGCCTGGCAGCCTCTCAGTGCCCCTTTGAAGGGGACAGGAAGCCACGCTGAATTGCTGGGTCCCCGTGAAACGCCAGACCCTTGGTTAAGCCAGTCTACAATGCACCCCAAAGGGTCCTGACACAGAAGTGCTTTCAAAAGTCACTAGGTGACCGCCTTGCCAGATGTTGGGATATTTACCTAGAAGGGAGGAATGGTTCTGGACCCGAGGCCTTAAGAAGCTGTACTCGATGGGGGAAAGAACATATTTTCCTTGCCGTATCTTCATTTTAAAGGCAAAGAAATGACTTAGAGCAATGGTTCTCAACCTTCTGGCCCTTTAAATACAGTTCCTCATGTTGTGACCCAACCATAAAATTACTTTCGTTGCTACTTCATAACTGTAATGTTGCTACTGTTATGAATCATAATGTAAGTATCTGATATGCAGGATGGTCTTAGGGGACGCGTGTGAAAGGGTCGTTCGACCGCCAAAGGGGTCGCGACCCACAGGTTGAGAACCACTGACTTAGAGACTGTGGTTTGCACATAGTCCTATTGTGCTTTAAAGAGATAATTCTCTCTCTCTCTCTCTCTCTCTCTCTCTCTCTCTCTCTCTCTCTCTCCTCAAATAGGGACATAACCAAGAAAACCACACTTTCTGTAGCTGTCTGTTCACTCCTTTCTACTAAGCCCAGCTTCAAGACCGAGGAGAGTCACGTGGCTTCAGAACAAGATCTTCCCTCTGAATCCCATGAGTGGCCACGGTGGTAGCTGGAGCAGCAGGTCCCTGGAGAGATGTCCCATTCTGCACTGCGCCTTGGTGTGGACCTTGGCGCAGGGAGAGCACACTCCCGTGAGGGGCCCTGAAGTGGCTCACACACCAAGTTGGCATTGAGACTGAGCCTTCTGTGTGCAAAGCAGTGCTGGTTAGGAGCGTTCACTTTCCATAAACCAGGAACGCTAGGTACGCAGCTCCCTCCCCTGGAGGGATCTCACGGAAAGGGACCCTCACAGGTGAAAGGTGTCCAGAGCTCGCTTTGTTGCTCATTGTAATAACGGACTGTATATTTGCACCTGAGAACATGAGGTGTGTGAGGGAGTCAAGCCAGAAAGAGTCAGACCAGGAAGGCGTCGGTGGGGAAGTCTGTGCGCAGGAGGTGGGGCAGGAGGTGCACCTTGCACGGGACGAGAAGGGCGAGGTGAGCCCTGCAGACCAGAGAGGCCGCGGAGTACAGCGTTGGTGCTCATTTTCAAAGGGAGTCTGGTGATACTTCCATCACGAATACAAAATGGCATCTTCTGCAAGGAATGCTCATGCTTCCATAAACGGCCCACGCCCGTGTGATTTTATGGGTGAAATTCTGCATAATGGTGAGGGATTTCTACTTGCAGGGAGTTGTTAAGTGAGCTGCAATGATGTGTCTTCAGTAAAAGAAGAAACGAAACGTCAGCTGCACAGGGATGGCATTGGAACGTGTCACTGTCTGTCTACTCTCGGGGGTCTCTCTGGGGAACACTGGCCGCTTTGCTTCTGCTTCTGCTTCTGTCCTGAGTCCTACTCACCTCTCTACCTCAACTGTGACCATCCCCTTCCAGATCTGTTCCAGCCACACGGACCTATTGCTGCTTCCCATCTCCAAGCTACACGCCTGCTATTCCCTGTCTCGACCACTCCCCTGGACTCGTCTACCTGGCTAACTTCGCCCCTTGTTTCCGAGCTCAGCAGAGACACCATCACCTCTGAGAAGCTCTTCACGTCCCCTTCCACTCTCCCTCCCTTGGAGTCTCCACTGGGGATCTGTTATGCATACTTGTCTTGCTTTTCCAGTTACCCAGCAACTTTCTCTCTCTCTCTCTCTCTCTCTCTCTCTCTCTCTCTCTCTCTCTCTCTCTCTCTCTCTCTCTCCCTTGCTCCCATTAGGCAATGCCCTGCTTTATTCCAATTCAATTAGTTACAGCTCCAGCCTGACAATGGGATATACCCACGTTAGCCCTTTATCAGACAGTCAGGGACACGGGAAGGAGACATGCACAGAATCTCTTCCCTGGAGAGACCAGCAGTAGAGGCGCCTGGCATTCAGCCCACGGGAGGGGGAGGTTCTGGTGTCCAGCATGCGGCCAGTGGAATGTGCTGCCACCTTCAGTCAGGGGGCAGCGGGATAGGGTTTGTGGCACATGCCCACCCCATGGTTTGGGTCTTGTATGGTGTACAGACAGGTCTGGCTCTCTTTAACCATTATTTTCGACAATTCCTCTTCTGGTCTGATGACCTTGGAATTGTTTCAGTGAAGAGCCCTGACTGAGGTAGCGCCCCGCCTCTTTGTCCCTGAACTTCCCCTGTACTCTGCATTGCGAAGTCTTCTACCTGGACCCGTCTTCCTATTGTCCCATCACGACCCCCACTGAGATCTGGGGCCAGTATGCCTTTTTCTTAATGATACCCATGTTCCCATCGGGATGGCTGGCGGAATAAATATTTACTCGTTAAGAAATGCATACTAGTAAATGAAGATTTTTCTAAGGGCCTTTGCCCCTTCTCTGACTCAGGAGGACCCTTGTCAGCTATGTTTTCACTCAGAATGTGTCAACCCTGGAACATATGTCTGTGGGCACCAGGGTGGCCTGAAAGCACGGGTGAGGACCAGGATGGGGTGGAGAGCTGCCCAGAACAGCCAGAAGGAAAACAGGGATGGCCGGACTTGAAGAAATAGACAAGTTCATTCTCAGGCAAGCTCAATATTGGGGACTTCTGTTAAATTCCAGCAGTGAGTGCAAGTTCATGGACAGGGATACCAGGCACAGGAGCGGAGGGGGAAGGAGCCGGGCTTCCCTAGGGATGAGTGGGGGCTGGCAGAGGAAAAGCAGCTGTGCAATGACCTGGAGGTGGAAGGGCTGGGCATGTGCCAGAAATGGAAAGAGAGCTAGTGGGGCTGGGAGTTGTGCTGGGTCCAGAGCAACTGAAAGTACAGCCCAGAGAGGTAAAGTGACTAGCCCAAGGCTGCACAGCCAGTGAGCAGCAGAGGGAAGATACGAACTCAACTCTGCCTGATTCCAGAGCCTGTCCTTGCACATCAGGTTACGGCGACTTAGGTCGTGTCTCGGCTGAGTAGACAAGAGCTAGTTTTCTTACCCCTTTTAAAGTTGAAGAGGCCAAATGAAGCTCCAGGAGTGAGAAAGGGAAAGAAACTATCTGGGGGACACAGACCTTGATTGGCAGAGCTGGACGGTGGCTCTCTCGCCTCGCCCCGGATGGGCATCTTGCTCTGGGGGAACATGGAGGAAGGTGAGGCTGCCCACGGAGAGGGGGGTGGAGGCGGGAGGAGGAAGAAGATACCAGCCACTGGCTCTCCGGGGGTGCCAGCTACTTATGCTCAGAGACAATGGCGTTTTGCACCGAGAGTTTGCAAGGCTGGTAATGAATGTCTTGTGTCTGGACGAGCTGCTGCCACCCAAAGGCAGCAGAGCCTGCACAGTCTTGCTGCTCACTTACCTGACAGATCCAGACATTAGTTGCTTCGAGGGGAAAATGCTTCTGATCTGCATTGGCCTCGTCCCAAAACTCTGAGATTTATGGGCAGGCCCATGGGGGGAGGACTGAGACT
Organism: Myotis myotis; assembly: GCF_014108235.1. Classification (NCBI taxonomy): domain Eukaryota; kingdom Metazoa; phylum Chordata; class Mammalia; order Chiroptera; family Vespertilionidae; genus Myotis; species Myotis myotis. The sequence continues at coordinate 11,045,705 of NW_023416316.1, forward strand.
GGCTCCGGGCCCTCGTCCAGCTGTCTCCACGGGGGCCCACCCCTCTCCTTACCTCTCAAATGACAGCTAAAGGACACCAGAGCTGTGAAACCCTAGACCTGGCCATGCCTCTGGGATCCCCTTACATGAGGCCCTTGCTGGCCCCGCGGTTACCCAGGACACGGTGAAAAACACATTGTGAGTCTCACTGAGCCCCTGAGGCCCAAGAATCACACTTTTCAGTAGCACCTTGAGGGCGGCCGATGATCGGCCAGGTGGAGGAATCTCTGATATAATCACACAGAATGACAGTCACATTTTATAGACAGGAAAACAGAAGCTTAGGAGGGGAGGGGAGGGGAGCAGGCAGTATAAGAAAGTGGTTAAAACCTGAACCCTGCCTCAGTGAGCCTTCCTTAGCTCCAGTGATTGCACATGTAAAAACAGACATAACAGCCCTGGCCGGGTAGCTCAGTTGGTTAGAGAGTTGTCCTAATATACCAAGGCTGTCGGTTCAATCTCTGGTCAAGGCACAAACAAGAAGCAGCCAATGAATGAATAGATAAGTGGAACAACAGGTCGATGTCTCTCTCTGTCCTTTCTTCTCTGTTTCTCTAAAATCAATAAATTTTTTTAAAAATAGACATAGCAGGACTTATTTCATAGCACTGTTGTGAGATCCTATATAATAAAAACCTAATATGCAAATTGATTCCTGAGATGGTCTTTTGACCGGGAGTTTGACTACTCGTTATGATGTGCACTGACCACCAGCGGGTGGCGCAGAACATGGCGGGCATTGGCTACAAGGCGCTGGCATAGGGTTGCAGTGGAGGCACTGCAGGCCCAGATGGGCCCCAAGGAGAGCGGGACCGCAGCGGGATGGTGGAGCAGATGAGCAGGCGGCACCAGGTCAAGGCAGGTGCGAGCAGGAGCCCAATCGCCCCACTGATCGCCCCGAAGAAGGCGACCAGGGGCTGAGGGAGCCGGGCGGGGGCCCGGCCCAATCTATCGCCCTGAAGGTGGGATGGTGGAGCAGGTGAGGGGGCGGCGCCAGGCCAACGCAGTGTGCCAGGTGGGGCTGCGAGGCTGCAAGGCTGGGGGCATGAGCTGGGGCCTGATCTCCACAGGCCACCCTGAAGGACCCCACCTGTGAATGAATTCGCACACAGGGCCTCTAGTCCAAGCGTAAAGATCCTAGCTCAGTGCCTGATAAGGACGCTGGAAGTTATTTATCCTACCAGGCTATAATTATTTATGTTATTTGTCTACTCCCCACATACTGGTTAATATGCTTTTGCATATTATCAGCTAATTTTTGTTTTAAAACTTTTTAAGGGATTCAAGACTGCGTACTGGTCTTTCCTTGGTACCTGCTAGAGGGAATTATTCCCTAGACCACAAGATGACCCCCTGTTCATGGGTCTCCTTTTGTTCTTTGATTGTTTCTCCTTCAGCAGGTCAGCCTGCAAATACCTGAAAGGACCCTACAGTCTGACCTTCTATCAAAGTCCCTCTGAACTGGCATGTCTGAGAGAACTGGCCCGTCCCAAAGTCCAGGGACACAGCAGCAAGGACATGGATAATTCCTAAGGATACTGGCCCACGGCCTGGCCATAGGGCATCTCAGCTCAGACTCCCTGGGGCCCCTCTGTGGGGAGCTGGCCAGTGTGAGTGTCCGACCCTGGATGTAGTAGCGTGTCTCTGTGTTAACCAGGTGCTTTGTGTTTCTATGTGCATGGACGTATGTGCACTAGTTGCAGGCACAGAACAGACACGTCCACTGCACTGAGACTGGGTGGAAAGGAGAGGCACTGGGGCTTACGTGTCATCTCAGGTGACAGGCATACAAGCGTGTTTGCTAAATGGATGGATGAGCAGAAGATAGAAGGTGCGAATCATGACTAAACAAGGGAACAGAAGCAGGAGTGTCTCACATGGAAGCCAAGGGAACTGTCTGTGACTCTGAGGCTGAAGCCAGGGCGGTGTATCTCCACATGAGGGGCACCGTTTTGGAAGTCCCACAGATTTTAGAGTTGGACAGACTTGGATGAGAACCCTAGTATAAGCAACTCAGCCTCTCTAAGCAGCAATTTCTTTGTCTGCAAAATAGGAATGCCAATTTCTAGTTAATAAGATTGTACTGAAGATTAAATAAAATACCATATGCAAGTTAAATGCTAAGTACAATGCCTGCTACAGGAAAATGCAATATGTCCTCCCTCCCTCTCTTTCTTTTTTCCTTCCTCTCCTCCCTTCCCCTCCCTTCCTTCCTCTCTCCTTTTCTTTCCTTCTTTTTCTCCTTGCATCCTTTTTGCCTCCCTTCCTTCCTCCCTCCCTCCCTCCTACACTCCTTCCTTCATGGATACAGTAGCGCATGCATTACCTTCCAAAGCATTCCACTGGGCATGTTCGCAGAAATTGCCTAGGCCTGGGATGGTGCCTAGGACGACAGCCTTGGAGACAGGAGAACATTCTACATGGGGCCTAAGATTGTTTCCAAATTTGAAGCCCTGTTAGGAGTTCACTAATGCAATCCACTTTTTTTTTTTTTAAACAGTCAGTATAATGCAATGGGAAGCAGAAATATGCAAAATAGACTTATTGCATATTAAGGGTGTCCCAAAATTCACGCAAGAAGTAATTTTGATAGAAGACACAGGTTTATAATTAAACATTGTAAATTTTTTATTGATTCATAAAGTATACAGTATAGGGTTTTGTATGGAATAGCATATCAGGTAAATGGATTATCATATCTCGATAGCGAGCACCATTAACTGTTATTGCCTGATCAGCCACATTTTCGAAGAAGAATGGTCCGATGATGCCTCCAGCCCAAAATCCACACCAAACAGTGACACGTTGTGGATGCGTTTGTTTCTCAACAATCACTCATGGATTTTCTGAACCCCAAATGCGACAATTTTGTCGATTAACCAAGCCATCAAGATGAAAATGAGCCTCATCGAAATTCAGCCACATTTATGCAAGACGGTCATGGAAAATTTCAACAAAGGAGTGCGTATGTGCCAGCAAAGCCGTGGAGGCCATTTACCCGATATGCTATTCCTTACATAACCCTATACTGTATACTTTATGAATCAATAAAAAATTTACAATTTTTAATTATAAGCCTGTGTTTTCTATCAAAATCACTTCTTGCATGAATTTTGGGACATCCTTTATTTTGTTCAGGACCTGCCAATATGGCAGACCAGTGACCTTAGAGCAATCCTTTCCTCAGTTGTCCAGTCATCAGGGGACTGAGTGATAGGATGACCCTTACAACTCTGCAGTGCTGCCTGGGGTGCTGGAGGGGGTGTTTACCATGTCCAGTGTGTAGGCCCAGACCTTATGTGCTAAGGCAGCTCAGGAAAAGGAGGGGTCTTTGGGAGTCATGGTCATTTGAAAGGCTCTCCAGACGTGAGGTATTAGAACACCCTTCAGTAATGCCACCTCTCATTAGGAAGAAAAGATCATTATAACAATGATAACTACCATTTATTAAGCCTCCACTCAAGTCCAGGACCTGCACTAAGTGTTTTCTATGCAACACCTGGCGACAAATAGGATTAATATTATTACCACTATCCCCATTGTATAGGTTGTCAGTGGCCTGCAAGGCGAACGGCAAGGTGAGATGTGCACTGAGACCACGTGATTCCACAGCTGGTGCTCTTACTGTACCAGCAACCACACCAGCATCTCCAAGTGCGGCAACAACCCCGCAGACACAGCCAAAGCCACTGCCCCCAGCAGCGGAACTCCTGTAAGGACTACAGGTGCTGATGAGGGCCCACCCTTTCTGCAGACATTTCAGACTTTTTCATGCACCCTCCCCATTGCTTCTCAACACATCCGAAAAGGAAGGTGTGATGGGATTATTCCCATTTTGCAGATTAAGACAGTGAGGCTCTGGGAATGTGTTTCTTGCGGCAGGGCATGCTTAGAAAGCAACAGCGATCACACCACGACACTTGGCTCTACATGCAGCACTTTTCCTCCAGGTGATGTTGTCACGCCCCCATGTGAACATCAAATGCAGTAAAGTGCAATTGTGCCTCTAGCAAGAGGGTAAACCGAGGCGCAGAGCAGTTCAGCTCTGTTCCACATCCCTTTAGGAAGTCCTGAGTGCACTGGGTGTAGGACTGGGCTCCCTGCTCACCACCCTCCGGGCTTTGGCTGCCCCCATCTGAACCCTGCTGGAAGCTTTCTTGGTGTCGTTTCAGACGTGGGGGTAGATCGGGTTCTCTAACCTGCATGCCACAGTTCAGCACGCAGCAGAGAGAACTCAGGTGTCAGGAATCACTATTAATAATCACCGTTCTGTTTCCATAAGTGCCGTCATCCCCCATCCCAGGCTGAGGCAGACATCCCTAGGGGGGGAAGTCTGGAAACAGGAGCCGAGGCAGGCACCCAGTGCCAGACGGGGAGGAGGGGGTGAGGCGGGTGCAGTGTCAGAAGAGGGTGAGGAGGAGGGTGAGGAGGAGGGTGAAATCCTCGTGTGCTCAGCGGGGCAGGAGCTTTGCTGAGAGAGCAGTCAGACCACGAGAACCTCAGCCTCCAGGAGCTACTCACCCAGAATTAAATCCTGATGCCCTCTGTTGGTGTTTTCCAGTACTGGTTGGATTTTGGAGATTCAGAAAGGAAGCAAAAACTTGTGGGGCACAGACATAAACCCCAGACTGAAACACACACACGAATCCACGTGCACCGTGTAGTTACTCTCAGTGTTTGCAAAACTGAATCACAGACAGTCGACCGGGAAGGACTTTGTAAACTTCAGTCTCAGTCCTTTCTCCCCACCCCACCCCCAATTTTTTTTTTCTGAGACAAAATATGATACTGTGATGGCATACTTTATGAGCAGTTACTATATGCCTGCAACGGGCCGAGGTCTTTACACACGCTATCGCACCAAAGCCTTCCTGCAGCCTCACGTGGGAGGCATTACTCGCTCACATTTACAGAAAGGGAATAGCGGGTGCAGGGAAGTATGGGATGTACCCAACGTTAATAAAGCTACTAATTGGCAGGTCTAGGATGCTGGTCCAGGCAGATTTGGCTCCAGAATCCATCCGGCCTCTCAACTTAGCCCTTCAACTTAACCTGGATCTCCTAACCTTCAATCTTGTGACCTTTACATAAATGGGCACAATATAGAAATATTCCATTTTCCCCAGTCCACATAGAGCCACGGTGAGACAGTTTTAAGTTCATGTCCCAGTTTATACCACCATGGGACATAATGTCTGTTTCAATACATAATGCCTTATTTTTCCACCTGTACTGAGAACCAATTCAGACACACACACACACACACACACGATCCAAAAAGAGAATCAGGTTATTGTCGTCGTTTCTTTTAAAGCTCTTGGAGTATGTGGCTTTGGGTCTACTGCCCAAGGGGGCCTGGCAGTACCTCATGGGTGAATAAGGTGAGCTCACCTGCACAGCTGCTGTTACGTTGGATGAACACAGGCCTCCACCTCAGAGAGAGAAACTGCACAACTGAGCTTAGCAAGTGGCTGCGAGCAGCGGAGAATGCACCTTCCCTACAGGCAGAAAGACCTGAAAAAGCAAACAAACAAAAGATACATGCTGTTTGCGTGTCTGTTTCTTTCCACAGAATCCACCAATGCGATGACCTCCCCTGGGGTCGTCGAGAGGCCAGGAACATTAGGCTGATGCAAGGTCCTCCACAGGGAAACATAAGAAGCTGAGCCTCGGCCATTCCACCTAACACTGTTGTTTTGGGCATCCACTAAATCCGAGTACATTCACTTCTTCACATTATCTGCAAAGCTTGCCAAGCAAGTTACAGCTGTCCTACAGAGTGCACAGAACAGCTGGACTCAAAACAGCAGCTCTCAAGCACTGCACTATAACTAACGAGATATGCTAGTTCCCAAGGACTGTCTTTCTGTTTCCACCGGCATGTCCCCCACAGGGACTCGAATGAAATTCTACAACATGCTCATCTGGAGTTCAGACCAGCTTTCCCTTAACTGTACAAAGGACAGGTCTGGCTCTAGGTAGATGAGTCACCGTTCACTCATGTGGGCTACATCGCAGCACAAAGGACAGGTTTCATTATCAGCCCAACGTTCACCTGCTTGAAATTCTCCGAAAAGTCTCCTTTTGGGTCACAACTTGTCAGACCCATTTCTTGTCATATGTCTGAATAAAATCAATCCCACTCTTCGGGAACTGGACCCCGTCTGAGAGCAATAGGCTTGTCACATTTAATTATTTCACACTCCACTCACCAAGCCATGGAAGTGTCAATTTCACCGGAGGGGAAATGGGGTCCAGGGAAGAAAAGTCTGCCCAAGGCTGGGAAAACAATAAGTTATGGCTAACAACAAGCGCAGTCTTTGGAAGTTAGAAAAAAGTTTCCCCAGTGAGGAACTAGAGGAGGGGGGTCAAAAGGTAAATTTGCAGATTGATTTTCTCCTAATTTTTTCTCATAAGAAATTAGAATTCTAGAGCGTATGTTGGGAAAGGAACCTCATAAGTTTTCAAATCAAATTGCTTTCGTTTATCGATACAGTGACAACCAAACAACAACAATGGCCACTGTTATTTATTCATCATTGATTATGTGTCAGTTACTTCCAAGTTCCCCAGCCCGTCCGTGGGAGAACATAGGCCAGGAACTAGGTTTTGCAATGGCTACTATCTTTATAGTAAACTAGAGGCCTGTTGCACAAAGAGATTCATGCAATAGGCCTTCCCTTCCCCTGGCTGCCGGCACCGGTTTTCCTCTGGCACCTGGGACCCGGGCCTGCGCTCCTCCGGCCGGAGCCTTCAGTCTTCACTCTGCCGCTTCGCGCCTACGTATGCAAATTAACTGCCATCTTTGTTGGGTGAATTTGCATACTCTCCTGATTGGCTGGTGAGCATAGCGGAGGGACAGTCAATTTACATGTTTGTCTATTGTTAGGTAAGATACTAAAAGGAGTGAGCACCATATAGAGAGCCTGATCATTTTGAGTTTCATTCCCCTTATATGCAAATACCCTAATGAATACATTCAAATAATATTTGTTTAATGCTCTGGCACAGACCAGAGCATTAAAATCTCCCCCTGCAGACTCAGGACTAATAGACTTTTTTAAAGAAAAAGACAAACATTGAAAATTGAAAGGTCATGACATGGTACAATGTCTTTGTTCCTGGAGGCTATGATTATGATATGAATAAAAACAAATCCAAACCTTGTTGTTTTCAATAGTTGGTGGGATGAAGGAGTCAGGGTTAAGATTCTTAAAGGGCAGGAGCCAATATTATGGAAAATTAGAGGCCCGGTGCATGGATTCGTGCACCAGTGGAGTCCCTCGGCCTGGCCTGTGGGTATGGGGCCGAAACCAGCTCTCCAACATCCCCTGAGGGGTCCTGGATTGCGAGAGGGCAGCTCTTGGGTGATGCACCATGGAATCAGGCTCCCTTCTCTCTGGTTCCAGGTGTGTCACCAGAGAACTGCAGCTGCCAAGTCACCGCAGCTTGGCAGCTCTTGCATTGAGCGTCTGCCCCCTGGTGGTCAGTGTGCGTCATAGCTACTGGTCAGACGGTTGAACAGTCGGCCAGTCAGCCAGTGTTTAGGCTTTTATATATATATATAAAAGTATATATATACTTTTTATATGATACTTTTTTTATATGATACTTTGTTCCAAGTTGCTGGATGAAGGAGACACGGATGCAAGAGTTAAAGAGATCTTTTCTACACAAAATAAAGAAATTAATGTCAGAATATATCTTCATTTCAATCTGCAACTTCGCCCCCCGCCCCCCCCCTCCCCCCACAAGTAGAAAGGTAAAGCAATCTGGTACTTAAAGGAGCTGATTTAGACAGATGTGGCTTTGCCACTCACTTCTGATACTCACTGGGTGTGTGGTGAGTAACACAATCTCTTATTAAAATATTGTAGCAATATATAAAAATTTGCCATTTTAACCATGCTAAATGTATAATTCATTGGCAATTATATTTACAGTATTGTGCACTCATCACTACTATTTTTTAAATATGTTTAAAATGTTTTTTATCCCCAAAACAGAAACTCTCTATCCATGAAACATAACACTCTATTAACTCTCTCCCCAGCCCCTTTTACTCTTTGTCTCTATGAATTTGTCTTATTCCATACAAGAGAAATCATACAATAATATGTCCTTTTGTGTCTGACTTATTTCGCTTAGTATTATGTTCTTAAGGTTCATACATGTTGTAGCATGTATGAGAATTTCATTGCCTTTTAAGACTGAAAAATAGTTCAGTGTATGAACACACACCACATTTTGTCTGTCCATTCATCTGCTGATGGGCACTTGGGTTGTTTCCACCTCCTGGTGATTGTGAATAATGCTTTCTGGTTCGAAACCTCTGGAGCCGCGCGGGTGAAATCTGATTCTGGCTTCTTCATATGGGGCCACAATAGTAGGTGGCAGTTTTAATAAACAAGGGAGCTCACATAGGAGTCTTGGCTTGGCCACAAGATGATATGGTCTCTGCCCCCATCCTCTCTCTGTAAAGGTCCTGATGCATTCCATGCAGGTGGTCTCAACAACGCATTGCTCTCTCAAAGCTGCACCCTTGAAAGTAGCTCCCACTGTGGAAATGGTGGGCAGAAGGTGCATCCCAAGAACAGGGGAGGGGGCGAGGAGACGCTGACTGCCCAGGTCCAGCTTGCAGGTGGGCCCATGGGCAGTCCTGCCTTCTTCCTGACCTCTCCAACATGCTGCAAGGAACACCAGTGTATGTACAAGCATCTGTTTCAGCCCCATTTCCAATTATTTTGGGTATAATCCTGGAAAGTAGAATTGCTGGGTCATATGGTAATTCTATGTTTAGCTCCTTGAGGAAACACCAAACTGTTTTCCACAGCAGCTGTGCCATTTCCATCAGCAATGCACAAGGGTTCCAATGTCTCCACATACTTGCCAACACTTGTTGTTTTGTGTTTTTTAAATTACTTTTTTAAAAATGATAGCCATCCTAGTAGATATAAGGTGGATGACAATGATTTGTGTTTCCTTAATGAAGTAACTCTACATCTTTGAATTCAGAATCACCATTTACAAAATGGTTAAAGTGAAACTTACCTTGTAGGTTCTCTGTGTAGAATAAATAATATATTTTTTAAATATATTTTTATTGATTTCAAAGAGGAAGGGAGAGGGAGATAGAAACATCAATGATGAGAGAGAATCATCAATCAGCTGCCTAAGGCATGCCCCCTACTGGGGATCGAGCCCGCAACCCGGGCATGTGCCCTGATCAGGAATCTAACCATGACCTCCTGATTCATAGATCGATGCTCAACCACTGAGCAACACCGGCCAGGCAATAATATTTTAATGTCAGAAACATAGTAAAATCCAGTCAAGTGTAGATAAGGGAACTGAGGCTGTTGGGGCTGATGATGCCTTTGTTCATCTAAATTGTCTCCTCCTTTTTAATATCCTCTCACATTTCCAGGTTTTCAAATTGTACCCATCCTCCTGCCTATTCACACGGGGCGGGGGGGGGGGGGGGGGGGGCGGAAGAGGATCCTAAAGAATACACATTCAGCATTACAGGAGTGCTACTGGGGTCCATGCTTTGCTGGCAAGTACCTAGGAAAAGTCAGCCTCAGCTAATATGTATTCCCCCTCATCTTTAGTCACCAGAAACAGGAAGAAGTTGTTCAGGCTTCTAACATTTTTCATTTAATGTATTTATTAAACAGGGACACTTGTTGAGAAACCATCCCCTCACTTTTCTTAGAACATTTTGCTTTGTCTACTAGATGACATGTAGGATTTAGGCATTTTTATTGTGTTTCTAATCTATTGAGGCAAGATACGATCAAGGACCAGATGTCTACATTTGCAGCACAATCGTGGGAATATTACTTCATTGCCACATAGATAACTGCGCCTTGAACACAAAATGTATGCAGTAAGTGAGTGCTGAATTAACTGGAGGGTAGACTAAGGGGTTAGCAACTTAAAGAGTTCCTCTTTACAGAGGTTTTTTTTAAAAAAAAAAAATTTGAAGAGATGTTTAGGAATGAGCAGGGAGAGACATAAAACGTGACTGATTGAGTGTCTCCCACACATGCCTGGAACTTCTTTACCAGAGCCTGCCGGGTCATTTACACAAGAGGAAACCGAGGCTCAGAGAGTAAATCTCTTGCTCACAGTCAAGGAGCTTATAAGTGGCAGAACCAGGCTTCACACCTGGTTGTTTCTATTTTAAAATCCACGATCTTTTCATTCCTCCTTCCACCCACTCCCCAGGTACAGGGCTTAGGTACCGAGTCCAGAAACCCCTGCCAGTGGTATTCAGAGATAAAGTTAACCTATGTATGCCTTAATTTAATATCTGCAAACTAAGGGTGCAGATACTTAATTAAGTAGGGTATATTATGAGAATTAATCAGTGAAGGTTTTGAATGGGAGGTGAAAATATAAAAGTAGCATCTAATCATGCCATCATTATTTTGAATAATAACATCATCAACATTGGGTTCATAATTTAATCCATGAAGCATTTGACACACCAGCTCTGATTATTATTGATAATTAATAAGCATAAGACATGGAGTTAATGAGGGTTCTTTGCCCCTTCATACATTTACTGGGAAGGAAGGGAGGAAAATTAATCCTTTTCTTTCTACCAAATGTAACTGAATTTGGATTTGTTGTCTATTTTTGTGTTTCTTTATCTCTCCCTTAAAATTCCAAGAGGCCCACTTAGAATAGTGGAGTAAATGTGTCTGTAAAAATGCATTTTATTTTATTTTAAGTATATTTTTATTGATTTCAGAGAGGAAGGGAGAGGGAGAGAGAATCATTGATCTGCTGCCTCCTGCACACCCGCTACTGGGGATTGAGCTCACAATCTGGGCATCTGTCCTGGACCAGAATAGAACCTAGGACCCTTCAGTCTGCAGGCTGATGCTCTATCCATTGAGCAAAATCAGCTAGGACTATAAAAATGCATTTTACAGCCCACAGGGGTGGTAGTTGAGACAGTGGGCCATCAGGAAAGTGTTCAAACCCAAACTTGCTTATTTTCTGAAATTCAGAGGGAAGTTCTTGAGAGGAAGATAACCCACGATACATGTGAACCCAGGAGTGAGGAAACCTCCGAGAGGGCTCTGCCTCCAGGGTGGTTAGCTAAGTTGTGGACCTCCATGATCCGATCTGCAAAATTGGAGTGACAGTCATTCAATTTGCAAGGCTGTTTTTAGAAACAGAGGATGTGATGTACACTGAGTGGCCAGATTGTTATGACCACCTGACGTTTGTAGGCAAATTAGCTTTAATTTCGCGCTGAAGTTGCTAGAGGGCCAGACCATTATAAGTAGGGAAGCAGGTTGTTTACCACAACAGTAGAAGTGATTTTTTTCTGAAGATATGGGTAAGCAACACAATTTAATAGCCTTTGAAGTGGGATGATTGTTGGCGCTCAGAGCCATGGAGCGAGTATCAGCAAAACAGCCGAAGGCCTGTTTGAATACCTTTGGTGTCTGTAGTTACCAAGATAAAACGTCTCCAATTTGCACAGGAACGCAAGGATTGGACGGTCGAGCATTGGAAAACAGTCATGTGGTCCGATGAATCACGTTTCCAGTTGCATCATGCAGATGGCAGAGTGAGAATTTGGCGGAAACAGCATGAAAGCATGCATCCCACATGCATGAGTACAACCCTTTAAGCTGGTGGGGGCAGTGTTATGGTTTGGGGCATGTTTTCCTGGCATGATTTGGGCCCTTTAATTCGTGTGGAACAATGTCTGAATAGCACAACATACCTAAGTATCGCTGCTGGTCAAGTTCATCCTATCATGTTGATGGCGTATTCCAATGGTGATGGCTTCTTCCAACAATGCCAGAGACCAATTCCAGCAGGACAGCAGGGCTGCATCTGGGAATGGCTGAAGGCATTTCCCTAAACCTGAATAGGATACATTAAATTGATTTCTTGGCTGTCAGACAGCTAAGAGGCATCTTAATCTACATGTTATTGCCTCCTACTGGCCAAACACATGAACAGCCGTAGGCTAACTCCCCCATTCTGACAATGCCTCTGTATTGAAACCCTGACCTTTTGAAGTGTATATCTCTGCCTCGCCTGAGGACAAGTTGTGTTAATAAACAGCATGGAGTCCTGGGGATGAGGAGAACCTAAGGCCTTAGACTTAAGACCTTAGAATTTAGCTCCTTTAGCTAAGCTCCTCTGACCCCCAAATGCCTTTCAAAATTATATCTCATCTCTGGACTCTTATTTAACATCTACGCACAGCCTTCTCCAGATTCCTGAGCCCTTCTTGATGCTGGGACAAGAACCCCAGCACAACAAGACAATGAGCCACATCACGGTGCTCGTATTGTGCAGGAGTGGTTTCAAGAACATGAGGGAAACATTACCTTGCTTAGGTGGCCCCCACAATCACCAGATCTCAATCCAATTGAGCATTTGTGGGACGAAGTTAAAAGAGCCATCAGGCAGCTGGTTCCACAACCATCAAATCTCACAGAACTGGACAGTGCTGCTCATCAGGCATGGTGTCAGATTCCTCGCATCACCTTTCAACATCTTGTGAAGTCAATGCCAGGAAGAATCACCACAGTACTGAAGGCAAAAGGTGGCCCAACGAAGTACTGATGGGGTGGTCATAATAATCTGGCCACTCAGTGTATCTAAAAGTCCTGTTGGTCATTAGCTTAGTTGCAAAGGAGGTCAGAACGATAAAGCAAAGGATTGGAATCCTAGACACACATAGAAATGGCATGCTTGAACGGATTCATTAGTGAGTAATCAAGTCAGAGGAATGATTTGGGTCTGATATTTGGAATTTGCTGTTCCAGGGTGATGTCAATATTGCCTGAAGAATCAGCCCATCCAGCCCAGACACCATCATCCTGGGCTCAGGTCATCTACCTTGGAACGTGTGAGTGCTTAGCAGACTCCCCTCCACAGCGCAAGCAGAGACTCAGGTATCTTGGTAACTTCTCATAGAAAGTTTGTTATTGAATACATTTCTTAAACATAATTTGACTGGAGAAGTGGCCCTACATTTTTTTAACCTTTTTATCAGTTACAAACTCAGCACCTATACAATACAATGTAATGCTGAATAGCAATTGGAACATTTTAAGACTGTAGAGTGAACACAAACATTGCCACAACTCCTTGCACTACAACTTGGCTGCCCCGTCCATCAAGTGGTGGTCTGGTCCCCTGCCCCTTGAATGTGGCCTGGTGGCTTCCCTTGGCTAAGATAATCTGGTGGAAGTGACAGTGCAAGTCTCTAAGTCTAGGCTTCATGAGGTATTTTTCTCACTTTCTCTGGGAAGCCAACCATTGGTCATGTCAAAGCCCGTGACTAAACCTTTAGAGCAGCGGGACTCAGCCTGTGGGTTGCGACTCCTTTGGGGGTCGAATGACCCTTTCACAGGGGTCGCCTAAGGCCATAGGAAAACACATATATAATTACATATTGTTTTTGTGATTATTCACTATTGTTAACGTAAAAAAAACCCCATTGAAACCTGTAAAGAATTTTTGTGAGTTTATTTGAGCCAAACTGTGGACATATGCCAGGAAGCAGAACCTCAACGAATTGAGATAATGCTCCGGAGAATGGCAGGTTACATTTGTATTTATACATTGCAATCAAAGGAGGGACCTAGGTGGGTTACATAAAATTCATTGGTGATAGATTAAGGAAGAGGGATAAAGCAAAGCAGGGGAAACCCTTGGGATTGGATAAAAAGTAAAATGATGGACACATACTTAGGTGGGTGCCGGATCAATGAACATGATAATGAAGGAATTTGTGGTATCTGTCCTGGCGCCCAGCACATTTGGTTATGCCCCAGAGGCTCCAGAAAAAGGGAAGTTACAAGTTATCCAGACATTTCAAGGGTACGTTATCATAGATGCAAAAAGACAGATAGGCTCAGTTAAGGTAAAGGTTGACCTTGTCAGTGAAGATACTGGCCTAGGACATAAATGCCCACCATGACTGCTTTTAGTTAGTTTAATTTCAGACCATCCTTTGTGATTACTTTAGGTCTCTGAGTTTGCAAAACTGCCATGCAGGCCTCCCCTGAGCTTATCAGGTCAGCATGTGGCCCCTTTCGTCCACACTATGCTTTAATTATGTTCAATTTGTAACAATGAAAATACATCCTGCATATCAGATATTTACATTACGATTTATAACAGTAGCAAAATTACAGTTATGAAGTAGCAACGAAAATAATTTTATGGTTGGGGTCACCACAACATGAGGAGCTGTTTTAAAGGGTCGCGGCATTAGGAAGGTTGAGAACCACTGCTTTAGAGGATCAGATTCCCTAAAGAAGGGAGTCCAGCTGAGGCCAGCTAAGGACAATGAATGGTCAGCAGAGTTGAACGCTTGACACACAGCTGTGGGCAGCTGCACAAGGAAGGCAAGGGAACAAGAGAAGAGCCTCTTAGCTGGTACACAGACTCAAGGGCAATAACAACGGGTATTGTTTTAGGCCATTAAGTTTAAGGTGGGCTGTTAGGCAGGAGCTGCTAACTCATATAAGTAGACAATGGAGATCTTCAGATAGAACAACTCTTCTTGTGACTTCATGATAGAAAGAAAAGTAAAGGGAAAAAATGCCTAGCATGAGTTTACCAGTAACCCAATGTGTCCACCATCTAATTACAGTGTTGTTGTTTTAATTAATTGTGGATAAAAAACTAATTGTGGTTTTATTGTTTATGGCAGGAAATATCTTGAACACCCGTTGAATCTAAGAGACCATGAAATGACCTGTTTATTTATCTCATTGAGTCACTAAAACACAAAACCAAAACACCTCATTTGAGCACCTGCTCTGTGTCATAAACGTTGCTAGCTGCTGAGACATGAAGTCAATTAAGGCATGTTGACATTTCATCTTTAGTGAATTATTATTTGGAAATCTGCTTTTAAATATTCCCAGAAGTTATACCATTTTAAGCTGGCCTCAACGACCAATATAGATGCATTTCACTGTGTATGTTCACTCAACGCTGTTCCCCTCACTGATGATCAATGTTCTCATTTGAAAAGCAGAAGGTTGGAGCCAAGTTCGTGTCCATCTCTAATAACTGACGTGATGAGGTGTCCTCATTTTCATTCCCAGGTGGTATATGACAGATTGAGGGACTTAAGGCATGCCAGTGACTTAGCTCAAAGCAATGACATGTTAATGGTAAAAACTGTGGGCAATGGATTTCAGCTGCAATGTGTAAAGTAATCACTTCCATCCTAACAGTAAGGAAAAGCTGGACAAAGGGGAACAATGACCTTCCTTGGGCCTATGAGAGGGCTGAGGCTGCGGGGCAGACTGCCACTCTGAAATCTGGAGAAACAGTCTTACCCAAAAGGACACAGCTAGACCCCCTCCAGATAAGGATACTGTGATGACAATGCTGAGAACTGCTGGAGGCTGAATATGAACTAATATGGGAGTGAAAAATGGCCGCGGAGCTCAGCCATAGGGAACTCTATACTATTATGGGCTTTACCTCCAGGAACCCAACAGATTCTCATTTTGAAGAGCTGGGAAGACCCTTCTGTCTCTGGTAGGTGGGTGAAAAGGGATAGTCATCATTATGGAACACTCCCAGAACTTCTTCATAACAAAGGCCTGCACCCCAGGGGAGAGCCTCACCCCAGTTGGGGGAAGGGGAAGGACATTCCTATGCTCCAGCTCTTCTAGCAGTCCTGTCTCGCTTAAGGGGAGAGGGAAGATGGCCTTAGTCATTAGGGGTCTGGCATTTAAGGGGACTGATTGGAAATGCTTCAACCAGGAAAGAGGCAGGTGAGAAAAAATGTCATAGGATTGGGAGGCACCGATGAAGGTCACAACCCTAAGACACAGCCTCAGTAAAACACTGAGATTTAATGAGAAGATTCCAGAACACTTTTGTGGTATGCTGATGAGTGGCCCCCAAAAGATATTTCCATCCTAATTCCCAGAATTTGTGAGTATGTTACCTTACGTGGTAAAAGGGTCTCGCAGATATAATTCAGTTAAATGATCTTGAAATGGGAGGTTACCTGAGATTATCCTGGTGGGCCTTAAATTTAATCACAAGGATCCCTATAACAGAGGCAAGAAGGTCAAAAGAGGGAGTAGGACAGTGATGGCGAACCTTTTGAGCTCGGCGTGTCAGCATTTTGAAAAACCCTAACTTAACTCTGGTGCCATGTCACATATAGAAATTTTTTGATATTTGCAACCATAGTAAAACAAAGATGTATATTTTTTATATTTATTTTATATATTTAAATGCCATTTAACAAAGAAAAATCAACCAAAAAAATGAGTTCGCGTGTCACCTCTGACACGCGTGTCATAGGTTTGCCATCATTGGAGTAGGAGATATGAAGAGAGAAGCAAGAGGTTGGCAAGAGTGATCCAAGGAAAGGGCCACCAGCCAAGAAATGCACGTGGCCTCCAAGTTAGGAGTCAAGAGAATGGATTTTCCTCGGAGTCTCTAGAACAGTGGTTCTCAACCTTCTGGCCCTTTAAATACAGTTCCTCATGTTGTGACCCAACCATAAAATTATTTTCGTTGCTACTTCATAACTGTAATGTTGCTACTGTTATGAATCATAATGTAAATATCTGATATGCAGGATGGTGTCAGGCAACCCCTGTGAAAGGGTCGTTCGACCGCCAAAGGGGTCGCGACCCACAGGTTGAGAACCGCTGCTCTAGAAGAAACCAGCCTTGCTGACATTTGCACTTCAGCCCAGGGATACAGATCTCAGACTACTGTTCTGTAGAACTATAAGAGAACACACGTGTGCTGTTATAAGATGCCAGGAGTGTGCCAATTCATTACTGCAGCAATAGAAACCAATGCAGCTTCCCTCTCCTACACCTTTCCAGCACAACAGAGTTGCTATATAATGGCAGTGGACTATACCCAAGAGATCGGAGAAACAGTACTTAGGAAACTCCTAATTTAAGAGGGGAGACAAAAACAAGGACACCAGAGGAATTTGAAGTTTCTGGCACACAAAACTACACTAAACATTAAACACACCCAACTCCTAGCCAGATAACCATAAATCCTCACACTGAAGGCCTATTTACTCTAATTCCCATTACCTGATGCATGCCTTTCAACAAAAAAATTACAGGACATGTCAAGAGGTAACAAGAAACACAGTCTTAAGTGACAAAGCAAGCATCAGAATAGACTCAGATATGATACAGATGTTTGAACTATCAGACAGGGAATTTAAAATAACCATGATTAATAAGTTAGAGTCTCTAATGAGAGCAAAGTACACAACATGCAAGAACAGATGGATAATGTAACTTCAGAGATGAAAACAAGAGAAAGAAGAGAAACTTAAATCTTAACACCATAAAAAAGACCTACAACCAAACACACAATTAAAAAATGGGCAGAGGACCTGAATACACAATTATCCAAAGAGGACATACAAATGGCCAATAGACATATGAAAAGATGCTCAACATCACTAATCATCAGGGAAATTAAAATTAAAACCGCAATGAGATATCACCTTGCATCTATAAGAAAGCCTATCTTCAATAAATCAATAAAAACAAGTACTGGAGAGGACATGGAAAAATGGGAACCCTTGTACACTGTCAGTGGGATTATAAATTGGTACAGACACTATGAAAAACAGCATGGAGGTTCCTCAAAAATTTAAAAATAGGACTACCATATGACCCAGCAATTCCATTTCTGGGACTTTACCCGAAGAAATCCAAAACCCTAATTTGAAAAAATATATGCACCCCTATGTTCATTACAATAGCCAAGATATGGAAGCAACCTAAGTGTCCACTGATAGACAAACGGATAAAAAAATGTTATACACACACACACATACACACAATGGAATATTACGCAGCCATAAAATAGAATGAAATCTTGTCATTTATGATAACATGCATGGACTTTGTCCTCTCTCATTGTTGGGGAGCACATGAGACTTGGTTGGAAAGTTTGTAAGGAGGACATTCTGATAAAAGGGAAGTGTGTGGAAGGCTGCATATGCAGGCCTTGGGTGTTTACTGGAATCCTTATGCTTAATCCCTGGATGCCCTTGCCTAGAGGGCAATGTAAACACACGTGTCCTCCCAAGATTACACACCCTATTGATTGTATCTAAAGATAAAAACTGCAATAAAATGCTAACGAGGCAGGCAATCGAGGCTGCTCTGGCTGCTAGAGCCAGGAGCCCCTTAGCCCTCTCTTTCACAGTCAAACTGTGTCTGAGTAATCTGTTCATCCCTCATTCAGGGGCTTCTGGTCAGCCCCATCATCTCACCACTTCAATTCAACATCACAATGGAAGTCCCATCTATTGTAATCAGAAAAGAGTCATAAAAAGACTATAGCCTGGGAAGGAAGAAATGAAACCATCTTTCTTCTCAGTTGACTGTCTATGTAGAAAACCCCAAAGAATCAATTACTCCAAACTACCGAAACGAATTCTATATGATAAAGAGGTAATATGCAAATTGACCCTCACTCCATCACACTGTCACAAGATGGCTGCACCCACAGTGGAGGTAGAGTTCCTGTAAGAAGCCCTAATGAGCGATCAGCAGGGACCTGAGGCTGCGTGGCACCAAGCCGGACCAGGGGACCTGAGGCTGCGCCCCTCACCTGGTGGGGCTTGACAGGGGTGGGGCCGGCCGGGTCTGGATCTCACCCAATGGGGGTGGGGCCGGCAGGGTTTGGGTCTTGTGTGATTTTGAGGTGCATGCGGGTAGGTGGGGACTTTACTCTGGTACCCGTGGTGTGCCCCAGACTCTGACAGGAGGAAGATTTTCATATACATTTTACCAATTTTCTTTCATCACTGACACTTCTATTATAGGGAAAGGGCAAATAGCAATATTAAAATATTTCCTCTAATTAATTCCCTTTTAATATGCACGGATTTTGTGCACTGGGCCACTAGTAAGTGATAATAGGATACAGGAATACTATACAAAATTAATTGCTTTCCTATATGTCACTAGTGAATTATACTATAAAAATACCATTACAATAGCACCCACAAAATGAAATATTGTGTATAAATCTAACAAAATATGTTCTAGTACCTGTATGTGAAAATTATAAAACATTTATGAAAGAAATAAAAGCAGAAGTAAATAAATGGAGAGATAGTTCATATTCACAAACTGGAAGACTTTATATTGTTAAAATTTCAGTTTTTCCCAACTTGATCTACAGATTCAGTGCAATCACCAGCTGCAAAACTGAATCAAAAGTTTGTATAGAAAGACAAAAGACCTAGAATAAGCAACACAATACTGAAAAAGAACAAAGTTGGAAGACTCTACTACCTAACTTCAAGTCTTATTATAAACCCACAGTAACCAAGACACTGTGGTATTGGTATTGGTGGGAGAAAATAGCTACATCAAATGATGGAACAGAAAAAGCTCCAAATAGACCCATACAAATATAGTCAACTCATCTTTGGCAAAAATGCAAAGTCAAATTAATGAAGAAAAAATAGTCTTCAACAAATGATGCTGGATTAATTGGACATCCATATGTGAAAAAACATGGATTATCTACATAAATTTAAATGTAAAAGTATGAAACTTCTAGAAACTAGAGAAACAAACATACATAACCATGGATTTGAAGGTACGTTTTTAGATTCAACAGCAAAAGAATGATCCATAAAAAAAATTGATAATTTGGACTTTATTAAAATTAATTTTTTCTCTGTGTAAGACATTTTTAAGAGAATGAAAAGACAAACCACAGCCTGAGGAAAATATTTGCAAAAACACATGTCTGAACTGGGATCCAAAAATCTCTAAAAAATGGAATAATAAGAAAACAATCCACTTTAAAAATAGGAAAAAGATCTAAACAAGCCCCACTAAAGAAGATATACACATAGCAATTTCACATATGAAAAGATGCTCAACATAATTTATAATTGGGGAAATGCAAATTAAAGAAAGCTTACAATAGCAATTTCTGGCAAGAAGTTGAGCCACAAGAACTCTCATTCGTTGTTGGTAGGAATACAAAACAATACAAACACTTTAGAAGACAATTTGGCAGTTTCATACGTAGATAAGCATTGCCTTACCACAAGCTTCCAAGTACTCTCACTCCTAGGTTTTTTCCCAATTGCTTTGAAAACTTATGCCACAAAGTGACTAGCATGTGAGTATTTACAGCAGCCCTATTAATAATCACCAAGAACTGATAACAACCAAGATGTCCCTCAGAATGAAAGGCATAATCAAATTGTGGGACATCTACATAATTCTCTTCAGCAATAACAGGGAATGAGCTACCAGCTATTCAAAGACATGGAGGTACCTTATATTAATACTGCCAACCAAAAAAGGCTACCTACTCTATGACGCCACTTAGACTGCATTCTGGAAAGGGCAAAACTGCACAAATGCTAAACAGATAAGTTATTGCCAGGGACTTGAATTAGGAGGAACACATAGGTGATGCATAGGGCATATTTTAGTATCCATATGATACTCTAATGGTGGACATATGATAGGAGGTCAAGACACACAGAAATTTACCCCACAATGAGTGAAACTTATTTTATGCAAGCTTAAAAAAAAATCATTTTGGAGTTTAGAGAATCCCAGAATGGCATGCAGAATGTGACCTAATAATCTGACTATATTATAAACACTGTAGGCCACCTCACTGAAGGGAGTGGGGGAAGAGGTGCTGACCTAGGTAACCTGAAATGAGTGGAGTCCTGAGAAAGGCAAAAGGAACTGTATACAAGCCTTGCACTCTATCAGAAAAAGTTGTTTCCCTGCCCAGCTGGGTGTGGCTGGGGTGTGGCTCAGTAGTTGGGCGTCGACCTACCAACCAGGAGCTCAGGGTTCCATCCCAGGTCGTGGCACATGCATGGGTTGCGGGGTTGATCCCCAGTAGGGGGCGTACGGGAGGCAGCCAATTAATGATTCTCTCTCATCACTGATGTTTCTATCTCTCTTTCCCTCTCTGTTCCTTTGTGAAATCAGTAACAAACCGTATTTTTAAAAAGTTGTTTCCCATGGAAGTGCAAGTTTACAATTCTGAAACCATTATACTGTGCATGTATGCTGGAACTGGAAAATTAAGTAAATTATGGCAGATGGTAGTAGCCAGGTTTCTCACTGTTGAGGGGGGAAATAATAGACAAGCAAGGAGAAGCAGCTAGACTGACCCAAGTGGTAACAGATTAAGCTGGCAACATCAGGATTAACTTGTGTTGCTTAATAAAGATACAGATGGTTGCACACAGAACCATTTATAGATGTGTGTATAGGCCTGGGTTAGTGCACACACATATTTCCTTGCTGCGCCAGCTGTGGGGCTTTATAAAAAATGACACCCAAGTACTACTGAGCACACATAGTGCCCATACCTTGATTTCTAATATGATTCTCCAGTAAAAGTACGTACCTGGGATCCCCTGGGGAACAGTCTGATTTGAAGACTGAGGCAGGAAACATAGAAGGTGAAACTGGAGCATGTCATAGTGCCAGAAATAGAAACACACACACACACAGTACGGGGATATGCCAAAGGGACACAGGAGCCAACTGCAAGAGCTCCCAGTGATCAATGCTGGCACAATTTGAGCAACTTAAAAGTTGAATGTAGTAATAGATTATAACCTACAGTATAAAATAAATATTCATGAGCCCACACTCATTTAAGTAATCGAGTAGATACATAAATAGAAGAAGAATTCAAAGTGATTCTGTGTCTGCTCTGTCTTCCAGGTTTCCCCAGTCCCTGAATGTGGGCTATGCATGATGACTTCCTTCCAAAGACCACAGTATGTAAAGGGGGGAAAGGGTAAGTGATAATAGAGAAACCAGCCATGTGATCAGGTTGAACATTACCAGTGATAACTCATGTTGATAACATGTACCCATGATAAGAGGTGATGAAAATGACATTTTTGTGTCATTTGTAATCTCTCCCCTCAAAACCCAACTCCAGTTCAATTGTGGGAAAAAAAAATCAGACAAATCCTAATCGAGAGACATTCAACCAAATACTTGAAAAGCACTCCTCAAAACTCTCAAGATAAAAACAAGGAAAGTCTTAGAAAATAGCTCAGTGAGAAGACAGCTATAGAGATCTGATCCATGAATACAATGTTAGAACTTGAAACAAAGAAAGGATAATAGATTTTTTTAAAAAAAACCTAAGGAAATCTTGATAACATGTAGACATTATTTAGTAATAACATAGTAATATTATTTCATTAATTGTGACATGTTAATGTGAGATGTAAATAACAGGCAACCTGGGTGTGGTTTATATAGGAGCTCTGTACTATCTTCACAAGTTTTCTGTAAATCTAAAAGTATTCTAAAATTTAGCAAGTTTATTAAAAAAAAAAGAAGCACTGGGCACTGCAGCAAGCTTGGTGAGAAGAATATTTTTAGGTGGAAGAGGCAGCCAAGAAAATCAGTCTAGTATGTGGATATTGGGCGTTGATGCTAGGCAAACCTAGGTTCCAAGATCAACCCTGTCACTTCCGGATGTGCTGTTCCCCATCTAAATTAGCCCCGGCTTCCTATACGCTAATTGGACATCATGTAATGATTGCAGTTGAATTATATTAGGCATATGGCACATAGGCCATAGAGCTGTAGCCGTTGCTGGTATTGCATTCTCATGATGACACGACTCCTCTTGGTTTGGCTGTCCAGGATGATTATCACGGTGCACTGGGTAGGTGTCTACAGGTCTTTGGAGGACTACTGCATTCAGATGGCCCTTCCTTGAATTCCACCCCAATCCAGCCTGCTGTCATTCAGACACGTTACCTCCTGGGGAGACAGAATGCAGATGCTCTCCTTGCCCTGAACAAAGCCATCAATTATTTAGTCAGATTTCTTAAGGCTGTTTTTCTGTCTTTTGTGATCATATAAACTGATCTTTTATGATTACTGTGGAAGGAGACTTGAGGCTGGGATGTTTGTTATGCATGTGATAAGTAACTGCTCATTATTTTTCCTTTGTACAAAATCATATATATTCATGATTGAAAGTTGATAATATGCTAATCAGCAAAAAGAATTAAAAAACACCTACGTGACAATGATCCTAGAGTTTTATAACCTGCCTTTAAAAACTAACATATATCTTAGAAGCACATGATCATGTTTGTCTCCCTAAATACTGTCACACAAATAATTTGTAATCACTGCATAGGATTCCACCTATAAAGATTTGGGCCACAGTATATTAGTTCAGTTGCCTACTTTTGGCTACTTGGGGAACTTACCTTAACTTACTTATTTGATACTATAAGTAGTTGGATGCTGAACATCCTGTAGTTAAATCTTTGTGTATGTTTTTAATTATGTCCTTGGGGTGTTATTTGCCATCGTTGCCTGGACACCATGAGGCTCCGGAAGCCAGTACTGTTCTTAGGCCAAATGACGTGTGAGAGGGAGGGGTGGGATGTAAGGGGCTCAGAACTAGTACTTAGGTCATTCCATATAAAACAAAGCAAAATAAAACTTGTACTTATGCAAAGTTGAACTTCGTGTCTCAGTATCTACATTCCTTATTCCAGTGGTAAAGATGTTCACTGCTTTGTCATTCCTACGGGGGCAAGTGCCCTTTGTGGCTAGATATGCTAGGGTGTGAATCTCAGCTATGCCACACACGAGCAGCCTGATTCATAGTCATCTGTAAAGTGGGGGTGGTCTTAGGAGAACTGGGAGAGATAATACATGTGAAGCCCAGCACCGCACAGAGGCCTAATAAACAGCGCACTGCCTCCACAGAGCGATGCTGGGATTTTCCCACAGCCCACAGCAAGGCATTTTTCCCTCTCAACTTTGGTCAATTTATAATCTCTATCCAATATTTTCCTTCTGAGAAAAGAGCAAGGATATTTTTCTCTCTTCTCCTTCTTTCGACATCCTCACAGTCCCAGGCCCTTCTGAGATGCCCGAGACCACAAAATCACTTCCGCTATAATCAGCGCTAGAAGAATATCTGTCCCTGACAAATAGGATTTTAATTCATCACTGGCCCCCTGATACCTCAGTGTCCAAAATGCTTTATCTGGCATTTTCTTAGCCAAGGAATGGTAAGGGAGAAAAGGCAAAATGCTATGTGAGGCATGAATCTAATAAACCCTAGAAATCCAACTCCTGCTAATGTCCCAGCCCCACTTTTTTTTTTTTTTTTTTTTTTTTTTTTTTTTTTTTTGAGCAACCCATTTGCTGACAGCCTCAATGCTGCATCAGAAGGGCCTGAAGCAAATGACACGAACTGATTAGCCAGGAATATCAGGGTTCTAATCCACAGCTCTGATATTCACTAGCTTTGTGAAGCGAGTTAATTCACCCCCTCTTCCCCCAGCCTCAGTTTGCACAATGAGATCGATGACAGTTGGTGGATAATAATCTCATGGTTAATGTAAAATGCAGAGCACATTGCCCAGAATATAGTAGCATTTCCCGATTTACTGGTCCTATTACTTATCACAGCTCCACCTGACCATACTGTATTAGCATTTCCCTAGGAGAGAGAAAATTATTCACTGGTATATCCCTCCATTGTGCCTTCCAGAGTGCTATGGTTATAACAACTGCCTAAACACCTAGACTTATTTTTCCCCAACTAGAGCTATTCATTCATCCATTCACTCATCTTGGGCCAGGAATTATGCTGGGCCCTGAGAATGCCAAAATGAACAAGACATTCTCTGTCCTCGGGGAGCTCATAGCCTAGTGGGAGACAGACAAGTAAACATGAAATAATTGAGCAACAGAGGACTTGTATTATGGCAGAAGGATGTGTCAGGGCTGGGGAGGGCACGGAGTAGGGACACTTAGCCAAGGTTTGTGGGGGCGGGGGGACATCATCATGAGAGGGAGGACAGCGAAGCTGTTTGGCGAGTCAGTAAAGATTACATTGATATAAGTTAAGCCATTTAGTATTTATGACCACACTGAAAAATAGATATTTCCACTTTACAAACATGAAAGCTAAGACTCAAAGAGACTGTTATTCAAGATCACTCAGACACATGGCGACCCAATAAAATCCAAGAAAACATGGCTCCAAAGTTCATGATCTTTCCACCCACCATGCTGCCTCTTCAAGACAGAAAATATGTCCCTGATCCTGTGTCAGTATCACTGCAGGGAAGGCAGGGACTCAGCTTTGCTTCCACAGCCGGCCCCAAATGTGGGCTGCAGGAGCCCCAGCCACCTCCCAGTCATCATTCTTTCTTCCTGGGGCAGAGTTATGGCCCCCTGAGAGGCCTGTTCCACCAAAGTAGTCAGCTAGTAATGAGCTTCATGCTGCTTCTCCACCCCCAGTTTTCCAGCCATTCTCTACCCCCAGGTCTCCTAAGTCACCTGCCTCTGGCAGCTGGAGACAGAGAGAGAGAGAGAGAGAGAGAGAGAGAGAGGAGGGGCTGCTCAACCCAAAGGTGAGTGAACGCTCCTAGATCCCCTGTGTATTCACTGGCTATGAGCCAACCACAGAGGAGAGGGTTCAGCTTCTTGGACCACTGCCAGGGACAGACAAGCCTGCCCTCAGTACACCAAGCTTTGTGGCTCCCTCCCTTCTGGGGAAAAGCCAATTTCCCTGATGCCCACCAAGTTCTAGTCTCTCTGGGCCAAAATCCCAGGACCCCCTGCTAAGCCTGTTCTTAATGTACGATAGGAAGGCATGATATTCTATGGATTCAAGTTGGGAACATCAACATCATAATAGCTACTGTCTATTAGGAGCTTGCTACATGCAATACACTTTGATAGACTATCTGAATTACTTCATGCGCTGCTCACCCTAACCTATGAGGTGGACAAAATTATGATTCTGACTATATACATGAAGAAATTAAGTCTCAGAGAATTTTTTTAAATATATTTGATTGATTTTTTTACAGAAAGGAAGGGAGAGGAATAGAGAGTTAGAAACATTGATGAGAGAGAAACATTGATCAGCCGCCTCCTGCACGCCCCCCACTGGGGATGTGCCCGCAACCAAGGTACATGCCCTTGACTGGAATCGAACCTGGGACCCTTGAGTCCGCAGGCCGATCCTCTATCCACTGAGCCAAACCGGTTAGGGCTAAGTCTCAGAGAATTTAAGTAATTTGTCCGTCTTCCTGAAATTGAAAGTGACTGATCCAGGATTTCACCCCAGCAGTCTGATTGCAGAGCCTGTACCCCGAACTACCCAGATGCAGGAAAAGGAGCTAATGTTTGCTCACTTACTTTGCGCCCGGCATTGGGCTAAGCTCTGTGCATGGATTATTTATTGGCTCCTTCTAACTAGCCAATGAAGCAAATATTGTCCCTATTTTACAAATGAGGACACTGAGATTCAGAGAGGCTGAGAGATTTTTCTAGGTCCCAGAGGGAGCAAGTGGCCTATCTGGGGCTACAATCTTAAGAAACCTGAGTCCTGAGCCCACCCTCCTAGCCATCATGCTATACCATCTTCACTGAGTAGAATAGTGTCCCCCCAAATCATATCCACTTCAGAATATGACCTTATTTGGAACTAGGATTTTTGCAGATGTAATCCTGTTAGGATGAGGTCATACTGACTTCGGGTAGACCCTACATACAATGATTAGCATCTTAATATATAAGGGAGAGGAGAAATAGTTTCAGACACAAAGACATAGACACACGCTGAGGGAAGATGGCCATGTGAAGACAGAGGCAGAAACTGGAGTGATGCCGCTACAAGCAAGGGAAGGCCAACTGCTGGTAACCACCAGAAACAAGAAGTAGGTGAGGAAGGATTCTTTCCTGGAGCCCATGAAGGGAACACGATGGTCCTGCCAACATCTTGGTTCGGGACCTCTCCTCTCCAGACCTGGGAGAGAATGTGTTTCTGCTGTTTCGCCACCAAATGTGAATGTGTGGTGATTTGTTATGGCAGCCCTAGGAAACCAATATGCCAGCTGAGTGCCAGATTGTCTCCTTAGAAACAGGAGACGGGGCTTGGTGCTCCTTGGAGTGCTTTTTGCTTCCAAGAACTATAATTCTATGATTCTTAATTAAGCCAAGGGAGGGCTCTAGAACTCCTGGGGTGAATGATCTGGGAGAGACCATGGCACCCAATGGGGTTTAGCAGAACAAATCTCTCCATCAATCATTCCATGAAGCAGGGGAAATGGATCTGAACTCTAACAGCAAGGCCTCGGATGAGGCTGTCAACCTCTTAGCCTCAATGTTCACATCTATAAAATGGGAGTAACTAGATCCTGGAAATGATGAAGACTGAATAAGGGAGTGGATAAACAGTGCCTGACACATGGAAAAGCAAAATGTATACATTAGTCCCCCACACCCACTTCAGGGAAGTTTCTTTGAAGATGATAGTATCTCTGTAAGGATGTTCCCAACAGAAGAAGGGCCACGTCTATTTGTGGTGGAAAGTGAGGCGACCAGCACAGCACCAGTGGGTCATATGGCGATGTTTGTATGGCTGAACTTTGCTGGTCGGGAGGGATGTTAGGCAGGACCCAGAGGTCAGTTCAACAAAACATTCACTGACCCTCTATTATGCCCCAGGCACTGGGCTAGATGCCACCCTAGAGGAGGAAGCTGTGTGCCAGATGGGGTTGCTCGCTCTGCAGGGGAGTGTAGCTGTACCTTTCTCTATTTAGATTCCATCTTTGTCGAATCAGACCTGTTTGACAGGACTGTGGTTTTTCCATCTCCGAAAAGCCACTCATCCATGGAGCTTGGTCTAGGCGAGAGGGAAGTGGGAGGGGAATCTGGCTTCTCTCCGCCACTCTGAACAGATGGGACCTGAACAGGGCCCTTCCACATCCCCAGCCAAGATGCCCGAGCCTTGGCAGTGGTCCCAGGACACAGACAATGGGGTCTGCCGGCAGCTTCTCAGGCCAGGCTTTCCCTGGGCAGGACGCTCCCTCCTCCCCCCCGCCACCCCACCCCATTTCTTCAGGCTCAGAAAAGGGATATGGGGAGAAGGAACAGGAAACAGTTTACCCTGGAAAATTAGGGCGCAGCTTGTGGGATCCCAGCCCAACGACCCTGCCATCCCACCCCTCTGTCCCTGCCAGGACCATTGTCTGGGGAGACAGAGGCAGAACAGGCCCAGGAACTTCGATCTGCTGGGTCTAAAATGGAAAAGACTTAGCGTGAAGTGGGGGAAGGGGCCCGCGCGTCTTAGACACAGACCAGAACAATGGAGGAATCAGGTCCCGAGGAGGCTTTCAGAGGTGCTTGAGCGCAGACTGCTGCTTTCAGAAAGATGAATTTTGAAACCACCCAGGGAGGATGGCTGAACACAATCCCTCCCTTCTTCTCCTGTGACTCCCTCCGTATTGCAGCCTAGGCCACTTTCACTCCCCCTAAGTCCTCCCTTCCTAAGGAGACGACTTCCTCTGTTCTTTGTCAGAATTAGGTCCATTTGGCACCACCTCTCTCCACTTCCTTCCTCTCTCTGACCCTATGTGAATCCTCCACTCAGCAGATTGTAAACTCCTCAAGGGCCGGTGCCCTGCCTTACGCATCCTTTCTGTGACCTCATCATAGTGCATAAACGCGAGGGGAGGGATGGGAGAGGAAAGGGGAGGGGAGATATGTAGCTAGACAGAGAGAAATGCAACTGAGTAAAAGGGAGGCCTACAGAAAGAAAGCCAGACACAGGACAGCGAGGTACAGGAAATTTTCTCGCTGGGGCTCTGCGCCAGGCACAGTGCTAGCGCCATTTTTGAAGGGAGGAGGGAACACTTCCTTGGGTTTTCTCTTCAAATTATGAAGGGTGCTCACTGCCAGTGGACAGGCTGATGCCTACCAAACACCTCAGATACGACCACAGATAAAGCCAGTGATAGTCCCTTCCCTGCGCACATGGTAATAAACATCAACAATCAGGCGCATATGCTTTTGTCCTACCAGCTTTTCCACACGCTTGCATCATCACAGGCTGCTTCATATTCCATTTCTTTACAAAAAACCAATATCCTATCACACCTATTTACTCTGCATTTTGCCCTTTTCACTAACAATATATCACAGACATCCCTTTCTGTCAATACACAGAGATCTCATTCATTCTTTTAATAACTAAACAACTCTCCATAGAGGAGGCGCATGAGAATTTTTCTCCTTATTGATGGACCTTCAGGTTGTTTCCAGAGTATGTTTTAGATTATGATAAATACTTATCTAATAAAGATTCCTGGTTATGTCTGTTCATGGATAGTGGTGTTTTATTTCTCTAAGCTGGATTCCTCTAAGTGAGCTTGCTATGGTAAAGGTACACACTCTTAAAATTTTTATTAGATGCTTCTAACTTAATTTCTAAAACTGCTACAATAATTTATATTCTCACCAGCAATATGAGACAGTTTTTATTTCCCTGCACCCTGGTCAGCAACCAGATGGAATTAATCTTTAATTTTCATGCACTGAATGGGCGAAAGTGTTAGTTCATTTCTGTTTTGATGTGTATTTCTCTAACAGCTAGGGGAATCTCATCCTATTTTAGGCTTGTATTGGCTATTTGGGTTTTCTCTTCAGATATTTGCCTCACACATTCTTTGCTTCTTCTGCATGTTCCACTTTTTTTAAAAAAATCAGTCTGTAATTGATAAGAAATTGTGTATTATACATACATTGATTTGAGGTCATCTTTAGGATGCCTCCCCAAATGTTCCACGGTGACTAGGGGGCCACAGAAAACTCAGAGGGGCACCGAAATACATTGAATACTTCAGAGAGAAATTCAGTGATATCTGACATCTGCTTGAGCACCTGGGGCCCACTAGCTTGAGTGAGTTCAACATCAGATCACACTGCAAGCCTCTCAATGACATCATATAAAAGTGACGCTGGGTTTCAGTAGGATCGTGCGATAAAAAAGCAAATAACACACAAATATCTGGGTGGAAGAGGGCATGAGGATGAAGGTGTTCTGTCAGATTTCAAGTTTTAAGAAGTTTTTGCTCTGCCTATGGCCCAGGCCAGGCATTCCGTGAATATTCCACGAGTAAGTGTGTTTATTTAAGAATGAAAGGATAACACTATCTTTCCCTTAAATGATGTGTAGTAAGCAAAAGGACTGTTAAAAAATGAAATCCAACTGAGTACATGTGAAGTTCTCAGAGGCCTTATTAAGTGACTAGAGGCCCAGTGCACAAAAATCTGGGCACTGGGGGTGGGGGGGGGTGGGGGGGGAGGGGGATGGTCCCTCAGCCTGGCCTGTGCCCTCTTGCAGTCTGGGACCCCTCGGAGGATGTCCACCTGCTGGCTTAGGCCCGCTCCCTGGGGGATCAGGCCCAAGCTGGCAGTCAGACATCCCTCTGGCAGCCCGGCAACTCTCAGGGGAATGTCCACTTACCAGCAGGGAGCAGACCTAAGCTGCAGTCGGACATCTTTAGTGCTGCTGAGGAGGTGGGAGAGGCTCCTGCCACCACCGCTGTACTGGCCGCCATCAGCCTGGCTTGTGGCTAAGCAGAGCTCCCCCTGTAGGAGCGCACTGACCACCAGGGGACAGCTCCTGCATTGAGCATCTGCCCCCTGGTGGTCAGTGTGTGTCATAGTGACCAGTCATTCCTAGTCATTCTGCTGTTAGGGTCAGTTTGCATATTACCCTTTTATTATATAGGATAGAGGCCTGGTGCATGGGTGGGGGCTGGCTGGTTTTCCCTGAAGGGTGTCCTGAATCAGGGTGGGGGTCCCGCTGGGGTGCCTGGCAAGCCTGGGTGAGGGGCTGATGGCTGTTTGCAGGCTGGTCAAGCCCCCCCCCCCCAAATGGGGACCCTCACCCCATGGAGGTTTGGCCAGTCTGGGTGAGGGGCTGAGGGCCTTTTTCAGGCTGGCCAAGCCCCCTGGTGGCGGAAACTCCAAGCCTCTCCTTTTTTTCTTTTATTCTGGGATTTATTTACCTTCTATAATTGAAACTTTGTTGCCTTTTGCGGAGGTTACAGCCGGCCGCAGGAAGCTTGGCTTCCTCCATCACTGGAGCAACCAAGCCTCCTGCTTGCTCCAACTCCGTGGCCACGGCCAGCTGAAAGCAGGTATCTGGGGTTTATTTACCTTCTATAATTGAAACTTTTTTGCTTTGAGTGGAGCTCAGAGCTGCAGCGGCAGGTGGGAAGCTTGGCTTCCTCCATCATTGGGGCAACCAAGCCTCCTGCTCGCTCCAGCTCTGTGGCTGCCGGCCATCATCTTGGTTGGGTTAATTTGCATATAGTCACTCTGATTGGCTGGTGGGCGTGGCTTAAGGCATAGCAAAGGTATGGCCAATTTGCATGTTTGTCTATTATTAGTGTAGATTCACGAATGGAGCAGTATCCTGTATAGCAATTGGCAGGGTGCTCAAAGGGGCTGTACAAAGTGGAAGGTGACTCTATGCCAGTGGTCAGCAAACTCATTAGTCAACAGAGCCAAATATCAACAGTACAACGATTGAAATTTCTTTTGAGAGCCAAATTTTTTAAACTTAAACTATATAGGTAGGTACATTGTTATTAATTTAATTAGGATACTCTTAATCTGGCCTTTGCTAAAAACGTCCTCAATCTGATTGAGGTACGTTTGCTGAGGTCGACCCCTTCCAACTCTCCCATCCACACTTGTCTTGTATACTTGTTTCGTCTATCTCCTTTCGTTCATCCTCTTTATATGTCCAAACCATCTCAACATACCTTTCTCAATCCTCAACACTACATCTTCTTTCACTCCACAACGTTCCCTAAAATTAACTTAATAAAGTTTCAATTGCACTGTACATGCACGCCCACACGTGGTATTTTGTGGAAGAGCCACACTCAAGAGGCCAAAGAGCCACATGTGGCTCGCAAGCCCTGGTTTGCCTCCCACTGCTCTAGGCAGAAGGGTGCGTCAAGGAAGCTGTTAACAAAAGAAAAGAAAGGATTCTTTTTAGACGGGATGTTTTCTTTTGGGGAAAAGGGAGCATAGAGGGGTTTTATCACCCAGATTGTTTGTCTTTCTCCTGATAGGATGGAGAGAGAGGGCTCATGTAACAGATTACCTCATTGATGTTGATCAGACAATTCCACACTGGTGGAATAAGACAATATTTCTGGGAGATGTTGAAATAGCAATTAGGTCAGGTAGTAAGACTGAGTTTGGTATCATGGGCTTCGGCACAAGTGATACCATTTGGGGCCTGTGGTTTTCTCTTTAACAGGACATACTTTCTACCTTGTTTTAACCCAGCCACACAATGAATGGAACTGTTGAGTATTTCTTTTTGCCCAGGGGTCCTGTAAAAAATGATTGAGATACTAAGGAATCTATGAATTGGGCAAGCCTGGGAATCTCTGCTTTAGGACAGTCCAAGAAGTTGGGTGAAAACATATCTGTTTTGCATCTTTTTCATGTAGAAACTGGGGCTCGGGGAGGTTAATTGGTTTATTTAAGATCAGAGTTAGAAAGTGTCAGAAACCAGGTTTGAACCCAAGTTGGCTTTGCTCCTACCCTGAGATCTTCCCACTCAAGAAATCTGACATGATTCATTCATTGATCCAAGTCTTTAGTATGTTTGGGTTCTTAGAGGAAGGTGACCCTTCTTTCTGAAGTGCCACCTGCCTTTAGTCTGACTTTATTTATCTTTGATCTCTTCTATATATTTGATCTTTCCCTCTCCACCAAATCCTTCTGTAGACCATGAAAACATTCAATTCTTATCTTCAAAGAAATAGGGAAAAAGTCCATGCACCTTGATAATCCTTTAAGCTATTTTGCTACTATGCTCCTTACAACCACAAACTTCTCCATCCTCTGCTGTTCCCTGCCCTTCCTCACTTCCCAGCATGCCTCCACCATTCAATGTAATCCAGCCGCCTATACTCTGCTGAAACGGAATTCACCAAAGCTACCAAATCATTTTACAAAACCATTACAAAGTCCAAGGCTATTTTTCAGGTTCCCCATCCATCTTGCCTTGGTGCATGCTGAAATTGCATGCACTAGGTGCTGGATGCATAAGTGCCTGGGACATAACTGTGTCTGCAGGCCTACCTCTGGTGACTTTCCTCAGCTCCAGGCCCCTGCAAGCTACCAGCTGCCTTATGAGAGCCCCCAAATGAATGAAATTCTTTAAGGATGATCTATGTGAATCCATTTCCCCTACTGACTCTCAACTCCCCATGTCCCTACTTTAAATCCTCTTCCTCACTCACCTCCCAAGTTTTTCCTTCTTCTGTTGTTTAATAGAAGTGTAGGAATGTAAAATTTATTCACAGTTAAGTTTGAATAACCTTTTATGTGACCTTGGGCAAGTCATTTTATCTCTCTGTGCCTGATCATTCATCTGTAGGATAAAATAAAAATATTCATACATTTTATGGCTGTTATAAGGATTTCGTGAGTAAGATTTGAAACACTGAAATAACATGTGTTAATTTATCAGCATCACTTGTGTCTATGGTCATTATTAGTATCAAACTACCATCTTCACCACAATAAATCTGTTCTTTTTCTTCTTAAATGAAAATGTGCTTTAGTGGAAAGAAGTGACTCCAACACTGAGGTTGGAGTCAGAAAGAACTACATTCAAAATCCAGCCATCCACTGAGCAAAAAGGGTGACTTCAGCATTCATCCTTAACTCAGTGTCCCATGAGACATTGGTGAGAATATACTTTATAACTTACATATTACAATGAAAAGGTATGTGTTAGCTTATGGCTTTCCATTGTGCCCATGAGGCTACCATTCTCACAGGAGAAAAGGTAAAGGTGGTCTTTGACACCCAGTCTCTGCCTCTCCCACTCACGTCAAGGCCAGTGTCCACACGTACTTCCCCATCATGCTTGTACTAGTCAGACATGCACATTGGATCAGGAAGCACTTTCCCTGCTTCGTGTTCACTCTGGACTCAAATTCATATTTAACCCTCAGCAGGGCAAGAGATCTGGCCCCACCAGTGCTGTTCCAGCATCTTTTCCAAACAGCATCTGCTGTCTGCTTGCCTGATAAGGTTTTCTAACAAGGTGAACAGACCTTCTGAGTATCTCCACATCTTAATGGGAAATTCTCCTGCAACTTTTCAGACCTTTTATCTGTGATTACATATTAACATTCCCAACCAGCGTAGTTTTCATTGGAAAATGTGAAACAGTGTAAGGTTCTTTCGTGTTGCCTGTTCACGGGGCTTCCTGAAGCCCACGCCCTATGGGGAAGCTGATTAGAAATACAAAGGACATTAAAAGGGGAGCAGGGAGCACTGCAGCTGGGGCTGGGAGGGAGAAAGGACGCGGACAGACCCTTCGAAGACTGGAGGGCTGGCATGGAGCTGCTCTCTTCTCTATTATGCCCTGGTTGGCAGACACTGTACTGGATTCCCAGCTATCTCCTCTCCAACCCATGGGCCCCCTGAGATTCATTTATATGACTCCCAAGACAGGGGGAGCAAAGGGCAGCTGTCAGGAAGACATTATAACCAGAATCTCCTCTTAATGCAAAATCTTTAACTCACCAACTTATCCGTCTCCAGAAAAAGGTTTCTCTGTCCAAACCCCTTGCATCCGAACTCCACGAAATGTACAGAGGAGAGAAAGGAGTTTGCTGTAACCGATAGCATTCACCGTTTTTTACGGGGCTATTCGTCTAAGTGACAAAGCCAGAAGGCAAACCTATACTTCTTTTTGACTTTTTATTGCTTTTCATCCCAGTGGGAACCAGCAGACGTGGAGGAAAAAAACCCACCAAAAAGAATGGTGAAATGTGCTTAAGATTTTTTTAGAAGGAGGGAGGGGAAATAATGTCCAGCAAATATGCTTCAAGTTTGTTACAGTCTGGAGAAAAATATTGAAATTTGGCTTCCTATAATTCTAGGTGATGTCTGTGAATCCAGCTAGAGCTGAAGGGTAGAAATGGGACAAAAGGGAAAAGCTACAGAGACTTGCATTGTTGGCTTCATATAAGAGAGCTTAGCACGCAGAATTGTGTGCAGAGTGAGCTATACTGTACAAGGTAATGAGGTCCCCATCATCAGAGATAGTCAAGCATATGCTGCTTGGGGGAGTGTTGGGGAGAGAATTCAAACATTGGAGAAAAGGTTAGACGGATGGCCTCTGCAGACCTCTCCGGCCCTGTGAGTCAATGATTCTCTAAGGTCAGCTGAAAGGAGAAGGAAGATGGGAAGCTTTGATAGTAAAAGTACAGAAATTTTCTTATCTCTCTCTGCTCTAAATAGAACTAAGTCTGACTATTTGACTGAGTGAGAAATGTATATCCTGTTTCATAAGGGGAGTGGCTAATGATCTATAATAATAAAAGCATAATATGCTAATTAGACTGAACATCCTTTCGACGACCTTCCAGAGGAAGCCAGGGCTGCGAGGTAAGCCTGGGTCCCGGGTGCCTGCTGGTAGCTGGAGGGAAGCTCGGGTCCTGGGTGTCAGAGGGAACCCAGTGCCAGCAGCCGGGGGAAGGTCTACTCTTGCACGAATTTCATGCATTGGGCCTCTAGTAATAATATAAGCAACAACCACAGTGATGATATCTAATTTATATTTAGCATTGGCAATGTGCCAAGCATTGTCTTTCTAGGCATTATCTACTTTACTCCTCAGAATAACCCTGTAATGGAGAATTTGTAATTATTCCTCCCAATTTAGAGTTGAGGGAACTGAAATTCACAGATAGGTTGTGTAAGGACACTAGAACCTCCTTTACAGAAGGGAGAATTGTAGCCTGGAGGGTTAAATGATTTACCCAAAGCTTCCAGGAAAGTCACAACATCTTTTAGGCTTCATTTTCTCATTTGAAAAGAGAGAGAGAGAGAGAGGGAGAGAGAGAGAGAGAGAGAGAGAGAGAGAGAGAGAGAGAGAGAGAGAGAGAGAGAGAGACATTATGCATGCCCCTGGCTTGTCAGTTGTTCAGGATTAGTTGTTCAGAACAACTAACAATGCAGATTAAAGTACACTGTGGGTTAAATGGAGAGTCTGGGGATCCTTTTACTTGCTACTGTCTTTCCTGTTCCTTAGAGCAGCAGCCCGAGGCAGGGCTCAGAGGTTCTGCAGGTAGCGTTCCTGCCCGGGTCTCGGTGGCTAGTGGCTGGCTCCGTGTCAGTAAGCAGATGGAGTCGATGCTGCTCTCCCTTCCCGGCATTGTACCTGACTCAGAACGCGGAGTCCTGAGAAAGATGCCCTTTGAGTAGCCTGACGTGTTGGTCCCACATGCCGGGTTTTCTTCCACAGGGTGAGGGTCTCGCAGCCTCGCGTGCACCTGCACAGTCTCGGTGGCAAAGCTGTGCTCTGTGCCACCGGAGGCCTAGGAGGTGCTTCCTCTCTGGGCTTTTGCCATAAGCCTCCCCTGTGTTTCCCGTCTGGAGGAGAGAACCGGATCGCAAGGCCCACAGTGACACCTTCTTTCCTCTCTGGCACATCTACAATTATTCCTTCATAAATTCCACGTTGGACAATTGCTTTTTTCTCAAAATATGAGATCTACGGAGGGAAGGGACCAAAGTTTGAGGTTTTCAAAGCACTTGCCATGTTCTACAGCACACGCAGCCCTTGACCCGGGAGGAGACTTAGCATGACCTCCCGGGGAAGTCGTTCTTAGTTAACAAACCCCTGCCTACTGAGCAGATGGAAACGCAGGAAGAGGAATGCCTGCCAAGGGGAAGCATGGGGTGCTGACATGCCCAGAGCAGGCACCAATCCATCCTGGACTGAAGACGTGCAGGCAGCGAAGGCTTCCTGGGGGAGGTGTGATGAAGCTGAAACTTGAAGGATGAGTCAGAGTTGACAGGTAAACAGGTGGAGGAAGGACGTTCTGCAGAGAGAACAGTTTGTTTAAAGACACAGAGGGCCAGTGAGAGGCCTGGTGCATGCAGGGACCAAGCTCCGATATGTATGGCTGGGGCTTAAGGTGAACCTCAAGGGAAGGCGAGGCCAGATCATGAAGAGCCTAGTGTGCCAACAGAAGGGTGAGCCTTTTTCTAGCAGCCATGGGGAGGCATCAGGGAATGCCATTCCATCCGCTGTGTAAGGAGCGCATACTAGAGACCACTTAGGTTGCAGTTCCAAAGGCAGGAGGAAGGGGGCAGTAGAGGCTAGGACCAGCTAGGATGCTAGTGCCTAAGTCCATGCGAGGAGAGATGCAGCAGGATCTAAGCAGGGGTGGTAAGAAGAGAACTTCCAGGTATAGCTTGCTTCTGCGCGTTCCATCCTCCTCATCTATAAAACGTGGGGATCTCTGTGGTCCAAACCCTTCATCGTCTCACTGCTAAGTTTTCCTTCCATAACTTTCTTTCCATAGACACCCCTCCCCGCCCACGTTGCAAGAGGTAATGTCTATTAAGTTACATTTATTAAGGGGTAATTAGTTTTCCAATAAGCACTGATTTTAGTTGCTGCGATTCCCACCAGAAGCAATTCATGCCTGATTTTATTGGGAAATATATGGTTCCCATTAGCATTTTTGAAATACAGGAAAGAGTTCACAGACTGGCATCGCACCTGCTGGGTTCTTCTTGCCAGGGAGCGTGACGCAGAGTTTGGGAATCACTGGATATGCTCACCTGCACGGTTCCTCTGAAATTTTATGAGTCTAGGACATAACCCTCTTCAACAAGTGCTTTGTAAGTTATAAATCACCGTGTAAGTGTGAGCGGTTGCTGTAACTCATCATGATTATGGAGATGCTCCCAAAATATTAGACGTCAGACACGGGAGGGAGTAAGGTGGGAGTTACTATCATTTAACTTATGAGAAACTGGAGGCTTAAAGAGGCTGGCTGGCTGGCTGGTTTCAAAATGCCAGTCAGCAAATTAGCAAAAATAGCAGCACTGGCTCCCTCTGCTCAACTTTCTGATTGTAAAGGATGTTAGAAGTGATCCTCTCTCCACCTTCTCACACCCCCACTTAGTGGGAACTGATTCATTTCTTGGTGCAAAGGGGCACGTGATTAAATACTGGTGCTAATAGGAAACTCAAAGGGGCCGCCTGGGAACTCCCATGTTGAACTGATCTCAGGGCTGGGAACCAGGAGATACTGCCTTGCACCTCATCCCAGAGGGAAGGGCAGAGACAGGGAGGAGCTGGGGAGATGCCGGCAGAGAAAAATCATAGGCCTTTAGAGAATGGTGATTTGAGGGCACTCAGTTCAGTCGCCAAGTGAGAGGAGACTGGGGAAAAGATTAAAAATTAGTAAGTGGGGGAAAAAGCAGACAAACCAGGAAGTGGCTAGTCTGAAATGAAAGCCCTATGCTCATCTGAAAGGGTTATGGAAGAAACGGGTAGAGTCTGAGCTTACACATCAAGGTGTACATAACTATGCACAAGGTATGGTAAGTGGAAAAAGCACACGATCTATTTATATGTTTAAAAAATAGCAACTCTGCCTCAGCTTCCTTATCTATAAATTGGGGTAAAAATAACACTTACGCTACAGTGTTGTTGCAGAGATTCAATGAGTTAATACACCGTAAGTGCTTAGAAACATACAGGCATGTAGTCAGCACCACCATCATTTTTGTGACTATATCTAAACGTGTATATGCCTGTGCCTGAATAGGATCAATGGGGAGAGATTATGCAGCTAAGAGTGCCTCACTGTCGGGAAGAAGCAGGCTCCGGTTACTAAATGAAGGAAGCCTTTTCTTTGCCATAGTTATTTGCATAATTTTATTTTATATTCTTACAGTGTTTATTTTTTCTATGAGACAGTACTCACATATTAAGGGACAGATTTGGCTTGTTTGAAACTCTAATAGCATAACACATGGTTCTGGAAATGGAAAGCCAATGAATGAAGTAATTGTATGTATTCATTTATTCATTCATCCTTCTTTCAATGAGTACCTGCAGCATGCCTGGTTTGTACCAGGTACTCTTTCAGGCCCTGGAGGTAAAGCGATAAACAAAACAGACAAACCATCCTTGCTTTCCTGTGAGAGGGCAACACGCGGTAAATAGACAAATAAAATATTACTATGATAGATGGAGGTATGGTCTGTGGGAGAAAGTAAAGCCATGAGCGGGGGGAGGGGGCGTGGGAAGGACCAACAGGGAGGAGGAGTACAATTTTAAATGGGGTGGAGCTGCAGGAGGGAGCTGTGCAGCTCTTTGGGTGAAGAGCATTCCAGGCGTTATTTCCTCTAATCCTCTCACTAATCCTCACCATAACCCAGGGAGTCCGTATTGTTAACATCCTCATTTGCAGATGGGGGAACTGAAGCTGGAGAGGGGTAGGTTGCCTGGTGAGGAAGGGAGAGGCTTGGGCTTCTGCCTAGAGCTCTTCATGATGTGCTTGTGGCTTTCCTGCCCCTGAACCAATCTTCCGGAAGAGGCCTGCATGTGAGTTCGGGGCAGTCTGCGGAGGACCTGAGCCTGCTCAGGAGCTGTGGTCTGGTGGGATGAGTTCTCTGGTGAGAAGGTGACGCAGCATTTCTCCCTCCCTCTTTCTCCTCCTCCCTGGTCCTTTCTGGCATCTCTGTCCCGAGCCTTGGTAGGAGACAGAGGTGCAAGCAGAACACAACAGCTCATTTCAGACCTTTGCACAGGCCTTTGCATCTCCCAGCATCCTCCCTTCACTCTGGAGCATGCGTCAGGGGCAGCCTAGTGATGCGGAAGAGCTTGGAATTTGCAGACAAAGGATCAGGCATCTTTCCGTCTGTATGAACATGGCCAACCCTCTCCAGGCCGTCATCTCCAATGTTATCTGGCTTCCATCAGAGCAAATGGGAAGCAAAATAATGAAGTTGCTGGTCACCAATTCGAATGTGTGTGTGGGTATCTGGAGTTGGGGTTTCCCCACACCAGCAAGCAATTCTCAGATACCAGTGAAGTGTTGTACAAATCAACCTAATTCCAACACTTTCTACCTGGAGAAAATGTCAGATTCCACAGGTTAAGGGCTCATTTCCATAAGACTGCCCCCGCCACACACACACCATTTTGTTAGCATAGGTAGCTAGACTTTTAGTAAAGGAAGGGACCAAAGGGCATCGGACATTATTAACCATAAGAAATGAGGGAGCATAAGCCTGCTTGCTCACACACTCCCCAGGGAACCCCTGGTCCATCCCCATTCTCGGCACATCCCTGCAGGGAGGGACAGAACAATAAAGGGGAGGTAAGCACATGCACAATAGGAGCCAAGATGGGGGCCAACAGAGGCCTGTCCATCCAGGGGGGAAGGAGCAATTGGATAAGAGACACAGAACCCCGGGAGATCTAGGAAATACACTGGGTAGGGGAGGGACCCATCGGAAGCTCACGAAAGCTTGGAAAGTTCACTGGTTAGTTTGAAAAGCACCCCTGGTCCTTCCCAAGCCTCAGAAAATATAGCCCAAGCTTAACAAAGAAGCCCTGTCTCACCTGGTAATCCCTGCTTGCCCTGTTCCTTAGCGCATCCTCTCTCCATAGCAACCATGTGGCCCTAGCAGCCCTGTAGCCAGTAGCCACGCAGACTCCAAACATAGGCTCCAAGCGGGAGCCCGAGCACAGCAGTACAGCAATGGGTTGCAGCCAGGAACAGCGCTAAGCTACCTGGACAGGGACTGAGGCTCCTGGACTTTTGGTCTTGGCCTTGGTTTTGGCTTGATGAAGACAAGATTGGACTTTTTCCATGGTGGAATGAATGGAGATGAGACATTCCAGGGGCAGCCTTCCACCCCGATGAATGCTACCACCAAACCTCATCCCCCCACATGTGAGACTCCTGACGTGCTTTGTTCTCGACTCTGTGAAAGAACACGTTTTCTACCGACAGCCCAGTCAGACATCAGCACAAGGCTGGATTGTCACCTGTGCTTCTGACTGACTGGCTAGAAACAGGTGGTGTGGTTCCAACACTCCCCAGCCCCTCCCTGGGTTCTATTAATTTGCTACAGCAGCTCACAGGGCTCGGAGAAACATTTTAATTATGAGATCAACAGTTTATGATGAGAGGATAATACTCAGGAACAGCCAGATGGAAGAGATGCACAGGGTAAGGTATGGGGGACGTGAAACCAAATGCCCTCATCATTTTGATTTGATTTGTGATTATAGCTTTAGACATCATTTTCCCCTTTTCACTCTACGGGCCTCGGAGACCTAGCCTGTCCCCCTGCCAATCATGGACCCCCGAGGCAGCAGGAGACAATGGCTGGGACCTGCCTCAGAAGGTCCTCAGAAGGTCCAGACCTCTGGCAGGTTGGAGATAACATCTTGACCCATTATGTTTCAGCTCCTGGCTGCTTTTCCATGACACTAGGCCAGTGATGGCGAACCTTTTGAGCTCGGCGTGTCAGCATTTTGAAAAACCCTAACTTAACTCTGGTGTCGTGTCACATATAGAAATTTTGTGATATTTGCAGCCACAGTAAAACAAAGACATATTTTTGATATTTATTTTATATATTTAAATGTGAGTTCACGTGTCACCTCTGACACGCGTGTCATAGGTTCACCATCACTGCGTGACTAGACAGAGGCACAGCTGAGCAGACCTCAGAGCTGTCCTCAAGACCTGGAAAAATGATGTTTACTTTAACCTCACCTCTGACCTTCAGCTTCTGACACCACTCCAAGCCCCTGACCCATGGTGTCTTGTGGTCTTGCCCTGGATAAAACCTACTCGCCATTGGGGAGTAGCCACATGAGCTTGCCCATTCTCCAGACTGGCCAGTCCTATAATAGACCACTTCCTCTCTTCACTGCAAATGCCTGCGCCTGCAGTTCTTTGGGACAGTGAGTGCAGGTGGAGGGACTCAAATATCGGTGTTAGATAAGTAAGGGGGCAGAGCTTCCATGCCCTCCCCAGGCTCAGCACTCGGCCTAAGTCTCCACATGCTCACGCACCCCATCCTTTCAGCTTTTTATGGAGCCTTCAGTAACCAGTTAACGACCACGCGTCCAAAATGGAAACCACCCCACATACCACAATATTTTGAATTTAATTTAAAAAATCAATTTGCA
Organism: Myotis myotis; assembly: GCF_014108235.1. NCBI lineage: Eukaryota > Metazoa > Chordata > Mammalia > Chiroptera > Vespertilionidae > Myotis > Myotis myotis. Next base: position 11,087,624 of record NW_023416316.1, read on the forward strand.
ATGAATATTATAAAAATAAATATTTTACATTTCAGGTGTTCTTGAATAGTTTCAGCTGAAAATTCTCATGAAAAATGATTTTAAAGTTGGTCAGGGCTGCCACTTAGGGAAAACATTTTTTTATAGACACATGTGGCGTGTGGGGAAGGTCCGCCACCTGCATCTACAGATGCTTATGGCATACAATGGTGAGGTTGATCAAATTATTGACCCCTTATTGATTGGTTTAAGACCCAGTCACTCCCCTCCAGGAAATGAAGGAAAGGGATTCAACCCTTTATTTGTGGTTGGTTCCCCTGACAACCAGCTCGCACCCTTAGGTGCTTTCCCAAAGTCACCTCATTAATAACATAAACCCCACTGTGGTGGAAAGGGGCTGGTTATGAATAACAAAGCCACCCATTTCACCTTTTATTGCACAAACTGAGTACAAGAGACCAAATGCTATGACAAAAGGTGCTTCCATTGCTTTTAATGTTCAGGCAATTCCACAAACCTTGGACCAAATATATATGAGAAATATATATTTGAATGAACAGATACATATTTCTTGTAAATCACCATATCATAATAACTTCATTAGCAATAATATATAGATATTGGACAGTTAGATGGCTAATACATGTTCCCTTTGTTAGAGGTCTGCGCTGAGGTTTAAGGTCTAGATAATAAAGGCGGCAAGAGAAATTGAAGCAAGAGCTCATTTAGGGATCCAATCGCCCAGATAATGGTGCTACTGTTTCATTTTCTAAAAAAGAGTCTAATGATGTATGGTGAGAGAGAAAACAGCAAATATTTTATTTCACTTGGAAGCAAAACTCAATAAATGTGATGATAGACACCGTTCCATGCCCACTCCACTTTCCTCATCCAGGCCACCACCCATTAATTAATGGGGTTAATTTGTAGCTCCTGTCTCCTCTCATTCAGTTATATGCAGCCGCATAGCCAGAACAAGGTCCTTAAAATACTAATCTGAACATGCTATGCTTCTGCTGAATACTCATCCGAGGCTCCCCGTGGCCCTCCAAATAATTTTCTAACTTTCCAACATGCCTCATAAAAACTCTTAATTTTAAAAAATATGTTTTTATTGTTTTTGAAGAAATAAGGAGAGAAAAAGAGAGAGAGAGAAAGAGAGAGAAACATGGACATGAGAGAGACACATCGATCAGTTGCTTCCTGTATGTGTCCACCTGGGGATCAAACCTGCAACCTGGGCATGTGTCCTGACCGGGAATCCAATCTATCACCTTTAGGTGTTTAGGTGTACGGGACAAATCTCCAACCAACTGAGCCACACCAGCCAGGGCTCAACAAAGCTACTGATGACTATGTCCCTACAAACATCTTCAGACTCGTCTCTTATCATCATTCCCATTTTCTCCAGACCAGCTGTCAACTTCAGACAACCTGAGCCGTCATTGCTTTTGCCTACCCTAGACACTGCCCACCACTGCCAAGGCCAGGTGGGATGACCCGTTCTCCGTGCTGTCCAGCACTCCTGCTTGCCCAACCCTAGCACTTGTCACCTCGCATCCTGATTGTTGGCAGTCAGTATTTCCAATTAGATCATGTCTGTCTGCTTCACTTTCTAACGCACAGAACCTAACACAGTTTCTGACATAGAAAAGGTAGTCAGTAAAAATAGAAGATGACTATAAATAGCAACCATTGATTGAATTTTTCCTGCGTAGCAGATACTGTGCTAAGCACTTGACACAGTTATCATTTAATTGTCATAATAAGGGCAGAGAACCTTCAGAAAGGACACTTTCCAAGGTGTCAGAGCAAAGATCTGGATACACTGCTGTGTCTGGCATTAATTCTTTAGTAACTGGATTGTCTACTAGCATTTGTCCAGTGCATCCCAGAGGAGGAGGGTGGGCTGTCCAGGTGTGTGTGTGTGTGTGTGTGTGTGTGTGTGTGTGTGTGTGTGTGTGTGTTTAGCGGCTGCTTACCAAAAGGAATGGAATTATTTGAGTAAATAGGTTAGGCAACATAGCTATATTTCGTGTGACCATATAATTTATTGTCCAAACTGGGACATCTGGAATTGAAAGAGGACACTGTTAATAAGTAGCTAAATCAGTGATTTAAAGTGAAACTTTAGTATGCATCAGAGCCTCTTGGGAGGGCCTGGTAAATCACAAATTGCTGAGCTCAACTCCAGACTTTCTGACTCAGTGGATCTAGGGAGAGGCATGAAAATCTGTATTTATGGAAAGTTACTACCAAGTGATTCTCAGAATAAGGGGTGGAGGGGAGAAGGAGAGGGACAGGGGGAGGGAGAGAGGGAGAGAGGAAGAGAGGGAGGGAGAGAGAGAGAGAGAGAGGATACATATGAAGAAAAACAATTAGAGTCTAGAAAAATAAAGAAACACTGTAATTTCTGTTACTTTCTTAGTTTTCCATGCCTTATTTTTTGTAATTTTAATGCAGTTATTATAATGTACTTCTCTTAATAGAAGGCAACGTAGTTAGGTAGGTAATTCTCAAATTTTTTCCCTCATAAAGTAGTTCCAGGATATAAGTTATTCCTGAGGGGGTTGGGGGGAGTGTCTATGAGTCAGATAGCATTTCAAGCTTAAAGGCACTGAGAAGGTCTGCATAATGAAATTTGCATAATTGAAAATGTAGTTTTATTTGTTCTGTGAAACCTTTTAAAAAATTTTTCTCCCTAGAACACATTTTTTATCATTTCATAAAACTAGACTTCCCTGGAACCTGATTTGGGAAATGACTGTGGAAGTGAAAAGGTTTTCTAAAATATAAATAGCCATTTCAATCAGAAAAGCACTAACATTTGTATGATATTTTTTATAGTTTGTAATGCACATTAAAATGCACAGGACAGTTTAATTGTCTTAAATCTGGGAACCTGACTGAGAAGAATATGAAAATCAAGACTCAGAGAAGCTGTCCAAGATTACCTCAAGAAGAAGTGTCAGAAGCAAGATTCAGACTCAGGTTCCCTGGCTCCCTGACACCAGGCAGGATGCAGATAAAAACACGAAGTTGAAAAATTTAAGTGAAGACACCAGGCAAAGAGGAGACGTGTACATTTTTGTGGCAGAAGAGACTATCTTGAGAGAAAGCAAGTCCTAATCCTAGCCAAGCTTATGTCAAGGAAAGTTATAAGATGTTCATCTGATATTAGCAGGGTAATGAGAAGAGGGAAAATAAAGACTGTTCTTGGTCAGGGCCCTGGGAGGGCCAGAGAGCAGGTTCTGGCCGGCTGATGTTTGAGCGATATTCTGTAATTAGTTGGCAAATAGATGCTGATATTTCTTTTAACTGCCTGGAATATGGCCCTGGCACTGTGCCTTCATCCTGCTTGAGCCAAACACGAGGTCCCAGCTGCTGTCACAACTTTAGGTCTTTTGCTGTCTCCCTTGTCAGTTCTGATCAGGCCCTGTGGACACCTGACCGCACCACTCAAGAGCTCAGGTTGCCACAGCAACCACCTGAAGTTGCTCAGCTGCTGCAGCGGATATTCAGCATCTGAATACATGCCACTGGGTCCCCCTGGGTCGTTGCTTTCTTCAGGAGAACATACATGGAACAAGAGAGTAAGACAAAAGAGAGTATTGCAAAAGAAAGAGGAGATAGATTGACTTATGTGAATGCCTCTTCCATTTGTTCAGACTATTATATCTGGTTGGACCATTTGGTATTATTATTTCATCCCTCCCATTTTACAGATGGGAAAAGTGAGGCACGGGGAAGGGAAGTGCCTGGTCAGTTGTCTCATGGTGAGCCACAGGCAGAATGAAGACTGAGCTGAAACCTTCAGGCTCCTTGCACAGTGCTCTTTCAGCTACACCAGAATTCTATTTAAACTATTTATGGCCCATTCTTTTCAAATTGTATTCTCCAGAGACTTAAGATTTGAAAGAAAAGCTAGAAAAAGAGTAAAAGGAGAGTCAAGGTGGGTGGGATGGGGGTCTATGAGACCTACCCCCCTCACCACCATGCACAGACATTTCCACCAAAGCAGCTCCTATATTGTATAGTATGATTTTGGATCAGACTTCATTTGGCTAGAAATATGAAAATAATTCCTCCAGAGGATTTCATGGAAGAATCACTTTCCAAGTTTGGATAGCTTTGTATTTCCTGGTGTGGCGCATTCAACGGGACTCCGGGCGGAAGTTGTCCTGGCATTTTGAGCCAGCCACTGGGAAAGCAGGACCTTTCTCTGTTCATCCCACAAGGCCCCACCTGAGGAGCGTGTTCCTGGCCTTGGAGCGCTTGCCATCCACGGAACTGGGGATATTCTCCCTGACTTTGCTACAAGCAACGATCCCTTACACAGACCGAGTGGCTTCTGAGATGACAAGGCTCCCCTCCACCTCCTATCTCACTGGAGAGTTTCATGCCCACCTTCTAAACAGAAGCTCGTGGTCACAGAGCAGGAAGGGGCAGAATCAAGCCTCTGAGTCTCATTGAGAAATGATGTCTGAGCCTCACAATCCTGGAATCTAGCAGTTTCCGGGACACTTAGCTGACTGAATAGTGTGCGGACAACAGAGATGAAGACAATAATTAATATCTTGTCTTAGTCGGTGTCCTACAGAGAAACCAAACTAATTTTACAACATGAAACACCGAAGCCTAGAGAATCTCACATGTGGTGGCCACTGTGCCGTATTGAAAGACCTAGTGGTTCCACGTGTGCATAGGGGACTTTGGAAGACTTCCTGGAGGAGGTGACATCTAAGCTCGCAATTGGATCGATAAGTCTGGAGTTTATTGTCATGTATGATAGAGAGAATGGTATTCCTGTCAGAGCTGCTCCAAGCAAAATGATGGTGTGAGAATACAGGGAGAACTGAAGAACAGGGGAGTCAGAAGTCAGATCCGGAAACCCTTGGCTATGCAGGTAAGGGGCTTGGAGGGTGCACATCTGGGCTGGAGCAAGGTCTGAGACGTGATTTTCCTTGAGTTGCAAAAATGACTGTGAGGTTTTGCACATCCAGCGAACATAATACTCTCTCCACGTAATGGATTCTGACAGATCCATCCCGGTACCACAGCACCTGGCACCAACCCCCTCCACTCAGCATGACCTCCACCCACTGCACAGGCAGGAAAGGATCAAGCTGTGGGCACCTGTGTGGCTCCATCATCGCGGACCGCAATAAAGTGAGGGTCCCAGTAAGCCGAGTCATAACCTTTTTGCTGGTGGAGGGTCGAGCCTCAATCTGTAAAAAATGCCACATCGCTGAAGCACGAGAGAGCGCAGCGCAAGAACATGAGGTGAGCCTGTGGGGTAATGCGCTCCTCCTGCAGGTGAGAGCTCAGGCCCAGAGAGGACCAGGGCCCACCTAAGGGCATGGAGAGGGGTGATGTCAAAACCAGGGCACAGCTGGACTACTTCACACCAGGGGCTTTGCCCATCCTCCACCCATGGGATGTTTGACGGCGTCCTCTGTCACAAACTGGAAAAGCTACTGGTCTCTGAGGAGTAGAGGCGGAGGGTGTTGCGCAGTTCCCTACGACGCACAGGAGAGAACTGTCCAGGCTACGATGTCCATCGCACCGGGGCGGAAAGCCTTGCTCACACCACGCCTCCATGAAGCTCTTGTTGGCGGGGCCCTGGGACACCCTGTGGCTTCCCTCCAGCGGCGTACATGGAGCACATCGAAGCCCAGGGAGATGAGTGACATCTGCAATGTTACCCCTTCGAGCTGAGGCTATGGGTATGGCCTCATTAACTTGTATAGCATTGATGACCTCTCATGAGCCTGAGCATAGTCAGGTATATCGACGGTGTCTGACGGGAAAGCAGAGAGATGCTGCTCCAGAAGAAGGAGAAGAAGCTGTTCTGGGCAAAGCTGCATGGCAGCCACTAACATCCCCCATTAGAGGGAAAGGTCGGGCCCTCAAGGAGCAAACAGACGTGGTCGTCGCATGGGAGCTGAGCAGATGCTTATAAGGTGCCTACTGCTGTTCAGACTCCATGCTGAAGTGCTCACAGGGTCCCTGCTCTCTCAGCCCACACACAGGCGGATAAACACTCTCCACCACCCAAACCGAGGGTCAGAACCTGAGAATTCAGGCTCTGGATCTGCACTAACTTACCTCATACACCTCTTCACTTAGGTGAGTCACTAGGTCTCTGAGCCTCAGTTCTCTCATCTCTAAAATGGGAATAAGAACTATACCTCCCTCGCTAGTAGATATAATTACTCTAGGCAGCACCCGGAGGTCTTGTCCGCCTTCTCCCACTCTCAGCTAAGTGGCTGAGATGCCTTGCTCTCCATTTCTGGCTCTCAGTAAAATGAACAGATCAGACTGGCACTGTGTGGGCTATGAATCGTATCCACTATCCTCCGAGGAGCCCCTGGGTCCAGCAGTGTCCTCCTCTTCTAGAACCCGGCCATCCCGCCCACCCCAGGCTAATGTTTAGGCCCCTGCATCGCCCACAATCCAGCCAGTGAGGGTTAGCTGGCTCCCTGTGACTCAGCCAAGCAGAGGTGGTGATGGAGCTGTGGTTTCAGGTGGGCTGGCGCCCACGGGCTGCCCTGGCTGCTGGGATGCACATCAGCGCCAGCCTGCAGTGATCATGGACACAGTCATCAGGGGGAAGATGTCCATGTTTTTATTTTTAACCAAATGACTCACCCTCCGGCTGTGAGCTGTCGAGGGCTCAGGAAGGCAGTGGGAGATGTTAGGAGTGCAAGTCCAGGACGCCTTCGCCTCACGGGGAGCCAGCGGAGGGGGGGCCACACACGTGTGCACTGCTCACTGGGGTTTGGAGAAGGTGCTTAAACCACAGAGGCTGCCTCAGGCTGCGGCTCTCAGGGCAAGGGGAAGGAGGGCAATCACAGCAGAAGGGGCGGGTGGCAGAAGCAGAGCCCTGGCTGGGCCTGGGGAAAGGTGCTGACGGAAGGTTAATGTAGATGTGGTGAGGGGTGGGGGCTTGCTGGTTCCCAGTGTAGGCTTAGGACAGGAGCTTTGAAATGATGTTCTGCAGAGTCATGGGGCTCCCCACAGCCCCCAGCCCATCCTATGTAGTTCTAGTTCTCTGTGCTGCTTCAACTGGAATGACTGGCTTTGCCTGCATCACGTCACACATTACAATCTCAGGAGTTAACAGAATTCCCAGGTCCTCGTTATGAACACCCAATAGGTGTGAAGTTATTTAGCTTCATAACAACTTTAGGTGATATTTACATTCACTAGTGCTATGAAACGGAGGCTCAACGCCAAGGGAAATCATTTGCCCCGAGTCACAGGCTCATAAGCAGCTTGGCCAGGACCGGAAGTCAGACCTGCCCATCTACAGAGCCGGTTGCCATAACCACAATGCGGCATGCCCCCCATGCCGGCTTGCCAGGTAAGCTTTCATTTTCAAAAGGTGTTCCATGCTTATTTTTAAATAAATAAAATAACAGTTTGAAAGTGACTGATTAGACGTTTGAGATCCCTCCCAGCTCCACCTTTCCAACTTTTTGACTTTATAGAAGGAAGCAAGCAGAGGTCCAGTTACAAAGTTTGGTGTCGGGAGACAAAGGACCAGCTCTGGGATGAGAAGAGCAGCTGACATCTGAGCACTGGATGGGCCAGGCGATGCTCAAAACCCTTCACACATATTAACTTATTTAATCCCCGCACCAGCCCTCTGCAGTAGGTGGCATTGCTATTACTCCCACTTCTACATAAGAAAACATTATGACAAGGTTATAGCTCGCCCAAGGTCACACGGATGGAAGGGAGTGGGCTAGGTTCCAGAGTTCATGCTCATCACTGCTGTGCTGTGTTGAGATGCCTGAGTCTGGAGGAAAACCACTTTCCTTAATACCAGCACTTATTGTTTAACATAACACCGATGCAAATTTATGTAAATAGACACGCAGATCATCTGCTGCCCTGGCATTGGTGCCAGCTTCCCGTCAGGGATGTTGATGAGACAGAATTTGGCCCTGGCCTCCGATTTGAGCTATCACAGTGGTAGACATTTCAATCATTCCTCACTTTTCTCAGGCGTGGAAGGAATGGGCACATGTTATATAGCTGTGTGCCTAGCCATGCTGCGATTCTGCATTTTTCTTTCTTAGAGATATTTTAACAACTGGGGGTACTTGGTATCCATTGAAAACGAGATAGCGTCTGGTACCGTACTTTCTTACTGATTGCTGCACCTGGGCCTGGCTGCAGTCCCGTGAAGAAGTGAAACACACCTTTGAGAGCAGTAGCAGAGGGAAGGGGTTTCTTAGGATACCCCCGAAAGCTGTCGGCCTGATTTTCTTTCCGTGTCTCCTAGCCCCTCCCCCAGAGATTGTTTCTCCCCGCAGAGGGCTGCAGAGCTTTCTTTGTTGGTGCAGGAAAGCTAGTGTCCAGGTTGCCCCAAAGAAAGGGAAGGAGGGAAACTGCATCACCTGTCCCTTTAAATGGACATGTGGATTCACAGTAGAAGACCTGCAGCCTAATAAGGAAAGAGACATAGGATTCACTGAGTGGCTACTACTGGGGGACTGCCCTGGGCCTTGAATAAGCCGACCATATCATTTACCATCCACAGAATGAAAAGGGGGGTGCTAGTAATAATCACATCAATAATCACATCTGGAGCGCAGGCATCAGCGGAGACTGTCCTGGGAAAACTGGGATGTACGGTGAGCCTTGACGAAGAGACATCGTGCATTTCATATTCATCACACGCCCAATAATGTGGGAGGCTTATTCTGTTTTGAATCGCAGGAAGGTGAAGCCTGCCCAGGGCCACGTAGCAAATGCACGGCAGGACTGTCTGATTCCAAATCAAGGATGACATCAGAGATGGGGACTCTTGACACTCTAGCCACACAAGGGCTGACTCTAGAAGTTGCTTAGTTGTTGAGAGCATTTCTTTTCCCCACCATATTCCCGGCCATTGCCCTTGGTCATCCGATCTTGGGTGGGGCGCAACATCTGAGCATCTCCAGCAGAGGGCAGTGTTGCCATGCCGGCCAAGGAGGAGGGGGACAGGAAACAGGAAGGAGGCTCAGGCTCAGCAGGTCTAGGGGGCCTGGGCAGTTGTCACTGAAACCGCCAGCCTCATAGGCTGCCTGCCGGCCACCTGCTTCCTTGGCTCCCATTCCCTTCACACTCACGGTGGATACACCGGTTGTGCCCCTCAGCTGTCTACTGGCTGCCCAGATTCAGCAACTGAACACATTCAAGAGCTTGGTGCCTCCTGGGTGGCAGGAGACCCAGGGAGTTTCCAGATTGGAAACAGGAACTGTTGCCATTTTCCTGTTTGCTCAGAATCACTCCAGAGCTAGGAGCGCTGTTGACATATGTGTTACCGCTTAATCTTTCATAAAAATCTTTTTCATGGGGGAGCTGGATTCTGGATCCAGGCCAGTTTAGATAATTACATTTCCTCAGAAGACTGAGGCTGTGAAGGCTGCATTCTTTTTCCAGGATTTAGGGGTTGCAAGAATGCCGTTCAGGCATTGGGGGCAGGGGATGGTGGTGGCAAAATAGTCTGTGGAAAAACACAAAGACCAGGATTTGATGAGGAAAATAAACCTCAAGTGTTACTCCCTCACTGTTTTGTTTTCTGCCCTTGGCCTCATTCTAGTGACATTCATTTGTAGTTTTCCCCTCTACCCAGGAATTCAATTGTTGCTCTTTTAAAAGAAACCTGATTCACAGAGGGGTGTGAAACAAAGCAGAAAATGATAAGAGGAGGGGGGAAAAAATAACAATTCAAATGGGAAAAGGAGAAAGAAAAAAAGTCCTTTTAACAATGTCTCCCCTCGGAAGTGGATGGCACAGCTGTTTTTATATTACATTCAGCATTTTGTCAGTAGGACTGAAAATGCCCCGTGACCCTCAAACTAAGAATTGCTGGCGAATGTACACCCTCCTGCTGGCTTAGATCTTAATCAACTGGAAAACCTCAAAATGACAAACAGAAGACAACTTTGCTCTCTGAGGTTCATTGGCTCAGGCCAAGGTTGAGGAGACACACTAGGCACAGGCAGGCTCAGAGTCACTTTGTGGGTAATTCTCCCCTGCCCCTCCCAGCCCCGTCCTCTCCCTCTAGAAACCAGTGGTCTTTCTTGATTGCTTCCTGGAGCTTGTACCTCTCAGAGTCCAAGGTGAGAGGAGTTGAGGCTGAGGGGGCCGGTGGGGAGGAGGAGGGGGCTCTCTGATGTGCTGGCTCATGCAGGACCCCACGTCCCTGTCTCTCTGTTCAAGGACACTGGCCAGCAACATGAGAACCACAGCACACCCAGGCCCAGCTCCAGCTCCTCATCTTCCTGCCCAGCCCACCCTCTTCCTGTGCTCCCTTCTCGTGTCCAAAAGGCACCACTCTCTCCTGGACCTCCTATTAGAGACTCCACAGACACTTACTCTTCCCCTCTCTTTCTTGGACAGTTTTCAAATCCTATCGGAACGGCTTTCTAATCTCTCTTATACATCTCCGCTTCTTGTATAGCTCCTGGTCTGGCCCGCAGTATCTTTCCCCAAATAACTTTTTTGCTGTTCTCTCTGCCCCTCTATACATGAAGGAAGTAAACCTTCTTGAAGCCCATTCCTGGTGGAATAATTCCTCTCTGAAATCCTTCAGCAGCTCACCACTGCCTACAGGATCAAGTCCCAATTCCTTAGCTTGGCATTCAAGGTCCTTTGTGATCTGGCTCTCGCGGGCCTGTCAGGCTTCTGTCAGCATCCTATCCCTGTGCTCCAGCCATACCGAGCCTCCCATTTCTCCCCAGCATCTTCTTCTCCAGACCCACTGCATTTTCTCAGCTCACCGCACTGACTCACATGGTTCCCTTGGCCGAGCTGATCTTGCCCAAACTCAGTCTACTCGTCACACTTCAGCTGAAAGGCCACCTTCTCCTGAACAATATGCTTTCCACCCTCCATGTCTATACAAATGAAGTAAGTCTTCCCGGCTTATGAATTTCCACAATGCTTTATTTGTAACACATATGTTTTTTAATTGATCTAATATTTAGCCTTTATGTTGCTCCTGTTTTTTCCCTCTCCCCTCTTTACTATGTATTCCATGAAGCTAGGAAATTATCTTCATTCCATACATAGCTTTCTGTATGATAAATTTTAAACTGCAATTTAGTAACAAGATTAATGAGTACTTGTGGAACCCATAAAGGAAGGAGTAAATCAAAGTTGCATGGATGCATGAATAAATGACTTTGGGCATGGATGAATAAGTGAAATTGTGTACGTATGCATGCAAATATATATTGGGAGCCTACTATGCAAATTAATCCAGGAACAGATGAATGCGTACATGCATAAATGAGTAAAATCAGGCATGCATGATTTTATGAGTGAACGACTGGCTGGCTGGATTCCTGGTTCTTAGGATTGTCTCTCCCAGAGACGTTGCCTAAGTTTCTCCTACATACTGCTGTTGTCCTGTTCTCTCACCATTTCTTGAGCAAAAGTTTGTTTTTTTTCCATATTAAAAGCCTTAACTATATCTTTAACCGAAAATAAATTAATTTTTTTCTTTACTGGCCTTTAGATGAGGTTGGTCCACATTTGCACCATACCATTGAAATCGGGCATAAAAACAAAAATTAATTCTAGGCAGTTCCTTAGGCCTTATCCTACATCTTGACCAGGCTTTCTATTCAACTCTCAGTCTTCATTCTTTCTCCATTCCAGCACCCACTGGTTTCTATTGAGGATGGTTTCCACCAACCCCGAGCCAACACATCCCTATGAGGGGATGATATTCTGATCACGTTTGTACTGACGTGGTTTGGCTACCTCTCTGGGAAGCAGTAAACAATTCATTCTTAAGTGTTCTCGGAAGGATGGTATCGTTACCTCTCCGTATCACACAGTGGCCAGAGTCTACGGGCTTTACTTTAATCCACAATAGAGATTATCTGCACTCCACATTCTCGGGAGAGGATCTGACTGTGAATCGAAAGGGAGCCAGCACTTCTTATATGCTCCTTTATGATATGTGATGTTTGATAGAGAAAGTAGAATAGACATGCTAACTCTCCATTCATCTGCGGTCTCCACTGCAAAGGAAGTACATGAGTTCTGTTATCTCAGCCCGTGGCGGAAATGCTTTCCCTGAGTGACGACTTCATATTTTGTTTTCTGCCTTTACTAAGGGTCGATAGGTGAACTGTCTGGAAGAAAAAAAATCATGGCTGTATTTTTCCAAAAGTGTGATTGAAGATTGGCTCCACTATCTACCTCATGGGACTTCAAAATCTCTGTATTATAGGAAGAGCCCTAACATTAAAGAATGGGTCGTACCATGAAGCTAACCGAGGAGCAAGGGGCGCTGTGCTACTGTGATGTACATGTCCCAGCAGAAGGATATGGCACACTTGACAATCGGTGTGGCCATATCTGACACCAGCAACACCACAGCGTGAGATTTAGGGCCAGGAACCAGGCCTGGGTCACAAGGTATTTATTGGACAAAATGGGAACTCCGGAGGCCACCTATGTTTATTTGCTTGTTTACCTGGCTTGTCTCCAGGTATCAGGGGTGGTTGTCCAGAGAGCACCTTATGACAGAGCTCACAAAGCTACTGCCCATGGGCTGGCTGCCTGGTTTGTAAATAAACACAGTGGGACATTATTGAAACACAGCTAGCCATTCGCTTGTGCATTGTCTGTGGCTGTTTTCACACAGTAAATGGCAGAGTTTAGTAGATACTGCAGAAACCTTACAGCCCGCAAAGCCTAAAATGTTTACTCTTTAGTTCTAGAAAACCTGGCATTGAGACAGAGTTAAAGGACATGAGTTAGAATCCCAAGTTTGCCCACGTTTAAAAGTCCCCGCACCATCTGAGATTCAGTATCCTCAAGTGTAAAAGGTGACCAGTAATTCTGCCTGTGCTATAGGCATTTTTCAAGACTGCACAAGGAACCATGGGTATGAATAACCAGCCTGGTGCCATTTCTAGCCAGGACGGGTAAGGCACCATGCTCCCTCCGAGTGAGGCTTAGGGATGAGGACACGATGACAGCTCCTCTGGGGCCAGATGCAAACAGGATCCCTTCCAAACACACACCAGTGCCTCACTCCTGCTCTCCAAAGGGGCCACTATCGGAAGAAATTTTCTCCCGAACCCATGGCCTGGAGGAAGTATTCTCTGTCAGTTCTTCTTATTGAACAGTAACTACAAAGAGATAATCTCAGGTGGGAAAAGCCCAGTGCTTTTCTCCCAGGGCCTCATATGTCAGCTATGATTTTAATTTCAGATAATGTCCGAACGAGATAAGCATCACGCTAGCACTGTGAGCAGCTCGGCGGGTGCTGCCTGTGACTGAGGCTGGCTCCCGCCTCCCTCACCAGCCCAGCCCAGCTCTAAGCGAGGGGAGACCCATTGGGATGAAGATGTACTCCCCTTGCCCTCCCCCATGTTTCCTGAAGCTGGATGGACTGATGGAAACCACCATTTGAGATGCAAGCTTGCTCCAGTCTCTGAGTGGAGCGGTTCCTGACATCTGTTCATCCCCAGTGGCTGGTATTAGTATGTCCGGTGCACTCAGACCACTAGAATGGACCTGGCCCACCCAACAGCACAAATGCAGAGGACAGAACCATACCGTATGGCACACGGCAGACACTTAGTAAGTTCAATTCAAATCGAATTGAATAAAATTGGGTTTGAGTCTTGCTGGGGATGATGATATAGCAGGAGCAGTAGAGGAGGTGGTAGAAGGATGTCGGCCACAATTAAGGAATCAAGATGAGGTTGTGAAAAATGTACTGCACCAGGAATGTAATAAACGCTCAAAGCCTAGCTGCTGCTCTCATAATCTGGTGACTCTCAACTGAAGGGAATATGTACATAAGGGGAAATATCCATATAAGAGACAAGGCTCTTCTCTATTAATAGCGGAACCAATACTCAACACCCTCCAATGATGAGCTCTGATAACAGCCTCTGTGGGGTACAGCTACAGTGTTTTGGACAGATTCAAGCCTTGGACTAATGAGAGGGCACAGTCCTCTCGTGGCCACGTGCAAGTCCCAGCTTGGAGGGCAGAGCCTTCCCAGCACAAATATAGCCAACAGCTATAGTTGTAAGCTTGAACCTATGGTCCGAACACGTGGCCCCATGTGCCTGAGTGATAAAGTTCAGGTGCATGTAGTTGAGTAGGGTTGAAACCAATGAGAATGTTGTAAACATCTTGATCACGCCCCTACTTTGCCTCGTGGCATCTGCTATAAAATAAAGACATGGTTTCTGGGCGCTGGTGCTGTCCATCAGAGGGGCAGCGTCCCACTGTGACCCAGCTTTCATTCTCTTGTCTGTCTTTTCTAAGCCTTTCATCGCCCCCACTTAGGGTCACTGAACCAGGCTGAGCTGGCATGAGTATGCCGTGGCCGTGCCAGCTCCCCACATATGGCGCCTGACCAGGGACTGAGTTCTAGGACCAGGGACTGAGTTCTGCAACCAGGGACTGAGTTCTAGGAACAGGGACTGAGTTCTGGGACTAGGGACTGAGTTATGAGGAACAGGGCCTGAGTTCGGGCTCCCCACAAGTCTCCTTGAGCATGAGGGTTAGGGATCTAAGCTGGTCTAATTAATCCCGTTCCTTAAATGGAGGTGGCTGGGTCTGCTGAGGAGGTTACAGCACACACTACTCATTTATAGGCACACGTGAAATGGGGTAGGCATACAGACGCGGCTTATCTTTCTCCAAGGTGGCAAAAATGTACCCAGATGTGCTTACCACCTGGGAGTCTAAAGTGACCCTGAAAATGAGCACGGCCAATTCAATGTCCTGGGGAATAACCAATTATATTGGCTACTATCGGGATGGAAGCATAAGAAGATATGATAGAAATTTTCCTTTCCCTACAATTTATCATTTTTAACACCTTGCAAAGCATTTACAAACATATTTTTCCCTTTAATCCTCATAACAACCCTAGGAGATACATAAAATCATTTTTCCAGGCGAGAAAAGAGGTGCAGAGTAATTGAGTGACTTGTCTGAAATCACTCCACATAGACGTGGCTGAGCTGGATCCCAGGTCTGCCAGACTGCAAAGCCCATGCTCTCTCCTCGGCACCCCGGCTACTCACAATGTGATCCATGGACCAGCTGCCAGCATCACCTGGACGACTGGAAGCATTTCAGGAGAGCGAGTGTCTCAGGTCCACTGTAGGCCCACAGAATCAGAAAGTCCATGCGGCTCATCTGTGATTGAAGTTAGAGACACGTCATGCTACACAACACTGCCCATCTCTTGGTATTCTTTTTTCCCCCGGAATACAAGCCCCCTCACTGTGGTCATACCATGCAGAAAAGAAGGATCTAGATTTGGGAGCCCCTGTGTAACTGGAAGTACTCTGCTGACTGGGTTGGGACCCTAAGCGCTGCCAGACCATCTCTGAGTTTCCCGAGGCCATTGGGAACTTTGTATTGACTGACCAGTTGCTCTTATTAGAGCCAATGTCCCAGCTCCTACTCCATCTCCCTTTACTGCAATCTGAAACAATGGATTCCCAAGAGCTGCTGGGAAGATTTTGTCCAAATATCCCATTGAGTGGCTACGCCAGACCCTCAATGGAGAAGAGTGTTGGTGCTCTTATTCCAGCATCTAGAAGGGTTCAGGAAATCTGGAGAAGGCTGTGCGTAAATTAAATAGGAGTCCAGAGACGAAATATAATTTTGAAAGGCATTTGGGGGTCAGAGGAGCCTAGTTTAAAGGAAACTAAGATCTCCTCATCTCAGGACCCCATGCTTTTTTATCAACACAAATTGTCTTGAGGTGAGGCAGAGATATACACTTCAAAGGGTCAGGGTTTCATATACAGAGTCCATTGTCAGATTGGGGGAATTAGCCTACGGGCTGTTCAGGTGTTTGGCCAGTAGGAGGCAATAACATGTAGATTAAGATGCCCTGAGCTGTCTGGCAGCAAACAATCAATTTAATGTATCTTATTCAGGTTTGGGGAAATGCCATCAGCCATTCCCAGATTCAGCCCTGCTGTCATGCTGGAATTGTCTTCTGGCAGAAGAGAGTCTGTTATATTTTGCCTTCAAGGAAGATAATATGCAGATCTACAGATGTGGAATCCTGTGGAAATGAAGTCCCAGGATAACCTAAACTAAAGAGTTTGTTGTGAATTTGGAGCCATTTATTTTCCTTTTTTTTCACTTTTGATGAAGTTTTGTTATTTCTCAGCATAGTTTCCTAGGGCAGATTAAGGTCCGTAATGTTCCAAGGTACTGTGATTCATGCATGAGAGAGATTGGAAATGAACGATACATTTGTTGATGCTACAGCTCAGGTGCTTGATAGATACTCTTTCACTACCGCCTCAAAGCAACACTCTGAGGAGAGTGGGATTATCCACATTTTGCAGTTGAGGGCAATTGGCTCAGTCTCCAGTCATACCAACAAAACCAATTTTCAAGAGTAGTTTGGCACTATACCCAAGATGCGTGTGGTTGAAGTGAATGATAAGCAATATGATAGGAGTGAAGGATGCCCCAAACTGAATAAGACTTAAGGGGCCTAAATCAACCATCTTCCTCCCCCTACTGCCTCCCCCTACTGCCCTAAGGCTTTAGGAGTGGTGCTTTTCATTGTGTAGTTTTTCCATGATTGTGATTATTTTTGCAGTTGTGGAATGTCTGGTTCCGCTCTCTAATGTAAATACCATGTGCTTGTCTTTCCCATTACTATATAGATGTTTATTTTCGATGCCCCCTAAGTAGGTGTTCAAAACATTTGTGAATGAATGAATCAACGTATGATTAAAAGTCAGGAGGCCTGGATTTTAGGTTCAGTTTGGTATCTAACTTGGTATATGAGTCCTGGAAAGTCACTTCTCAGTCTATTTTTGTGACAGTAGAGAATGGAAATGAATGATCCCTAAATGCCCTTTTAGCATTAAATGCTGTGATCTAATTTCTTGTCTCTTTTAAATGTAGCAATTCCATACTCTGAACTACAAATAGGATATTGAATACCTTGGAGATGTGAGAGAGTATGTTATTAGCAATGAATGAAATAGGGTCCATAAAGCACTCAGCACAGCATAGTAGCCGAACTCTAGTAAGCCTTTCTGCTTTTGTGGCTCAGGTGCCACAAAACTCAGGTGCTCTGCCTTCTTATATAGCACTCTCCTAAATTCTACTTGAATATACCTAAGGCTTCTCATATACACATGTACCAAGCACATGAGGGAGAGAGAGAGGGAGAGAGGGAGAAGGAGAGAGGGAGAGAGGGAGAGTGGGAGAGAGGGAGAGAGGGAGAAGGGGAGGGGATGGGAAGGGGGGAAGGGGGAAGGGGGAGGGAGGGGGGAGGGAGAGGGAGAAACATTGATCAGTTGCCTCCCCCATACCCCCTGACTGGGGATTGAGCCCATCACCTTTTGGTGTATGGGATGATGCTCCAACCAACTAAGCCACACCAGCCAGGGCTGCACAAACATCCTTAGATAATATAAATATTAAGCCAGGTAAATATCACCAATGGAAACATCCCCAAATACTACAAGGTAAAATTCCAAAATTCCGAGGCAACACTCTTCCTTCCTATGTTTAGACCTATCACAGCTTAAATTCCCAACTGTGACTATAAACACCAACCCACACTGTCCATGAGGGCTGTGGGGTCCAGGGCATGTGGAATTTTTCTCAAGTAAAAATTGATCAAATTAATAGAGATGATATCAGATTAAGACGAGAATGAAAGATGTGATCAAAGAAAGGATGACTGAGTAGAATGAGCAGAGCAGAACAGATGGTGGGAGAGAAGTACAAAGGACCATGGGCATTAATGAATGTGCGGGAAATCAGGAAAAGTCCATGACCCTGTGCTCATAATGGCGGGGACACTGTAGGCTGACTATGTGTGCATAAAACACTGTAATCATGCTGTCCCAAAGGGTAAGGGCATGGATGACCTGGAAAATATTATGCTAAGCGAAATAAGCCAATCTGAGAAAGACAAATATCACATCTCACTTATTTGTAGAATCTAATGAACACAATGAATTGAGCAACAAAATAAGAGCCGAAGCATGCAGGCATGGAACAGACCGACGTATGTTGATTGGGTTGTGGGGATGAGGAGAGATAAACCAAAGAACTTATCTACTTATATCCATAGACCGTGGACACGGGCAATAGGGTAGTGAGGACCTGGGTGGTAGTGGTGGGGGTTAGGGGCTGGGAGGAGAGGAATAAAGGGGGGGAAATGGAAGATATCTGCAATACTATCAACAATAAAAATATATTTAAAAAATCACTGCATTATTTCAAATTAGCCAAGGGAACTATAGGCCCCTGGACACTAGCACATTTTAAAACCCTGTATTGTTTTCAGTGAACGTCCATTAAAAACAAAACCACTGCATGGTACTGAAGCATGCTCTGTTACAGTGGGGAGAGAGTGGTGACAGTATGATGTCATGGGCAGGAAGTGACTCCTGTTGATGTCAGTGTGGCTCGGTCACTTCACATCCACAGCATAGTGTGGCTTCTAATGGGCAGAGACCATGACATCACAGAAGTGTGTCAGTGTGTGTGTGTGTGTGTGTGTGTGTGTGTGTGTGTGTTCCAGATAGGCTTGACTGACAGCAATTTTTAAGCATTAACTTGCAATTATGCAAATGCATATGTATTACATGTTCATTTTAAAAGCAGTTTTAAGAGAACCAACTTCCACAAATATCGTTGCTCCAAACAGCAAATTCAAGACATTCCTTGTAAATGATCTCTTGCTTTTTATCCTTTGTCCTCCCCTTCCTTCTCATTGACTCATTATTTCTTTATGTCTTTGGGGATGAGTTTCTTAATGTGGAACTCTATATGGACAGGGGGATCAGAACATTTCATCCAATTTTGTACATAGAAGCAAATGCAGTTTTGTTTCTGGAGAGAGTATCATACTCACAAAGGGATGTGTAAGAGCATCTGTTCCCTTGCTGCTTCAGTGTTAAGAATTAATTATGTTAATTGGGAGGAACAAAGTTCTGTGAAAACAACCATAGGTTTTAAGAGGAAGACAGATTTGAATTCTAGCTCCATCAATTCCTTGAACAAATTACCAAACAGATCTATGCCTTAGACCCCTTCTTTAAAAAATGAAGTGACACTTGCTCTGCGAGGTCATTATGTAAATCAGATAATCAAATAAACCAAATAAATGTGTCACAGCATCTACCCCAGTACCTGGCAAGTAGTAGATACCCAGAAAGTGAGAGCTGACACGATCATTATGATTATTCTTGGAAATGCTCTTTCCAGCACCAAGGGGCCAGGTCACACCCCCTGGCTGCCCTTCCAAATGTTCTGTCTACCAGCCTTAGCTCTCCTTTCATCAGAAGCCCATCCACCTTGCCACCCTCCACCCTCAGATCCATTTGGCCGTTCCTGTATTCCTACTGTGTTCCTACTTCATTGAAAAGGCCTTCAGTTTCCCATCTCTATCTAGCCAGCTAGCTTAACCCAAACCATTTCTGACAAAGCAAAACAAGACTGAGTTTATTAAAGAAAAACCTCCTTGGATCTTTAATCAAGGCTGAAGAGAATTTAGTCTGGTCATCTTCCCTGCGCTGATTGTAACCAGCAGCTGTTGCCCATGACTCAGATAAATGCTCACCCTGTATTATTACAGTAAAAACCAGCATCATGGAGTGATATCTTACTCCCCTTTCTTGATGATACCATCACAGAGAATTAATGTCCTTTTTCTTTTCATTACTGCACCACTGTGTGAAATATGGACTACGTCAAACCTCTGGTCAGATATTTTCATCTAGCATAGGGAGGAAAAGGGAAACGCAACCATGGAGTTCAACAGGTGAGCGCCAGAGTATGGAAGAGTCAGGGAATGTTGCATGCGTGTTCACAAAGAGAGGAGATAGGGTGTGCTCCCTTAAGGCTTTCTCCGGCATCTAAGTGGTTCTGTGTCCTCTGTCTGAGCCAGCAGCATTTCTGTCTTCACTAGCGTGGGCGTGTACACTTCATCTCCATGATGGGTAAGAGCTGGAGCCTGATTCAGTGGGGTTTAGCTAGGAGACCCTACACCTGAATCCTGCCCTTTCCCTTGGGCAACAAACATTCCCAAGGGCTACAAACACACAACCAATGACAGCACATATGAAACCAAACTTCCACGTTATTTTTGCCACAAACCCAAACACACAACCAATGACAGCACATATGAAACCAAACTTCCACGTTATTTTTGCCACAAACCCAAAAATCTCTTTGTTGCACTGGACTGGAACAGATGGCTAAATGGAGAATGAGAAGGAGAAAAGGAGATTATTTCTCTCCTATGCCCAAATCTAAATCTTACATTGCCTTTTAACCTTGCCTGCATATTGGAATCAACTTGGGGGCTGTTAAAACACCACTGCCTGGGGCCTACCCCCAAAGGACACAGACTGGAGAGTCAGGACGTTGTAAGTCTTCAGGCGGTTCCAGTGTGCAGCCAGGTTGATGGCCGTGCTTCCTCACTAGTTGTCAGACACTGAAGTGGTCATTTCCTAGAGCAGTCTTGCTTTTCTGGCTTGAGTCTGCATGGGATCCCCTGGGATCTTGTTAAAATGCAGACCCTGATTCACCAGTGCCCACGTGGGGCCTGTGGACGAGCATTTCTGCCAGATGCCCGGTGCCGCTGCTGCTGCTGGTTAATGGACCCTGTTTGCAGTACCAGTGTCCTAGAGTTTTCAACAGGAGAGGGAAAAGGACGTTTCAAGTTTGATCAACTAACCTATTGATCTGCAACGAAAGGAAAGAAAAGAGAGTGTGACAATTTTGTGTGTAATTCAGTGACCCTACTAGGGGTACTCATCCCTGTCTCTGCCCTGGAATCCAACCTACATAGATTGGCAACACATTTTTTTTTAAAGCGAGGATAGCTTGAGAGAGGAATGGTGTAGGAACATCCCTTCCAAACAATGTTGGCTGTATGAGAGGGATGACCTTCAGAGAAGAGGTGATATTTGAACCAAGTCTTCCAGGAGAATAGTTTCTTTCAGGAGGATAAATCAATTTTGAGTCCAAGAGCTTAGGCATGAAACAGAGGGCATCGGGTTCAAAAAGGGTACAAATATCTTGTAGTGTAGTTTAGGAGGCTCTGGTGGACAGGAAAATATGATGAATAGACTCGAGACGCAGGCTGAGAAACGGTGGAGCCCTGAGATATATTGCAGGCGGCAGGGACCCTGGAAGGATTTTATGCTAGTAGTTATACTGAGGCCTGCCTTTTGGCGATTGTCTTTGTTGTTCCCTCGCCCTGGAAGACTTTTCCCTCAGTTTCCCCTGATGCAGGTCTCCTCATCCATGCTTTAGTTGGAACAACCTCTCCCTACAAGAGAGAACCAGCCTTTCTTTCTCCACTATGGACTCAAGTTATTTAGGTGGCATGTGCCCCTTCGCCTAGATTTTGAGATATTTAAACAGAAAACACGGTGCTTTTTGAATCTCTTTACCTGTCAACACCTAGGCTTTCTCCTGGTACATGTTAGCTATTTAATAAACAGTTGTTGAATTCAATAAACAAGATAGGAAAGGCCATGTCATCAATTATGGTTTAAACATTCACCATCTCCACTCCTCTTAGATTTGACTTGAGTGATGATCAAAGAGTATTTACTAACAAAACCACGTGTTCACTCAATACTATCTCCACAGAGACTGTGCCGAAGAGCAAAGGGTTGGGAGTTAGAAGGCTTCTTGCATCACGGCCAAGTTGACGGCTCAGTTTACCCTGTTAGGGTGCCAAGTCCAGATGCTGAGAACCACCACAAGCACGGCTGGATCTTCTCATGCCAGGTTGGCATAAGGAACAGAAGGAAAGCAATGGCACCAGCCATTCCACCTGCTTTTGCTGCTAGCTCTTTAGAAACCAAGGTCCCTATCAGGCATGCAGGTAGCTTGGCCCCAGGTGTGGAGGGCATAATAATAGCCGTTATTAGTTCTAGCGTGCTTACCACAATTCAGACACTGTGAGAAGCATGTCCTGTGAAGTACTGCACATTATTTACAATAATCCTGCAAGGTAAACATTATTGTGCCCCTTTCACAGAAGTGGAGATTGAGGCAGCAAGTAATTAAATAACATGCTGAGGATCCTTCAAATGGTACTGATGAGTATTGGAATTGGGCATTAAGCTCAGGCTGTATGACTTCAAAGCGCAGGCATTTCACTATTCTGTCATGTTGTCTCAAGAAATTAAAAAGGATGCTCTGAGCGTCAGGGAATATTCTGACAGGTGCAGGGAGGGCATGAAGACATCTATGCCAACTAGGAGCCTTTAAATCTATGCGC
Source organism: Myotis myotis (assembly GCF_014108235.1). NCBI lineage: Eukaryota > Metazoa > Chordata > Mammalia > Chiroptera > Vespertilionidae > Myotis > Myotis myotis. The sequence continues at coordinate 11,109,885 of NW_023416316.1, forward strand.
CCATTGCCATCCGCTCCCATTGATACAATAGCAGCGGGACACATAGGAGCATTTGAAAATGTTCCTATTGATTGGAATTGAATAATTATCACTATCTCTATATTACGGACTCACTATCAGAAAGTAATAGCAGAAATGCTAAGCAAGATTAATAGCCGTGTTTCATTATTTTTAATGCGAACTATTGATTTTAAAGTGGCATAAGGTATGGCAGTTTATTACAATAAAACAATAAAAGAGACTGTATGAAATAATTGAGAATAATCTTTTCCCTTTTTGCTGCGGCTATGGGAGGTAATACGCTGTGCATGTGAAGGCATTTATAGCAAGCTCTATCCAGATATGGCAGCTTAAGCACTCTATAAAGAAGCACTTTGGAACCAGAGTATTATAAATAATCAGCAATAAAGCTGGTAAACGGGCCTTAATTTGATTCTATTATGCCACAGGATCACAAGGATCGAGGGGGCCCAGCATCAAAACCACTAACTACTTAGTGGAAAGCAAAGGTAGGCACATCAGATGGCCTCGAGACAGCCTTCCCACTTGGGGCATTTCCAGGAAAGGCTAGGTCATTGGCATTGAGTGTGGGGTAATCTCTTACCTATGTATCCCCTCCTGTCACAAAATAATCTTCTAACAGTCTTCCTCACTAGGCACTGCTTCTCCTAGTATCTCCTCAGCCTCCATTCACTTTGTTCATTTTCACAGTTAACAGTGGAGACATTCAGAGGCAACTTCCTTCTGGAGTTATTCTGTTGATTGGGGTCTTACAGGCTGCCAAAATAATGTATGACTTCATTGCCAGAAATAGACCACAAGGGATGAAGGAGGTGACAGGCCAACTACATACATTGCGCTAATCAGACCACACCTGGAGCAGTGAATACAGGTTTACACCAATCTCTAAAATCAGATTAGCATTGGACACCCTGAGTCAAGAGAAGGATGATGAGAAGATGAAGGTGAAATCATGGCAAAGGAGGAGTGTTGGCTGCACCTGTGGTTGTTGAAATTAGAGAAGACTTGGGGAAACATAAGAATTTTCAGCTAATATTTAAAGGAGGATTTAAGTTTGTTCTTTGATAACCTGGAAGCTAGACATGGATTTGGGTCCTATTTGCCCACTTTGAGCTGTGTGACCCAATGCAAGTAATTGGATTTTGCTGGGTTTCAATTCCTTTGTCTGCAGCGTAGAGGTAATAATAATTCTTACCCCATAGGGTTTGAAGAGGGGTGGATTAGGTGAGACCAAACAGATCAAGTGCTTAGCCCAGTGCTTTGTACAAAGCAAGAATTTTATAAACACTAGTTTCAAAAGTCAACACTGACAACAACAAAAGCAAAACTGGAAGGAAAATAGCATCACACTGGGACAGATATAATTGACACTGTAATTTGGGTTACGGGGACTTGAATTGGCTCCATAAAACTAACCAAAGCATCAGGGAATGGATCCACTTTGAGGACAGGGCAGGAAAGTCATGCAATCCTTATCTTTTAAAAGCATAGTAGATTAAAACTGTGAAAGCCAAAGTCAATCCAATTTAAGAGGCAAAAATGGGGCCGATCACAAAGCCAATAGGAGGGATAAGCAAGGGAATGGAGAGAAAGTGAGAGGAAGGGGAAAGAACGAGAGGCGACCTCAGGTGCTCACGGGTTGTCTGTAGCTCACTTAGGTGGCCTGTGGGTACACAGTGGATAGGATGATTGGCTTGTTATAGTCTTGGGTTTTAGAGTGGACACCGAAAGGCAGAATCCAAGGGGGCATGAGGGAGAAATTCCCGATTGGGAGGCAAAATGCTATCATGGGTTTATGGAAGGAAGTTGAATGCTAATTAAGAACACAGGCTCTGGAGCCAGACTGTCTGATCCTAGTCCTGACCATCCCCAGGAGACCTGCCTGACCTCCCTTGCTCTCCAATTCCTCGCCTGAACAACGAGGGTAATAATGAAATGTACCTCTTTAGGTTATAAGGATTTATTGAAATAATGCATATAATGGTAGTTATTCCTATAGTCGGACTTATCCACAGACGGTGTGGGTTCCCACCCACAGGAGTCTAGGGTCAGGAGCTGCAAATAGATGTACTTTGATTAATTTCACCACCAGCATTCATTTCTGAGCAACAAGGCGAGCACATCTCCCTAGGGTGAGAGCCTATAGTCTCTTCTCCCACTCACAGCAGAAAGGAGATTGATTAAAATAGGTTTTTGGTTTTTCAAAGTGCCAGGGACATCTGGGGATAGGGTCCAAACACGAGCATATGATCCAAAAAGAATCATTGGGAGGGAACAGCTGCTTCCCAGGACTGGCGCATGTGCGGATCCCAGAGGAGGCTGCAATTATCGAGGGCAATTTTAACCCCGGTCCTGACAGAGCTAGAGGTCCTCTCTATCGGGAGTGTCACCCTCTTCCCAAACTCTGAGATATGGACTGTGGGGCTGGAATGGTGTTCTTTGCTGTCTGGAACCCTTTTCTCCTTTCTACCTAAGAAAGCCTACTTGGTCCTATATCCTCTAGGGCAGTGGTCGGCAAACTGCAGCTGCGCATGGGCTACGAAGTTCCAATCGTACTGTACGTGTGCACTCGCATGTGGTATTTTGTGGAAGAGCCACACTCAAGGGGCCAAAGAGCCGCATGTGGCTCGCGAGCTGCAGTTTGCTGACCACTGCTAGGGCCATCCTTCACTGGTCCCCTACTTCTCTGAAGTCCTTTAATTTTGTAGGACACCACAAAATCAGGAATCTGGGCAGACAGGGAGAGTGTGGGATTTCACAAAGATGCAACCTTCACCTCACTCATGACTTACAAAAAAACACCCAACTTAAAGCTGAGTATAAACACTTTGGTAGGAAAAAGACATTTTTATTTCATTTTATCTCTCATAACACCAGTTACCTTGGGTATGTAACTTATCCTCTGGTCCATGATTGTCATTCACTGAGGAATGGTTTCTATGTTGAGCAGATTAAGAGCATGTGTGGAAGGCAGTGGTTGATTTCTAAACAATAGTTACTTCCCACATTCCTTTTACCAGACCCCGGTACCAAACCCAATGTGATGAAACATGGTCGATCTCAGTCAGTCATTTCAACCTACACGTTACTCTCTCAATCTCCCTTACAGCTAAGATTGGCTTATCCCACAGATATGGCCAATGACACAGGGGATTCTAGGAAAATGTGTTCCACTGATGAGAGGGGCCTAGAGGTATCAAAACTGTTTGTTTATTTATTTACTAGAGGCGCGGTGCACGAAATTCATGCACTCAAGGGGGCAGGATCCCTCAGCAGGGCCTGGATTGCGAGAGGGAGCAGATCAGGCTGATGGACCCCACCAGTACACAATGGGGGCTAGGGAGGGATGTGGGAGATTGGCCAGCAGGGGAGGGACCGTGGGAGGGTTCCAGGGCATGTCCGGCCCATCTCGCTCAGTCCCCATCCGCCAGACCCCAGCAGCAAGCTAACCTACTGGTTGGAGCGTCTGCCTCCTGGTGGTCCGTGCACATCATAGCGAGTGGTTGAGCGGCCTTAGCATGTCATTAGCATATTATGCTTTGATTTATTGAACAGATGACTGGATGGCCGGACAATTAGCATATTAGGCTTTTATTATATAGGATTTATACATATTTTTTAAAAGTTATTTCAGAGAGAAAAGGGAGAGGGAGAGAGATAGAAACATTAATGATGAGAGAGAAACATTGACTGGCTGCCTTCTGCACACCCCCTACTGGTAATTGAGCCTACAATGGGGCATGTGCCCTGACCTGGCACTGAATAGGTGACTCCTGGTACATGAGTTGATGCTCAACCACTGGACAACACCGGCCAGGCTGTACATTTATTTCTGTGCTCTTGCTTGATTATTTACTTAGTCATTTAATTATCTATTGTGAGAGCAAAAGTTGTTATCTATTTTAATCAGTGCTATATCTCCCACTGGTATACCAAATAATATACCTTTTAACCTTCTGTACCTTCTCACAGTATACTAAACAATTATTTGTAAAATGAATTAATAAACTAGAGGCTCTATGTCCCGGCCTACACTGTGTAATGGCAATTTCTGCAGTCACTGGAGGGAAGCAGTCACACTAGTGCTTTATCAAAGTGTCCCCAGGTGCCGCTTGAGGATGGACCGGAGCAAAACGGGGAAGGGACACTAGTTAGAAGGTTATTGCAGCTTGTAGGGGAGAGATGGGACAGGAGCACGGGCAGCAGATACACATTCAGCTTCACGTACCCAGTGCCCAGCTCTGTGCTCCGCACCAAACAACCCAAGGATATTTGGAAAGAAAAGGAACAGAGGGCTGGGTGATTGATGGGCGGGCGTATTGAACGGAGCATATTTCAACAGAGTAGAACTCTGGATTTTCCAGAAGAGGAAAGCCAGAGAGTGCACACAGCGGTTTGGTGGATGAACTCTACCGACTTCACGTCGCATTTGCAGACATGAGGAATTTTCTAGTGCATGCAGTTGAGGACAGCAGGTTCAGGCAGCTTGTGGCATTTTGTTTTCTTCCTTTGTTAGGAAAGGGAGAATTTAAATGAGTTTAACCTTTGATGATCTAGTGATTGTAAAAATCAACCCACCAAAGTTCAGGTGGTGTCAGCTGCGGAGACACCCCCTATGAACAGCTCATCTTCCCAGACCTTTCTCTGTCAAATGTCAGAGCCCAAATGAGCTTGTCTGGAAGGCAAATTACATATTGCAAACAGTCATTTCCCATAGCTGGCAACTTCTGTTCTGAATAGTTACATAATACAGCAACAGAAATGCTCTGTCTCTGAGTCTAAGCATAAGGATATATATTTTAAACTGTCCTCATAGACCCTGGACTTTGGGGGCATTCAGGTCTTGAACCAGACATAAGTAATAATCTTCCCAGGATTAATTATTATTTAAGGACTACAATCTGATGTAAAGTCTAGGTGATGAGCAGAGTTTTAATGGGGCAAGAGAAGAGAGAGAAATCAATTCTTTCTGGAAAGGGAAAGGGGGTCATAGCAAGATACTGCAAGGGATTAATGAATGGACAAATCTTGGTCTATGAAACCAAAGGAAATAGTTTCTGGAAAGGTGTGGCCATCATCACTTTCATTCTCATCTTCTTCCTCACTCTCCTCCTCCATATCTACATCACAAAGCCCTCATATTTACATCACAGTTTAATAGCTGAAAAGCACAAAAGTCAGCTGATCTGTTCTGCATGTAAGCAACCTTACATGCAGAACAGATCTCCTTACCATCATGTAGCCTATGGGGAAACAGAGGCTCAGAGAATTAAACTGGCGTATCAGATAACCCAACTATTGGTGGTGGCCAGAGGGTGGGGTCAGTGATATCCCAAATCTACTGATATCTGAGAGACACTGTGAAATAGAGAAGGCCTTAAAGACTGTAGTGTCAGAGAGTATGCATATGTTCAAGCTCATCAAAATACACACAATAAATAGGCAAAATGTTTTGTATGTTAAGTACCTTGATAAAGTTTAAAAACAAGGGGCTCTGAATCCAACTGTGTGGCCTCCAGCAAGTCAAGCTGTGTTGACTCTTCCCAACACTGCTTCCTGATTCAGGTGCACAAATCTCTCACCTGGACGGCTCCAAGAGCCTGTTCATTGCTCTCCCGGCCTCCAGTCAAAAGCTCATCCTCCACCAAGGGAGGAGAATAACCATTCTCAAACATGCACTTGACCAAGATCAAGCCACGCCCTTTGATCACTCTCTGATCACTCTCCATCATCCCAAAGCCAAGCCCTAATCCAGGGGTGGGCAAACTTTTTGATTCTAGGGCCACAATGGGTTCTTAAACTGGACCGGAGGGCCGGAACAAAAGCATGGATGCAGTGTTTGTGTGAACTAATATAAATTCAAAGTAAACATCATTACATAAAAGGGTACGGTCTTTTATTTCAATAGTTTTATTCATTTCAAACAGGCCGGATCCGGCCGGCGGCCGTAGTTTGCCCACGGCTGCCCTAATCCCTCCAGCCTACCAATAAAACCACTGCGATCTGAAACCACCTATTGAACCTCACCTCTCCGAATGCCTTTCAACTCCCAGAATCTGACAGTCTATCTGTCCAATGAGTTCCACTCTGTAACATGTTCTGACCAGGTCTGGCACATGGAGAGTGCTGTAAAAGTGTAGCTAGTATATTTCTATTATTATTGTTGCAGAAGACCGGAGAAAAACCAAGCCACGCTTAGAGAAAGGGAGTTACATTTTATTATTAAATTCTGTGCAGGCCCAGAGAAAAATGTGTCTTTCAAATTCTGGGCCTCCCACCATGTAGGAAACTTCTCTATTTATACTTTTTCCAGTTCTTTGTCTCCCAAATTTGGAATGAGACTTCCGGGCCTTCTGAGAAAGAAGGCCTGCGTGCTGGGAAGGGGCCATGAGACCATATCTCAAGGCCTGGCCTGGTGTCAGCACTGACAACTCGGTCTGGGGTATAGTGGGATGGGAGTAGTCTTATTTTCCTTATTATTTAAGCAAGCAAGCATTTACAGAAGCCATACTATCAGGTTTAAAATTTCAGTTTTTATATAAGATGGATGCTTCACTATGATTATGTCTGTTGCTGTCATTATCAGAACTTTCACTGGATTCCATACGTGGATTTCCCAGCAAGCATCATGCTCTCACCCTGTATGGTCTACGCATGCCCCTCCTTCACCTGGCTAACTCCAGCTCCTCTGAGAACCTGGCTCAGATGTCGCTCCTGCTGGAAACACTGCCTGTACTCATCCTGCTGAAAGCAGTGTTCTGTGCTGGCCATGCAGCCATGGCCAACAATGACTTGTGCTCTCTAAGCACGGGATGCAGCATGTGCTTGGCACGCAGTGCGTTCTCAGCACACGCTTGGGAATAGCTGGTGATATGGCTGAGGCAAAATGAACAGCTCTTGGTGCCTATTTTTTTGGAGCATTGTGTATTGGGGTTCTAACTAGCCTGTAAATGGCCTTTAGTCTCTGTTCTTTTTTTTTTTTTTAAACATTCACTGTGGGTATGCTGGTTATTTTTTCTCCTCAATTGTATGCCACCTTTGTTCACACCAGTTAGTAAGCACAAGTAATAAATACCCCGGCTCTGACCTTGCGGCTCCGTGCATATGAGGGTGGGCAGGTTGAGTGGCCCGGGAAAGGGCCTAAAACAGAGCGGCACTACAGAGGCCCCTGGAGCCATTCCAGCTGGGGAGGCTCGAGTGTGGGGCAGAGCTTCAGGGGTGTGGAGGAGAGAGCTAGCCCTTCAAGACTGCAGCCCCCCCGCCCCCCACACACAGAAGCACACATACGTAGAAACACACTCATTATGCACACATAGGCAGTCATGCACAAAGTCATTGCGCGCGCGCACACACACACACACACACACACACACACATCACACTTTAAAAGTCTTTGCCCAGCTTCTGCTTTCCAAGATGCATTTCACAAATATTTGAGCCCATTCTGTGTATCAGCCACTGGGTTAAGAACCAGTAAAGGGGAAAACAGGATATGTGATCTCATGCAGCTTAGAGTCTTGCAAAACAACTAACTTGAAATAAGTCGATGCATCTAGAGGTAACTGCCACAAGCTCATGGTGATTATGACAACAATGATGATAATGTGCTAAGCATATTGTGTGTATTTTCTTGTTTAATGTTTCTGATGATTTCATGAGGTATATGCCACTCCCCTGGTTATAATGAGGTGAAAACTCAGGCTCAGAGAAGTTAGGTAACATGATGAAGTTCAACTGCAACACAAATCAGGTTTATTCTCTCCAAAAACCAGGCTTAGAGGAAATAGGAGTGAGTGGAAAGAACAAAACAAAGAGGAAGGGATTAGGGGAAAATGAGGCTACCTTTCTTCTGGATGTGTAGCAAGTTAGGAAGTCAGAGGCGCTCTGAAATGCTGTGGGTTCCGATATGTCTACGGCATTCATGACAATGGCTGTTACCCAGTCAAGCATCGGGAGAGGGGCTAACACAGCCATCTAAGGTAGCTCAGCTAGCTAGAAAACAGATAAAACTCATACTTGTCTCTAATTTTAGCAAAAATCTCCATCATACATTTTCAATAGTTCATACATGCTCCTCAAGTTTGATATTTTTCCATAAGTAATTATAAAGCCGATTGGATTAAGTGCAATTAAAGCCAGAAGTAATAAAATGATAATCAGAGGTAGGCCTGGGGTCAGGCATGTGAAGATGCTAGTGTTGCCATGCCAACAGCAATGGTACATGGAGAGATATGCACCAGCATTGGGGGTGGAGTGATTATTGGAGTTGGCAGAAGAGTTAACATCATGGTTAAGGGCATTTCTCAGAAAACACACCCACTATGGGAAGGTTTTTGACATACATACAAATTACTAAAATCTTGGGTTTTCATGGTAGCTCTCTCTTTACTTTTCATATGCAAACAAACAGAGGTGAAAGACTTGTCCAGAGTCAGAAAACACTAACTGTGGTGGAAATATGAGGAGGAATATAACTCACTGTGCTCTTTCCCTCAGCCTCTCCAGGCGGGTTTGCTCCTGCTATGTGTCCTGGCCCGGCACAGACAAGAGCGGCTCCCCGTGGCTGGGCCGACAGTTGCTTTTTGCGAATTTCCTGGTTTTGGTTCCTTTGCTGTGCCCGCCTGCTGGCAGGTGCAGAGTTCCTTGGAGAGCCTGCTGGTCACAGCTGCTCAGGTTGTACTTGAGCGGGGCCTGGAGTTCCCTGTCACAGAGGAACTCCCTGGAAGTGCACCGCTGGCCCAAGCAAATGCCATCCCTGCACCAAGTGGGACCAGCCTTCGGGGCCTAACTCGCAGGTCCTGCGCATGTTCATCTTTCTCTGTCCACCTTCCCCTACCTTCTCCTCAGACCACAAGGACCAGCCCTGGGCCGGGGATGTTTGGTAGGACAGTACATTTTTATATATTGTTCTTTAAAAAGCATATGATGGTTTAAAGTACAGATATGAAACTATAAACTACCGTGCTGTAGGGGAGGGTCCCTTTCCAAGTAGCTAGAAAATGGATAAAATTCACAGTTGTCTCTAAGTTTAGCAAAAAAACTCCATGATACATTTTCAATAGTTCATACATGCTCCTTAAGTTTAATAGTTCCTCCCAAGTAATTAAAAAAGCCAATTGGATTAAGGGCAATTAAAACCAGAAGTAATAAAACCGTAATCAAAAGCACAAAACAACCCGGTACCATGCACTGAGGATTTGCTATATGGCAGATGCGTTTTTCAAATTTTCATTTCAAATCCAGGATAAACATAATATTCTTCTAACTTTGAAGATGAGGAGACCGAGGCATTAACAGGCTGTGCAATTCACCCCACACCACCCAATGAGTAAGAGGCAGGAGCGGAATTTAAGTGTGGATCACTTAACTTCTGAGCCTGGTTTTCTCCATCACAGCTTACAGGCATCAGCCTTGGTGCATCTGAAACACCTGGATGGCTTGGCGACACACAGGTTGCTGGGCACACACCCAGAGCTTCCGATTCAGTAGATCTGGATAGGGGCAGGAGGACTTGCATTTCAAAGTCCCAGGTGACGCTGAGGCTGCTGGCCAGGAAACTCTACCTTGAAAACCACTGCCTTATAGAGTCTCTAAACAACATTGTTCATGATTATGTCACTGAATTCCCACACAACATGGGAGAAAGGGATTTTATGATAAGCCCCATTTTATAGAAGACAAAGAAGCATTTTGCCTAAGGTTATCCCAGCAGCCCATACTCTCTCAAGCATTACCCTGGAGTGATTTCCATCTTCTCCTTGATTGTATTACGCGTATCATAGCTCTGCTCTTGCTACAAGTAGCAGCACTTGTGTTTTTCCACTTTCCATTCACAGTGGTAAGACAGCAAGGTCAACTGCGGTAACGAAGGCAATCGCTTGGACAAACAAGCCCTGCTCCACAGAGGACGTGGCTCAGCCGCCCAGTCTGAACTGTTTGTTGCCTGGCAAGCAGTGCCACTAGGTGGTAGCTCAAAATGCGGGATGCACTGAGGTCCAAATTCGATGTTTTATACTGTTGAGTAAAATTTAGAAAATAATAGAAGATAACTTCTACCAGTTTCTGAGTCTGGGGCCTCCTAAGTCCTGGCATCAGCTGGTGCAACCAGGTCCACAAGGCTAGTGCCCAGTGTGCACAAACGGGGGCCAAGCTGACATCTCTGCCCAACCACAGACACACTTCTCCTGTTGCACAAATAACCAAATTCAATGAAAGGAAAGAAAAACGGGGAGAGGCATTAAGAAGTGAAAAATACGTGCACTGGCTGTTTATAAAGAAATCTAGGTTAGTTGGTTCAAAATGATTCCACAAAGAATGTTCTTTTTGTTTGTTTGCCACAGGAGAGAAGAAAAGTTAAAAATTTTTAGAGAGAGAGAAAGAGAGAGGCGGGGGGAGAGAGAGGGGAGAGAGAGAGAAAGGTGAAAGCAAAGCATCCATCGGCTGCCTCCTGCACACCCTCCACCAGGGATGGAGCCTGCAGTCCGGGCATGTGCTCTGACCAGCAACCTTGAGGTGCACAGATGACACCCAACCAGCTGACCACGCTGGCCAGGGCAGGAAAGTTGTTTTTAAATTGTGTATATTTGTTTTGTTGGTGAGGAGGAGAGAAGAAGGAGTTTTACTTTTTTGTTTAGCCCTCTATGTGGCCACTACAGAGCTTCCTCCTTTTTCCAAACTGCCAGGCTCGGGTTAAGTGAGATCCAGTGAGATCACACTTGGTACCCTGTACAGTGTGAGGCCAGAGGGGGAGAGTGCTAAGATAAGACACAGTGGAGTGAAGTGGTCAATTTTCTAGCTTTGAAGACAGACAAATTGAAGTCTAAATGCCAGTTATGCTAAGAGTGGTGTAATTTTGGAATGAAAATTAACCTCTCAGAGCCTCCCTTTTCTTAGCTGCAAGATGGAAATTATAATCCTATTTCATGAATGTAATTGTGGATTGGAATTAAGAAGTCATATATGGTCAAGAAGGCATTATAATCAGATTATTACTATGGGGTAAGACTGGTTTGGGAATTTTTTAAAAGCCAAAATGTACAGAAAAACAGGACAGACCTAGGATACACAGACCCAAATGCTTAACGATGGATATAAATTTTGTAAGCCATTCTCATTTTGTGCTGAACTGATATGTGAAAAATCATGAATAAAATATTCACTCTTGCCCAAAATCTGGCCTTTGTGAAAATTTTAAATAATCCATAAAGTAAGAAATTGCCTGATGGTATCAAAAGTGTGGTTTTAAGACATGCGAATGATTTAAAGTTCTGCCCCATAGACTCTCTCAGTCCGACAAGGGACTTTTCACAATCTTAAAGGCATTTTTTTCAAAGCAGCTTAACACCGACACATGGTGACAATGAAGAGCAGCATGTCAACAGGATGGCAGCGGCTGCTTCTGCAAGTGAGTTGGACATTTAACTCTGCATTTCTACATTGATATGGAGAATGGCCATAAAAGTTTTAAGGGAGTTGTAACAACAGTGGACCACCAGCTTCCATTAAAAGGGACACGACTGCTCACATTGCTGAAAGACCTCTAAGCCCCCAACTTCCTATAGGCGGGAAACAGGCTGAGAAATAGACTTGGTTATAAAATAAAATAGTAAGAATGACCCAGAGGGTGGTGGTCAAGATCCCAGAGGGCCAAGTGAAGAGCTGAGGAGAGTGATCCATTCAGGAGCCACTCCCAGGAAGAGGACCCAGGCCCTATGTCAAGATCCTTACCTGGTTCTATATTAGAGGATCAATGACAACATTTACCCAGAACTGGGACATCTGGGTAAATCGCACTTCCATTTCTCTTCCTTTTAAGCAGAATTGTCCTTTATGGCTCTCCAATCTCTATCGCACTATTGTATGCTGGGTCAGCGGGAGAAGATGTTGCCTTTCTAGGTCACAGGTCTTTGGATAAAGAAGAGTGACACCCAAGGAAATGATTCTGGCCTTGGAGTCTGATCCCATAGAGGCTTTGGTCAGTGGCTCCTCCAGTGGCATCAGCAGAATATAAAGGGAGAAGCTACCAATGTCTGGGAGGAGAGGGTCTTGGATGGAGACTCCGTGGCAATGCTGCGGAAACAGGTCCTGGCCGACCTGTGTCTCACTACCGGAAAACCTCCAGCTTGGAGGTCTCTCTGGGAGTGTCTCTCCACTTAATAAAAGTCCTGAGATGCTAGAGGGTCTGCCACATGAAGCTCCTGAGGGCCGCCTTTCAACAATATTTTACAGCAATGCAATTCTAAAATGTACCACATGCTTCCCTGATTCTTGAAATAGCGAATTCAGAACACCAATTTTGTGCTTTCCTACAACACCTGGCTCATGCTGTCCCTTCTCTGAGGACACCCAATCCATCTGATTTCTACCTATGAAAATCCTCCCCAGCCTCCAAGAGCTACTACAATGCCATGGTTTTCATGGAGAATTTATTAATTCTTCCTCTCCAACTAATTTTAATAATAACATATAATTATCATGATAACAGCTATCATTTATTGAGCAGTTACCATGCACTCATTACCTAAATTACATGATTTAATTTTTACAACAGATAAGTGTTGTCTTATTATTATGTTATTCACACAGATAGGTTAGAAAGCTATAGGATTTTGCAAATGAAAAAAAACCAACACTGTGATTCAAAGAGATTAACCGAACCTTCCAAAGTCATAAAACAAATGGCACCTGTTAAGTAAAAAGGATCTGGGAAGGATCCCAAACTATACTTCTCCCCAATCAGACTGCTTCCCATCCCACATATAGAGATCTGCTCAACCGCAGAGAAAAGATGATATTCTTTTTCCTGTTCCTTCCTCTCCTAGGGGATTTCTCCATTTCACACCAGTTTACCTTGTCAGGCTATATATGGCAGGGTTTTCAAGAGCCAGAGTGGCTGGGTTAAATGCTGACTTTCCCTCTTAGCCGCTGTTAGATTTTGGCCAAATCACTCAATACCTTTACACTTCTGTCCTTACCTACAAACATGGGGAGAACAGGAGTAACCTCCCTGTAGAGTCGTGATGAATAGTAAGTGTATTAACTAAGGCAGGACACTTAAAGCTGTGCCTGGCACATAGTGAGGACTCAGTAAATGTTAGCTATTATTGTCTTATTTCCTTCCCTCTTGCTCTCTCCCTACCTCTCTCTCTACTCTCCTTATGTTTTGAGCTTTAAAAAAAATAACAATTTGGCTTCAATTGATGAAGCTGAAAAGTAAATAAATAGCAGGTGCAGGCAGAAAGCAGATGGGATTCACTCTGGGTTTCTTTTCTTGTGCATGTTGGACAGGTTTGGTGTTTGCATAACTGGTTCTCTGCCTTCTCCCAAGGAGCTCCTTGTAAATCTCTTTGTTTGTTATTTAATTTACAAACTCTTCCCATTTCCTTTCCTTCCAGCTATCCCACCCTATCTTTCCCCTCAATACCTATCTATCTATCTATCTATCTATCTATCTATCTATCTATCACCCTAATATGCAAATAGACCAAACAGCGGAACAACCAAACAACTGGTCGCTATGACATGCGCTGACTACCAGGGTGCGCACATGGAACATGGCAGGCGTTGGCAGCAGGCAGCAGAGTGTGGAACATGGTGGGCACTGGCTGCCACAAGATGGTGGAGCAGGTGAACGGGGGTGTGAGACCAAGGCGGGGTGCTAGTCGCTGTCATCAGGGTGAGCCTCTGGTGGTTACTGAAAATTCTTTTGCTCTCATGAACCGAAGTCCCACCTGGAGCTCACACCTGCGGCTGACGCTGGTTCCGCTAGCACCTGCTGCCCACGCCTGAGCCAGCCTGATCGCTTGGCACCATTAGCAAGTGTGAGTGGTGGCTGCTGACCCTGATTCCCCTTCAGGGCTTCTCCAACTCCCCCTGCTCCTGAGGGGCAAGCAGGGCAGCAGCTTCCACTTGCACCCACTGACAGCACTGGCCCTGCTCACACCCACTGCTGGTGATGGCCCCAATTTCTCTGTGCCATCAGCATGTGGGAGCAGCAGTGGTGGGAGTGGGGCTGCTGGCAGACGGGACCGGGGACCACGATGGGATGGGCCAGGCAGGGGCATGGAGGATGGACTGAGACCCGTCCCTGTGCCCACTGCAGCCACACAGCCCACAGTTCCTTTGAAGGTGCCCGAATTTGTGCACTGGGCCCCTAGTTAATAATAGCTGTCATGTGTAGAGTCTATACTTTGTCAGGCATTCTTTCCCTTATATAAGACTTACATGTTCCCTGAGACATGGTTATTAGCCTTTCCTTTTCACAGATGAGGACATTGCCATTCCACAGCAATAACCTCTTGCATATATGCTTGTGTTTGTCTAATATTTATGTGACATTAAAAAATAAGACAGGCTTCAAAGTGGTTATGGACATTTTTAACTTCAGGAATTCTCTCTCACAGAAAACAGAGAATAGCACTGTTCAATGCATGTGTGTGTTTTGACAAAAACTATGGCTGCATCAAAGGACAGCTTTTAGAAAATAGGATCTGTGTTGAAGAAGACTCCGTTTATTGGAAATGTTGTCCTCGGTAAGAAAGGGAGCTGAATTCATTGCAGTGAGATGCCTTCTCCATCTGGTCTCATGAGGAATTAAGCCAGTGAGGCCTGAGCCCCTCACTTACAACATCAGGCCTTAGGGAGAAGTCTCAATGTGGAGCTGCTTCTGCTGGGGGCAGGTGTAGGGATGAGGTTCTAAGGCCCCAGTCTGATTCTGCCCTGGGGCTACTGCACCTGGCATTGCATTCATCTTGCCATGGTAATGTCTTGAGACCCAACCCTATTCCTGCAGCTATCAACAGGAGGGAAATGTTGCAATATTCTTTCATTCTTTCTGCAGACTAACTGCCTATGAGTTCTTATGGGAGAGAGAGATGTGAAACATCGATCAGTTGTCTCCTGCACACACTCAACCAGGGACTGAACCCACAACCCACGTATGTGCCCTGACCAGGAATCAAACCCACTACCTTCTCATATATGGGATGATGCCTGAACCATCCACACTGGCCAGGGCTAGAAGATACTTTTTTTTCTATAAATAGCTTTGGCATTTGGAAAAAAAATTTCCTATATTCTCTGCACCATTCATATCAACAAACCTGTTGGTTCTAAAAGCAACTCTGGGCATAAATAATACATTTTATGTTCCCAGACTAATGAAGTGGTTTTATATCTAAAAAAGCTTTTCTGAAAAAAGTACCCACTACTGACTGTGCAGTTAGCCAGGTGGGGAGGGGAGTACATTGGATCAGCTCCCTTCTTGACTGAGAACCCAGAAGCCCACCTTCTAAGAGTCCCAGTCAGTAATTCGCATGTGACCTTGGGAAAGTTCTTTTTGTCCTCTGGACTTTAGTATCTTCATCTCTAAATTGATAGGGTTAAAGTCCAGGTCCTCACTAAGGACCCTTAGATTCCAAGATGGTTTTTAGATTTTCTGAGCAGTGGGGAAATGTTATAATAGATTTAAATCTATTAAATCTATTACATAGACCTGGAAAAGTCATATGTCTAAGTTTAGCAGCTTATAACTTTAGGAATATAAAATAGAAGTAGAATCATAGACTGTCAGAGCCAGAAAAGACCATTGAGATCACCTAATCCAACTCCCTCACAGCAAAGATAAGGAAACCAGGGTCCAGAGGGGTTAAACCACTTACCCAAGGGCACCCAGGCAATTTCATGGCCATGCCCTTCGCCCACTCTTCATAATCTATATTTATCTAATTTTCAGGATATAATCCTGCTTTGTCATCTCTGCTAAATTGAGAATTCACCAGTGGTAGGTTATTGTTCCCCTTCCTCCCATAGCGAAGGCCACAAGCTCCTTCTTCCAAAGGAACAATTACTTAGTTCTCTCCTTAGCTTTCATTCCTCTTAGCCTGAAAATCAAGGCAAGTTGAATGAATGAACCTCAGTGAGAAGCGAAGTCATTTCAACCATTCCCCTGTCTCTGTAATGCTTTCATTGAACTATTCCAAATGAGTTGGTTGGGTGACTTTATAACGCTTAATGAATTAGGTTGGAACCATACTGAAGATCTGAGCCTGTCTCAAAGCTGTCTAGCAGATGTTAGGGAAAGACTAAGAAAGATTCTCCTAAAGTCACCTGCATTTGTATACCGCTGACCCATTTTACCTGTCTCACATTTGCCTTCTACTTCAACACACCTCCCAGGTAGTCACGGCTAATGGGCATAAACGGTTATTTTATTTTTCATTGTGAAATTGTCAGTTCTACCAGTTAACAACATATTAGCCTTCCCTGTCCACAGTGAGGAGGAACAGGTCCTCCATGAACTTTGCTGACCTCTAGCAGCTGAGAATCCAAAGGGAGATTTTGCTTTGCAACTATAAGGAGTAATGCAAATGAGGGCCACCATTTGCAAGTGGCTCCCTGAAGTTCCTCCTTTGGACTAAGATCTGTAGTGGAGGTCATTGCAGAGGTCACAGTAAAATCATACTCAAAGTCCCAAGTTCTCCTTAAAAGAAAAAAAAAAAACAATCTAAGGATTTTCTGAGGAAACATACTTGACCATCTCTGTAGGGAGCTAGAGACCCATCTTCTGCTCAGTTTTCTCTCTGAAACTAACAGACCAAATATGAAAGAACTTGCCTCCCTGTGACCTTCTTTACCTCTTCTCCTCTGTCAGACATGAAGACACAAGCAAGGCCATGGCTGCAGAACATGAGTCTCACAGAATGCCCTTCCTGGAAGCCAGGATGTGAGGAAAGCAGCTGTGGGGTCATGAACTGAGAGTCAGGAGACCTGAGTTCAAGCCCTGGTCCTGCCACTTTCTGGTTGTATCACTTTGTCACTCATGCCTATTTTAATCATCTCTTAGGTGGGACCACACCTACTCCATGTAAATGTGACAGTTATAAATAATATAGGTAAGATATTTGTCTCATAGTTGGTGCTCAACAAATAGTATATGCCATTATTGTTATTTTAATAGCCACCAGGCTGGGAGAAAAATATTATTTAGGCTATTAAACTCAGGAATAGCATTTGTCTACCTTGAGGAGGGACAGAAATGTCACCTCGGGAGCTTATTAAAATACCAATTGTAGAAATTAGCCCCAGAGATTCAGATTTAGTAGGAGTGAGTCTAAGAATCTGCATTTTTAACATGAGCTCCAGGTGATTCTGATGCATATGATTTATGATCCACACTTTGAGTAAAATGTTGTGAAGAGGAAAATGAGCAGTAAGCAGGATTAGCAAATATTTGTTTATTCATTGATTGGCTCATTGGGGACTCTAGCTCTCACCTGTAGAGGAAACTAAATGTAGGCATCATTTTATCCCTGTAGTAATCAAGAAATCTCTCCGTTTATCTAATTGCATCCTTGCTGCAATAACCAAAGCCCATTCCTCTTATTAAAAATGAGAACAAGCGATCAGCAGCCCCATCATAAAAACTCTGTAGATACTCGCAGAGAGCAGTCATAGATCACTCATTTATTTCCTTTGATTTCAAGTCAACATTGAGAGTCAAAAAATGATCTCTAATGAATAAAGTCCTGATAAAATAAGAATACGTATCAAAAAATATCAGAACTCAATAGGACTTTGGAGATTTTCTAACATAAATCTCTCATTTGACAGGTGAGTAAATTAAGACCTAGAAGTCCCACCACACATTGGTGACAGGGCAGGGATTTAGACCTCAGGTTTCCGGCATTCCATTCTTCTTGCTACATGGATTCTAATTCATTTTAAACTAATGAATTTTTTTCCTAGGCATTGTGCTGGGCACTGTCAGGAATGAGGAGGTCTATTGACCTAAACATATTAGTCCCTGAATTAAAGAAGATCACTGTCTGGCAGAGAAAACATAAAGCTAATATAAATTGACAAACAATATAATTGTGAAGTAGGTATAATTTCCCCCATTTTCCTAAGATAGAAATTGAGGACCAGAGTGGGTGACTTGTCCAAAATCTAAGAGTATCTGAAATAGCCTAAGCTTGGTCTTTTAATTCATTCAATCAACAAAAATTGAGGGCAGGCTTACCTACTATGTGCCAGACTTAGGCTAGTCATACGTTATGTAATGACAAACATGACCTCCACCATGTCAACGTAATAAGTCAAGCATGGAGCTTAATAAGTCAAGTCCTGGAGCTCATGGGCTACAGATTTTCTGCTGTCTCTCACTCTTTAAACAAAGACCAACTGCCTTGCAGACATCCTGGAAATGATGAAAGGGAAGAAAGGCAACTCTAGAGAAGTCCAAGAAAGCAGATCTTTCTTGCTCAGCAAAAGTGAAGACATAATCAATCCATGGAAAGTCAAAGCCATGTTTCCTTACTCTGCGGAAGCCCAACTACTAAAGACATCAAAGAAGGGATAGCTCATCTTGAGGCTGGAATTACATGAGCCACAATTATGTTCCCAGCAGTCAAATGCCGGGGCGACGAGGGTAAGAAACACATCCTGGTGGCCCCCACCCTCGTTAAATGTTGAATTATCTTACAGTTGATAGTTCCCTAGATCCCTCAACCTTTAAATGCCGAACACGACATGCCTGTTGAATTTTAATCAATTTATTTTTTTCAACTGGAAATGTCAGCCTTCTGTATGGAATAACTCGGCACGGCTGCTGTGACAAAGACTCAAAGTTCAGTGTCTGAAGGCAAGGAGTAGCGGGGGAGCCTGTGTGCAGCCAGAGACATGATATGCAGACAGCCTAATCAGGAAGTGAGAGCGCATCTATTTTTCATTAGCTTGCTCTGATAGGATTGGGGATCTGAATTTATTTTGCCTTCTATCTTCCAGCATAAATAAAACTAGTCCAGATCACTAATGACTTGGAAAATGTCACTAGGAAAGCTGAAGAGGGAGCGTGATTTCTTGTTTATAAAGTACCTACCGAGTGTCTGAAAAAGTAATGTCATCTGATCCTCATCAGAACTCTGTGGTAGACAAGTTATGATTCCTATTTTGTAGAAGAGGAAGCTGAGGCTCAAAGAAACTTGCTAGTTACTGCAGAGCTTGTAAGTGACAGCACAGTTCAAACTGTGGACTTGGGGAATCCCAAAACTCATGCCCTTGGCATTACATCAACTGCCCTGAACGGAGGCAATATTCCTTGACCCATTTCTTAGAACAAGAGTCAGTCTGCAAGTGTGTTTAGGCCACACACAAGTGGCTGGATCCTGTTACCCAATTTCCATCTAATGTTGGTTTCACTGACCCAGAAACTTCCTATTTGTGTGTTTTGTATTCAGATAAATAACTTCTACAGTATTTGTCTTCTGTGAAAAACTCATGTCGAGCATGTTCTCCATCATATGGTCACCAGTTTGAACACAAGGAAAGCTACATGGCACGGTAGGTGTTGAATAAATATTTGTTGAATTTTTCTCTTTTCATAATTCTGTTTCTTTCTCTCCCTCTCTTTCCTAGAAAGGTGTTCCAGAATTTATCTCTAGGTTAAGAAAATGCCAAACCAATCTTAGAAATCCACGGGGCTCCCCCTGCCCTAAGCCACTAGCATCTACCTGGCTGGCTAAATAAAGCTAACATTTCAGTCACAGAACAGGCCCTGGGGTAATAATGGAGAAGTAGGTCTTCACTAATCACCAGTTAGTTTTACCTTTTAAGAAAATGACTATTTGGTCAAGTACACAACTCCACAGCCCTACCCCCTCCACAGATGTCCTCTTTCTGTCTAGAGAACTATCTGCCCAGGAGGTTTAGCAGACTGTCAATTCCTGGGCAGGAGTGGACTTGTCCCGGCTGTCACTGCATCCTCGCTCCATCTCCTCACAGAGGGAAGTGCTAAAAGCTGATTTCAGCAGCTAACAGCAGACAAGCCCAGTCCCCTTAGCTGACTTTCCCATCAACTGATCCCCTGGGGACAGAAACCTGCCAAGCCCCATCTATCTTTCTAGCTTCATCTGTTGCCACTTACTCTACATCTTCTACTCAAAGGGTTGAACTCAAATGCACACCGGGGCTGAGTAGATAACACAAATGTTTATGTTGGCCCAAGAGAATGAAGAGAGTAAATGCTCCCTCTGAAAGGCAGCTGTTACTCAGCGTCAGCAGATTGTGCCAGGGGGAAAGGTGGCCCTTTGCAACTAAAACTCCAAATTTTCAAAAGGATTCTGATATCTAATATATATATGAAATCTGTCCACCTTTTCAAATGTTCTAAAATTAGGTGTGTGGCTGCAGAAACCTCTCTTCTTTAGTCCTGTGATTCCCTGTAATCTGTGTTTTCTGAGCTTTGGGGTGGTCTTGTTTTCCATATTGTTCTCTCTACCTAGAATTCTTGGCCCTCTGTCCTCATCTACTCATACTCTCAGATGTCACCTTTGGGAAGGGTATCCACAGCTTCAACTGGCCTTTTTCTCCTCTGTGTTACCATGCCATGTTTCATTAAATAAATGTAATACTTTATAGACTTGGAATCCATTGGATCTCACTCAAAGTTTCATTCCCCTTTGCCCATATTATCTAATCTAGGACTGTACTCAATAAGTATATTTTGAAACAAGGCTTGAATGAATGAATGAATGAATGAATGAATGAACTAATGAGCAAATAAAAAGACAGTGTGTTGTGATAGACCATAAACTCTGGAGACATTCTTTGGGTGAAATTTGAGATCTGCCACTTACTTTGTGATCTTGGAAACATTACTCTTGTCGCCTGTAAAAGGAAGACAAAGATGTCTACCCTTCAAAGTTGCTGTGATGATTAAAAAAACGAGGCTCAGAGCCTGAACTTCTGCTCTCATTACTGCTATTGCGCTGCTTTTCATACATCGCTGATCATAAGAATCACTGAGCCACTTGCTATTAATCATCTCGATTCAAGGCCCCACCCCAAGCATATTAAATTAAATCAACGCTTCTAGGAGAGGTTATGTGTTCTCATAATCAGGAGAACTTGAAAAAATAAAGCACACTCATTATTATCATTTTTATATCTCCAACAGCAGCTCTCTAAACGACAAAGTATTTCAACCTGCTGGGGCCACCTTTGCTGCTAATATTTAAGTAAAAATGGAACAAGGGCTCATTCTTTTCCTTAGTCTCACCAGGAAGATATGCCTAAAGTTAAAGCAGCCATTAAACATTTATCAATAGGAGTCTTACTTTGCAAGTTATGAAACAATTATTTCCTGAATCCTTAAGTTCCCATTAAAATGTGAGCACTATAAAGGCAGAGATTTTTTCTGTTTTGTTTGTTGCTATATCCCCAGAACTTAAAACAGTGCCTGAAACATAGGTGTTCTATACATGTGTAATGAGTGGGGATCAGATAACTCAGATCACATCACAGATGCACCAAGAATAGGCTCACCTTCTGAATATTAAATGGTTCTTCCATAAAAACTATCTCTCCAAAATGGCCCATGGAGTAGGACCATGCAAAGGATGCTTCAAGTCCCAGCTTGAAACCTCAATAACTGAAACTATAGAAGGAAAGTTGATGGTTTATCCCTGTCTGTCATCTCATTAGTCACTTTATGGACTGTCTGTCCAGCCTTCATGGTGCATAGGGATGGATAAGAAAGATGAATACAAGGGATGGATAAGAAAGATGAATATGAGTATCAGGATGGTCATTCTCTGGGGCAGGCCCCAAGGAATATGTCTGAAGAAAACAAAGTTAGGAATCCAGAATTTTTCTGTGTTAAATTACAATGGGAAGAAGTAGAAATGACTTAATTACTTCATTGACATATTGATTTAAAAAGAACTCCCCCCCCCCAAAAAAAAACACCCAAGAAAAACAACTATAAATTGGGAACATTAAAAAAAAGAGATTATGTTGAATATATATGTTTGTTTACTCAATTCAAGGCAGCAATATTATAACCCACTATTTAAATCAAAAGTTATCTGTAATTTTATGATTTATCACAAGAAACCAAGCTCACATATAGGAAAATTAAAATGCCTTTAGCCAAAATAGAATGCAAGGTAAGCAATAGCTACCAGGTGACTAAGACACACAGAGCCATAAATAAATAATCAACAAATAAATAGATTAAATATATAAATAAAAAATAAGAGCAAATATTTCAGGACCAGGAAATAATGAATATGAGGCTGAATGGTATCACCAGGAAAGAAAATTAAAGATTTCACAGTCATTTGAAATAGAAGACTTTTGGTTAAAGTTTTCTGTAACAGTATGATTGCTTTGGTAGAATGATTTCTTTCCTATTTTTTTTACTCCTTCCCTTTATTAGCATTATATACCCACACCTTTTTTTTTCCACATGGCTTTGATGTGCCTTTAAGGAGAGCAGGTGGAGTGTATAGTACATCTCCATCTCAAAGCCACCTCCATTCACTTAGGGCTTGGCCATCTGGCTTCTTTGGCCAATGATATGTTAGCAGATATGCCATGAATAGAGAGTTCAAGTGTGTTTTCTCAATTTGTGGTGGTCTTTTGTGCTTTTGCTCCCCATCATGAGAAGACCATGCCCTGAATAGCCTCTTGGCCTAGAACAACACACCTGTAACACAAAAGGCACACAATCTGAGGTAGAGCACCCCTACTCTTCTTGCAGGCATCCCATAAACTAGTGAATGAGAGAGTCAAGATCATATACGATTTTGCTGTAAAGCCACAAGACTTTTATAAAACACTAGAGGCCCGATGCACGAAATTCTGGCGGGCACCTGGGACCTGAGCTTCCCTCCAGCCGCTGGCAGGCACCCGGGACCCTGGCTTCCCTCGCAGCCCCGGGATTCATCTGGAAGAGGGTCCAGAAGGACGTCTGGTCTAATTAGCATATTATACTTTTATTATTATAGATTATCACAGTAATATCCCAACTATTTTATCCATACACCTGTTACTTCTGATGAGGATTATCATTGTTCAAGGCGACATTCCCTTTACCTATGTTGCTCCAGACCCTTGCATGCATGAAAATTGGATTGTAGGAAGTTCATGGAGATGATAGAATGCCCTGGAGCTGTTTGTGACTGACTGGGTGGTCTGTATACAGAGACCAGCCATGGGCCCTAAATTTTAGTGCCACCTGGTCTTAGCTTGAACACTAACTGTAAATGGAAGGAGGGCCATATAACATTGTGACTAATTATAAGACATCTTTTTTTTTTTTTAAAATATATTTTATTGATTTTTTACAGAGAGGAAGGGAGAGA
The DNA here is from genome assembly GCF_014108235.1 of Myotis myotis. Classification (NCBI taxonomy): domain Eukaryota; kingdom Metazoa; phylum Chordata; class Mammalia; order Chiroptera; family Vespertilionidae; genus Myotis; species Myotis myotis. Next base: position 11,133,050 of record NW_023416316.1, read on the forward strand.
GATAGAGAGTTAGAAACATCAATGAGAGAGAAACATCGATAAGCTGCCTCCTGCACATCTCCTACTGGGGATGTGCCCGCAACCAAGGTACATGCCCTTGACCGGAATCGAACCTGGGACCTTTCAGTCCACAGGCCGACGCTCTATCCACTGAGCCAAACCGGTTTCGGCTATAAGACATCTTTATTAATAAAAGCTAGATTACACTGCAGTGATTTTAAAAAGCCACAAATTTTAGCGATTGAGCAAAATTCAGGTATATTTCTCACTCATGCAAATTCCAGGTGACTCTCCAGAGCAGCAATCCTCCATCCGGTGGCTCAGTGACATAAGCTGGTGGAGGCTGCACTATCCCACACCTGTGCCAGCTAGAATACACAGCCTCCATGGTCAAGGGTACAGGTAAAATGTACAGAGGTCTTATATTGGTCCTTAGATATTTCATCCCAGAGATGAGGATAGCACTTCCTCTCATAGCCCATTGACCAGTACTAGACACATGGTCCTACTGACTACAAGAAAGCAGGGAAATGTAATACTATCCTGTGCCTGGAAGGAAAATGGAACTAGAAGTGGATAAATTCTGGAAATTTTAACCACCAAATTATATCGTTCTATTTTATTACATGAAGAAGGTAATCAGTGCATTGTCAATGTACTGCCCACTAAATTTGGGTTCATAGCTAGTGTTAACTATGGTGTCAAACATGACACGTGACAAACTTGAGCTGAATGACGTGAACACAATTTTTGAAAAGTATCCTGGCAGGTAACGAGAGTAGATTTAAAATGCAAATCTCTATTTCCATGAAAAACTATTAAGTATTTGCTTACCGGTACTCTGAATGGTAGAAGGCCTAAGGAGTTACTTGCTATCCCATGATCTGGGGTAATGAAGCCGTCTATATAATTGGAATCCCACATAGAGAATGGCACAACCTTTTGAACCCCTTTTGGAGTAGAATTGTAAAGGACATGAGGTAGAGAAATGGAGCATTGTAAGTCTCTCTATTGACCTAAATGGCTCTGGGGTAGATAAAACAGCCCCAAATTGCTCTGAAGCCACCCAAGCATTAAAAATTCCATGCAATGGAGAGCTGTGTCCAACTAAAACAAGACACCACGTAGACATGCAGAAAGAACCCCTGGGGGAAACACCCAACTCTGCTCTAGAGGTTATGTCCTGCAGGAGGGGGCTGATCATGGGAATTTGCAGCCACGGCTCTCAATGCATGATCCAGGCAAGGCTTTCCTACTATAAAATGAGCCAGACTCTCCAATACGACATCAGTGCCTGAAGTACCGAACGTGTGAAGGGGGCAAAATAACCACAGGGATAATAAAACTCTTTTATTGGCTTTGAAAAATAGAAAGAAAGCAGTGTTTCAAAATGCGACATATGTGTAGGCCCATACAGGAAGAAAAATTGGTAATAGTTAGGGAGCTAATAAGAGAAAACTGGATGAAAATGGTGCCTTCATATCTCGGGTGTGATTTTATTTATAACAACTCCGTTGGGTATAAAAAGTAAGACCTGCCTGGGAAGAAACATTGTCCAGACATGACTCCCACTAGTATCATTTTACTTCTGTTCTTCCAAGCAATTGTGTTAAATTTGTAACTACCCCAAGCATCTACCCCTCCGGAGTGTGGCCGCCGGACCCATTTCCCAGCTCGGCTCAGGGTCCAACCTTTCCAGTGGACGCTATGGATGACCCTTCCTCACGCAGTGAGAAAACAAGAGGCGATTCTAGTACTGGGCAGAAAATCGGCCTGTACCCATGCAAATAAAGCGACACACCCACCTGCCAGCGCTCTTGGGAGGGTCACTGCTCTCAGAGGGATGGGATCCCTAACTGTTAGCGCTTCTTTATTGGCCGAGGGTACATGGTACATCAGAGAAGGAATCCACAATGTTTGGGGGCATTTTTTAAGAGCGAGGAGTGTTATTGTTGAATACAACATTCTGAGGTGAATTATCACTTACCGCATTTGTAGGGCATTATGCATAAAGTTGAAAACACATGCGCCTAACACTACACCACACACACACACACACACACACACACACACACACACAGAGGTTTTCTGTTGTTATTTTAATAACCCTATGCTCCACAGAAACAACCAGCTTCCTTCTTTAATTTACCCTGAATTCTGGTCAAATTCAAAGATTTCTATACCTTGAAGTATACAGCATTCACCTTTTTTTTTTTTTTTCAATTTTCAGGAACAATTAAATGATAAACGGTATCAGAGACTCTTAGAAAACCCTTCCCTGAAAGCCTAGGCATTTTGCCCATGTTTATAATTATGATTATTCCTTCACTTGGGGACTAGCATTGACTTGGTGCATTGTTACCTGAAACGCATGGAACACAAGGTGTGAGCCCTTCAAGGCTCAAGGGAGAATTTGTGTAAGTTACCACAAAAGCAGAAAATAAATATGGACATATCATGTCGTCTTTATCTTACATCATGATGTGACACACTTCTCATGTCTACTACTTTGTCACGTTCCTATTAGTAAAATGGAGGAACTTGACCTACTTTTCAATGTTTTTGCCAGAGAAGAGAGGAAGCCCCACCCACAGAGCCCCACATGTCAAAGGAACAGTGGTAACTGGATGCTACTACTCTCTGAGGGGGAGAGGTGGGCTTCTCACCCCCGGGAGCAGCTGTGTGCAGATACAGTCTGCTGAGGCTGCCAGCGGTGACCACCACACGCGTCCACCTCTTCTAAGTTGCAGATGGGGGTATTGTCTTCAAATCTTCCAGAAACAACAACAGTTTAAAAACCCACCCCAGGAACCGTCCAAGAAGCCAGATTAGTTTTCTTTCCATTTTACATTATGTTTTCTTGAGTACAAAATGAAGAGATTTTGCTAAAGGAACTGTTTCCTTATGTGTGTCCTGTGAGTGTCTTTGAGCACATCATTCGCTGCCTTATAAAAATAATCAAGTGCATCTCTGCTGATCCCTGGATATCAGTTTTCTCCTAGTACCCATGAAATTATTCCATTTCTTTCTAGTCATATCTTTCTTGTATTCCTTGCATTTAAATTATTTATCTCATTCGCAACTTACCTCTCAGAGATTTTCCACTCTCTCGTCACTAAATCCCGGGATTCAGATGCTTTTATGTGAAGTCTGAAATATTCCCCTTACAGAGAGAGTGGAGGTCCTGATGGGATTAAATCACCGCACTGGTAACCTGAAATTGAAAGTGACAGTGTACAATGTTTCAGTGTGGGGGGTTCATAGCCTTGTTCATTTCTAATGTCCTTTTTCTCAGTGAGGAAGAGAGAGGTGTTATTTATCCATCTCCCGCACACAAAAATATAAATTCTATGTCAATGTTAACATTCCAGGGCACCAAAGTCCCTTGGCCATTATACAACCAGAATTTTCTCCTTGATTATCTCCTCCTCAGACCCAAGCACCTTTAGTTGCCCCTCTCTCCCAAGATGACCCCCGTCTCCAACAACACACACCTGTGCACACACTTATATAAACACACACAATGTTTGTCCCCACCTGATACCTAATCCTCCTTATTTCTTTTCTTGGTTTACACAGGAAACTCAAAATCCTTCCCATTCTTTTTATATATTTTTTAAAATTGTGGTAAAACACACATAAAATATTTATCATTTTAACCATTTATAAGTGTATGTAATTCAGTGACATTAAAGACAGTCATACTGTTGGCTAACTGTCACCATTATCTATACCCCCATTTTTTTCATCCTCCTCAGCAAATACCCTGCCTTCCTCCCACTGTTGGTGGGTGACATCCATTCTTCTTTCAGTCTCTGTGAATTTCCCTAGTTTTAAGTGCCGTGGGTTTTTGCAGCACCATCTGTTGAAAATACCGTTCCCAGCCCATCCACTGTGTCCTCAAAGCAGCCCTTAGGAGTAAAGAGTAAAGGCGTTTATAGAGAGACCAGAGCAGGCTACTCGGAGAGCAGTTCCAGGAAGTCATGATTTCAGAATGGAAATGACCTCCAAGTCCCATGAAGGAGGGACTGTTCCTGCCGAGTTCACCTCTGTAACCTCAGCTCCTGGAATTATGCCTGGCGTACCGTACACTCTCAAGAAATGTTTTTTTGGGGGAAAATCATTGAGTAAGTGATTTACCCTTCACCCTCTAAAATTACAGGTAAGGAGAATGCAAAGACTGTGCTGGTGGAGAGAGTGACAGGGTTTCAGTTCCCTCTGACCCTGGGGAATGGAGATACTTCTGGGGAGATTGGACCTTCCTAGATGTCCTCAAAGACACTAGGTGCTACCATCACTCAGCACAGGCCCCTGCCACCTGTTGGCCTCCATGTCCTCTCCTTCACCAGAGCAAACCTGTGAAGGCAGCGACCTTCTAGGTCCTTCTTCAGTGTCTGCCCACACTCTTCCCCTGGCCTACAACACTCTTCACTCCCCAGTCACGCTCACCTACACACTCTGCACACAAGTGAGCATACATACAACACAGACACACACACATATACTCTGCCTAGCTAATACCTCATCCTTTTGAAAATCTCAGCTTAATATCACTTCCTCACCAATACCTCCTCTGTCCCTATCCTGACTAGGTTATCCTGACTAGGTCAGTTCTATAGTTTGATCCATGTGGCAATGTAGGTAACTATATATTGTGATGTGATTTGAAAAAACCTTCCTTTCTATCGACTGGTCTAAGGCACTCAACACTGTTGTGTACTTAGTAGTATCTCAAAAACTGCCCAGTGCGTAAGCCAACAGGAGACACCCCAAAGGCAGTAACTGTCAATATTCTCCATGAATCATTATCTGGATCGAAAGCTAACACTTAAATAGAGATTGGACTGGTGAGCAAAGAACACAAGACCATAATCATGAGCACGACGACAAAACCAACTCAAGAGAAAAGCTTCTCACCATGTACCTCCCTCACTAATGATGAGCACTGTTCACATTTGGAAATCAGTTTGGCTGAGGACTATTGATTTCCTCTTTTCTCTGCGTTAGGCTTTGTGCTGAGGCTCCAGCTCGGGGCGGTGGGGGGGACGGGGGAGGAAGGGGGAATCACACCCTGCCCCAATTCCGCGTGGCCTTGGTTTACCTCCAGCTCAAACATGCCTGCCTGGCTTTCAGAATTAATTAAAGGGCAAGACAACAGCAACAATGACAGACACCGGAGAGCCAAGAGACCTTGCTTGTTTTGTGAAACAGAACATTTAGAGGAGATTTTCAAAAGGCAGATGAGAGAGCAAAGCTCTCCCTCTCCGGAGCACCACTCTGCTTGGTGATGGCGAATAAGGCAGCCCCATGGGTCTTTGGGTCCCCTGCCTTCTGGGTGGGCAATGTGGGAGGAAGAAGAACTCTTTCCACTGTAGCCCCAGAGGGTACAAGCCAGAACTTCTGGGGACAGAATCAGGAGGGGCTCACAACAGTCTGGCCTGGTCCTGTTTTGAGATGGGAGCTAGAGATGCTTAATAAGGTGTGGTTCTACCCATAGCCCCCAAGCCAGGCCCTCGACACGGATGGTGCCATCTAGTGGCTAGGGCAACTGGGGGTGGGTTAAAGGACCACTGGAGGTGGGGGAGGAGAGCCAGGTGCCCATAATAAGCAGAAGGTGGTGATGGTGCTGCCTGAGGGTGACCTTGGGGCCGACATTCAGCACCCCCTAGGATGTCTATCAGCCCCCTTCCAGCCACAGTCTCTTTTCTCTTCCATCATCGCTCAGCACAGTCTTCTCCAATGTTAGCCCCATAACTTTCCCCTCTTTTCATCCTGGTTCAGCATCACAACAGCCCAAGTAAATCTTCCTTATTATAAGAAAAAAAAACATGTATGGGGTGGATGAAAAACTGAGTGACAAAGCCTTTTGTAATGATAAAGGCAGAAAAAATGACAGGGATATTCTAGGCACTTTTGTTCCATCACACAAGATGTCCTCAATTTTTATTTGAAAAAAGTCCCAACTCTCAGAGAGTCTGAAAGAATGCTATAATATAGATATATATCCTTCATCCAGATTCACAATCGCATTTTGCTACATTTACTTTATCTGCACACACACACACACACACACACACACACAGTCTTTTATTTCTGATTCTTTTGAAAGTAACTGCAGGCATCATAACATCTCAACCCTACATACTTTAAAATATGTCTATCTATAGAGAAAAGAACCTTGGCTTACAGAACCATATTGCTGTTATCACACCCAAGAAATTTAATACTGATGTGATAATTACCTAACATGTAGCCCATATTCAAATTACCCCAATGGCTCCCCAAATATATTTCATAGCTCTTTAAAAATATTCCACATCTAATTAAGGGTTTCTCATTGCACTGGTTTTTATGTTTTCTTATTGTCCTTTAATATATAAAACTCTGCTCCTTTATTCATGTGCATGCTTGCTTGTTTGTTTTAATTCATGGGCAATTTTCTGAATATCCAGGATAGCTGTCTTGCAGAATTTCCCCAAATTTTGAATGTTTCTGTTTCCCCATGACTAGATTCAAGTTAAACATTTTTTTTGGCAAGATGATATGTAATTGACTTTGATTCACATGAGAAGGCACATAATTCCAGTTTATTCCATTATGGGTGCTGCTAAATTTGATCACTTGGTTAAGGTGGTAGCCACCATAACCTGTGGGATTCTACTTTGGAATCCTACAAAGATCTTATTTTTTTCAAGAATGAAATTTTATTCAATGACCAAAACTTCTATTGTTGACCCTTCATTGAATCAATAATTTCTTTTTTTTTAAACATTCCTAACGCAATCATTCTTTTTTAAAAAATATATTTTATTGATTTTTTACAGAGAGGAAGGGAGAGAGATAGAGAGTTAGAAACATCGATGAGAGAGAAACATCGATCAGCTGCTTCCTGCACATCTCCCACTGGAGATGTGCCCGCAACCCAGGTACATGCCCTTGACCGGAATCGAACCTGGGACCTTTCAGTCCACAGGCCAATGCTCTATCTACTGAGCCAAACCAGTTTCGGCCAATAATTTCTTATGTTAATCAAATTGTGACTTTCTAGTCTATCATTCCAATGATATGTTAGTTAATGTTCTTCTGTAAATAATTCTCCCTTTCTCTCTCAAAGTGGGGAGGTGGAAATTGTGTCTTGAAGACCAGATCCAAAAGTGCATAGGAATAAAGCCCATAGCACTGACAGCATCCTGCTTAAAATGTGGTTAAAGGCTTTCCTTTATGAATGGTCCTCCTTGATGAGGGTCACAAACCAACACCCTTGGATGCCCTAACACCACCAGTGTCTGCTTCTTCCTAACTCTCTGAGCATGAAAAATCACCCATGTTGTATGAGGAATTTAAATAACCAGGAGTTAAAAGTATGGGGACACTTCCATAAACTACACACATGTAATTCCTTACTAGGGATGAAGTTAACCCAGTGGGGCACCCATTCGTGGTAGAAATAGGATGGGAGATATGAGGAGGGTCTAGATTGGAACAGCTGTAGCAGGGGAGATGCACAAAGCCTTGCCAAGTCCATAAAGGTTTACCTCTGAACATAGAGATTGAATGGGACAAGAGGAATAAAGGGGAAGGAGCAGGAGATAGAGGCTCCAATGGGTGTCAGAGACAGGTAGGGAAGGGGGCACAGGGGCTCTCTTCACTGAGTCAGGACCCTTTGAATTTTCTGTAGGTTTAAGGCAGAGTCAGCTCCCCTGAATGGAGCCTGTTGCTATGTAGACTAGGCTGAGTTCATTGAGTCCCATGTTTAATTGGGGCATTTATGGCAGTAGAGGTGGCTGTCCACCATGACACTCCTGCCTCCCCTCACCTGGTCTGTGCGTCTCAGTTCCTGTGGGGTTTGGTATTGTGACGTCAGCAACAAGGCTCACATGCACTCTCTCCATCTCAACCTGGCGAGGAAGCTGCCGCAGAGATTAGAGAAGGGGAGAGTGAGCGTGGGTGTGGGGCATGCTGGCAGGGCCCGGAGCGAAAAGACAGGTGTGTTTAAATCAGCAGAACAATCAGTCCTAGGCAGGGGCAATTTTGAGATTAGGGCTTCTGGTTCTATTTTATTTTATTTTATTTTATTTTAATAAAAAGAAACGATTTCTCTCTGATGAGAAAGTCCCGCTGCTCTACTGTTGTAATCTCACCTCCACTCACACGGTTTCCCGCAGCTTCATTTCTGACCCACTTTCTTCATCTTCTTCGCTTGTTTCCTTCAAGAGTGGTTTTAGCTCTCAGCCCCAGCCAGCACCTTGCTTAAATTGCTTTAATCTCCAAGTGCTTCTTATATTGATTTTAAACAGTTAAGCTGCCAATCAACTCCCCTCCTTGTGCAGCAGATGAGGGCAGAGAGATTAAAACAACAAACAAATAAGGCTGAAGGGAGGAAGTTGGTTAGAATTTCCAAATGAATGTCAGCAGCTACCAGCAGAGCCTGTCTCCCCTCCCACAACGGAGGACAAGATTATTACAAAGAAACTAGGTCTAGCTTTCTGATGTTAATAATAGCCAGCATTTAATGAATAGTTGCTCTGTGCCAAGAACTCTTCTAAATCTTGTATTCAGATGAACTCATCTAATCCCTGCAACAATCATATCTGGTAAATGCTATCATTGTTCTTTTTTAACAGAATAGGAAACTGAGGCACAGAAAAGTGAAGTGACACATCTAAGTCCGCACAGCCAGTGAATGGCACAGCAGTCTGGCTCTACAACATGAACTAGCAGGCAGCAAGCTGCAAGCACCCCTTTGCCTCATTACAAAGTCTCTACCAGGCTGTGTGGCACAGAGTGAAGCAGAAATGCCACTTTCAAAAAAAACGAACAAAAAGCAAACAAACAAAAACAGGAGGAAGAGTAGTCTAAACAGGTGGGAGTTAGATACCGTTTAATCCAATAAACATACATGAAGTCCTGATTATGTGCAGCCAGGAAACTTGACCCTGGAGATACACAAATGAAGATGATGCCCTTCAGCTCTCAGAGACCTCACACTCTAACGGAGATAAGCAGTCTCCTGGGGCAGATGTGATGGTGGAGGAGGAAAAGGCAAGCGAATGATCAGATGGCTCTTTATCCTTCAAGGTATGACCCAAACCCCACCTCTTCCAGGAAGCCTTCCCTAACTACCTTCAGCTGCTTCCCTCTTGACATGTCATTCACTGCTGAGCACTGCAACAGTAGGATCACTTGTTTGTCTCTCCCATCGGATAGGACTCTGCAAATCACATATTGAGAGCAAAATTGGCTGGCCATCTATTTTTATAAATAAAGTTTTATTGTAACACAGTCATTTGTTTGCTACAGCTGCTGAGTTGCACAGTTGCATCAGAGACTGTCTGGCCTGGAAAGCCTAAGCTAGTTACTATCTCTCCGACCCTTTACAGAAAAAGGGTTCTGAGCTTTTTTAGGGGAGGGGGCATGCCCTTTATTTCCCAGTCTGCAGTAGCCAGCACTAAAGGAGCAGGGTCATTCTAGGTCTGCAATTCCTGCCAAACAGCATCATCTGAGCTTGGCCTGGGGTTGATTCTAAAAATGAAGATTTCTGCTGGAGAGAGAAGGAGAGGAGGTAGTGGAAGCCCTACCCAGGTCTTCTGTTTCTGATTCAAAAATTACCAATGGCACAGCAAATGGCTAGGTGATTTCACAACCAAACACAAGCCTGCTAAAATGACCCTGATAACTAAAACACACAAGGAAGAGAGGCTCGGGGGCAGGCAGAGAGAATGAAGTAGAGGCAAAGGGAAAACGGACCACACACGGGGTGGTTTGCCACTTTAATTTTCTTCGGGGGTGACATAACTTCTGTGACAGGTAGACTGGTTGGGTCTTCATTAGGGCTCTTACCAATATGGCGCTGGATGTATCTATCTGCACCTGCTGTGTTAGCGGTCGTAAAGTGTGTAGAATGTCTTACTGATCTTGGGAGGAACTGAACAGGAGCTGGAGAGAGGACGGGCAAGCAACAGATTAGGCAGCGAGTAGAAATGACCTGCACAATTCCGTGCTCTGGGCTAGTGACAAGCCCAGCGTGCTGAATGAACACTCTAGTTAAGCAATTGCTTGCAAGAGGGTCATCTGTCTTGAAAGAGAACACTTTTGCCCAAATTGCAGCAACGCCTTGGAGGAGGTGAGCTGGTCTGAACACTGCCGGAGCCGTATGCAGCACGTTCCCCCAGATGGTTTGTGGGGAACAGGACAGACTTCAGAGGGCTGGCTGCAACTCGCAGAGAGGCCTAGGAGTCAAGAGGAAGTTGTCAACCTGCTGAAGAGGGGGGACCCAGGACCCCCAAAGTATATGACTACGACATCGCCAGAGTGATGCAGGCTGAGCTTTTGATGGTTCTTGAAACCTTGCTGTGTTAGGCTGTGCTTCCACTCTGATCAGAAGGCTCCGAATGCTGGCAGAGCTCATGTTCTTCCTTCCCTTTAGGACAACCGAGGATCTCAGTTCCCACCACAGACTGGGAGGCATTACGACATCAAGATTGGAGGACATTACAAATGAAGTTCTAGCACTTACGTGACTATTAACATTCAATCAGGGAGCTCTTCACGGTGAGAGTGAACAGGCGTTGCCTGAACACCTCCTTTCTCAGAGAGAAATTAGATCTTTGGAAAGCACCCTCTGATATGTGGGGCCAATTAACCATTAGAAAGTTGTACAGGCCACTTCATATTGCATCAATAGCTGTCTTCTTGATGTTATAGAACAAGCCCAATCTTGCTTTTACATTATATATATGTGTGTGTGTGTGTGTTTTATTAATTTTAGAGAGAGGGGAAGTCAGAGGGAGAAAGAAACATGATTAGAGAAAAATATGGATTGGCTGCCTCCTGCATGCCCCCTACTGGGGATCAAACCCGCAACCAGAGCATCTGCCCTGACCAGGAATTGAACTGGTGGTCTCTTGGTACATGGTATGATACTCAACCAAATGAGCCACACTGGCCAGGGCTACATAATATATCTTCATATATTTACAGATAGTTTTCTTTCTACCCCTACCACTCACATCATGAGTATTCTCTTGTTTACGTTATATAACCTCATTTCCTTCTACGTTTCCCGTAAGATATGGTTTTGATTGCACTCACAACTTTCCTAGATTTTTTTGTAACATGCCGCAACCTGTCTTTAGCCTTCCTTTAGTTCTCTATCCAGAACGAACGCAGTGGTACAATGCTCCTTCCCGCCTGCTAAATGCGCTTCCCTCACTAGGCAGAATGCACTGAGAATGAACAATCCTCAGGTGACAAAAATAATCCACTCCAAAAGAGAAGCCCTCATGCTCTTGTCATGAGTTTAAGTACAAAGGCAAGGGAACATTTAATGGGGAGCATGGGAGGTCCCCTGATTTCAGAAGCATTCACACAGTCACTGGAACACCGAGTGTTCTCATTTAAATCCAAAGTTTTGTTGTTATTTTTCTTGGACTTGAAAAAAAGTGCTCATTAATTTTGAAATTATTGTTTCTAACACAGTGCTCTGGAATAAAATAAAAGTACCCCGAGTGGTTGTTAGAAAAAAGCTTTGCTAACTTTCACCACTCACCTGTGACCACTTCCTGCTGCTATATGCTTTGAAAATGCAGAAATGATGTCCATGAGTTAAACCTGTGAGCTTGCAAAGTTTTCTTTTCCTCTGTGACTTTGGCAAGAGGTTTTCCTTTCAAAGTTATTCAAGTGATTCCTGAACTATTCTATGGACAAAAGGTGTAGCGTTTTGCTTGGGCCAGACATTTTTTTTTGAAAGAACCAAGGTGTAGGATGTCACCAATGGAGGAATCCAAGAAATGACGAAGCCCCGGCTGTCACTTCACATTGGGAGACGATGAAAAGCATCCACAGCTAATCTTGGACTGAGACTGAACACCAGCCGAGGCTTACCAAGACTCACTGACCTCTGACGACATTGAGGGGCCTCACTAAAATTCATTTTCACTCTTTGGTAACATCAAAAACATCAAAAGCGCAATCATGAAAAATTTGACCTCTCCCCCACCCCAGTTTTAATTTTCTTTTACTTTACCTTTGGCTCTTGTGTAAAATTCACCTTGAAAATGTCCATCTGTTTCAGCTCTACTGGGGGAAGGTAGGAAGGGGGACCCCCAACACTGAGAGGGCTATAGTCTTAGTAGCTTGTACTGAGGGTGGCAACACAAGTCAAAGTGAGAGAGAGAGAGAGAGAGAGAGAGAGAGAGAGAGAGAGAGAGAGAGAGAGAGAGAGAGAGAAAAGACCCTACAGTGGGCCGCAAAGCCATCCACCTGGGGCCTGAGACACAGCCTGCCCACTGCATTCCTCAGCCCCAGGGGACAAGGCATGGGCAGGGAAGTCTGCCGAAATCATAGTCAGCTCCAAAAAGTTCCTGTCTCCGAATTTTATCTTAAACATGTTATATGAATTGTCGATTTTACTCCATAATACTAAAATCTATTAAAATTGAAGATGCATTTATTGTAAGACACATTATTGTTTCATCAACTAAGAAAGAAAAAATAACACGCGCTGCAAATTAAACTAACACAGCATTGATTCTAACATGCATTCTAATTTCAAAGGTGTTAAAACATGAGCATTGGAGAATCAATGAAATACTGAATATTTGGCTGTATTTAATATAGAGGATCATTTCCCCCATTCCCCACCCCCACCCCCAATCTTTAAATAAACTTGCTTCAAAAAGATGGACCATGTTTCCCCTTGGGATCTGCGTCCCTCTGGCCCATCACCATAAACACCCAGAAGTATGCATACTCCCATTAAAGAAACATTACACCATTTCCTGGAGTCAGGGATACAGAACATCTTTGGGGAAATGGGTACAGGGAGGAGCTGTGTAACCTTTTTCATTTAAAACCCTATGAACCCAAGAAAATTAAAAACACATGTTGAAACAAAAACTTGCCCTTAGAATGTTGATGGCATAATTCATCATAGCCAAAGAGTGGAAACAAACCAAATGCCCATCACATGATGAATGGATAAACAAAATATGTTCTATTCATAGAATATTATTCTGCCATGGCAAAGAATGAAGGACCCAGCCATGTTACAATAGAGATGAACCTGGAAAACATAAATGCTAAGAGAAAGAAGCCAGTCATAAAAGCCATATTAGAAGAGGCCATTTATACCAAAATGTGCAGAACAGGCGGATGCATAGCGACTGAAAGATTTGATGTTGCCAAGGAGCCGGGGGAGGAGGACACAGGGAGTGAGTTTAATGAATATAGGATTTGTTTTGGGGGGTGATGGGAATGTTTTAGAATTAGATAGTGACAGTTGTACAACATTGTGAATATACTCAAAGGCACTGAATTGTATACCTCAAAAATGGTTAAAATGTTAAATTTTATGTTATGTACATTTATCTTAATGGGTAAAAAAAAAAAAACACTACAAAAAATTTCCTCCTGCCCCCCTTTAACAATTGGAAATAGGATTGGGAGGGTCTTTTAGCTCAGCTTTGCTCTTGTTCCCAAGGGTGAGCCCTGAGGTCTTGCAACAGAACCCTAGGGCTCTGAGGAGCCAGCATGAAATCTTCAACTTTCCTCCCCAAATGGCCTTCTCTTCCCTGGTGTATTGAAGGCTGAGTCGCCTTCTCCCAGGAGCAGTTTCCCTGAACGGCAAGGATGATGTTCTGCTCAAGGCAAGTCCCATCTGTCCCTCTCCAACCCTTCCCAGTACTCCCGATCCAAACTGCCCCTCCCTGGCACCGAGTTACTCGTACGTTCAGGAGCCAAGCGTGTGTACCACCCACGTCCACCATGAAAGGCCGGCCAAGAGGACTTTGGAAAAGCAGTGCGTTCTGCCAGAAAGGCTACTTCCCATCCCTGCCTCCCCTCTGGAGCATGGCACAGGAGCGTGCCCGATCCACACTCGTACATAAGGCATGTGGTTTGTAAGGCTGGGTGCTGCGTTGGTCAGAAACCTCCAGGGGAGCCTGCCCTACACCCAGCACGTTTGGAGAGTTGACCAGAGAAGACCCACATATTTATTCCGTACCCCTGGTTTACAGGCAGACACAGTGCCTTTGCCTAGGACCCAGTTTCATCTGTCACTCATGTCTGCACTTGTGTAGACTCTCCTAGAAACCTAGTCTGTTGGCTCTGATATAGAGGCACCCAGAGCCCCGGGCTCCACCCACCCTAAGTCACCAAGAAGGAGCCACATGCTGTTTCCCGCCTCTTTTCTCAGGCATTTTCTCTACCTAACATTTCCTTCCCTCCTTCCCTCCTCTTTTTACCTGAGCGACTCACTCATGTTTTAAGGCTTAGCTCAGACCCTGGGCTACAGGGACCCATTCATCCTACTTCCTACTCTACATGTATAAAAATGTTACATAACATATAATAAAAAGAAAACAACACACAGCCAATCTTAATGCATAGAGAGGGAAATCCACAATGTCAGCATTGAAGCGGGACCTGGAGTTGGGGCTGTGAACAAAGAAGGACCCTTAACTCCTAGGGGTGGGGAGAGGTTCTATAATTGAATACTTAACTAATTGATAAATACTTATTTTACTTAACACCTACTATGTACCAGGAACTGGAGATTAAAGCTCTATATTATAGGCTTATGTCCTCAAGGAGGTTACATTCTAGTCCAATGAGTAAGGCAATCGATTCCTTTTCCAAATGGGGGCCCAGCTTCTAGGATCTGTGGGACATACCATCCTGAATAATTGATGCTGCCTGCCCATAAACCCTTACAACTCAGAAAGAGAAACAGGAAGGCCCCTAAAAATCAGACAAGCTTCTATAAGTGCCATATCTTTAGTTCAATACTATAATTCATTCATTTGTTCATCTCTCCTTTGAGTGAGCATTTAATAAGAGTTTACTAGGTATTAAGCACTCAGAGGCACTGGATATACAGAATGTTGAATAAGACGACATGGTCCATAAACTTACAGATTATAAACTAATAGGGAAGAGAAACATTCTAGAGTTACTCATCAGGAGACATATAAAGGCAAGTTGCCACAAGTCTACGAATGAAGAAAACCAAGTGCTATAAAGCAAGGTAATGAAGGATACCTCGGTTTGGCTTTAAAAGTTACGAGAAGCACCTCAAATGAACTGACTTTTTCGTTTGTTATGAATAAAGGATTGGGACAAGCAAGTAAGGAGTGAGGTAAAGGGTATTTCAGATGCAGCAAAAGGAATCAAGGTTTCTGATGTTGGCTGGCATTTAGCACAGGATGGGAGGTAGCTGGAGAATGGAGTGAAGTGTAGGGGCCAGCTCATGCATTACTCTGTAGGACTCATTAAGGGTTTTGAATTTCATTCCAAATAAAAAAGAAGGCCACCAGAAAGTTTAAGTAGAGGGTTGCTATATCCAATTTGTGTTTTAAAAAAGATTCGTATTCTAGACTGGAGAATGGGTTGAAGGCAAACAAGAAAGGGTATGAGAAGGAGAGATAAACCACTGTGCAGCAGCAAGATGATAGTGGTTTCAGGTAGGCATGACAGACTCAACATGTATGTTGAGTGTTGGGTGGACAAAGCTGGAGGAGGTGAATTGGCTGTGTGGGTTGACAGAGAGGAAGACATAAAGATGATTCTAGATTTCGGGCTTAAGCAACTGGATAGATGAAAGGCCTATAGACTGAGAGGCAGAAGAATGGAGTAGAGATTAATTCTGATGAAGAAAACGCAGGAAGGCCTTTAGGGGAAGGTCAGATCTGGACAGGAGTCTTAATGGAGGACATTTAAAAAGATTAACACAGGGAAACGGGGTTGTTCTAGGACAGAGAACGATGTGAGCAAAGCCTGGGCATGTGCATGGCTCCGAGAATGGCGGTAAAGGAGTGCAGCACTGGGCATGCAAAGTGTGGGGGTGTTGTCATCAGGAGGGATACAAGATTGAAAAGGTAAGTAGATGTGGGGAATCAATGTCTGAAATTAATCTGTAGAAGAAGATAATCTTTGGAGGTTTGTAGGTAGTGGAATAACATGTTCAGACTTTAAATTGTTTTTATATTTTTATTTTTAGGATGATCTCCAAAATTTCTGGAGCTCTGTAAGAGAGAAAAAATGGTTGGTGTTTGAGAAAGAGACATTTTGGGAAAACTGAAATACATGCAATCTTTTTTTAGCATCTCTAACAGATCAGTTTAAGAATATGAGCATACATTATGTATAATTTGGGTTGTTTTTTAAAGCGATCATGTTTCATGTTTGTTATATATAGAGCTGTGAAGGCCCGGACAACTCTTGGAATAGATTTTATTTTTCCATTAGGATGAAATTAGGGGTGTTGTGGCTACCCATTGGCCAATAATATTGTCTTGTCAAATCTTATCATTTCCAACCTGAATATTCATATCTCTTTTATAATTAAAAAAAAAGGCTGGTTTTGTTTTTGGATGGCCTGCTCTATTGCCCACTAAAATGTTCTTTGGTCCAAAAAGCAAAGGAAAAGAAAACAAAACTGAAGAATTAGGGACAACATGTATTATTCATGGTGTGGGATTATAAGAAAAAGATATAGAAATAATTTTCCTATTTATGCTTTCTTGGTACACTACACATTTTTTTAAATCAAAGCAATGTCCTTGAACAGAGTCAATAAAGTTTTTCTGGAAGGGCCAGATAATAAATATTTTACCCTGTGTGGCTCTATAGTCTCTAAAGCAACTATTACCTCTGCCAAGTAATGGTAAAGCAGCCACAGGCAATGTGAGAACAAAAGAGCAGGACTGTGTGCCAATAAGCTTTATTTACAAAATTAGGCGGTGAGCCATGTACTATTGACCCTTGCCCAAGACCCTGGCTACTCTGGAAAAGAATTATTTCTGCTTTTGTATATCATATGCAGTTAACAGACTATTTCTCTGTCTCATTTGTCATGTACAAAGGCTGCTCAGTTCAATCTACTCCCATGCAGTGGAGCCCGTAACCCAAAAAAAGTGAGCCCCGGTGTGATAGCCCTTTGTCTTAATCAAAGTTATGAAAAATTGTTCCCTAATTAGAACTTATTTTATGTACCCCGCTTTTGATTTAAGTGTTTGCTTTTAAAAATCTATTCGATGACTATAATAAGATTTGCTTCTCGGATAAAACTCTCCCTCACCCTAAGAAAGTGGGGAAGAAAGAAGAGAAATGAGAACAGTGACCAAGATGTTACAGGAGTAAGAGGAGGACACACTGCATTGCTTTGTTTATTTGCCAAGAACTCATGGGTCAGGCTCTATGTCATAATTTTGCAAACACTGTTTGATTCCCCCAGTAACCCTATAAAGTAGGCTACACTCACTACTTCAGTATCGGCAAGAACACCTTTAACGTTGGGCTTCTCCACAAGCAGAAACGGGGAAAAGGATATGAATGCAAACAGTCTGTCTGGGAAGCAATCCCAGGAAACAAGGTGAGGGAGAGAGCAAATGGCCCAGGAAATGGAGGAAAGCCAATAGTGGAGAAGTTATTGAGGGGCAACTGACATCGATCCTCTGGGGACCCTAGTAGCTACTGTGTCCATCACACTTCACAACTGTCCAAAGAGAAGCAGGGAAGATGATGTATTTAACCACCAACTCCTAGGGTCATCAGCTCCCTGGATCTCGCCCCACATGTGGGGGGATAACATTCCTGAAGCCAGAGAAAGCCATTAGGAAGAAACAAATAGGCGCTGGAGGCAGGAAGCTGATGGTGTGCATATGAATTGTCCAGTGAACCCTGAGATGACCTTGGATGTGGGCCAAGGGGACCTAGGCACCAATCACATATGCTATAGACACTGCGACCAAAGTTTCTAATGCAATGCATAATGCTATTTTCCCTGATTCTCGCCGTTATTTATTCTGCTTCTGTCCCCAGGTAACACCCATTAGCAGTCCTAAAGTTACAGGGAAGGCCGGAGCCAAACTCCAGGAAGGAAATTATTTTAAACCAATAATTCTTAAAATTTTTCCAAGAGCTCTCTCTTTCCAGTATGTCTGAGTCCACTCATAACACAAAAACTCCAGTTTGCATTCACTCTGACGTGATACAATATTAGTGGGAAAGACATTCACATGAAGTAGCCACAATCCACAAAATTATTCCCAGACTGCCATTTACTGCCTGGAATCAGATGCAGGATTTACCAGCTAGTCAGCATGGGTAGGCGGTGTGGTTTGCAAAGTGTTGGATATTAAGTCAAATATTTCAGGCTACTAATAATACCTGATTCTCTGGGTGACCTTGGATTTATTCTACCTGTCTCGATTGAGGTTTATACAACATGAAAAATGGCCCAGAACGCAGCTCTTTTTCTGACTTGGCAGCAGAGTAAGGTGGGAATAGTTACCTCTGCCAACCTCAGCTAGATCTGACCTTGTGGAAAATCAAACAAGCAGAATCTCATTCCAAGTCCCTACAGGAAGAAGCATGTGTAGGGGTCACTCTTGCTTTGCCAACTACTGGCTTTCTTTCTTGGACATTACAAAAGATACTTCACTGGTAAAACAAAGCCCCCTGGTGTCCAGCAGAAGAGCAGAAAGCAGAAGGCGGTTTCTACCCACCTCTCCCTTATGACTGATGTTTCTCCAGGCCTGCTGATGAGAGCTCAGTGTCAGTGTTAGAACTGCAACAGTAGTGATCTAGGGCCTTCCAGAATATTCTAGCCCTAGACTTATAAGCAAGGACAGTTCCCAGAACACGTTCTGGACTTAGGCAGGAGAAAAGTACATTGTGGCTGTTATGCTAGAGCTTCTCTGTGATGACTAATGGTTCGAAATGCATCAACTGGCACTTGATACCTGCTCAGTTTCTTCAAAAATCTATCCAACTACCTATCCCCACCCCCAACAACTACAACAGCAAAACAATCTTGTTAATGTACAATCAATGAGATCCTAGCAGATGGATTCTAGAGAAATCATCCCAAACAAGTGGGAGACGATGACTACTTTCTTTTCTTATAACTGTGGGGTCTTGGACAGAGGGTTCTGCCATTTGTGTTTCTGTTTCTCTCACAATAAAATGAGGACAAAGCTGCCTACGTTGAAAGATCATCATGAGCACAGAGACTTCCCACCAACTTATGAATCAATGAATATGTATTAGGCGTTGCTCTGAGGGCTGGGGAGGCAGACGTGGATAAGATGAAATAGTTGTCATCAAGGAGCTTATGTTCTTGTAGGGAAGTCACACAATAAGATCCTTTCAGCTGCTGAGATGAGCTATGAAGGTAAAACAGTCACGTGATACAGAATGACAAGTGGTGCCACTATAGTTAAGTGATTCGAAGAGGTCTTTCAAGAGGTGACATTGGAGTTGAGGTATGAATGGTGAGAAGATTTCAGCTCTGTAAACATCTGGGGGAAGGACATTGTGGGGAGAAGAAAGAAGTGGAGAAGCCAATGGGTGGGAGCACAATTTGGAATTGCTGAGGGTTATGCTCGGCAGGTTAGTAAAGCTAAACAAGACAGGAAGTCAAGTTTTAGGCTGAAATCCTATGGCATTATTTTCTATTTTTCGTTCACTTATTCACTTATACTTACTTCAGATTTACCATATTTTGTCCTCCAAAAGGATTATTTGTTCAAAGAACTTTGGGAAAACTAATCTACTATTTTTGGAGTCTTAAATCAGATTAGCATGAAGAAACAAAACTCATAAAGCACAGCATTTATAAAATTTCTTTGACCACTGAATTTGCTTCCTACTATGTGAATAGCTTATCTAAATACCTTTTACTTAATTTAGTTGAAATTATACATCAGATATCTACTATAAGACATAATGTACACAACTAGGAGCTGAAATAAAAATGTCTAGTTTAAATCCAACCTCTGCTGTGTGATCTTAGGCAAATCTTCTGTTACCTGTATACTGGACTCCTATTTTCTTTTTAAAATAATTTTTATTGATTTCAGAGAGGAAGGGAAATGGAGAGAGCAATAGAAACATCAATGATGAGAAATAATCATTGAAAGGTTGCTTTCTGTACACCCCTCACTGGGGATTGAGCCCACAACCGGGGCATATACCCTGATGGGGAATTGAACCATGACCTCCTAGTTCATAGGTCCACACTCAACCACTGAGCCACACTAGCCAGACTGGAGTCCTATTTCTTTATCTATAAAATGAGGAGAGTGAGACTAAATGAGAATAAAGTTTCATCCTGTTCTAATAGGAATTGTATTTCCATTCATCAATGCTGTAAAAGACTAGAAAAATAATGGTTCTTGACTTAAAGAAATTTACAGTTGAGCTACAAAAGGAGAGTGAAAACACACACACACACACACACACACACACTCACACAGGTCTCAGGATCATAAATGTGTGATTATATTGTCCTAATTATATACAACCTTGCTCATCTCAAGGTGAGAGAAAGGATGATGTTGTTTGGTTGTTCTATGAGTAGCACATCAACAACACAGGTTAAGTAATTTAACCAAGGTCACACTATATCTAATTGCAATGGCTATTACCACACATGTCCATGGTTTGGCTTCTCTACAAGTTAACCCATCCTGTAGAATAGAGTTTATGCTATTTGGAAGAGTGAAAATGAACAAAATAAGAATATTTGTATAACCCTTTACAGCCTATGAAGAGCTTTGCCTAGACAAATTTTGCTCAATCTTCACAGCCTAGTATATATATAGGACCTATGAACGAGGAGGTCATGGTTCGATTCCCCATCGGGGTATATGCCCGGGTTGTGGGCTCAATCCCCAATGAGGGTTGTGCAGGAAACAACCTTTCAATGATTATTTCTCATCATATATGGTTATGATCAGTATCTTTGTATAACCTAGAAATCTGCAGTTCAGAGCTTTGAAACAACTTGTCCTGTGTCTACTAGTAACTAAATGACAGGGCTGCTTCTGATAGACCCCATAACTATCTGTTTCCCTTATTCTGCCCTCGCTGGCCTAGTAACCACATGGCAATCCTAGGCCTGGTGGTCCAGCAGGAACGACCTCCTGTCTCTACTGAAATTCCAGTAATTCAAACCAGAGTGGGAGATAAGGTACGGTATCATGTCCTTTATGCTCATGGTGTCATTTTCATTCCCAATTTTGGTTTGGCAGTTGGGCTGTTTGAGATGGAAAGGAAGTAAAGGATATTAAAGGCACAGTTCACCGTAGTAAATACTTAGCAACTCACTCACTTGGTATATTTTCTTTGATGGCAGGACATAAAACATACAACCACTTTGGCCAATGCCTTCAGTTTCCAGGAAAATGGTTCTTATACTAGTAGAGCTATCTGTACAAAAGAATATTATGCAGGAGAGAACCTCTTTAGAAGCCAAAACTCAATGTTTCCTATAATTTAAGGATTATCAAGTCTTGGTTGATTTACTTCTTTGAACCTCTATTTCCTAATCTGTGAAACAGGAATAATTTTGATAATCAATTGCTATTCCTAAAGATGAAACCAAATATAACTTGAATGTGCATTTTAATCTTCCCTGAGAACTGCGCACATGAGAAAATGTTGCTTTGAGAATGAATATTACATAGTGTTCCAGGAAATTGTTTGCACAAGAGCTCAAATTTTGTTGTAACTAGATAAAGAAAGCATTGTTCCTAAGAGTCAAACGCCAAAGTACAGACATAACTTTGTTCTACAGAATTCTTCTTTGTTATTGTAATTTTTTGAAATAGCATTTGTCCTGCATTCATATGAGAGAATGTAGGTAGATGTTGGAGTCAGGGTGTACAACAGGCAGTGAAGGAGAAGGATGTGAAAGGGAAGGGGAAACAATGAACAAGTCAGGATTGTAGGGATCAGCCTCAAGGTGAATCACATCCTTTCCCTGGTAGCTTTGACTCAGTATCTGCGTAAACACACATTGTCAGTTGTCAAGGTTACGTGCTCTCCCCTGCCTTGTCTAGTGCCTGTCAGTCATAGCTTCTAAGCTCTGACAATGGGGAATAGTTTAGTGGTGTGTTAGCTGTTACACCCGAGCATCTGCAAGCAATGCTACAGCAGCCACAGGCAGGGTTCAGTGAGCATTCTCCAACTGGGACAAGACTCCAAAGCCATGCCATGAAAAGAATGCTGGTATTTTTCAACAGTGTTTGAGTTTTACCACCTTTTCTATGCCCAGGGGGAGGACTCCATCCAATTTTGCTATTTATAAAGTAGCACATAGGAACGTTCGGACTAACCTAGGTGTGTCAGAATTGGTGGCTTTGGGCAAGTCACTGCACTTTACTGAATGTGTTTTCCTTGTTTACAACAATATTCCTCCCCCACTAATAATAATTTTTTGAAAATAAAAATAAAGGTATTGACCTCATTTACAATAGCATCAAAAAAATAGAATACTTAGTAATAAATTTAACTACAGAGGTAAAAGGTGTCTGCTCTGAAATATATAAGACACTGATGGCAGCGATTGAAGACAGAAATACATGGATTGGAAAAATTAATATTGTTAAAATGTCAATACTACAAAAAGCCATATATAGTTTCAACACAATCCCTAACAAGATTCCGATGGTATTTTTTATAGAAGTAGACACAAAAACTCATAAAATGTATATGGAATCACAAAAAAACCTTGACTAGGCAAATAAATCCAGAGGAAGAACAACAAATCAGGAGGCAGTATACATTCTGATTTTAAGCTATATTATAAAGCTATAGTTATCAAAACCATATGGTACTGGCATAAAAAGAGTCCAACAGACCAATGGAATAATTGAAATCCTGAAAGTAAACCCCAGCATATATGGGAAATTAATATTTGACATAGAAACCAAGAATGCTAAATGGAGAACAGTCTTTTCAATAGTTGTTGCTGGGATAGTTGGATATTCACATGCAAAAGAATGAAAGTGGACCCTTATTACATTCCACTCACAAAAATTACCTCAAAATGGATTAAAGACTCAAATATAAGACCTGAAACAATGAAAATTCTAAAAGAAACCATAGGAATAAAGCTCCTTGACATAGGTCTTGGGAATTATTTCTTTGGAAATGACACCTAAGGCAAAAACAACAAAATAAAAAATAAACAACTGGGACTACATCAAACTAAAAAGCTTCTGCACAGCAAAGGAAACCACTGACAAAGTAAACACAAACCTACAGAATGGGGAAAATATTTGTAAACCATACACATCTGACAAGGGGTTATAATCCAAGATAAATAAAGATCTCCTAAAACTCAATTGCAAAACACACACACACACACACACACACACACACACACACACACACACACACACCAATTAACAAATGAGCAAAGGACATGAAAGTTGTTTCTCCAAAGAAGATATATGAAAAGCCAACAGTTCCATGAAGAGATGCTCAATATTGCTAGTCATTAGGGACATGCAGATTAAAACCACAGTATCACCTCAAGCCTGTTAGCAAAGACATCATAGAAAAGATAAGACTTAACTCATGTTGACGTAGATGTCAAAAAAGGGGAATCCTTATACACTGTTGGGGGGATTGTAAGTTGATACATCCATTATGGAAAACAGTATGGAGTATTCCCCCAAAGTTGAAAATATTACTATAATATGATCCAGTGATTCCCTTTCTGGGAATATATCCAAGGAAGAAAAACACTAACTTGAAAAGATATCTGCAACCACATGTGCATACAGCATTACTTACCATAGCTGAGATGTGGAAACAACCTAAGTATCTATTGATGGATGAATGAATAAATAAGGCAATATACACATATATTATAAAACAGAATATTATACAGCATAACAAATCCTACTATGCATAACACAAATGGACTTTGAAGGCATTATGCTAAGTACAAAAGGTTGGGGAAAGATAAGCAACTGTATGATCTCACTTATACGTGGGAGGGAGGGAGGGAAAAAGAGGGAGAAAGAGAAAGAAATCAGACTTGTAGTTCAGTGATGGCGAACCTATGACACACGTGTCAGAGGTGACACGCATGTCAGAGGTGACACGCGAACTCATTTTTGGTTGATTTTTGTTAAATGGCATTTAAATATGTAAAATAAATATCAAAAATTAAGTCTTTGTTTTACTATGGTTGCAAATATCAAAAAATTTCTATATGTGACACGGCACCAGATTTAACTTAGGGTTTTTCAAAATGCTGACATGTCGAGCTCAAAAGGTTCGCCATCACTGTTGTAGTTACTAGGGACAAAGGGTTGGGGATAGGGAAAATAGGAGTAATGTTGTCAAAAGGTACAAACTCCCAGTTTTAAAATAAATAATGTAATATACAACAGGATGACTATACCTAGCCCTGCTGTAGGATATACAGGAAAGCTGCTAAGGGAGTTAAATCCTAAGAGTTCTCATTACAAGGAACATGTTTTCCTGCATGAGAAGGTGAATGTTAGCTGAACTTATATCAATTTGACATGCTGTACCATCATGCTGTGTGTCTTAAAATTATACAATGATGTATGTCAATTATTTCTCAATAAAACTGGGGAAAAACTAAATGTAATCTCCTGGGAGTAGTAAAAACAAAACAAAAACCTTTCCATCTAAATATGTTTACAGTGATGACTGTTGTAAATATGGAATGAAGATTGATATGATAAACCTCAAAATGGGCATTTTCTCATTAAT
This sequence comes from Myotis myotis, assembly GCF_014108235.1. Taxonomy (NCBI): domain Eukaryota; kingdom Metazoa; phylum Chordata; class Mammalia; order Chiroptera; family Vespertilionidae; genus Myotis; species Myotis myotis. The sequence continues at coordinate 11,157,590 of NW_023416316.1, forward strand.
TTGGCAATAGGAGATATAAATCCCATAAAATGTTACCAAAATATATATCAGTATATAGCAGTGAGATTTCTCCTTTTGCTAGTCTTTCTCATGTCTCTTGGTAATGTTTTGTTGATGGATGTGGGATACTTCCACAAGATAAAATTATGCAAATTATTTTTATTTTGAGTAATATATTATAGCCAGTTAAATAAGATTATAGCTAGTCACAGTGTGAAACATGCATGTAACCGATGTATGGCCAAAGAGAGAGGTGTCTCAGGTGAGACAGCTGAGAAAGAGAACAGATTCCTTTTTAGGCAGATCACACACGTTACAATACCCAGGAGAGGTGAGGGGAGGAGCGGGGCTGGGGGGGGGGGGGGGGGTGCCCCAGACACTGACAGCTTGCTCCTGCTCATTTCCCTTTGATAGAGACATAATCTCGTTAAAATGGAAATGTATTAGGAAAGTCAAACAAATAATTGATGAAAGAGAGGTTGTTTCATATTTTGTGTAAATCAAATCTAAATATTCATTTAAGGAGAGGCACTGTATTATAGACTCAGCACTCCCAGGCCAGACTCTAGGCAGTGGTGCAGATGTTAAAGTTGTTCTGGGCTACACATGGTGGGTAATCCTCAACAGAAATGTTAACTCAATTTGTCACTATTATTTTTATGTCCGCAGCAGTGCTTAAATATTTAAAATAGGCATCGTGTGCTGCGAGTAACACAAGATAAATTGGAAAAATGCTAATGAAATGGATGGTACTAACAGAAAGCCCTGGCGTTATAGTCTGTGATTTTATATACATGAGGCTTGCCCGGAGGTAAGATTTTATTAGGTTCTATCATTGATATGCTGCTCCAAAAGTTTCCTTAAAACATAAAAAAAGCCTTTAAAAAAAAACACGGAAGGAAAGCTATGAGTTTACTAAATTTATTCTATATAATAAATCAACAATTGAATCTAAAGTACATGCTAGCTACTATTCTGCTTAAAAAGACATATTTTACAACTTGAATCTCTATGCATTTTCCAGATATATTGTATTTTTAAACTCTCCTCAGAATTAAACAGCTACCACATTAAAAAAAACAGAATAAAGAACTATGAAGGGAGAGAAAATGCCCTTTCTCTTCATTTGTTTCCCCAATCTTGCTTCTGTGACTGTTTGCTGTGTTAAAGAATTACTGTGTGCTTACATTCTTTGTATCCCCAGTTATTTGAGGAAAAAAATACACAGAGATAGATAAAACTAATAAATACATCTCCCGGAATAAAATATCTACACTGTACCAAGCCACCTAATAATAAGCCAGCCATTCTCCAAAAATAGCAATGCCAGGATACCAAAAGCAAATGAAAAAATATTTGTATACAAAAACTGTATATTTTAAGAAAAAATATAAAAAAAAAGAAACAACAAAAATTAGTACACACAAATGGAAGAGATAAGTTTATGTGGAGGATTTTTTCTTTTAGTGTTTTTTTTTAAATAAGGGAACAAAAACTGAGGAAAATTCCAAAAGTAACTATGAAAGACTAGCATTTGTTAGCTACATGAAAGAAAAAGTAACCATAACCAACCTCTGCTTATCTCAAAGAGTTGTAAAAATTATGAAGGTTAAATTGCAAAAGGAAAGTGAGTTTCCAAGGTCATCAGTATGTCAGTGGCCAAGTCAATATCTGAAATAGGGAATTTTGGCAGTCAGCTTAGCACTCCTTACACTATTTTTTTTTTTTTTTTTTTTTTTTTTTGGCCAGGGGTGTGTTTGAACCAAACGGAAGTCTCAGAATAAAAATAACCTGCATTTCTGTTAAACGGTAGAGTGAGATATATTTGGAGAATCCTTTCTATGCCCACCCGATAATTGTAACTAGAATGCTCTATGGCAAATCAACTGCTGAAAGCTGGGGCTGAGATGCTCACCCCGCTAGGGGAAGGTGGAGAACACAGCTTTCAAGTGCTACTACAGCTTCTAATTTCTATGATGCTCTTCACTTAGGGAGGAGGCAGGACACAGACATGGCCCTGGGCCTTCCCTGAAGAAGTTCACAAAGCCCCTACTGGCTTACTTCCCACATCCAAAGAACTTCTATGCTGATGCTTCCCAGAATCTCTGTGTTGAAAGAACATAGCTCCCCTACCCCCTATTTAATCACAGAGTTTTCTTTTTAAAGTAAACTACAATTAAAGGAAATTGAAAATGAAATAAAAGTAGACATACAAAATACAAGGCCAAATTTCATGGTATTAGATCTGACGGAAAGGAAATTGCTTGGTCAAATTGATGTAAGAGTTGTATTTTTTAGAGCCTTTCTCTGATGTCTGCGCGGGTCTCGTCATGAGCAGGTTGCAGTGTGTGCCCCAGCACCGGGCTCCGGACGTTACTTTGAATAGCACTGCTCCATATCCCTGTGGAACAGGAGCCTCGCACAACGTTCTGAGCTGTGAGCCGTTACAAGATTGTTAACGTGCTATGGGATGTTTACACATGTTATATTTATTGTCTGTGTCTTCCCTGTGGAACCTAAGCTCGGTGTTTGTGTGTTTTGCACACTAGCTGTCCCCAGCTCTTCAAAAGGAACCGGTGTAATGTAGTCACTCAGAGAGTGTTTGCATGTAAATGTGTGGAAGATACCGAGAAGGGTGAGATTAGGAATAGGGAGGAAACATCAACACACACACACACACACACACACACACACACAATTTCCACTACAAGGAAAGTTAATACTTCCAAGAAAATTAGCCAAGAAAACAGAAAATCAAAACATGAATTTACCACTAATTAAATTACTTCTGCAGAAATGTTTGATGAAGATGAATAAGAATGTGTAGGTGGATCACAGAGAGAAAAATGCTTAAGTTACATTAGAAATTAGAAAACAAGCAAACAAAATAAAACTGGAGAATGTGGACATAAAAAGGGACCCATTAGACATTTCGAAAATGAAGACACTGAAATAGAAAACAAAGAATTAAATAAAATCTAGTTAATAAACACTAAGAAATAATGATCTGGAGTGGGATAATAAGAACTTTGCCCAGCATTCTCCATAGAGAAGCAAAACTAAGGAAGAAAAAGAGAGATCTTAAGTATCACATGAAAAGCTCCATCCTAGGTCCCATAAGAGTCCGGAAGACTTAATTCAGGCAAAGGGCGGAGAAATATTTGAAGAGGTAATTACTGCCCTCTTACAAACTGAGGTAACACAAGTCCACAGATCAAAAGATCCACAGGGAAGAATAAATTATACCAAACAAACACCTACTCATTGAATGAAACAGTAGAAGAACTAAAGCCAAAGCAGTAACTGATAGTAGTATTTAGACTGATAAGAGATATTTCCCTTCTCTTTGGCAATTACAATGCTCAAAGATCAAGGGGTAATATCTCACTCTATTAAGGGAAGGCACGTATCAACTTAAAATTTTATATCCTGCTCACTTTGTAGTCAAATATGAAGGCAAGATAAAACAGTTTAGACTGCAAATATTAAGAGAGGTTAACACTCTGAGGCTCTTTCTGTAAGAAAAAAAAAAGCAGATGCATTTTATTAAAAAAAAAAAAAAGAAATGCTAATCCACAATGAAAATATGGGCTCTAAGAAACAATGGGAAAGTTTAAAAAATTAAAATCATAGAAAAAATCCTGTGAGCACAGAAATGGATAAAAAACCAAAACAAACTCTAAAAACGAATTTCCATGTGGGGGTAGAGTTCAGTGGTAAATAAGGTGTTCTAAGATACTTGCTATGCTCAGGGAAATATTTTAAAAATTCTGAATACCTTTAGTCATGCTTAAAAATTTATAGTTACTTAGGTATGTGGAAAAAATATATTCCTAAAATTTCAGGGGGAAATAACAAATACAGAAAATATATGAATCCTAGCATAATCAAAAAAAGAAAAGAAAAAAAAGGTAGAAATAAGTATCTGTAATCACTAATTGTATTTGTCATATGCAATAGTGATTAACAATAATCACTATTAGTATAAATGAATAAAATTTGCCATTATAAGATATATTATCAAAATGGATTTTAAAAATCTGATTACAATGTCTTAAAAAAGAAACTCTTAAAATCACATGATGAGCGCTAGCCAGTTGACTCAGTGGATTGAGAGTCGGCTTGTGGACTGAGGGTCCAGGGTTTGATTCCGGTCAAGGGCACGTACCTCAGTTGCAAACTCCTCCCCAGCCTGGGCCCATGCAGGAGGTAACCAATTGATGTGTTTCTCTCACATCCATGTTTCTCTCTGTCTTTCCTTCTCTCTTCCACTCTCTCTAAAATAAATGGAAAAATATCCTCAGGTGAGGATTACAAAAATCACATAATGAGTTTGAAAAGTAAAGAAAATGACATATTGTTCAAGTACTAACACAACAATACATAATGAAGCAATATACCAGCAAAATGAAATCTAAGGCAAAAACATTACTAAACATAAACACATTACTTAATAGTACATTGTTAAAAAATTACTAAGCAAACACAAATTTAAAGAATATTGATGCATTTTAGATAACCTCAAACATAAAAAACTAGAGGCCTGGTGCACAAATTCATGCACAAATTCGGGTCCCTCAGCCTGGCCTACAGGATCGGCCGAAACCGGCTCTCTGACACCCCCTGAGGGGTCCCGGATTGCGAGAAGGCACAGGCCAGGCCAAGGGACACCACCAGTGCATGATAGGGACCAGGGAAGGATGCAGGAGGTTGGCTAACTGGGGAGGGACCACCAGAGAGCTCCAGGGCATGCCTGGCCTGTCTCACTCAGTCCCAATCAGCCAGACCCCAGCAGCAAGCTAACCTACTGGTTGGAGCATCTGCCCTCTGGTGGTCAGTGCAAATCATAGTGAGCAGTTGAGCAGCCTTAGCATATCATTAGCATATTACCCTTTGATTGGCTGAATGGTTGACTGGATGACCAGACACTTAGTGAATTAGGCTTTTATTATATAGGATGATATAATTTTTTGCAAAGCTGGCAAATATCCTGTCAGTGGGAGATTTTAATGACTTTATCAAAACCTGATAGATTATACAAACAAAAATAGAAAACAGAATTAGCAAGATTTGCCATATGTGTATATACTTATCCATATACAGGATTGGGCAAAAGTAGGTTTATAGTTGTGAGTATAGGAAACAATTTATTCTTGTATTATTATTTATCAATTATTGTATTATTTTCTATATGAACAACTGTAAACCTACTTTTGCCCAACCCTGTGTGTATATATATATGTATGTGTGTGTGTGTATATATATATATATATATATGTAACAATTAGTAATATAACTTTTCTAAATTGTACAAAGTATACTTATATGTAGCATTAGCTGTCTATTTATGTATCTATAAACCTATCTTCATATCTCTAAATCATCTATATATATGTATTTATGGCATATGTACTCATAGAAAACATCAAATATTTCAAAGAACTGATATTGAACAGACCATATTTTTCTGCAATGCAAATAATTTAGACATTGACAATAAAACTGTATAAGTGTACTGTAATTTATCACTAAGATATGGGAGGAGAAACATTTATTTTGAGCAGTGATTTTCTTATTGACTTATAGAGATTGGAATCATACTGGGAGACCATAATCAATACTGAAGCTGAATCTCACTCCTGGCTATTCTTTTTTTAAAATCTTTATTATTGAAAGTCTTACATATGTCCCCTTTTTGACCCCAATAACTTCCTCCAGCCCGCTCCCACCCCAGGCCCCCACCACCCAACTGTCTGTGTCCATGGCTTATTCATATATACATTTGCCCCCAGAAATTATGATGGAATTGGTCTCTGGGATGTGCAACCTGGGATTTGTACCACTGATTTAGGATCTGGCGATGTTTTTACCCTTCATGAGTTAACCTTTAAAGATGGTATCACAAAGACAAATGCTTTTGCTTCTCTCCAAGATACAGTCTTCGTCGAAAGCCAAGTGGCTGGTGATGTGATCACCACAGCAGCTGTCAAAGTGCCTTCAGTCACTGTGACCAAATTCCTCCATCTGTCCTTTATTTCCGTGGTTTACAATGAGGCGCACATCTTAATTGACTCTTACACAGGAGGCATCTGACTGCGAGCTGCCGTGGTCTCCATGGGCGAAGGGGTCCGACTCAATCATTTTCTCCATCTTCTCCTGGGAGAGAAAGCAGCAGACACATGGAGGCCTCTCTCCTTGCTCTAATCAACACGCCAAATGTGACAAGGATGGAGCTCTCTCTGAAGAGGAGTGAATTGCAATGAAATCCAAATGGCCTGGTGCTGGCCCAAAGCAAAGATGGATGGCTGAGATTTTCAGGAATAGAATTCTATATGGTTTGATAAATATCAAGCAATAAATTATAATGTATGAATGCGTGGGCTTTAGAATTAGACATATTGGGAACACATCCCAGCTCAGTTAATTATAAGCTGTGTGACCTTGGCAACATTACTTACTTGTAAAATTTGTGACATTTAAATGATATTATGTAGACAAAGTGCATAGCTCGATGCCTGACACATAGTGGTACACATAGTGGTTATTGTTGTTCTTATTCAGTAATTTTCCAAAGATACATATTATAAGGGTCAGGCTGGCTGTCAGTTTTTGAAAGCAAATACATCTTTCTTCCATTAGAGGGTGACAGGATGAGCCAGAAACGACGAGATATGTCTTAGGAAGTAGGAAATAAAAAATATAAATCCAGAGAGGAAGAAAGACATTGAGCATTGAAATACCTCAGTAACACCATTTCCAGGTTTCTATGTGCAATGACCGCCTTTATTAAAGGGTCACTCCAATGGGCAAAGTAACTCTAAAGCTTCAGTGTGGTGATTGGTAGATGATACTTTATGTCATTGCCTCAGACAAGGGAACAAAAAAGCATCTAGACTTAGAGTGGCCCTGGGCATTGCAGGAGAAAGCCATGCATCTTATTACCTTCTCCCTGGAACTTACATCTCCCTCCCCAACAAGATATGCACCTACACCTTTACATCCTGTGAATTCCTCCTTCAACATGGCAACCTGAATGCTGAGATGCCATGATTTTCATGTGTTGATGTGGGCCTAACATGCTACTCTCTTTTCTAATAATCCATCCACTTGTAAGACTCCATTCTAAGCCTGCCTTCCTCCTTTGCTGTGTCCAATGTTTTCTCTTTCTTTATTTATAAGATACACAAGGCACTGTTTTCCTCTGCTCTGCACAGAGGCTGCCACCTCATGGAATGACACCCTTCATTATGCAACTATGCACATTGTGCTGTGTGCGTGGGAAGTGGAAGCAAGATAGACTCTCTGATCACAGGAAGAACATGGTCTAGTGGGGAAACAATGGAAACAGGTTCTGATAGGAATGCAGAGAACAGGAACCAACCCAGACGTGAGACAAGGAAGGCTTCCTGGGAGTAGGCAAGGTTGGCTGGCGCTGAAGAATAGACAAGAGTTAGCCAGGTAAAGGCGAGGTGGAAGAGTGTCTATGCAGAGGGAATGACGTAGATTTTCCCGCAGGAGAGGCTCTGTAAAGGCCATCTGAGAAAGGTGAGGTGTGTAGGCGTCGTCCTGAAGACTATGACGCACTCTAAGAGCTGTGCTGTCCAGCAAGGTAACCACTGTCATGTGACGACGGAGCCTTTGAACCGCGGCAAAGGCAGTTCCTCATTGAGAGGTGCTGAAACTGTAAAATATACCTCGACTTCAAAGACTTCATACTAGAAAAGAATATAAAATGCCTCATTAATGACTTTTTTGAATACTTATTAAAATGTTTTTTATATATGGATGAAATAAAGCTATTAACATTAATTTTGCTTGTTTGTTTTTACTATGGAAAATGTGAAAAATTGAAATGTGGCTTGCATTTATGGCTTGCATTGTATTTCTATTAACCAATGCTTCATTAAAGGCTTTTAAAAGACAGACTATGTGATGACATTTAACAACATTTTTCAGGGGTGGGTATTTCCTAAATATGGTGAATATTCTGCTTACTAGAGAGAAACACCGCCACTAAAAGCACGTCCCTTGAAGTTAGAAACAAAGAACCCACCACAAACAAAAACAACAATGCAACAAAACCCACCCTATTAATTGATCATTTTATCTTTTATTTCAGAAGGTAGATGCTAGACAGTGCTATGGAACAAGAGAAAGAGTCAAAGCCATAAATATTTGGAATGAATATTTAAAATTTTCACTATTGCAGATAATATAATCCTATACTTGGAAAACCTAAGAGAATAAAAGAAAAATTATTACAAACAATCAGAGGATTCAATAAAGTAGATGGGAACAATATTAATATATGGAAATAAATAGCATTCATAAATACAAATAACATGCAGGAAATATAATGAAAGAAATACTCAATTTAAAATAGCAACTATTAAAAAATGTCCAAGCTCTGGCTGGGTAGCTCAGTTGGTTAGAGTGTTGTCCCCTTATGCCAAGGTTGTGGGTTTGATCTCTGGTCAGGACACATACAATAAACAACCAATAAATGCATGAATAAGTGGATCAACAAATTTCTCTCTCTCTCTCTCCCTTTCTCTCCCTCTCCCTCTCTCTCTCTCTCTCTTTCCTCTTTCTAAAATCAATAATTTTTTTAAGAAATAATGTCCAAAATTTATATGAAGGAAAATTATAGAATATTTTTGAATACTTGAATCAGTAGAAAGAGACACCATGAATAGGAAAACTCAATACATTCTTAATTAAACTTTTAATTTATTATTATGTTTAATATTTTAATACTTACCTGAGGTTATATATATTTTATTGATTTTTAGAGAGAGGGAGAGGGAAGGAAGGAGAGAGAGAGCGAGAAAGACTGATGGGAGACAAAAACATTGATCGTTTGCCTCCTGTACTTGCCCCGACCAGGGAATTAACCTGCAACCTACGTACATGTCCTGACAAGGAATCAAACTCACAATCTTTTGGTGCACGGGACAACACTCCAACCAACTGAGCCACCTGGCCAGGGCAAAGTTTTTATTTTGAAGTAATTGTAGATTCACATACAGTTGCCAGAAATAATATACAAAGATCTCATGTATACTCACCTAATTTCCTTGAAAAATAACATATTGTAAAACTATATTACAGTATCACAAACAGAATATTGACATTGATATAGTCAAGATACAACATTTCCATCAAGACAAGGGTCTCACATGTTGCCCTTTTATAAGCATATTCTCTTTCATCCCCTCTAACCCCTGGCCACAACTAGCCCATTCTCCATTTCTATCATTTTATTACTTCCAGAAAGTTACATAAATGCAGTTACACAGTAAGTGACCTTTGTAGATGGGATTTTTCACTCAGCATAATTATTCAGAGAGTTGTCCAGAGATGTGTGTATTGACAGTTCATTCCTCTTATGGCTGAGTTGTACTTCGTGGTACTGTCGTGCCACAGTTGTTTAAACAGTCACTCGTTGGTGGACATCTGGGTTGTTCACAGTTTGGGACTTTTATGAATAAAGTTGCTATGAACTTACGAATTTTTGTATGCAGATTTTGTTGTGATCATAAATTTTCATTTCTTTGGGATAAATGCCCAGCAATAGGATTGCTGGATCTTTGGTAGCTGCACGTTTAGGTTCTAAAGAAAACCATATTTTCCACGTTATATTACCACCAGTAAGATATGAGTCACTCCATTTCTTCCCATTCTTACCAGTTTTTAATATTGCTATTTCAATTAAGTTATTTTGGTGGGTGTGTTGAGATACTACCTTGTGGTTTTAATTTATCCTTCCTTGATAGCTAATGATATCAGCATTTACTTTTATGTCATAGGCATGTGTCTTTAGTTACATATGTGCTCATGTCATTCGGCCATTGTCTGAATGAATTTTTGTTATTATTGTTGAGTTGTGAGAATTCTTTATATATTCTAGAAATGAGTCCTTGGTGGAATATATGGCTTGCAAATGTTTTATGCCATCTGTAGCTTATCTTTTCTTTCATTTAACAGAATCATTTGCAGAAAAAAATGTTTTAAATGTTGATAAAGTCCAATTGATAAATTTATGATTTTTTACTTTTCTTTTATGGATCATACATTCGCAATCAAGTTGAAGAACTCTTCACTCAGCACTCAGTGTCCCACAGATTTTTAAGCTCTTTTTATTAGGTACTTCCACATTTATATAAAAACACATTGCTTAGGCTGAGAACCCAATGATATGCTACATTTTTTGGGAAAATTTTATATATTTACATTTTACCTTTAAGTCAGTAATCTATTTTGAGTACATTTTTAAAATAAGGTATGTGGTTTAAGTCAAAATTCACGCATTGGTTGTTGTCATTTATGTTTACTTTTCTTTCCTTTTAGCCTGTATATGTCCAAATGCTGAAGCACCATTTGTTGAAAAAGTGACCCTTCCTCCAATGAACTGCCTCTACACCGGTGTCACTAATCAGTTGGCCATATTTATGTGGATTTATTTTTCAGTTCTTTATTCTGTTTTATTGATCAAGGTGTCTATTTCTCCACCAATATTATTGTAGTAATATATGTGCTATTACTTTGGCTACATAATAAATTTTGAAATCATGGTACTGATTCTTCCCACATAATTCTCTTATCAAAATTATTTTTAACTGGCATACCAACATTTGCATTAAGGGGGTGCCAGAAGGTTAAGAAAAGGAGCAAGATATTGAAAACCTATTTGAAGAAATAATGACAGAAAACTTCCCCTACCGGGTGAAAGAAACAGACTTACAAGCCCAGGAAGCACAAAGAGTCCCAAACAAGAGGAACCCAAAAAGACCCACACCGAGACACATCATAATTAAAATGCCAAGGGTTAAAGACAAAGAGAGAATCTTAAAAATGGCAAGAGAAAAGCAATTACCTACAAGGGAGCACCCATAAGACTGTCAGATAATTTCTCAACAGAAATGTTGAAGGCAAGAAAGGAGTGGCAAAAAATATTCAAAGTGATAAATAGCAAGAACCTACAACCAAGATTATTCTACCCAGCAAAGGTGTCATTTAAAATTAAAGGTCAGATAAAGCATTTCACAGACAAGAAAAAGCTAAAGGAGTTCACCATCAAACCAGTATTACATAAAATGTTGAAGTGTTATTGAAGAAGAAGAAGAGGAGGAGGAGGAGGAGGAGGAGGAGGAGGAGGAAGAAGAAGAAGAAGAAGAAGAAGAAGAAGAAGAAGAAGAAGAAGAAGAAGAAGAAGAAGAAGAAGAAGAAAAAGAGATAAAAATATGAACAATAAAATGTCAATAAATACAAAGCTATCAACATTGTATATAAAAATCAAAATAAAGGAACAAACAATCTAATGAACAAAATAAACTGATGAATAAAATAGAACCAGAGGTATGGGAACATGGAACAGAGTTACTTATCTCGGGGGGCGGGGGGGTACAGGAAGAGATTAACCAAAGAACATATGCATTACCTATGACACAGACAATAGGGTGGTGAAAGCTTGGGGCAGAGTGGGAACTGGGTAGGGTGTTTCTGAAAGGAAACTGGGCAAAGTTTTCCTGTGAATCTGGGTGGAGGGAGGCAATGGTGGGAGGGGGGCAGAGGGGAGTTGGACATCTGTAGTACTCTTAACGATAAAGATTAAAAAAATTTATTTTAAACTATAGTGGTTCCTTTGTCCTTTCATATAAATTTTAGAATATTGTCTGTATCCATAGAAAACCCTTGCTGAGATTTTGATAGAAATTCTGTTAAGCCTGTAAATCAATTAGGAAAAAATGACATTTTTAACTGTGATGAGTCTCTCAATTCACGGACAGAGTGACTTGGTTGAATCTTCCTTGATTTCTTTCATCAGCGTTTTATAGTTTACAATATACAAGTCCTGTATATGCTCTGTTACATTTAAACCTATGTATTTTTCAGTGATTCTGAATGTTGGTGCATTTTAAATTTTGATGTCAATATGTTTATTGCTAATATCAGAACATACAATTCAATTTTGTATGTTTACTTTTTATCCTGAGAACTCACTGGACATTCTATTATTAGTTGTAGAATTAGTTGTAGATTTTCTACATAGTCAAGCACATCATCTGCAAATAGAACAGTTTTATGTCTTCCTTCCAATATATTGGACTTTTATTTCCAGTTCTTGCCTAGAACTTTCAATACTGTGTTGAGTAAGAATGTTAAGAATGAACATCCTTATCTTCTGCCTGATCTTTGGCAGAAAACATGGTCTTTCAATATTAAGTAAAATGCTACCTATAGCTTTTGTTTTATTTTATATATTTCTGGTAGATGTTTTGTATTTAATTGAGGAATTTTCCTCCTATTTCTATTTTTTGGTTGTTTTTTTTAAAAATAATGAATGGGTATTACATTTTGTCAAATGCTTTCTAGTATCAATTAATATTATCATGTGATTGTACTAATTATTAGTTTGTAAATATCGTGAATTACTTTGATTTTTGAATACTGAACCAGCCTTATGTCTCGGGGATGCACCCCACTTGGTCTTGGTGCATAATTCTTTTTATGTGTTGCTTAATTCTGTGTGCTAGTGCTTTGTTAAAATTTTTCACATTTGTATTCATGAGGGAAATCTGCCTGTAGCTTCCTTTTTAAATATATGTACCAGAGTAATATTAACTTCATAAAGTGAATTGGGAAGTGTTCCCCTCTTCTATTTCCTGGGAGACATTGCATAGAATTAATATTAATTCTTCTTTAAACCTTTGGAAGAATCCCCTACTGAAAGCATCTGAGTCTGAAGATTCGTGTTGGGGAGTTTTCAATTATGAATTCAATTTACTTAATTTTCAGACTCCTCAAACTCTCTAGCTCATACTGGGCGAAACACTGCAGTTTGTGCTTTTCAGGGAACTGGCCCACTTCATCTACAGTTGTCAAATTTGTGTGTGCAGAGTTGGTAATGGTATTTTTGCCATCCTTCTGATATCTTCTAGGATCTGTAGTGACACCCCCTGTTTATTTGTGATACTGGGAATCATGTTTTTGTTTTCTTTGTCAGCCTTGGTTGAGGTTTGTCAATTTTATTGATCTTATTAAGAATCAACCTTCTGTTTTATTGATTTTTTAAAATGATTTTTTTGTTTTTAATTTCATTTTTTTCTGCTCTCATCTTTGCTATTTCTTACCTTCTGCTTGCTCTAAGTTTATTTTGTTCTTTTTCTATGTTCTTGAGGTGGGAGTTTAGACTATTTATTTGATCATTTCCTCTTTTTTATAAGCACTTAGAGGTGTGGATTTTCCTCTTATTGCAAAAATAGTCAAACATAGATTTTTATTTCTACTTGAACCTTCCATTTGGCTCATGAATTACTTAGAGTTTGTTGTTTATTTTTCAAATGTTCAAAAACAGTATTTTTTTATTATTGAATTTTAGTTTGATTCCATTCTATAAATTATTGAATTTTAGTTTGATTCTATTCTAGAAAGAGAGCACATTCTATGTGATTTCCATTATTTTACATTTATTGAGATTTGGTTTTTGTCCAAGAATATGGTCTACCATCAGCCGTGGGCAAACTACGGCCTGCGGCTGTTCTATCCGGCCCGTGGAGCTGAAAGAGCGGAGGGTTCTCTTGCTCTCCCCTCCGCTCCTTCACCAGCAGCAGTGTTAACATGGCAACGTTGGGAAACACGGCCGCAGCTCCTTCTTCTGAGTCCAGTTTAAGAACCCATTGTGGCCCTCAAGTCAAAAAGTTTGCCCATCCCTGGTCTACCATGGTATATGTATAATGGGTTCTTGAAAAATAGGTATAGTCTAGTGTTGAGTATGATGTTGTATAACTTTCAATTGTACCCTATTGTTTGATATATTGTTGAACTATTCTATATCCTTTCTGATTTTTTTGTACAGTTGTTCTAGCAATTGCTAAAAAATTGGTGTTGCAGCCTCTAATTGTAATTGTACATTTTTGTACTTCTCCTTTCAGTTCTATCAGTTTCTTTTGCTTCATATACTTTGCAACTCCATTGTTTGATGCACATATATCTAGTGTTTGTATGTCTTCTGGGCAGTTTGATCCATTTTTTAAAATATATATTTTATTGATTTTTTTACAGAGAGAAAAGGAGAGGGATAGAGAGTTAGACACATCGATGAGAGAGAAGCATTGATCAGCTGCCTCCTGCACACCCCCCACTGGGGATGTGCCCGCAACCAAGGTACATGCCCTCGACCGGAATCGAACCTGGGACCCTTCAGTCCCCAGGCCGACGCTCTATCCAGTGAGCCAAACCAGCTAGGGCAGTCTGATCCATTTAAGAGTCCTCAGCCAGTATTACCATATCTTAGAATGGTCCAGTAAAAACTTTTCATTAGTGTTCCAGGGCATCAGCCAAGAATATGCAAGGAAGACAGCAGGGTACAGGCAAGGAGTAAAATAATCATTTTAGTGATAGAATTGGTAAAGTAAGAAGTTCAGCAATACAGTAAGCTGGTCAAGTACACAGGCACTTGTGACAAGCAAATCGTGGAGTACATACAAACTTGGTTACTTCTTAACTAGAAGAGCATGGCAGTTCCTTAGCTTTTCCACCTTCAGTTTCCACATGTGTCAAATGGCAATAATAGAACTAACCCCATGTTGTGAGAAATGACTAAATAAGTTGGCATATGCACACTATATACATAGTGTTTGACACATAGGAGACATTCAATAAAACATTTACTGTTCGTATTTTTCTTTCATGTATTTATAAGAGCACATAGGCTCCAATCAAATCTATTTTTATAAGAGGATCATATTATAAAACTATAAAAACTGTTCTACAAATTTGGGCCTTAATTGAAAATAGTATGAACACTTTTCCACAGCGTTATCTCAGTTTTTAAGGTGGTTAAGTACTGGTCCTGTGTGCAAGTACCATGATTTATGTCACTCTTCCCCAAGGCAGAGACTGTTAGGTTGTTTCTAATACTTTAGTCTCTTAAATAAGGCTGAGTGGACACCTTACACCTGTATTCTTTTCACTTACTCTGTAGAATGTTTTCCTATCCTAGATTATTATTATTTCTATTTAAGCAGCCAGAATGTTGGGTTAATAAATGAAATTCCTCCGCAAGTCAGCAAAGCTTCTCAGAACTCTTTGCCTTTCCACCCAAGAGAGGTCCATCTGAAGTTTTCCTCTGCCAGAGTACGGGATGGAAATCAGCAGAGTGGCCCCAGTGGAGAGAGTCCTGGTCCCTGCAGTTTCCCTAATCACCCTCTTGAGCCTGCTGGCTACTGAAGGAGATGGATGCCTGTTGGCTGGGTGGTTTCTACAGAGCGATAATGGTAGATTGTTTTCAAATGAGCAAAACAGAGGCAGCACATTCTGATAATGAGGTGGGGAGTTGGGCAATGAACAGAGTGCCGAGTATGAAAACATCATGATAAAGGAAACTGCTTTCAAGTAGAGTGACTGGGAGAGTGATTAAGGAGCAATGTTGGGAATGAAATGATCCCAGGCACAGCAGAAAGAGCAGGGAACCACAGCGCTTAGACGGGCTTTCTTGGGTAAACTAGTCTTCCTCCTTCTTGGTACAACCACTGACCCTCAGAGTAGGGAGGACCTGTGTGACCCACACACACAGCCTCAGGGCTCACGAAGTCTCTGAGCCCATTATCTGGAAGAATTTTAAACATACAAATCACACAAAGCACAATGGAATAACATAGCCAACAACCATCTACTCAGCTGCTCAGAACTGACAAATATTTAGATTTTGTTATTTTGCCTTATACCTAAGAAATAAAATATTGCAGGTAAAACAGAGGACTACCTCTCACAGCTCCCTGTCCTTTCAGTCCACCAAAATGTTATACGTGTGTGTGTGTGTGTAGTGTGTGTGTGTGTGAGTGTGTGTGTGTGTGTGTGTGTGTGAGTGTGTGTGTGTATACAGTCAGCAAAAATGGCTGCCATGCATTTCTCTCTTTCTTGAGTGTTCATGTCATCATTTATTTTTAATCTTCATTTGAGGATATGTTTTTATTGATTTGAGAGAGAGAAAGGGAAAGGGAGAGGGGAGAGAGGGGGGAGAGAGAGAGAAGAGAGAAGAGAGAGAAGAGAAGAGAAGAGAAGAGAAGAGAAGAGAAGAGAAGAGAAGAGAAGAGAGAAACATGGTTGTGAGAGAGAAATGTTGATCAGTTGCCTTCCCTATACTCCCCAACCGGGGATCAAATCTGCAACCTGGGTACATTCTCTGACCAGGAATTGAACCCATGACCCTTCAGTGCATGGGATGATGCTCCAACCAACTGAGCCATACCATCCAGGGCTCATGTCATCATTCTTATCAAGAGGCAGAGTCTATTGAATCTGGGCTTGTGACTGGTGTTGACCAATAGAAAGCAGCAGAAGTGACATTTTGGGCTTCTGACCCAAGGCCTTAAGACCTCTGAAAGGTTCTGGTGTCACTCCTCATAAAGCCACCTGCCATGAAAGAAGGCGAACTACCCTGAGATGACTATTTTTAGAGAGGAAACCCAAGCTGGCCATGTGAAAGGCGACATGGAAGAACATCGAGGTTCCAGATGTGGGATCGAAGTCTTCCTGGAACTTCTAGCCCCCCAGCTGAGCAAAAGACCCCATCCAATGCCATAGGGAGCAAAAGATCCCCCTGCTGAGCCAAGTCAGCCAAGAGAATTGTGAGGAAAAATAGTTATTATTTTAAATGACTAAATTCTGGGGTTGTTTATTATGCAGCAATAGATAAATGAAATCCACATATATATTTATACCAATATAATATTAATAGTGTGCATAGCCACAGCTTGTTCCACTAATAGCAAAATAAACTTTTATCAGACTGGCCCTTCCATGGATAATGATAAATATAAATATATAAATATAAATATATAAATATATAAATAAATATATATATATATATATATATATATATATATATATATATATATATATATATAATTACTTCAAGGCAATTACTTCAAGGCAATGGGAAGTGACCAAAAGTGGGCATATCCTGGAGGGAGAGTTGACACTTGGAAGAAAAGTGAGGCTTTCTGTTCATATCTCACTTATCCTAAGGGCAGCCCCTTGCCTCCACCACACGTGGCAGTTAAAGCGCTGAAAGAGTGTTCACAGCTTTTCTGGCTTCAGCAACAGAGGTTAGAGTTTGGAACAATCATATTTGCTAAAACATGAGGAACAAAGCTTAGAAAGAACAGAGACGGAGGTGTAGAGCCCAGATTCCATATATAAACTCTTCCCAAGTCTCTGACAACTGAGCCATTCAGGCATCGGGTAGAGGTTAAATAAGCTGGCTATGGCTAAAGGAACTCAACCAAGATGTGATCTGCTAAGAGAATTCCCATTTTGTACCCAACCATATTGCCTTCTATTTTCTAAATGAAATAAACAAGCAGCCCTCACTCTGAAGAATACGGCAGACTCTACCATCTCCACAACATAACATGTTCAAGGTCCAGGAAATCACCACAGAGGACTTGATACAGAAGGAACAGGAGCATGAGGCACATGATGACTCAGAATCAGCCAAAGCTAACATGTAATGAATGCTTTTCCTGTTTCTGCCCGTATTCTGTGGACGTTTACATGTATTATGGGAAACCGCATGGCAACCCTGTTGTGTTGATACAATAACTTTATCGGCAATGTAGAGTCAAGAAAGCTGAAACCAGTTGAGGTATGTTAGGCAGAGAAAGAATAAAATTATATATACGTATGTGATTGAGCAACCCAATAATAGAAGAACTGGAAGCCACCATCCTTCGCACACCCCACAAAAAAGGGCAGTATCATCCTGATACAAAGAACTGTGGGAAGCCACCATTATCCTGACACACCTCAGCCTGCTGGGCCGTCACCTCCAGTGAAGAAACATCTCCTTGCCCACAGCTCCCAGCATCACTGCCGCCACAGGAGCCCACCTTAGTCTGCTGCCACCACGGGGGCTGGTGTTAAAGGAAGAATGGCTCTTCCTTTCTTCTTCCCGATAAGCTTGCAGAAGTGCTTTCCATTGGTGGAACCTACCCTAGAACTCTACTTGTAAGGAGGTACAGGAAATGTAGTTTCTAACCGTCAAGTCCTTGTAGTACAGGGGAGAAGTTAGGAGGGCAGGGACAGCGTACTTCTGCTGCATTCTATTCACACAATTGCTATTGTTACTTTACCTTTGAAGAAACAGAAACTCTGGATGTTAAGGAGCTTGCCCAAGATCTCGCATCTTAAAAGTGGCGATTAGCATTTGAACTCGGAAAGCTTAACTGCAGAGGTTGTGTTCTTAATCTGACTTTAATTTTTTACAATTATAATAAAAAGTCAAAGAGAATACATTTGTCTTTGGATCTGCATGTGAATGATCATTCAGATGATGACAAAAATAATTAACGCTAGCATTCCTTAGATTTTTCTAAATTACAATGCTCTAATGGAGGCTGCCATCTAATTTCAAAGCCCATATTTGTATTTGTTTTTAGTAATTATGCCAATGCCAGATTATGATGCCAAGTGAGAGCATTTAACTTTCACTGTGTTGGTAAGCAAGTTTGACAGCATGTAGCTTGCACATCCTCATGTCAACATGACAATATTTCTTCAGCATCTGCCATTGTATTCATTAATACTCTAACGTTTGTAATGGCAAAATTACTCTATCTCGGCAATGGGTCATGACCCAAAGATAGTTTCCTGGACTAAGAAATTAATGTTTTGACTTAATTGATAAATTAAGAATTTAATTTGACATCATGGAAATGATTCGGTGAAGGGGAGTGTCGCGCTCTCTTAAGTGTTGCAGGCTAATGGGAACACTGTACTGCCAAAGGCTTTATAATGAAGGAGGCAGCTGAGAGCCAAATGGCCTCATGACAAGCTATAGGGACAAGCAGTCCTTGGCAACTGGGACAAGGAAAAGCTGTAAAAGAATCGAGTCATCAGAAGGTCCCCAATGGTGTTCCTAAAACAAAACCAAGCAGAACAAAATATGCGCCTTTGCACTTGCTGCCATACTTGAGTTTTGAGAAAAACTGAAATGTAGATCTCTTATATTACATACTAGTATTATTTAATAAAAGCAAGGCAACAAAAATATTATGAAGAATTCATATACATATGTGTAAATATCTCTACATAAATATACATACACACATGTAGTAACCTATTGTAAGGTATTATTATTGAGGTTGGCTCTGCTATAGTAACTGATAGATCCCAAAATTTTATTTTTTAATCCAATAAACATATATTTCCCACTAACATAACAACCCAAGGTGTTCTGTTTGACAGCCGAGTCACCTTCATGGGATGATTCATTCTTCTTCCATCTTGACACTGCCCTTCCCTGGGTCTGGTCAACACTGTCATCTACATTCAGCAAAACATTGCTTTTTCCTTTAAGGAAGAACTTAGTTCTGTCTTTACTTGCTGCCAGAAGTTATTGTGAATTCCTACCTACCATGCACAGAAGGAGAACAGCATGCATTGGCTGAGGCTGCCATTATGCAGAACCAAAAATCATGGACCAGCACACACCTTATTTGGTGCACATCTAAGAATGGATCTGTGGTGGTGTGTGTGGGGGAACCAGGGTCAACAAATAGGAAGAAAGTCAGTGTGTGCTACCCTGGAGTGAGCACACTCCATCACCAGACTCCGTGCTGAATACCTGAATTCTTGTAATATCCTCTAAGTATCATTTTATGCTAGTTTTAGATTTGAGGAAACTGCCCTAAATCACATAGCTCTTAGGCAGTAGAGGTGAACTACAGATCCTGGTTTCCATGATGCTAACGTCTGTATTTCTATGTCACCAGACAACCTTTTACCAGTGATGAGTAAAAAAAGACCTGCACCAAGAAAACATGGAGGAGGCAATGCACGGATGGCGACTTTGAAATGGAGAGGGCGTGCAGACATGGCATGACGAGCCAGTGCGATGACGTGCGGGGCCACAGAAGAACAGTGTGCACTGGCCTAGCCTGCAACACTTAAGGCAGTGCGACACTCCCCTTCACCAAATCATTTTCATGATCTGTCATCGGTGCATTGCTTCCTCCAAGGCGTGGTGAGCTAAAGGCATGTCGGGTAATTAAAAGAACTGGAAAAGGCAAGGAAAATAAACCAGAAAAGGCTGAGAAAAAAAGCACTTAAGCATATTTTCAGAATTAAACCCAGTCCCAGGTTGTAGCCTTGCGTTTTCACCTCTCTCTGCATTGCCTTAGCCAAGACTCTCCTGTCTGAGACTCAATTTCCTCATCTATGAAACGAGGGAAGTGGAGGGAGAGACCTTGGAGAGAGCTCGAGGTAACACATCCCATCCTTCTCGGACCAGGCTGCCAATTTCCCTGTACCAGGCACTGTGGTCAAAGCACACAGCAAGACCTCTGCAAGCCTGTGTCAGCAGGAGAAGCAAGGTGGAGAGGCCACCCCGGGCCAAACGGGTGTTTCATTAATCACAGTTTGTGTTTCAAATCCGAAGACAATCTGTCCAATTAATATTAAAGCTCTGGCAGCCATGGGAAGACCTTTAGGAAAAGGCAATTTGACACAATTTCTAATAATGCTCACATTTAGGAAAGTGGCTCTCAAACATAACCTTCTCCTGGCGACAGCCTGAGTTCTGTCCAAAGCAGAGGCACGGGTTTCAGGCACCTCTACAGTCTGATCCCTGCTTGGCCCCACTCACCTGATGGCCATCGCATGCCAGCTGTCTCAGCAAGACCCATCTTCCAGAACACGCCACTGTCCCTCACACCTCCGCACTCCTATCCATTTAACCTACAGCCCACGTGCCTGCCTAGCTCTCCCATATCGCATGTCCAGAAATACTTATTTCAACACATTTTTCTAGACGTATATTGACACTTGGATTGGAATCTCATTTCGATCAGTGATTACCTTGGGCAGACTTTACTTTTTTATTTTAAAGGAATACCCATACACAGACAAAACACATTCAAATAGCACAAAGGGTAGACAGTGAAATCTACATCTCCCTTTCTAATTTTCAGGCTCCTCCTTGGATGGGAGGGGGAATCACATATGGAGAAGTGAGGAGAGATCAAGGAAGCTTCAAGTTTCCCAAAGCCTGATCTCTTGAAGGGTTGATGGCAATTACCAAATGCACTCAGGTGCTCAGCAGGCTGAGATGTCAGGTGATGGTGCCAACCCCTCGCCACCCCCACCCACCTCTTGTCCTGCTGGCTGTCTCTCCTGGAGTGCCCTTGCCTTGATTTCTCCAGGTTCTTGCTAGCCCTGGTGGGACAGCAGACAAAACAGGGGTACTCTGTTGGTTCTTTCCTCTTTGCTGCCTGGAATAACTGAAATACAACTAGGAAAATGGGAGTGAAAGGAAATGAAGGGGTAATTAGATATGGAGGGAGGAAGGGATGACCTTTGAAACAATCTTTTCTGGGTGACACCTGAGCAACCCAGGCCTGCAATTTTCTCCATTAGTGTTCAGCCTCTTCACATAAGTCCCCTAATGACAGGGTGGGCGACGGATGAAGACAGGGCAGTTGAAGCTTAAAATACATGCCGAGGAGATATTATCAGCCACATCATCACCCGGGAGTGGGGAGAATAGGCAGGAGCCGAGGCGATGGGGTGGAAGTTCCGCTGCCTGTCTGATAAGACGCTGGGATCATCCTTTGTTCACTCTCCTATGGTCCCGCACGCCATCGCACTGGCTCTTCAGGACATGTCTGCACGTCCTCTTCCATTTCAAAGTCCCTATGCTGGCCTAGACCTTAATTACCTTTCCCCCGGACAATTACAGTCATAGACACCCTGGCCCCAGGCTCTGCCACTGTCTGCCTACCCTGTAGATGTCACCAGATCCAACTTCCTAAAATCTCACTTTGCACAGGTCATTCCCCTTGCTTCAAAGCTCTAATGATTTCCCCTTGTCTATAAAGTAAAGGCTAAGTTTTGGCCTTATTCTGAAAATCAGTGCTGCCAAAACCTTAAACACCCCGTGTCCTCTGTGAAGGCTGCACCCGGACCTTATTCATCTTTCTGTCCCCAATACTGATATGTAAGCTCCATGAGGGAAAGGATTTATTTTTGATTGCTGACACATAATAAGCACTCAGAGGATAATTGTCAGGTGAATGCATTAATTAACTCATAAATAATTTATGGCATAGTATAAGGTGCCCATGAGTCTCTGTTGAAGGAAAGGGTGAAGAGAGGCAGGCAGGAAGGAAAGATGATGCTATATAACATAGGCATGGGTCAGAGGTGGGTGGCAGCTACAGCTATGGGCCTCAAATCAGAACAGGGGAGTAGATACTTGACCAAAGGAGGTATAAGTGTGAATGAAGCAGAGGCTTAAGGCCACCTGAAATTCAGAGCAGACACTGGGAGCAGAAGAAGGCCAAAGAGGGAGCCTGAGCAAGCTGAGGGGCCAGCAGTAGGCACCACTGGGAAGCAAAGTCATAAGTGAGGGTTTTGTGAGCTGGGTAATGGGACCAGGAGTAGCGAGCCACTTGGGTGAGGAGCCAGGGATTCAGAGAGTTTGCACACCAACCAGGATGTGCTGAATAAGTTTTAATAGCCACGATGAAAAATGTACTATATATGGGTAGTGCTTACATTTTGAATATCTTGAATGTCTTTGAGACATGATGACAGCTGAAAGGCAGTTACCAGAAAAATAAATAAAACCGTCTGATACTATGCAGTTACAGGTGTTAAGAGATTTCCTGAGGTCAATCCCCAGGTTAGCCTGTTTTATATAGTCTGGATACTTCACACTTACATTTTGTCATTTATTAATTTGAAGGAGTTTATCACCCGTGAACACACTAAATCCTTGACCTCTCTGACATTTGCAATCATTATCCCCATGTTGAGGAAACAGAACTTCTGTGAGAAAATATGTCTTGCCCAAGTGGGAAGGGTCAGGGTGGTCAGAGTAGAAATCAGGTGTTTTGGTTTCATGTAGAGTGTGCGTGCGTGTGTGTGTGTGCACTTTTCTATCACGTATCCACCAAAACAAGCTGTGCTAACATTTATACAAATATTAACTGAGTACCTGTGATGCGTCAGGCCCTGTGCTGGGCTCTTGGGTTTCTCCAGGGACCAAACACAGATAGCGTCTCTGCCTTTGCAGAGTGCCAGACCCAGAAGGAGGTCAGTGTCTCCCGGCCTGGAGGCCTGAGCTGGAACACGTTGCTTCAGATGTTCGATGCCTAATGAAAATGGCAATCCAGTAGGCAGCTTCCTAGAGACTACTGCTCATCAAAGGTAGATTTTATGTCAACTAACACCCAACAGTCCTGATCCTTGGACATTAGCTAATCATGGTGGACTCCATTAACTTTCTTTTTTTTTTCTTTTGGTTTGCTCTTCCATTTAAAAATTGTAAACTTGCAGTTCTCTGTTTATATCTCACCAAAAGAAATAAGGCCCCAATAAAACAGTTACTTAACTCATGGTGGTTCAGCCACACCAGACGGAGAGCGGAGG
The DNA here is from genome assembly GCF_014108235.1 of Myotis myotis. Lineage (NCBI taxonomy): Eukaryota > Metazoa > Chordata > Mammalia > Chiroptera > Vespertilionidae > Myotis > Myotis myotis. The sequence continues at coordinate 11,181,026 of NW_023416316.1, forward strand.
TACCCATTGGGACCGGTGGCCCAGGACCAGCTCCGTCTTTGGTGGCGTGCCTGTCTTTTCCTTGGGAATCAGCTTCCTCACCTGTAAAGCACGTCTGAATGTTTCTGTGATCCTTCTCCACTCTAAGATGCTATGGATGCCTGAGAGCTTAGTGAACACCTTTATGATTGCAAGGTAGTAAGGCATAGGTGGTGAGAGAAAACTCGCCCCCATACTTGGTAGCTGCCCTCGTTGGGCAGCTCTTAGCTGAGTGGCATGCAGGAAGCAGAAAGGGTGAGAGACAGGACGAAAGCTCGGTTCTGCATCAGAGGAGGAGCAGGATGTCAGTGGGTCGGAGTGGTGAGTGCAGAATGGTGGGCTGTATTTCCTTCCATAAAGGCCAGTGCCCTGCCAAGCCAGGGCTGCAACATGGTGGCCTTTTACAACGTGGACAGCCGAAGAGGCTGCCTCTGAGCTCGAAAGGGTGGGGGGCACACTCAGGTTCCTTGTGTCAGAGCAGAAGGGGCCTGATCACATGGATGCAATCCCCTCTTTCTATTTATAGGCGGGGACACTGAGGTCCAGAGGGTGTGGCTGGGAGAGGGGACATGCCTACAGTCACAGAGCTTGCGGTCCCAGAGCTGTGGCTAAAGCCTGGAAAGTTCCCATTGTAGCTTAAATGAAAGCGACCCCCCCACGTTGTTCTGCTTATTGCCCCCCTTGAATAAAATCATTATTTTCCCTCCATCTGCTACTTGCTTAGCATCTCCGAATAAATAATATGTGGTAATAACAGGCATCCCTCCTGGACAGCATGGAACCTGACACTTAAAAATCGAAGGTGTGACTCATTAAACCTCTAGGTTTGTGGTTAGGTGTTATTTTGCTAATGATTATGTGTTTATAATGAGAATTGATAAAATCATATCTTTGGTTTGAATTTTCAATTTAAATACACTCTTCTCCATTCCTTTTGTTCCCCGTTCTCCTCTGGTCCACACTCTCTCTCCTGTGATTATATTAACAGCCCCTTTCCCTACTTGTACCTAAAACATCTCATTGGATTCTCATGGCCCCTCACCCCATACAATGCCCTACCCTCCTGGATGGATTTATATACCGTGCTCCTCCCTTGCCACCCCACCCTGACCTATTGAAACATTCTTATCGGTTAAAGCAATCCAGGCAGGTCAACATGCCTCTGTACCTTGAGAACAAAGCAACCCTGGGGAATTTATTTAACCTCTCTGTGCCCAATTGGATCATCTCGAAAATGGAGACAGAGATCATTCTTAACGCTTAGGTTATTGCAGGATCTACATTTAAATAATACCTACTGTTTCTACAGCACCTGTTCTGTGCCAAAGCAAGCACTTTACACATATTACTTCATTTCTTTATCATCTTGCTCTTAGTGTTACCTCCATTTACAGGTGAGGAGACACGGGCAGAGAAATCCCATAATTTCCCAAGTGGAAGAGCACTTGAATAACTCAGTCTTTGAACAGCCATGCCCTTTTCTAGCACACCACATGCATTCACTATAGACTCTACTGGTTTTCAACCTGGGTGATTTTGCCCCCAGACGACATCTGGCAATGGTTGGAGACAATTTGGGTTCCACAACCAGGGAGAGACACTACTGGCATCTAGTGGGTAGAGGCCAGAGATGCTGCTATGCATCCTACAATGCACAGGGCAGCCCCCACAACAAGGACTGACCCCAAATATTCATAGAGCCAAGATGCAGAAACTGGGATGACAGTACATATGTCCTATAAATGTCCCTGCAAACACAGAGTTTGCAAATACTCCTAAGGGAAATGCAGGGTAGGGATGCTGTGAGCCTCTGATCACAACGTTTTCATCAAGCAATCAATATATCCACTTGTTTCATGTGTGTTTCTTTCAAAGACATCATATTTAATATATAGTGTCGATTCATTAATATTGACTGTGCGGCCAATAGCGCCATAACTCATGCCTGAAGCAAGCTTCTCTAACTCACTTATGTTCTCTCTAGGACACACTGGAGGCTTCTCATACTGAGAAATACTAGACAGCATTTCAGCACTATGCTTGGGCACCACTTAACCAGTGAAATAACCAACAAAAGCACAGAAACGTAACAAGCCTGGCATCAAATGTACCACACAAAGGCCACGTTTATAGTATGAGAGCTGAGGGAAGAAGGCGGAGCATCACCTTGTTGGATCTTGGTCGGGACGTGCACATTGAAATAAATTTTTTCACCCCTCTGCACATGTTCATGAGTAAAGAGTATCACAGAATTCATGAATAATGAGTGTCAACCGTCCAGTTTAAGAATTGGGTGTTAATAAGAAAATGATGATAGGTAATTCACAAGGGAAGATAAAAATGGCCAATGAATGTATGAAAAAGTGTTCAACAACTCTGTTCATCAAGAAACTTAAAATTAAAACCAAAACACAATACCAGTAGACATTGACCCACGTGGCTAAAATGTAAAAGACTGATGATATAAAGGTAGACAAAGCCTTGGCTGGTTTCTCAGTGGTTAGAGCATCAGCCCATGGACTGAAGGGTCTGGGTTCCTATCTGGTCAAGGGCACATACCTCGGTTACAAGTACGATTCCCAGTGTTTCTCTCTCCCTTCCCAGTTTCCCTTTCTCTCTCTCTCCCCCTCCTCTCTCCCTCCCATTCTCTAAAAATCAATGGAAAAAATATCCTCAGCTGAGAATAAATAAATATAGAACTAGACAAAGATATGAAGCAACTGGAACGCCAGGTACAGCAGATGGACTTATTTAATCAGTGCAACAACTTTGGAAACCTATGATAGAATATAAAGAAGTTGAACATACGCCAATACGATTTTACTCCTAGATATGTACTCTACCAAAATGTATACATGTTTACCAAGTTATGTGTACATGAGGCGATATCTTCAATCCCCTAAGAGTGGAAAGAAATAAAATATCCATCCATTAAGAAAAAATATGGATACATTCCCAATAGAATATGGTGCAACAGCAAGGATGAAGAGAGCCATACTCAACAATATGGATGCTTCTCATAAACATAATTTTGAGTCAAAGCAGCCAGACATAAGAAAGAGTATATGATGTAAAAATTCAAAAACAGGCAACTCCTGTGTATAGTGTTAGAACTGAGAAGAGGGTTTACTCTTGGGCCACAGTGATGGGAATGGGCATGAGGCTACTTCAAGGGCATTGGAGACATTCTGTCACTTGATCCAGGAGCTGCATAGCAGCCTCAGTTTCTGAACATGGATTGAGCTGCACACGGAGGAGGTTTGCACTTTCCTGCATATGCCTCACACTTCAATAAAATAAAAAAAAATATTTTTAAGTGGAGAGACAAAACACGTAATGAACACTTGCTATATGTCAAACATTGTACTCAGAGATTCATTTAGTTCATGTTACAAAAGAGCCAGTGATGGAGATGCATGATACTACCCAGTGAGTGAAAACCTCACACTCCAGAGAGCCCTTGGCCACTTCTTCCTTGGCTTTTTGGTCTATAATTTTCTGCGATGAATTCACCAGCTTTAACTCTAAGCTAGATAGCTCAGTCCCGCCCCTTCCCCCTCCAGGGGGAACTTCACAAGGCAGCCTCCATCATGTTTACTTACTGTTCTGGGTGAAACTCAAAGATGACAAAGAGCTCTCAGTGCTTATGCAATGCCCCCTTCCCTGGAAGGTTCCCGAACAGATGGAGGTGCTGAGCGCTCAGCTGTGGAAGCGGAAAGCCAGCCAGACATGGTGTCGCAAAAACCAGCTGCAGCCATTATTCTAACATTCTGGCTTTGATCAAATATCACAGTTTTGCTCTGAGCAATTTTGCTCCTAATCAGTTAATTCACATGTGGTGGCAAAAGGTACATTAATCGATCATGTTTTAGATTCACTGACATTCAGCCCAAACATTCTGGCCTTGTAAGAACAGTCCAATTTCCAAGTGCCTGAGGGCAGTTGCTAAGCTGTTACCCTGTGCTTCAGAGAGGAGCGGGAAGCATCTATTTGTGGAAAAGATGGAAACTCCTAAGTCAAGAGGGTGTGGAGGAGGAAGGAAAGGAGGAGAAGGAGAGGGAGAGGAAGGGGAGAGGTAGCTGGAGGAGGAAGAAAGGGAGGATGGGAAGGAGGGGAGAGGAGGAGGAGAAGAACCCAAACCCTTCTATGTCCTGGTTCAGCTTTTCCACCAAAATTCAGGGTGGGGGAGGGGTGGCATCTAGCTGAGGGGTGAGGAGATACCTGGAACCAGGGCAAGCTCTTAATAAAGAGATAGGGTGGCATCAAGGACCGAACCCTGGCTTTGGAACTAGACAGACGGAGACCTCAGACCTGGCTGTGCCACTAATCTGTTGTGTCTCTTTGGACAAGTTACCTCACTTCTCAGCTTCTCATTTTTTCTCAGCTACAAAACAGGGACACATCTTGGCCTTTCTGAGGTTGCCATAGTGATTATAGAAAATGTACCTTATGTATAGGTGCCAGCATATTGTGTGGCGTTCCGTAAAATACAACTACTGGTATTATTTAATTCTAGGTACTGAACTGATACAAGGATACAAAGTTAAGTCTGATACACGCCTGGTCCTCTAGGTGCTCACTACATAGTGATGGTCCCTGGTAATTATAATAAAGCAGGGTGATTATAAATCCATGCTTGATTACAGACTCACAGTTATTCCTGCCCTCCAAGTCGAACGCTTTAGGTCACCTTCACTCTTTCCACCTCTCTATCCCCACATGATTATTCACTGAGCCCCACAACGTTTATTGCTAAAATAATTCTCAGATCAAAACCTCTTATTTCTATGTCTGTTCTTATTGCCCTTGCTATAGTTCTGGACCTCATTAGCTCTATCCCTGCTTGTTGCAGTTCTTCTTCATTGACCTCTGATCTTACTCCACTTTAATTCATTTACAATTAAGTCATCTTTTTGAAATAGCTCAAATTCTAACCAACATTTGATTATCGTACATCCTCTACTAAACAGGCTTTTAGTTAGTCCTGATAGTTAGGACTGTGAATATTTTGGTTCTGACCTCTCTGTATACCAGTGGTTCCCAAAAGGGGGTGATTTTGCTTCACAGGGGACAGTTTGGATTGCCACAACTGGAAGGGGCAGCTGCTGAATGGGTCAAGCTAAGGATGCTGCCTGACATTCATAATGTGTAGGATGGCACCCCACAGCACAGCGCTATGAGATGCAAGGTGTTAACAGTGCCGAGACCGAGAAGATTGCTTTTAACTGCAGCGATCAGAGAGAGGCTGGAAACAGACACACCCAGGGCCATGCTGCTGTCAGCAGGTGGCAGCTGGGAGGAAGCAGGATGGACTGTGCGCCAAGAGGAGAAGTTAGCGATCCAGTGCGCCCTTCTTTTATAGGATTGGCTCCACAGTAGGAAATGAGCATGAAAGATAAAGGAACTGGGCTGCACTGGATGTCTGGGTGCAGGATAGCCTGCGGGCAATGCACATGGGCGGTGGTCAGGCGGGAGAAAAAAAGACTGTTGCAATGTCTCCAGGCCGCCTCGCCTCCACTTTTCTCTTCTGTTAAATGCGGTAAACAGGTGAATCACCCCTCTCAGAAGTAGGAACAGAGATTTGCTATAAGTAAATGCAAAAACATGTAAGACCATTTCTGGAACAGCCGATTTATAACACTGACATATAAGATCAAATCAGTCTGAGTAAGAGCAATTCAACGGTAATAATGATGATAATACTAACAATTAAGAGAGTGGTTTAGAATAATATATCACCTTTAAGCCTGGAGAGTTTGATGCAATAAAGGAATCCAAATTAAGTTTCTATCCTACATAATAAAAGCCTAATATGCAAATAGACCAAACCGGCAAATGACCGGTCGCTATGACATGCACTGACCACCAGGGGCCAGATGCTCGATGCAGGAGCTGCCTCCGGTGGTCAGTGCCCTCCCATAGGGGGAGTGCCGTTCAGCCAGAAGCTGGGCTCATGGCTGGTGAGTGCAGCGGCAGTGATGGGAGCCTCTCCTGCCTCCGCTGCAGGCAGGCGGTAAGGAGTGAGAAGTCCAGGACTGCAAGAGGGATGACTGACTGCCGGCTTAGGCCCAATCCCCTGGGGCATTGGTCGGCAAACTGCGGCTTGGCAAACTGTGGCTTGCGAGTCACATGTGGCTCTTAGGCCCCTTGAGTGTGGCTCTTCCACAAAATACCGACTTCTGTGCATGGGCCACGACGTTTCAATTGCACTGTACGTGCACGCCCACATGTGGTATTTTGTGAAAGAGCCACATTCAAGGGGCCAAAGAGCCGCATGTGGCTCGTGAGCCGCGGTTTGCCGACCATGGCCCTGGGGGATCGGGCCTAAGCTGGCAGGCGGATATCCCCCGAGGGTTCCTGGACTGTGAGAGGACGCAGGCCAGGCAGAGGGACCTCCCCCCACCCAACCACCCCAGTGCATGAATCTCATGCACCAGGCCTCTAGCAGTAATATAAGAAAGCATGTGATAAAACCTTTAGAGATGCTATTTTCAGATAAAATATAATTTTCTAAAGCTCCAGATGCAAGACAATGCAAAGTTTTTTGTTTGTTTGTTAGTTGTTATTGTTTTTTTATTTTTTTTGCAATAAGCATCCCAATGTGAGCTAATTTAAAAGGTAAATTTAATTATAAGATTTATGCAGTAGAGATACTGAGGGGCCATGAACACACATTTCCCAGTATGTGAATATGCAGAGCTCAATTTCTTAGGTTGCTGTGGCTGATTTTCACTTGCATTAGGACCTCTGTAAGGTGACATGCATAATTAATCACCAATATTACTAATAATCTCTTCACATAGAAGATGGATCATTGTGTATCTAAATTGCACCCTGCCTTAGCTGTTACCTAATTAAAAAACTGAGACCAACAGTCAGAGAGAAATATTAATGGCATGCAATTTTAGTTCAAAACTTAGTTCACTGAGAGATCTCAAAAATGACTGTATGTTTTGCCATGAGGAAGGCCTGTTATGTAAAAGCCACCTGAGGACCAATCCACCTTACACCTGAGATCAAATGAATGTCTGTTTCATATTAACACGTTCATTTGCTCTCCTTGTCAATAAGCCTATTGGAGAATATTTACCTTTGGAGACGGAGAAGGAACAGTGAAGTCACAAGTGTAAATTATGGGGTGGAATGAGGAATTAATTTTAACATCACGGAGAACTGGACTTTAATGAGGCACTACTTTAGGTCTGAAGTGGAAGGTCTGCAGAAAGAAAAGAAATGTTGAATGTCATTATGAGCCTGATCTTGATTTGACAAGTTGCTTTCTGAATGACTGTAGCTGTCACTTGGGTAACACTGAGCAGTGTGTATGTGCACACCTGCCTGTGGGCTATTTAACTTGAGGTTCACTACCACCCAGCCATGCATGAGGCAGAGATACCACCTCCATTTTACAGACTGGGAAACAAGTCATTCGGAAAAGGCAAGTGATGTCCTCCAAGTCACTCAGTAAAACACCCCGCCCCTACCAGCCTTATCTAAAGCAGAAGCATACTTTATTGGTACTAGATGACTATCACAGTCACTTGTAAACTTAGTATTTTGCAATACTATGTTTAAAAAGTTTTTTACAGGAAGAAAGCACTGTATGGTTTATATGCTATTCCCTAATCTATTATCTCGTTTGATACTCACAGCAACCTTCCAAGCTAAGTATTATTATCTCTAATTTAAAGATGCACACACTGATGCTCAACATTTTAAAGGCTTTGCCCAAGGTCACCACTTCGGGGACATGGCTGACACTTAAACCCGTGTATTCTGAGCCCACATTCCACACGAGGTACTATCATTCTTAGGTTGAAATGTAGCTAACATGTCAGTGGATGTCAAATTCCTAGAACTGTTTGACTTTCATGATGACACTTGGAACTCAGTGGTCGATGAATCCGTCACACGGAAATCTCAGCTGACGCACAATGCACAATGCAGTGTGCAGATGCTGTGTGGTGCACTTGTGCACCCGGCACCTGTATAATTTTGTTAATCAGTGTCACCCCAATAAATTCAATAAAAAGGGAACAAAAGAAAGAAATTTTATTTACTTCCAGGGATGAAGGAAAGGCTTCATTTTTGGCTGGGCTGCCTTTTCATGTGTCCTAAACTATAGGTGGGCAGCTATCAACTGTGCTTAGAATATCCTGATGGAAATATGGGCCAATTGGATTCCACTGTCCACATTGGGGGAAAAAAATCCAAACATGCTAAACAAATGGCCAATAAACCTGGTTTTCTGGGAGACTGGAACAAGGGGAGGCTATAAAGAAGTCATTTATCATTTTAAAGGCGGCACTGTCCCTTTAAATGCAATCTGTAATGACTTATGACTCCAGTGACCCTTTTTGATTACTGCCTGTTGCCATCCATTATCGCCATGGAAACAGCACTGTTGCCAGCTGTGTGCTTGGTGGTCGGGTGGAGGCGGTGCTTTTGACTGGGGACAAGAGGCTAGTACATGTGAGACTCCGGATTTACAGGTTTATTTATTTTTTTGCAAGAGAAGTTATGGAGACATGGCTCCCTCGGTCCCACAGAAGGCCCCTGGTTTGGGTGTAATCAGAGGGGAACCCCAGCACAGATGGTCTCAGTCCCCCTTATCTCTTTCAGGGAAGAAAAGAAGATGAGATCAGAAACACTCCAGTCTGGATGATAATCTGCCAGGCGGCAGAAGGCATGAGGAAGGGGCAACCTGTGTGCAAATTTCATTAACACAATTTCATGGAGACTCTTCAAGCATGTAAGCCAATCTTCTCAGCTGCCTCATTCCTGAGCCTCTAGTGCATCACATCTCCCCGAGTGATCTGCAACGTCCACCCAGCCTCCCCTGCTGACGCAGTCTGAATGTCATCCCTGTCTTCCTTCTAGTTTGGTTTATGCTCCTCTCGTCACTCCTTCTTGTAAATGCCCCTGAGCCTTTTATGCCTGCCTTTCTCTCATCTCCCCTTTTATATCTGATGCATGATCCTACCAAGATAGACTAGGAAGGGAAGAAGACAAACTATTCCAACCTCCTCCTGGTAGTGACTTCCAAGGTGGTTTCAGGAATTCCCCAAAGCCACTCAGAGATCTGTTGGCAGAATCGGCATTAAAACCCAGGCCTCTGAATTCCCAGCCCACTGCTTCTTCTAACACGTGGTGTTGTTCTATTGTATTTCCCACCTTGTTTCTTGGTCTAATTCCCTGCCACACACACGTATAGTCAAATCGCAACTCCCTAAGCCAATTATTATTTAGTGCAGAGTAACCCTTGCTTTCACAGTGTTTCTCTCTGCAGAACCTAGGTTGCTCCAGAGACAGAAGATCCATTCTCACGAGATACTCAAAGGGGAAGCGAGTGGGGCCAAGACAACATAGTCATTTTTCTACTTTATTTAGAGTGAGCGTTAAAGTCTCGGGACATGGAAGGGCTCAGAATGGGATTATAAAAAAAGTGCTTGAAAAATCAGAGCATGATTGCTCTGCGCTGATGAGCTCTGCCTGGACTGCAGGCTGCTGGGGGAATGACAACAGCACTGGGTTTGCTGCAAAAATGTTTCCCACAAACATTCTTTGGTTAGCAAAGGGATTTTTCTTACAAACGACATTTCATTCAACTTCCAAGGTCTCTGGAGAATACCACAGTCGATGTCTGGTGTTAAAATGGAGGCAAGTTGGTAAAGTAGAAATTGCGCGGTAAATTGGTTTCCTTAAACATTGTTTTCCTGCAGTTCCAAGAACCTACTGACAATGTTAAGTGAGGAATTACTGCACCTAGAGACTTTGCAAGCATTAATATACAATTAATTTGTACAAACCCTCACATAGGTAGGTATTGTTATCCCAACTTAGAAATAAAGAAATGGGTTCAAAGAGATTGAGAAATTTGCCTACGGTCATTAAATATTAATTTAAACAGCAGAGCTGGGACTCATTCCTGGGTCTGTGAGGCCAACAACACTAAACCAAATGACATCATTGAACATTCTATGATTTTTCTATCCTCTCTGATTTCTTAAAATCTGTATATTCATTTATTTATTCATTCCTTTACTCTACAAGTATTTAGAGTGCCTAATATATACAATTTTTCTTTAATTTATATATTTTTTTCAAACTCACACAAAGGAATAAATACTTTTGCCACCTTTCTTAAAGGTTATTTGTCTCTCTTGATGGTACTTTTTTGATATTTTTGTTTTGTGTGATGTATCTTTCCTCATCCTTTTAATTGTAACTTATTTGTGCCTCTTTATAGTTAAAGCATGTTTCTTATAGATAGTACAGTAATTTCCCCCTTAATGTTGTTGCTACTTTAAGTGAAATAATGTATAGTGAAACCAATTTTTCCATAGGCTAATTGATATAAACAAGCCTTAGGTTCCTAGGGTATCTCATCAACTTTATCATGATACAACATTGAATGAAACAATATTATTCAAGGACCTGATGTATATAGTTGGGTCTTGTTGTTTTATCTGTTTTGAAAATTGTTACCTTCTAAATGGAATATTGAGACAATTTACATTTAATGGAATTATTTATGTGATTTGGTTTGAAGCAACTACTTGCTATTTGCTTAATATTTATCCCATCTTTTCTTTAATCCCCTTTTCCTCTTCTGATTTCTTTTGGGCTAATTGAATACTTTCCATGATTTTGTCTTATCTCTTTTGTTGGCTTATTAGGGTAGTCTCTTCGCTGTATTATTTTAATAATTATTTTAGGGTTTATGCTATCACTTATTGCAATCTGCCTTCAACAGACATACTGCTTCATGTATAAGAACCTAACAGTAGCATGCTTTCATATCTCTTTCCTGACGTCTGTTCTATGTTTGTCAGACATTTTACTTTAACTTTTAAACCCCCAAATACATGATTATTTTTGCTTTAAATGCTCAATTATCTTTTTTTAAAAAAGGAAGACTATTTTTAGAGCAAAATTGAGAGAACAATATGCAACCTTTTAAGACACCAAGAATGCAGTGAAGAATGAGAGAGATAAAATCTACTTTTCTAAAGTTCACAGTCTATCTTCTATAGGTGATGAGGAAGTACTGAGATAAATATGCAGGTAACTGTAGCTAGAGGTCAATGCTCTGAAGAAAGCAAATAGGATGGTGGGATGAAGCCTGTTTCGATGGCTTCCCTAAAGGGTGGCATTTTGACTGTGAACTGAGACAAGAAGGAATCAGTCGGTCAAAGACCTAGGGGAGAAGGATGTCTGGAATGAAAGAAAAAGAAAAAGACAGGGCTCTGAGAGAAAAAGAGCTTGGTGTGTCTGAGGAAGAGAAGTAGAGTGGAGAAAAGGGAATAAAGAGTCCTAGAAAGAAAAAAAAAGAGGGTGCAAGTTGAGCTGGTCAGAGATGTAGACAGGAGCCGGCTTTGAAGACCCTATAAGGACATGGGGTTCCTTTTGAAATGGGAGGAGACATAAAAAATGTAAACATATACACCAAGGTGCAAGTATGGGCATTCACACTCTCAGGTATCAACATGAAACAGTTTTAATTCCGCCAACAACAGCCCAACTTTACTCTGCAGAAGTCTCAGTAGAAACATCTTGGTCTTGTTCCTTTACTCCTGAGCCACTTTTAGGTACTAGAGCACGCCCTTAGATTTAATTCTTTGTCCCAGTTGCTTCAATGTGAATCTCAAACACTCCTTAAGATTTTTGTCTTCTCATCTCACCTGTACAGACTAGACCTATGCAAGGCACTAGAACAGAGGCCAGAAGAGCTTTTCTAGAAAGGGACACATGGTAAACACGTTAGGCTCTGTAAGCCATATGTTCTCTGTCGCAACTAATCAACTCTGCCATCGTGGTGTGAAACAGCCATAGACTACACACACATGAATAAGTGTGGCTGTATCCCAAAAATACTTTATTTATATCCACTGAAATTTCAATTTCATCTAATTTTCAGACGTCTTGAAATTGAATTCTTTTTTTAAAATTTTCTTCTGATCTGGCTTGTAGTTCAAATGGAAACAGGCAGGATTTGGCACACGGGCCATAGCGTTTAGATCCCTGCTGTGTTGATCTGGATTTATTAGAGTTGGTGCAAGGGGAACATGGTCTACTTTTTACACCATTGATCCTGCCTCCGTTTCCACGCCTCCTGTCCAGTGAGCAGGGCCACGGGAGATGGACGTTTCCTGTACAATGGCCCAGGGTCAGTGTGCTGTGTTTTCGCCGCTGGATGTCACCCCTCTCCAGGCTAACATGGAATGGGAGTCATGGAAACGGTCCATCCATATCCCCTCAGCCCATGTCTTTCTCATCTAAGTTGGCTGACTTCCGACTGCCAGCACCCACACCCTTTGCTGGAGGGTTTTCGCTGGCTGCTGGAGCCTACTCTTCCTAGTCCGTAGTGGTGGGCCGTCAATATTCCTCAAGAGCAGCCCTCAAGCATTCCTCCAGCAATGACTGGTAGCTGGGGGTGGATAAAAATCCCAGCTCCCTCTTCGTGGATAAACCTGAGGCGTGTGTTCCACATTGGCCACAGTGGCCTTTAGCAATAGTTGTCCTCAGCGGTAACTTGCTCGATAACTCATTTTTTATTGGTTTCCTTCCTAGCCTGCTTCCACTTCCTTCATCCTGTACAGATGCTTTTTTTTTTTGATCACCTCTCTAATAAACTACCTGATCTTGAATCTCAAGATCTTGTTTCTAGGGGAATCCAAACCAATATAATGGGAACCTACCCTCTGTGTCAATGCACAATGCTGACCCCTGTTGGAACATAATGGAAGCTTTGGAAGTCTCCAGTGGGGTTTGTCTGTGAATGGTTAGAAGTGAATGTTGTCTTAAAATATATGAGGATTATCTCAGAAAGGAAGGATTTTATATCAACACACATGGCTCTAGAGCAGTGGTTCTCAACCTTCCTAATGCCACGACCCTTTAATACAGTTCCTCATGTTGTAGTGACCCACAACCATAAAATTATTTTAATTGCTACTTCATAACTGTAATTTTGCTACTGTTATGAATTGCAATGTAAATATCTGATATGCAGGATGTATTTTCATTGTTATAAATTAAACATAATTAAAGCATAGTGATTAATCACAAAAACAATATGTTATTATATATGTGCTTTCCGATGGTCTTAGATGACCCCTGTGAAAGGGTCGTTCGACCCCAAAGGGGTCGGGACCCACAGGTTGAGAACTGCGGCTCTAGAGGAAAGAAATAGGGTCATCAAATGTTATGGAAGCCATAGCGCAGGTAAGCAGACAGTTTTTTCATAGTCATCATTTCTGGGAATATATTTGGTCAGCCTCATGAGTCAGGGAGCTCCTAATCAACAGAAAAATCTGCATGAAATTGGACTGGTGACTTTTTAAAAAATATATTTTTATTTCAGAGAGGAAGGGAGAGATAAAGAGAGAGGGAAAGGGAGAGGGAGAGGGAGAGGGAGAGGGAGAGGGAGAGGGAGAGAGAGAGAGAGAGAGAGAGAGAGAGAGAGAGAGAGAGAGAGAGAGAAAATCATTGATAGGCTGACTCCTGTGTGCCCCATACTGGGGATCGAACCTGCAACCCAGGAATGTGCCCTGGCCAGAATCGAACCATGACCTCCTGGTTCATAGGTAGATGCTCAACCACGGAGCCACACCAGCCGGGTGACTGGTGAATTCTTGATAGGAATATTAAAGAGTATCCACTCAATTGACTGAGGTAAACTGGCATAAGCTTTAAGCTTCCTTCTAAGCTTCCTTCACACTCTTGCATTCTTGCATTTTGGGATTAAATACAGAAATCCTCAGATACTGGGAAAGGCAAACAAGCCAAATGTCAAGAATTGCTGCCTCACAGAAAAGAATCTTTATCAAAATTGTGATGGCAGAGTTCAGGAAATTGTTCCTTATCCAAAACTTCATACCTCCTTTCACAAGATTGTTTTCCAAGGATCCTAAAATTTTTGATGCGGAGAACAGTGACTCATAGCCCAGTCTGACACATCTTCATATCTGAAGAGAAATTTATCCAGTGTTGGATAACCACAATCTCCCCCAGAAAGAATTATGGCATCATTATCTTGCCTTTCAATGTCCCTTTACAATCTTACTTCCCAGACACCACTGTGGGCAAAATATAAAATATTTTATTGCTCTCAAAATCATGTCAAACATTTATTGGGGGTAATTCTTTAGTTGTCACCACCAATTGCAAAGCCTGGTCACGTTATAAATTTTATTAGGGTCATAGTCACTGAAGAGACCCCCTCTAACTTGGGCACTTAGATAGCACATCTTCCGCATTCCCAAGAGAATGGGATTTTAAAATTTCATGCGGAAGTTGGCAAGGGTGATAGAGATTAGGGGTTGACTAAAAAGTGTCAGAAAGAAAATAAATCATTTTATTAGAGTCTTAAGCAATGGAGTTAGAGACATCTCAGAGAATGTCAGAGCTAAATCTTGTGTCATATCGAGGGAAAGAAAAGAAACAGCACACAGGCCCTGTATCAGCTGACCACAGATCTTGTCTCAATTCTCTTCCTATTTCACCAAGTAGCAACAGGCCAGTCAATTCCCTACACTGAGTTTCAAATTTCTCATCTGTAAAATAAAGGGACCGGACCACTAATTGCTAAGTTAGCTTCAGCTTTAAAATTGTGTGATTTACAGCTACATCTATTATTATCCTCTTCCAAAGCATTTTTTCTATACATTCACTCAATAATGTGAAATGAAGATACCTGTGACAAACACACATATGTACAAAATATGTGTGTGTGTGTGTGTGTGTGTATATATATATATATATATATATATATATATATATATGTTTGTTTTATGTACATGGTTATACATGTATTTAGATGGATGCTTGTGTTCATATACATATATATTTATAAATATACACAATTACACAATTGTCAGAAGCCAATTCTAGCATGTCAGCAAGGGCTGAATTATCTGGAGTGGCTGAAATGCATTTCCCCAAACTTGAAAAGGATGCATAAATTGATTGCTTGCTGCCAGACAGCTCAGGGCATCTTAATCTACATGTTATTGCCTCCTACTGGCCAAACACCTGAACAGCCATAGGCTAATTCTTCCAATCTGACAATGGACTCTGTATAGGAAACATAGCCCTTTGAAGTGTATATCTCCACCATGCCTCAGGACAATTTGTGTTAATAAAAGGCATGGAGTCCTGAGACAAAGAGATCTTAATTCCTTAAGCTAAGCTCCTCTGACCCCCAAATGCCTTTCAAAATTATATTTCATCTCTGGACTCTTTAAGTTACACACAGCCCCTTCTCCAGATTGCTGAACCCTTCTTAATGCTGGGACAAGAACCCTGGCACACAATCATGTGCGTGCATGTGTGATTGAGGAATAAATAGCAAGTGGAGGGATAAATAGCGATATAAAGGGATATAAAGATAGAATTAAAGTCATCATGACAAGGGCAGGGCGACAACTCTTATTCAGTTGGACGAGTAGACCATTTTAATCTTAGCTGATCTTCAGCAATCTACTTTTGCTGAGCAGCTATTTCCACCCAGGTGCCAGGAACACCTGGAGATTAGGGAAGTAAGTAAGATTTACTAGAGAAGCCGGTGCTAGAAAAGTAAGATATGCTTTCTGCTCCCGAGAAGCTGACAGTGGACCGAGGAATAGAGGTTAAACAGAGTTAAACTATTAAAATGTGTTTTAAGTTCAGAGTAACAAAGGAGTGGAAAAGAAAATAAACATGAAAAAAGCATAAAAAACTAGATGGCAATTAACAGAGACAACTGGGTGAGCGCAGAGACCATAGTCAATGTTGATGAAGCATGAAGTGAGGGGTAAAGTGTGGCTGCAGAGAGGCTAGAAACATCAGATTCTGGATGACTTAAAAACAATGTTAAGGATATTTGAGTCTGTTATGCAGAGGAGTGGCATGATCTTAATTTGCATCTGTTGTCTGGCAGCTTTAAGGGGGACTAGGCTGGAAATAGGGGGAGAGACAGGGCTATTGCAGTTATCCAGCTGAATCAGAACGCAGGCATGAGAGTGGGATCGGAGGGAAGAGGGCTGTATCAGTTCCTGTGGTCACTGCAAAATATAAGCACAAACTTAGTGCCTTAAAACAGCTAAGAGAGCCCTGACCAGCATTGCTCAGTGGTTATAGTATTGGCTTGCAGACGAAAGGGTCTCAGGTTCAATTTCCAGTCAAAGGCACATATCTGGGTTTTGGTTTCGTTCCCCCACCCCCTCCCTTGGGGGGAATGTGCTGGAGGCAACCAATGGATGTGTCTCTTTCACATCGATGTTTCTCTCTATATATATATCCTTTCCCTCCCTCCTTCCCACTTTCTCTGCAATAGAAAAAGCAATAGAAAAAAATATCCTAAGGTGAGGATTAACAAAAAAAAAAAAAAGAAAGAAAGAAAGAAAGGAAGAAAAAAACAACAACATGTGAGAGTTCTGAAGATAGAAGCTGGAAATGAAGGTGTTGGAAGGGCCATACCCCTCCAAAGTTTCTTGGGGAAAATCCACTTCTTGCCTGATCTAGGGTTCTAGAAAGGGATGGCTCTTGCATCCCTTGCTGTTCCTTGGGTTGCTGGGACATCGCTCTAGTTGCTGCCTCTCCCTCAACAGTACCTCCTCCTCTGTGTGTCTTAAAACTCACTCTGTCTCTTATAAGGATTCTTGTCACACCAATTTGGACCCATCTGGAATATCTAGTATGTTCTTATAACAAGATCCTTAGCTTAAACACATTTGCAAATATATTTTTTTCCAAATAAGATAACCATTCAGCTCACTATAATGACAGATAATAGAGACAGAGGTGGGAAAATTTTTCAAGGTCACGAAGAATCAGGGAGAAAAGTCAAGTCCAATAGGTATAGTCCTAGCTTGGCTAACCGGGTAAATAGTAAGGCCATCAACTGAAATAGAAAATAGTAAAGGCAGGTTTGGATATTATGCTGATGAGTCTTATTTTGGACCGAATGAGTTGGAGCTGCTCTTAGTCATCCAAGTACAGACATATGACCTTGATGCTAAAGAAAGGGGTCTGATAAAAGACATGCATTTGGGAGCTGCTATCTATAAATTACACCGGAAGCCAATGGATTAACTTACAATGTGTGGCAACAAGAGCAGTCTGTCAGAGATGCAACCCTAGTGGGAACTCCCACATGTAAGAGGTAAGAAAATTTCAAGGACGCATAACAAAGACTTAAAGTCCACAGAGGAAATTAGCCACATAAGAAATGAGAAGACCCATTGAGTACACAGCCATGGATGTCAAAGGAAAATAAAATAACAACACCTCAATATTTCATAATGTCAAATCCAACAGTAATGACTGACATTTCCTGACAATCAGGTCTTGGGCTAAAACTCTCCATGTGCCCTGAAATCCCACAAGTGTCCTGCGACATGGGTGCTATACTTCCCGATAGACCAGAACTAAGGGTTATAGGAGAGTTTTTTATTCAAGGTCACGAAGCTAATCTGTGACAGAACTAGGATTCAAATGCAGGGCTGTCGGACTTGAGAATATGTGATTTTATGCCATCTCTGTACCGTCTCCCTTTTGAGGAGTGGTTGGCGAGTGAAAGGGAGAGGGGAAGAGCACATGAATATAGCGCGTGCTCACTGGTCTTGCTAGAAATAGACTGACAAAGGAAAGTCACAGACTGGATGATTAATAGAGAGTAACTACAGGTCAGATTATTTCTTGACCTGAGACCTGAGCATGTTTATAGGACCAGGGGGAAAGGTCCTGGAAGGAAATAATTAAGCACAGAGATAAAGGGTACTATTGATTGATTACCTCAAGGTTGTGAAAGAGGGTAGTCGTTCAAAGACACAGGGGGTTGTACTTGCTCTTGAATCTCATTTTTCTCCACTGAAAAATATGGACAATACAGCCACCACTTATAGGAGAGTTGTGCAGACAAAATGAAATAAAGCTCTGGGAGCAATTTGTAAACTGTTAATTGCCATGCTCATTATTGGTTTGTTATCCTTAAAAGAGTCTCGGGCAGGAGATGAATGGGTTGGGAAGGGACCACAAAGGAACTGGAAGACGTGTATTCAGGAGGATGACTAAGTTCTCTGAGCCGCAGATGGTGAGAGATAAATGGCGCGTGAGGGGATCTTAAATCACAGAAACTGTGTTTCTAGGGAAAGTAAGTGCGGTTGCATTTTTCTTGCCTCTGCCTGTCTTCTCACAAGATATAAATCCAACCCAGTAAAGACTCTCTGCTGAGGACAAAAGAGGAAGTATCCGCTTTCATGCACGATATTTCCTCGTATCCAAGACCCCCAGGGATGCCTGGAACTGCAGGTGATGCTGAACCCTCCATGTACAGATGCACACAGTACGTCCTCACTTAACATCCTCAATAGGAAACTACGACTTCAACGTAAACAAAATGACATAAAAGAAAACCAATGTTACCACAGGCTAATGGATACAAACAAGTTCCTAGGGCATATTTCTGGTCACAAAAACATCACTAAACTTCTACGTAAAGACCCCCAAACACTTCTAATATTAAACACTGAAATAAATGTGAGCTATCCATACATGTAAGAGAGATGAATTAAAACAACTATACTTATTTTCCAACCCACCTACTTCAGTTCAGGTTCGCAGGTGCTGGGAGCCTCTCCTGGCAGCTCAGGGCACCAGGAAGGATGCATCCCAGCCGGGTCCCCTCCCCACACAGGGCCACTCACCCCCATGCACCCACTCAGACTGCGACACTGAGCCCCCACTGTGCCCCTTGAGTGCATGGCTCTGGGACGTGGGAGGACACCGGAGTCCCGGGAGCAAACCCACACAGACAGCAGCCCCTCAGCCTGGAGTTGATATTTTTTCCACATCGACGTTGTAACAAGTGGAACAAAGCAATGTTATTTGAGGACCTATTGTATACCTCTTGGTTCATGTCTGCCACCCACACATTTAATGTCTTTTTCATCTTAACCGAGCACTTGTCACGCTCCATGGCCATAACTTTTGCAATTTGAGGTGTGACAGGGACACAAGCACGAAATTATTTGTCCTTCTTCACAACTGCATGGGTACATTGGTTCTTACTGTGATACCTCAGCACACGACTTTTTTTATTAAGTTGAGAATGTCCACCTTTTCACAGGCAGGAAGCACTTTGTGCTTCTCTGTGGCAGGTCCGAATTGCCAGTACCGCTGCTCAGTACTGCTTTGGGGACACTGTAAAGTGAGATGAGGGGGACCAGACCACAAGCAGGGCAATGCAGTGTCATCTACCTGCTAACTGAGGGCGGAGAGCATGTACAACGTGGAGACGCTGCATAAACCTCCAAGTCCCGTCTCAGGTCGCACAAGGTTTCATGGGGATTCTCAGAACAGCAGGCAGTTTAAAACTTATGAGTTGTTTATTTCTGGAATTTTTCGTTTCATAATTTCAGGCCACAGGTGACCACGGGTAACTGAAATGTTGGAAAAAAACTCTTGTGAGGCCGTGGATACGGGGACCTGCCGTACATGCTGGTGGAAAGAAGGTGGGATGAGGTGTGCTGGCAAATGCTTAGCAGCTGGCTCTGCAGGCGGCAAAAACTCTTAGGTAACCTTTCCTGTGTCCTGGGAAAATTACTGCCACAGCCGCAGACCTCCATTTACTAATGAAAAGCGGAGCTGGGAAGTGGTAGGCGCTGTCAGCCCTGCGAGCAGGTGTGAGCAGGGCCACACAGGCTGGAAAGGGAACTTGGGGTTTAAAACTGTACCCCTGATTCCCATTTTCAGACATGGAAACAGGCTTAGCAGGATGGAATGACTTGCCTAATTATTTTTTTTCATCTTTATTGTTGAAAGTATCACAGATGTCCCACTTTTTCCCTACTGACCCCTTCTAGCCGGCCTCCATCCCAGGCCTTCACCACCCTACTCTCTGTGCCCATGGGTAATGCATATATGCATGCAAGTTCTTTGGTTGATTTCATCTCACCCACCCACCCAACCCAGCCTTCTAATTTTAGATAGCTAGCCCATGGAGGAGAGAAAAGGTTAAAAAACACTTATTATACAGGCAAAACACTTTGTGGCATATTTTATTTTTAACCTCGATTCAAGTGTTGAAATTTAAAATTCCATTCCCCATTCTTTTTGTTAATGTCTTTGGTCACTGTCAGGTGCCTCTATTTCTCCTCCCCTTCTGGGAAGACATAATCAGAAATTTCTCCGTATTCCCAAAGTCCAAGAGGACCTGAACTATTTACAAAATCTTTCTTCCCAGACCAGGTTTTGGATTGAAGGCAAACAGTTCAAAATTAACTTTGTTACCGATGAAGTAGGTATTAAGAACAGGGTTTGTGTTACAAGGAGCAGTCTTTCCAACACTACTAGCCATGAGAAAGAAATCCTGCCATTCGCAACACCAGGGACCTTGAGGCATTATGCTAAGTGAACTATAGCAGACAGAGACAAATGCCATATGATTTCATTGACACGTGGAATCTAAAAAACCAAACTCAGAGAAACGGAGCAGACTGATGGTTGCCTGGGGTTGGAGGGTGGGGGAAAATGAGGAGATGCTGGTTTACGAGTACAAACTTCTAATTATTACTTGTGTATCATGATGGCCATAGTTTACAATACCGTATTGTATACTTGAAAGTTGCTAAGAGAGTAGATCTTAAATGTTCTCACATCCACCATAACAAACAAAAAATGGCAATTATGTGAGGTGACATACATACAGGGTGTCTCCCCCTCAAAATGTATACAGACTATACAGACTTTGAATAGTTATTCATTCCAGTGGGTTAAATCTGAAAAGAAAGAAACATCAATTGAGCTATCAGCTGTTAAGCATGTATACATTTTTTGAGACACCCTGTATTAACTAATCTTATGGTAGAAATCCTTTTGCAATATATGTATGTATTAAACCATCATGCTGTACACCTTAAATGTATACAATGTCATGTCAATTATATGCAATACCGCTGGGAAAAAAGTAGAGTAGGACAGCACTCAGGAGAGGAAAAAGAACTATAAATTCTCTCAGTTTACTCTTTGATAGCTTGTGTGATCCTGGGTAGGCCATGAATCCGATCCTGGCTCTCACTTCCCTCGCCTGTAAAATGAAACAAGTGAGTTATGGGGTCTTTTGAACCTCTTCTGATTCTAAAATCCAGTGGCTCTTAAAATTGGGACGTGGCAGCGAAGGAGAAGTGGGACGAGGCCAGGGGCGACCTTTCGGGTGTTAACTGCAGACCTTGTTTGAATACAAGCCGCAATGCCTCTCACCAAAGGGAACGAGGAAAGAACATCAACTTGACGACAGACTCCTTTTTGGCTCTGCACGGCTTCCAGATTGTGTCTAATTTTAACCCACTTTCTGAAGGCCAAAGAGGTGCCTGTGGACAGCTTGATGATAAATCTTCCAGCACACATAATGCTCTCCGTGTCGTCTCGGTGTGAGGAGCGTGAGCACTCCAAGCTTCCTCCTCCTGAGCCGTCAATCTGGCTCCTGCCACCAGCATCTGATTCATTATAAAAACATTTAATTATTCCAAGATGAATTGGCAGAATGTCCAACGAGAGGGAATAAATGGCACGGGGGAGATGGAAAAGGCTGTTTGCAGGGAGGCCTTCTGCTTGGCTTGGAATCCAATAAACATTTTTAGAGGGAAACCAAACTCCATGGGTTCCTTTACCATCAATATCACTCTCATCCTTCTGGTAAAACTCAGCAGTAAAGTTAACAACCTATTGATTGTTCTACCCTCGCAGTTCTCTAAGATTGTCTCTTGTGGGGATGTTGACTAATTTTCAGTAGCCCCACACAATCCAAGTCACAAGCAAGGGACTGGTCATCTTGCAGAACTGTTACACTTCCAAAGTGTCAAGCACAAGGTGCCTTTTTCTAATAACAACCTGTGAAAGAAGTGTGATAGCTTCCTACACCTACAAGACCATGTTCAAAGACCTTCCGTTAAAGATCAATTGTCATTTGCCTTCAAGCTATTTCCCCCACTGTCAAGACATTTTCATCACTGAAATAATCATGGTCCCTGGTTTTACACTCATCTTATTCTGGAGTGTGTGTGTGTGTTTGTTTGAGTGTGTGTGTGTGTGTTTTATATATCTCTACTTCAGAAGTTCTCAACCCCATGACTAATGATTTTGGGCCAGACAATTCTATTTTTTTAATTTTTTGGGGCCAGACAATTCTTTGTTGTCAGAGTTATTTGTGCATTTTTGGAGGTGTTACAGCATCCCTGCCACCCCCCAAGATGTGACAAAGAAAGATGTCTGGGGAATGCCATTGCTCTCCTTGAAAAACTTCTAATCAACCTTCAGTGTCCAGTTTGAATGTGACCTCATTTGTAGAGCTCTTGTAACTTCTCTAGGGAAACTGATTCACTGTCTCTCATAACTTTATTACAACTGTGGTCGGGCAGGCTATGCTGTGTTTCTGTGGATGCTTATCTGCCCAACTTGTTTGCTCCCCTAGGATAAGAATTTTGTCTTACTCACCACTGTATTCTCATCTCCTAGCATAGTGCCTGAAACCATGGTTCATGATCAAATTCTATTAATTTATCTGCAATTTATGTCAGACCTATGAGGTAGAAAATGCAAATATTATATTTCAATTAGGCAGAAATTGTTTTCATTGGGCAGATGGACTTTCAATTACAAGCAACAGGGCTATAACTCCAAATGGTCTGGGTAACATAAGACATATGATGGCTCGTGAGTTTGGAAGCTAAGGTCCAGATGTGGATGGCAGACAGAGCTGGATTCAATGCCTAGATCTTGGACGGGAAAACAATACATGGTTACTGCAGATGAGGTGGCCAGACGCGAGTACAGGAGGTAAAGAAGTTTCGGTGAACTAGTTCATAACTCAGGCAGGGACTGAGGATGGGAGAGCAATGACAGTGTGAATTTCATTCACATTTTCTTGACTCCAGTTCTCCTATTGCCTCTGTTCATCTCACGGAAACGTACTCAGGTTCACAGACTTTCACATCCTGTGTAAAGTTTGATGTTTGCCAGGTCAAAGAAATCTAGAACCGTGTGATTTTATGGACCAAGCTATATCCATTCCCAAGAAAAACTTAATTTTGACAATAATTGTGCTATTCATTGATCCATGTCACCCAGACTGAATGTCTGGGTTCTGGGCCTTGAACTGCTAGCTGCACCAGCAATGAGTCACTCTTCTCCTGTCTTTCACTGAATGGTAACACCTCGGAATTATTTTTAACTTATGTCCTCTTAAGGATTTTCCTGAGGATAAGTCTAGTTATAGACCACACAGCAGAGCAGCCAGAATTTAAAATGAGATCTGTTGACATAGGAATGATGACTTTTCTTTATCAATAAAGTGTAAATTAAAACTTTACAATCTTCACAATAAGAGAAACTACCTGATGGGTCAGGTAGGTGAATTCCCCGGGACACAGATCACATGAGGGTTTTTCAGGGATCTAGCAAAGGTTGCAATTTGGAGATAACATGCAAGGCAGCTCTTTCTTGGAATAGGACTTTCCAAAAGCCATAGGATACAAATTTCCAAGCTGATATAACCATATACTGATAAATGAGAAACACCCAGTCTAGGAGTGTGACAACGTAGACTCTAGCTACCTTGGTGGGAGTTTATTCAAGTCACAGCGGCACAGGACATCAGAGCTAGAAGAGATTTTAACCATAGGCTACAAGTGTCTTATTGGTGATGGTGTAGATATTGGTCTGGAGAGACATGTGTCTGGGTCAAACTGTAGCGTGGCAGAGTCGGAATGAGAAACAAAAGGTGTTAACACTGTACTTACCAGCATGTCCCCTGATAGTCATCATATTCCTGCTCTAAAGGTGGTATCATTTTCTTCATTTACTAGTAAGAACAATACCATCTGTATCCGAAGTGAGTTAACCAACCTTCTTTAGTAAATAAAAGTATAACATTGCAATTGG
The DNA here is from genome assembly GCF_014108235.1 of Myotis myotis. Classification (NCBI taxonomy): domain Eukaryota; kingdom Metazoa; phylum Chordata; class Mammalia; order Chiroptera; family Vespertilionidae; genus Myotis; species Myotis myotis. The sequence goes on from NW_023416316.1 coordinate 11,204,966, forward strand.
TCACCCTGGTACAAGCTCAGATTTTTTTCGATACTGTCTGTAAAATCAGACCTGAAGACTGAGGGTCTTTCTTCTCTAGGGTTGGTAACAGCCATGTCTGCCTAATGAACCCTTACTCAGAAACCATAGTGAACTTACCTGAATGCAGTCTCCTGGGAGAGCGAGGCAAATACACTCAGAAGAAGGAGCTTTTGGGGAAGGCAAGGGATGAACTAACAATAAGGGTACACTAGGAATCCAGATGTGTTCAGCCTTTTAGTCACATCATCACGTTTAATGATCACAATCACCCTCTGATGAGATCTTGTCTTGCTTTACAAATGCAGACACTGAGCCTCAGAGAGATGGCATGATCAGTTCAAGTTCACTGTGCTATTAAGCAGAGATCCAAGTCTATATCCATGTGATGCCAAGTCTTCCCTCTCCCCATGCCACCACTGGGCTGTCATTCCATTGAAGGTAGCCGAGTAGGAACAAAGGTACTGTGATTTATTTTTCTACTAATATGAAGTGAAACTCACACAGTTCTCTAGCCACCTGTTCACCTCTCATCTGCCTTACAGCCTCAGGTCCTCAGTTTTCCACAGGAAGCTGAAATCAAGCTGAAGCCCCATTCACAGCAGACACTCATCTTTCTTCTCTGGCCTCTAGTCTGTTTCTGCCAAAAGCAATGAAAGAAGCTCCTTGTCTGTATCCCAGACTCAGGAGATAGGGGCTGGCCCTCTCTCATTTTCCACAAGTACTAGCCTTCTGATAGTTGCTTGACTTTCTAAAAGTTACATATTTTAGAGAAGTTTTAGGGAAGGTGTAGAGAATATATTTTTAATGTAAAAATAAGAGTTTGATGATAGCTGGATTGAAGTCATTTAAAGTGTGGTTGAAAACAGAAATGGTCTATAAATGAACTATATCTGGATCCTAATACTTATAGTAACATAACTACTATTAGGTCCTAATAATATTTAATGTCTCTGAGCTTCTCTTTATTTCCTTGTATGAATAAAAAGGACAATAGTAGTGACTTTATCTTTGATATAATAATAATACACACCTAATGATATGTTTTTCTTAAAGATTAAATGACATAATATAGTTACATACTCAATACTGACCCATAATACAACATAATATATATTACATATCACTATATATGTTATATATTATATAACATAATATTATTTACTAGTATATATAGATCACTACTAGGTGGAAAGGTTTAACACTTTCAACCTCAATCTTACTCATCTGTAAAATAAGGTTAATATTCTCTGTGGGACTGCAGAGATGATCAAATGAAATATATAGGAAAGCACCTAGTAGAATGCTGATGGGTGTTTAATGTGTATAAATTGGCCAATGTTAAGAAAAAGACAAACAACTAAACATTTGTGCTCTCTGTGGCTCCTTTTTCCTACCTGCTGCCTGTATTCAGGCCCTGCATGACCACATAGTTAGAATTATTTGCGGGGAGAAGCACTAAGCTGGGTTCCCAGGCACATGGAATGCAGTCATGGGCTGGGGAGGTGAGTTTCAGCGCTTTGTTCTCTAAGGAAATAATCAGAGATGTGCACTTGTCTGATCATCACAGTGTTGTTTCTCTATTAAAATGTCATTAAAACCCACAATCTACCAGCAGAGAACTGTAAATTAAATTGTGGAATATCTATATAATTAAATCTTAAACATCCAATAAAAAGCATCTTATGTAGAATGTTTGATAAACTTGTCTGAACATAGGAGTCTCTGGGGGGAATTTATAAAAGCACAGGTCCCGCCCTAGACTTAATGAATCAAAATCCCCAGGAAAGGAGACTGGAAATATGTGTTTTATTGGGTGCCCCGGGTGATTTTTATAATCAGACAAATTTATGAAATTTTTTTTATAGAAAATGTATTTTTAATGTGAAAAGAAAAAACATTATCAAATGATATTTACCGTTCTTTACCATTTTTTACAAAAAAAATAATTAAAAAAAATAAAATATCTTTCTCAGGTGCTGAGATGCCTTTTGCAGTGTTAGAAACATGGCATTTAGTGTCAGGAGACCTGGGCCAAATCTCAAAACCGCTACTTACTAGGCAAGTCCTGAAACCCCCTATGCCTTAGTGTCCTCATCTTTAAAATGGGGAACGTACATGCTCATCTTTTATGTCACTGTGAGGATAAAATAATATAATAATGACAGTTTATTACTGTCTTTATTAGGGGACTTCCACTTCCGGTCATGAGGAAATGAGGTGGCACAGAATTACTTTCTTCTTACTAGACAAATATAGAAAACGACTGCTTGCAGGAATTTGGTGGCTGGCAGCTGAGGTTCAACACATCTACTTCGTGTGGAGCTGTCTTCTCTCAACTCCACCCTGGTGACGGCCTCCTAAATGGTCCCCCCGCCTCCCTTCCTGGAGGAGAGAAGCTAGTGTGTCCCTAATGGCCTGGCCTGGACCGTGGCGCCCTCCTCTAGGCCTTGATACGGGAAGATGCTCAGCCCCATGACCAAGTGACATGTCCAACATTACACACCAGGCCTTGCTCACAGTCTTGGCTCCTCTTTTGCTGTGCCTTTTGTATGCATTCTGGCTCACAGAGGTCCATGAGAGAGCTTAGAACTTTAATATTAAGTCAGAAGGGGCCTTGGGCAGCTCTGAGAAAGACCCAGATGAGTGTCAACCAATAACTAATTAATGCACTCATGCTCCCTGCCATCCCACACACTAATAAACAGTTTCCTTTGGACTGTCCATGCTTCCAGAGTCTGAGGCGTATAATTTGCCTTAACTTTGCTTTCCCCCCATAATTCTCCTCCCATTCACAGCCAGGGATATTACACGCAGGTAGCCAAGTGCGCGAACAGCCTTGGGAGACCTGCTGAGTGAGGGACCTTTCAGGTCTCACAGCAGGACATAGAGTGTTGGGTGACCTTGGGCCAGTCACTTAATCTCTCTGGGCTTCCTTGCTCTCTGCTTGTGAAGAAAAGTGAATCCTTTTTTTTCTCCTTCTCCCTGAATGCAGAGTCTGGACTAGAGAATCTTAGATGGCAGGAAGTCTGGCAGTTTGCCAGATGGATGATTTGCGTGCTCTTACACGCCTGTTTTCACCTGCACTTACCTCGTGCCCCAATTCTCCCCTCCTTCTATGGTCCTTGGGTAATGGGCTCATGAAATAGTCAGGGAAATAAAATCTCTCTGAGCTCATAAATGGGTTGGGGGTAAAGGGTGGGAGAAAATATGTAAAAATAGGAAAAAGAGGAAATACAGTAAAGTCTTCAGAAAATATTAAAGCCTCATTCTGGGCGGCAGGCTTGACCTGGCAGCACAAGAGAGTTAATTTATTGATGTCCAGAGCTGCTAAGGTTTTAGTGGGACTGGACTGAGTTATTTGCTCCGTTCATTCTCTGATTAAAGAGAGGAATTAATGGAGATCAGGCCGACATGAGGGAGACTCGGGAGTCTTTCTAGATGCTCTACAACTCGAATCATTTCTCCCTAGGTTACTCAGAGCAATTTAGGTTTAAAATTTAAAAAGGCAGTTGCTGCCACCTAAAAAGTAATTATTAACTAATTCGTTCAACAGGTATTTACTGAGCAAGCTGATGTAGTCATTTGCTCCTGTTACAGGCCTGCACGCGGACACTTCTACCCACTGGAAGCACAGGGAGGGACAAAACAAAGACATGTGCTCCTCATGGCGCTTGAACTCTAGTGGAAGGACACAACAAGCATAAGCACTGAAGAGGGAAAAGAAGAGGGTGATTTCAGAGAGTGGCCAGGGATCTCCAGAAAGTAAACAGGTGAAAAGTGCCCGGAGTTGGAGACATGATGGTCATCTGATACCCTGCCCTGGTGAAGGTGTTTGAAATTCTAGTTGAAAGCTAAAGCACATTGAATTCTGGGGAAGAGCTGCAATATATGGAACCAAAAACTAGTAAGTCATCTCAGTTTGCAGTCTATCTCTGTCATTTAAAAAAAAATTCTCTCCTGGCGTGTCCATCTTTTTAGAGAGCAGGTGAATATGACTTTTATTAAATTTTTCTTTTTCTTTCATATCCAGGCTCTCGGGCAGAGGTAGATCAACATCTATCTACTGTGTTCTGTGAAAGTTTGGGGCACAGCTTTCCAGTCAAGGGGGGCATCAAAGCAACAAGTGCAAAGACCTATGATGGAAAGAAGTTCACTTTCAGGGGGGGAAGGGAGCTTCGTGTGTGAGAGGAAGGGTGAGAATGGATGAGGCTGGAGACCCAAAAGGGACCAGACTGTGCAGGACCTGATGCCTCCTGCTGTGGTGGGGAATTTGGGTCTTGTTGCCAGTTTGGAATATTTGGCATAGGAAGGTAGAATAAACCTATCCTATATAATAAAAGGGTAATATGCAAATCGACTGAACATCTGAACGATTGGTCACTATGACATGCACTGACCACCAGGGGGCAGACGCTCAATGCAGGAGCTGCCCCCTGGTGGTCAGTGTGCTCTCACAGGGGGATCGCCACTCAGCCAGAAGCCCTGAGCTGGGGTCACAGCTGGCGAGTGCAGCGGTGGTGGCAGGAGCCTCTCCCACCACTAAGGATGTCGACATCCTCCGAGGGCTCCCGACTGTGCGAGGGTGCAGGCCGGGCTGAGGGACCCCTCTGAGTGCATGAATGTAGTGTACCGGGCCTCTAGTCTGTTTTATAAATAGATTTGGCTGCTGTATAGACACTGAACTGCAAGATCTGAAGTGTGGGAGTCTCTCACTTAGGAAGCTCGTGACCTCATAGGAGAGATCAACATTTAAACAGATGATGATGCTACAATCAGATGATTCAAAAAATGTGAATGAATTTTTCAAAACACAAACAAGGGTTGCACAATTTGATCCAACCTACTTACTGGTAATTGGACCCTGTAATGAGTGGTGACTTTGGTGGGATACGTAGGCAGAACATGATGGGAGCAGCACAGAGGTAGGAGCCATTAGTTCTGCCCAGGGAGAGCAGGCCTAAGAATCCTGTTGTACCAGGTACAACAGAATCCTGGTAGAGATGACTTCACTTCATCCTAAATAGTAAGTGGCATTTTGCCAATTACATAGGAATGGATGGACCTTCAGACAGAGAAGACAATGCTAACAAAGACCGGGAGCCCTGAACTATTAGGACATTCTTGAAGGGTGGTGAGAAAGAAGGCTCTTTCTACAATGTTAAGGGAGTAGAGGATGCCTGGAAGTGAGTCTGGAAGACAAGACAGAGGTTTCTTTGTAGCAGGCTTCTTTGTCATGCTAAGACGCTAGACCTCATTTGCAGGCACCGGAGATTGACTGATGGTCTTGAGCTAAGGAGTAACAGGGTACTGTATTGTATTTTTGCAGGGTCACTCTGATGGCTCCGTGAAGGCTGCCTTCAGTGGGGTCATAGGAGGGAAGGGGAGCCTCGTTAGAAGATTATAGACAAAGCTCAAAATAGAGGTGGGGAAACCATGAACTAGGACACAGCAATGGAACTTAAAGGAAGAGAGAGAGGCACAAAATTTCATCTAGTACAAGGGCCAAAGGTCAATAACCAGCGACACAGCGCTTCCCAGTGAGTAAGACCAGCGACAAGACCATTATTTTCTGGACTGAATGGTCTTTGCTCCTGATGAGTGTCCAGGTTAATGGGTATGTGATGGCCAAATGGGAATGTTTCTCACATGGTAGATAAATCTCCGACCAGGAGCATGCTGGACTATCAAAGTGCCCTGGCAGCTTTTGGTAATAGCATGTCTTTTTAGGGTTGGAATCTCTATTTCCACGTACTGAATGATCACGGAGGTCAGCGCTCTATGGAAGCATCACACATTTATGCATTATTTTACAGCCATTATTTCATGGCCACGTTTTCAACTATTACAAGAATCCGGCGGGGTAAGGAGAGAAAGAACCACTACATTCATTTCATAGATAATGAAACTAAAGCTCCAAGAGAAGCAGAGATTTGAGTAACACTGCACAACCATGTTATGTTAGAGCACCCAAAGGCAGCATTCTAGTCGGAGTCCCAGCTCATCCCATCTATTATGCGGGCTTTACCTCGGAGGCGGGAGGGGGGACCTGATCCCTGACTGCTGGAGAGGAATACATTCTGTACTTCCTCCTTTCTCACTCCTGACAGACGTCACAAACACAACTCGATACTCTTTCCTACTGAACTTGAACTTAGCCTGAATCATTTAAAACATGCTGCTCCAGGCAGCCACTAACAATTAATTGGGATTGGTTTTAAAATAAAAAGCATTTCCTGGATCACAGGATCTGTAAAGTACATTCTAGCTTTAAGTCCTATGATTATATATTTAATGATGATGATTTAAGGAACTCTATTTTATCCAACTAAAATCCATTGGAAGCTTCTGTTATCCTAGGCAACTTCTACTCATCGTACAAGTAAAGTGTTTTCTAGAGTTCCGTACTCACAGGCTAGTGGAAGTGACAGGCAAATCCACGAGTAACTTCACTGAAGTCTAGTTTAGGTGCATAAGGAAGTGTGATGGAAGAGCAAAGGAGGCAGACACTAATGTCTGTTGAGGATAAAGATGGTGCTATAAAAAGGCAGGCCTGGAATCCCTATGGATAATGGGGCATCTCAGCAGAGCTTTAGGTAGAAGGAGATGTTTTTAGCATTGACACCACTGGAGAAATGGCATCAAGACCAGAGAGAGTTGCGTGTGGCAGATTGGAAACTTACTGAAGGTAGAGTGTAGATTTCTGTCCTAGACACCACTGTGGATGGATAGATGCTAAATAGAAATGCAACCCACATATTAATCGAATCCTTTTTTATTAAAATCTCAAGTTAAAAAAAGAAATAATGCTCATCCTTAGGAAGCTTTCAATTGAAACAGAAAGGGAAGACATGTTTTGGACATCAGAAAACCCGAGTTCTTTTTTATTTTATGTTATTTTTTAAAATAGTTTTACTGGTTTCAGAGAGGAAGGGAGAGGGAGACAGAAATAGAAACATCAATGATGAGAAAGAATCATTAATTGGCTTCCTTCTGCACACCCCGCACCGGAAATCAAGCCCGCAATCCGGGCATATGGCCTGACAGGGAATCAAACCGTGACCTCCTGGTTCATAGATTGACACTCAACCACTGAGCTATGCTGCCTGGGCCAGAAGACCTGAGTTCTAATGCAACTTGAGAAGTTATCCTCCTGAGGTCTCAGGTTGAAAAGTTAAAAATAGGTTGCATCTTCCTACGTGTTCAACAATAGACAAATAGATAAACTGTGGTACAGATAAGCAATGGAATATCAGTCAGCCAAAACAAACAAACAGAAAGAAATTTTGCCATTTGCAGCAACATGTGTGGACCTAGAGGGTACTGTGCTGAGTGAAATAAGTCAGACAGAGAAAGACAAATACCATATGATTTCACTTATATGTAGGATCTAAAAAACATAATAAATGAACTAAGGAAATGGAAACAAATTCATAGATACTGAGAACATGTTGACGATTACCAGATAAGAGGGGAATTGGGGGTGGGGTGGAAAGGGGAAAATATTAAATTGCCAGTTATCAAAAACAGTCACAGGGATGCAAAGTACAATAGAGGGAATACAGTCGACAGTATTATAATAACTATGGATGGTGCCAGATGACTACTGGACTTATTGGGTGATCAGTCTGTAAGTTATATGACTGCCTCATCACTATGTTGTACACCTGAAACCTGTAATTGAAGAAAAAAAAATAGGCTGCATCTTAGCTGCCAGTGCTGCTTGGTGTGGAGCAGTGTACTGAGGTGATGCTTCATGATACAAGTGGCTGGATGGACTTGCCTGTCTGCTGAGGTAGAAGCTGAGGGCGTGGCAACACCAGCGCCATGTGCTTGCCATCCCCAGAGAAGTCCATCGGGAAGGTCCCTGTGAATTCCTTGCTCCTATGATTCCTGCCCAAGCCTCTGCACCACGACTTCTCCCAGACACGGAGCCACCAGATGAGACTGTCTTCCATTTCAATAGGAAAAGAAGCACAGACAATACTGGCCAGAAGAAACAAACACTCCCGGCTCCTCTCTTTTGTTTTGAGATACATTTTTAAAAAATTCATGGCCCAAGTGCCCTGTTACTAGACATCGGCCACAGTAAAATCAGCTCCTTCTGGCCCTCTACAAATTACATAACTCTATTCATTAGGAAAACACATGCAAGAGGGATGCATAAGCCAGCGACTAGCGTTAAGGCTTCGAGCGTTTCATTGACTAACTCCGCGGGCTTCGCTGTGACTGCTTAGCTGGGGACCATGCATTCCCAAAGTCCTGGCTCTGTGCTTCCAGGGTAATGACTCCTCCAGTGGCTGCCCTGGGAGTAGATATCCGCCTTCCCTTGTTTCTGGCTGATACCAGAATGTCTGGTAATATCTGTGGAAGGGAGAGTGCCAGCAGGCCACTGTACTGAGCAATTTACTCAGCACATCTGATGAACCGGAGCTGCTGTGAGGCACAGGAGGCCGTCTCCAGGGACACAACACGCGCTCCCCAGCCTTCTGTGCCTCCATGAGAATAAGAGGCCGGGCTGGACTATGTCTAACAACCTGAAATAGAATGTGATCAACCCCAGAATTCTGCTCCATTTCTGGTTCCGGGAACAGGGTGACTTTTCAGGGGGTCCATTTGGATTACAGCCTTTGGAGGTCAGGCTGAGAGTCCGTGGCTGATGCTGCCAGTGGCTGTCCACCGTTCGTGTCTGCCCTGTGATGCCTTCCCCGGACTGTGCTTGTTGCATCTCAAATGCCATTCTCCCCCCCGTAACTAGAGCCTGATCCTCTGAGCTGGCAATGAGTCTTGGCCCATAGGAAGCAGTGTCTGAAGTGTCCACCATCAGCTGTTGACATATTTTGTTGCCATAGAAAATGTAAATGCGACTTGTGAATGGGGTTGTGTGGTGATGTAGGCCATGCACACCTATTCGGTGGCCATGTTGCTTGTCTTACTGCAATTTATTTGGTTTCCATTTAATATGTTCTCCCAGATATAGTGGGGTTCCTGATCTGTGTAGCCAAGTCCTGTGCCCTGGGGTAAGTGGGGAAGGTTGAAACTAAGGTGCATCCTGTCTCTCTGTGTACACTTGAAGTTACTAGCGATGCCACAGGATTGTTTAAAACAACCCTGTCATCTGTCTGAATGGGATCTTAGTGGTCAGCTAGAATCAACCCTCCGCATGCACCTGGAAAAACGAAGATGGAGAGAGGGAAAGTGATGTGCCCAAGGACACACGGCTCATCCAGGAAAAGTCTGGTTCTGACTCCCAACCCAGGGCTTCGTTGTGAGTAGTAAAGCCAAGGTCAGCGGGGGAGTCAGCATGGGGTCGCTAAGGAACCAGGGAGCCTCTTACAGTATTTCCTCTTCCTTCCATATGCATTTAAAGACTTCCTACTATTTGCAAAGTATGAAAAGACATGGTTGCGGCCATGTGCCAGATCACTGCCTGGTAGGGCAGAGACACGTACACCTTTAATCTCCACACTGTTTATGATTTCCGTAAGCGCTGCAATCACGGGGAAGTGACACGAAACCTGTGCCTGACAGTCAGAGAGGTTCCTTGCGCTTGGACATCTGAGCAAGTTTCTTGTGTACGTGTTTGTGCTGTTGAGTTGGCTCTGACTCCTGGCAGCCCTGGGGTGAGTGACGTCCACGGGGCCCTGTCCTCAGCTCCTGCAGACGCCTGCCGGGGGCTTCCTCTGCGGAGTCAGTCCATCTCGCATTCAGTCACCCTCTTTTCCTGCTGCCTCCCACTTTCCCCAGCAGCACTGTCATTTACACGGGACCCTGCCTCCCCGTGACTGACCAATGTAGGAAAACTTCAGTGTGGTCATTTTTGCCTCCAGCGATCTTTCAGGCTTAACTTGCCCTAGGACCCGCTTGCTCTTCTCTCTGGTGGTCCAGGGTATCCGTAGAGCTCTCCCCCAACACATATTACAAATGGAGTTGTTGTTGTTTTCTGTCAGCCTTCTTCACTGTCCAACGTTCACGTCCGTGCACGGTAACTGAAAATATGAGGGAGTGGGTGATCCTGGTCCCTAATGACAAATCTTTGCCCTTCATGATCTCTGATTCTCCACCTGCTGCGCTCCCGAGTCTCTCAGCCTTCTCCTGGTTTCTTGGCTGCAGTCTCCATGAGAATCAATGCTGAACCCAGGTAAGCAAGTCCTTGAACAATTTCGGTATCTCCAGGGTCTATGTTATAGCTCAGTACACAGAAGAGATCGGAGGAGAGGCACTGCACAAAGGGACTAGTGGACGTGTAAACGCCACCCAAATGCCTTCTCCAGACTGTGCCAGGGGGCCTCATAGGAACAAGGTGTCCCACTCACCATGTGTTAGCGGTCAGCCTGGTTTTCCTCCACATCCTCATTTAAGACATCATTGGTTTGTGCCATTTCAGTGGCTGTAGCACTGGCTGAGGCCACATGATGGCAGTGCAGGGCCACAAAAGGCTTGAGCAACCTCCTCGCGCTTTGGAAGGGCGCCTTATAAAGGTGGCCAGGACAGAATGGTGTCCCTGACCAGAGGCCAGGGCTACCGGGATGGGCTTCTAGGGGAGGACAGTGACCTGCAGAGATGGGCAGGCAGGTGCCATCAATCTCAGTCGCTGGCCTGGTCAGAATCCCTAGAAATCATTTAGACGTTCTCCAAGGTGCAGGAGGTGAAGGAAGAAGCCCGAGACTTCCACCCATTTTTGAGAAAAAGAGGACTGACTTATACCCCACCCTCGGCGCCCCAAATGTGTTTTCCTCGGTGCAAGCTGTGTCTGTGGCAGCGGAGGGCAGTGCTTGTTGCCACCTCGGGTGAAGGAGAAACCAGGGGATGGTGGGGAGTAAGCAGGTGTCCCCAGAGCCCCCAAGAGAAGAGCAGGGAGGGGAAGCGCCCCTCCCAGACCTTCCATCTGGGCTCGGTCCCTTAGGGTGCTGCCTCCCTGCTTTGCTCACCTGTAAGCTCTAAGGGAGGAGTGTGTGATTGTGTGATAGTGTGACTGCGTGTTTGTGATTGTATGTGTGAGACTGTAAATGTGAGTGTGTGTCGGGGGGGGGTATTAGTGAAGTTGTAAGTGTGAGACCGTGGGTGTGCAGGTGAGTGAGATTGTATAAATGATCATGTGTGGGACTGTGTGTGTCTGTGATTGTGGGTGAGATTGTGAATGAAAACAGTGTGATATTATGATTGTGTATGGGATAGTGTGTGTGTCTGTGTGGGTGATGGTGCGTGTGAGGTTGTGAACGTGTTAATATGTGTGTGTGAGACTGAGTACGTGGCTGTGAGTGTGAGTGTGTATATGATTGTATGTGAGATTTTCTGTGTGTGTGCGTGTGTGTGTGTGTGCGCGTGGAGGTGATAATACTAAAGGTGGTGACGCTGGCATGGGCCATAGCTCAGGTCATGGTTTTCTGAGTGGGGTGTGGGGCAAAGAAAGGGGGAGGTTATGGAGGGGAAGAGGAAGGAGGGAGGGAAGGAGGGAGAGAGGGAGGGAGAATTCCTAGAAAATGATATAATTGGAGTCCTTGCCAAAGAGTGAGTTTCAAATCAGATTTTTAAATTTCTTTTTCTCTGACTCCTAAGTTTTCATCTCCCCACATTCTCCTTGTGTCTGTTTTGCTCTTTTCCTGTCTTTTTAAAAAAGTATATTTTATTGATTTTTTTACAGAGAGGAAAGGAGAGGGATAGAGAGTTAAAGACATTGATGAGAGAGAAACATCAATCAACTGCCTCCTGCACACTCTCTACTGGGTATGTGCCCTCAACCGAGATACATGCCCTTGACCAGAATCGAACCTGGGACCCTTGAGTCCACAGGCCGACACTCTATCCACTGAGCCAAACAGGTTAGGGCTCTTTTCCTGTCTTAATCTCTCTCTCTCTCTCTCTCTCTCTCTCTCTCTCTCTCTCTCTCTCTCTCTCTCTCCCTCTCTCTCTCTCTCTCCCCCTCTCTGTCTCTCACCTTCCATTACCCTTAGTTTCCATCCTTTCTATTACTCTCAAATAGAAACTTGCTGTGAGATAGAGAGAGGGTGCAGGGCAAAATCTACAGTCCGTGTGTGTGTGTGTGTGTGTGTGTGTGTGTGTGTGTACATGCAGTGAGGACTGCTGTCCAGGGCAGAGCCCGCCTTCAGCTGCAGAGGAGAGAATGAAGGACCACGTCCAGGAGATGGGAGTGGGGGAGCTGATGAGAGAGGATGCTCCTGTACATGTGTGGAAATTACAGCTATTCTTTATTTTAAAAAAGCAGAACCTCTCATTTTTTAAAGTCACAATCAATTTTCAGCAATCATTTATTTCTAAACATTACCAGTCAAATCCCTCATTCATTTCTGCTTTCAGAGTTTGAGTGAAATTGATTTGTGTTTTTAATTTTAAAGAACAAACACGTCCCTCTGGCGTGGAAATTTGGGGCATGGGTTTTCCCTCTCCATACCCCTCCCCCCCGCCATCTCCCCCTCTCCTCTTGTCCCCTCATCTATACCAGGCAGGGTCCCAGAGGTGGGGAATGAAAGTAATCATTATAATTTGTTGGTTTATTGTTTTTTTACTATTGATAATGCAACATAAGAAACAGCTTCCCTTTCTCCCAGAAGCTGATATTCATAAACACCATTTTCAAGGAGATACAAGTAGGAGAGGCTGTGTGGGTGGGATCTGAGAGAGAATGTGTTGTGGGTTTTTTAAAATTATCATTATTATTTACCAACCTTTTATTCAAGGCCTGTGATGGAGGATCAACAGAACAACTCTCACCCCATAATCAATTATGGCTGCAGGACAATAAGCAGCTATTCAGTGTTTCGTTCCCATCTGGGAGGGAAGGGTGCGTCCCCAGTTCCTAAAGCTGGGGGCCTTTCCCGAGACCCTGGTGGGCTGGCATGCTTGGCTTTCTCACAGAATAACCTCGACGAGCTTGGCGTAGATAAAGATAACAATCATTTACGTTGTGTTAGCGATTCGGGTTTCTAACACAAGGGCACATGCATTGTGAAAGGGAATTCTCTCAGCTGCCCTGTGCAGTGCTTATGATTATCCTCATTTTATCGAGGCTCAGACGCTGCACTTGAGCTTATGTTCCTACCACTGTCTCCCTGCAGACCAAGGGCAGCTAACCCATTCTCCTTTCTCAGGTGCAGAGGCCAAGGCCCCGTGAAATGGACGTCCCTCCACCAGGAATGAGTTGAAATGGATAAAAAGCGCCTGGAGACTATATACTAAGCTGACACAGTGTATAGAATTTTTTTCTTAATTGTAGTAAGAACATGAGAAGATCTACCCTCTTGACAAATTTTCAAGGGTATAGGACAGTGTGAACTACAGGCACAGTACTCCCTAGCATGTACTCATCTTATATAACTGAAACGTGACACCATGGAACAGCAACTCCCCATTTTCCCCAGCCCCTTGCACACACCATGGGACTCTCCTCTCCTGTGAGTGCGACTCCTGTAGAAACCTCACATAATTAGAATCCTACGGTATTTGTCCTATGACTAGCTTATTGCACCTAACAAAATGTCTTCGAGGTTCATCCATGTTGTCACCTGTTGCAGAATTTCCTGCCTTTGTAAAACTTCAAATAAATAAAAATAGAACTAACATATGATCCAGCAAATCTCACTCCTGGGTATTTATCCAAAATAATTGAGAACAGGTTCTCAGAGAGATTTCTGCACTCCCCTGTTTACTGTAGCACTGCTCACAGTAACCAAGGTGTGAAGCAACCTAATTGTCCAGGGGCCAATGAATGGATAAGGAAAATGCTGCATATACGTACAATGAAATAACAGAATTCCTTCTGAAGCAACATGTTTGTTTGTTTTTTCAAGTTTTGACTTCACCCATATTAAATCGGAGCCCCTGGACATATGAATAGACTTCTCTTGACCTTAGTTTCTTTGTTGATAAAATGGGAATAATGATTAAAGGAAATGGTACATGCCCAGGGCCTAGCATGTGTACAATATATGCTGGGGGTTATCATGCCAGCAAAGTTCCATGTGGGTCTTTGGATACACACCTTCAGTAGCCTCACACACCCTCCATCCCGGGCTCCTCTGCCTCTTGTCTGGCATATGTGCATTTCTGGACACTTAATACTTCTCCCCTCCTCTGCCAGCACCGAATTAACAACCCACAGAAACACACAGAATGTTTGTGTGTTTTGTCTGTTTGGACAGGCAGGGGTTCCCTGGGCGTTTGGAGATAATTTCTTGCTTACATTATATATTTTTTTCTTTTCATGTTGGAAAAAAACAAATTGGCTTCTTTATGGTTTCCTCCTCTCCCCGTCCTTATTTCCTGCTGTGGAGACAAATCTCCTACTTTTTTAAAAAAGTCCCCAACACGTATAATCAGTCTGCTTAAAAATCAACATTCCCAGCCTAAATACTGCATGTAAGAAATGAGGGGGAGGGTCCTTTGTTTAACCACAGAATATTGGCCTATGTTTTCACTGTTCAAGAGAGACCTCTTGGATGTAAAGAAGAGCACATCCACTGCAGAAAGGGGCGAGGTCTGGCTCTGGGCCACCACTTCAATGCTTCTATTTATTGAGTCCCTACTGTGCGTACTTTAAAAAGTAAACTGATAAAACTGATGTAGATTCAGCCCTCATCAAACCTCGAAGGGGAAAGGGAAGAGGGACATAGTTTCGGTAACTTAGGAGAACTGAACATAAACTATCGTCAAAGCTCCAAGGACAGGTGAACAATGCCGATCCCAGAAGGCATTGAGAATAGAGGTTAAAAGCACGAAGCTCTGGGGTCCCATCCTAGGGTTCAAATCCCAGCTCCAACTCATATTAGCAGTCTGATATGGGGCAAGTTGTCAAACTCTCTAGATCTCAAGTGCCTCATCCACTCAGTGGGGATAATAATAGTACTCCCTGAGGGTGATATGACAATCCAGTGAGTTTATGCAAATAAAGCAACTAAGTTGGTGTCTAGTACATAGCATGGACTCGGAAAAAGTTACGTGTTCTTAAGCTGGGCCTTGAAGGATGGGTGAGTTGGCGCATGTATACATGGAGGTGGGCAAGGAGACCATTCTAGATTAAGACACTGATAAGAGAAAAATGTTGGGGTGACTGAGAGGCATTTATGGGGTCAGGTGAAGGACAGGGTGATTGGGGAAGGGAGAGAGATCGGGTGGAGGCACTTGCTGAGATTGCATACCCACGCTTTCGATGGCTTTCCTTCTCAACTGATGACACTAACATAGCAAAGTGTAACTGCACCGTTCTGGTGGGAAGTAATTGGTGCTAAGCACAATTATTTCAACTTTTCTTTTGGGAAGAAGTAGTTGTACTAAGATAGTGGTCAGCTCTCTTGTTTTCTTTCCCTTTGCTAAATACTTCATCTCAACAACTGCATCTGGTAAAATGCCCTCCAGCTTGACAGCAAAAACAGTCCACAGCTACAAGGCACAGTGACCCCTGCAGCACAGACACAGCCTTTGACAGCACCTCATGAGATTTAAACAAGGCAAGGACCTGCCTTGCTTGGAGGCCATCTAATTCCTCCTTTCCCTCCTCATCTAGCTACAAGGACATTGTCTCTTCACATGAAACGGCTGCTATACAGTGAGAGCTTATCAAGCCCATCTTTCCCCACATCAAGTACAGTCCATCCTGTGCAGATGGTCAGTTCTCAGCCTAGGGAGGCAGGCTTCATCAAGGACCCCTCTGCTCAGTTGTGGCCTGTAAAGTTCAGGAATTTCTTTTTGTTGTGCAGAACATGGAAGTCTGAGAAGAGAGCAAACAGCTGGGATCAGAGAAAATGGAGAAGCCAGAGCTGGTGGAAGAGAGCAAGCAGAACACACCAACCCAGGGAAGCAAAGATCCTGATAACGGTGTTAAGGGAGATCGTTATAAACAAGAAATACTCGCATGCTCCTCTGTCTCCACGGGAAGAGTACAGTCTTAACAACAAAAAGAATCAAGTCACATTGGGTGTGATTGACTATTAGAAGGAAAGACAAAAAAGGGCGCAAGGCTGGTCCAGCGTGGATGACAGGGCAGGTTTAAACCTAGTGTCAAAACAGTGGCTTCTTGCCCAGCCGGTGTGAGTCAGTGGTTGAACATCAACCCAGGAACCAAGGGGTCACAGGTTCCATTCCTGTCAGGACATATGCCCGGGTTTTGGGCTCAGTCCCCAGTTGGGAGCAGCCGATCCATGATGTTTCTCTCTCACTGATGTTTCTCCATATCCCTCTCCCATACTCTCTTTGAAATCAATTAAAACATTAAAACAAAACATACATACACACACACACACACACACACACACACACACACACACACACACAATGGCTTCTTGTACAAAAACACAAACCCTGTGAGTAGGTGTAGGTTCTCCCCTAAAAGAGATGAGGAAATGGGGGATTAGAGGGTTGACGTGACTCTCCTGCAATCACAGAGCTGATAAAGGAGAGTTAGGCCTGCACCTCTGGGTGCGGAAAGCTGTGCCCTGGAGTCAGCATCACCCTGATCCCTGATTCAGAGACCCTGCCTCATCTAGCGTCACATTCTCTATGCTGAGTACAAAGCCGGGCCCAGAGTAGGTTCCAGTGCTTGTTTACTGAGGGTCTGCCTCAAGGACTCCGTCTCCTGCATGCAGCACGGAGATGGGTAGTTTACTGGGAAGACAACTATTACATAGCACTAACTCTGGTTAGTGGACTGAAGGAGGCTACTGATGCTGAAAAGGGTGTATTCTAAGTCAAACCACACGAGTGAGTAGCACCTCTCCAGGCTCTGGCGGTGGCTCTCACAAGCACTCGAAGGGGCCATGGTAATGAGGTCTAACCATCTGCTTTAATGCTATTTACAACTGTGAGGGGTACGTGGGGTGCAGGTTGCCAGACCCTTCCACAGACTGGCCGAGAGGAAGTCATGGCAGCACCCTCCATGTAACAGGCTATCCTCACAAACTGTGCAACTTGTCCGACTCTGGTAATCTGTATAAATTACATTTGCTGGTGATAAATGGCACACACCAAGCCTTACATAATACATTAGACTTAACTGAATAAATGCATATAGTAAGGCCTTCCTATGCATGGTTGCTATAATGAGCCATCTTTCCTGCACAAACAAAGAGAAATTCTAACTAACCAGGTGGGGTACTTGCGCTATTCAAATTCCAGGTTCCCTGAGAAAGGCCTCTATGTTGGTCAGGTTACAAAACAAAAAAAAATATTTTCCTGACTGCTTGGATAAATTTCCTATCTTTAGGAACCGTCCTATCTTTGAACTCCTAGGTTTCCAAAGTGATACCAAAGTCTATACTCCTTCCCAGTCCTAAAATTTGGATTTGAACCTCAAGTCTGCTGTGAACTAACTCTGTGATCTTGGATAAGTCACTGGAATTTCTCATGCATAATTGTCCCTCCTTAGCCATGTCAAAGCATCCTACCGGTGGCAAGCACATAGCAGGTGCTTGGTAAAAGGAAGCTATTATCATTATGAAACATTAAACGACAAACTTGCCATCTACTACCTCATTTGGTCATGACAAAAAATATGTGGAGAAGCCAGAGCAGATATTATTATGTCCAATTTCAAAAATGAGAGAAACCTCCCAGAGATTAAATGACTTATTTGTTTATCCATTTGACAACGGTTTATTGATCACACTATGCCAAAGGTTGGAGATGCAAAGATAAAAAATAAACAGGCAAAAACAAATAAACAAACAAACAAAACCCCAGAAAACCACATACAATCAAAATAAGACACCTGGCCCCACATTGCCTCCGTGAACTTACAGTATAGTAGAGGGGGAAGAGGAGATATTAATAAATGACCAAGAATGTTAATTTTTCCATGATGAAAGCATACATTAAATGCATGGCAAAATCCAGGAAATAGCACCCAAGTCGTTCTGTGAAAGTTCTCAAAAGATGGTAAGAGTTGAGAGGGAATGTGGAGGAGTAATTTTTTGATGGTGGCTTGGGACTCGGGGGATGCTTTGAAGGAAGAGGCAACAGTCATATCAGAGTTGGAGATGAGGAGCCACGTCATGTTTGAGTAATTACAAGACATTCACTGTAGGTGGTGTTTTTCCCCCTGGGTATGACTGGCATGCGGGTTAGTTGTGGGGACTCCCTCTGGGGGCTGTCCTGTCTATTGTAGGGTGTTCAGCCACATCCCTCACTTCTACTCACTAGAAGCCAGTATAATTTCCTCTCCCCAACCAGTCATGATAATCAAAAGTGTTTCTACACATTGTCAAACGTCCCTGGGGAGCAACCCCTCTTAGAGATGAGGACCACAGATCTAGAATGCAGATTGTGAGGGAAGGTGTCATGGAAGATGAAGCTGAAGTGAGGGCCAGGTCATGGCAATAGTCCTCTGCCTTACTAAGGTGATCTCTATTTTTCTTCCAGGCGATTGGGAGCAATCTATATATATAAAAGCCTAAGTGACCATTTGACTGGTAGCTATGACGTGCACTGACCACCAGCAGGCAGATGCTCAACACACAGGCATGGAACCATGGAACAGAATGATGAATTTCAGAAGGAAGGGGGAAGGGGAGAGACGGGAAGAGATTAACTGAAGATCTTATATGCAACTAGAGGCCCCATGCATGAATGGGTCCCTCAGCCTGGCCTGCAGGGATCTGGCCAAAACCGGCTCTCCCACATCCCCTGAGGGGTCCTGGCCAGGTGCAGGCCAAGCGGAGGGACCCACCCTCAAATTCGTGCACCAGACCTCTAGTTTTGTTGTAAGTCCATGGAGGATCCTCTTATTATAATTTATACAGAATGCTCATTTTCCTACCTTTACAGCCTGTGAATTCATTAACAGCAACAATTCACATTGCACTAGCTCCTACATCCACCTGCCTGACACAGAACCTGCAAATTTTTCTCCTTCTAAAAAAACTCCTTGTCTTCCCTCTCCTGTTAAGTGTTTTGTTGTTTTTGAGTCCTTGGACACTTCTCACATAGGCTCATGGACACATTTTCTGCAGCCGCCACTGCCCCATCAAGGGCTGGAGCTGGGCAGCGCGATCACACTCAGAAGGACTAAATACATGGCTGGGGTAACACTAATGCAACCATGGCCTTCAGAGTCCAGTCTTAGACCACACTCACATGCTAAATCCTCCCTCTTCCTTCCTTCCCCCCAGGGGGACAAACACCACCTACATTGAATTTCTTATAATAACTCAAAACATGACGTGGCTCCTCATCTCCAACTCTGATATGACTGTTGCCTCTTCCTTCAAAGCACCCCCCAGTCCCAAGTCACCATCAAACAATTACTCCTCCAGATTACAGAACCCCAAACACATTCCATTTTTACTGGCAATCCTCAGATATCATGATAGCAGGGCTATGCATAGACCACAACACATATTAAAATCTCCCCTCTTCCTTCTAGCCACATCTCTGACATCCTGCCTGTTTTCTGGCACCATTCCCTTAAAAGAAGTCACACAAAAAACCTCCTCCACCACATTTCTTTGCAGCCTTGATTTGTGCTCTAAGAGAAGACGTCTCCAGCACAGGCCATACACCTCTTGTCCTTCGTTTCTGCTTTTCTCTGGTTGCTGTGGCTCTTCCTCTATTTTCTGTATCATAAAAATGTTAGGGACCAATAAAGCAATTACAAAGCAGCCCTTTGAGGACAAGAGATAACGTGGTGAGTGAGCCTGAACCCACCGAGTGGGCAGCAGGAAGGGCAAGGCTAAGAATGTTGGCCCCTCCACATTCAGCAGTAATTTATACAACTGCCCCGTCACTAACTGGGCAATGCTGCACGGGTGGCCATCACCACGTCGTCACCCCTCTGTGTCCCGACCTTTCTATGCAGCAGGGCTTTCCTAGGAGGGTGCTTCTGCTCCCCAGTCTACCGTGCACCATCGTTTCTCCTGCTGAGCTTCAGTTTCCTGCTGGTGGTTGCAGTTTACCTGCCAAGTGTCACTGTCCTGTGACGCTTGAGCCATCGCAGAGTGAAAGCTGCTTGGCAGCTTGATATGGAGCCCCCTCCCCCTTTGCGTTATATCCGTGAGAGAGGTCCCACGCAGTGTGCATGTTCTGCCATGCTGAACAGAATTAGCTGAATTAGAACCCTCATTGTTCACTCGCATTCACACCTTTCCAGTTGGCTGGCTCGGCCACAGATCTGAGCAACAACCACAATAGTGGAACCAAAATCATCACTCCCTCTGCTGATTAGATTTTTTTTCTAGGGTCAGATGACTTAGCTATGCTTATCCTCCCTTAGAACACGTACACAGCCCGCTTCCCACTCCTTCCACCACCCGCCCAACTTAGGGTGCTTCTCAGCACCTAGGCTACGGACAAGCCCACCATGACTGGCCCCTAGTTTTCGCTGCAGCCTATTTCTACTGAGATTTCTACTGAGATATATTCTCTGCTCCTCATCTTTCTGTATTTATTTGTTCTTATCAGTTTGTATCTCTTTCCTGTAAGCCACTTGGAACCCTTTGTGGAGGGAGCTAGGCAGTAAATGAAGACACGGATGTATCCGTACACCAGATGAGTCCATGAGGCGAAGATTGACAGCAGGTAAGAACCAAGGGCAAAGAGCGCCTCGAGTAAAAGCGTGGCTGACTGATGGACAGGAAAATGGGTGATTGGGGATCAGAGACATATACCCTCTCCTCACATGTAAGGATATACAGAAGATGACAATGGTGAACACCCACAGGACCTTTCTTGTGGATCTGGTGTTCGTGCCCAGAAATCGAGGCATTTTACTTAACTGTCGAGTTTCAAAAAACTGAGGCTTAGTCCTTTCTAGACAACACACTTCTCTTCATGGGAACCTTTCTAAACAGACGATTACAACCTTTCTCAAAGCATCCGTAAAAATGGACAGATTTCCTTTGATCTCTGTGTGATTGTTTGAAGTTGGCATGTGAGCCGGTGCTCTGACTCCATGCCCTATCCACAGCACTGCCCCGATTCCTTCACTCCAGCGCCTTTCAGTAGCTTCTGGATAGTGAGCACTTACATAGTCCCTGGCTCTACGCTGAACAAGCCCAGCCATTATCTCACTGGAATCTCACTGGGGACGTGCTGGAGAGGCACGCAGAGCATCCACCCTTTCACTAAATAGCTCCATTTATGCAGCTTCTGAAATTCTTGTGTCTGCATTTTATGTCTTGTCTGTCTCCTTGCTTATTGTCTGGACATCACCTTTACCCACATTCTAATTATCTGCTTCCCATGTTTTCTATGTGTTAGGAAACCTGGGAGCCATACTGCATAGGATTATATATGAAGGAAGTTGAGGTCTAAATGAGTCTTGTGGTTTGATTGAATAAAGTGGGAGCATCACTTCAGATCCTACTGAGACTTGGGAGAGTCCCCTGTGCTCCCGATGTGGCCAGTGCCCTCAGCCGGCTACCTCTTTCGATTTACAGAGCTTATCTGTCTTGGATTTCAGTTGTTATGCTTTAAATGCAAACTTCCAGTTATCATGGGAGTGAGGGGGTGCTCTTATTTTTATATATGTTGATATTGACAGATGGTGGGAAGGTAATCACTGCTTATTAGAATGTAATGTGTCTGAGCATTTAGTCTTTTAGAAATTAATTTTAGACTTTCAACAGCATGGAACTCTATGCACATGTCATCCGTTTGAACTTAATACAGTGGCTGAAATAGTTTTCTATGAACTCTTTGTACCTCTGGGTATATCTTAATGAGAGTCTTTTGGTAGAATTTGCTTAAAGCTTATGAAAACTGTACTTAGCCATGGCTTAATATGAACTGTTCATTGGATTCATTAGGGATTATATCTGAGAATAGGGTTTATTGCATTTCTCATAAAATGTTAATGTTTCTTAATATCTATTAGTATCTATTAGAGTGACACATGCTATGGGGATATGGCTGGTCAGACAGGAGGCTGAGTTTCTGGTTTCAGTGTCTTTTGCACAGTTCTCTCTCTCTAGGTTAGCAGCCATCATGAACAAAAGAAAAAGAACTGTGGATATTTTTGCAAAGGCCTTGAGTCTGAGGATGACATAAATACAGTCACAGTACAGCGCTTTAGGCAGTGTTTATGGGTAAGGGTATCCTATATACTCCTATATAATAATCCTATATAATAAAAGAGTAATATGCAAATTGACCCTAACAGCAGAAAGACCAGGAAAGGCCCATTGCTACAATGCACACTGACCACCAGGAGGCAGACGCTCAATGTAGGAGCTGCCCCCAGGTGGTCAGAGCACTCCCACCGGGGGAGCTCTGCTCAGCCACAAGCCGGGCTGATGGCTGTGAGCTCAGCAGCTGCAGCAGGAGCCTTTCCTGCCTCCTCAGCATTGCTGAGGATGTCTGACTGACGGCTTAAGTCCGATCCCCTGGGGAGCGGGCCTAAGCCAGCAGATGGACATCCTTTTGGGGGGGGGGGTCCTGGACTGTGAGAGGGCACAGGCCGGGCTGAGGGCCCCCCCCCCCCAGCCTGAGTGCATGAATTTTCATGCACTGGGCCTCTAGTTTAACCATAAGACATAGATGGGTCATCTCTTTGCATTTGGACCTACCCTGAAGACCATCTTCCTTCAATTACCAGTGTGCAGACAATGATGTAATAGCAAAGCTATAGCTCCATTTTCAGAGTTGTAGCTCATCTTATATCTCAGGGGACAGCAAACTCAGGATGTTATAAAAATAACAAATCATTGAGAAGGGGACCCACAGGTCCGGTCTAAGCCCAACCTCTTCCACTGGCTCCCTTCATGGTTTCTATCAGGTGACTTTCAATTTCATCTCTAACATGGACAAGTAGTAATGCTCACCTCAGAGCATTGCTGGGAGAGCAACATGCAATAATATGTGTCTGAGAAAAACATTTTGGAAACCAGTGTGCCATATATGCTTTGTCTTATACTTAGAATTTTCCACCAAAATTTTAATCTCTTTTCCCATCAGCATCAGGATGCAGGTGAGAGTAAAGGTGTGAATCTCCGAAGGGAATAAGGGTCCCCAAAATAATTGAGTGACTCTTTAATGGGACCTCTCCACTGTGAGCCACCCACCCTTCCTTTTGTGTTTCTGTGTTATCTTAAAGTAGATTGTCCACAACCCCATTGATCCTCATCAGCCGTAAGTAAAAAGACTGTTGCTGATTCCTCTCTGTCAAAAGACCAAGTTTGGACTATCGGGAATCTTCATTTTGGTCCTGTCCATCGTTGGCCTACATCTCTATTCCCACAGTTTCTCGGAACTTTTCTCTCTCCCACTGTGATGATCCCTCTACACAGTGGGTGCATTCTTCAGGAGAAAGGCAAAGAAGAACTGAGATGTAAATCTATATAGAGAGATGATACAGCTTGTCTGCTTAACATGTGCAGGTACATTTCATGCTCCATCATACTTAGTCCTCAAAACTGGCCTTGGGAAGAAGAGAGTACTATCCTATGGCATGGCTGGGGGAGTGAATGCTCCTAAATTATTTACTTCAATCCATGCTCCTGGTAATGGGCAGAATTGCACCTACATTTTCTCTCTGACATCTAAGTAGTGCTGGCGTCACTGGACCAGGCTGCCTCCCAGCATGTTAGGTTCCAGGCTGCCTCCTAATATTATGGATGTTAGAAGGGCCAGAAGATTCCATGAAAGGCATCCCAAGACCTGTCTTATGGTATTTTTCTGTCATTCTGTACACTTGAGGGAATCGGATAACTTCTTTGCACCTGTTCCCCCCACTCCTGCATCTGCCCAGCTTATTGAGGATCAGATAGAACAAAAAAAGAAAAAGGGCTTGGTGGGCGGTCAAGTTCTACATGCAAGTGAGAAACCACCATCATCCTGGGACCTCACCACATTCTGTCTGATGGTTCAGAGGGTGCAGATGAGATCATCACTTACTAGTTGCTACCACTTCCATAAGGAGACCAGCTGCTTGCCCTCTTGGCACTGCACTGACTGGCACCAGTCAAATCTCAGTCAAAGCGGCCACTCATTGGTCAGACTTGCACTAAATGGTTGGCACAATCCAGTTTTAGTGGTAGCACATCTACCACCTTGGGTGTCCAGGTTTAGGAAGATGGGGTTCAGTCTTTCAGTTTGTTAACTTCTTAATCTGGGCTGGACACTGTGAGGTGCCTCTTACGTTTCCTTGAGGGCGATTATAGAGAGGACAAAAGAGGGGATGGCTTTGCATGAAAGTATTATTATCCTCAAGTTTATTTGACTCATGCACAATAATAATGTTAGAAGTGGAAGGAAGAACTTACAGATCCACTAACCTTTACTGTGCTTATTTATTTCATCCGAAACGTTGTAAGAACCCGTGTGGCAGGCATTTTGCTAGGGATTGGGGAGGCAAAAATGGAATAGCAGAATCCCTGCTCTTTGAGGGTTCAAGCTCTGGGGAATAGTACACATGGAATATATTTCTTAAGTTGTTTAGTAAGGCCTGATCAGATCAGAGAAAGTGGTCAGATCAGAGAAAACCAACGTGGAGCATTCTAATTTAGAAGAGCCTACAGGTAGCATTTCTCCTCACGAACTCTTGGCACACATTTGAATAAACTCTCCTAAGGCCTGTTTCATTGCTTGGGGTTTCAGACCAAGGTGTACTGTCATGGCTCAGCATTGTAACCGAGGGCTTCGGCGTGTGAGTTTTGTGCGCATGTGCGGGGAGGGCATGGTCAGCAGCACAGTGATGAATACCTCGGCTTGGGAGTCAGCCTCATCTGCCTCTGTCAAATATTTATATGAAGACAGGTAATTATTTACTCTTGAAAAGTTCCATTTTCCTTCTCTGTAAACATGCATACAGACGGGCCCCAACTTACAATGGTTTGACTTACGATTTTTCGACTTTACGATGGTGCAAAAGCGGTACGCATAATAAATTACTAGCTATTCAACACTTTATCATACAGTAGGCTTTGTGTTAGATGACTTTGCCTAACTGTAGGCTAATGTAAGTGTTCTGAGCACGTTTAAGGTAGGCTGGGCTAAGCTATGGTGCTTGGTAGTTTACATGTGTTAAAGCCAATGTTTAGTTAAATTATATATGTATATATAAAATCCAATTTTATATGTGTGCATTTCATTCATTGCTGGCGAGAATCAAAATAGTACAGCCACTTTGGAAGACAGTTTGTCTCTTTCTTTTCTTTTTTAAACTTGGTTTTTATTGTTGACCTCTACCCAGCCTCCATCCCCTCTCCCCTTACCTCTGGCCATCACCACACTGTTGTCTGTGTCTATGGGTTGTGCAAATATGTTCTTTGGCTCATCCCTTCATCTTTTTTCATCAATGGCCCCCCCCCCCTCCCCTCTGACAGCTTTCAGTCTGTTCCATGTATTTATGCCTGTTTCTATTTTGTTCGTCCGTTTATTTTGTTCACTAGATTCCACATATAAGTGAGTTCATGTGATACTTGTCTTTATCTGACATGCTTATTTCACTTAACATAATACTTTCCAGGCACCTCCATACTGTCACAAAAGGTAACATTCCCTTCTTTTTTACAGCCGTGTAGTATTCCACTGTGTAAATGTGCCACAGCTTTTTTATCCACTCATCTACTGATGGGTTTATTGGAGAGAACCCCCATTATAAATAGAGGAGCATCTGTACTGGTAAGAAATTGGGAGGAGGATGAAAGGAAATAAAATGTGATAGTGCAGTGTCTGCTGCAAAGTAAGTGCTCAAAATCCTAGTTGTCATGACAATCCGTACATGTAAGTGAGTCCCTGCAGCAATTGGGGTAGGGGCCTGGCCCCAAGCTGTTTCTGACACATGGTATCTGTTTGATCTTGAGACAGACACATTGTTTCACCAAGTCTCTATTACTTTGTCTTTTGATGACAATGATCATAACTACCCTTTGGGGTGAGGGAGGGAATTCTCTTTTAGTCATGCATATTTTTCATATATCTATGCTGAGCCCCTATTATGCACTAGGAAATGTTCTAGTTAGTGATAATCAGCAGTGAATAAGGTTGACACAACACACAAAGTGCTTGGCAGATATGAGGAATGGAATGCATGTAAGCTCACCACATGCTACTAATAATTAGAGCAGATCAGCCATTACAATGCAATCCAACTTGGTTGTAACTGTAGTTAGCATTAACTTTATCTATTCAGAATTACCATTTCCCCCATCGGATATATTTAACAGCTTGTGCATGTGTGGTTTTCCCATACTGGCAGCCTGAACTGCCCATTGCAGGCTGCAGGGGCCACTGGGGCCAAACATTTAAATTTCTAGACATTTGAGTGTATTTCATCTTCTATGGGACCCTGCATTTGACCTCAACGGCAGCCTCTCATTTCTATGTAATAAGAAGCCGAGTAGAAAAGTCAGACTTTAATCCCTGGAAATCCCTCTATTTCCACCTGTGTTTACAAAAATGATAATGCTTCGCAGTAAACTTTCTCCTCTCACTGACTTCTTAAAATGTGCTTGAGGGGCCAGCAATGATCATTTGGTTCCAAGCCCAACTCCCTAGATTTAAGCGATTGCACAACCACTATGAATTTCATTTCCTTCCTAGTCCATCTGCTTCCCGGGGTATTAGGTCTGGGCAATAGGTCTTGAGAAGAACCTCATCAGGCACTGAGGTGATATACTGCTTGGGTAGGAGGGCTGTCTCAGATGCCTTAATGCTGGAACCACCCACAGATCTGCTGTGTCCTGATATAGAGTGGCCTGCAGGTCACAGGGTGTGAACACTGCTTTCCTGACCCTAAACGAGGTGCAATCACACAGAACACCCAGATCTGTACCTGATTTGCTCATGTGGTTCAGTTCAAGACAAGGCCCTAAGTTCAAGCCCCTTCCCACAGCCTCACACATCATACTCAGTTGAGCCATAACAGCAAGTGTATGTAGGCCAGTGGTTTTCAAACTGCGGCTCTCAGGAGGTGACTTCCAGTTGACCCGGGTATCGTCCTAAAGTTCTCTCTGCTATTTTAGGCAGAACAGCTCTGCTTATGTGTGTCATATATTTTGATTCTCTGTAAAATTTTACTTTTATGAAGGTATCTTGGGTCCATTTAATTATTTTTTTACTTTTGGAAACAACATTTGAAGGTAATGGTTCCAACTCCTTCCCCTCTGCATCCCTCACTTCCCCTTATATATGGTGACCTCAGGAACCTTCCCAGAGCTGTGTGGTGTTTGGTAACATCTCATAAGCCCTTGACATATAGTAAATATTCAAAAGTTTTAACTGATGGTAATATTATTACTGGTTTATGGTTCCCAATGTTGACCTAGGGAATGACGTTCTGCCTGTCTAGGCACTTCCCGTAAGGATATCAAACTGAGTAGCTTACTCCTCCGTTAACTCAACCACTGAAGATACTGGTTTCTCCATCTGTGGTCCTCAAAGTGTTCTCTGCACTCTGTGAGTCACCAGAGGGTTAATTTCTAGAAGTAAGCTTGGTCTGCTTTTATGTTTTCTTTTTTTGGAATAATGTTTCAATATTTAATATGTTTTTCCTAACAGAAGTACATTCTAGAGACCCAGCACTGGGTAATGATATATAATATGGCTTGTTTGGGGGCTTATTCAACTCCATCATCTGCTACTGAGATGTTTTCAGGAATTTCATTTACATAAAAATGCACAAAGTATTTGCAGTGTCCTTCATTGAAATCATATTAATGTAAGCACATTTTAAGTTTTAATGAAGCTGATATTTCTCCTTGTTATTAAGTAAACAAAATTGAGCAGATTTCAACTTGCTAGGCTTCTCTGAGAAGTTCAACAATTATCCCTCAGGGATGGCTTGTGTACATAGGATGTTTTGAAGGTGAGGCTATAAACTCATATAGTTCTTGGTTTTAGGCTCCATCCATCTTGCGGACTATTCTTCATTTATTCGGGATTGCTGCACATCTCTTCCAGACACTTCCTTTTACAAAATCTCCCTTTTGTGTTTGTTAAGTCACTCAGGTCCAAACACTACTTCAAATCCTTGAATAGAGGCCCAACCTATCCTCTCCACATGTCCGCCTAAAAATACCTATTGTGGCCTTGGAACTTCAGGTATTTGTGGAATATCCTGAAATACCTTTAAACTGAATGACCCCGGGGAAACAAATTCACCTAAGATATTTATAATTGCCAAACAACAACAACTGTGGTCCACTGTGGCACAAGAGAGAAGCATTCAGGGTGAAATACCTTCTGATTACTACTAGAGGCAAAAAGAAAATGGACATCTTTCTTCAGTTATTTTCAAAGTTATGTTTATCTTAGAGCACTATTTGCTGCACCAATTATATAAGCTACACAACTCCATTCTTCCCACTTTCTAGCATTAGTGTGTTTACTAGTAATAGTAATAGTTGCTATGAACTGAAGTGTGTTCCCACCTCAACTCATGTATTGAAGCCCTTATTCCCCGTGTGATGGTATTTGGAGATGGGGCCTTTGGGAGAGAACTAGGTTTGGATTGGATGAGGTCATGAATATGGGGCTCATGATGGGATTAGTGTTCTTCTAAATGATTGGAGAAAGCTCTCACTTGTGTATGTCTCTGTCCTTCTCTCTCTACCATGTGAGACCACAGCAAGACAGTGGCCATCTGCAACCCAAGGAGGCAGTCTTCACTGGAAATCAACCCTGCTGACACCTTGATCTTGGACTCCCAGTCGCCATAACTGTGAGAAAACAAATGTGTATTGTTTAAGCCACCCGGTCTATGGTATTTTCTACAGCAGCCCGAGTTTACTTCGACAGTATTAGGAGCAATTACCTTTTTAAAAAATATTTTTATTTTTTGTTAATCCTCACCTGAGAATATTTTCCCATTCAGTTTTAGAGAGAGTGGAAGGGAGGAGGAGAGACACAGAGTAAAGAACATCGATGTGAGAGAAACACATAGATTGGCTGCCTCCCACACGTGGCCCAACCAGGGCCAGGAATGAGCCTGCAACCAAGGCACGTGCCCTTGACCAGACTTGAACCTGGGACTCTTCAGTTCACGGGTGGATGTTCTATCCACTGAACCAAACCAGCTAGAGCAGTAGTAATTATCTTAATTTCCAGCATCTGCTTCATCATTTTTCTTCTTCATTACATTTATTTTTCCTTCCTCTGATTCTTTGATTTCTTTCTTGCCTTTCCCCTTTTCACTTTAGTTGCCAAATTATTTGTCATCATTTTCATTACATTCACTCATTCATTCACCACCCTTTATTCTTTTTACTGTTCACTTAGTCTTCTTTTCTTCAATTTATTTCCATTCCCTCTTTTCCCGTGTTTATTTTTATCATTCCCATTTTCCCCTTCTTGTTCCTCTTCATTTTTCTCTTTCTTATGGTTTATTTCCTTACTCATATGGCTCTTTTTTTAACTTTTTCATTCCTCCCCTTTTCCCCCACTTCCTCTTTCTTTTCTTTCTTCTCCCCCTTTCTTTTTTCCCTTTTTTTTTTTCCTGTCTTTCCCCTTATCTCCTCACAGAGCCTGTTTGCTCCTCCCTTAACCCATCTGTTCTGCCCCTTGTGTTATCCTGAAGAATAATTCTGCTTTCCTTCCATCCTTTTCCGGCAAAGACACGTCTAGAACTAGATGTGTTGTAAGCATAGGATGCAACCGAGCAAGACGACGGATGGCAAGCCACCAGCTCTGGGGAAGGCTCTGTGACAACCAGAACCCCTCTCTGCCTTTTTTTTCTCCTGCTTTTCCTTTATTTTTTATTTTTTCCCTTTCAAATGAAGGAACCAGCATTAGAATTTTTTTCTTTTCTTGAGGAAGCTTTGCTGACATCACTAAAGGGGAAGGATAACGAGCTCAGAGTATTTTCCAGCCTGGCACTGACAACTGTCGAGGCCAAAGAAAGTCATGGAAAACCAAAAAGGTCCCAGATATAATCACCAATTATTTATTGTTGTTGTTACAATAAAATAACAGCCTCCATTGTTCCCTCACATGTGCCCATGGCATGCATCATTTTATTTAATTCCTATAACAATCCTGTGAAGTAGGCACTATTGGTCTTCCTATTTTGCAAATGGGAACTGAAGAGGCTCAAGGGGTTAGAATGTGACCAAGGTCATAGAGCTGGTGCACAGCATACCTGGGAAGAGCACTTTCTTCATGACTGACAGTGTCCATGCAGACAATCCTGGGGGGAGGTTGGGACAGAGGGGCTTTAATGGAACTTCTAATCTTTGTGAGGCAGCACGATACAGTAGAATGAATTATGCGGACCTAGTTTAAACCTCATGGCCATTTGTTAGATCAATGATGTTATTCCCATTTCATAAACAAAGGGTGTAAGATTCAGAGGGCATAGGCAACTTGTCCAACCAAGGTCATACAGACCTGACTCCAACTGTACATTTTACTTATTAAATAGATATGGGTTTTAAGGATGGATAGAATTTCTTAGGCAGAAAAGGCAGAGGAAATTCTCCAGACAGGGAGGGAGGTTGTAGGCAGAATATGAGAACAGGGAAGACACGAATGTGGTATTTATAGGACATGGAAGAGATTGCACTTTCTGGCTTATTCACACTTGCAAACTTGAGTAAGTCGCTTATCTTTGTGAGCTGAAATTCCTTTCTATGTGAAATGTGGATCATAGCTGTCCATACAATTGTTACATATTTTCCAATTTAGTGTCAAAGTAAATAAAAATGGCATATGTAAAGTAAAAAAAAAACAAAACAAAACAAAAAAACTCAGCAAAATTACATCAAATGTTGTACCACATGTGTTAGGCTAGGGTAGCTCAAATGGGGTTTTTCAAATTTATTTTTCCTCATTATATTTGAATTTATCTAGGTGGCCATTTATTGCTATTTTACAGTGAGAAAAATATTTTTTATTTTAAAATAATATCTATTAAACATTATTCATGCAATTGCTTTAGAGGTATTTGATAAAGCATGATGGATACTATGTAAATATAAGATATTGATACTGATATTATTCTCCTCTACTTAGTTATCTTTAGTTACAAAGATATTAAAATGCACAATGACTCATCAAATATTAATTTTTCTTCAAAGTACTTAATATTATTTTTTATTTTATTCATTTGAAAAGTCATAATCACATATAGGGCCACACATGTGGAAATATTTTTCATCGTACTTGTAATAACTATATTCTCAGACTTTTTCTTGGCATTGACTGTAGAGAAGTACTCACTGCTCACAAACTAAGAGGATGGGTCAGCATGAACTGACGCAAATCAGAGGTACTTTCTTGGAAGCGATGACATCGAAATAAGTTGTTTACACAATGCTGTCCTGCTGAAGAGAAAGTTGGAGGCA
Organism: Myotis myotis; assembly: GCF_014108235.1. Taxonomy (NCBI): domain Eukaryota; kingdom Metazoa; phylum Chordata; class Mammalia; order Chiroptera; family Vespertilionidae; genus Myotis; species Myotis myotis. Next base: position 11,236,210 of record NW_023416316.1, read on the forward strand.
ACCTGGTTAGGAATATGATGAGGTAAACACAGGCAGAGAGAAATGAACAGGAACAGAGAGAGGTTCTCAGCAGATGAATCAGAGGGGTCAGGTAACAACATTTAAGACATAAAGTTGGAATATTACAGAGTATAGGGAAATCAGCTAGTAGAGGGCTTAAAGATCAGAAGTAATCAACACTGTAGGGACAGGTGAAATCCTGGGGACTAAATAGCCAAGACCTCATTTCACTCCCTAGTTGATTCATTCCAAGCCGACTCATCACATTTGATAGTTAGAGATGGACAAATACTTGAGGGGGAAGTAGGGGAAAGGGATCTAGACTTACCTAGAGAAACACAGACATGAAAAGCCAGCCTGGTAAGGACTTTTATATTCATTTTTTAAACAAATATTTTCCTAAGAGTCTATTTATAAATCACTTCTTTCCATCCAAGCTCTGCCACAACTACTTATAAGATTTTCTTCTAAATCCTTTATAGCCTTATGTGTTGTTTTTTTTAATCATGAAAATTTGAGTATTACTATTTGACCCTTTTTTCCTTAGAGAGTTTTTCTTAGGATATTATTTCAAAATAATTAAAGCACTTTGAAACTAATAATACGCTGTTTAGAATGAGAGGGAATAGTTATATCTGCCTGTTAGAAAGAATTAGAGGCACCTGCTCATTTCAGGCATGCTCACAAACACTAATCAAACCATAAGGTAGATCAAAATTCATCCACCAGCTGTAAAATGTCATGGGAGATGATGAAGAGGAGGAGGAGGATAGTGATGATGACTTTACTAACCACTCTATTTGATTTCTTAGTATTTCACAGGACTTTTTTTTTTTTACCATTTTATATCTATGAACTAACTTTATCTTGTTAAGAACTTTGCCCAGTAGACACTACTGTTATTCTCACTTTTCTGTAAGAAAGCTGAGGCACTAGAGGCTAAGAAGCTTGTCTAAGACCTCAGAGCTAGTAAGAGTTAAAGATAGGTTTCAAGTCTAGGTATTCTGGATCTACTGTTGCAGCACTAGCATTAAAGGAAAGTGATAGCATTGTATTTAAAGTCATTTTAAAGCTTTTAAACCTCCAAATACAAGTTAATTCTCTTTATTTGATAAAGTTTTATCAGCAGAACGTATTCATGTTTATTGATCACTGTTAGAAACTTTGGTGTCTCATAAATAGAACCTGGGGGGGGGGGGGAACTGAAGGGAGAGTATAGATTTACTGAAGGTAACTAAACAAGATTTGGGAGCTGGAGGTGAGGGGAGCACATGGAGTTCATTAGCATGCATATGGACATATGGACAATGCATCAGGTGGGAAATCTGCAATAATGCTGCATTACAAACTATGTCCCAAATCTCATACCAACATTGATTTCTCTCGCGCAGGTCTGCATGTCAACTGGGAGGCTATGAGTTCAAGCTATGCGTTAGTTTAGGTTGTCCCACCTGTCTTTTTATCCCAGGACTTATGTAGTACCCACAAGGGTATGACTGTCTTATGGTGCAGGGCCAGAGTGCAAGCAAAACAGCACAAGCCAATACAAAGCCTCTGGCCGCTCTGTTGTACTTGACATTCACACTCGTTTCCTGTTTCTGAGGCTAAGGCAATCATGGTCAAGTCCCAAATCAGAAGTAGAGACGTATAATTTGTCCTCAGTGAATACTGACAAAGGTTGAGTGGGAAGGGAAATCACGACCTGAGGAAAGAAATATTACACTTCCTGACAAACACGTCACCACTGGGTGGTACTCCTATCTCCTATTCCAGAAGAGCATTTTGCAGGATGGAGATGTATTTGAGTGGTCAAAAGAGGACATTTTCAACAGGACATTTACAAGTTAAGTTTTTATAACTCAGGCTGTTGAATACATTTTTATTTATACATTATGATGTTAATATGTGTGAAGTACTCAAAACAGTGCCTGAAAGAGAATGCTGTGAGAGTGTTGCTATGATGATGATGATGATGATGATGATGGTGGTGATTATGATAATGGTGGTGATGATGATGATAAAGGTGATATCAAAATTGTGAGGCATTTCTGTTCTTTGTATATATCCTTTCTCCTGCTTTTACTCAACAGCAGGTTCTGCAAAATATCCCAGAATGCTTAGATCCTAATAAAGACTTTTTCTAGGTTGCAGGTCTTATGATCAAGGAAAAAAAAAAAGCAATAAATTCTGGTAATGCTGGACGTTTTTAGTAATATAATTTTGCCTAAAGCATTAAGGATGATTTACAGAGAGGTTTTGGGGATTTAATAAGAAGTATGCAAGAAAGATTTGTTTGTTCTCGACCCAGTTTTAACTGTCAAATATGGAAAAGCTTTTACTTAAAGGGACAACGTTTGGGAAAGTGTGGCTTTTCCAATGTCGGCAAAGGATGTGTCCAAGAATGGCCCAAACCAGGAAGAATGTTCTGTGTGCAGCTACATAACCGATAATCTTTTAATTAATGTATTCAAACAGGGTGAAATCTTAAAAATGTATGCAAATCTCACGAATAATCAAAATAAGCAGCCAACCTCCCAAAATATTTAGCAATCCCCCCACCCCCCGAGGTGTTCACCTACTAAGGTAAAGGACACTTTTTTTTCTTTATTGATTAAGGTATTATGTATGTGTCCTTATCACCCCCACTTTCTTTAAAACAAATAAACAAAACAAAATAAGAAGTAAAAGTCAAGGGACTAAGAGTCTCAGGGAAAATACAACCTGAAATGGTCAGGATCTTTTCATCAGGATGCTCTCTCTCTATTTCTAATGCTAATGGAGAATCTGTTTGGAAAGAGAAGATTTTTCTGTCACCCTATCCTCATTGGTTTGGGATTAAAGCCAAGGTGTTCTGTTCTTCATGGATGTGTCTAATCAGAAAAGAGTCCCAGGACCCTGGCGTGTCAGTGCCCACAGCCCTGGAAGATGACCCTGAGACAGTGAGAGAGAGTTTATGTCACCTTCTCAAGTTCACAGTGCATGACAGAGTGGGTTAAAATGACCCAGATGTTTTCATTCTAACTCCAGTGTCCAGTATTGGACTGGATTGAATGTAGTTTCCCCCACCTACTTCTCTTTAGGAAAAATCAGGTTGATGTTTTCATTTCCCTTGTCGGTAAACTGGAAGGACTAGATCAACGGCATTGCCAAAGATGTCCCTTTCACTCAATCACTTAGGCCCACAGTTTTTGAGCCATTCCTCATAGAGCCATGTCGTTTCCCTTTTTTTTTTTTTTTTTTTTTTTTTTTTTTTTTTTTTTTTTTTTTGCGTTTTGGGTTCAAAGAATTATCAATCAAGGAAACTGAAGAAAACCTTTGAGAATTCCACATATCCCATGTAGAACAACAGAGCCAGATTTCTTATTGGTCTCCATTCCATTCAGGGATAGTTATTTTTATTTTGGAAGGGGGGAGAAAAGTTGTTGCTGAAATACTTTAGGAAAGTAAGTTTTGAAAGATACTCTATTTAGGAAGGTGAGTCATGTTTAATCTGATAAATTTAGATAAATGTCCTTAGTAGACAGCTATTTAGCACATGCTTTCCAGTGCATGAATCAACACTTCTGGATTTGAATCTTAGAGATTCTTGATTTCAATTGTTGGCAACTATTCACCATTTGCCTTTCTTAATCTTTAATATTAAACCTTTTGACCCATTCTTCCTTCAGTATCTCATCCATTGTGCTCTTTATCTAAAACCAGACACTTAAAGAAGCCAGTGATAAAGCCAGAAAAGGCCTGAGAGAACATCTTGTCCCATCCGCCATGAGGACAGTGAGCAGAGTGGTTAAAGGACTTACTCAAGACCTCCCACAATTATTTCTGTTTGCAAGTTTCTCTTTAACTTCTTCCTGTTTTTCTCAATGCCACCAAACCCTCTTTGTGACAGCTATGGAGAAAGACAAACTCCTTAGTCCCCCCTCCTCCCTTCAAGGACTGAGAGAGTTTTGTTATTAATCATTTATATATTATCTCTACACTGCTTGCCTCTTTGTTAATCACCTGCATGAAATTTATTGCTATTAATCATCAGATGTGTGTCTGAGTATTACTGGTAATTATCTTTAAATGTTCGTTATCTGTCAGTTTAATTAGTTGTTTTCCCCCAGGAGTACAGACTGATCCAGGTCCCTGACTCTGGGGTGTGTGTGTGTGTGTGTGTGTGTGTGTGTTAATGTGTTTATGTTGTACTTGAATCTGTGTGTGTACATTAATTTTAGATGCCAATTACCATTGCATGAAATAAAACTATATTTCAAATAAATATTCCTAACCCTGGGTCACCTATGAAATCCCATACTTCTTGTTGAATGTGAAGGCTGAAAGTCAAGTATAATCTATGAGCCTCTTTCATTTAATCTTATATCTTGCACAATGATTCAGTAGAGTCCTCTATAAATGAATTGGTTTTACTTCTCCAGGAATATACACTGTATGCACCTACAGAGGGTTGTTTGTTTGCTTGTTTGTTTCACTTGATGCTTGGAAGTATTTATTAGAAAAGAATGAACCAAAATATGCACTCAGTACTTGCCCACTCCTTTAAGGGTAGCTACATAACTGTTATCACCCTCATTTTTGGATGGAGAGTAGAAAGATAGCTTCTATGTCCTAAGGTTATTTAACACTACAAAGGGTGCTTAAAGGGTGTTCAGGGCAGAAAAAAACAATTACATAAGTGCCCAGTCTTCGCTGAGAAGGGCATTTCACTATAGTAGAAGAGAGCCTGCTACCACTGAGCAGTCACATGGTCAGGAGAAAAAGAAAGGGATGAAAAGAAAGAAATGAACATTTGCTGAATGTCTACATGTACCATTTTATTTCACCCTGCCAACAATGGCTCTGAGGTGTAATTCCCATGAACTCAGATGAGATGATTTGCCCAAGGATGCTCAGATCGTAAGTAATGGAACTGGAATGGAATTTAAACCAAGATCTGCCTGATTCTGAAATTCATACTCTTGTTACTACACCATGCTGCCTCGAGATAAGATATGTACCTAAATAACATGAGATAATAAAGAAATTTAAAAATTAGGAGAAACCCAGGTGGTGTTTCCCTCAAACTCAGAAGGAGGTTCTGATACTTCTAGATGGGCTGTCCAGAGAAATACCGATGGAGATGACATTAGAATGGAAAATCGTATGGAATAAAAAGTCTGTGCAAAACCAGTGTGTGCACTTGCATGCTCCCTCCTTACTGGGGTCTCAGGAGCCTAGAAAGATGCCAGTCTTCCAGTGGATTTCATGAAGGCTATGGTGCATTTTATACTGAATGATTCAGATCACAGATGCACAGACTTCTGTGCAGATAAACTGTCCTTTTGTTAGGTGGACATCGATGGGAGGAAGTGATGTTTAAACACACATGCATGCCCACACATATACCCTCCTCCCCCACCCGACATACTCAATTATTTAATCTACTTGTTGTTCTGGGAAGATAATCATCTCTTTCCTCACTCCTGAAAACCTCTGCTATTTTTTTTCATCCTCACCCAAAGATATTTTTCCATAGATTTTTAGGGCGAGTGGAAGAGAGAGGGAAAGACAGAAACGTCAATGTGAGAGAAACACATTGATGGCCCCCTCACGAGCTCTGACCAGGGCCTGCACCAAGGAGGAGCCTACAACCAAGTATGTGCCCTTGACCAGAATCAAACCGGGATGCTTTGGTCCTCAGGCCGACGGTCCATCCCCTGAGCCAAACCAGGTAGGGATGAAGACCTCTGCTATTGACTGTTTGGAAGATGTTTAGCTCCTAAGATACCTCTACAACCAATTTATCCATTTAGTTAGTATTAATTTATTGAATGTAGCCCCTCTGTTCCCAGCACTGTCCTATATACCTTGGGATTTTGCAGAAAAGTGTTTTGGGAGATATAAGACATGGTCCCATTTACCAAAGATCTTACAATTTGCTTAAAAATGGCAACTATATATTTATTGACCTCACTAAGTACATTTATGGATGGATGTGTCTCATTTATTTGGTTCAAGTGCAGAGGTTTTCACATCACAGTACTGGGGAGATGGTTTAGTTAGTGGGAATTTTTATGAGTCAATGGAGGTGGAATCACTTTCTATAGACTTAAGGGAAGGGCTGGGAATTTCACATAGGATAGGTGGGTAATTTGGGGAGCAGGTGCAGGTTCGTGATGACTTTTATAAAGCAAGATAGCAGAGTGCAGAGTTTGGGTGATGAGTTTCTATTTGCAGATGCGGTCATTAAGTCCCTGAAAGGCCAAGTGATGGGTTCAAGATCATATTGCAAATGAGTTAGGAAACCAGTAAGTCTCCTGATGCTGGGTCGAGTGCCCTTTCCTCCAACCCTAATACCACTGGCTAAGTATACATCCAAGCTACAGGGAATGATGAACAGGGTGCAGTGGAGTGGACCAGACAGGCTTTGTTATGGCGCAACATGATTATTTGCTCTCCTCCCACCCAGAGAAGAAAATTAAAATCATGGACAATTCTAAGTTATAGATGAGTAAAAGAACAATGAAAAGATGACATCTTGCATGTCTAGCACATCTACTATGTGCCAAGCATTATACTAGATTAAGCATGTCAAACTCTCGACCTGCAGGCCACATGCCTCCCTTATTTGGCCCGTATTAGCCTTTGAGTTCGACATGCTTGTACTAGATGTTTTGCACAGCATTTTGTTATCCTTTTGACAATATCACAAGAAAAGTACTGTTATTCCCATTTTATAGATGAAGACAGAATAGGGCCCCAAAGTCACACAATTAGTAAATGTGAAGCAGGGATTCAAACCCAAATCTCCCTGTATCCAAAATATGTTCTATTTCCATTCTACCACTGTGCCTTTACTCAAGTGGCATAAATCATCTATCTGAATTATTCTCCTGTACTCACCACTTATCATTCTCAAATTTTACCAAAACCACTTATCCAAGGTGTAAGGAATGTTTCCTAACTGTCGTGGGAGAAATGAATTTCAGGGCAAGATTACACTTCCTTCCCTTCTCCTTACAAGTAGGTTCTTTTTTGGTAGATAATGCCACAACTTCTGAGCAGAGTAGAAACTCCAGATGAAAATTTCTGAAGGTGAGAGAGTGATATGATGAGTCCATCCTTAGGAGGTATCTTCTCTCCTTGATGTCAGCGGGATTCTGATATCTATTGGCATCTGGCAGAGACAGCTGCTGGCAAATTGCTGTGAAGAAGCCTGGCTTCATCTGGAGGCTTCTTTATTGTAAACCCAGGAGGGATGCATTCTGTGATGTGGGAGAAACCCAATATGCCCCAATTTCCCTTGCATAGTTGGAGAGTACAATTTCAATCCTCCATGAAGAAATTGGATATCTTTTGTTGAATTATTTGTTACTGTCAGCTTATATGTTTGCATTTGGAGCTGATCATATCTGACAACCTGTGCTTAAATGAAGATTATGTTTTGTGCTGTGAAGGAACTGAATGTCCTTCCTCCTAGAATTATCCAGTTCACCTCATTTTCCTCTCTTCTTGTTCCTATATCAGCTGTTTAATTGAGATGTTAAGGTCCCTCACAGCTCTGAGTGGCAACTGGAAACCAGATTTCTTCACAGACTTGGGAGCTGGCAGCGTGTGCAAGAGAGGCTAATCCAATTACCTAGGCTGAAAACTCAGGAGAGAGAAGATTTTCCAAATTGTGATGTCATGTCCAGTGCTCTCGCTCTGTTAAAAATAAACATTTCTAAACTACAGGCTCTTTGTTTGAGTTGGTTGTGTAATTGAAGGAGGGGGAGTGAAACGTTCTTTTGGAAGCAGAAGTGAAGAGTGTAACATCTTATAGCTACATCTTCTCTTTATAATTATCCATTTAATTAAAAAAATAGTCTTGCTTTTACATTTAAAGTTATCTGGGAATCTGGGAATGTGTTACCCTTTCGATTTTGTTTTATCATAGGCTTCTTTGCATAGCGGGCCAGAACCTCTGAACAGGAAAAAATGTGGTACAGCTCCTACAGTCACAGATGAAGTAATTGATGTAGAGACGTGGGTGCTTTGCTCGTGATCACATAGCAAGTTTTAATGACAGTGCCATGAAGAACGGAATCCGGCTTCCCTGTTCTGCCTTTGCTCCATTCACACTTGATCTTAGCTGAAAGGCTGAGAAGTGATGTCTTTCCTCCATTCTCTACAAGGTTCCTGAGCTGCCTTTCTCAGCTTTCCACTCTGATAGTGTGCACATTTCATTATGGTTGACATTCATTTATTCAATTCGTTCATTCCATGGTATTTATTCATTGGACAGGGTGAAGACCGACTGTCAGCATATCACTGTCTCAATCTCCTTCCATAATCATCTAAAAATTTATATATCTGTACTAATTAAGCGTTTTAATTGTGAGTTTGCTCTGGTTAACGTAGCAAAATAGGAAAACGTGGGAAGAACTCTAAGGGTATCTCAGAGAAATAGATTTGGGAGTAGGCAGGAGCAAAGGTATTCTGGAGGGGAGAAAAAAATGATAATTTCCCCAAAGAGATACAAGTAAGTTATTCAGAAAAATCGGAGAACAGAGAGAACAAACATCAGGGCAGCTCTGGGACATAAATGGATGCATTCCGGAGGAGGGGATACTTGGCCATCCTTCAAGGAGAGAGAGGATTTCCATGTGATGAGAAAGAAGGATGGGAAAGCATTTTTTTTTTTTTAATGAATTCAAGACCACTTTAGGACACTTAACATATGGACATGTAAAACAGTTGGGTGATGTCAATATGTGATAAAGGGCCATAATGAATGATATCAACAGTATGTCAGTTGCTCCACATGTAAATTCATTCTGGCCCAATCTGAGTCAAATATGGCTGTCAGCACTGTTTTGTTTTTCTATCTGTTTTTCTGTCTTCTTGTTGTCATTTCTCTCTCCATTATGTACTTTTCTTACATTTCTTCCCTATCTTTGTGCCTAGTTACCTCCTCTCCATGGTTCTTTTGTTTGCTCATTGCCTGTGATTATGGGCCTTATTAACTTTGGTATAAAAATGACCTACATTTGGGTTCCACTTCTGACCTTACAGCATGAGGAGCTCTGTAGACATCCTCCCCTTGGAAAAAATGGTAAAAACTACTTAAAAAAAATTCAGTCTCTAGAAGTGGTCCAAAGGGCATATATCAAATAAACAAACATTTTTTCAAGAAAATCTATAAAAACTCAGAAGGAATAATGAGAATCTATTGTGGTAGGCCACCTGCCAGGGAAGGCACTGGCTTTCTTTTAAATTCATGTCAACTGAACCCATGATGAAGGCAAAGCCTTATCTTGGGGTCATATCTAACCAAGAGGTGGGAATGCCTCAGTTGACCTTCAACGCCAGGTGCCGGGGGGAAATGGGTTCTTATCTAAATCCAGTCCAGCACCAGGAATGAATTCGATTCGGACCCACCTGGAGGTGACTATTTATGAGGAAGCTACAAGAATGCACACATTCCCCCTTCTATTTACCCTTAGTAAAACTTCCTGGTATTTGGCTATAAATAAAGGTTGCTGTGCTGGCTCTGGGCCCTGTTCATCTATCAGAGAGCAGATGCCACACCCGGTCCCAGCTTTCCTCTATTTCTGTCTCAATCTTGTTTTATTCATTTTTCCTTAAAACCTCGTCACGTTCTATTCAAGATTCATCAACCCCCGAGTTCTCTCTCTCTGCGCTGGTCGCAAAAAGAGAGAATGCCATCCCCCCATATCTGACGCCACGAACAGGGATCCTCTATAATCTATAGTATCTGAACCAAGACTCCCTCACTTCCCACTCCCAGTCAAGTGAGACAGCAATTCCAGATTGGTGCTATCAGGAATACAGGACTGTATCTCCCCCAGGCTCCCAGTGAGAAGCTATCTTCCCAGAGGGAGCAGCATGTCAGCATTCTGCATCCTGTCCCCAGCTACCTATTGCTGAGGCTGAGCCCTGTGTGAAGCACAGCCGAGTGGTGACTGCACCCTCCTTCTGCTCAGCCTCCACTAACGGGATGGAGGCTCCACCTTGGGCAAGAACACTGAGGATACCGAGAGGCTAGTCTCCCTTGTCCCAGCTGGTAAGGCAGTGTTTCCAAGCCAAAAGAAGCAAGCCAGCAAGCCCGGATGCTACTGACACCACCATTCACTGAGCACTCAACCCCTATTGCAGGGAGTGTCATTCAGAGAGAAGCAGGGCACCCTCCCAACCTCCAGTGTCAGAGCCCTGGCTCAGGGATTTGTCTGGGGGAAAAACAAGCCTTAAACAGATAGTTTCTAATCTCTTCCCCAAAGAGCTGCCTTGTTTACAAAAGCGGGTGGAGAATTTCAGGGTGGAGAGATCTCTCTCAAACACTGGAGTTTGTGAGGAATGGCAATTGGGCAGATATTGGTAGAATCATTGGGAATGTAGACCAAACTGTAGGTATGTGTATTATAAAGATGAACCCAACGGAAATTCTAGAGTTGAAAAGTATAATAACTGAAATGAGATCACTAGATTGTTAGCTGGATTGCAAGACTTAGCATTGGTAAAATGACAATATTACCCAAAGTGATCCCCTATATAATCCTTATAAGAAAACTAGTGACAAATCCTCAGGAACTCAGGCTTAGCAATAGATTCTTAGATATGACATCAAAAGCACAAGCAACTAAAGAAATGATCATTTAGACTTCAAAACTTCAACATTTGTGTTTCAAAGGATACTATGAAGTAAGTGATGACAACCCATAGAATGGGAGAAAATATCTGCAAATCATATACCTATACAAGACCAGCACCCAGAATATATAGAGAGCTCTTACATTTCTATAATAAAAAGGCAAGTAATGCAATTAAAACATGGATAACAACCTTGAGTAGACATGTCTCAAAAGAAGACATATAGAACGGATGCCTGACACCATTAGTCATCAGGGACATGCAAATCAAAACCCGAGTGAGAGGCCACTTCACACTCAGTAGGATGGATATAATAAAAAAGGCCAATGACAGCAGGTGTTGATAGGGTATACTGCTGGCAGGAATGTGGAATGGTCACTTTGGAAGACAGTCTGGCAATTCTCTAAATGATTAACAATGTAGTTACCATATAACAATTCCACTCCTATGTATTAATGAAGAAAATTTAAAACATGTTCACCCCAAAACTTGTTCACAAATGTATATCAGTAATACTAATAATAGCCAAAAGATGTAAACAGACCAAATGTTTACATCAACTAATAACTAGATAACCCAACTATGGTATATCCATGGAACAGAAACCTATTTGGCCATCAAAAAGGAATAAACTACTGATACATACTACAACATGGATGAGCCTTGAAAACACTGCCATGCCATCACTTTTCAACCTTTTTTATCTCATGGCACACCTAAACTAATGACTAAATTCTGAGGCACCCAAAAAATATATTTGTTGCCAATCCAACAATAACAACAAAAAAGTGTGATTTTGATTCATTCACTCTGGATGGCTATTGTTGTGTTGGTGGCTGCCATTTTTTAATTTGACAATCTAAGGGAAGAGGGATCAGTGCCCCTACTTCTGAGGTCCTTCCATCCTTCTGGACAAAGCCGGGGCTGCGAGGGAAGCCCGGGTCTCAGGTGCCAGAGGGAAGCTGGTGCCAGCAGCCAGGGAAGGAAGGCCTATTCTTGTACGAATTTTGTGCATCAGGCCTCTACTTTATTAATATACTTAAAACCACTGGGTTGCACACTTTAAGTGGGTGAATTGTATGCTAAGCCTCAGTAAAGCTGTTTAGGGCTCCAGTGATGGTTCAGTGGTGCATTGTTACCAAAGCTATTCTCTGACCCCTGAACTGGACCTCAGTTAGTAATGACAATGGTGGTGATGGCAAGAACCGCACTGATTTGTTGTATTTCAAGGTTCTAAAACCCTTTTTATCTCCTTGCTTGTCTTTTTTCCCCAGGGTATTCTGTGATGATTTTCCATTTTTCCATGTTAAAGGATTTATTTCCCCATTGCTTACTTATTTGTTCATTTGTTTGAGAGTATATGTACCTGGAATTAAAAAATATATATATATGGATTTGAGTTCATACTTTGCCAGATTTAATTGTATGAAAGAGTACATACATTTATATAACTAATTGCTGCACTTTTAATTTTTTTTTTTTAATTCCAGTTTACCAGCAGTATTGTTTTGTATTAGTTTCAGGTGCACACAACAGTGGCAAGACACTCATATACTTTATAAAATGTTCCCCCTCATATTTCCAGTACCCAAAGTACATGTATACCTAAGTTTTAATTTAAAAAAATTATTACTCACGGAAACAAGAGCTTTCCTTCTTGGAAATTGGACTAAAGAGAGACAAATGATGGGGCATGGCCAAACCACTTGGCCCAGGCAAGCTTCCTGGAATTTGACGCAATGACGATACTATTCTTTGTCCTCACAATAATGAGGGTGTTGGTAGTGAGGTCAGGTCAAGTGGACAGACTGTGACCCGGCATTTTAAGAGACAGGTCCTGAATTATTTACTCCCTGTGTGTGTTTATTCTTTCTCTTTGATGCCTTGCAGTTCACTTTCTACTTTTCTTCTCTATCACCCCTTTTTCAACTCTTCTAGCTTATTAAAACATTTATCTCCCATGCTTCCACCACAGAACTCATCTCTCCCTGTGTCATCTCATTGCATTAGCTGTTTAGCAGTTGGCTCCCTATTTCAATGGGACTGTTTTGCCTCATCTTCAGAATATATTGGCATAAACTACACCTGCAGGTGAGACCTAGTCAGGTTGACTTAAAGTCATATTTCTACTGGACAGCCCATTGTTCAAGTTCACAGACTGAACCTCTACCCCTAACAATGTACTTCCCATTGACCACAAGTATAAGTATAGATAGATATTTCTCTGCACTCTACACACACCATGACCAAGAAAACTAAAACGAGTTTTAACATGGATGCTGTTATTAGGAGTCTCATTTGCCACCTGAAGGACAGAGCAATTCAAAATACAGAGCCCTGCCCCCATCACTGTCTCCTGCGTAAAGAGAGCTGAAAGATGCAATGGATCAGCACTGAGCCGTCTCCAACCATATGCTGCCCCTTAGCCTGGCCATATGGCTCTGAATCTCTGCAAACTCACTCTTCAGCACATTTACAAGTGGAGGAGTTCCATGGGAACAAGGCAACTTCATGGAAACCACCTACCACAAGCAGGAGAGATTTTGGAACTGCCAATCTCTGGCATGTGCTCTCCAGCTGGGTTGGGGCAGGGGCAGACATGGAGGCTTGCGGCTGGTGGACGAGGAGCAAATGTCAATAGAGAGGCCCCAGGGCAGCTGGGCCCATGAGGTTCATTGTACACCTCAGTGTAAGGAAATAAAGAGGGTATTCATTTCATTTCGCTGAGAATGAGGATTTTATTCTTTTTAGTTGCATTGTATTTGAACTTCATGTTGTGCTATATCATAACGTCAAATACTTTTACTGTGTTTGGGGGAGGTATAAATAGTTTTCTAATTTTTACTTTAAAAAATTATTTTGTTATCAAGACCATTCACTTGTTTTCCTCCCTCCCTCCCTCTCTCCCTCCCTCCCTCCCTCCCTCCTCCTGTCACTCTCTTCCTTCCTTCCAGTAGTTGACTTTCACTACAGGTAGAAGTGCTATGTAAAATACATGTATGTCAACAGTTCCTATCCTGGGGGATTTCCTGGTTAAGGAGGGATATGAGTTATGATAAACTGCCTTTCAATGAAGATAAGTAAGTATAAAGGCCAGGACAGTATCTGTAAGGAAATTCAGAGAGAGGCGAGATCACTGTGGCCTGGTGTGTGTGAGCCTGTGGGCTGGGAGTAGGGGCACGGAAGAAGGAGACAGACAACTATGTGGAAATCAGCTTTGAGCTCAGCCTGAAGCCTTGGAAGACAAGGTCCCCCCCCCCCCCCGACACCCCGAGTCACCACCTGCTTTTCAAACTCATCCAGTAGCCCTGGTCAAGGTGACATATGCCCCTTTAGTGAAGAAAACCCACAAAGTAACAGGAGCTCCATCAGCCATTTACTTTATCTCCTCAAGTCATGGGAAATGCAAACTAACTCGAAGATGGGAGATACTAAGAAATCATATTCTTCCACAAGCAATGAGAAATGCCCAGCGAGTATTAACATAAATTAAAAAAAAAATAAATCATAAGGTTGTCATGGTCTTAGCCTACATTGTCTCACTTTCTCCTTACAAGGAACATTATATGTAGAGGAAGCTAAGGGCTATTTAAGTTAAGTGACTTGGTGGAAGTCACTCTGCTAGGAAGTGATGGATGTGTTAGAAGCAAAGACTCCCAATTGAATGCATAGCCCAAGCACTTCAGTGATTGTTCCATCACTGAGATTAGTCCTTTATCGTGCCATTCAGGAAGCATTCAATGGATACTCACTCTGAACAGTTCCCTGGGCAGAGTTCTATAGGAGCAAAGATGAGAAAGCTATGGTCCCTTTAGCGTGGATCAAAAGGGCAGAGTCGAAATAGAAACATATTTATGTTTAGCATTCTAAACATATTTTATGTTTCCCAAAGCAAAATTCCTTCCCACAATGCCACATTAAGCCTTTCATTTTCTCTCTCTCTCTGCATCTTCCTGCTCCCTGGAGCCAAAACCTTTTAACATCAAGGTATTGGAAAATGTTTTTCTTTTTTCCTATTTTGACTCAAAGCAGGAAAGGAGGCAAGTACTTATAGAAGCATAAGGTATAAAATAATTGGTTGAAAAGAGTTTCACCTTCACCATGCAAGTACCCATCCTTTGGGTCTATTTTTATTTTCACACCATGGTGGCCATCCCACAAGGGTTTCTTTGTCTCACATTCCTCTACTATGGTCAGTAGATTCCCCTTTCTTTTACCCATCAAACCAGCAGGAAAAAAAATGAACAACTTTTATCGAACTCTGTAGCTACCAGAATGCCTGGACTTGGGAAGAAGAGAAGAGGTAAGGACCAAGGATCTGCAGCAGTGGAGAGGTGCCTGTGAGGAACAGGGTTTGGGGATGACGCTTTCTGCAGTGGAAGGGAGAGTGCATAGGTAAGGCCTTCCCAAAGGCCAGTGGAAGCTGGGATCTGTGGAGGGTCCATGAGAGAAGTTAACCCCTCTTGGACTGTCGCTCCAAATCCTGCATCACCTTTTGCTCTCTGTATGGACAGCATTATCTCTCTTGAACCTGAAGGAGTCCCCTGCATAGTATTCAGTGCTCCATGTCTATCTGCATGGTGTGCATATTTGTTCATCATTTTCCCATCTGGTCATCTCTAGATTCCTGGACTCCTCTCCTGTGGGAGATAGGAGCAAAGGAGAGCTACTCGTGGAATTAAGCAGCCAGTTGACAAATAATAATTGTTTATTCATGTCCATACCCTTTTCCTTCCAAAGTTATGTGCCCTGGCTTACTACTATGTGCTGTTCACAGTGATGGGTTATAATGTGGTCTGCAAGCAAGCACAGGCTTGCCTCCGATAATAGCTCAAGGTATTTTGTCATAGGCTGCCTTCTATTAAAAAGGGCAGATGCTCTTTTTTTTTTAACTTCTTCTTCCTCTTCTTCAAGAGAAGTTACAAAGAGGAAGAGAAATCTGACTGACCAACAATCAAGGGAAAGGTAGATTACATATCACATAGTCATTCTTTGTTATTCAATCAATGTTTCTTGAGCACTAATTTATACCAGGTACTGGCTAGGCACTGAGGCTTCAGCTATGAATGTGACAGACACAATCTGTCCTCTTTTGGATCTTATTAGCCTGTATATGAAATTATCATTGCTATTATCATCCAAAGTTGTCATCACAGTCATTGATGTGAACTAACATGCTTTGAACTCCTGCTAGATATCAGCCACTGTGATAGATGGGAGGATATAGAGATAAACCGGATTTGACTGCTGTCATCAAGGAGCTAAAAGCTGGGTGGGAGAGGCAGACAATCCCTCTTGGGCATGGCAGGTGGCGGCTGTGTGAGCACTGAGGAGTGATACCTGCCTCAGAAAGCCTTTTCAATGGCCTACAGTGCTGTGATCCAGATGGCTACCTGTGCCTCCCTACAGTGGCTTCCTGGTAATTCCCATTTTATATGTAAGGAAACTCAGTAATGTTAAAAATAAGTCACATCAGGAAATGATGCTGCCAGAACGTAAGTAGGATAATTCAATGTTTTAAATATAACTCTCTCTACATTACAGCATGCTTTCTCAGGGTCTGAATGAACAAGCAGAGACTCAATGGGAAATTGCGGAAGTAGGAAGACAGAAAAGAGGCAAGAGTATCTTGGCCATAATGAACTAAGAGACTCTTGGCCTCAGGTTCATAGCTAAAAGAGACAAAAGGACTTTTTCTACCCCAAGAAGAGGATGGTGTTTTCTGCAAAAAGTTTAAATTGGGGCAGAGTTACTCCCAGGGACTATTAGGAGGTACAAAATCACAGAGAAGCTGCAGAATAATCACTGACATGTTATAGTTACATTATTACTCAATCTGGAAAGGTGCAAAGACTACAGAACACCAGCTATATAGTGAAAACAAATTCAGGTATAGTGTTCGCTGCTTCATTCATCAACTATTTACTGAGCACCTACCCATGCACTCAAGACACGTGAACACTGAAGGAGCCTGCTACCCTCATTGAGTTTAAATTCTACTAGTAAGGACAGACAATACAGACACGGGAAATTCTGTGTAATTTTGAAATGACCCAGGAAACATCACATACAATTCAGGCTGGAAATGAGTAGACATTACTTAGTCTGTTTGCCTTGATAGTCCCTGGGGGTGGGGGAGTGCACTCACTTGCTTTTGGCACTAGGGGCATTAGAGCAAAAAATATTGAGATGTACAGAGCAGTGCTTCACATGAGGACTCAGCCCTACAGACGGGAAACCTGGCCACCTGGATGAGGAGAATACCCTTTACACCTCCGTTTAAGAGCAGCAGTTCTGTACTATAGACCACAGGAACACTGGTCCATAGCACATTAGTGGATACAACTGGAAATGGGTATCCATGGACAAAAGAGATTTCCACAGTTGAAAACAGTTAGGAAACATTGAGTATTTTGCATCTATAAACATTTCTCTTTATAGATACAAAATGCACATTAATCTAGTATGTTTTACAGTGTCCTTAGGAAACAAACCTATTTATTCTGTTTAATCATTTGTGTCCTTTATGTACTGAATGGAGCCTGTGTCTCTTCCTCTTAGTGACAAACTGTTCTTCATTGAATCTAAGACACCAACATTGACTGTGAGAAGTACTATTACTTAATTTGCTACTATTAAAAAAAAAAAAATTCCGCCGATGATCATTTCAATATATTGTCATCTATGAGACACATGCTGATTTGAGAGATGTTAACATGTGTAAAGAGAAGTGAAACAGAACAGGTGGATGGAATCAGACTTGGTTCTTAGATATGCCAAACGAAGGGGGATTCTGTTCTCTGAGCATCCTATGCTGGGTTTGCGCACTCATTATTTCTTTCAATCACCATGAAATGGGTACTACAGGATGCTAAGTTTGTGGCACAGAAAACCCACTGATCAACAATCTGTCTTTTTTTTTTTTTTTTTCATATGATTGGTGCTGTAAAGTGGTACCCATCAGTGACTCTGTGTGTGTGTGTGTGTGTGTGTGTGTGTGTGTGTGTGAGAGAGAGAGAGAGAGAGAGAGAGAGAGAGAGAGAGAGAGAGAGAGAGAGAGAGAGAGAGAGAGAATTAGTTTTGATTGGAGGTAAGGGGCTTGACACTCAGGATAGAGATAGCCCTTGCAAGTGGGTGTGGTCTTGGGACTAGTTCTGGCCAATGGAGTGAGCAGAAACGATGCATGTCACTCCTGGACAGAGGTAGTAAGTATCCATGCATCTTTCCCACACTCTTCTCACATTCTGCAGCAGACTTGGAGGCTGCATGTTGAATATGGCAGCAGAATGAAATAAAAGGACCCTGGACCCATGAATCATTCTTGGAGTACCTCCAACCAGGAATATTTTCACTGAGAATTTCATGAGCAAGAAATAAAATTTTATTATGTTAAGTCACTAAAGTTTGGAGGTTGATACAGCAAGTAGCCTAATCTAACACAGGTCAGTTTTGTTCTTTCATTATTTATTACTGAGTATGCAGTACCTGCCAAATACCATTGAATACTTCTTCCACAAAGCTGTGAAGACGGGTTCCTCCACTGAGTCAGTGATGACTGGTCCTGAGTTAACCTTGCTCCACATGAAGGGGGTAGAAAACCATGCCACATGCCATGCCCCGCTGGTGCCTGAGGTGTACTAACTACTGTACTGCACTAGAACTTATGGGCCCAGGCTGTAGCCAATCACCACTGTCTGACTTCCTTTAGCACGCCAGTGGTGGGTCCTTCAACAAATCAAATAAGATTTTATAGCCCTCGTCTTTTTTTTAAATTTATTTTATTTTTTTAATTAAATCTTTATTGTTCAGATTATTACATTTGTTCCTCTTTTTCCCCCCCATAACTCCCCTCCTCCCAGTTCCCGCCCTGCCGGGGTCCAACCCCAGCGGGTCCAGGGGTCCCCAAAGGTGTGGACGGAGTCGGCGAAGAAGAGATGACATGGAGACAGCGTTAAGTTGATCAGCAGCCTAGCCAGGACCTCTAGCCAGGATCTCCAGCCAAGTTCTGGTCTGGATCTCCAGCGAAGTTCTGGTCTGGATCTCCAGCCAGGTTCTGTGTCCATGTTCTCTTGCTAGGTTCTCCAGCCAGGTTCTGTAGCCATGTTCCCTCGCTAGGTTCTCCAGCCAGGTTCTGTCCAGGTTATCCAGCCAGGTTCAGTCACCAGGTTCTAGTCAGGTTCTCTTGCCAACCCCAGCAGGTCCAGGGGTTCCCCATAGGTGTGGACGGAGTTGGCGAAGAAGGAATGACACAGAGGCAGCGTTCAGGTGATCATCATAGCAAGGTTCTCTAGCCACGTTCTGGTCAGGATCTCCAGAGAGGTTCTGCTTAGGATCTCCAGCCAGGATATGTGTCCATGTTCTCTTGCTAGGTTCTCCAGGTCCTCCAGCCAGGTTCTGTAGCCATGTTCCCTCGCTAGGTTCTCCAGCCAGGTTCTGTCCAGGTTCTCCAGCCAGGTTCAGTCACCAGGTTCTAGTCAGGTTCTCTTGCCAATTTCTTTTGCCATGTTCTCTCGCTAGGTTCTGTCTCTAGGTTCTGAGGCCAGTTTCTGTCCAGTATCTTTTGCCATGTTTTCTCCAGCGAAGTTCTTCTGTCTCTAGAGAACGTTCTGTGTAGGTTCTGTGCCTAGGTTCCGTCTCTCTTGGTTCCGTATTCTAAGTTCTGTGTCTTGCTGTCTTATTGCATCTAGGGGTCCCTGTTCGGGCGCCAGATGCCGGGGTCCAACCCCAGCAGGTCCAGGGGTTCCCAAAGGTGTGGATGGAGTCGGCGAAGAAGGAATGACACGGAGACGGAGTTCAGTTGATCTTGCTGTCTTATTACATCTGTATTTATACCAGTTGATTCAATCCTATCAATCTCTATTACAAAGGTTAGGGCGTTTCTTATCTTCATTCCAGGGAGTAAAGATTATGTAGCTTAAGCATGATTGTTCGTAGTTAAAGGGATTAATTACCCACCTGGCACTTAGTTAAGAGGTTTTATTCCCTCCCTAACTTCAGGGGAAAATCCCTACCTGGGGAAACAACCTTTCTCAGAGACCTTGGTTAAAACACATAGTGCCAAGAAGGTGAGCAAACATATTAAGAACAGTATGCCATATATGCCAGGTCCCTTGAAACAGCAAGCATGGACCGGCTCCCGGCACCGCCCCACTCTCCGCCCTCACTCCCCACCCACTGTCCTCATCCATAGGTGCACGATTTTTGTCCAGTCTCTTCCTGCATCTCCCACACCCCTTTCCCCCCCAAGAATAGTCAGTCCATTCCCTTTCTATGTCCCTGATTCTATTATAATCAACAGTTCATTCTGTTCATCAGATTATTTATTCACTTGATTCTTAGATTCACTTGTTGATAGATGCATATTTGTTGTTCATAATTTGTATCTTTACCTTTTTCTTCCTCTTCCTCTTCCTCTTCTTAAAGGATACCTTTCAGCATTTCATATAATCCTGGTTTGGTGGTGATGAACTCCTTTAGCTTTTCCTTATCTGTGAAGCTCTTTATCTGACCTTCAATTCTGAATGATAGCTTTGCTGGATAAAGTAATCTTGGTTGTAGGTTCTTGGTATTCATCACTTTGAATATTTCTTGCCACTCCCTTCTGGCCTGCAAAGTTTCTGTTGAGAAATCAGCTGACAGTCGTATGGGTATTCCCTTGTAGGTAACTGAGTTTCTTTCTCTTGCTGTTATTAAGATTCTCTCTTTATCTTTTGCTCTTGGCATTTTAATTATGATGTGTCTTGGTGTGGTCCTCTTTGGATTCCTTTTGTTTGGGGTTCTCCGCACTTCTTGGACCTGTAAGTCCATTTCTTTCACCAGGTGGGGGAAGTTTTCTGTCATTATTTCTTCAAATAGGTTTTCAATATCTTGCTCTCTCTCATCTTCTGGCACCCCTATAATTCTGATGTTGGTACGCTTGGAGCTGTCCCAGAGGCTCCTTACACTATCCTCGCATTTTTGGATTCTTTTTTCATTTTGCTTTTCCGGTTGGGTGTTTTTTGCTTCCTCGAATTTCAAATCATTGACTTGATTCTTGCGCTCCTCTGGTCTGCTGTCGGGAGTCTGTATAATATTCGTTATTTCAGTCCGTGTATGCTTAATTTCTAGTTGGTTCCCCAATATAACATCGAGGGTCTCATTAGTTTTCTTGTAGATCTCATTAAGTTTATCGGCGGCTTCTAAACAGTTCTTGAGAGACCTTAAAAGTGTGGTTCTGAACTCTATATCTTCCACTGACAATTTTGTCCTGTTTCTTTGTCTTCGCATTTTGTTATGCTTCCTTGGTGCACCCCCTAGTGGTCTTTGTTCGCAGTCTTATAGTTAAACCTTGATTGTTGTAGCTAATACCAGGGAGGGTTTGACCTCCAGGCCAAGTGGCTATGAGAATCAGCTGTGTCAGCAGTGAGAGAACTTCTGTCCTCTAGGGAGGTGCTAATCTAGCCTTTGCCTGAGGCTATCCGGCAAATGCCTCTGTGCAGGGCTTGGGCGGGGCGGGTCGCACAGGATCAACAGGGTGGGCCGGAGAGAGCAGTTATGGCGGCTCTCAGTCCCGTCCCCAGGGGCTCTGCCCCTCCGAGTCCCAGCACCCGCTGCAAAGCTCGGAGAGAAAGCTGCACTCGCTCTGACCGAAGCCAGACAGTCCCGCTTCTCCCGTTTGAGTCTGGGTCGCTAAAGACTCGCCCGGATCTGGAGCTCAGAGTCTGTGACTCCCTCCGGATTGAAAACGCCAACCGCGCCCTCCGCCGCCAGCCCACTCTGCGCGCTCTGAACCTCAGAATTTGACTTCAGCACTGCGCCTCCTCTGAGTGTCCGTATGCGTTTCTCTTTCCTCCTAGTTGTAGGACTTACACTCAGCCAGCGTTCCTGTGGTTCTGGGTGACGTCTGTTCCGTCTTTTAGTTTCACTTTTGAAGTAGGTGTTCAAAGCAGCAAACTCCGGCGTTAACCTATGCCGCCATCTTGGTTCTCTCCCCTCGTCTTAACATTTCTCTTTTTTGTTTGATACATAGCCTGCCTTCTGGAAGAGGCACCCAGAACTGAGATATCTTTGATTAAGGTCAGTAAACAACAGTGTGTTAATCCCAGGAAAAGGACACTTCTTTATAAGGCATGATCATACATTCTCTAGTCAGAGATAGGAGAATTTTCCAGGAAGACTTCTATAGACCCCATGTATTAATATCTCATGAAACATGGTCTAGGAGATTATCTTGAACCCTTTCTCTTTGGCCTCATCTTGACTGTCAAAGGTTTTCTCTCCAATGACAAGAAGAAAGAGGATTTGCACTATTACACAGGTTTATATACTCTATTCACTTAAGTGCTCATCCTACTAATGGGGTTTTGGTATGTCTGGCCTGAAGTAACGCACCTTTATTCTTTTTATAAAGTGGAGTGGTGTGTGTTTGTGTGTGTGTGTGTGTGTGTGTGTGTGTGTGCGTGTGTGTGAGTGTGTGTGAAGAGGCCAAGAAGCTTGAGGTATGGACAATACCCAGCTTCAGAATATTACTATTATTATGGCATGAGGTAATTCAATTTGCATTTTAGAAAGACTGCTTTACTTTAAGGATAAAGGATGGTTGAGTTGAGACACTGGAACAGGTGGGTCTAGTCCAGCCGTGGGCAAACTACAGCCCGCGGGCTGGATCCAGCCCGTTTGAAATGAATAAAACTAAAAAAAAAAAAAAAAAAGACCGTACTCTTTTATGTAATGATGTTTACTTTGAATTTGTATTAGTTCACACAAACACTCCATCCATGCTTTTGTTCCGGCCCTCCGGTCTAGTTTAAGAACCCATTGTGGCCCTCAAGTCAAAAAGTTTGCCCACCCCTGGTCTAGTCCCTGATCAACCCATGAAAAGTGTATTGCACTAATCTAGGACAAGGGATGTACGAATAACAGAAATGAAAATAGGCATTTTAGAATTATCCTATATAATAAAACGCTGATATGCAAATCGACCCAAAGGCAGAATGACCAGCAGAACGAGTCACTATGATGCACACTGACCACCAGGGGGCAGACACTCAATGCAGGAGCTGCCCCCTGGTGGTCAGTGTGCTCCCAGAGGGTGAGCACCACTCAGCCAGAAGCCGGGCTCATGGCTGGTGAGTGCAGCAGTGGTGGCAGGAGCCTCTCCCGCCTCCGCTACAGGCTGGCAGTAAGGAGTAAGGGGTCCTGGAGTGTGAGAGCCCTGGACTGTGAGAGGGAATGGCTGGCTGCCAGCTTAGGCTCGATCCCCCAGAAGGATCGGGCCTAAGCGAGCAGGCGGACATCCACCAAGCGGTGCGAGACTGCGAGAGGGCGCAGGCCGGGCTGAGGGCCCCCCCTTTCCAGTGCACAAATTTCGTGTACCGGGCCTCTAGTTTTATAGGTAAAATCTCTAGGACTTGGTAGAATATTTTCTTTTTTTCTTTTTCTTTAAAATATATTTTATTGATTTTTTACAGAGAGGAAGGGAGAGGGATAGAGAGTTAGAAACATCGATGAGAGAGAAACACCGATCAGCTGCCTCCTGCACACTCCCTACTGGGTATGTGCCCACAACCAAGGTGCATGCCCTTGACCAGAATCAAACCTGGAACCCTTGAGTCCGCAGGCTGACGCCCTATCCACTGAGCCGAACAGGTTAGGGCGAATATTTTCTTTTAAAATGTAGGTTTTGTTGTTCAGGTGCGATGAGACCCATAGATCATGAGAAAATGACCTTTGATAGTTTGTTACTCACAGTTTCCAAGAGGAGGGGGCACACCACTCCACACAGGGGCAGGACTGCATGGGGAAGCACCAGGGATCCTCAGGAAGCAGAAGGAGAGAGGGTGAAGCATGGGTAGGAGCCTTTGTTGTACTTTCTGTGGGGAAGGCAAGGAAAGGCAAGGTAAGCAGGCTTAACATGGGCTACGTGGAATAATTTCAGCAGGCTCTGGGCCATTTAGGGCTTTCTGTCTTTGTGTGGTACCTGGCTCTGTGATGATAAGGGCAGAGGAACATTGCCTCCTAGAGTATTAAATCAGATAGAGAAGGAGGTTTAGCAATGGGCCTTGGATGGGTTAGTTTGCATATGAAAGGTGCACTCCAGGGCAAATCACTGGCTATCTCTAGGAATTGGCCAGCCCTGGGAGGGGCATTCTATCCTCAGCAGGATGCCCATGCCAGAACATCAAGAACACAGGAAGTAAAGATATAGTTAATATATAATTTGATGAGAGAAAGAGGAAGCCAAGAAGATTTCCATCTTGGGGAACTGTGTGGGAGCAACATGCTTTTAACTTTCCAGAGAACTAGACTTTATTGAGCAGGTACTCTGTACCAGGCACTGCTCTGAGACCTTAATGTAGTCTCAATACTCAAAGCAAAGATTGGGCATGGGAACTCTTTTCAGCTTAATTTTATAGCTGTGTTGAAGAATTCTATAAAAACATGTGTTCAGTCAGTCCCCTATGGCATGCTTCCTCACACTTGATTTCATACATGTTGGATTGGGGTGCCTGCAGGATATCCTGATAGAATTAGCTAGGGCACAGTGCCAGTAACATCCCCATTTTATACTATGTTCTTATATTGAACAGAAACCTATATTGTACTGGCAGCATCCCACACATGTCCTAAATGCCTCACAAATACCAGTTTATTTACTCCCATGACAACTCTTTGAGGTACATATTTATTCCCATTTTATTCAGATTGTTCATAATCACAACAGGTATCAATTAATGGAATATACAGATGAACCATGCCCTAGGGTAGGCATTTTATGTAAATTAACTTATTTCAATTGTGTAAGACAAATATAATTATCTCCGTTTTAAAGACCAAAAATCTAAGGCTGAGTGGCTTATATCATTTGACTGCTGTCACACGGCTTTCATGCTATGCACTTCATAAATCACAGCTCCTGTTGTGATTACAACTTGTTATTCCATTTTTCAGACCAGAAATGAAGGAAGGCTCAGTAGTTTAAATGACTTGGCCAATGACCTAACACCATAAATCATCCTGGATTTGAATTTCTGTATATTTGAGTCTTCACTCTAATCTTTCCTACTATTCCTTGTCCCACAAATTTTCAAACTATGTTTCCCTGGGGCTTTATTTTCAATGAGTGTCATAGATATGAATTTCTTCCCAAGATTTTGCAAGGTTGGATGGAGCAATGGTCTGAATTGTGCCCTCCCCCCGCTCCCCCCCCCACCCCCTTCATATGTAGAAGACCTAACCCCACACCTATAAAGTGGCAGTATTTTTAGATGCTAAGGTCTTTTAAAAAATAATCAAGATACAATTAGGTCATATGGGTGGACCTTAGTCCAATGTGACTGGTGCCCTTGTACAAAGCGGAAATTAGGACACAGATACACACAGAGGGAAGAGCACGCGAAGACACGGGGAGAGGATAGCCACCTCCAAGCCTAGCAGAGAGCCTGACAAGGAATCAGCCTCTGACCCCTTGACCTCAGACTTCTGGCTGCCAGGACTCTGGAATAAAACAAATTTCTGTGGTTGAAGCCACCCAGTTTGTGAGACTTTGCATGGCAGCCCTAGGAAACTGACACAGTGAGTTTCCACCACTAAAACATTCTAGGAAGGCCGCAGCCCTACACAGTTATGCGGACTGTTTGATCAGTGGGATTGTTTTCCTAAATTCACCAACGCTGAGGTCAGATGACTGACTGGGAGAGCGGCCAGTTCCTCTTGCTGTTGCTTCAGCCACTGGTCTGCAGGCGTTTTTTCTTCTTTTTCTAACTTCCCCTCCCGAGACAGGGGGAATAAATATTAGAGAAACAAAAGTCCAGAATGCTACGGTTGCCACTCTCACTTCCTCTTGCCCCTCACCCAGCGCTGCTTTGAATACAGCAATTGTCGTGGGGCACGCACAAGGGAGAGAAGACAGCAGTGCCTGGGAGGCTGCTGGGCAGGCGGTTACAGCGCGTCATGCTGTGGCAGGGCCATTTCTGACATTTCAGACAATGCCGGGATAATGTGGCCCACCCGCCTGGCTGGGGCGCTGCTCCCAGCCATGGCCTTCCTCTCCTGCCTGAGACCCGAGAGCTGGGACCCTTGCGTGCAGGTATGTGTTCGGGGTCTATTCATCTCCTGAGTGCCTTGTCTTGCTTGTTCAGAAAAGAGTAGAACTTCCCACTGTGGGCCCTGGTTAGTTTCATTTCCAAAAGGGAGTCGAATTACCTTAAAGCCATGAGAAGCCAAATAATTCAGTTACGAGGCACTAACAGGCAGCCCACGGGATCATGTCCTACTTAGGATTGTAGATCAGACAGACCTGCTGCAAACCACTCTTCTTAGGCTTCTGGGCTGTGTGACCTTGAAGGAGTTGTTAAGCCTCTCTGAGATGGTTCTCACATCTGTAACAGAATTGTATCACCTCCTTCAATGGACAGTCGTAAGAAGGCTGCCTCCTGTCATTTCTTTCTGCTGGTGATCTGGGCACTGAGCTTCCAGCAGTCACTGCCCCTTTCAATCTCAGGAAGATGTTTTTTGTCTCTTAACAAGAAGAAACTTTCTATTTGGACTTCAGACTTCTGAATCTAGCCAGAGTTCTATCCAAAGGATAAAAAGCAAAAAGACTTTAAGAAAAAAAAAAAAAAAGGAGAGACAGAAAAATAGAAAGAGAGGTAAAGAGAGGAAGGAAAAAAGGAGAGAGAAAGATATAAACTCTCAGCTAATGCAATGGTTTCTTTCTGTGTGAAACACAGCCCGCTGGTTCGCAATCACATTCACAATGGATCTCTCTCATTTCCACAACTGCCTTGGAAGCTCACAGCAGAACCCCAAAACGCAGAGAATGTCCTGGACTTAGGGTGTGGCAGGGTCAGACACTCAACAAAAGTATAAATTAGGGACATGGGGGAAATAGTGGACTTCAATAGGAACAAGGATGAATTTGTCACCTCAGAGTCCTCTGTTTCCCCAGTTTCCTGCCCAGTGCTCCACACCATGTCCTCCTCTCTGACTCTCTTGCTGTTAGGTTACTGGGAAGAGATCCTCCAACCAGGGTGGTTACCACTGGATAAAATTGCAGCCACCCCTGACTCCTCCTTCCCTCATGCCTCATATTCTCTGCTTCCAGAGCCTGCCCAATCCCTCTGTGCCAAGCCAGGGCAGGTCTCTGGCCTTCACTCGTAGATAATGGCTAGTCTCCTGACTCCATAGCCCCCTTCCTTTAATGTACTCTGCACATTTTCTGTTCGTTGTTTATTTGTAGTTGTTGTTTTTTCCTGAGACCTGGTTCTAGCAAAGTACCCTCTTTAAAAACATAGTAACTCTCCATTGCTCTTGGGACCAGTTCCTAGCACAGGGCCTGTGCACTGAGTGTTTCTCTAGCTAGAACGCTTTTCCCCTAGATTAGTGCTGTCCATTGGTAACATCATGTGGGCCACAGGATATGATTTAAGTTTAAATCATTCATTTACCTAACTAAATTTAAAACATAGTTTTCTAAACCCAGTATATTCAAAAGTTATTTCAAAATGTAATTTACACGCCATTATTAATAAAATATTTTACATTCTTTCTTTGGTACGAAGTCTTTAGTATATATATTTTACATTCACCATATATCTCAGTTTAGATTATTAATATTCCCCCCCCCCCCCAAGGGAGAGGGAGAAAGAGATAGAAATATCAATGATGAGAATCATTGGTTGGGGATTGAGCCCGCAACCTGGGCATGTGTCCTAACCAGAATCAAACCTCGACCTCCTGGTTCACAGGTTGATGCTCAACCATTGAGCCATCCCAGCCGGGCAGATTATTCACATTTCTCATGCTCAGTAGCCTTGGGTGACTAGTGGCTGCCATGTTGGACAGCGCAGGCCTAGATATGTGCATGACTTAATCCCTCACTTCATTCAGATCACTGCTTAAGTGTCACCTCCTCTGCGCAGTCCTCCTTGATCACTTCATGTCCAGCTGCCAGCCCCATATTTGTCCCTAATCTTTTATGCCGCTTTATTTTTTACAGGACACCATTATATAATATGTAATATATATTGGTTTATTTGTTCATTTTCTTTCCCTTTGAGATAGAATCTTTAAGAGGGCACGGCCATTGTGGGTTTTATTTATCACTATATCTCAGTTCCTAGCACGCAGCAGTTGCACAGCTTCAATATGTGAAATGATTTAAAAGGATTGCCATAAGATAAAGGAGAAGCACCTCCTTATCGGACCCTGGCTTCCCCCTGGGCTCGGGTTTCACCACTCCCTTCTCTGGTTGATAAGATTGAATTTTCTACTCCCCTCACTCCCCTGCTCCCTCCTCCCTCTTTTTCCAGGTGTCCAAATCTTGTTCATCCTTCAAGACCCACCTTGAAATCTTCTCTTTCTCAAAAGCCTTCTACTATCCTTTGATGCAGAATTGATCTCTATCTTTTCTGAACCAGAGGAAATATTTTCCAAGCCTGGTCTAATAGCCCTTTTCAATATATTCCCCCTCCTCTCTTTTCCCCCCCTTATTTGCTCAATCCCTCCAACCTCTCCCCCCCCATCTCCCCTGCCTCACACCCTCAAGACCTGTCAGCCTGCTGTCTATCTATGAGTCTGTCTCTATTTTCCTTGTTAGTTCCATTTGTTCATTGGATTCCACCTATGAGTGAAAGCATATGGTACTTGTCTTTCTCTGACTGGCTTATTTCACTTTTCAAAGGCACCTGATTAGATAAAGTCTAAAGGGTTGAGGGACAGGTCTAAAGAGAGTTTGAATGAGGGCATTTTATGTAAAACCTGCAAGTCTTCATGGTAAAATATTTCGGATCTTGTTACTCTAGATTGTGAGCTCAGTGAAGTCTGAAGCCATATCACACTGGTCTTTGTACTGCCCAAAACACTAAACAGAAAATGCCTGCAATTGGGATTTAAACAAATCTTCATTCAATCAGTAATTCACTTATTGAACAAATATTTATTAAGCATTGACCATTTTCCAGGCACCACTCTGAGTGCTGGAGACACAGCAGAGAGCAAAACCATCAGACTTTACAACCTAGTCGGGGAGACAAACAGTACAGATGGAACAGTTGCATGGGCAACATGATGTTAGATGGTGATACGTCCTGGGAGGCAGGATAAAAGGCGGTGAGAGAAGAGTGCCTGGCACCGTCCCATATTAGACAGAGTGGCCTGTGAGGCTCCTGTTAAAGGCAGCATTTAAGCAGACATGTGCATTAAGTGAGGACCTGCACATATGGCCTGGCCGGTGAGACTTTATGCATATTCTTTCACCTCTAGAAATTCTCCCTTAAAAAGTTTAGTTGACTATTAAAGTATATAACATAAGAAATATGCTGTTATATAGCAATTAATTAATAACAACGAATGATAGTAAAAGCCAACATTTATTGATCATCTCTTTAAATGCCTTATCTCCTGTAATCCTTTTAACAGAATCTATGGGTATTAACAGAAAGCCACAATTAGCTGGCTTAAGCAAGACATGTTTTTAGAGAAATCAGAGAATCCAGAAATCAAATGGGTTTTTGGAGAATAGGGATTACAGAAAATTTGGGAAAGTATAATAGAAGCTGACACAGAAACCAAGTCAGCATAAAGCACTGGATGTTACTGACCAGGTTCCACCATAGGGGTCTAGGCACTCCACCTATTTTTCCCCATTTCTCTATCACCTGCTCAGAGGTCAGTAAGCCAAGAGAGAGAAGCAATTGGGCTCTGAGTAAGGAAGGTCTGGACACCTTGACTGTCAGTGTCCCAGGCTGTATACAATGGGGGTGTTACTTGGAAGACAAAGTCTTCTAAATCACGTGGAAGAGCTGAGGTGAAACCCTAGGCTTGTGCACTCCAGAGCCTCAGCTCTTCACTGCTCTACTATTGGTTCTTACTAAATGCTGCCACTATTATAGCAGAGCTTAGAATAGTAGGCACATGGTAGGTGCTCTTCCCTTCTTAATCCAGAGTAAGATGTTTTGTAAGTATGAAGTGAGTAGGTAAATGGGTTGGTGGATGGATGGATGGGTGGATGGATGCAGGTTGTCCTAGAGACCTCTCCGACTCTGGCCAAGGAGAAGGGGAAGGTGTGTTGAGGTGCATGGCATTAAGACACTGCATCTAATGTACAATTATTGCAGGTGGTTCCTAACGTTACTTACCAGTGCATGGAGCTGAATCTCTACAAAATCCCTGATAACATCCCTACATCAGTCAAGAACCTGGACTTGAGCTTTAACCCCCTGAGGCATTTAGGCAGCCACAGCTTCTCCAACTTCTCAGAACTGCAGGTGCTGGATTTATCCAGGTAATGACAGGCTTTAAGACACTGCACCAGGTAAAATGACCATTGTTCTATCATTTCAGTCACTTATTCATCCATTCTTTAGATGTCTTACTTGCTATATAACTTTGGAAAAGCCATCTGCCTTCTCCAATTCTTAGTTTTACATACAAAATATGTGAAATCAGTAGTTAGACAAGAGGCAGTTTCTAAGGATAATCCTATCTTTGAACTTCCTTTTAATTCAGGAGAGCAAATGGTCTCAAACTCTTTCATCAGCAGGTGACTACTTGCTATATGTACACTCTGTTAGGAATCAAAAGTATGTTGAGATATAGCATTCAATCTCAGCTACCAAGGAGGGCATATCTACTTTCGAGAGTTAATATGTTAAAATCATGAGCATGGTGCTGGGCACATAATAGACATTCAACAAATATTACTGATTTTGATTTTGGATTTTGAGCCTGAGATAATAAAAATAGGCAAGAGTTGGTGATAAGCTATGTGAAAACTAGAGGCTGCACACTGCATTTTTCAGAAGAGGGATGTTCTCTGCAGTGAATAGTCAAGACAGACTTCATGAGCTGAGTGGATTAAAAGTGAAGTAGAGAATAGGGAATTAGGAAGATACAAAGAACCCAGGGAGAAAGATGGCAAGATCTAAGGGAAACATATGCTGTGGGCGGAGAACACTGACTAAGATTTCCCTTTCTGATGCAGGGAATATATCATTCATTATGACAGGTTAAGTTATTATCATTATTTGGGAAGGGGAAACTGAATCTTAAAATTGATTAGGGGGCTTACCTGGTCTGTGTGGCTCAGTGGTTGAGTATCAACCTACGAACCAGGAGGTCACGGTTTGTTTCCAAGTCAGGGCACATGCCCTGATTGCAGGCTCAATCCCCAGTGGAGGGGGTGGGGGGGCGTGCAGGAGGCAACCCATCGATGATTCTCTCTTATCATTGATGTTTCTATCTCTCACTCTCCCCTCCTCTCTGAAATCAATAAAAATGTATTCTTAAAATACTGGTTACGAGTCTTATTAAAAAATAGTGAGCTATATTTAGCTAGTGGACTCAATAACGAACCACAGTTTCTGTTAACAGTTTGTGAAAAATAGAGAAACACTGCACATATGGCTTTTTATTATGGACTAGAGGCTTGGTGCATGAAAATTTATGCACTGGAGTCGGGGGTCCCTCAGCCCAGCCTGCCTCCTCTCACAGTCCGGGAGTCCTCAGGGGCGGGAGGCAACCCGGTGATCAGGGGAAGGCAACACCCCCATCACACCTCTGTTGCTGCCACCGCCGGCAGCGCAAGCCTGGGCCAGCCATGGTTACCTGAGCCTAGGATGGCCCTGGGTGGCTGGGAAGCCTACATCAGAGGCTTGCCTGTGCCTCAGGCCAGCCCTAGGTGGCTGCACAGCTGACATCCGAGGCTGCACATCGGGCCAGTCCTGGGTGGCTGGGGGCTGAGGGCGGGTCCAGCCACACCTGGCGTCTTCCACCCTCCCCCTTCGCCCCCCCTCCCCAGCGTGGCTGAAAGGACTGGGGGACTCCGGCGGGGCTGAGGGGACTGGGTGCCACCATAGTATGGCTATGGGCGTTGCCATCTTTGTGATGGCGTCATGGTCAATTTGTATATTCCATCTTTATTAGATAGGATAGTCCTGATAAAGACTAACAGCACAGTGTGAAATACATTTCTAGAGTAGATGTTTCTGTAAAGAGTGAGCATCTGATGTTCACTCAGATACTGACAGAGTATAACAAAGAAGAGTGGGGCATGTCAAAGGCAGTGGTGTATTTTATAGAGCCTGTGGGGTCAGGTCCTCCACCAACATGTACAGCCAATGGCCTGCGGCATGTCACTTCATCTTTCTGAATCTCCAGTTTCACATCTGAGAAGCAAAAATGATGAAACTTACCCCATAGGGTTAAATGTGATAATGAATGCTGACATGCTCTACATATTTAAAATCTTAATAAAGGAGACTTGATAAGTATAAAGTATTATTATTGTAGCATTTCATTACTTTCTAAACTTCAGATTTCTCACTAAGACTCTTGTCAAGAACTGTATGGAGGTAGACAGACCAATCCTCCCTCTGTTTTAAATAAGAAGTAGTTTCTTATCAAACAATGTCCCTTATAATTCATCTTTGATCCATCACTAACCACAGGGACTTTTCTCAGAGACCTTAATATGTGCTCAGAGAGAGGAAGCTTCCTCTCTGGTTAGCCAGTAGAAGGACAAGGGCACACAATGGTATAATAGACAGTCTATGCCTATTCATATTGCTTTACAATGTTCACATACAGTAACTCAATTAGTTCTCTAAGGATGCTTTGTGATGAGCCAGGAAGCCTCTTTTTTATTTTCTATAGAAACCTACTGATACATTTTTTTCTTTTTATAGACAAGGAAACTGAGGCAGGGAAAGTTTAAGTGACTTATCTATGTTCATGTATCTTGCTGGCAGCAGACTAGAGATTCAAGTTCACATCTCCCACTTCCAAGTTCAATGTTTACTTCATCTTAGTATTTGATTTCTCTAAAGTGATGAGTACCCTTTGATGAGATAGAGACACAGCAAGACTCTTCCAGTTTTGCCTGATACATAACCATATATATATGGTTATGGACTATAAAATCATAGAGCTAAAAGCAACTTGAGAAAGAATTGTGTTTAGCTGCCTCATTTAGAAATGTGGTAACTTAGGCCCCTGAGGAGAAAAGGAGTTCCTCAGATCATGCTGTAGAAAAGGACAAGCAGAGATGCCAGAACCCAGATGTCTTGGCCTCGTCTTTCACTGTCCTTTCTGCTGCACCCGCTACCTTCTATCCAGTTACCAATCAATAACAGAAGCCTGGACTGAAATGCTTGTATTACCCATGAACCTCCTGAAGGAGATAGGGCAAATGGAAACATTGCCAATGTAATTCAGGTTGGACTAGAAACGGAGCCATTTACAAACTGTAACTGGCAGGAACTTGCCATGCTAGCAAGAGTTGACCATTAGCTCACTGTTGGTTGGCTGGATAAAAGCCCTGTCTCATGGATACCTCTATGAACATTGTATAGCATGGCTTCCATTTCACTTGGGGTATAATGCAAAGTCCTTTTTCTGGTATCAAAGCCTCGGGCCTTAGTTTAACTTCCGTTCTGCACAATCCCTTCTCACACCCTTCCACTTCCTTCTCTGACTCCAGATGAAGAAGTTGGTTCTCACAGTTCCTCAATGTATGATGGCTGCCACCTAACACGAGGGTTTTGTACCTGCTGTTGTGTCACTTCCTTTTCTTGTTCATCCCTATTCATCTTTCAAATTTCAATTTAATGTTCTCAGAGAAGCCTGCTTTGACCCCCCCCCCCCCTTGTCTAAGTCTGTTCCCTGGGTACAAACTCTCCTAGTAGGTTTTTCTTCAATAAAACTCACCCTTATCACTAACATTTACCTGTGATAAATTATAACTTTTCATCAACATTAAGGGTACCTGCGACACTTAGGTATAATTTCTTACATCTTTGAAGTTGACATTCACCAGTCATTTATCCTGCCCAACAACTAACTGGACTGTCTGTACCAATCAGATGTATGGCCACAATTACCTGGAGCAGGAAATGGCTAATGTTGATCCCCGACTATTACATACCCTGTCTACCATACCTTCTGTATGTGACCCAATTATTGATCTTTAACTGATTTTGTTCTGATGGATGGATTGTCTCTGCTTAGCATGTGTGATAAAAGTTTGTTGCCCTGGCTGCGGTGGCTCGGTTGAGTGCCATCCCGTGCACCAAAAGGTCGCAGGTTAGATTCCTGGTCAGGGCACATACATGCCTGATTGCAGGCTCAATCCCCAGTAAGGGACAAGTCGGGTGCAGGAGGCAGCCGATCCATGGTTTTCTCTCATCGATGTTTCTGTCTGTCTCTCCCTCTTCCTTCATCTCTCTCTAAAATCAATAAAAACATATATTTTTTAAAAGTTTGCCACTGTGGCTCATAAGATAATACCCAAGCTGTGAGGCTTCCCATGTGTCCCTGCCATCATCAGCTTTGGCATCTTTGTCTGATCACAATTGTATGGCATGTCAAAGCTATGGGAAGAGCTAGATGCTGCTGCTTTTCCATTGTGGGCTCCCTATTCATCAGAAACATATAATCTGTATCTGTTTTCCCTGTAGGTGTGAAATTCAGAAGATTGAAGATGATGCATATCAAGGCCTAAAGCATCTCTCCATCTTGATATTGACAGGAAACCCTATCCAGAGTTTAGCCCCTGGAGCCTTTTCTGGACTGCCAAGTTTACAGACACTGGTGGCTGTGGAGACAAACCTAGCATCGCTAGAGGACTTCCCCATCAGACATCTGAAAACCTTGAAGGAGCTTAATGTGGCTCACAATCTAATTGATTCCTTCAAGTTACCGGACTATTTTTCTAACCTGCCTAACCTGGAGCACTTGGATCTTTCCAATAACAAGATCCGCAATATTTACCATGAAGACCTGCAGGTTTTACATCAAATGCCCTCATTCAAACTCTCCTTAGACCTGTCCCTCAACCCTTTAGACTTTATTCAATCAGGTGCCTTTGAAAAAATTAAGCTCCATGAACTGACTTTGAGAAGTAATTTTGATAGTGCAGAGGTCATGAAAACGTGTATTCAAGGTCTGGCCAGTTTAAAGATCAATCGGTTGATTTTGGGAGAATTTAAAAATGAAAGAACCTTAGTAAACTTCAACAAATCTGCCCTGGAGGGTCTGTGCAATTTGACCATTGAAGAATTCCGGATAGCACACTTCGATGAGTTTCCAGGGGATGATCTTGGCTTTTTAAATTGTTTGGAAGATGCTTCTACAATATCTCTTGTGAGTCTATATTTAGGCGAACCAAAAATCTTTCTAAAAGGTTTCAAATGGCAATACTTACATTTGTCTAAATGTACATTTGAACATTTTCCTGCATTGGAGCTTACCTTTCTCAAGCAGTTTGTTTTCACTGCCAACAAAGGTATTACCACTTTCACTGAAGTTAATCTACCAAACCTTGAGTTTCTAGATCTCAGTAGAAATAGCATGAGTTTCAAGTCTTGCTGCTCTCGCCGTGATTTTGGGACAACCCGACTGAAACACTTAGATCTGAGCTTCAATAATATTATTATCATGACTTCAAACTTCTTGGACTTAGAGCAACTAGAACATCTGGATTTCCAGCATTCCACTCTGAAACAGGCCAGTGATTTTTCAGTATTCCTCTCACTCAAAAATCTCCTTTACCTTGATATTTCTCACACTAACACCAAGATTGTCTTCCTGGGCATCTTTGATGGCTTGATCAGCCTCCAAGTCTTGAAAATGGCTGGCAATTCTTTTCAGGATGCACTCCTCCCAAATATCTTCAGAGACCTGACTCAGTTGACTGTCCTGGACCTCTCTCAGTGTCAACTGGAACGGGTGTCCCAGGAGGCATTTGGCTCACTCCTTAGACTCCAGGTGCTAAATATGAGTCACAACCACCTCTTGTCCTTGGATATGCTTCCTTATAAAAATCTCTCTCTCCAGGTTCTAGACTGCAGTTTTAACCGTATAGTGGCCGCCAATGGGCAGGAACTACAACATTTTCCAAGCAATGTAACTTCCTTAAATCTGACCCGGAATAACTTTGCTTGTGCTTGTGAACACATGCGTTTCCTGCAGTGGGTCCAAGATCACAGGCGCATCTTGGTGGGAGCTGAACATATGATGTGTGAGAAACCTTTAGCTATGCAGGGCGTGCCTGTGCTCAGTTTTAGAAATGCCACCTGCCAGATGAGCAAAACTATCATTAGTGTGTCAGTTCTCTCAGTACTCGTGGTCTCTGTAGCCGCAGTTCTGGTCTACAAGTTCTATTTCCACCTGATGCTTCTGGCTGGCTGCAAAAAATACGGCAAAGGGGAAAGCACCTACGATGCCTTTGTCATCTACTCCAGCCATGATGAGGACTGGGTGAGGAATGAGTTGGTGAAGAACTTGGAGGAGGGGGTACCCCCCTTTCAGCTCTGTCTTCACTACAGAGACTTTATCCCTGGGGTGGCCATTGCTGCCAACATCATCCAGGAAGGTTTCCACAAGAGCCGGAAGGTAATTGTGGTGGTGTCCCAGCACTTTATCCAGAGCCGATGGTGCCTCTTTGAGTACGAGATCGCCCAGACCTGGCAGTTCCTGAGCAGTCATGCGGGCATCATCTTCATCGTCCTGAAGAAGGTGGAAAAGTCCCTGCTCAGGCAGCAGGTGGAACTGTATCGCCTTCTCAGCAGGAACACTTACCTAGAGTGGGAGGACAGTGTCCTGGGCCGGCACATCTTCTGGCGACGACTGAGAAAAGCCTTGCTGGATGGTAAGCCATGGAGTCCAGAAGGAACAGAGGATGCAGAAAGCAGCCAGGATGAAGCAACGACCTCCACCTGACGTACAGACACTCTGCGGGTGCCTCTTGCCCAGGTGCATCCAATATTTGTTCAGTTGACAATTATTAAATGCTGCAGCATAGCCGGCATTGCACCAAGGGAAGGTGCTTCAGTGGTATCCAGGACACACAGGACTGCTAATCTCACGGAGTTTACAGTGTGGAGGGAATAAATACTGTGCTAAAATATAGATCCTGCAGGTGGATGTTTCAACCAACTCAGCCTAGGCATTCAGGACAAAGAAACTCAACTCAACTCTTACCCTATATATTTGAATTATAACTAAGACCTGCCCTGGTAACATCAGACAAGGACATAATTCTTCTCCTGAACCTTTTGAATGGAAAGCACCTCATATTTTATGTGTTGGCTGCCTTGAAACAAAGTGGTTTTGTCGTTTCTACTACACTGGGCCTTTGCTCACTTTTCCCATTTCTATTGAATACAATTTAAATTCTACGTGATGCCTCAGAAGGCTTCTACTTCAGATCCTCCCTCGACTTCAAGTCAATTTCCTCACAAAGGTCAAAAACCTGCACCCATTTCCTAAGGACACTTGATGAATGCATCTTCACAAACATCCCAGTCATTATTAACTAATAGTCCCTGATGTATTTTTGTTTTTATAAATTCAGTTTTCATTTTACACGTCTTCTCTATAAACCTCAATTTTTCAATATGGTTGTAAGAGACATGCTGGAAATATCCATGTTTAACCATTATCTTTCAAGCAAATATGTCAAATACACTCTGTCACTTTGTCACTTGATGTCATTCTAAATTGATTGCCGATTAAGTTATGACTGTCATAAAGGAAGCATTAAAATAATTTGGTGGAAAGTGGTGCTTATTGTAACAGAGGAGAGAAGTCTGACATCTTGGTCTCATAATGAGTAATTTGGGCTTGAGGAGGGGCAAAAGGTGGGATGGCGGCAGGAGGGCAGCAATTCTGGATGATTCTAGAAACAGGTGGGCTGACAGAGCCAGGGGGAACACAAGACAAAAGCTGCAGAAAAGGTTTTTTTCTGCGTCGAATGAGTGTTTGATGAAACACTGAATCCCTCAGGGGATTGTGAAATGATTCAAGGTGGGGAACACACGTTGTTTCTTCCTGTTGGGCATCACTCCATGACCACATTGACAAAAGAGTACATGTTCTCATTGAGAAAATATGTTCCTGGGGTTAATAAGGATCATGGTAAGGGGAGTTCTCTGGAAAGCACACTCACTGAGGTTCTCAGAATGGTGCATTCAAAGAAAGCAATGAGGGCATTTGGAAAATACAAGTGTCAGAACTGGAACTATGGCCACATGCAAGAATGTGCTTGTGCCTGAGTGTTTCAGAGTGTGTTTTGGTCTGAGCTTGGTTGGAGTTGCCCAATGTGCCTGGGTGTGTTTTTAGGTCTTAATGTGCTAGTGAAAGTGGATGTGTGTTCATATGCCTCTCTGTCTCTGTGTATGAAGACCATGTGGCTGGATGAGAGCGATTGTATTTCAAGGGGAGGACTGTGGGCATTTGGTATGGATGCCTACAGCTGTCTGAGTTCTGTACTCTTGTGTCTGTACATGATTGCTTACATACAAGTGGCTGCATTAGACCCTGAGTAGCTTGAAGGTCTGTTTTTGTGTATGTCCTGGCTACATGGGAGTGTGCTCATGTGCATATTTGAGTACGAGTTCTGCATATGTGTTTTAGTTTAAGCAAATATATAAGACTCCAAGGAGGAAAATAAAAATACAACTGGAGTGGATCCTGTATGCTGGTCTCCTTCCCATTAGCCCCCTCTCTGAGATGGGGACTCTAAAAATGGAGGGTGAGGTAGACAAGAAAGGAAAAAAAATGGTATGACAGAGCAGAAGGGGAAGAAAGAGGAAAGTCATGCCTAGGGATGGAATCCATTTAACTTTTCTGGAGTAGAGAGACATGAAAGGTAGAATAAAGATAAATTTATATCATTAGAAAGCCTTAAATTTGGACACTACCCTATAAATTGGAACATATTAACACAGTGACAACCACATTCGAATCTATTATTATCCAGGTGAAGTAGCAGACTAAGAATTCGAATCCCATCATACTGATGTGAGACCTGAGGTTCACGGGAGTCACTTTATTGTCAGTAGGCACAGGTTAAACGAGTGGCCGGTCTGCTCTTGGACTTCGGCCTTCTCTTTCCACTCCGCCCTCCCCCGTTTCATGCTTAAGGCTGGCAAGGGAGAAGTGAAACCCACCACCTCTCTGTGCAGTTGACACTTGTCAAGGGTTTTTCACTGAAACCATGAAATTAGGCAAATGCATATGCATTTGTCTTATATATACTGAATAATTTATTTATAACACATTTCTTTCCATGAAGGATGTGAGGGAGAGTCAAGCATAGTATACATGGCCAATAAGTTTAATCAGTCAGAACTAGAAACTCTGGGCTAAGTTACTTTGTAGAAGTAGGGGAAGAAGACTTCCCTTACAACAGTTATTCTTTGACGTTATTGTTCGGCCCTACTCTCTTGCTTTCTGTATGACATGTAATTTAAACCCTACACCATGCCTATGAGATGGGCACTAGTCAGATCGGTGTTATTGTCCATTAGGAAACCGAGGCTCTGGGACTATAAGTGACCTGTTCAAAGTCACACAGGCAGAAAGTGGCGGCACTTGCATTTAAACTCAGTCTCAGATATTAAGCGCCAACTATGCTAGATGGTTTCTCTAATGCCTTCCCCTCTTTCGTATACAGATTGGAATGTTACTGCTATTTATTTTTATTTTCTCATTATTGTAGCCAGGGCTCAACACTAGAACCCAGGTATGATGGTAGAACTGAAGGATGGGTGTCTGATGGAAGGATGAGCTGTGTAAGAGACATCAGGTATTTGAAAACCAACCCTTTTCTCTGACAATGTTGGACTAAGCCTCTCCCACTTCAACTCTCTTTTCCAGTGGAGTGAATTCTTGTCCATGAGGCTCCAGTGCAAATAGGTCCATCCAGATAGGCCGAGCTATTTTCATGTTTATAGCAATGACCCACCATTCTTCCCTCAGAGATCTTTTCTGACAAGTGGTTTTAAATAAGACTCTTCCTTTCAATGCTTTCATTAAATGGCAATGACATGTCATTGGAAATCAACTCAGTAAGGCAGCTTAGCTGATATAGTCTGAGTCCATCAACTTTAGCACCTTGATACAGGCTTCCAGTTAGACTGTCTGGAGGAGGAGCAGCATAGTGTGCCCCGCTGACTGCATTTCCCATGGCAAAATCACGCTCCCTTCTTTTCTCTTGACTAAATGAGAGGACTCAAATACCTGAGACTTTGAGACTCAGAATTTCAGCCTAGTTCCTAGAATGCTGAGAATCCATTTTTCTAGTTGAAGAAAAATGTAGATGATTTGAAAATTAGGAGTGGCTGGAAAGTGTGCTTTTATTTTCTTTCTAGGGAATATTCTAGTCATTGTTACTAAATGTAGGGAGTACCAATTTTTAAAAATTCTACGTGGACTTTTATTATGTACATACTAGTCTAGCAGATGCATATAGATGACTTGGATTTGAATTCTGATTCTTCCACACATTCACAATACAATTTTGGACAAGTTTCTTAATCTCTCTGACTTCAGTTTTTTGTTTTTTTTTTGTTTTGAACAGGGAGGCTAAGTCTCTCCTATCCTACAAGGTACTATACCAATAAAACTGAGAGTAGAGAGGAGACATAGCATGGCTCTAATTTTAGCTGCTTGAAGGGGCTGCCTGAAAAACAGGGTGAGTGGACATAGAAACCAGTAATCCTGGGAGTTCCTAAGGCAGGAGGTCTCATAGCCATAGTCAAAGTCAGCAATGTGACTCCCAAGGAGGGAGAATAGGAAGAGAAGGCAGGGTTCCAGATCTGCAACACACACTGAATGACCGGCTGCCGCTGGAATGTACAAAGGGGCAAAGCCCTGCTCCGTTTATTTTTGATGGAGCAGAATCCTGGTGCCTTGGAAAGTGAACTCCTGGGAGGGTGGACACCGAGATCTGGTCCAGGCTCCCCACTGACTTTTTGAGTGATCGTGGGAAAGTCATGCAATGACTTGAATGGCTATAATGAGAATGCAAACGATGATAATTGTTACCTTTCACAGAGAAATCATTTTGTGCAAGGCCTTTAGAGTGCTATTTCCTTTGTCACATCAATGAATTAGAAAATGGTAATTATTTCCAATTTACAGATAAGGAGATTGACACTTGGAGACATTCTATAATGTGTCAGACATTGTGGAACCTGCTGACAAAGGGCAGCTCTGAGGTGAGGATGCAGGTCCACTTCATTTCTTTGCCAGGATTATTAAACACTGTGCCATGTCAGAGCCCCCTTCTCCCACAAACATGCATAAAACCTCCTCATTCACCATCATAATTTTGAATGATATCAACCAAAGGTAATTATTGCTAT
Source organism: Myotis myotis (assembly GCF_014108235.1). Lineage (NCBI taxonomy): Eukaryota > Metazoa > Chordata > Mammalia > Chiroptera > Vespertilionidae > Myotis > Myotis myotis. Next base: position 11,276,970 of record NW_023416316.1, read on the forward strand.
TGCTACTTATTGGTATTACTACTACAGTCATAAGAGTCTGGGCAAAAGTAAAATCAAAGATGTATGTGATTAAAGATTTGTAACAATGGACACATCAGACCCACAAGATAATGGCTGTCCTGTAGCCAACATGGTTAGATTGCTGTACCATTTCTCTGGTCAGTCGGACTTCCTGTGGGGATCACAGACCTGTGGTTGACCACAGAGGTTATGGGGGAAATTCCAAAAGCGAAGGACTCTTCAGATGGTTGGAATGAGATCACATTCTGTGGGCTCCATTATGGAGATATTACATTTTTCAGATCAAAGTGAACACTGTGGAATAAGTGGTTGATCAAAAGGAACCTAATTCATTGAGCATCATGTGTACTCACCTGATTGCTTCCTGTACCCTGCGAGCTAGGTACTAGGCTCCTCGTTTTAGCCATGAGGACATGGATACCCACAGAGGATCAGTAATGTGTCTAAGGTCACACAGCTCATATGTATTCATCACAATAATATTTGCTAAGCTTTTGGTACATGCCTGGGACTGCTCTAATCTGGGCATTCATTAATTTGTCAAAATTAAATGGCCATGTATTGGCAGCTGTGCCATTTCTCAGGTAAAGAAACTGAGGAGCAAACAGTGAAATCCCCAATTGGAAGATGGAGACTTAGGGTGTGAAGTCAAGTTGGCCTGATGCCCACTGCTGCATTCTTTCCCCCATGTAACAGCAGCCTTGTGTCCTGCGCTGTTCTGCCAGGGGTGCTCAGAGAAGTGACTAGAAAATAATCTAGACAAGGTCAGGAACTCCCATGCCATTTAAAAATTGAAAGTTTAAAAGGCAATGCCTGCTACTCTCCTTGATGTCTACAGAAATAGAGATGATACCGCCCTGTGACAGTGCTAAGTGACAATTCTGAGTGTAAATGGGCTTTTTGGCACAAATTGTCCTGTCCTAATAGTCTTGATTATAATTATAAAATAATGGGTTTCTGAAAGGCTGAGAGCAGTTCTGGGAATGGCAATAAGGGCTTAGAAATGGCGTGTTTATGCGAGAAGTGTTTTGTTGAACATTAAATGCACGTTTAGGAGAAAGGATTGTGTTGTATGCTCTTAGGAAACTATCTCACTATGTAATTAAATCAAAACCAGTCAGCTGCCAAGTTGTGCTCTTGTCTCTCAGGAACAACACCCCATCAAGACAGGACTGACCTAAGGTAACCCAGCCTGGTTCTTAGCCTCTCTACACCAGCCCCTTCTCCCCCATCTTCCCAGGGCCCTGCAAGGAGATGCAATGTCCCTGCCCAAGTTCTTCCTGGAACCCAGGCTGATCTTTCTCTTTAGACTCTTTCTTGGTGCTCTTCCCACCTTCACACACCAAAAAAATGAACAGTCTTCCTATTTAAGGAGTGTTTGAGGGATTTCCTGAGAGGCACTATATAGCAAAAGGGAGTTAAAGAAAAAAAGAGTTACGTGACACAGTTTCAGAGGCTCTGAACTTCTCACAAAACCCCCAGAGAAGCTGTCTCTAACTTCAGTTCTTAGACGAGTAACATAAGTCTCTTTCCAAAAGTTACAGTCATCTCTGTTTCAAGATCCTGAGGTTAGATTAAGCTACCAACCCTCCTCCCTTCTCTCTCTCTCTCTCCTCTCTCTCTCTCATCTATTCTCTCTTCTTCCACAACTTTCATTTTTACTCAGTCAGTTGTCACCAAGGACTTCAGGCACCTTACATTTGAGATGATTTCAATAAAACTATTAAACCCAGAAATAATATATCAAGATGATAAAGCTTACCAACTTTGACTTTTAAAAAGAGCTTGGCTTAAGAATCATGTGAGGACTTTAATTATACTGTATACTAGGGGCCCGTGCACTGAGGCGGGGGAAGGGGGGGTGTTCCTCAGCCAAGCCTGCCCCCTCTCACAGTCTGGGAGCCGTCAGGGGATGTCCTACAAGCTGCAGTCTGGCATCCCTCTGTGGGAGGCAACAGGGCTGATCAGGGGAAGGCGCCACCCCCATCACCCCACAGCTGCTGCCACTGCCGGCCACCGCAGCCGCCAAGGTGTTTTCATCAACACGGACTCTAGTCCCATAACCATGAAAAAATGACAACTTTATTTAGTCATTTTCAAGATGTCTTTATCATAGGATATGATCTTTCTTCTTTCTTTCTTTCTTTCTTTCTTTCTTTCTTTCTTTCTTTCTTTCTTTCTTCCTCACATGAGGATATTCACCCATTGATTTTTCAAGAGCGTGGAAGAGAGAGGGAAAGGTAGAGAGAAACATCAATGTGAGAGGCACGCTTCAATTGTTTGCCTCTTCCATGAGCCCTGACCTGAGCCCCAGCCAGGGAGGAGCCTGAAACCTAGGTACATGCCCTTGATCAGAATCAAACCCAGCCCCCCTGAGGGTTTGTGTCTCCACTCTGGCCCTAGCAGCCCAGCGGCCCCAGCAGCCCAGCGTCGCGGCCACGGGGCTGGGTTTGGGGGCCACCCCCACTGCGTGTTGTGCTCTCTGGCTTCGAGGCGCAGGCCACCCTGTTTGTTGTTCTCTCAAGCTCTGGGCCCACGCCAGGCCCCTCCTCCCGAGCTGCTTTGACTGTTACAGTGTCCCAGCCTAATCTGCATATTCTCTCTCTCTCTCTCTCTCTCTCTCTCTCTCTCTCTATATATATATATATATATATATATATATATATATGTTTCTAGACACATTAATGATCCTTATTTCTGGAAATTCTGAGTTAGTATCAGAGGTTGAGCTCAGGGAATCTAGATTTTGAAATATCCCCCAAGTCATCTGGATGCACAGACAGAACTGAAAAGGACAGTTATAGTGGAAAATAGAGATAATATCCCACATTCACTATGGTCACCAGCTTTGTCCTTGAGATTGATTGCCAAGATTCATAAAAGACAAGGCAAGGTCAAGAGAATGGAATAGTTGCTAAAGGAAAGAAGACACTCCACTGGTCAGATCATTTCTCTTTTTTTCACACTGAAAATTGCTTCTCAATCCAATCAGCTCAGACTCATTTGCATACCAGAGCTGGCCTGTATGACTCCGAGCTTCCAATTCCATTTAGACGTGGTGACCACAGCAATTGTTTAGTTCTCCCAGTTCCTCCTTGTGCGTTGCCAATTTCCCTTCTCCATGCTCCACGGTGGCTGAGCCTAGCATCAACTTCTCCCCAAAAGATGTCCTGGTCTGCCCTGAGCGCTCTGAGGCCTCTGCTGCCAATTTTATTTTCCTGCTTTTCCATTTCAGAACAAAACTGTCAGCTCCACTTTTGAAAACTGACTATTCACCTCATCATTCACTATCAAGATCCCAACAAATGGTTTTCTCTGGGAAACACCAGGATCTCCCGTGCAAAGACTTGTTTTCAGTCTCTTCCCGGGAACCTTTTTTATTGTTGGAGGGAGCTGAGACAGTGAGCCTTCAAAGTTGCTCTTCAGTAGCTCAGACCTCTAAGTGTGAGACCCTGAGTCTTCTGGAGGTGTCTTCTGCTTCCCAGTGGGAAACGCCTGCTAGAGAAACTTCCTACTTGCAAATGGCACCTTTGAAATGAACGGCAGGGACGAATCTCTAGCTGTTCTGCTCACTGCTGGGTCCCTCTGAGTCTTCTGTGCTTATCATTTCTGGGTGGATGGGCTGTGGACTCAGTGTCTTGCTCAGGTCTGAGAGCTGAGTATCACAAGGAGCAGGGAACAACTCTGTCAGTTACTGGAATATTAGGTGTGAGATCAGGTGCATGAGCAGAGGTGGTGGTAGTGTGGCTCAGAGCTACCCTCTGGGCCCCAGTCTCTCCCTATAAAATGGGACACATGGGCTGGATCAGTGATTTCCAAAGTGTGGTATGGTGGTTAGTGAGATAACGTATGTGGTTAATGATTATGTACGTATTTTTTATTAATTTCTATTTATGACAGGCTTTGTAAATAGTAAGGAATATTATTCATTCATATATATATATACATATATATATATATATATATATATATATATATATAGTTTTAAAAATGTGGGCCTTTGAAAAAACAGAGAACAAAATAAGCAATACAAGAAGTCTGCAGATGTAAAAACAGATTTGAGAGATGGTGCCTATTGGAAAGCAATGGACAAAATGGCCACTGAGGGTCAGCCGAGCTCTGTCATTCCAGCAGGTTTACCTCTCCAGGAACATCCCCTTATCTACACACGGCAGGGGTTGGAGTAAATGTCCTTTTCAGCAATTCTGGTCTGTGATTAGAGGTGGAACTCCATCGTGCAGCTGTTCCTGCATCCTTAACATGTAGTTCTAGCATAAAAACTCATGCTATTGTAGGAAAATAGGAGACTCAATTATTAAGTAGTGGCTTATTCATGCATTTACAATTTCCCCAGTCTCCCTCATTCCTGGAAAAATTCAGCTGTTAACCAAATCGAGTGGTGCCGGGGTCCAACCCCAGCGGGTCCAGGGGTTCCCAAAGGTGTGGATGGAGTCGGCGAATTAGGAATGACACGGACACAGCGTTCAGTTGATCAGCAGCCTAGCCAGGATCTCTAGCCAGGATCTCCAGCCAAGTTCTTGTCTGGATCTCCAGAGAAGTTCTGCTTAGGATCTCCAGCCAGGTTCTGTGTCCATGTTCTCTTGCTAGGTTCTCCAGCCAGGTTCTGTAGCCATGTTCCCTCGCTAGGTTCTCCAGCCAGGTTCTGTCCAGGCTCTCCAGCCAGGTTCAGTTACCAGGTTCTAGTCAGGTTCTCTTGCCAATTTCTGTAGTCAGGTTCAGTCCAGGATCTTTTGCCATGTTCTCTCGCTAAGTTCTGTCTCTAGGTTCTGAGGCCAGTTTCTGTCCAGGAACTTTTGCCATGTTCTCTCCAGCGAAGTTCTTCTGTCTCTAGAGAACGTTCTGTGTAGGTTCTGTGCCTAGGTTCTGTCTCTCCTCGTTCTGTCTTCTTACATCTGTATTTATACCAGTTGATTCCAATCCTATCGATCTCTATTTCAAAGGTTAGGGCGTTTCTTATCTCCATTCCAGGGAGTAAAGATTATGTAGCTTAAGCATGATTGTTCGTAGTTAAAGTGATTAATTACCCACCTGGCACTTAGTTAAGAGGTTTTATTCCCTCCCTAACTTCAGGGGAAAATCCCTACCTGGGGAAACAACCTTTCTCAGAGAGGAGACCTTGGTTAAAACACATAGTGCCAAGAAGGTGAGCAAACATAAGAACAGTATGCCATATATGCCAGGTCCCTTGAAACAGCAAGCATGGACCGGCTCCCGGCAGAGTGGGAGGTGAAAGTTGGTGGAAGCAGGACAACTGGACAGTGAATTGGGCCCACCACTCCTCCTTTAACAAATGGTCCCTTGATCTCTTGTCCCTTGGTCTCTGTGTCTTTGTTCATGGGGCAACTGGCTTATGGAGTCACTTCTATGACAGCTGGGAGAATCAAAGGGAACTGAGGATTCAACAAAACTTGCAGAATTGCTATGTAAATCAGAGAAATTAATATATGCTGGATTCAGAACTAATTGAAGGAAGGGTTCCTCTTCTGTTCAACTACATTACCCCAAGAATACTGCCCATCTGGCCCTTGCATTTCAAAAACTTTTACATTAATCCACATGCCATCTTTGCAAGACTCTTCTATATTTCAGCGATGTGTTCCATGGCTAATTTGAAGGAACTTTAGGAAAAACCACAGTGTGTCCACATTCAACCACCCTCTTACACTATAATGCTTGCCATACCCGTCCCCTTTCCCACACTCAACATTTAAAGTGGCATCTCACTGGCTCCTGCACAGCTCACCACGAAGGCGCCGCGCCAGCCCAGGTGCCTCTCGCCACCTTTGAATTCTCGCCAGTCGTGAGTAAGCACTCTGCATACATTTCACCATTGGTGACCGGCAACAGCAGAGACCTCTGGTTCCTCATTCCTTCCTGCTCTCTTTCTCAAAGTGCCATCTGCAAGGATACCTTCTGTCAGTGAGGGGCTGCCATCATCCCTCCCCCCTATGCCACTGAACACAGCCACTGAAGGTGCACTCAGTGGCCAGGCTGCCAGACCTCCAGGCACTTTCCTTCTCAGGCGGAGAGGTCAAGCCACCCCTTCCTGGGCTGTGGCATCTGTCTCTAAATCACACTTCCTCCTTTGGTGCTGCGGGATCCTGTCTTTGCCCTTCACCCTTTTCTGCCTCCTCAAACAGTTTGGAAGAAAACTCGTCCAATTATCTGGGGTTCGCTTCTGGTGCCATTCAAACCTGTCTAAATGTCACAGCAATCTTCCTTCCTTTGCAGCTTCTTGTTGGCACAACACGGGTTCTTGCCTAGGATGTCCTGGCCCCCTCTCCGCCTTGAACTGTCAGCGTCCCACCATCCTTCTATGTTGGATGTTCTTTCTCCCTTTGCTCTTTCCTTCCCTTCTTATCTGTGAACTCCATTAATGCCTTCTGCACAGGACAGTGCCTACTGCATTCTCCAAAGACTATGCCTTTCTATGCCTTTTCTTCTCCTAATGTATTGGAAAGGACACAAGCTGGGGACTCAGATCTGTGTTCTGAGGTTATGTGGTATACTACCTGTCCGGTTTGCCTCAGCCGTAGCATGAGACACTAATACCTATTTCTCAGATTTGTTGGCAGTTTAATTAGTTGAAGTAAAGCCCTTGCTTTCCTTTTTCTCCTTGTAAGTTCTCATCATTTTAATCATCCTTCTATCCCACATTTATGGGAAAGCTACCCTGCTGTGAGCACACTGTCAGATACATGAGGTTGCAAACATAAAAAACCAAGACACGTTCCCAGATTCAATGTGGTGAGAGAGGTGTGTCAACAAATAATTGGCGCGCACGCACACACACACACACACACAAACTGTTATGTCAACATGGGAGGGGGTTTGCTCTGTCTAGAAGCAGTCAGGGAAGGCTTTACAGAGGAGGTGCTATTTCAGCTGGAGATTTTGCAAGAGTAGCTCTGCAAGTGGACCGTGGTGGAGAAGGAGGAAGTGGAATTCTTAGACAAAGGAGTGGCATGAAAAGAAAAGATAAGTCTGGGAACCCGTGGGCAGGAAAGTGTGGCTATGGCACAGAGGGACAGAAAGAGACAATGTAGTAGACATAGCTAGAAATTGTGTAGATGCCAAGAGTTAACTGGCATTCGTTGACCCTGGCGAAGTCATTTATCAAAACTGTGTCTCAGTTGGCTCATCTTTCAGTGAAGGATCATATATCTAATAAGTTAATCTAAGCAAAGTGCAAGGCATTGAGTGATCTCTCAAAACACTGATTTTGTGTGTGTGTGCTTTTGTTAAGAGATGGGGAGGATGCAATCAGAAGTGAAGCCCAGGTACTTTCTTAGCATTAAGACCCCAGATTGAGATGCCTGACTGGGACTTAGGGGGCCCAAGCTCTCCTCCTCGTGTTGCTATGCACGTCCTGTGTGAGTCTGGGAAAGTTATAACTCAGACTTGAAGTAATGTGACTTGTTATTTGTTTTGCTTTTAAAACTTTCCGGGAATTGACCATCCCTTTCAAGAAACAGGGAGGCACTCTGTAATGTTACACCATCGGGGTGGAGAGTCCCCTCAGGAAGGGAATGTCTCAGTGGTGGCAGAACTGCTGTCAGTTGCATAACAGAGTTATGTAATTTCTCCTTCCCCTATTTTGATGCCAAAGCCTTAAAGATCCACGGCAGGGCAGTTTTATTGCCCTTGAGTGACACTTCAGTTAAATAGAACCCGTTGCCTGGAATGAGCAGCTATCATGACAGCAGCCAGAGGGCATTTGTTAAATGCAAGGTTTGATACCAGATGGTGAAAAGGGGCACAGGTGCACAAAGAAGAGACACCGGCCCCCCGCCATCAGGGAGATGCCAGTTGTGCAGTAGAGATAGAATGTGAAGCACTGGAAAGAGACCTGCATGAAGTCCCACTCTTCTGGCAGACTCAGGCCTGGGCTCCACTGTGCCTCTCAGCCAGCCCATGCTGCGCCCAAGGTCACAGTGCCAGTGAGAGGCCTGGCCTGGATTTGAGCCAGGTCTGCCTGTTCCCACTGCACACTGTGCATAAACCAGACACCCTGGAGCGGGGGAGAGAGCAGAAGTGAACTGCTGTGAATACTGCTACTACTGATAATGATAATGGAAAGGGGCAGAGATGGAGGAAAGGGGGTATGGAGACAAGGGAGGGATTAATGGGCAGTTCTACTTTAATCTGTTTTATGTCTGTGGTTTCTTGGTATGGGTTTAGCTGTTGTGGTCATAATTCCTCTGTGTGTGTGTGTGTGTGTGTGTGTGTGTATGTGTGGTCATTTTAGAAGCTTTTGCTCAACATTCTATCCAATGTTAGATTTCCTTCTAGTACCATACAACAAAGAAGTCTGAGCAAGGCTCTATGCTGGGTATTTTACAGGCATCACCCCATTTAATGTCCCCAAAGCCCTGGGAGGTGGTATCATCGCCACCACTGAGCAGAGGGGGAAACTGAGGCTTAGGGAAATTGAGCTGATTCTTTCAAATCATTTAGCTAGTAAATTTCAGTTAGTAAGGTGTGAGGCTGGAACCGAGGGCGGGGGGCGGGGGGCACACTGATTCCAAAAGCAGGACACCCAAATTTCACCCTTTTTGTCCTCCAGAGCCCAGCTGGCAGAATAGACATAATTTCAGAATACCATGCCCACGCATATAAAAACCATGGCTGAGCTCATACTATGTGCCAGTCCCTGAAGGGGAGTGGTGTAGAAACCTTAACAAAGCATGACCTCTGCGCTCAGGAGGGTCAAGGTCAGCATGGTACACAGAGGAGAGCAGTGTGATGAGTACATCCCTAAAGCGTAAGCAAAGTGCTGCGGGCCACTAGGCAGCCACCTGATCATCAAGGGCTTCATTTGTGGAGAACTTCCTCTGCGACCAGCACTCTTCAAAGTGCTGGATGTGAATTCACTCATTCACTCCTCACTCAGACCCCTTATACAGGTGGGAAAGCGGGGCTCAGAGAAGCTAACACCTCAGCACTAGCTCATTACAAGTCCAGAGGTCATAGGAGCATGACTTGAATTAGTCTGGAACTAGACCCTCACTTTGGTCATGCTCTACCTACCACTAGGAGATAGAATAGAATAGAATGCAATTTGGAAAACATTTTCTGTGCCTGTCATGGTTTTGTTCTAGCTAGGGGTAAAAACAATGAGGGGGGAAAAGAACACCATTTTTCATCTTTCAGAGTTATTATTTACTGGTAGTTGAGAGAGACAGACATGTGACCCTAGAGGTACATTGTAGTATGAGACACAGGAAGTAAAGATTGCTGACTAGGACTATGGGGTTTGGTGACAAAGAGACCTATATGCTAGATCTACTGTATATAAGCTGTGTGACCAGGGCAGGTTGCTTAACTCTTCTGTTCCTAAGTTTTGCCATCTTGCCTGGTAAAATGAGCACCATACTTGCCTCCGAGAATTACAATTGGATAAAATAAATGGACATGATGAATAGAATGCAATTGCCACACTGTTACATAGTAAGCCCTCAGTAAGGGGCACATATTATTATAGTTATTTTCAATGATAAAAGTATGAATGAGATAAAGACGAGAAAATGCTGGAAAGACAGCGGGGGACCAGATCTGGAAGGAACTTGAAATTGGTTAAGGTATTGGGAAGTGGGGAAGTTCTTTACAGAAGGGACGAGATCAGAAATGAGCTTTGCCTCTTATCACTCAGGGGATGGCCTGGTGGGTGGGCCGAAGGGAGAGAGTGGAGCCAGAGACCAGTCAGTGGAACATGGAGGCCGTACCCTCCACTGCTTCGATGAATGTCAGAGATTCCTGATCTCATTTCAAAAGGAACTAAGAGATCAGGAGAATGCAGAAACCTTGGCCCAGTTTACCCCGGTTTACCCCTTGATGCATGGAGTGGGACCTTCAGGGCCAGAAAATAATCTGTTCTCTTTGAGAGAAGGTGGCAACGGTGCCGTCTCTTGTGGGCTGACCCAACCACATGGGTGCCACTCATTCATCTGACTAGCCCAAGCAGTAGATATACAGAGACAATGGGCAGGAGGTAATTTAATTTGAGCAAAGGCCCCAAGTGGAAAAGGCTGGAGGCCCTTCTCAATGCAAATGCCTAATGTGCACGGCTCTGCTTTTTATTCTTTTTTATCCCCCAGCAAAGACTCAGTCTCATCATGTGTCCAGCTGTGTTTGGCCCAACGCAGAGGGAAAAGAGACAACAGTCTAGGCCAGTGGTCAGCAAACTGCGGCTCGGCAAACGGCGGCTCGCGAGCCACATGCGACTCTTTGGACCCTTGAGTGTGGCTCTTCCACAAAATACTGACTTCTGTGCATGGGCCACAAAGTTTCAATCGCACTGTACATGCGCGCCCACATGTGGTATTTTGTGGAAGAGCCACACTCAAGGGGCCAAAGAGCCGCATGTGGCTCCCGAACCGCGGTTTGCCGACCACTAATCTAGGCCAGTGCTTACAAAAGGAAAAAAACAAAAAACACCTTTCTTGAAAAGAAAAACATATCTATGCCACCGTCTCTTGGAGGGTTGGAAGAGGAGAGTGGGATTATCTGTAATTCCCCTGCTGTCATTCACTTCCTAGGAGGTGACAAGTCATTCTCTCCCAGATCCTCTACAGCAGTGGTTCTCAACCTGTGGGTCGAGACCCCTTTGAGGGTCGAACGACCCTTTCACAGGGGTCACCTAAGACCATCAGAAAACACATATATAACTACATATTGTTTTTGTGATTAATCGCCATGCTTTAATTATGTTCAATTTGTAATAATGAAATTGGGGGTCACCACAACATGAGGAACTGTATTAAAGGGTCACAGCATTAGGAAGGTTGAGAACCACTGCTCTACAGTCTCCCCAGAATAGATGAGGCAGGGGACAGTGGGACAGGCCTGCTTAGATTGTAGTAACTACTGGTGGGCTCTCAGGTATGTGTATCTGTTTCTTTGTCTTTTTTACATATCCTCTTTGCTTCCTCAGTAAATTGTTGTCCTGCCACTTTTTCCTTTGTTTGTCTGGGGCTTAACCATATGCCTCAGGCTCCTGAGATTTAAAGATAGGCCAACTTGGGTCCAAATTCTAGTTTTTATCACTTCCTGCATCCGTGACCTTGGAACTTTAATCATAGAACCTTTCTTATCTTCAATTCGTTTACAGTGAGGATAAGGGTGCTTACCTTCTCAGATTGGGGTGGGGATGGAGTTAGATAATAGAGGTAAAATGGGGCATATAATAGGGTCTGTAGAAATGCCTCATGCTCTCATGGCCCTAAAATTCTCCCGCTGTCCTGCTCCATAGGCTTCTCCCTGCATGCAAAGCCCATGCCAGAGAGATTTCTTTTTTTAAGTATATTTTTATTGATTTCAGAAAGGAAGGGAGAGGGAGAGAGAGAAACATCAAGGATGAGGGAGAATCATTGATCAGCTGCCTCCTGCATGTCCCCCATTGGGGATTGAGCCCCCAACCTGGGCATGCATCCTGACTAGGAATTGAACTGTGACTTCCCCGTGCATTGGTCAACTACACTCTATCACTGAGCCACATGACTGGGCCCAAAGAGATTCCTTGCCTCTGCTATCCTCCCCTTCCATCCATCCACACCGTCCCATGAGTGACACATCTGAAGCCCATTTCCAATCGTGGACCTTGCTAGAATAACCAGCTTCAGGACTTCCTAACACCTAACTTCCAGTGCCTCAAACCCCTTCTATCCTTTAAGGTGCAGCTAAAACTTATATTTCTGATAGAAAGACTCTGGCCAGCTCTCAATGACTGTCAATGTTGAACTCTAGCAGGATTTCTGGCTTGAGCTCCCTGGGATATTTCCCAAGTGCACCCAAGAAGCCAGGCTGTGTGCTGCCTGACACTCCGCAGAGACGCTGTTGACCCTGGTGACAGACGGATGTTATACGGGGACAGACATGGGTTCAGCACAAGTCAGGGTTCTCATGGGAGGCAGATCTGACTAATGAACTTCCTTGCACACAGTGGCTCCCCACACAGTGCTCAGCCTTGATCGCGGGTGGCCCTACATGCTGGTGCAGAGGTTGGTGCAAGAGAAATGCCCAGAGGTGGGGCTAGGCTTGCAGTTGGGTCTGAAGTTAACAGCTTTGATTTACAGACACAGCTGAGATGTAGTTCAATAGTCAACCAAACCTGACTGGTTACCAAACTATCCTGTTAGCGAAAGAGAGAGGTGTATAAACCCCCATCCCTAAGGACTTAGTGACACTTTTGTGAGTCAGGGACAGGAGGTATGTATTTTTTACATCTCCCTGGGCAATTCTGATAATCAAGCAGATTTAAGAAGCACTGACAGACCATTCTCCTTATTCCACAGGAAGAGAGCCGAGGACTTAATTCATTTTCAGTATTCTGCTCTAAGAGAAGGTTCAGCATCTCCTATATGTTGTGGTCAAATATTCCAACATTTGAATGATTAATTTCAGCTCTCACTGATCAGAACAGGGAGCGCTGTTTCCTCTCTCACCACTGCTATTCTCACTTGCACGGACATCGGACCTATTTTCCAGGCCCAGTTTCTGGTTCAGTTTGGTCCCAGAAGCCAGCATTGAGTGAGTGATCTCTGTGTCCCAGGCCTTATGTGACTCGCTCGATCTCACCGCTTCACAGAGTCCTACTGATTCCTGGAGGAACACTATAATTTATCCTCATTTTACAGATGAAATTGCAGGAGAGAATTTAGTTAGCTGGCCTAACATCCCACAGCTAGTAGGTGGCAAAGCTAGAATTTAAATCCCAAGGCATTTATTCCAGAATCTACTCTCATAATATCACTAGTGTGCTTCAGATCGTAACATGTGTCTGAACATCTGTGGTCCAATTCCAATTTTAAACATGTAGCTTCATACTTAGCCCCTTCCTAATGTTTTGCTCTTCCCCAAGACAGTTAACATCTTCTTCCAAAAAAATCCATTAGACTGTTTCAAGAAGATCATCTAGTTCCTACAAGTGTGTTTTTGTGTGTCTCTTTTGTGGAAAGGAAACTTCATTTAAAAAATAGTGTTTGTTCTTTTCTATTATATAACTGAGATTATGCACTGCCCCCCCTAGATGGGGAATATTATCCCTGCCAGTGAGAATATCGCTGTCCAGGAGCAAGCGAGGGGAGTAGGAAGCCTAGATCCTGTTTGCTGATTTTGTGGTGTAAATATTTCCACCATGGTTAATTTTAAGATAACAGTGTGATGTCACCAAACATGCAGTTGGGGAGAGATGCTTCTGATCAGTAATATGTAGCCCAAAGGTCAGAAATTATAGTATTTTCCCCTCTAATTTTAAAATATCTTTTCTTGCTCACACATAAAATTTTCCTGGTCCAATTCATGACGAAGTAAAATTGTGGAAACAAGCATTTAAGGAGTGATCTTTGTGTTCCAGGGACTATGCAAATCACTTGATATGATCCAACATTTCTATTGGTTGTATTTTGTTTTGTTTTGTTTTGTTTTGTTAATCCTCACACGAGGATATTTTTCCATTGATTTTTAGCTAGAGTGGAAGGGAGGGGAAAGAGACAGCGAGAGAGATGCATCAATTGGTTGCTTCCTGCACACGCCCCTGCCCTTCCAAGGGCCGACACTCTACCCACTGAGCAAAACCAGCGAGGGCTCCATTGGTTGTATTTTTAACAGAAAAGAGTGATTCAATAGAATTTCCAAACTTGTGTTGCTCCTCTGCTCTAGTGATGAGTGTAAAACCAATCCTCATGGAGCAGGTAGAAATATGAAAAAAGGAGTGTGTCTGGACACAGGACATCTCAAGTCTAGTTCCAGCTCTAGCACCACTGGAGGTGGGACCTTAGTCAAGACACAATGCTTACCAGATCCGAAACAAGGCTAAATATGCTGACAACGTAGGACTGTTAGGGGAATTAGATGATAGGCCTTATATAAAATACAAAGCACCTTATAGATGATTGACAAATGTTAGCTACTGACCCTTGCTCCCTTAAGAAACCATTTATACTGTCTCAATCCACGTTGCCTTCGTTGTTATGTTCAAATTATCTCTCCACTTGTTTGTCACTCAGAGCCCACACCCTTCATTTGCTGTTTGTATTATGCCCCTACTCTGAGTTGTGATTCTATCTGTGATTCTGTTTCCACCCTTCGAGGCTTCCTTTCCAAGCCTCTCAGCGTTTCCCCTCTGTGTTACTACATTGTTTCTCGGGCTGTAACTTCCTCAGCCGTGCGTTTCTCCTCCTACTGGGATGTGCGCTCCATCTCCAGTGGGATTCTTAGTCTCAAATCCTTTCTTTTCCCTCCATTAATTTCTCACAGCTCCCCTCCCCACTCCCTCTCTGTGGAATTCAGACCAAGCCGTCTTTACTGATGTGTGCTCTGTTTGCTTTTCTACACAAGAGCAACCTTCCCTGTCCTCTTTATTTCTTGCATCTTTTACATCCCTTGCTCCTGCCTACGCTCTCTCCAACTCCCAAGGGCTTTCACCGGTTCAACCTAAAATCCACTGCCTTTATGTTTCCCATTTCTTCCCCAAGGACCTCTGCATCCTTCTACCACAGGCCCATTGTTTATCTTTCCCTTTCATTTTCCCCTGAAACTCTTCTAGCTGGGTATTTTTCCCTTTCATGATGCGAAGGGCTCTGGGGCAATGTGTATTGCTATATCTGTTTTGCACCATAAGGACAATGCTTATATTAGGGGCCAAGTAGTTGGATTCTTGTCGCTAACTTGTAGGGGGGTGGGGAGGGGTGATACTCCTTTCCCTACACTGAAATCTCTTTAATAAATCCCTTCCCAGAATGACAGTTCAGGTAGTGGAAAGAACATGAACCCGGACCTAGTTTCAGATACCACACATCACAGCCATGTGATCCTCAGCAAAGGAATTCACCTCCCTACGCTCCACTCTCCCCGTCAGTAAAAATGGGAGAGCAGCACAGTAAAGTGTCTAAGAATGAGACTTTGGAGATTGACAGGTTGCTGCCCAATTACTGGTTCATCTTACTACAAATGCAGTCTTAAGTCACCCACCTCCTCACAATGGCAAGCACTTCTTTATCTACTAAATAGAAAATCTCAGAATGGAAGGGATGATCCAATAAGATCACGTGTGCAAAATACTTAGGCCATTGCCTATACCATCACATGCACTCAGTCCTGGGAATAAACAGTATTGGGATACTTCCACCTTCCTCAGAAGTGACAGGGCCCCTCATGCATGTCTGACTTTGCTCTTGCTGTTCCCTCCACTTGGAATTCCCTTTTCACGTAATCCCTAAAGAGCCTTCCAGAACTTTCACTTTTGCACCATTAGCAAAGCGGTTTCTAGTCATTCCCCATTGCTCTGAGCAGAATCAGCCATCCCCCACTGTCTGTTCTTGGAGCACTTTGCCCATGCTCCGTCTGTAGGTCCAATCACCCTATTTTGTATTGTCAAGTTACTTCCAGGTATATTTCTTACACACTATTTTAGACTGTGAGCTTGTAGAGAACGGGACTATGTCTTTTTTTTCTCAGGTTTTCAGAACCAGACAAATGCCTAACAAATATCAGGTGCTCTCTCTCGTATAACTGGAAGAATGATGACAGATGGTAGGTGGTCTCTCTTTGTTTATGATGAATGAATGAATGAAGACAAAGACCCAGTACCCATATTAGGCCATAGGTCGGGGCATATGTACGGGTCATCCAGGCTCCCACTCCAGCATGTCAGATATGGCCCCACATGCTGACTGACTTGCTGCTGAGGGTCTTAGCTGCTGACTTGGACTTTTCACATTTCTACAGGCTGGGCTCAGGGCTTGTTCCCAAATGAGCAGTAGGTTGGAGTATGTGTACAGGGTTACATGGCCCCTGATAAGAGCAAATCAGGGAAGGAAGACAAGCAAGCCATTATAGTAATCTGGTAAATTTGGCTCTCTTAAATAGTAATTCCCAGACAATTTGGGATTTTGACACCTTATCATCTTTCATTTTATTTCCTGTACTTATTTTCTTATACTTATGAAAATGACAGAGGAAAAAAACACTAAAATATAATGGGATTTTTAAAAAACAAAAGTGAACTAAAATTACAATACCACCCTACCCACTATTCTTGGCTGACACATTGATGAATAAGACCAATGTCTTTCTGATTATTATGTAACAGGCACTTACCACGTGGGCTGTCTTTCTGGGAGCGTGACTGGATATATGGAACAGAATGGTTCAACTATTCATTTACTGAGCATTTATTGAACACAAAGTATGATGTGGGCGCTGTGTGACAGACCAAGAATCATAAAGAATGATCGTGTGGAGTACAGTCCTGAAAGCAAAGTCAAGGGCTTGGGACTCCAGTCTGTGACCCACTCCTTAGCAGCTATGTGTCCCGGATGAGCCACGTGGACTCCCTGCTTATCAGTTTCTACGCCTCGGAAATAGGCAGGATAGGAGTTGCTTTCTCTCTAACACTTTCTCACAGAATGGCATTCATGGTTTGGGTTGTTTTTCACCACCGGGAAAATAACATAAGCTTCATTCTGAGGAAATTAGTATAAATCAAATGCAAGACTCAGTAATAGAAGCTGGTAAGATGAACCCTAAGACAATCCCCCACATGCAAACTCTGTTACCCAGGTGCAGTGTGACTGTAGTCAATGTGCCTCCCTTGTCTGGGCCTCAGTTTCCTTATCTTGTCAAAGAGGTGGGCAGATCCGATGAGGAGCGCCAAAGGCCCTGTCGCTCTGACAGTGAAATCCCATGGAAATCCCTACCACCTGCCTGAACTTAGCAGCGAATTATGTTTGTAACTCTGCCCTCCTGGACAGGAAAGAGGGCAGGACATGACTGAACTCTTTAGGCCTAGGAACATGCCCTCAGGTGTGAGACTCAAGAAGTCAGAGATGTCCTGGGTCTAAGGTCAGACAGAGGAGGCCACACTGACTTCTGGGGCCCTTCCTTTATTACAAAAAATTTAAAAAGTATATGTTACGACCACATTGGTATAAAGATAAATAAAATCCAGAATCAATTCTATATTTATTTCTTTGGATATAAAACATAAAACTTTTATGAGTAGCCCTCTACAGTTGTCATGGACCCTGGGCCCCATTCCTACTGCGTCTGATGGATAAGTGGGCCCTGCTAGGTTCTCCTAAAAGTGGCGGAACATTTTACTCAAAAAACGTGTTGACTGTGAGCCAACGGAAGCTTCCTTTCTTCTAGAGAAGGGTTTCTCAATGTCAGCACTACTGGGGTTTGTACCAGATGACCCTTTGCTGTGGGGCTGCCCCATGCATTGTGGGTTGTTTAAGAGCACTCCTGGCTTCTGTCCACCATATGCGAGTAGCATTCCTAACCTAGGTGTGAGCATCAAAACATGACCCCAGACGTTGCCAAGTGTCCCCTTGGAGGTAAAATCATCCATGCTTGAGAAACACTGTTCTGGAATATTCATTTCAGATGATGTTCTACCATATGTTAGGAACTCATGATCTTCTTGCGAACAGCTTTCCATATCACTCTCGGTAAAAGATCAGACCTACTAGTATAAGGCTCTCCCCAATCTTGGCCCCGATTCCCCTCTGAATGTGTTCCTTCTGTTCTTCCTGACGCCCCCGTGGCCCCAGGGTCTTCCTTGCTGTGTCGTGAATCTGCTAGACACACTACCACTGTCTTAGGGCCTTTAAAACGGAACTTCGTTCCACATGGAACACGCTTCTCCGAGATAGTCCACTTGCTTCACTCTCTCACCCTCTCTTTTTTGTTTAAATAGTATCTTATCCATGAGGCCTATCCTTGCCACCATTTTCAAAAGTACCCTATTGCCTGGACTTCCTCTTCCCCTTCTCTGTTTCTGTATCTCTCTGTCTCTCCCTCTCTGTTTCCCCCCACAGCACATTACCTTCTAACATACCACTGGTATATATTTTATACTATTTCATAATTTACTGTAATTATCATTTATTGTCTTTATCCCCTGCTAGAATATAAACTCCAGGAGGACAGGAATCTTGTTATGCTTGTTTTGTTCATCCCACGACTGCTACATAATAGGTGCTCAATAAATATGTATTGGATTGAATTGGAAAATAAAAAGCAATTGAATTAAAGGAGCCGCTCTGTCTTTGCACAGGCCCACCAGGAACTTCTCCCTTCTTCTGACCCCAAACCCCATCTCTGTGTCTCCCCTGCCACATGATCATTCCTTTCACAGTGGAGTTTTACGTGTCTCTTCCTGAAGTTGTTTCTGTTTGTTTGTGCCCCTCTGGTCCCTGGGCTGCCTGGAGCAGCAGAGGGGAAACCGACACGCTTTGGTCTCAAAACAGCTGATTCTTCACTTCCTATAGCTGCTCTATCATGAAAAGGAATGAGAAAAGAGACTTGAAAAAGCAAGACCTTGCCATTCCCGTGAGCACAAACAATGACTGTGTCTGGAATCATCCGCCACTGGAGCTGCTGAATAGGAGGGCAAGACTACATGGTTCTTCTGAGGTGGCCAAGGGGCCACTGCAACCAGGGCTGGCATGCAGGGACACCGGGAGCCCACGGCGTGCTGGAGAGACAGCCCTCGCTGACCCAGTTTGAGCACAGCACCGCCTGACACAGCACTGCCATCCACAACTTTAATAACTTGGTGACACACAAAGCAGTTTTGATGCAAAGTGGAGCTGACAGAGCAGCGGAGGGAGGCTCTGCTCCTCACTGAGCTGCGTGGGGAATCCACTCAAGGTGACTGCGACCTTCGCAACCTGGCTGGCAGTCCGAGCTTGCTCCTGCAAACCAGGGAGGCTGGCTTGTTTTTCAGGAGGGCAAACGTGGGAGTGGCAGCCAGTGCGTGGAATCAACTAAAAAGGACTGGTTGATACAGACTGTCTCTTCTGCTTTGATGTATGTCCCTCATATGTCCCTCATAGTCCTGCTCTTCATCCTCCCTGCTGCCCTGCCTTAATCCAGGCCTCCATCACCTGGGCTATTGTACTGCTGCGTAACATTATCGGAGCGTGTCCCCGCCCCGCTCTTGTTCACAGCCGTTAGAGCAATCTTCAAAAAGCGTATCGGTGATCCTGTCACTTCCTACCTTAGACCCTCCCATAGCTCCTTTCTGCAACAATATCGTTTACCCAAAACACACTTCTCCATGCTCAATCTGTGAGCAGCATTTCTAGCTTCTCCCATTCATTTCTAAATATTTCTCAATACTTCTTGCCACTACCATTTCCATCACTCCAAACTCTACTTTCCTCTTCATAATTTATTAAATATACACAATACTTTTTATTCCATATGTCCTGATGTATATGGTCAATGTCCACTTGAATGCTTCCTGTGCTGGGGGACTCACTACCTCACATGAGAGTCTTCTCTAATATTGAACAGCTTTAAAACTCTGTAAGTCATTCCTTGAAAACCACAAACTCTGGTCCATACTTTTTACCTATTGCCCCTGTGCCCACTCTCCAATGTCCCACAGAATATGTTCTGTCCCAGGACTTGGTTCTGAGAACTGGACTCAGTGAAACACATCTTTTGAGCATTTTCTCTGTGTCCAAGTTCCAGGGTCCTTTATCTGTTTTTCATATGCTAAGGCTTCTTCCATCCCAACCTCATCCCTCTTGCCTTCTGCACCTTTCTTATATATGCAAGCTGCCCCTTAGAATCAACAGGGGAACGTTGTATACTGTGCACTTAAAGATTAAGCAACAACAACCATCATAATTAGCAACTGCGATTGGCATATGGAAATGGATATTTTGATCTAGGTTTTGCAATCTGAATGATTTATTCTAGTATTCACCCATTTATTCAAAATATATATATGACAGCATGGAGTACTCGGTGAACTCAAAGGTTCTTATGATTTCTTACCAGGGCAGTGTATATTTAGAGGTCAATTCCAGCGTTCAGCCTGCAGTTCAAATGGAGTTCCAGAAGAGAGAGATTACTGGGGCTTGAAATTGGCAGGACAGTCTCCTTGGAGGTGGAGTGTCCTGAAGTGGGCCTGGAAGGAGAACACATTATGGATGGTGGAGAGGAAGGGAGATGGATATCTATATGCAAATATGTCCACACACACAGGCTTCTGCTTCTTATGCATTTAAACCTTAAATTGACTTTCACTTGCCTTCCACTTTGGTTTCCATGGTAACCCTGACCACTTATTTTTCTTTTAACCTCCTTTTCATTGTTTCAGGATGAGGTGAAGGTTAACCAGTCAGAGGAAGACAGGAGATTTTAAAGCAATTATTTGGACTTTTTTTTTTTTTTTTTAAAGAAAATCGTCAACTTTGCAATTTAATGCAAACTGTCTCTGGTATATTTGCCCTGAAGGATGCTGTAGGGAGAATCTGGAGCCAGAATGCTTTGTGTCACTCCTCCCTGACTTCTATTATTACTGTGCACTTACTGCTCATACAGCATCTAAACTTGCAATCTCGGTAACTATGGCAATAAAATGGGTGAGATTCCCTTCCATTAATGACTCGAATTGTTAAGGCTTTGCAAAGAGCACGTGCATTTGCACTGGGGAGATGGGACGGCACACTCTGGGGAAAAGAGTTATTTCAACTCCCAGTGGGGAGCTGAAGACCTTCGTCTATCAGCCCCCATGCACACGGAGGATTATCGGCATGCCTGTGCAAGAGGGTGCAGACCTGGGTTCCTGTGCACATCCAGAGCTCGCAAGACGCCCCTGTGCACAACCTGTGCAGCCAGGAGGGCAAGGCTGCCCTGAGCTTAAAAGCGATGGCAGGCAAGAGGCAGGATCCTCTGGCCTCTAACCCTGGGGCCAGAACACTTTGTCTGCAAAGGACCCAACAGTAAATACTCCAGGCTTGGTGGGCCATACTGTCTTGGTGGCAACTATTCAAGTCTGCCTTTGCCACTCAAAAGCAGCCACTGACAAAAGGTAAATGAATGGTACTGAAGTTTGAGTACTTTTCATCCGTCATGAAATGGTATTGTTCTTTGGATCTTTTTCCCCCCAAACATCAAATGTATAAAAACCAATCTTAGTTCCCAGGAGCTACAAAAGCAGGTGCTGAGCTGGATTGTTCCCACAAGCCACCGCTGGCAATTTCTTATTTGGTGTACGCCACCAACAGTGCATCCCGCCCCAGTGGGTTTTGTTATTGCTCTTCTTACCTGTGTAATCTGTCACTATTGTTGCATAAAGTAGTAAATACTACTACTATGGTTTTTATCATGAACTGTGTCAAGCACCACATTAAGAACTGTAAATATGCTATGCTATTCAATCACTACTAAAACCCACTTAGAGTCGAGAAAATAAAAGGCTAAGAAATTGACTGCCTTAAGGTCATGTAGCTTACAAGAACAGTGGACACTCACATCGAGGAGCTGTGTGGCCCTTAGAAATGCAGTATGGCTCTTCTTCTCACAGACACACTGGCCTTCCGACCTAGGAGAGTCGCGATGCCCACCAGGCTTTATCACACCCTCCTCGCAGAGGGCTGGGCCCTTCCATCTAACAGAAGCACACCCCTGGGAACAGGGCCCCGGACTTTCAAGAGCCGTCTCATGGCAATGACACACTATCCACAAGAATCCACTGGGAAGGGCCTTAGACAGCCCAGCGCTCCTGGTATCTCTTGAGAGTCCTCATCTCTGATTTGCCCTTTGCCGTGACATGCGACACCATGCACACATTCGCTGTCCCCTGATCCTTGCTGTGCCCTAGGAAGAGCCCCTGGCATCCTGGGTCCACTCCATCTACCTTTTCAGCCTCTGCTTCCTACTTGCCTTTGCTGGCCTGTTGTGGGGCTGACAGCTTAGCCCCCTGGTGTTCAAACTTCCTTCACCGGCCACCTGTTCTCGGCTCGTCCAGCCCAGCCCCTCCAGGTCCTTTCAGAAGACACCTGGGAACGGGGCTGCTCCGTAGCGAGAGCAAAAGCCCCAGTGCTCCTGGGAGAGGGTCCTTGTCTTCTACTCTCCAAGGAGGCAGGGGATTTTTATGATTCAGGGCAGTTTTAGAGGGAAAAACTTGGAACAGCGAGTGGAATTCAGAAAGTGGACAAATACTCTCCTGCAGATCTTATTCTAAGTCACCACATAGACCTCTGCCATGGGCGGCTGTGATGCGGGACAGAGGGGACTGGCCTGGGTGGGGTCCAGCATTCTGGATTCAGCGCTTGAGTCTCTGTCATTGTGATCATCAGACCTAAGTGTCTCCGCCCTCCTTTCCAGATGGAATGGAGTGACTCCGTGACTCTGGGAAATGTATAGTTCAGCAACAGCTGGCTTTGATTCTCTTGGCAGGTGGTGTGACCTTGGGAAAACCAAGTCCTCTTCCCTGAGCCCTGGTTTCCCATCTGTGCCCTGTGAGTCATCATCCTCTCTGGCTCCAGAGACTGCCGATTACAGACCTTTCTGCTCTGCTCCCAAGAAACAGGCACAGCTGTTTTCCTGGATCCATTCCTTTGCAAACTTTTAAGGGATTCCCACCCCCTCTTGGTCCCTAGGACATTGCTGCAGCCCTTTCTTTGGAAAGAACATTAGCCAGCCCCTGTGCTAAGCAAATGCATTCAGCGTCCCCCTATCTGATTTCTCATTTTTTCATTTGTCAGCAAAGGAGAAACCTCCCAGCTATTAATCAAACTCCTGGCTGCGGAGAGCTTTAATTGCAGAAACCATTGCTGGATGAGGCATGCTCAACTTTTCCAAAGAAAGCCCGCTGCCGAGTGCAGACGAGAAACAATTAATTACCTGCTCCTCCTGTCCCCAACAGAGATGCAGATGAGCTAACAATATTGCTGCTGGCACCAAATCCTCGCTTCCCTGGGTGGAGGGAAGCTGATGCACACTCAGGCAACATGTAGAAAAGTAAAACGCCCCAATAGAGGTTTAGCTCGAAGGCTCTGGTGGGACCTAAGCCTTGACATTCTCTGGCATCTTGATGTTAAGATGGATAGTGACAAGTTCTAGACGCTATGGAGGAGAACGATCGGGGATGTCGATGTGCTTGAAAATCATATTCTCTGAGAAAGGATCTAGTGTATCAGAGATACCAAATTCAAAGATGAGAAAATTAAGGAGGGAAAGGAGGGGGTGCACGTTGAAAGAATAGCCAGGGTCAGAGAGATCAGGCTAATTTTGTCTATTCCAATGGACAGACAAGAATTGCAGGTGGAATCACAGCTTCCTCCTAGAAGAGAACCTTTGGACTTGGAACTGTGTGCCTCTGGAAAGGGGTCCCCCACAAAGGTAGTCACTCTGTCTCTAGAAGTTTTCAAGAACCACTGAGGCTGTTGTGAGACCGTCTTTGTATCAGGTGGGAGGTTTATGATGTCTTCTTGGGGTAGCGAACTGCCCCGTCTTTGGGTCTTGCTCTACTTACACCTTCAGTTTCAAAGTTTTCAAAGTTCAGAGCACTGAGACCTTGTTTGATTTCTCAGTCCTCCTCCCGCAGAGCCTTGCATGGCATTTGCACGTGACAGGTGGCATTTGCGCAGCTGGGTGTCCGCACTGAGGTTCCAGTCTCTTTAGAGTACCGACTGGAATCCAAGCTCCGCCAGTTAGCTTTTTCTTTTTCTCTCCTTATTTCATTTGCTTGTTTACTGATCTATTTCATTATTTACTTCCAGGCAGAATGATGTGCGGGGAAATGCAGGGGAATCCAGACCTTGGCACTACATGCTGTGTTAACCTGGGTAAGTTCCCTAACCTCTCTGAGCTCTGATTTCCCATGTGATGGAAGCAAAGTAAAACCTGTGGCTGAAGATTCATGAGCAAGATGGGGAAATGCTTAATAGGATACGTTTCACATTTACTTTCGAACTTGCCTAACTACCAAAGAGGAAATATGTGGTTTATGCTAAGAAGCCACGGCAGTTCTCATGGGTGACATCCCCTCTTAATCCCTCTGATTGGGTTTACCTCAATTCCTGGAAGCCCAAAGCATCCGCCTTTTACTGAAATCTCTCACTGCTGGTAAGGTAATGGGCCAGGTAAGGGGGTAGGGCTGCTCTTAATGCCTTCATGGTTTCCTTTTTAATCACTTGAGCTATTTTTTAATTACTGTGTGTGTGTATGTGTGTGCTTGCTTAAAATATTTTTCAGGGTGTTTTGGGATTTTGAAAAATTATTTTAAAAAATCTTGCTGTTCTTTCTTCTCTTGCATCTATCAGGCTTTCTCAACAGCTTCAAATAGGAAACTTTGAAGTATATGAACTTAAAAAGAAGAACTGAAAACTTAGCCTCATGCCCCCAAGTCCCACGGGCAGCCTTGCCACAGGAACCACTCTTGGTGGAACTCATTAGTGTGGGCTATTCTGGAAGAGCCACTCAGGCGGGCGGCGCCTGGACACCCCGCTTTGAGGCTGCCGGGAGCCCCTCAACTCGGTAGGGCTGTGCAGGGCTGCAGAGGGTGGGGTGGGGGGGTGGAAGACAGGCTGCGTTCACAGGGTCCAGGAGGCCCACAGGGCCCCCGGCTGGCGTGCAGCCTATTGTGCAGCCCGCTCTGAAGAGCATATTACATCTGAGCCTCCTTTCAAGACACAGGCTGCTTTCAAAACGGGGCTTTGAAAGGCTGGGCTCCCCTGGCTCTGCACTGGAAAATGGACTCCGCTTTTCGGGGAGCGGGGCGGGGCCTGCCTCTGAGGCTCTGGCCTGCTTTTATGGCAAGAATGAAAGGAAGGAGTCTGTCTGGTGGGTGTTCGGGTGCACAGTTCCCATCCCTTTGTTTACGGAGGCCAGCGTCTGACTCCTGCAGTGCTCACTGGCCATGGAGGGATGAACGGACTATTTGAAGTGAACGCACTGAAAGGTTTTCTTTGGGATCTATATAATTTTCTCTGTCTCTCTCTCCCTGTCCTAACTCAGTGATACCGTTTTACTTAGGGGTCCGTTTGGAGAGGGAGGCAACATACAGATGCATGACACGATGGCGCCAACCCTGTCGGAGGCTTGGAAAATCCAGTTTCCATTAGAGAAGGGGAGTCACTGCTAACCAACCTGTGTCTCCTGCGCTGTCCCAGGGCTTTGTCCCAGGGCATTTGGGCCCTGATGAATGAGCACTCACAACAGGAGGGGGGTTAGAGAATGCAGGTGCCTGACACATTGTAGCCATCCAGCCCTTCCCTCCACACCAGCAGGCGGTCCTTCGCCTGGTAGCTTATGACAGTTCCTCCTTTTTTTCTCTTTTTTAAAAATCCTGTCCCAGGGATATTTTCCCACTGATTTTTAGAGAGAGTGGAAGAGAGAGGGAAAGATAGAAACATCGATGTGAGAGAAACACGTAGATTGGTTGCCTCTTGCACACGCCCAGACCAGGGTTTGGGCCTGGGAGGAGCCTGCAAACCAAGTTACGTGCCTTTGACCGGAATTGAATCCGGGACCTTTCAGTCCGCAGGCCGACTCTCTATCCATTGAGCCAAAGTGGCTAGGGCCAGTTCTTCCTTAAACAAAGCTTTCTGTTTGTTTTTTAATTTTTTTTTCTTTATTGATTAAGGTATTCCATAGGCTCTTTGTTTTTTTAAACAGTGCACAGGTCTACAGAGCTTTTCTTTGCACCAGCTCTTTATTGTGGTGCCCTTTCTTAGTAGAACTGCTTTAATATTCTTAAAGGTTCTTTTATTTTTATTTTTTTAATATATTTTATTGATTTTTTTACAGAGAGAAGGGAGAGAGATAGAGAGTTAGAAACATCGATGAGAGAGAAACATCGATCAGCTACCTCCTGCACATCTCCCACTGGGGAAGTGCCCGCAACCCAGGTACATGCCCTTGACCGGAATCGAACCTGGGACCCTTCAGTCCTCAGGCCGACGCTCTATCCACTGAGCCAAACCGGTTTCGGCGGTTCTTTTATAAACCAAACACATTCTACGTCAGCCCTGCCATATACGGCTCACTAGAGGAGCTAGTCCCACCCCTGGCAAACGCAGAGCCATGTAGCAGATTGTACCAGCTTAGAAAGGACGCGTGAGTACTCTGCTCCAGGACACTTCTCTGTTTGGGAGGACAATGACTTATTCGGGGTTTCATGGGACGTTTATCGGTGAATTGGTGTAAGCCCAGAAGAGCATACTGAAATAAACTTTCCCAGAAAAATAAAATGGATTCAATGCAATAGGCCCGAGGTGGTCTTGTTATCTCCTTCTTACAAGAAAGCAGGAATTAAGGACCTCTATGGATTCCCAAGGCCATACAGAAAGTGGCAAATCCAGTACACAACAAAATAGAGGTTTTTCAAACTCTACGCGTGTGTCCTTTCCACACACGATGGACTGCCATTCCCTTTATCCCACCCCTTGTCCTCTCTCTCCCTGGTGAGAACTCTTATCTCTTAATTGCGTGCCTCAAACTTTTTGTGCCCTGAGCCTTATCATGCGGGGACAGGCAGTCCTGGGCAGGCAGCCCGCTCGGTACCCTGTGAATAGCAGTTTCCATTCTTACACGCAGGCTGTGTTGTATACCAAAACCCTGCGCCCTTTTTAGCGGGAGGAAGCTGTTAATTATAGACACGCATGGGTTTTGTGTTCCAAAAAGACCCCACGCATGTCTTTGTGTCTGGCCCAGCCCAGCAGAGAAAGGCTACATTGTGTTTGAAAGCCTTAAAGGGGGGACGTTAATTGAGGCATCAAAGCGTGCGCCTTTGATCTTCCCAGGACCTGCGGTTCTCCCACTCCCCGAGTCCTGCTCCTGATGACACGGGTTGGAGAGACGCCTGCAGTGAGACTGGTGCCCAAGGCACCGAGCAGGATGGCGTAGCGTCTTCCCACGGCTACTGAAAGCACTGCCTGCGTGTGTTTACCTGACACGGACATTTGAAGCGGCCCCAGAGCTGGTCTCTGCGGTCATCTCCCTGTTCTGTAACACAGGCCTGTGTCCTTGGCTTTCAAATATTTCAGTGAGAATTTCTATGCCTCCCTTCTATAATCACCCACTTCCCCTCCTATAATGGTCTCATGTCCGTCCTAATTCCAGCCTCGACTATAGGATTCATTGACTAACAGCTGGATCTCCCTCCTTTGAGGGATGGCCAGTTCACTCATTCACTTAATTTCTCCTTCACTCGCGCTTCCATGTAATTTTTTCAAGTATTCACTCCCTTTTTGGGGTTCCATTTTCAATATTTAACTGGTTAGGCCCAAGGAGACTCCCTGCATAATAAGTTGCCTAGAATCACTGTAGGAATAGAAGGGCTTCTGCACGCACGCACCAGTGTGAGCCAGCGACACGGCTGGAGGGGGCCGAAGCAGCGGCCTGAAATCTGTGTGACTACATTTCTCAGAGAAGCGCTCATCCAAGGGTGTTTGATGGTCGAAGACTGTATCTAGTGAGCAAGTCAGCTTCGTGTAATGAAACAAAGTTAGGTTCGGGAGAGAAAGAAAGGTCTGAGTTCAGATGTCAGCAGCATTGCCACTTAACAGCCTGATGACTTTGGGCATAAGCTTAAGGGCTCTGAGCCTCACGATTCTCATTCCTAAAAGGGAGGTGCCGATATCTACCTTGCAGAGACACCAGGGTGAAAGGGATAGTGCATGTATGTTCCTAGCACGGGGCCTGGCACAGCAATGTTGGGGTTGGTGTTATACCGTTTGTGAAGGAAAGGTGGGTAGCTTTGTTTCCATTATTCTGTGTCCTCTGGCGGGGGTGGGGGTGGGGGTGGGGCGGGGGTGTGTGTGTCACAAAGATTCCAACGTTCCCCTAAGACAAGTTCCGGGAAATGGGCTTTCCTTGAGGAAGCCCTCGGCATAAAATGAAGATGCTGGTGCTTTAGCTTTCCCTTCCATCAGCTCCTGTGCAGGTGCTGGAAGACTACATGTGCAGGACAGCGGTAGTGACACTTGGCAGAATGGGAGAAACAGGTGCCCTGTCTGTGTGATGGCAGAGACAGGGGATCAGATCTGTAACGTCTGGGCTTCCTGCCTCCATCTTGGGCTCCATCCCTTGTTTAAAGCATTCATTCATCCATTCTTTCATTCATTCATTCCTCTCCCTACTCATATTTACATTGGATAGGCTGAGCTCTGGACAAGCTTTGGAAGAGGCCTGAGCAAGCTGCCCCCTAACACTGCATTGCTAAGGTCGTTTTCAAATTTTATTATTTTCCCCCTTGCGGCAGCTCTGCACTATGAAGAAGGCTTCCTGCTAGGAAGTCACATATGTGAATCAGCCAAGGGGCTATTCTAGTTGAAGAGGGGGCCGGGTTCATGGAGCCTGTCCATGCAGTCTTTCCCAGCCCTGTCCTCTCACCCTCGCATGAGTCTGGGAAACCCCCTTTGGTTCAGGAACTAAAGACATCACAAGGTCATTGACAATGCGGAGCCACATTTTCCCAGAAGGGGGAAAAGTACACCATTTGCACCAACATGCCCGAGAGCCAGGACTGGTGAATGTGTTACCCACACAGACGAGTCAGTTCTGTTGGAATGAGTGGGTCACAGTGCAGGGGTAGGTATGGCATGAGGGTGGCATAGGGGCAGTACACTGGAGGATGCTGTGACACCTCTCCTATCAGTGGCTTGTCACTCCAACCTTTAATGTTAGGAAAGTAACTTCACCACCGGCAGCATTCCCGTTCCATGGACTAAACACAGAAGCTCAGAGAAGCCACCCGGCTGAGAGGGGGCTGAGATTTGAATGCAGCTCTCCTGACTCTTTCCCGGAGCCCTGCCACGTTTCCCTCCTCCCCCCCAAGTGCTGTGTAAGCTGGTCCTCTTTCCAAGCCTAGGGAGGATGCACGCCCCTGAGAAGACACTCCCTGCCCATCGGATTGGACACTTTCCCTTCTCATTATCCCCTTATCGTCACCTGTGGCTGACAGATTAGTGTGTCAGGAAGATAAATGTCCCCTCAGATCTTCTGACAGAGATGCCTCCTCTTGGGAGAAAGGCTTACAATATCCCTCCAGGCTGCAACCAGACGGGAGTAAGCAGAGGCAGTGCCCGCCCCCTCTCTCAGCCTTCAAGGATGAGGTTGCAAAAGGCAGAGAGCCACAACGGCTGAGGGAAGAGCTTCTAGAGCCAGGGGCAATCACTGCCTTAGCCGTCTTCATCTCCAGTCAGGCAAGTGGGGGTAAGGAGGAGGATTTACTATCTGAGGCCGCTTTCCTTATCTCCTCCTTGAAACCCACCTTTCAAGTGAGAAAGGAGGCTGTGCCGGGAGAAGAGGACAATGGTGGCTGTCCTGCAGTCAGCGAGGTCGGCCATCCCCTCAGATGTACGCAAACACACTGTGTAGTATGAGGCTTCTCATTTGGGCTTGAAAGTACATGGGGACCCCCCCCCCAAAGAAAAGGAGCCACTGATGAAGGATTTGCTCCTTGTCATCTGAGCATTTTGCAGTAAAATAAAAACCTTTCTTGCGCATTATGTCATAATTCTCTCACACAAGGCAGAGCTATTCACCCCATTTTAAAGAAGGGCAAACTGAGGCTCAATGTGGGACTTGTCTAAAATAACACACTATGAAGTGACAGAGCCAAGATTTAAATTCAGATCTTGTGACTCAAATTCAGGACTGTCACTATACTCACTGTAAATCCCGAGAAAGAAGACACCTACTACGAAGGCTCCTGGTGGCTAACTGGGTTCAAATCAAAACAAAACAAAACAAAAAACAACACAAAAAACACAGGGGCCTCTCATGCAAACTGCACTTCAGGGAGAAGCCTGCACTGAACCGCCTGCCTGCATTGTGTTTCTGCTGTCTGAGCCAGCCCATATAAAGGAGTTGCTGGAATCCCATTTCTACCAGCAGGACTGAGGCTTTCCCCATTCAATGGGAGCTGTGCAGCACCAATCAATCAGAGCAGCTCATTCTGACCCATCAGTAAGTGCCTTTTGGACCAATTAAACTGCAAGGATTTGGAGTCCTCATTTGCATGAGGATGGACCAATCAGGAGCCAGGAGTGGGACTTCTGTCTATATGTATAAGCCAGCTCCCCTCTGACTCCGAGAGGACTTTCTCTCTCCACCAAAGACTGCATTTCCCCAGCTGAGCTGAAACATGGAAGATGCCTCGCCAGGGCAGAGCAGAGCAGACCAGCGAGGAGCAGACCAGCGAGGAGCAGACCAGCGAGGAGCAGACCAGCGAGGAGCAGACCAGCAAGGAGCAGAGCAGAGCTTTCCAGCTGGAGAAGGGCCTGGTCCCAGTGCTGCCTCACAGCTGTGCTGTGTCACAACCGAGGTGCTTTGCACTGAATATAGCTTCCTTCTTTGCTGTACCCCAAATTGGGGATTCCCTTTGGAGTTGAATTGGTGCCAGCAGCCACCGGTTGGACATCATGAATGCTTAACTTTGTGGGAGTATTTATCTCCATAGCTCTGACATCTAAGTTTGCCAAGGATGGAGTTTTGAGGTCAAGTTGCTTCCATGCTATTTCAGTGAAATTGGAATAGGGCATTTCATGTAGCAATTTAGAAGGAATAAGAGGGCTCCTTGTCAAACTAACAACCTTGCTGCCAACATTTTGTCTCCGTTTAAGAGAGGAAAACACCAAAAAAAACCCCAGTATGTGCGTTTTGGGAAAGACCATGGTCACATTTACACAGTCCAAAACTTAAAATTTGGAGAAAAAAAACTATAAGACTGTCAAACTGCCTTTTGCATTAGTTTCTCATAAAACAATCCTGAGAAATGAGGAGGATTTCAACAAACTGATAGGTGGATCGAGACAGATGGCGGGTATGTGAGAAGAGCGAATGGTTCTGAATGGGGAGATTTGGTGCTCATGAAGCTCAGATGCTGTTTTCCTTACACTTTAGGAGTCTGCTCTGACAGTGTGGTGCTGCTTCAGTTCTGTTTTAATGCATGCCCCTCCGTGCCCCAGCTTCTCTCCTGTCCAGTCCCACATATGTGCCAGGTAAGTTTCAGTACCAGGTAAGCCTCACGCACATCACTCATGGCCCTAGTTGTACACTCTCATTGACTCCACCTTCCCATTGCCTGCTATATAAAGTCAAAGGATCTTAGCCAAAAGTATTTAAGACACTTTTCATCTCGGACCTAATTAACCTTTCCAACTGTATCTCCTAAAACTGCCTTTCTTCTCTGTGCAAAACTGCTCTTCCCTGCCTTTGCCCTTTGCTCACCGGGTGATCCCTATCACTGAACCCCCAAATCCTAGTCTCCTCCTGCTTTTGCTTCCTCTCTTCACAAACTTGGGGCTACTGGAGGCTGCTATGCAGCTCAGCCCCAACCTATTTGACTGATCACAAAGTATGGAGATGCAAGGCAGAGTGTGGGCATTCTGCACCCAACTGGGGTGCCCTCTTATGACCCAGCTATTGGGCTTCTGAACTTTCTCCAGAAGGAAACCCTTATCTTGGGCCCAGATATCATCTTTGGGTCCCTGTCTAAATTACCTGTGCATCTTGATATTACTGCAGGACTGATTTTTGCTTGGTATCTTACGGGCTTTCCTTCCCTTTTTATGAGATCAGATGCTTTTTATGGAACATTGGACTGTTGATTGGTTGGTAGTAATTGCCTGCTGAATGTCCCAATACCGACTTCTCTTTGCATACCCTAATTGCTAAGAAGGATACTGCATGTCTGCACATTGCCTCTCCCTAAAGTAGATCATTTGTACTTCTCTACTACTTGTGAGCTGCTAACTAACTCTTTGAATTCAGTCTTCCAACTTGCTGGAATTTATACTTTATTTTCATTCAAACCAACAAGTTTTATTTTATTTTTCAATTCAAGTTTACATTGGATATTATTTTGTATGTTTCAGGTGTACAGCATAGTGGTTAATCGTATATTTTACAAAGTGAATTGGGATTTTGCTCACAGCTATCATCAGCTCAAATGCTATATCTTCCAAGAAGCCTTCTGTGATTTCCTCAACTTCATCTGATTCTCTCTCCAAGGTACCTTCTTGGCAGGATTGCCTCCTTAATATGTGATCAGATGCAATGGTGAGCTAGTAAATGCTTGTGGAGGAAATAACGAGCCTGCATGTAGAGTGTTTATCAATTCCTGTGGTATCAATATTCCCAGGTTCTTGCCAGCTGATATGAACTGACCCCAACACACTCTCTGTCCCTTGCTCTGTTACAGCCTTTGGAGGTCTCTGACTCCTGAATATGACAAGCTCTGCCTCCCACCCCCCACCATCCACGTCTGGCCATTTTCAAATGCTATTCCTCTGCCAGTCACATGCTCTTGCCCAATGCCCAGTGCCCCAAGTCCTTATTCTTTATCTGTCGAACTATTATGCATTCTCCCACCTCTGCTTAAGTATAAAGTCTGCTCTCGTTAAATATCACTTCCACAAGGAAATCTCTCCTTCTCTCCCCAGACTGAGTTGGTAATTCTGTTATCTCAACACCTCTTTGCAGGGTTGAAATGTTCATTGTGCTTGTTTTTGAGCTGTCTTTCCGCTAGACCAGCCGTGGGCAAACAACGGCCCGTGGGCCGGATCCGGCCCATTTGAAATGAATGAAACTAAAAAAAAAAAAAGACCGTACCCTTTTATGTAATTATGTTTACTTTGAGTTTATATTAGTTCACACAAGCACTCCATCCACGCTTTTGTTCCGGCCCTCTGGTCCAGTTTAAGAACCCATTGTGGCCCTCGAGTCAAAAAGTTTACCCACCTCTGGGCTAGACTGTAGGCTGTGCGAGGCAGGGATGATTGTTTAGTTTCTCACCACCTACCTAGCTCCTAGGCCTGTGGCTGACCTGTAGTAGCCTCTCAATGCCTGACTGTTGACTATACCATCATCTTTTACTGGATGATACACTTTTATCAGCATGTTCCCTCTGAAGAATTGTTAATTTTGCCCAGCCGGTGTGGCTCAGTGGTTGAGTGTCAACCTATGAACCAGGAGGTCATGATTCAATTCCTGGTCAGGGCACATACCTGGGTTGTGGGCTCGATCCCCAGTGTGGAGCATGTAGGAATCAGACAATGAATGATTCTCTTTCATCATTGGTATTTCTATCTCTCTCTCCCTCTCCTTTCCTCTCTGAAATTGATAAAAATATTAAAAATAAAATTGGTATTTATTAAAATAAATATTAGACATCAAACAACAAATCATGAGTGTTTTTCCCTTCATCTGACAAGATGCTCAGACTAACTTTGCTGCTTAAGTTTAATAACCTTTATATGCTAGACATTCATAGCTAGATTCCAGTATTTTTTACTCTGGTCAGGTTTCTCTATTTGGCTTATATTATAATTTGCAATTTTATTGCAGGTATTTTTGAAAGCTGCCTCAAATTTCCTGGGTTACAAAGTAGGATATTGACAAACATATAATTCCTCACTGTTTCATCATTGAGCAAAAACCCTCACTCTGCCCTAAAGCACAACCTCACAGCAGGCTTTGCAATGGAAGGAAGGAGAGCGAAAGGGCATGAACAGGCTGGTGGTTGCCAGAAGGGAGAGGGTGAAGGGGCTGGGTGGAAAAGGTAAAGGGATTAAGAAGTACAGATAGGTAGTTACAAAACAGTCACAGGGATGTAGAGTCAGCATAGGTAATATAACAGTAATATTGTAATGATTATATATGATGCCAGGTAGGTACTAGAAATATTGGGGAGCCACTTTGTAAAGTATTTGATTGTCTAATCGCTATGCTATACACCTGAAACTAATACAAAATGATATCAAATGTAAACTGTAATATATATATATATATATATATATATATATATATATATCCTATCTAATAAAAGAGAACCATGGTAATTGGCGTACGACCGCTACCCTTCCCATTGGCTAATCAGGGCAATATGCAAATTAACTGTCAGCCAAGATGGTGGCCGGCAGCCAGGCAGCTTAAACTGAACATGAGGCTTGCTTGCTTCAGTGACGGAGGACTGCAACGTTCCCCGCCTGCATTGCTGGCCTCTGAGCTTGCAGTTTAAGAAACATAGTAACATATAGAAGCTAAACAAAACCCCAGAAACCTGCTTTCAGCGAGCCCGGGATCTCAGAGCTGGAGTTGATACACAGTTTCGATTATAGAACCGAAACAAACCAGATACCTGCTTTCAAGAGCGGAGGCCTAAGAGCTGGAGCCTCAAAGCTAAAGGTGGCCCAGAATAAAAAGAAAAAAAAAGAAAAAAAGGAGCAGTTGGGAGCTTCAGTCCCAGCCTGAAAATAGCCCTCAGCCCCTCACCCAGACTGGCCAGGCACCCCAGTGGGGACCCCCACCTTGAAGGGTGTGTGACCAGCTGCAAACAGCCATCATCCCCTCATCCAGGCTGGCCAGATACCCCAGTGGGGACCCTCACCCTGATCCAGGACACCAGCCAGCCCCACCCGTGCACCAGGCTTCTATCCTATATAGTAAAAGGGTAATATGCCTCCCAGCACCGGACAGCGGAGCCGAGAGGCCTCCTGGCACAGGGATCAGTGTGACAGGGGGCAGCGCCCAAACCCCCTGATCGCCCTGCAGCTCTGTGTATGACATGGGGAGGGGCCACAACCTCCCTATCCGCTCTGCTCTGTTCCTGACAGGGGAAGGCGCCCCAACCCCCTGGTCAGCCCTGCTCTGTGACTGATAGGGGGGAGCTCCCCAACCCTCTGATCGGCCCTGCTCTGTGTGTGACGGGGTAGAGCCATAACCTCCTCATCGGCCCTGCCCTGAGTGTGACAGTGGCGGCGCCCCAACCCCCCAATCTACCCTGCTCTCTGGGTGATAGAGGGTGGTGCCCCAACCCCCACCCCACGGGCCCTGCTCTGTGTGTGATAGGGTAGAGCCATAACCTCCCCATTGGCCCTGCCCTGAGTGTGAGAGTGGCGGCGCCCCAACCCCCTGATCTACCCTGCTCTCTGGGTGATAGAGGGCGGCGCCCCAACCCCCTGATCCACCCTGCTCTGTGTGTGACAGTGGGCGGTGCCCCAACTCCCCTATCGGCCCTGCTCTGTGCGTGACAGGGGGGAGCTACCCAACCCACTGATGGGCCCTGCTCTGTGCGTGACAGGGGGTGGCGCCGCAACCTCCCCATCGACCCTGCCTTGAGTGTGACAGGGGGCAGTGCCCCAACCCCCCATCGGCCCTACCCTGAGCGTGACTGAGGGTGGCATCGCAACCTCCCAATCCGCCCTGCTCTGTGCATGACAGTGGTGGCACCCCAACCCCCTGATCCACCCTGCTCTGTGTGTGACAGGGGGCGGTGCCCCAACTCCCCTATCAGCCCTACTCTGTGAGTGACAGGAGGGAGCTCCTCAACCCCCTGATGGGCCCTGCTCTGTGCGTGACAGGGTATGGAGCCCCAACCCCCTAATGGGCCCTGCTCTGTGCATGACAGGGGGCGGTGCCCCAACGCCCCATCGGCCCTATCCTGAGCGTGACTGAGGGTGGCATCGCAACCGCCCAATCCACCCTGCTCTGTGCATGACAGGGGGCGGCGCCCCAACTCCCCAATCGGCCCTGCTCTGAGCCCAACCAGGGGCTGCACCTAGGGATTGGGCCTGTCCTCTGCCACCCGGGAGCAGGCCTAAACCAGCAAGTCGTTATCTCCCGAGGGGTCCCAGACTGCGAGAGGGCACAGGCCGGGCTGAGGGACCTCCCCTCCCCCCCCGCCGAGTGCACAAATTTTTGTGCACCGGGCCTCTAGTATATAAATAAAAGACTAATATGCTAAGTGTCCATCCGACTGGTTGCTATGATGCGCAATGACCACCAAGGGGCAGATGCTAAACACAGGAGCTGCCATGATGAACACTGGCCATTTGCAGAGAAACGGCACCGTGGACCCAGTGCCCTCAAAGCAACACTTGGCTTCCCCCAAGTAGGACATAGGCCCCGCCACCACCCCAAATTGCAGCTGACACTGCCAAGACCCCATGGCACAAAATGCGGCCCATAGCCCAGCCCAGCCAGGAAACGTTACTGTGGGTGCCGGGTAATGACATTATGTAGCAACGCCCAGCTTCCTCTCCCTACCAACTAGCCTCCTTGCAGTTTCTTCAGCCCAGCAACATGACTTGCTTTATAGCCAGGTGGAAACACTTTACACTTTAACCAAATGTCTGTGAAGTGCTTTCCCGTGCCTCATCTCATTTGATCCTCACAGAAGTCCTGGAGCAGGTAGATAGGAGACTCTGTGGAATCCTATTTTCTTCTCATTAGCCGGAAAACAGAGATTTAGAAAACTTAGAAACTTGATCCTACTGAAAATAAGTAAGAAATGGTGGACCTTGAAAATAACTTCAGGTTTTCTCACTGCACAGAATAAGTCAAACACTGCTGCAGTTAAATATTTTACCCTTTGTTCTCCCTGCATGATCTACAATAATAATCTGCTTTGTGTTGATATTTACTGCTGTGTTGCTGACAATTACCTGAAAGAGAAGGGGTGCTTCACTGGGCTGGAAAAAGTTTAGCTAAATCAGAAAGCAGGTCTAATTAAGCAAGTGTATTCTATATCTATAAAAGGCTAAGTTGACTTGCACATGTGCAATACATATAAAGCTCTCACTGGTGCCAATCGCACGCATGTGTTTCAATCTGTCATTGTTGATCGTGAATTTGGTTGATACTTCTATTATAGAGAAAGGGTAAATAGTGATATTAAAATATTTCTTCTAATTAACTTCCTTTCAATGTGCATGAATTTGTGCACTGGGCCTCTAGTTGAAAAATAAAATAAAACATTGGTCTCCATAAAAATAAAGTATAATTGTGCTGTTTTGTTAAATGTAACAGAGGTCTATATAAAATCATTAATAAATTAAAAAATAGATAAAAAGAACTGAGGCTCTGGCATCACAGGGACCAGTGATAGAATCCCAGTTTGTCACTGGTTTTCAGTGTGACACCAGGCAAATTAGCTGGCCTATCTGATTTAAAGTTGTTTTTTTTTATTTGTTACCTGGAGGTGATTCCTCACAAGGTAGTTTTGGACATTAAATTAAATAATGTGTGTACAGTGGTTAGCATAGTTCATTGCACTTGGCAAGTGCTCCATAAATGACAGGCATAATTATAAATAATGCTATTGAGGAAGACATGAGTCACGGCAGAATCATAGCAGAGGTTTGGCAAGAGCAAGCTTATCTGTTTCATTCCTTCTCTCTGCTCCCAACCTATAATGCTGCCTCCCCTCCTCTCTCCATCTCCAAACATCACAAAAACACACCGATGTTCGGTTTCTGATTTACTAAAAGCGCATCACTTATTCCCCCAGGGACAGTGCCTGGTTGAAACCCCCTCATTTCATTTGCTGGTAGAGAAACTTTAATTCAGCACACTGAAGAAAATGCGATTTGGTACATCTCATCAATTTATTGCCACCTCAATTTGTTCAATGTGTGCAGGGAAAGAAAAGTAAAGCCATAGGAAGCAAGCTATAGCATGTTTACGACTGCACAGACCCCCAAGGCAGGTTGAATTCAGCAGCAGCACTGGCACCTCTATTTGCTTGATTACTGCCTGGCCTGTGTGGCGCCACATATTTACCTGGAGAGCTGTGTCAGCCTCTTGGGGGCCCAAGGAATGACCCAAGGGGGATTCATGTTTTTGCGACTTCCCCTACCTAGAATTCTGAGTGAATTCTATAAGGTTGCTGTGGTCACTTAAGGCTTTCACAACAGTTTGGTACGTGTTTATTTCAGCATCGTTTACCAAACATGTATTGATGATCTGCTCCGTATGCTATGTTGTCATTGGTAACATCTCACTGATGAGTATCAATCTTAATACTCCAAGTGCATTGATTTTCCCACATTCCCTGAAAATGCCTTGGCTTCCTTCCCACAGGAGCTTGCCGTTGCCTGTAAGCTTCCTTTCGCTTGAAATGCCTTCCATCCTTCTCCAAGACCAAAACCACAGCTCATTTGCATTCTGATTTAGCCAGCAGTTAGAAATGACCACTTGCTCACAGAAGCCTCCCATTCATGTTGGTTTTTTTTTTGTGTGTGTGGATGTTTACTAAACATTTACTCTGTGCCAGACACCGTGTTCAATGCTGGACATACTAAATCCATTCAACAAAGTGGCCCCTGCACTTGGGAGCTTATGTTCTACTGGGTGAGACAGATATTGAATAAATGAAATAAAATATTAAAAGGTTTACTATTTATGGAGCATCTACTAGACATTAAACCCATGACAAGTTCCTTATGTTACTTAATCCACAAATAAGTTTGAAAAGTAAAAATGATAATTCTCTTTTTGTACAAAAAAATGAATTTTATAGGAGCTCTGTAATGTGCCTGATGTTTAATCAGTTGCAATGACAAGCTGGAATTAGGGACCAGGACTATATGCTTTTAATTCTTGTGCTTTTCTCACTGTGCCACCTTACTAGCTGCAGGGCCATTCTAGGCATAACATCTATTCCTGTGACACTCACTGTACTTAGAGGGCCTTTGTGAGGTGTCAGAGGTTCGACATATACAAAGCTTTCACAAACAAGGCCTGGAGTTTGGGGATACAGAGGGGGCATGGATGTAACATCATCGAGTGATGGAGAAAGAAGCAGCATCAGGGTGGCCTGGGCTCAGCTACTTGCTTGGATGCAGAAGTCATGGCCAGGCAAGGGGAGGCATCAGACTCTGAGGACCGGCCCAGTGCCTGGCCTAACCTCTGGAAGAAGGAAATGGGCATGAACTAGGGAGACTGCTTGGCAGCTCTGGAAGGAATTTATGTGGATGATGACCTCTAGTCATAGGAGTTTTCTGAAAGTGCAGTGACCTGCCTCCCACCACCTCTATCCTTGCCTCAATCTTCCTTTAGCTCTTTGTTGGTTTGCAAGGTGAACTGCTCTCAAACCTGCATCTAACAGCATGAAGACTGCAGGACAAGATGATTAAAGTTTTTTCTGAAGAAAGCAGGCATATGGGAACCACAGTCACCTCTGTCATCATCATTTCATTCTGTGACTTTGGGCAACTGACTGTTTTTCCTCCCTCCCTGAATATCACTTTAAAATGCATGCATGTAAGTATGAAATGTCTGAAGGTTATTGCTAATAGCCTTTGCTCTGGGAGAGCACCTAGAGGGCTGGGGGAAAGAACAATTTGTTTCCCTCTAACTGCATTTCAAATGATTTGCATTTCAGCAAATTCTCATATATGTGTATTACATGTGTGCGTGTAGAGTTTGATCCAACTGTAGTTACCACTTATTATGTCCCAGACACTTACTATGGTGTGTAGACTTATCAATTAAAGGATCTTTGCAACAGTGGCTTTCAAAGGACGAGGGTGGAATCTTATGTATTCTTAGAGTCTGAGATAGAGTCCGACACATGGTTGAGTGTTAAATAAATGCTTGTCAAATTATTTACTTTTAAAATAAATAACTCTGTTACAATAAAATATTGGATTAGTAGACAAGGATCTTCTAAGGTGGGCCTCCAAAGTTGGGTCCCTGTGTATTAAACACCCGCCCCCTAGGGGTTTCACATCCTTAGGAAAGACTGTATACCTCTGAGCATCTTGCTCCTTTGTGTACAATGCCAGAGGCCATGGTCTGGGACCTGCAGCAGGAATAGTCAGTGTGGATCATGGGTAGAGACTATTTTCTCTATGTCTTCTGACCTTTGCTGTGGGTCAAGGCTTCCAGGTTGAGGGCTCCCAGGTGTCTGCAGTCAATGATCCAGGCAAAGTTCAGGGGTGCATCCTGTCCTAGGGGAAGGCAAGCAGCATGTGTAAAAGGTGAGCAGCATGTGTGAAAGGTGAAGACTTCAGGGAAATCCTGACATACGAAGCCTTCCCTTTGGCACAGCGTGGGCATCAGTTTTGTGGGGGCGACTTCCACCGCAGAGCCAGGCTGTCAGCTTCCAGGCCTTTTCCTTGTGCCATCTGCCCTGGCAGCCAGGAGCTGGGCCACCAGCCTCCTTCTTCTCTAGCATCTGTGCAGTGCGGTCCCAGGCAATGAGGGAGGGGAGCGCGGGAGTGTGCACCGAGTTTAAGTGATGTCTTCAGGGCTCGGGAAAATGTAATTCGATTTGAGCAGTTTGCTGGCAGTTTTGCAACTCATCCCCCTGAATTAGGGACCGAATGAAGTCATTAGGCCCTAATCAAAAGCAGCTAATCAGGAGTCCGTGGGGGAGCTACCAGTTCATCGAGGCTGGAACCCAAGGAGCTGAAGTACCCGAGGCTGGATGAATAAAAGTAATGAAATTAAATACCAGTGCTGGGCAAAGCCGCACAACTTCAGGAGAGGGTTATGGGCCGCTCAGCCCTTCGGGCCGTATGAGAAACAGGCTCTATGCCAAAACATGGATAGGTCGGGAGGTGGCCATGGAGCTTGCCCGAGCTTTTCAGAGGTTGAGATGTGTGTGCCAAGAAGTGGGGGCATATGAAAAAGAGGATGTAGGTGGATTTTTATAGATGTGACAACTTGGTACTAATATGGTAGAATGTCATATTAATGACATGGTTTGGCATGCATGATAATGCCCCTTTCATGGCATTCCAACAATGTACACTCAGGTTCCTTGTTGATGTGTCATTCTCCCCACCTAAACTGTATAGGCAGAGGCTGTTTCGGGTGAGTCTTCATCTCGGGCCCAGCATAGCACCTGGCCCATGGTAGCAGCTAAATAAACACCTTAGAGATTGATTTAACTCATTCAGGGCAGAACAAAGATTTGAACTGAGGTGTTTTTTTTTTACTCCAAATTTTGCACACCCTTTGCCACCCCACTCAGGCAGGAGGATTCAATGCCCTTATTCAGTCCAAGTAAGAGTTCTTATGTGCTAGCAATTTCTGGCTCAGAAATGTCCAACTATTTTGAGTCACAGCTTCAGGTATCTTATAAAGTAACCTGTGGAGTCCAAATCTCTACCGTCACCAGTGGGGGGACCAGGGCCGGAGAGTGGCAGAATCTGGCCTCAGGTCCCCCAGCGTTCGATTCGTGCCAGAGCAACGCCTGGAACTGAGGTGCTGGTTGCCAATGGTGTAGGGAATATTGAGGGATGTGTTGGTATGCATTTTCTTTTCATTTTTCTTTGCACAGTCCAGGCTTTCCCTCACTCCGGATCCTTTGCTTTCATTCTTCACCATCATCCTTTCTCTGGGATTTCCTTGTCCTCGGAGGTTCCCAGGCTGTTAGTCTGTCTAGATTGGGACCCGTTGAAAGGTTTGCAAACATGTTTCTGGAGTTTGTGCTGGGTGACCAGGCAGGGAGGCACCATCTCAGGCTGCGTGTTATCTGCAGGAGGAGGCCTACTTGTGTTTGAAAGAAGGCAGGACTGATTTGTGGTGGGGAAAGTTCTGAGGGGATGTTCATTTGACTGAAGTCTGGGCTGTAAGATGAAGTGCGGGAAAGTGTTGGCAGAAGAAAACTGGTCAGAAGAGAGACAGAGAGAGAGAGAGAGAGAGAGAGAGAGAGAGAGAGAGAGATTATGCACAGTGCATTTTTTTTGTTACATTCTATATGTGATTTTGCTTATAAAAGTACTTGATTCTACCATATTTTTCAAAGTACATGCCTCGATTTGTCTGCAGTATATGATGGTGTGAGGGGTGCATTTGAGCATGGATATTTATGTGTGTTCATGAGGTGTCTACAGACTTCTGGAAGTTGCCATTGGTGAGGGAATACTGAGGGATGTGTTGATAGGCATTTTCTTTTCATTTTTCTTTGCACATCATTTCCCTAGATTTCTGTCTTACATGTTTGTAGGTCTGAGAATCTGTTGGCGTCTGTGTGAGTGCGTGTGTATTCTTACTGTGGGATGAATGATTTATATAAGAATTTGAAAATGTGCATTTAGAATTTGAGGGCATCTGCACACTCTGGTGTGTGTGTGTGTGTGTGTACGTGCATTTTAGAATGGTTTTATGTATTTGTCTGTTTGTAGGGAGAAGGGGAATTCAGTGTGTTGGTATGCTTGTATGTGTTTCTATCTGTGTTTGTTTGTATGGTATATTTTGTTGAGGAATGTATGCTTAAAAGTTCAAGTAACTGTATAATTTATCATCCATATTGGATATGTTTGAGAATGAAATGTGTGGGTGTGCATGTGTTTAATTAATTATTACACTTGAAGAAAGGTTAAATCCATGAATGACCCCAGTAATCCAGGATACATTGATACCCATGTATATGTATGTGATTGTGTGTATGTGCATGTGTGTGTATGAGAAAGTATGTCTCTGAATGAACATTGTGTGTATTTAATTTTGTACACGTTATTTGTTAGGAATTCATAAGGATAACAGAACAACTGTAGAAGTAATTACCTTGTTTAGGTCTTTCTCAGATCATAAACTTATAATAGAAGCATTAAAAGAATGAACAGGTAAGAGCAAGTCAGCTTCAAAAAGTTAAAAATTTTAAACCAGGTCAATGAACTCAGAAAAGAGGCCATACATATCTTGTGGTAACAAAACCCCACGTGGTTAAAAAAATGAGCAGTCGGTAAGGAGACGAAATGTGAACTACGT
The DNA here is from genome assembly GCF_014108235.1 of Myotis myotis. Lineage (NCBI taxonomy): Eukaryota > Metazoa > Chordata > Mammalia > Chiroptera > Vespertilionidae > Myotis > Myotis myotis. Next base: position 11,319,267 of record NW_023416316.1, read on the forward strand.
TGGGCTAGAAAGTGTCTTTTATGTACAACATCCACTCTGCCGTGTCCTCTTTATGCCTCCTGCTTTGTTCCCCACGAGTAACTTGAGCTTGTGATGGCCAAGATAACGGAGACCTTTTATCCTCTTACCTCGACAGTTTGGGAAAATAACCCATGCGACCTCCATCATGTAAGAGACAGAAAAAGGCTGGGGAGAGTCTCCTGTTTCATTTCAGGTGATTCAGAAAAGAAATCCCAGGGATGCTCTTCGCATTCTCACTTCTATTCAGAGAGTGCTGCCCCTGAGTCCCTGGTTTATACATGCACCCCCCTGGGACTGGGAAATCCAACTGCCTCGTTCCCACTGGCTTTGCAGGGTGGAGTGGCGAGGCTGAAAGAGTGCTGTTCCTTCAACTCCACCACATTAATGTAGTCGTTTCTCAGCAGCTCCATGTCCCCCCATCATCCTTTTTTCCTTTTTAAATATATTTCTATTGATTTCAAAGAAGAAGGAAGAGGGAGAGAGAGCTATAAATATCAATGATGAGAGAGAATTACTGATCGGCTGCCACCTGCATGCCTCACACTGGGGATCAAGCCTACAACCCGGCCACGTGCCCTGACCGGGAATCGAACTATGACCTCCTGGTTCATAGGTCAATGCTCAACTACTGAGCCATGCTGGCTGGGCCCATCATCCCTTTTCCATGCACAATCTATATATCCCTAGAGGTTAAGTGTCTGTTATTGCTTCTAAATGCTATCCTTGTACCCGTAGCGCTATTTGAATGGTTGATGAAAGATGGCTACCCATTCTTTGCGACCCTTCCACAGAAAGGTGGAGTCTAATTGCCTCCCTTTGAATGTGGGCTGGCCGTAATGACTTATTTGACCAAGAGAATGTGTCAGAAGTGATGCTCTGCAACTTCTGGGGCTATCTCATGGTTCTCTTTCCTCGCCAGGAAACAAGTCATAACTCTGTGAGATGACCAAGCCACTGGAGAGACCACTGGTCCACCTGGTCCTTGTGGCCACTCTGGTGAGGAGCCTGGGCTGAGCATCTGGCTGACCACTAGCATCCTTTCCTGCACAAATGCCATCCCATCCCAGGAATCTGAGGAAGGACCTTGGTTTCTGGTTTGGTGACTTAATTCATGGAGGCACCTTACAATCAAACAGAATACAATGCAGGAGGGACAGTTTCTTCCCACTCCCCTGGGGAGTTGCTGCATGGGGTGGGGTGGAGGGGCAGGGAGAAGAACAAGTCATAGGCCTGCAAGAGCATGGATCCAACAGATGGTTACAGCATATCAAAAACTGTGATGAAAACTGAACCCCATGCCAGACCCTCTCTGGCATAATGATTGTGATTTTTAACATAAGACATTGCTGGAGTGAAGTTGTCAGAGAAGCTGGAGGTGAAGGGGGCAATCTGAGACTTTAAAGACGAGAAGATTGGAGCCACTGTATGTGGCTGGAAATGAGTCACTTGTCAGCACTGCCAAGTGCTGTCAGCTCCTCAGGAGAGATGACTGGGCACCCCAGGGGGAGGCTGGTGAAGGTGTCAACCTCCAGTCACCAGAGGCCATGTGTGGGGTAAGACATGTCAGTCACATCACATCCTTGTCCTGACCTGGGTCAGGGCGAAACCAAGGTCATGTCAGAGCATTTAGCATCCTAACCAAGGAATCTTATAACCTGCCTCTGTCAGGAGTGAACTGATGTACTCAGCATTATTAAAAACAGTTCAGAACTTTAATTCTTCAGGAGATTTGCATTTTAAAAGAACAATGAGAGGGCAACCCTTAGGAAAAATACCCAAAACACGAAACCTAAGAGGTAAGAGTAGATTGTGGTACATGGGAGAAGACACTCCTGAGCCGGAGGTCACGGTAAAAGGACCCTGTAGGTGAACACTCTTCTCTCTGTTCAGCTGCCCAGTGTAGGGGGCATCTTGGAGTTTGAGCAGCTTGAAAGCCATTCCAAGGAGTGACATCCTGCTTTCATGCTTCTTAAGCCATTGTGTTACCTGTTAGGTCCCCCACATGTGCCATTATCTAGGGCATTACACTTGGGCATTTGAGCAGCAAGCTCCTTCAAGGTGGTCTTCCTGTGTTCATTGTTCTAGTCTAACCCACCTTCCTTCCTGCCACCATGATGATCATTTAAGTTAAATCTTCTTCCCTCTCCCAGTGTCCTCCTATGCCTTCTGCTCTGTTCTCTACCAACCTATGCAGTTTCCAGCTCAAGTCAGACACGCACTGCAATCTAGGTGTCCTCTAGTTTCTTGAATATGCTGAAGTCTGTCTCTCTCTGGAGATCTTGTACAGCCTTGTCTTTCTTCTTGGATAATGTCTATGCATCCTTCAGCTCAGCTTAAAGGATGAAGTACTTCCTGGCTCTCCAGTTCAGTTCTGCCCCACGCTCAACACATACAGTCTGTTCTATCTCATAATGCCTTCTTTTCTCTTGTCATATTTATGGTTATTTTGTTGCTATTTTCTATATCGAGAGTGGGGAACCTTTTTCTGCCAAGGGCCATCTGGATATTTATAACATCATTCACAGGCCATACAAAATTATCAACTTAAAAATTAGCCTGCTATAGTTAGTCAAACATTTAATTTACTCACCCCTAATGCCTTGGCAGGGCCAGACCAAATGATTTCATGGGCGTTATATGGCCCACAGGCTGGATGTTCCCCACCCCTAGTCTATATTCTGAGATCTAGTTTTGATGCTGATCTCCAGAAGATGAAGGGTAATGCTTATGTTTATCCTTTTTGCTACTGCATTTACATGCTTAGAACAGTGCCTAATATACATACGCCACAAGCATTTGTAGGATGAGTAAATGAATGAGGGAATAAATCAACAGTGCTTTAATAATTCTGGTGGGAAGAAAGGTTTGGGACCCAGGCATCAGGAAACATCACAGAAGGACCAAATGACTTATGTTGGCCAAGAGACAAGCAAGAAATCAAGGAACCTTATCAATAAATTTCCTGTCACTTTAAGCTCTGCTTCCCATTCACACTTTCTGTGGCAGGATCACATTGAGGGTCCAAAGTTACAAAATACTTTCTAACAGACCAAAATTTCCAGAAGAGTTTATTAAAACATAGATTACTGCCCTCACCCCGTGTTTCCTGAAACATCTTGGATGGGATTTGAGAAGTTGCATTTCTAAAAAGTTCTTAGGTGATACTGATACTGTTGGTCCAGAAACCACACTTTCAGAAAGAAAGCATTAGCCTATGAACTCTAAGAGGCAAGGGCTCTGCTTTTCACATGCACTACTGATGCACACAGATGTTGTGATATAAACATATATAATTTTTACATAGTACTTGCTCAAAAATTATTTTTATTTTTAATATAGTTTTATTGATTTCAGAGAAGGAGAGAGAGAGATAGAAACATCAAGGGTGAGAGATAATCATTGATTGACTGCCTCCTGCATGCCCCCTCCTACTGGGGATCAAGTTTGCAACCTGGGCATGTGCCCTGACCGGGAATCGAACCATGACCTCCTGGTTCATAGGCCGATGCCCAACCACTAAGCCACACCAATCAGACAAAAAATATTTATTGAATAGATGAAAGAAACTTGGTGGGCACCTGTCCTGATCTGGGTCAGGACATCTTGGTGCCCAACATCTGGTTCTAATCGCAGGGCCAAATCCTCTTCTCTTACCCATCTTCTTGACTTTCTCTAGGTAGCGAGCTCTTATGTTCCACCCATTCTCCCAGAGAAACGTGACACCTGATAAACCTCTCTAGTAACAGTGTTAACCAGCAATGCCAGATGAACATGTTACTTGTATAAAGAGAAATTTTATTCTAATATCAGATTGAATATTTGTATCCAAAGAACACTGATTAATAGTGGCAGTCAATTTGTAAAATCATAACTTGCAGGCTGAAATAAGCCTTCATACATACTATTAAAAATGTTTTATTTAGCAAACCATCTAGCATGAAAGTGACTGTGGGGTAGGCAATGATAAGGCCGCTAAATAGTAGAAATGACTTCTCTGTATTTTAGAAACATCTATGTGTGTGGTATTAAGTGGTGGGTTAATTATAATAGTATCTGATCTATCATACAAGGATCTTTATTGACCAAATAATTTGATATAGTATGTAGACATGCCATTTATATCTAAAAAAAATAAATGCAACCATAATTGCATAAGTATGGATATAGATAAAGATGCATGTGTATATTTTTTTCCTCATGAAATCCTAAGATTCTAGTTTTTCTTGCCTTACTCCCCTGAGTTTTAAGAATAATCATTAATAATTAAGTCCCATAGACACAGATAATAGTATGGTGATTACCAGGGGGAAAGGGGTTGGAGCGGTGAACACACAATACAATAGACAGATGAAATATTATAGAATTGTATACCTGGAACCTATATAATTTTATTAACCAATGTCAGCCCAATAAATTCAATTAGAATTAAAAATTAAATAAAATAAAAAATAATTACGTTTTAGTCAATGAAATAAAACCTATTACAATAACATTATCTGTTCTCATACATATTACATGTGTCATTTGCTTTACAGTCATTAAATAATCATTTAGTAACATTTGTAAATAATGACTTTTGCTAGAGCAAGCTAGAAACTATTGGGGACATAAAGTGATGTGTGTGTGTGTATGTGTGTGTGTGTGTGTGTGTGTTTCATGGTAAAGCAATGTACCAGGGGGATTTAACTTAGAGTCACTTCCATGCTTTCCTGTAGATCTACCCTAAATCTCCAGTTGAAGAGTGTTAGAAATTGATGAAATGTTCTACCCTGTGTCACATTTACACACGAAGTTCAATTTCAGCGCTGACACTCGCCTGTACAGGCTTGGCTCTACTTGGAGAAACTCAAATATTGCTTTCCTTCTCAGCCAGATAGGTACCTCTGACAATGAGAAAAGAGGAAGAAAATGAATGCACTGAACACACGCTATCTGCCAGGTGCTCTTTGTAGGTCAGTAACGATCCTCACACAACACTGGGAGATACACATCATTGTTCCTTCCAGGACAATTAAGCAAAAAGCAGACACAAAAGGGAAAGGTCTAGGAGCGAAATCATATGCTTAAGGTGACACATCTAGCAAATGGCAAGGAATGGATTCTTTGAAGAAACGGGTCCACTTGCCACTAAAAACCATGGACTGTGTCTGAGCAGGGGCAATGCCTGCAGTAGGACCTCTTATGGCCACTGCATAAGAAAATAATCAACAAGAAACACGAGGAGTCAGCTGTTGGTGGTGGAAGTGGGATCTTTGCCATGTCGTAAGAAAAAAAGCATTTTGGGGGACCCACAAGGGAGGATGAGGTTGGGTGGTAAGATTTATTTGGGTGAAAATAGAAGGCAGTCCCTGGGTTTCCAATGTCCCATTCTGTCCGTCCCACCATGGAAAATCAGGGCCAATGTCCAGAGGTTCTGTGCTATCTTAGAGCTCAGTCCAGCCTAGCCTTTCTCACCATCTGGCTAGCTTAGCTTGTGCTCCCGGCAGCAATCCATTGCTGCCTCGAGCCTGCATTTAGAGTCCACCTGGCCAAAGACTGCTAAGACCACATGGCTATGGAGAGAGAACCCTCGAACCAATGACATGAAGGGGCCAGTGCTTTGGGGGAGAGAGGGAGACGGCGGGGGGGGGGGGGGGAGAGGAGAGAGAGAGAGAGAGAGAGAGAGAGCTCTCTTTGCTCCCTGGGGCACATTATCTTAGCTTGGGAAGGAAAAGGAGCTTTTTCAAAATAACCAGTCAACTTTCCAAGCTTTCCTGGGCTTGAACTGGGCTCACCTTCCAACCAGTCTATTATTTCCCCAAGCTAGACTGACAGGTCTCTATAGCCAAGCACCTCCCCCTGCACCATTTTGACTTCTACTGTGCATGTGCTTACCTCCCTCTGTCCCCCCCGCCCCCCAACCCCCAACAATCTGGTAGCAGAAGGGGGAAGGGAGGGGTGTTAAGCCTTGGTGAGGCAATGCTGTGATCCCCTGGAGTATGTGAAGGTGTAGCTTCCTGGTGAAACAATAATGTCTGATTCCCTTTGCTATCTTCCTTATGAATATCTAGCTACCTATGCTAACCAGACATAGACTTTCATCTGTTTAACTCCATGGGGGGCTGTGTGGTATCGTATTCTCTAATATATTTCAAGATAAGGATTTTATACCACTTTCCTGAATCTTCTCTGGGATTGTTAAAAATCCCCCTCTCCTTTTTTTGTTGTGGTATCTAGTTTTGAGAATCAACTTCAGTCGTTCAAATCTATGAATCCTTCTCTAATTCCACCAGAAGTAAATTTTTTTTCATTTAATTATTCTTGATTTCTGTGGCTTTCATCTAGCATTTGATATTTTGCAATTTGACTTATACCTGTTCAATGTCCAGGGATATTAGGATTGATGGGAGAGATGTAGGAGGCTCATATTTTGGATCAAATCAGTGACATTAGTTTGTTCAATCTCTGATTTCCTCACAAAATGATGATGATGATGGAGAGGGAGAGGGAGAGCGAGAGGGAGAGGGAGAGAGGGAGAGAGGGAGAGAGGGAGAGAGGAGAGAGAGAGAGAGAGAGAGAGAGAGAGAGAGAGAGAGAGAGAGAGAGATTATCTAATTAGTATTTCTCTCTGAAGTTCAATTTCTCCTTTGTTAAATGGGAATAAAACTACTTTTGATGCCTCTCACAGGGCTAATATGAGGATCAAATGAGATTATATAAGGAAGAGTGCTATTACTGTTAGGGCAGCAACAAAAACTAACAAAAATTCATGGGTCCTGGAACTACTGGAAAAACAACTCTTTAAGATAAATTGAATATCATGAATATCATTTATGCTTTTCCCTTTGTGTTTATTACTAAATTCCTATTTAAGTCTAATTTAGACATCTTCATATTTTAGAGCTAGTGAAGATTTTAACAAGTATCAGACTATTTTAATAGGTTTTTCTAGGCAGTGAAAATGGAAAACAAAGTTATGAATGGGAGTGAGAAAAGATAGTTTAAACTATTCAAGAAATCAGACATTATTCAAAAGTTCATAAAAAATCTATTTAGCCATATCCAATTGCTTGCCAAAACTACACAAAACATTCTTATTTATATCCGTTTCTTCATAGCTCAGTAAACTTGCACGTACTAAAATGGCATTTAAAAATGAACAAATCTAAACCTCTCTTTTCTAAATGTAGGGAATTGGAAAATATTAGCAGGCTAGTTAGTTTTCCCATCAGTTAAAAATAGTTGGATTAGATCAGGAATAGGAAGAAAACAGCACGTTGGGTCGGACACTGTCTAAATCCTTGCCCATGGCAGACATCACAATGGATTAGAGCACCTTTCTCCCCAGCTAAGAAGCAGCCTGAGAATCATTCTCTCCTTCGTGCTCCCAGTGGCTGCTATCATCCAATTGGGACTATGCCATTATAGGTTTATGCCGGGGTCCAGCCCCAGCGGGTCCAGGGGTTCCCAAAGGCGTAGACGGAGTTGGCGAAGAAGGAAGGACACGGAGACAGTGTTCAGTTGATCAGCAGCCTAGCCAGGATCTCCAGCCAGGATCTCCAGCCAAGTTCTGGTCTGGATCTCCAGAGAGGTTCTGCTTAGGATCTCCAGCCAGGTTCTGTGTCCATGTTCTCTCGCCAGGTTCTCCAGCCAGGTTCTCCAGGTTCTCCAGCCAGGTTTAGTCACCAGGTTCTAGTCAGGTTCTCTTGCCAATTTCTGTAGTCAGGTTCAGTCCAGGATCTTTTGCCATGTTCTCTCCAGCGAAGTTCTTCTGTCTCTAGGTTCTGTGTAGGTTCTGTCTTCTTGGTTCTGTCTTCTAAGCTCTGTCTTCTAAGTTCTGAGTCTTGCTGTCTTGTTACATCTGTATTTATACCAGTTGATTCAATCCTATCAATCTCTATTACAAAGGTTAGGGCGTTTCTTATCTCCATTCCAGGGAGTAAAGATTATGTAGCTTAAGCATGATTGTTCGTAGTTAAAGTGATTAATTACCCGCCTGGCACTTAGTTAAGAGGTTTTATTCCCTCCCTAACTTCAGGGGAAAATCCCTATCTGGGGAAACAACCTTTCTCAGAGACCTTGGTTAAAACAAATAGTGCCAAGAAGGTGAGCAAACATATTAAAAACAGTATGCCATATATGCCAGGTCCCTTGAAACAGCAAGCATGGACCGGCTCCCAGCAAATTCCCCCTTTTTTATTTTTTAAAAGCCAGGCATTAAAAAGAAAAACCTGAAATGCTCTCTTGTATCCATTTTAAGAGTAGGATTGGTGCTTCCCGCTATTACCTGAGTCCTTATCTATCACCCCAGGGAGAGCTTGCCAATCCTGCACTTTCCCAGGGTGGAAAGGCTGCGGTGGGGTTAAGGATAAGGCTCCTTGGGCCTATCTTCTCCCATGCCTCTACATTTACCTTTCCGGCACCTTTCCTTCCTCAGAAAAGCATGGACGTATTTCTTGTATAAAACGTTCTGTCTGACTGGGAGTAACCTTAATTCCTCTGCTAGCAAGCATATGTGCTAAAAGATCAATACAGAGTCTTATTTCTTTAGACTCAGTATGGCACATCTTCTTAATCTAAAGATCAATACAGAGTCTTCTTTCTTTGGACTCAGTATGGCACATCTTCTCAATCTAAGAATCAATACAGAGTCTTCTTTCTTTGGACTCAGTATGGCACATCTTCTCAATCTAAGTTCTGTACTATCCACCTTCTTACCCTACTTATCCTCTATAGGGGGGTCTGTAGCACCCTGGTGGAGTCCTATCCGTCCCGAATGTGGGGGTTCTCAATGGGGGGGGGGGGCTTACCTAGAGGAATCCTGTTCCACGGGTTCCCAAATGTGTGGACGGAGTCGGTGAAGAAGGAAGGACACGGAGACAGTGTTCAGTTGATCAGCAGCCTAGCCAGGATCTCCAGCCAGGATCTCCAGCCAAGTTCTGGTCTGGATCTCCAGAGAGGTTCTGCTTAGGATCTCCAGCCAGGTTCTGTGTCCATGTTCTCTCGCCAGGTTCTCCAGCCAGGTTCTCCAGCCAGGTTCAGTCACCAGGTTCTAGTCAGGTTCTCTTGCCAATTTCTGTAGTCAGGTTCAGTCCAGGATCTTTTGCCATGTTCTCTCCAGCGAAGTTCTTCTGTCTCTAGGTTCTGTGTAGGTTCTGTCTTCTTGGTTCTGTCTTCTTAGTTCTGTCTTCTAAGTTCTGTCTTCTAAGTTCTGAGTCTTACTGTCTTGTTACATCTGTATTTATACCAGTTGATTCAATCCTATCAATCTCTATTACAAAGGTTAGGGCGTTTCTTATCTCCATTCCAGGGAGTAAAGATTATGTAGCTTAAGCATGATTGTTCGTAGTTAAAGTGATTAATTACCCGCCTGGCACTTAGTTAAGAGGTTTTATTCCCTCCCTAACTTCAGGGGAAAATCCCTACCTGGGGAAACAACCTTTCTCAGAGACCTTGGTTAAAACACATAGTGCCAAGAAGGTGAGCAAACATATTAAGAACAGTATGCCATATATGCCAGGTCCCTTGAAACAGCAAGCATGGACCGGCTCCCGGCAGGTTTAGATGATTTCTAAGATACTACTGTTTAACGCTGACACATATAAATGCAATGAGTTTGTCTAATGCTCAAAACTCATTTTGTTAAAAAAAAAAATCTGTTCCTATTCTCGGGAAGGTGATGAAAAATCTCACTTGGTATTTCTCCTTCAATTGCCTGTCTTCTCTGTTCCCCACTATGTGAATGGTGCCCGTGTCTCTCAGTAGGAGATGCCAAGCAAATGAAACAGCCCAGCAGGAAACCCTGTTCGGTAATTCTAACAAGGCTCTAAGAATTGGTTTTCTCAGGAGAAACAACAAAAGTTTTCTTTTTGGTGAATCTGCAAGTTCTGGGCACTGATCTGATAGGTTGCTCTACCTGAACAAAATATTGAAGCATAGGCCAAATACAAATGAAAAGCAAATGGTTGGTAATGATGGGTTTTATCATTCACCTTGACTATAGGAGTTAACAATTCCCTTCCCTTGTCAACCTACTCCTTCTCCCCCCCCCCCCCCCAGCCCCGCTCCCTGCCTCACTTCACTATCTCACAGTATTCTTTGAATTACTTTTCAGCCTTTAAATTTTTTGTTGTTCTTTAAGCAGGGCTTTTAAAAATCGGGATCCCTGGTTTATTTTCATTCCATCTCAGCCTTTTGATACCTTGGCAGTAAATTGCTCTTAAATTCATTCCTGCCAACCCCTCCACCCACGTTCTGCCATACTTGGATTTATACTTCTCCTCTGCTTGTCTGATACATATAGCCACAAATAAAATAAAATGTATACTTATATAGGTTACACACATTCGCTCCATGCTCACAGTTTTGGGGTTTGGGGGTTGTTGTGTTTTGTTTTCCAATCATAAACGATGTTTCCATTCTACTGCCATTCTCTAGAGAAGACCAATAAAATTTGACTCATGAAGAGAGAAAGGGAAAAAAAAATCCAGGAGGCGAAAGTAATATGGGGAGAAAATGAAAGAGATTTAGTGCAGCTATCAACCGACCGTTGTGCTGTCTTTAAGAGTCTGTTGAAACAACATAATAAAAGGTAATAAAGGTTGGATTTATAGCCTACCTGGTGGAAATGGCTGCCTATTTGTAACTTGCCCACTCATAGTCCACTGTGGATCTTAGTCTTGGGAGTGGGATGGATCTTTGTTTCCCCCCTCCCTGGAGTCATCTTCCCACCTTGGACTTAAAAGGGATTGGGCAACCCAGAGAACATCCAAATCAGGTTGGCAGGTGAGTTAACCATCCCTCTGGCTTTTTCCTTTCCCTTCTTTGTCCTGGGATTTAACAATCCAGCTTCATTTCTTTTTAAAGCTGGATTTGGTTTAGGTTGCCCAGGAAAATCCTCAGTGACTCACTAACATAGGCAAAGGGAACTTCGAACCTTGAAAATGGGCATGTCAGCTTCCAGGGAATCGAGGGCTTATTGCTTCCCCTTCAAGTTCAAATAAATTTCCATAAACATAAATCAGCGCTAATCAGTCTCTTTAGAGGAAGGTGGCACACATGCCACAGGTAGTTTGGGAAAACCAAGGATCAGAAGGACAAGAGGAAAGGTGATGTCTGCCCACAAAAGAGTTGGGACCAAGTTCCAGGAGGCAGTTGGGAAATAGATTCGTCTCTTGAAACTATAGTGCTCCCTGATACCTGGTGGGTGATGAGAAGATTGAAGCTTGTCCATTCATCATTCATTCATTCATTCATTCATTCATTCATTCATTCATTGAACATTTACTCAGCATCTACTCTGTGCCAGTCCCTGTGCCAGCAACAGGGGTATACAAGTAAGACCAGGGCTCCATCCTGAAGATCGCAGTCTAAGAGGGGAGACGCAACCACCGCCGATGAAAGACCATAAATGCAGTGTTAAAGCCCATCAGGTTGGTAAATATGAGCAAGTTTAAGGTAGGTATGGACCAGGGGTGGGCAAACTTTTTGACTCGAGGGCCACAATGGGTTCTTACACTGGACCGGAGGGCCGGAACAAAAGCATGGATGGAGTGTTTGTGTGAACTAATATAAATTCAAAGTAAATATCATTACATAAAAGGGTACGGTCATTTTTTTTTTTTAGTTTTATTCATTTCAAACGGGCCGGATCCGGCCCGCGGGCCGTAGTTTGCCCACGGCTGGTATGGACAGAGCTAACCCTAAGAGTCTTGGAAGTTTTCTGAGTAGCGCTGGCCCTGGACGCTTGATTTAAGGATTTGCTTGAGTGGATAAATGGATTAATAATTGAAAGAGTAGGGAGGAGAGAAGAATCAAAAGTTAAACGTTTAACATCTAACTACCACTCACTGTGAGATCTCGGGCATGTCTCCTTCCCACCCTGGGCCTCAGTTTCCCCATCTGTGCCCTGACACGTTTATCGCTCTCTGAGTTCTCTTCCTCCTCTGACATTCTAAATTGCATCAATAGCGCAAAGGGATACAAACACTTTTCCAGATCTGGCTTTGTGGTAGCAGGTCCAAGACTCCCTTCTGTCTCTCTAGACCAGCGGTTCTCAACCTGTGGGTCGCGACTCCTTTGGGGGTCAAACGACCCTTTCACAGGTGTCGCCTAAGACCATCGGAAAACACATATATAATTACATATTGTTTTTGTGATTAATCACTATGCTTTAATTATGTTCAATTTGTAATAATGAAAATAAATCCTGCATATCAGATATTTACATTATGATTCATAACAGTAGCAAAATTACAGTTATGAAGTAGCAACGAAAATAATTTTTTAAAAAATATATTTTTATTGATTTCAGAGAGGAAGGGAAAGGAAGAGAGAGATAGAAACATCAGTGATGAGAGGGAATCATTGATTGGCTGCCTCCTGCACACCCTGCACTGGGGACAGAGCCCGCAACCCAGGCATATGCCCTGACTGGAATCGAACCCGGGACCCTTGAGTCCGCAGGCCAATGCTCTATCCACTGAGCCAAACCATCCAGGGGAGCAATGAAAATAATTTTATGATTGGGGGTCACCACAACATGAGGAACTGTATGAAAGGGTCGCGGCATTAGGAAGATTGAGAATCATGCTCTAAACAGTAAGCCCTGTCTTCCTCAGAATGGTGTGTTTTCTCACTAGTGTCTAGACTTGGTCTAGCTGAGTGGCTCTGATTCTTTGCCAGACAGAAGTTACAGACACTCCAGAATGGTGGTTGAGACCAACAGGGAAACTAGGAAATTCTTGGGGGAAAAACATAGCAATGCAGCCACTGGGGAAAATAAGGAGGAGGGATGCTGGTTGCCAAGCACTGAGCCCTTGGAAGAGAGACCTCATTACTAAAGCATGAGTTATGGTAATAGGCTGAATAAATCCCCATAAAGTCAGGACAAATGGTATCTGCTGGAGCCTGCATCCTTCCATACACACAGAGCCAGGGCTGCGCTCACTGTCACGCCCAACCAGAGCGGCTGGGGAGCATAAGAGGAAGGATTAGTTCAGGGATGTGTGCACCCAACCTCCCTGGGGACCCTGGCTCTGCCTCTTGGCTGGTGAGAGGTGCTCGGTCAGAGGGATGGCCAAGGCAAGCACAGCCGCAAAGAGAGGGCAATGCTCTCACTGATGGGTCCACAGTCAGGGCCAGAGGCCAGGGGTGACCACGCAGCCGTGACGTCACTGTGGGAATCCTGGGACCCTTCTTCCTCCATTTCTTTCTTCCCGCCCTCTTTCTCCCAATTATCTTCTCCCTCTTCGATCTTCTCCAATATTTTTTCTTCCATTTTTTTCTCTCTCTTGCTTTGTCCTCTTTCCTTGCTGCTTGTCACCACAATTCACCCCCACCTTCTTATACGTTTCATCTCTTCTCTTCTTCATTTCCCTCCTCCACCTTCCTCTTCTCCTATCTTTTCTCCCCATTTTTGCATCCTCCTCACCTCTCACACCTTCTTGCTCATCTTCCCTTCCTCTCTTCTAATCTCATCTCCCCCCCCCACTCCCTGCCCCACCATTTTATGTGTACTGTATATTTATCTTCCTATTTCCTGGCCTCTTTCTCTTACTCGTCTTCCTATTCCTTCTGTTTTGCTTGTTTCTCGTTGCTTCTTCTCTCTGCTTTCTCCTTTTCCTTTCCGTGTCCAAGCTTGGCAGCAAGTAACATGGGGTTTGGCAGATGACTGAGCACCTGCCTCATTGTCACCTTAAAGAAAACTTCATGACTGAACCCTCATGAAGATCTTCTGATGAAAATACTTTTGAAGGTATGAAAACTCAAAAAAGCTAAATGGTGGGCTGAGGTCACACAGTTACTAAGTCGATTTGCAATTTCATCCCAAAGGTTTCCTTAAATAACAAACATTTTTATTGATTTCAGAGAGGAAGGGAGAAGGAAAGAGAGATAGAAACGTCAATGCTGAGAGAGAATCACTGATTGGCTGCCTCCTGCACGCTTCACACTGGGGATCAAGACGGCAACTCAGGCCATATGCCCTGACCGAGAATCAAACTGTAACCTCCTGGTTCATAGGTCGGCACTCAAGCAATGAGCCGCGCCGGCCGAGCTGAAGTCAGGTTTCTTACATAAAATTTGGGATTGGGGTGTGGGTGGTAAGTAAACCAATCTTGACTCATTGGTAAGGTTACAGGGTCAGACATATCCTCCCAAGACTACGGGGGAAGTTGCAGCAGCAAGCCTGTCGGCCCCACCCCCCTCTTCCTCAGGGCAGGGTTTATTTAAGACACATGAAGTGACCACCATCCCCAGGCATTATCCTTGGTGCTGAGGATACAGAACCAAGTGACTCTCACATGGAACTTACATGCTCATGGGGTTGATGGACAATACACAAGGAATAACGTTTATATATGACATAATGGGCTCTGATGCAGGCATCAGTGGCGAACGGAATGTGTGGGAAAAATGATAGAACTGGAGAAAACAGACTTTGGGAGTTGGTACCATTTTGGGGCTCATAAAACCTTGCCTATGATTTGCCTTTTGCCTGACTCCCTCAGCATGGGAACCTCCAGCCCACAAACTATCCTTACATTCTCATGCCAAATGCTCTCTGAGATAATTTGTGTTCTCAAATACTCAAGAGGCTGTGGTCGCACGGCAACGGGCTGAAGCTGCCGTCCACCTCTGCCTGGTCACAGAGAACTTCAGCCTCCCCTGAGCATCCCAAATTGAGCTGAGGTTCTTTTTTTGTGTGTTTTTTTTTCTTTTCTTTCATTCAGCCCTGTTTCCTGTCTGCCAGTTGCTGGGTAGTGTCACAGGCTCAGTTAACTGTGTAATGGGCAGTAGCCATCTGGGGACCTTGCCATCTGGCAAATGACGCCAGCTTTTAGTTGTAAGAACTTTCCAATGCCTGGTGCTCCCGTTCACTGTTGGGGGCGGATAAGTACGCATGTCTCCTTGTATGGAATAGAAAAGGGCCCAGAGAGCGGGAAGGCAGTCCATGGTGGCTGCCTCTGTGATGTTAGTACTCTACTGCATATCTAGAAAGTCTACTGTTTCCATGTGCAAATCTCTCCCCTCCTTCAAAGCCTATTCCAAGTGACATTTTCTTCTCCACGGAGACCCCTTTGATAAGACAAGGATCTATCTACCCATCATGTGAAGTCTCATAGCAAAATCTTCCAGAGCCAGACTGGCCCAGCTCCACACCCAGCTTCCACCATGTGCTGCCATAAAACTTCAACCTGGGGTATTTGTCGCAGTTGTCTCTCTCATCCCACAGCCTCTTCCGCAGTGTGGCTTTGCCATTTCCCCTTGACAAACTGGAGTCTAATTTGTCTAGTTTCTAAGTTAATTCACATTTGCTTTATAGACACCGAGAGGATACAGCACGACTTCCGGTGCTATGACAGTAGGACTCGGCCGCCACCAGGAGCTTAAGCCACCTGGAGAGGCCACAAGGAGGTGTGTCTGATGCACTGGAGCCCAACCTCAACTCACCCCAGCTCAGGCTCCACACCTGTGAGCAAAGGAACCTCTGGATGATTCCAGCCTGTAGCCATGTGAGTCTTCCCCAGATACCATGCAGCAGAGACAAGCTATCCCTGCTGTCCCCGTCCTGACTTCCTGGCGCACAGAATCCAGGAGCAGAATGAAATGACTTCATGCCAGTGTGGTTGGTAGTCTATTAGGCAGCAACAGACAACTAGAGCAGGTTTCCATTTTTAAATCAGCATGACGGAGGGGCATTGCCAACCTGAGAGTGTACAGCAGTCCTACCCCCCCCCCTCCCACCCCGCTTCCTGTCCCCTCATCCACAGTTTTGCTTTCCATGGTTTCAGTCACCCACGGGCAACGCTGGTCTGAAAATATTAACTGAAAAGTTCAGAAATAAATAATTCATAAGTTTTAAATTGTGTGCTGGTCTGAGTGGCATGACAAAACCTCCTGCTCTCATGCTCCATCTGACGGGGGACGGGAGTCATTCCTTTGTCCAGCGGATCCACCCTGTGTGTGCCACACGACTGTGAGTAATTACTCGCCATCTCCATTATCAGAGAGAGAACACATTCCCTGCACTTTTATTGCAGTATATTGTTTTCGTTGCTCTACTTTAGTATTAGCCAGTGTTAGTAATCTCTTACTATGCCTAATTTATAAATTAAACATTACCACAGGTAGGCATGTCTAGGGGAAATCATGGTATGTACAAGGTTTGGTACCATATGCAGTTTCAGGCATCCACTGGGGGTCTGGGAACGTATCTCCTGTGGATAAGGGTGGGGGGTGGGACTACAGTAGTTGAACATTAAATGAAATAGTAGACAAGAGTTACCTGTCAATGTATGGCATTTAGAAGACATTTTATAAGTATAAACTCTCCCCATTTCTTTCTAACTACAGAAGTTTCAACTGTCTCCTTACCTTATTAGAATTTTTACTCACAGACTGAATCACATTCAACTTGTAATCCCTGCATTACTCTGCCCTATACTGTCATGTATATATTCTGTGCATTAAAAGCAGTTGGTAGGGGCTGGGCAGAGGAGGGTAAAGGAAGGGAATGGGGGACATCTGTAATACTGTCAACAATAAAAAATATATATTAAAAATAAAATAAACAGAAAATAAGTAAAAAAAGTAGTTGTTGGCTATACAGATGAATAAATAAATACAAACAACACCGGATTGGGAGTTGGAAGCTTTAGTTTTTAGCTGTGTGCTCTTGGTTCTACCGCCCTCCCTCTGGGGGTTAATTTCTTACGTATAAATGAGAAGGCTTAGACTGAAAGGGCATACTGTGGCCAACGGACAGAGATCTGGCAACTTCTCTCATATCCTTAAAGAGTTATGGGGGAGAAGAGCATATTTCTTCGACTCTCAAATGGTACAGTTGCAGTTCTGGGTGGAATACAAAGGCACCAGAGAGTGGAGAGCTACCTAAAGAGTCAGAAATGCTCAGAGGTTAAAGATGTCTCCTGAACTAGTGACACCTTGGCCCCTAGAGGCGTGTGTGGGAAACGGTGTTTTCCTTCAGCTCTGCTGCAGAGGGCAGACAAGCATTGGACTAAGTGGAGTCTATGCCCCCATAGTCTTTCTTTTCTTTCTTCTTCTTTTTTTTTTTAACCCTCGCCCGAGGAGATTTTTCCATTGATTTTTATAGAGAGTGGAAGAGAGAGGGAAAGACAGAGAGAAATATCGATGTGAGAGACACACATCGATTGGTTGCCTCCCACAGAAACCCCAACTAGGGCCCTGGCCAGGGAGGAACCTGCAAGGGAGGTACCTTCCCTTGACTAGAATTGAACACAGAACCTTCAGTCCACAGGTCGATGCTCTATCCACTGAGGCAAACTGGCTAGGCTCCCCATGTTCTTAATTCTACACAGGATCACTTCTCCAGCTCCAAAGGTGTGCAAATGTGCAAAACACCTTCTGACTTTATGGTCTTTTCATCAATTCCTAACCTGGTGGGTCTGAATGGGATACATGGGGATCTGGCAGGTACAGCAGCCTGGAGTGTGGGTCACCTGGGGATAGCCAAGCTTGTTTATCTCAGTGATGCAGGGAAAGGGAGTAGGAGTGGGGATGTCAGGGGAGGAATACTGATCAGGGACTGACTTTTAAGTGCACTTCCAGAGATGATTACAGGGCCATGATTAATGGTCTGCAGGAGCTCACCAAGGGAGTAAGGAGTGTAGAAAACCGGAGGGACACACATGAGCCCCTTGGAAAGGATGGGTACAGAGACTCTTACCTAGGGGGGTGCTTAGAAGCCAGACCTTAGACTCTTCATGGGAGTATCTACATTTACCAGCTGATAATGGGTTAGGCTGCATTAACAAGACAACCTGCAAAGATTTTAGGATTCACACCAGTAAAGTTTAATTCTCACTTATGTAAAGTCCATGCCTCTCTGAGGATAGTAGCTCAACTCCCCAGGCAGCTTTGGTTTTGTGACTCTATTTTCTCAATGTGAGGCTTCAGCATGGGAAAAAGGGAGCATGAGACTTTGACGGGGGAAGGGGGATTGGAGGAACTGACACCAGCAATGAAAGGGTTCATGTCCCCACATGGTACATGTGACAACATGGCCCTTCCTAACGGTAAGATCCAGGAAGGGCAGCCCTTCAGTGTGGACAGTGGAGAGGAGGACCAGGTACATGTGTGCACCAGGGACTTCTAATAGAGGAGGGAAGATAACGAGAAAGGCGAGGAAACCCACAAAGTATTTGAGGAACTAGTAGAAAAGAAAAGTAAGTTTCAGCCCGGCTTGGCATGGCTCAGTGGTTGAGTATGGACTTATGACCAGGAGGTCATGGTAAGGTTACCAGTCAGGGCACATGCCCTGGTTGTGGGCTCAATCCCCCATAGAGGACACACAGGAGGCAGCAGACCAGTGATTCACATCATTGATGTTTCTCTCTCCCTCTCCCTCTCCCTTCTTCTCTGATATCAATAAAAATAACATAAGAAAAAGAAAATTTCAGTTTACTCATCTCTCAAATAAAGATGATCTCATCTACATACTAAGGATATTTTGAAGATTAAATAAGAAAATGCACATATCTTTAACCCTAGCCCTTTGCCAATGGCAAGATTTTTTTTAAAGACATAGTATTTTTTTAAATAATTGGTGGTTGTATTACTCTAAAATGCCAGATTTCATACGGTATAAATGACTGTTGGGTACAGCGTTCTCTCCAGTATAAGAATGTTCATTTCTGTAGAAGACCCTAAAAATGGCTGACAATCAGAATTAGCTGGGAACACACACACACACACACACACACACACACACACACACACACACACACAGTCTAACTCAGGCGGATTGGAGCAGGTGTTTGTCCTTGTCCATATTTGGGGCCTGAAACTTTTACATGAGCCTCAACGGATGCGCCAGGTAAGAAACGGGCAGGATGGCTAGACATTTTCAAAATGCACCGGGTCCATTACAAGAAATCGTATGCTACTTTTGGGAAATGGCAGGCTAATAATAGTCACGGGTTTCCTGGCTGTGGCGTCATTTTGCTGTTGGTCTTTTGACCTATTTGTTTTTGCCATTTCTGCTCCATTCCAGTTGTTTTGACCTCATTTCAGCATCCATACCTGCAGCATTCAGAGCTGTGTCAGAGACACTCACACTGTCCTTCACTGGTGGTTTAATTGACATGCTCATTTCTTTACGCATGAGTTTACCCATCCATTTATTCTTTTCTTTCTTTCCATGAAGTCATGTAGTCTTTTATTCAGAAAACAAACATGTATTGAGCACCTAGTATTTCCTGGTCACTGTTATTTTAAGAAAAAGAATAACATTCTAACCAGTGTGCAATACCAGCCAGGGTGAAATATGCCTTTTTTTAAAAAAAAACAAAACTTGTTTTTATTGATTTTAGAGAGAGAGGAAGGAAGAGGGAGAGAGACATAGAAACGTCAATGATGAGAAATAATCATTGATCACTGCCTCTTGCACGCCCTCCACTGGGGATCAAGCCCAAAATCTGCTTGTGACCTGACCAGGAATTGAACCTTGACCTCCTGATTCATGGGTTGATGCTCAACCACTGAGCGATACTGGATGGGCGAAATATGCCTTTTTTTTAATTGATGAAGATTGTGAGGCTTAGAGAGATAAAGGGGGGTGACCAGTAATATGGTGTCACATAGCCTTTGGATTCTATTACAACCTCGTTTTATTGCCTCTATGGGGAAAAAACAAGACAAGTAAAAAAAAGGGGGGCGGGATTTTCTCTTGAGATTATCTATGTGTATATGTGTATAAAAATAGAAGGTTTGTTTTCACTGGTGTGAGAGAGAAACATTGATTTGTTGTTCCACTTACTTACGCATTCATTGGTTGATTCTCATATATCGGTGCCATGCTCTAACCAACTGAGCTACGTGGCCAGGGCCAACATATAAGTTATTAATTCAAATTATATATTCAAGTTAACTTTAAGAAATACATGCATATTGTAAAACATGTAAAAAACACAGGAAAGCATAAGGAAGAATACCACCATCAGAGATATTTTCAGTTTATCCATCATGTGTATATGTGCCTATGTAAAATTTTCAGAAACTTTTATGTAAAGACTAGAGGCCCGATGCACGAAGATTCGTGCAAGAATGGGCCTTCCTTTCCCTGGCTGCTGGCATTGCCTTGGCTCTGGCTGGAGCCTCCTTTCTGCCTTTGCTCCAGCCCAGAGCCACCTTTCTGCCTTCCCACGCTGCCCAGAGGCCTGGAGCAGCTGGGGTGGTGCGGAACACCTGCATTGTAGCCATGGTGATGATGCAATCGTCCCACCCCGGCCCCGGCTGCTTGACACCTGTGTATGCAAATTAACCCGCCATCTTTGTTGGGTTAATTTGCATGCTCACTCCTGATGGGCTGGTGGGTGTCATGAAGGTATGATCAATTTGCATCTTTCTCTTTTATTAGTGTAGATTATAATTATAATACTACACACATACATGCATAGTTCTTATTTCACTTAACTTTATGGCATAAACATTTCCCCAAGTCATTAAATATTCTGCCAAAACACAATTTGGTTTCACTCCCTTAAGATTTGGGTCAATACCACTGGCTCATCTCCTTGCTATTCCATTTGAGGGGAGAAAAATAAACAGGAACTGGGTTAGGAGAGAGAAGCTCTGTGTTCTTGCCCTAGTTCTGCCACATAATAAGCCTCTCCCCTGTGTATCTCCATTGGCCCATCTGTGAAATGGGGATGATGCTGACCTTCTACCAGCCGCACAGCCTCCTCTGGAAGGTCATGTGAGCCATGTGGTGGGTGAGCCCAGGATGGCAGGATCGCCTTGTGCTGCCTTAAGTGTCATGTTGGTAAGAACTTCTATTGCTGCTCTGCCTGGGCACATGCACAGAAAGCTCCCAAGAGGCAGGTGTGTATTTCGTCACCAGGCAGCACTCGCCTGGGCGGTACAGCTCACAGGAAGCACCTCTGCTCCACTCGTCCCCCTGTATTGTCTGTCTTGATGAAAAATGACCAGTTATTATTTCCAACCTTTGGGTCTGGGAGGCCTGAAAGAAATCAGTAGCCACATAAAATAGCTGCTGTTATTGTAACAGCCTTTTCATTGATGGATTTAAAGTGTGAGGTGCTTGGTATCGATTGCTAGCATCTGCCCAGGGGAGGCTGTGCTGTGGGGAAAGCGATGATAATGGCTCCACCAGAGGCTGCAGCATGCTGAGCAGTCTCCCTGGAGCTGTCGGAAAGAGAGCATTTGGGCTAGGGAGGCATCTTGCTTTGCTGGATAAGCGTGCACCTACAAAAGGTGTTTTCAAAGGCACAATCCTGAAAAGCAAGGGCCGCTTCCTTACTGAATTACTTTCTGCCTTGCGAGATTTGAAACTGTGTTTCCCAATTTGAATATTCACTTGCTTCCTAATCTCTTATCTTTCCATTTTGTGGTCCCCTTTTTCTGCAATCAGCGCTTCAATGCAAAAAGTGAAACAACAGTGAAGCATTCTTAAATGAGTCCTGTAATAGAACACAGCACTTTTTTAAATATTTCTCTTCCTTTCCTTCTTATCTGTTTTACACGTCCAGTCCTCCTTCCTCTCTCTTTCATGCTTGAAATGTTTCCTCTCACTCTTTCAACCTTCGGAAAACAAAAACAAGAATGGAGTATCTACCACATTTAAAACTGGAGATTCCTGGCCAGAATATTGAGGTAGAAGGACTGCAGGTCGCACTGGGGTCACTATATGGAGTCGATGTCTTAGGAAAGGCCAGCTGAGTTATTATTGCCACTCTGGCAGCAGCTCATCTGCTACAGTAGGATGGTTTCATACAGCACTGTGGTGAGACGATGAAGGAAATAATTAATGTGAAAGCTGAATGTGGTTTTGACACATCAGCAGGGTCCAATGGATTTGATTCTGTAAAGACAAAGTGCCTTGAATGGCTTCGAAACACTCTGAGGCCTCGTCAGCGTGTTGAACTTTTTAAAGAACTCAGTACAAATGTCATGAGTCAGCTCTTCGGTTCATATAATTTCTTTGTGATGCAAGTGGCGGTGGATGCATACATAGCTCTTAAAAAGTGGCGTTCCTTCAACCTGTGCCTTCTCAGGACGGATCCTTAAACCAGCTTCTGATTGGGACAGATGTCTAGTTTTCTATGAGGAGAAAGGATTTTGAAGGTCTGACTTTCCTTGAAACTGAGCAAGGAAGACCATTTGTATCAGTTCTCAGGCCTTCAAGGTTACAGAATATTATCAGTGATTTGGCTTCTGCAAGAATTACTGAACACGATCCTCTAGTACCTTCAGAATGACTATCTTCTGTGTGTAAACAGGTGTGGCAAGCAGAAGAGGACAGCGAGGCGGGGCCTCGAGATCTCAATAAAGAAGAACTAGAGGGAAGTGGCATGAGGTGTGGGAGAAAGCTCGACAAAGATGGTGAATACTGCTGGCGGTGGACAGGCTTTAACTTCGCCTTTGACCCACTTGCAACTTATACCACTTGATACATCATTGTCAGACGCAATACAATGAATCAGCCACATGGTGGATCTGCCAGTTTACTACCAGGGGCATAGCATTTGGATTATGATTTGCCTCCTGATAATAGTGGAAAAACTAATATGTAGTAGAACAACTGACTATCAAATACCTGCATTTGAAAAGGACCAGGAACACGCAGCGATGAACCTGGACAGCAGGCTTCTGATCTTTCCTTTTACATCTGCTGTAATTTCCGTACATATCACCAGAAAAATGAACTGAAAATAATCCTCATCCAGAAAATCTAGAAAGCTGAGGATGGCATCAGTTGGAAACAGAAGCGCTTTGAAAACTTGTTCTGCCAGCCTTAATTTAATGGCCCGATGACGTTCACACCTAAGGTGACCAACAATGACAAAGGCCTTATGAACTGTACAGATAATACGGAAGACTATTCTTATCCTCATTACATTTCTATTCATATATGAAAAACCACTTTAAAGGCAAGATTATATCTGTCAACCCATTTCTGTTATAAAGATGCCAGCTCATGCTTTTAATTTAGCGTCAGGAGAAAATCGCTATAGGTAAATTTCACATTTCTCTGCAACCAAATATAGATTTAATTTCTAGCTTAAACTTTGATCCTATCTAATGGTAATGTAACACTGCTATCCATCTATAATTTTATTTTTCTTTTTCTAAAATAATGCTAAAGGAATAATTTGAAAGGCAATTACAAATGCTCTTTCAATTAATGCATTTAAGGCTGTCCTTTAATTTTTTCAACAGCTCTTTATGATCCTCCTAATAGCTTTAAAATATGTAGTTGTTTTTAAACATTAAATACTTTTTTTGTGGCTTTGGAGACAAAAAATTTGATCCTTACATAGTCTTTGGCATATGAGAAACCCACTGATGTAAAATTTATAGACATGTATACATTCTCAGACACAACGGTGTTACCCCAGAATGGAGACAAAGGTAATGGAGAGGAGGGGGAAGATTTGGAGGGCACACCCAAGAAGATGACTATAAATGAAAAGTTGAGCAGAAGGGAGAAGTCAGGGATGACCTGGAAGTAAGTCTGAGTCACTCAGAGTTTCATTTGACTACTGATGGTAGCAGAGAAGTCATAACAGAAACCCAATTCTGTCACCCATTTTGCTGTCTCAACATTAGCACCGTGGGACTGGAGCTTGCACAGAGATGGGGACTCAGGTGTCATCAGCAGAGATATAACACTGGGATTTTAGGGTAGCTAAGTTCTCCACTTGTGAGAGAAGGAAGTGTGTTGTTCTTGCACCCACACCACTTCCGGCCGCTAGCATGGGAGGACCTTGAGGATGGAAGTACCAGCTGATTGGAGGGCGGGACCAATTGTGGTAAGTGAATGAAAGCAGTGAGGAATAGACAGAGTGACAGAATCATAATATGTTACAACTTCCTGAGACCCTAGCAGCAGTTCTCAACCTGTGGGTCGCGACCCCTGAAAATACATCCTGCATATCAGATATCTACATTACGATTCATAACAGTAGCAAAATTACAGTTATGAAGTAGCAACGAAAATAATTTTATGGTTGGGGGTCACCACAACATGAGGAACTATATTAAAGGGTCGTGGCATTAGGAAGGTTGAGAACCACTGCTAGAGCATCTTGCAGATGGAGGAACTTCAGCCCAGGGAAGCAGAGTCTAGGGCTAGGCCAAGGTCTCCTCAGGACCAGCCTTTACTTTCCATTCACATTCCTGAGTTTCTGCACTTGAATGACTCAGCTTTAAACCTTCCCTCATTCTTACTGGCTGTCAACTTAGCTAACCTCTGTGAAGCTCAGTTTTCTTATCATAAATAACACCTTTCAGGAGGGTTGTGAGTCTTGTGGTAAAATTGGGTGTACAATGCATCGGACACGGCAGTGTTTGACACACACTCTCCCATGCTACCCCCATGTCAGCACTCTCCTTTTAAAAAGTCACAGGGACTATTATGAACTACGTGCTCTTCCTTCACAGTGTACATCCTCCCTCCTGTGAACCAAGATGAATGGAGATGCACTTCGGTTAGGTTGTTTGGGTGTTTATCTCAAATACTAATGATAGCTCACTTCCGTAGAAAAACAAACTCTGGCCAGTGGGATTCATGGAATATTAGTCCTATTTGTTCACAAAAGGATCTTTTCATCAGCAGGACCTCCTGAGCAGGCACCTCATACAGAGAACATCAGAGGCACAGCTGTGACAAGTACTAGCCTGTCACGTAGAGCCAAATAACCAAGAACCTTAGCTCCCTTCTCTAATCTAGCAGGTGGCTCATGGTCTTCTGATACTCCCTCCCCACCTCTGGCCCTCACAACCCATACATCTTTTTTTTTAAGTATATTCATTTTATTTATTTTTAATATATTTTTTATTAATTTGAGAGAGGAAGGGAGAGGGAGAGAGAGATAGAAACATCAATGATGATAGAGAGTCATTGGTTGGCTGCCTCCTGCATGCTCCCTACTGGGAATCTAGCTCACAACCCGGCCATGTGCCCTTGACCAGAATCAAACCTGGGACCCCTCAGTCCACAGGCCAGCGCTCTATGCATCTGAGCCAAACCAGCCAGGGCACCACCCATACATCTTTAAAATGTGAGGCTTGATCTCACTAATATGTGGAATCTAAAGAACAAAATAAACCGAGGAACGAAATAGAACCAGAGACATGGATACATGGAACAGACTGAATGATGTCACACTGAGTAAAACAGGGTGAAGAAATTAGCCAAAGAACATGTAAGCATATCCCATGGATATAGACACCAGTGCAGTGAAGGCCAGGGGAGGGGGGCTGGGTGGAGATGGGCAGAGAGAAGAAAAATGGGGGGCATCTGTAATAGTGTGAACAATAAAAAACAACCACCACCGTGAGGCTCAGGAAGGGAAAATCATTGTCTAGTCTCACCCAGCAAACTGGTGGTGACGCCTGCAGAAGAAACCTAACTTTCTAGAACCTATGAACGTGATTTTTTTTCTCAGTTACAGATACCTCTGTGCAAAGAGATAACCACCCCAGCTGCTCAGTAAGGTCGACCTCCTCCTTGTTGAACTGTCTTAGGACAGTGAGAGAAAGATTCCATGTGTTTTTCCCTGTGAAATTAGACATTTCACCAAAGAGTGCATGAGGGTTGTGCGACAGAAACTGTGCCTGTGAAATAGATCGAGATACAGGAACCCGGGGATTTAAGACGTGGGCTGAGAAAGAAATGGACGCAGAAAGGACACAATTAGAAACTGGAGGTTAAAGAGAGGGGGAGAGGTAGAAAGAAAGATGCTGAAACAAAGATGTATGGAATGAGACATAAGCGGCACAGAAAAATGGTGAGGAAATAGAGCCAGACACTTAGAGAACATAAGAGAAAAACATAATATGACTGGAGAAAGAACTAGCACAGATGATGTGGAGGCAGAAGAAACCAAGAAGGAGAGAAGCCAGCAACCAGAGGAATGTGTGGGTTTGCAACCAGTGAGAAGCCAGCAGCCAGCAGCCAGCAGCAGGGGGCATCAGAACTCCATGGATAGTAAACAAGGATCCTGGGAGGAAGAGAGTATTAGAAATGAGTGAGGAGAGGGCACTAGAGAGAAACAGGAGACAGAGAAAAGAGATGAGAACGCCTCTTGAAACTTTGAAATTAGAACAGTGAATGGCCCTTCGTTAAGGATCCTCCATGTAGCGATGTGGCTAAACTCCCCCAGGCATCTTCCTGCTTCTTATTGGCACTGAAAGTGTGTAAGTTATTGTTGTAACTGATATTAAAGGCTTTCCCAAAGAAAATGTGTCCCAGGGACTAGGTCTGTGCTTGGATCACCTGATTCATACATAGGCAGAGCTCCTCTGGTTACAAATCTAATAGGAACTAACTTATCCAAAATTCCTCCCCCTACTTCACTCCCCCCACCCCGCAAAAAAAAAAAAAAAAAAAAAAAAAAAGAGAATTATTAAGAGAATACTTGCATAGCTCACAGATAAGGAAGCTATTTTTTATAAAAAGTGAGCCTTGGGGAGGAAAATCCAAGGGATCAAAATACTGTTTTTTGGTTTTATCTTCCCGCCCGCATTCTTGCCGAGTAGGTCTTATTTTCCCAGCCTTCGCCGTATAGACCTTTCATCTGAGGCATCTTCCTCAATCTCTTACCACTTCCAATTTCAGTTTTTAAAAATTCCAGAGGAGGTTTCTGATAGGGTGAGTTTGGATCATGTGTCTATCTTTTGGGCCAATCATAGTCTCAAAAGGAGGGGCATATTCTGATTGGCCCAAGCCTCAGTGACATGCCCACTCTTGTGTAGGGCTGGATCTGAGGCAAGATGCATGGGGTAAAAGGATCTGCTATCTGAAGGAGGAATTGGAATTGAACCCTGAAGCCATGCCAATGCAGGTCTACTAAATATATCTTAAAGAAGTAGGTTGACTGTGTTACTCTGAGCTCCCATCCCCATCTGCCAAATGGCATCAGTTACACCTGCCTTGCCCGCCTCCAGGAGTTGTTATGGTGGTCTGACTGAAATACAGAACAAATCACAACACCTCCTACTAACAGGTGTGCAGATTAGAGTGGCAATATAAAATAGACTGAGTATGAGAGTCAGGAGTCTTGGGTGCTAATCTGACTGACATAAATATGATCAACAATCTGAATTTGAGCCAATTCCTTATCTTGATGCATTTAAGTACCCTTAACTGTGAAATATAGGGGTTTACTGAATCAGCGTATTTTCCCAACCTTTTTTGTCTTTAGACACCTTTGAGCATCTGAGGGAAGATAGGTGCCTTTACTGTCCCCCTCCCTCAATGTCAGGATTTCATGAATCCTCTACAAACTCATCCTTTGACCCCCATAATAAGAACTCCTGGATTCTATCATGTTCAAGGCGATATCTGAGTCTATTCAATTAAGTGAAAAGAGGGGCTTCATTCTCAGTGGAAAAGACAATTCTGCAAATCAAGCAGACACACATCTCTTTTTGCTTTAAATTCTATTACCAGGAATATCATGCATGTTTCTCGTTATCTCCTTCCTCTGGACTATTCCTTCTCTTCCTTTTTTGCCTTCACCACCTCATCTTTCCTTTGCTATAGGTAGTCAAGTGTGGGTGTGACTGAAGTTTCCTTTCTATGTGTATTAGCAGCAGAAAGCGTTGCTATCAGGGAAATGGATGGGACATATATCATCTCTTATCTCCATCTCCAAGAACTTAAATGATTTTGTTCCCCAACCAAAATAAATCAAAGGAAAGAAATTTTAATTGTAGTCACCAGGTGGTGATTTCAATCCCTCCACGAGTCTCTGTGCTGGCAGCATTGTCAGAGTTGTTAACCTCGCCAGACAGGAGCTGATGGGATTGGGAGAGTGAAGAGAGAGAGAACTCAGGGGATTAGAATGGTAGCTCCCTGGTGGAAGGAAATGGCCAAGCTGGGCCTGTTAAACATAAGGCCAGAGAAACATTGCCTGTGTCAGAGCTGTCTCCACTCATGCTCCGTCATGAACAATTTCACATGGGATGCATGTGGCTGGAACACTGGTGTTTCCCACACACAAGTCTGAGATGGAGGCTTTGCAGCAATAGTTTTCCTCTGAACAGTCAGTTAGAGGAGTGGAAAGAGCCCTAAGGTGAGCCTCAGAGAGACATGGACTTATATCTGCTGTCACTATTAACTGTTGAGGCTTTTCAATTAATAAACACATATTGAGTGCCTATTACATGCCAGACCACATGGAAGGCTAGATAGTGGGGATAGATCAGCAAAATATAGAGATTTATAGCCAAGTTAAACACACACTTAGCCTATGACCTAGCGATCCTACTCCAATGTATTTACCTAAGAAAATGAAAATATGTTAAAAAAAAAAAAAGACTTGCACATGGATGGCCACAGTAGATTCATACATAATAGTCTAAAACTGGCTGCAACCTAAATATTCATCATAGGTCAATAGATAAACAAATAGTGGTATATTTATTACAATATAATACTACTTAATAATAATAAGAAACTACCAGTATTCAACAGAGCATGAATGGACCTCAAAAACATGACATTGAGCAAAGGGAGCCAGATACAAAAAGGTGTATACTATATGATTCCATTTATATGAATTCTAGAAAAGGCAAGACTATAGTTCTTGAAATCAAATCAGTTTGTTGGCTGAGATGAGTAGTGGGACAGAGAACTTTTTTAGGGTGATAAAAATATTCTATATCCTATCTAATAAAAGAGAAACATGGTAATTGGCATACGACCGCTACCCTTCCCATTGGTTAATCAGCGAGATATGCAACTTAACTGCCAGCCAAGATGGCGGCCGGCAGCCAGGCAGCTTGAAACTAACATGAGGCTTGCTTGCTTCAGTGACGGAGGACTCCAACGTTCCCCGCCTGCGCTGCCCGCCTCTGAGCCTGCAGTTTAAACATTGTAACAAATATAGAAGCTAAACAAAACTCCAGAAACCTGCTTTCAAGGAGCCCAAGATCTCAGAGCTGGAGTTGATATAGAGTTTCGATTATAGAACGCAAACAAACCAGATACCTTCTTTCATCAGTGGAGGCCTCAGAGCTGGAGCCAGAGCTAAAGCTGGCCCAGAATAAAAAAAAAAAAAAAAAAAGGAGTGATTGGGAGCTTCAGTCAGCCTGAAAACAGCCCTCAGCCCCTCACCCAGACTGGCCAGGCACCCCACTGGGGACCCCTCCCCTGAGGGGTGTGTGACCAGCTGCAAACAGCCATCATCCCCTCACCCAGGCTGGCCAGGCACCCCAGTGGGGACCCCCCACCCTGATCCAGGACACCCTTCAGGGCAAACCAGCTGGCCCCCACACATGCACCAGGCCTCTATCCTATATAGTAAAAGGGTAATATGCCTCCCAACACCGGGATCAGCGGAGCCGAGAGGCCTCCCGGCACCAGGATCAGCGTGACAGAGGACAGCGCCCAAACCCCCTGATCGCCCTGCGGCTCTGTGTGTGACAGGGGAAGGCGCCCCAACCCCCTGATCGGCCCTGCTCTGTGTGTGACAAGGTGCGGCGCCCCAACGCCCCCCCCCCCCCCATGGGCCCTGCTCTGTGTGTGATGGGGTAGAGCCATAACCTGCCCATCTGCCCTGCCCTGAGTGTGAGAGTGGCGGCGCCCCAACCGCCTGATCGGCCCTGCCCTGAGTGTGACAGGGGGCGGTGCCCCAACTCCCCTATCGGCCCTACTCTGTGAGTGACAGGGGGGAGCTCCTCAACCCCCTGATCGGCCCAGCTCTGTGCATGATGGGGGAAGCTCCCCAACCCCGATTGACCCTGCTCTGTGCGTGACAGGGTACGGTGCCCCAACCGCCCTGTTGGGCCCTGCTCTGTGCGTGACAGGGGGTGGCGCCGCAACCTCCCCATCGACCCTGCCTTGAGTGTGACAGGGGCGGTGCCCCAACCCCCCAATCGGCCCTACCCTGAGCATGACTGAGGGTGGCATCGCAACCTCCCAATCTGTCCTGCTCTGTGCATGACAGGGGGTGGCACCCCAACTCCCCAATCGGCCCTGCTCTGAGCCAGACCAGGGGCTGCACCTAGGGATTGGGCCTGCCCTCTGCCACCCTGGAGCAGGCCTAAGCCAGCAGGTCGTTATCTCCCGAGGGGTCCCAGACTGCGAGAGGGCACAGGCCGGGCTGAGGGACCCCTCCTCTCCACCGAGTTACAAATTTTTGTGCACCGGGCCTCTAGTATGTTATAATTTATCAAGACTCATCTAACTTTACATTAAAAAATTCTCTTATTTTCATGTGAAGTGTAATTCTATAAAGTTGGATAAAAGAAATTTATTCCAAGTCCACATAGAGCTGTGTATTAGTGTTGACAAAAGAAAAATAAATTAAGAACTTACCTACTAGGTGGCAATAGATATTAAGATGAAAAACAAAGCAGTTTTAGGAGTTACTGAGTGGCAGGAGAGGGAGAGTTGCTTTTTTTAGTGGAGTGATCAGAGAAGGCCTTTCTGATAAGCTGACATTTGAGAAGATCTGAATGATGGAAAAATGTGAGCCATGTGAGGAAAGGAATTCTGGACCAAGAGAGGAGCAAGCACAAAGGCCCTGAAGCAGAGGTATATGTATCCTAATGAATGAAAGGCAAAAGGCAAGGTAGTAGGGTGGAGCAGAGCAGGCAAAGGGGAGAGTAGTGAGGCTTGACTCAAGGTTTTGGAGGTAGAAAATAATCCAACGTATCAGGCCTTCAAGACCATTGGTTGGATTTTAGCTTCCTGACTGTGATGGAAAACGGTGAGGATATTTCCACTTGAGGACTGACATAGGTTAACTGAGGTTCCTTGGAGAAGATGATAGATGTGGTGAGAGAGACTGTATGGCAGGCCAGGCAAAAGATGATGGGACTTAAGTGGAGGTGATAAAATATAATCAGATTATCAGGGTATTCTGAAGGTAGAACTAACTACACTTTTTAGAAGAACTTGGTATGGGCGGATGAGAGAGAGAGCCATCACAGATGTCTTCCATGTTGACCCAAACAACTGGGAGGATGGAGTAACATTGTGTGACATTTGTTATGACACTTAACTTTTCACATTTTCAGCCTAAATCCTGCTTCACAGAGCTCCACAGGGGGGTCATGGAGAATATAAGGGGAGTGCCTGAGACAGGAGAAATTCCATATCTTAATATGCTTTTGTTCTTCATTAGTGAGTTGGATATATTCTATTTTGTAGAGGAATTCTAGTTGTATTATTTCATGATTACAATTTCCAAATATCTGAGAGCATCAATACACCCATTTTGCACTTAACGAGGCACTTTACGAGGTGAAGTAATTTACTCAATATCAAATATTGTGGCAAAGTGCTGGACCCCAAAGTACATCTCTTACAGTCACATAAAGTAAACCTTGGTGTCTTGACTCCAAAATTATTGCCCCCTCTGTATTTTAAAGGTCTTCTATAGATGTTTAGTTTAATGAAACAAACATTTCTCAAATATCACATTTATCAAACATCAATACTAGAGAGAAAAAGAATAAACCATTGTCCTTGAAGTCTGTCTTCTCTTCTTCAGATGAAAGTCATACTGATAGCAACTAAAAACCATTTAATATCTCTTGACCAAATAAGGTAGCATCTTACATTCTTTTCTGGCATAATATCATCTAATAGTCCCATCCTCCTGATAAAGCAGATTTTATTATTCCTGTTTTATAAATGAGAATGAGGCTTTGAAAATGTAAGTAACAAATAAGATTAAACATCTAGTTACCAAAAGAATCATTAGATTTGTTTGACTAGAAAACTGTTATCTATCACACTTGTCTCTATCTATTCTATGATCCCTTGTCATCCTATATAATAAAGAGGTAATATGCAAATTGACTCTCCTGCCATAATGCTGTCACAAGATGGCAGCGCGCACAGCGGGGGTGGGGCTGCAGGGGCAGGGCTGGTGGCCACTCCGCGCAGCTTCCACTGTGCTTCCTGCAGTCCGGTGGGGGTCCCAGTGGCCGCTCCACGTGGCCCAGAGGCGGGGCATCAGGGGGGCACTCCAGGACTTGGGGCTGTCCCGTGGTGCACCAGCCCCACGGGGTGGGACTCCAGGGGTCCCAGGTCTCACGTGATTTTGCACAATGGGTCACTAGTAGAAGAATGAAGGGGAGATGCATCAGGCATCCCATGGCATCATTAGGTGCAATGACAGCCCAAGAATGTTGGAGAACACGACATATTGGAGAATCTAGTGGGTCCTGAATATTTGAGTCCCAAGAAGTTCTCAGGTCTGTAGCTGACTGCAGCCCGGTCAAGCTTTGGAGAAATGGGATATCCAGGGAGTTCTGAGCCTCCAACCTGGAGGGTGAGGGAGTTCCTGCCAATGACTAAAAGGGAGAAGTTGCTCAGCTGAGATTTTGAGCTTTTTGCTGCCTTTGTGGGAACACCATTAGGCAAATGAGCTGGTCTGAGGGAGGCAGATAAGGCTAAAGAAGACAATGTGTGAGTCTTTCCAGAAAGGGTCTTTTGAAGCAGCCACAGAATAAAGCTGCTGGCCCAAGACAGAAAAGTCCTTGAAAAATAACCAACTGAGGGCCTCTTCCTTAATTCTTAGGAGCTGAATTTTATCAGGAAGGCCACTTGTGCTTACAGGAAGCTATAATCGCTCATGGTGGACACAGATTCTCAGTGAGAATGCAGTGGCTGATCAGGTCTAAATATTCAGGATCCTGCCTAAAGACATGTTTCAAACCATGCAGCCTGCCTGTTCCATTCTCACAGCTTCTTTAGAATTTCCTAAGCACCTGGACCATCTGAGAATCATGCTTGCCAAAGACGGTTCCATTATTCCAGAAGGTTTGAGGTTTAAGTGATCCCTGGGGAGGATAGCATTGGCTACACCTGTTCCATCATACCAGCATTAAGAAGGATGCATCCAGGGCACCAGGTTACCTGCCTACCTTGTCACCTCCAGACTGATGGTTGGAAACCTTGGTTTTAAAAGTATTAACTCCTCAAATGTTTCTTCTCTTTCTGAGCTCTTCTCTTGGTCAGTGGAAGGACAATAGCCTCGGAAACAGAATACCCAAGTTCCAATCCGAGCTCATTTTTTTTATTTATTTAAACCTTACATAAGTTATGACTTTGAAATGGGATTCATTTTTCTTATTCCTGAAATGGAGATTGTGGCCTTATTTCAATGGGCTTATAAAAGGGTCTATATCAACGTTGACTCCAATTAAATTAATATCTCTATCAAATTGTATTAAACAGATCATAAAAATAAAGACTCTACAAAGAGGTTAAGAAACTTAAATTATACTAGTTATTAGATACTTTGATTATCTAATACTAGTTACAATTTTATTCCAGTTATGTGTAATTCCAAATAATAAAAGCAAGCATTCACTAAGAACTTTTTAAGTGCCACACTTTGTATTAAGGGTTTACACTACAACCATACTATAAAGGTAGCATCACAATCTGTATTTTAAAGACAGAGCTGTTACATAAACTAACACAAGGTCACTTGAATAATAATAGATGGTGGAGTCCAGATTACACTTGGTTCTATCAGACTTTGGAACCCAAGTTCCCCATCAGCAACTCACATACTCTTTCAAAGCCTCAGTAAGTTCAATTGCAGCAAAAAGTTCTCTTTGGCTCCAACCCAAATTTTGCTTATTGAACTTAGAAATGAACTGGTCTTCTCTGATTTCATTATCCACCGATAAAAATTTCCTGTTCAATATCTCTATAAATAAAATCTATGGCACTGAAAATCTGTGGCTGCCAAGAAACCTGAAAGTTTTACTAAGAATTCCATGAAATGGGAAAGTTCTGGGTAATGAATAAATCACAGAGAATGGACTTACCATTTCTGTCCAAAGGTTAACTCTCACATGTTATTGCAAGCTTGTATTAAAAGAAGAGGATGCCAAAGGATAACCAAGAATATTTCAACTCTTGCACCTGAGGAAGTTTTAGAGGGTTTAGAACTGTTAACTCAGGGAAAAGATCACTGGTTTTATATGTGTACGTGCATTACTATGTTTTTATGTGAAGCATGTGGGTTGAGTTTAGTGCTGGGAGGGAAGTTAGTCATGATAGCTATCTTCAAATATTAGAGACTGAGAAGTGGGCGATGTGAGGAAGTAGGTCTTTTCTTAATATAAGGAAATATTTCTATCAGTTGGAGCACCTACTGCACAATGGAATGGGTGGGGTTCTGAAGTTATGACTAGAAGTATTCAAACAGAAGTTACTAGAGATTGTCTACAGATAGAGCTATCATATAGTTACCCAAACTGGAATCCTTTTTACATGAGAAGAAGGCATATAAATAATTTTGTGAGGATAGTGACTACACTAAGGGACCAAGGGTCTCCCTATGTACACACTTAGTGATTTCTCAGGTTCCATTCAATTCTAATATTTCACAATGATATTAAGTTAGCAACTTCTAATAATATTGTGGATAATAATTTTGAGGAGTTGGCTATATCCAAGTGAGAAATGACACATTTTTAAGAATTTCATTGACCCTTAATACATATTTGATTGACTAGTACATTGGTAGGTTGACTGGAGGGTTTAAATGACCTCACTCACATGTCTGTCAGTTTGTTGGGGTGGTTGACCTAAGAACCTCGAATCTCCTCCATAAAACCTCTACACTTGGCTACCTGACATTTCCGCACATGGAGGTTGGGTCCTAAGGGTTTGTGAGAGAAAGTTGAAAGCTTTCTTTAGATCTCCTTGAAAAAAAAAATCACACAAAATCTCGTCTATTGGTCCAAGCATATCACAGGCTAGTGCACATTTAAAGGAGTTCTACATTGCCAAGTGGTAGAGAAATAGACTCTACCTCCAGTAGGGAGGATGGGCTATGTTACCTTACAAAGGTACATGCATAGAGGCATTTGTGGATGTATATTTTAATCAACCACACTGGAAAAGGAGATGTCTTAAGCATCTTACCTAAATTCTTGTTGACTTTGTGCCAATCAGAATCATTATCACTTATGGTAGACTAATGTATGTTTTTTCCCCAGTTTCCAGAGTTCTTTAAGACCTACTCCTTTATCTCTCTTTGACTTCCAGAGCACTCTATCTTACTAAGTGATTGACTTAGGGTGAGTTGTTTCATACATTTTTTTAAAATATATTTTATTGATTTTTTACAGAGAGGAAGGGAGAGAGATAGAGAGTTAGAAACATCAATGAGAGAGGAACATCGATCAGCTGCCTCCTGCACATCTCCTACTGGGGATGTGCCCGCAACCCAGGTACATGGCCTTGACCGGAATCAAACCTGGGACCTTTCAGTCCGCAAGCCGACGCTCTATCCACCGAGCCAAACCGGTTTCGGCTGTTTCATACATTTAATCTTCAGATTCCTCATTTATAAAATAGAGGAGTTAGTCATGATATGCCTCATGGTTATTCAAATACCTTATGATTCTTGCTATGTCTTACGGTTATGAAAAATACAATGGGGCAATCTAGGAATGGTTAGCCAATACTATGAGATTTTAGTGACTTTTTGGTATCAAGCATCAGGAAAGGAAAGTATGTGTGATCATATCTCCTGAACCCCCAATTCTCAAAAAATACTTAAGAACTATTCTGACGTCTGAGTTCTAAATACAGTTTAGACTTTGAAACACTGTTTTTGTTTTCTTTTAAAAAATATTGGATTGGTTTTTTACAAAAGAGTGGATTCTAAAGTTAAGATTGCCCCAGAAAAATCCAGTTGGTTTAATTACCATGTTGTAATAGGAAGGCTCCACTCAAAGCTGTGTCAACCAAAATCAAACATTCTGTGAAGACCAAGACACCGTTTAAATCCTAGAACGTGCCTCCACAGCTTGTCTACTCACCTAAGACTAAAGCTATTTAATGCAATTTTAAAACCCGTAGGGAACTTGTTTGAATTCCTTAGGGACAGCAAGGAGAGATGGGAGAGAATTATGATTTATCATACTGTTCCTCTATTCCCCACATCCCATATATGATGGCTCACTCAATCTTCTCAGTGAAGCTGTTACAAATGAGCAGACCTAGGCTTGTCACCACTTGCTCAAGGGTTCAGTTAGTTTATATCAGATCACTGATTCAAACTTGTATTTCCTAATACCAAAGCCTTATATTCTCAGTATTCAATGCTACTTCTCAGAAAAGCAAAGAGCTTCAAGATGTTACACTCTTGTGGAAAAAAAAATCATTCAAATTTGAATAAAAGGTAGTTACTGTTGGGATGACGAATCAGACTGACACCCCTGGGGTCTATGGGAAGAACCAAGGGAACGCCCAGTGATATGGTCTGTGTTACTGATGCGGAGTTAAGAGCAGGAAAGATAGCAATAAAAGGTCCCTTCAATTCCTCGGAGTGGCCTCTCATTAATAATCCAGTGGCTACATGGTATCTGCCACATTTTCCTCTTTCTCTCTGCATGTTAGGGAAACAGAGGAGAAATATATTTTTGAACAGACAGTTCCCCCAATTCTATTGGTCACATACATATTTCACTTCTTAAGAGCTGCCGACAAACAGCGAGATTCGTTTTAGTGCCAGCCTGCCATAAATTTAGTTGCTTGTTAATGCAGCTTCCTCAGTTCATGTTTTCACTAACTGGGAGCATCAAAATGTCAATCTGTCCCCAGGGGTATATCAACTCGTGATCTGAACTCAGTAATAAGATTACAGTATGGACCGCTCAAGAACACATGCTGCCTTGAGAATCAAGGCATGCTGAAATCTTAATATCATAGAATCCTACAATAATAATAGACCAAGATTTATAGAACTACAGACTGACAGAATCTTAGAAATAGATGGAAACTCAAGGTTTATCCTGTCTTGTTTTGCTTCACCCCCCCTAATAGTTTTAACTTCCTTTTATATGGATGGATGAACCCCAAATCAGTATCATCTTAACATAATAGTGAACATCGTCATCTGCTTGAAAGGCAGAAAGAAGAGAAGAGATCGGGTCAAGTGGCAAGATTCAATCTGGGCACTGACAGGCTCCTGGCACAAAACAAAGACATAAATACTGACATGATTCCACCATTATCACAGTAGCATGACATATTTTATTTGTTTATTTAAGTGTGTGTTTGCTTCTCTCACTCATGTTGGCAGAAGGCTCTTGCTTTTTATTTGGAGAACCATCTCTCCTCAACTCTTTGAGGATATTATGTAGGGGGCTGATCCAGTTCCCTAGCTCCAGTGAGGCAATTGGCTTATCTCACCTCCCTAGCCATAGTTCATGAATCATCATGGCATCCCCATCAGTCAAATGAAAGGGAACACTGGACTTTGATAAAACCTGTGGGAAAAAGGTACTTCTTCCCCCAGAAGATGCTGATCTAGTGAAGTATTAGCCTGATACTGGAGTGACCTCGTCATCTTGTGATTATAGCCGGATTAACAATGAAGCTACCAGAGAGAAAAGTGGAAGCAAGATACTAAGAGGTAAAAGGCTGATGAGGAGGAGATGGGGTACCTCATACTCCTCAGCCCTCTGTAGCGAGGCAGGGCAGTCCACCCTGGTCCATCCTCCGGGAGTAGAAGTGACATACCCTCCAAGGAAGTGATGAGTTGCATATTCAAAAAAGCAGATGATTAAAAGTTAACATACAAACACCATGTAACCCAGCCATTCAAATCCTATGTATCATCCCATAAAAATGAAAGCATATGTATGTTCATACAAAGACTTTTAAAAAATATATATTTTTATTGATTTCAGAGAGGAAGGAAGAGGGAGAAAGAGATAGAAACATCAATGATGAGAGGGAATCATTGATTGGCTGCCTCCTGCATGCCCCCCACTGGGGATCAAGCCCAGGGCATAGTCCCTTGACTGAAATAGAATCTGGGACCCTTCAGTCAGCAGGCCAATGCCCTATCCACCAAGCCAAACCTAGGGCCATACGAAGACTTTTATGCACATCTTCATAGTATCTTTATTCATAACAGTCAAAAACTGGAAGCAATCCAAATGTTTGTTAATAATAGATGAATGGATTAAGAATATTATACTTGGTTTATAAAATGGAACACTACTCAGCATTTATAGGAATAAATAATTGATACACAGAATGGGAGTGAATCTCAACATAATTATGCATAGTTAAAGAAGCCATACCAAAAGAATACCAGATGAATGATTCCATTTATAAAAACTTCTAAAAAATACAAAACCAATGGTGGTCACAAAAAGTGAGGTCAATGTTGCCTGAGGACAGAGGATTGAGTTAGGGAGGGATTACAGAGGGTATGATTAAACTTGGGGAGGCAATGGACGTTTATTGTCTTGACTGTCGTCATGCATATGTCAAAATGTATTTAAGTTTACAATTTAAATATGTGTAGTTTATTGTAAGTCCCTTATACTAAGATAAAGGAGATGGAGCCTGTGTTGGCCTGAGCCCCCTCGCAGAACAGAGGACCACTCCCACCAACAGCTAACTGACATTGAGGTGTCTTTTTTTTAAATTTTATTTTATTGTTTAAAGTATTACAAATAGTAGTACATATGTCTCCTTTTTTCCCCCATTGACCTACCCCCAGCCTCCCTTACCCCCAGGCACACACCCTCACCTCCCCACCCCTCTCCCCGCCCCAATATCTTGCATCCATTGTTATGTTTATATGCATGCATATTAATCCTTTGGTTGATCTCTTACCTCCCCCCTCCCAACCTTCCCCTGGCTTCCTGCTGTAGTTTGAAAGTCTGTTTGATGCTTCTTTGCTTCTGTATCTATTTTTGTTCATCAGTTTATAATGTTCTTTATATTCCACAAATGAGTGAGATCATGTGGTATTTATCTTTCATTGACTGGCTTATTTCACTTAGTATAATGCTCTCCAGTTCCACCCATGCTGTTGCAAATGGTAAGAATTCCTTCTTTTTTTACACTTCTAGGAATATATCCCAAGAAAACAGAAACACCAATCAGAAAGGATATATGCACCCCTATGTTCATAGCAGCAAAATTTACAATAGCTAAGATTTGGAAACAGCCTAAATGACCATCAGCAGATGAGTGGATTAGAAAACTGTGGTACATCTACACAATCGGATACTACACATTGAGGTGTCTTGCTGCAATAAAGCTGCATAACTAATCATTCCAGAATTCAGTGGTTTAAACATCGAGTGCTTTTTGTCACCGTTAAAGTTTCTGTGGATTAATTGCAACTTAGTTGGGGTAGGCTGGACTCCAGCATCCAGGCTGAAGATGGGGTTCAGGACTGTTTCGTGTTCTCTTATTCTCCTTACAGCAGCAGTGAGTCAGGCCTGGAGTTACGCTCTGTGTATCCCATTCTGGGGCCAGATGGACTGGCAGTAGTTACCTCGGCCACATTCTTTTCATGGAGGATCACAAGAGTGTGAGAGCGCAAGCCGAGTTGGACACGCATGTGTGTGGTCTCTGCTCATGTGTGTGGTCTCTGCTCATGTGATGTCTGCCAGGGTGCAACTGCCCAAACAAGTCGTAGTGAAACCCACCTTCAGTGGGGTGGAGCGTACACCCAGTCACAGTGGGAGGGGAAAGAATTCCTTTCCATCCTAAGAATACCGTCAGATGTGCAGTGCAACCCAATGCTAAATGGAAGTTTTAATTTTTACAGCCAATAAATTTCTTCACTCGATTCCTCTTTGAGTTCGGTTTTCCTCACTTGAGCCCCAAGTCTCCTGACTATTATAATTGCATAGAACAATGGCTAAGAAAGAGCAAGAGTCCAATAAA
Source organism: Myotis myotis (assembly GCF_014108235.1). Taxonomy (NCBI): domain Eukaryota; kingdom Metazoa; phylum Chordata; class Mammalia; order Chiroptera; family Vespertilionidae; genus Myotis; species Myotis myotis. The sequence continues at coordinate 11,358,961 of NW_023416316.1, forward strand.
ATAAATCATATCATTTGAGCACCTACTATGCGCCAGTCACTTCACATTATTTCATTAAGCCTCCTCATATGCAGCAAGGTGGGTATTGTACACTAGTCTTTTCTGGAGAAACATGAGGTTCAAAGTCTCCAAAGAAAGAAATGGAGTTGAAAAAGCAAATCCAGGTCTGTCAAAACCAGCACACATTCTCTACCCAATTTACCATGTTTTTGCTCATGAGACAAGACAACACATGGCACCAACGGCATTTATAATATTTCTCTGTCTCCAGACAAGGCTGTGGCTGGCTTCTTTCCAAAAGATTGCCATCTATTCTGTGTTTTAACTCTCTCCTGCCACCTTCCTGCATTGTGGCTGTCAGTGCCTGCCCACCCTTCGCCATGGAAATTCTTCCTCCACCTAAACAGTGTGCCCGTGCAGTGGATGTGCTGCTCTGGCTTGCAATCCCTGATCTGCCATTTAGTGGCAGCGAGGCCACTGGAGAACCACATACACATTCAGGGCCTCAGTTTCTCCCTTTATAAGATGAGAACACGATTGATCTCTTGCCCACCCGGTTTGACAGCTAACTACAATAAACTGAAAGCAGTTTCCAAATGATAAAGTGCTTTAAAATAGTATGTAGTGCTTTTTGAAAAAGTGCTTTAAAATAAAATAGATTAGTATTATCATCTTAATTGAAGTTGTTAATAATGATTCAGAGAAACTAATCTCTCTTGGTAGACACTTAATTGTTATGACAGATGGTTTTGTTGGGGGGGGGGTATTTTATAGCTAGAAGAGGACATTCTTGCCAACTGGCTCTTTCTTTAGATCACAGAGACAGACACTGTCTCTGCCTTCATATAAGACAGTGGCTTCTGCTACCTGTGGTAGATTCAACACCATATCTAGCCCTAAGGTCTCTGATTATCCCCAGCTCTCTCCAGCAGTCTCAGCCACTGCATGGTCACCAAAAGTCTCCCAATACAGGCTGTGATGCTTTTTCTTTTTTTACTGAGAGGTCTTTATTAACTCCTCTGCCTCTGCTGAGTCCTGGAGGCCAGGTAGGTGATTAATGGCCCCTGAATTATGATCCAACTAGAAAGGCTGTAGGTGAAAATTTATACTCAGAGTGGTGAGCTAGAATTCTTTCAACCAGGTACTCGACATTCATTGCACAATTTAATTGCGAAGAGTAGTAGTTAATGAGAGCACAGGGGAAGAGGGTAGGACAGGAGCTGCGAGTCTGGGCCGAAGGCCAGTGCTCCCAGCAGGCACGCTCCTTCCGGGAGGGATGAATCACAGGGTGGACAAATTGCCGCACTGGAACGCGATTTTCATCATCGTTATGTTTTATCAATAAGGAAACTAAGGCACAAAGAGACTAATGAGTAAGGACAACGTAACACCACCACCAACGGCCTTTTTTGTTTTTGGATCTTTCATGAATCAAGCTCTAGGTAGGAATCGCTCCAAGCAGAAAGCACACAAAGCTAATCTCCAAAACAATGTGGGAAAGTCAGAGACCATCATGTTTATTTCATAGGTGAGGAAATCGAGGCTCAGGGAGATCAGGTGAGTTGTCTAAGATTACGCAGCAAGTCTTGGTTCTGGGATCATAAGCAGGGTCTGTCTAGAGACTTTAAAATCCCTGCTCCTCCCTGTGGACCCAGACAGGCTTTTACTGTTTCTCTTTGCTGCTACCACTGATGTAGAGTTTACTGTGTGCCAGGCAGGATGCATACCTCTTACCACTGTGTACCCATTTTATCAATGAGGAAACTGAGATTTTGTCTGGGTAAGTAAGCAATGTGCCTAAAGCCCTGTGGGGGCAAGAAGCAGAAATGGGATTCTCACCCAGGTCTGTCTGACTCCAGGGATATTTATCTGAGCCACTACCATACGCTGCTTCAGCGGCCACTAATAACCAGCACTTCGCTACACACACAATACTGGGATTGAAAATTCATCTTTGAAGGCACAGACTATTGAAATGGTGCCTGAAGATGTTAGGACGAGATGAGCTGGGGTAACAAGGGCAGCATGTAGAAGGATGAGCATGCTTCTGTTACCACGGCACCAATACATGCGAACCAATGGCATGAAGGAGACCTTATTTTCCTAATTGACCATGGCATTTATCAATCCATGGAGTACACAGAGATCAAGAGTTCAAAGTAAACTCACTTCCTACATTGGAAGGATCCTGGTGCTTAATAACATCACATTGTGCTTCTAGCCGATTGGAAAATTGGATGAACCAGGCTGCCAAAATGCATGCAAACCTCTGAGCCTGGCTAAGCTTCCCTGAGTAAATATATTGTGAAAATAAAGTATCTTTTTTACTTGCATATAAAAACAAGAAAATGAATGTCTTTCGCATAATTGCTACAAAGGGCCCCAACAAGCCATTTCCATTTGCAATTTCATATTTCAATAAAGTTTTATTCATTTTCATTTGCAAATGAATTTGCTGTTTGTGAAGAGAGGAATCCTTGCTCTGACTGGTGCCAGATTGTTGGGAGGAAATTCCACTCCCAACAATGGCCTTTATGCTGACCAGGAGGCCTCTGAGCTTGTTTTCTTGTGCTCCCTTTCCCAGCTGCCCCTGCCTATCATTGTAGTTATAATTTTCTTTCTACTCGATTGCCCAATGACCTTATTTCCTAAACAGCAACCATAAATGTGATAGCATTTGTCTATTTAACAGATATTTGTGGAATACCTACTGTGCACCGATAACTGCTCTAAATACCACAGGTGCAGCAATAACAAAGCAGACAAGACTCCTTGCATCCTGGAACGAAAGATCCAGCCAAACATTTGTGTTTGTTCAGAGTAGATCTTGGAGGAGGGGGCATAAGCAGCAGTAACATATTCCATGACAGCGGAAAAAGCATGCTTGAAGGTCCCAAGGTGAAAAAGATCTTGGGGCGCTTATGAAATAGGGAGACATGTGGCTGGAGTGGAGTGGGCAAGGGGAGAAAGGGAGGAGATGAGTCTGGAAAGGCGGGAGGAGCCAGGGACCATGTAGATCTTGCAAACTATATCAGGTATATGAGAGACAGCATGTCGCCATAAAACAAACAAGCAAGCTAAAAACTAAAGAGCCATAGAACATTTCTTTGACAGGCAGAGCATAATACGTTCCTTTGAAAAGGTGTCTGGACATTATGGACTTCTAAATTCTTATCACTTATGCTGTTTATTCTCCAGTGTCTGTAAATTGTGGGGGAAGTAGTGGCAATTGATGTGCTTCAGATCCTTGAATGCTCACATCTGATTTTGACCCAGCCAGTGTCATGAAAGTTCCAAAGAAAAGATTCCCCTGGACCCCAGAGGAAGGAGAGGAAGCAAAGTGCACTCTTGATGTCCTTTATTCAAAATCCCAAGGTGGTTCTAGGGTGGGCTAAGCTGGTACATAGAGGTTAGAGATACATGTTGCCCATCTTCTTGATGAGTTTCACCCGCTCGTCCAGGAAGTGGATGATACCATGCCAAGGTAGCACTACCGTGATGAGATAAGGAACATCCAAGAGCAAAATCCAGAAAGGACACATATAAAGTATTTTCTCTCTAAGGCTGAGAGCTTAACTGAATTTATTGGCATATGAGATTTCCTTTGTTCTGCCAATTTTCCAGGTAAATAAAGGTTGGGCAATATCAGTAAAATTAGACAGAAAAAGTAGACGGAAAAATGCAAAGGGGAAGAAAGAGGACAGGTGAGAGAGATAGCATTTGCTCTTATGATCACAGAGAAAGGTCTAGACCATCTTATACCTTGGTCTAACTGGCCCTTTTATGACACTTGGACCTTTTAGTTTTGGTCAAATCAGAGGACAAGGGGAGTTTCAAGAATTCATGCTATTAAGGCAGGTGGAAGTGTATGCAAATCATTAGGAAAATTAAAAATGAAGACCTTATTTCCACTAATTTTTGTAGATTGATTGATTACCAAAAAAAGTGTCCAATTTTGGTATTGGCAAGACTAAGTACAATTTCTTTAGAAGAACAGAAGAATTGTTAGTTGAATGCATCATTAAATGTTGAAATGGGATAAGGGAAACTTTTGACCAATCTTGAGGCCCAAGGCATGCTGGGAGGGATATCAATACAGAATTTAATTGCTGGTGCCCTTAACAGTGCCCGGATCTGTTTCTTGCTTTAACCGTGTTTGAACAGAGCAGACCCAGGGATGACCCTTCTTCAGCCTCTGACCACCCTCCAACCTCTTTTCCAGTGGCCACCTTCGGAACCGTATCAGCCATTCTTACCTTCCAAGACCATCCAACACCATTTTTTTTTTCTTCGTGAGCTTAACTCCTTATTTCCCAGAAACCAAGGGCTCCCACATTCATCAGAATTATTCCAAGTTGAAGGCCACCATCAACCACCTGGTACACCTGCATCTGCAGGCCTCCTACACCTACCTCTGTCTGGGCTTCTATTTCAACAGAGATGAAGTGGTTCTGGAGGGTGTGGCTGAGGAGTAGCACGAGGGCATCTAGCCTCTCTTGAAAACCCCAAACCAGCACATTGGGCCCATTCTCTTTCAGGACATTTGGAAGCTTTCCCAAAATGAGTGGGGTAAAACTCGGGATTGCCATGGAAGCTGCCATTGTCCTGGAGAAGAACCTGATCAGACCCTTTGAAATTTGCATGCCCTGGTTCTACCCATGCAGACCCTCACCCCTAGGACTTCCTGGAGAACCACTTTTGGATGAGCAGGTGAAACTCGTTAAGAAGATGGGCAACACATGTCTCATCTCTACAGGCAGGCTGGCTGGCCCCAGGCTGGGTTGGGCGATTATCCCTAGAGCAGTGGTTCTCAACAACCTTCCTAATGCCGTGACCTTTTAATACAGTTCCTCATGTGGTGGTGACCCCCAACCATAAAATTATTTTTGTTACTACTTCATAACTGTAATTTTGCTACTGTTATGCATCATAATGTAAATATCTGATATGCAGGATGTATTTTCATTGTTACAAATTGAACATAATTAAAGCATAGTGATTAATCACAAAAAACAATATGTAATTACATATGTGTTTTCCGATGGCCGTAGGCGACCCTTGTTAAAGGGTCGTTTGACCCCCAAAGGGGTCGCGACCCACAGGTTGAGAACCACTGCTCTAGAAGCTCACCCTCAAGTGTGACTAGGAGCCTTTGGAACCCAGAGACCTCTGAGGAACCCCTCTGCATCCCCCTGGTGTCTGGCTTCTGCCTGGACCTCTCCCTACAACCACTAGGTACCCTTTTAACCACCATGATACCCTGTTCCATGCCACAGAGCAAATTAAGCAATAAAGCTTTTTGCAACAACAAGAAAGAGAGACAATTTCATTAAGTCCCTGTATCCATTTAGCAGGGTGATGCATCAGAAGTGAATCAGAACCTAGCTGCTTCAGATTCCCTGGTCTGGGTTGTCTCAGCAGCACCATGACCCTCTTTCCAAGAAAGACTAGAACAGGAGGCATGTGGCATAGTGTTTGGACATTTTCCAAATGGTTGGAAGTTTGGCCCAAGCTACCTCAATATGGAGCTGCTTATCTGGTGATGAATGTTGTTATTAGCATTCATGGCATTTACCACTCAGTGCTTAAGAAGAAGAACAGCAATTTATGGCTGTGTTATGTGTCTGGATTGAACAGAGGAGGAAGAATGCTAAAAGCAAGGCCTGAAGATTTGGCTTTCTTTGGCTGTGGCTAATAATAAAATTTCTCAGTTCTATAAAAACCATTAGATTTCCCTCTTACTCATTTTTACTCTTTGCTCATCTCTCTCTCTGTCTCTCTCTCTCTCTCTCTCTCTCTCTCTCTCTCTCTCTCTCTCTCCCCCTCCCTCCCTCCCTCCCTCCCTTCCTACCCCATCTCATCAGCCTAGCTGGACCTCTATTAAAGGGAAGATAAGGAAATAATAAGGGATGGTGATATTATTTAAGTATCTTTACTATACTAGGCACTGGGCTAAATACTTTTGTGCTTGTCTTTCCATTTAAGCTGCATAATAATGATGATATAGGGTAATTTACCCCCACTTACAAATGAGGGGGGTAAATTACTTACTTGCCCAGAGTTCAGAGAGTTTGTAGATAATAAAAGTTGAAATTCATATTTAGCTACATTTGACTCCCAAAATGGGCTCTTTCCATGTATCCTCATTGATATCACTCTTCTCCATCTCTCCAATAGTTCCAAAGTTCCAATAGTTGTTCTTGCTCCTTGTCTTAGGGATATATATATATATATATATATATATATATATATATGAAGCCCAGTGCATGAATTTGTGCACGGGTGGGGTCTGGCCAGCCTGCCCCGATGGGGCCAATGGGGCTAGGCCAGCCAAGGGGAGGGGATGGCCAGAGGGAGGGGCCGCAGGTGGTTGGCTGGCTGGCCCCGCCCCCTGGTCAAACTCCTGATTGAACTCTTAATCGAACTCCCAGTCAAGGGGACAATTTGCATATTAGCCTTTTATTATATATATCCTATTATATCCTATATAATATATATCCTGATATATATATATATATATATATATATATATATATATATATCTCAGTATGTTCATGTAATAAAAACTGAGATTCTATTATGCATTAAAAGCACACACTAAAGAATAAAAAATATAATAAAACAGAGTGTCCATTTGCAAACAGCTCACAGTTGGTACATGCATGGATGCCTGAGGCTTGGGACTGATAAAGAATGTACATTAGTAAGTATCTCTTAAGACAGAATGCTTATTCATTTATTCATTCATTCTGCAAATGTTTATTAAATACCTATTTGATGCCAGGCATTATTCCGTGCTAGGGTTTTATCAATCCTGGCTGCATATTAGAATAACCTAGTGCACTTAGAAAACAAACAAACAAAAAACAGACAAAAACTCTCCCCAAAGAAAAAAAAAATCCAAAACTGAAACGAATCCCTGGCCCAGTCAACTTATTCTGTTTAATGGACATGGATGGGTCCTGGAGATACCACAATGGATAAGAGAACTATTGTCTGTGCCTGTAAGGAGCTCATGGTCTAGTGCAGAGGCTGGCAAACTTACAGCACAACCTATGGCCCAAATCCTGCCTGTTTTTACACAGTCCTTGAGCTGAGATTGGTATTCTGTTTTTAAAGGATTGTTTTAAAAAAATTAACAGACATAAATGTGACAAAGACTTGTATGTGGTTTGCAAAGCTTAAATTATTTACCATCTGGCCTTCTGTAAAAGAGTTTGCCTAGTCCCGGCCTAATGGAACACGTAAGAAGCATTCAATAAATGCTTTTCACATAGCAATCCTTAGCTTGACATTCCTTTCATGGATTTCTGAGTAATATATTTATCCCTTCAAGTCACCGTAGGCTTATTATCACCCTTGCAACAAAACCCCAAAATTTCACATGGTTACTGGTCCTGTATAAGTGATCCATGTACCTCTGCAGCCTTCTAACTATATTCTGTCTATACACTTGCCAACTGGATTTCTCTCTGGTTGGCAAATATTGCACATTTGCCTCATTCCAGGGAACTATTACTCTCCACCCCTCCCCCACATTTAGCTAGTTTTACTTGCTTTGTGTCCTTCAGAATTCACCTTTAAAGTCACTCCCTTTGGGAAAATGTCCTTGACCTCTCCTTGCTAGATCAGCACTCTCCCGACTCCTGACACTTATGGTGACTTTATATCCATATCTGTGGTTATTTTTCCTGTCCCTTCCACAAGTTAGTTCCATGAGGGCACGGGATACATTTCTTTGTTTTTACTAATTCACCTTCAGCTACTACCACCATTGTCTTTTACTCAATAAAGATCAGGTCAATAAATGAAAGAAAGAATGACTGACTCAGTTTCATGTTTGTTAAAAATAAATAGATCAGGAAGCTTATAGTTATTGCAACAGGGGAGGGCTTTTCCTTTCCCAGGGACATACACCCCAAATAGGATTTCTGTGGCTCCATTTAAATATTCACTTCATTTTCCCTGTGTAATTAGTGGAGGCCCAGCCAGCTGTTTGTGCTGATACATCATCTGCACCACACAGCAAATGCATTTGTTAGAGAGTTATCTGGGCCAAAGCTAATGAAACATTTGCAAACGTCCTGATTTACAAAGAGAAAATTGGTTCACCTGAATGACAAGGTTTGTATGCAAGCAAAATATTCTTTGCAATTTTCTAGCAGTGTTCTGGGGAGCCTCAGTCAGACTCCCAAGGCAACACACACCAGCAGTCCCCTCCAGAAGTCAAAGACCAGAGGTCACCTTGCAGGTGCACACAGGTTCTGAGATCAACAACTCCCTGGGGATCCTCATGTGAGCCTCAGGATGCCTGAGCACCCTCTGAAATTGTTCAGAAATTGTATGGCTGCACATGTGCACTGTTCTAGGGAGAGATTTTTAAAGATTTATTAGGTTTTCATGGGAGACTATGTCACCCCAATACTGGAGAGCTAGTGATCTAAGAAAATTCAGGATTTCCTTATCTTTGAATTTGTTCATTTTTTAACTTTTACTGATTTGTTTAGAGAGAGAGGAAAGGAGAGGGAGATAGAAACATTGATGAAAGAGAAACATTGATTGACTGCCCCCTGCATACCCCCAATTGGGGATCCAGCCCACAATATGGGCATATGCCCTAACCAGGAACCAAACCGGTGATCTCTTGATGCATGGAATGATGTTCAACCACCTGAACCACACCGGCCAGACTGACTTTGTTAATTTTTAAAACGAAGATAAAGAATAAGGAGCAGATATTTATATAAATCCTGACAGGATCCTTTGTATTTCTTGTCCCAAACGCCCTAGACCAGTGGTCAGCAAATTCATTAGTCAACAGAGCCAAATATCAACAGTACAACGATTGAAATTTCTTTTGAGAGCCAAATTTTTTAAACTTAAACTCTATAGGTAGGTACATTGTTATTAACTTAATTAGGGTACTCCGAAGGCTTAGGACAGGGGTGGGCAAACTTTTTGACTCGAGGGCCACAATGAGTTCTTAAACTGGACCAGAGGGCCAGAACAAAAGCATGGATGGAGTGTCTGTATGAACTAATATAAATTCAAAGTAAATATCATTACATAAAAGGGTACGGTCTTTTTTTTTTTTTTTTTTTTTTTTTTTTTTAGTTTTATTCATTTCAAACGGGCCGGATCCGACCCGAGGGCCGTAGTTTGCCCACGGCTGGCTTAGGAAGAGCCACACTCAAGGGGCCAAAGAGCCGCATGTGGCTCACGAGCCGCAGTTTGCCAACCACTGCCCTAGACCCACTGTGCAGATAGGAGATTTGGATCAGGTTGTTGAGGTGACTTGTCCAGGGCTTTCCAGCAAGGAAGACACAAATCCAGGACAAAAACCCTGCCAGTCCGATGTCCTTTACATTACAATCTGCTTTTCACTAATATGATAACCACTTCTTTCTTGTTTCATTGGTTTCCACATTCACTTGCCAAGTTTCTTCCTCATTTTTATTCTTTCTCACTGTCCTATAACTATCATTTTCTTGACATGAATTTTTAAACTTTTTATCACTTGTGACCAGATTATCACTAAGAAGAATTTTGGCTTCAATAAATGGTTGTTAAACAAGGCTGATGAATTAGAAAATGAAATACAATAGGATAATACACTTATCTTTTCCTTTCCAAATGTATCCTTCAAGTGATAGTAAAGGAATAAAAAATCATATAAATCAGGAACGAAAATAATTGACAAGAGACGAAAGAACTGAAGAAGAAAGGATGCTATATGAGAGACTTCAACAAGTTTTAGAAACTGAAAATGGATCCGAAGTGAAAGATGTCAATCTGAAAAGACTATATTTTATATAATTCCAAGTAAATGACACATTTTGGAAAAGAAAAACTATGGAGACATGAAAAAGATCAATGGTTGCCAAGGGTTGGAGGAGAGAGCAATACATAGGCAGAGCAAAGACATTTTTTAAAATCCTCATTCAAGGATATGACTATTGATTTTAGAGACTGAAGAAGAGAGAGAGAGAGAGAGAGAGAGAGATCATTTAGTTGCCTCTCATATGTGCCCCAACCAGGGATTGAACTCACAGTCTAGGTATGTGCCCTAACCAGGAATTGAATCTGTAACCTTTTTGGTGTATAGGACGACGCTCCAACCAATTGAGTCACTTGGCCAGGGCTGAGCATAGAGATTTTGGGGGCAGTGAAACACTCTGTGATACTATAATGGGGGTACATGTCATTATGAATTTGCTTAAACCCATAGGTTGTACAACACCGAGAGTGAACCCTCATGTAAACTGTGGACTCTGGATAATAATGATGTACCAATAAAGATTCATCCATTGAAAAAAAAAGTACCGCTCCAGTGGGGGATGTTGATAATGGGGGGTGTTATAGGTGTATGGAGGCAGGGGATATATAAAATCTCTATACTTACAGCTCATTTTTTCTGTAAACCTAAAACTGCTCTAAAAAATAAAGTCTAAAAAAAAAAGTATGCCAGCCAGCCATGTATTGTCTGTCAGCTCCAAATGCATCCACCACAGCTGCCTCTGAGATAAGGAAGATGGGTCTTATAAATATTTCTCCTTTGCCAATTGGCATGATATTACATTTTGCCAGTAAAGGAAACAGGAGGGACAGTGGAGAATGAAGGGATTTTCTTTCAGGTTCTAGTTTATGCCTTCCCCTGGACTCCTTTGGGCACACAGCTTCTGCAGCACCCAGTTCTTGTAGAGCTTGGTAGCCAGCAGTGCCCAGTGGTCAGCAGTACACGGACCCTCCCCCAGGACCCTCTTGCGTGTTTCTGTGATGTGTTCTCAGGCATAGTACCTCCCTCTGGAGGCTTCCCCACCCACGCCAGAGAACAGACAGCAGTGATTGCTTCTGATGAACTTCTCTGTTAGCCACTGAGCTATGGTCCATCCTCTCCAATGAGACCTAGGTCTCTGGACACTGAACTATGGTCCAGCCTCTCCAGCAAGACTTACGTCTTCCCAGGGCCAAGAGGAAAGGATTCTTCCCTAGTGGGATGTCATAGCACCAGGATAGTGGCCTCTGCTTACACCAGCTGTCCCTGAATACTCTAGAATTGTTTTTACTTTTTTGCTAGCCAATTCTCCTTACGACAGTGCCATATTGTAATTTATAATTTTTTATATTAAACTTTTACTGTTAAAATTTACTGTGTGATTTCTGGCTCTTGATTGGACCTAATTGTTATGATTGGAGATAAAAGATAAGAACTTTAAAGAACCAATTTAGGAAGAATAATATACAGCTAATAGGATTTCTATTTTAAAAAACAAAGAACATTTTTGAACTAAAAGATAAAAGGATTCCCAGGTTGAAAGTTCCTAATAAGTGGCCAGATTTTTTTTAAGCTAAAAATGACCCCCAAATAAAGCCACATAATCTTAAACTTTCACAACTTGATCTTTGCCAAGGGCAAATAGAAGGTTCTAAAAATTTCCACTTTGAATGAGGAAGATCATCTATTAAAAACAAACACACAATAGAAATAAGAAGGTATTAATGTAACAGTGATGTTAAATTCATAGAATGTTATGAAAATAAAGATAGGTTATTACTAACTCTAGGAACAATACAGTCCAGGAATAATCAAGGAAGGAAAAGCAAGTGCCATGTTCATTTATATAAATAGATGATATTAACACAGATATTTTATTTAAATTAAAATTATATCATAATATTTGTTTTATAGTAAGTGTGGGTAAGATAATGTCTAAATTTGTTAAATCAAACAATATTATTAGAATGTAAGCTTTAGAAACCTTTCTACATAGTAGGAATAATGCTAAGAATGATTTAAGAAATGAGGTTCCTTCAAGCACCAGGAACATAGAATAGGGTGTAGTGCTCTTGTGATTTATTATAAAACTTTCTGGTCATCTTTTCAAACTATGGGCATTTATCTATTTTGATTAAACTGTAAAATACAATGCAAAAAAGATCACTTCTGTAGGGAAGATCAATGAGATATGAATAGAAGAAAAGTGGTGAATTGTTGAAGAATTAATAATTGCTTGGGAAAAATAATCTATGATTTAGCATTAACTTTGGACTATAATAACTTCAAGGAAGTTGGTAAAAAAAAAAAAAAAAAAAAAAGGTAAAACTGGTCTTGACACAAGGAACCATACCCATGCTTGAGATTACACAAACATTTTCTGGTGTTCAATTTTAGATAGATGTTATCACATGGATGCTTCAAAAGAGTCAATGAACAGTACTTTAACTGATGTCTTAGATAAGATTCTGACTGGAAGAGAAAAATCAATCTTTTCAGGAGTGTTTCTTTCTTATACAGTTGACTCACCACTATCAAACAAACCGGCAAATACTCCCCTCACATCCACACAACAACTACACAAATATGGCATTCACATCTTCATACATATACGCATATTTTAAAAACTGTAAAAGGCAACATCCATTCATGTGGGTGGGTTCTAAATTAACAAGATTCTGACAGTCTAATTAATAAAGGACTCAAAGCTAGAATATTGGGAACACTGGGTCAATAACTATCTTTTCAACTGTCTCCTTTCCAGGACTGAGGTCAGTTAAAAGCACTTTGACAGCATTTGCAGTCAGGTCATTGGCCTCTTTTCAACAAAGGTCAGGCATAGTCTGGCCATGTACTGCAAGCATGCCCAGGAATACAAAGGTGGGCTTGCCTAGAAGCAAATGACTCACCAGACCTTGAAACTATATTGGGAAAACCAGTTTCAAGCTCTTCCATTTCAAATATAGCACTGTACCTGAAGTCAACCTGATATAACACGATCAAGTTGCATCAACCAGCTTCCATGTAAGGCTGGCAGGTCAAGCTTTAGCAAGGAAAGAAAGTCTTATTAGGAAGTGGCACTCGCATAGGAACTTATCCACAGGACTCTGATCATACTTCCAGATATATTTCTTAATGAGAAAGAGAGAAGACAGAGACAGAGAGACGGATGGCCAGGCAGAGAAATTAAACTGAGATACTGACAGTGTTGAAGGACTGGGTGAACGCCATCTCCACCTTGCTATACATGGAACGGTGGAATATTGTGATAGGCTTCATGTGACCAATTAGTGTCAGGGATGAAACTTAAATGTGTGGCCTGGTGATTGGACCGTAGGATGAAGGCGGTGACAACTCTGCCCTAAATACCAGGAAGTTTAATTTCCCTCTCAGCTTCAACCACAGTTAAAACATGTAACCTCAGCTGCACCATTCCTCTTCTGATTTTGGTGTACTCATCAGGTGGAATTATAATATCATACCAACTGATCTCACAATAGTGGCTGAGAGGCATACAAGATAATATAAACACAATGGTTTTGAAACAGTATACAATTCTGTGCAGATTTAGAGTAATAACATGGGTGTATAAAAATGTCTGTATAAAATTTTCAAATTCTGAGCCAAAATGAGAGTCCACTGCCTCATGTAATTGGGAAATCAAAGGGCACAGATGGTCCCAGGGACCGCCAGGTACTTAAAAATCATCCAGAATTGGTTCATTCTTTATCTCTATTACCTGCATCGCCCAAAATTTTGACTTGTGTTTCTTACACCAAAGAGCTTTTCCATGCAATGGGTATCACCCTTTTATTTCCACTCCCCTGAGTGCAAATTTTGTTTCAGAGTGGAGGGGCCAAACAGCATATATCTTGGCTTATATTAAGTGAGATTAGCTATGTAGAGGAAAGAGAGACCTTCTGTCAGCATCTGCTTATAAATTTACAGGAAAGGACTCTAGTTGGATCACCTAGAATCACATACCCATATTTGAGTCAATGATGATTAGTTAGACCTGGTCACATGAATGCCATGAGTACACAGTAAGGAGGCACTATTCCTAGAAGGAGCAAAGAAATATTGGCAGACAGATATCAGATGTCTATTATTTCGGTGCTCCCAAAGCTCCCTGTGTATCCCTCTATCATAGTGACCATCACATTAGAGTGCAATTGTGTCTATACTTTTCCAGACCACATGCATGGGTCTAATTCACTTTTGCATTACCAGCACACATCACAGGACCAACATAGATCAGTTGCTTAATACATACAGATTGAGGGAATGAATAAATACATTTTCTGTTAAAACTACGGAGGACTCTGCTATCCTGGTTCTTCGATGTATGTGGGGAATCAACTCCTGTGAGCCTCCATCCCCAAATACCTCCCAGGCTCCAGCCTGCTACTTGGGAACCCCTTTTCTATATAATTTATCAAATATTTAATTGAGATAGATTATGAGCAAAGCCCTATGCTAAGTTCTTCAGATGATTCAGAAGAGTGGTTTCAGAGTTACTTCTTGGTCTCCTGGATGGTATATAAGAAGCTCTACCTCAAGAATCTTGCAAGCCCCTGGCTGGTTTGGCTCAGTGGATAGAGCGGTGGACTGTGGGACTGAAGGGTCCCAGGATCGATTCCAGTCAAGGGCACATGGCTGGGTTGTGGGCTTGATCCCCAGTAGGGGGCATGCAGAAGGCAGTAAATCAGTAATTCTCTCTCATCATTGATGTTTCTATTTCTCTCTCCCTTTCTCTTCCTCTCTGAAATTAATAAAAAGAAGGAGGAGGAGGAGGAGGAGGGGGAGGGGAAGGAGAAGGGGGAGGGGGAGGGGGAGGGGAATGGGAGGAGGAGGGGGAGGGGAGGAGGAAGAGAAAAAAAACTCAAGGTTTATAATCACACACTGGCGTTTTCAATGCTGCTGCACTTTACCCTATGGTGTAATGAGTCATACATACATCACCTCAGCCACTGTATCCAAGTAAAGATGACCAATCAGGACATATAACACTTAGATAAATTAAATATACATTGAAAGAGATAATTATAAAAATAGTAATAGGTGACAGGAATCGACTGTAAGTAATAAGATTATAAAGATGAGTGGGAAATGAAAATACATGAATATATGTTTGGGTTAGATTGATAGATATGTATATATTCACACTGGGATGCTATCAACCCTGTTTTGTGAAAAGTCAATCTGGCCAGATATAATGTGCTCTGGTGTGAAGATAATTGGGCACTTATGGGGAAACCATGATCAGCTCCTACCTTTCCCACTGCTTCTCTGGCCCCGTGTCCTTGTCTTTTCTATCCCTCAGTTTCATCGTCTGTAAAATGAGAGTCATAAATGCAGTCCAGCCTGTTCTCATGGGGTAGCTTTGAGAATCCTACCAGGTAATTGTTGGGGAAGCACCTTGGAAATTGTAACATGCTCTGTTTCCTCCCCGGGTTTGACCTGAGGTGCTTTGCAACTGCCTTTGAAAAGAAAGTTGCTCCCATCTCAGGTCAGGAAATGGATTATTTTCTGAGAGGATGCAAGTACATGGCTGCTGCCGCCTGCCCATAAGGTAATGCATGTTTTATCAGGTTCCACGTTGCCTCTACCTTGTAGCTCAGCTCACATCATCAAAAACCACTCTGGTGCCTTCCATGTCAGAAAACGGTTATCTGTTCAATCTCTTGCACCATCTCCAAAGCTAAGCTCAGTAACAGACCCTTTTTTGATGCCAGATGACATGAAAGCAGGATGAAAAATCAGTAGAAGGTTTTCCCACTCAAGATCAATACGCCTTTAACCTCCCTTCCTTCAACCCTTGGGGAAACGTTTCTTCTCACCTCACTGGCTTCTGTTCTCCCACACTCCTCTATTATTCTCTCCTCTCCCACCTCCACCACTGCCTGGCTACAATTCAGCATGCCCTCCTTTTGGTAGCTCCTGTGTTAATATGCATCATACCATGTTTGCTGGATGGTTTTACCCATACACAGAGTCCCCTATGGCTATGGACCAAAGAGACCAAGGAGCCAGGAGACAAAGGTTCCAATCTTGTTCTGTTATGATGACCATCATGACCTTAGAGAGCTGATTCCACCTGAATCTGGAGTTCCTTTTCTGCAAATTGGGGGCAACACTATCTGCCCTACATTTTTACCCCCTGCAAGCATGGAGCATTGGCAATGGAAAGGCCCTAGGTGTTAAGTCTTATATTTAAAGGTGTTAGTGGCAAACAATATATTTAATTCTTTTATTTAAAAATACACATGGAGTACTTTTTAAATGATGAAAGTAGTATAACATTTTGAAAATATTGTTCTAATAATTTAATTGTAATGATGGCCTCATAAGATATGTATTCACAATAACCCCATGTTATAGACGAAGAATCAGAGACAAAGAAGGTATGGAAACGTGGCCCAAATTGTGTATTTACTAAGTTGTGGCACAAGAATTTGAACCCAGTCACTTGGGTTCCAGAAACTGATTTAACCACTCAGCTATGTTACCTAAGCAATTCAGTGATCCATTACGTAGACAGGTGTCATGTTTTGCATTCCATCATGGTGTACTTATTCAGTACTTAGAAGTATCACTCTAAGGTAGGCTAGGCAGTAGAATGGTAATAAAGGAGCACTAACAGAAATTTATTTTTCACCCCTGCAGGATGCAATGAGTGTCTAGACAAACTCTTCAGGGCAGCACTTGATCATCTGATGACCCAGGGAACAGGAACCTGATACTGGTGACCATTACTAACATCTACCATGGAGTGCTATGCCTTAATTAAAAGTAGTGGACTAGATGGACAGATTCAATAATATATCCTTTTAAAGACAAAATATTACTTGAAAAAAGAAAAATAACATGATGTAAAATTTAATTTCATTTAAAATTAAAATATGTGGAATAAGACAATACACATTTTGCAAGAATACACTCAAAGGAAATATATACTGAATATTACTAAAATAGATTTTATAAATATCCACTATATATATATATATATATATATATATATATATATATGAAGAGAATAGACATGTAAGGAGTGCATATATTACAAAAAATAAGCCAATGAAGACCATGAGTCATGAACTGAGAAGTCTGTGTAGCTTAGTTCTCTAAAGCAGAGTTTGGCAAACTAGAGCCTAGAGCCCAGGGGCCAAATCTCACCTGCCACCTGATTTTGCCAATAAAGCTTTATTGGAACATAGTCGTATTCACTTGTTACATATTTTCTTTGGATGCTTTTGTGATACAATAGCATACTTGACCAGTTGCACAGGGACAGACTAATTCTTAAAGCCAAAAATATTTGCTACCCAGTTCTTCACAGAAAAAAAAAAGTTTGCACCCGAGAGAAGAGAGACTATACCTTACTCCTTATGTCAGCTGAAGTTTAGTCAAGAAAACGGAAGCCATTCTATATATTCTATATATTCTATATAAGAAGGGATGAATATGAAAACGGAGGGTTTCCTCAATCCCTTGAAGAGAAGGGAGCAAAACTCAGGGAGTTGCCACAGAAGAACTCATCCTGAAACACGGGAGTGGTGGTTCTCAAACATCATCCATGGCACTCCTGCAGTTTGCAAGAATCTCTGGGAAGCGCCTGCTATCTGACTCAGTGCTCAGTAGTGAGAGCACATGGTTTTCAAGAACATTCTGGCAAACCACTGTAATTTCATGACATCCCAACATATCTGGCTGCAACCATTCCCACCAATAATGGCTTCTTTTCCCCTTCCGCATTCCACACTTGGTCAAGCGTGAAGCTAGAGCCATACTGTGTAAGGGAGTTCTAGGAAAGGCAGGTTGGCTTTTCCTCCATGGTGCAAAGGAGACTTAGAAGGCGTGGGAGTGATGTGAGTTGACAATAGTCAATGGAACATTGCTCTTTATTTCTACTGCCCTGAATATGGTAGGAGTACAATACATAGTTATTCATGCTAATGATACTCTGTTCCAGGATACTTTAACCTGACATTTATGGACTTCTAGGAGACAATGCTTGGTCTTAAGAGGGTCTGAATAGATTCTCATATCTCCCTGCCATCAGTGAATGAGTGTGTGTGATTCTAGGGAGACAGACTCATCACTTTTACTACCTATCACAGAGTGCAGGATCCCTCGGTGAGGTTTGGACCTATGTGACCATTATGTCTGCCAGACTGTGTGCTCCTTCAATGTAGAAGGCTTTGTTTTTTTCACCCAACTCACAGCTTTGCACGGTATCTGTTATAGAGTAAGCTTTCAATGAATGTTTGTGAAATCAGTAATTAAGTTAATGAATACATAAAACACTCTTCCCAGTTCAAACAGAGAATACGTATCACTAATTAATTTTTTAAATCCAGCTATCCTCAGTTAATAACATACTCAAGTGAGGCATCAAACCCCTTCCAACATGTTTCAGCCAAATTTAGCTCAGCACCAGGTGCTGAAAGAGATTAGATTAGTGCACAGATAACACAGGTATAGCTGTCATTCCTGATAGGAGAATGCAAGAGATGAGAGTTGGAAGGAGAAAGAGAGAAAACCAGGGGGCAGATTGTGGCCCCTGTCATTTGCCCATAAGATGATGATTGCAGAGCTTCAGTCCAACCAGCCAATGGGAGCTACATGCCCCCTGACTGTCCCTCCCCTCCCTCTGTCTCATAGATGCCTCTGCTACTTCAATACCTGGGAAAGTCCTGAGAACTGAGAAAGAATTGCTGAATCATGGTCATAAGTCCCACCATGCTAAAAGAATCCCCCTAGCATCACTAGAATTTAGAACACATGGGCTCAAGTCCTAACCTTGCCCTCCCTATTTGTGTTAACTTCGGAGAGTCACATGACGTGTCTGCATTTTCGTTTCCCACCCTCTAAAATGGGTGTGATGACGGGTACTCTAGCAAATAGGCAAGCAGGTGTAAAATCATTCTATATAGTATTATGTGCCAGTAAAATGTCGGCTATTAATAACAGTATTTATCAGGCACACTCCAGGATCCTCATACTTGCCAGAGCCTGGAAATTTTAACTCTTGGCTTAAATGAGTCCGTCAACAGCTAATTTTGAGATGCAAAAAGGTCAATAATTACTGAATAGTGAGCTGAAACTAACATCTCCCTCAAACTGTGACTCAAGCCAACATGTTTTATGAGCTTAATAGCTTCTGATTAGTTGGCTTTCTCTCTATTTTTCCCTCCCCCGTTGCCTGGTTTTATATTACTTCCTTTGCCAGCTAACAGCTAAATCCCTGAAAATCTGAACTGAGCGTGCCAAGCACAATTCTGACGGCCATAAACAAACTTGGGATTTAGTTAAAGACCTCTTGTGTCTAAGCTAAGGGCTCATCCTCTAGGATTCCTGGGTGTCCCTAGATACTCACTTCCTCCACCTCCTCGATTTTGTTCAGGCCTCTATACAAACATTTAAGATTCTGGCAGATGAATGTGGACATCTACTAGTCTTGTGACTGTCCAAGACAAGCCTAGTTCACTTTCTTATTAAAACTTTCACCTATGAGTCTGGAATGGTCTGCCTCTGTCTTTGGTCTCTCCTGTACTTTGTGTATAGAGACCACTTTCAAATTTCACTCTGAAGCTGATGTTGTAAAACAGTACCTTTCATCCATCCTTCTATCTAGCTTTCCTTCCATCATCCCTTCCATTCATCCACCCATCCCTTTAATCAAAAAACACTGAGTACACACAGCATTGCCAAGTCATTTTCTAGGCTGCTGGGATAGACAATGTCCTAGGTACTCCTAGCCATAGAGTCACGGGTGGAGGGCCAGCATCAACCAGGTCAGTATATTTCTGGTCCCAAGCTTTGCTGAAGTCAGGAAGCACATTAAGTGCAGAAGAAGAACCATTTGGCTCTCATGATATTTATCAAAAACAGAGAGAGGAAGCACCCACAGATATATCCTGCATAGGTAGCTAGAGTAGCTGGGATGGGGCTGGGAAAGTTGAGAGCTAATGTCTTTATGGAGCTGGGAAGCAACATGCTGACAATTATAAGAAATGGGGATAAATGACAAAATCAAGAACTGTGGGAACCTATGAGAAATTTCTATAACTTGAAAAGTGAATGAAATCTTTAGAAATGTAAGACCTCCAGAGGAGAGGGAAATATGATGATTTGAAAGCCTGTAGATGGAGACAGCAACCTGGCGATGCAAGGCCTCTGTGTGCAGGTGAGAGTGTGTAGGTGCAGGCATTTGGGGTGGAGAGAAGGCACTGTGGACACCTTCAAATTAATGGGTTAGAAACTAGCAATTTGGTCATGAAGAGGTCATTACAGAAATGTCATAAATCATTTTTACCAAATTGAGTAAAACTTGGTTGTAAGAGCCCTAAGATCTTGGGGAATTTGAAACTTGGAAATCTATCATTTCAAAAGATCAGCATTCCTTTTTTCCCATTAAATGCTGAGGAAGTTTGTTTTCTTAGACAGACCCCTTGTTCCAAGTTATCAGGCAAAAGGACTTTATTATGACGCACACAAGGTAAACCCCTAACTTTCCCCTTTAAATTGGGGGATTTGTGAAGATACTCCATGAAAGCATATCCAAAGATAAGCTTTGAGCTTAGCTGAGAATGGTGGGGCCATGGCAAAGTAGAGATTCAACTTCAATCCTTCAAAACACACACACACACACACACACACACACACACACACACACACACACAGCCTCTTTTCTGGATCTAAGCCTTGATGGTTAGAGGGGTTTTGCCAGAAATTGAATGTAATGTTTCTAACAGAATGTTAGTCAACAAAGGGATCTAGATCTAAACAGAGGTGTCTGGAGACCCAGTTTGCACAGCATAGAAGGAGGCCATCTTTCAGCTCTCCCCAGAGGACAAGACACGATGGAGAAACATTGGGTAATAGCCCCTCAGGCCAGGCATTAGGGCCTTCATTGGGGGCATGCCAGACATGGCAGCTTACCCGATAGGCACTGACAAGCAGGAGAGAAAGGCCAGGGGCCTCTCTGTGGTGGTGTGGCTTCCAGCCTGGTTTGTGGACACATGTGAAGTCCTCTGAGAATTCCCAACAGCTGTTAAGAAGGGGTGAAGGGCCATCAGGGAGGGTGGCGTGAGTCACTGTGAGAAGGTCATGGAGCCACTGTAATTTGAGCATAAATGTCAATGGGACTATTGTCTTCCCAGGCTAAGGAAGACCCTGATTTATGAGTTATGCCCTTGGAGAAGAATAAAACCAAAGCTGAACTCCTTCCTGCTCATTATTTGCCTGACAGAGGCATGCATTCCCACACCCTCAATGTGGTTCTTTTTCCACCATCCACTCTTCTGCACTTGAAAATCAGACTGCGGGGAATTCACGGGCTATTAATTCCTTTTTTCTTCCCACCACTAGGCCTTTTCACCATCCTGGCAGGTAAGACTAGTTCTTCTATGTCTTAAAACTTCTTTTTCTCGTTCAGCTTTGGATGAGGCTTGGGAGGGGGTTGGGGGGGAGGGTTGGGGAATAGAAAGGAGAGAAATGGGATTAAAATGTAGGTCAGCCAGTAAATTATTTACAAACGCTGGGGATGACAGAGCAGGGGGATTCTCAGTCTAATCCTCAGAGAGCGTTGAAAAGGTAGAGGTAAAAAAGGACAATTGCTTTCTGCACGAGAATCACCTCTTTGGGGGTCAAAGCCACTTTCCCGAGCTGCTGAAGCGGATCTTTATTTTTTCCTAAAACTCAACAGACAGCATCTTCAGGACCTAATTTGATTTTGATTGATTTTTGAAACTTGAAACACTTCTAAACTAATTTTCAGTATATTACTCTTGTCAACGCTTAAAGATTTTGTCAGGAGGAATTTGCTGAACAGACATAGTAATTTTGTTTCTCATTCTGGCATATCACCCCTAAAGAGGCAACCCAGGGAGGGGGCCGGCCCTGTTACTCCAGCTGCTGCTATTAGAATATACACTGCAATTACTCTGCTGCTATTCCGGGGGCTTCTCAAGCAGTTATTGCTGTTCCCACGGGAGTTGCAAGTCTTGAAATAAGAATCACAGGGAATCATCGCCCCGTCTTAGGTCTGACCTGGGGTACAGAGGAGGGACTTGAGGCCTAGAGAGAGGATGGGATTCACCAAAGGTCATATAGCAATTTAGTGGTGGACCAGGGACTGGAGAACATCTTCACCTTTTTAGCCTATGCCTGTCCCACTATATCAAGGGGCAAGGAAGCTAAGTCATCCCAGCAGTGGACATCATCGTTGGGATCTAGTAAATAAATTCACCAGTGACAACTTCAATGGGAGCAGGGGCATCCAATTGCAGTTAAGTCACCAATCGATAGGCAGTTAAAAGACACTCTGAACACCCAGCACCATGCTGCCCCTTACAAAGGACAGTCGCTGTGTGTGGCTCCGCTTTTGTCTCACCAGCAATCAGATCCACTGGGGACTGCTGGAAACAGCAGTGACATTACGAAATAACAACCGCTGCTCATGTCGGCGTTACACCAGAAGGGCTGTCACTAGTGCTTTTCTTTTATTGCTTTTTGCCACCCAGGGTATGTGGCACGCAGACAGGTGGACGAGCTCATCTTAGCAAATCAGCAATAGGGACAATCTTCTGGCTCAAACTGGCAATCATTGCTCAAGCAGCAAGCACCTGTGAGTGCCTGGGTAAAATCATCGGCAGATGCAAAGCAAGGAATTATTCAGGAGGGAAGCAGAACTGATAACAATTCCTAAATAATACAAATATGCTAAGTTTCAGCCTCATAGGAATGAGAGCCAAGTGTCAGAGTAGTAGCATTTTTTGGGGAAAAGAAGAGATCTCTGGGTTGGAATATAGAGTTTAGGTGAGACAGAGGTTCTCAAAGTATTGTCGGGGAACCTGAATCATCAGCATCACTGGGGAGCTGTGAGAAGTATAAATTCTTGGGCCCCACGTCCTGGGTCCTACTGCATCCCTGAGTATGGGTCCCAGGAATCTGTGTTTTAAAAAGCTCCAGAGTTTGAGCACAACTGAACTAGGGAATGTGGGGTGAAGCAGGTTTAGAGAAGTTTGGGGAAAGGTCCTTCCGCCAGCAACGCTGCTGCAGGTGTGACAGTCCAACCACTAAGACTTAGTGACTATTCCAGTAAACTTTCATCTCACACGGCTCACAAATAGTCATCAGCGATTGCATGTTGCTGTTATATGACTTGCAAGGTATTATAATGGCGCCCACTGACTTCACTTTTGTATTCAAAGCAACTAAGGATCAAAGAGGTCGCATAACTTGTCCCAAATCACAAGAGTAGTGAATGGGAAAGAGAAGCCTCAGGTTTGACCGTTAATCCAGGGCCCTTTCACCTACACCCCACGGTCACTATGTCCCTTTCCTGTTGATGAGAAGTATTTTGGAATCTTCTAGATGGTCAGGACTTCCCTAGCATGAGGCTGGCATCCTGCATGCCATCTGTGAAGATGGGTAGTGACTGCTGGAACCCTCTGGTGGGAAGGATGCTGAGCATGCTCCTGGGGTCAGTGGGACGGAGTGAGTGCTGCGATGGATCAATGACAGTTACTGTGGGCATCGGATGGGAAGTGGCAGCTTATGTGCAATAAGTGTGACTGTCCCTTGCTTTCAAAGTGATCTTGGTCTGGCCCTGACTCTATTCTTTGGTTAGGACCCGAGAAGTACAACGCCTTGAGGAGGAAGATCTGGTGAGGAGGATTATTCAATAGGGGTGAGCTGATGAAGAACGGAAATGATTATTCTTCCTCCCCTTCAGATGATCTCAATAGTCACTGTGGTTCAAGCTAATTCCAACCAGCTTTCTCCAATGTGAAGACAGACGATCAGAAAAGTGCACACTCTGACTTCATCCCAAATACACCCCACTGCCCTAGACATCCACGTCTCTAAAGTGCTGGACATATTCTAAATGACACTGACACTATTTTTTTTTTCCAATGGTAACTCTGTGGAAAGATTTATCTGTGCCTGGTCTACCAGTTCTCTTGAATTTCCTGATACTGTCCTCTCAGGAATGAATGGAAGCTTTCCATTTTTCTGGCATTGTCTTCCTAACTCAGCCTCACCCTTCCAAAAAAAAAAAAAAAATCATAAAGGAAGCAAGCAGACAAAGACAATACAATCAACCGACCAAAAATTCTGAAAGCATCAAGTGCTTGGAGACCTGAGGTTGCTGTTGCTGGGTGTAAGCCACTTGCAAGCTCAGGCCCAGTTGTTAGTTGCTCCCAGTTGCCACTCTGCCCTGAACAGACAGACCAAACCTTTGTCCAAATCATGTGTTACAGAGCAATATTTTCATTCCTTATAATGCCAGCAGTGAACATTAGCTTTTCCACGGGCTCTTGCTAATTTCTAGGGATTTCACAGCAATTTGGAGAAAGGCTTCTCCCTACAGAGCCCATGGTTTCCAGCCACAGTTGCCTCATTGGCACTGCTCGCCAATCGTCCCCTACCCTTTGCTAATATTGTATCTGCAACCATTACACATTTTGCTGTGATTTTAATTAGAGGACACGTGGCATCTTTTAATATTCCTCTGCACATTGAGGCTCCTGAGCAGTGGTTACTAACCAATACCTCAATATAATTTAGAAGCTGTGGCTTCATAAGCAAGTCCTCCGATCTTTTGATATTAAATTTGCAAATTAATCTCTGCTGTATGCATCACTGGTGATTATCTTGGCCTAAATTATGCATCCTTCTTAAAACTGGAAAACAACAGCCCTTCCCATCTGACAGTGAATCTATTCATATACTCTTATCTCTAAGGAGAATTTTGCTTTTAACCCTCTGTGGTTATAAACAGGGATCTCTGTGATGCCAGCGTTGTTTGCTATCATCCCACATATGGCTATAATAAGAGCAAAACTGGTCCTGTGGGTCCCCTCTTAGTCCCTCTTGTGGGTCCCCTTGGCCTCCGGGAAAAATCCAAGCCCCCATTTAGCTTTCCAAAAATAAATATTTTCCGTATCAGGTGAGAGTGCTATAATTATAACTATATTATTAGAAAATATATAGGGTTGACTCATAATTGCATTCTGTGTTATTTCTCAAAGAGGGGCTATATGGTATAGTGGGATGCACACAGTCTCTGAAACTTGAAGGACACAGATTCATATCCAGTATTCAATATTTACTACTTGTCCCATTTCAAGAAAATTGCTTCCCTTTCCTACACTTCAATCTTTACTGTCAGCACTCACAGGGTTGCTATGCTAGACAGCACATACTAGGCTCTCTACAGGGAAACTTCCTTTCCTGCTATTTTTTCCCCACTAGATATTTACTTTTCAGGGCAACCCTCAAGGCTTAAAGGACTAAATTTAAATATGGACTATCAGGCAATGTAAATAAATTTTTTTGGAGTATTTGTAATTTTATTTTTGGAAGTGGTGTTGGAAGGAGCAAATAATCTTTGCAGGTTAAGCATGAATAAAGAAATCATGAAATTAGATCGTTTCTCCAATGCTCCCATATGTGGTTGTCTGGGCTCTTCCTCTTGGGGATGCGATCTGTCCTTCTGGTTTAATTCGAACCCCTTGGCTCTGGTTGAAAAGTGGACCACACCATCTGAATACAATCCTTCTCTTAGCAGGTGTGTTGAAGTGTCCAAACGAAGACACTGTCCCACCAAAAGCTCTGACAAATAATCTTCCAGCAGAAAAGAACAACAGGATCTGATTTTCAATGCCTGAGACTCTACGAAACACAACTATCAGTCACCAGTGGAAATCTGGATCAATCAAGTCTCCAGGCAATTGTGGACTATCCTAAAACTTAGACCAAAGTGTAACCAAAAGATGGGGCTAAGAATTCAAACCAAAATAATTCCTTGTCTCGGCATTTAACAATACTGGGGACAGGCATATTTCCTCTCTCTGGGGTAAACAACCCTAGGCGGATGCATGCATGCCTGTTTCTTTGCTAAATAATGCTGAGAGTAAATAAACATGATTTAACCGCTTGCTCTAGGAAACACCTGTGCCTGGAAGATAAGACTCTGAACCAACTAGACAGCTTACTTATCAAGATTAACACCCTAATCATCAAGAATTACTTCAAGACCCTTACCTCACTATGCTCATCAATATGAAACTATCATGTCACAATCTCTACCCAACCCCAACTAATTTCCATTCTGCAACGCCTACCTTGAATTCACACATCCCAAGCCCTACAACCTTACATATTTTTACTTGGAAACATTAATAAGACTATGTGCCCTTTCCTGCAGTAAATTGAACAAACTGTGCTTTTCTTGGCTTTTTTGGCTGTCTTTTGAAGAACAATGAGGTCCTTCTTTCTATGGCTCCTGCTCCTCATAAGTAGGCTATACCACCCGTGCACCTCAACAGATGTCCGATAACCCTAACAAAAAGGGGTGCTATGTTAAATTGTTCTGAGAAATGCCAGGTTAATATAAACTGCTTCATACCATAATACACATGCTAGATTCCACAAAGGAGGGTTGAATATAAAGTTTCTCCCAAATTTATTTGACTGCGGAGTCCTTTTTTCACAGCACATCTCATAAGACAACTGCTTTGCAGAACACACACTGGGAATTGCATTTGTAGTCTGATATATCATTGGAGTAAACTCCACTTCATTATAAATTGCCAAAATGGAGGTGCCCAAAGTGGGCAAAATCAGGCGACCAGCCCCCTCAGAGAAGGTTGTTTGGGCCAGACCTATCCCTGTCTGCATGCGCTGCAAGTCTCCCTGAACATCGGGAGAGATGTGTCTGCATGTGACTCCATGTTGTGTGGGGAATGTTAATGGCACTCACACTTTTCTTTCCAAGAAATTTCATGACTCTCTTTCTCACGTTTTCCCCTCAAACGCCACAGGAACATTTTTACTCAACCAGAGGCATTTAGCAGAGACACTCACTTGGTATAGTTCAGAGTCCTTCCCTTGAACTCAACTTGCAAAACTAAAATGTGTGAAAAAGTTACCCCCCAAAAAAGAAAAAGAAAATTTAACATAATAATTTTTATCAAAAGTGAGAAAAAAAATTTACTAAGCTCCTCACAAGTGGCCAGCCATTTGTAAAGTAGGTTCCCTGACCTGGACTAAACACACATTCGGTATTTATAATTTGCTTCTGTCTGCATTCTTCTCAATCTATCAGCAATGACCATCATGGAAATAATCAATAATGTAATGAGATGGGATAAAGATTGATCGGATGTTGAAAAGTGGAGAGAGGTCCTCTGACAGATGTAGAGAAAGTGGCCCAAAATGTTAAAGGGAAGTGAGGGTGCGGTCTTTGTTTAACACTGGACCCAGGAAACAGCCTGTGAGGTTTCCCAGCTTTGTAATAGTCTATGTTTGTGGAACAGAAGGGAAAGAGGGAGACTTCTATTCACACTGCCTTTTGAGTCTTCAGAGTTCTTACAACTAACACAGTGAATCCTGGACCCTGGGATTACAGGGAACCTCTGGAGATAAAGGCTAAGACCCCTGTCTTTTACTTCAATGAAAGCAGCTCTGCGTTCCTATTGGAGGGAAAATTAAAATTTCATTAAGGTGAGACTTCTAGTCAACATGGTGTTCGGAGTTCTTACCATTATCTCTGTGATCTGTATCTAACACCTGAAATGTCAAAAAATGGCTTTTAATTGAGGAAGTACAGAGGCATCCTCTAATTAGAGGCTGGGGGAGGGGGTACAGAAGAGGCTCAGAGGAGGTGTGGTGTGGCCAAACAAAGCAGAGCTGCAGAGCCTGGTTGGTAACTATGATAGCCCTCACAGGCTCAGGGGCAGGACCAGGGCATCTCAACCCCTGGATGTGAACGCCAAGTGCACATGGGCGAAAGGTTCAAAGTGGGCCAAGTCGCACACCTATGACCTGAGGCCATAATGTATAAAAAAAGATTTTATTCCAGGCCCCTGGGTACAGGTGGTCTGAGACCTAGAAAGGCATCAGCAAAGAGAGCAGGGAGGGGGACAGGTTTTTATTAACTTTTGCTGGCTGCAAGCGATTCCTGCTGATGTAAGGGTTCCACCTGTCCTTGGTTCCTTCTAGTGTCAGATGGCTAGTGGTTATCTGGGCTATGCGGTGCTCAAGGCTGCAAGCTTTCTGCAAGATATCTGCTAAGCACAATAAGTTTTTTCTCTGTCCTGTTTTATTCTCTTTAACCCTTTCAATGGGCAGGAGGGACTTGATATGGGTTTAGGAGTGTCCAGGCTCTGTGAACCTTTCTCACGCCAGGCCTGCAGTACAGGTAGTTATGATTAGGGGGACAATTTCCAGGTAGGAGATGAGGCAGACCCCAGTAATAGCCAGCAATTCTGGAGAGATCAATGGGAGAAGTGCTTTTCCTGCTGCTACATCCCACCCAAGTCCTAACCTTATTGGAAGGAACCAGGCAAAGACTTCAGTAGAAGCTTCCACCCTTAGAAAAGTCAGCTGCTGGCCTGAAGTTACACTCAGCTGTGAGTGTAAGAGGCAAGAGTTGTAGGATATGTGAACACTAGCCCTAGGATAGGCAAGCAACAAGAAGAGAAAAGCAGAGCTGATAGAAAAAGTAGAAAATAAATTTATAATAAGCATAACTAACTGTCCAGTGAAAAGGGAAGGTGGAGATTTCATGGAGCAAAACCAAGAGACTGTCAAAAAGAGGGAGCCAGAGATCTTATAAGCAAATGGAAATAGTTATATCTGAAAATAATAACGGACCAACAGAAAAGGGACTGAACAGTAGAACGGATAGACAGTATCAAGGAGAATTCGGGGACCTGGAAGCTGTAGCTTTGGAAATCTCCCAGAATGCATCTCTGTCACCTGATATCCCTGTGCGAACACATACACGCAACGGATGGAAAGAGATTGGTATTTTGATTTTCTGGAAGAGGAAGACATGAAAAACACCCTTTAAAACTTTCTTTCTGTCCTGGGAGGAAAAACAGAAAAAAAGACACACGATATGGTGTGACAGAATGGGTTTCATTTCTAAAACAGCAGCCCACTAATTGCTGCATACAGAGTGAGAATAAGCTGAAGGCAGACAAGTGGAGAAAATGGTTGCAGGGGACTCTGGGAGAGGGGGAGTTTAATGAGAAGATACCAAATGAGAATTTAAGAAGTCTCTTAGTCTAGTCTTGCTACTGCCACAGGCTATGGCAAGTCATGTATCCTCTCTGTACTTCAGTTTCCTCACTTGAAATACAGGAAACTGGCCTGACTCATCTCCAAGGTCCTTTGAACCTCATTCTGCTTCCTGCACTACTGCTTTATACTGTGTAGTAGCTTTGGATGCATTGGACCTATTACGTAACCATTCTGCACTTCAAGACACACACACACACACACACACACACACACATTTTATTTTGAGTCAATTCAGCATCAATATCTGACAAGAATGTAATGTATGTCAATCATTTAATGAGTGAATTACATGCCAGGTGTCGTGCTAACCACCTTACTGACATTCTTTTCGCTCCTCTTTTATTCTGACAATAACCCTGTGAGATCTTTGGAGATAGATACTATTACGCTCCTTGTTAAGGATGACAAACTAAAGCTCAGTTAAAACGTGCTGTGCAGGGAAGATCCAGAATTCAAAAACTGGGTTTGCCTGGCTCCAAAATCCATCCTTAAACTGCTGCCTGTGTTAGTCTGTCAGGTCACGAAATTGGGTGAAATGCAATTCCTTTTGTTGACATATGTTTCAGCTCTAACTGAGGTTGACTTAGTGACCCATATCTTCTCCTTAATTGTAAAGCCTTGTGGTGATGTATCAGTGAAGGTGAATAGGAAAATATATGGAAATCCTCATAGAAACATTTATCTGACAATCCAGTTTGAAGTGTGTCTTCCAGGAATGCGTAGTAGACAAATGTAACCCTTCCTCTTAAATGAGAATATCTATTGAAAATATCATTAGTGTGATCATTGAACTAAATGAAAATTGTACCTAATGGGCTCAAATTTGTATGGATACACACATTCAGCAATTTCATGGAAAATTGCTTCCAAAATTACATCACTGGAAGGGACTCTCATTAATAATGCTCCTTGAGGCCACATGAATTCCTTTAGGATCCTTTGCTTCGTGCAATTATATGCACTAGAATCTCCAGCTTCTTAGAGGTAGACTTTGTTAATGAGAACACAGTAGAATTTTTTATTAATGAGTCTAAGTTTGCCATGGCCACAGCAGATACTCCCAACAACCAAAGGGAAAGGGGTTTCCAAATAGTTCTTTACTGCTTACTACATGTGTTCAATTCCATAAACTCTTGTAATCTTCAGAGCAGCTTTGGATGAAATGGCTTTATCCTTCGTTTGTAGCAATAAGAAAGAAAATCAAGTCTCAGAGATGGTGATTGATTCAGTTAAGGTTAGGGCCAGTACATAGTATAGCTGGGACTTGAACTTTTCTAATTATGAGAGGAAGGGAAATGTGATTTTCAAAAAAAATTATCATGGATCAGGAGCTGGGTCAGAATTTTCCATGCTGTTAGAGGAGCTAATTTTCCATGTTTGTTTCATACATTCCTTTTCTGATGAATATTTATAAGTTGCCATGAGGTATTCTTGGTTCACTGAATACAGTGATGAATGAGATGGACACATGTTAGTAAATGTCGGGGGTAGAATTTGAACCCAGTTCATATGAATGTCAAGCCTTTTTCTTCATCCCTCACTGACCCACCGATATTTTTTTTCATTAAATTTATTGGGGTGACATTGTTCAACATGAACATATAGGTTTCAGGTGTGGGTTTCTATGTTACAAGATCTGTATATTGTACCATGTGCCCACCACCCAAAGTCAAATCTCCTGTCACCACATATTAGGACCCCCTTCCCTCTGGCAACCACCACGCTGCTGTTTGTGTTCACGAGTTTGAATTTTATAGCCCACGTATATCAAATTTTTCTCACTTAGCAATTCCTCTCCTGGGAATATACCTGAAAACTTTTTGAAATAATACATTTGCAAAGATATATGTACTTCTATGTTCATTGCAGCATCATTCACTGTGGCCAAGACATGGAAATAACCAAAGTGTCCTGCAATAGATGTGGTATATATAGACAAGACAACACCACTCAGCCACAAGAAAGGATGGAATAGCACCAGTTGCAACAACGTGGATGGACCTTAAGAACATTATGCCACTAGAGAGTTTTACTATCTTCCTTTACCTCTCTTAACTAAAGGTATAGCATATCCTGTGAAGAACCACAGATGGGTATATTTATTTCTGCAGCCAGGTTAAAAGACCAGATATTTCCAAATCCAGAATGATGGCAAAATAGTGGTGTGATCTGAAGCATACTTGCAGGAATTGGGGACTAAAATTTTTTTAAAGATTTTTAAAAAATTGATATTTAGAGAGGAAGGAAGAGGGAAAGGAGTAGACATAGAGAGAAAGATCAATGTGGGAGCATAATATCAATCTGCTGCCTTCTGCACACCCCCTACCGGGAATAAAGCTAGCAACCTGGGCATTGCCCTGACTAGGAATCGAACCAGCAACCTTTCAGTGTACAGCAAGACACCCAACCAACTGAGCCACACCAGTCAGAGGTGGGAGGGGCAGAAGGGCAGCTAGAATTTGAGCTGAAGGCCTGCTGACTGTTGACAGAGCACAATGCCTGCGCCCTTCTCCATTCAGGTAATAGACACATGCACTAAGGACAGAGCAAGAACACGGCTATCCAGGAAGAACTAGGTAGAAAGTGACCAGGGTCAGACTTCGTCTCAGTGTCCTTGAACCTCATTGGCCTCAATGTGCCTTTTCTGGTCAGAGACCCTCCAAATCTTAAGGTATCATTAGTAACAGAATTCAAGAATCTTCAGGGGGAAAAAAGTATCTTGTATATTTCTGTCTCATTGACTCTCCATCTCATTTCCAATCTCATCTAAAAACATCTTTTTCTCTCCTGACTGCATCTGCTAATTGCCCTCTCCCCCAGCTATTATTTAACTGAAATATACCCAATCATCGTAACAAGGATATTTAACTTCATGTGGTGGCTGAGACATTGTTCTTAATCAGTTTAGGTGAAAATGTAAGTGGCTGAGGTTCTTTGACCAGAGGGGTCTTTATGAAAGGTCTTGCCAATCTCTCATCTAGGAGAATTCCTAGTCTTTTAAACCCATGCCTCCCGAGAGGATGGCTTGAATTTTTCATTTATAGCTATATTATGAAAATTAAATAATCATTTTATTTTAGTTTCCAAATAAACATTTATAATATTATTCATTTCCAAATTATACAGGGTTTTTCTACCCCGTCTTCCCCCGAAAGCCTATTATATCCCCCCTCTGCAACCAATTTCAAATCTTAGCTTTACCACTTTGTAGCACTGTGTACCTTGACATGCGACTTAAATGTTTAAAGTTTCAATGTTCTCATCTTCAAACTGGGAATTACATACGTATGTTGAGGGTTCTCCCAGAATTAAATACAATTCTGTCTAGAGTACTGTTTGTATAATAAAACAGTTCACTTCACATTAGCTGTTACTGAGTGGAGGGGCTTGTGTGATTCTGGGCCAACTTAACACCCTGCAGATGGATCATGAGAATTCTTGCTTCACATTACACAGTGTTTTTACAAAGTATCATACTTTAAAAAGATAATAGCTGCCCTGGCCGGTTTTGCTCAGTGGATAGAGTGTCGGCCTGCAGACTAAAAGGTCCCAAGTTCAATTCCAGTCAAGGATACATGTCCAGGTTGCGGGCTTGATCCCCAATAGGAGGCATGCAAGAGCCAGCTGATCAATGATTCTCTCTCATCATTGATGTTTCTATCTCTTTCTTCCTCTCTCTTCCTCTCTGAAATCAATAAAAACATTAAAAAATATTAGCTAGTAAGAACATGAATAACTTCAAAATGCAATGGTTATTTAATTTTAAAGCATGCCTTTAACATTTATGTAAAATGTCTTTTGTACTCATTTAATAGAAACTTATCTGGCCACTGGATAAAGCTAGCAATAAAATTACTGGTCCGCAATGTGTTAAAATCAGAGCAGTTCTTATCACAACAGAATGCAAACTCCATGAGCAATGAGTCATTGTCTGATTGATGCTATATTTCCTCAGCACCTGGAATTATGCCAAGCAATCAAACTATCTGTGAATGAATAAATATCTTTCACCACTATACAGTTGGTTCATGACTTAAAAGATATTTGTAAATCTTTGATTTCATTTGATCCCCGCCACAGTGTTATGCACAAATATGGCAAAACATTCTACCTGGACCAGCTCAGGAGAGTTTGTTCACTATAAATCCTGTTGCCTTGCGATTGTGCCTAGAGATCCATGCTAGCGTCTGGATTATCCTTGATGCCGTCCATTCTTCTCCTCGCCACCCATAGACAGTGAGTGACCAAGTCCTAATACTTCTGCCTCCCAGGTTTTTTTTTCATGAAATATTACTGTTGCCATTGACATAGGTCAAATGGTTGGTATTCACCTGAACTGCTAGCATAGGTTCTGTTGTTTGTCTTCTGGATGCCACTGCCACTCATGCACTGGCTCATTCTGCAAGTATCTGTGGAGCATCTACTCTGAGAAAGGAACTCTATTAGGTCCCCACAGGAAGTGCTGAATCAGATGTGACCATGGCATTTATGTATCTTATATTCTGCTGGATCTTCTTAGGACACTCAGTGGACCATTTCTATTGTCGAGTGACCACCCCACCCATTTGTATACACGATTCCTCGACATGGCATTCATAGTCCTTCCCTCGCAGTGATCTCTTCCCCTCTCCAACCTCATCTCCTTAACGACCTATTAGGCTTTCTACCATGCATCGTGACACAGAACACTCAATGCCCTAGTCAGATTTCAGTTTTTCAATTTCAAGAGTATGCCATGCTTTCCCATGCTCTTAAATGTACTGTTCTGATCAAACCACTCTTGTCACTTCTCTATCAGAAGCAACTGTAATGATAATATCTACACTTTGAGGATTTCTCTTTTGAGAAGCACAGTACTAAGTACACATAATTTCATCTCATTTAATTCTTAAAAGACCATTTTATTTATGAGAAAACTGAAATGGAAAATGGGAAGTTAATTAACTTACCCAAGATCACAGTGCTAGCCAGGGGGCAGAGTATCATTCCAAACCCAATCTGACTCTATCTGAAGCCCATGCTCATAACTGCCCTGCTTTATATGGGACTCATTCTTTAAGACCTTGTCTAAAAGCACTTAATCTATGAAGTATTTCCTGGCTTGTGTAGAAGGAGAGGGGAGCTGTTCTGTCCTTGACATTGATTTTACACATACATCTATGGTGGCAACTTTTGAGTTTCTTTTATATAGAAAAAAAACACACACACACTCATGATGTTTAAAAGTCTATCTCTGCTGTTAGCTCCGTCTATGTCACTGATTTAGACTTATTTATTCCATATTTCCAAAGTTGAACACAGCATCCAATCAATGACAGGTGCTCGATAAGTGGATGCTGAGTAAAAGATTGAGCACTTACTTATAGGAGCAGAGTGCCAATAACAGAGAAATAAGAGGCAGAGGTAGGTGGCAGTGGTTGATGAAGGCTCTGCCCACCAGATCATCATGCATGTGTTTTACCTGATTTGAGAGAAAACCGAGTAACATTTGTTTGGATAGTGGCGATGAGACATAAAAACAAAACCGGAAATTCTGCTGTCTGCATTTTCCATTTTCCATCCAGTTGTTTTGGCATTGGCACGGACACTCAGAGCCACAGGTCAGGGCTAAGTTCACCTGGGCTTAATTGCAAAGTGTGCAGGCTTGTTTGGGGAATTCTCTAGGGAACAGCTAACCAAGTGACCTTAGCTAGCAACTTGAAACATAGCTGTGTGAGGATATAAAAAACAAAACCGACTGAGTTTGGTAGCAATGTGCTTTTCATTTTCCTTAGCTGGATTTGATATATATTTTTTTTAGTTTAAGACAAAGATTGAAGGTGACATGTGCTGCTTTGGTCTAAAGGCTGGTTGAGGAGTGATGTAAAAACACACAACCCATCAGTAGTAGACTGATTACACTAATGGTCCCAATTCTTTGCCTCTCAAATTTGTACCCTTGGCCCTACTGCTCTGCAGTGCTTCCTACTCTGTCTCTGGACCAGGCCACGGGACTGGGCAGATGACAAACTATTATGGTTTTCCCTGGACTGTCTGGGCTTTAGCCATGAAGGTCCTGCATTCTGGGAAGCTCCTCAGTCCCAGGAAATCCCTTGGCCAGGAAAACCAGTATGGCTGCTCATCCTACCGGCCAATGGAAGTGACACATGCAGAGACTATGAAAGAGCTTGCCTGGTCGGCTTGCCTTCTCTTTTCTGCCTCCTCTATCACCATGGAAACATGCCCAGGATAGCCTGAAGGAGGATGAGAAACAAATGGGGGAGAGCCAAAGTCCTTCCAGTTAGCCACAACCAGGAGAGCCTACATCTGCACCAACCTAAGGACTCTGAGGCCCTGCTAATAACACAGAGATATATTAGACATGGACCCAAGCCACAGAGACACTGAAATATGTGAATCAAAGCAAAATAATAAGTATCATAAGAATTCTGCCTTTACAAACCTGAAGGAAATCATGAGGAGAAGAGATTCATTTTTTCCCATGCTAAATTGGTGAAATTATGACCAGTGAGTAGATTCTATAAAAAGATAAATACAGATGAAATTAGATTTCTTTATGAGGAGAATGTTCTAGCAATCACAGTGGTGCAATGCTGTCCAACCTTGGCTCCTTGGTGAAGTAATGAGTGGACCATCAGTCATGGATGCAGAGGCTGGGAAGTGAAGTGACAGGATTGCTGTAAAGTATTCAACTCAGCTGCTATTTATTGAAGATCTCAAATATGCTGAGCATAAAACCAAGCTCTGTGCATACGTCATGTGCCCATAACGCTGGCCCTAGTTGGGGTAAGATGTTCCAGGCAGGGGACTTAGGGTATACAAAGGCATGGAGACATGCAGAAGCCTGCTGTGTCTGGGTCTTATTAGACTGTGGTGTGTGTGCACAGATACAGTGCGTACATGGGTTTGTAGGTGAGACTATGGAGATGAGTAACAAAACAAAAGTGATAGCATGGTGGGTTTGTATTATGTCAATTTAGCTAAGTTGGTACCAACACTAATACCCACCACATTGGGCTGCTGTCAAGATTAACGGCAAAGAGGTATAAAACGCATCTAGTGCTTTAGTTTTGAATGTGATAAATGCATAAATGAATGCTGTTCCTGCTGCAGCTGCTATTCCTGTTTCTGTGGTTGTTACTGTGATCTCTTCAAAACTTGGCATTCTCTGATTCCTTTACTTCAAGCGGTAGTAGTAGCTTCAGCCTTCAGTGAGGAAGTAGTATTGTATCTACAAACCTTCCTTTTATAAATTAACAGGGCCTGCCACCCAAAATCATTATGTAGGTGGGTAGTGTGGCAGGGGTGGGCATGGAGAAAAACAGCTCTATACCTGTGCTCTGTTAATGTTGATTTCTTTAGTGCAGGGAGGACCAACTCTTACCCCAAAGGAAGCGTCTCACTTGGATTCAGATAGCAGCCGACAATATCAGCTCAATAGGTCCACCCATGGCCCAAGGGCTGGAGAATATTAAAGGTTGGGAATTAAAATCTAATGCCTGCCTGCTTGAGAAATTAACTCAGTTGGTGATGGAGAGTTATTGGAAAGTTACAAGAAGCATGGACACCTTCCCAGGACTTGATGGTGCAAACAAATTGAGTGGCATTTAACATAACTAATTGTTAATGAAATGGAGTATTAATTGTGTTACATTAGTTCCTTCCCTTCAGCAATAGCTGCTTGCTTTGACGGAAAGTATGTGCATCTGAATAATAATACAACACTGGGGCTTAAAGGTGTATTCTAGATGAGCGCAGCCCTCTACTTGTACAAATGAGGGAACAGAATTGGAAGGATTACAGGCATATAGATAAATGATAGGAATGCATTTCTATCTTATTCTTTCCTGAAGGTGTGTCCTTGGAGGGGTTAGGGGGAGTTTCTTTGATTTCCTAAACAGTATCATTTAGTAGTTATGAGCACATATATTGAAATCACACAGGACTGGATCCAATTTCACCTTCACTGCTTGTTTACTGAATGATTCTAGATGAGCTGATTTTCTCTAAGCCTCAGTTTTCCCATCTGTAAAATGGAAATAACATGCAATTTTGTCATAGGTACAAGGATTCAAGAAATGCTTGGTCCATAAGATGTGACCCATGAACTGCCATTTTAACATTATTTTATACGCAGATTCTCAATGTTATGTCCTATAACCTAGTCAGAAGTAGAATATGTACATATTGTTGGGGATTTTTCACCCCAATTATGCAGTTTTCTTTAAAAAAAAATAGAGGCCCGATGCATAAAATTCATGCAAGGGGCTCCGCCCTCCCAGCTCTGGCTGCCTTAACCCTCGCAGCCTGGCTGCCTCACAGCCCCAGCTACCTAGTGGCCCCGCGGTGCCACCCACTGGTCCTTCTGGAAGGTCATTCCAGAAGGTCATTCTGGCATCCAGTCTAATTATCATATTAGCTTTTTATTATATAGGATGCTTACAGTTTTTCAGTGAATCAAGTTTAATTATAAGATATCAAGTAATAACATTTCCCACAACAAATGTCATATTCTGGCTTTGCAATCCCTGAGGACCAGGCTACCTTAATTGGTCTCCAGGTTGGTTTATCATAGTAAAAAAAGAAAAAAAAAAAGAAAAAATAATAAGTCCAGAGGATTCTTGGGAAGAAAGAAGTATATAACAACAAAGATCACAGGCACCCCTCCCCATAATTATAACATGTACTCAGAATGTTAGTCTCAACACCTGATCCTAAACAATAGGAGAATTAACTTTTCCTTCATTTTATGAGTCCCACCATCTTTACTTTGCTCTTTGACCTTTTGTGAAAAAACTTCTCTCATAAGACCTTGGAGGTCTTCACCCTATGAATGGTCCTCATTTAGGTTTTTCTTTGGGGGCGGGGAGGGGGGAGATAACTAAAATGCAGGCTTGGTCAGATTGTCAAGACCAGCGGTATCTAGGATGATGGAATAGGAAGTGTTACAGCAGGCAGGCAGAACATGAAATAAGGCAGGAGGTGTAACAGAGGGGTAATAGAGAAATAGGGCCTGGGAGCTGGATCATGGGCAAGATGTAAGGCACTGAAAGGGTTAATGAGAAGTCTGGATCCAGTACAAAGAAACTGAGTCCTGGATTCTTTGCCGAAGAAGGGGCTCTAAAACTGGGAAGCCAACAAGATAGTGCTTGGGTATATGAACAATTTATATAATGGTCCAAACCAGGGCTAAGCATGCCTGTCTCATACCATTGTTTTTAGCTTCTCACCTCGGGGGGAAAGATTCAAACTGACCTTGTTGAAGGCTCAATATATATTAGGAATATTACTGCATGACCTCAATTTATTCATCAATTTGAAATAGGCATTATTAAAGCTCAAAATACTTGATTCCCCACAGTTCCATAACTAATAAATACTGGAGCCAGGATTTGGCTGTTGGACCTATACCTGCATGAGTATAAAGCCTGACCTCTATCGACCATGCAAGATTAAGCGTGGCATACTGCTAGAATTGCAGATAAGGATCAAGTAGCTTTAGTTTGATAGCCATGTGTAGTGGGGTGAATAGAATGAGAATCAGGGTGGTCATCCTGAAGCATGTTAACAAGCCTATCTTTAGATGGGAAATGACAGCGTCGCTCTTCTTTGGTTAATCCTCTAACATGATGCTGGCCAGACCCTCCGTCATCGCTGAGACTTGAGAAATCATATTTGAAATGAAGGCTCAGAGCTCATGCAAGATTTTTATTTTTTGAGAAAGAATGGACTACTTTCATTTGAGTGGAATCCAGTACTTTTGCACCGCTGTTGTTCACGAACTTTTCCCATGAAGATCATAAAGGGGTGAAGAGTACTTAGATAGGTTTTGAACACAGATCAGGCCAAGACAGTTTAACTCCACTCTCACAGGGCAAGTGGTGATCAGTTTCAAAAAGCCTGAGTTGGAGTCCTGGTTCTGCCATTAGCCAACGGTTTGGTTTGGAACCCAGTCTCACTTCCCTGTACTCACTCACCCTCTTCTGTAAAAGGCAGAACATACTTGACCCACTTAATACCCTAGAGTTCTGACAGAATGAAGTATGCTCCAGATACTGTTGTAAACTCACTGTGCACCTGTAGAGGTGGACAAATTTCCTTTAGGAATAATGGCCAATGTTTTCATTTGCCTTGAACTAGAGGATGCCTAGGAAAGGGGAAATCAATTCTCACACTCTATTGACAGGGAAGCAGTGCTGGCCTGTGAGAGCAACGGTGACCACAAGTCAAGGTCTCTGGGTTGCCTCTCCTCTCTTGTGCACTTTAGCAATGTGGCCCTAGGCAATTATTCCTTCAGCTCTCCAAGCCTTAATTTCCTCACCTGTTAAATGGGGGAGAGAATCTAAAACCTAGTAGACTGGTTATCAACTTGGCTGCAAATTAGACTATCCTGGGGTGTTAAAAAACCCCAATACTCAGCAGGATCCCCAGATTAATTAAACCAGAACCCCTGAGGCCAGGTACAGGCACCAGTGTTTTTAAAACTCTCCAGGTGATTCACAACATAACCATATTCAAGAACCATTGATTATCATGGTGATTTTAAAGTCAGAGCCCTTCAATGTTGAAATTCTAGCATTTTCTTAAATATATATTTTATTGATTTTAGAGAGAAAGGGAGAGGAAGAGAGAGATAGAAACATCAGTAATGAGAGAGAATCACTGATTGGCTGCCTCCTGCATGCCCCCTACTGGGGATCGAGCCCACAACCCAGGCATGTGCCCTTGGCCAGAATTGAACCTGGGACCCTTCATTCCGCAGGCTGACGATCTATCCATTGAGCCAAACCAGCTAGGGCAGAAATTCTGGCATTTTGAGAGAACCTCTGGTTACCTCCAGGTTGGTCCATCTCCAATTCTTTTGGAGTTAGGTTATGTCATTGAGAATCGCACATACATGTTGTATTCATTTCCTGGGGCCGCTATAACAACTACCACAAACTGAGTGGCTTAAACAAGAGAAATGTATTGTCTTACAAACCTGGAGGCTGGACATCTGAGATTAAGGTGTTGGCAGGTTTGGTTCCTTCTGAGGACTGTGAGGGAGAATCGGTTCCAGGCCTTTCCCCTGCCTCCTGGTGGCTCGCTGGCAATTGTTGGCATTTCTTAGCTTGTAGAAGCATCACCCCAACCTCTGCCTTCCTCTTCACATGGCATTATCCCTGGGTATATGTCAGTGCCCAAACTTCCCCTTTTTATAAGGATGCCAGTCATTGCATTAAGGGTCCTCCCTACTTCAGGATGACCATACCTTAATTAGCCATGTCCACAGTGCCTCTATTTCAGAATAAGTTCACAAGCTGAGCTTCGGGTTATAACTTGAGCATGTGAATTTTAGGGGGACACAATTCCATCCATAACATCAGTACCTGGATTTCAGCAATTAGGAAAGACATGGTTTGTGGTGGGTGATCTCTTGCAATGCTCCACAGGACTCATTCTCATGCACAACAGAGCACATTCTTATTCTTACTCTCTCCCTGAGGTCCCACCCCCCACCCCTGCCAGGTTCTTAGAATTCTATGCCCCTGACTGTCCCCTCATGTCTCCTCCAATGATCCCTTGCCAACCAGGGAGACCCTAGCCCCTTCATTTGCCAGTTTAAGAATTTTCCTTTAAGCACCTCAGCCCCCCTGCCAACCACCTCTAGTTATTAAAATGCAGCTCAAGATGTCTCACTCTGGCTGTTACATTATCATTCCTCGTTAGAGACTCCTCCAGGGCCCGAGACATCCCTGCACTAACTTTATAATTACAAAGTCAATTTCTAAACAGACATTTGCAAATAAGTCAATTTAAATACCGAGACTTGCAAACAATAATTAAGCAGTAGCTGCTTTTTTAATATCTCTATATATAATTAATGCCTGTGGGCTTTTCATTTTACCTTGCAACTGGATGGTTTGCAATTGTTTGTTGAGCTAAAGTGTTCTCTGAAAGCAAATCAAAGCACTAGGGAGATTTTGAAAGTGATTGAAGAAAGGGCTTTTCTTCTTCCGCCTTCATTCCTGTATCACCAGACTGGATGCACTTTTTGTCAGTTGTGATTATGGTAGGGAAGGGAAGCTGGAGAGGAATCATTTTCTGCAGTTAAAACAATAGCACAGGATTCTGGTCCAGCCATAGACTAGCTAATGTGGCTGCTATGGATAGTCAGACAGGGAGTGTCTCCACACTGGAAACCTCAGCTACCTCTGATTTCAGCATCTCCTCCGCAGAGAAAGCTTTCTGTAGCTCAGCTTCCATCGTGCTTCCCTCTGGTATAAACAAATCTACACTGGATCCCTGTCACTGTAGGACAGTGACCCTGGTACTCATGGTCATTCACAATCTGACCTATTCTCTCTTTTAACAAGACTTTTGAAAACGTACTCAACCCTAAGGAAATTTGTACTAGGTGACAAGGTCACACTAGTAAATAAGACACGGTCTATTTCTCATTCTAAGGGGGCCAGAAACCTGGGAAAAGGAAATTTATGGATGCCCATTATTACAAATAGGTAAGTTAGGCTAGCCTGGAGGCTTATGAATGTCATTTAAGGAGTGTGATATCTCAAGTATGAGTAAGCATTAACCAGGTGAAGAGTGAGGAGGAAGGTTATTTCAGGTAGAGAAAAAGCCTGGTAGACCTCATAAAAATGAGAGCACACTAGGACCTTTTGTAAAACACACAGTGGGTCTGAGTGGTAGCTAAATAAGGAGAGGGCTGGAAAGGAGGTATGAGTGTGTGGACTTGAATCTTGAAGGCCTTGGAGGCCAGGTTAAGAAGTTTAGACTTTGTCCTAAGGACCATAGAGAGCCAAGGAAGCATTAAAGAAGTGGTATAACCAGTTTGGTTTATGCTAACCCAGCTATGTCTTCAAGCTATAAAAAAAATCCAAAAATAGCTGCATAATACAGGAACTCTTCATTTGAGTCTGTCTTCCCAAGTTCTACTCTGATAAAGATGTTCTTCCCAATATTCCCAAACCAGTTAAATACCTCAACCTCAAAATCTCATTCAGAAGTCACAGGCTCTGTGAAAATGTCTTTAATCCCACTACCAGTGGTAACTCTTATTAATGAGCTATTATAATAAAAGTGCAATATGCTAATTAGACCAGACAGCCAAACGACCTTCTGGACTTCCTTCAGGACGAAGCCGTGGAGGTGGGAGCCAAGGCAGAGGCAGTTAGGGGCAATCAGGCAGGCAGGCGAATGGTTACGGGCAATCAGGCAGGCAGGCATGTGGTTAGGGGTGATCAGGCAGGTGAGTGGTTAGGGGCAATGAGGCAGGCATGCAAAGGTGGTTAGGGGTGATCAGGCAGGCAGGTGAGTGGTTGGGGGCGATCAGGCAGACAGGCAAGTGGTTAGGGGTAATCAGGCAGGCAGAGGTGGTTAAGGGCAATGAGACAGGCAGGCGAGTGGTTAGCGGAATTCAGGCAGGCAGGTAGAGTGATTAAGTGGCGATCAGGCAGGCAGGCAGGTGAGCAGTTAGGAGCCAGAGGTCACCGATTGCAAGAGGTTGCAGGCCGAGCTGAGGGGCCCCCCTCTCCCCCTGCCATGCACAAATTTCATGCACCAGGCCTCTAGTATGCTTATATGGATGCCACTACAGAAATGCATGGCATATACTAGTATGCAGTTCTCTAGTTCAACTTATAATATGCATATAAATAATAGGATATTTTATTATATTAAAGTTAGCACATATATCTCAGGAAGATGCTAGCATGTAAACACTTGCAAATAGCTTTACAGTATCATCATCAATTTGACCAATATCACAAGAATTTTTCAATGAGAGTCTCCATAGGTGCTGTGGCAGGAGCGAGGATGCTTCGCCTTCAGAATGTCCTCGAGCATAGTCATGATTCCTTGCCTTCTGCTGGCCACCCCATTCAATTTATGGGAAAATACCTCTGTAAAGCTTCCCCTCAAGGTAGAGCTGCCCCTCAGGTACAGTGAGACTGACTAGGTCCGTATTCCCCAGAAGAGAGGACTTAAGACTCCAGTGAGTTTATGAGGGAGTCAGAATCAGTGAGACCTCCTATCAAGGTGCTGATCTTCTCAGCTTAAAACACAGGCAGGGGAACCCCCACTGGCCCAGAAGACCCTGTTTCACACTCTTTCTCAGAGATAACTGTCTTTCTCTTTCCCCATGTCATTTTTACTAGAAGCGCAGATAAAATTAGGCCCTGGGTCCGGGTCCTAAAAAGTCACCTCTTTTTCACTGAGTGCATAACTAGCTCAGGGATGTTAAGGGCATGGCCAATTGGCCAATTGAGGGACCTCTACTTCCTCTTTGATTTTTTTTTGTTTTTGTTTTTTTTGTGTGTTTTTTTTTTTTTGGTTCAAGTAAGTCAGCACCAATGGTAAGTGACCTTCAGCGGCTTCACATTTCCCAACTCAGAATATTAACTAACAGATTATGAATGACCCCTATGATCCTTTCAAATAAGGACTTTGTGTCCTTAGGGGATGCTTTCTGGAGGTTTGGTATTTATTTCTTGTGGTCTTTTTTCTTAGGAGACCCATCATCTCTGGGAAGGTCTTAACATGCTGACAGGGAAAGGTTGCATGGATTGTGGACAAACAGTTCCCTAAAACCCTAATTTCCCAATATGGGAGGGAATTACTGGTGTTCTCTAATTCTGACTTTCATATTCATTAATTTCAGTTGATGGCTCATGTTCTTGATACAACTGTCCAGGATAATCACATATTGGTGCTGATTAAAAGTATTCTGAAGTTTATTTTCTAATCTGGGTAAATAAAAAAACCA
The DNA here is from genome assembly GCF_014108235.1 of Myotis myotis. Taxonomy (NCBI): domain Eukaryota; kingdom Metazoa; phylum Chordata; class Mammalia; order Chiroptera; family Vespertilionidae; genus Myotis; species Myotis myotis. The sequence goes on from NW_023416316.1 coordinate 11,402,601, forward strand.
GTAATCTTCATGGCTACTTCCAACCAGTTAAATCAGAATCTTTGGGAGAAGGCACTGGCCTGGGTATGTTTTTATATCTCCTAAGATGATTCAGTGTTCAGGATGGGGACCCCCGGTATAGGTCACCATTCATTGAAAACCAGCCTGAGTCTAATGCAAGCTCCTGTGTTGCCCATTAATCCAACCTGGGGATCCAATGGAGACAGAAGCAGACAAACAGACTAAAAATCTAACGTTGTTGACCTCTTATCTTTGTCAACCATCAAAATATTTTAAAAAGCACTCAACACAACGAGGAAAGAGCAGGAGCATCATTCCAATTTCCCATCCTTTTTTGGTAGCTTTGAGCCAACCCTCCTGCATCTGAGTGAATACAGGCTTCTGCAATCCGGCTGGCATATTTTTCTGGTCCTTCTCCCCTCACCCTTCTCTTCCCTCTGAGTCATTCTTTTCTATCTTCCTTTCTGGTTTCCTTTCACAGCTCCCATAGAGCACCAGAGGACCAGAAAGGGGGCTGAGAGTATGGGTGTATCCTTGTGGCCATAGTCATTGTACACCATTGGAAGGGTCACTTCATTTCTCTGGGTTTCTTTATTCCCATATTTAGTTGATTAGTTTAGACAGGATGATATCTCCCTCCAAATACTAACATTCTATGTCACATTCTTTCATATTTTGTTCTTTTCTATTCTTCTTCCTTCTTCTTTACTTTCTATCTTTGTATACACTTTTGAAGGTTAAATGTTTAAATAAATGGAAGCTGATAATTTCAGTTCCCTTTGTACCTACTTTAAAGGTTTACAAAAAGCAGAAAGCTGTGGTATGGAAGAGTCAACACGCATAGCTCAATGGAAATGTTCCCCCTCACTCCGTTTACTGGGACTCCATTTACATTAGCTTGCCCGTTGGGTGTGGACTTCCATTTCCTACACCTTCAAATCCCTCTCACCCTTCGTCTTCCAGCTCAGATTTGTCTGATACCATGAACATTTTCCTCGATCGTTCAAGCCCTCTTTGAATTCCAGTTTCTTTGGACAACTAAACCATATACACTTGAACCTTATAACATTTAAATAGTTTCCTATCCCTCTGTTTGATGTTATGTGTTGGTGACACTAAGCCTTGTGAACATTAATTATAAGATGCTGAAGGATAGAAAATTCCTTCTTTTCTCTATTTTCACTTCTCAGGGTATCAAGCACACCACATGCACTTAAAGTATAACTTGAGAATATGATGAGTTTTTCAGCTGAGAAATAATCTATTTCAATCCCCACAATTTGCACACAAGGCTACTAAGTCTCAGAGAGAAGCAAATGACTCCCAATGAGTTAATCGCTGAGCTGGACTAAAAGCTAGGTCTCCTCCATCCATTTCCTTTTCTATATCATTTGTTGCTTGATTTATTTCTCCAATAGCTAAGCATTCCCAAGATCCTCAAAAGTACTGGCCACGTAACCTATTGTCTGTCCACTTTTGTATTGCTTAAAAGAGATGTATCTTTTCAAGAGGTACTCCTGATGCCCACCAGGAGGTCAGTTTTAAATTACTGTGTTAGCTAATTGGCCCACGGAGGTATCCCCTTTGTTAAGGAGGCAATAATGATATAAGAAAAGGCACTTTCCGCTTGGAACCTAAAGATCTGCCTTCGGTTCCCTGTTTGTTTTTCACTAACTCTATGAGCTTAGGCTCACTATTTCTCTGAATGCACATTTTCTCATCCATAAAAGAGTACATAAATATCCTCCTTTAACAAAATACTGCAAAGTCTGGGGTGAGATAATATTTGCCCTTTGTTAACTGTGATGAGCTACACCAATATCAAATATGGCTCTTTTCACCATTGTTAATAAACAATAATAAAGTATGAGAAATATGAACACCAGTTTGGAAAGCAGCACCCTAATTTTGCTACTGAAGACTTCACTAAGCGGGCGAGAAGCCACCATCAATATCGGCGACGATTACATATGCCTCCTTTCTTCTCCTTATGTGCGTGTGAGATCCATAACTTAAAACACTTGCTGCTATTCAGCACAAAAACAAATAGCAAAGCAACCCTGGCCGTGAAGTATTTCCACCGCGTAACTGAGACTTGCCACCATTCTGTTAAATTATGAGTATCTATCACTTGATGGAGTCAATGCTTCTATTTGGAACTGGGAAGGAGGGAGGCAAAGAGTTTGGGGTTGGCCGAAGAAAACAGTGAAAGGAAGATGCAGTTGCTATAGCGATTAACAGTGGGTATCTTTTGCACAGCTTTAGGGATGCTGATGCAGCTAAAATGTTTGTGTTTGGCCACGGTGGAGACGGTGAAGGATTGTGGAGCCTTGGCCTTGAGCCTTGATGTAATCCAATTCTAAATAAATCATAAATCTAAGTGCAGACTGGTGAGGCAGGAAGAATACCAATTTGGGCCAAGCCGTCACACGCAGGCAGTGGTGACCGGGATTGATTATGAAGTGTGAAGTAGGGATGGATGACAGGAGAAGGACCGTGACCAGCCTGCAGGGAGGTACTTCTTTCTCTGCTAGCCTTAGTCAACCCCCGACTCAGCTGCCAGGCCTCCGTAGTGCGAATGAGAGATCACTGCTGAATAAGTCACAAGGCCAGGCATTCTGCTGCCTCCTAAATTTTCTTGGATGACGAGATTTATTTATTTATTTATTTATTTATTTATTTATTTATTATTTATTTATTTATTTATTGTGAAAGGTGCTGAATTGCTAATGCTTGGGCTAGTTTCATGAGTCCCTCACTTGGGAGGACCCAACAGTTAGCCTGAGCGTTTCTTACAGGCCTAAACGTTGCTTGAAATGAGAAGATGCTACAGCACTTGGAAATGGAATTACCGTTTACTTGCTTGAAGGCGGAAAGGGAACAAAGACAATTGTTAGTATGTCACATTGACATTCTTCCTCATTTTCTGCTTCCGGAGAGAAAGAGGCAATGTGTGAAGGGTGAAACGGAGAACCAAACTGCTAGCTGAATGCACACTGGAAAGGGCCTGGCTCCTCTTTTCAGAAAAGAAAGGACCTGGAAGGGTATGTGCAAGGATTGGGAATAACGTAAATGACATGGGTTGAGTGAGCATGATAGAATTTTAGTTAAGTTCAGAGAGGAGGAATGTTTAACAATTGTTGAAAAAGTTAAGGAATTTAGATTTCATTATTTTTTGTTTTATTTTAAAAATTGAGTCCCCGTGTGAAGATTACAAGTGGCTACCAAGTAAGATGTGTATCTTTTTAAAATTTTGTGGATGTCAGACCAGCGTTCCTTACAAATGCAGCGCTGTGCTACAATGGAGTAGCCACAAATTGTTGGTTTCCATCCTGGAGGACACATCAGGGATTTGAAATTAAAGCACCAAATTCAGATTCAACTCAGACTCAACCATCACTCTGCAACTGAGCAAAGAGTGCACTTTCCTCATGCCTGCCAAACTAATGGACCGATGGCACATGGTACAGGTGTTCACCCAGTATGAGCCACAGTGGTCCGGGGCTGCCTCCTCATTGCCAGAGGGATACTGTGGACACCACTTTGAGGTCACATTGTGGTATTTGGGCAATATAGTTTAAAAGTGGCTGAGTCTAAAAAAGAGTGTTGTGGCCTGGCCAATGTGGCCCAATGGTTGAGTGTCATCCTATGAACCAAGAGGTCACAGTTCGATTCCTAGTCAGGAAACATGCCCAGATTGCAAGCTAGATCCCCAGTGTGAGGCATACAGGAGGCAGCCGATTAATGATTCTCTCTCCTTCTCACTAATGTTTCTATCTCTCCTTCCCTCTTCTTTCCTCTCTGAAATATATATATGTGTATATATATTGTATATGTATATATGTATATGTATATATATGTATATATATATATATGTATATATATATATGTATATATATATATATGTATATATATATATATATATAGAGAGAGAGAGAGAGAGAGAGAGAGAGAGAATTGTGTAGCACCAGATTCAAAGACAGAATTAGACATGCAAGAGATTTATTTGGGAAGAAATACCTATGAAAGGTAAAGGGGAGGGAGCAGGAGAAGGCAAGGAAAAACTTCAGATTAGGATGCAGGTCTGATACCAGGAAAAGAGAGGAAGGAGAGCACATTGTGTAAGCACATCTCAGACTATAGTTGTTTAAGGAGGTGTCAGCAAGGGTCATAATCACCCACTAGAGGGCTCCTGCCTCCCACAAGAATGGGCTGGCACTAGAACCTTCCCTGCACTCAGTCCCTGGCTGGAAGCATCCCCTAGGCAGTGTGGTCTCAGAGGGGATGGGTCCAGTTGGGCCATAAGTGGGCCATCTGTCAACTGGTTCCCCACATCAGTAGCTTCCAGCCATGCATTTCCATGGCTACCACAGCGAATTTTGGTCTAGATATAGTTACTGTTTTAACCTGGCTCCTATGGCTGTTCAATGTCTTAAAGAATTATGGACTTGTAACAAAAGGGAAAGGTAGACATAATGAACTAATTCAAGGCTTTTTCCTGGGCCAGATTTTTAAGATAAAATCCTGGAGTATCAGGTGCCAGCTCTGGGGCATTCCATCAAGTGTACTTTGGAACCACTATTATAAGCTCCAGTGTGATAACATTTTATGTGAATTTGAATTCTGCAAATTAGAAATACCATCATATAAAATATCAATAAGTCTCACTTTATGCACAATATTTAACACTATGTGACTCACTTAAATTAAAAACAATTCATCAAGAATTTCATAACTTCAGAGTCGGCTCTGTGAGTTATGAACTGTGTCTTCGGTAGGGCCATGGAGCAGCACGGCCGTAGCTGTGAAGCAGGGAGACCTGGCACCCTGCATCAGCATCGGTCTTGAATTACATGATGCTTTTAAAGTTATGGTCCTTTGCCCACAAAAAATTAATGAATCTTCTTTTACTCCTAGAAAGGTGACAATGTGCAGGGACAACTATAATGGTAAAGCGAGAAGAAAACACACAAATGAATTATGGATGCAGTGAACCAAGAGGTGAAGGAAGGAGAACAGTTGTCAATTAAGGGAGTCTATAGGGCCCAGAATTAGGGTTTATTAATGCACTCTCTGCGATCTATTTTGCCTGACTGGACCTCCTAGAAAGAGTGAAGAGGGGCAGGGATCCATGCGTCTAGTTGATGGGTGCTCACTGACAGGGAAGGGACTCAGAGGTGCATACCTTTTCAGACTGGAGCAACTTCTGCAGCTGGTAATTGGGCTGCAAATGGTGGAAGGTGGTCTATAGGATCAGAAACTCCTAGATTGGGTCCGTGCAGCAGCAATTTATAAGCAAGAGTTACAAAAGATTTCACCTCAATGAGATGGCTGAATTCTTGCTGCTACTAAAGTGAATTAGAGAAAGGGGGAAAATATTTTTTAAAAAGGTAATCATGGTGTCTCCCTGGGACCAGATCAAATAGCAAAACTCAGACTGAAACTCCAGATAATGTGTAAGACTTTGGAGGTGCTGGAAGCTCCTGAATTTAGACACCCCACTCCCAAATGTGACCAAGGAAGGCACAGAGAAGTGGTTTCAACTCCATCAGCGAATGCTTTAGTGATAGGTAGAAGCTGCACCTCCGAAATCTCTTCCATGAGGAAGAAAACGGTCCCCATGGAGAATGTCCCTGAGCATACCGTAGACCCAAGCACGGAACGGAAACTGACAGAGACAAACTGAAGGTGATGAGGAACACCAAGTGGTCCACCGTTACCAGGACAACAAATTTGATGGGCACCCTCTCTTCGTTCCTTCTCAGGATGAGCAGAATCATGACTGGGAGGTGACTGTGTCTCAAAACCAACATGGCTGCTAATCTGCACTTGTCTAAGTTGCCCACATCTAGGTTTATTAGACATAACTTCAATGGATACCATCAATGGTCAGTCTTTAGAGCAGTGGTTCTCAACCTGTGGGTCGCGATCCCTTTGGTGGTCGAACGACCCTTTCACAGGGGTCGCCTAAGACCATTGGAAAACACATATATAATTACATATTGTTTTTGTGATTAATCACTATGCTTTAATTATGTTCAATTTGTAACAATGAAATTGGGGGTCACCACAACATGAAGAACTGTATTAAAGGGTCACGGCATTAGGAAGGTTGAGAACCACTGCTTTAGAGGATCCCACTGCACCCTGGAGGAGGATGAGAAGAAAGGTCAGGATACAGGGACTCAGGCTGTGGATGAGAAGGTTCTACGCATAGTGCAAAGAGACGTGGTGTTTCTTTCTTTGAGGAGGTTCTTAAAAATTTCACAGAAGTTTTGTAATAAAATGTAAGTATTCAGAGCCTCTCTTACTTCCTGCCCTCTCAGAGAGTGATGCTCAGGGTTTAATGGGTGAAATGAAGAACTGGAGGAAAAGGAGGGATCGCCTTGTTTTAAACTGAAAAGAGCAGAGAGACATTAGGATAAGATGAGAGATCCCTAGAAGAGGGGTGAAGTTCACCATGGGCCAGATTTTGAAGAGTGTGGGGCTGCTGAAAGAGAAAACAGAGGCACCTGCCATTCAGTGTAAACTTAAGAAAAATACATTAAGAAAAAACTCCTTTAAGGAGTTTATCTTTCTTTAGGGTGATGCTTGGCATTTCCTTTTGAGTTTATTAAATATTTAAATATCGTTTTTAATTTTCAAATATTTGTCCATATGAAATTAGAGTTTCTTTGGAAGGTGACACTGTGGAGACGCAGGCCCCAGACTATTCCAGCTTTATCTTGGTTATGCTGGCACAGTGTTCCGTTATGCATCTATCTTTTTCCAATGAGAATTAATTAAAGTGTAGATTATCCAAATTCCATTCTTAACTGGAAATGTCCACTCTAAATTAAGGGAAAGTCAAAATATTGGAAAAGCAAGTCAGCTGTGTAAAGACTTAGAAACAGGATTGGAATGGAAATTGCCAGGGTTACCAGGGGTTTAAAATCAGAGCCTCAGGATTGGAAAGGGCACTATAAAATCATCACGTTCAACCGCCAAGCCAGCCAGCATTCGCCTACGCAATGAGTGTGACAGATGGCCTTCCAGTGGGGCAGGCATGTTCACCAGGGCAGCCAAGTCTGTGCTTGGACAGCTCTGATCATTATAATGTTTCTTGTATTTAACCCAAATTTGCTCTTGTGACTCATAATTATTGGTCTTCGTTCCCCCTCTGGGTGCAGTAGAACATGGCTGAGAAGACAGGTCCCACCATTTACCAGCTAATGATTTGGGGTAGATTGTTAACATGAATAATAATAGTTGATTTCTTAACTTACACAACAGACAGAATAACTCCTAAACTATAGGCTTATTTTGAGGATTAATATGATAATGGATGGAGGAGATTCAACACAGTGCTTTATACTTACGTTCCAAAAATATTTTTTTAGAAAACTGTATCCATGTTACTAATGCAAATGTTACCAGAAAATCAATATTGATGCCAAAAGATTCCAGGTTTATCTCTTTCCTGTGAAAATTTACCTTTCTGGCCTTATGTTGATTCAAGTAATGATTATCCAACTTGGAATGAGTCTCTGACCCTATAAATTCTGGTTGTAGGTGTCCATGACCTTGACTTAGCATTCTGGTTCTGACCATTTGAATCCCCAAACCATCTCTCTCTGTTTTGTATGCTCTGCCACTGGAATCCTAAGTGCACAACTCCTTTCTTGCTTCACACTGTGACTGTTGGGGCACGAACAATCATAGTTCCGGGCTGATCAGTAAGGACTGAGACCTTCCCCTGGATGTCCATATCCAGAATGCTATGCACTCTTCATGTTCTGCACAGCTATGTCCTCAAACCTGTGCATATTTAAATCCAATGAGGGCATGGCTTCTTCGCCTAGCCTTTGAGGCTAGGGCTTAGATCAGTGATGGCAAACCTATGACACGCATGTCAGAGGTGACATGTGAACTCATTTTTTTGGTTGATTTTTCTTTGTTAAATGGAATTTAAATGTAAATAAATATCAAAATATCAAAAATATAAGCCTTTGTTTTACTATGGTTTCAAATATCAAAAAATTTCTATGTGACACGGCACCAGAGTTAAGTTAGGGTTTTTCAAAATGCTGACATGCCGAGCTCAAAAGGTTCGCCATCACTGGCTTAGATGCTTCTGGGAGAAAAGTTAGACATCAGCCAGATGACCATGTATTTATTTCTACCCAAAGAGCTACATGAGGGGATTTGGTTAGGGGACCATGACAGACAAAGCCCAGATTTCTCTGCAAGAAAGGAGTGGCTACTCCATTGCAGGAAGCATTGTCAGCACACACCCTCCAACTTTTCACCTTTACAGTCAGCCTCAACTGCAGGCATCCACCTCGCTGAGGTCCTGCCCATCCTTGGGCAGTCCACATGCAGTGACTGACTAGGGGGGATGTGGGTGGGGGGTGAAGGCCTGACCATCTCAGCCCCATGTGGGGACTCTGATGGGCAGAGCTCACGCCAAGGCTCCCTGCCATGGTACAGAGGCTCCACTCTGCATCTACTCTTCTTCTTTCACGGATGCTAATTTCTAGGAAAGATCACGTTCCCCAAACTCTGCCTCAGCATCAGCTTCAGAAGAAATCAAGCAGTGACAAGGGTTACATGAATAAGAAGAGGTTTGCTGTTTTGGGTTTTGTTTCTTTTAGAAATCATCTGGGAGAAGGGGGTGGGGGGCGGCAAGAGAGAAGGCATGTTCTTTCCATCCTGTGAGATAATTGGATTTGAAAAGACACAGTTACAATAGGAAGGAAAGGTGCTCGAGCAGAACTTGTACAGCTCCGGGCTAACTCTGCTCTGAAGCCCGTCTCATGAAGTTGGACTTGTGGACAGGTCCTTTCCCCCCAACAGTCCCCTGGGGACCAAGGTCCTGCTCAGACCATCACCAGGTGAGGATAGTGATGCCAGATGAAGCAGGGACACCAAGCAGACTCCTTAAAGAGGTGGGAGAGTAAGCGGACTTCCTCCTAAACGAGTGTGAAACATCACCACTCTGATTCTGGGGGAATACCGCAGAACCAGCTTAGAATAACTGGGACCTGAGCACTGAGATTTGTGCTGTCATATTTGTACACACTGGTTGGTGAGGTGTGAGATATTTGGATTGCAATTATAGGAGTTAATGTGCTCTGTAAATATGCCGCATAATTGAAGGCAAGTGAAAATAAGAACAAGAAGAAACCAATAGGCAGAATAAGTACATAAATGCCAAGAATCTATTGTTTAAATCAACCCCAACGATTAGCAGTTTTCAACAACTCCCTGTCATTTTTCTGAGGCCCCTCTACCTTCCAGAAATCCTTTATAGCTTTACCCATATTGTCCCAAACTGACTTAACTGAGGTTTAGAATAAGGCAAAAATGAAGTTCAAAAGAAGGTATCCATGAGACTCAGAAGAATGAAATTGAAGATCTATGAATTTCCAATCATTAAATACAGATTCCCTGGTGTGATATAAACTGTCAGTGTTGTGATGTCATAGTGTAGTCTTATTTCAAACTTAGGAAACAATTTCTCCTCTGGAATTAGGAATCTTTACTGAGCACTACAATAACAGTACAGGACTGAAGAAGGCAGGGTGTATATTCTGCAGAGCCTGATTAAGTAAGCCTCAAGGACATAGAAGTAAATGCATTGTGATCTGTTCTCTGCAAAGGTCCTGATATATTTAGATTTTCATTAAGATGGGCTGAAACACAAAATCTCTCCAGTTATCCAGGAATTGTAATTAAGCACTTCCTAAGATTCCTACTTAATCAAGCCCCACCCCCCACCCGCCATATTTGGTTAATTGAACTGTCAGCCTCTACTGTGGTCTGGGGTATGTGGGTACTTTGGGCAAGAAACATCAGGGCATTCAAACTCAAGGTCATTTTCCCTCTAAAATAGCCTCCCTATTTTGGCAGTAAACACTCATCTACTATGTGAAATACACCTTCAGTCGACAGCCACACGTTAAAATATAAGTTTTAAAATTAAAGTAAAGAAGGCTAAAGTAGTGAGATATTTATTTTTTTAAAAAAATAAGGATTTGGAGTTAAAAAGACCTAAATTTGAATTGCTTTTCTTTCAGGTGATAGCTAACCTTAGTGAAGTTTTTCCTCAGTTTATTTCTCTGTCAAATGGAGCTAATTTTAATTGATGCTTTAAGCATTGTTGTGAGAAATTACAGGTAATGTTTGGATAGCACCAGACACCTAGTAGATATATAATAATTAGTTGCAATTGTTTTCATATTTATTATTGCTATTACCTTTATTCTCATTGCTCTAGACTGCAGTCGGATATAAAAAAGTTATCCTAATTCCAAGCATATGAGATGACCTCATGATGCTCACAGTATTGATATGTCTATGTTTTATAAGTGTACTATCAAGTGGAGAACAAGCCACGTGTATGGCCAACACAGCAGGGCTGTCTGCAGAGTCTCTCTGTCCTGCTGCTTAGCCTCCCCTTGAATGGGAGTAGGCTGACCCTACCTGAACTACAAGGCCTTGGGCCTTTGAACCATTCGCTTCAGGAGGTGCTGTCATTTGCATGTCTACCTGGGTGATGACAATGGTCCAGCCAACCTTTCCTTTCTAGATACCACTACCGCTACCACCAAGTGGGGGAAGAGGAGTTCATTTGTCCATCAGACTTCCTGGGGGTCCTTTAAATACGTAGAACCCTGCTAGTTTTGTGGGATACACCAGGAAACAGCCTATCCATGATTTTTCTCTCTCATTGATGTTGTAGAGACATAGCACTCACCTTCAAATAACGCACAAATAAAGATGAGAGACAACAGGCTTCAAAAAACAAAAAATTGTGTTTAAAAGACAGATTTAAGAATTACAGACACCAGCAGTCTAATTCTGGTTTTTGCTTTGATTTAGCTGCTTAATTTGGTCAAGTAGTTTGATGGCTCCCAGACTCACATTTCTTTAAAATGGGAACAGTACTGCCTGGCTGGTGTGGCCCAGTGGTTAAATGTCAACTCAGGAACCAAGAGGTCACAGGTTCAATTACTGGTCAGGGCACATGACTGGAGTTGCGGGTTCAATTCCCAGTAGGGGGCGTGCAAGGGGGCAGCCAATGGATGATTCTCTCATCATTGATGTTTCTATCTCCCTCTCCCTCTCCCTTCCCCCCTCTCTAAAAATCAATTAAAAAATATAAAAAATAAATATAAATTGAGAACAGTAAACACCAGTGATCATCGGGAGGACCTCATGAATTAATGTAAAAAATTGCTCAGCGCACTGTTTTTACACGTAGTAAGAGGATAGTACTAACAGCAGTAGTAATAATGAGAAGTGATTATGATAGCAATATGATTATTTGTATTTTATCAGTTCAAAGTGTCTGAAGCAGACAGCACGGGGATGGGGGGAGTATACTGAAAACTGAGGCAGGAGAAGTCAGCCAAGTCCAGATTAGGAAGGGTTTTGCAGAGCCAGAGGGGGTGTGGAGGATCATTTCAGAGTTTATAAAGAGGAATTTTAAACAGGAGAAAACAGTCTAGCCTTCCACTCCTAAAAGACTGCCTGCCCCTGGGGGCACTTTTCAGTGCCTGCAAGCCCAGGATCAGTGTGCCCTCAGGACCCACACATGTCCCCCTCCTTGATGTGTCATGAAAAATTAAAATGTGGACAGTTCAGTCAACAGAGTGTCTGTGAAATTAATGAACCCCTTTGCCTTCAACACCTGGTAATTATATCTTTCAATTAAGCTAACTCTCTAGCTGTCTATAATGTTATAAATTAACTCACAGCCTTACAGCTTTCTAAGCAGCCTGATCTTTTCAGGCCACAAACTTAAGAGGCCTGAGATAAAGGGTGAGGTCAGGGAAGGCAAAAGAAGGGACCCATTCTGTCCTCTTCTGCTTGTACAGAGAGACTCTGGTTTCTCCCCTCTCAGCGTGGCCACCAGAACCAAAAAGGTACTTTTTTGTCTAACTGATCATCAGTTTGGATGGTATATATTTATTTGAGCATGACTCACTGAAAAGGGAGAATGGAAACAATGAAGTCTGTTGCTGAATCTAGTTCATATAAACTCATTCATCCATTACATTTTTGAGAGCAAGGAAATTTTCTAGAGTTAGAAGAAATTATGTTCTCTGAGGCATAGGTCATCTCTGTCATGAAAAGGAAAAAAAGAACCATGGTTTCAAAAACATCCAGTTCACATATATATTCACCAATTCTTCCTTTCACAGACAATTGGTCAGTTTTAAATATGTACAGTCTTAAGTATGAACATTATGATAAAGAAAGTACAGGAAGGTTTAAGAGGATAGAGTAGAGGTTCTTTACCTGAGCTGGGGCTCAGTTACTCCGAGAAGTGGCATTTGCACTGAGAGGTCAGGGTACAGGTAATAGGAGTTTTCTGTGGTCAGGCAGGGGGAGCATGGGAAATTCAGGAAACAGGGTTCAGCAGAGCTGGAGCAGAGAGGAAGACAGTGAAGTCATGTAATAAAATAAAGGGTCACACTACATGCAGTCTTGTAATGATGCTCAGGAGTTCTGGGTCTTATCTTAAAAGTGAAGATAAGTCGCATATAACTATTTTGAAGAGTTTTCACAACCCTCACAGTCACGTATTTTTCATGTTATCTCTGCATGATCACTCTGCATGCAATGGAAGGAAGTGTTTGGAAAGCAGTATGACTGTAAATAGAAAGACAAACTTGAAGATTCTTGCGAAAATCCAAGAGGACTAGGATAGAGACAGTGGAGATGGAAATGTCGAGATCCACAAAGGGGGTAATTGATTGGATGCCTGTGGTGAGGAGAGGAAAAGTTAAAACTGACTACTAAGTCAGACAAAGAGAAACAACTACTGTATAATCTTACTTATATGTGAAATCTAAAAATGTAAACTTATAGAAATAGATTGGCAGTTGCTAGAGGCAGAGGGTTAGGCTGGAGAAATGTATAAACTTCCAGTAATAAAATAAATATGTCCTGGGGATGTAATGTGTAGTATGGTGACCCTAGTGAACAATACTGCACTATGTATTTGAAAGCTGCTAAGAGTTCTCATCATAAGAAAAATAATTGTAACCATGTGAGGTGACTGATGCTAACTAAACTTATTGTGGTGGTCATTTCACAATGTGCTATCCTATATAATAAAAGAGAAACAGGTAAATTGACCATACCCCCGTGATGCCCACCAGCCAATCAGGTGTGAGTATGCAAATTAACCCAACAAAATGTCTGGTTAATTTGCATACACAGGCACTGGGCAGAGAGCAGAGCCTGGCTGAGAGCAGAGTGGGAGGGCTGGCAGAGAGTGGAGCAGCTTGGGGAAATTGGCTCCCCAAGCCTCAAGACAGAGAACAGACAGGGAGAGCTGGTGGCTTGGAGGACTTGGCAGAGTGGGAGGCCATGGGATGGAGACAGAGCAGGAAGGGACAACCAAGAGCACTGGGAGCATCAGGAATTCTGGGAATAGTAGTTTTGGTGGAAGCCCCAGGACCAGAAGCAGAAGCCCAGAGTGCGGGGAGCACCAGGAATGCTGGGAATCATAGTTCTGGTGGCAGATGGATCTCCTAGACACTATAGAAAAGTGAGCCTGGAGCAAGTTACTGTTGTGCTGTGGGATGGAGGGAAAGCAAAGGTGAGAGACATAAGTAAAATCAGAGTGTCTAGGAAAAATTAAAGTGAAGATATCCTAAAACTTCCAGAAAATCTCCACCAATGAAGCAAAGAAAAAAAATGCCTCTATTATTCTGTGAGCAACAAACCAAACTGGGTTGGGGTCTCAGACAATTTGCTCATATGGTTGCAAAGACAGACAGAAACTCCCGGATTGGAGAGGGCTCCCCTGAGGGCTTCCAGATTGGAGAGGGTGCAGGTCGGGCTGAGGGACCCCCAAGCCCCCCAGTGTATGAATGTCGTGCACCAGGCCTCTAGTATAAAATTATAATTGGCTGACATGTATAGCGTATTTCCTCTGGGCCAGGCACTGCAGTAAGTGTGTCACATGCATTCATCAATAGTAATGATGACAATATCCAGAGGATTGTAACTCCATCTCTGTAAAGATGCGAGAAATTAATATCTTAGAGATGGCAAGTGAATTATCTAAGATCTCAAAACAAAAAAAATCCAGAAAATGGGGTTGAAAGCCATAGCTATTTGAATTAGTAAATTTATACTACACAGATTTATTAATTTTGAATACACTTTAAAATAATGCTTTTATTTAAACTTTTCCTATAACTAGGGGTTTCCCCTTAATTCAGACTTGACTTTTTTTTTATATTGGAGGTTCCACATCCTTTGTGCAAGTCAATAAACATTCTGGAGAATACATTGATGAGATTACTGTGAGAATACATCTTGTATGTCTTTCATGAGCTGGAGGAAATGGCTGTATGAAAGGATTATGGTTTATTCTTTCTTTTTCCCTCCCCCTAAGAAAAGGCAGGATCTGTTTTTATTTTAGGACAATGTGAGAACCTAGTTACCTTGCAGGACACGTGTTGTGGGCAGCCACAGGTTTCAGAAGCAGATGGCATGTGCTAAACAGTGTATGTATGAATTAGCTCTGGGAATAACTTCTGTTCAGGATATAAAAGAAATTAGGAGGTGAGTCAAATTAAAATAGGCCTATGCAAAATGGTACTCTTATGCCTCCTTTTTGTACTGTCTGTGTGTGTGTGTGTGTGTGTGTGTGTGTACTGAATACTCCTGTGTGTATGCACGCGTGCACACACACACACACATGCGCACGCACATAAATCATCTCTATCCATTGTCTTATAAATCTACTCTGTATTCCAAACAAGCCAAAATGATTCTTCCTTAACATTGAAGGTACTGGACTAACAAACACATCTATGGGAGTTCGGTCCCATTTGAATATACCTGATACATAATGTAAGACCTTGTGAAATTCACTTAACATTTCCCCCTTTTTTAATTTACTTTTTTTTCATCCTCACTCAAGAATATGTTTATGGATTTGAGAGAGAGAGGGAGGGGAAGAAGAGAGAGAGAGAGAGAGGCAAAGAGAGAGAAACATGGATGTCAGAGAGAAACATGGGTTGGTTGCCTCTCATACATGCGGGACCAGGAATCAAATGCACAACCTAGGTATGTACCCCGACCAGAAAGTGAACCCACAGTCTTCCCCCAGCGATCAGTGGGAAGAGACTTGGAGAGTGTTAAATTAGCAAAGTGGTATAAACAGCATGCCTATATTATCTAGTCTTTCTTTCCATAGTAAAGAGATAGTAAAGAGATTATTACAATGATATCACTTGATTATGGTTCTACAATAAACCTTACCACTAAACTTTATCCTCCCATACTTGAGGCCCTGGAACTTCCCTTAAGGCTCCATGAAAGGGACCCATTTCCACTGGCAACAGGAAGAATCCTTTTCCCCAAACTACAATAAAGCTCTCACGAACCTTGTCTTTGTGGGTCTTTGCTGTGGAGAAAGCTATGAGTGCATTTCAAAGTGATTAATCTTCCTCTCCCTCTGCCAAAGCCCTAAGGGACTCCTTTTCACCCCAAGAACCTGATGGGGCTCATAAGGAAAACCCCCAAATGTGTGGGGATGCCCCTAAGACTACAGGAACCAGAAGTTTCTCACTTGTATGCTCATCCACACTGTCTCCAGAGGCTCATCAAAATGACTACTTATGTGTTCCCACCAGTTTGTGGCCCCAGGTAAGCAGAGTTTAGTTATACCTCTCTCAGCATATAGATCTAGTCTCTGCAGATTTCAGTGTGGAGGCTTACCCTGCAACCTCCCCTCTCTGCTGATTCCCCCGCAAAAAGTCTTTGATTTTCAGTTTGTCCAGAATTCTCGTGTATGAATAAGTGTTGTGTTAAACCAAACTTCCGTGGCCAAAAGCTTTTCTGAAGGAAAGGGTTTATTGAGCCAAATGTTAGCCACAAAGGGCCAGGTCCTGGGGCATGCAGTCTGAACCGCCCGCAGCAGGGCTGGGTGGAAAAGACCAGTGTGTCCACTGTCCTGCAGTTGATGGGCTCTTTTACACACACAGTTTGGCAAAGGATGAGGTTAGCTGTTTTGAAAGAATGTCCACTGGCTATAGATAAAGGGGGTGAGAAGGTGAAGTGATCCTAGTTCTGGGATAACTGCACAGTCTCCGAGGAAGACATGTTTGCTACTTCGGATCGGTGCTGGGCAACGGTTTGGAAAGTTCCAGTGCAAGAAAGCAATAGAGGTACCTGGGCCCAGGATTGTTGGTGCCTGGTGGTCAGCTACTCAGCTATTCGCTTTAGCTAATCAGAGAAAGAGCCACCGGGAACTTAATTCATACGTTCGGAAATGTAAGCAGTCTTTGTTGGCTTTGCCCTGCAGTTGTTAAGTGATTAACCTCTCCTGTCTCTCCCTTCCAACCCCCTCCTGGCTGCAGTGACTTAATTTAGGACATGTCAGAATTCTCTCCTTGTCTGTTGACTTTCAAGCTCTTTACACATTGGAGTTGAAACCAGAAGTCTCCTCTCATTAGCGTTTTAAATTGCATTTTATAGAAAGGAACTTTTATATTTTTAAGAAATGTGCTGAGTTGGGTCTGTGACATTTTTTTGTATGCTGCTATTTTTTTCCCCTGTCCCTTTTTGTTGGTAGATGCTACCAATGCTGTGTCATTTCAATGAGGTTTGATTGGTGGAAGTGTACTTTAATTGTATAGTTATCCCTGATATCTAACATGAAACTTAGCATGTGCTTGATAAATCTATACTAAATGAATGAACTACATCCAAAGTATCCATGAATAATCTCAAAGTCCTTGTCAGAAAATGCAAATCTTTGGTATCCAAAAGCTTTCAATGGGATACTGACTGGAATACTAATAACAACGATACAAATAGTTGCATTTTTCAGCATTTACTAGAAATTCACAGTGAACGTGTTGTAACACGTTAACTCAATTAGTCCTAAACAAAACCCCCACCATACACTTGAGGAAAGTGAAGTCCAGAGAAGTTCACTCAACTGCCCAGGTTTTTACAGCTAGTTAATAACAGAGCCAGATTTTAACCCTAATCTTTACAAACTCTTACAAACTCTGCCCTTAACCATTACCCTTTACAACAAACAGCTCTGTTACTAGTCGGTAGTGGCAAATGCATAATAATAAGCCATCAAAAGAATAATAATTGGACCAGCTGAATGACCAAAGAACTTCATTAGAATCAGGCTGCACCATGTGAAATTACAAAATAGCCTTCAACTTGTTGAAACTCAAGGTTTCATCTGGAAGAAATAAATAAAGTAACCCTTTTTATGTCCCTATTAGGGATAAATGTGATTTATTGCATTTAATTGGTAGTAATTTTCTTGCTTATAGTGGCTTAGAGAAAATGGAAATCACAAAGACTGTCTGGCCTCCCTTTAAACATTTCACTTCCTTATGTGCTTTCTCTGAACTTTTTTGTTTAATCTCCTGGGTTGAAGGTTCATGAGGCACCAACTCTATTGGGTTGACTAAAGGATAAAGAAATGAGATGTATTAATATGAAGCCATATTGACCTGGTATTTTCACAAGCTGATTTGGAAGTGACTTTACTGGCCCTTGAGACCATCATTATGAGCCATACTGTTGTGTCTCACACTCTTTTTTAAATGTATTTTTATTGTTCAAAGTATCACAGATATCCCCTCCCCCCCCCTTTGACTACCTCCACCCACACTTGCCTCCCCTGTAAGCCTACCTCACTATTGTCTGTGTCCATGGGTTATGCATATATGCATATAAGTCCATTGGTTAATATCTTTCCATCCGGCCCCTTCCCTCTGAGATACATTAGTCTGTTCCATGCTTCCATGTCTCTGGATCTATTTTGTTTGTCAGTTTATTTTGTTCATTAGATTTCACATATTAGTGAGATCAGGTAATACTTGTCTTTCTCTGACTGGCTTATTTCGCTTAGCATAATACTCTCCATGTCCATCCATGCTGTCTTAAAGGATAAGAGATCCTTCCCTTTTACTGTTGCATAGTATTCTATGGTGTAAATGTACACAGCTTTTTTATCCACTCATCTACTAATGGGTACTTGGGCTATAGTATTTCTAGATCTTAGCTATTATAAATAGCACTGCCATGAGCCTGGGTCTGCATACATTCTTGCTGATCCGTGTTTCAGGTTTCTGATGACATAATCCTAGAAATGGGACCACTGGGTCAAATGGCAGTTCCATATTTAATGTTTTGAGGAAACTCCACACTTGTTTTCCATAGTGGTTACCAGTCTGCATTCCCACCAGCAGTGGACTATGGTTCCTTTTCCCCCACATCCTCCCTGTCACTTATTGTTTGTTGATTTGTTGATGGCAGCCATTCTGACAGGTGTGAGGTGGTACCTCATTGTCATTTTAATTTGCATCTCTCTGCTGATTAGCAATGTTGAGCATTTTTTCATATGTATCGTGGTCATTTGTATGTGTTCTTTGGAGAAATGTGTATTGTAGTATGTGTTCTTATTTAGAACACGGTAATCATAGAACTAGCTCAAACTGGCCTATTCTGTTTGTAACAAGATACACACTAAGTTGTTTTTCAGAGACAACAGGACAAAACCCCAAACCTGTGCAGAGGAGAGAATCTTGACCTCTAGCTGCACCCAGAGCCAAAGTTTGTCACCCCCATGAAACCAAAGGCCTGGGAAATGACCGGAAGCTAAATGCCAGAACCCTTTCAGAAGTGAAGTGTCTGTTGCTGAGGAATACCCAAATCTTACTGTAAGTGGCCAAGTCTCAGAGCCCTCCTGTAGAGACCTGCCCCCATAGCCCTGCCCTATACCAGCTTGTTCCCTGTAACCTCTTAAAATCTCACATCAAACCTACATCAAGGATTTGAGCTCTGCCTTCGTCCCCTTGCTAGTTAGCCTCACAATACAGCTTTTTTTTTCTTTTCTCAAAAGAAATACATAGAGGCCATATATTGGCCTCTATGCACAATAAACAGCGAGCCCTTGCTTGGTAAGTGAACATTCTTTCCTCATTGTGGCAAAAGAGTACAGATTTTAAAGAGCTCTAAGAGGCAGCATAATGAATGCTAGCTTCTACAATGAACAGTTCCAAAACTTCAGAAAAGCTTATTTCTTGCTCACAGACATCCCAACATGTCAGGTGAGCATGAATGAGGCTTTGGGAGAGGAGGCCCAGACCCAGAACATTTTTTGAAACCAAGGACCAACAGAGGAACTGTAATCTTCAGTTATGTTCAGTGCATGGCACCAGGCAGTGACCTGAGCATTTACATCCATGCAGCCGTTGGGGAACCAGACAGAGTGAAGACCATGCATCACCTTCTCCCTGAAGTCATGCAGGACTGTGTGGGCAAACCTGAGCAAGGCAATGTTTCATCACAAGGCCCTGGTTATCCACAGGTAAAGCTGGGAACGGTAGTTTTGCTTGTGCCCAGAAGGAAAATGAAGCACGTTTTGGAAAAGCATAGCATTGTCTGTATCTCAAGAACCAAATGGGATAATCTCTATAAAACACCTTGCGGTGCCTGGCACATAATAAAACGTCAAAAAATGGTCGCTATTACCACTGCTGGGATTTTAATTTGTGAGAGTATGACACACATTTATGGAACTCAGGTAATTACAGAATGGAACATTTTGTTCTGTGTCAACGCATTTGATTATAGGAACGGCAATGCCATATTACATTTGCATTACATTTTATTGTTTATGAAGCAGTTACATAGATATGATCTCATTTTGTTAACATTTTTTCTTCTTCTCAGTATTCTATGAAATAGGTAGATAATATTCCTATTTTAAATATGATCAAACATGCTCAGAGAATGGTATTATGGGCAAGATACTACAGCCAATAAGTGATAGAGACAGGATTCAAAGCCAGATTTTTTTTTACTATAAGGTTGAGGTTTAGTTCATCACACCATGCCTCCCAAATGACTAAACTCTAAAACTGTCTTCTATTGTTGAGGGTGTGACTATGATGCCAGCAAACTCTGGGCTCTCTTTAAGTTCCAAGCTTGTCCTTTCTTAGGATCATTAAGTTCTTAATAGCATATTTCTTATATCAGGAGGATGCAAAGTTCTAAAGAAACTAATAGCCCATTTACCTTTGAAATCTTAGCTACCATATATTAAGGAGGACTTTGAAAACTGGGTCATGTCCGGAAAAGAAAAAAAAAAAGTGAGAAGAACTGGAAACCACAGTAAGCAGCTAGTAGTATACTAGTATTGTATGTAGTAGAATAACAGATCCAGGAAAGCCTCTGATATTGCCTGCAGATATTATGAAGGACTCCAGGGAAGGGTGCAGTTCTGCCCTCCCTATTGTTAGGATCATTTTTGTATCAGATCTAGGAATCATTTAAGGATACATTTTCCATCTTTAAATTTCTACTGTTTAGTATAGTGCCTGGAAGAGACCAGAGACTCAGAAAATGACGGTAGGTGGGCTGAGCATATTTCCGACGTATAGAATAAAGCCCTTTGTCAGACACGGCCCAGCTGCCAAGGTCGGCTCTGTGTAAGGAAGAGATGTTCAGCAAGAGGGGCTTCATGTTCATGGGATGGAGTAGCTTATGAGGTAGTGAGTAAATGCGTACCCATAATTCCTGCATCAAGTGAGGAATTGCTAATTAATCCCCGTGATCCTCTCAACACTTGACACAAACAGTGTCATTTCATGAAAGACACATGGGTGGCCATGTGGGATGTGACCCTTCATGCGCCCACACCTGAGATGTTCATTAACAACACCTGGTGAACTTCTCTTGAGGAGGGCAAGAAGTCTTCCATCAGATCCTCCCAGACTGTCTCATTATGAGCTCAAGTTCTATCCTTGTGCTCCATTTTCTCTTTCTTACCGCCCACAGTCTCATCACCACCCCCTGCCCCCCAGGAAGCTCTCTAATTAGTTTGTGAATGTCCCAAGAGTTTCTCTCTATATTTTCTTGGCCTTAAAGATATCTCCTGTTAGGTCTTCTCACATTGAAACTCTATGTGACAAAATATCTTTCCATTCCATTTTGAACAAATATTTCCTAAATTTCTCGTGTTCACACATTCACTCCTCCTTCTGCTGCATCCCCACATGGGCGAGAATAAAATTTTCTCTTGGCATAATAACTCTAAGTCATTGTCAATTACAGTGCACGTTCTCTGGCTACAGATTGCCATTAATAATATCTATAGGGTTTCCATAGCAGCTATGTGACATTTTCCAAATAGCCTCCATATGTATGATCTTATTTCCCCTCAATAGTTCTGTGAGTTTTAACAGATTTTTAATCAGTTCCATTTGACAGATAAGAAAACTGAAGTCTGTGAGGTTAAAGGACTAACCCAAAGTCACCCAGCTCATCACGGGACGTCAGAAATAGAATCCACACATTATTTCTGCCCCTGTGCTTTCTCCGGATGCATGCTGATTTCGGGGTTGCTTTCTCCTTACCTCCATGCTACCTGGTGACAGGACTTGCCTCTGCTTACTCTTCCGTAAAGATTTTTTTTCTTTCTTTCCTCTGTCATGCTTTGAATTGGGAAATTACATATTGACCATGTAATGACAGGTAAATGGAAACACGGAGACAAACTTGACAGCCTGCATGAGAACCTGTGCATTTCTGCTACAAACTCTGGCTTTAGTGAAAATAGTTTTTCTGTCCTCACTAAATGGTGGATGAAATTTTCATCCTAGGGGCCAGGACCACTGCCTCAGACTTAGTATAAGGGATAGAATGGGCAGGCCCTAGAGAAGAAAGAGGAAGAGGGTCCTCAGATATTCCCTACAATCAGCTCTCACCCATGTCCTGGAGCTTCTCGAGCTAAAATATGTGCCTACCCTTAGTGTAGAGCATAACACTGGCTGTGTATCCTTAGAAGGAAGAGTATGCAAATACACTGAGGAATGGGATTTAACTAAAAAAAAAACCATGGATGCCTTAGTGCCCAGGGATGGCACTGTGGGTCAAGCTAGCAGAAAATGTGTCATAGGTAGTAAATAATGCAGCTGACAAAGGCTATGGTCTCAGCAAGACCTATTGTGCTGTCCGTGGAGGTGATGGATGTCAACCATGCCATTTGACCTGTGGTCTTCAATTCTATTCATTGATGAAACCACAACTACTTTTCTACTGATTCTGCCTTGACATTTGCTTATAATGGTTCCTCAAATGTCCAAATAAATTAAACCCATTGTGATTCCACCAACTGTGACCAACCATTCATTTCATTTCTGACTCAAATCTTCTCTGTCTAGACATGCCTATTGTTGACAACTTGAGGTACTTTACACTCCACTTCAGACTCAACTTAAGCACATCTCTTAATTGAGCCATTTTCTCATTTGGAGAACAATCACTTGGTGTCTGCCATGTGTCAAACATACTGCCAGGGTCTGGAGACCTCAGGCCAGCCACCACTCCTTATGCGAAGTGGAGCACAGCAGGGTCCAGATTAGCTCTTGTTGTGATGCCTAGGATTCGAAAAGGTGATTAGTTCTTAGAAATGCAAAACTAAACCAATTCATAAACACTCTACCTGAATTAAGCTTTTACTTTATTATCCTCTTCTGTGTACTTTCACATAGGATTCTCTCTTGAAATAATCATGAGGCCGGAAAATGGAGATGAGACCACAGAATATGGACTCAGGCAAGCAGAAACCCAGGTATCAGTTCTGGATTGATCTCTCATTGTCCTTGTAACCTTTGGCAATTTTGCCTCCTGGTGACATAATTTCTCCTTGTGTAAAATAGCTCTGTGATACTCACTTTGCAATGTTTTGTGACAGTTAAACGTGATAACAGAGACAGTGTAGTGCAAAGTCAGGCATATAGTAAGTGCTCAACAAATGCTAAAACTTTATGTATAACTCCTTTCATTTTTTTTCTCTTTACTTCAGGTAGCCATAGGCACTTAAATATTTATGGTGTTCATTCATTGTGTATTTTATTACTTCCCCTGCATTTTACATTTATAATCTTATTTCCCTCTTCTGGTGGGGGACCCATAAATTTTCTATTCAAATGTTTTATTCCAATATATTTCCATATATTTATTTACCTATGTGAAAGTCTGAAAAATATATGGTTTGCAGGGTGGCTATATGACATTTAAATTAAGACAAATCATATTATATTGTAAATATTGTTTCCATATTTTTTTTCCTTAACATCATATTTTGGGGAATAAACTATGTGCATATGGTTCATTGTATAGTATAATTTATAATATAAATCTTAGGTATTTGTTTCATTTTTAGAATCTGCTCTCTTATTAATAGACCAGAGATTGTGCCCAACTGTTCGCTACCAAATGAGAAAGAAAGGCCATGTACAATGGAATGCACCGCTCTTTGTACACCTGTACAAGCATCTCTGGGACCTGTTCTGAGGAGCAAAATTGTTATATTTCAGAGTATGGACCAATTAATGGGGCACATGGAACAGGACGTTTTTCCCAAAGTGGCTTATTAGCTTCTCCCATCAGTTCATGCGGGTTCCATTTTGGGCTATAATCATAAGCACGTGGGATCACTTTTTATAATTACTGCTTTCCTGGTTGTGTAAAATCTTACTTCTGTTATAATTTATGTTATTCTGATCAGTATTGAGGTGGAGCATCTCTTCCAAATAAGTAGCCTTCAACTTTTTTCCTCATGTGCTACTCAAATGATTAGTGCATTTTTCTTTTGGGTTTCATTGCCTTTCCTTGCTCCTTTGTGGGAATTCTAATTAATTCTTTGTCAGCTATGAATCTGGCAATTATCCTGTCTGAGTTGGTTAACCTGTCTGTTAACTTTGTCTATGCCATCCTTTGTTAAATAATTATATTTAATTTTCATGTATTAAAGTCCATCAATGCTTTCCTTTGTGGTTTATGATTTTGGGGTCTGAATTGTAGAAGTTTTCCCTTATATTAAGGTCATAAAGATACCCACCTTCGAAAGGCTTATTACTTCATCATTCCCGTTCAGGAGTTTAACCCATTGGGAGGGCATCCTGACACAAGTACGATGTAAAGCCATGCTGACGTTTTACATCGTTAAAGCCATTGGCTCTGTGTTCCGGGTTGTGGAAAGAGGCACGGGCAGTCAGCATGGTTCTCTGTATCATCCTGGTCACTAGTTGTGTTTTCTTTCTTTATTTTCTCTGTTAGCACACGCGCACAAGCATGTGTGCGTGCGCGCGTATGTACACACACACACACACACGATGTAGGATAATGGAGCAGATGAGAACAGAGATTTTCAGAATCAGAAAAATACAGACTCAGATTTTAATTCTGATTCAGTCCCTCATTATTTCTGTAACCTTTGGCCAGTATGCCCCTTAGGCTTCAATTTCCTCATCTGCAAATAGCTATGAAACATCTGTCAATGTTTTGTGACAGCTGGGTGGGCTTCATTTATTTATGATTGGATGCATACTTTTGTTATCAGGAGTCATGTTACAGTTTTTCATTATTTGCCCAGCAGGCACAGCAATGCCTGCCTTACAGTAGACTTATATGTATTTATTAAATTATAAGGAAGAGGCCCAGATTCTAGACTATATGTCACTTTAAAAAAATTTTCTTCTGATTTTGCACTTAGCAGTCATACCAGCAAATGTACATACTCCCTAAACTATGGTATGTAACAGACACTGATCTATACTTTTATAGACTTTTTTTTCTCATATCAACCCTATGACACAGATGCCAATAATGGCTCCATTTTACAAACGAGAAAACTAAGGCAAAGAGATTCCATAACTTGCCTAAGGTTTCATAGCTTGTAAATGGCAAAGCCCTGATACAGCTGACCCTTTGGCCCCCAAGGTTTATGTTCATAACCATGGTCTATGGCTTCTTTATGCTAGAGTCTTGAAAACGTCTGCAGGATTATTGAGAGTCTGTGAATTGAGTTTGGATACCAGCTCCATCTCCCACTAACTGTATAACCATAAACAAGTGCGTTAACTGCACTAAGTCTTTGTTTTATTTTCTGCAAAATAGGAAAACAAATCACCCAGTTTCCTGTAGCTCTCATGAGGGCTAAAGGAGATAATCTACATGAGGCACTTAGTACCAGGCGGTACATTAGCATCTAATATACATTTTTAATACTACCGTTATTAACTTGCCTATAATTGAAAGAGCTAAGTATACTACTTCATTTTTTTTTGCATTTAAAAATCACAAGGTACATTCAAAATGTAGCATGATAAATTGCTTTTTGTAGACATTTCAGATCTGCTAAATGATGTATTTCAAGAAGCATTCCTATACCACCATCTCCACTCTGAATATGCCACTGAATATGTTGGTATCTAATATATTGATATCTGAAGACATTAGTATCTAAGAAAAGGTCACTTACTCTCTAAAACATTGAAACAGAGGGAGGAAACTAGGTTCTCTTTTTGTCTTTTTCTGACTCTGGCCATCTCTGAGCCTGTCCCTGTGGAAACCTGATCAGGTTAGCGGGGTCAGAGGTTGCTGGGGCTAAGCAGTGGTCGTGGACTATTTTAATTCTGTTTCTGTTGTTCTGAGAGTAGAGCTCCGTATCTCTCCATGCTGCCTTTGTCTCTTCTTCCCCTCAACCCGGACCAAGGTCGTCTTGCCCTCTCTGGAGGCCCAAGCCTCCTGCCACTGTTTTAATGGCTCTCACAAGCACAGAGCGGCTTATTGAATGTGAAGTGTCTGTCAGCCACTAAAAGCCTGTGAATTAGTGTCTGTCAGGCAGCATACTCTTATCGAGAAATAGCGTATCCTTGTGAAAAGGCTGACCTGCCACAAATCCGCTCTACCACACTGGGCCATTGGCACCCCTGGTGACCCCAGGGAAGAAGATGTCCTACCTGCCCCATCCAGGGCTCTCTTGGGTTCCTGTGTCATAGTCAGGTCGATCCCAAGTCAGAGGAGGTTTTGAAAGGAGAGGTTAGCCTCAATTTTAAAACTGATTCCCACGAAAGAACATCTTTAACATGCTTTTACTCCAAAATCTCAAATCTCCCCAATTCTCTTAACTCCTTCCTGCTCCTTCGTCAGCTTTATGTTAGGCCCCTGAGTGTCTGCACTCTTCTTGGAGGGGCCCAGGAACACACCTGCCCTTCGTACTTGGAGACATTTTGTCCCCTTGAGAGTGGACACTCTGCGAGTCATTTGTACTCAAAACTGTGACTTCAGTTTACGGCAGGATGGGATTGTGTTGTGTGTAAAGAAATTTCAGGAATCACTGAGTCCTTGCAGAGGTTGTTATGTGGGGAGAAAGCACTGATTATTTGAGGGATGACCAGCTATCATGTAAAATCCTGTAGAACTTTGTACAGTAGTTAGCAGTTTGCCAAGCATTATCCTATCACTTTCTTATTCTACTCTCACCCAATCTTTTGTTTCTTGAGAAAAGCTTGAAAAGTTTTGCTGTGTCCATTTTAGAGATGTATAAACTGAGGCTCAGAGAGGAAAAGTGACTTAGCTCGTAAGTGATGAGCTTACGAGACATGACCCTGAATTTGCAGCTCCCCGTCCTGCTGCTCCTCATTTCTGTAGCAGTAGGCACTTGACAGCCTTCTTTCCTGTGTGTGTTCCCTGTGCCCCTGGAGCTGACTATCTTCCATGCAATGGTCCCAAGTACTAGGAAAGTAGGATGTTGGACCTACTAGAATCAAGTATCTCAAGCTCTTCCTCCATCTGGGGGGATTGTTTGTGCTGCTGGAGGCAGGTTACAACACTTAAGAATTAAATATATCCTAAGGAAGATCTCAGCACATTTTTAACCCAAGTGTAGGCATTTCTCTAGGTAGAAGAGACAATGAGACCAGACATGAAAAAGCACTTTGCTGACCAAGATGCTGGATTAGCCCATGGAGTTAGAGACCTCTCAAAGCAGAATGAGCAGAGCCACACTCACAAAGCCTGCAGGGAGCACCTTCACTGTAACGGGGAGTGATGTAAAGGCAACCAACACCGTGCCGTGAACTCATGTTACCTTTCACCAATGGCAAGCTGCTCTTTTGTGGTGGGCCAAAGAGGGATGACATAAATTCGTTACCCAAGACACAGCTCAGGAAGTCAGCAGCAACAAAGAGGATCCATCCTAACATGGCCAAAGGCTGAGAGTAAATTCCCATCTTCTGACCTGCTATTGTGATTAATATTAACCGAAAGCTGGTAGGGCTGCTACACTGGAATGGCTGCCAACCTCTGCCCTTTGTCAGAGAATGACACGGTCTACTGCATCCCGTGCAAGAACTTCGCACTGGTTCTCAACCTTATTTCACGAGGACACACTAGATGGCCTGTTTGAAATGCAGATTTGGGCCCCATTTCCAGAGATTCTATTTCTGTTTTACTCTACATTTTTCACAAGGGCCCCAGATGATTTTGATGCTGACAGTTTACATTCCACATATTGAAGAAAAAAAGTGCTTTAGTATACTGACCTTGAATGAAATGACATATTTTAGCAGGGGGGAAAGTCTTGTTAAACTTCTGAAATGACATTATTCACATAGCATTTTACAAGGAACTTTTATACACATTCACTCATGTAATCCTCACATCAGCCGCATGACTTTGTTCAAATAGACAGTTTTATCTTCACTTTGTTTTTCAAGCCATAACTCAGAAAGATTACATATGATGCCCAAAGCCGCCAACCCGTCCATATGGAAGATAGGTCAAGAAAGCAGGTGCCCCTTCTCTAAAGCAGTCCTTTGGTTCTCCATGTGGGCTGTAGGTTTAGAATTCCCAAATGGGCTTTTAACAAAAGGCTCCTTCTCAACTCAAACCAAAGCAGAGTACCTGAATCAAGAACCTGTTTACTCAAGCTTTGGTGTTTTCTAAAATTCTTGCTCTAAATGATTTGAAAACAGAGATGAAAATCCCAGCCTAGAGCGTGGATGATGGACCCGTTCATGTAGGTAACGTGTCTAATAGTCAGGAACAGGGATCTCCTCTGGGAGAGGCCACACACGAGCAAGTCTCAGCTCTGGCTAAGGCCCAGCATCACGGAGGGACTCTGAGCTCTGGGACAGTTGCGGACACAGCCCTCCTCTGGCCGCTCTTTGCAAACATTATTACCTGTTATTAATCCGGCTGCTTCTCTGACTCAGAGAGCCTCTCTGCCAGTGAGTACCGTGAGCACCCCCTTTCCTGAACCCCCTCTCTGCACCTATAAGACGACCCCTGCAAAGGAGAAGCTTCAGGGACCTTTATTTTCTCCCTTCCCTGGAAACCGGAAGCATCAGTGGTATTTCTATCCCTTGCCTTCTCTTCCAACCCTGTTGGGGCAGAGCCATAGGGCCATCATGGCAAAGGGCCTGTGCACCAGTGAGCTTTTCTTTCCCCTTTTCTCTATGCAAAGCATTTTCTAATTATAAAGACAATATGCTAATTATTTTATCCCACTTGCTGAGTGTTTATTACATATCCAGCACTGCACCAACTATTGTATAAGTGTGTGTGTGTGTGTGTGTGTGCATAATTGTTGACAGTATTATACATGTCCTCCAATCCCCTGCTACTTTGCCCATCTCCTCCCAGCCCTGTCCCAACCCAGGCCTTCCCCACAATATTGTCTGTGTCCACTGGCTATACATATATGTATATAAGTTCTTTGGTTGATCTCTTCCCGTATCCTCACCCCCGTTCCCTGCTGAGATATACAAACAATACTGACAAGAAAATAGAATTAAAGTAAAATTCGTTTCCCCAAACCCATTCTTTTATCATTATGAGGACAGACTTTTAGATATCTATCTCACTGTGTGTGTATAAAACAAAAGTGCAACAAAATACTGGTGACAAAAATTCTGATCACATCAAAGCCATGCTTGACCATAATCACTGCTCAATATGCACTTGTTGCATTCATTAATACACATAGATACTTACAGGTAACCTATGTCTCCACCTATCAAAAATGCTTAAAATACTTTTCCTGCATTTACATATAGCTTTACATCATTCTTAAAAAAAAACACCTTATAAATACAAATCCATTGAATTGATTTGTCACTGTTTATCAAACTAGTTTCCTATCTGAGTAATATTTAGGATGCTACCAGCCTGTCAATTTTTTAATTTCTCTCTCTCTCTCTTACTCTTATGCAAACTGTTGCTGATAATTTAATTCTATAATAGGGTCGTTGCATTAATGGATCTGCACATTTTCAGTTTGATCTATGTTGCCAAACGGCCCTCCAGAAATGGTGACCCCATTTATCCTCCCACCAGAAGGCAGTGTCCTTTAAACACTTTCTGCTCCATCATGCATCACAGCCAGTACACCCTATGGATTAGAGGATAAGTGGATGTGGAAAGCAATGTCCTCCTCTCTGTTGGTCCTTTTAAGACAACAGTCTAGAGAGGTTGCACGGGAAGTTATCATTTCTTTAAGATTCAGCTAGGGGCCACACATCTAGAGAATAAGAAAACCAAAACTTTAGGCATTTGGAAAACCATGCATTTTTTTTTTAAATTTTCCACTGCTCAGAACCCTCTTTAATTGAGTTATGGATGAAGGAAAGGGTGCAGTGACAGGGAGATGAGTACATTGCACTTTTTCATGGAAGTTCAATTACCATGCACATTTGATAATGGTTTGAATCTGAACAGAAAGGCATAGGAACCTACAAAATGTTGTTTGACCTTGAACCACATACTTGACTTTGAAAACAATTCCTGCATGAAGCAGCAATGGTTTCAATGGGTGTTGGTATGAAAGTCTTCCACGAGGAAGCTCTCTGGTCTCTTATTCTTCAGGGCGGAGTGTTAGAGAATTAACTTCCTTAGTAGGACCACGTGAGCTCATGCGCCTTCTTTGAAACCTCTTTCTGTTAAATCGAGCAATTTGCTTTAAATCTCTAGAACTTTTTTTCTTATCAAGAAAATGAAAAAGTGATGATAGACACCTCAAAAGTCTGTTTCAAAACTTCAATTAGCTGAGGCACATAAAACTCTACAAGACTGTTGAGCAAATTCTGAAGCTGTCAATAAATGGGGGGCATCATAAACCACATGCTCAGTAATGCGTATGCAAGGGCACTGCCCTGCGGTCAGACTTCATCACTTACCAGATGTGTGGTCTGCAGCAGGTCACTCTGTTGAGAACCAAGAAGAGCCAGAGAAAACTCTGAATCCTTATGTTTCCTCTTCTGTGAACTGGCATTAATGGAGCATGCTCTATTCACTTCAAGATACAGTGGGGAGGCTCAGAACTGAAACACAAAAAACATGCAAATGCCTGTTAGACCTGTCACTCTCCGTGGGATGTGAAGGATTTAGAATTGCATGTCCAACAGAACCACGGATGGTCTCTTCTGGCTCTGTCATTCCAGGGTTCCCTGGTTCGAAGATGTGACAGGAGGATGGAAGGCCCATGCTCACCTGTGCTTGTGTGGGTGTGGGCTCATGTGCCCCAGGGGAGAGGGAGGGAGCTAGCAGGATGCTGTGGCTACAGGTGGGGCTAACTCTAGAATCCTGTCACTTACTAGGTGCATAAATGAAGACAATCATCTAAATGTTCTCAGTCTAACTTTCTCCATTTGAAAAAAAAATGGTCATAGCACATGACTTCATGCTACAGTGGGAGGTGGTCATGATCATGAGCACCCAGCAGGCACTAAAAAGGTACTATTTATTGAGCACAAACTATTTGCCAGACACTAGGTGAAGCACTTGTGAATTCTCTCATTTAATAACTCATAACACTCAATGGGGCAGGTTATACTTCACATTTTTCAGATGAGAATAGCGAGGCTGACAGAAAAGAGATGACTTGTGTCAGTTCATAAAGCTGGTGCATAGACACAGATGAGACTAATCCTAGGTAAATCTGATATACAAGTCAGGAATCTCAACCACTATATTTCTAAATAATGTTCTAAATGCAAATTATCCTTTAACCATCCACTTTTAAAGTAAAGCCTATTTCTGAATACCTTTACCTATGTTCTTTTCCCATGCTATAGACAGTATAATTCATGTGTGTGTATATGTGCACACACACACACAGACACAAATATTGACAAGCCTACACACAGGTAATTATAGGCAATAAGTAGCAATGTCCTGTGAATCCAGGATTATGGCACAATATGTAGTACCTACAAATGGGACAGTCCAATAAGAGTTGTCAGGCTATGAAAGAAACATGATGGCAAGGTCTCTGGAATTACTTAAGATAAAAAATAATAATTTCAATTGAAAAAGGTCTTTACTGATTCCCTAGCTCAAAACCATGCCTAACAGAAATCTGCCCATAAATACGTGTTTATTAAAGGACTAGATTCTATATCTTCTTTTTAAAATATATTTTATTTATTTTTCACAGAGAGGAAGGGAGAGAGATAGTCAGAAACATCGATGAGAGAGAAACATCGATCAGCCGCCTCCTGCACATCTCCCACTGGGGATGTGCCCGCAACCCAGGTACATGCCCTTGACCGGAATCGAACTTTGGACCTTTCAGTCCGCAGGCCGACGCTCTATCCACTGAGCCAAACCGGTTTTGGCTAGATTCTATATCTTGAAGCATACTGAAGACTACCAAGCTTAAGGGCAGAGAAACTACTGAAATAATCCCTGAGAAGGATTTATGATTTTTTGTGACTTCCAGAATCTTTATCCTATCTGCCTTTCCTCCTAATAATCATTGCATTTCCATGACAGAAAAGGTAACTTGACAGCTGGGGAGGAAGGTGGGGGGAGCTGTACACTTATGGGCCTTCGCCATTAGAGAGAAAGTAAATGTGAAAAAAAAAAAAATCCCTAAAACTTTAAAAGTATTTAAATGGTTTTCAGGTAAGGAAGGAAAAATAAGTTTACTAAAATATCCCAAGGTCAATGAGCATGTAATTAGCCTTCGAAGTCCTGGAACCACTGACTTACTCAAACCTTCTTCTCGCAGAGTTCTTAAAGACCCTGAGTAACAGCTGTTAGGATAGATAATGTTCTATGCCAGATTTAAAGGTAAGCTAACATGCCCACCCATGTGTAAGATAAAGACAAAAGAAAAGAATAAATAAGCTTCTAAAAGCTTTTTCCATCAGGCAATAGAAAAAGAGGAGTTGGTCAATATCTACCACTGTTTCAATATCACGTTTGATTAAAAGGAGCCATTTTGACAGGAGCTGACCCTCAAAATAAGAAGACAGCTTTACTTTCCCTCCACAGCCCATTTAAGTACAATATGTGAACATATATCTTCCCCACTGTTCCTGTGTCATTCTGGAACAGGTACCATATTTTTCCTCCAATGTTTAGAGAATAAACTAGTCCTCTGGTAACTTTCAGTTGCAGAAATGATCTTGTTTCTGTGATTAAAATCTAGGGCTCAGTGCAATAATCCCAAAGCTGCCAACTCTTAGCTAATGTAGAGCTTCTCCTCCTGCAGGTTGATACAGTTTTTATCCCACATGTCTATAGTGGGACCAGGGGACTGTGCTCAACCAACTCCTTTTTCCCATATCCCCTCTCCCCCTTGAAGGCTTTGGTTTTTGGCCCCTCTAAGGTGGACTTCAGGGAAGGAGGGGTGAGGTGAAAGCACAGACCTTGGTGCCAGGAACACTGTCATCTGCACCTTCCTGATACTGAAACCTGTTTTTTTCTTTCATGGGGACTTGCAAGACCAACAGCAGGGACTTTCTTGTACAGTTGACCCATCGTTTGGGGTTGGAGGGTTGGGATGGGTAGGCACACACACATTAAGATTGTCCTTCAATAAATGTATCCTTCAGGCTCTCTTTGATCTAGGTCCTTGCAGAAGCAGAAGTTGCTAACACTAGCTGAAAAAACTGGGTTCTGAATCCTATAGCATTCTCTGAAAATGGTCCACTATCTCTTTAACATGTGGGGATTCTGGGTACCTGTAGGTATTCTGGCGGTCCTTGGCATTTTAGATGAAACTGAGATAAATAATGTAAAAAACTGACAACTACGGATAAGAAGGGTTGTGTTGTGAGTGTTTTAAAGATAGAGTCTACCGTGAGCTCGTCAATAAATTTTAAGAAGGAGATTGAGGTCATCCCTCTACTTTCTAACTAGATAATTATAAACTCAGTGCTTTATAACTTTAATTAGAGTCCAGGTGTCTCTTTTGAGAAAGTGATGAAAACTAAAGATCTAAACCCTAGGGAAGCCAACATAAGTACTGATATGTTAGAAAATTTGGGGGGTGGTGTATGTAAAGCAATGATAACCCACGGTTCATCCACATACTCTGCACAGACATTGGATCTTGACTTGGCTGCTCTTCTTTCCTTTCAGCCTCTACTCTCCCTTCCTTCCTGCTTTCCTCCCATATTTCTTAATTTTTTAAGAGCCATTAGTTGGGGTCATGCAAGGAAGACACTTGTATGGGGTAACAGTGGTGCCTAGGGAGCGGAGAATAGCCCAAGTGAGGAAAGTGGCCACAGAAGGCAGTGCCCAGTGGATTTGGGATTGATGAGGTAAGTAAATAGGTTGAGCATAACGGGAGCAAACTTTCTCATTGCTGGAAAGGGCAGTTACAAATACAGAAAAGGAAAAGCTAATATATTCTTCTAATATATAGAAGGAAAAAATCACAGAAAAAAATGTATATGTAGGTAGAATTAACTATATACATACCATAATTAAAGTAAGGAGCCAAATCCTGTGGAGTTGGATTGGAAATTGTGGAATCAGTAGAAATGCATTGTATTAGTTGTCTGTTGTTGCAGTGACAAATTACCACAACCTTAGTTGCTTAAAAACACACACAAAATATGCAAGCCAATATATTCTAACCAGTTTAGTATTGCTTTAAGAATGTACAAAATGTAATTGTTCAATGAGATTTAGTGCTGCTGAATTGGATTCTGTCACTGGTGAAAAATATAAGTAAAACCCAGAGTTAGACACTGTGTCAACTGAATGGCAATCTTTTAAAATTACATGTTAAAAACTGTATTTTCTATCTGTCTGGTCATAGTTCCAAATGGTTCCAAAGACCATTTCTTGAAAATAAAAATATTGACATTAAAAACAACAACCCTAAAACAAAACCCTGCGAAGTTGTTACCTTACATATCTGTAAGTAAGAAGTCAACATGGTTCTCAAGGGCAAAAATTATGGTGTTGACAGGACTCGGATCCTTTCTGGAGGCTGTCGGGGACAATTCCTCCCCCTGACTTTTCCAGTTGCTAGATGCCACCCACATTCCCTGGCTCGTGGCCCCTTCACTCCATCATCAAAGCCAGCATCTGTGAGTCAAATCTTTACACTGTAGCTCTCTGACCTTTTGTAGTCAGGGTTCCTGACTCCCTTCTTTTGTCCCCCTCTTCCATTTTTAAGGATTCTTGCTACTACATTGGGCCCCCTGGAATAATCCAGGTTAACCTCCCTCTTGTAAGGTCAGCCAACCTAACATATTCACAAGCTCCAGAGGTGTGGAGAGTTTTCCTGAGGAGGAGGAGGGTATTTTCTCCCTACCATGCTTATGATGTTCAATATATACAGAAGAAAAAAATATATATAAATATATGCAGGTAGAAGTAACTGTATACATATATTTATTAGTTCTGTCCTTTGACAGGGTCTGGGCAGAGTAATAGAGGTTACATTCTCCAGAAAGCAGACTTTGAGACAGAACATTTAGTAGGGAGTGCTTTGGAAAAACACTCACGGAAGAAAAAAAGAGAAGCAGGATTGGGGAAAGAGAAAAGTTAAGCTGGTACACAGATCCAATGAAGGCCTCAGGTGACCCCACAGGAGGCTCTGCAATTGGGATGGAAATTAAGAGTATTCCTGATTTGAAGCAAGGAGCCCCAACCTATAACAATATGTCCCTTATCGCAGATGTACCTCGGACCAGATAGACTTCTTAGTCGAAGGGATCCCAGAATGCGTGTGACAGCCAAGGACTCTGCGGGGCAGCACTCTCTGAGCCGCCGGAATCTGTGTGGAATATCGTATCATCCAGCAAAGTAACCACAACTTGTAGCCAGGTGTTGGTTTCAAAATACTATTCTCCTTAAAAGGGACCAGGGATATTTGAAAAAGTGGTTGATACCAAAGCGTGGCAAGAGACATACAAGATAAACCTAGAACATCTTATTGTGCCAATAGTAAAGTAGAGAATCAGAGCATCATGGGAACATTTAAAAAAAAATGGAGAATCCATCTTCAAGGAGATGCTACTAGCCAAGTCTAAGGTAATTTAAAGAAATACAAATAATAATAAATTATAACACTTTGAATAAAATAGAAATCCATGAGTTTATACAGATATAACTTAAATGAGTAAACAAATGAGAAGAAAAAGTATCTCATTACAGTAAAATGCCAAGTAATAAATTCCAAAGAAATTATGGAATTTCTCAAAACACTATTTCAGCCATGCAAGTAATAATTAAACCAGGTAAATAAAAATAAGTAGATGCTAAAACTAGTAGATAAATGCATGAAGGTGAATGGGGTGTTTATATATCTTAAAGTATCTCCCCACAAATTACTTATTTACTTCAAAGAGAAATGGAATAACTGTGGGGGGAAAAGAGTTGGCAGAAAATACCTTAATCAAGAGATTAACATTACCAGTAATGCTTCAAACGGAAATTGTGTACCACTCAATAGGGTGCAATAAAAAACACACATCATATTCCTCTGTCCCAAAATGTATAATTTGAATCTAATTATGAGAAAAGATCAGACAAATCCAAATTGAGGGACATTTTAGAAAACTTTTTATTAAACTGCCTTTAATCTTCAAAAGTATCAAGGTTATGAAAGTCAAAGAATGACTGATGCATTGTTCCAAATTGAAGGAGACAAGAGGGATGCGCCGACTAAGTGTAACACATGGTCCTAGATTGAATTTTTTGCTACAAAGAGTATCTCTGGGGCAACTGGCAGAAATGAGACCTGTTCTGTGGCTTAGACAGCAGGGAATAGGCAGTATCAGTGGCAATTCCCTAATGTTTATAGCCCTCCCATGGCTACGTAGGTTAACAACAGGTTGATAGGAAAACATGCCAAAGTACTCAGGGGTAATGGGACAACATGTCTACAACTTATTCTCAAATGATTCAGGGGAGGGAACTCATTGTTCTGCAACTTTTCTGTAATTTTGAAAACATTCCAAAATCAAAAAATGGGCAAAGGATCTAAATAGACACTTTTCAAAAGAGGACATTCAGAAAGCCAAGAGACATATGAAAACATGCTCAAAGTTACTAATCATCCGAGAGATGCAAATCAAAACAACAATGAGGTACCAT
Organism: Myotis myotis; assembly: GCF_014108235.1. Taxonomy (NCBI): domain Eukaryota; kingdom Metazoa; phylum Chordata; class Mammalia; order Chiroptera; family Vespertilionidae; genus Myotis; species Myotis myotis. The sequence continues at coordinate 11,438,781 of NW_023416316.1, forward strand.
CTCACACCTGTCAGACTGGCTATCATCAACAAATCAACAAACAACAAGTGCTGGAGAGGATGATGAGAAAAAGGAACCCTCTTGCACTGCTGGTGGGAATGCAGACTGATTCAGCCACTATGGAAGACACTATGGAGTTTCCTCAAAAAGTTAAAAATGGAACTCCCATTTGACCCAGTGATCCCACTTCTAGAAATATATCCCAAGAAACCAGAAACACCAATCAGAAAGGATATAATCACCCCTATGTTCATAGCAGCACAATTTACCATAGCGAAGATCTGGAAACAGCCTAAGTGCCCATCAGCAGATGAATGGGTTAGAAAACTGTGGTACATCTACACAATGGAATACTATGCTGCTGTAAAAAGAAGGAATTCTTACCATTTGCAACAGCATGGTGGAACTAGAGAGCATTATGCTAAGTGAAATAAGCCAGTCAATGAAAGAAAAATACCACATGATCTCACTCATTTATGGATAATAAAGACCATTATAAACTGATGAACAAAAATAGATACAGAGGCAGAGCAGCATCGAACAGACTGTCAAACTACAGCGAAAAGGCAGGGGAGGGTTGGGTGGGGGTAAGAGATCAACCGAAAGACTTGTATGCATCATATACGCATAACCAATGGACACAAGACACTGGGGGGTAGGGGAGGCCGGGGGAAGGCCAAGGGGAGAAAAAAAGGAGACATATATAATATTCTTTGTAATACTTTAACCAATAAAACAAAATAAAAATTAAAAAAAGAAACAGAGAAAACACTGTCTTAAATCTTTCCAAATAAATAAAAGGCAGTCATTTCTGACACCATTTAAAGAGATCCTTACAAATGTTAACATTCCTGTATAAAGACTTAGGAAACTGAGTGGCAAAGGAGGTCGGTAATTTTAAACTAGTCACACAGCTAGTTCTTGGCAGAACAGGAATTATAACCCTAGTTACTAATAGCTTCAGAAAGACCTCTTCTCTGTCAGATAATACCAAGTTATAAATAAGAAAAAGAAAAAGAGAAAAAAAGTGAAAATAAAATATCTTCTCTGCTGTTTAACCTGATATTCAAGGTGATTATTTTGTGATGGCTTTTTGAGTGTGTTAATGTTCAATGATAAAGAGAGAGCACTGATGGTGTGTGAAGGGATTTAGTAACAGTGTTTGATTCATGCATCACCCTCATCCCCCATGCTATAGATGGAAGGGTAATTACAGCCCATGACCAAATTACTTGCAGGTATCCCTTGATCTTGTAGTTAATACAGGAAACCTTCATTTGCATAAATGCTATTTACATATTTTATACCACATTCTGATCCTTTCTGAAGTGACTGTTTTCTACATTAACAGATATCAACTTGGAATATTTTCTTTCTTCCTTCCAGCCATTCTTAGGCAAAGTTAAACTTTCAGACCTGGTAGCAGACTTGAATGAAGGAGGTGCTATAGCAAAATAGGAACATATACACTGCTAAACTACCAATGTTTTGAGGTTAGAAAGAGACTTCTTGTTTATCTCTGTATTCACAAAACTCAGCATAGCACTTGGCAGGTATTTTGATGCATTCTGTTTGCCATCTTCACCTGAAAAATCTCGCTGCAATCCAAACTCCTGGGTTTCTCCCAGACCCACCCCTTCTCCCCAGGCCCCCACATTCCAGCTTAGTCTGTGCTACCATCATTTCACACAAGAACGACTTTACCACTATCCCAGCCAGTTTGACCACATAGCTATGTGTTTCCTTCAATTCCCTTCTTCATGCAGCAAGCAGCTATCCTTTTTGTGATGGTTCTGTTCTAGGGGATCATAGCTCATGTTCCCCTTAATTTCTTCCTAATATCCTTCAGGTAAATATGAACTTTTAACCATGCCCCCCATAGAATATGGTCCTGGCCTATTTCTCCAACTTATACTTCTCTTGTTTCTTCTCTCTTGCTGTACTTTCTTTATATTTTGAGGACCTCCTGTGTGGTGTTCCTGCTTCCTGAAACGTTCTTACCCACACCCCCAATAATACTTTAATTCATGCGCATGAATCTTATTTAGCCTTCAGACTCAGATTATCAATGACTTATCTTTGTCACTGATAAGTGATGGTAAGGGGAGCCCGAGTAGAGGTCAGACAGTCTGTGATAGTCATAGAATGTCTTTATGGACCACGTTAAGAATTTTGCATTTAGTTGTGAATGAGTGAGAAAGCATTAAAGAAGTTTAAGATGTCGTGATCTGAGTTACTTTTCTAATAGTATCACTAGGTCTGCTGTGTTGAAATTAGACATTGGGATCAAGAAGACAAGTTTAAAACTATTGGGTAATGGTGGCCAAAATGGGGAGACATAGTTGGATTCTGGGCTTCTTTAATACATCTTCCTCTGCCTAAATTCTGATGTATATGAAGTGGCATAGATGTCCAATGTTATCCTTTTCTAAATTAATAACTGCTTTATTTGGCTCAGTTGGAAACAGTCTCTCCTCTCTTTACTGATCTAACTTCCAATTCATTTTCTGAAGCTCCTTACATATGTGTATTGCATATTTGCGAGACAAGAGACACAGGTAACCTTTGAGGCCCAGTGAACTCATCCACTAGTGTCCAGGGGTTGGGGACCTTTGTTCTGCCAAGGCCCATTTGGATATTTATAACATCACTAGAGGCCCGGTGCACAAAAATTTGTGCACTCGGGGGGGGGGGGGGGGAGGTGGGTCCCTCAGCCCGGCCTGTGCCCTCTCGCAGTCTGGGACCCCTTGGGATATAACGACCTGCTGGCTTAGGCCTGCTCCAGGGTGGCAGAGGGCAGGCCCAATCCCTAGGTGCAGCCCCTGGTCAGGCTCAGAGCAGGGCCGATTGGGGAGTTGGGGCGCCGCCCCGTCATGCACAGAGCAGGGCGGATCGGGAGGTTGCGATGCCACCCTCAGTCACGCTCAGGGTAGGACTGATTGGGGGGTTGGGGCACCGCCCCCTGTCACACTCAAGGCAGGGTCAATGGGGAGGTTGTGGAACCACCCCGTCACGCACAGAGCAGGGCCAATCAGGGGGTTGGGGTGCTGCCCCCTATCACGCACAGAGCAGGGTGGATCAGGGGTCGGGGCGCTGCCACTCTCACACTCAGAGCAGGGCCAATCAGGGGGGTTGGGGCTCCGTACCCTGTCACGCACAGAGCAGGGCCCATCAGGGGGTTGGGGAGCTCCCCCCTGTCACGCACAGAGCAGGGTGGATCAGGGGGTTGGGGTGCCGCCACTCTCACACTCAGAGCAGGGCCAATGGGGAGGCTATGGCTCTACCCCATCACACACAGAGCAGGGCCCGTGGGGGGTAGGGGGGTTGAGGCGCGGCCCTCTATCACCCACAGAGCAGGGCCGATCAGGGGGTTGGGGCGCCCCCACTCTCACACTCAGGGCAGGGCCAATGGGGAGGTTATGGCTCTACCCTGTCACACACAGAGCAGGGCCCGTGGGGGAGGGGTTGGGGCGCTGCATCCTGTCACACACAGAGCAGGGCCGATCAGGGCGCTGGGGCACCGCAGCCTGTCACACACAGAGCCGCAGGGCGATCAGGGGTTTGGGGAGCTCCCCCATATCAGGCACAGAGCAGGGCTGATCAGGAGGTTGGGCGCCTTCCCCTGTCACGAACAGGGCAGGGCGGATAGGGAGGTTGTGGCCCTGCCCCCTGTCACACACAGAGCCGCAGGGCGATCAGGAGGTTTGGGCGCTGCCCCCTGTCACGCTGATCCCGGTGCCTGGAGGCCTCGTGGCTCCGTTGATCCCGGTGCTGGGAGGCATATTACCCTTTTACTATATAGGATAGAGGCCTGGTGCATGGGTGGGGCTGACTGGTTTGCCCTGAAGGGTGTCCTGGATCAGGGTGGGGCTCTCCAATGGGGTGCCTGGCCAGCCTGGGTGAGGGGATGATGGCTTTTTGCAGCTGGTCACACACCTTTCAGGGTGGGGGTCCCCACTGGGGTGCCTGGCCAGCCTGGATGAGGGGATGATGGCTGTTTGCAGCTGGTCACACACCCTTCAGGGTGGAGGTCCCCACTGGGGTGCCTGGCCAGTCTGGGTGAGGGGCTGAGTGCTGTTTTCAGGCGGGCGGGTGACTGAAGCTCCCAACTGCTTTTTTTTTTTTTTTTTATTCTGGGCCAGCTTTAGCTCTGGCTCCAGCTCTGAGTCCTCTGCTGCTAAAAACAGGTATCTGGTTTGTTTGGGTTCTATAATTGAAACAATCTCCAGCTCTGAGATCCCGGCTGGCTGAAAACAGGTTTCTGGGGTTTTGTTTAGCTTCTATATTTGTTACAATGTTTCAAACTGCAAGCTCAGAGGCTGGCAAGGCAGGCGGGGAACGTTGGAGTCCTCTGTCACTGAAGCAAGCAAGCCTCATGTTCGCTTCCAGCTGCCTGGCTGCCGGCCACCATCTTGGCTGGCAGTTAATTTGCATATCTCCCTGATTAGCCAATGGGAAGGGTAGCGGTTGTACTTTAATTACCATGTTTCTCTTTTATTAGATAGGATACAAAATTATCAGCTTAAAAATTAGCCTGCTACATTTGGTCAAACATTTAGTCAACTTACCTCTAATGCTTTGGCAGAGTCAGACCAAATGATTTTGTGGGTCTTAAATGGCCTGCAGGCCAGACATTCCCCACCCTGTTAGTCAAATGTGGCCCACTAAAGCCCTTAACTCCAATCAATCATATCAGCACTTCTTTTCTCTTTGGAAAATGTGGGAAGCCACCCACTGCTGATACTATTACGAGAGTGTACCCAGGAACACGGAAGGCCGATGGACCTTGGGCGTTGGCAGAGCTAATGCTAAGCACCATTGTTTGTATTGAGATAGCAGTGGCTTGAAGCAATTTCCTTACCTAATAGCCTCAAAGTAAATGTTTACTAGACCTTACTAATCTTTACTGACCTTAGAGGCGGTCTGTCTGCTACCTGTTTGCCGTGTTTTACTGAGGGCAAGATGTCTATCTAAAACTGAATAAAAAGCAGATAAGGTCAGGTTTCAGTGTGCCTCTCCAAGAGAGAGGTCTCCACCTGGCCCTCATTCCTTCTAAATTCATATTTCTTGTTTAGTATTTTCATTTGTGCATCAGCCTCTCCTTCAGATCCTGAACCCTAGCCGTGCAGGTTGTGGCAGGAAAGGGAGCTTATTATTAGAAAAGATGGAGGCAACAAACCCGAGAAGAGGGGCAATGAGGCACCTTCCCCACGGCAGTGATGGTTCCGAACCTACCACCTTGGCGCAAATGGGCACCATTCACTTCCATCCTCTCCTTTTTGTCAAGCTGAGACTATGTGAGATAACACATTTCATATTGGTTATGGGTCTAAGTCATGGTCAGGAAAGAAGGAAGAAAAGAAAATGGAGATGAGAAAGAAAAAAAAAAAGGAAGAGTAGAAGGCTGGGCAACCTATGGGATTATTTGAGAGGATTTTTTTCCTTCCTTGGGTCCCAGATTGTAGGAGCCCTCGTTAAAGGGCTTTCACATGATTTGACATTTTCTTGCCATATGGTTCTTGTCCTGATTAAAATGTACTACCTTGGTTTTTTCATCCTCTTTAGAGCAACCTGATAAATTAGTTCATGCTAATACGTTAGTAATTATAGCTGACTAGGAGTCAGGAGACCTAAGCTTTGTGTTCTAAGTCAAAACCAAAGTTAAGACTCCTGCTAATCAAGTCATCAGATCTCTCTGAACCTTAGTTTGCTCATGGCTTAAATGGGAATAATACTCCTCATTATTTCTATGAACACCAAATGTAATAATAATTGATGTTAAATTTCTTTGTCCTCTGCAGCAGGCTTCCAGAAGTTCTAGATTCTAGCTACAAAGAAGAAATGTGTAGGGAGCTATTAACATACACAGTTTTGAATTTCACCCCAGATGTTCTCTACAAATGGTATGTGGAAATCTGTATTTTTAAAACAAATTTTCCCAGGTTAGTGAATTGTATAGTGCTTGCCAAATTTGTTGTTTTTAAAAAGAATCCTAAAAAGTGTATTATGGCCCTGACTGGTGTGGCTCAGTGGTTGAGCATCAACCTATGAACCAGGAGGTCAGGATTCGATTCCAGTAAAGGGCACATGCCTGGGTTTCAAGCTACATCCCCAGTAGGTGGTGTGCAGCAGGCAGCGGATCAATGATTTTCTCTCATCATTGATGTTTCCATCTTGCTCTCCCTTTCTCTCTGAAATCAATAAATATATACTTTAAAGTAAAAAATTTTTAAAGTGTATTATGAAGACTGGAGAATGAGGAGACTGCATTTAAAGATAATTACATGGACTCTTGTTTCTTTTCCAGCTGATATCTTAAAAGGGATTCTTGGGCTCAGGATGGCCTGTTTTATAGCTCAGAAGTGACACTCCACAGCCTGCTGTCATTCCTTTAGGTCGCTCTGGAGGACCTGGGGGCTGATCTTGAGACCTGGACTGAGAATATCTACTTGTCCTGAGTGTAGGGCAGAGCACAGGATTGATGTTGTCTTTTATCGTGTTCCCAGCTTTGAGACAAGCTGTAAGACTTTTAATGGACTTAAAAGCTTGGCTCTGATAAAGTACCACTTAACACAAATTAACAGGACAGATGAATGATCTCAGAGTAGCAGTCTCTTCACTTGGATTTTGATAGACTCAGAAGTTGAGAAACATGAACAAGGAACAGCAAGGGGGAGAGGTCAGCTGAGATAAGACTCTATTCCAGTTGTTCCTGTTTTAACTTGTCTCTCTGATAATAATTCACAGTCATTCACTCAACAAACACTCACTGAGAGTCTAATCAAGACATGTTTTTACCACTGAGAGGTTATTTCTTGGCCCCGAGTTGCTTAGAAGCTAGCTGGGGAGATAAGACATGTACATACTTATTTTTAACCAACATTAAGTGGAAAATATTGTGGAAGGGTTGTGTTCAGTAAAAGTTCACAGCCATTTAGATGGGTGAAAATCATGGAAATTTGGTCATAAAGTAGGAATCTGAGCTCTTCTCTAAAGAAATAGTGAATTTTATAAAACTCCCAAATATGGCTCAAGCAAAAAGCAAGGTATATTTTATTGCAGAGATAAAATAATATGTTCCCTAAGGCAGGGAGAAGGGAAAACATATTAAAGCTCTTGTGTAGGAGGTGGTGGCAATGGTGATAGTAATGGTGGTGATGGTGGTGGTGGTGGTGGCAGTGGTAGTGGTGATGGTGTGTTGGTGGTGATGGTGGTGGTGGTGGTGGTGGTGGCAATGGTAGTGGTGATGGTGTGTTGGTGGTGGTGGTGATGGTGATGGTGATGGTGGTGGTGGTGGTGGTGGTGGTGGTGGCGGCAGTGGTAGTGGTGATGGTGTGTTGGTGGTGGTGGTGATGGTGATGGTGGTGGTGGTGGTGGTGGTGGTGGTGGCAGTGGTAGTGGTGATGGTGTGTTGGTGGTGGTGGTGATGGTGATGGTGGTGGTGGTGGTGGTGGTGGTGGCAATGGTAGTGGTGATGGTGTGTTGGTGGTGGTGGTGATGGTGATGGTGGTGGTGGTGGTGGTGGTGGTGGTGGTAGTGGCTGAGAGATGGAGGAATCTGAAGAAGATTCAGAAAGAGTTTTAAAGGAAGAAAGGGAAGTAATTTAATCTGGGTCTAGGAATGGGAGTGAGATCAAAGTAGAAAAGATTTATTCATTTTTGGTGGAGAGGACAAGGAAAGAAAAATTAGAGATGAAGGCGATAGGTTACTTTGGTATTACTATAATTTTTCACAGTATAGAGTTTACAATTTGAAGACTTTTATTCTGAAGTATACCTGAATGAGCAATTTTGGCTGGCCTTCGCTTATCATCATGATACAGATATCTTTGTTTAAAAAAACAACAACAAGAAATCCAAGACTTTAACAAATGTGTCCCTTTGGGGAAAATCTCCTGCTATTTCGGTCAGTGTCATGGAGTTGGTAGACTAAAGTAGAACCATTTTTCTCTCTTTAACAATCTCCAAATCACTTTACCTAAATGGCCCAGGGTGGGCATGTGAGTCCATCAGAAGAGTTGGCATGCGCACTGGGGACTTGGTAATGGAAGTGGGAGGAGTGTTCCCCCAGCATGGCAGTGAGACTAGGAAGAGTGAAGACTGTGCATGGTTGACTGTAATGCAGGCATTAGGGATGCCAGTTTGTTTTAGAGTTGCGATAGCAGAAAGGGAAATTGAAGAAAAATAAAAGAAGTTCAGCAGAGCGAGGGATTGTCTATGAGTTGTAGACAAGCACAGTATGGATGCACTTTAGAGATTACCTAGTCCAGCTCCCATTGTTGATGACTCTCAGCACAAAGGTTAAATGACAAAAAGTCGCAGAGTCAATTAACCAGGACACCCTAAGCCAAAACCTGGGGCTACAGTCTCTCGGTCCAGCATCCTTTCTATTCTGGGTTCTAGGAGAAGCAAAAGATGGAGGAAAATGTCCTTTTCTGGAGACTGAGATTGTCAGGACCAGCTTCATGGGCAGGTGACCTGTGCAGGTGCACAGGGTCCCACATGCAGAGGCTCTCATGCTTGCTTTAAGGCTCCGTTGTTACTGTCCTGAAATTTTTAATAACTTTGAAACAAGGTATTTTTATTTTGCTTTGGATTCTGCAAATTATGTAACTGGACCTACTTGATCTACCGATTTGACTTCATGGAACCCAGGATGCTGAATCAGTATGAGGCAGCTTCAGTATGTTGCTGGTCATGAATGCCTCTTTCCCTGGCAGGTTAGGGAAGAGGGGAGGTGGCAAGACTGAGGCCCAACCATAACTTAGAAAAGTACTGTCGGACTTACCAAAAGTACTGTTGGACAGGCACTTATGGCTGAGCATTGCATTTTCCAAGCTCTAGGCTGGGACGCCAAAAGGGTGAGATTCTGCTGAATGGTTTGTTCAAAGTAATTTAACCTACTGAGCATGAGATTTTGTTGTCTGTTGATTTTTATTATTTTATAAAAGGGAGAATTAACAAAAAAAACTTCACTGGTTGCAATAAGAATTTTAAAAGGCAATAATATCGTAAATTATTATGGAAGGCAGCTCATTGCTAACATCTCTGTGGCACTTCAAAGCTCAGCAGATAATACAGTCAGGATTTGGTAGTAAAGAAACATGAGTTCAAATCCAGATTCTTGTCATGTAATACCTGTGACCCTGGGTTAATGACCAAAGCAGTCTGAGTCTTATTTAGTTAATTCATCTGTGAAAAGGAGGACACACATACTACAAGCAAGGTTATTTTAGAAATAAGAATGAGATAGTGTATGTAAAGTACTTGGTATGGCCCTAAAGCATAGTAAAAATGACAGTCATATTATTAATAATAAACTGATAAATTTGATTTTGATTCATCTCCTAAGTCCTGGAATTCAGAGCCCCTTCTTTCAAGGTGCTTATTTCTGGTCTCTATTATATTTCTCTGACTTTCTAGAAACAGTGGTAAGTGCTTTGAGTGGAAGGTGGAGAGAGGAAGGAGGCATTTGTTTCCATCAAGTGGGAGCCCTCCTCTTTTCAGATTCAGGATTACGCCCAGCAAGGCCTCCTATGCATATTCACAGCATCCAACAGCTTATCCTGTCATGCCCAAAAGATGAGTTATTGGACATTCCCCTGACATTTTACTCACAAGCTGTCCATTCCTATCCCAAAACCTCACTGGGATGGGGACAGGAGGTATGGGGGATGTTTAGGATTGGAGGGAGGCTGGGAGGAAAGCGGATGGTGGTTTGGCAGAGTGATTCCAACACTAGATATCTGTTTCAATGAATTGGCCACCCAGCAGTAAAATACTGCAAGAGCAAGTCCCAGTCTTCTCAGGCAGTAATTGCGTTCTTATTTACTGTGTGTGGTAAAGCCATGCATTTTCCCCTTGCCACACACCATGCCCTTGAATGTCATGAGCTATCTATATAATAAAAGCCTAAGCAACTGCTAAGGCGGAACGACTAGAATTACTGGTTGCTATGATGTGCACTGAGCACCAGGGGGTAGATGCTCAGTGCAGGAGCTGCCCCATGGTGGTCAGTGCGCTCCCACAGGGGGAGCACCACTCAGCCAGAAACCTGCCTCATTGCTGGTGAGGGCAGCGGTGGTGGCAGGAGCCTCTCCTGCCTCTGCGGCAGCGCTAAGGAGCAGAGAGCTGAGCAGTAAGGAGCAGCTAGCAGGTGGGTGGTAAGGAGCAAGGGGTCCTGGGCTGTGAGAGGGATGTCCGACTGCCAGCTTAGGCCTGCTCCCTGCGAATTTCTTACACCAGGCCTCTAGTAGGATTATAAGGTGAGAAAGCAGGAAGAAACATATTGATCAGCTCCTTCCAAGGCTTGTACCTACCTGGAAGATCCACTGAGCAGTCAGATTTTCTGTGTGACCTTGGAAGCCTCTCTGGGCTTCCTTTCCTATGTTAGAAAAGTACAGCTGGCAATCTGGCCTCCTAGCTACTACACCTCATGGTAAAGAAAGAAGAAGAGATGAGGCTCAGGCTAAAATTCACTTTGGAAAAGTGATACTATGGTAACCATTAAACTGCGTTGTAAGTGACCAGCAGGAAACCAAAACAATTGGATCTGCAATTGTTGACCTTCAGGCTCAGAATGATTTTTACGCATTTTGGAGTTAATATTTCCACCTGCAAATTAGGAACTATTATGTGTAATAATGATTTAATGTCCTCCACTTAGCAGGAGGACAAGAAGAAACCCGCTGACACTTTCCTGCCTGCAAAAGCTAATTTGGAGTTGTATATTAATTAACTGTATTGATGCAGAACAAACCAACTGGAATGAAGAATCCCAGAAAAATAGCATGGTACTGGCATAAAAACAGACATATCGATCAATGGAACAGAATTGAGAGCCCAGAAATAAACCCACACTTTTATGGTCAATTAATATTTGACAAAGGAGGCAAGAACATACAATGGGATAAAGTAGTCTATTCAATACATGGGGTTGGGAGAAACGGACATGTGCAAAAGAATTACACTAGACCGCCTTCTTAACTATATGCAAGAATAAGCTCAAAATGGAAAAAGACTTAAATGTTAGACTCAAAACCATAAAAATCCTAGAAGAAAACAGGCAATAAAATTTCTCGTAGCAGTGTGTTTTTCTGATATATCCCCTTGGGCAAGGGAAACAAACAAACAAAAATAAACAACTGGGACTACATCAAACTAAACAGGTTTTGCACAGCAAAAGAAACCATCGACAAAGTGAAAAAAAACACAACAACTACTAAATGGGAGAACATTGCCAATGATGTATCTGATAAGGGGTTAATATCCAAAATTTATTAAAAAACTTATATAATTCAACGTACACACTCACACACACACAAACAAACTAAACAAAAAACCCAAACAATCCAATTTAAAAATGGACAAAGGACCTGAATAGATGCTTTACCAAAGGACACAGATGGCCAATAGACATATGAAAAGATGTTCAACGTCACTAATCATCAGAGAAATGCAAATTAAAACCACCATGAGATAGCACATCACACCTTTCAGAATGGCTATCATCAATAAATCAACAAACAAGGGTTGGTAAGATGTGGAGAAAAGAGTGACCTCGTGCACTTCTGGTAGGAATGCAGACTGGTGCAGCCACTATGGAAAGCAGTATGGAGTTACTTCGAAAAATAAAAAACGAAGCTGCCTTATGACCCAGCAATTCTACTTCTGGGAATACCGTATATCCAAAAGAAACCTGAGACGCTGATTCAAAGAACATATGCACCCCTATGTTCATCGCAGCAATTACAATCGCCAGGATTTGGAAGCAGCCCAAGTGCCCATCAGTAGATGAGTGGCTGAAATTGTTGTGGCACATTTACACAGTGGAATACTATTTGGCCATAAAAAGGAAGGAAATCTTACCTTCTGCGACAGCATGGATGGAGAGAGTATTATGCTAAATGAAACAGCCCAGTCAGAGAAAGATGGGTACCTTATGATTTCACTTATATGTGGAATCTAATGAACAAAATAAACTAACGAACAGAAACAGACTCATAGATACAAAGAACAGACTTACAGCTGTCAGAGGAGAGGGGTTTTGTGGCTGGGTGAAAGAGATGAAGGGATTGCACAACAAAATTTTAAATCTCATAAATATAGACAACAGTACGGGGAGTGGGGGGAGGTAGAAAGAGTAAATGGGGAGTAAATGGTGATGAAAGAAGACCTGACTTGGATGGTAAACACAATACAATATATAGATGATGTATACAATTATACACCTGAAATCCGTACACTTTTATTAACCCATGTCACCCCGATACTTCAATAAAAAGAAAAGAATCCCAGATTAATGCTAGTCTTCCTGCTTTGGTAGCTGAGGTAATTCTCCCTGAATTTGTATGTTTCTAATTTTTCTCTTTCTTTTATAGGCACACTAACCTTGCCAGATAAAATTGTCAATAAGTACTATTTCTGGTATCTTCAACATTTCCTTGAATGGATCTCAGCTTTTTTATATTTAAAATGGAAATTACTGAACACATTATATTATTATTAGGGGGGTCAAGTGTAATAGGTGTGAAGATACTTGGTAAATTATAAAACACTATAAAATGCTAGTTATCTAGCCATTCTAATATTACAATTATTATCAGCTTTTCTTTAGGTGAATTTTAAATAATATTGAGTGAAAACAAAGGAATAAATAACTACATTAATATTTGAAAGTACTTTTAAACATGACTTCATTTTTTTAAAAAAGCAAACATACCACAAATATTATGATATATGAATAAATCAATCTTTTAAATGGTCCCATTGTGGCACTCTGCTAAGTCTTAATCTATCATGAGTATTACAATTAATGTCTCAATAATAATTAAAGTATAAAAGTTTGCAATAACTTACTTTTTATGATCACTTAGACTAAAATGTATGCATTATATTGTCGCTCACTTGAATTTCAATGTTTTCTTGAGAAAAAAGGAGATCTATAGTTAATTGGGTGGCCATTTCATTCAACCTTGGGTAAGACCCCAAGAATGTGTTGCATGTTAACACTGAGGATTCATAACCCAGTCAATTAAGTAAGTTACATAACTTTAAGGTTATTATTTTCAATTACAACACAGTAAATATTCTAAGGGATCTATTAGCTGATAGATGGTTTTGCCTGAGATGAGTTTTGATGTGATCTTCAGCAAAACAATAGCTTGAGAATAATGCTAGACTTATAAGCTTCACTACATTTGCTTAAATAAAACAAAATGCCAAACTTAAGTCAACTGAAGGGACACCATGCCTTAGTTACATTGTTTTTGTAGAAATGTGGACTGGCGTGACTTATTCAATATATCTGAGTACTCTCAGTTTTAAAAGGCTGATTATATAAACCAATGGGCAGGATCTGGGTTCAAAATAAATATTAAAATATGGGAGATACACAAGGTAGCAGAGTTCTACTGTCCTTACCTAGGGCGTCACTATACTTCTCAGTGATACATTTTTGATGAATTGGGTTTAACTAAGGGAAGCATTGATAGGGGATATGTGGTGGAATGGCTTGATAGTTACCAGATGGGGTGGTAGTTTAGAGAGAGGCTATGTTAACGCAGCGCTGGCTGTTCAGAGGTGGAATCCAAACTATGTTGTTAGGTGTCTCTTATTTTAGATGGCCTTGGTCTTTCCTCAAAGTACAAGTGATTGAGCATCGACCTAAGAACCAGGAGGTCACCGTTAGATTCCTGGCCAGGGCACATGCCAGGGTTGCAGGCTCTATCCCCAGTGTGGGGCGTGCAGGAGGCAGCCAATCTATGATTCTCTCTCATCAATGATGTTTCTATATCTCTCTTCCTCTCCCTTTCTCTCTGAAATCAATAAAAATATTTTTTTAAAAGCAAAACAAAGTACGATTGGTTTCATGGTCCCATTAAGCAACAATTCACTTAGTTCTGGAAGGGAAGGGAAGTGGATAAGAGAAGTTCAAGTATCCTGAACTACTGTTGTTGTTGCTGTTGTTGATGATGTTCTCGTGTTTCTTCCTAAGGTCCAAGTAGAGGGAATTTGTTTTAAATAGCATTTGTTCAATTGTAAATGAAGTGTCTGCCTCAGTCATAAGGAATTTTTTCACATATTTGCCCAACCAGATAATCACTTCCTCCTCTATGACATATCTCTGATGTGTGCTTATTGTAATGTATTATAATTGCCTATGAACATAACTGTCTTCGGTATTAGACTATAAGCTCCTTGAGGCATGAGCCATAATTTAATGATCTCCTTTTATTTAATGTCTCGCATAAATCATGTAATAGAATAGATACCTCAATCTTATTTGCTGAATATAAATTTATGAAACTGAGCCTTTGCTAGCTGTCACTCAGAGATCACTCATATTTTGAGGCACAGACAAATCAGAGACCTAAATGGGATAATTCAAACATTTAATATAGACTTCAATGTCTCCTCCTTAAATTGAAAAAAAAATTACCTTGCACTAGCCACAGATTTAAAAATTAATTAAAGTTACTTTCCACTTTTTCAGGAAGAGAAACATAATCTCGTAAGCCATGTGTTCAAAACAATGTTCATTAAATATACCAGAAAGAGCTATGAGATACGACTAATAGTTATATAAGAATTTACCAGAATTAACTGAGTAAGATGTAGTGAGAAAAAATGCATTTAAAGAGGGCTCCCCAGGTCAAATTTATTTGTGAAATGCTAAATACAGTACATCGACCTCTTAGAAAATCCCAGTGCCCATTAAAGACCCGGTGAAGTCCTGCATTTCCTAAGCATTTTTTTACTGCTAAATCAATTTTTTCAAGTAATAGACCAAGGAGCTTTACGAACCAAATTTAATAATGAGAAAAATCAAGGCAACCATGAGTAAATAATATGCCCATTGATATTCATGATATTAAGGCACAGAGATGACAGTGTGTGTGTCTGTGTGTGTGTGTGTGTGTGTGTGTGTGTACATGCACATGGGTGCTATGCAATGGAAGGTGTAACTCCTGGGTTAAATGAACTTGGAGGATTTATGACTTCTTTGTATAAGCAGTAAAGCTGATGAACGGAAACATTTCCACAATTCTAGTGTGATGTTCCTAAAAGTTATAAAAAGGAATTTTGAAAATGCAGCATACAGTATGTCTCTACACTTTTTGTAGATATATAAGGCAAAATTCTCCAGAGTGCCAACTCGATGAGTGTAAGGACCATCTTCATTCTATCTTTCGGACCTATTACTGTGTTTGGTATGTAACAGCAACTCAAGAAATATAAGGTGTCCCCAAAATGTATACACAATTTAACAGCTGATAACTCACTTAATTTTCACCCCATTTCAGGTTTAACTGATTTGAAATAATGGGTGAAGCCAGACTCATCTTTGAACAAAGGAAACTTATCTTAAGTCCCACTAGAGGTTTTTTTATGGGGATACATAAAAAATAAATTGAGGGTACACAAATACCAAACAAAATGATTCTTGATGTTTGCGATTCCACTGCTTTGTGTTATCGGCAGTGCCTGGCCCAGTATAGTCATCAGTTTTCAAACAGGTATTGACAAAAATAAGTCTTTTCTGAAGATTCTTTTAAATTTTGAAAATGAACTGTGTGTTAATAAACACAAACTTTATAATCATTCAAAGTGCTTATGCATTTTAGGAGGGGGACACCCTGTATTTGTGGAATCAATGCAAACATACATTAGGGTCATTGCATTCTCTGGTCATAAACCTGCTCACTTATTCACCAGACCAAAACTTAATTATCTTCCAAGGCCCCGATCCAAAATCACATTTCCTCTTCTAGCACAGTGGGAGGAACCAATAAATATCTTCTGCATGATGAAAAGGACAATAAAAATTATTATGGATACCATTTACTGAGCCACCGATACGTGCCAACCTTTCTAATGAGCCCCTCGAATTCTTAAGAAATCCTTAAAACGCACAGTATGGCTCCCATTCCCATTTAGGGAAGTGGATTCCTGCAAAGGTCAGTGAAAGGCCCAAGTTTACACAGTCAATAACTGATAGATCCAGTCTGTGCTTTTCCAGCTATGCCACGCTGCTTCCCACCCTTTAAGAAAGCAATGCAATACACTATTTTAAATAGGCATCATTTGCATTATTGAGCAGCTGTGTGGCTCTCCAAATTGACTTGTCTTCCACACTGCATGGAAAACAGTATCTAGTCCACATTAATTATAAATACATAACCCTAGGCTTTAAATACTGGCTAGTTGATGAGTAGTGCTGAGCTAATTTTTTAGTAAGTGATAAAGGTTAAAATCTTGACAGGCAATCGGAACTTAGCCAAAAGCCCACTATTAACGCTGTGGTATTTAACATCTTGAAGAGACCTTAGAAATAGTTGGTCCAGTATTACTTCAGGAGAGTACTGTTTGAGTTTTGAGCCAGAGGAGTCTTCGTTGCGTGATCCTGAAATGGGTTCAGTATTGACCACCCTTGCCTTTTCCCCTGCTCGAGGCCGGAGAAACTACTGCCATTATGGCAACCAGGAATGCCTCTCCACATGAAAATAATTCTTCCATGCATTTGAAATACCCACTTTGAGTGGTTATTGATGGCTGTCTAAAGCAGTGGTTTGCAACCTTGGCTGCACATTAGAATCACCTGGGAATCTTTTTAAAATCCTGATTTCTGGGCCTCATCCTCCGGAAATTCTGTTTCTTTGTTATGGGGTGGGGCCACAACATTAGTAACAAAGAAACAGAATTTCCAGAGGATGAGGCCCAGAAATCAGGATTTTAAAAAGATTCCCAGAAGATGGCGGCATAGATAAACACCGGGAAATTGCTGCCTCCCACAACAATTGAAAACTACGTCAAAAACACAAAACGGAATCATCCAGAACTACAGGAAGGAGGTTGAGTGTAAATTCTACAACTAGAAGAAAAGAGAAAAGCACACTGAGACTCAGAAGAGCTGCAGAAGTAAAGTGCAAAGGCTTGAGCGGGCGCGGGGAAAGGGGCTGGTACCTGAGGACTTGGCTGTCTTTTTGAATCAGGAGGGAGTCACAAGCTCCTGACTGCTCTGAACTCCGGTCCCCAGGAAGTCTCTGGGGACCCAGGACTCATACGGGGAGAAACTGGACTGTTTGGCAGCGGGCGAACTTGAGGGCGGCTTTCCCTAAGAGGTGCTTGCAGCCGTTACCGGGACACTGAGACTCCGGACTCCTTAGGGCAGGGCTGAGGCTCCGCCATAGCTGCTTGCTCTGCCCTTTAATTCCTTGAGCCCCCGCCCCACCCAGGCTGCAGCAGAGGCTTTTGCAAATGAATGCCCCGGCCCTTTGTAACCTGTAATTACCTAACTGCAGCCTGGCCAGACAGACCCAGAACTTCCAAGAGAAGGCCCAAGGCCCCACAGCGGCTTGCATTGCTTCACAGCTGAGCCTCATCAGGGCCAAAAAAGGAAGGGGAATCTGCAGTTCTCTTTGTAGTTCCTGCTGTGTAACCTCAGGCAGAGGCTAAATTAGCACCTCCTTAGATCCAAGAGCCACTGTACCCAGTGGTCAGAGGGGGACCATCCAGATCACAACTCCTCAGATCCATAAGGGACACACTCAGGGTGCAGTCTCAGTGAGCACCAAAGCCCCACTGAAGCAAGTCTTGCCCCAGAAGGGTGTCTCCAGCACAGAAGTTCTCCCACTGCAGACACAGCTGATTCTCACTGCCAATTGGGCTGGAGGTCAATTCCTCCCAGTGATCCTACAACAACCAAGGCATAGCTACCTCAGGTAACTGGGGAGGCTGAGCTACTGGGCCCTACAGGACACCTAGCACACAAAGCCACTCTATCAACACAGGGAAACAGCCAAAATGTGGAGACAAAGAAACAGGTCACAAATGGCAGAAATGGAGGAAAGCAAATGACTGGACATAGAGTTCAAGGCCATGTTTATAAGGTTTTTCAAGAATTTTATGGAAACCGCCGATAAATTTAATGAGTCCCTCAGTAAGTATAGTGAGACCCTGGAGGACATGAAAAAGGACCAACTAGAAATTAAGCATACACTGACTGAAATAAAGAATAATTTACAGAGATCCAACAGCAGACAAGAGGATCCCAAGAATCAAGTCAAAGATTTGAAATACAAAGAAACAAAAAATACCCAACCGAAAAAGAAAAAAGAAAAGAGATTCCAAAAATATGAAGATAGTGTAAGGAGCCTCTGGGACAACTTCAAGCGTACCAACATCAGAATTATAGGGGTACCAGAAGAAGAGAGAGGGCAAGATATTGAAAACCTATTTGAAGAAATAATGACAGAAAACTTCCCCTACCTGGTGAAAGAAATAGATTTACAAGTCCAGGAAGCACAGAGAACCCCAAACAAAAGGAATCCAAAGAGGACCACACCAAGACACATCATAATTAAAATGCCAAGAGCAAAAGACAAAGAGAGAATCTTAAAAGCAGCAAGAGAAAGACAGTCAGTTACCTACAAGGGAGTACCCATACGACTGTCAGCTGATTTCTCAACAGAAACCATGCAGGCCAGAAGAGAGTGGCAAGAAATATTCAAAGTGATGAATAGCATGAACCTGCAACCAAGATTACTTTATCCAGCAAAGCTATCAGTCAGAATAGAAGGTCAGAGAAAGAGCTTCATGGATAAGAAAAAGCTAAAGGAGTTCATCACCACCAAACCAGCATTATATGAAATGCTGAAAGGTATTCTTTAAGAAGAGGAAGAAGAAAAAGGAACTCTTACCATTTGCCACAGCATGGATGGAACTGGAGAGCGGATAAATACCACATGATCTCACTCATTTGTGGAATATAATGAACAACATAAACTGATGAACAAGGACTGATCCAGAGAAGGAGAGGCATTGATTGGACTGTCGGGCTTTGGGGGGAGGGTAGGGGAAGGTGGGGGTAAGGGGGAAAGATCAACCAAAGGACTTACATGCAGGCATATAGGCCTAACCAATGGACACGGACAACAGGGGGGTGGGGGGAGGGTAGAAGGTAACGTGGGGACAAGGACACATATGTAATAACTTAATCAATAAAAAATATATTAAAAAAAAAAGATTCCCAGGTGATTCTAATGTGCAGCCAAGGTTGAGAACTGCTGGTCTAAAGCCACGTGGAGCCTGTGGGTGTATAGATTATTGGCGACCCATGCAAGATCGCACAGTGAGTAAGAGCAGGGCCAGGATTCTTCTATGTACAGTGGGGCCTTGACTTACGAGTGTCCCGACTAACGAGTTTTTTGAGATACCAGCTGTCTCTTGGCTGACTTTTTGCATTGAGTTGACAGAGTAATTTAATTAACGAGCTCCTTAACGAGCTCCTTAACGAGCTCGGTCTTGGAACGAATTAAACTCGTAAGTCAAGGCCCAACTGTAATAATAACATCTGAGTACTGGGGACATGTGTACCATCTTCTTTGTCTCCCATATCAACACTAAGCACACTTTATAGTTATAAAAACAACTAGAGGCCCAGTGCATGAATTCATGCATGGCTGGGGTCCCTCGGTCTGGTCAGTGATCATCGGGGCTGATCGAGGCCGTCTCACCCAGTCCCGATTGGCCTATCAGGGCTGATCGGCTGGGGGGGAGGTACCACGGGAGGTTGGCAGGCCGTGAAAGGTTGGCTGTGGGAGCGCACTGACCACCAGGGGACAACTCCTGCATTGAGCATCTGCCCCCTAGTGGTCAGTGCATATTATAGTGACCGGTTGTTCAGTCATTCAGTTGCTTAGGTTTTTACATATATAGATAGGCACATAAGTACTGCACAGCGATTTAGAATGTGGGCTCAGCAGTTTGATGGTTCACATTTGAGAACTGTCTCTGCCACTTGCGAGCTGTGTGAACCTGAGTTAGTTGATTTATCGTTATCTGTTTACTATTTTCTCCTAGGATTGTTAGGGGGATTTAATGAGTCAATCACAGAAAGTGCTTTGACTTAGATCCAGCCGAGTCAGTGCACAGTATGTCTAGACCTGGATAACTGTCTGACTGCTTTCCCAGCATTGTGTTGGAAGAAACTGGGAATGGAGAAGCAGGAGAAGAAAGGTGTCTATCTAATCTTGACTCTACATGCTGGTTGGAAAAACAGTAATAGTTTTTTACCATAACTATGCACATGCTCACCTGATGAGAGAGGTGATTCGGGCCGGCTGTGTTGAGATGATGTACCAATGGTGGCTAGGGAGGTCTGAGAAGGCTTTTTTTTAGAGAAGAGCTAGAGTCTTACCTGCCAGGGGAAATATGGGCAAGGGATATCTTAATGCAAAAAAAAAAGGGAAGAAGGTATAGTAACAAGAGCAAAGGTATTTAAAATCAGTGTATTGCAAGATTCTGTGTGTGTGTGTGTGTGTATGTGTGTGATGGAGTGGTCAGTGGAGGTAGATAATATAGGTGTCAAAGAGCAAAACATAGAGAATGGAGCAATAGCAAATATTAGAATATTCAATAGATATTTGGAGATGACTCAAGAGAGTTTCATTTGCCTCCTTGGAGGAAAGAGCTTATCCATTCATGGCCCTTTAACCATAATCCCAAGAACAATAAGTGAAGAGTGAAACTAATCCCAAGATACTAAAGAGGCACTAATTGTTTCAGTCATTGTGGCTGGCAATTTGGGGATATGTTCAAAGGGTTCAATCACTTTGCCTAAGAAGAAAGAAAAGAAAAAGGCCATGTTAGCAATGATGAAAGACCAGAAAAATTAAAGTTGTGAGAAAAATAAAAGAAATTTGGGTGAATTATCCCAGAATAGAAGACAACTTGGCATAAAGAAGAGAGGAAGGGGTTTGATGAAACAGTTGTCAGCATATACTGCTTTGTGCAGAACTTGGTAGCACAGTCTCTGGCTTTATGGGGTATATAGAATAATGTAGATGTATCTCTATTCTTGAGAAGTTTATACTTGTAGAGTCTATATAAAGAATGCAAATAAATCACTTAAATGAGGGAAGAAGGGATAAGTGCTCTGGTAGCTTCCTGAGAAGAGGAAGTGCCCCCAGGTGGAGGAAGCAGGGTAGGCTACCTGCCCATTGAGGATAGAAATAGGTTGTATGGGGTTATATAAGACATGCATTTATATCCTGTTTCTCTTCAGAAGCTCCCTCCACAGACACTGAGCCATGTTTCGTTTCTCTATAGGCCAGTGGTGTTTTAGTTGTTGTTTTTCTGTGTGTGCCATTTTCTTTTGTTTTCATCCCTAGTTACACATTAGCATCACTTGGGGAACCTTTAGAGGACCAATGCTGAGCTTTACCTCAGACCCTTTAAATGAGGTTGATCTGGACTTGGGCACAGGCCATTTTATAAAAAGTCTCCCAAGTTATTCTAATTAGCAGATTTGTGACATCCCGCCGCACCCCCCCCCCCCCCCCCCCCCCGCTTTGCTTTCCTTTGCTTATGAGAATGACAAGGAAGTTAGGCTAACTGATGCCTAAAGTCACTTTCAGTTCCTAAATTTTATCATTCTATTCACTTCATTTTCTCATTTACAGATTACATACCCCTTTTTATAGATAAGTAGACGTTCTGATAGCGAACATGACTTCCCCAAAGGAAGCAAGGCACACAGCCAGAGAATAAGAGAGTCTGAATGGGGACCTGGCTCACTAATTCTGTGCCTTCCTCCTCTGCCACTGAGCCATTCATCCTCCTGGGTAGATTCTGAGATTGTTACCAACGGGAAGAGCTCTGTTAAAGGCTTAGAGTTTGTGAAAGTAAAATCTGTGTTGTCAGCTCTCTAGAGCTGGGACTTTGCATCAGTGAAAGCCACGTTAGGGTTAGCAAACTGATGATCCAAGTAGCCGTGTGATTCTCCCATTCACCCCCCTCTCTGATGTTTTGCCCTAATTTAAAGAGACAATCAGGCATATGTCTACACAGCTGGGACTCTGGGCACAGGCCACTGGAGAAATGTCTTGTTGATCCCCTAGTTGACCAGTAGAGGGAGACAAACCTCAGAGATTTTTGACCACCAAATTCTGGTTGTTGTTTTCTCTAAAATACCGTTTTTATGAAAAATATCTATAAATGACCCTCACCTCCGAGTTGCAAAGGAGGCTAGATTAAAAGTGCTTTAGGGGGACTTGGGTGAGTCATCTCTGAAAAACACACTCAGGAAGGGAGGAAGGAGGAGGAGCTGGGGCCCAGCCAGGAATGGGCCATGTCAGTATTTTCATCAGTCACCGTGAATGAGTGTGTCTAAGTATGTGTGCCCCTGTGCAAAGGGGTGAGAAGGAAATGAGGGAAATGAACTGAACGCTGGCAAATACGTTTTTAACATCTGACCTCGTGTTTTGGGGCTAGGGGTACAGTTTTCAACGACCATTCAAAGTCATCCTTTCCCTTCTTCAAGCTTTTTTCAAGGAAATTTCTTATGAACTTTGTATGAAATACAGGGCAGTGAGTTTCCAGAGGGGAGGGCTGTGTCTAATAGGTCCACTCCTGGGTGACAAAAACCTAACAAACACAAACACGGTGCCTGATCCATAATAAATACACTCCATGGTTGTGATACTGTTGAATCCATGCATGAACACCTTGTTATCAGCCCAGACAACCTCTCCTTAACAATGTTGTCCTAAACCATCTAAATATTTATATGTCCCCCCTCACAGGTAATTATGTGTTTGTGTGCTTTCAGAGCTTAACTGCAGCTCACTCAGCAGGGCATGGTGTCGCGTTATCCTAAGGTGCCTTTTGTTCTTAGTACTTGTTAGTGCTTTGATGCTGAGCCCTGCTCAGTGTGCCTCTCGTCCTCTATGATTCTGCAGATAGTGTTTTAGCTAAAGAAATCACCTTTATTCTAGGCAAAAGTGGTTCCCAGATATATTTCCAGCTTGTGTTAATTTTCACAGCCTCGAAACAACCAGCAAAACAACCAGCAAAATAACTGCTGATATACAGCAGCTGCTATAAGATGTCCAGGTAATTCATGTATAATTGCATATTATTGGTGCATCAAAGATTTGGTTTAGAGCTGTAAACATTATGTAACAGTGGATGCATAGCATGCGTGCCTTCATTTATTCATTCAACAACCACTGACTGTCATGTGCATCTTGATATTTAAATTTACTTTTCCATTACTAAAAATATTGCATTTTAAAAACATGAATTATAAAATATACAGGGCATCCCCCCAAATGAATAATTATTCATTCTAATGGGTTAAATTTGAAAAGAAATAAACATCCATCGAGCTATCAGCAGTTAAGTATGTATACATTTTGGTGACACCCTATAAAATGGTCACTAATAGAGGATCCTTTTCTGAACATTTGGCCAGGGTGGGGGAAAAGGATAGGCGGTAGATTGCAGAAGACCAGGCTTATGTAGGTTTTACTCGTTCATTGATTGGTTTTTGTTTTGCTTTGCTTTGCTTTCCCCAGGAGAGAGCTGTGACAGAAAGTCAACATGGTCACATTTAGGAGACTAAATTCATTTTGAGTTCATGAAGGCAGCATTCTCCCCACGTACAGGACCTCAAGAAGGGTCTGAATAGCCCCTAGAAAAGGGTGTGTGGAATCTTATTCTCTGAGAAAGCAGATGAAAAAGGACTGTTTGGATTTCGAAGGTTGGAAAGGGTAGCTCAAGTCTTAGTGGATCCCTGGGAAAAGGAGATAGTTCTTATTCTGCAAGGGACGGGAACATAAATAAAATGAGACTTACAGTTAAAGAGAAGGCTGGCGTTCCGGGGCATGGCTGCCTATGGAATGAGAAAGGCCAACAGCAAGATGTACAAATATAAGGAGCACCTGTGGCTGGCTTTAGCACTGAGGGAGTAGAAAGAGCCTTCCCCGAAGGTCTAAGAACCTGCCCCAGGAATTGGATCAACAGTTGACTGACATCATCTGTGAGGCTGAGTCTCTATTCTCACAAGACTGTGTGCCAATGATAGCAACGAGCAGGAGCTGACACCTGCCGAGGAAGCTGGACTTCCTTCTGAACTGCGTGTCCTCCACATTTCTCCCACAATTCAGGACAAGTGAGAAGCTCTGACTGGAAAACGTTGCTGGGACTCATTGCTCATCTGTCCAGGGGGGGCCCGAGTCTATTTTATTTGAAAATTAAAAGACTGATTTCCACGCATTAAAATACTGAGTTTATAGAAGTGTTCGTATTGGGTAAAGGCAAACTTTGAGGCAATTTAGGTAAGTTTACACAAGTATTAATGAGGGTGAGGTCACATCTCTGTCTCGAAATGTTCTCAGCATTGTTGGAATCTTCCTGTTCCCGAAGTATTACTGATTGTGTCACCATCTTATCTATAAGTCCTTATCTTCGCTTCCTTCTCATATTTGTTGTTGCCAGTGGCCATCCCCTTTATGAGATCTTTTCACTATTGACTTTTCACTTTCTTTTGATTGGGAGTCTTCCTTTCTTGCCTCTGCATTTTGCATGATTCTTTTGCTGCTACCCAACACTAACGTTGTCTATGACCATCTGACTTGACGTGGCCAATGGAATTATGTGTCCTCGATGCAGGAGTTTTGAACTCTGCCCCAGCAACTTGGAAATCCAGGTGGCAGTTACTTCCTCATGCTGGATCCTCAACTGAGGATGACTTGGAGCTGAGCCCTCAGTCAACCTGAGGTTGACATGGAACAAAAGTGAAAGTAAAGTTTTGGCATGATTCACTGAGGACTTTATACTGTTTATGAACGTAGTGCAGCGCCTTCCCCCTCACCCGCCCCCATCCTGACTGGTGTAGTAGAGGTCACCTAGAAGCCAAGGACTGCTGCAATACAACCCTGAAATGTGTGGCCTTGGCCTCATAATTATCTGACAGGTGGTTAGAAAGCCGATCAGAAGGTGGAAATAAACACATGTATCTTATGATCCTGTGGATCTAGGAGAACCAGCCATGAAAGAGAATTTAGTACTTCTGGCTCCTTCTGGCAATGTATTAATAAAAAGATGGTTTCAAAGTGTTGCCCAGTTTGTAAGAAAAAAACAACTGGAAGGAAATAAAGAGAATTCATTAATTCAGGGATTTTCAGAATTTGGAAAGGAAATTACTTCTCCATACCAACCAGCAATGAATAAAACTGGGAAGGCTTGCAGGGGTCCTCAAACTACGGCCCGTGGGCCACATACAAATACAAATATTGTATTTGTTCCCGTTTTGTGTTTTTGCTTCAAAATAAAATATGTGCAGTGTGCATAGGAATTTGTTCATAGTTTTTTTTTTTTTTTAAACTATAGTCCGGCCCTCCAATGGTCTGAGGGACAGTGAACTGGCCCCCTGTTTAAAAAGTTTGAGGACCCCTGCTTTAGAGTAATAAAGGGTAATTAAAACTGAGACTTACAGCAAGGATCAAAGTGAAAGCTGTGACCTTTGTACCCATTAATATAACCTCTGTTTGAAAATGATAGGACCAACTAATATTGTTATGCATCTAATCCATTCAAGGGCATGCATGAAATAGGGAAAAGAGCATGACCCTAGGAGACCCCGAGGACATACAATTAAGCTGAGAGAGAAAGAAAAAGAGAGGAGAAAGAGGAAAAGAGAGGGTATTGTGGAAGTGAGAAAACAAAGAGGTAGATTGTATTTAGGAAGTAAAAACCTAAGTGGAGAAGAGAACTGTGTATGTTGCTACTGGCACAGAACTGGCTAGCATCCCTAGATTTCTTTTTTTAAACTAGCTTATGAAAGGGTTATACTAACAATGAACTAAAGACCTAGAAAATAATCCCAAAATTATGTGACTTAATAAGCCAGTTGAGGAATCTTGGAATATTAAGCTTAAAAAAAGTAGATTGGGTATGATTTGATACATATTTTGGACAGATTATGAACTGAAAATTAAAGAAAATATCCTATGTAAATATAGAGCCTATTTTCCTTAGAATAGTGAGGTGAGCACATTTAACCACTGGCACATCTGAACTCAATGTAAGAGGCCATCCCTAATGAGTGCTCTCCACAAGTTAAACACAGTGCTCTGAGAGAATTGAGCCATCCATCATTGGTTTGGCCAAACCAACGCCATCTCTATGGCTTTGGGAGGTGGAAGGGAGTCAAGCACGGAATAATTCATTGGGTGAAACTTTAGCAGAGTTATTTGTACCATTCATATATTAATACTTAATAGCCAGGCACCGAGCTAAATTACTTCACATACATAATTATCATATCACACTGCAAAATATATGAGGTTCCTAGCTACTTCATATAACTAGTAATATTTAGAGCTAGAATTTGAAGCTAGGCTTCTGAAATCTTCCAACTCATGACATCTATGAGTCCATTATCTATGGGTCCTGCTTTTTGATATTTTGTTCTCTACCTAATGGTTTGTTTTAATGAAACAGCACACAGGGTGTGAGTTCCTCGCTGAACAGTGCTTGACAGCAAAAATGTAAGTGGATGCAATAGAAGAGATTTTGAAATCCAAATCATAGGACTTAACATTTTTGGGCTAACCCCACCTTTCTGGATAGCCAAGGTTTAAAACTAGAACTTGTTCTCTAGTTCTCCCATTTCTTAATTTGTAATAAAGGCTCTACCATCTACCTCTGCCTTCCTTACAGGTTTCCACTGAGGATGGGATCATATATCTTAAAGGGACTCTATACAAAGAGAATGTAATTGGCTGGCAGATGTTTCAGTTGAAATTTTCATAGCTCACAATGAAAATATTTAACAAGTCATCCTGTGACATAAATTCCATGTCTGTTGTGCTTCAGCAGGCCACTCTCCCCTCATTTCTTCTCTTTAGCAAAGCAAAACACAACCCCCAAGACTTCTCAAATTAGGGAAGAGGACTTTTGTTTCTCAGTATAATTCCTTGTTCATTTGCTTCTTCAGCAACATCTGTTAAAGTTATTCCCTCTGCCAAGTTCTTAATTCACCTGGAAGAAGTTGGCATTAAAATGCTTCATCACTACTGAGCAATTGAGTACTGGGGACTTTGCTAGATTTGGGTACAGTGTCCTGTAAAACAGCAGTTGCCAACCTTTCTGACCTCACGGACTACCAGTGGTCCGTGGACCACTGGTTGGCGACCACTGCTGTAAAATAATCTTTACAATAAGTATATAGATTGTGATTTACTTTACAAACGAAGAAACCAACATTCAGAGAGATAAAATATCTTCTCCAGAGTCTCACAACTAGTAGCAACCTGACTCCAAAGGCCCAGTTATTTCCACCAGGGATGGGTCACCTTCTCTTCTCTTTCAGCCAACCCACACCTATAGCGCATTGTTTGTGACCACCCACAGAGGTCATATCCTGTTTGACACATGGTTATTACTCTGGTTAGAAAAGTCTCTATCAACCCTCATGGCCCATTAGCAGGTTTTAAGAGCTGCATCAATAAATCACCATGACATTCAAAACTTAGCTGGAATTGGAGGCCCTCCATTGTCCAGCTCCAACATATAAGTCCCCTACAGCCAAAGTGAATTGCAGGTTCTCTCTGACTACAATGCAAACTCCATGTAAATTGAATTATGTTTGCCTGCCTTGTTCAATGCTGAATCCTAGCCCCTGGATTAGTCACTGTCACAGGGTAGACACTCAACTAATAGATACTAGATGAGTAAATAAATCAATGACCATGCTGCTCTATCCTGTGTCTAGATATCATCTGTAATACCTTATATCTGTCTGTAACTATGTGACTGCTACTCAACATTCAAGGTCTAGTTCAAAGGCCATGTCTTTCATTCTTAAATTCTCAGCCGGAAGCAATATAGAGTTAGTGTTTTGGTCCATTTGGCCTACTATGACAAAACACCATAGACTGAGTAACTTCAATAGCACACACTAATTTCTCATGGTTCTGGAGGTTCATATGTGGCAGTCTTCTCAGTGTGTCCTTACATGGCAAATGGGTGAGAGAGCTCCCCAGGGTCTCTTTTACAAGGTCATGAACCCCCCTCATGATGATTCCATTACCATGACGTAATCACCCCCCAAAGGCTCCACTTCCTGATGCCATTACTGGGAGGGTTAGGGCTTCAATATATGAATATTGGGGAACACATGTATTCACTCCAAAAGAGTGAGTGAATATTTAATTTCAGATTGGTCTCTATGGGCTTAGATGTAAGAAGTAGCTACACACTTCCAAATATTTGTCACCATTGAGTTCCTCTCTCTAACTTCGTCGACGGAAAACTTACAGACAACAAGTGATCCTCCCGAGATCACACAGACAGTAGCCAGTTACTGGCATGTACTTAAAGAAATCCAGGCTTCTGGCCTCAATCCAAAAACATATATATCTCATTTGATTCTTTCAACTATATACATATACATGATTCTTTCAATATATATATATTAGAGGCAGAAACATCAATGAAGAGAGAGAATCACTGACCTGCTACCACCTGCACACCCTCCACTGGGGATCGAACCCCCAAACTGGCATGTGCCCTAACCGGGAATCAAACCCTGACCTGGTTCATGGATCGATGCTCAACCACTGAGTCACACCAGTCAGGTGCAAGTGTGGTGTTCTTCTCACCTATCTAAAGGGCAGTGAATGTTAAAACTTCAACACTCTTGAGTGGGAATGGCTACTTATTATTCTTAAACTAGAGGCCTGGTGCACAAATTCGTGCATGGGTGGGATTTGGCCTGGGGGAGGAGACATGGGAGGTTGGCTGGCCGGTGGGGGGCGGGGGGGTGGTGATCGGGAGCGGGGCCACAGCCAGTTGGCTGGCAAGCCCTGTCCCCTGGTCGACTCCTGGTCAGTAGAACTCCTGCCCGAGGGGACAATTTGCATATTAGCCTTTTATTATATAGGATGCATACAAAGACACACCCATATCCTATATTTCCATAGGGCATGGTGTGAAAATGTGCAAGTGGGAAGGAGTTTGGATAGTTAATTGGAAAGACAATCTGTCTCATATGAGATGAGAATGGTAAGCATGCAGCCAACAGTAAGTGTCCTCTTTTATTCTGTGTTGCCTAAAAATCACAACAGATAAGGCAGCTGATTCGGCTGAGGAGCTTAGGGAGTCCGATCCAGACTGTTTGAATAAAAGGATGAAACAAATGAAACAAACTGTTTTGAAGCCAGAGCAGCAGTAATCCCTCCTGTGTATGCTCTAGTGAATTTGGCCTCCCAGATATAGATTTGTAAAGAACAAAGTAACAGTGGCAACGGGAAAACCAGCTTTACAGGCAAAATCTCAGAAGGAAGGTGGGGAGAAGGACAAGAAGGGATGCAGTGTGGAGGCTGGATCAAGGTATCTACCCTTCATTGCTTCTGCTTCTTTACACACAATTCTATTGTTCACCAAATATATTTTTAGAAGGATGATAACATGTTGCATAAGAAAATGATAGGTTACAACATGCTACTCTTAAGAAAATAACTTACATGTAAAAATGTACAGGTTGCGAAGTGCTATTTTTAAGTTATGTTATCTCATTTGATTCTCCCAGCTATATCCTGAGGAAGGTATTATCCCATTTTGGGAGGAGGATTTTGTATGCTTATAAAAGAGGAAGGTGGGACAGGAGAATGACCATCCTGGTAGGGCAAACATACCACCACAAGTTAACGTCCAGTACTCTTTCCGCTGCTTTAAAACATGACACCGACCTAGACCAAATGGTTTTGAGATCTGGTCTTAAAACAAGTAGGCATTATTTTTACTGGTTCCAAAATGTAAAATTGACTTCTGCTTCTGTCCCTTCTTCTATCCCTCACTCTCCGTCTTGCTATGCCTCTCTCTTCCCCTCACATTCTCTTCAGCATATGTTATTTCTCTTGTTCTCACACTCTTCTCTCTCTCTCTCATACCTGCTCTCATCTGCCTTCCTCTCCCTCAATTTTACTCTCTCTTCTTCTCAGTATTTCTGTTTCCACCGAAGAAATTAAAGTACAAGATTTTATTTAATCTAACTTTAAAATAGTATAATTTTTAAATCTTAAAAGATTAGTAATGCTTGTTCCAGAAGCCCAGAAACAAATATATATATTTACTAGAGGCCCAGTGCATGAAATTCATGCATGGTAGGGGGGGGGGGGGTTGTCCCTCAGCCCTGCCTGCACCCTCTTGCAATCCGGGACCCCCTGGGTAGGGTCCCTATGCCTGGCCGGCAATCAGGGTTTATCAGGGCTTTCCTTCCCCTGGCTTCCAGAAGCTGTCCCTACCCCTGCCACTGCCACTGCTTGCCATCTGTGCAGCGCTGCCCCCGCCTCCCTCCCTCCTTCCCCCTCCCCCCCGCCCTGGCACTGATTGCCTCTCTCTGCAGGTGACAGGCGTGGGGTGTGATCGCTTTGCAGGCCTGGGCCTCCCACTATGGGATGATCGCTGATCGGCCCCACACACCTGCCACAGCATCGCTGGCCGATGGCCTGGGCCTCTGTGGGGCAATCAATCATGGGGCCCCAAGACTGATCACCCCGCAGAGGGAGGCGCTGCCAGCTGGGTAGCCTGGGCCTCCTTCTTTGGGGTGATCGATCGCAGAGCTCCACGATCTATTGCGCAGCAGAAGGGGGCCCCGCCCACCCGATGGGGGCCTCCCTCTTTGGGGCAATCACAGAGCCCCCACCTCCCCAATCGCATTGCCCCTGCCTTGGCTGGCCTGGTGCCAGTGCGTGTCATAGTGTGGTCACCTGGACAGTCATTCTGCTGTTTGGTCAATTTGCATATTATGCTTTTATTATATATACAGTATACACACACACACACACACACACACACACACACACACACGAAGATCCCAGATATTTGTGTTGGACAGTTTGTGTGTTGTGTTTCTCTAACTGTAGGTTCCTAATAATATTCTGATCAATCAAAATGCCATTCAGAACTATATTCATTCCATAGTTCAGAAGTTCCTTACCAAGGAGTGTAAATGTCTAAATAACACTGACTTGTATGTACAGAACTGAAAGGGAAACAGAGAAATAACAATAAATGTACTGCACAATTGCACTTACATGTGGGATCTTAAATGAACCAAACTCGTAGAAGCAGAGAATAGAAAAGAGGCTGCCAGGCCAGGGGTTAGTGGAAATAGAGATAAATTGGTGAAAGGGTACAAACCCTCAGCTAAAAGATAATTAAGGTCTGAGGACCTAATATATATCATGGGGACTATAGCAGCTAACACTGTATAATTGCAATTTTGTAAAAGAATGTCACTTGAATGTTTACACACAGAGAGAGACACACACAAGATAAAGTGTACGTACCACAGATTTCTATTTTGTGTTGCTTTTGCTTTACTTTGGAAGCTAGGCCACCAATGCAGCCAACTATCCAGAGCTTTGAAACACAGTCATGCATTTACAAAGAGACAACGTTTGTCATTCTTAGACCATGAACAAGGAAGTGTTCTTTCGTATGAGTAACTATGAAGCAAAGAATTTGAGATTCTCTTCTGCCATCCCTGCAATATATACTTTTTTCATGGCTCCCACCTGGTTCCTCTTTGTGAGCCTACTGTCTGCTCAATTGCTATTTGCATAATCAACCAATATCTACTCAAACTCCTGGACAGAAAACTGTGTCTACAACACGTAGGGTTGCTATGCAATTCTCAGGATGTGGCTAAAGAAGAACAGCTAAGTATCTATTTCCTTATGATACAAAAACAGAATAAGCAGAAATACATCTTGGTTAGCGTTACCACCAGATAGGAAAATTTCAGAGTTGATTCTCACATCACATCTGCAGAATCTGCTCATTTTCTCCATCAGTGATATGCAAGATCTTTTGGGGGTGATGGTTTCCCTTGTGCTGATTCATGAGCCCTGCCAGCTCATATTTCCTCTCTCCATCACCTATCACCTGGAACAAACACAGGAAGCCTAAGGAAAGAGCTGTGGCTGGTTAGAAGTATGAGGGCAAGATCGCAGGTTGAACTATGGGAGCTGTTTTTAATTCCACAAGCTGCTATTGTCTTAGGTACTTCCGCTGTGGCCTGGAAAAGACAAATAGTGTTCTGAAAATACCTCTACAGAAAGAGCCTTCTCCCCAGCACCTATAAAACATTCATAACACCTTCATTGTGCTGTAAATCCTTAGCAGGAGTTGATAACAGTGTATGAATTTTTAATGTAACATTTATAAATGGTTATTAAAACTATCCTTAAAGTAAAGTGTCAGTTTATTTTTAATTAACTGTTGGCTATTTAAGCTCCCAGATGGCCTGGGGAAAGACCAATAGGCCCCAGTGTCAATTATCTGCCCTCCTCATCTTTAACCCCTTGTTGCCCTCTGTCAGGAAATCCAATGCAGGTAAGCTCTAAAAACTTAAATCAACTGCAGATTTGTTCTCTGGAACGTTATATTTCTTATAAAGTAGTCCTGGAATATCTGTCAAGCTCCCATGAAACTGTGAGGTAAGCACTGCCCATTCTGAATCCTCACAGTCCACCCCCACCTCCACACACCTGAGCAGGCAAGAGAGGAACCTGGGATGAAACAGAGTGACCGTAGATTCTGGAACACAAGACCTAAGGCAGAGGATCCAACTGAGGTGCAGTAACTTGAACCTGTACTTGTAGGTAGCTTCTGATGACAGTTCCAGGAGCAAGGCGCTGACTACACAATACAGTCAGAAAATCCAAGCCCTGGCCAGGTAGCTGAGTTGGTTAGAACATCATTCTGATACGCCAAGGTTACGGGTTTGATCTGTAGTCCGGGCACATGCAAGAGCCAACTAATGAATACATAAATAAGTGAAACAACACCTCTCTCTCTCAAAAAAAAAAAAAAAAAAAAAATCAATCAATAAAAAAGAAAAAGAAAATCCCATGGTCAGTGAGATCAGTTTGATTTGGGGGGGGTGGGCAGATTCTCTCATACCCACCAAGATGTATGGACTAGACCAGGGGTGGGCAAACTTTTTGACTTGAGGGCCACAATGGGTTCTTAAACTGGACCGGAGGGCCGGAACAAAAGCATGGATGGAGTGTTTGTGTGAACTAATATAAATTCAAAGTAAACATCATTACATAAAAGGGTACGGTCTTTTTTTTCAATAGTTTTATTCATTTCAAACGGGCCGGATCCGGCCCGCGGGCCGTAGTTTGCCCACGGCTGGACTAGACTCTCAATTATCCTGGCTCTGACACTTTGCCTATGTTTTATCATATATACAGCATGAAGCAAAACATCCTACATTTCTCCCTTTCCTTTATTTGCATCCAAATAACATTACTCAGTCCAACCTGGGGAATATGAAAATCCAGGATGCATGTGAGGGCATGTGTTTGTGAGCACATGTGTGTTTGTATAAAGATATTCAAGTGTCTAATGTTAGACTGGAGGTCTTGTTATTGTTCCTTAGCAGATGGAAAATTAAATCTAATTCCTTAGCGTGGCATTCAAAGCCCTTCATGGTCTAGCCTGGGATGCACCTCTGGTTCTTGCTCCCACCACTCCAACTCTCCCACTCTGGGCTCTAGGGAGACAAGATCACTTGTTCCTCTTAATAAACCACCCTGTTTTATCTTTCCTAGAACTTGCTCATACTGCCCCTTCTGCTGAGAGGATTCTTCATGTCTTTTTATACCTAGAGAACTTCTGGTCATTCTTCAATATTCCACTCAGTTACTTTCGCCTGGAAGTCTTCCCCGCCTGTGTAATCCATGCTCACTTCCCTTATGGCGTTTATCACATTGCATGGAAATTGCCTGCTTATGTTTTCGGTTCCTTCATGAGAGTGTGAGCTCTGCGAGAACAGAGTAAATGTCTTGTCTATCAGCCAATTTTAACACGGTACTAGCTGCAGAGGAAACATTCAGTAGTCACTTTTTGAAGAAGTGAGTACAGGTAGCATTTCCATATAGACTTTGCAAGTTCTACGGATCATATTTAAAGGCAAAATGATTAGTTCTCTTTTGTATATGCTGTTGAATATTAACCCAGAATTCAGGCAAAGCAGGGGTGAATCCTATCCTGAATCTAAAATTTGATTTAGGGCATTAATTTTTACATTTAACTTGTACAGGAGGCAACCGATCAATGTTTCTCTCACAATTGATGTTTTTCTCCTTCTCTCTCCCTTCCTCTCTCTCTAAAAATCAACAAAAACATATCCTTGGGTGAGGATTTTTTAAAAAGTATTTACCCTAAAATATTAACCAATAGTTTATTTTGTGGTCAGGAATGATGTATTCATTCTAATTTAGACACAATAAATTCAAGATGCTTGTAAAACATCTGATTTCTAACTAGAAGAAAACTGTGAGTTTGGTGCCACTGGTATGGGCTGGGACTGTACATACAAGGCTTCTCTGACCATAAGGGGACTAAATGTTTCTGTCAAGAGAAACAAATATGGAAGGGAAAACCGTGGAGCTGGAGTTAAACCCGGTAGATTGAACACAGTCTTTTTCCAAACATGGTATCATGCTAGTGACTAACCAAACCTCCTCTCCCCCCTAAAAGAACAACACAAAAGGCGCGCACACACACACACACACACACACACACACACACACACACACAAACAATAAATAAATAGAGTAAAAGAGAATGAGATACAAGTTGATAGATAACAGAAAATACCAATGGAATTATTAAAGGTGAAAGCCTATGATAAGTAGGGACTGACTTAGCCCATCAAAGAAGGCCAAGTGACTGGAATCATAGAATCATGGAGAGAATCAGGAATTGGAGGCAAGATGCATTTTATGAAGTCAGGGATACTTGTTGGGTCAGAAATAAGAGCTGAAAGTATTTGTAGGTGCAGTTAGGTCTTCAGAAAACTCTCTCAAATGCGTTCCAATTCTTTCCAAAATAAGACAGAAGACTTAGTTTCTTAAAATGTTGAATCAGCTGGGCTCAAATTTCAGGAACAATAGGTGAAATTTAGGCTAGACAAAGGGAATGCATTGAAGACAAATGTATTGACTGGAAGTTGGCTCCTACTTGGCTACCAGAATACTGTAAACTAAGATTTTTTTTTCCTCCCGACATTCATCTCTGGGGCAAGTGACTGGTCCAACAGAAGAGCCCTCAGGAAGAATACAGCTACCAACACAAAGGCCAGGTCCTGGCCAAACCACCTTCCAGTGCAGCTCACCAGCTGACAAGTTGCACCCTTACATACTGCTCTAAGGACACTTCTCAGTAAGATAAATAGATTAGGTAACTAGATAAGATAGATGTAAGATATACCTATAAAAATAAAGCTCATTGGGAAAAAAAGAGCAAAACATATACATGTTATAAAAGGAACTCTGAGAAAACAGAAATAATGTGAAGAGCTAAAGAAATGTCTGGAAAAATATAATTATTTCTTAGAGAGAAAAAAGATATTTAATCAATGAAACAAAACTAAACAAACAAAAAACCTTGTAAAAATGTTGTAGAGAAAAAGAAAGATCTTCAAAATTAAAAACATGATAGCAAAAATTAAATATATATATTAAAGGGATGCAATATTAAGGTAAAAAACAAACAAACCTCAGAAAGTAAATGGAAAAATATATATATATATAAAATAGGAAATAAAAGGAAACATAGATAAATACAGGAAGTCTAATATCTGACTAAAGTAAGTTACAGATAAAAGATGAAATGGGAGAAATATATTTACCAAGTAAATAATTTAACAAGGGCCCATACCATACCCAGCATATCAAAGCATATTATTATAAGATTTCAGAACATGACAAATAAATTAAATGTTCTTAAAACTTCCAAGAAATATAAAGTAGATCAGATACAAAGGACTAGGAATCAGAATGGCATTGGGCTTCCTGAAAACAATATTGGAACCTGCCAGACAGTAGAACAATAATTTCAAAATTCTGAAAGAAAATTATTTCAACCCTAAATTCTATACACAGACCACTATTTAACGTTAACAACAATATTTAGGATACACAGGGAGGGACTCAAAAACTTAACCCCTGTGTACATTTTGTCAGGAGGATGGAGGGTGCATGACACCTAAATGGGAGAGTAGTCCAAGGAGGAGGAAGATGAGAATCAGGAAATAGGCCACCCAACATGAAAGAGGTGAAGGCAAATCCCAGTCTAATGGCTGAGCAGAGTCTAGGTCAAAAGCTGTGAGTCACCTATGGACCAACATGCTGATGAGAAGAGATGGAGAACTCCTGGCAGGTGGCTCCAAGTAAAGTAAAGGAAAGGAAAAGGAACCAATGCATTAGTGTTACTAGTGCATTTCTGCACATTAAGAAAAATGTGTGGTGCTGGCCAGTGTGACTCAGTGGTTGAACACTGACTTATAAACCAAGAGGTCATGGTTGATTCCAAGTCAGGGCACATGCCAGGTTGTGGGCTTGATTCCCAGTAAGGGGGATGCAGGAGGCAGCCGATCAATGATTCTCTCTCATCATTGATGTTTCTATCTCTCTTTCCCTCTCCCTTCCTTTCTGGAATCAATAAAAAAGAAAAGAAAAGAAAAAAAAAGGTGGGGGGTTGGGGAAACACCACATCTTGAAGGAGTTACCGTAAGATTAAAATAGGGTCATAATCAAACATTAATAATGCTAAGATGGGAGAGGATGGAATTACAAAAAAAAAAAAAAATGGTAGGGGGAGAATGAAATTCAACCGTGAGAAATGCTTCAGAAACTCAAGTAGAGGTAAAGAGTAAACATCATTGAATTTGACCACTAAAGGGCCATCGAAAGTCATCAAGAGGGCTGTTTCAGAAAGTCACCTGGGGCTGCTTCAGATTCTGGCTGGGAAAGGTTTTCAGATCAATCAAGGATGCAACCTCTCCCAGCTCAGACCCTTCTGCTAGGGGATCACTATTTATCTGATCAGTTCAGCCACAGTCACTCTCCCCTGAGAATTTTTAGATCTTGTAGATAAACAAAAAGGAAGATAAAAATCCTTCCCACTCAGACCAGGAAACTGTTTCTCCCAGGGGTCATCCCATCAACAAGTGTTTGATCAGCTTTTCCTGTGCTTTGCCTACTGGCTGAAAAAGCAACAGCACACAAAAACAAACAAAAAATAAACAAGCCCTAACCGGTTTGGCTCAGTGGATAGAGTGTCAGCCTGTGGACTCAAGGGTCCCAGGTTCGATGCCGGTCAAGGGAATGTACCTTGGTTGCGGGCACATCCCCAGTAAGGAGTGTGCAGAAGGCAGCTGATCGAAGTTTCTAACTCTCTATCCCTCTCCCTTCCTCTCTGTTAAAAATCAATAAAATATATTTAAAAAAAATAAACAAAATGACAACACTGCTTCCCTCTCATGGGACACAGGCTGTATTTGGAGCACAAAGACTCCATCAGATAAAATAAAAGAACTATAGATGGGCATGAAGAGTCAAGTGATAGAGTGCATAATTCAGATTTGTACTATAATAAAGATTCATGAGAGCTAAAGTAGCGGGGGGGGGGGGGGGGTTCCTAAAGGAAGTCTAGGCCTAAACTGAGATGTGAGCGTATTATGGAGTGACAGGAGGGAAAAGGTGCCGAAGGCAGGGGGAGAAGTGCTGTGAGAGAGAAGGTTGGATGTGCTTCTCCAGAGACATACTCCAGTATTCCGAAAAGCAATGCCCCTTTGTGGGTGAACGTGAACTTCTTTTGCCTCAGCTCTGGCCACTAACACTACAGTTTGGACAAAGGCAACTTTCCTAGGTCTACATGGCAGTGATACCTGCCTTAGATGATGGCATTGAAGACTGCATCTTACAGACACAGGGGGCTTTTGAATTATGAAGTGGAAAGTAAGCAGCGACAGGCCTTGGGTGATAGACTTTATGTCATTCAGTACTCACTCAATTGAACTGATTCACTCAATGCATGTGCCTTAGGTATTCAGGTTTGGGAGGGGAATATGACAGACCTGGTACCAAGTAAGGCAGACAATACCCAACTAATTACACAATCAATTGTTCCATTCCTTAACATGGCCCACCAGGGTTTGTGTTATCTGATTTCCATCTACGTCAGCCTTCCATGCCCAGACCTCTTGGGGAGGCATCTCGCAGACCTCCTTTCGTTCCATGGACATTCTCTGCTTCTTCCCAGCTCTGAGACTGTGTACTTCTCTCCCTCTTCCCAACCCCTCCACTCCCCCTCCTTCTCCTTCAGATTTCTTGACATCTAGCTGGGGTCAGTTCACCCTGCTCTCAGCATCTTATGACACTCTGTTGTAGCAGTAACCAAAAATGGAAATACCCACTAAGCATGTAATTTGTTTAAATGTTGTGGCTCCTTGCTAGAATATATGCCCCAAGAGCAGAAACCTTTTCTTTGGACCATTGTAACCTTCGGACTTAGCCTGGTGCCTGTCCATCATGAGCCAGCCGTCAACATACATTTTCTAAATGACTGGTCAGAGGTACGTAAAAGCTATTTTCAGAATGTCGGTCATGGGCAGCAATTTATTCTCATGAATCTCTAAATTTCTGTAACAACCTGTTACAGGTCTGTCTTCTCCAGGTTTCTCTTGCCCATCGCTGGTTCTATTTTTATATACTTGCAAGTTCTTTAAGTTATCTCATCAATGTCAGACCCCAAACCAAGTGACATCATCTCTGTCCACTGTCACCAGGAATCAAAGGCTTTTATTTATTTTTTTTATTTTTCAGTTTACGTATAAAATCAGGGGGTGAACAGGAAGGCTACTCTAATAGGGGCGTTAATTGCAGTACAGAAATAACTGGCAATTACTCTCTCTAAGTGAACTTGACTCCATGGCTGGTGTCAGGTTTCGCTAAATGCCCTGGACCCAACTGAGACTAATTAGGCCTGCATTAAATATTAAAGCTTTCTGACACCCAGGTTTGGAC
Organism: Myotis myotis; assembly: GCF_014108235.1. NCBI lineage: Eukaryota > Metazoa > Chordata > Mammalia > Chiroptera > Vespertilionidae > Myotis > Myotis myotis. The sequence goes on from NW_023416316.1 coordinate 11,477,458, forward strand.
AGTGACAGAAGAGAAGAAATCCTGTAACTTAATCTGTACCCAACAGGAGTAATTTATGTTCATTTCTTATAACAAAAGAAAATCCAATTATGTAGCTGGCTGGAAGATATATTTAAGGAGAAGTTAATGTAAAAAAAAAATTTACATAAACACATACAGAGTACATAAAATAACAAAAATGTCAACAGATAATTCCTATTTGCCACCAACTACATCAAATGCCTGCTGATTGTTCTCCAGTATACTGTGTTTGCATGGGAAATCACTTTTTGCCTATAAATGTGTTTCAGATAGTATAGGGCAGCAATTCTCAACCTGTGGTCGCGCCCCCTTTGGGGGTTGAACCACCCTTTCACAGGGGTCGCCTAAATACATCCTGCATATCAGATATTTACATTATGATTCATAACAGTAGCAAAATTACAGTTATGAAGTAGCAACGAAAATGATTTTATGGTTGGGGGTCGCCTTGTATTAAAGGGTCGCGGCATTAGAAAGGTTGAGAACCACTGTTATAGGGGCACAGAGTCAGCATAACTATTGTATGTAGACCTCTCTTACAATCCCTCACAGGACCACCACTTTGTGTTTCTTGAATTACTCAACTTGTAAAGGGGCAACTTGCTTTTTCTCACAGTTAAGAAGCAGCTCAAGGTTAAGACATCTGGTCTACGTTCCCACGCTGTCTCTAGCTGGATGTGTGGTCTCAGATAAGTTACAGAGTCTCCTGGGCCCTTCTGTTCTCTTTTCCATAAAATGCAGCGCACGCAGCTCTGAGAGTGCTGAGCTTTTGTACAAAGGTAGAAAAGCTGGGATAGCATATCCCAGACACCCATCACCAGATTCAGTCACTGTTAACTTGTGACAGCTCTGTTTCATCTCTCCTCCTCTAGACACTCATGTTTTTAAAGCGGTTTCCCCTCCTTAGATCACTTCATTCATAAACATTTCATATGTGCGTTGAAAATATGAGTTTGCCTTAAGAATAGTGGCATCAAAATAAACATTAACATTGATTTCTAAATAAAAATTGGGTTATTTTGATAAACAAAATATATAGGAATAAGAGATTTTAAAGGTCATTACTGTTGGGTCAACCTCAGAATCTTATTTTCTTTATTATATTTTTATGGTAGAATATAAAATCCTGATTGCGTAGAAAAGTGCTTTCACATACTAACAGCCACTCACCAATGCACCTGGCAATATGCAGAATGTTTATCACGTAATCAGGATTGGCAAAAGAACTTGATGCTGCCATTTCACTAAGACAAGGCAATTTAGCAACTAAAGTTAAGAATTGTAGTTTTCCCATTTTGTTAATGTAGGATGAGGCAAAAGTAGGTTTACAGTATGGAAAATAATACAATAATTAATAAATAAAAATACAATAATAAACTCTATGCTTTGTATACTCAAAACAGTAAACCTACTTTTACCCCACTTGTATATGGTTTATTACACTTGGGGATGCATGTTATTTATTACTTTTGTTATTATTATTATAGTTTTTAATAGGTCATTTGATGTCCCCCCAAAGGCCTAATATAGGATTCTTTACAGAGTGTATCCTCAATAAGTACTTATTGAATAAAAAGTGAATAAATAAAAATGATATATAATCAAATATTTGTGAAATAATGAAACATCTATTGAAAACTTTTGGAAAGCAGTCCTGAAAAACAATGGAATCCACTGAAAAAAGTCTTAGAACAATGAAATGAATAAATCTAGGGTATAACATTGTCATTTTATTAATCTCTATTAAAGCTAGGTTACTGAATGTACACACATCCCCTTTTTCTAAGATGATAAGAAGCTGTAAAAGCAGCAGCAAATGCGATTGTCCAGAAGAACAAGTATAAGAATATTATATTGCAAATAAGAGACCTGGGTTCCAGACCCTCGTTGGCCATCCTTGACCTTAATATTAATAACCTTAGTTCGTCATTTCCATCTCTGGGACCCAGTAAGATGATGTAACTAAGGATTGAATAAGATAATAGTCCCGCCTCTTCCAGTTCTCCATTCTGTGAGTCTCAGTAGATGGGTGGTGGGAACTAATTAAATAGGCTTAGAGAAGGTACCTTATTGGCTACAATAACTTTTCAGTAACATTCTAAGGACCTGTCTGAAAACCTGGGTTCAACTTAGGGTTGGTGTCAGCCTGTCTCTCCAAATTGGGCTGCTGCACTTGTGTTAAAAATAATTAGAATGTGGGTAGTCCTAGAGCTCCTTTTGATGTACAGTGATTTCCGAGTTTGCTGGAAGCAAGTGATTTCCCCATGAAAGGGCAGAGTAATCAACTCAGAGACCATTACCACCCTTCTTCCCCGGTGTGAGTGTGGCAGCCTTCCCAGCCACACTTATTTTCCGATTTTCTTCCCCCACCCCCTCCACTGAAGCACAATATGAAATGATGGAAAAGCCATTTTCTATCCAATGGCACCTGGTTGCCACGGGTTACAAGAGTCTTATCTGTCCCCAGGGCGATTTTACTGACTGAAACCATTCCAGGAGGGAGGAGCCAAAGAAGAGAGGGAGAGGGAGGCTGGCGGAACCAAGTCCCCCCAAAACGCCTCCCTCTTCTCCTCCAGAAATGGGGCTCCAGGATATGTTAGGTTGTACTTCTGAGGCCTGGCCTGGAATATGAACTTGTCCTGAGGCTAGGTAGTTGCGGGGAGGAAGTGGTCTATAAGGTCCGTGGGGAGGTATTTCAGATGAAGAGACAACTAAAAAGGTCACAGCATGTTGGAAGGTGGAAAGCACTTCATTAAAGACGGAATATCTCTCTCTCTCTCTCTCTCTCTCTCTCTCTCTCTCTGCTTTTCTCTCTGTCCCCCTTTCTTTCCTCCTCCTATACTAATATTTTAAAATAATAGTAAATCAGATCGAAAGTCAGTGTAGTTTTCGATTTAATGTTGAATTTCTCTCACATCCTCCTACACCCCATAAAGCTCATCCAATGTGTTTGAATCCCTAGACTGATAGGGCCCTCATTTCCTCCTAAGCACACTCATTCTATTGTGAAGTTATTTGCATCAACATTGAAAATGAAGTCTAATATTTACTGGATAATTGCAACATATTAGGCTCTAGACTAATTGTTTTCATTTTATCCTCACAACTAATTAATGAAATTGATATACGTGATTCGCAGACAAGAAAAGTAAGTCACAGGGCCATATATCAGGAAACTAGAGGGGCTTGAATTTAAATCAATGTTTGAAGGATTCCTCAGCTTTGCTCTTTCAACTGTGCTATTCTGCCTACTGCATGCTTTCTCTTTTTCCTCTCTCTTTTAACATATATATCTCTGTTGCTCTAGTTTTATGTTTTCATACCCCAAGCTTCCTGGTGACCTCCTGTGTTTTCTCCCTTTGTAAATGTCTTCCTTAAATTATCATTTCCTGAATTGTTTATTTATAACCTGATAGTCTAGGTCAGTGGTCGGCAAACTCATTAGTCAACAGAGCCAAATATCAACAGTACAACGATTGAAATTTCTTTTGAGAGCCAATTTTTTTAAACTTAAACTATATAGGTAGGTACATTGCTATTAACTTAATTAGGGTACTCCTAAGGCTTAGGAAGAGCCACACTCAAGGGGCCAAAGAGCCGCATGTGGCTCTCGAGCCGCAGTTTGCCAACCACAGGTCTAAGTTATCTAAATCCCTAAAGCAGGGGTGGGGAACGTCGGGCTCTCAGGCCCTAATAATGCCCACTAAATCTTTGGTCTGGCCCTGCCAAGGCATTAGGGGTGAGTTAATTAACTACTGAACAAATATAGTAGTAGGCTAAGTTTTAAGTTGATAATTTTGTATATACTGCAATTGATGTTAGAAATATCCAAATGGCCCTTGAAAGAAAAAAGGTTCCTCACCCCTGCCCTAAAGGAACAGCCTCTTTTCAATTTTTCATATTCTACTTCTATTAATTCATTCCAAAGCAAATATATTTTTTCTAGTTTCCACATACTGTATATTTTCCAGAGACTTGTTGAGCCAGCTGAAAACGCCAAGCCTATTTTGTTTATGCTGCATTTTGCCCAGCCTCTATATCAGTGATGGCGAACCTATGACACGCGTGTCAGAGGTGACACGCAAACTCATTTTTTTGGTTGATTTTTCTTTGTTAAATGGCATTTAAATATATAAAATAAATATCAAAAATATAAGTCTTTGTTTTACTATGGTTGCAAATATCAAACAAATTTCTATATGTGACATGGCACCAGAGTTAAGTTAGGGTTTTTCAAAATGCTGACACGCCGAGCTCAAAAGGTTTGCCATCACTGCTCTTATCTTTTAAGTGAATAGTGACAGGTGTTTACATTTCTTCATATGAAATTTCATCTAATGGGTTAGTTTGTCATTCCAGGTTATGAAAACCTCTTTAGATACTCATTTTTTCATGCAATGCATTTGATTTGACCAACAGATTATGACTTGATCCATGACATGAGTTAAAATATAATGGTAATTATGAATAACGTAAACAAGGATACAGTCTCATGTATAGAAATCTAAAACTGACGTGAGTCATACATTTCTCCTTCCAGATTAACTAATCAACAGATATTGGAACAGGAAACGGAAAGGAAGATGTATTTTGAGAAGAAGATTGGCTAAATATACAATCAGTTTCCAGCTGCACAGGTGCTGGGCCCTGAACCAAATCTGCTAACATCAGAGCCTCTACTGATCCTGACTCTGTTTATGGAGTGGTAAGTATGTTTTTAAGTACTTTAAAATTCAGAAAAAACATTCATTCAACTAGCAGATAATTAATAGCACCTACCAGGTAGATGTCAAGAGATTTTTTTTAAAAACCAATATACTTCACAAATTGTTATTGCCATTGTTGTTGCCCTGACCTCATGGAATTTACAGTCTAATGAGTAGATAAAAGTAAATCCACAAACTGAATGTGGTAAGTAGTACAGAAAAACATAATTGGGTTTTAAGATAGAGAAGAGTAGATGGAATAATTTAGATTAATAATTACAGAATGTTTTGAAGTGAGACCTGAAGTATATGCAATCTTATTTGGGCAAAGAATGGGGGGGGGGGAAATTGCTTCTGGTAGAATACTTTGAGAAAAAGTAGGGGGGGGGGGAAGGTAATTTTAAGGGACTATAAAAGAGGACAGAAAGGCTGAAGGGCCCTGAGGAGGCAGGTGAGATTTAAGGTGTGAAATGCAAACAGAGCCAGGTTACATAGGGCTGGGGTAGTGCATTTGTATAGTAGTGTAAGTCTAATGAAAATCTATAGAAAAAGTTTAAGAAAAAAAGATCTGACTTAATTAGATTCATATTTAAAGAAGATAGTTTTGGCTGTATGTGCCCTGCCCAGGGATCCATCCTGCAACTTTGGCATATCTGGACGACACTCCCACAAACTGAGAATGAAAATAAGGAGACCCGTTAAGAGGTATGGCAGGTTCAGAGATCAAGGGAGAGATGGCGAAGGCTTACATTTGAGTAGTACGGTTGAAAAGTGGGCAATATTGAGAGCTACTTTACAGGTAGGAGCTACAAAACTTGGTTCAGGATTGCATGTAGATGGTGGGTGAGGAATATGTCAAAAATTATAAAAACCTAATAGTTATTTTTTACCTTAAAGAAGGTATCTGGCCTTCGCAGGGAGATAATATATACACAAATAAGAGAGATATAAATCTAATGAGATTTGGGAAGCTCAGAAGGGGCCTAGTTTGTACTAGAGGGTCTGAGGAAGGCTTTACAGTGGTGGTATTTGAAGCAAGTCTTAATGTATAGCTATATTGTAGGATACAGAGATAGAAGAGTGAGCACAATTATAACTATGCAGATATGTAAGTACTTTCACCTCTATAGATTTTTATGTAGTCATGCATTTGGCACAATAAAAGAATGCCTAAAATATGTCGATGATTTTATACTTTTGATGCCACATTTAATGTGTAAGTAGATATTCATTTATACATATTTTATAGAAAGATAAAGTTATAACCTTTAAGTACTCAGTACTGTGCAACCTTTATAAATAATTGAGCCCATCCTGAACTTAAACCATGCCCTGGTTGGGTAGCTCAGTTGGTTGGAGTGTTGCCGGATACACCAGAGTTGCATGTTTGATCCCTGATCATAGCACATACAAGAATCAACCAGTGAGTGCATAAAAGGGTTGAACAACAAATCAATGTTTCTCCCTTTCAAAAAAAGAAAATCAAAAGATAACTGCAGCATCTGTCCCCAGCATTCTATGGATTATTTTTCTTTATACGATCTAATGTAATGTATATTATTTCTTTGCTTCTATTTGTCTCTGACACTAGAATTCTAAACACTCTGAAGACCAAAATGTCCATGGTTTGTTTTTTTCATTGCCGGGGTCCAACCGCAGCAGGTCCAGGGGTCCCCAAAGGCGTAGACGGAGTCAGCGAAGAAGGAAGGACACGGAGACAGCGGTCAGTTGATCAGCAGCCTAGCCAGGATCTCCAGTCAAGTTCTGGTCTGGATCTCCAGCGAAGTTCTGCTTAGGATCTCCAGCCAGGTTCTGTGTCCATGTTCTCTTGCTAGGTTCTCCAGGTTCTCCAGCCAGGTTCTGTAGCCATGTTCCCTCGCTAGGTTCTCCAGCCAGGTTCTGTCCAGGTTCCCCAGCCAGGTTCAGTCACCAGGTTCTAGTCAGGTTCTCTTGCCAATTTCTGTAGTCAGGTTCAGTCCAGGATCTTTTGCCATGTTCTCTCCAGCGAAGTTCTTCTGTCTCTAGGTTCTGTGTGTTCTGTCTTCTTGGTTCTGTCTTCTTAGTTCTGTGTTCTAAGTTCTGTATTCTAAGTTCTGTGTTCTTACATCTCTATTTATACCAGTTGATTCCAATCCTATCAATCTCTATTCCAAAGGTTAGGGCGTTTCTTATCTCCATTCCAGGGAGTAAAGATTATGTAGCTTAAGCATGATTGTTCGTAGTTAAAATGATTAATTACCCGCCTGGCACTTAGTTAAGAGGTTTTATTCCCTCCCTAACTTCAGGGGAAAATCCCTACCTGGGGATACAACCTTTCTCAGAGAGGAGACCTTGGTTAAAACACATAGTGCCAAGGTGAGCAAACATATTAAGAACAGTATGCCATATATGCCAGGTCCCTTGAAACAGCAAGGATGGATCGGCTCCTGGCACTTCATATTATCTAACACAGTACATATTGTTTCTTTGCTTTTATTTGTCTCTACCATGAGAATTCTAAACCCTCCAAAGGCCCAAATTTCCCTGTTTTGCTCCCCACTAGACCCTGAGCACCTGGGTAGGAGTCTGTACTCACTGGGAGGAATGGGAGGAATGAATCTGAAAAATGGATGATTCTAAACCCATGTTCCTCCCATTAACCAAGGTCTATCAGTTCTTAATACTATTGATCTAGTTTTATCAACTCAATCCATATTTGACATTATCCTGCTTTCTTTTTATTACCCACCAGTCACTCAAAAATAATTTATTGACCCTTGTGATAGGCTCCACAGAGACTGAGAAGACATACAAGACAGACTGTGCCCTCGGGAGCAAATGATATATTTGAAGACACATGGCATAATTTTTTGAAAGGTTAAGTAATACTAACACAGTGATATAATCAATATCACAAGACTTCATTAAGACAAAATTGAAGTGCCAAAGAGAACAATAAAGATAATAAATATTATGGGAGATAAGAAGACATTATTGAGGATTGAATTGATCTATTTTAGTTTCATAAAGGAAAAGAACTTTGACCAAGATAGTGAAGATAGGTAAGATTTTCTTAGGTAAAGAGAAGACATTAAGATAAGCCAGGCAAGAGACAAGTAGCAGCAGAAGCACATGAGTGAACCAAAATAAACTGGAGGGACAATGTATAGAAAGGGCTGGCTGGATCAGGGAAGAGAAGGGGGTGGGTGGGCATGAGTTTCTGGCATACCATGCCCCACCTGTGAGAACTGGAATGTATAAAATGAGGTTTCCAAAAACATCTTGATATTAAGTGCTGACATGGGATGACCTACAATGTTTACTTTTGAGCTACTGAATGATGGCATGCTAGATGAGGACAGATACCCCAAGATTAGACATTAAGGGATAAGGAGCAATTTTTATTTTATTGGGGAGACTTATAAGCCAAAGGTCAGAAAGATTCCCTGTTCTGTCAAGAAGGGTCTGGGGCCTGAATGATTTACTGGTTTAAGTCTCAGGGAAAGATCTTGTTCCCTGGCTACTCTAACGTGCAAGTGTGGGGACAACTTGGAAAGAGGTTTCCTCACCAGGAATATTCTTATTGTGCTTTCTTTAAAAACAGTGCTATAAAATGTAAAAATCATTTTTAGTTCACAGACCCTATTAAAACAGGTCATGGGCCGGGTCTGACCCACTAGTCATAGTTTGCAGATCCCTCATATACACCATTGTTAAATTAATGGTTACTATTACTATATACTATATAATGTCTTTTTATTATTTTGAAATGATGCCATTACTATTGTCATCATCAACATCATCATAATTATCACTGAAGCAGGGGATAGGTTTTCAAATATCAGGACAGCACTGCTTGGGGAATTTAGACAATGATATCACTTCATATGTTGAATTACTTGTTATTGTGTGACTGGTGTTTTTCCAGCCACCCAAAATTCTGGGTCATATTCTGAGATAGACTGCCTCAACCATAGTTTGGAAATAACATATATAAAGAGAATTCATTTTTGTTTCATGCATCATCTGACATTTTATGCTTTGTTCTATTGTATTGGTTCACTAACTTCATCGAAAAGGGAATGACTTTCTGCAAATGCTGTCTGTATTGTAAAAAATAATTTTTAAATTCTCTGATTATTACTTTGGCTGAGAAGGTCTTCTCTTCTTTCTTTGTTTGCCATTTCCCAGGGTGCCCTCTCTGCACTCACTATTTCCTGCTGAAAGAAAGGTCCATTTTCCACTTTGCTCAGGTGAAAGGGGAAATCACCATGGATTAGACTTCAGCCTGTTTCACACTTATAATCCTGGTGCTGGAATTGGTGCAATGGGAATTGCAACTGTTTATCTCAAGGCTCACAAAAAATTAGCATTAATAATGAAGAGAGAGAAAAGGACCGGTCTTCGAGATTCAGGAACTGCTCAAAATTTTGGCGTGGGACTCTTTGCAATATTGACTAATGAGCAAAAACCGGGAAAATCGTTTTAAAGATTTAAACCGCTTGTTTTTTAATTCATGTGAGTGTCGGTCTCATTTCATTCTTCAATACTTGCCCTCCTTCCCAGAAGCCAGGTTTGCTTCAGGAGTGGACAAATTGTGTAGCATTTGTCTAAAATGATAGGTCTAATTATCACTCTGAAGTCATGAAGTATTCTGGAACTCCTACTAAAATGTTAAATGCAAAGAATTCACAATGGTTTTAAAATTGATTTGAGGTCCCATTTTTCTAGACTGTGCCTGGAAGTCAAAGGATCAAAAACTAAGCAAAAAGGAAAAGCAGGGCACCATCTGAGCCTTTTGGTAGTTGGACAAGCGAGTTTGAGAGATTAAAGAACGCAGCATAGTAGAAGGCTTTCAGTAAAAACAGACAAAATAACACCAAACAAACACACACGCACACAGAAAATGGGTCAGACCAATTCTGATGAAGAAAAATATCAGCAGAGCCTAAAAATGTGTGTCTAGAATCTTTATATTTTGTAAATGTAGTTTAAAAATATGTTCCATGTTGACGGGCTACTCTTAACCTTAAATACCTGCTTCTGTAGAAAAGAGAGTAAGCATGGTTTTATAAATATCACATCACATGTTCCCTGCATCAAGAGTATATTAATACCTAGTTGGTGATACTTTTGTAAAGCAAATAAATATTTTAAAGTGTCCAGACCAGCTCTATAATTTATGTGATCTGTAAGGATGGCTTTCAGTGAAGAAAGGTTGCTCAACTTAAGAAATAGCTGAGCAGTTATCACTGATGATAAAGTAGCTAATGTCAGCATGGGGAAAGATTGACCTGGGCATGGAGCTGTGTGGGTGGTGGTGCTTAAAACACAAGCAGTTGAGAGAAAGGAGGCTTTCTTGAAACTGTGTCTCTACACAGGCTCTTCCCTCTAGCTGAAATCTGTTTTGTCTCTATTCCCCAATCTGTAATGTTCAACCTATACACATTCTTTAACGCTTATCTCAGGCAATACTTCCCTTGCAAAGCATTTCCTCCAGGTTGATTTATGTGTTTCTTCTTTCTTTTATGTTCTATTAACAACCAGTCCATGATTCTATCGTGCCTGCACTGTGTCTGCTGATTTCCTCATCTATTTCCTCCTCTAGCCTGCTTCCATGATTGTTAACCAAATGAGTCTGTCAATGTTCACCGAAGAGATGAATGAATGAATGAATGGATGAAACATTAGATGATGAAGGAATTCCTCAGGTAGTAGTCTGAATACAAGTAATATAAAAAAAATTCCTACTAATGTGTCCATATATACATATGAGGAAAAGTCCACATTTTTTATTAAAAACCATAGCTCTAAAGTTGTGTTTTGACAAACTGAACAGTGTTATAAGCAGAATTTGTACTCATCACTTCTCTACCTTTATTATCTCTTTTTAGTTTCTCCATAAAGTTTCTTAGCACTCAGGTCTTCTTTACCCAATCCGTGTCTACTTCTCCAGTCTTCCATGAGAGTTTGTTTGTGTGACTGATTATAATAATGTTGTACAGCCATTTATAAAGTTGAGGTCACTGGAGTCCACTTGCAGTTCTAGATGTCCAATAAAAAACACTATAATATATATTTTTAAATTTTGATATTTCTTTCTACTGAGATTTTTAAAAACTATATATAAATATAGATGTACTATATAAAATATATGTATGTATAAACATATATACCATATTCTATATATATGCATATATAAGAAATACATATTTAAACTGTATATATATACACACATACATATATATGTATACATATGTGTGTGTATATATACATATATATATGTGTATATATATATATATATATATATATATATATATCCTGATATTTCATGATCAGAGAAGATCAGTACGTATTTGCTGAGATAAAAGTATAGCAACAATTATCTAGCAGTAGAAGATGATGAAGTCAATTTTTGAGATAACTGAAATGTCAAAGCTAGACTGATCACATAATTAAAATAATCCTGGATGCTGGTGAGAGATGGTTCAAATAGCAGGGCACCTAAAGGCATTTTCTGAATTCCTCTCCTCTAAAAAGAAAAGTAATAATAATGATGATGATGATAATAAAGCAGGTGTTTTTATAAGTTTAGATTTATGCATATTGGATGGCCAGAGAGTGCTCTTTAAAAAAATACAATTTAATACTAACATTACCTTGTCTCCACTGAGTCTCCATTATGTTATGTACAAAAGAAGAATGAAGTGTTGTTGTTTTTTGCCTTGAATATCTAATAAACCTATGATGAAATCATTTGGTAGACTGCTAGGTGCTACCAAGACTGGTAACATTACTAACTTAAGTTCCTGCTCTCTGCCAAGAAAACAATAACTGAGATTGTATTCATGTAATAAATAGATGTCTAGTGTGTACATGTAATAATAGATGCCAAGGACCTCACAAACACTATTATTCCCAACACTGGATAAGTCACAGAGGGCACATCTGGATAAAAGTAATTAATGGATCACCAATAAGGAGTGCAAGGCTTGGGGAGGTAAAGATAGAGACATGCTAAAGGATCTGCTTCTTCTTATTTTGATGGTGTAGATGGAGAGTGGAGGGATTAAGTCTGCATCTTGTCTTTAAGAGAGACTGAGCAGCTTTGAGTGTGCAGTTTCCACAGCAGGACAAAACCGAAACAAAAAACCTGGGGAAAATCGTCCAAGTTTTCAATCTCTAAATTTGGAAAGTGGGAGGAAGTCAGAGGATGCCACTGAGAATCTGATTAAAGTTATGAATCATTTTCACCCTCTCTAAGGGTTCCCCACCCAATTCCACTGTTGGAGGGATCCCCACACAAATGCTCTAATACCAATTGGGTGTCCTACATTTCAAGTCAATTCTGACACTATCTATCTGAAGATGGAGTCAGATCTCATGGGTTAAGAGCTCAGTCTCCCTCTCCCTACACTTCATGTATCCATGTTGTTACCTGAGTTCTTTTGACCAACTGGCTATATAGAGCAGAGTTACACGAACCCCCAACTTGTGTTAAATTAATTTGGGAGAGCAGCTCATAGGACACAGAAAAACAATTTACTTAGTAGATCACTAGTTTATTCTGAAAGGATCTGCATCAAAAACAGCCAGATGGAAGAGATGGATACAGGGAGAGGGCTCAGAGCTTCCATGCCCTCTCCCTATGCACTTATTCGCCAACCCAGAGGCTCTCCAAACTCATCCTTTGGGTTTCTATGGAGTCTTCATTACACTGGCATGATTGATTACATCATGGCAATTGGTGACTAATTCAGCTGCAGACCCTCTCCCCTCCTTCAAAGTCAAGGGGTGAGGTTGAAAGTTGTAATTATCTGATCACCTGGCTGGTTGCCCTGGCTCCTTAGGTGCTTTCCAAAAGTCATCTCATTAACATAACAAAAGACACCTTGCTCACCCTGAGCACTTAGGAAATTCCAAGGGTTTTATGTCTGTGTCAGAAACAGGAAAGACAAAATATACATTTCTTATTATGCATCACGATATCACAGCCTTGAAAATAGTCATCATATGAACCAAATGTGTCATATGTTTTCAGGGCATTTGTAGATTTCATAGGGTCTTTGGAACCAAGCTTAATAATCCCTTTGTTCTATCATAACTAGAGTTTTCACTTAAGATGAATGGAAGCCGAATATTTATTGAGTGCTTCTCTACTATACTATTTCCCATGCATTATATCTCATAAGTCTCACAAAAGCTCTAACAGGTAGGTCCTATTATTTCCCCCAATTGCATTTGAGGAAACAGGTTCAAAGCAGTATGATGATTTATCCAAGAACACACAGTTAGAAGGCTGGGAATTGAACCAGAATTCATGTTGCTACTGGATAGAGTGGCCATAAGTGTTTCTCCCATGAGGTATGAACAGCGTGAGATGTTGCCCTGGGCCCATAGATGTTAGAGCCCATAGCACTGCACATCCATGTTGCCCACAATAACACCCCCAGCGACTGAGGGCCAGCCCTACCCTTGCTCTGGGTTCCCTCAGCTCTGGAAAGAGGTCAAGAATGGTTTCATTAGCTGTGTCTCTCTGGGGATGTGTGACAGCCCACAGGATTGTGGCTGTGAGTTGGGAGTAATAAAGCAGTCGACCCCTGAATGTGGAGGGGACATCCCCCGTGTCTCTGAAGGGCCTGCAGGTTGCAGGTGGCACTAATTTCACAGGAAAGCAAGGTGTTCTCCAAAGGAAGGACAGATGGTTCCAGTCACCAGTTATTTATTTCTATAATTAGCTGCATGCTGTGATCTCAGATCATGGAGGAAGTACTGCTTCCTGTGGAATTCCTCCATCATTAGGGAAGAAATGGGAATTGCAAGCCAAGGAGAGGATATGTGCTGAATGGTAACTCCCCAAATCTCTGGGCTTGAAGCTGTGCTGGGAAGGAGGGCGTGGTCAGGCATAATTTGAATCAGCCAAAAGGACTGAGTTTTAAGTCCAACTCTGCCATAACCATGTGTTTTCACATAGAATCTTCTCTTTCTGGGTTATATGTTCTTCATCTAATAGAGAAGAATATTTTGAGAAGGATGTTTGACCATGGATGTTAGCTATATGTGCTTAGGTCAATAAGACATTTTGAGAAAAATATATGATGCCAGAATACAGTATATTAGACAAATAGATGTGAGCTATGAACATGTGACTTTAAATCTCAGACCACCCCCTTCTCTGTCTATAAAATGGAAAAAGGTAGTGTGAGAATTGAATTAGGATGTACATGCAGTATTCCTAGACCAGTGGTTGGCATAAAGCAGGCACTCAATGATTGATCATTCATTTTTTTTTTTAATTTAGTAGAGAAGACAGTTAAAAACAAAATATTTATTTAATGTGTCATAGACTAAGTCTAGTGCTAAAACTGATGTAGGGGCAATTCATTGAAGATTCTTGAGGAGAGAGGGAATAATTAATATTGGCAGCAGTTTCTGGTCCACTTTTGAAAATAGGCTCTTTTTCTCTACAAATCATCTTGTAATGATGCAGATTTCCATGACTAGCCTTGTGGATTGCTACTTATGCCCAAACCATTCTCTCTTTCTCTGACCTTGTATTCTGCTTTAGAAGTGGGATTCGAATTTAGAATATGTTAATGCCTATATTTCTGATATATTCCTTGGAATTAGCACCTCACACATCTTGCATCAAACAACAGGGAATGTACATGTGCAGATAAACGGAATAAAAAGGAACCATCCTTTTCATGCAAACCAAGAAAAGCAAACAGACTCACGAGACAGCAAGAGCCTGTCTGCCCACATTTATCTTAATGGATATTTTTAAGGCAGTTATCCTCTAAACAGCTCTGGGCACTCTGCATGTATTTGCTGCAAAACCTCCCAATGATGCTGTGCATTGCAAGAACAAGAAAACAGTCCTAGTAATAGCACCTTATCGTACATACTAGAAGCCCGTCGCATGAAGATTCGCGCAATAGGCCTTCCTTCCCCCAGCTGCCAGCACTGGCTTCCCTCTGGCACCAGGGACCCGGGTTTCCCTCACAGCCCGGCTTCATCTAGAAGGAGGTCTGGTCTAATTAGCATATTATGCTTTTACTATTATTAGATGGTAAACCTCCATGTCACTATATTTCCTCCTTTAAACCACAACCCACCAAAGTGGGTGTAGGGAGAGTGAAAAGAAAATTAAGATAATACGGATCATACCATACCTCAAACTCACTGAGACTAAGATCTTGCTATCCCTCTCCCTCAAAGATCTACTTCAGTTAATGGCACCCGCATCTATCCTGTTGAACAAGCAACACGTTTAGAGTCATCTTTGATACCTATCTTTCCATCCATACTCACTCAGGATAGCTTGCACAATGCATTCCAGGGGGAACAAAGTTAATGGTGTGGGTGGGGGCTGATAAGATAGAAGAATATTACAAACATCCCAACAAAATGTAACAATGGCTTGGCTTGAGGGCATTAGTGATGGAGATGAAGAGAAAAGAAAGCACTGGTAGATATCCACAAAGTGTGAATAGTGTCGCACAAGGTCCCAAAGTATGGCAGAACTGGGAATCTAACTGGAGGCTTTGAACCGAATTCCAGTACAATTTCTTTTTGATTGCCCTGCTAAGGCATGTCTTTTAAATGGAGGCATACATTGATTGGAGATGTTGATTTTCAGGTTTTTTTAAGATGAAAAATTGAGCTAATAATGGTAGCTACCTCATGGTTATCGGGATAATTGCATTAGAAAACATATAAAACAAGTTTAGCTCTTTGCTAGATACATAATGAAAGCTCAATAAAAGTATGCATAAAAATGTACGTTTTCATGTCTTATAATAATAATAATGAATATAGATTCAAAGGCAAAGCACAGGGGGGCAATTTAGAACTGCAAGATTCCTACTATTCTCTGCATCTGCTTCAAGCTTTCTCTCATTTTATCGAAGTCAGAACCCAGACAATCTGAGTCTTCAGTCTCGTCCCTGCCTCCCAGCTTACGCAGATGATGGGAAGTTATAAAAGGGCTTCCATTCTGCCTCATCCTCTGGTGCACGTGTGTGTGTGTGTGTGTGTGTGTGTGTGCGTGTGTGTGTGTGTGTGTTTCAGATTAATTTTGTGTGACAAGAGGAAGATGCTGCCTTGAATTGTCCTTGGAAAGAGCCCTGCTTTTCTTGATTGAAGGTATATTTTTAAAGCGTAAGTATTTTACTTAGCTGTGACTGCCCATGAATCTTCTTTTCTTTTTTACTCCATACTATTCCCTCTCTCTGGTCCTGTTAAGTTCTGTCTCCTCATATTACTGAGGTCTGGTATCTGCCTATCCCTGCCTCTTGCCAACCTTCCCAAACCTTCTCTGCCTCTCCTCCCTGCATCATTGATTCTTCTCCTGTTGAATGTAGAATCTGGCGCCAACTTTGCTCTCAGTCCTCGACCTCCTAAGTCCTTGCCTCTAACTTCAGGATGTGAGTACTGGACAGGAGGGTTAGGGAAGTGGTGTAACAGTGGGGACTAAAAGCCCAGAACACTTTACCAATGTGTCATGTTACTTTGATTGAATAGTATTTAACTTAACACATGTGCATGCTTTTTTAAAAAAATGGAATAAATTCAAGGAAAATGCCAGGTCTACTCTTTATCAGTTTTGTGACCTTGAGATATTTCTTACCCATGCAATTTCAATACCTTATTCTGCAAAATACGCCTTAGAAGTCAATCAAATAAATGCGTGAAGCACCCATTACACTGCCTAGCACAGAGACTTGCTTAATAAGCACTGCATTTTATTTTTACTTACAATACCTAAATCCAAGTTACAGATGAGTAAACTGATATTCAGAGACTAAATTACTTGCCTTAAATCAAAACTGACAAGTGACAGATCTGGTACATAAGCATCATGTGGGAACT
The DNA here is from genome assembly GCF_014108235.1 of Myotis myotis. Classification (NCBI taxonomy): domain Eukaryota; kingdom Metazoa; phylum Chordata; class Mammalia; order Chiroptera; family Vespertilionidae; genus Myotis; species Myotis myotis. Next base: position 11,494,038 of record NW_023416316.1, read on the forward strand.
GGCTGGTCTAACAACCAGACCATGATCCAGGCCACTGGCCATGTCAGTAGCATGGACACCCCAAAAGTCCTTCGACTCTAGGAAGTTGGCCATGGGTATGACTTCTGCCTGGTGTGTACATGCCCCAGAACTTTGCAAGGCTGACTTTCTGACATTAGAGCCTTGGCTTAAAGGGAATCTGTCCACAACCACACAGTGAAGAGTGGGCACGGAGTCTCTGTACTTCATCTCCCGATGTATTTTACCAAACAGATTATTGCCTAGTACTACATCTCATTTTTTTTCCAATTGACTATTGTCTCCTCCCCCCACCCCGCCACATGTAATCACCTTGACAAGCTCATCTGCCTAGTGCACGGGTGTACTGGCAGTATCTCAAATAGCAGGCATCAACGTGTATTTATTGAATGGGTGAAAGAATAAGTACAAGAAAAAAAGCAAATGAAGAACTGTCCCTGTTTCTCAGGTCCTCTGCTCCTCATGCTGTTTGCATGGGCTGCAGGGAGGAGAAAAGCAATCACCAAAGAGCACGCTTGCTCCTGAGAAAAAAGCACACTTTGAGAAATGAAGTGTTCCCTGTCATTAGCTTTCAGTCAAGCATCACATCAGGAAACCGGTGCATCAGGTGCAGTGATTGGACCTTGAGGAGGGACGCCTGCGATGCAGACCGGCCCTCCTGTGAGCTGGAACAGATGGTGCCTTCACACACATCTAAATAAAGCTGTAATGGCGTTGGCCCGCAAACACAGCACCGGTGAACCTTCCTTTACAAACGACGACGTGTTCCTGAGATGTTCTGAGAAAATCAATATCTACAGTGCCCCTAATTTTCATTTTAGACACAATTTATCTTCTTTTAGGGCATCTCATCAATGGACTGCCATTCTTTCTCGTCTAGTCTAAGACCAGCAGCATGCTCCCAGAACAGCTCCTTCCCCTCCCGCCACCAGGATATCCTGGCACACTCTATCAGGGTTATCGCCCCTAGAGCATCACTCCCATAATGCACCCCTTTCCCTCAATAACTGAGTGATGAGTCGCCTTTGATTATCTGATCAAGACAGAGAATCACACCCCACATGCCTCTAATTAGGGTGTGCTCTGATTAACCAGTCGATGGAATAACCACCATGGAGGCTTTACAGCACAGGAAAACATTTTGGAGAGTTAAGTCTGTGGATCAGTTAGAAAGAAAGCCTAGCATAATAGCCACAAGGATTGGGGGGGGAAAAAGATGGCAGGGCATGAGAGAAGATACACAACATATGAAAACAAAGGGGACAAAGGTGGGAGGGTTTTTCTCTCTCCCATCCACTTAAGTTGTGGGAATTCAGAGGACAGATTTGCAGTGCCCCCAGGAACCAAGAACAAAGGTGAGGATGTGTTAGCTTCTTTAATTTCCTTTCTTCCTCACTGGACTCAAGTTTCAGGAGCACTGGGACCATGTCTGTACCCATCACTATTATATCCCCATTACGAAGCACAGTGTATAGATAGGGCTTAACAAAGGTTTTTAGTGAATGATGGAGGTGATGCTCAAGTGAGGCTTTGGAGTTGATAAGAGATCACTAACACTGCGTCAAGGAGCACAACACAGAGGACTCGGGGGAAGAAGCAGTTAGGGGTGCCCACTTTTTCAGAACTGAGAATGCCATGAAGGTCTTCCAAAGGTGAGACTTGGGGGACAACAATAATTTTAGATTTTATGTTACACTAGTTGGAAATGCCCTTTATGTATTTTTTGGTTGCTGTTTGCTGTGGGCTAGGCTTTTTGAAAGACCTTGATGATTCTCTGTGCTTACAGTTCCATAGGTGTTACTAAGTACCTACTATATGCTGGGCCCTGATGGATGGGTCACATCCATCAATCGCACGCAATTCTCACGGCAAATTGGAGAAGTAGGATTGTTGTGTGTCTATTTAAATTTAAATGAATAAAAATTAACATTAAAAAATTCAGTTCTTCAATCACACTAGCTATATGCCAAGTGTTCAATAGCCAGTGGCTAGTGCCCATCATACTGGATGGTGCAGAGAGAGAAAAATCCCATCAGTGCAGCTGTATTGGGCAGTGCTGTTTTACACAAGGACATACCAGTGATACTCTAGGATAGCGGTTCTCAACCTGTGGGTCGCGACCCCTTTGGCAGTCGAATGACCCTTTCACAGGGGTCGCCTAAGACCATCCTGCATATCAGATAGTTACATTACGATTCATAACAGTAGCAACATTACAGTTATGAAGTAGCAACGAAAATAATATTATGGTTGGGTCACAACATGAGGAACTGTATTTAAAGGGCCAGAAGGTTGAGAACCACTGCTCTAGGACATGAAAGTTCTTTGTACTGATTACTTTTGCTTTCCAGTGTTAGTTAAGCATTGTGCTGGATGTGCAGCATGAAGGCAGGAAGATTTGGGGTTCTACTTCACCCTTGCTCATTCTCAACGTAATAGCATACAGTGAAACTTAAGAAGCCCTGAGCAAATATTTCTCTTGTATATCAATCTTAAAAATAATGTCCTCGTTCTGATCATTATGTAGTTCCAAATGAATGACATTGTTGATTAGAGTTTTACTTCAAATACCATTAACTAATTATTTCTATGAATGATCAATAAATTCCCTTAAACTTACAAAACATTGTAAATGAACTCATTATCCGAAGTCTTTAGGGTACCACCAAAGACCCATCTCTTACTAAACTCATTATAAGTTCATCTCATTTTTCTAGTAATGTGCTGATCTAGAAAGACATTTCATTTTATTTTTTGAGAACTTGTACTGTTAAGTACTATGGCCAAATTATCCTCTCATCCAAACCTCATTTATATTTTCACCCTGGGCCATTTCTCACTCCACTGGCCTCATTTAAAATGGTCTCCCATTTTTCAGGAAAGGTCACTCATTGTGATGCTGGAAATTGGTTTTGGCAAACATATTCTAGACACCATACTTGATCAATAGTCAAAGATTCTCCATTTAATATTTATTTTCCTTTTCTCTGTGCAGATTTTACAGCAGATGAGAACAAAATGTCAGCACTCTACGTTACCCATAAAAGGTTTTACTAATACGTCATCTTCCCAGTTTTCTCTATACTATCTTCACTCACCTATTCACACCCCCATCTATTTACCTACCTACGTGTATGAATGTGTTTATAAGATCGCATAGAGGTTCCAAAAATGGCTAAAAGTGAGCTGTCTTTTTGTTGTTGTTATTGTTGTTTGTTTGTTTTTAAGTATTATAGGGCCCAAAGTAACTTAAAAAGGTATAAACCAATTGCACCTAAGGTCTCTTCTTCCAGCTTTAGCTGAGTGGATATAGTTGAAGAGTGGGGATAGAAATCTTCCCTTCTTTTTTCAAAGCTGCCTTTTAGTATCTAACAGTTACTCTATCAGCCTCATGTCTGAGCTTGGCGACCACCTCCTGAGCTCTGCCCAGCTCAGTCAGCTCCAGAGGATCTGCTTTCCTCCCAGGCCAAGCAATACAGGTGGAGTCTTATACCTGTATCCCCTTTTCTGGACACGGGGGCTCCTGCTTGGCCATTGGAGGTGGCATCAAAGTTACTAAAGCCAACCAATATTCCTCTAACTGTAGTTCATCAAGTAGTTCATCCAAGTGTGATTCAGGAACCAATAAAATATGACGGCAAATCACTTTATGGAAATTAGTTTTTAATTATTCATTGGCAATTTGACTGCAATCCAGCAGGTGTCCTGATAGGATGAAGATGACTCCATAAGTAGATTTTTTTTCTGTCTGTAAAACATATTCAACATGTCCCAAAATCCACGTGAAATTTCCCAACTTGAAGAGGCCAAGGGGGAAGAACTAGTCCATCACCTCCAGAATGAGTCCTCTCAGTAAAGATGTCCTTATTCATTTATTCATTTGTTGAATGATTCCTATCTTTTTTGAATGAATCATTTATGTAAGAGATAAGAAAAAGGACTGATTAAAAAGATAAAAATATAGAATCATTTAACGTGAGGTCATATTTCTACCTTTCCTCTTCCACCCATTTCCTGAAAGGCAGGCAGTGTGATAGTATGGGGGGAAAACAATTTTGAGCAGGGAGACCCGGGTTCCATCTACAATGCCACCAGTTACTGACTGTACAACCCTAGCAAATCAATCAACCTCTCTGAACCTCCACTTCCTCATATGCAGATATGGGAATATTAAAAACTTGAATGAAGAATAAAAATACAATGTGTGTGCCTAGAAAATTGTTAGATTTTGGAAATGAAGGTGGGTAGGATCATTATGCAGCGAAGTGTTTTTTGAAGTGTCTTAGAAGGCTAATCTCCAGCTAGCTGAGGCCCTGAGGGCATTTGGCAGTTTGCAAAGTGTCCACAGGCCAATTTACATATCATTTCATCTGGGAGGTTTGGAGTACAGGTTTCCCTAGCTATCTAAAAGCAGAGCCCTCCTGTGAAAACTTTCTTAAGCAGAAATGGTGTAACGTGAAGAAGCAATTACCACGGATTTGAATGTCTTTATTTCGTTCACCATGAAATGCTTACGTCTAGTTTTATGCTAAGTGTTAGCACACTTATGAATTCTCTTAGGCTTTGCTGTTACCTTAGGACACATCTTGCTAACGGATGCACAGAATAAATCCAGATAAAGCACAGACACATTTCAAAACCATAGCAGCTTGTTGCAGAGGGAGGTTCTCCAGGAAGGAGCTTGGCGGGGCCACCTGCTACTTAGGGTGGGGTGGGTGGGGGCTGCAGAACAAATGCAGAACCCTATTTTTGCCTTTTTTTGAAAATCCTCTTTGAATTTGTTCTTCGTTAAGTGCTAGTATTGGTCTTTCCTAAAAGCAAATGTGAACGTTGGAATGTATGGGATACCTGCACTAAATTTAGGAACTGCTCCATCATCTTACCAACGTCGCCCTAGTACCAAAAGGCCTCTTCAATGAATGGCCTTTAATTTCATCACTTGCACCATGGCCTTGAATAAATAAAATAGGGTATGTGAGAAACCTTTCCTGAGCTCCAAATTGTTCTTCAGATCTGATTATGAGAATGGTGTCATCCCAGCATTTTAGATTTGAAAAGATCTGATTATTGCTAATTATTGAGTGTTCATACATCAGAATTTTTTAAGTCAACAATAATTTAACCCTTAGCTTGATATAGTAGTATCAGTTTAGTCCAAAAATTACCTTTTTTTAAAAAATCCTTACCCAAGGATATTTTTCCATTGATTTTTCTTTTTTTTAGAGAGAATGGAAGAGAGAGAGAAAGACAGAGAGAAACATCAATGTGAGAGAAACACATTGATTTGTTGCCTCCTGCACACACCCTGACCAGAGCCCTGGCTGGGGAGGAGCCTGAAACTGAGGTACATGCCCTTGACCGGAATTGAACCTTGGACCCTTCAGTCAGCAGGCCGATGCTCTATCCACTGAGCCAAACTGGCTAGGGCCATAATTTACCTCTTCAAGTTCCACTAGCAAAAATTCAAGGACCACCCTAATTTTTTTTCCTCTCTCCTTTTCCTGTAGTGTCCTTTCCTATCTCCTATCCTCTCAATATTCATTTTTCTTTTTGGTATAGTTGAAAATTTTTTGTTAAAATTTAAAAGACTAGAAAAAGTAATTCAATGATCTTGGTTTGTAAAACATTTCACACTCATTTTTGTTCATGATCTAACTCCTTACCTTTCTAGTTTAATCTTTCACCATTTTTGCATTCAGACCATATGATTTTTAAGAATGGAAGGGTCCCTATTCTATCAAAAGTTACATTATAATAGATCTCTCCCCAAGTCCTTTTTAAAATGTTTATTATCATCATCATCATTATTATTGTTGAACTGAGAGAAAGGAAGGGCAGAGAGATAGAGAGATGATCACTCCATTGAACACTTATTTATACATTCATTGGTAGTCTCTTTACATACCCTGACCAAGGATCAAACCCACAACCTCAGGATATTGAGATGATGCTCTGACCAACCGAGCTAGTTGGCCAGGATTCTCCCAAGCTCTTAAAAACAGACAGGCAACAACGTCCATTCCGGGTTCCTTATGTGAAGCACACAATACAAAGGGAGAAGGGTCTAAGGACAGACACCTGAGAGAGGAGAAAATACAACCTCTACTTGCAAGGCAGGGAGATCTGTGAGGAATATGCATCGTTTTGTAGAGCAGATGCTCCTACATACCCCATATGGAGAATGAGGATGGAGCTGACAACCTGCTCTTTCCCACTGCTATTCCCATATCCAAGAAACCAATCCCATCTTCCTCTTTGAGAAAATAAAAATATATGAGATCTTAATAGAGGATTGGAGAGAGAGAGAGAGAGAGAGAGAGAGAGAGAGAGAGAGAGAGAGAGAGAGAGAGAGAGAAAGAACGCTAAGAGCCATAGAAAGAATAATTTAAATCCTGGGACACATTGTAAGTGCTATAGTGAAGAATCAATAGAAAATAATACTGTGTCAAAGTTAACATGAGATTACATTTAAAAAAATTTTGGAGGAAATCATGGTAAAATTAAATCTAATGGAATAGAAAGAGGGAGAGATACCCCACAGCTATGGTCTGGGGCAGAAGCAATGGGGGCTTGAGAGAGGGAAAAGTCAGCAAAGGCACCAGCATGCACTTAAAAACTAGACAAGAGAAGTGCCTGTGAGCTCTGGCCATAAAGAGGAAGTAAAGTCAAATGCTCTCCCTGGAGGAGCCTGGGACTGGAACCCTGTGTTTAGCTACCTACAGCATGGGGTTAGGTCCTAACCGTTAGGAGGAGGGAGATGTGGGCTCCAGAGTCAGTCTTCTCATGCTCAAAGAGCATCACCTGGGTGAGTTGAGTAAACACTGAGCACCTCAGTTCTTTCTTCTGTGAAACATGAGGAGTGGCCTAGGTAAACTGTGAGGCCACTGTTAACTCTGAGATGGCATCAAAACCTCAAAGCCAAGTCCAATGGTTCAAGGTGTGTGGAAACTCAGGATGAGCATGGGTGGCATGATAAAATGTGCTCGGACAAGAGCCCAACTGTGTGGAAATCCCACATGACGAAGGGCCTCAGCTACAAAGTGGATGCTGGGTATCTGCTTTGGTTTCTGCCAGAAACTCACTGTGAGACCCACGGCAGTCCCTTGACTTGCCTTGGCCTGTTTTCTGTCACAATGCAATGTGCATGCGGGTTCATGTGTGAAGATGGGGAGACCGCAGGTAGATGGCTTGCGACCCATCCTAAGCAGCCAGGAGGGAGACCAGGTGGAGACTGGAGAACCAGCAGTATCACACCCGCCTGAACGTAGATGGTTGGTGCTTGAGTTCAACGAATTGCATGAATGAGAATGCATGCAAACCTTTTAATGTTCTCAAGAGAAGTCTGAATTCCTGACTTGTATGCCACATGCAATGGCCAAACAAGGGGAGAGGATTTCAGCCAAACAATATGGAACGGAGCAACCAGGTTGCAGCATGCAATGTCTGGGCCAGATGCTCTCCATGCTCTCCAGTGCTGGCGTTGTGTAATATAAGGAATGGAGAGTGCTTAGATATGAACATGACAACCAAGGGTGAATGACCGAGAGTGGATTAGAGAAGATGCGTAATGCTATTTTCTCTTCTCTTAGCTTTTGTTTCCCCTCTTTGATTGGTTTAGTCCAGACCACAGCTACCTGAAGCAGTGTCTCTTTAATGCTACTCACATCTTATTTTCTCTTCTATCCTTGTCTTCGTCCTTTCCTTCTCACGCACAGCCTCTCCAGACTGCATTTTAAAATCCGCCCCTGTTTCTCCTTCCTGGTCTTTATCTCTTTGCTGCCTCCCTGCCCCTGCTCTCTGTCCTTGCTCCCTCTGACTCAGACCCCTGGGTAGCACCAGCCCTGGTGTCTGAAGGCAAGCGAAATTCCACTACGTGAGAAGCTAAACGTATTTCTGTGTTGGGATATTTAATCATCTGAATCCTTGATAGGAAGAGTTCTTTTTATGTCTTACAGCAATAAATCTAGGCTGTATCTAATCTCTGATCTTGGAGAGAAGAGAATTAACCAGCTGAGAGTGTGGCTAGAAAGGAAACACACAGAAAAGGGAGTGAAAAAGAGACCACTTTATGTGTGCATATAGCATAGCAACGTGGAATCAGTGAGCGAGAGAGAAGAGAGCTGTTCTTGGGCCCTCTTTGCCCATCAATCAGCAACACCTCCTAAAAGGCTTGAGTTTTCCCTTCTTCAAGTATCACCTTATTTTTGCCCTTCTATCATTCTTACTCTACTTCTAAGAAGCCCCTTGACTATTACCCTCAAATTAGATAGATCTCCTTAGTCATTCCATTCCTTGTTTGCTCTCTTTCTAGTTTCTGCTGCTTTTCAAATGGTATTGTTGTTCTGTTTCTCCATGAGATCACAAACAGAAATGTGTATCTTTTACCACTATATTTTCTTTGTTTACTGCATTTCTGGCATAAAGTGGGTGCTTATTAGTCTGCTTGAATCTCCTCTCTCTCTCTCTCTCTCTCTCTCTCTCTCTCTCTCTCTCTCTCTCTCACACACACACACACACACACACACACACGGGACATTGATGTTCTTTTCATTTCCCTCTCTTGGGTGGTCTTTACAACTTACCAAGATCATATAGGGCTTCCCCTAAAAAGGCCGTATCTAGGGTGCCTGGCTCACCTCTACTAACGAAGCACTTTGAGGGTAGAAGCCAAACTCTGTATTTTCTGCTTCACTGGAATAGTCCTCAATTCACAGCAGAGACTCAGTTTTATACATTTCTTGGGAGTAAACGGACTTGACTTCTAACTCAGTCTGTGCCTCTCATCATCGATGTGAGAATGGCCAGCGTATCTGAATTCTCTGAGACTCGACTTTCCCATTTCTAAGGTGAAGATTGCATGATCGCGCAAGTCTATTTGAGTCTTTATTTGAATATATTGTGATTTCAACTTTATAATGACATTTGAACATTTTTCTTGTCTGAATTCCTGATAATTCCTTTGAATAAATAAAAGCAACAGGAACATAATGGCTCTGCTTCATCTGTTCAAGAGGACATCCTACTTCGGTCCAGGAGGAAAAGGTGAAACACAGGGCAATGTAAAATTAATAAAGCAACAGCAACTCCTTAGTAGGTCTCACTGGGAAGACAGCTGCCCCAAACAGCAGAGCAATTGAAACTGTGGAGAAAGGGGGGTGCGGGTAGGAGATCCCAGACCTTGTCTGTATCCTCTCTCAGCAAGCCACATTCCTTTTGCGGGGCTCTGTTTTCTCATGTGTCAAAGGAAGGCTTAGGATAATTAATTTCTCTCTGGGCTCGGACATTCTAGGATTGGACAAGAACAGCTTACGACTAGATAGTATGAGCCCAAATTGGAAAAGAATAAAAGAACATTATTTCAGTATGTGCGTCATAAAGTAAGCCATGTTGCAAAGGAGGCTGCAAATGGGTTTTCAGCCTGTACCATCCAGCACAGGAGTGACTCCCTGCCCCCATCTGATCTTTAATCCTGTAAAACTCTTTTTCTTTCATATATATATATATATATATATATATATATATATATATATATATGTATGTATGTATGTATCGGCTTTTCTTGTTCTCCTTCTGTCTTGCAGAGATTCTGACATCTTGTTTATTTCTACTTGAAATAAAGAATTATTTCAGATGCACATTCTCTTTGCCTGTCAACACACTTAAAAGAACATGTTCGATACATCAAAGGCACCAACTAATTTCAAAAAATTCACACACAAAGTAGACAAAGGTATCCTTCCAAACATAGTTTTTCTGCTCTGATTAGAAAAAAAATGCACAAGAAAGTATGCATTGATTCTAAGACCTCTGTCTCCATTTATTCTCTGTTTTCTCAATTAACATGATCTCTATCCTCATTAGCCTCTCCTTCCCTCCTTCCCTCCCTCCCTCCCTCCCTCCCTCCCTCCCTTCCTTCCTTCCTTTTCTCTATTTCTCTCTTTTCCATTTTTCTTTACTCTGGTCTCTATATCTTCTTCCTTTTTCTCTTCTGTCTTCTTTTCTCTATATGAACTACACCTCTCTGTCTCCTCACAGAATACATAAAGAGAAGATATTTAATATAGATATATTTTAGTGAGGTTAACTTTATAGCCTTAACTTAGCTGTGCCTCAATGAGAGTGACAATCTATAGCAACGTTAAAAAAGATGTTAACAATTGGTCCCTCCTACTATCTATAAAACGACTATATGCATATCCCTAGGACCCAACAATTCCATACCTGGGTACATCCCCAACATAAATGCACCCACCAATGACATGCCATTGAAGGTTCATAGTGACACTACTTGTGACAGCCAACAATTGAAATCCATCCAAATGCTGCTGCAAGAATGCCTGAGATTTTACTATATTTATTATGTTACTGCTCTGCCTCCCCTTCCCAGCGTGGCACTCCCAGATCCTGTGGGGAAAACCAGCCTAGCATTTGGGCACGTCCTGATTCTAAACCCTCTTGTGAGCTCACCTGGAGGTCAGAATTTTCACTGTTTTATCTTTTCATCTGAAAGCCTCTCTGCCTCCTGCCACCTTTATCTCTAGGCTGATCCTAGGCTCACATTTCCCAGGAAAGGAGCCACGGGTTTTGCTGGCCTAGGAAATGCTATTTTCTCTCTGGAATTTAATTCTTCTAAATTGTTTACTGTTCACAGTTTGGTCATGTTTCAAAAAGGTGTTACTTTTGTAATCTGTTTAGTTTTTCCCCTAGTAGTTCCAACACAGGCAATAGTTTGCTGCTACCTTCTGCTCCCAAACTGGAAGTAGATAGCTTCTCATCTGAGTTTTAGTTCTTTTACTAGGTAGCTCTATAAACTTAGGCAAAATCTATGACTTGGTTCCTCATCTAAAAAACTGAGATAAAAGGACTTTCTCCACAGGACTAGTGGGAAGACTTAATATGATAATACATGTCATATGATCTAAATGAGGTGTATAAACATTTTAAAAAATGGCATTTACAGACTTATCTAAATTGTGTTGGTACTAATAACTATAGATTTGGGGGGTAGGCTGGTTTAAAACAGGAGAAAGATTACAAACACAAAATAAAGATTTAAAAATAATATGCTGTTAGAAAAGTTAAGAAATCCAGCTCAATTTTTTTAAGTCCCCAACATCCAAAAAGCAATGTAATTTTTAACAAAATAATTAAAGTTCTGACATACTTCTGTAATAATTTTTTCTTATATTCTTTTCTTTTTGCTTCATGTGATTATATCTTTCTATGACGATACTTTGCAATCTTCTCTAAGAAGATGATAAAAGGTAATTTGATTTTTCTCTCTAATGTTGCTTAACATTTGTCTTCCATTACAGATAATTTAGAAAAGTCGTGTTGTTGTTGTTGTTTTTTTTTTTGGGGGGGGGGTCACTAATTAAATCTCATGTAAATTTTTAAGATGTGGTCAAATTTGTACAAATCTTTAGAAAATTGTTTTCATACTGAGTTATAAAATTTAAAAGCATTTTAGATTTTCTTAGATGTTTTTTGAGCTTGGAGCTCTAATTAGAAGTATTATGAAAAGCCACTTTGGCACTGGAATGACTAGAAATAACTTATATATACAAAACTGACTCTGACCTATGTAAATATATTTCGCTGAAACTCAAACACTGTATCACCAACTAAACTTCTCATTATCCAGCCCTGGCTGATGTTGTTCAATGGTCAGAGCATCAGCCCACGCACTTCAGAGTTGTGGGTTCGATTCCCAGTCAAGGGCATGTACCTGGGTTGCAGGTTCGATCCCAACCAGGTGCCCAGCTACAGTCCGGCCACGTGTGGGAGGTAACCAGTCAATATGTCTCTTTTACATCAATGTTTCTATTTCTCTCTCTCTCTCTCTCCCTCTCTCTCTCTCTCTCTCTCTCTCTCTCTCTCTTTCTCTCCCCTCGCTCCCTTCCACTTGCTCTAAAAAAAGAAATCAATAGAAAAAAAACACACATATAAACTTATTATCTAGTCTCTAAAAATATACATGGTTACACAGTTACCAACTAATTATAAGAGAAAATATTGCATAATGGAAGTTACAGTGAGAAAGAGCTGTAGAAAATTTTACGATAAAATGTATGACCATGTGAAAAGCTCCCGGGACCTTAGACAGACCCATGCAAGGGGGAAGCACAGAACCTTAAGCTCCAGTAGCTTCTTGGTAAAACCCGCCTCAGTTAATAACTGTTACTCATGACTTTTCCTTTCCTGAGCAGAGCCCGCAGTTCTCCTGCCTTCTCTACCCTGCCATCTTGACAGTCTGTCCAGCTGTTGGCGCTGCTGTAGCATTTTCCAAAGTGTGTTTTCTGAAACACTAGCCACATGTGGTTCTTTAAATTTACATTAGAAATTAATTGATGGGACTAGAATTTAAACTCAGCTTCCCAGTCACAGGAGCTAGCTGGTTTTCAAGGGCTCAATAGATCCATGTGGCTTGACATGCCTATCACCACAGACAATTCTCTAGGGCACTGACACTCTGGAGACTCTAGCAGACATGAGCTCCAATGTCTGGGAGATGCTGTGTAAAACATCTTCCTGTGATATTAGGAATATTAAATCATGAAAAATCCTGCCATGAAAAAAACCATTTAACCCAGGTTGTCCCAAGCTATCGGAGAATGGAATCCCCACTCATTTTTATTGTATTTATTTATTTATTTTTAAATCTTAGTCATAGTGCCTAGCTTCTTATCTCACAACTTCTCCTAAAAATTAACATAAAAACGAAGAAAATACAATTTTTTAAATTACTACCTGTTGCCAAACTCTCCCTATTCCTTATTTCAGAGAGCCCTTGTAATTAATTTTATAAATTAACAATTTTAATTTACACATGAGAAAAAAGTGTTGGGTTAAGAATCTAGCTTAAGACTGCGCAACAAATAAACGATAAAACTGAACATTTCCTTGGGTCCTGGGCCATATCCCCAACTCTACCATTTTCCTTTGTGTTGGAGTAGGTTTCAGGACTGGTATGACTGTGGGCCATGCAATAGCTCCAGTAGGCAGGAGAGGATGCTCCCCAGGACCCCAGAACAGGCCCTGATGGATGTAGGTTTTGGTGGTGGTGGCCAGGTAGACAGGAGGAAGAGAGGTCATCTTAGAACTTTAATAATACTGACAACTTCTTAGCTTTCTGTGATGTTTCACAATTTATAAAGTACAGTTTCTCTGATATTTTAACAGTGGATCCTTAACTCACTTCTCTGATGTAGGGATTATTGCCACATTCCTTTTATTACTGGAAAAAGAGGCTCAGGGGTCTATACTTATTTGCTCAAACACTGAATTATAGTAGAGAACAGAAACTTAAATCTACTAACTCAGCGATTTTTAACTGACGTGCCATAAGAATTTTTAAAAGATGCAATACTACATGACTCTTTAGTCAGAGGCATTGACCTCTTTTCTCTTAGATTGTTAAAAAAAAAAAAAAAGACAATAGCCAACACAAGAATATCCATCTGGTGTGAATAAAAATTATACCTATTTTTTTTTTGTCAGATCGGCAAAAAATACATTTTTTGGTGTGCTGCATAATTTCAGTAATTAGTTTGTGTGTGTCATGAGGTAAAAAAGTCTGAACATTGCTGTACTGGGTGTTGTTCAGCACTTTTTTTTTTGCTTGGTTAAATTTGAAACATTCTGCAAGATCTCAATGACCCACTAGGATTTTCTGGAGTGGAGTTTCGAAACAATCACACTAGATTTCATAGCCTCTTTACTACATATCACAGAAAGTGTCCTTGATTAGGCTGGAACATTATCAAGGGAAAACCTAAGGACTGCAATTCAATTAAATGCTCTACAAAGAAATTGTATAATTACTTAAGAGTAATCTGAAAACTTCAAACCAACCATTCTTTGGTTACCTACTCAGAAGGAGAATGTAGGGTGAAATAAAACATGTGATTTACCTATAGGGTCTTTAAGATCATGTCTTGATGTCTTCTTATCAAAACTTTTAAGAATTGTAGACCAAAATGGGACTTATAAAAGATACTAGAGGCCCGGTGCACGAAATTTGTGCAGGGGGGGGGGGGCATGTCCCTCTGCCCAGCCTGCACCCTCTCCAATCTGGGACCCCACCAGGATTGGGCCTAAACGGGCAGTTGTACATCCCTCCCACAATCTAGGACTGCTGGCACCCAACCGCTCACCTGCCTGCCTGCCTGATTGCCCCTAACCACTCCCCTGCCAGCCTGATCAACGCCTAACTGCTCCCCTGCCAGCCCGTTTGCCCCTAACTATCCTCCCCTGCAGGCCTGGTTGCCCCCAATTGCCCTCCCCTGCTGCCCCAGTCCCCCCCAACTGCCCTCCACTGTGGGCCTGGTCACCCCCAACTACCCTCCCTTTCAGGCCTGGTCCCTCCCAACTGCCCTCCCCTGCTGGCCTGATAACCCACAACTGCCCTCCCCTGCCAGCCATCTTGTGTCCACATGGGTGTGGCCATCTTTGACCACATGGGGGTGGCCATATTGTGTGTTGGAATGATGGTCAATTTGCATATTACTCTTTTATTAGATAGGCTATAGTTGGATGGCAATCTTCCTCAGGTTTGGCTTTCATGGCAAATAGTGAAGTTAAAAGTATTCAAGATTAAAAGCCTGAAGACCAGATGTATGTTCTGTATCTAAAATATTCTAGCTAACTGAATTAGGGAAACTTGTTCAGCCTTTCTGACATTAAACAAATAATATATCTCTCCCCTCACCCCACACACGCCTGTGCTTCAGGCTTTATCTATTGGGATGTGAAAGGAAAGAGTATCCTACATAGTAAAAGGCTAATATGCAAATTGACCAAACAGCTGAATGACAAGTCAATATGATGTGCACTGACCACCAGGGGGCAGACACTCAATTCAGGAGCTGCGCCCTGGTGGTCAGTGTGCTCCCACAGGGGAAGCACCACTCAGCCAGAAGCCGGGCTCACAGCAGGGGTGGTGGCTCGAGCCTCTCCTGCCTCCGCAGCAGTGCTAAGGATGTCTGACTGCTGGCTTAGGCTCACCTGCAGGGAGCAGGCCTAAGCCATCAGTCAGACATCCCCTGACGGCTCCCAAACTGCAAGAGGGTGCAGGCCAGGCTGAGGGACCCCCCCCCTCCCAAGCACACGAATTTTGTGCACTGGGCCTCTAGTGTATTATAACCTGTAAAGAACAACATAAATGTGATATATCTCCGCTATCTCTATTCCTGCTTTCCATCTTCGGTTTCTCTTTTTGACACTAACCTAAGTCCACACTGTCAGGAGGGTGGATTGCCTATAGGCAAAAAGCTCTGGTTACAAGGGGCTTTTGCAAGACCTATATTTGACACAAGCTGCCTTGGACTATAAGTTTGGGAGTTACCAATGCAGTATATAGCACTGCAAGCTCATAAGTAGATTTAAAAAAACAAACAAACAAAAGAATGAGATTGCTCCTTCTGCACTACCTGCCTATATTTAAACAGTTTTGCTGTTTGCTAGGTTATACAGGGAAATATGAAATTGCTGAAATGCGTGTGGCACCAACAGATTGAGAGAGGGGTTTTGTGTTTGTGTGTGTGTGTCTGTGTGTGCACTTGTGTGCATGTGCTTCTACAAGAGGGGGCATTGTGGTTCCTTTGTTCTAAAAGGCAGTTTTCCTTACAAGTGGCCAATCAGCCACACTGTCACTGTGTGAGGAGGAGGTGGGGGAGGCAGTGGTGGGTTGGGGACATGCCAAGTTTGCCCAGCATACTCACTGCGCTAGCCGATCCCCACAGCTGTTGTGCACCCAATGTAAATACAGACAGCCCCATTCATCACAGGGCTCCCTTCTGCAGCACACGTCCAACGCGCAGCAATGATTTAGTGCCTGCAGCTGGAACTGCACCACGTTTCTCCAGAACAGCGGCATTTAAAAATGAGGAGGTGGAAATGGAGAGGAGGCAGGGGTGATGGGGAGGTAAGAACTCATCTCAGGTTTCCAAGAAGAGGGGAGAGAAGGGTAACAAAGGTGAGCTACCCAACTAAGCCACCTGCTTGCTTTCACTACAGTTTTCTGCAGAAACTCATTGGCTTTGATGTAACTCAAGGTAAAACTTTTGAGCCACGGTTGCATCGGCTTTCCTGCCTGCTGATGGCCCCGAGGACTGTGCACTGTGGGTCTCAGGGCCTGCTTTTAAAGCAGTATTGATCCAGGTCTCCTGGAAACTTTTCTGTGGACAAACAATGTACAAATCCAGCAGAACGAGAAAAGCAGAAGCTTGATTTTCTATGAGATAAACGTATTTATCATCCAGCCATCCATGCATTCATTCCATGAATAGCTTGTAGCATCTACTACAAGCCAGGTTCCCTGGAGTACGATAGCTCCAAAAAATAAACATAAATAAAAGCTGCTCGTGGGGCATTTGTCGTTTAGTACGGGCAACAGACTCACAAATTAAAATATAAAATGTTTAATGTCTGACACATAATAGATGCTCAGTGATGCTGAAAGCCAGAAGAGAACGCTATCAAGTTTTGTGCGGGAAGCTATTTTCCTTTACAGGTGGATGAAAACCTTCTGGAAGAGTCTGCGAGTGGAGAAGGAACAAGGGGTATTTCAGATTGCCCCAAGCGAAATGTGTCGATACAGGGCACGAACCACAGAAATTTTGAAAGGTTTTCGAGGAGGTTGTAACATGAGGATGGTGGTTTGTTAGAAAAGTAGAGTATAGTGTGAGGGACGGATTCCAGGGAAGAGACAGAGACAGGAGCTAGCATTCTATTCGGACAATCTGGACCAGACAAGAAGAGAACATACCCAACGGGCGTGATAACAGGAGATAATTTGGGGGAAACCTGGTAATCATTTGGATGTGAAAGTTACTGTCTCTGAGTTCCAAACCCACCTTTTATTCCTATGTTTTGATGCTGAGACTGGACTTGTAAAATTGTACATTTTGGGGGGGCTGGTACCCAGCTTCCTGGAAGGCTCTGCCACTAAGGACCCCTGAAGAAGGCAGGGGACAAGCAGAAGGGACTTGATCCTTCTTAGCTTGCTTCCTGTGTTTGCAAGGAGTGATCCATAAATGCCAGTCTACCCTGGTAGCATGATGGGTGCCAAACTCTGGCTTCTACCAGCATTCACACTGCACCTTCTCAGAGGTACCAGTCAGAGCTTGTCCTGTGGGGCATCTTCCAACTGAGGGTCTAGATCAGTGATGGTGAACCTTTAGAGCTCGGCGTGTCAGCATTTTGAAAAACCCTAACTTAACTCTGGTGCCGTGTCACATATAGAATTTGTTTGATATTTGCAACCACAGCAAAACAAAGACTTATATTTTTGATATTTATTTTACATATTTAAATGCCATTTAACAAAGAAAAATCAACCAAAAAAATGAGTTTGCATGTCACCTCTGACACGCGTGTCATAGGTTCGCCATCACTGGTCTAGATGGCAATCATTCCAACCTATTCTCTTTGGTCACCTAATCCTAGGAAAAATAGCTGATTGCTTGAGTCCTACAGCCATTAATTTTAATATATTCTCTCTCTCTCTCTCTCTCTCTCTCTCTCTCTCTCTCTCTCTCCCTCCCCCTCCCCCTTACTCCCCACCATCTACAAAATCAATGCCTTATATTAAAGCTCTCTTAAAAATACCTGATGTGGTATGTTTTCCTGCCCAAACCCTGACTTGCAGGAGTCATCTATGATTCCAAGGAGTCTGGTTCAGGGGGTGTATGCAATGTGAAGACTGTTGAAAGGATGACACAGCAGAGCAGTTTTGTCAAGGCAAAGCAAAGCATTTAATTTGAACATAGCCCCTGTGATACACAAATGGAAACATGTGTCTGAAATGGAAGATAGGTAATATAGTTGGAGAGGACAATACAGAAGTGATAAAAAAAAGTATATAAATAAAACAATAATCAAAACTTTAGAATAAAGTAGGGTGCTCTGAAAGACACGTTATTTGACGGTTATCACAGAAATGTGGGATAAATATTGAAAATGCCTTGATTAATGCGGTGCGTTGACTCTCCCACCTAGGACTTAGACAGGTGCAACAATATCGCAATATGGAGATGTGCAATTTGCCCTCTTGTATTAGAGGGTGTGTTTTGAAATCTTCTTTTTAAAAACTATATTTTAGTGATTTTTTACAGAGTGGAAGGGAGAGGAATAGAGAGTTAGAAACATTGATCAGCTGCCTCCTGCACACCTCCCACTGGGGATGTGCCCGCAACCAAGGTACATGCCCTTGACTGGAATCGAACCCAGGACCCTTCAGTCCACAGGCTGGTGCTCTATCCACTGAGCCAAACCTGTTAGGACGAAAGCTTCTTACTTTATACGTAAACATAATGAATCCCTCATATACTCCTTTACTCATGTCAGTTGGTCCTGTAGGCATCCTAGCCAGGAAAGTTTTGTGGGTGTCACCTTCTTCTTTTGACACTTGAAAAACTGGTGCCCTAGCAAATACAGTAGCTAAACTCCAAATCACATCACCTATATTTGAATCAAAACAATATATGTGTTCCTGATAGAGTAGAGGAATCGATATTCCAGAGTGAATTATCTGGAGTAAAAAAGACGTTGGGTCACATGAAAAGATAAGTAGGATGGGGATCGAATATGGACTCTTAAAATCTCACCTGGAAGTGGTGGATCTACAAAGCCCTATTGACTACATATTGGTAACAGCATTCCGGGAAGATTAATGTGGCCCTGAGGATTTGATTGT
Source organism: Myotis myotis (assembly GCF_014108235.1). NCBI lineage: Eukaryota > Metazoa > Chordata > Mammalia > Chiroptera > Vespertilionidae > Myotis > Myotis myotis. Next base: position 11,512,753 of record NW_023416316.1, read on the forward strand.
GTGGCGTGGGAGATTTAGAATGACTGTGCATAGTGCCAGGTACTTGAGAGATTGTTGCAGTTACCTCAGCATCCAATAAGATGCTTCTCTCAATTAGGATTATAAGAGTAGGAACTGAAATGGAAAAGAAGATGTACATGAAATTGTGAAAGAAAGAAAGAAAGAAAGAAAGAAAGAAAGAAAGAAAGAAAGAAAGAAAGAAAGAAAGAAAGAAAGAAAACAAGCCAGCCACCAAGAAGTATTTGCATGGCTAGGTAAATATGTGTATGCACATTTAAAGGAGAGAGGGAGGGAGGGAGGGAGGGAGGGAGGGAGGGAGGGAGGGAGGGAGAGAGGGAGAGAGGGAGAGAGGGAGAGAGGGAGAGAGAGAGAGAGAGAGAGAGAGAGAGAGAGAGAGAGAGAGAGATCAAATGTAACACTACGGTATTAATGCTGGCTAACCAGGGAGATAAAAAAAATAACTACCTTTTGCCAAGCCTGGAGCTGGTCTGTGGAGAAGCTGGTTGGACAGAGAGAGAAGCTGAGTTCAAGTACACAGATGTTAATTTTGAGTTGATAAACTGATAGGAAGTACAGTGGCAAAGTTTAATCTGTAATTAGAAGTGTGAGAATCCACTTTTTTTTTTTAATATATTTTATTGATTTTTGACAGAGAGGAAGGGAGAGAGATAGAGAGTTAGAAACATCGATGAGAGAGAAACATCGATCAGCTGCCTCCTGCACACCTCCTACTGGGGATGTGCCCGCAACCAAGGCACATGCCCTTGACCGGAATCGAATCTGGGACCTTTCAGTCCGCAGGCCGACGCTCTATCCACTGAGCCAAACCGGTTACGGCAGAATCCACTTTTTTTTAAGGAAGAAATAAATTTGCTTGGTTCCAAACCCTTGCTGGAGATCACTGGGGAGTATGTGTGTAATATCCTCAATCTCCCCCTTTTATAATCGAGCTTTACATTAGAAAGGAGAAGGAGAGAGGGAAGAAGGGAGGGAGGGAAAGGAAGAAAGAGAGATTCCACTTTTAGAAGTTTAAGAAATGAGTTGTTTTAAAGCTTCTCTTTTTATCCATAAATAAATTCTATCAGACAATCACTGAGTATGACACCAATGCAGAGCTGTTCTGATGGAAGTGGACACAGTCTCCCTGAAGCCCTTTTTGAGCAGCATTCTCGCTACACTGGCTACTGCAAGGTGTCTTCTGAGACCCCATGATGGAACCTGAGTCTCCCCAGAAAACCACTGAGCTAAGTCCCATTTTATACGGGAAGTAAAAGTACAAGGCACTGAAGTCACTGCCAGTCATTCTAGTGAATCCATAACATCTGAGCAGTCTTCAAGGGAGAGCCAACATTTTCTGAATCCAGTGCCATCGCTTTCTACCATCCAAGACCACACATTTATATACTGAGTTCTGACAAAGTGTGCTTTTCTACGTCAGTTGTGTGCTATCGAGACACAAGGTACCCTTCCATGTACAGAAACATGGTCTGACCACTGAAGGCCATTTTGTTCCAAGCATCATGCCTCATCAGCATTTCCTTCAATGCTCATGCATTGCCTCAAACAATACTGATGACTTAAGCCTCACTGGTAAGGACTGCTTCTCCGGGAAGAGTACTGACTGTGTCAGTTGACTAATGAGGAAGATCTGGAAAAACTATTTGGGTAACTGTGGGCCAGATGTTTCCACATGTGGCAGCAGAGCTGAGGCAGCAGAAAGGGATGAAGGCAGATACACAGAACCGGAAGCGATGGGACCTGGATTCAATCCCAGCTCTGACTTTACATATAAAAAAAACTCGTAAGTAATTAGCTCTTAGGTTGTACATGGAGACTTGCACATATGGAGGTGAACATTAAGATAAATGATCACACAATACATTTTGTCACCCAAAACATTTTGAATTGATGTCAAACATTGTATCTTTTTTTTTTAATAGCATAATATGAGACTAGATACTGGTATTGGCTCTGGGAACAACCTAAATGGTCATGTGATATCATCTCTTAATTTGAAATGCCCAACCAGGAATGGACTGAGGAGGTAAGGTTTTGGTTTAGTAAGAGTCACAACTAACATTTGTTTCCTGTTTGCTTTTCATTCTGGTGCTTGAGCCAGAAATAAAGAGCCAATGTCTGTATCAGTGCTTTTGAGATCACTCTTTTAAAAAAAATAATTTTTTTAATTGATTTTTAGAGAGAGAGGAAGGGAGAGGAATAGAGATAGAGAAACATCATCAATTAATTGCCTCTTGCATGCTCGCTAATGGGAATCAAGCCTACAACCCAGGCATGTTGAAAAAAGAATCATTATTTTTCATTTATTGTTATTCTGTGAAATCTTCCCATTAATTTAAACCTAGAATTTAGGTCAAAGGTGTTTTCAACCGTTCCTCAATTTTTCTTTAAAAAAAAGAACATGGAAAATTAGTCTGCACAAGTAACAACTGAGAACATCCCCGCCTAATGAAACAATCCTATTTGCAAAAGCCACATTTACAAAACTATTTGAATAGAAAAGTTCTTATCTACCCCCCTAGAGCAATGCCAGAGAAAAATAAAGACAAAAGTAGGGCTGTCAGCGAAACTATACAGGAGTAAGAAGAACGTAACCTATTTAGCAGAAAGTGCCTTCCCAGCAAGAGTACTAGGTCGTGGGCCCACAGCAGTGTTGAAAAATACACTATGGAAATACTATGAAAATCACCCGTGGCGACTCTGGAGGAAATGTGAGTAGTTGGTATTGGACATGTAGCCTCAGACTTGGATTAAAATAAGATGAATGGATAAATAAGAGATATGCTGCTCATATAATCGAAGAAGTAAAATCTGGAGAGAATGGGTGTGTCAGTGGAGCTCCCAGTCTGGACATTCTGATACAAAAATGGAAGTTTTCTTAGTGAAATGAACCTACCTCCATCTTCTGTCTCTAATCCAATTTATACTTTCAAAGAATCTGCCTCCCTCCCCAAAGCCTGTCATTGCCCTCTCAGTGCAACCGGAATAGAGACAAAATTCCTAAGACAACTTTAAGAACTCAAATAATATAGTTGTTTTTTTTTAATATATTTTATTGATTTTTTACAGAGAGGAAGGGAGAGAGATAGAGAGCTAGAAACATCGATGGGAGAGAAACATCGATCAGCCGCCTCCTGCACATCTCCCACTGGGGATGTGCCCGCAACCCAGGTACATGCCCTTGACTGGAATCGAACCTGGGACCTTTCAGTCCGCAGGCTGACGCTCTATCCACTGAGCCAAACCGGTTTCGGCAATAATATAGTTTTTAAATATCTTTCTGGTCTCATTTCCACTGCTCTGCTCCATGGATGCTAAATTCCTACAACATTTTGCATTTTCACTCACTTCGTTGTGCTCATTTCACCTCGTGAATGGAAATATTTTTATATTTTAGGGCTGTGATAGTGTGATATATGTACTTGGTCTTCATATATATGAGGTTCACAACTTTTCATATGGCAAAGGACATGCAGGTTCTGATTTTTACAATAGCTTTATTAACTGAAAAGAATGTCACAATGCAAACCTACCTTTGCCCATATATATATATATATATATATATATTTCTATAAACTTCTATATATTTATAGTCTTTGTCCTGATTTCTGGCAGGGAGCTCCTAAAATCTTTGGAATTCCCTAAGTAAAAAGAGCAATAAAGGTTTCGTTTGTTATGCTAATGAGGTGACTTTTGGAAAGCACCTAAGGATGGGGGCTGGTTACCAGGGGACCCAAGCTTGTGATTAGAAGGTTGAAACTTTTCGTCCCATCCCCTGACCTCCAAGGAGGGAACAGGAGCTGGAAGTTGGTTCAGTTGTCACCTGCCAATGATTTAATCAGTCATGCCCAGGCAATGAAGCCTTCATAAAAACCCAAAAGAACGGCGCTCAGAGACCTTTTGGGTTGGCGAACATGCGGAAGTCATGGGAGAGTCATGCACCTGAAGAAGGCATGGGAAGTGTGCCCTTTGCTATGCATTAACCTACGCATCTCTTTAGTTCCTGAGTTACATCTTTTTATAATATAATAAACAGGTAATCTAGTCAGTGAAATGTTTCTCTGAGTTCTGTGAGCTCTTCTAGCAAATTAATTAGGAATTAATTAATCACGGATTGTGACTATCAACTGAAGTGGGGGGTGAGGAAACCGATAGGGAGGAGTCTACAAGACTGAGCCCTCAACCTGTGGAATCTGATGCTGTCTTTGTAAATAATATATGAATTTAGTTGAATTATAAGACGCCCAATTTGTGTCTGGAGAATTACTTGGTGTTGCATTGGAATTGGTCACCTCCCATTGGAATTGGTCTCAGAACATGAAGACTTAGTTAAACTGTTTCATCCATCAAATTATTTCCTTGATTCATAGCAACTTATGTATCCATTTACTTTATTTTGGTATTTTTTATATGTAATTAATTTATTTTGTTCAACAGTTTATTTTGTTCATTAGATTCCACATATGAGTGAGATCATGGGATACTTGTCTTTTTTAAAAAAACAAATATGTTTTTATTGATTTTAGAGAGAGAGGAAGGGAGAGATAGAAACATGTATAGTCTCCTGTACAAGGAGGGAATTTCTGAGCAAATAATACCATAGATGGCCACTAGAATATCCATAGACTCAACGTGTATCCAATAAATACTAAAAGAATGCAAAGCAGGCAAGATATTTGTGTGTGGTTTTGGTTTTAAATTCTTAGAGAGAAAGTATCCATAGAAAATAGATGCCCTGTGGACTTTTTAAAACCCTGAAGATAGTTGTATAGGTAGTGTTCAGATTCAACAAAGAAAGCTTTCTTTAGAAAAAAAAGTGGTGGTCAAGAAGTACAAAGTTTCTGTTATGTCAGATAAGTAAGTTAGGAAGATCTAATGTACAATAATATGACTACAGTTAACAACACTGTAGTGTAGACTTGGAATTTACTAAGAGGGTAAATCTTAAATATTCTTACAAAAAATTTTAAAAATGGTAACTATGTGGGGTTTCTGATATATTACTTAATTGTGGTTGTTTTACAATGCATACATATGTCAAATCATCAAGTTGTACATCTTAAACATGTACAATTTTAAATTATGAATTATGCCTCAATAAATGTGGGGAAACAAGAGCTCATTTGAGTGCTTAATTATCTTCAAAAGTTCTTTGCTTATACCATGTCTCTGCATGAGCCGTTCCCCTGAGTGCCTCTGTCACTCAACATTACCTGCCAGGTTGCCCTACAAACAGACTGACTTTGATGCACCATCTTCTCCAATATGTAGTCAATGTGATTTTGTTAAATTGCCTATAGTATTCTCTTATCCATATTTTCAGTCTCTACAGGTCCCACCCATTGCTTCATTCTTAACTGTACAATCAAAATGTAGTTCTGATGGGGATGACTGAATCACTGTTGTGTATTAAATAGTACAAACATGGGTTCTAGTTTTGCTTTGTCATTGATCTGCTGTGTGGTTTTAGACTCTTTAAGTTTCTAAAATTCAGAGTCCAATTGATAAAATGATCCTGGATGATTTTAGAGGCTTTTTCTGCTTGGGCATTCAAGAATTCTATGGCTTCTTGGTGTCTTCCTTGGTTTCTAGAATATATAGTCTTAGAGGGAGCTATTCTTATACACATACACATTTTAAACATCAATTGAGCATCTATATTTCAAAAACTTTGAGGCTTTAGAAATAGAGAGAGAAATAAAAGGTTTAGTTTCAAACAGGCTCTACATTTTCCTTCTCTTTCTCTCCTTTGTTAGTTTAGGTGGCTCAGGAGGCGGCGCAAGAAATAGAGAGTCCAGTGAATCAGAAAAGAAAGGAAAGGAAAAGGTTTATTTCTGCGTCCCCAGGAGACCCACGTGCCCTGTTACCCCAAGGACAGGGCGTGTGGATTCACGCCAACAGGGCGGGGCGGGGCGGGGGGGGGGGGGGGGGGTTTTTTTAATACTGTGGTTTGGTGAGGGCGGGGCCAGAGCTGAGGAATTCTCTGCCACAGGGATCATCAGGGCATTCAACTAAGGAATTCTCTGCTGCAGGGGATGGGTGGGGGTATTCAGAAAGAAGTCAGTATCTGTGTGGGGGTATGTGGATTAAGGGAGAAGCCTGTATCTGTGTCTGGCACATTGATCTGTGAGAAATTCCAGGGGAAGTCCATCATCTCATCACATGTCTGCATGTATCCGATCCTGGGCTCTCTCTGACCTAACATTCTTAACAGCTGGGTTTACTCTGGGGTTTGAGGAAATCACCTGGATTATAAGGTAACAAAACATGCCTGCCTTCACTAAGCACAATCCCTGGGCATAAACACAGTGGATCACTCTATTTCTTTTCATCTGTGTTTTCGCCATCTGTTCTAACTGCATTCCCTTTTTGGGAGTAAGAGAACTACTGCTGTCTGTTGCCATGTAAGGGTGAGAAAGGTTAATTAACATGGAAGACAGATCCCAATTGCCCTACATCCTACCCCTGTCCATATGTATTAGACTGCAAGAAGGAGCCCTCCTTTCTGTGACCCAGTACTGCTCATGACTTCTTTGCCTGCTCCTCTCAGCTTCTTGCATGTCTCCTCTCTTTACTGAGTTACTTCCAGAGCATTGCATCCAAAGGTATTCACCCATACTAATGTGGCAAATCATGTTGGCCATAGGGAGGGCTGCATGGTATGTCACAGGAAAGAAAAGGCCACACAGAACTGCCTTTAGCACTCTCGGATTCAACCAGTATTAAAGTTAGGGTTATTTATCCACACAATGGCTTAGAAAGGTAGGCAATGCTAGAATCATTTTGCAGACTGAGGTAAGGGACTCCGGGAGACAGAGTAATTTACCTATAGCCATACAAGGAAGAGCCAGGGTTCAAATCTAAGTCCAGCGCCTTTTCGATTACATGCTGCTTTTTATCTGCTTCAAATTCCCATTTGTTTCCTGCCCATCTTGTTCATCCCTTTTGCCTTTTCTCATTGCTTCTACTTTTCCACTAACTTCAATTATTAAATACCCCAGGTCTCATAGGCCCTGTTCTTTTCCCTTGTCGTATCTTTAAACTTTATGTAATTAAAAATTGTCTAATGTTAAAAAAATACCTAAATAATGAATACTGTGAAAGCAGGGAATTTATTATGGTTCACCACTGAATTCATAGCACCTAGCAGGTGCATAATTAACAATTATTCATTGAATGACTTCAGAGAAGGCAAACTCTTGTCTGTTTTTATTGATATGAAATATTTATTGAGTACATACAGAGCACTCTAAGGTAAAGTGAGAATTATAGGAGGAGAAGATATTACTAAAGGTCTTTTAAAATCGATTTAAGAAGATAGCCCAAATATAAAAGTTAACATTCAATTATTCATTTATTCATAAAATATATTTTAACTATGTACTCTATGCTAAAATATATATATTTTTTGCTGGACCTGAAATGGTAAACAAGTCCATGTTCTTAATCCACAAAAAGTGCTTGTAGAGATAGACAACTAAACATAATATTATATTTTCAATGAATGAATGCTAAAGAGGATCATGTAAAAGGGGTTATGGAAGGAGAAAGCATCGGTACCTAATCCACTTGTCAAAGTCAGAGAAGGCATCCTGGAGAAAGCAGTGTCTAAGAAGAACCTATAGAAGTCATAGAGGCAAAGAAGGTGAATGATACAAATCACTTTAAGAAGAAAAAACATACACCCAGAAATAAAAGAAAAAGAATACAAATTATTTAAAATATGGATAGAGAAGAGGGTTTGAAGGGAGAAATCCTGAGGTGAAGATAGGCAGGTAAGTAGTGATCACTCAAGATTAGCTTCTTATGTGGTCGGTTCAAGGATGAGAGTATTGGCATCACCTGGGAGCTTGACACGTGCAACTTTTAAGGCACATAAATGAAGGAGGCACGCACTCTCAGGCTCCCACAAAGTATAGGACCGGTGAGAGCACTGCCCTGACAGCGAGTGCCTCCTCAAGTTGTTCCCGTGGGGTGTCTCACTCAACGCACCTTAGTCTAGGCCAGTAGTTCTCAACCTTGGCTGCACATTAAATCACCTGGGAATCTTTTTAAAATCCTGATTTCTGGGCCTCATCCTCCGGAAATTCTGTTTCTTTGTTACTAATGTTGTGGCCCCACCCCATAACAAAGAAACAGAGTTTCCGGAGGATGAGGCCCAGAAATCAGGATTTTAAAAAGATTCCCAGGTGATTCTGATGTGCAGCCAAGGTTGAGAACCACTGGTCTAGGCCCTGCACCCCAGACACAATGGATCAGAATTTATAGTTTAACAAGATGCGCAGGTGATGCGCATGCACATGATACTTAAGAGATGTTCTAAATAGTTTGTCAACTATGCTCGAGTTTGGGAACTGTCTTGGGAACAATGGTTGTTACTTATAGGCACCAGGCAGGAGTAGGCCCCTTGCTTTATTTATAAAAGTCTCTGTGGTAATGTGGGGAATGTGCTGGAGAGGGCCATGTCAGGAGCTAGCGAAGCCAGTTAGGAGACTGTTAGAGCGATTCTTTAAACATTCTTTAAGATTCTTTTAAGGATTCTATTAAGATTCTTTAAATACTATTATTGTGATCCAGGACTAGACGAATAGTCTGATTTCAGGGATGTTTGACTAGATTTAGTTGACAGTGGGACTTACAGAGTAAGGATGAAGGAGAAATCAAGTACACCTGACTCATGGCTGCAGTAAGCAGGTGCCACTCATAGATGTAAGGAAAGAAAGAACACGCATACCAGTATGAAGAGAAAATGATGAGCAAATATCTGGAGATGTTAAATTTGATAAATTTTATATTACATGACATGATAGATGGATGCCAGTATCATGAAGAGAGATGTACAGTACAGAGATGGATTTCCCAACTATCATCTCTAAAAATGATAAGTCAGGCTGTGAGAAGAAATGGGGAGTTTTTAGAGGCTGTAGAACAAGAAGAGCTAAAAACTTTAGAAATCAAGGAATGACAACACTTAAGTAATATCTGAATAATTATTTTCATTTTCCAAATTATTTTCACATCCAATATATCTTTTGAACTACAAACACTTTTTTTTTTTTATGTAGGCAGGGCAATATTATTATCCTCATTTCACAGACAAAGAAACTGGGACTTGTAATTTTTAAGTTGTTTTGGCTAGTAAATCATCTAGCTGAATACACACTTGGAGCATTTCCAGTTGTATTGCAAGGCATGCAATTAAGAGGGAAACCAATTAGAATGCACTGTAGGTTTAACAGGAAGAGAGAGAAATGATGTGGACCACAGTGGTTAGCAAAGCCTTCACGGAAGAAGTTCCCACTATTCCACCAACTGCTAAAGGTCTTGAGGGAGACACAGCTTTTGCATTGATATTTATGGTTTAACATTTTAACAGTATTTTTGCTAAATGCTTGAGAGTTCTGAATAATTATTGGTAAAATAAAAATGAGTGCTCCTTTGTCTAATCCAGTATTATTAAAGATTTTAAAATGACCTCGGCAAGATAGAAAGAACTGGTTACTCTTCAATCTTGAATGACAAAATCTTGACAGAAACCCCTTCATCATCCTATCACTTCAAGACTGACTAGTTATGATGGCACAAGTGTGTACTTTGAGGCAGGACGGCAGCTAATAAGTCTACCTATGTTAAGCAGTTATTGGGACAGGAGAAAATACAATAACTGACTTATAATGTGAGCTATAACTAAGAGGAAACTTTTGACTGTATTAATCTTACAATTGTTAACCTTTGATGACATGGAATCAATTATAACAACATTCTGATTTCTTATAAACACTTTTCATGTTAGTCACAGAGAATTTATAGCCACAACCTCAAATCTTTTCCAAGTCACCTAAGGTTCTGAGAAGTGTAAGAATCACTATGAATAATTTTATGGTTTGTTATATTTTTAAAGTACTCTAATATATAATATTTAATTGGATAATTACTGAAGTGTCATGAGGGGGGTAAGATGATCATTTTTATTCCCATTTTTTCTTATTTAAAAAGATGGATAAAAATAAAGTTTATGGAGGATGAGCCTTGCTCTGGTTAAAACAGTTAATTAATTGCAATAGTGTTAATATAAATAATTTATTAGGAACATAGGATATGCCAGGAATTGAGCCAAATGCTTTGCAATCATTATTTCACTTAATCCCCACAACGAGCTAAGTATTATTATCCTCAATTTTACAGATAATGAACCTAACCCTTGAACAAGTCAAAAAGTTGTGCCCTTATAGGAGTCAGGAAAAGAGCTTGCTTTCTCTCTCTGCTTTCCACCATGTGAGGCTATAATGAGAAGCCAGCAGCCTGGGTTGCAGACTGAGAAATGTCTGTTGTTTATGAGCAACCCAATCTATGGTACTTTGTTACAACCACCCAAACTGATAAGATGGAGTCTAAAAAAAGATGGGGGACTGGTTTTCTGTAAAGCAGGTCAGGACCAAGACAAGGAGGGCCTGGCTTATGGCAGTGGAGTGAGCAGAGGGGAGATAACACGTTTAATAAATCTGAATGCACAGACTTGGGTGACACTTGGCCAGCCTTCTCACAAGCCCCAGTAAAACGAATTCCTCTACTTTTATGCTCCCAAACCTATTTCATTCTTGTTGGTGCTTTCCTGAGTATTGAAGCCTTTTGGGATAGATCTCTCAACAGGATTTCACTTCTTATTCTGTTAAGTCCTGTGCTTTGCATGGGCTCATTAATTTCAAAGTTACTTGTGCCCACAGCTCACCATGACTGGTCTATAAATGTCCAGAGAGGAATGTCAGTGTCTGACTCATCTTAAATCCATCACAAACCTAGTGCAATATCTGAAACATAGTTAAATATTAAATACTGGCTGGAAAATGAATTATTATGCATTTCTTACTGATTCCCTCTATTACTGACACATGCAAACTTAATAGGAAACTTAATTCATGGCTACATGTATCTGCTATCCACTTCTATAACATTTCATAACCCGTCATAATACTCATCATTGAGTATTAAAATTCATTTCTAGACTCTGTTAGTGCTATGACTATATTTGCTATAACTTTTATAATATTTGAAATTCCATACTTATCCAACAAATAAGCCATTATTTATTTGTCTCATGTGTTAGGTATTTTGACTCCCAGGTCCTTCCTTTGTCCTCTATGCAAATATAGATTTTTTAACTGGCCCAGTAACTTCAGCTCCTTAGTGCACATTTAAAAATCACAAAGACACTCAGAGAGACCTCTATGCAGTCACAATGAACATTAAGCCATTTATTTTAACCTCTTCTTGGGCTATATTGTGAATCCCAAAACAAAGTTTCCAAAGTTGGCATTTCCATCACAATGAACACATTTGGCCAGAGAACCCTGCCACACAGGGGTAACACATTCCACCACAGAGGACGGACTCAAGTCTCATGGCCTCTCACCACTTTCCCTTCAAATTTATATGCTGTGCTTAGAATGACCAGTGAAGTTCAAGGGCTGTTTACTAGAAACGCTAAGGAAAAACTCCCTGCTCTTCAGGCCTTTTAAGTTAAAAACAGGATGGATGATTGCATAATTTTGCGGTGCTATCAACAGACTTAACACAAATAGGCACCAAAGTTACTTATGGCAATGGGAAAATTACTTTATTTGAGCGAGGATGCTTCCATAACAGCCTAAATACAGCTACGATGTCTTTTGGTGCTCCTCATCCACTTCACCATCTCAATCACAAACTTCTGTGCTAACTCCCCCACCTCAGTGTCTCTCTTACATGATATTGTCCCAACTATTGACGTCCTGATTCAGTGTCCGCTTTCACCTCTATTCTTCCAATGAATCCCTACTTATTCTACCTATAGAGTGTCTCCCTATCCCTGCTATTCATGATCTCACTATTCTTCTGAGGTTAGATTTTGTTCTCTCATTGGGAACACGGGTTTCCTCATTTTGTGTGACTCCCCTGTGTTGGTTTCAATGCCTTAGAATCTAAGGCAGTTTGCCGTGGTCGGCAAACTGCGGCTCTTTGGCTCCTTGAGTGTGGCTCTTCCTAAGCCTTCGGAGTACCCTAATTAAGTTAATAACAATGTACCTACCTATATAGTTTAAGTTTAAAAAATTGGGCTCTCAAAAGAAATTTTAATCGTTGTACTGTTGATATTTGGCTCTGTTGACTAATGAGTTTGCTGACCACTGCCTTAGATAAAAGAGCCACCTCTGCTAGTCTTGAAGAAGAGGCCTTGTGGAGGGGATGAACCTAATAGTTCAACGCTGCCCTAGCTCTTGGTTGTCTCTTAAACCTCTGTGATTATCCAAGCAGCCTCTTTATTTTTAATGCCACCCGGTGGCCTAGGGTGTGACAAGACTGGTCAGTGTCCCAAACAGGGGAATCTCCGTCAGCATTCAGTATCAGGCCGATTGGGAGCCAGAGCCCCAGGCAGCAGCCAACAAAGTAGGCATGTGCACACATTGATATAGTCCTGTGGGGTCCCCCGCCTGAGCCCCTCTGGCCACCAGCGCCGTGATCCAGAGGCAACCCCCTGGACAGGAGGCTCAAAACTCGAGACTCCAGACAAGTGTGTAAGCTCCTGCTGGGGAGATGCTGGCAAGCTGGGGGACCCGGGGAGGGTGCAGAAATGGCAACCACCAGCTCACTGTCTGTAGGCCTCTAGGTCAGTGATTTTCAGCTGGCGCGCCACAAGAATTTTTAAAACATGCAATTTTAGTCAGGGACACTGACCTCTTTTCCCTTCCAATTAAAAAAAAAAAAAAAAAGACAACAGCCAATACAACAATAGCCCTCTGGTGTGAATAAATCAAAATTATATCTTTTTTTTTTTTTTGGTCAGGCTGGCACAAGAGGTATTTTTTGGTGTGCCACAGAATTTTCATAAGTAGTGTATGTGTGCCATGGGTGGAAAGGGTTGAAAATCGCAGCTCTAGGTGTGTGCCAAGCCCGAAGCCTGTCTGTCCCTCAGGCTGCAAACAGGCCTCCTGCATAGAAAGCCTGGGGCTGTGTTTCCGATGGCTGCCCCTGCAGTGTCTGGGGGAGGCGGCTGGCCGAGAACCCTCTCTCGGAGGGGTACAGCCCCCTGGGACTCCTGGACACCAGGCAATCAAGGGGCATCCCCTGGGCAGCAGCTGCAAAGCCAGTGCCAGGTGCACCACAAGCTGCCCTCCCAAAACCACCTGCGCTCTGGGCCCGTCCTCCGAGGCCTGTGGCAAGGACTCCCGCCAGCCCGTCCACGCTTGTTTAAGGAGAAGCCTGCCCCTCTGGCTCGGCCATGGCCATCAGCGGACAGTCCCCTCTGACAGCAAGACCCAGCTCTTGGGTCCCCTACCTTGCACTGCGCCCTGCAGGTGGCAGCCGGTCAGGAACTCCGTTGTGGCCCTCGAACCCCAGGGCCTCGCCCCACGGGCCACCGGAGCCGGGAGCCTAGAGGCGTCCACTGGCTGCAGCTGCGAAGACCTGAGCCCCGGACGTAAAACGTAAAACGGAGGAGCAGACGCAAAATAGGGGCGAGAGACGTAAAACGGAGGCCGGATGTAAAGCCGGGGACCAGGTATAAAACAGGGGCTGCAGACGGAACTGCAGTTGCGTAAAAGCTCCCCTCTGGGAGGTGCTGGCGCTCTGGAAACTGCCTGAGGGAGCGTGTGGAGACGGCACCCACCTGGAAAGAATAAAGAAAAATGAAGGGAGGAAAAAAGAAGAAAAAGAAAAAAAGCCTAGAGGTCTATAAAATTAAAAAAAAAAAAAAAGAGTGGCGGGAGAGCAAAGATGGTGCCTGGAAACAGCCCAGCAGGCCTCCAAATGTGCGTCAAATGAGATGCCTGGCCCTCCGGCCGCAAGCCCCATGAACCTTCCAGCGACCGGGAGTCCCTGGGCCCCGAGGCAGGTGAGGCCAAGTGGGGGCTCTTTCCCAGCCATTTCTCAAGTTGCTGTCAGCCCTTTGGGTATCATGGAAACAAGCCCTGTTAGTTTTCAAAGCTAAATGTTTTGGGAACTCATCTCTTAGGTGTAGGTTTTAAAAGAGGTGCCTGATGTGGGGTGCAAACCCGGCCATCCTCAGGGAGAAGCTGCGAGTTTGGAGTTTCCTCCCCCTACTGAGGGTCCCTGCGCCGGGGGGTAGGGTTATGGCAAGACGGTTGCCAGCTTCTGATATTTGCTTTAATGTGAGCCTTCTCTTTGCAGATGCCTACAAGTTACTGAGCCACTTTTTAACGCCCCCCCCCCCCCCCCGCTTTTTTTTTTTTCAGAGAAAGATGTTCCAAGCTGTAGATTCCATGTGTCTGTTTGAGAAGGTGAGTTCAGAAACCTCATGTCTCCAACTTGAACTAGAACTTGACAATTCTTTATTACAGCTTCCACACAATTTTCAGAAGGATATTTCTACTATTTGCATCCAATTAAGCCATGCACCCGCTCAGTATTTGATAATAGTTCCCGTAGACTGTGGCTATAATAATGATAATATAATAATTTTGAATTGCAAATAATGCTCCCCCAGCCTGGAATGGCCTTCCCTCTGTTTACACTCATAACCACCCCCTCATTCTTCAAGTCTCTACTCAGTTATGGTCTCCTTTGTAATCATCTCATACAATGAGATTGTTGGACCTGCTTTCAATTTTATTGGCCAGGTAGGATTGTTTATATCTCTAGATCCCCACCAGATACTAAGGCACTTGTGTGGAGGGGACCCTGTCTTTTCAACTCTTTATCCTCTGTGCTCAGATACAAGTGTGAATTCAGTGAAAAACTGTAACTATCTGGTAAGTGATCCTCCTCATATGGCTGGGTGAATGTGTCTTACTTGCAGATATGGTCCCAGTAACTTGCCTCTGGACCAAGGGTCTTCGTCTCCAATATGACAAGCCCTGAGCATCCATTATTCTGTTACTCCTGGGTGGCTCCCATATTTCAGCTGATAGAAAGTCAACCTTCGTGTAGATGGCACCTCTGCTCTGGTGTGATCACCAAGAAGCCATAAAGAGGCATTAGTCAGCTTAGGTAGATAATGGATGGATGTCAAGTGTCCCTTTATAGAAAGGACTTTTGCTCCTAGACTGATTGCCTGAGGGCTCATGAGACTCCCAGGAAGACAGCCTGGATGCCTTCTTATTTCCTCTGAATATGTGCATTTTCTTCCAGAATTAAGGCACCAAGGACAAGCTTGATGGCCTCGGGGCTAGTGTATTTAATGAGAAATCTTTTCAAGGGTCATCTGATA
Organism: Myotis myotis; assembly: GCF_014108235.1. Taxonomy (NCBI): domain Eukaryota; kingdom Metazoa; phylum Chordata; class Mammalia; order Chiroptera; family Vespertilionidae; genus Myotis; species Myotis myotis. The sequence continues at coordinate 11,527,970 of NW_023416316.1, forward strand.
ACTTGTGCTAAGCATGCCTGGCTTTGAGGTGATGGGATTGCTGTGTACCTATTTACATTTAAAAAAAGTCTTATGCCGAAACCGGTTTGGCTCGGTGGATAGAGCGTCGGCTTGCGGACTGAAGGGTCCCAGGTTCGATTCCGGTCAAGGGCATGTACCTGGGTTGCGGCCACATCCCCCAGTGGGAGATGTGCAGGAGGCAGCTGACCGATGTTCCTCTCTCATCGATGTTTCTGGCTCTCTATCTCTCTCCCTTCCTCTCTGTGAAAAATCAATAAAATATATTTAAAAAAAAAAAAAAAAGTCTTATGATTTACTAGTTTTATAGGTTTTTGACAACTTGATTTGCTCCCTCTTAATTAGATAATGGTTGGTTCAGGCTATGCAAGCCTCCAGCAAGGCTTATAGCTTATACTCAAAGCTTATGGCCTTGAAATATAGGCTCTAAATGCAGAGTAGTTAGGAAAAGCATAAATAGGGAAGCATATCTGTTATCCATGATGAAGGTCCCTTCCCTCCTCCCTCTTTCATACAAATAACTCTAGAGGTATTTTTTTCCCTACCACACGCTAAACATAAAAGAATCAGAAGTGGCTTGTTCAAATTTATGTGTAGTGTTCATTGTAGAGTTAGGATGACAAGTCCTATGACTCGCAGTTCAAAGTTCATTTCATAGAATACTTGCAAAATTCATCCATCTGTTAAAAGTTATACGGAGGGAAAAGCCCAAATGCTGAACTTGTTGATTAATATTGCTGAATGCAGCTACACACCCACTTATACTATCCCAGCGCACTCATCAGCACTTGCCTTTTGTGCAGCCTCCGTCATTAGCCTGCAGAATGTGGTTTTCTAGGTATCAGGCAAGCTCCTTGGAGAATTACTGGAGTCATGATGACAGGGGTTGGGCTATAATGAAGGTCCTGAATTATGCCACAGTAAGGCTCTTTCCCCCCATGAAGCTGGTAAGCTTCTCAAACATTCCCTTGTGTGGCTTCAGACACAGCCATCAAATATTTAGCATAGGTTTTGGCTAATGCATCTCACTTATCTCCAAGATATTCTTCTAAAGCTGGGAGCTGGTCTTACTCCCCTTTAAGAGGTGAAGAAAGAAAGAATCGATTACCTGGACAAGACATGCATTCTGGAGCAGCTAAATCAATTTCTTAGATCCCTTTACAATAGCCACTCCCTGCTTCCTTTGGCTTCTAGAACAGTTGGGATTTTGACAGTTCTCTTCACATACTATCTCCAGCTGCTCCATTCCTAGCCTGAGAGTTCATGACCACTGGCTGGTATTAAATGCCACCATTCTCTTCTCTTCACTACTGTTCCTGAGTCTACCTCTTCCCAAAGCTCAGAAGTCCTCTCTCAGCCTCCCCACTCCTTACCTCCTTCCTTTCCTTTCCCTGAATGACTCATTTTGTTTGCTGAGTAGAGAAGCTAATAGAAAGCAGCAGAATTTAAGCTTCCTTGGGACTTACTTTACAAGCTGGCAAAATCATTCTTTTCTCTCTCTGTTAAATATTCATGGCTCTCAGATTTTTAGATACAAAGGTACATTTTGTTTTAAAATGTGCTGATCCGAGACCTACTGGCTTGCATTGATTTCCTCTTCTTTGCATTTCTATTGCATTGGAAATAAAGAGGTCCTCATTCACTTCTGAAATATGGACTTGAATTTATCTTTTTTTTTTATTTGGATGCTGTTTGGCAAAAGGTCTGATGTTGGTAGACATTTTACAAGATTGTGTGCTTTTCTCTATTGACATTGATGCACACACACTCACACACACACACACACACACACACGCACGCACTTAAGCACACATGCACATAGAGGGAGAGAAATCACACAGTCTTTTCCAGGCATATCAGTCTAATGTTTATATAATTTGAAAGGGATTTTTAACAAAGGTTTACTTTATTATAGGTTTCACGTATATACAATTTGGGACAAAAATAAAATAGAGATAGGTTTACAGAGATGAAGAAGATGTTCACTGTTAAACAGTTGAGAAAGAAGACTCCTAGACAATGAAATGGGCAGAAGTTCCTCCATTATTAAAAGAGAAGGAGCAAGAGAATGACATGGCATAGAATTGTGGAACAAGAATAAACAGGGGTGGGTGGGAGGAGGGATAGACATCCTGATTAATTCAGGTCACTTGACCGACTTTTACAATATATTATGCAAATTAACGAAAGTAATAGGACTTTCAGATTCTACATGGGAATATTACTATTTTTTTGCCTAAGCTGGTCTCACATATATTGCCACATGAAATTAAAAGAGAAAATAACTTGGTGATAAGAAAAAGCTGAGTTTTTCTTACTTTGGTAAGGGAATGTACTATCATGTCAGACTCTTAGTAAAGTATTGGCATGTAGAGGATAAAGTTAGTATTTTAATGAGGTATTGGGAGTCTTTTAGTAAAGCAATTTGACTAGAATTGGGTAAGGATTCTCACATAATTGTTTAGCACTGGCGAACATTTTGGTTGGGGAGTTAATTATTACTTGATGCTCATGTTGATATAGACAGTAAGCTATGTGGGTGTAGATGATTTGAGATCTTGATAATAAACTCTCCTAATTAGGAAACACCTAAATATTTATCTAGCCTAGTCTCAACTTGATTCTTGAATTCCCTTATGACATGTGCTCATTCTGTCCCTCAGAGATAGAAATCAATGCAAAATTCTAAAGATTCTGGCAGCCAGCACTGGTAGATATTTACTCAAGGTTTTGAAAATTAACATACTTGCGATTTTTCTGGATCTCTACTTCTCTTTCTCAATTGTTACTATAGACTGACTTCATTGTCCTTCACTCTTGCTTTTCTCTCATAGTATTTTCTTACTTATAGCACCTGCATGCTCATCACATGACTTTCTCAGAATCTTCTAGGGTCCTTCCCATTCTGCCTCATGGTCTCTATTAAGACTTCCATCTCAGCCCAGCCAGTGGCTGGTGTGGCTCAGTAGTTGAGCATTGACCTATGAACCAGGAAGTCATGGTTTGATTCTCCATCAAGGCATATGCCCAGGTTGCTGGCTTGATCCCCAGTAGGGAGCATGCAGGAGACAGCCAATCAATGATTCTTTGTCATCATTGATGTTTCTCTCTCTCTCTCTCTCTCTCTCTCTCTCTCTCTATCTCTATCTCTATCTCTATCTCTATCTCTCTCCTCTCTCCCTCCCTCCCTCTCTCCCTCTCCCCCTCTCCCTTTCTCTCTGAAATCAATAAAAAATATAGATATAAAAAAGACTTCCATCTCAGCTTTCCCACATCTATCAACATCATTCTCTGAATGTTAGCTGGTTCACATTTCTTAGAGTGGAAATCTAATTTGTCCAGTTTATGTTTTACACTAGACTGGTTCACGAGATGCTGAGCAGCCTATGTTTTAGCTGTTTTGAGGGATAACTGCCCAACCCTGATCCATCAAATGTAGCCCCAATGAGGCAAGGTTCTGCAATAGGAGAACAGTGTGGTATCTTCTCAGAAGGACTCTTTAAAGTTATTTCTGTAAGGAATACTGTGAATGGGAAGATCTTATAATTTTGTTTAGAAGAAAATGATGAGGACGCCAGTATCATAGCATTTTATATCAGAAGAAATTTACTACTTTGACTGTCATGGATGTTGATCTTAGGAGACCTCATGTTTTCAAAGCTTCTGCCATTGCTTTAGATTTTAAATCGAAGGACTTGGATACATATTGGAAGTCTGTGAAGAAACATTAGGACATTTTGTGTGTATCTATTAACAGCAGTTAGAAATGGACCCCTAATCTCTGAACACCGTCGTTTTCTTTATAATTTATTTTTTTTAGTTTCTCCTCATGTTCTTTCAACAAAAATGTATGCCATCCTTCACAGCATTGATGTAAATCAATTATGATTATGGGTTTCCTCCCAATTTTATTTGTATTCCCCCATTAATATTAAGTGCCACTAGGGCAGAGACCTTTACTGCCTCATTCACCACTTATTCCTAGTGTATGGATACCTTTTGAATAGGACAAAGCAGAGTCAAAGAGAGAGGACTGGGGGGTGGGGAAGATAAATGAATATATACACAGTAGGACTTCATTATTCACTTAAGGTGACCAGAAATACTCTGTTACCAAAGCTATACAGTAGTATGTACAGATACGACTACTTTTTACTCTGGCAACTTTTCTTCTTACGGGTTCAATGTTGGATTCTTTCCAAAATTGCCTGCACCATCGTGAAAACATAGGTCATGATAGGAAACTTACTGATGAAGAAAATAAATAATGACACAAATTCCCTACCTACTTCTTGATTCCAGAAAACCCTCTCCCAGGGTAATGGTATATGCATGTTTTTCATTTAGAGATAAAATGTAACTTCAAATACTCCATGAAAAGTAGAATCGAACCTACTGATAAGTTGCTTAGATTTTGGAAATAGGTGTGCTTTCAAGTCATGGCTCTGCCACTTAATATTGTAACAGAACGCCAATAATTAAGTTTGTCTGCCTGTACACTCTGGCAAAAAAAAAAAAAATGCAGCAGCTGGGATTTGGTGTGAAGAGAGGAAGTAGTTTATTAGAATTGGGCAGTGGTTAAGTTTGTGCTCTGAAAGACCAATCACAAGATACTGTGGGTTAGGTGTTAGGATTTCAGGGTCCTGTTAGCTGGTTGGTTAGAGGTGAGGGTTAGGATAATAAATCATTTCGCAGCACTTGAGGACGACTACTGAGCTCCATTGTCCAGAACAGGCTTCAAAGAGAGGTAACCAAGGGGGTTGTCTAGTCTTTGGGCTTAGGAGCTGAAACCTAACTTACATTAAGATGCTATTTTCAGCCTGTCAGGGGGCTAAAACCCTGTGACCTTGTCAGAACCTGACTGCTCCCTTCTGCTACCTCAGCAGTCATCGACCATCATCATGTTGAGAGACTAATGCCATGTCAGTGAAGTGTGCCGAGAGAGAAGAAGAAAGATTAAGTAAAACTACAGTTTAAATCAGATCAGAAAGACAGGGACCCTAGGTTTCTCTATTTGTGAGATTGTGTACAAATAGCTTAACTACTCTGGGCCTCAGCTTCTTCATCCGTAAAATGGGAATCCTGCTGACATTTCTAAGAAAGGTAAATGACATAAGGCAATGTCTGATATATGGTAGCAAATAATAACTAATTTTATTTATTAATTGTAGTATATTCCATATGAACAACTGTAAACCTATTTTTGCCCAACCCTGTATATTCTGTTAGTTAATCTTTGGCTCTATTAATCATTAGCAGGGACATTGGAAATATTACTCCCATTTTTTATGTGAAAAAACCGAGGTTCAGAGAGTTCAAGCAACTTGTCTGAATGATACATCTTGGAAAAGACAATTGTGATGCTGTCATTTATAAGAAATATACATATGGTCATTTCACAGTTCCTGGCTCACACTCCTAAACCCTTGACATTCCCTGTGCACAATGAGATCATCTTTTGTTGTAATATTTGGTCTCTTGTCCTCAGTTCCTGAAATCCATTCAAAGACATAAAAAGGTGAAATGGAGTCTTGTCATTAACTGCAAGCTCCTTTTCACCACAACTGGGCTTATGTTAATGAGGAGACTTTTGGAAGGCACCTAAGGATGGTGGCTGGTTGCCAGGGGAACCAATCATGAAAAGAGGGTTGGAACTTTCAGTCCCACCCCTTGCTTTCTGGGGAGAGGTGAGAGGCTGGAAGTTGAATTAATCAGCAATAACCAATCGTTTAAACAATTATGCCTATGTAATGAAGCTCCCATTAAAAAACACACACACACTCAAAAAACAAACAACAACAATCCAAAGATCAGAGTTTGGAGAGCTTCCAGGTTGGTGAGCCAGAATGCTTCCACATGCTATCATGCTGGGCCTCAAGTTCCGTGAGGACATCTTTTAATATCCTTTGCAATAAATTGGTAGTCTAGTGAGTAAATGGATTTCCTGAGTTCTGAGAGCTGCTTTAGCAAGTTAATTAAACCCAAGGAAGGGTTATGGGAACCTCAGATTTACAGATAGTTGGTCTGAAGCACATGTAACAGCCTGAATTTGGGAAAGGCATATGTAGTGAAGAACAGTCTTGCAGGACTGAGCTCTTGACCTATGGAAGGGCTATTTCCCCGTAGATAGCGTTGAATTGAATTGAATTTCGGTTATCCAATCGATGTTTCAGAACTGGTTGGTGGTTCCCCGTCCACACTGATTTATCGAGGATGGGATTTGGACTCAGTTATTCACAGGGGTAAGGGAAGGGTATAAAGCTCAGTAACTCTGCAGGTTTCAATAAATAAGAATTATTCTTGCAACAAATACAGATATTCATGCCATCACATAAAAATCTCTAACTCTACATTTTCATAAAACATCTGGGTGATTCATATAGTTAACATGTATTCAGGACTTACCCTACCAGGTGCTGATCTAAGTGGTTAAGTAATTTGTTCACTGTCTTGGTAGGTGGCCAAGGTAGGTTCCAGCTCTAGAGACCGTTATCTTAACTACTTACTATGCTTGAGTGGCTATCCAGCTGTACATCACATTTTGAGAAATATGGGAATAAGTAACTACAGGATATGGAAGCTCAGGGAGTGGTTGCTATAGGGAGGTGTGGTGCCTGGGACAGATCAATGGGCAGAATCTGTCTAAAATTAGCAGGGAAGGTGGTCATGATTAATGAAACCCAAAGCATCAACTTGTATCTGATACAACGTGCTCCATACATATTCATTGAATAAATAAATACTGATGAGGACAATAACACGTTTTCAGTCTTAGGAAAGAAATGCAGAACATTTATTTAGCCATGAGATCTTTGAAGCTCGGAATTAGAATAAACTTTAAAAGTCATCAAGATCAAACTCCCTATGGAGGAAACAGCTCTCTCACCATATTTCAGACCTGTGGTCCGTCAGTCAAAGAAGAAAGCAGCCTCTGCCTTGCAGTGAGGAAACAAGAGAAAATACTGGAAATCTGGCCCACAGAGAATTAAGAGAGCTTTACATGCTAAAGTCGAATAGACTCTGGATTCCAGACAGATATTTGATGGACAAGAGGGAGAGAGATAAATACTGCCTACAATCACAGAAGCGAGTCTCCGCTAGCAAAAAGATGCTCTTGGACATACGGGGCCAATGTGAGGCTATTGATTTTTCTCACAATTCCCTTTTTATTGCTCATCTTTTCCTGTTAGCTCATGCAGCCAGTGTCTCAGGGACTGCAGTTCCTCGTGGACCTGCCAATCTGATTGCTGTTGAACAACCGTGAAATACCAAGGTCCATGAGCCCTCTAATTGGACAAGTCCTAGCTAATAATGCAGTAGCGATGCTGACAGTTGGAGTAGGGAGGTGGAAGAGAGAAAGGCAATATGAGAAAAAGGAAGAATCCATGAAAGTTGTCTTCATAGAGAGAGAAGAAACAAGTAGGGAAAAAGAATCACTACACAAAATTTATCCCAAACAACATTAAGAGAGGAGTAGGAACGTACTAGTCACTTGGTTAAGTAAATAAACTTTTCTAGTCTTCTGAGACCTAGATGATCTGAGCTCAGGGATTCCTGCGCAGTGTGCAGCAAACTTAAGAGGGGTTTGTTATGAACTGAATTTTTCTGACTCCCTGAAATCCATGTGTTGAAGCTCTATTCCCCAAGGTGACAGCATTGGAGTTGGGCCCTTTGGAAGGTGATTAAGTTTAGTTGAGGTCATAAGGGTGGGGCCTCCCTGGTGGGATTAGGGTCCTTGTAAGAAGATGAAGAGACCCGAGCTAATTTGTGTTCTGTCACTTGAGGCTACAGTAAGGAGCTGGGAATATACAAGCCCGGAAGAGGACTCTCATTAAAACCCAACCATGCCAGTACACTGACCTCGGTTGGCCCTCCAGCCTCTGGAACTGTGAGATACTAATGTTTATTTTTTTAAGCTACTCAGTTGGTGGCATTTGTTATAGTATCCTGAGCCAGAGAAGACAGGTACAATGAAAAAATAGAGAGAGGTAAGGCTGGAGTAGTGATCACAAACCAAAACATAAAATTCTTTGTAAGGCCCGTTAGAGTACAGTCTTTACACAAACAGAATTAGCAGATCTTTGCAGATGTGGGGGTTCAGAATGCGCCACCCCAAGATATGCCTCAGTCATATGCCTGTTGTGCATATCACATTGAGCTAAAGGCAACTTCAGCCCCTCCCTCCACTATCTATAGTGCAGGTCAAACTTCTATTTACTAAATGTCTGTTCATCTTATCATCCTGCAGTGACTCTTTGAAGCTCATTACCTCATCCCTAGCTCAGGATGTCTTATATACCTGATCCCCCTTTCTATCTCTGAACATCTCATGCATGTGGGGTTTCTGACCCTATGTACGCGGGATTCCCATATATATGTGTGTATTAAACCTGGTTCTTTTCTCTTGCTAATTTGTCTCATGTCTATTTGATTATTAGACCAGTCAGAAGAATGCTGAGGGTAGAAGAAAATTTGTTCCCCCCATCCGCCTCACAGACACACAGGTTATTATAGCTCACTTTCTACTGCCACCTGCTGGGATGGCTTCTCCCCTCTTCTATAAAAACGCTGCGTGGGGCCTAGGAACCTGTCCTGTCCTCCAAATCCCCATTCTGGCAACTGAGATTCTAGCTTGAGTTGAGCAAGCTAGCTAACACTACCCTGTGAGGTGTACAGCATGCAGGCCTTGATTATCAGTGCTTCTGTCCCAGCTAAAAGCAAGTTCCAAGCATCCACAGTCTCATCTGAGATGAGGATTTTACCTTTCTTTTTCTGGACCTAGCAGTTCCAGAACCCTTTTCCCGAACCTGCGGTCCTACTGGAGTTTTTCACCTCTGTGTGATCATCGCCCACAGGACCTCCATCTCTCACTAACTCACCTCCTGATACTGCTTTCTGAACCACTCGTTAACACCTGCTGGGCAGCCCAGTATTAACCATGTTGCTTCCCTTTGCCTCCAGTACCTGCAGCTGAATCTAACTCTAGGCCATCTGAATGCCATGTCTACTCTCTGTTTACTGTGCCTAGTTTACTGTGCTTGTTTCTAAATAATTGTAATCTTTAGGAACCCCCATTAGCATAGCTAAAATATAGTCTGAAACAGTGGTCAAATACCAAACAGGCAAAAACAAAACAAACAAAAAGAAAACTAGAGCAGAGGAGACAAGGTGTTTGTAATTCATAATATTTGCAAATAAGAGAAGGAGGGTGTTTGGTATGATCTAGCAGAGAAATAAAGTTAGGTTAGTTCTTTCATTTATTTAGTCATCAGACATTTAGAAAACAACTACTTTGTGCCCGAAACTACGTTAGGCTCAGATTTTGGTTGCAAATAAGATAAACTTTCCTGGAGATTCTAGTCTAGAGGAATAGGACACTTTGCAGCGGTTCTCAACCTGTGGGTCACGAACAATGAAAATACATCCTGCAGATCAGATATTTACATTATGATTCATAACAGTAGCAAAATTACAGTTATGAAGTAGCAACGAAAATAATTTTATGGTTGAGGGTCACCACAACATGAGGAACTGTATTAAAGGGTCGCGGCATTAGGAAGGTTGAGAACCACTGCTTTAAGGTTTAAATTGTCATCTAGAATGGAACAAGAGTGTTTTAGTGTGGAGTGGAGGCCTTGTAGTGCCTGACCACAGAAGCTGGCTTTTGTGAAGCAATCATTAAAACATGGTTCACAAGTGATTTTGAGGTTTCGGGGACCCCCACAACACTTTTTCTAACACCCCATTCTGCTCCGTCAAATATCTATCATGCTGGGTTCCTTTTGCCTGGAAACTTAAGGCAGAAGGTAGAGGGTACAGAATGAATACCCCACAAGAATTGTTCAAGGTGTTTACTGAAAAATACAATGCCACAGGGAGAACTAGCAACGAGGAGGAGGATGGATGTGGCAGGAGTGTTTCCACTTTATCTGTTGTTCTGTTTGGTGACATCACATCCCTCACAGACTGTTTTCCTGAACATTTTCCTTCTGCATACACGGAGTAGAGATATTATTTGATCAGTGAGAAATGCATGGAGAGATAAAGAAAGGAGTTTGCCTCTCAGTGACATTGCATAAGGATTTGTTTCCTTTATCAGCGAATTTGGATTCTGGTGAATGGATCCCATCATGCCTATCTGTTATCTGCGCAGGAAACATAGCATGTCCCACTGCCCGGCTAGCCTGCCACCTGCGCCTCTCTGCTGTGGATCGGGGTACTGTCCTCCCTTGCCTCCCAAGCAACACATGTGTTAGTCTAAAAAGAGAGAAGAGGCCCCAGGGGCTGCCAAAATGATTTCTCTCCCAGAACATCAGTTGAGCCTGTATCCTCAGGCTGGTCTGTCTTTTCATGATACCCTTTCAAGCCAACACCCTTCCTCCTCATTTGAATCTAAGAAAAGATTTCCACGCGTTTATAAAAATAACGTTATCTCCAGGTGATAATACGACAGGTAATTTTTATTTCTCTGTTGTTTATCACTAAATTCTAAATGATATGTGTTCAGTAAGCCGTTCTTTTTAAAAATATACTTTTCTAAAGTTGTTAACAGTGTGGGAGGATAGATTAGTATGAACTTCCTGCAGATCGATTTCAAAACATTCTTAACAATTAAAATATAGATTGCAGTTTTCTTGCAAGAATATGTCACATAAAAGACTTAGAACTGTGTAAAGAGATACAAGAATATCCATGGCAGTACTTACAAAGCAGAACTGGAAGTAGCCTAAATGTAGATCAATAGCCAATTAATTAAACGAATGGCAGCTCTTTCATACATTCAAATACTCTACAACTATTAAAAGAAAATGGTAGATCTATATATGCTGAAATGGAGCAGTCACCAAGTTGCTTTATAAAATAAAAAATCAAGGTGAAGAAGGGAACTTCTGAAATATGTTTTATTCTATTTCTTGGTCTGAGTTCAGCTGGTTGCATCTGAGCATCAGCTTATAAAAATATTAAGCATTTATAATTTAAAATGAATGTATTTTTTCTGCATGCACATTATACTTCAAGAAAAATGTTAAAACTCTGTACAGAGTATTATATGTAATGCCATTTATGATTTTAAAATACTAAATATACTAAATACTTTGACATTTATGCAAATTCTAGGATACACGAGATACTATAAACAATAATTACCTCTGGAATGAAGAAAGGAAGTTAAGATTTTTTGTTTTTGGCTTTATATCTTTCACACTTTTTGATCTGTGCTTCATTTTTTAATTTATTGAATTAGAGAGAGAGAGAGATTTGTTGTCCCGCTTACTTATGCATTTATTGGTTGATTCTTGTATGTGGCCTTACCAGGTATCAAACCTGCAACCGTGGCGTAACAGGATGACGCTCTAACCATTGGAGCTACCCAGCCAGGGCTTGCTTTGTGTATCATTCTTAAGTAAGGGAAAAGAGGTAGTTAAATTTATTTTCAATACCTGTACACATTTCTGAAAAAAGTAAAATAAGCTCTCTGTTTTCATCACATGTAGTCAACCATCAAGCCCCCGTGGCTGTCCCTTGCTGAAGCAGTGTTCTCCAGCTCTGGGACTCATCACGATGTATCTGCATTGCTCTGCTCTCTCCTCTTGGCCTACCAGACCCTCTCCACCACTTTCAAGGCCTCCCTTCCAAGTCTAAGTGGGTGAGCATCTGTTAAACAGCTGCCACTTCCAAATTGAGGAAGGGCCTCATCGCAAGCAAGAGGCCAGATCGAGAATCATTCTGAGTGGAAAATGGCTTGGCAGGATCCACTGCTCTGGGACCCATCTGAGAGGAAAGATCATTAATGTTAATCTAACTGGGCTCAGGGTGGGAGGAAGCGAAGCTGTGGTTTCTGGAGGAAACGGCTTGAACGAAGGGCTGGTTTGATTTGACAGAGACAATGAAGAATCCTTGCCTGTGCCAAGTGGAGACATGATTATCCACAAATGATGCATGATTGTTTGCTGCCTTCTCTGTTCTGGTGCAGAGGGGTCATGAAACCCCACAGTGCCCAAGGCTGTGCTCAAGTATCGAGTTGGGATTTCTATTCTGGGTTGAGGAAATACAGGGTTGCTTACATGGAGTGTTTGCATTTAGGTTTCTTAGGTAATCCTAAAATCACCTCTGGTAAAAATAGCAAATCTGAAGCTGTCCTATTTCAGGCATATTTCGAGAAGGCATGGTTCCTTGGAAAAGACGGCAATGCTGAGAAAAATAGAAGGCAACAGGAAAAGAGAAAGACCAAGCACGAGATGGATTGACTCCATAGAAGAAGCCACAGGCATGAGATGAGCAGGGTCGTTGAGGAAAGAACATAACCCCTCTGTGGGGTCTCCAAGAGTTGGAGCCAATTCAACAGCACCTAACACATACAAATACCAAAGGTCGCATTCAACTGTAGCCTTATGGCTAAGCACAAAGGCTCGGGAATCAGGCTGACCTTTGCATAAATCTGGATTTTAACACTAAGTGGCATTGTGCCCTTAAGTGAGCACCTAAGCTTCAGTGTCTTCATCAACCAAAGGGGAACAATGATACTATTTATCTAATAAAGTTCTTTGTTATGGTTATTGTCATTGATAAGAGATGGTTACAGAGTGCTTATCACCTGCCATAGTAGATAAAATTATATAACCATTTCGTATGAGAGAAAATGGAAACTATAAGGATATGGCTAGCATAGAGGAGAGATGAGATTGAAATGCAAATCTGCCCCAGCATACTTTGAACCCCATTTTGTGCTGGGACTGTGTGGTCTAGTTTTCTCAAAATGATTGTTCTGCCGAGATCTCTTGAAAATAAATGTGTTTAATGCAAGCCTCCATTTATTCTCTAAAATGTTTGAAATCAGCTCCCCTTTCTAGCACCTACTCAGGATCTCCAATAGGTCAAAACATTAATAAAATTATCAAAGACCAAACACATTAAAATCGGTTCACCACTCACTCTCACATTATTCGTACAGGGTCAGCCTGCTGGTAGCTGGTGACACAGTGGTCCAGTGCTATCCGAAGGCTCCTCTGTTGTACAGGAGTATAGTACTGCCCGGGAGCTTTCAGAAATGCAAAGTACCGCCCCACCTCAGACCCATGTGATTAGAATCCACTTTGGACTTTAGAAGCCAGGAATGTTTTAACAAGCTCTCCAGGTGATTCTTCTGCAAACTAAAGTTTGGGAAGCCCTGGGCCTTGGCCAAGCTGTTAGCACAAATCATTCCCTGTAAAAAGCAAAGCAAGGGAGGTGAGGTCTGTACCCACATTATGAGAGAGAGAGAGAGAGAGACTTCTTCCTAAAGGAATGTTGTGACCCCTTTCTCCAGGTAATCTCAGCCTTAATTTATACTTATTTTGTATGTTTGGGGAGTAGAGGAAGGATTGTGTAGGCAGGAGGAAGGAAAATGCCAGTTAACTGCTTCCTAAAATCCGAAGGGATTGTTCAAACACCAGTAAGGCTTCTTCAGATAACCTGAAAAATGTTTTCTTGGTTTGTTTGTTTGTTTTTATACTTCCTGGGAGTGTTCTGTATGGACAAATATGTGCTCTGGATGTGGAGTCAAGCAAGAATCTATGTGATTTCTAGTTTAACATGCATTCTTTTTCCTGTTCCATCTTGTTTATAATCCCAGACCATTTCCTCTCCTCTCTCTATCTCCTCCTTCTCTTTCTTAATTCTCTTTAAGGAGTGGCCTGTCTGGGGAATTAATTGTGAATGAAGTACACACTGCCACTACCCTCAGGGAGAATACAGACAAGGGAGGAGATAATGGGTAATAAATGGGCAAATGCAAGGCAGTGTTGTCCTTGGAGTGGGCAGGGAAACCCTTCCCAGAGGAAGGATCGGATAGGATGAGACTTGGTTAGGCAAGAATTTTGGAGTGGGGCTGAGAATCGGAGGGAACTTGGCTTAACAATTTTAAGGCTTCTCAGCTTGAGCAGAGAAAAATGGGGGAGGGTGGCTGGATCTGAGGCCTGAGAAACCACCTGAGTTGGGAGAGGAGGGCCAAGATCCATCAAGAAAGCAGTCACTCTTCCAGAAGTAGGCATGGCTGGAGGGGTTGGGTTGGGAGGAAGGCTACTCTCTATTCCCATTCCTGTCTTCGCTACCTAGGATTTATCAAGGGAACTCAGTAACAAGGTTTCTGATCTGTAGCATCCCTTGTTGACAGAGGGATATACCTGTACGAAATCCAGTGAATTTGAAACTCCGATTTCACACAGTACCTTGTCCTTTCCCAAGCCTGCGGTCCTAGGGCAGTACTGCTTAGTGGTCACAAATAGAATCTTTGGAGTTAGCCAGACAGAAATACATAGCTTCAGATGCCCACGCTGCCTCTCATTGCCATTGTGTCCTGTATGCAAGGTGATTATAGTTCTCTGCATTGCCATGTCCTTATCTATATACTGCAAATAATGCAGCCTACTTCTAAGTATGTTGCAAAGATTAAATTAGATAATATATTCTTGGCACAGTGTCTGGGTACATAGTAAGTCCTCAAGGGTTTTAATCAAAACACGCCCTGTCCTTTCATTCATTTGCCCAATCCACAAGCACTTACATTCTCCCTAGTTTATAGGAGTAAGATGGTCCCTTCTCTTTGCTCTTGGGGCCATTGGGTAGGAAGAAAATGATAAATTGGGATAAGTGCGACAGACAGTGTTTTATGAGAATTTAGAGATGAGAAGGTTAAGTACTGGCTGAATGAATGGACTATGGCAAAGGCAACATCTGAGTTGAGTCTTGAAGCATGTGCTGAAGAGGCAAAAGAAACAAGTATAGCATGTGTTCTGATAACTACAGTTTATTGATGGCTTACCACATTCTGGGCACTGTTGAGGGCATAATACTTGCATTGATTCATTTACTCCTCACAAAAAGTCTAGGGGGTGGATACCATTATTGTTCCCGTTTTATGGAGCAAGAAACAGCAGCAGAGAGAGATCAAGTAACTAGCCTCATATTTATGTTCTAGTTAATTAACTATACCCCCATGTTATTGCAAATTATCTTAAAAATGTAAATGATGGAATCGGCTGGAGCATAAGGGGCTCTGAGGGGATTATTTGGAGAAACTACCCCAGAGAAAAGGAATTGATGAAGTCTCTTGTGGGGTGCATAGGTGAGGAGCAAAGATTTCTGAGAAGAAACATTTAGAAGTAATAATTCCATGTGGTAGAAATAAGCCCTCTGGTGCCCTCATTTCATTGCCTCCCAGTTTTATGAACTGAAATGTATTCCGCTCACACAAACCACTTCAACATCTTTTGTTTTTAATCTTTCTGACATACGAGAACAAATTTAACAATGAGATTCTGTTTCTGTTCTGTACATGTGGAATAATTAAATTTGCATCCCGCTTCTGCGTTGGATCTGCTATTTGCAGGGGAATGTATCAATTGGACACATGCCCCATGATTTCTAGTCTGCAAATAAGGCATTTGGAGGAGGTGGGGGATGAAAGGCAACATCTTTCTCCCTAGCAATAATCACAGTGAAATCTTCACTTAGTGACAGCTTGTTTGGGGCTGGATCGGTTTCCATTTGCAAGGGGCCAAGGGGCGGAATTACAGGGAGGAACCTGGAGAGAGGCAGAGCATAATCAAGTAAAGGCCCAGGGGACTCTGAAAGACATTGGCAAGAGAACTGAACTGGCAGATACCTGAAAAGGACCTTGGTCAGGCAGCCTTGGTTATTTGAGCCTCTGTGTTATTTCCTGTGTCCTAACATCCTTTTTCATATGAAACCTAGGTTGGCCTGATGAGTCATCGATACTAATGTAGAATGCAGTTAATTGATGCATGGATTTGGGAATGAGGGAATGAATTTGGGTTTACATCTCAGTGATGCCACCCTGGGCGTCTTTGAGACCGTGAGCAAGTTCCTTGCCGTCTCTGTGATGCTTCCTTTGCCTGTGAAAAAAAAGTGCAGGGTAGTGATTTCTACTTCCTATGGAAAATTTTAAAAAAAACACACCTAATAACACTTAAAAGATCTTGACACATGTTAGGTACTCAATAAATATTTTCCTAGTTTGTCTTACAGGGTCATTCCTACATTTTTATTCCTTGAAAGTAGTACTCAGTTTGTTTAAATACAATCTACTTCCAGAAGTAGAGGAGGTGGGGGAGAAATTGATGCAGGAGGAGATACTGCTCGCTTAAATGGCAATGGTCTAGGCATTCGTTGGGATAATTTCACTAGGAACTAAGGATATTGTATTTTTTTAAAAAACCCTCTTACCCAGTGACTCCCTGTATTCTTTTACTGACCTCAGCATATCTTTCTTTGACACTTTCTACAGCTCCAAGAAGTTGAATGTGTAAACTTTTTCTTAAAATTGAAGTTGAATATGTCAACCTTAACCATTTTTATTCCCCACTAGCCTGTAATCCCACATGTGATCAGAAGTTTTCTCACTTGTTAATGCCTCTATCAATGATCCTTAGACTATTATCTAGAATATATATTTAAAAAGCATATGTAGAATGAATGATAAACTAAGTGGCTGCTCATCAGAACTTTCTTAATTTGCTCTCCTTCTGCAGGGCATGTATGAAAAATGGATTCCAATATAGGGATTTAAAATAGGGAGGTTCGAGGTCTGGTTTATCTTCATATTTATGTAATAATTTTTACTTCGCTATTTGCCAGAGCCCTATGAAAAGAAATCTGGACATTCACCCAGTGATTTATAAGTAGGTGCTTTGCTTATTATTTAGTTAATTTTATTTTAATATCTATGGCATTGCTCAAAATTGCTGAAGGCAGACTGGCCAGTAGT
This sequence comes from Myotis myotis, assembly GCF_014108235.1. NCBI lineage: Eukaryota > Metazoa > Chordata > Mammalia > Chiroptera > Vespertilionidae > Myotis > Myotis myotis. Next base: position 11,544,753 of record NW_023416316.1, read on the forward strand.
AGTCCAGTTTCCCCTAACCAGCATGAAACAGTATTTTCCATCTTCCACAAGTAAACCTCATTGAGGACACTTCCCAATTTACACAAATTCACATTGATTTCCTTCCTCTTTTCTCTTTATACTTGCAGCCTATAACCATAGGCATAAGTGCTAAATTATTGTCTGCCTCAAATATGATAGTAATTGTTGTTGTTGTCCCCTAACTAAATCATAGCATCTTTGAAGGTAGAACTAGCTATTATATTTTAATACTTTTTTTTGTAGGCACCTAGTGAGTGTACATGGAGCTAACAATCTACTATAAAAACCACAGGACATCTTGATATTATATTTTAAAAATCACCGTCAGTGTTTAAACTTCACCTTTCCTTTTTTAATGTAAACTCTGCCCACGTATATAAAAGCATACACTGGTACATGTGAGGCATCAATAAAATACCTAGTGTGGGGCATTTTAACTCTATCAAACTTAAGATAGGCTTTGCACATTTAATCTGAAAAATGACTCTGCCTCCAAAAATCTAAAGAGGATTATTATTTTCTTTTCTTTTTTTAAAAAAAATATATTTTATTGATTTTTTACAGAGAGGAAGGGAGAGGGATAGAGAGTTAGAAACATCGATGAGAGAGATCAATCAGCTGCCTCCTGCACACCCCCCAGTGAGGATGTGCCCGCAACCAAGGTACATGCCCTTGACCGGAATCGAACTTGGGACCCTTCAGTCCGCAGGCCAACGCTCTATCCACTGAGCCAAACCGGTTAGGCAGATTATTATTTTCTTATTCTAAGGCAGACACAACCATCTCCTCCAGCTTTGCCCCAGTCTTGTAAAATAACTCTCCCCCTGTGTTTCTATTCCTTCACTGACCTGCTCTACTCTCACCATTCCCTTTGCTTTCCTTACCTGAATTACATGCCAAGGAGGAGCATGAAACATATTCCCAGGTCAAGAAATACAATCCTTCAACATTTCTTATATATTGCACCAAAATGAATCCATTTTAACTGGGGAAGTAGATACATCAGTGTAAGTGGACTATTTTTGACAGTTTAATTCAATTTAAGTCCACTTTGTTCAATTAGAAGGGATCCAAGAGGGGATGTAGGAGGATGGTGGGGGCGATAAACATGTCCTATTAGAGGAAAACAAATGCACTCCTCCACATTAAACCTGTCTGTGGAGATTTTTACTTTAAAAAGGCGACATCATAACAAGTTGTTAATTTATGTTCCCTCAACAAATGGTGGATTACTCACATTTTATATTGCTCTTTCTTTGCTTTTGGCTGGATCCTGACAGTGCTGAGGGATTGCAGGGAGAGGGAGACGGAGATAGACTCTTTTCCCAACTTTCGAGTTGGCTACATTACGTCGGCCGTGATTCATTGAATGAAGCTTTTGCTAAAAGGCTTGATCAATGCATAGTGACACTGACCCATTCAGGCTAGAGTGTGGATTTGAGATGAGAAAGCCTGCACCATGCAGCACTTTTGACCATCTCTTGGAGTTTTGGTCTCCAGTAGTGTTTGTTGTGGTCGGACTTCTGCAGATGAACCTGGCACACTACAAATCTCTGCAGGAAAACTCTAAGGCAGCAATCAGAGATAATATTGCCTGAAAAACATTAGAAAATGAAGTCAATGAGGTGAACAGACTGGAGGAAGCAGCAGGGAGTGCTAGGGTCTGGGTAGAGCTGGAGAGCATACATTTCATCTAAAAGGAAAAAATGAAAGTCTACTCAGCTCTTGGTCATTGTTGTCATGGGGCAAGTGCAAGTGCTGTTTTAATTGAATTTTCCTGTTTTATTTTTTTTCAAGAGAATATTAAAAAATCCAGATATATAGGTAAAATCAACTTTTAAGTGGGTTTGACTTTCATCCATGTACCTCCATGATGTGCGACTGTCCTAGAGCACGACAGAGAGCTAGCAAGTGCATACTCTGCTTGACACCACTTCTCTCTCCCGTGCCCATGGCAGATGCTGTTCCTTGGTCACAGCTTCTTCCCCACAGAGCCTAAAAATGAACTTAAAATTATTCCCAACTGGAACAGCAAGCAGCCACTGCCAACCATTCAGAGTTGGTGCTCAAGAAATCCCAAAGAAGACTTAGTCATTGTATTTAAAGAATCTACCATGCACGATAGATTTTAAAACTTGAAAAAAGAATTGTCAGACACCAAATTACAATCATTATACCTCATTATTTGATTGTCTTGCTCAACTTATAAATCACGTTCAAATATATTTTTCAAATTAGTCACTAAGATCCTTATGAGGTAGGGCAGAAATTGTGTCTAGATTAAAATGGAGAAAACAAACCTTCAGAGAAGTTAAGTGAGTTGCCAAAGATCGCACATCTAGTAGTTAGAGGTGTAAAAAAAAAAAAAAAGGTAGCTCAGGGAACTGGAGGGCTATACAGAGAAAATCACGGAGAGAAATCCACAGGGAAAGAAGAATCAAGCTTGCAGTAATGAAGCAAAAGGAAGCCGTGCACGTTTCTGCTGAGGAGTCAGTTAACCTACCTACATCATCTTTAATTGCCAAGTACAGCTGGGGAACCAAATGCCTGGGCTTGCCAAGTCAACCCACATCATTAGAGTTAAGTGACCATTCCTTATACTTCATGGTGACCTTTCTCATATGCTCTCTGTTGGCATTAACCAGAGATTTGGTGGGTAGAGAGAGAGAAAGCAAGCCATACTGACACATTCAGGGCAGAGAAGGCAACGCTTTTATTCTTTCTTCTAACCTTTATTTTCTACCTGGGTAAGTGCATTGCCTGTCTGCTGTGGTGACCATTCGAGTGTTTTTCTTGTGGGATTTTCTAAAATAATTAGCCTGATTCCTTCCCATATGTGTGTGAGAGAGAGAGAATCATTTGATGGGGCAATAATAGCCGCTGGTACAGTGCTGCGGTGATGATGATGAATGGTTATATTTGTAATTTTTCCTATTCGTACATTTTTAATGAACTATAACATGCTTTTACACGTTGCTTTATGTTTTATTGTCACAAAAACCCTGCTAGATAAACAGAGCAGGTAGTGCGAGTGGTAGAAAAATCGATGTTTGCAATCTTTACCAATTAAATGTCAAAATCAAATCAACTAAAAGCAATAGCAAAGGCTAACATTTGCAATGCGGGAACATGGAGCGGGAGATCTTAAGACAAATACTGGTAACCACAGTAGAATTGTACAATGCTTTCATAGTTGTTGGGACCCAAACACACACTCACTCACTTCAGTGTAGTAATTCTTGGCTTTTGGAGCTAATTCTTAGATTTATAATTCTTAAGGTTAACAGAGGTGATTATATTAGGACTAGCCAATTGCCCATGCTGATTTTTAGAGAATGTGGAGCACAGGATAGGTCTGGAATAATTTTTGAAGTATTGCTTTCATAACCAACTTTTATAACATCTTTGGAATATATTTTTGCGTGTGGCGAGATTCTTCAATAGTGCTATAGTCCTGAATGTTCATTATCAGAAAAAAATAGACTTGGTTGGCTTAGTTCTCTAATTACTATTCGTACAAATAGTTTTGCTAATAAAGATTAGTCTTGGTTACTTTCAGCAATTCCATTCATTTCCATCATATTTACATTGACATTCTGGCATTACTTGTGCTAACACCCAAGTCCCATTTTATTGAAAACTGTCTTAATATTGGACCTTATCTCTAATATTCTTTTGATGAACTTAAATCAGATGTGCTTATCATGTTAGCCCAGGGGTCCTCAAACTACGGCCCGCGGGCCACATGCGGCCCACCGAAAACATTTATCCGGCCCACCGGGTGTTTTTTGCCACCGCTCTGTGCATAGGAATTTGTTCATAGTTTTTTTTTAAACTATAGTCCGGCCCTCCAACGGTCTGAGGAACAGTGAACTGGCCCCCTGTTTAAAAAGTTTGAGGACCCCTGTTTAGCCTATATACATCACAACTATTTTAATAATTTCTTATGTAAAAACGTGTAACTTTTTATTCTGAAATTAACATTACTTTTACTAACTTGAGGTCATCTAATCCATTATAATTATTTGACCTACCAATTTATCTATACTACCAGCTATCCATACATATACCCACCCATGTATCTATTCAATCATGTTATCACTCAAACAAATTTCTTAAATGTTCACTATAAGCTAGAACTTGGTGAATAAGACATAGTCCCTGCCTTTGGGGGCTTATTGTTTAGTACAAATCTCCACCAAAGTGATGTATGTTGAAGATCATAAGGATTTTTAAAAACATGGACACAAATTCTGGATTAGTTTGTTTTAATGTATGGCTCAGGCATTTGAACTTCAAAACAAGCAAGCAATCAGATGATTTTGACGGATGGTACAAAATAATCATTGGATTCTTAATCTCATATCAGTAATACATATTTGTATTCCTTTGTGTATTTTTTTTTCACTGTGATAGCTGAGATGTGGGATGGCTTAATAAAGTTTCCAGGGTCACATTCTGGGGGGGAAAAAAAAAGAGAAACATCTGGCTTAATACAAACATTATTTTTCCACCTACAATGCTGTTTTCACATGATTCACTCTATCAAAGTACTGCTTTCTAATCTTAACAAAAATAACAAACAAAAAATCATGCTTGAACCTGACCAGTCTATGAATTTGTACAATATATAAAAACATAGAGAAATGATGAAGAACATCACCAAATACAATAAGCGAATATTCAGATTACAGAAAATGCTATAGAACAAATAATATTATTTTTTTAAAGCAATACATAGCATAAAAATATGGAGGGGCATCCTATAGATTAAAATATATTTGAGACTCATCTACCATTTACAATGTATGGACCTTATTTGGATCCTAAATGAACTATGAAAATATGAAGCAATGGAAAACTTCGAACATCATCTGATATTATTAAAGAACGAGAAACCCAGTGCACGAAATTTATGCACTTGGTCGGGGGGCCTCAGCTCAGATTGCGAGAGGGTGCAGGCCAGCCAAGGGACCCCACCAGTGCATGATCAGGGCCAGGGAGGGACATGGGAGGTTGGCCAGCTGGGGAGGGACCGCAGGAGGGCTCCAGGGCGTGTCCAGCCCATCTTGCTCAGTCCCAGTTGGCCAGACCCCAGCTGCAAGCTAACCTACCAGTCAGAGTGTCTGCCCCTTGGTGTTCAGTGCACATCATAGCGACTGGTCGACTGCCCCCTGGTGATCAGTGCACGTCATAGTGACTGGTTGAGTGGTCTTAGCATATCATTAGCATATTAAGCTTTGATTGGTTGAGTGGCCAACTAGCTGACTGGACACTTAGCATATTAGGCTTTTATTATATAGGATTTCTGTTAATTTATTTTATTTTTAAAATACTTTGTTAAAACATCATTATTTCATTAGGGAGGCCTAATGAAATATTTATAGAAGATAAAATATCATGTCAGGGATTTACTTTAAATAATCTGAGTGGAGAATGGTTGTGGGTATATATAAAAATAGGATTGACTGTGGGTTTAATTTTAGAAGCTAGAGGATTCATATTTGTGGGTTTCTTTCTACTTTTGTATGTATTTGACGATTTCCATAATAAAACTTTTTTAAAAATGATGTATGCTGCCTAGAAGAGTAAACTCCCCTTGAACCTGAGACCATGGACAGTGCTTAGCCCCAGAGATTCACTCAGAATTTGAAATTTCTTGTTTCTAAAATGGTACTGATGGCAAGTGCAGCCAAGTATGAATCCCTGCCTCTCCTCCTTTCCTTTCCACTTCTATCTCCAAGTAGCTCAAGCCAGAAATTTGTTTCATTCATGATATGCCACGCCACCTCCGTTGATCCCACTTCTAGTCAGTTTCAAAGACCTTTCAACTGCATCTCTAAATAGGCAAAAGGGATAAGAATGGGTATACAAAATGGGGAGTTTACAGGCAATGCAGGCGGGGATATGCAAAGAGCTGGAGGTTTGCAGAAGCCTGGGGTTTGCAAAATGCTCGCGCCTCTGGTTTCTGCAACATGGCTGTTAATTGTTTCATGGTAACAGGCAGCTCCTGGATGTAGAGGATGGGCCAAATTTCCAGGTGAGCTCCCAGGTCCTGTGTACAGCTCCCAGCCAGGTTGGAATGTGCTTTCTTTAATCAGAACAAAGCAATCATAGCTAACAGAGCATGATTAATATTTCTTATAATTATAGCTGACCCCCAATAATAGAGTCTATCTCATAAATTGAGAATTAAATGACTCAACATATAAATGTGCTCAGTGCTTGGCACATACCTGAGTGTCTGCAGTTATTATTAGATTATCCTTTTCTGGGAAATCTTCATGGTCCCTTATAGGGACAACTTTTATTCTTTCATAGCACTTGTTTTCCCCTCACTTCCCATTACACTATCATGGGGCTGGGGTAAATATAGCAGCCTATTTTATTTTTTTATTGATTTCAGAAAGGAAGGAAGAGGGAGAGAGAGAAACATCGATGTTGAAAGAGAATCATCTACTGGCTGCCTCCTGCATGCCCCCTGTTGGAGATTGAGCCTGCAACCTGGCATATGTCCTTGACTGGAATCAGACCTGGGACCCTTCAGTCTGCAGGTGGATGCTGTTCACTTCTGGACATTATCCCTACATACCTTATCTTAAGCTTGAATACCTTTTATGACTGGGAGTTCAGTGCCTGCCAGATATATTCCTGAACAGGTCCAATTTCTAGAAGAGTTCATATTGAAGCCACTTTTTCTGTATGTGTGTGACTTCTCACTGTTGGATTAGGTCTGCTATCTTCGACCACACAGATTGTCTTCAACATAACATCTCTTCAGGGTTCTGATAGCATATATTGTTTTAGCAAAGCCTTTTCTTTGCCAGCTTAGCCACCCAAGATTTCTTCTGTCACATGTTATCCTACAACAGCTTAAAACTCAAGATTATCACATGTTTTTTTCCATAGGCAGCTCATTATTGATTTCAATAATGTATAGACAAGTATAAGGAACACTTCCCAAAGTACAATCTAGGGAATGCTATCCCCACAGATGTTAGAAGATATAGAGAAAAATAAATTTAAAAAGTTACAATAATTTTGGGAAATGCTGTGGTAAACACTATTAAATTGTTTTCCCTAAGATGCATTAGACTTGTTAATATTCTAATGTGCTTTATGAATCTCTAAAGGCTCTTTCAGTCTGCTGCCTGTCTCAGAATTATTTGACCAAAGAAATGATTTGTTGTTTCCCAAGGGCATCTTACATGACTACTGTTCCATGGAAAACACAGTTAGAGATGCTGAACCAATATTGGTATAAACTCTTGATTAGATTTTCTAGTATCTTGTTTTCCAAAAATCCGTCCTTTACTTGTTATTTTAAAATAAACGTTTAATTTTAGTTTTACAGAATTATTTTGAAGAAGTAGAGAGATCCTGTGTACTGCACACCTAGTTTCTCCTGTTAAGAATAATTGCACCAGTATGGCATATGTCACAGTTAGCAAACCAATACTGCTATGTTCTTGTTAATTAAATATTCCTTATTCAGGTTTCCTCCATTTTCCCTGCTGTCCTTTTTCCTGTTCCAGGATCGCATCCAGGTTATCACATTACGTTTAGTCCTCATGGCTCCTCAGGCTCCTCTTAGTGGTGACGGTGTCTCCTATTTCCCTTGTTTGCGATCAAGCTGACAGTTTTTGTGGAGTGCTGGCCAGGTAGTTTGTAGAATGTGTCTCAGTTGGGGTGTATTCGATTTATCCAATGCTTTTTCTCATATTAGGCTGGGGCAAAGCATTTTTAGAGAAAGAACATAGTGGGAAAGTGTCATTCTCATCACATCATATCAAGGGTACATCCTATCAATGTCATCACTTTGAGCACCTGGCTTGAGGTAGCGTTTGTCAGGTTTCACCACTGTACAGTTCTTCTTTTTATCCCCTTCCTTTCCATACTTAAGTCCTGAGGGGTTATGTTCCATTGCAGTAAAGGCAGTTTATTACATAAAAGTAGTTGTAATTCTTCTGTCTTGGGAATTTGTTTATTATGGCTAAAATATTTGCTTATTCAGTTATTTATTTATGTCAGTGTAGATTCATGCATAGTTATTTTATTCCTTAGATTAAAACCCAATACTCCTTTATTTAATTTTTATCAGATGCCCCAGCTTTGGTCATGGGCAGCTCTTGCAGCTGGGTCCTGTATTCCCTGGATACAACCCTGTCTTTGTGTGTGGTGTGTGTGTGCTGTGTGCTTTAGCACTTTTCTTTTTTAAAAAAATATATTTTTATTGATTTTTCACAGAGAGGATGGGAGAGGGATAGAGAGTTAGAAACATCGATGAGAGAGAAACACCGATCATCTGCCTCCTGCACACCCCCCAATGGGGATGTGCCTGCAACCAAGGTACATGCCCCTAGCCGGAATCAAACCTGGGACCCTTCAGTCTGTAGGCCGACGCTCTATCCACTGAGCCAAACCGGTTAGGGCAGCACTTTTCTTATTTTCCAGCTCTACAGAATCCTATAGGCCCACTGTGTACACTTCTCTGCTGGTTGTTTTCCTTGCTAATGAGGTGTTTTTGGTTCATCTTCTGGGTTCTCTGCCCTTATCCTAGAATCAGCCATTTCTCTGAGGAGTCCTGGTTTCTTTTATTAGAGAACTAGTCACCCGGTGCATGAATTTGTGCACATTGAAAGGAAATTAATTAGAAGAAATATTTTAATATCACTATTTGCCTTTTCTCTATAATAGAAGTGTCAACAGAATTCATGATAAAAAATGACAGATGGAAACACACATGGGATTGGTGCCAGTGAGAGCTTTATATGTATCGTGCATGCGCGAGTCAACTTAACCTTTTATATATATAGAATAAACCTGCTTAATTAGACCTGCTTTCTGATTTAGCTAAACTTTTTCCAGCCTAGTGAAGCACCCCAACTTCTCTTTCAGGTAATTGTCAGCCACGCAGCAGTAAATATCAACATGAAGCAGATTATTATTGTAGATCACGCAGGGAGAACAAAGGGTAACATATTTATCTGCAGCAGTGTTTGACTATATTCTGCGCAGTGAGAAAACCTGAAGTCATTTTCAAGGTCCATCATTTCTTACTTCTTTTCAGTCGGGTCAAATTTCTAAGCTTTCTAAATTTCCATTTACTGGCTAATGAAAATAGGATTCTACCGAGTCTCCTATCTACCTACCCCAGGACTTCTGTGAGGATCAAATGAGATGAGGCACGGGAAAATGCTTCACAGACATTTGGTTAAAGTGTAAATGTTTCCACCTGGGCATAAAGCAAGCCGTGTTCCTGGGCTGAAGAAACTGCAAGGAGGCTAGTAGCTAGGGAGAGGGAGCCAGGCGTAGCTACATGACATCATTACCCGGCGCCCACAGCAACCATTTCTCAGCTCGCCATGGAGTCTCAGCTGTGTCGGCTGTAATTTGCTGGGCTGTCGCTCCAGGGTGGTGGCGAAACCAGTGTCCCACTTGGGGAAAGCCGAGTGTTGCTTTGTCGGCCAGGTCTGTGCTGCTGTTTCTCTGTAAATGGCAAGTGTGCATCATGGCAGCTCCTGTGTTGAGCGCCTGTCCCCTGGTGGTCAGTGCACGTCATAGTGACGGGTCAGACAGTGGGAAGAACACTTAGCATATTAGCCTTTTATATATATATATATATATATATATATATATATATATATATATAGATATATAGATATATAGATATGTAGATATATATATATCTATGTATATGTAGATATATGTATATAGATATAGACATATCTATATCTATCTATATATGTATATATATATACATATGTATATATAGATAGATATAGATATAGATATAGATATAGACATATATATAGAGATTGTATCAGAAACCAAGATCTGGGTGATAGATGTGCTTGTTACACTTGGGATGTCATTACTTCTAGGCCTTCTCAGTTGACAGAGCAAGAAAAGATATGTGTATATACTGACCTATGCAGATATTACTCTATATAGGTTGTATTTCAATGATATTAAGCTAAATATGAGTCCATACTGCTGTCTCCAATTCTAATCTATTACTACTCACAGCATTGTAGCCACCTCTCCTTGCTTATCTGTAACCTTCTACCCTGGCTCTAACCATGTCATCCATAAACATAATTGTTCCATCCCAGTAGATATGTGTATGGGTTTTCAGAACTCTTAACCTCTATCCCCATAGGAAGCAACTTGACCAACTTGAGTACAAGGCTAAGTAGAGCTCATTTGCCTTTAGTCTTTCAGATTCCACTCATTTCCAGAGTTACTTAGATCAGCAAACTGTCACCTCTTCAGGGATATTGATGAGTAGTTATTGCTAAATGCTATTAAGCCCAAACTATATGACTTATTTTAAATATTTTTATTTCTTAGTTAAAATAATTCTTCCCTTTCATGTATACACAGTTGAAACTTTCTATAAAATCACTGTCGGATTAAAGCTTCTCATGTTTCAGATTTTCCTCCACTTCTAACTATTAGGAAAGATCTGGCTCTGAAGAGGTGATATTTAGGACCACAGGCATAACAAAATTTTCAGGCTTATCTTCATTCGTGTCAACATGTTGTTGAAACTTAGCACTTCGTGGAAGACTAGACTTCATTGAAGGATAAAGTAGGGGGTTCTGATAGGTAATCTGAGGGATGCTGTGAAGGCCTCATTTGCTACAGAATCTTGTTTACTGACCTGCATTTCTTGTAATGTTGCCTCCATTCTGATATGAAGTGTTCTCCCTCATAATTACTTTCCTGACACAGACTAATTTGGAATCTCATACCTCCACATGTATATGCTGTAAGTACCTTTTTAAAAAGAATTTGTGTTTATTCAACACATGCTCAGTGACAACACCTTGTTAGGTAGTTTGCTTTAATTAACATAAGCAATATTCAAACTAGTCTGTGAGAAATAAAACCTTGCCATACTCATTTGCAAATGAGGATTTATAGGTTTAGAAACTTGCTGAAACTTACACAGCTACAGAGTAACAAAGACCCTACTCAGTGTCCCTCTCATTTAACTTTACATAGACCAGCGGTCAGATGAAAATACCTGCCAGAATTCATTTAGACCAAAAGACTACATATCTGTATCGTTATGTTGTCATATTGGATCTCTCTTGAGAGTTTTTTGCATATAAATTGTTTTATTCACAGTTTATTTTATTAATTTGAGAGAGAGAGGTATATATGTGTGTGTGTGTGTGTGTGTGTGTGTATCTCAGAAAGAGAGAGAGAGAGAGAGAGAGAGAGAGAGAGAGAGAGAGAGAGAGAGAGAGACATTGATTATTTGTTGGTCCACATATTTATGCATTCCTTCCTTCTTGTATGTGCCCTGATGGGAGGTTGAACCTGCAACCTTGATGTATTAGGACAATGCTCTAATCAACTGAGCTATTCACAGTTTATATCCCCAGTACCTAGTGCATGATCAATAATGTAGATATTTTAGAAACTCAGTAGATATATATTGTATATATATGAGTATTAAGCTCATATAATTATTTAGACTTCCCTCATAAAACTTCCTTTGCTCTAGCCATCTTGGCCTTCTTGATATCCTTCAAATAAAGCAAGCTGGCAACTTCTGCAGAACCATTGCATATTTTGCCCTCTCTGATTAGAATGTGCTTCCTCAGCTGTCCCATTACTTGCTTACAACATCCAAGGTCTACTAAAAATGGCCACCTCAGAGAGTTGGTGTGTGTGTGTGTGTGTGTGTGTGTACGCATGCAAGCATGGCTCTGCTATGTAAATGGCACCCCTTCTAGCATTCTCCATTTTTTTACTCTAATTTGTGTTTTAATCCTCATCAGATGATATATTTTATTGATTTTAGAGAGAGAGAGGGAGAGAGAGAGAGGGAGAGAGAGACAGCTGATTTGTTGGGCTGTTTATATTACCTCAGGCTTGGGACTGACCATTAGAAGCCCGTGAAAGCTTGGAAAGTTGAGAGTTAGTTCTTCTTTGTCTTATTAATGACATACTTATCTGGTGCTCTGCTGGCCTGTCTGACCACTACACTTGTCAAATGTCTCTATCAGTTCCCCATTTTATTCCCTCCCTAAGTAAGGTGTCATCCCTGAGTTTTTTATTAGTTCTCTTGTTTGCTCAATCTACATATCAGTACTTCCAAAATATTCCTCAGTTTCTTTCCTTTTTCACCTCCTTCTATTGCTCACATCTGCACCCTCTGGTGTGCTACTCTTATATGCCCCTGCGTTTCTTACTCTGGCATTGATATTGCCAGTTAGAGACGGGGACTTACGCAAGGCTCGGGAATCCTCACTCCCCACCTGCTTTACAAGCAGCTGTTAAGTGTGCTTGCTCCCCTGTGAGGACTCAGAGTTCCCTGCAGCATATCTTCTTCCTCAATAAGTACTAATGCAGTCCTTGCTTTCCAATCCCCTGGGCAGTTTCAGCCACAGGTATTAGAACACCCTTTGCCAGAACTCTGAGGCACCTGTCTGGCTTCAGACTTAGCAGCTGGAGCAAACTTCTGAATGTCAGACACTCAAGGGAAACCCAGCCAATGAATACGTTCCCAAGGAGATGCCATCCATGTTCACAAGTTATTCGTGAAGCCCTCCCCCCCACCCCCCAGAAGAGATAGAAGAGCTAAGCTTTATTTCTGGATGAATATTTGATAAAAAATAATTATAAAGGTGTTGAAAAATTTATCATGAAAAAGAAAAAAAAATTTTTTTCACCTACAAGGTATCACTTCAGGTTGTCTTGACAGCACTGACTGAATAATTTGTGCTGAAGGGATGAAGTGGGAGGGGCAGCTTTCCTTAATACAATTCTCTCCCCTGTTCCCCACCTCAGAGACAGCACATTAATCAGCTTCAGCTGACTGTCTCATTTCTCTCTTAAATAATACCTGTACCAAAATGTGAGATGATGCATGTGTTTAATTCCTAGAAGAGATGGCTAGAGATACAGGGTTCACGGGGGAAAGGATGCAATTAGAGAAGTGTGGTTGAAGCAGGCGGAGGTGGGTGTGAGGATGCTGGAGTTTTATTTCTTTAGTTTTAACTGATGTCTTGGATATCTTGGAGCATCAGTTCTCAACTAACAGAGCCAGAATAGGCCTTACAGAAAACTTAGTCCAAACCCCTGATTTTCAAATGAGAAACTGAGGCCCAGAGAGGTAAAGTAATAGTGTCAGCATAATCAGATCTTCTGATTCTTATCCCAGCAAAGAATTTGTCATTTACATTGAAGTCATAGCATGCTCCTTCAGGTCTGTTTTCTCAGCACATAGTATTTGCTCAATTCCTTACCAGTTGGCCACTACTTTATTGAAAACTAGTGACCCGGTGCACAGATTCATGCACATTGAAAGGAAATTAATTAGAAGGTGGCTGGCAGGGTGGGACTGGGTGAGATGAGCTGGACACACCCTGGAGCCAACCTCCTGTGGTCCCTCCCCAGCATCTGCAGAGTGAGTGATGTCCCTCCGGCAGGTGGGTCCCTCCGCCTGGCTTACAGGGATCAGGCCAAAACCAGCTCTCCAACATCCCCTTTGCGGTCCAGGATTGTGGGAGGGCACAGGCCAGGCCGATGGACCCCACTAGTGCAAGATTGGGTCAGGGAGGGGACCGCGGGAGGGCTCCAGGGGGTGTCCGGCCCTTCTCGCCCAATCCCGATCAGCTGGACTCCAGCAGCAAGCTAATCTACCAGTCAGAGCATCTGCCCCCTGGTGGTCAGTGCACATCATAGCGATTGGTTGAAAGGTCAAACAAATGGTTGGATTTTTAGTATATTAAGCTTTATTATACAGGATGCTCTCAGGTTAATGACAGATTCAGAGCACCAAAGTTGCTCATACTTTTTGAACATCCTGAGCAATTTACACAGAGGATGCACATTTTTCATGAGAGTTTCTTCTGCGACAACTAACTACCTTAGACATTTTTAAATTATTTGGTAGCTGGCTCTACTTAGCGTTCCTGACATCTGTATTCAGAAGTGTGTTAGTAAATGTTTAACCACTGGTTCTTTGGGGAGGTTGAGGAAGAAGACCTGATTTGTAGTGTTTGCTGATGTTCATGGCTTAAATACTCCCAATACGGCCTCATTCAAGCTACCAGCATAAGTCAGGAAGTACAAAGTTAGAAATACTGATTTCTTATTTACCCCTCTTCACAAATGCATCCACTGATTTTATTTAAACGACTGCTGCCTATTTTACTCCAGTTCAGAATTTCTCTTTAGTTTATATGCAGCATTTCCATCCATTATCTGCTGTACACCTTGTATTTGCAGGTGGCCCAAATTATTATTTTTAATAGTTTTTATTGATTTCTGAAAGGAAGGGAGAGGGAGAGAGAGATAGAAACATCAACGATGAGAGAGAATGATTGATCAGCTGCCTCCTGCATGCCCCACACTGTGGATCGAACCTGCAACCTGGGCACATGCCCCGACTGGGAATTGAACCGTGAATTCCGGGTTCATAGGTCAGTGTTCAACCACTGAGGCACACCAGCGGGGCTGTGGCTCAAATTATTAGCCCTCCCACTTCAGTCCTGCCCCTTCTAATTTATCATTTTCAGCATCACACACTTTCCGACAAAGATCAAGATGCCACACTCTTCACTCTTAACTTTTTATTCATCCTTCCCCCCACTTCTAACTGTACCTGAGCCCTATTAAATCTACAGACACATGAACTGCTGCATTCAAACTCTCATTTCCTGGAGGTGTGAGCCCCAGACTATTTGTGCCACTGAAATGGAACCTAAAGTATTCTCCTGCCACAAATATCTCCTTTGACGTATGTGCCATTCATATTCATATGAGTCAGTTTTTATAAAGGAAAGAACATTTCATTCTTCACTACTAAAATACCTCCCAGGGAGAGCATCCTTTCTCATGTGTAAAGGACTCACTCCTTTAGGTCAGAAGTTTGACACATTGTGGCTGGGCTCTCTGCCCAGGTGATCATACGGCTCATGTCAAGGTGTCACCCAGACTGAGAGCTATTCTGTAACCTCTGGGGAAAAACAAACAAAACAGATCCTCTCCCATGCTCAGTCTTGTTGAGAGAAATCATGTTCCTTATGTTTATAGGATTCAGGTTTCTATTTACTTCCTGGTGGTCAGGCACATGTGGCTCTGAGCTTTTAGATGCCACCTGCATTCCTGGCCACATGGTCACCTCCATCTTTAAGCCAACAGCAGCACACTCAATCATTCTCAGGCTGCAAAATCACCAACTTCCATTTCTCCTACCAGCCATTTCTCTTACAGGGCTCATGTGATTAAGTCAGTCCCCTCTGGGTAATCTCTCCGCCTTCAGGTCCATTGATTTGGAACTTTAATTACATCTGCAACATCCCTTCTCTGCAGTACCTAGATTGGTGTTGATTGAACAACCGGGCAAAGGTGTGTGTATGCCAGAGGCCAGGAATTTGGGGGAACTATCTCAGATTTCTGCCTGTCACGGTATCTGTTGATCACTTGCCTGGAAAGCTTTTGTTTTCCTCACTCTACCTTGATATTTGCTAGGTCAGAGCTTCAGTGTGAGCCACCTGGAGGCTCTCTCATCACCATCTGAAAATTCTACGCTCGCTTTCTTTCCAACATTGTTTCCATTAGCTACATGATGGTTTTCTTCACTGTAATTATCCATTGTCATTCCATTTGCTTGCTTGTTCCTTCTCTGTCATTTTTTCTCCCCACTAGATGTAAAGTCTGTGAAGGCAAAGAGATATTTCTGTCTTTCCCAGCAGTTTATCATTAGCACCTCCAGTGTAAATCTTTATTAAATATTTAATTTCTTATTAATATACTTAATAATTAATTTATTTTGTAATAAGTACATTAATTGAGTCATTTAAGTCTTGACAATGACATGAAGATCTAAGAAGATGTTGGAAGGACACTCCCACTGATAGAAAGTTCTCCCATATTGTCCTCTAATATTGACCATAGTCAGAGTAAGCATTAATTACCTTTTCATTCTTTCCCCCCTATTTTTATTATGGAAATTTTCAAATATAAACCAAAGTACAGATAGCAGTATAATCAATCTTAATAAACCCATAATTCACTTTCAAATATTTCTACTAATATTTACCAATCTTATAACATTTAGATTCTCAACTCCTTTTCCTAGAATATTTTAAACCAAATCCCAAACATCAACTCATTTCTTTTGTAAATAATTTGCTATCCTATATAATAAAACCCTAATATGCAAATCGACCGAATGGTGGAACTACCAAGAAAAGATTGGTCACTATGATGCGCACTGACCACCAGGGGGCATATGCTCAATGCAGGAGCTGCCCCCTGGTGGTCAGTGCACTCCTACATGGGGAGCTCCGCTCAGCCAGAAGCTGGGCTCAGAGTGCAGCTGCAGTGGCGGGAGCCTCTTCTGCCTCTGCTGCAGGCGGGCGGTAAGGAGCTAAGGGTCCTGAACTGCAAGAGCCCTGGACTACAACAGGGATGTCTAACTGCTGGCAGGCAGACATCCCCCCAAGGGGTCCTGGACTGCGAGAGGGCGCAGGCTGAGCTGAGGGACTCCTCCAATGCATGATTTCATGTGCTGGGCCTCTAATATTTTAATAAATAACAAAGATGGGGATTTTCTTAATATTATGAAGTATTACCTAATACCCAGTACATACTCAAAATTTCTATCTTTTATGTTTGACTCAGAATATAAATAAGTTCTACATATTATGTCTTTGAAATTTCTTTATTCTATAGTTGAGATTTGTATTTAAAAAATGGCATTGGTTTATTTGTCCTATATAGTAGTATAGCTTCCAGATTTCACTGACTACTAACTCCACTTTCTTTATCTTGGTTCTCTCTTCTCTGTTGTCATTGTTCCTATGCTTTTAAGTAGACAGAACTAAGAATCGCTTAAGAAAAAAAGTATTATAAATTCAGATGATATTTCCAATTCAAATTTTAAAATGAGGATTTTTATGTTACCTTTTTGATTTTATACTTATATCATATATATTATGCTGACAGTCTTCATTCTTAATCAACAGAATTTCCATTATTACTTATTTGCATGTATATACATGTATGCATATGTACATATTATTACTTTTTAAAACAGTATCATTATTAATGCTAATAACACTAGTGAATGTGGTTTAAAGGTTGATTTATAGATTTTTTTCCTTAGAATATGTACCATCATGCATAAAATATATCCACATTCTGTGTTATAAAATCATGAAGTAAAGTTTATTTCTCTGTTGCAAGGCAACCAACTTGATAAATGATTTGGCTCATTTGTTAAAGTATGTTTTTATTTCCTTTATTTTTAAATTCATTTTTGTTTTTAATTTGTAAAGTATTTATTTACATGGTTCCACCTTTTAAAAACTATAAAATAAGATACATTTACAAAAGTATTATTATTTTTTGTGTGTGTACCTTTCTCCACCCTATTCCCTCCCTACTCCTTTAAATAACCGTTTTTATTAGATTTATTTTTCCATCATTTGTGTGTGTGTGTGTGTGTGTGTGTGTGTGTGTACACAAGCATGTGTGTGTTTTCCTCATAGCTATACATAAGTTAGCACACTTTAATTTCTAGTCTTCCCCTTCACCCTTTTCCTCTACTTAGGAATATATTTTAGAAGTATTTCATACTCTCTATGAAGAGACCTTATTTATCCTTTTTTACAGTCTATGGTAGTCCATTGTGGAAACATATCACAGTTTATTATTGAAAAACATGGATATTCATCATTACAAAAAGTAAGATGTGCACATATTTTATAATTTGACAGTTTAACTTTTGACAAAGCTGGTATGAATGGCAGCAAACCTCACTGAATCTTCTCTCCCCTTGCCTTTCCGAATACACCTCCCTCTCCAGGGAAGTCTATTTACTGGCTATGCTGTGTGAGCTCCATGCAAAGCCCCGCTTCACAATCTTTAATACCTACTGAAATTACTTTCTCTCACACCTCCATCGAGCCATATTTTACTCATTATGCAGGTCTCATATTGAACTCCAGCTTTTCCACATATTGTCCCATGACCAATTCATCTACTGTTGCATTCTCTCTGCTTTGAAATTGTATAACAGGATTACTCCTCTTGGAACATAATCAGTAACCATCTGCAGTTTTATTGAGATGTGGCAAATGTCAGTATCATATTATTACAATGAAATATTACATTTCTGCAAGGCAGAAACCGTCACATTTTTTTCAGTATCTTTCATAGATTCTATCATTGGATTGATTACAAGATAAGCATGCAGTAAAAGTACTTACTGAATTGAATTAAATCTAATTAAATCTCCTGGATTATCGGTGCTTTCTGGGGCATGATCCAGCGTTATTCTACTAGGAGCAAGCATACGTTTCTGAAACACAAAGTAGAGTGGAGCTTTTTTTTTTTTTAAAAAAAAAATTGGTTTTAAGGTGTATCTTATACAGCAAAGAAAAACAGTATTCATATAAATAGAAAGATGGGTTACAACACACCAGAGAGCGATATTACTATGGGTCTGATTTAAAGGTCCTGAACCTAGTTGTTCAGGTAATATAATAAAATAAACACACATTTAGAAATTTCTAGAAAACCGATTGTGTCCATAAATAAAATTCCTCACTGAGCAGAATCATTGTATAATAG
Source organism: Myotis myotis (assembly GCF_014108235.1). Lineage (NCBI taxonomy): Eukaryota > Metazoa > Chordata > Mammalia > Chiroptera > Vespertilionidae > Myotis > Myotis myotis. The sequence goes on from NW_023416316.1 coordinate 11,563,377, forward strand.
CAGAAGAGAAACATAAGATTTTTGACTAGTAGAACTGGCTCTAAGTCAAAGTTTTGTCACTTTCCAGTTGTTACATTGGACAAATTACTGAGCCTCAATGAGACAAAGAGGATAGTAATAAGAGTCCCAAACCGGATAAGAGGATTGACTATCACAAAATATTTAAAGGTGGTTATTGACTAAGTACTGCTAATTATAATTGCACATATAAAGAATTAAAACCAAAATAGTGAAATAATCCCCATAAAAAATCACACAAAGTATTGGTGACAGGTTTTTTATTTTTAATACTCACCCGAGATTATTTTTATTGATTTTTCAGAGAGAGAGAAAGGGAGAGAAACAGAGAGAGAGAGAGACAGAGAGAGATTGATTGCCTCTCATATGCACCGTAACTGAGAATGGAACCCGCAACCTAGGTATGTGGCCTGACTAGGAATCAAACCTACAACCTTTTTTGGTGTTTGGGACAATGCTCGACCAATTGAGCAACCAGGCCTGGCAAATTGATGACAGTTTTTGAAGTTGACCTCTATATCTTTATTTTAGATCCAGTTGTACTTTTACCAAGCCTTCAATATTTCACTATGCAGCTTTCTAACATTGATGATGTACCCTTGGGTTGTCTTCTTCTACTAGTTTCAATAACACAAAGAAACTGACTCCCTATATCTAATCACTATGGACTTGTCTGCTAGATTTTCACCTGGAATTAGCATATCTTTGTTTTTGAGCTACTCAATGTGGATTTTTTTTTCCTATTAGAACCTGGGATTTGGCCTGCCAATTCATTGTATATGTACCCCAAATTATTACTTCCAGACTCATTATTTGCAATCACTTTAAGCTGTCAACCCACAAGCAAAAAGTTCTGAATGTCATATCTTAGAGTCAAGTGGTCTTTGCAAATCAGATTTTTTATTATGTTTCAGAAAACCAGTATAGCATTCTTTAGCTCCTCGGGCTTCCAAGTCTCCAATGTCAGCTCCTGAAGTAACTAGAAAACCTGCCAAACCTGACCTTCTTTAAACAACATATCTCTCTTTTTTTTCTATAGGAAAACTGTAAAGATCAAGTCACAGCTGCACAAAGTACCTAATTAAACAAGTGTAAGAAAGCAGAGAAAGGTCAGGTTGTCAAAAATCATTGCTGTATCTTTACCGGATTGCATTTAAAACTGATTGCAGCAAAGAAAATAACTCTGTAAGGTCTATGAAACTGTAATAACAAATGATCTCAAGAGGCAGACTTCTACCTGGCATATAACAATAGATTTTTGAGATAAAAACCTAGGAAACAAAACAAGGGAAATGAAAGGGAGAGAGTATGTGGAAAGTAAAACAAACAGCTGATATTAACATAGAAAAGAGGTTCCATAGGCCAAGTTCAAAGAGGAATTCAGGACAGAATTACAGGTGACAGTTCACCTACTTAATTTATTTTTCTTCTTAAACCAAGGAGTGAAAATAATAGGTGTGTGAGAGATGGTACAAAAAGGGGCAACTGTGATCACACAGTCAAAACAAAATAGGAAAAGGGGAAATGAAGTGCTTTAAATCACTAAACCACATCTAGTCATGTGTGGAGAGTATTTTTAATTATGTGTAATGAGCCAGCGCCTGCTAGGTTGCATTTTGTTTATCTGAGGAGCCTCATAGACATTTGTTTCTCTCCTGCGCTTCCTTTCAATGTGAGCTGAAGTCCGAGAGACCTCTAAAGGGCTCACCCCAAGGAAACCAAAGCACAGGAGCATTGCTACAAGTGAGCAGCTTCTGCCTCGAGGAAGGAAGAAGGGAAACATGTTTTTCTTTCCCCCCCCCTCAATTCTGTTTTATTTTTGAAATATTGTAGACACAGGCCCATGGGAAATCCTGTGGGGTACACTGTAGTTAGCAACTCAGTGTAATTTCCAGTTCAGCACACTGTGATCTGTTTCTCAGCTCTCTCCGGAATCTCGGAGGATGTGGAATCTGAAGGATAGACTTTGTGACCTCTGGGAGTGAAGTACTTGTATTTCTGTAATTGAGCTGGAGAATACATTCCACATGTTGTTTGAGGAGACATCATTTCAAGGGAGAAAGTATACAATAGCATTCACTACCTAAAACAAATAAGAGTGTGTGCATGTATGTGTGTGTGTGTAAATATTTCTTCCTTCTGTCAGAGCTCCTTAGGTCTTTTTTTTCCTCAATGACATTATTTAAATATTTATGAATTAAGCTATAATAGAATCTATAATTTGCAGAGACGGGATAAAGTATATGTTGGTTGCTGTGAAAGGTGAGAATTCTGCCTTTTTCTTGATCTCTCAGAATGGCGCCATCTTGCCTTGAATAACTGACAATCACTCAAATAGTTCAGCATTGCAAGTTTAATTGCAATTTGTTGAAATTTCTGCTTAAATTCCCTCCCGACACAGTTGATTTATTTTGCAAATCAGTGCATCTAGAGGGTGTACTGTGTCGCATTATGGACTTTTGATATAGAACCTTTGTTTTATAACAGGGAAAATAATTAGCTTTTGGATAAGCTTGAGTTGTGATGTCAGGCGCTATCCGCGGTGCTGAAAGAAGTTATTAGCGCTGAGCTAATGAAGGCTCTCAGCCAGGCTCTGCCACCTTACTAATTTGTCTCTTTGGGATTTTAGTAAAATTAAAAATAAGATAAGCACAACAATGAGATAAATTTTGTAGGAAAAATAGTAAACATGTTGATATAATCTATAGAGACCCCTGATAAAGCTAAATATAAGGGACATTTACATTTACCTAATAGTTCATTGCCTTCCAAACATTATTTCTCTTAGTGTTGTTGATGGAATCATTTAGTTAACTTTTATATAGGTTTCTCTATCTGGGATCACAAATATTTTTTTTGAAAATGATCAGTAAATTGCAATGTCAGTGTCAGCATTCATCCTTGCCATGTAAGGGTCTCGTTTCAGGGTAGCCTCTGCCAGACTACAAAATAGATTTGCACTAAAGGTAAATATTGTAGAAGAGGTGGCAGTAAATGAGTGATAGTTTGTTTTGAAAAGTAATATTTCACCAAAGGATAACTTGTGCTGTGTGCTTTCTTCCCTTCGAATTGCTAAAATAAAGTCTCATTGTTGAGTACCTCATGCTTTGGTTTCTGATGAGTTGGAACTTGTTTTCACTGCAACCAGTAGCATGTGTAACTTAATACTGGTTAGTGGTATATTCAGGCTCAGCTGTAAGCAAAATAATCACCAGCTGGTTATTTTATTCTCTTATTAGGTTATAAAATATCACTCAGGTATACAACAGTAATCACAAAACTGCAATGCTGGGGAGAAAATAATCACATTAAATTGACCTTCATGAATAACAAGTGAGGTTCCATTTCACTTCACTTTGGTTCATTTTAAAAACAGCATTAGCTTTTCTGGCACATAATTTTTCATTGTTTGCTGAACATAGCTCTGTTAGAATTATTCACTATCTTTAATATTAGTGATTATGATCCATTTCAATTACACAGTATGTTATATAGTTTGTTGTATTATTTTTCATATCTCTGCTATTTGACTCTGCTGGGAATGATTAAGTGTAGCAGAGGTGATAAGTTGGGGTTCTGTGGTTGGGATGGAAGTCCTATAAACATTTATATGGTAATGTGGATAAACGTTAAGTAAGCTGTTGAAAATTTCAAGCTATGTAGATGAGAATGTCATCTTATGTCATTTGACCCTAATATATTATCATCTCTATCTTAAATATAAATGTTTTTCAAGTGTTACATAAAATTTATGAAGATACAATTTATACACAATAACTCTATCCATTTATATGTACACTTGGAAGAGTTTGATAAAAATGTATACCCATAAAGCCATCCCACCAACTGAATACAGTACTCCTATCACCCTGATACATTTCCTCATGTAACTTTCCAGTCAACCTGCTAAACCACTCACTATTATAATTAGTTAATTTTGGCATTTCTATACTCTTACATAAATGAAATAATAGAGAATGTACCCTTTTGTGTCTTGCAAAATTGTGAGACTCACTCATGTTGTTGAAGTTTTGAGTAATTTGTTTTATAGCTTAGCTATTGTGTACGTATGCCATAAATACCCTAATTCGGTTGTGCATTCATGGAGGATAGATATCTATTTGTTTCCACTTTCTGGCTACTTTGAATGATGTGGCTATGAACATTTCTGTACTTTTTGTGTGGACACATGTTTTCACGTGTTGTGGTTAAATATCTAGGATTGCAGTTGCTGAGTCATCTGGTAATACTATGCTTAACTTTATGAGAAATGACTAAGTGTTCTCTGAAGTACCATTTTAAATCTTATCAGCTTCTGTATATGCAAATCAACACTTAGTATTGTCTGACTTTTAATTTTTGTTATTGCAGTATATATTGGTACTTTCTTGTGATTTAAAATTAATTTCCCTAATAACTAATGTAGTTGAAATTTATTTTCATGTGCTTATTAGCCATTATGTCATATTCTTTTTTAAAAGTGTATGTTTACATCATTTTCCCACTTTGTGGGATTGTTTTACTGTTATTACTGAGTTGTAAAAATGTCTATAATATATCTTGCTAAAAAATTACCTATTTGCAATATTTTCTCAAAGTAACCAGGTTTATAAAATGTTATTTACAATGTCTTTACATGAAGTCTGTTTTAATATTTTATCATTTACTATTAATTCTTATTGTGTTCTAATAAATCTATTTGCCTATTCCAAAGTTGCAAAGAATCTTTTCTTAGCCTAAGTTTTGACAAATGTTTACACCCATGAAACCATCACCACAATCAAGGTAGTGAACATACCCATTGCCCCCCAAATTTCCTCCTACCTTTTTGTATTCTCTTGCTTTTGTCCTTCCTGAAATCCACTTGGCTATTTACAGACAACCAACATTATGCTTATTATCACTATGGATTAGTTTTCATTTTCTAGAAATTTATATAAAAGGAATTAATTATACAGCAAGTATTATTTCTGTCTGACTTCTTTACTCACTGTAATCATTTGTGACTCATTCATGGTGAAATGTGTATTGAGAATTTATTTTGCTGAGTAGTTTATTTTATTGCTGAGTAGCATTTTATTGTATGAATTAACCACACTTTATCTATCCACCTGTTGATGAACATGTGGGCTATTTCTCACTTATACCTATTACAAATAAAGGGGCATGTGTTCCCACATTTTTGGTAGCCAAAGATTTTGTGCTCACTGGGTAAACCATACAGAAGTAGAATGGCCAGGTCATATGGTAGTTATATACTTAAAGATTTTTGAAGAAACTGCCCAAGCCGATTGATTTGGCTCAGTGGATAGAGCCTCGGCCTGAGGACTGAAGGGTCCCAGGTTTGATTCCTGGTCAGGGCACATGCCCAGGTTGCGGGCTCGATCCCCAGTAGGGGGTGTGCAGGAGGCAGCCAAGCAATGATTCTCTCCCATCATTGATGTTTCTATCTCTCCCTCTCCCTCCCTCTCTGAAATCAATAAAAATATATTAAAAACAACTATCAATCTGTCTTCCAAAGTAGTTGCACCATTTTACTTCTGTCCAGCAGTGTATGAGAATTCTAGTTTTTCCACATCTTTGCTACCACTTGGAATGGCCAGTCTTTTAAATTTAGCTATTCTGATGTGTGTAGTGTTTTAACTTGCCATTATCTAATAACTTATAGCATAAAGCATCTTTTCTTGTGCTTATCTGCCATCTGTGTATCTTCTTTGAAGTATCTTCTCTAAATTTTTGCCCAAAGTGCTGTGTGTGAACTTCAGGTCTTTCAATATAGCTGGCTGCAAAGCAGGGACTGTGCTTGTTCTGTGTTAGCACCAACCCCTCTGACTCTTTTGGGTGATTCTTCTCTTGGCTTCAGGAGGGGTCCTCATACACACTGCTCTGATTAACACTCTTCTGAGTACTCACAGATAACTTTCCACAGATTTCCAGAACTCTGAGTGTGGCTGTCTCCTATATACGATTGGGCCTAGTTAGCTTGTAGCTATCATGTTCTCTTTGTACTGTCTTAGCTCCATCTCCTAAACTTAGGATCCACTTGTTTACCACTATGTCATGCTCTGGAAACTCTCAAGTCAGTAATTGGGAAATGGTAGGGCTCACTTTATTTGTTTCTTATCTCATAGAAATTACTCTCCTGTGTTACCTGTCCTTTTTTTTTTTTTTTTTAAGAAAAGAGATTTTATTTTATTACTAGAGACCTGATGCACGAAATTCATGCAAGAGTAGGCCTTCCTTCCTCTGGCTACTGGCACCGGCTTCCCTCTGGCACCTGGGACCCAGGCGTCCCTCACAGCCTAGGCTTTGTCCGGAAGGATGGAAGGGTGTCTGGTCTAATTAGCATATTATGCTTTTATTATTGTAGATATTATAGATTATTATTTTTATTGATTTCAGAGAGAAAAGGAGAGAGAGTAAAACATCAATGATGAGAGAGAATTACTGACCAACTGCCTTCTGTACTCCCCACACTGGGGATTAAGCCTGCAATCTGACATGTGCCCCAACCCAGAATGAAACTGTGACCTCCTGGTTTGATGCTCAACCACCGAGCCATGCCAGTTGGGCTGTTACCTGTCTTAAAAACATTTTTTATAACATTTTCTGTTCCTTTGTTTGTTGTTTTAAGTAGAAGGGTCAATCTAGTCCCTATCCTACATAATAAACGCCTAATATGCTAAGTGTCTGGTTTTCCAGTCATCTGGTCAACCAATCAAAGCATAATATGCTAATGATTTGCTAAGGCTGCTCAACCACTCGCTATGATGTGCACTGACAACCAGGGGGCATACAGTCAACTGGTTGACCAGTCGCTATGAGGTGCAGTGACCACAAAGGGACAGACGCTCCGACCAGTAGTTTAGCTTGCTGCTGTGGTCCGGCTGATCATGACTGAGCGAAACGGGCCAGACATGCCCTGGAGCCCTCCCGCAGTTCCTCCCTGGCTGGCCAAACTCCCGCATCCCTCTCCAGCCCTGATTATGCACCAGTGGGGTCCCTCAGCCTGGCCTGCGCCCTCTCGCAACCCGGGACCCTTTGGGGAATGTTGGATAGCTGGTTTCGGCCCGATCCTGCAGGCCAGGGCGAGGGACCCCACTGGTGCACAAATTTGTGCACCGGGCCTCTAGTTATACTATATTGACTCAAATCAGAAGTCTCCATATTCTTGCTATTTATTTTCTTGCTTTTTATTTCTCTGGCTAGGAGCACTAGTACAATTGAATTGAAGCTGTACTAGTGAAAACTCTTGCATTATTCTGGTTGTAGGAAAAAATTCCCAATTTTTCTTCTATTAAATATATTTTTAGCTGCAGGGTTTTTGTAGGTGCTCTTTATCAAGTTAAATATTTTTTGTTTATCCTCCCGTTGCTAAGAGTTTTTCTTATTTATGACTATTGACTTTTATCAAATTATTTTCTACAACATGAGAGATTATGTGCTTTTTCTCTGTTCTAATAATGGTATGAATTATATTGATTGACTTTCAAATGTAGTTCAAACCTCAAATGCCTACATAAACCACATTTTGTCATACTGTGTTATCCTTTTTATATACTGATAGGTTTATTTTGCTGGTACTTGGTTGAATATTTTTGCATCTCTGTTTATGAGGGACATTGGTTTATAGCTCATTTTCTTATAGTGCCCTGCTGTGCTTTTGGTATCAGCATTTTACTGAAGTCATGCTAGAAATGGGAGAGGCTCTGCTATCCTGCATTGGCTGAGTTTGTGTAACACTGATATTATTTCTACCTAGTACTTTTGAAAGTATAGGGTGTCCCAAAATTCATGCAAGATTTGCAATTGAATTGAAATGCAAATCTTGCGTGAATTTTGGGACACCCTATATTTACCCATGGAGCTATCACAGTTATGATTGTTTCTTTTTGAGAACATTTTAAATTATAAATTCATATTAATTTTTATTAGCTGTGTAGCTATTTAGATTTTCTATTTTTTTGTATGTTAATTTTGCTAATTTGTAGCTCTCTAAAGTACTTTGTTCATTTCACCGAAGTTGTCACATATTTTGGCATTAATCACATTTCTTTATTTTAAATTAAAGTTTGTAGAATCTGTGGCTTTCATTGCATATTTGAAAATTTGTGTTTTGTTCTTGATCAATCTAACTAGTGTTTTTTCATATTTAACTTTAAAAAACACTTTATAGTTTATTTACTTTTTCTATTTTTGTCCATTTTCTGTTTTATTGATTTCCCTATTATCTTTTTTTATTCTCTCTTTTATTTACTTTAAATTGATTTTCTCTTTTACCTAGGTTTTAATGATGCATTATTACATGATATTAGAATTTTTTTCTTTTCTTTTTTTAAAAAAATTAGGTGAAAGTTTTTTGTTTTGTTTCTTTTTCCCCTTTAAAAACTATATTTATTGATTCTTAGAGAGAGAGAAACATTGATTTGTTTTTCTACCTATCCATGTATTCGTTAGTTGATTCTTGTATGTACCCTGACTTGGGAACTCCCAGGCACATTGGGGTAATGATCCAATTAATGAGCCACTAGTCCAAGCTCTTCATTTCTACTACTCGAGGCCCGGTGCATTATATTTGTGCATTGGGGGGGGGGATATCCCTCATCCCAGCCTGCACCCTCTCCAATCTGGGACCCCTTGGGGGATGTCCGACTGCCAGTGTAGATCCCTGATGGATTGGACCTACACCGGCAGTTGGACATCCCTCTCACAATCCAGGACTGCTGGCTGCCAACCACTCGCCTGCCTACCTGCCTGATTGCCCCTAACCGCTTCTGCCTGCCAGCCTGATCACCCCCTAACCACTCCCCTGCCAGCCTGATCAATGCCTAACTGCTTCCCTGCCAGCCCAATTGCCCCCAACTGCCCTCCCCTGCCAGACCAATTGCCCCCAACTGCCCTTCCCTGCCAGCCTGATTTCCCCCAACTGCCCTCCCCTGCTGTCCCAGTCGCCCCTAACTGCCCTCCCCTGCCAGCCTGGTCGCCCCTAACTGCCCTCCCCTGCCAGCCTGGTTGCCCCTAACTGCCCTCCCCTGCAGGCCTGGTCACCCACAACTGCCCTCCCCTGCCGGCCTGTTCACCCCTAACTGCCCTCCCTTGCTGGCCATCTTATGGTGGCCATCTTGTGACCACATGGGGCCAGCCATATTGTGACCACATAGGGGTGGCATCTTGTGTGAGGGCTTGACAGTCAATTTGCATATTACCTCTTTATTATATAGGATAAGCCCTTAAAGCTGTAACTCTTCTAAGCACTGCTTTATACCCCATGCATTTTTACATGCCTTTTTTTTAATCCATTGAATTAAAAGTTTTTTCAATTTACTTTGTGCTTTCTTCTTTGACTATGAATTGTACAGACTTGTGTATTTAATTGCTTGTGCATTTAATATTTTAGGTATCTTATTACTGATTTATAATTAATTCTGTCATTGTCAGTGAACATACTCTGCATAACTTCAACCCTTTTACGTATATTGAGCCTTATTTAAGGAGTCAGATTATGACCTGTTTACTTAAATTGTCTATGTTTATGTATAAAAATATGTATCTACAGTTTTGTGTGAAGTTCTATTGTTATCAAGTAGATGATTTGTTTTATGATATTATTTAAATATTCTATATTTTCCCCTAATTTTAAAGCTATTATTCCATGAATTACTGAGAAAAGAATTCCAAAACCTGATAATACAATTGTAGATTTGTTTATTTTCTCTATTAGTTTTATTCATTTTTTGTTTGATATTTATAGGAGAGCCTTTGTAAGGAGTATGTTATGTTGTCTTGATGAATTGACTCTTTGAATATTATGAAATGCCCTTTATCTCTGATAATATTCCTTGATATGCAGTCTTTTTTGTCACATATTTATATCCAGTCCAGCTTCTTTACAGTGTTTGCATGATATATCTTTTTATATAATTTTACTTTAAATTGTCAGTGTATTATTTTGTGTGTTCATGTAGAAAGCACGTAATTGAGTATTTCTTATCATGTCTGATATTGTCTGCTTTTTCATTAGTGCTTTAACTCGTTTACATTTAATGCTATTAATGATATTATTGTGTTTAAATCTGTCATCTTGCTATTTTTTTTCTAGATGTCCTACCTGTTCTTTCTTCCTTTTCCCCTATTTTCCTGCCTTCTCTTGTATTGAGTATTTTCTTTAATATTTTTATTTCATCTATTAACTTATTTGATATAAATAAACAAATAAAAAACTTAATGTATCTCTTTGTTTAATTATTTTTTAGTTGTTCTAGGATTTAAAATATGTATTTTTTTCTCTATCACAATGTACTTTCCTTTCTTAAATATTTATTGATTAATTTTAGAAAGATAAGAAGGGAGAGAAAGAGAAACAAAAAAACATTGACTGATTCTTGTATTATCACACCCACACTCCTGATGTACTGGGACAATGCTCTAACCAACTAAGCTACTTGGCCAGGGCTGTCACAATCTACTTTCAGACAATGTTATGTCAATAATAGATTAAAACCTTAAAGTAGCATACATTTCCTTTATTTCTTACTGTTTTTCATGCTATTATTTTTGTATATTTACCCTTTATTTGTGATAAATCATAATACCTTATTATATTTGCTTTACGTAATTAATTATCTTTTAAAGATATCAAAAATGATTTTATCTTTACCGAGTTATTTATTATATTTGGAGCTGTCTATTCCTTTGTTTAAATCTGTATTTTTACCTGCCATGCTTTTTTTCCCCCTTTTTTCTTTTTTTTTTTTTTTTTGCCTGAAGGAGGATTTATTTTATATATTTATACTTCAGGTCTATTGGGAAAAATTCTCTCAGCTTTTGTTTGTCAGAAAATGTCTTGGAAAAATGTTTTGGAAAGTAATGCTTTGAAGAATATTTTGAAGACAATAATTTTCGGCTATATTTTTGAAGGTATTTTTATCCCTTCAACATTTTAAAGATATTGCTTCATTATCTTTGGCCTTCCATCTTTCAATACCTCTACTACTACTCTTTTGGATATAACAGTGTTGCAAATTATCTTTACCTAGTACGTGGTCATTGATCTTATGTAAACTAAATGTAGTACATAAAATGATTATTCAACTGCTGGATGGCAATGCTGAAGATAAATTAAGAAGAAAAAAAGCAGAAAATATTTTTCATGCTCTTTAAATCACATAAATAATTAACTTTAATTATGTGTACACAGATTTAGACATATTGCTTTATAGATAATTAAATTTAGAAAGTTACTGTTGTACAACTGAGGACACCTATTTTATCTTTCAGATGAAGAAACAGTGCTAGAATAGATTTACTTTGTCCAAGATTCATAAAGCAGGTGAGTAATATATTATTTGTCTCTTTTTAATATCCTGTATATCTTTCTCCAATGTTCTTTCGGTTCAGTAAGACACATTAACTTATATAAACTTGCAAGTACCTTTTTTTGGTTTCTGCAAACAGGCAGTAGCAAATTGAAATCATAAAGTTTTTATAATCAATTTTGTTTTTTAAACTAAGTGACCCTTAAGTGACCAAAGATATGCAAATTTAACTCATTTGAGTGTGTGAGTTGTTAAGAAGTCCAAAAGATTGCACAAACCTTATCCTAGCCTTTGGGTGTGTGAACCTTGATGTTAAATCTTACTAGAACAAATTGCCTCTTGAGCTTTCTGCTAGGTTCCATTTCCATCTGTGTTAAAATGCAGTAACAACATTTCTTGGGATAAGTTAGTCTCATCCCATTAGGAAGGTGAAGTTAGTTCCAGATTTAGAATGAGAATTGAAATCATATGAAATGCAAATACTTAATTGACAGTTCTCTCTCTCTCTCTCTCTCTCTCTCTCTCTCTCTCTCTCTCACACACACACACACACACACACACACACACACACCATGGCCTTTCCCATTATTTGCTAATCAAATTGAGATCATTTCATCTTTTTTTTAATTTTTATTGATTTCAAAGAGGAAGGAAGAGGGAGAGAGAGAGATAGAAACATCAATGATGATAGAGAATCATAGATTGGCTGCCTCCTGCACGTCCCGACCAGGAATCAAGCCTGCAACCTGGGCATGTGCCCTGACTGGGAATCTAATGGTGACCTCCTGATCGACATTCAACCATGGCAGGGCGATCATTTACCTTTCTAAAAAATGTAATCTTGTTTTTATTAGTCTTCATAGACCCCAATATTGGGAATGAGTTAATGTTGGGGAAAAGTGAAACATTATTTCTAATTTTTAACATGACCAGCTAAATAATACTAGGACTGCCAATATGGAACCTATAAATTAGAGTCAGCAAACCATCACATACATTATTGTATTACATGGTCACCATGTACATCAGATGACAGAGACACTTCCTCTTTGGTCCTTCATTCCCCTCTCCAACAATCTTAAGAGAATGTATCTGTCTGCATCTTACAGGCAGATACTCTGGTTTCTCTTTAGATCATGTAAATCTTTCACCTGTGTTTTTTTTCTTTTTTTTCATTTTGCTCATTTTATTTTTAAATTTGTGATTAAACTATTATTGAAATTTATTTTTATTGTTAACATTATTACAGATGTCTCCTATTCCCCCCACCCCCCATTCTCTCTCCATCCCTCTCCTACCCCATCCCAGGCATTTACCACACTGTTGTCTGCCTCCTTGGGCTGTGCATATATGTGTATAAGTTCATCTTTTAATGATAATTGACTGGCTAAAGTTATGTCGCTTGTGAATGACCGAAACTGAGATGGGGACTCAGTATTCTGATGAAAAGGTTATTGACTTTATACATGTATTATAACTTGCTATTTTAGTTTTGAAAACTGGGAAAGTACATCAGAATTAATGAGTCGAGTCCTCCTTGGATATCCAATGATTTCCTTATCTTGATACATTTTACAACTTCAAATGAACTGGCTGGGGATTGCAGTGGTATTGGGGTCTGATAGACTTTGATTTTGAATAAGTCATTTTACTTCCACTGATGGTGGTTAGGGTAGGCCTAGATTGCTACTGAATGATGGATTGCTATGAATCCAAGAAACAGTTACATCTTATTTTACTTATTCACTAGTTGTTCAAAGGATTCCCCCAAATATATACATATAAGAGATGATGGCAAATGGAAATAAATAACTTTTAATCATTTGCTAAACTTCTACCTAAGATGTCATAGAAAATGATTATAGCAGTCTGTGGACTGGCATTTGGAACTAAATATCTAAGATTTGAAAAGCAGCTGACTTGGGGTTCTCTCACTTCCTTTAAGTTAAAATCCAGATATGCATCTCTGAAAACTTGTCAACTGTTGGTACAGAGGAGCCGAGAGAATAGGAGCATGAACACATAGATGAGAGGTTAGAAAAGTAATGTAGGGCCTGTAAGGAAAAAGAAAGACCCTGTGCCATTTTACATATTTTACTGGACACACAGAATAATAAGTAAAAGACTATTTATGAATGTCTTATGAATGATATTTAATTAAAGTGTGACCTTTTTCTTCATTAAATATGGCTGACTTTTGGATTATGATAAAAACATACTAACAGTTTTCCTTCCTATATTAGTGAAGGAAGACAAATTGGGGGTTTGACTGATGCTTAGAAGAATCTATTTCTTCTTCTATATGCTTTTAGGGTTGGATTTTAAAAGGACAGCTAATGAAAATAATGGCATTCCCACATGGAACTCATAGAATTCACAAACTATCAATAACTTCAAGTAATCAGAGAAAACATATACCAACTAGATAGTCTATTTAGATTATGGTTGAACAGTAGATCAAAATATGAATGAATCATCATCTGTCAAATATATATATTACATGAAATGTAATTAGTAACTATTTTTTACTTCATTTTATTTATGGGAATAGCTACTTTATATGATTATAATTTAAATTATATAGCATATATTTATATAGCATAAATATATAAACAAAAGTATAACAATAAATATATCTGTGTGTGTGTGTGCGTGTGTGTGTGTGTGTCTCATGCTGACATATTAGGAAAGATAGTGCCATGAACTTATTGTTAGGGGACACACTTGACTATTTGGAATCTCCACAAACTTTTTTCCCAGGTAAACAGTTTTCTGATTCTTTTATTCTAAATTTCCACAAATAGGACTAAATTTTATTCTGATTATCAAAATACATAATGCATAATACATGTTGAATAATTTTACAAGCTAAATAAAGATGCTACAAACACGTTGACACTAAGGTGATGTCAAAATAACAATGAAGAAATTGGTGATGTGAAATTAAGAAGAAAATGTCGTAGATACTGGCTGTTCTGTGGAGATCTCCTTGGATCCTCTGTACAGGTTCTGTGTGCTCTGTCTTGGCTTCTGGGTGGCTTGTTTCTAGCAGAGGGCACCTGTGACTCGCCTTGGAGGAATGTGTGAGGGCTGGGGAGCAGGGGGCTTTTGGGTTATGGTAGCATTTGGCTGGAAAGTACAGACACTCAGAAAGGCCCCAGAGTTTCCATCTGCCTGCGATGGCTCTTAGCCAATGACTCCTCCAGGAGTTTCAGAGCCCAGCGCCTTGGTTACAAGTACACAGATTCACATAATAAATTACACTAGAGTTTCCTCCCTGCATTCTTCCTTGAAATTGTTCCATCGTGTGACATCCTTCCCTGCTCTATCTTAAACTCTCACTACCTTACTAGGTTTTGCTGGGAGTATTTCTGCAGAAAATCACTTGTGCAGCGATAGTTACCTTAGAGTCTTCTTCTGGGAAGTTCAAACTAAGACAGATGATGCTCCTTTTATACAACACTTTATGGTTTTCCTTATTGTATTACCTTATCTTCCTCTTCTGAGGCCTTCATTTCAAAAAATGAAACAAGTGAACCTTTAAAGGTTAAATAATCTGAAATCATTCATAAATTCAAATACAAGGTCAGAACTGAATCTTTAATATCTCTCAGATGGAGGACATTGTTTGGCATGACTTGCATTGAAGTCATATGGAAACACTTTGGTTGTTGAGTTGGTTCCTTTTGCTTGGGGAAAATTGGCTTATTTGCAGACACCAATGAGATAGATGGAAAATCATGTTAGAGAAAGATAAGCTTATTTGTCTATAATTTTTGCAGATATAACGGTCCCTGGAAAATTTTTTAAAATCTGACTTATTTGTTACTGGCAGTGTTAATTTGAATAAACCCAAATAAAAGAAAATAAATGAATGTATTAATGGTCAAAGTAAAACAGAAAAATTTTATCTCTCTTCTCAAGGAGACTATAGAGAAAGACATTCATTTAAATTTCTATCACTCTATCTCTATCAAATGCAGTGGATACTTGCAATATCACTCTGGCGATTGCATGTGAAAGCAAAGTAATTGCACACATTAACATTTACAAGCTTTTAAGTAATAAACTGAAAAGATGAATACATTGGTTAAATAAACAGACTGATTGATTGCAAAAAGAAAAGTTAAGATATATGTTTTTCAGAATTCTAAATACTGATGTAAACTAACTGCTTATTGAAAAACTCACCATTTGTACTTTGTAGGATGGTTCCCTGAAGTATACCTGGGGAGGCAGAGGATCTCAATATTTGAGCATTTTCTGTTTTGCTAAGGATTCTGGGACTCTTATGTAATACTAAGAGGTAAAGGATTCCGGGCCACTCTGCCAATTGACTAAGCCCCACATTAACCTGAAGGAAATATTCAAGACAAATGTATATAACCTTAAGAAAAATATACCGGTGACTCTGCTCCTACACACTGCAGTGCACCTGGTACTGGACTACTAAGCCTCCCATAGCAAAAATGGAAAACTGGACAACATGTATTAATGAACTTTTTTTCAGACATTAGACAACCAAAGGTGCAGAATTCTGATCTCTTGAGAGAAGAGAAGGTCAAGTAAGCTTAATGACTGCTCTCGATAGTTTTTTAATCTAAAGTCACTTAACCAACTCCAGTGTAGGAAAGGCACACCCAATATGATATAACATGGTAGTCTTGTTAAATCAAAAAGACTAAATCTGAATTTGGGGAAGCTGAAGTGCCTAGAATCTGTGGGGCAAAATATCAAAGTAGAGCAGCGGTTCTCAACCCGTGGGTCGTGACCCCTTTGGCGGTCGAATGGCCCTTTCACAGGGGTCGCCTAAGACCATCCTGCATATCAGATAGTTACATTACGATTCATAACAGTAGCAACATTACAGTTATGAAGTAGCAACGAAAATAATTTTATGGTTGGGTCACAACATAGGGAACTGTATTTAAAGAGCCAGAAGGTTGAGAACCACTGGGTTAGTGAATAATTCTATTGGCTCTCTTTTGAACCACACAGTTGCTTTGGGTTAGAGGGTGAAGAAATGCTGGAACAGAGCTGTTGCAACAGAAAAACCTCACATTCCTCACCAACTTCCATCCACCAACCCCCTTTGCTCACAAATGAGCGATGAGGATGGACTGCCAGAACCATCCAACTGTTTAAGAAATGCACTTAACTTGTTTATGAAGAGTAAAATATATAGACCTGTTCAGATGACAGTACTTTTCGCTGAGTGAAGAGCAATAGGAAAAAAGAGGAACAATGAAACTCCTGAAGAAAAGCTACAGCCTAGAAAAGCAGAAGCAGCAAGTGAAAAGTATTATGAATTAGAGGCACTATGTGAGTTTCCTGGTTATTTCTGTGCCTGCTATCATGGAAGACAAACCTCTAGCTGTGAATAAAAATATTCACTCCTCGTTTCTACCCAGGGTAAAATTCCAGTTTCACACATTAGCCCCTTTCTCTGCCGTCCTGCCTGTGAGGTTGCCAAACCAACCAGCGTATATGCAGTTACCACAGAGGTTTCCAATACAAGGAGAGCTTTGTTCTCATGGGAGACTCTCCCTGTGTTCTCATCTTTTACAGTGGTTTCTTTTTAACCAGAATCATCTACCAAAAAAATAAAATAAAACAAATAAGCAAATGGGAAGAGGTTGGGAATGCAAACACTGTCTCTGATTGAAATCTATTTTCATCTCATGAAAAATATCTTAATTTTCACTTATATTCCAGGCCCATAGCTGAGGGCCATTAAAACTAATAAAACTAAATCATTTGTGACAGATCTTAGAAAACAGTTTCTGCAATCCACCGCGCTCTCAAATGCTCATTAGAAATAGTGGCTTTCTTTTCAGCAGAGTGCACGCGGAATGCCTAAAACATGTTCCCTCCAACTTTTGACAAGTCGAACTGGCAATGGAGTGTTTGGAGCAGAGGCCTGACATTAAAGGGATGCTGCGCAGTTATATCAAATATGACCGGAACAACGCATCAAAGCCGAGAGCGTCGGGATGCAAGGCAGATGGAAGAGAGAGAATCAACACATTTGTTTCTGCTTTCTGCATTTTCTGGCATCAGGATAAACAAGAAATTTGCATTAAGTATAAGCAGGACGTTCAGCAAGAGTTTTGGAAGTCCTGTCTCTTCCCTTAGGAGTCAAAGACCCTTGGCTAAGTATCATGTAAGCCCTTGAAAATATTGTCATATTCACCTGTAAAATGGCAACAATGACAAGAACTGTACTAATTCTAATGATAATGTGCCACCTACTTTTCATGAGTGTTAGGAAAGCAAATGTATGATAAGGGGCTTTTAGAGAGTTTAATGATTAAAGAGGCACTAATGTTTATTATTGGTAAAGACAATAGCTATCATTATGGAGCTCTTACTAGGTGTAGTACATTTTATATTTATCATTTCTGTTTCCATATTAGGTCCTTACATAGGTAAAATTGTCTCCAGGTTACAGTATTGGGTAGTAAGAATCATGAATTATTATATTTAAGCTACTAATATTTTAATGATAGTAAGATATTATTACTATTACCAAAGAAGCAGTACATGATAAACACAGAAATAAAAGGGTAAGGTTATGAGTTAATTACAAAGCCTATACCAGTCAGAGCTCAACCAGAGAAGCAGAATGAATATAAAAGAATTTGTTTACAGGGTTGTGACCTTATGTGATTGAGGGAGCACTTAAGAACTTTCTCAATAGTCCTCGTGTCTTCCCATCTGATGCCAGAATTTAACGTCTGCAAGGAGGGCAGTTAGGAAGAAGGATGTAGTCGGGAGAGCAGGTCAAGCTGGAAGCTGCCAACATGAGCTAGAACTGCAAACTCAACCTGGAACCCATAGCATGAGCTGAGACCTGTGAGCACTTGCTGGAAGCTGCTGTCAGTTCTCACTGCCTCCAACCTTGATAAAGTGGGTGCTCTGCTCTGCAGAAGAAATGGCACCATCATCATGGTCCTAAATGCTACTGGCCCAGGCATCAGAGCAGCTGGAACAGAATTCGGGAAAAAGTGGAGCAGGTCCAGACCCATCTGCCGCCCTGCCAGTGGCACAAGCCAACAGATAAGCAACAAGGTGTGTGAACTACAAAAGCACCTGCTCCAACCTGCCATTGTAAAATATAAAATGGCGACTTCTGCTCACTTCTGCCGTCCAAATCTTCAAGAGGTGTCTCTTCTGGCTCCCTCTAACTGGAAGATACAAAGCAGGACTTTCTGGAAAACACTTCTGCCTAGAAAATAACTCATCACAAAGCTACCACAGCCACTTTTTCCAAATTAGGACATTTACAGTCCTGTTGCTTTACAGTGTATTGCATTATATTACACTAGGCAACTATTCTCTATGTTCACCTTTGCTAACCCTTCCCCCAAAAGGGGATACAAAAACCCTCTTTGGGTGACGTTCACTGTTCTAGTGATTCACACTGTCCCTTTGATATCCTGTAACTTAAAGTTTGAGATATAACATATTTTCTGTTACACACACAGATATACAGTCTTATCAAACTCTCAAACTCAAGATATAATATTCATAGCTATTAGAGTCTTTATCTTTGTAACTGGTAACATGATCATATCTGTTGTTTATAACTACCTTCTTCCACTCCCCACTCCATATTTTCTCTGTCTTCAGGGAACACCTCAATTTGTTGTGGTTCCTTGGCTAGTGGAGGGATTCATACCTTCACTCATCAAGTGTGAGGGCCTCTGATAGTCCTGCCTGGATTGCATTGTTGTAGATTTTATTTGACTTTATTCACAGACCTGGGATGATGAAGAGGTAGCCCAGGGTTCTCCTGCATTCCAAACACATTCCTTCTTATACCCTTTATATAATATCAAGCTGCTTTCTCCTTGATTGTCAGGATTAATCACCCCACCTACTATAGCTATCCCATTCTTTGCTTGTTGATTCACTGGCATGAGAATCCCAAAGTGGCCAGATAGTCTCATTTTCTAGGTCAATGGAAATCTTGTTGGCAGGAGCAGTGATCTGGTGTGCATCATACATGTTCTCAGGTCATACTTTGCTTTTCAATCCATGAGGCCTAATGGAACTTGAGTATATTTATAGATTTAGAAGCAAAGAGAGGTGATGAGGATAGATAATTCCTGACAATGATCAGCAGTCCTCTGCAGACCATTACCGCTTCTCCAGGCAAGGTGAAGCTCATCTGTTCAGGCAGGAGTGGGAGTGTTTCTACTGTCAAACGTTTCACAGAATTTAGGGGTCCAAAATTCCCAGGTTTATAGGAATATATCCATTGCAAATATCCCATTTCAGGCTCTTAATCCCTCCCAGTGAATGCCCAACCTTTAATAATAGAGATCTCCAGGAGTTTGGGCACTCAACTAGCATTGCCATTCAGCCCTTACAGGATTAGACTTTGGGTTTGGTTTTCAGAAATACAGTCCCTGTGGTCACAAGAGATAATGGACTTTTTTAGGACATACAGGGACAATTTCAGGTCTGTTATGCAGATCTTCGCTGGTAAGTTAAAGCCATATGTTCATCATTTTCTTCCCCCATGTTTCTAGTAAGTTTAGAACCAACCCCAGTTACATGCCTGATTTTGAATAAAACATTCTATGGCATACCTACTTAGTCACTCAGAGGCTTGTTTTCTGTAGTCATTTGATTACAGGTGTCTGCAGGTGATAATTTGCATAACACTTTTGCTACTACCTGACATGGACTACTAGTGTCTCCTTAGCACTAGAAATGGGAGTGAGTGATTGGGACCTTTAAGTCTAATCATAACAAACCAGACAACCCATGACAGCCCAGAAAACCCATCCTAAGATAGCATTCCTCTAAAATCTCTCTCAGTGACAAATTATGTATCAGGTAGGGTTCAACCAGGGAAGCTGAAATGTAAGCATACATTTGTTATAGGGATTTGACTTTGCCAAATGGTGGCACTGGTTAAATAGTCTCTATAAGGCTGCATTCTGAAGAAGATAAAAATAGTTGTTAAGGGAGGAGAACAAGGATGAGCTAGAATTTAGGAGATGGAATCCCCAGGTCAGTTTTCAATGCCACCAACCATGATAAGTGTGTGTCCTGCAGGAAATGCTAATGTCCTTCATCCCAGAGCTAAGCACACACCTGGCCCTGAAGTGGGAGAAGCTATAGAAGGATCCAGGAAAAGGTGGAATAAGTGCAGGCCTGGCTGCTGCTTCTCACCGACAAGGTAAACCAACAGATTAGTGACAAATTGTTTGAGCTACAGAAGCACCTGTTCAGACCTTTGTTGGAGCATAAAACCCAAATGGCTACTGCTTCACTTCTGCTCACCAAATCTTATGTGACAGTGTCCTCTGTGATACAAGCTAACCTCAGACACAGAGGAAATGGAATTCTGGGTAAATTAGTTCAGCCTGGCCAAGGTGACACATTTAAAAGCCCCATTTTCTAGATGACCCCAATATCTAGAACTTCTACATTTTTCAAATGTTTGCAACATTTTTGCTGTTAATAACGTTGCCCAGGGACCATTGTGATATCTACATTTCGGTGGGCGTTGGTACTAGAAAGTAGAGGCATAATACATTAAGGCTGAGAGGTTCATGAATAGATTAGGTGGAGAAATGTTAATTTGGGGCCTGAATTACGAGGCCTAAATAAAAGAGCATATATTTATCCACAGTTATTTGACATGAAATATGTCCTCATAAAGTATTAGTTTATTTTCATATTGCTAAAAATGTGTGCCCTGGCTCTTTTACTTTTAACTTCATGTGGTGTGTTAATTCATGGATCTTATTTACAACTTGATTTTCTTACCCATTTTATGGGTCTCGGGTGACCTCTCTGGATTCATATAAAAACAAAGTGAAATAATTTATTTGAGAGGATACTGTGAAATAAATAACACTTTGGAAGAGTGTGATGATTATCATATTGTACCTATTTCAAAGTTAATTTCGCAAACATTTGAAACCCACTTGCATCTGCTTGGTAGAGAGGCATTTCCTATTTTAATCTGTTGGGATGACCCTGAGAGGATGCAGAACGGTGGTTCTCAAACTTCCCTGTGTCAGGGAACTGGGAGCACACAGAAGATCCACAAAAGCTTGGCTATGTGAGGAAGTAGATGGAAATCGACACCTAACACTTCTTTAATGTTTGAAAGGGAAATAGAGGCCATGAGAACTAAAATTGTATTATGTTTCTATGGAACTCGGTGGTGGTGATTTTATTTTTAAGGTGTCATTGCAGGTGAAGTTGCCATCTGCTAGGTGCCCTAAAAGCACTGTTTCTTCTTGATGCACCAGGAAAACAGTGTTAAAGTTACATCATCCTGGCCTGAAATATCTCTCACCAGAGTGGCCTGGGAGGGGTTTAGACAGAGAATCTGATTATCAGCCCTGTCATCCTATGAAAATCAGCATTTGAAAAGATATAGGTTTCTATCTGCACATCTGGTAGGATGGCAGGTAATCATGATATGACAGTGTATGGGAAGGGAAACCATGCCCAATATATATTATTTAAAAAAACAACACACACTAAAACAGGTTGTTGAAGAATAATGCCTTATTCAATACCAAGTTAGCTCTAGAGGACATAAAAAACAGAGATGTGTTCTCTTTTCAAAAGGTTTGCAATCTATATAGGAGATGAGTTGTATTCTCCAGGAAAAACAAAAGCATAAATCAAAAAAATCATGTTCTGGCTCAAGATTCTATGTGGTGGGCATATAATCCCCAATTGCCTAACTTTAAAACTGAGGTTATCAGCTCTACATCACAAAGTTTTGGTGATTATATGATAAAATAGATTTGACATTTGTATTTATAGGCCACTTATCACTTTATAACACAATTTTAAAACCTTTATTTCTGTGATTTTCAAGAAAAGTTGGTACACAAAAACCACGGGAGAAAGAGTAGTTACATACACATGAATCCTGTGTCATGATATTGAATGTATTTAAAATCTTGAAATTACTTTCACAGAATGTATGACATTTCTATGTTCATCCACTGGGAGAAGTGTGACTTAACAAACGGTAGGAAACATTTCATTGATTCATTCAGAATATCTCAGTGAATCGGCTTCGATAAATTAGTCTCCCCATTGCACTGATGAAACTATTAAGGTGCAGAATTTACACCAACAAGGGGGCTTATTTCCAAGCCAAACTTCCCACAACTGTTGCATAGGCATCAGCAGAAACCTAGGCAAGATGTCCGTGTATGGAAGGCAATAAATAAGGGCATTTGTGAATGTTAGGAAAGGTTGGAAAATGAGAATTCATCTGGCTTATTCTTATGCAAAAGTGGAAGAAGCATTGATGCATTTAATGTGTGGTTTTGTTGTTCTGTTTTATTTTCATCTGTTTTTAGTTGGATGGGAATTTAGAGAGACTTCTGAAAATGTATGCAAAGCCAGACACTAGGAGAGTTTGGAGTTCCAAATAAGAGAAGAAATCCAATCCCCCTCTTCTCAACTTTCACAGAAATTCATGGTTCAGCAAAGTACCATAGCAAGTATAGAGAATCGGGAAATTTTGTAGTGCCTCAATGATCACAGAGCCTTGAGCCATATGCAGGCTGGCCCTAGAGAGAATAAATCATTCAAGGGAAACTTGATTACTTTTCTGATAGAATTAGAAGAATCATTGTTAGTAGAAATGGTTTTGATATGATATATCTTGATTTTTAAGAAACCATGTCTATTGGGAGAATTTTACATAAAAATTGATTTCAGTTGGGTTGAATATATATCTTGTTAAGCAGGCACAACAAACTGGTAAGCCACAAATTATATGTGACAAAAAGGGGAAAATGGAGAAATGAAAAAATGGAGGGGTTGGAAAGAAAATGAGAGGGAAGAAGAGAAGGGAAAAGAGGAAAAAGAAATGGAGAGGGAAAGAGAAAGTAAATCAGGAATGTGTTCAAGAATAAGGGCTTTTTTTTTTTTTCAGACAAAGACAAAGGCGGTGTATATTCTGGTGCTCAAAGTCTTATTACATCTTTCACCAAAAATTGAGTTCCTGAAGATTCAAGATTTAAAAACATACGTGTGAGCATTGATGTCAGAGAGATAGAGACTTGCATAGACCATTACCACTAAATCTGGAACTTTAGTTGAGTATTCGACCATGCAGGTTAAGTGGACAAGTGTTATTTAGGCAATCTCCAGAGAAACTGGTAAAAGTGTAGCCAGTGGGGCTATGAACAGATGTTGAGCCAGAATAACCCCGGTTCAAATAAAGATTTTAGCATTGGTCTTTAACTCTTCACTCAGTAAGCGGTTGAGTCTAATTTGCTTCCATTGAATGAATATTGGGCTGGCCATAACTTTCTGACTTGCTTTTAACAAATGATGTGAGATAGAAGTGACACCATAATTTCTGAGCTTAGGCCATAGATTGTGATATATCTTCCATGTGTCTCTGGTGTGGTGACTCCCATGTGGAAAGACTACATAAAAAGAGAGAAAGATGCCCTAGGCGTCCCATCTCTTCTGGTCCTTGGCTTATTGATCCCTCCCAGCACAGTGGCCTGTCATGTGAGTGAAGAAGCCTTAGAGATGGTTCCAGCCTCAGCCAATTTCCGACTTTGGATGAAAAACCCAGGGTGAGAACCACCTAGCTGAGCCCAGTCAGTCACCGATGTCTGGAGAGAATAAATGTTCTGGTAATACACCACTACATTTGGGGTGATCAGTTATGTAGCAATAGATAACCAAGTATGTGACGGAGGACAATTTTCATAAGCTTCAAATGTTTTTATAATAATATCCAATCCATGAACTGTTATAAGTATAATTTTAGATAATCTTAGAATAGTGCCTACCTAATTGTTCTGAACATTTGCATTTCATAAAATATTAGTCCTGGCCATATTAATAAAGGTAGTATTAAGTGGGATTTGATAGGGGGATAGAAATTTATTGTGAGCAATTGGCTCCTGTAATTGTGGAGGCTGGGAAGGTCCACAGTCTTCTGTCTCCAGTCTGAGACCCAGGAAATCCAGTGGTGTAATTCAGTCCAACTCTGAAGCCTAAGAACCAGGTTACCTGTTGGTGTGAATCCCAGTGAAAGAGCAAGGAACGATGAGAGATGGTCCAGCTCAGCAGTTAGGCAGGAAAGACGAAAATGCCTCCTTCCTCTACCTTTTGGTCCATTTAGGTCCTCAATGGAATGAAGGACGTCCACCCACATGGAGGAGGACAGTCTACTTTACTGAGTCTATCCATTCAAATGCTAATCTCATCCTGAAACACGTGCACAGACATATGCAGAAGTAATGTTCAATTTGGGCACCCTGTGGCCAGTGAAGTTGACACATAGAATTAACCATCAGACCACACACGGGTTATTGCACACGATAAGGAAGACTTGTTAATAGCCAAACCCAATCTGACATGCCTAAAACTATCTCATCGCAGGTGCTTCCAATTTGAATTAATGCCTCCCCCCCATTTTCCTACAGAACGTTCTTTGTACTTAGTCATAGGACTTGGCAACTTTGATCTCTGAAAAAGAAATACAGGGTAAGATCCTGTAATGGGGAAATATAATCAGAGAGTCAGAAATGTCAAGTCATACCCTGTTACTAGTAAACAACCCTTCATATGACAGAAGAGGTAATACAAAAGTAAATAAAAATTTACACAATTAATGACTTTAGAGGTGCCTAATTATCACTATCTAGTTATGCCCCAAATCAAATCAAATAAGGGCCTCATAGGAATTCCGTGCTCACTCATGCCTGTGGGAAAAGAAACCCTTTGAATCCACATACACAGCTATTTGCTTATCAAGAAAGGGAAGATGTGAGATGAGCAGTATGCCCTGGGGCCTGACTATACCAAAGGCTGAACAGAGGTGCCATAAAGGAAACTGGGATTCTCTGTTTAAGAAGGAATAAATGTGCCTGAAAAGAGCAAACACCCCAGTGTCTCTTCTGGGCTCATACTAAGAGGAAAAGCACCTTGTACCTTAGAAGAGAGCTGAGCTGGGGGAGCCAGGAGCAGAGCCTGGCCTGGGAAGAGGAGGCAGAATGTTCACTCTTAGGAAACAGAACCAGGTGATTCTCTGAAATAGGTCGGAGAGGCCTGTGCAGTTTGCATCGGACGGAATCAACTCTGGTGTCCTATTTACAGCTTAACTGTCCGAGGGATCAGCACTCCAGTGACATTCAGAGGAAAGGACATCTGGGGTTATTTGTTATGGAATTGTGCCCAGGGGAGACCCTCCCTATGAGATGCAGTGCCCCTCTTTGCTTGGCGTAGATACTAAATGTAGAGGGAAAAAGTGGGCCCTGTGATCCCAGGCTCCAAATAGTGAGCTATTTCTCCTGCTTCCCATGTTTACTGCAATGCCTAGACTTGGACCCAGGATGCCTATCACATAGTACCTGGAACTGTATCATGGGTGGGTGTGTCATGCTTTTGTTTTGTTTGTATCTAAAAAAACCCCAAACAACTTTATAATATCATACGCAAAGGTCTCTTAGGCCTAACCTTACATTGAAGCTTAAAGATCTAATATACTATATTCCTATGCCTCTCTCTCTTGCTCCAAAGAGTGAGTGAGTGCAGTTTGGGGTCTTGTTTTTATTTAGTTTTTTTCTTAATGCTCTGTGCACCATAGTACTAAACTTAGTGCCTCACATAATATATATTTTGTAAATTGGTCTGTAGTCCTCTTCTTCATTCCCCGTTCATAGATATAGATATAGATATAGATATAGATATAGATATAGATATAGATATAGATATATAGGTATATCTATATATAGATAGATAGTTTAATGTTTTTATTGATTTTAGAGAGAGAGGAAGGGAGAAGAAATGAGAGAGAGAAACATCAATGTGAAAGAGAAACATGGATCAACTGCCTCCTGCATGCCCCCCAATGGGGATCGAGCTGAAACTGGGTCATGTGTCCTAACAGGGTATCGAACCAGCGACCCTTTGTTGCATGGGATGATGCTCAACCAACTGAACCACACTGCCCAGGGCTCCTGTATTTATTTTTATATCCATGAAATTAGAGGCAAATAACTCTTAAATCTCTCTTATAGGTAGAATATAAAATTTCTTTAGCATTTTATTTAAAAAAAAAACTTTGTTCTTGTCCTTCAAGTCACCCATATTCTTGTTTTAACTTTGTCCAGTGAGTCCCCATCCATCTAAGAATGCAGTAATAAAATCTTTATATGATTATTTAATAATCTGACAGAGTCCAAACAAATGATAAGGGTCATTTCCTTATACTTAAATGCCATGATTCTTTTTGCATATATTTTAGTATATTTTAAACTGTTAAACTATTTTTTAATCAAAGTAGTATTACATTATAAGTTCTATTGTAACTTAGCTTTCTAAAAAATGATGTGAGAGCTTTCAGTGAATACTGTGCTCTCTGAATAAGTAGTCAACCATACCTACTTCTATAGAAGTTAAGTGAATAGATTCTTATTCAAGACCCACACATAGAGCCAGAGATTCATTCTCCTTTTTGACAAAGAGTGTTTTAAAACAGGTCACTCTTCAGGAGAACTTTTCTGGTCATGCTGCTCTAACCTTTGCAGACTTATGAGTGAGGTCAGATACCTTTGGAGAATGTAAATGCTGTAAATCTAGTCTAGATCAATTCCACATCATGACCTTGAAAATAGATATCTCCTACTTATTTGTAAAAGAACATTGTAGAGGTTTAAATTTATAGAATTGGAACCAACCTATGCAGTTGTCATTCTTAAAATGAATGCCCCAATCCAGCAAGCTAGCACTTTAATAGAAACTAGAGAAACACAGATGTGAGGTCTTATGGGAGATCATAGATGAGGATCCTGTTACATAGGACTTGAGAAAACTGTGAACACAAAGCCTTCAAGAGATGAGGAAGTACGTTGCGAGGAAGTTAAGTAACGTTGCAAATTCGTGGCACAGCTGGGGCTACAATTAATACTTGTTTCAAGTCTGGCATCCCTTCTTCCATTTTCATTACTTATGCAATCCCTAGGGAATCCAGGGAGACCTCAAAAGGAATCCAGCTACCTCTCGTGGTCCTAGTTGTCATCTCTAGTTGGACATCTGGCTTCATGGCTTTTCTCTACTGGAGAAGTCATCTCCTCAGGGCCTCGGAGGGCATCTGGACGTCTCACCTGTTCTCTGCTTCTCCGAAAACCCGCCTTTGTCCTGCCAGGGAATGAAGTCAGCCTCTCTAGGCACCTATGCACATTATGTTTTTCCAGAGACCTCTATAACTCTGGTTCCCATTTCTGGATAAATTAGCCTAAACAAATTCTGCTTAAAAAGTACCTTCTCCCCATTATCCTCTCTCCTCAGCTCTTTCAGCATCTAGGCCTTATCTCTTTGTATGTTAAAGACAATGGACAGAGTTGTTTAGTGAATCTGCATAAGAAGAGTGGGGACTGATGTATCACTCACACATACACAGGCCGCTGATACAGGCTGCAGTAGCGCAGGCTTCCCAGGATAACACATTTTCATTTCTGCCTCTCCGCATATTTCCCTCGGGGCCAGCCGGAAAGCTCTGCTGTCTTTCGATATATGATAGACGTGGATTCTATTTCGGGTGCATAAAAATAAGAAATACTCTCCTGGGATTCGTTTATGTCATTACTGTGCCAAATTCTAAAGGGGAAATGGCACTTGCTTTCCATCCCTTATAGATATCAGGGGGATTTATTTTTCAGGGGCAAACACCCTGGCTATGGGAAGTGATTATATCTAGATACAAATACTGTTAAAAGGACATTTATCTAGTAGATTACCTACCAAAACTCTTTCCCAGGCTTTCTGTCCCCTCTCCAGGAATGTTTGAACGGGGAGTGTGGTCTGTGAGTAACACTGTCTCCTGTAGCTGCCATTTGGCACTCTATCTCCTATCTGGACCCATACACTAGCCCTGTACCTGCTCAGTTTTCATGGTCACTCCATTCGGTGGGTGATTTGTTCAGATAAGATGGAAAATTGAAATGGGACTGTTGCTGGCTACAACATCGCCCACTTTTTTTATTTTGTCAAAATGCCACGGTTGCTCATTTTTTTTCATGGCCACGAATTGAAATAAATTAAACTTCCCAGAGGCAAAAGTTCTCTGAGATCAGATTGGGAGACATTGATTAGCTCTTTGAGGCCTGATGGATGGGAGGTCATTGCTTTATAAACACATTTACAAACTCGCCCTAAGAAACAGTTGCTTAGCACCAGGTAGACTGATTGTGTTTATTTAAAACTGCAGGGAAGGGTGTTTCTGCAATCCCAGATTTTAACCTACCAATGTTTTCATCCCTGATCGATGGTGACAATTGCATTTGCTCCTTTTAGTGACTTCTCAGACCAGCTCAAGGCTGGCTTGCCTAGTGACATGTCAAGTAAAACAGCAAATTCTCAGTCAAGTCTTCACTTGACATAGAATACTAGAATGTTAGAACTGGGAAGGGCTAAGATATCGACTTTTTCAGCATAGAGAAACAGTTTCTCTAAAGGCTTAGTGTATTCAGTTTAGAACATGGGTATCTTAGAGACAGTTTTAGAGTTAGAAAGGGATTTTGGCAATATTCCATGGCTTAAAATAGGCAAATAACTGAGATCTCCAAGTATACAACTTAAGTGAGTGAAATGGGCAGAATTGAGTGGAGGACACAGGGCTACTTTCATGGGGTGGCAGTTCTTTTACTCCAGGTGATTATTTTCATGGAAGAATGTCAGCTCAGTGTTGCTAAATAGACAGGTTTTCTTAAAAGAACCCACATGCATGCATATTATATGGCTAATTACATCTCATTACAAAACAAAACAACAAAAACCAAAAATCTCAACAGGCAAAGAAAACACAATTGTAAACTAAATTTAGTTCAAGAGCCACCAGAATATAATCTCTGATTTACTTATGATAATCTCATGCTAGTGAGAAAGAATTGTCCATTCCCAGAGCTAGAATATAATGTAACCCAACTCCAAACTTTACTTTCAAGGACTGAGAACTCAGTCTCTGAATTGGCTTCTCCAAGGTCACAGTGAGAGTGTAGAAAGCCAACACCTGTCTGGTCTGGTCTGGTGCTGTTTGCCAGGAGCCGGTCCATCCTTGCTGTTTCAAGGGACCTGGCATATATGGCATACTGTTCTTAATATGTTGGCTCACCTTCTTGGCACTATGTGTTTTAACCAAGGTCACCTCTCTGAGAAAGGTTGTTTCCCCAGGTAGGGATTTTCCCCTGAAGTTAGGGAGGGAATAAAACCCCTTAACTAAGTGCCAGGTGGGTAATTAATCACTTTAACTACGAACAATCATGCTTAAGCTACATAATCTTTACTCCCTGGAATGGAGATAAGAAACACCCTAACCTTTGGAATAGAGATTGATAGGATTGGAATCAACTGGTATAAATACAGATGTAACAAGACAACAGAGACACAGAACCTAGACACAGAACCTAGACACAGAACCTACACAGAACTAGAGACAGAACCTAGCTAGAGAACATGGCAAAATATCCTGGACAGAAACTGGCCACAGAACCTAGAGACAGAACCTAGCGAGAGAACCTGGCTGAAGAACCTAGAGACAGAACCTGGCTACAGAACCTGGATAGAACATGGCAAGAGAACCTGGCTGGAGAACCTGGAGAACCTGGCTGGAGAACCTAGCAAGAGAACATGGACACAGAACCTGGCTGGAGATCCTAACCAGAACTTGGCTGGAGATCCAGACCAGAACTTGTCTGGAGATCCTGGCTAGAGATCCTGGCTAGGCTGCTGATCAACTGAACGCTGTCTCCGTGTCATTCCTTCTTCGCCGACTCCGTCCACACCTTTGGGAACCCCTGGAACAGGATTCCCCTAGGTAACCCCCCCCCCATTGAGAACCCCACACTTGGGATGGATAGGACTCCACCAGGGTACTGCAGACCCCCCTATAGAGGATAAGTAGGGTAAGAAGGTGGATAGTACAGAACTTAGATTGAGAAGATGTGCCATACTGAGTCCAAAGAAAGAAGACTCTGTATTGATCTTTAGATTAAGAAGATGTGCCATACTGAGTCTAAAGAAGTAAGACACTGTATTGATCTTTTAACACATATGCTTGCTAGCAGAGGAATTAAGGTTTCTCCCAGTCAGACAGAACATTTTATACAAGAAGTATGTCCATGCTTTTCTGAGGAAGGAAAGGTAAATGTAAAGGCATGGGAGGAGGTAGGCCCAAGGAGCCTTATCCTTAACCCCACTGCAGCCTTTCCACCCCGGGAAAGTGCAGGATTGGCAAGCTCTCCCTGGGCTGATAGATCAGGACTCAGGTAATAGCGGAAAGTGCCAATCCTACTCTTTAAATGGATACAAGAGAGCATTTGGGGTTTTTCTTTTTAATGCCTGCTTTTAAAAAATAAAAAAGGGGGAATTTGCCGGGAGCCGGTCCATGCTTGCTGTTTCAAGGGACCTGGCATATATGGCATACTGTTCTTAATATGTTTGCTCACCTTCTTGGCACTATGTGTTTTAACCAAGGTCACCTCTCTGAGAAAGGTTGTTTCCCCAGGTAGGGATTTTCCCCTGAAGTTAGGGAGGGAATAAAACCCCTTAACTAAGTGCCAGGTGGGTAATTAATCACCTTAACTACGAACAATCATGCTTAAGCTACATAATCTTTACTCCCTGGAATGGAGATAAGAAATGCCCTAACCTTTGGAATAGAGATTGATAGGATTGGAATCAACTGGTATAAATACAGATGTAACAGGACAACAGAGACACAGAACCTAGACACAGAACCTAGACACAGAACCTAGACACAGAACCTAGACACAGAACCTACACAGAACTAGAGACAGAACCTAACGAGAGAACATGGCAAAATATCCTGGACAGAAACTGGCCACAGAACCTAGAGACAGAACCTAGCGAGAGAACCTGGCTGAAGAACCTAGAGACAGAACCTGGCTACAGAACCTGGACAGAACCTTGCTATAGAACCTAGCGAGGGAACATGGCTACAGAACCTGGCTGGAGAACCTAGCAAGAGAACATGGACACAGAACCTGGCTGGAGATCCTAACCAGAACTTCGCTGGAGATCCTGAACAGAACTTGGCTGGAGATCCAGACCAGAACTTGGCTGGAGATCCTGGCTAGAGATCCTGGCTAGGCTGCTGATCAACTGAATGCTGTCTCCATGTCATTCCTTCTTCGCCGACTCCGTCCACACCTTTGGGGACCCCTGGACCCGCTGGGGTTGGACCCCAACATCTGGCGCCCGAACAGGGACCCCTAGGTAAGCCCCACTCTCGGGATGGATAGGACTCCACCATAGGAAGAGGGTGGATATTCTTCGCCGACTCCATCCACACCTTTGGGGACCCCTGGACCTGCTGGGGTCGGACCCCAGCGGCTGTTTACACTATGTGTCTTTCAAGGAAACTGGGTTTTATGATTTGTTGAGACTCTCCAAACCCTGAATAAAGCCACAGTATTTAGAATGACTGCAAAACCCTAAAAATCCTCATATATTAAGCAAGGCATCTTCAAGCTAGTTCTACTTAGAAAGGCATGATAATTATAAGAGAAATACACTTTATTATAATTAATAAAACAAATCAAACAATGATACACTTGGCTCAAATAAGCTAGACTTTTTATTAAGTTATTTTCCAGGACATTGGCAGTTGTCGACACTGGCCCAGTATCACAACCATATCTAGACTATGTCTCTGATAATCGTGGTCTTTCCCTTGTGGTCACTGATGGGCATTGTAGCTCTAGATATCAGAGGACACTCAATTAGTAAAGGGTGATGCCTTCCTAGTTGTCCTTCTTCTTTTATCAGAAAGCAAACACTTTCCAGGAAACTTAGTAATGGGAACTTCTCTCAGGCCTTACCTGCACACGACCACCTCTAGTAGAAAAGGAGAATGGAGAAGCGTGTTGGCCACTCTTAGAGTCTGGAATTGACATAAAGCTTCAGGAAACGTGTGAGGTAAATCAAACTGAAGTACCTTGCTTAGGAAGGAACCCAAAAGTTTAAGATAACTTACAGTCAGCTTTGGACTAAAGGCCTGGGGGTTCACTTCACATTCTAGCCCGAATGCTCCATTCCTGCAAAGTTGACTGCACAGCCTCCGGTCCTTTGATCTGTGTCCTCATGCTATCATGTGACTACTTGCTAGATCATCTCTGCCTCCGCCCTTAGGAGCTGTTTCCTCCCTTCATTGGAATGTATCCCTTCTAAGGGCTTGGAGATGGTTATTGGATTCGCAGAAGCGAGAGTTATGAAGCACATCGGGAACACTAGGGGAAAGGCGATGCGATTCTGCTCAGAATCTATTAGAGTAGAAAACACACTGGATGTCAAAGGGAAATTTATGTAATGTATTCCAGCATTCTTCGGAGTAGAGCATGAGCATCATGCGTTATGCAGGCAGAGGTGGGAGGGGCATTCAGTGTGCAAACTCAGCTACAGGCTCTGAAACAAACAATAAAGCAGTGAATGGGCAATGGGCAGAAAATAAACCCAGGCACCCACAATACTCATTGTATGTCAAAGACTTCCCAGTCTATCTCAGAAAGAGAGTTTTCTTAAAACCCTATAAGAAATCTCTTCTGTTGTTTAGTTTGATGGATTCTAAGCGAATAAGGACTAGCTCCATTAAGAATCAAGACTGTATGATTTAAGGGAAATGGTAGCCTTGAATAAATAAATGAGAAGAAACCAAGAGATGGTGGTATCGCATTCACCTTCTTTAGAAGGAGGCTCAGAATGACTCAGACTAGGATTTCCAACTCAAGGTGTCTGGGATTGAGTCTGGGGAACTAAAGGCAGGCAGGGAAATGTCATTCTTTAGAGGCTCAAGAAAGTTGTAAATCGTTATTAACACCTGAAGCTGCCAGAGGAAACTAACCTGCGGGGAGCTAGCAAGGCCAAGGCTTTCTTCAGAAGGCCTTCTAGAGGGTGGTGTACATGCTACTGTGATGACACACGCTTTCAGAGTTTTGATCTTTCCTGGTTTATCTGTTGCTTTTCTTCACACAGTGTGGTTTGTGTGAACTCCTCCGCGTAGCGTACTCGGATTTGCAGAGGAGGCATTAGGGCATATGTTAAGGGAGACATATTCAGATATTAAAAGAAGGTAAAACATGTCTAATGCATGGCTCATTGCTTCTTCGCAAGGGTGATGATAACAACTGACCTTTATCTGTATGTGCATCCCTGACTTTTAGGCCAACCAGTCCACCCATAAATTCAACCAATTAGAAATCACAGATGCCCAAATCCACCTGGGTCTTATAAAGAGCATTATATTTACATTGCTGATTAGAAATGCTGGACAAACTAATAATAGTGCTTAATGTGGTGAATGTGGAGCAACATAGATCAATAAAACTTGAATGGATGGCTTGATTGATAATACAAATATAATCTTGTATATTATACTCATTAATTATTACTACAAAGAGAAACAAGCAAGGGAAGAAATGGTAGTAGCTACCTATGATTCTAACATTTTTCTAAGTAGAAATATCTATGACTCATTTAATCCTCACAGCAACCCCATATGGTGGATAATATCAGTATCCACGTATTACTGATACAAATAAGGAATATGAGAAGAGGAGATTATGTATCTTGCTAAGGTTCATAGAGATTGTAAGTTCTGAAGTTAATTCTAAATCCAGGTTTTGTGACTTCAGACTTTATGCCCCTATGATCTGCCATGACCAGTAAGGATTTAAGAATATTGCATCAGCATATTTCAAAAGACAAATGTAAATGGTTTTAAGGGAATTTAACTTGCTGTATGTGTAACTTTCATATACAGTCTGACCTGTTCTAAACCCATCTCTTATAGCAGATAAATACAAGTAAGGACCCAAGGAGCCCACATGCTTTGAGGTAGTTTACAAATAGTGTTAATAATAATAAGAATGGCTGCTGGTAATTGAGTGTTTAGTATGCACTCTGTATTAACCTTCTTTATTATACTTAATTTAATTCTCAGTATATATCACCTATTTATCTGCATGATACACATAAGAAGAATAGGGACCGATAAACAAAAATATTATCTAGCGTCATGGGGTTGATAATTGGTGGACTTGGAGTTTAATTCATGTCTACCTGATTCCAGAGTCACCAAGTTTTGGTCACTATCTAAGTGCGAGGCACTGTGTTGAGTACTTTACCTGCATGGTTAGATTGAACACTCTGAATCCCATTAAGGAATATGTATAATAATTCTTTATAACAGATAAACACCTTGAGATATTAGGTCAAAGAAAAAGGAAAAAAAAAAATTTTAGAGAAACCTATAAATAAATTAAGCTGGTAGAAAAGTGTAGATGTCGTATTTTACTTTATTAACTGTGCTTTTCTCCCCTTTCTAATTGGAAAGTATTTCTGAATTTCTGTCATGTGTTAATAATTAAAAAATACCGATGTGCTTTCATTGGACATTTTTATGAAGAGATTTGTTTTGGGACTTTCACCACAAGATTACTTCCTAGCTTCTATCCAAGAGAGGAAATGTTATTAGTCTTATTAAAATGACCAAGAATTTGAATGGCCACCAGTTACTAGTAGGGGGTTATACTGAACCTATTCAAGTTCCCACTCTCTTCTGTTTTCTGCTTAATCATCCCTGAGTGCAGTCTTCATCTTTGGACCTGTCCTGGGTAGGTTTAAGTCTTGCCATGCCTGCAGCTGGCGTCACAGAACAGAGAGAGTTTGCCCACCCAGGACTAGCAGAGCCAAACACTGAGCACTGAGGACATTGGTGAGTTTATTGCAGAATTGTGCCATCCAGGAGAACACAAAGCTAATGCCCAAAAGCCCAAACTGCTCCATGGCATGTAGGTTACAGAGTATATAGAGCAAAGTCACCAAACAACTGGGTGTAGGGGCTCATGGTCATGCAGGGAGCTGATTGGTAGGAGGTGAGGTAAGAGTGATGGATCATTTCATTAGGTCTGCAGTAAGGCTCTGCCGTCTGTTCTGGTGTTCCTCTGTATAGTTTCATGGAAAAGTAGCCAGGGGTCTTCATCCTAGGGCTCAGGAACAGAAACATAAGTCAAGATGTTATCTTTAGCCTGTTAGCAGGCCTGACAGTGTGACCAGACTACTGTCTTCTCCTGCCTGGGGGGTTGCTGATTATTGGGGGAAAGGCTAGGTCTCAGGGGTGTCCCAAAAATATGTACACACTTTGTGCCATTATTAATTACAATGGGTTAAATCTGAAAAGAAACATCAGTCGACCTGCCAGCTGTTAAAATGTGTATACATTTTTTGGGACACCCTGTATACACTCATACACACACAAACTAAATTTCTTCAAAGTCATAAGGACCCTTGGTTGAAAATTAGACAAGCTCTATCTCTGGTAGAACTAAGAGTCTTACATTCAGTGAGGAGGATGCAGAAAGCTTCACGGAGGCCCTAAGCCTGGGCTGCATTTTTGAAAGTGTCTTTAGCTAGAGAACTCTTCAGTAGGGGTGGAGAGTGCTTATTCAGCTTATTAACAAATGAGGCATTTTCATCATCATGTTACTTAGTTTCTTGCATTAATTAGCTCTCAGTTCAGAATCCCACTGACAGGGGTTCTTCTCGTCATAATGATACCAAATTTCCAACAATGACAGTGAGCATTAAGAGGGGCTTTAGTCCGTTGTCCATATGTTCAATGAGTCTATCAGTACCCTTTAATCTCACATCACAGGGTTTTGTTGAGGCAGCTTTAAGAGAGGAAGCGACGGTACCTAGCTTGTAACCTCTAAACTTGTTAAGGGGGAGTACTGTGAAGAAATGTAAAATTTTTAAAGTTTTTGTCTCCTTGTTTTGTTGTTGTTGCTATAAATTCCCATTAGGCTAAGTGTAGAACCTTTACAGAAGGAAACGAACCATTTTATGAGGGGATGAATTCAGATTTTGCAATATATAAATGTATTGAATCAACATGTTGTGCACCTTAAACTTACACAATGTCATGTGTCAATTATATCTCAATAAAGTGAGGCAAAAAAAGTATCACCATTCCGTTTCCCCCACAAAAGAGATTCTAGAAGCCCTGCAATGGAGTTGCAAGGACAAGGGAGAGGTAGCTGAGTCCTGGATGTCAGGAACCTTGCCCTGTTATGTTATAACCTGAAAAGGATGGCTATGTGTCTTAAAGGAACATCAGAGCAGTTGCAGAAGTCTTTCCTGGGGTGAATGGTAACCAGGAATTTCCTTTTTTGGGGACAAGTATGACTCACCAACATCTGGTAGAAAGGGTTGGCTTATCTCCTCTCTCCTGCTGGCCTCCACATGCTAATTCCCTCTATTTCTTTCAATTTTTGCAAACCAAGTAGTTTGAGACATATTTAACCTCCTCTTGACCAAACCTTTCTTCTCCCTTCATCTGCCTGAAAATAGTCTCAGAAATCTCCACAGTTCACACTTCATTGGAGAAGTGTTTGTGGCCCTTCTTAAAATGCAAAGAGACTCCCAAGTGGAACACTTATAAAACCATCATTATTCATTCACACCTTGGTGTGAATTAGCTCATCGGAGCCATTACCTAGCAACACTAGGATAGCCTGGTGATTTATCATCTGAGATGAAGGAGAACTTTGTATTGATTAATGGTAATGGCCTGGAGAATGGAAGAATGGTGAGAAGGGCATTGAACCCCTCACAGAGCAAGGACAAAGCAAAGGAAACGATTTTATAGCAGTGCCTGAGAACAAGGGCTCTCTAGCCAGTCTTACCTGGATATGCATTTTGGTTTCACTGTTTATCTTATATGGTAACTATATGCCAGTGATGGCGAACCTATGACACGCGTGTCAGAGGTGACACGCGAACTCATTTTTTTGGTTGATTTTTCTTTGTTACATGGCATTTAAATATATAAAATAAATATCAAAAATATAAGTCTTTGTTTTACTATGGTTGCAAATATAAAAAAATTTCTATATGTGACACGGCACCAGAGTTAAGTTAGGGTTTTTCAAAATGCTGACACGCCGAGCTCAAAAGGTTCGCCATCACTGCTATATGCAATGAACTTTTTATTGCGATTGTGATGGTCATTGATGTTGTTAGTTTAGTATTATGTGAGCAACCTGCAAATTATAAAGATTCATTTCACATATTTAAGAAAGGGAAGTAAGTTTTTTGAATGGAGATTTCTCAGATGGCCAGGCCCCAGTACAACAGTATCAAGAAACATAGATTTACATTCAGGGCATCAAATTTCTGAATCTCAGTGTCTTCGAGTGTTATTTAGAACTGGTAATTCCTACCCCAAAGGGGTGGTTGTGAAGATTTAATGTTACAGTTTTTGTGAAAATTTGTATGAAACTAAAAAAGATGGTGTGTGTGCTCTTAAATAATTTTCAAAAGAAGTAAGACTACTAAAATATGATCTGTTGGTACCCATTTATGTTTTGAAGCTTAATCATTCATTAAATTTGAGTACAATTATACAAACAAATACTTTACAATTCTCCCTTATTCTCATCCCTAACCATTTATAATAATTTGGCAGGTAATATGAAACAGAATAGCTTAAATGTCTATATATCTGCCTTTTCTTTTGTTCCACCCATTTAGCAAGCTAATTGTTTGAGGATGAACCTATGAATCTCTGTATCTTTTGTGTCTGTGATGTTCATGTTAGATGCTAGAGAGTTCCCTCTGACCTATAAAAATTAGAAGTTTTAGTATTCTCACGTTTTGACTTTAGAATGTCTGAGATTGTTGTCAAGAGTCCCAAGTCATAGTTTCCTCTGGATGTTTTAAAGCATATGATACTCCAGAAGCAAGAGTGGTTAAAAAACAAACAAACAAACAACAAAACACTCTCCTCCTTTAACTCTGGAAAGAAAAATGGCTGTGATTTACATGAACCTAGGTCAAGAATGTATATCTCTAAGGTGTGCTTGAAAAGTCGAATCACTGCCTTCTATAGGGGACATTAAATTCAGGAGGATGACACTTTGGTTAATACAGTCTGCTTTGTTTAGACTTTTTCAAGGTTATCTTGAGGTTCTCCAGACACTTTAGGACAGGGATTCTAAACAAGTGCATTAATCAGCAGGGTGAGGAAGTCACATTTATTTTTAATATCCTACAATTGAAATTTAGTATCACCTTTCTTTATCAATGTAGAAGGCAAGCTACATTCATAAATAGCAGTAATTGTGTATCAGTGGTACCTCTGTTAATAGGATCACAGATATTTTCATGTCACATTACATTTGTTGCAGATATTTTTTTAAAAATATATTTTATTGATTTTTTACAGAGAGGAAGGGAGAGGGAGAGAGAGCCAGAAACATCGATGAGAGAGAAACATCGATCAGCTGCCTCCTGCACACTCCCCACTGGGGATGTGCCCGCAACCAAGGTACATGCCCTTGACCGGAATCGAACCCTGGACCCTTGAGTCCGCAGGCCAATGCTCTATCCACTGAGCCAAACCGGCCAGGGCTGTTGCAAATATTTTGAAATATTATTTATATTTATGACTATAACAATTATGGTGGTTATTAATGTCATGTTAGACCTTCTATTTAATACATTATTGAAAGTAATATATCACTAATTATCACAAACTGATTTTTAAATATTTAGATAGCACTATTTTGATATAATTAACTCTCTTTGCAATTCTACATTTTATGGATATAAAATATTATTATGAAAAGGAATCCATGAGCTTCACCAAATAGCCAAAGGAGTCCATATAATTTAACATATAGTTTAAATTTATATTATATATTATAATATATATACATAATTTATTTAAAATTTTTTTAACTCCTACCCCTGCACAGCCAGTGTGGTTCAGTGGTTGAGCATCAACCTATGAACCAGGAGGTCATGGTTCAGTTCCTGGTCAGGGCACATGCCTGGATTGCTGATCAATGATTCTCACTCATCATTGATGTTTCTATCTATCTCTAACTCTCTCTTCCTCTCTGAAATCAGTAAAAGAATTTTTTATAAAAAAACAAAAAACCTCCTACCCTAGATAAAAGAGTCATGAATTGCAAATAACTTAATTTTTATTTTGTTGTTGTTAATCCTCACTTGAGGATATTTTTCCATCAAATTTTAGGGAGAGTGGAGGAGACAGGAAAAGACAGAGAGAAACATGGATGTGAGAGAAACACATCCTCCTGCACAAGCCCCAACCAGGGCCTGGGCTGGGGAGTAGCTTGCAACAAAGTTATGTGCCCTTAACTGGAAAGGAACCTGGGACCCTTTGGTCTGCAGGCCGATGCTCTATCCACTGAGCCAAACCGCCTAGGGCTACTTTATTTTTATTTTATTTATTTTAAAAGTTATTTTTATTGTTGACATTATTATAGATGTCCCCCATTACCCTCTCTCGCCCTTTTTGTTCCCTTCCACCCAGCCCCTGCCCTCCCTCCCTCTGCCCCTAACCACATTGTTGTCTGTGTCCATGGGCTATGCATATATGTTATTTGGCTAATCTCTTCACCTTCTTTCAGCCTGTCTGTCCCACTCACTTCCCCTCTGACGTATGTCAGTCTGTATCATACATCCATGACTCTGGATCTATTTTGTTCATCAGTTTATTTTGTTCATTAGAGTTCTTTCCTTTTTACAGCCACATAGTATTCCATTGTGTAAATATACCACAGCTTTTTTATCCATTTGTCTACTGATGGGCCTTGGATTGCTTTCAGATCTTGGCTATTGTAAATAATGCTGTTATGAACATAGGGGTGCATATATTCTTTCTGATTGGTGTTTCAGGATTCTTGGCATATATACCCAGAAATGGGATCACCGGGTCAAACAGCAGTTCCATAATTAATTTCCTGAGGAAACTCCATACTGTTTTCCATAGTGGCTGCAACACAATTTACATATCAGTTTGGCAGCCGGGGCCTGCAGATACATCTCCAAGATCCATAATTTCCACTTTCTTATTCATCAATCAGATTTCAGTTTAAAATGATTTCTTTTCTGGGAAGATTCTTCTTCTAGATTAGGTCTTCTAACACACTCAAAAAAGTTATATATCTACATAGCACTTACTGCAACTGCTTTTAAATATTCAATTGTGTGTTTGTTTATTATTTTATTTATTTCCTGCCAGACTGAGAGATCATTGAATGTAGGGCCCTTTTATTTGTTTATTGTTGGATTCTTGATACCTGATCCAGTGCCTGTTATCTGTGATTTAATTTAAAAATCAATGCATGGGAATATCAACATTTAAAAAAAAAAATCAATGAATGTGTGAATGAAGGGATTAGTAAACATACTTGGCTCATGGGTTCCTGGATGTCTTTCCTTACATGCCTAATTGAAGATCTACTTCTTGGCATTTCCAGGATTTGAAATGAGTATTTCAGCCCCTTTACTCTTACTGTACTGGCTCACTTCAATATGCTTCCCTTATTCAAACCCTGGAGTCACACCTGTTTGTCAATGATTGACCTTGTGTTAGTAGCATCCCCAACGTCAAAGTCAGATTTTCTCAAACCTCGCACTAGTGGTAGTTGAGGCCAGATAATTATGTTTCCTGGGGAGCTGTCATGAGCTTTGCAGAATGTTCAGCAGCATCCCTGCCCCTACAGCGTACCTGCCCTTTGTCATCTGTCAAGCTGTGCCAACCCAAAATGTCTCCAGCCATTGCCCTATGTTCCATGGGATCAACATTGTCCCAGTCATTTGAAAATCACTGCTGCAAGGGGAGTTCTAGCTTTAAGCAGTGACAGGAAAACAAACATTTATCAGTCCTCAAACTCTTGCCCTCTAGATGGGGATGGAGCTGAGAATTGTTGGACAGGGGACATTGTTTCCTCTGGGTGGATTTTTCTGGCTCACTAAAGTGCCCCATCCCTGGCCTTGTAACAGTGTTTAGTTGGGAGGAAGCTGCCATTTGAGGGCATGGTATGTGCTTCAGAGAGTTTAGGTGAGTATGATGCACAGTGTTCTATTTTCCTGAAATGCCTGTATTTTCAAAAAGTCTAAATACTAGGATAATCCTTTCTCCAACCCCCATATTGACACTCTATTTGATATATCCCTTAAAAGGCTCAGCAAGCTCCCCAGGCTAGTAAGCTGTAGGAAATAGAAAAATAACCTAGAGACTTTTAAGTCTTTTATTTTACATTATTTTTTTTTTTACTCAGACTACCTCTGTGTGAGTATGAATACCTATATACAACAAAAGGAAGTAACATTAGGAGACCAAAGGAAATTGCCATTTTCTGAAAGTATCACAATGTAAAAAAGCTTGAATTGCCATGGAAACAGCCGAGTCACATCCTATTGAATGGTTGTTTTTCCAAAGGAGCCCTTGAGACATCTTTTGTTTCTTTAAAATAGGGTGGCGATGAGTCATGTGTGTCAGAGGGATGGGGGATGTGAGCTTTTGCATCTCCGCCATTCCCGCAGTTGGCATGTGCTGAGGAGGATATACTCAGCTGCTTTTTAAAAGAGAAGATGTGTTGTCTCTGCACATCTGTATGTTGTGTGTGAATAACAGAGTACGTGAGAGAGCCTGAAGACTTGAGAGTATATCCACCCTGAGCTTTTAATTCAGGCCTGCACACACATGCACTGTATGTCTGTCTGGTGCCCATTGCCAAGGCAATATCCAAGTCTAGATCTACATCACCTCTAGATCACTGAACAGAGTCTTCCAACTTAGATTTCCCGCATCCAGACACGCCATCTCAACTTTTTCTAATGAGGCCAAAATGGTCTTTTAAAGCCATAACTCTGATCACATGCCTGCCTCTGTCCACAGGATAAGCCCACATGTCCTAATTCAGCTCATAGTCTCACCTCTACTAATCAGTTCAGCTTCATCCTCATTCTCTAAAATTCCAGCAGGACTAAAGCTCCTTCAGTTTCTTAAACTCATCATCCTCTCTTGCCTTTTATGCTATATTCACTCCTCTATACTTTCAGACTGCATTTCCCAGCCCTCTCCCCATATGCATTTTCTGGTTAAGGATGGCTCTTCCTAGATGCTCAGAGCTGTCACCTGTTCCAGGACAGACCTTCTCTTACCAATCCCATCTCTCTCCAGACACTCAGCTGTCCATGCACCAGACACAACATGAAGTGAGGACCTCTCTGTGCTATAGTCTCCAGGTACTTGTCCTGTAGAATACTGAATTTATGTGTTTTCCTGCCCATCTTCCACACTGAGTTCCTCAGGAGAGAACCGTGTTTGATCCATCTTTATGTCTTCATTTTGGAGCATCAGGATAGCAAATTGATTCTCAGTAATTGATTGTTGAAAGAATAAATGAGTAACTTAATGAATAAACATATGAATAAGTGAATGAATGTTTGAGTGACTGAATAAGTAAATTCCAAACATCCTCTTCTGTCCATGGGCACAGTCCTATATTATTTCATCTGGCAATGACTGCAGTACTAATACTGATATACTCTATTCCTGCATTTAACCATCCCCCGATCTTTACATAATCTTCCTTGTTTGCTCCCTGCTCGACCCCTCTTTTCCTGCTTTCCCTCATCTCTTCCTTTTTCTTTCCTCCTTCCCAGTTTACACAGGTGGAAATACATGTTGAGAGCATTGAGTGACTTGCTCATAATCACATAGGTATTAATTAAGTAGTGGGGTTTGCCGCAGACCAGGGACATCCTAGATCCAGTCTGTTGCTTCTTCCGGCAAGATGCCATTTAATTTCTCACTCTAATTAGTGTTGTTCTGGAATACAAGGCTTTTGTCTTCCTCTCTGTCTCAAGCCTTTAATTAAGACAGTTTGGACTCTCTGGTGGGTTATATAACATCCTGCATCCTGCCCCTCACTCCATCTCTTTGCTTTTCTCCCTTTTTTTAAAATTTTATTCAGAACATGTTACTCTTTGGTTCTCTGAAAACAGCCTAAGATCACTGGAAATGAACTGACCCGCGAACCAAGGAGCTGGAGTTCTGCCTTTCATTAGCTGTGTAGACCACGTAACCTGTCTATTCCACACTATCCTCACCCAAAGAAGAGGATTAATGGGCAATGCCTCTTTGAGTCACTCAGGGGATTGAGATGGTCGGTGTGAATGCATTTGGTAGACTTATAGAGTTACTTCAAGTTGAAAGTTACAGTAGTTAACATTATCCTGTTTCCCAAGGCCTTCTCTGTCTTCCTAGATAAGCCATAGCTCCACCAGGCCAGGAGGTATTGTTTCTTGGGCTCTGCTCTCCTTCTTAGTTCTACTATTTCCATCTCCCCTGGGTCTTCTCCAGCACCAGGCTGATGAGTTCTGCAAACACAGCTCTTTTTATTTTTTTTATTTTTATTTTTTAGCTAGAGTGTTTTCTCCTGCCAGATAAATCCCAGCATGTCCTTACTGCACAATTCTCTGGATCTTGGATATAGCAATTATGACTACACCAGAGCCACTGTGTAAAGACAAGGAAGCAGGCACCATTGATTGCCTCCCAGGGTAACCCTGGAGTCACCCATACTGTGCTGAAGCCCAAGACTGCTTTATTGAAGTGGAGGCTGCAGGGGGCCCATAGTTAGGCCTATATTTTGGACATGATTGGTGATCCCAGGGAAGAGCAGTTTCTTAGGTGTAATCTCACTTGGCTGTTCCTAGAAAATAGTGAGCATTCTTGCACCCCCACAATTCTTTCCCTTTGCTCCAGTGAAAGCTCCAGCAAAGCTTACTAATAAAAGGTCTAGAATATGAAGAGGCATTGCAAATTAAAGGTTAAGTACTATTATACCTACTATATCCCCTCTTCAACTAAAAGAAAATAAATAGATGTTGTGGTATTAGGGAGGACTACATTATTGTTGCTGCCCTCCCTATTCAGTTATGAGGACTGGTTACATTCATTCAATGACTCCCTGAATATGTGGCAAATATGCCAATGATGTCTGCTCAGGTTGCCTTTAGAGGTAATTAGGTTTGTGTTTGCAACTCAAGTGTGTGATTTTAGGCAAGCT
Source organism: Myotis myotis (assembly GCF_014108235.1). NCBI lineage: Eukaryota > Metazoa > Chordata > Mammalia > Chiroptera > Vespertilionidae > Myotis > Myotis myotis. Next base: position 11,607,640 of record NW_023416316.1, read on the forward strand.
AGCTGACTTCCCTAGCACCATCTCCATCTCCATAACATGGGGATGATAATACATACATCACAGGACTACTGCAGAGATTAAAGAGGATACCTCATGAGATAACATGGCCTTACCAAAAGCTGATATTTAGTAAGCATGTAATAAATGGTAGTTTTTATTAGAACTTTATATTTTAAATAAATAATCTCAATTGGACATGGTCATCATTCTTTGAAGTGTGGAATATGATCTATTCCATTTGCAGCAAAAAAGGTGTGTAGATAAGTAAAAATTTATTTAGCCTTATACTTTAGATTTGGGGATTTAATTGTATATCTGTTTATTTCAATAATCATGTGAAAACAAAATAAAACTAAAAACACTAAAAATATATCATATCAGTTAATTATCTTAACAGTACTTTACTCATTGCTCAGATGATGAAGCAATGTGAACATGGAGAAATAACTTTCTGAAATACCTATTTGTGAAGATGCTTCACCAATAGTAGAGCCTAGTCTGGAACCCAAGTGGTCTTATTCTGTCACCAGGGCTGGGCCCACTGCGATTATATCTAAACTTGGTGATGAGGTGATCTTAGCTGACTTAGTGAGAAGTATTTCAAATGCCCCTATTAACAAATATATTTACTTTTGCTATCTCTTATTATTGTTCCTTTGACTTAAGAAAATTAAACTGGATAAAATACCTAGATTGATTATCTACTAGTCTATCACATCTTATTATCTCAGTTTGAATCTAGGATTTTGGTATAAATACATTGGATTAGTTCTCAAAAATCATGTCTTCTGATTCTTGTTCTGCATTTAGCTACTCTATGATCCTGGCCAAAAATAAAAATAAAAAAAAATTTTAATCTTGGATGTTGTTTCTTTAGGTATAAAGTTAAGCCATGGGGGAAAATTCCTTAAGCCTATCTGGCTTATGCATTATATGATCTGTGAAAACACAGATATAACCACCAGTCATTTTATGGCCTCAAGTGAAGATAGAAGTTTGTGCTTCCCTAATGAACATACAGTGTGGGCAAAAGTAGGTTTACAGTTGATTATATGAAAAATAATACAAAAATTGATAAATAATAATATTAGAATAATACAAGAAGGGAGAGTGAATTGCCTACTCCAGTGATGGGCTTGGCCACAGGACTTCATTGCCTCAGCAGATATAATGTGAGTAGAGCCGTTAAGTGTGTTTACGTGGTTTGCCTTATCCTCTTTGGCTTCTGCCATCTATCATGAGAAGAAAATACCTTGGGTAGCTGTTGCTCACACAATGAGGAATGATGTTGATCAGATGTGAATATATATATATATTGCCAAGAGCCAATCCCTGTCAGTCAGAGCAGAATGAAAACTAACCAATAAAAGTGAGAAATAAACTTGTAAGCCACTGAAATTTGAGGTTGTTTATTTTACTGGGTTACTATAACAATCTACAGTTCTCTTTTTTAATAGATCTTATTTAATGCCTGTTACTGTCGTGCATATCATACTTATTTTAGAGATAAGAAACCGAAGTTATTATAAGTTATACTACAGGCCCGGTGTACGAAATTTGTGCATGGGTCGGGTCCCTAGGCCTGGCTGGCAAACAGGGCTGATAGGGGCCTTCCGGCTGCCAGCCAGGGCCTTCCTTCATTTGGTGCCACCCCCTGGTGGTCAGCACACATCATAGCAAGCCATCGGTCTCCCGATTAAACTCCCATGGGGACAATTTGCATATTAGGCGCTCTCTCTCTCTCTCTCTCTCTCTCTCTCTCTCTCTCTCTCTATATATATATATATATATATATATATATATATATCTTACTTGAAAGCACAGAACTAAACAGTTTAGAAAAGTCACAGATACATTAATACTTGTCGACCTCTAAGACTCAATGACTTTCTAGTTTCCTAAGCTACCTCTCCCGGAAATCCTGTTCATCTTTTCTCCTGGGACTGTTAATAATCACATAAAATATTATACCATAAACATATGCGCCCCGCATAGGACACCTGCTCCGATGTTCCTTCTGTGAGTTGCAGGTGTCCTTAAGTCTATGCATGGTTTAGGATTGAGGTTATGACACAGGCCTGGGAAACTCTGGTTAAAATGATTGGCTCCAGAATAGAAATAGAGCTGGAGGCAGATCAATCAAAAACCTGAAATGATCCGCAAGGAGCCTTTTTTTTTTTTTTTTTTTTTTGAGATAGTGAGCACCCAGGCCCAGGTGGGCCCGAGGCTGCCAGTGGCTATCTGCCAGTACACGGGGAAAGCCTGCCTGAGAACGAAGCTGTATAGAATCACAACTGAGAGTCTACCCCTCAAGAAGACAGAAACAAACAAAGGTGTGATGACGTCAATTGGATCTCTTGATCTAGATGTACCTGGAGTTATACCTGTCCTTCTGTAGGACATATTGGTAGTGTAGATTTCCTATTTTTATAGATTGCAATTGAAAGAAACCATATGGAAAATATAATGAAGCTATCATAAAAGCACAGATTTACAAGTAGCTCTTTTTCTTATTTTTATCCAATGAAAGAAAATGTGGGGGAAAAAAGATATATGCTGCTAGGTAGATTAGAATTACAGTGAGTCTAAGGCCTTGCTTTTGAGTTAAAGAAAATGTCCTATTTTAGCTACCATTTACTACCACCTGCTTCTAAAAATTATTGGTTCTGTAGTCAGGTTAATTATGGGGTTGATATTGCTGGAGTCTGATGAATCGAATATTCTTTGTTGTTGCTCCCCAATTTTATTTACCTTCTGAAGGGCAACGTAAGTTATTTGTGGCAAAATTAATCTCTAGTACACAATTCCCCCCTTACACCCCAACTCAAAAATCCTGACTGTCCTTTTTCTAGAACTTACAAAGACAGTAATAATTTCTATAATATTTTAAACTTTTTAGTCCTGTGTAACTCAGTGATTTTCTCTTGAGTAAAGCAAAGGTTGTTCTGTGTGTGGGGAAAACACATCTCCTGTTTTAATTCCACATATCATAGAGCTGGTTACAAAAGGGTGACTTGGTGATTTGATGCCCATCCCTTTCTGATTCGAAGCAACCTGCTTCTACTCAGCTCCTGCCTCTCAGAGCCTGTTGTCCTATATGAAAAGAATCCAGCATCCAGCTAACATTATTTATGGGAATTGCTTGGAACCTCTGAGAAAGTTGGGCTGGAGTACGTCTTTATTGCAAGAGAGAGCAGGAGGGCCTGGGAGAGAACACAGAATCTGTGCAGTGGGAGGGAGAGTGGTGATCCCAAATAAATGAGAATTTATACTCCAGTCACCATGAGAAAATGAAAAGAGTGAGATGTGTGAGAAGTGGAGTTTGGTTCAATACTTTTGGTTTATAACCCAAATCACATAGCAAGTAATTTAGGAAGCCAAGATTCAAACTTAGGTTTGTCTGACACCAAAACATATACACTTGGTAGTTGAGTCACATACATATATCCATATATCTGATACATATATCAGAATTAAAATAATTATTCAGAATTCTTTTTATCCCCAAGTGAAAGCCATCTAGATATTTATGCTTAATTGTCATGTTCCGGATGATATTCTCCAGGCTATCCTCTTTAGTTACTTACTAAGTACCTTTGAGAATATAGCTTCATATGGCCACTATTATGAAGGTGTGATGATGATGATGATGATGATGGTGTCCCATACTTTCAGCATATCTATATATATAAAAGCCTAAGCAGCTGGCCCACCAGCCAGTAGCTATAACATGCATTGACCACCAGGGGGAAGATGCTCAACGCAGGAGCTGCTGAGTGACAGCAACTTTGCAGAGTGCCTTCTCACACTCCAGGACCCCTTGCAGGATGTCGGACTGCCGGTTTTGGCCTGATCCCCGCAGGCCAGGCTGAGGGACCCTACCTGCCAGAGGGACCTTTCTCACTCTGCAGACACCCTTCGAGCCCTGGTGCCAGCCCAGGTGCGGCCAGCTGGGGAGGGACCATGGGAGGTTGGCTCCAGGGTGTGTCCAGCCCCTCTCGCCCAGTCCCACCCTGCCGGCCACCGTCTAATTAATTTACTTTCAGTGTGCACAAATCGGTGCACCGGGCCTCTAGTATTTAATAAGTCACTGCTATGTACAAGTTCTGCTATCCCTGGATGTTTTGTATACAGAGGTGAACATATTGCATGGAAGTATCTGCCTACATGGAGCTTACATTCTAAGAGAGGGGCACATATGTTAACAACACATATAGGTTTTTGTTATGGTGCATTAGGATAGAATAATTTTACAGAAAAAAAAATAAACACAGCCTGTTATCATGCTATAAGCCAAATGCTCCTATTTTTTTCCTACTCCTAGAGCAAATGGTAGGAATTTACTTGCTGCCCCTTGCGATTCAGGCAAATGAATTGTTTGCAGATGTGATGTGTGTTGTGTTCATTCCAACACATTCAAGTGCCAGAATGTGAGCTGCCAGTGCTCCCTTCTTTATCTTGCACAGATCCAGCCAAGTTTAAGGTGCTTATTGCCCTGTGATCTTGTGTCCCTGAGCAACTATGTTCAACCTTCATGGATGAGTAGAATGAGGGAGAAATACAACTTTAATCCTCTACTACTGAGTTTGTTTGTTTTTATTCATTTTCATGACCGGGATACCTTGATTGATGCATGTTATGGTACAGACACTATAGGAAACACATGCACATTACAGAATTTAATATCTGTAACAATCCTTTTGATATGCATTATCTCCATTTTATTCAAACTGTAAACATATCATACAGAACTCAGACTATCTATTCCTACATAACAAACAGTCCTAAGACCTAGTGACTTAAGACAAGTTATTTTCTCTCAAGGTTCTAGTATCTCACTATCTCCCGAGTGACTTGGTGTCAGGTGGGAAGTTCTTAGTTGGGGTCTCTCATGTTACCACAGCCAGATGTTGACTGGGGCTGCAGTCATCTGCAGGCTTGACTTACCTTAATATCAGTATCCAGGGCGGCTCATGCACATGGCTGGAGATCAGTGCTGCTTTGGGTGGAACACCAGCAGGCATTGTCAGCTGAAAATCTCCCATGTAGTTTCTTTATGTGACTTGGGCTTTTCAAGCATGGTGGCTGAGATTTTTGAGGGAGCATTCCAAAAAGCATGAGCAGAAGATTTAGGTTCTGTTTTAATCTATCCTTAGACCCAGGCATATCACTTCTGCCACACTCTATTAATGAAGCAAGTTACTAAGGCCAGCTCAGGTTCAAGGGGAGGGAAATTAGACATGTCTCGATATGGCACAACATGCCTGTATAAGGAGGGAATTAATGCATGGTGGCCATCGTTGGAATCTTATGTGTTGTATCAATTTATAAGATAAAATCCCATTCCTGGGCGATCTTAAATCCTGAGCTGAAAATACCTCATAAATGCCTCATTTACCTTATGGAACCTCCACTCGTGGGGTGGAGATTAAAGCTGGACAGGGCATTGTGTTTGATTTACAGTGTGGAGATCTAGGTAAGCTGTATTATGTGTGTAAGTAACCAGCCCCAAACCACTGGGACTTAAGAAACTTACTTCTCATTCACACTGCATTTTCAAAATTGGTCCGAGGGGAGTGTGCTTATGGTAGTTGCCCAGGCATTCAGACTGATGGAGTTTCATCTCATTAGACTCTACCTCTAGGAGCATTTCCAGTCCCAGTGTAGCAGAAGCGGGAAACATAGTACATTGCATTCTGTATCTTAAAGCTTCCACTTGGGAGTGATAAACATCGTTTCCTTACATCTCATTGTCCAAAGCAAGTCATATGGCCCTGCCTATATTCCTGCCATGTGCCAAGAAGGAGTATCAGAGTCTTTTGAAATAGTCCTAATAGTACTCTATCATACCATATAATTTCCTGTACACTGGGACCAGACTGAATCTAGAGAAAACGGAGAAATTGGAAACTACCTTTTTCTTCTGGTTTCACAACTTGTTAAACACTCATTATTTTTCAAAGGCTGTTACCATTGCTGAGTATAGTAGGATAAATAATTGCATTCATATTTAATATTTTCTATAACTTTGCAGCATATTTAAAGCTTTCACATACCTATATTTTCTGAAATTGTTTTTATTTCAATTCAGGTAGAGGAGTTATTATGCTCTGGTTTGTCAGTCAAAAAGTAAAGGGTCAGAAAATAGAATAATTTGCTCAAGATTGCATTGCATAGTTCTTTGACAGATAACTCCTTTTGAGGAGCATTCATACTAGACATTTTTCTCTGTATCAATGATTTTCAAGATATATCACACAAAGTCTATGAAACTGCAATATTGTGTGTATATATATGTGTGTGTATGTGTGTGTATTGCACGGTTTATAATCAACATACCAATCCCGTGTTGTCAACAATTAATAGGTAGATGAACATTGGGATTGGAATGCTATTGATTCACCTGGTTCCTATAGATGGAATCTATCTTAATTTCCAAAGCTCAATGTCAAGTTTGTGAGTTTCTTAGACCTGGTTGTTTACAGGCTTCACACTTGGACTCCATACTGACTCATTTTCCCATCTCTTGCCCTGGGCTGTGAAAGTTGAGGCTCCCTTCACAGGAACCAATGAACAAGAAATGTAGTGTTTTTAGTGCCAAGTCCATCATTTCCCGTGTGACTCACATCTCGGAGGGTGGCACGACTTCCCAGTGACCTGAGAAGCTTCTGAAAATACTCACCAATTTCAGATCACTGGCTCATTTCTATTAAGTAATCATTTTTTATTTCAAATATTTATTTGCACTTATCAGGTCCCTTTCAACTCAGTTTGAAAAAATGATATATTGTATTAGCTGAAAACAGTATATCATGTGGTCCAGGTCACTTCCAATCTATGGTCATTTACTGAATACCCACTTCACAAAATACAGCAATACAAGAAATAACAAACCAGCCTCACATGCAAGCAAGTAATCTAAATATAGGACTACATAAATAAATATGAGACAGAGGAGTCAAAAAAGTCTCATTTGAATCCTTCTTTTTCTGCTAGTTTCATGATCTAATTTCCTTCCCTTTTAGTGACTTCACTATCAACATGTGAGACCTATTAGAGAGTTTTTTGAAGATTTCATAAAATAATGCAGGCAAGAGAGCACTTCAAGTTAAGGGTGGCACAGGGGAAAATACACAGATTAGGGGAAGTGTATGGCCCACTCAGGGAATCCATTTTGAGTATAATAAATTGTGAGTATAAGAAAATTGTATACAAGATTACAACTAGAGAGAGAAACTGTGATCTTTAATCTCAGGCTCATCCATTTGGCCTTTATCCTGAAGTAAAAGGAAAGCCAACAAAAGCCTGAGAAAAAATTAGAACACAATCAGTGTTTTTTTGAAAATATTTTTGTTTTGAAATCATTTAAGACAATAAGATTATATAAAAATAGTACAAAGTTTCTATACCCATCATGGAACTTCCTTCAATGGTAGCATTTTATATAACTACTATAGAACAATATTAAAATCAGGAAACTGAGATTAGTACAATACTATTAAATAAACCACAGACCTTATTCAGGTCTCACTGGCTTTTACATGCACTCGTGTGTGTGTGTGTGTGTGTATTACTATGCGTAGTCTCAGTTTGAATTTTTGGCTTTTGTTGGAATAATTTGGGTATTTTCTCTCTCTCTCTCTCTCTCTCTCTCTCTCTCTCTCTCTCTCTCTCTCTCTCTCTTTAAAATTTGATTTTTAAAGAGAGGGGAAGGAAGAGAGAGACCTAGAGAAACATTGATGTGAGAGAGACACATCCATCAGTTTCCCTAACTGGGAGTGAACCTGCAACCCAGGTTGCCCTGACCAGGAATTAAACCCTCCAACCATCTGAGCCCCACTGGCCAGAGCTGGGTATTCTCTGAATGGATGTATCCCTGTAGCCACTAGGTCACTGGGAAACTTACTATTTGATACTGCAAACCTCATAACCAAAATTAACTCTAGATACAAAGGAGGAGGGTTAAATGTCTGTGGCCAAGTCCCACAGTGACAGAGCCCAGAGTTATGGGGTGGTGTTTACAATGAAGACACACAACCTATTTTTATTTGATCTGCACCATTCAAAAGGAAAATTGAATTTATAATTAAAGCAGGGGAAATGATAACTTAAGCATTGATTTTTCCATAAATGTGCCAAACTTCAGAATAGTGGCTGGTCTCTATGTCCCCTCTCCTGCAGTGTTACTTTAGATGAATTGAAACCTTCACGTTTGATAGTAAACTTACACTGGAGTGTATAAATTTTAGCATGTACACACTGATGACTTATCTCTGTAGCTGGGATACCTCTCAGGGTTTGGATTAAAGGAAGAGACCTTAAGAAAAATCAGGAAGAGGTATCCCATTGGGATTAGCAGTTTCCTATTAAAGACTCTTATAGATCCACCTCTGATAAACATTCAGCCCCATCACTATTTTAGACTTCTCCAGTCTCTTATGAAGATTAAACACAAAGGAATTACCATTTATCTGTAAAGGTAAAATTTACAACACCTATAATCCTTTCATAAATAGATATATCAACCACCACATTAATACAAAAAGTGCATTCTGAAGGCAGAAGGCCATTATATTTGCTTACTGTCAGATATAGAGCTGCAGTTGCAAGTCATGCATGATTTTAATAAGGTTTGATAATATGCTATCAGCTGGTGGGAACTATAGATTGAACTCTTATAGATTTCTGGCTTCAGCTTCCAAATAATCAATCATGTCAAGATATGAAAATCATTTCATTCCCTTCAATTGAAAAGAAGATGTGATTTAAAATGTCAGCCTTTGGATATATGAGCAGGATTTCTGTAATCAATCATGTGAAATAAACCATCTTATTTAGTAGCTTTTTGAAAAAAGGGAACATTTGGGGGGAAATTATATATATATATATATATATATATATATATATATATATATATATATATATATATATTTGACAAACCTAAACCTGCTGCTTCAGTCAGCTCAGTAAACTTAGCAAGGAATTGAAAGGCTTGGAAAACCTCAAACCAGAAGGCATGGGAGGACAATATTGTCTATTATATCTAGGTACTGATGGGGAATTAAGAACTGCATTCAGATCACTTGACTTGTTTTAGGACCATTTACCTGGATTCAGTTCAGCTCCATCACAGCCTGGCTAAGTCATATAGATCATGTCTCTAAACTTGAGCCTCAGTGTCCCTGATATCTGTTATCAGGTTAAGTTACTCTGTCCATACTCACATAGGAATCATGCTGGAGAATGGATGTGAGAGTGTTTTGCAAGAGAAACTCTTTGAAGTTCTCTATAAACCTAGGTGGTTATATTATCATCATGGCTAGACCAAAAAAAATGTTAAAAGGCACCAGATGGACTTCTTGGTACACCATACTCCCTATCCTTGGAGTCTGTGCAGCTATGCTGAATTCACACTAAGAGCTGAGGGCCTTGCCTGAGGAAATTGCATCTACTCTCAATAAGTGAAACACACCTATAGATTTTGCTAACTGACTGCAACTTTAGGCAAACCACTTAGCCTCTATGAACTATAGTTTCCACGTAAGTAAAATAGTTTGAAATATATGATCTCTAAGGTTTGTTTCCAGCTCTAAAAATTGTTTTTTGAGATTTGATATTAACCCCAGTAGAAATGCAAATCATAGCTGAAACATATTCCTTCCACACATAGTAAAAATTCACAACTTGAGCCAAATCTGTTCGTTTTGCACAGAATTTGGAAAAGTCCAATCATACTTTGGCTATAAGTCTATTATGAGAATAATGACAAGAAATAATATATGAGAGTCCTTTTTAACAAATAAAATTATTTTAGTTATGTTAGGTTTAACAAAAATTAGTTGTATCACTAATCAGTCTTTCCAAATATTACCTTTTGTAGTTCCTGTTTAAACAGGCCTAACTGTGATGGGGGAGAAGCCGTTAGGGGGCCTACTTTAATGATTCACTGTAAGCACAAATAATTATTTTGTCAACCATGAAGCATTCCTGGATGCCTTTTATGTGCTTTGGAATATTTCAAAATAGTAAATGATCGTGAGCTGTTTAATATTTACACAATCAATTTCCCCATTTTTGAAAATAAAAGGATGATCTTAAATTAAAGGAAAGTTTACTATTATCCTTTCCTGAATGCTCTTGGTGCCAGAATTTATAGAGAGTAGGTACAAAACAGGTTGATTAGAGGTAATTTTATTTCTTAGCAGTTTAAAAGTAGCACATGAGAGCCCAAACGAAGGTGGCCAGTGCAGAAAATGTGTTGGACATTTGCTGAAACATCCAGAATATCACACATACGTATTCCTATATAATAGTTTCCCATCCCGTCCCCAGCAAATCAACCTTGAAGCTGTTTCTCCTGTCTCACCCGGTGTGTACAGAGCAGCGCGTGTGTGTTTTGCATATTTCTTCTTTTCTTTTGACTGGTTGCCAAAAGTTACTCATATTTTATGAAGCACGGAGACTGGTATGATAAGCGTTCTTTGCTCCATCATTTCTCGCTACCACAGAGAGGTGCCTTTCTCTTTTCCCTCTTGTTCATTAATGATGCACAAAGCTGAGGTGTTTAACTCTCTCTAGTTTTTCCCTCCTCTCTTAAGGAATGTCTCATATTACTTGACATGCACGGTTATATGATAAAGACTCACCAGGGCCGGTTTTATCCTGCTGGTATGCTTCCCCAGCAATCCTGGCTCATCCAGTGGCTAGAAAAGAAGTCTGTAATTTTTATGGAATAACCATTTTATATCTATATCTATATCTATATCTATATCTATATCTATATCTATCTATCTATATGATTATTATGCCCTGAACATCCACTAATCCTGACAATGTTATTATTCTCTCTCATTTCCAGCATATGGACTCCAAATTTGACCCTCTCTTCATTCTGCCAAATCAATAGAAAATACTCCAGTGATTCATTGAGTCTGTGGTGGAAGCAAACTGGGGCTGGTGACCCTGCTCTATCTATCCCCAGTGTATGGAGTTAGATTCAGTTGATTTGAGATAACGAATCAGCCTTAACTAAAGGCATGGTGTGAGGTCAACTCACTATTCACTCTCTCCTTTCTACAATGCTTCCTTCACGTGGCTTCTAGTTCACCGTAACCCTTGTTGTTTCCCCACGTTACTACTTCCTCTCTGACATCTCCTGTCACTGGGATGCACCAGCTGTCAGCCTTTTAACCCTCCTCTTCTCCCCCCTCATTCCTGGTGATCTCTTCCAGCTCCAGGCTCTAAATCCCATCTGTACTTGGAAGACTGCTCACATTTCTTTATTTAGCCTGGGACTCTCCTAAATTTCAGACTCATATGTCCACCCACGTATATGATATCTCCACTTATATACCCAGACAACATTTCAAGATTGACAAATCCAAAAGCAAACTCTGGTTCCTCGCGTATTTCCCATCATTATCAATCACAAATCTTTCTTTTCAGTTCTTCAGTACATACCCCTTGGAATTAGTCTTGAATCTTTTCTGTCTCTTAGAGATCACATTCACTCCATCATTAAACCCTGGCTTTCAATCATCTGGAAAGATGGAAATCCCAAACTCCTCTCGCCACATTTGCCAAACCACCTGAATCACTTGCCTGCATGGTAACAAGAGCTCCTCAGCTGGTCTCTGTACTTCTGCCCCTGCCCCTTTGGTCTAGTTTGAACTTAAGGGTCATCCTGTGAAATATAAGGACACATCATGCTGCCCCTCTGTTCAAAGACCCCCCAGAGATATCGGCAGTGCATTTGTAGTAAAAGCCAGAGCCTTTCAATGACTTACAGGGCCCTACGCAGTGGCCTGCTCTCCTACAGGTCTCTGAGCTTACCTCCCAGGCCATTCCCTGAAAGTGCCTGGCACAGTCTCCCCTCAGGGTTTCTGCTCCTTCTGCCTGAAAAAAAAAATGCTCAACAGAAAATAATTAGTCCTTAAACATTTGCCGAATTAAGGAGAATGAAAGCTCGGCTGGTGAAGGCCCCTCCCAGGAGTCTGTTATTCCTTCTCAGCTGCCTGTGATAAGTCCTACTCCCTGGAAACTCCTCTTCCCCCTGAACGACGCTAATGCCCTTTTATCTTCCACCCTTGCCCTGCACTGCTTTGTACCCCTCAGCTCCTCTTTTGATTAGAAATGTTTTCGAGCCACAAGTAACAGAAATCACAACAGTGGCTCAAACAAATAGAGATTTTTTTTTTTTTATCACCTGCAGATATTTTTCAAAACGAATGTCTGCTGGCACCTGCTCAGTACATGGGCTGAGAAGGTGGGCTTGATGATTCTGTTGGCCCTTTGTAATGGTGACAGGATAGCGACAGCAGCTTGGATCTTAGCAGCACTCAGAGGCAGGAAGCAGCTTCATATGCAAGGCAGGCGGGTTCTTTGTACGTGCTGCCCTCTAAACAGGAGAACATGTTCAGAATGTCATCATCCCCATGGTAGACGTACCTTGGTATCTCTTCTATCCAACAACTCTGACTCCACCCCCCGCACCCCCACCCTATAAAAGGAAGGTGAATGAGTTTTTAGTAGACAAAGGATAGTGCCAGCCTTATCCTTTTTTCCCTTACTCACTCCCTAATGCCTATCCCTACTCAGGTCTTAACTTAGATATTTCAGGCCGGGGGTCTTTTCTGATCAGCCTTCTGGGCTAAATGTCCTTCTTCTTGGGTTCCATACTCCTCTAAAGTGTTCTTACAACAGCACTATTATGCTGCACTACAAACCAGTGTTCCTTGTATGTCCCCATTCCCCAACATCCCCCCACAACAGTCACAGTCTCTCTCTCTCTCTCTCTCTCTCTCTCTCTCTCTCTCTCTCTCTCTCTCACACACACACACACACACACACACACACACACACACACACACACATTTATAAGCTCCTGATAAGAGAAGCCAGCATGGACAGAGGACACATTTTTATCATTCACATGCACATGCCCAACATCTAACACCTGTCTATAGAATGATTGCGTCATACATGAATTAATATTTTTAAATAAAGGGGCTTTCTCTCAGTGACCTTTAAAATCAATTTTGCATTAAGTCAAGGCTTCCAGGATTACTTTAATCCTTTTCTTATAGATCTTTAGCTTGAGCCAATATTTTAAACTTTTATTATCTCCAAACCTCCTCTCCTCTTTTTTGAAGGATATGAATTGTCATGAATTACGTTATTTAATTAATGTTACTTAAATGTGTAGGCATCATTTGACATTGTTTGGCACAATTAGGGAAATAAAGTGATACATAGACAGAACTCTGAAGATACAGATATGAAAATAAAAGTAAGTACCATTGGTTCTCATGTTATCACAACAGACATATTCTGCCCCCGCTAAGAATGTATCAGGACTTTCCTTTGGACTAAAGGTAGGCAGGTGTGAAGGGTATTACCTCTACCAGTGCTCAAGGACCTGGAGAAAGACCCGCATGGCTAGCCAGAACGCAGAATGATTGCTGCTGGAGCAAATGGAAAGCACTTCAGAGTGTATGAAGGGTACACACCCTGGCGACACCAGCCCGAGATCCACTTCCAGCTGTGTTTTTACAAACCGTGTAATAATGGGCACATTAGTTCATCACCCCAAGCCTCAGTTTCTTCATCTGTGCAATGGGGATCACACTCAGTCCCTCAAGGCACTACTCGTGTCAGCTTCAAATTAGTTACTGTGTGCAAAGTAATCAGTGCAGTGTTTGCCATACTGTCTGTTCTTAGTAAGTCCTAAAATTTATTATTGTTATTATTATAAGTGAGGCACTGTTACATCATACATATGGAGTAATTCTCTACACAGAATTAAGTGTTAAAGTAATTATAACAGATGACTTTAAATCGATATTTGCTTCCTTTAGTGGGTGGGAACAGTGTCCTGTTTCTCCTACTTGTCAATACAATCTATACAAAGAGCTTGTCCGAGACAACAGGTAAAATCGGCAACATTTTATAATGGGTCCCTCTTTCCTCTGGCTCCTTATGTGCCATCACTACACGCACCCTGCCTCAGCGCAGAGTCACACGCACCAGCTTTCTTCCAGTCTCTTGTTTCTAGTGGCTGTAACATTGATGTGAGGTTTCAGGAACTTTAAATCAAAGTGCCTTTAAATATAGAGGGTGTCTTGGAGTTCAATTGGCACAATCCCTTCACTGCATACGAGAAAAATGAACCTGCTGTGAGGGCAGAGCCGTTGAGTACACACAGCGAAAGTTGAAGCACAGGTCATTGGAATCCATGCTTACTCCATACCTTCCATTGCCTCAGAACAAACTCTTCCAGGGGGAAGGGGGTGCAAATGGGGAGGTGGTGCTTTTTCTTAGCGCGTTGCAGGACCAGGCCAGTTGTGTTATTTTTGACTCATGGGTGGTAAAGAGGACATTGGGTGGGCAATGGGAGATCTTAAATATTCTTGTCATCACTATTCTGCTTTCCCCTTAGAACAGGATCCAAGCCTACATTGGGCATTGAGAGAGGATGAGTTTATCTTCCAAGGCTGCTAAATAATAAATAATACATGTAATTTATTAACAATAAAAAATAAATTACGTGTATTATTTATTATTTAGTAGCCTAGGAAGATAAGCTCATAGATTAGTTCCTTTTGATTCAAAGAAGAAAAAGAAAGAGCAGAGCAAGGGGGATTAAGCAGGCCAGGGAGGGGAGGCAATAAGCAGCATTAAATAAATGCTCGTCATGGGCGAGGGGAGCACAGAGTAGCATAGGCATGGCCCCTAGGACTCCCATTTAAACATTGTATTTGGCATCTTTTATTTTTCAAACATGTGCCTGAACATATGTGATAATGCTTGAATGCATGTGAATGTATATGAATGTATATCTCTCCTGGCTAGAAGAATAACCTTTAAGATAATCGATTTAATCCCCAGCCAGTACTTGAATATCTTCCATGGCAGTGTGATGAGCTCAGATCAAATAATAGGTGAGAACAATTGGGAAGTTCACGAGTCAATGATTTGTTTACACATCTCTGATGAAGGCTAATTACTTGTTAGCTAAAGCATGGGCCTCTGTTTTAGTTAGAGGAGCAAGATTAAGAATGGACTGGCTGAGGACTTGGAACCCTTCTAGCATAAGAAAGCTGTCAGAAAATGAACACAATGGTTAAAATTCTAACCTTTTACATGTGGCCATATAAGGCTTTAATAAAGACAAACTTTTATTGAAAACTAGAGGCCCAGTGCACAAAAATTTGTGCACTGGGTGGGGGGGTGTCCCTCAGCCCAGCCTGCACCCTCTCGAAGTTTGAGACCTCTCAGGGGATGTCCACCTGCTGGTTTAGGCTTGTTCCCCAGGGGATCAGGCCTAAGCTGGCAGTCAGACATCCCTCTGGCAGACTGGGAGCCCTCAGGGGATGTTTGACTGTGGCTTAGGCTGCGGAGGAGGTGGGAGAGGCTCCCGCATCACCACTGAGGTCAGCCCAGCTTGTGGCTGAGCAGAGCTCTGCCTGTGGGAGCGCACTGACCACCAGGGGGCAGCTCTTGTGTTGAGAGTCTGCCCCTTGGTAGTCAGTGTGCGTCATAGCGACCAGTTGTTCCCCGGTGGTTCTGCCGTTAGGGTCAATTTGCATATTACCCTTTTATTATATAGGATACTCTCTCTCTCTCTCTCTCTCTCTCTCTCTCTCTCTCACACACACACAAACACACACACACAGCCACACAACAAATAGTTACTCAGATCTTTACATAGTACTGAGTTTTTTTTCTAACTACCATCTCCTGTAACATTTATTCTTCGTTTCCAACACTAGGCTAGCCTAGTGGTCTTCTAAGTTGCCCCATAAACTTCAGAAGGCCCAATTGAATTTGAATTTCTGATAAATAAGAACCGTCTTTCAGGATATGCATGCCTCAACTACTAAATGGGGCATATTTATACTAAAAACCATTTGTTGTGGCCTGGCCAGCGTGGCTCAATGGTTGAGTGTCAACCTATGAACTAGGAGGTCGCATTTCAATTCCAATCAGGGAAAATGCCTGGGTTGTAGTCTTGATCCCCAGTAGGGGGCATGCAGGAGGCAGCCAATCAATGATTTTCTCTCATCCTTGATGTTTCTATCTCGGTCTCCCTCTCTGAAATTAAATATATATATATATATATATATATGTTAAAAATTTTGTTATTTAGTTGAAATTCAAATTACCCAGGCACCCCGTATTTTTATTTGCAAAACCTGGCAACCCTATGGGTCTTAAGGAACCCAGAGGGAATTTTTGGTGAGATACTATTCCTTCTTCTTTGTGCTTTAAACTGTATAGTCTTATAAACCTGAGAAGTAGTCCTGTGTAATGGCTCATGCTTCAATCATTAATTTATGCATTCATTTTGCAACATTATTTTTGCATGACTATTGTGTTAGGTAAAATGCTACATAAAAACCTAAGTATATCTGATCCAATGGTAAGCTAAATAGATCTGAACTGTTCCCTCATTTAGCTTATAGTCTCATAAATAAATAACTACCAATTAGGGAAACACCCCAAAGTGTGATAGTGACATGTGGATGGAGCACATATTGCTCAGGCATAAATTTGTCAATAAATCAGTGTAAGCAGATAATCACTGTTCTAATGTTCCCTGTGTAGATGAGGGAGGGAAAGTCTTTTAAAATAGTGATTTCCTAAGACCAGTTTTACCTCAGTGCTGGACACATGGCACAACGTTATGGAGCACTTTATATTTGTCAGACACCTTTCTGGGGTCAGCATTTTATTTTAAACTCAAAGCAGCACCAAGAGATAAATCCAGTTATCACCGCCAGGCTACTAATAAGGAAGGTGGGGCTGCGAAAGTTAAATAAATTGCCCAAATCTGCACCAAAAGGAGATGATACAACTGGGATTCCAGCAGAGGTCTGACTATTGGAAATAGCCCCTGTCCTCTGCTAATGGAGAAGGATCTCGCAAACTTGCTAAATACGATGCATCCCCAGGGTCCCCGTGTCAGTAAGTCCGGGATAATTTGGAACAAGCCCCCTAGGTGATTCTGAGAGCAGTAAGATTTGAGTCCCGCTAATTCAGACTAGCATAACCTCATTTAGTCAAAACAACTTAGAGCACTACTGTATAACCCTCCCTTTCACAAGTGTCAGTTCTTAAGACCTCAGCTTGGGGGCGGGGGGGGGGGGGGGGGGGGGGGATGGAGTGTTCCTATTATGAGGAGGTGGGAGATAGGAGAGCAGCATCTAGTTCTTTGTTTAAAATATGTTTTTATTGATTTCAGACAGGAAGGGAGAAGGAGAGGGAGAGATAGAAACATCAGTAATGAGAGAGAATCATCGATTGGCTGCCTCCTGCATGCTCCACACTGGGTATCAAACCTGCAACCCAGGCATGTGCCCTGACTAGGAATTGAACCTTGATTTCCTGGGTCATAGATTGATGCTCAACCACTGAGCAGCACTAGCCAGACTAGATCCCCTAGTTATTTTTCCCAGATGATTTTTTTTTTTTTTAGTTTTCAAAACCATCTCACTAATGGTCTGGCTGTAGTATTCCTGCCTCCTCAGAGGTTTCACCAGTTTAGTCAGGTTATTGACAGTTTAGCATTAAACATCTGTTATTTTCTGGACACGTCTCTTCCATAGGAGATTGGAAAGGAGCTAGTTTAATACATCTGGGCTTGGCCTGGTGCGTCCATCACCTTGCAAGACAGACAGGCTTATGGGCAGAGGAGGTCTTGGAGAGAAGCCTGGCATGTCAGGTTGGGACACAAACTTCCAGGAGGAGAAGGTGAGAATTAAAAGTAGGACTAGGTGTAGTTGATGGAGAGGTTTCTAGTGAAGTGTTGCAAGTTCCAACTGTTTGATGAGAAATAACAAAAGTGAATCGATACTTTTTTCTTTCTTTCCCTTCCTGTTTCCTTCTTTTATTCCCTCCCTTCCTCTTTCCATCCCTCCTCCTATCCTTCCCTTCTTTCCCTCCCTCCCCCTCTTCTTTATTTTCTTTCTTTTTTTCATCAAAGACATATGTGCTTAACTTTGTAAATTTTTACTCAAGTATTCTTACGTACAGAAAAGTACATGAATTTTGATACATTTTCAAAAAGACCACACAACCCTGTAACCATCACCAGAGTAGAAAACAGAATAATATCAGCATGCTAGAATCCCACACTACCCCCAGACCTGTTACTATCCTCCCCCAGAAGTTAGCCATTATTTCTCTTTATATGACCAGAAATGAGTTTTGTCTGCATTTGAACTTTTTAATTAGAAGGAATAAGAGTTTGCATATTGGTTAGCATATGGCATATTTTACCTAGTATTAATGCTTGTGGAATGTATTTGAAGTTGTTTGGTGCAGCAGTAATTGGTTCTTTTCTATCCCTGAACACAATTCCATTCTGTGAGTATATCAAAATTTATCAATTCTACTGTTTATGGGCATTTAGCTTCTTTCCAACTTGGAGCTAATACTACTACCGCTAGTGATAGTACTAACAATGTTAGTAATAGTGCTAACAGCTATTACCAGTAGTACTGTTATGAGCATTCTTGCACATCTTTTTTTGGGAAACCAATCCCCTGCCTATACCTTTGGGTGTATAACCATGAAAGGAACTGTGAGCTCCTAGGTCCTAGGATGAGCATGTTCACTTAGAGAGGATATTGCCAAGTAGTTTACCAAAGTGACTGGGTTTATCTGCAGCCCACCCACAGCAACTGAGTTGGAGATTCTCCACATGCTTTTTCTTTTTATGTAGATATCCAATGAACACTCCTAGCAAATTCACAGGAAGACTTGGGCAAAATGTCACAATCTGCTTCACATAGTGGTGTGTGTGTGTGTGCGCGCGTGTGTGTATGTGTGTTAGAGGCCCAATGCATGAAATTCCTGCAAGGGGCTCGCCGTTCTCCCCCCCACCCCCCCAGCTTCATCTGGAAGGAAGGTCCTCTGGAAGAACATCTGGTGTAATTAGCTTGTTACCCTTTCATTATTATAACATTCTGTAAGGAGATGCATCAGAGCAAAAGAAAAAGTAAGGTCCTACTGTTGTGGCCCCAAGATTTAACAGAAGTGGGGGGCCAAGGAGGATTCATTATCAGTATGCTCAGCTGAGAGCTTTCTTTTCTGTTTATTGAAAAAAACCTTACCTTTTCTTTGTCCCTAAAGGATCTAAGTGTTTGCTGTTTTTTTGTTTGTTTGTTTGTTTTTTGTTTGTGTGTGTGTGTGTGTTTTCCCCCACCCAGTCTGATAGGTCATTTCATATGATCCTGTCTTTTTACCTAGTTGCTCCTTGTACTTGAATCCTGGCTGCTCGATCAACTTACACATTTTAAAAGGAAAGCACAACTTTCATCTCTGTATTCTTCAGAATGGGAAGTAGGAGAGAGCCTAAGGGGGAAACATGGTAAAAGTATTGATTTTGCTTCTGACATTTGAAAGCCGTGAAATATCTGGAACATTCAGGTGACACCTGTGAGAGGGGATGCACTCCTGGGCTTGAAATGCCCTGAGCTTGACGGAGTGCTTTCAGTGTGGCTGAGCTAGGCGCCGGCTGGTAAAGAACAGAACTGTTTGGAGTAGGTGTTTTGACCCTGCCGTTTGTTCTGCGTGACCCGCGGCCACCTCTTTCTGGAGCTCAGCTTTCTCATGTACAAAATGGGAAATGTTTCTTCCGTTGGTGCCTGCTTCTCAAAGTTAATTTGATGATGAAATGAACAATTGGACGTGTAAACCATGCTTTTCAACGGAAAAGAATTGTTAATGCTTCCAGCATTCTTTGATCCAATAGCAGCCTCCTGGCCACTAATCTCTGCCATTACCATCCGGGCTGTCACTTCATGCTCATGAATGGTGGCGAGCTCAGGATTCACTTAATTCCCTGGGCATTGGCAATTAAACCATATTAAAGCCTTTCTTTTAAATAGGAGGCTTCAGTGCCAGCCAGGCTTGGATGGGACTGTTAGGATAAGAGCCTTGTCTCGGCCACTAGATGGCGCCAGAATTCCTTTATGCCTCTGCCTCCTCCCCGTGGGCAAGGCTCCATCTCCCTGCTACCCATTCCGCGCTTTTGCATCTGCGCAGGCTCCGCTGGGGTTGTGATGAATTTGTTTGCTGGGAAAGTTGTTTCTCCCTCAGGAATCTGTGGGACAGAAAATGCCTTGTGGCCTCGACTATTGCGGAACTTTTACTTTCCTTGGTCTTGCATTGATTTAGCTCCCATAGCTTTCCAATTCACCCAAAACTCCACTCTTCTTAAATTTAGAAGGAAAAAAAAAATGAGGACCCTGGTTTATGGGAGTTTTCATATCTCTGGGAGCCCTGTTCCTGGGGCCTAATCACACCACACTTCTGTTTGCATATACGATGCATGATGCACGCCACGCTGTTCCTAATGAAGACATTACTGCCTGCCTCCTCCCCTCCCTACACACCAGGAGAGAACTCTCCCATATTGTCACTGCCTCCTTTCCAGGTGGCCTGACAACCCTTCCCAGGATTTTCTCCCCGTGGGATCTGTAGTCATTAGTTAAGCCAGGTGATTCTCCTCAGAAGACCACATTCATTCTCGGAATCGCTCATGATCGAAGCCAGCTTTCCCTCCCACTGTAACATTGTCTCCTGCTCCTTCCTTATCATTCAACCACCGCAGATCATGGTACTTCCCAGATGGCAGGGCCAGGGGAGATGTTTATATTCTCTAGTCCAGTGGCTCTCAAATGTTAGCTCAGAATCACCCGGATGGCTCCTTAAAACACAGGTTGCTGCAGCCCACCCCGGACTTTCTGGTGCAGTAGGTCTGTAGTGGGGCCTGGATGTTTGCGTGTCTTTCTGCTTCTCTGCTGATACTGATGCTGTGTTCGTTCCGGGGACCACACTCTGGGAATCACTGGTGTAGTCCAAGGCTGTGGTTTCACAGGTTTGGCCACTGAGGTTCCGTGAAGAGGAATGATTGGTCAAGGTCACTAAGCACATTGAAATTAACCTGGACTGGACATGCAGGAGAGGGAGACGCCTAAGCAAAACCTTTTTAATTTTCATTCAAATTGGAGCTGGTTAGGAATTTCCTTTTCTACGCTTTATGGAGAGAGGATTTGCTGAGCAAATTTACAGAGGAAATCAGATTGTAAGGGAAATGTTTAATCTGAATTTAAGCACTTAAAATAGAGTTCTATTATTTTTTAGTTTAAATTCAAGCATGAACTAGGAGGAGCCCGTTTCTGGGTAAAGGGACTGGCCTTTGGGGCTGCCACTGCAGTGATGTCCTTGCGAATGGCTGTCGCACTTTGGCAGGATTTCAGGGGAAATTGTTCTCCTGAGTGATGTTTCTCAGCTTTTCATCTCAACCTGCCCCCTACCCTGCCTCCACCTAAAATCAGGATCATTTCCTGGTGATGACATGGACATGTTACATTTGTTAAGATAGTCAAATGACAATGGACTAATTTAAGCTTCACTTACAGAGGCTTATTCTAATAATGATTTCCTAGAGCGTGGTTCACCCAGCACTTGTGGTAAGGGGCATGGTTTTTAGGTATGTATGTATGTATGTAAAGTTATATTGATAGTGTTAGCTATGGATTTATTTATATTGATATCTTCTGTTTAGGACAACAGATTTTGCTTTTGAAGTATTGAGGTAATAACGTGAAGTTTCACTTTATCTGTACTGTTTGGAAAATCAGAGTCAATTTAAAGATAAGGTTCAAATGGATAATAGGAGATGTGGTGTACAAATGTAGCCAAACTCATTCAAATGATATTTGAATAAGGGAAGTTTGGTAACTACTGTGCCAGTAACTAAAAGAATTCAACCCTCCAACTGGAATGAGGTACATTTTCATGTTTGCAGATGTTCACGGGAAGGCTGAGTAAACTTGTGTGATGATGGAAGGGGGCATCCTTATGGATTGGATGGTTTCTAGGCCCCATCAGTCCTGTAAATCTTGGTTTTCTTCATCATTTCATTAATCTGTCGAATCACGTTACCCTCCATGATTCTGAATATGTTATTCCATTTTGGGAGTGGGAAGGGCTATCTTCTGTGGGTACAGATCTACCCTTTACTCAAAGGTTAGTCTATGCCATATGAAACATTTCCTGAAATTCTAATTTCTTCTGGTCCTCCCCCTGTTCTCTACACTTTTGGTTCCTGTGCTCTGTAACATTCGCAGTCTAATTGATCCAGCCAACATTTATTTTGAATACCTACAGTGGTTGTAGTACTAGCCATTAGATGAGTTGACTTTGCCATTAGATGGGTTCACACACCGGACAGGAAGGCAGACAAGCAAGCCAATGGGCTGAGGTGCGTGCCTTCAAAATCCACATGTTGAATTCCTAGTGCCCAGTAGCAAGAATGTGACTGTATTTGGAGATAGGGCTTTTAAAGAAGTACAATGAAGTCATATGGGTGGACTCTGATCCAGTAGCACTGGTGTACCTATTAGATGAGGGGATTGGGTTGCGGATAACATAGAGTTCAAGGGGCAAACAGATGAAGACAGAGAGAAGGAAGCCATCTACAAAGCAAGGAGAGAGGCCTCAGAAGAAAGCAAACTTACAGACACTTTGATCTTGGACTTTCAGTCTCCAGAATGCTGAGAACATAAATTTCTGTGTTTAACTGCCCCTAGCCTGTGGTATTTTGTTATGGCAGCTCTAGAAAACTAATATAGGCTTTAAGGTATAAATGCTCAGCAAAGCACATGGGTAAAAAATGTCCTTGAAAAAGAATGTCTGAGGGATTACCTCAAGAACAAAGATGAGTTTATTGGGTACACATTATGGAAGGCATTCCTAAAAGAGGAACATGGAAAAACCAGTTGTTTACCTACCAGCTATTATTGTTTACCAATGCACAATTAGGTGTAGAATAATGTTCACTGAATCATTGTGTATAAAGCAAAAGTTGGAAAGATAATAAAAGTCTATCCATGGGGATTAAGGAGAAATAACATTTATTTATTAAGGAAAATTTATATTTATTAATTGTCCTTAATCCCCATGGAAAAAGCTCAGGATACATTTCCTGTCTATTCTTAAGTGAAGGGTGTCCTGCACTCTGCATGGAAAATATTTTGCCAAGTGAAGTTGGGTATTTAAAACCAAACAAAAAACACACAAATAATATTTATGAGGCATTTATAAAGTAAAAATCACTATGATGATTGGAGTGATGCTTTGAAGTTGAAATAAGGGGTTAATTGCAATTAGAAAGTGATGTAATGAAGAAGAAAGACTGTGCTCTATCTACTTGGCTTAAGCTTAGTGAGGGGATAGTCCATTTTACTCCTACTTACTGTCGACTATCCTGTGCCCAGTAAAGTCCTTAGGCTGAGAGAGATTCTAAATATATAGTTTTGAATAAATGAATAAACACATATATGTATGTCAGACACCTGAATTATGAAATAAGAAGGCCTGTGCTTCTGTTCTGGTTTTGGTATAATTTTTTGTAAGGCAGCAAGTAGGTTAATAGATATAAGATTTCCTCTGCATGATAAAGAAACTAGCAGAAACATAACAGTTCAGTCAGTATAATGTTAAAGCGATAACTGTAATGCTTAAAAGCACAAAAGAACCCGTTTCTAAATCTGGTTCCTCTGGGACCTACTCAACCTCTCTGAGATGCCATTCTATCATTGGCAAAATGAGGTCAAGCTGGTGTTTTTTTAAGTGTATGTTTTTTATGATTATAAGATAAACATCCTTACTGTTAATGATTTTTAAAATGTAGGGATATATTAAAAAAGAGACTAAAGTAACTTTATTTTAACCCAAGTAATAGCACTCATAAAAATTTTGATATATTTTTTTCAACCTGTTCTCATCTGCATTTGCATGTATTATAAATCTGACATCATTCTGCATTTTCAAATTTGTACACTGTTTTGTGACCTTATGTTAAGACTATTTTCTGATGCCGTTAAATATTCCTTGTAGATACCATTTAAATGGCTCTATCACATTCTAGAGTATATATTTTTCATAACTTATTTAATCATTCTCTTAATTTTGGACATTTGGCTTGCTTCCAGTTTTCAGCATCAAGGCTTATACTGTAATAAACCTCTTGGCACATAGAGTCATGGAAGGGAATTTGTAAGTCAATAGTCCCAACTTATTTTCAGGCCCCTGATATATATTGCTTAAATGTTCTGAATAAATGTTGAGCCGTTTAAATGCTCACTGTATTTTTTAGCTTATGCTCGGTTGTCGGGCAGTAAAACCATCAATTCAGGGGTCCAACAGCCATGACTTCTTTGCTCTCAGTATCTACTGGCTGTGGATCAGTTTAAGCTCTTGTCCACGCGTGTCCTTCCCTCCGGAATCTAGGCTTAAGCAGCGGCTCTCTCTGGAATGTGCTGATCTTGAACACAGGGAAAAGAGCCCTGGCGCAATCCCATGATGCCGTGAAGGCTTCTGCTCAGATCGAGTGCATGCCACTTCTGCTCACATGCCATTGGCCGAAGCAGGTCACAGGCTCAAGCCCAGTATAAGAAGGTAGGAAAGCTACTCCTCCTCAGAGAAGGTTAGAGCCAGGGCCCTATGAAAATTAGAGAGAGGCAGTGACTATTTAGAACAAATAATACAATATACACACACTGCAATAGCTCTGATTTCCCCACAGCTCCACTGATACTATGACAAACTAAATATTTGCAAATGAAAAAGGGGAAGATGGTAACACACCTTCCTTAAATGCACGCATTTATTTACTTGAGGCTCAGGATACTTTCATTGTTGTGTCATTTGGGTTTGGCTTATTAAGGATCCTGGCCCTGTTTTTCTATCATATTTTGCCTTTTGGGGATGAAGTATATATATTTTTTAAGGGCATCGAGACCTTACCCATCAAGATTAGTGGTTTTTTTTTTTCTTCTGATTGCCCCTTAATTTTGTTTATATTATTTTTATAAGTGGCTTATTAAAATTAACATATAGTCAAATTTATCATTTTTTAAAATAATTTATTTCCTGGCTTTCTGCTTCAAAAGTCCTCCGCTTCCCTAAAATCAGACTTATTTGCACCTATTATTTCTTTTACAATGTTTTTCTTTTACCTTTTAATCTGTCTAAGGTATTTTGTGGTTAGAATATGAGGTAAGGATAAAACTTGACCTCATAATAGTGAAACAGAATATAAATGACACCTTTCTGTATTTTTCTCTTGTTTACCTGCTTAATTGGAAACAGAAATATAAAGCAGGAAAGCATACTGAATTGAGGTGGACAGGGGTTGCATCAGTGGGCTTGAATTCTGGAAGTAGCTTTGAGGTTAATTTGTTCTGTAACTTTCAGCAAATCAAGTAACTTTCCTGGCTCTCTACCACTTCATCTCTAAAATGAAAACTTTGAATCTCAAAGAACCCATCTGTCCTTGAAACACTTTGTTTCCTGTCCCGGTCTGACATATTCCTGCTACATGTCTGTCTCTGTTCACTCCTATGGCCATGGCAGACTTGGCCAATGCAATGGGCCACTTTTCCTTTCTCGGTTAACATAGCCAAAGAATTCTCCCCACAGTAATAAGAAGTTGGCCAATCATCATACCAATTAAACCGTACTTGCTAGTAATGCTAGAAGAAGTCGGAATTGTGGCTTCCTAATGTAAATATCTGTTCTTAGGTAACTGCCTCTTCTATTCAGAAATCGCATTCCTATCATGTACTCTATGGTCTGTTTTGATACTACTAATACCTAATGTTTCAGTCCAACTGTCCTTAATCCTGTACTGTCTTTATATGTATTTTAAAAGTTTGCTCAGGTCATTGTATGAGATGCATATTGTTACATGTATTTTCAATATTTTCAGACTAGTTGCCAATGGATTTTGCTCTAAGAGATGACATTAATGTTCTCAATTGTAGTATTAGTTGGTTTTGGCTCAAATGAAAAAGAGTACAAAGTTAGGAGTCATACTCTGGAAAGTACTTCATATCATCTAGCCCAACCCATTCTCTTTACAAATTAGTTTTCTATAGCACAGAAAACTCATCAACTAGCTCTCCTGGTTTTTGTAATGTACAACAACAACTGAAAGGCAGCTAGATTCTTGAATCCAGTTCAAGTACCAAACACTAACAGATGGGACTTTTAAAATCTCCGACGGTAAAAGGCTTCACTGGCAGTGGGTGAATAATGTTAAGTTCAATTCTTGAGTGTCTGAGGTCTGAATTGTCTGAGGAATTTTAAACACTGTTTCAGCTTTGTGCCATTCTGTACTTAGCCTGTTTCTCCTATATTTAAATATTTTAGTGATGAGGCACTCACTCTACACTAGAGTCCTCTCCTCCCAGTAGCAGGTATGTACCACCTATTTGATTTTTAAAAAATAAAAACAGTAACTTCTAACCTACTGGTGCTAGATGCAGTTACTTAATGAAGTCTGTATCCCTTAGAGATTATTGGCAGACTTGATAGGCCCAAAAATTACATATAAAAAGTGGGAAAATGTCCTCATAGGAAAAATATTTTAATGTTAAAACCTTGCTGGTCACATTTATACTAATAATAATTTATTTATTTCACTCTACTCACCTCTGATACAAATACTGCACAATCTTGGTGTTGGGTTGAAAGGAAATAAAGGAAGTTATTTTAATGCCTGTACTTATATATTTTTATTGTCTCTCCTTTTTTGTCAGATTTAGATGTAGAACTTAAATTATTCCTATCATGGTGGGGTATGGACTCGAGTTATATATTAATAAAGATCCTGTATACAGACCACTGGAATCTTGTCATGTTGTTAATTACCTTAAACAATATATTCCCAATTACTATGTGTGTTGCAGATAATAAGCTATTCTAACACTCTTAGTTGATATCTTAAATAAAAGTAGCCAAAGATCTTGAAGGTTGGAATTGTCAAAGTAGAAACCAGCATTCAGATCTCTAGATTTCAAACACGTTGTTTCCCAATATATTAAGTCCTTTCTTCTACAGACTTAATCATAAATCCTTCCATTTCATACCAAGGCCTGGAGCCATGAGAATTTCCCTTTAGTTGACTAAGAGGAGGAATGAAACATTTCACTTGCTAGTATCAGAAAGATATTGATATGGTCAAGATGGAGCATTAAAATGAAAATTATGTAAGGAATAAAAAGGCAGCATAAATTAGAAACATGGTTTAAAAGAGTTAGCATTATGCCAGCCTTGTATAACATTCATAGGGTGGGTTTATGGATGGATTGCACAATATTTCAAAAAGAGTATTAAAGACCAATGAATTAGGTATGGCAAAAGGCCACTGCAGAGTAAATGAACGGTCATCAACAGAGGTTGTATTCAGGGAATACTGAATGATTTTCCCTGATATATGTCGAGGTAGGGCATGAACAATATTACAGAGCTCAATGTGTAAGCATCTATTGCCGAGCTGTTTCAATTCACTCATTGAGATAATGTCATCTACCCAACATCATAGAACGAGCTAAAGAAATAGTTACCTATTGTATAACACAGTACTCTGAAACATAATGGCTTGAAACAACAGTCAATCTGTAGTATCTATTATAGTTTCTATGCATGGGAAATCTTGGAGAGAATTAGCTGGGTACTTCTGTCTCAAATCTCTCATGAGGTTGCAGTCAACATGGTGACTGAAACTACTCATCTGAAATCTTGATTAGCACGGAATGATCTGTTTCCAAGGTGACTCCCTTTATAGGACCAACAAGTTGATAGTGGTCTTTGGCAGGAGGCCTCAGTTTTATCCCACATAGTCCTTTCCATAAGTTCTTTAAACACTGCCTTGATATGGCAGCTGGCTTCCTGGAGAATGAATGACCCTAAGGATATCAAGTCAAAATGTCTCTTAAGACCTCACCTCAGTTATCACACATCATGGTTCCTGCAGTATCCTGTTGGTTACAAGGTCAACCAATATTTACTGTGGGAAGAGACTATACAAGTGCACGGATATCAGAAAGTGAGGATCATTAGAGCAACACCCAGCACGTTGTAATATAAGTAAACTATTAGTATATTAATATTAATACTAGTACTACTATATTAATATCTATATCATATAATTATAAATAGTCATAATTTTCTTTTTCTTTTTATTATCATCTAATTTTTGGAGGTTAAATAAAGGAGATAAAAGATTGGTAATAAAGTGAGTATCTGGATTTTTTTATTGTGGTCATTACCAACCCAAGTTGTAAATCTGTCCTTAAAAATTTAGAAAAAAATAATGTGTGAGATAACAGTGTTTTATTTATATTTGGACATGAACAGGGGATGGATGACTAAAATATACAGATGAATATAATACACACTATAGCTGAACAAGAGAGGTCACTGGAAAAGTTTCAGAAGAATTCTGTGGGCCTGTGGGGATTTTGAACACTTTGTGGAATGGGGAGAGACTTTGTGAAGGAAGGTCACTGTAATTAGATTTTTTAAAGAGTAGAGAAGCAGCAGCAGAATGAGTGCGAACATGCTGATGAGAACTCATGGAGTATTCCTAGGACAGAGAGAGGGGCATTGTTTCACTTGGCTTGAGTATTGGATGAAGACCAGGAGGATAAAGTTTATTCTTCAAGTAGTGAGGCACCATTGCAAGGGAAGAATGGTCTGACTGAGGAAAAATTCATCAGGTAGTTTTACAAGACGTACGAGAGGAGTAAGAAAACGGACATGGGGAGTTCAGTTAGGTGGCAATTGTACAGGGTACCCGAGACTCAATGATAATGTAAAAAAGGCCTTTCATATAATAAAACCAGTTCATTTTAAACATAGAATTTACAGCATGAGGCACCTGTATCAGGGAGGGAAAAGCACTAACCAAACACTTTTTCTCCTAGAGCTAAGTGGGTTGGATTTAGTTAACATGGTCTCTGTTTTCTTTCTTCATTCATTAAAATAATTTTGTTAGTGACTATATTGTTCTATTTGCTATGAAAATTCTGTGAGGATGAAGAAAACTCAATTTATGCCCTATTTCTTTGTTCCCCTTAACATAAAATGTGCTCAAAAAGTGTTTGATAATTATTGTCTTTGATCCCTCTCCTCCTATTTGCTCTTAAACTTACTCCCGTGAGGTCTTTGCTCCCACTATTTTATTAAAGCTGCTTGCGTCAAGATCACCAATGACCTTCCCATGTTACTGAAGCCAATGGTCAGCTTTCAGCCTACTTGTTTTTTTAATAGGCATTTGCTCAGTTTTCCTCTTCTCTCCTTCTTGCCTCTTGTCATTTGTCACTAGGTTTCCTTTATCCTTCTGCTGATTTGCCTCCTGCTACTTTGACATAATTTCCCACTGTCTACTACTACATATTTTCCTTTGCTGTTTCCTCTTCTTCTTCTTCCCTGCTTAATGGTTAGAATGTCTGAGAGCTCAGTCCTTACCCTTCTCTTCTGTAGCAGCACTACTTTCTTGATGAGTTCATAAAAATTGTGTCTTGGGGCTGAAGACACCCAGATTTATATTTTTATTTTACACTTTTCTCTTGACTTCTCAACCATGTATCTATCCATCTGCCTACTCAGTATGTCCATATAGTTGGAGAATTTATATTTTAAACCAACAAGTCCAATAGGAAACTAACCTTTTTCCTCAAATCTACTAATCCCGTGAACTTTTCCATTAAAATCGGTGGTGTCTCCTTCCTTGGACTGAGCCTTGGCTCCCCTTTTTCTCTACCCACCACATTCTATAACTGTATCACACATCCCTTTGGTTATGTTACCCCAATATGTCCAAAATCCATTCTAGCATCCTGGTCTGCATCACCACCATCTCTCCCCTGGATTGGTGCTCTAGCCTGCCCTACCTGCTCTTGCTTGACATTCCCAAAAAATCTAATTCCACTGCAATATAAGAATGACTATTTTCAAATGTGAGTAATAATGTGTCACTTCATTGTGAAAAACGTTGCCTTGGCTCCACAATTCACTCACTGCAAATGCCTTGCAATCACCTGTAAGGTCCTATTCAGTCATCCCACCATCATCACCATGTTATTGCTCAAGATAATGTCCTATCACTTCTTACTACTTGTGTCCTTGCTCATTGTTTCTCTGCATTGTCTGGCTCTTTAGCTGTCTGGCAACACACCAGGGACAGTCATAATTTAAGGTCTTTGTACTTGTTGTTCTCCTAGCAAGAATGATTCTCTCACCTCCTCATGTCTCATTAAACATCGCCTCCTCAAGGATACCTGTCCTGTTGCCCCTATTTAAAACTGCAGAGGGTATTTCCCCTGAAGCACCCTCTAGTACCTTTACCTTTCTATCCTTTGACTTTATTGTCTATATTATGTTACTTTGTGGCATACTATATATTTTCTATTCATTATGTTTATTGCTTGTTTGAACACATTAGAAGGTCCCTTTTATGAAGGTGGGGATCTGTATTTTTGTTCCTGTGGGAATATCTGGCATAGAGTATGCACTCAATAGGTATAAGTGAATTGTCAACCCAGTGGAAGACAGATACATAAGTGTGGCATGTACAGCTATGACAGGCACTACTATAAAATGAGGGAGAAGCTCTGCTCTGTTCTTGGGTTAAAAATATCCTTCGGAAAAAAGGCTTATCTGAGTGTGCTGTGAATGTGTCAATTTTGAGACCTTGACTGTTATATTTTAATAAGGATGGAAAGTCTCTGCTCTTTATTCCTATCCTATAATGGTGTTTTTGATGAAGAGTTGAAGATTTTTCCTATCACATGAGAGTATACAACTTGAAGTCCAAATAATCCCACTTGAATTAAATCTTAATTAAACATCCTGTGCACATAGGTATTTCCCATACCCACCTGCCAAAATCCTACTAATTTATCAAGGCTCAAATCAAATGTGATATCCTCCAAGAAGCCCTACTTGCCTCTGCCTAAACAGAAATATGCACTCCCTCTTAAAGTTATTGGCTGACATCCATGTTTTCTCCAAAATTATAAATTCATTATGATTATAGACCTGGCATTCATAGAAAAGGTCCCTGCACGCAGTTGTAGGTAAGAGGTTACCCTAAATGTTTCCTTATAATCCTTCCAAACCTATTAATATACTGGTGTATCTTAATTCAGTGTCATTGATACCTATAATTTTGGTGTACTGCCATAGAGCATACAGAAATTGAACTTTTGAATTTGGTTTCATAGTTCCCTTACCCCAAGGAAAAAAAGAGAAAAATCATTGGATACCTCTTATGTTTCAGGCAATGTGCCTGGGCTTTGTACATGTAATATTCACAGTAGCACCATTAAGCAGGTATAATTATCTATTTTTTTGTCTGTTTTGCAAGTGAGAAAACTGAGTCTTATAAATGTTAAATGACATTTTGAAGGTCACACATCCTGTAAATGACAGAGGCAGAATTCTAACCCAGTTATGTTTTATTTCACTACATCACAGCACACATGGCAAAGGAAATGAACAAATGAGAAGCGATGGCAAATTCAAAATGTTGAGAAAACAGTGGGCTGCAATAAAGTGGATATGATGAATGTCACATCGGGGCCTAGTTTGTGGAACTAATTCCGCAGTGCCGTAAACAATTGGTTCTTGGAAAAGTTCCCCAGAAAGCTTACAAGACAAGGAGCTATTCTTGACTCGTCTTGAGTAAAACACTGGTGTCATCAGCAGCATTAAAAGAGGTTGCAGTGCTGAGGCACAGTGATGGTTATATAATTAACCCTGACATGTGGACGTAAGGACTGTCTAAACCTGTAAGGATTTTTATGAGTTTATTTGAGCCAAACTGATGACAATTGCCAGGGAGCAGAATCTCAACGGATTGAGAAAATGCTTCAGAGAATGGCAGTTTTGCACCTGATTTTATACATTAGTGTCAAAGGGGAAGATGTAAGGGGTTTATATGAAATCCATCGGCACTAGATGAGGGTGGCAGTAGAAAGCGAAGCAGAAAAATCTCTGGGAATGGTTAAAAAGTAAAATGAATAGACACATCCTTATTTTGCATTGGTGGGTATGGGATAGTTAACAGTTAACAACAGGTTTTCAGTAACAAGAGAGGTTCTGTGGTCTCCTGCTCTGGTGGGAGATTGTGCTCTGAGGGGTCTGGAAAAGGGAAATTACCCTGACATTCCAAAGGCCTGTTATTATACATGCAAAAAAGACACTAGACAAGCTCAGTGAAGCTAAAGATTGAACTTTGTCAAGGAAGATACAAGCCTAGGACATGACTACCCCCCATGACTCACTTTTAGTTAGAAAGTTTTAATTTTAGACCCTTCTATGTGGTCACTTGAGGTCTCTGAGTTTGTAAGGCCACCACACAGGCTTCCCCTGAGCTATTAGGTTTGGTATGTAGCCCATTTTTTAGTCCATAGACGTCTTCACTTGAGATCATATCAGGTACTGATCTCTTGATGAACTTTTTTTTTAAAGAGTGAGTTAGAAACTGCCTAAAGGAAAAGTTATAAAATTAAAATCCATAGAATCCAAAAGAAGGCATTTTAAGAATAAATTATGAGAGTCCCCAAAGATTTGTCAGCTACAGAACAACCAAAAATAGAGCTTCTATGCATGAGGCTAAGAAGTTTTAGCCATGAGGGAAAGAAAACCGTGGAGTGTCTGAAGTGAGTTAATTAGTAGATATGTTATTTATTCAAGAAAAGCACCCTAAACTTCAGTAAGAGTATAATTTTAGGACATTAAAGGTTGTGGTTTCAGCCCGACTTTCAAAGTTATAAGGAATATATGGGAGTCATAAGTTAATTAAAATTTGCGTCTACAGAATAAAACCTATGTAAGAATGACAATGGTGCCACCACAAAGCCACTCAACGTGTTTTGAAGGTCTAATCAAATTCCAGATAGTCATTGCTTATTTAAACATCAGACATATTGAATGCATATTTTCTTTGGAAATTTAATAGGAGATGGTCATGAAAACAATATTGTCAATACATTTTTAAACTGAGAGAAAGTGGAAATCAATAAGTACCAGAATTGTATAAAATGAGCATCAGGCTAGGAAAGTAACACAGATCTTTTTTTAAAAAATATATTTTATTGATTTTTTTTTTTTACAGAGAGGAAGGGAGAGGGAGAGGGATAGAGAGTTAGAAACATCAATTCAGCTGCCTCTTGCACGCCCTCTTCTGGGGATGTGCCCGCAACCCAGTTACATGCCCTTGACCGGGATTGAACCTGGGACCCTTCAGTCCGCAGGCCGATGCTCTATCTGCTGAGCCAAACTAGTTAGGGCAGTAACACAGATCTTGATTCTGACTTCTTGATTAATTCATTTAATGTTGAAAAGCTCACTTAAATTTGTTTCAGTTCTTTCATTTGTGAATAGGAACTTAGGTTTCTAGCTTGTCTTGCAGGTAAAATAAATGGGCAATAAATGGTCTATATCAGAACACTGTAAATAGTACAATATACCAGAGATTTCACCTAAGCTCTGTCATTAGTGACTAGATATTTATCATAGGGAAATAATCTGCTCTGTCTTCAAAACGCCAAACTTGGACACAGCCTTACCCAGAAAGGACTTCTATTATTTGAATGACATTGATATGGAAATTTAAGGACACCACACACACACACACACACACACACACACACACACACACACACAAGAGACCAGTCAAAGGTTCTACTCCCTCTGCATTTCCTAAGAAATATTTTCTAGACATTATCACCCTTTTGACCAAAAGTAGAAGTACTTTCTCATGAATCTTTCTTATCCTTCAATCTATATGTATTTTTTTTTTCAATATGTGGGTGTGGACAACCGAAGCAAGCCACTTTCCTTGTGGCTAAGTCTCTGCAGACTTTTAAAAAATGGGAGGCATGCTCTTAATCTCTTTTATTGCCCTCTCCCAATAAGAACTTTGGCTAAAGGTGACATCAAATCATGACTCTCTTAGCTTATGTACCAAAGGGCAAGTTTAAAAAGCAAATGATACCATCTGCAAAAAGTCTTAAGTACAAGACTCAGCAGATGTCTTAAACTAGACCCTCAATGTGGTCTTTTTTTCCTTGGAAAAAGTTTAAGTACAATGAGGTCTAGTCAAGTACCTACATAGTCGTCACTCCCTACTAATGCCACCTGCTTCCGATGAGAAAGGCAACAAAGGGATATGGTGATGTCTTAGTGTGTCAGGTCCCTTTACAGCTAAAGAGTCTCATAAAGAAAAGCACAACACTGGAACCTGCTATCATCTCTGGCTTCCATCTGTTCATTAATAAATAGGAGTGAGTGGTCAAGCATTGACCTATGAACCAGGAGGTCACGGTTCGATTCCCGGTTAGGCCATATGCCCTAGCTGTGGGCTCCATCCTGTTGGGGTGTGCAGGAGGCAGCCTATTAGTGATTCTCTCTCATAATTGATGTTTTTATCTCTCTCTCCTTCTCCCTTCTTCTCTGAAATCAATAAAAATATATTTAAAAAATAAACAGGAGTAAGGAGAGTAAAAAACATATTGATAGTATCTATCTTGGGAGGTAGAGATCAGGAGATGATCCACCCCAGTTAGTGTGAAAGTAGTTGGTTCAGATAAAACCAGAGAAATGTTGAACAGGTTCAAGAGTCTCAGCAATGCAATAGCAGATGGGATTCTGGATAGATGAGAAAATGTGCTGGCTGGTTGAATTTATAGGTTCAAGGACTCTCTACCGGAGGATGGCTGCTGAATTAGGTGAAAGCTTTTTATGAAAGAGATGGACAAATCATGGCAGGAAGTACAATACAGACTTCAGAGATCAGTGCACCCTGACAGTTGGCAAAGTGAGTTTCATAAAAAGAGAGAACTGTATTTAGCTGCTACATAAGTCACTCTCATAGATTATATTTTCAGGTTAATAACACTGAACAGGAGAAATAGGAATAGTTTTATAATAAGGATGTGACAGTTTTGAGATACTGAGGACATTTTATGTTTTCACATTTTTTTTACAAATAACAAAGAAATGAAAGAAATGATGGACAAGCTGATAAGCTAAGATATGTCTACAAGGTTGTCATTATAGGGAAGTGGAGAAAGAACATGGCTATATTTTTTCCACAAGAAGAGAAAATATAAGGGCACCCAGTAGCCATATTAAAATATCAAGAGAGAGACTTGCCTGGAGGGTGCTTAAGCCTGTATTATATGTTGGGTAATCCATTCCACCCATTGGAACATAAATTATTTTTCCTGTTTTATTGATGAAGGTACAAGATTTCAGGATGCAAGTAAATAATAAGTGTATAAAACTGTAGGTCCATTCCCCCCTTAAATGCCTGAAGATCCCCAGGGACCTTTACAAAATTAGTGAAGGTTCATCTTTAAGAAAATATAAAACTTCCAAACTATAACTATTAAGCAAGTCACAAGACCAATGTGCAACATTTTCAGAAATATATATTTCCTGTGTTGCAATAAATTGAATACGTAATGATTAAAGTTTCCAAAAATATGTTTACAAATTGTACCAGCTTTCTTAAAACACACACACACAAAAAAACACACCCTAATTTAAAATAGTTTATCATTTTAAAAAATATCATAGTCTTACTTTTTTTTTTTTTACATTTTGTTATATTTGAGTTTCTGGTTTTCATGCAGATATTTATATCCTGAATCGGATCAAAAGATATTTATACATATTGAGAAAACACCAAGCACACAAGCACATAAAAATTGTGCATTCTTTCTTTCTCTTTCTAGCTCTGTCTCTCTCTTCCCGCCCCCACCCTCCTGCTCTGTCTCTCTCCTATGCTTATGGTGTGAAAGGCACTTGGCAAATGGCAATGAATTCCAATAAATATTGCTTTACTAAGAGTGGCCAGGCTTGAGCATGACCTTTGTTATAAACAGATGTCATCAATTTTACAAATGTATTAGCCATCTAAAGAAGGCTGAAGCAATTTGACTTCAGAACTCCATCCCTGGAAATCCATCCCGAGGAAATAATACCCAATACAGAGAAAATAGTATGGAGCCAATTCAATAAAGAATGAAATATTAATTTATTTGTGACACATTCTTTTGAAATATCAGTTACCCATGAAATATCTATAATGATTTTGTAATAAAATGAAATAATGCATGTGCATAAAATGGATGTTAGGCCAATAAATTAGGGTGAAATTGGTATATATAGCATGACTTCAGTTACTTAAATCATGGTGAAAAGAATTATATGGAAATTATCAGAATATGACCAAGTCGAGATTTTGGAACCCCCGATAATATAGGTTTTTCTCTCTTCTATGTGATTTTGTGTACTTTCCTAAATATTTACCTATTTTTATAATGGATAAACCTCCAATTCATTTTTAGATAAATCAATCAATTTTTAAAATATTTAAGGCATGCAAAAGTACAAAATTTAATAAGAACAAACACTCTATTATGAAACTCAAGACTTCTATCTACTTTCAGTGACTTTTTTCACTTCTCTGAAGAGAGGCAATCAAATCACTATTAACTGTTTTGAGTATATAATTAATTCCTAAGGTATTCTATGGAAATGCATAATTTATTCAACTGTTCCCATCTTTGATCCACTGATGTTACAACCAGGACTACAAAGAATATCTTAAAATTCAGTAATTTAGAAGCATATATCTGAGCATTGATTATTTTGTATTAACATTTCCTGATGTGATTCTTCAGTCAGTGATTTAAGTTCTCTCTTTTTTTAAAAAGTATCTTTAACTTCATTGATTGCTCCAGAAATAGAATTAAGGTCTCACTGTCTTCTATTTTATTTATTTTAAAAATAATTTTAAAATTAATTTTATATATTTTTTGTTGTAGTTGTTAATCCTCACGGGGGATATTTTTTCCATTGATCTTTTAGAGAGAGTGGAAGAGGGCAAAACCAAGAGAAACATTTATGTGAGAGAAACACATTGATTGGTTGCCTCCTGCACACACCCAGACCAGAGCAGAGCCTGCAACCAAGATACCAGCCCTTGACCATAATCAAACTCAGGATCTTTTGGTCCACAGACCGGCACTCTATCCACTCTGCCAAATCGACTAGGGTTAAATTAATTTTTAGAGATAAAGGGATAGAGAGAGGTAGGAACATTGATTGGCTGCCTCCTGTACATTCCCTACCAGGGATCAAGCCCACAACCCCAGCATGTGCTCTTGGGGAATTTAACTAGCAAGCTTTTGATGCACAGGATAACACCCAACCAACTGGGCCACACTGGCCAAGGCTCACTGTCATCTTTATAGACCACTGACTTTCACAGCTCCTGGCTACCTCAGAATAGATTTACTTCCTATTGCTCTGAACTAGAGCCAGAGGCTGAATCCCCGGAGCATATGTCAAGTCTTTAAATGAAGCGCTTTCTAATAAAAGCAATAATGACAGTGGAGAGAATCTCTATTTCCATACTTATTTACCTTCTAATTGCCACTCTCTATATGATGCATTGGGTTCTTCAGCATTGAAAATGCTTCAGGAGAACATGAAATGACCCATCAAATATATTGAGGAAGAAGTTATAAATGTTTGAATGGGATGACCTGAATAATGTTTAACATTCCCTCCAAGTCCCACAATCTCTTTTGTCTGTGTTAGAACTTTTGGATTAAGAATTTAGTTAGCATCCTGACAACTTTCTGAGAAGGGTTGGAAAAGTCACTCAGCTGTTAGTTTTCTGCACCATAAAAAGAGTGAATGGAATAGTCATGTCAGGCTAATACACAGATTAATTAGCTGATATGTTCATTCTGATAAAGATTCTGCAATGCCAGGTCTACCTAATAATAAAGGCTGCAGAAAGGGCCCAGTGGGCTTTTCCCGTTTAACCAGCTCTTTGTAATGGTAAAATGGAGGGCAGAGGTGAAATAGCCAAAAGAATAAAAAGAGTGCACCCCACACAAATGCAAATGCTTAAAAACACACTCACACAACAACTTAATTAACCTGCAGAGGCCTCTGCCACCTCAATGTCTCAAAGCAGATGAATTAGTCAGAATATTTAAAAGGGATTCTGGTTTGCAATGAGAAAAGGATCTCCAGTTAACCAGCGTATCCTGGTTTGGACTTTTCCAATGACCTTCTCATTTTGCACTTTTTAAAATAAACTTTATTTTTTAGAACAGTTTTAGGTTTATAGAAAATTGCAGTTTACAAAATTTCCATATATCCCATGGCCAGTTTCCCCTATTATTAACATTTTACATTAGCATGGTATATTTGTTATAATTAATGAACGGATATTTATATATTATCTTTAAGTACTGTACATACTTTATTCAGATTTACCTACTCAGTATTAATATTTAATTGAACTTTGATTTCTGTTTATTTTTCATTTTTGAGATGCCTATAGTTGTAGAATAAGGAAATTATAAATGGGTTGTTCAGATTTTTCAAATTTTTCTGTAATACAGAACTGAACTGAAATCTATCCATCCTTCCTCCATTACTGATGTCCCCATACCAGGTCACACTGTTTCTTTTGGGGGCAAGCATATCAGAATGATGTCTCAGGCCAATTTTAAAAGCCTTAATAATGAGACCCAAATAAGTATCACAACAGGCAACCAACCATCTCTCCAACTGATTTGTGCATTTTTGAAAATGAAGGCAGAATTGCATGGAGGTATAAAAGAACACTACTATGAAAATTTGGACCTCTGCTTTATTCCCAACGTGGACACTAAAAAAAAATTTATCTTGCCCTGGTTTGGCTAAGCGGATAGAGCATCAGCCTGCCGACTTAAGGGTCCAAGGTTGATTCCAGTCAAGGGCATGTACCTGGGTTGCCGGCACATCCCCAGTTGGGGGCGTGCAAGAGGCAGCTGAATCGATGTTTCTCTCTCATCTCTCATCAATGTTTCTGACTCTCTATCCCTCTCCCTTCCTCTCTGTAAAAAATCAATAAAATATATGTAATTTTTTTTTATCTTTATTGTGGAAAGCATTACAGATGCCTCTCTTCACTCCCCACCATTGACCCCTTCCCCCACACTACAGGCCTTCCCTGAAGGAACTATTATCTGTCCATGGGCTCTGCATATATGCATCTAAGTTCATTCATCTCCACAGCAAGCCAGTTCACAAGGGCATTGGGCAGCTTATTAAATATAGTAATGTGTTTTGGAATTACCCTTGGAATGATGAGATGGATGCAAAACAATATTAACCTCTGTTGTGTTGCTTTTCTGAGTTTGATCAAATGCATAACAGGTCTCTTCCAAAATGTACATGGGGCAATCTACAATATATACTAATGTTAATAAACATTCCCTAGCTTTTATGATACCTGTTAGGACACGATATATGTTAGTTGTTTTGTCAAAATGTGTTTGAGGGACACATTTGGTTGTGCATAATATACATAAGATAGAAAGGTATTTTCTCCATTGAAGGAAATTCATTTTATCAGACTGAATGATTGATGCCATGACAGAGGAAAGGGAGAGGCAGTCAGCATGAAATTGATTCAATTTACCTACTTAAAGCAATACCATAATAATGTAACTCCACTAAAGGTAATAATAATTATAATTATAATCTAGGATATTAAAACATTATAAAAGCTATATATCTATTTTTACAGCTATAAAAAATCTCTCTTAAGGATTAGGGGATAATCCCAGACAAATTTTGGTCCTCCTGTTACTGTAAACATTCTATTCATCCATCCATCCATCCATCCATCCATATTTGCATTCGATAAATATGTATCAAAAACCTGCTCTGTGCCAGGCCCTACACCAGTATTTGGAGATACAGCAACAGATGGAAATAGGTGAAGACCACTCTCCTCAGTGAGCATGCATTGACACTTATTTGTTTACCCTGTTATTGTTCATTATTTTACATGAAGTATGCCAGGTGGTTCTAACTGACTTGGGAAAAATAATGCAAGGGATGGGTGGCAATTGTGGCAAGAGAATTTTGTTTTTAAAGAGTTTGGTTTAGGAAGGTTGCGCTAAAAATTGAAATTAGAGCAGAGGCCCGAGGGAGACAAAGGTGGTGCTGTGTGGATTCCTCGGATAACCGGCAGGGGACCCTGAACCCAAGACAGGGGAGCCTGCTTAGCAAGCATTCCGTCTTGTGACCACAGATGACTCAGTGTGGAGGACAGGAATAACAGATAAGGTGAGAGCTGAGAGGGGCCAGATCTCATAGGACACTTTAGGCCATTGTAAAGGTCTATCGAGTTTGGAAATGATGAAGAGGTCAGTAATTTAAGGGAGACTAGGGAGGTCGTGATATCCTAGAAGTTAAGAGAAAAAAGGAGTTTCAAGGAAAATTTTAATAGTATTCTGTACTATCATTTAGAATAAAAATACTCATTGTTCATTACCTGTGACATTCACACAATTGTTACATTTTTGAGTAGTCATGTTTGTCTTCCTCTCCATTGCCTCTGCCGCCACTAACCCAGTTCCTGAAACATAGAAACACTCAATAAATACCTATTTTTAATCAGAGGAATACGTTTTATAGTTCAATGATCACTGCATATTTCTTTTATTAGCCTTTCATTTTACAGATGAGGGGAAAAAGACCAAGAGAGGGTAAGGGACTGCCAGAGGCACCGTCAGGTTATCTGAGCCTACAATCTTTGTGGTCTTGATAATAGAACTCAAATGTTCAGAGCAAATTCCTGAGATCTGGGAATTTGCTGCCCATCTTGAATATTAGAAAAAAATATGTGTACCTTACCTGCTGCTCTTTGCTGGCTATGAATACACCTCATAGTGCCAATTTTGCCTCCCCACTCTCAGCTGTCCCCAGCCACCCTGCTGAATTCTCATCTCGCCAGCGACAGCCTCGCTTGGGCATCTAATGGCCAGGGTAAACAAACAAGAAATCATCACTTGGAGCAAACATCTGATTATCTCAGCAGCAATTGCTATGAAAACAGAACACAGGAAAGGGCAGCTGCCTGCTTCGCTGCTTCCATTGCAGGCTCTGATTGTTCTGGAATGAGGTGGCCTTTCCACCTGGCAGTGGATCACAGGGCCAGGTGGTGCCAGGTGGCATGGACTGTGGGGAAGAAGTTGGAACATCTGTGACCCCCCATTCAGGCTCTGATGAGTCTCCTCAAATCTCTTGGGTGTCCTAACCTAGAAAAAAATAAAAAACAAAAGAAAGAAGGGCCCTAGGGATCTGGCTTGGGATCCTGGCTCTACAACATATGTACTAGAGATCTTAAGCAAGATGTTGTATCTCTGTTGATATGGTTGCATCAGTGGTAAAATGTTAACAACGCCTGTTGTGAGACTTAACAAAAGAGTCTGGGGAAAGACCTAGTGAGGCTGGAGACCACAGGATGTTAGTTGACTCGGATGCAAAATGGCACTTCTAATATCCAGCTTCCTGAAGTTCTTCATTGGGGTTTGGAGCAAAAATGTATTCAATTAATCACATATTATTGTGCATTGTATTGTTCAAAGATAAACTGAAGCATATTAAAAATGTTAAGAGTTAATTGGAGCAAAAATTGATTTGAGTTGTGCTGAGTCCAGTGTGGCAGAAAGAAAGGAGCTCCGTGGAATGGCACCGAATGAGAGCTATTTGCACAAGAGAGCAGAAACAAGGAAGTAATAGTGGCAAGTAAGCGGGTTGGTTAGGGCAGCATTTCTTTCTTTTAGGAGATGGCAGGTGTCTCTCAGGGAGATAACCTAACTGGTGCCGATCCAGTGACTGCTGATTGACTAGGTTAAGATTGCATTTCTTGGCAGAGCCAAACCTGTAATTGTTTCGTTTTGGTGGTGTAACATAAGCAACACTATTTTGGACCTATTGTCTTATTTTTAAGAGTATGGATACCACACAGGGAGGTATTTCTGTGCCTGAGGGCAGAATTTTGGTATTCCTGGGTCCTCATGCTTTCTACCATTGTCCCTACTTAAGTGAGGCTGGCCCCACAGTCAACTATGGTTGAATGTTTTTTGAAAATTGAATGGAATAAAGTGAGATGAATGGGAGAGGTGAAATAGTTGAAATTTTGACTTGACTTATGAGAAAAACAAGATGGGCATTTGCCTCTGAGGATAGACAAGTAGCCGAGAGAGAGAGAGAGAGAGAGAGAGAGAGAGAGAGAGAGAGAGAGAGAGAGAGAGAGAGAGAGAGAGAGGAAGACAAGGCAAGATGCTTATAGAGTAGTACAGCCCCCTGTGGATGATGCCCACAGGTTCTAGTGAAGGCAGTACGGATGCCAGTCCAAAGGGATGCTTGTGCAAATCAGAAAAAAAGTGCCTTTTACTCTGTATGCTTTACTGCTACCTGCAGACAGTTGCGATGAGTACACAGTGTTGTGGATACCCTGATGGGAAAGGTGCTTAGACATGTACACAGCTCACTTTGCACAAGCGTCAGAAGGTAGAGTTTAGAGTCATGTGTGTTCACATTGTAGGGAAATGCAAGCCCTTTGGAGTCATGCTTCACCACAAGTCATAGACCCTCTTCTGCGCTCTCTTCCAGCCCTGAACTCAATTGTGTGGCACCAACAGATTTGCTTTAATGTCCCTGCTCTCTGGCTAGAGCTCAGGCATGCTCTGATTAGCTGCATCCTAAAGGATGACAAATGGACGCATGAGCTATTTCTGTTTTTATGACGATGCTGCTCTGTGACTAGATTCCGGAAGGAGGGTGAGCCTGTGGTGAAATCTGAGTAACCTCACCCCAAACCTTTGGCAAATAAAATGAAATTTTAAAACCATCAGTGCTTTGAGGCCATCTATTCTGGGTTTGGGCCACCCCTGCTTTTCCAATCCTATTTTAAACTTTCCTCTGTAGCTCGCAAGCTGTGACAAATATCATTTCCTTGTCATTACTCACCCTCCTATGAGTCCACCTGTCTCCCCCAGGCCCATATCTAGAGACCAAAGGTAAACTGAGACAACAGGTGCACCTCATAGGGGTGCTTCTCACAGACTCTACCCTTTGGGATATAGATGGAAACACTGAGACCAAGGCATAATTGGAAATAAACAGGAAGGAGGAGAGTGTAGGAGGAAGAACAGAGATTATAGAGAGAGACAGAAATGGGGGTTGAGGAAGGAAAAATAAAGGAGATTAAGGAAATGAAGAGCAAGAAATGGGTATAGCTATTTGATAGGAGAAAGGGAATAATGAAGAGAAAGAAGAAAATAAAAATCATAAGTAAAGGGAAGATTTAAAAAGGGTAAAGAAACTGAAATACAATGAGATTAAAATGTATGATAGAAAAGAGAAAGAGAGAGAGAGAGAGAGAGAGAGAGAGAGAGAGAGAGAGAGAGAGAGAGAGAGAGACTTTTAAAAGTAGGATGGTCATATAATTGATCATCCAAACTTTGAGAGTGAAAATGGAAGAAATTAATATTGGTACTAAGACAACAGATGAAAACAAGATTGTCCTGGGAAAATTGGGCTATGTGGTCACTCCATCAAGTACCCCTTAACATTCTGATCAACTTAATCTTCACTTCCTGTGTTTCACTTGCTCTCAGTTGAGGCTCTGTGTGGATCTGTTGCAAGACAAACGGGCTGTAGGGTCAGGAGCACTGTATGGTGCAGAGCTCATAGAGGAGGAAAAGAAAAAAAAAGGTGAGCTTGGGGCTGAGAGCTGTTTTCCAGGAAATAAAGCCCATAAGTCTAGTGAAGTTATTTGACAGAAAACCATTCTGTGGTCTCTACTCTATCCCGTTATTTCCACATGCTCTTTCATTATGTCTTAGAACAACATTGTGAGTTAGGCATTATTATCAAAATTTCACCCCTGATGGGGGAAAAAATATGAATGCCTGAAAAAGGCATTCTTAGAATAAGCTAATGTAGGTCCAATTCTGCAATGAATCTTTATTCTGCCACCAAACTATGTCTCTAATACATATACATCTTTATTTCTAATACTACTCCCATCACTCTTCTGTACACCATTATTTCTGCTCTCCCGGCCCCTCTCTCTACACGCTCCCGTCTCCCTCTATGCATCCTAATGACAGCACAGTCCCAACCTG
Organism: Myotis myotis; assembly: GCF_014108235.1. Lineage (NCBI taxonomy): Eukaryota > Metazoa > Chordata > Mammalia > Chiroptera > Vespertilionidae > Myotis > Myotis myotis. Next base: position 11,651,505 of record NW_023416316.1, read on the forward strand.
ACTGTAGTTCTCTTCTCATTAAACCCTACAGGGCCAGCGGATACAAGCTGGCAAAAATTGCAACCTTTAATGCATTTAATATAAAACAGTGCTTAATAACAGTACTTAATTCTTACTTATATAGGAAATAAACCCTAAGTCAAGTCATTGTTTAGATTACACAGGAGGGGAAGGTCTGGCTCACAAGCCACCTAAGGCCCTTGAAATCATTTGGCATGGCCCTGCCAAGGCATTGGGGGTGAGTTAATTAAATGCTAGACCAAATATAGAGGGCTAATTTTTTAAAAAAATGTATATATATATATATATATGATTTCAGAGAGGAAGGGAGAGGGAGAGAGAGAAAGAGGCATCAATAATGAGAGAGAATCATTCATTGGCTGCCTCCTGCACACCCTACACTGTGGATTGAGCCCACAACCCAGGCATGACCTCCTAGTTCATAGGTCAATGCTCAACCACTGAGGCACACTGATGGGGCTAGCAGACTACTTTTTAAGTTGATAATTTTGTGTGAACCTGGAATGATGTTATAAATATCCAAATTGTCCTTGGCAGAAAAAAGGTTTCCTACCCTTGGTTTAGAAGTAAATTTAAGGTTATTATTTGACGACTATTTTACAGTTAGTTTATATACAGCATGTTATATTACTGTCTACATTATTTAAAGCAGATATGATGTTGTGGGTCATCTGCTTCCTACTCTTAGAATGGACCTATGCAAGGATGAATGAGGAGACTGACGTAGCCTCAGAGTCAACGTAAACAATATAAAGGGAGGATATGAAACAGGGAAAGGACAAGAGCCAGTCTCAGCCTTAGTACTAACTGTGAACACGGAAATCTCAGAATGCGCATGGTCTCTCTGGTCTCAGTTATTAGCCTGTGAAATAAGTGTCTGACAGGCAGCGCGTACTTGGGAAGTCCCTGCGGCCACTCATCCTTCCTACCCAGGACAGCCATCACTAATTAACTGGTCAGGACCCACGTCCCTTTCCAGGTCCTGTCTTCAGAAACTTTCCTAGCAGGGCTTCAGGCAGCCACAGCCAACCTACTAGTGACTGCACTTCATCTTCTTGTAGAAGCTAGATAATGGCCTTGAAGGGTTTTTTAATTGCTGAAGTTAATTATTCCTTAATGTTCTTACACATGACTCATCCGTTCCTTTCCATCACTGCAGTAAATATCTAGTCCAAGTTTGTATCACTTTGTTCCTCAACCATTATAAGGGTTTCCTTAATGCTTTACCAATCCTCCTCCCCACCCCATAATTACAACGGGGAAATCCAAAAGCATAGACATCTTGTGGTATGATTTCAGATGCTGTTACCATTATTCCACCGTAGCAGAGTCATAAAATCACACAACTGTGTCACACAGTAGAAACAAACTTCTTTATTTCCCACACAAGCAGTTAACACATTCTGTAAACTATACGTAATCTAGCCCCTGCCTCCCCAACCATCCTGGTTTTATTTCACTACCCCCTGCCTTCTAACGGGACACGCTGTCTTTCAGATCCTCAGTGATGAGCTGTGCACCTCGCCTCAGGCTCTGCAAAGATTCCCTTCCCTCTGTTTCCATCTTCTCCTTCTCTACCCTTTTGTCTGGATTACTCCTAGTTCTCTTTCAGATGTCAGATCCAATGCCACTTCCTTAGAAGAATGGTTCCTGAGTTTCTAACCGGAGATAAACATCCCTGGCTGCATGCTTTTTTACTTCCCTAGTTCAGATTTATCACAACAATAAAAAAAATCATTGAATTTTAGATTTCAATATCTCTCTCACAATAACATTGAAGTTCCATGGGAACAATTGCTAAATCTCTCTTGTTCACTATTATGTCTTTATCTATCAGCACATTGGAGGTACTTAAGAAATATTTGTGAAATATCAATCAATGAATAACTCATGAAACTAACATCCACAGTAATTAAATGACTTGTCCCAATTAAATGTGCTCACTAATGGCAGAGATTGGGCATGAAATTGTGTTTTTTTTTTTTAGTTCTGTGTCCAGTGTATATTTTAGAGGAGGCATATTTATCCAAAACACAACACTGTCTCTCTGAATCTCTGTTCATTATTTGAAAGAAGGGAAGGGAAGAATAAGAAGAAACGATAAAAGGGAAGGGAAGGAAGGAAAGAAGGGAGGAAGGAAGGAAGAAGGAAGGTAGAGAGGGAGGAAAACTATAGAAACAAGGCATTTCTTTTGTAGTTCTCCTTAATGGTATCTTTAGTGCTTGACCAAGATCAAGAAAACTTCTGCTTGAGAAGGCATAAATAGACTTGGATGAGGCTGGAGTGAGGAGTGTTCATACTCACCAATAATTTGCAAAGATTCTTAAATGGAAGGTAGTTAGGTTTCTTAGCTGAAGGCATTCTTCTTGAAGTCTTCAATTATAGTAATAATAACGAAAAACCATATCACGCTGGCTTTTTATATGTCTGATACCATTCTAAGTATTTGACACATTTTATTCTCAGAACAGCTTAAATGGTAAAAGCTGCTACTCCCTATCTTAATGGAGGGGGAAGTTAAGGCACAGATAAGTTTTAAGAGGTGCAATACTCCTTCACAGCTCTCATGTACAAAAGTCAGGACTGTTTGTTGTTAGTGAGAATATATGAAAGGGCACTCTTATATACTGATGTGAGAGTATCCTTTCACTACAATCTTTTTATAGGGCCATTTGGTGCCAGGTATAAAAAATGTAAATGTATATAACCTTGGCGCCACATCTATATTTCTGAAATCTGTCATATTATGTATGACAACAAACACAATAACAACCATTACACACACACACACACACACACACACACACACACACGTATTAAAATGGCTAAAAGTATACCCAGTTTTGTTAGATTCCTATGACCGTAATAACCAATTATCACAAAGAAAGTGGCTTAGAACAACAGAAATGTATTGCCGTAAAGTACTGGAGAGACGAAGTCCCAAATCAAGGTGTTGCCTGGGTCATGCTCCCTCTGACATCTCTAGGAGAGAGCCCTTCCTGGCCATTTGCAGCTCTTGGTGGCGGCTGGCTGTGCTGGGCTTCCAGAAGATTCCTCTGGTCTCTACCTCCAACATCCCACGAAGTCCTCTGTGTCTGTCTCCTCTGCGTGTGTGTCTGTGTCCAAATGTCCCTGTTCGTATAAGGAAAGCAGTCATTGGATAGCCTACCCTAATCTAACCTGACCTTATTTTACCTAATGCATCTGCAAAGTTAATTTCATTCCTAAATAAGGTCACATTGGGTGGACATTAATTTTGAGGGAATGCTATTCAGTATTCTAAAATATTTATTGTGCAAAGTGATGATATTAATTATTATAATGAACATCTGTGTGGTGCCTATGTGCCAGGTATTGTGCTACATACATCCTTTATGCAGATGGTCTCAGGTATTCTTCACTACAACATTGTTAGGAAGCTGTATTTATTATTGCTGTTGACCGATGAAGAAACTGAAGCTCATGGGGTAAATCAATTGTTCAACATGATGTAGGTGCTTAGGATCAAACCTGTATCACCTCGAATGCAGAACCCATATTCTCAACCATGACATCGTGTAAAAACAACACAATAAATTGCTTTTTTCAATTAAGAAAGCTCTTTTTAGTACAATATGTACAGTATGAGTACACTTCTGCTTTTAAGACATATCTGTAATTATAATTGCAATAGAAATCTATTAAATTATAATGTAAAATAATAATTGATACATGGAGAAACGTGGATGTAAAATGCCAATAATGGGTATGAAATTGGGATGGAGTGAGAAGTTACTATCATGTAAACATTGAATATACCACTGATTGTTTGAGTATTTTTTGCAAACAGCATGTATTACTTTATAATTTCAAAAATATAAATACCTGAAACTAATATAATATCGTATGTCAACTCTAATTTAAAATTTTAAAAAATGTTTTTTATAAAAAGAAAAAAAATTAAAAATCTACATATAACATAAGAAAAGAAATTCAGATTTCACCAATCTTAACCATGCTTTCCTGTCCTGACATTAAAAGCCATTAAGTATAAAGGGGCCATGGTAGGATGTAGCCAGTTTGTACTCACATGAGAGATTTTGCAGCCACGATTTAGTAGAAAACATTCCATCTTCTCTTTGGATCTTTTAAATAATAGGCATCTCCTTCCTGCATTCATTCGGTTGCTCATTAATTAAACCAAAATATTTGAGTATCTACTCGGTATTTGTTTTCATGCTTCTTCCAGATCTAATATTCTATGATTGTGTTTCTATGTATATTAAAAAGAAATCAGAGTAGTTTATTAATATACAACATTTAGATGAAAAGAGGGTAGGGAATTGGGAGAAGTTTATGGTGTTTATAAGAAAATAGAATGTGCTTAATTTAATATTTATGGAAATATGGAGTTGTAAAAGAACTTAATGAAAGGTGGAAAAACTATATAATGCTTTTCTTTCTGTACAGATGTGTGTTTTTTTAATATGTTCAGTGTTTAATCCCCCAAATATAATTTGCCTGTGGGTTTTATTCACTTTTGTATTCCCAGAACTCAGCAAATTTCTTATTATATAGTAAATACTCTACATAAACCAGTTAATTGCCTTAGTAAAAATAAGAAATATGTGAAACATTGTCAAAAGCATAACATGCTACACAGGAGGCTACACTCTATGGTGACAAGAGCCCTGGGCGAGGCATCAGTTTCCCTGGGTTCAAAAGCATCTATTATTTTAGTGGTCCTCGGACCCCCAGGGAGTCCTTCAGTTTCTCTGAGCTTTGCCGTACCCATCAGTAGTCAGCAGGTCTTCATATTTTGCCTAAATAATTCAGTTATTTTTAGAATCAAGTGAGATAATAGATCTTGTGGATTTTAAGAATCTTTGAGTTTTCTATAAGTATTAGCAATTATTGGTATTATAAATGCAAAGGAGTTTATTCGTCCATCACTCCCTGAGCTAGATTTGTATAGACAATGTTAGCACTTACTTATAGTTTAGACATAGGGTCATAACTTGTCAGATCAAGATGCTGAGGGTGTTTGTTTTTTTTTTTTTGTAAAAGGAAAGAGTCTACACATTTTGAATGCAGGAAATTGAACTCATAGGACATTACTGGGTGGAAAATTACTGGATATATTGTTTTAAAATTACAATATTTCTTTATGGAAATTAATAATTTTATTTGATTCATCATAATAACTTGAGTTATTAAAGTGATATATGTTGGGTGTTTTATTAAATATGTTTATTTTAATATTTCTTAATAGAATGCAGTATATTTTATTTGACTTATAATGATTTGTATTACTAAAGTGGTGTTTATTATTATCAGCTTCACTATATCAAAAGTAAAGCAAAAGAAAGATAAACAAAGCAAAGAAACACACAATACCACGTTTTCAAAGACAGTGTGTCTTAACACCTCGGGGTGTGGCTCCCATGGTCCTTCTCTGGGTTTGGGCACAGTGAGAGTCAGTCTGGGCTCTCATCTGTAAGGTGATAGAAACATTGATCTGCTTACTTAACACTTGTAAACTTGGTTTTCTCCTCTTCAGGATGGGAATGAATAATAGTACCTACCTCATCGAGTGAGTGGGGATTAAGGAGATAGCGGATGTGAATTGCTTAGTGACTGCCAATTTCTTCCTGTATCTGAGCATCTTCACATTTCAATGAACACACATCTCCAATGCTGTATTAAACAATAATAGAACATTCCTATGGATTTTATATAAATGGATGTACAGCCAGTGTGAGGTTCCTCTGAGATTGGCCACCTGTCGATTGCTCTGTCTGCTTGCTTTCTGCTGGGTGATTTCTCAGCTGGATTTTGCATTGGAGCTGCACTTGCACAGCTGCTGCTTCGTGATGACTCCTCTCCTGTTCAGATTCCATTTCCCTCAATGCCTTCTTACAACATATCTACGAAGATAACAAAGGCTGGCCCAAGAACTTATGCTCAGCAAGCAAAATCTGTCTGCTGGCGTGGCTCCTGGGTTGCCATCACCCCTGCTCTGAGGAGCTGTTAAAATAGACAATAGAGGGTCAAGCTATTTTTGGCTCGATCCTTTTCAAATTACCCAGTGTTCCGCTTGGGAAAGGAGAATAGGAGATAAGAAATTCAATATGCCAAGGGCAACTCTCAACTAGAATGGGCTGTTCCTGATAAGTGGGGACAAAGTCCCTTGTTGTGTGGACTCCTAGGAGAGGATTCTATATATACTCACAAGTACCAGTTAAGTCCCAAGAAGCTGTTATTCAAGAGTGGTTGCCACTTAAGAAGTTAAGAAGCTGACATGTTCCAGGTCTAAATTCAGTGCACAATATCTGGAGTTTGTACATCTGAATGTGATTCCTGACTCTGCACCTTACTAGCTAGTAATCTAGTGATCCTGGGAAAGGTCTTTACCCTCTCTAAGCCATAGTTCCTTCAAATACAACATGGTTCTAATGAGAATACTCATCCAATTTACACTCGTTAGAAATAAGGATAGAATCAGATTTGGGATGAGATCGTACATTATTAAATGCTTATAATATGCCAGTTTTCTTAGTCTACTAGTAGAAACATGTTTTTTGGGGAATAGTCCACTTTCCATGAGTCAAGGTAGTTTAGGTGGTTCACCAGCCCACTTCTCAATGGGTTGACAACTAACCTAGTCACATTCCATCTATGTATTCAATCCCTTGTTGCTACTGTGATTGAGGTCCACTGGACTGATTTTGGAACATCCTATCTCAGGACAGGGATTGAAACTATTGATGAAAAGGTGCTTTCTTATTACCAGAGTTGCTCTGGCAAGTAGGGTAAAAGCCTGTAGCTGTCATGATCACCGTCTATAGGGACCCTACCTAGATGGAAGCCAACCCAGAAAAAAACGGTGTTGAGAGATGACATTGACTGACTCTCACAAACAATTGACATATACCAATATTTTCCCTTTTGTTTTTATCCAGTGTGTGTTGTTCCCTACCCCTTGTAATTAATTGAACCCAGACAAATGGAAGTATAATAAAGGTTTTATTTTTTAGATAAAGTAAATGAGTCTAAAATGAATTAGGTTAATTGCCCAATGCATTCAGTTAGAAAGTGGGGCAACAAAGCAGTTTGACCAAAGAGAGTGCTGGGTTCAAGGCAAGTTCCATCACTAATTAGCTGTAGGATCTTGGACAAATGGTTTACATTTTCTGAGTTGCAGTTTTTTTGTTTATACAAATGAGGGTCATGGTCTTTTTCTCAGAGGTATATATATTCATGTATAATTAAATATATAAATTATTATAGTCATAATAATGATGACAATATTAGTCATAATAATGATAATATATTTTTTTAATATATTTTTATTGATTTTTTACAGAGAGGAAGGGAGAGAGATAGAGAGTTAGAAACATCGATGAGAGAGAAACATCGATCAGCTGCCTCCTGCGCATCTCCTACTGGGGATGTGCCCACAACCCTGGTACATGCCCTTGACCAGAATCGAACCTGGGACCTTTCAGTCCGCAGGCTGATGCTCTATCCACTGAGCCAAACCGGTTTCGGCGATAACAATATTATTAATTACTAGAGGCCAGGTGCACAGATTCATGCACGGGTTGGGTCCCTTGGCCTGGCTGGCAATCAGGGCCAGTCGGCCGGGGGAGGGACCATGGGAGGTTGGCCAGTTGTGGGAGGTTGGCTGTGGGAGTGCACTGACCATTAGGGGGCAGCTCCTGCATTGAGCATCTGCCCCCCGGTGGTCAGTGCACGTCATAGCAAGCAGTCGACCCTTCATTCAGTTGACGGGCTGTAAAGGTCTTTTAGGCTTTTATATATATAGACTAGAGGCCTGGTGCACAAAAATTTGTGCACTCGGGGGGGGGGGGTCCTTCAGCCAGGCCTGTGCCCTCTCACAGTCTGGGGCCCCTCAGGGGATGACCACCTGCTGGCTTAGGCCTGCTCCCCAAGGGATCGGGCCTAAGATGGCAATCAGACATCCCTATGGCAGCCCGGGAGCCCTCGGGGGATGTCCACTTGCCAGCGGGGAGCAGGCCTAAACTGCAGTTGGACATCCTTAGTGCTGCTGAGGAGGAAGGAGAGGCTCCCACCACCACTGCTGTACGGGCAGCCATCAGCCTGGCTTGTGGCTGAGCAGAGCTCCTGCCATGTGAGAGCGCCCTGACCACCAGAGGGCAGCTCCTGCATTGAGCGTCTGCCCCCTGGTGGTCAGTGTGTGTCATAGCGACCAGTCATTCCCAGTCCTTCTGCTGTTAGGGTCAGTTTGCATATTACCCTTTTACTATATAGGATAGAGGCCTGGTGCACGGGTGGGGGACGGCTGTTTTGCCCTGAAGGGTGTCCCGGATCAGGGTGGGGGTCCCGCTTGGGTGCCTGGCCAGCCTGGATGAGGGGATGATGGCTGTTTGCAGCTGGTCACACCCCCTTCAGGGTGGGGGTCCCCACTGGGGTGCCTGGCCAGTCTGTGTGAGGGGCTGAGGGCTGTTTTCAGGCTGGCGGGTAACTGAAGCTCCCAACCTCTCCTTTTTTTATTTTTCTTTTTTTTTTATTCTGGCATTTATTTACCTTCTATGGCTGTCACTGGAACTGAGAGCCCGCTTTAGCTCTGAGGCTCAGCTCCAGCTCTGAGGCCTCGGCTGCTGAAAGCAGGTATCTGGGTTTGTTTGGCTTCTATAATTGAAACACTGTTTCAGATCCAGCTCTGAGGCCCGGCTGGCTGAAAGCAGGTTTCTGGGGTTTGTTTAGCTTCTATAATTGCAACATTGTTTCTTAGAGTGCAGCTCAGAGGCCAGCAGCGGCAGGCGGGGAACCTTGGCTTCCTCCATCACTGGAGCAAGCAAGCCTCCTGTTTGCTTCAGCTGCCTGGCTGCCGGCCACCATCTTGGTTGGCAGTTAATTTGCATAATGTCCTGATTGGCCAATGGGAAGCGTGTCGGAGGTACGGTTAATTACCATGTTTGTCTATTATTAGATAGGCTAATAATGATAATACTAATAGTTAACAGTTATTTAATAATACTAATGATTATGTAATGATAATTATAATTATTTGTGATCTAAATCCATGTCTCTGATTTCTAATCTTGTACTTTCTCCATGTGAGTCTTTGATTGGCTGGGTGACACAAAGTGGGCTAAGGGATATAAGTCTCTGAATGCAATGAAGAAGGAAAAGATCAAGCCTGGTGGCTCTCATTGCTATAACCCAGGCCCAAGCTCCTAGAAATCACACCTCGATGGTGGCAGTGTGAGTGGAGTAAAGCCAGGTGAGGGACTTTCCAGGACTTAAAGCTAAATGGTTGGCTGGAAGCCATTTGGAAACACTGCCATACATTTCTGAGCTTCAGCACCACTGGCCTCACCACCTCCCATGAGGGCTCATCAACTTCCCACATCCGTGAATTCCTCTGAGGGTAGAGTGGCAGCATGAAATGGTACAGACACTACCTTAAATCACCGGCTCCATGCCCAAGCCCAAGCCCAGCTGCTTGCCTGTTTCAGAGGCAGCTTGGAAAACTGCATCCTTGTCTCTGAGCAGCTTGGGGGACGATGGATGACAGGATCTTAGGCGGCTGGCAGGACCTGTGTTTGTTTGTTCTCCACGGGAGCTGGGTTCTCCTGGTGAGATCTCATTTCTTAAGAAAAGAGGGGCCACTCTGACAGTTGTTATATAGAAAAAGAGGTGAGATCTGTATCATGAATCTCAATGTCAAAACCAACTCTTCTTCCAATTTCCCAATCTAAAGCTAAAACCCAAGGTTTATTGTAATTAGTACAATGAGCAGTTAGGAGTATAGGGTCTACTCTATGGTCAGGCAGAGCTAAGTTTAAATGGCCTCTCTGCTGCTTACTAACTCTGGTGATTATGAATGAATTTCTTAACCATCTGCACTTTAGTCCCCTGCTATCTAATTATAAAGACGCAGAGCAGTTAACTATTGCTACAATAATTTTGCATAGAAAGCCAGCCCAAAATTCAGTAGCTTAAACCACTTACTCTTATAATGATAGGGGATTCACTGATGGAGGCAGGGCTGAGCCGGGGAGCTTTTCTCCAGGCTGCAGCTTCGGAGGCAGCTCTGCTTCTCCCTGTTGGCTATTGGCTTGGGTAACTCTGTTTTGGTTTCATCTTCCTTGGATCAGCAGGTTAGCTGAGGCTCATTCTTCCTCTGGGGTGGCAGAGACAAAACAGATTATGAAAAACATATGCATCTTCTTCAAGCTAAGGCCTGGATCTGGGACATTGTTGCAGCCACTCTATATTATTAGCTAAAGAAAATCAGATGGTTGAGTCTTGAAGTCAGGGATGTGGAGAGGAAATTAGCCCAGAATGAGGCTATAGCATGAATGGGGAGACAGGGAAAGGGTGAGAGTTGAGACCACTGCATAAGACTTGCATATAAAGTGTTGGGCACAGTACTTGGCAAATACGGTAGTAAGACACGTACTAGCTGGCACCTAAATGTTTTTTTGTCAATTTTGCTAATTTGTAGAATATATAATCAAAACTCTGTGCTGGTCCTTTGACTTGTTGCTCTCCAATGCTTTCCTGGCCCTCCTCTTTTTTAGTTTAGAATCACAGGGAACAGCATTAGGATATTTTCTAGGAGTCCTTTGTTTTTGACCCCTCTGGTATATTAGCCATTGAGAAGGTCAGAAGATGGGGAGACTTCAGAGTGGTTCTCCCTCTTTCTCTTTTTCTCTCTGCCTTGAGTGGCTCCCAAGGTGTCTTCCTATTCTCTGTGGCTCCAGTTCCCACTGGCCTCATTTCACCATAATTTCAACTCTTTTCTCTGGCAACTTTCATGCCTCCCATTGTACCTACAATCCAAGTGGTGATGGTGGCTTCCTGTTCTTGAAATCCTTGGGTTGACTCAGACTCCCTTAGCTTCTGCTTGTTTGTTTTCATCTGCTTGATAGACCCCCCACCCCCCAAAAAATAATTATAAAATAAATCCCATCTCTTTGTAAAGCTTGGCATTATTTTCTGACCACACTCTGACCGTATTAGTCTTCTAATTTTGCATAAAAAAAATAACCACAAAACAGAGGCTACTGCACAGTTTCTGTTGATATTAAAAATCCAGATTGGCTTAGCTTGATTCTCTGCTACAGCTCTGACAAGACTAAAATCAAGGTGCTGGCTGGACTTGACTTTTATCTGGAGTTCCTGGGAAAGGATTTACTTCCAAGGTCTTTCAGATTGCTGAAAGAATTCATTTCCTTGAGGTTGTAGGACTGACATTCCCATTTCCTTGCTTCCTGTCAGTCAGAGCCATTATCTGCTCCTTGAGGCTGTCCCATTTCTTTTGACAGGGTTCCTCTTTCATATTCAAAGCAGCAACCACACATAGAGTTGTTCTCACACTTCAAATCTGTCTTTCTCCTCTTCTGTTACCACCAGGAGAAAGTGCTGTGTTTTTTTTGTTGTTGTTTTGTTTTTGTTTTTGTTTTTTGGTATTCATATGATTATAATGGACCTATGCAAATATTCCAGGATAATTTCTCTATTTTAAGGCCAACTGTGCTATATCACATAACATAATCATTGGAGTGATATGTCATCATGGTGACAGGTTCTAGGACCTGGGGTAGGATTGTACACCTTTGAGTGGCCACTGTAGAAGTTCAGACTACCCCACTGACTAATACGAGAAGGGACTAAATTTTCCTAATCCACAATAGTATTGCAGAGTATATGAGTGCTATGCTTGGAGAATGTTAGGTGCTCAGTAAGTATTGTGAATTATTGAACAGAGAGACAGATATACCAAGGTATTGTTTAAGGCTTCCCAAGACCCATAAAATTCAGCATGTTATGTACATTCTTTAATCTTGTCAGAGGCCCTGAAAGATTCAGCCTGATAACATTTGAAACTCACTTGAATCAGGCTGATAATTAAATTGTAAAATCAGATCTCAAAGGATCTCAGTAAGGATCTTGGGGGAAAAAAAACACACTTTAAACAAATTTAAAAAGGATAAATGTAAAGTCCTGAATTTAGATTTCTAAAACATCTTTATACACAAGGAACTAAGACTTTACTAGTAGCACATATGAAAAATTAGTTGTCAAGTTCAATGTGTATAAGTAGTGTAAAATAGTCTTTCTCAAAACCAAAACAATTTCAGGCTAAATTAAAGAAATGCAATGTCGGGCTCCAGGTAAGAGATAGCTCAGCTTTTCCTTCCTGCTAAAATCATGCCAGATTTCAGAGAGCACAATTTAAAGGGATTTAGATGAATAGAAACAGATCAAGAGGAGAAAAATTATATGTGTAGTTTCCAAATCATGCCATATGGGTGTGTTTAGTCTGATATGATTAGGCTTGGGCCAAATAAGAAATATGAACATTACCAAGAAATAAACGGACTTGAATGGGCCAGTACACTAAAGAACTTTCTCAGAGCTGAGGAAGGAGGAGATGAGGAATGGCTAATGGGTACAAGTCTCCTCTGGGGGTGGTGAAAACCTGGACCCGTATAATGGTGATGGCTGTCCACCACTGTGAATGTACTTAATGCTACTGACTCGTACATTTAAGTGGCTTAAAAGTTGGTTATGTATATTTTACCACGAATGAACAATTAAAATGGTTAAATAGTAAGTTTATGTTATGTGTATTTTGCCACAATAATCTAAAGACATCCACATTGCTGCTGAAACCGGGTTCCGCATCAGAATCATCTGCAGGGACTTGTTAAAATACACACGTGACACTTTACAGAAAACCTGGAATGATGGTGAATAATTTATTTAACAGATATTTATTCAACACCTAATTTGCCCCGGCACTCTGCTTCCGCTGACCTGAAACGTGGACCAGCTTTTGGGAACCACTAACCTCAAAGCTTAAGTTTTCTATTAATGTGGTCAGTCAAGCAGTGACGCTGGTGATGAAATTCCAGATTAAAAAGTGAGCGAGCCTAGAAGACCTATTATTTCTTCTCCAACTCTCAACATTATTTGAATTGATAATACTGCAACAAATCAATCACAGGTTTATTGTGTATCTTGACTCCAATAAGAAAGTGAAAAACTCTTCCATTTCTTTTTTGTGTGCCAACAGCATGATGCCCAAATTGATCTCAGATTTCCGGGGAAACAGACATGCTCATTTTCCAAATTCTCCCCATGTGAGGCTTCAGTGACTAACAAGAGTATATGATTGCTCAGGATCAGTGCAGCGTAGAGATTGAGCAGGCGGGCTCAGATATTGGGTCTAGCTTTTTCTAAGGCTGTGACCCTGTGAGGATGTGTTCCTTTCATCTACCTGTATGGATCTGATTCCCTTAGAAATAGACGCAGACGCTGTAGATTTTCTGGGAGTGCTCTTGAGCACAACATTGGGGGGTGGGGGGGACAAGGGCAGCAAGATTGGGAAGAAGGAGAAGTCGTGCTGCGACATGCCTTTACAACAAAGACCTCAGCAGATCCCTGAGGACTTCCGGGGCTGAAATGTCATATCAGTATTGTCCTGTCTGGAGGCTAGGGCATTGGTCTTCCTAGCCCATTCCAGTCCCTGGATGCAAGCTGACCCTGGAAAAGAACCTGGCCTTGAGAGGAGCAGTTCTTTTGGCCAATGGCACAGCCTGGAGAGGGACTCAGCTCAGAGCCCTTCCCAGCAGCTGGGAGGACAGTGTTTTAATGTTGAAGCTAAAATATGCCGAAACCGGTTTGGCTCAGTGGATAGAGCGTCGGCCTGCGGACTGAAGGGTCCCAGGTTCGATTCCGGTCAAGGGCATGTACCTGGGTTGCGGGCATATCCCCAGTGGGAGATGTGCAGGAGGCAGCTGATCGATGTTTCTCTCTCATCGATGTTTCTAACTCTCTATCTCTCTCCCTTCCTCTCTGTAAAAAATCAATAAAATATATTTTAAAAAATAAAATAAAATAAAATAAAATAAAGCATGGAACCACAGCATCAACTGTAATCTCTAGGTCTCAAATTTCTCCAGGTTTAAATAAAGGGTAATGACATCTACATCATAAAATCATTGGGCTGCATAAGATAATGTGTACACGGTACTTATCACAGTGTCTTCTTTATGGCAGATGTACTACAATGATACATGCGGTGGGGAGAATACTAAAATGACACCCCCCCCCCCGTTATGTATGGGTGAAGCCTGTGAATATGATGAGGTAACACTCCAGTCATTATGTTACATTATATGGTGAAAGGGAGGTTATCCAGAATGGGCCTGGCCTAATCAGAGAAACTCTTTAAAAGCAGAGAGTTTTCAATGGTTGGTTATAGAAGAGGAAGCCAGAGAGATGTGCTTGACTAGCCTGGAAGAAAGCAGACACCAACCTTTTGAGCTACCTATGGAAGAAAGGGATATATGGCAAAGACCTGAAATCACCCTTTAGGAGTAGAGAGTGGTTCTCAGCTGACAGCTAACAGAAAACAGGGATGTCTGTCCTATAGACACAAAGAAAGGAAAATCTGCCAATACCAAGCCAGCTTGGAAGAGGACTCAAAACCTTAAATGACAACCACAACCTTAGTTGATGCCTTGAGTTCTGGTGAGATCCAAAGAGAAGAATTCTAATCACTTCATACCTGGACTTTGGATCTACCAACACCATGGAATAATATGTTTGTTTTGTTCAAAGCCACTAAATTGTAATACTTTATAACAGTGACCATGCCTAGAAGAGGTTTTGTCCATGCAGTAAATTTCTAATCACCATTTAAAAACTCACATGCATGATTTTATCATACATGTGTTAGGTGTTTTCTCTTTGTCCCAGGAACACGGACGCTACATAGCAGACCAGAGTACTTTCCATCTTCCTAGGGGCTGACACTGCAGTGGGTGAGATAAATAAGGCAAAGAAAAGCAGGGCCAAGAGCATGGATATTTTTAATGTAGGTTTCATTATGGCTCAGATATTGTCAGACCAACAGCTCCTGGGATAACTGCCAGTGAAAAGACAGTTTGTTACACTTCCCAAGAGGAGAAGGCATGCCCTTAGGCAGGGCCACATGAGAGGACACCAGGGTTGGTCAGGAAGCAGAAGCAGTGGGAGAAAGCCATGGACAAAAGCCTTTACTGTGGTTTCCGTGGGAAAAGAACCCATGAGGTGGGGTAAGCAGGCTAGGATTTGTTAGTCTGGATCATTTCAGCAGCCTCTGGGGTGCAGGGGCTGTCCTGAGTTGTCTGTCCTCAACCTGAACATGGGGTGATTGAGGCAGGGGAATATTGGCTTGGAGTGTAAGAGTCAGAGATGTGAAGTTGGAGGTGAGCGATTGGGTATGGAGTTTGGATTGTCTGGTTTTCATATGAAAGGCACAATCACAGATGAGTTTTCTGCTCTAGGCATGGGCCAGCCCTGAGAAACAGTTTTCTCAAGGTCAGTCAGGTCCTAGATGTGAAAGCAGAATAAAAAGGCATGTTTAACGCAATGGACAAGAAACCACAGGCATGCAGAGAGACAGTCCTTAATTCTGGGTAGAATGAATTTATTATGAGCGATGTACAGACTCAGGACTTGGTTTCAGGCATCATTATGTCACTGAAAGGCTATGGGTCCTTGACAAGTCACTTTATCTCTCTGAGATTTCATTTCCCAGCATAAAAATGAGGGTGATTGATCATTGTTTTGATCACTGCACCCCTCACAATCCAATGAAAGCCATTAGGGAGGACTTAGTGGGGCCAGCCAAGAAGATTGGACTTCTAAGCTTTCCCCCAGATTTGATCAAAACAGCAATGCCTTTATCCGTATTACATGCAGGAACCCAGTGTTGGCTAAGAGTGAGTTCATGCATACACCCTCTCCCCAATACAGAACTAAGTCTGAGGACGATTTGAGAGAGAGAGAGCACTTTTTTTTCTCCTTCTGAATGTTCCTTCCATTATTGCTTAGGAAAATATCCTGAGACTCTGGATGGTAAATGAGAGGGTAGCCTAGGCTGCAGCAGATGGTCAGAAGTAAGCAAAATCCTCTCTGATGGTTGCAGTTTATCCAAGTGCGTCCTGTGAGTAAACCAATCGCATGCTGCAATTTACCAAGCTGCAGAGAACTCTCAGGGCTTCTCTGGACATCTGTCTCTCATTATAGCTCTCCGGCCCTGCCCTTCTGTGGCATTCATACATTTCAGCCAGCAGTAAACCCCAGATTACTAATTCATGCACTGCAGAGTAATAATGGTCTGGCCCAGCATGGACTAGACCACAGGACTGGATCGCTAAGAGCCCAAGGCGATGGCCTATTTTTTTCCTGCAACATCTCCAAAACCTCTCCCCATTCCTATTCTTGGTTCTTTAGTTCATACGTCATTTCCTCTCATCTGGTCTATTTCAATAACCTACTCTAAAGTTCTGACCACCTCCATTCTCTCTCTCCTCCAAGTCATTTTGGATTTACTAATTATGCTCTTTTTGATGCTCTATTCCTGGCTCCCCACCTACATCACTGTAAATTTGATGAGACCTAGATGTTTCATGTGATGATTTTACTAGACCTCATTAAACCTTACCAACTTGTGCATGAATTACACTCCTACTCCTCTTTCTCTTTTACTTATCCAAGTACCAGTTATCCTCCTTTTTGCAAGTTTTATGAACATGGACTTTCCCCATAAAACTCTTCCTCTTAGTCAAAAGCAACTTGTCCTATAGAATTTAATTTGTATTCTAGTTATTTGTTTACACATCATCTGATCCTCTCTGGAAATAAGAGTTTCATGCTTTTCTAAACTTGTGTATTGTTTAGTTCAGAGTTGGGCTTGTAATGAAATTTCATTGAAACTTAATGCAATTTGGGAATCACTGCAATTTCTCCATTTCAAAGATACATTGCTTTCTTTTTTATTCATTTCTCTATGACATTTTTAACCAAGGCAACTATGGTTATATGGCTACTGAATGGCCAACTTCTCCAAAATATGTTCTTTCCCTACCAACATATGGCAGGGAGAAGAATATTAATCCACTTTCTCCTCTATTACTTTCTTAACTCCTTTCTCATTAGGCTTTTTATCAACAACAAACCTCTGAAATGGTATGATCATCAGTCATTCTCATGTTGCTAGGTCAGATGGTCACTTCTTATTGGAACTCTCAGAAACGTCCAACATAACGGGCCATTTTCTTTTAAACACTTTTTTATTTCTCTTGGCTTCTTATAAAACACTCTCTCCTGGTTCTCATCCCACCTCACCAGCTTCTCTCTCTCTCTCTCAGTTACCTTTGTTGGTCACTCTTTCTCAAGCTGATGTTTAATTTTTGGTGTGGCTAAGGGATCAATTTTCGATGTCTACTCTGAACTCTTCCCCAAGGTGAGCTTGTTCAGTCATACGATCCCATAGTTTTAATTACCATCTCAGTTAGAGAGAACCATCATCTTTTTATTTCTGGTCCTTCCTTGAACACCATACTCATATATAAAAGAGCTTTCTAAATATCTTCCCTGAAAATGAAATACCAGGAAGTATCAAAAACAGAAAATTTGAACCTTTGCCTACTTCACCACCTGCTCTTATCCTAGTCATCCTCATTTCAGTATGTGACCCTCTGACCCTAAAATCTACAGGTCATCCTTGATTTGTTGTCCTTTGGACTCCATCATTCAGTTAAGCTCTGTCAACTCAGTACTCACCCTAGTATTCCAAATTTATTCACTTTTTTTTCATCTCCACCATTATTGTCCTAGCCCATCTTTATTTCTTGGGATTATTCTAATATTTTCAGTGCTTACACTCTTGTTCCATAAAAATGCAGTCTCCATATGGAAGACAGTGTGACATATATATATATATATATATATATATATATATATATATATATATATATATATATATACCAGTTTGTATAACTTTCCTAAATTATTCCAATTATTTCTACTGTAATTAGAATAAAATATAAACTGTTTACTCCCCATGATATGCAAACAGATTTTGAGGCCCCTTAAAGAATCAACTCTCTAATTATCTTTTCAGCATCTTTTATCATTTTTGCAGCCCTCATTGTGTTCCAACTCTACTCTCGGTACCTCAAATGCCCAATGTTTTCATAGTTCTATGGCCTGTATGTTAACTGGTTCCTCTCATTAGGATCCTTTCCCCTCAGATGTTTCATGGTTATTCTTTCCTGTTTTTTATATCTCAAAGGTATCCGCACCACCAGATCTTAAGTATATCATATCATTATATTTTTTCTTCTCAACATTTGTCACTATCTTAAATTATTTACTCAATTATTGCTTATTTCTCATTTACCCTGGTTAAATCCAGACATCATGAGTCTCACTTTTCCTCCTCCTTAGGAGAGTGCCCAACTTATTGTAGACACTCATTTATTATTTGTTGAGTAAGTAAATAGTTAAAGACATAATTCATAGACTCTCCTAGCACTCCCATTCCTACCATTGTGACCCTGGGGAAATCACTTTGACTTTGTGAGGCTTTGTTTTCTTATCTATAAAATGAGTATTACATTGTTATTGTGACAGTTAAATGGGAGTGTGCTGTTGAAATCCTTAATATGGTACCCCGAATATAGAAAGTGCTCAATAATAAAAGCTTACTTTATTATTATAATTACTACTATTGTTATGTTATCATTATTACCTAAGCACCTGACATTCTCATCAGTATTTTTAGTCCTTTGGGTTAAGGCTTATACTTAAAGATGAGAATATTACTTGTACAAGGTGATAAAACCATTGTCAATCATCACCTCCTTATAATCTTTTTTCCAAAGGCTCTTATCTTTGAGTGGAAGAAGCCTAAGCTCTGAGGGAGTAAGGAGCTTAGCCCAGGCACATCAAACCATTTGGGACTGTGTCCAACTATTCCTCTTCATGCCACTTTCTGTGTCCTCAGCAAGTTCATGTTTTTCTAGAGAAATGGCCCATTTTCCCAAGTAATGTCAGATAGCTCGCACCCTACCCACTACATATTATAAAAGAACCCCAAGTCAGATTTATTTTTGTTGCATTCCTCAGGTAGTGAACTCTTGGTACATAATAAAGCTCTCTAAAACGTAGTGTCTTAAAACAGCAACTGTATGATTAACTCATAAGTCTATGGGTTGGCAATTTGTGCTGGACCTTCTACTGTTCTTGTCTGGTTTTACTCATAAGTCTGTGGTCAGTGCTGATTAGATGCACATCTTTGTTTCCAGACTTGACTGGTTGCCAGTTGGGTATGTAAGGGGCATTTGGGTTCCATGCTTCTCACTCTCCCACAGGTTGGGCTAGGTTTATTGATAAGTTAGAAGAGTAATAAGAGGAGAGTAATAAGAGTAATATATATTCATTCCTCACCTGAGGATATTTTTCCATTGGTTTTTAGAAAGAGTGGAAGGAAGGGGGAGAGACAGAAAGAGATAAACATTGATTGGTTGCTTCCTGTACTTGCCCTGACCAGGGCCAGGGACCAAACCTGCAACCTAGGTACGTGCCCTTGACTGGAATCAAACCCGGTACCCTTTAGTCTGCAGGCTGACATTCTGTCCACTGAGCCAAACTGGATAGGGATGTATAAATATTTTAATTCCTAGGCTTCTAACTGGCACACCATCTCTTCCTCTGCATTCTGTTGGTCAAAACCAGCCACAAAGTCAGCCCAGATTCAAAGAATGGGGAACTCAGCTTTACTTCTGAAAGTGAGTTGATCCAAAGTACTGTGGCTATTTTTGCAGCCAACTAAAATCATATTGACTGAGGACAGTATGATAGATGTTAGCAAGTACGGCAATCAGTTCTGAGCAACTGGAGCAATCAGCTTCCTCCGTTTCCCAAGTAATGTCAGATAGCTCACACCCTATCCACTATATCTTCGTAGTGGAAGGCCTTCCACACAGCATTGGAAAATATGCTTTTCCCTATTTACATTTTGCTTCACTTACTTGTTTTCTTCTTCTTTTTTTAACCTAGTGACTATGGTTCTTATATTCTTTGGTCTTTTATTCTATTAGATATGTAAAAAAATGCCATATTTTATTATCCTGTCCATTACGATACTTTCACTTGTCCTGATTTATTTCTTCAGGACTCAACTAGATAGTCACTTATTAACTAATAATTAATTCACTTAACTATATTGTTAGCTAATGATGATTAACTGTCTTGGGTCAAATTGGCAATTTTGTTTTGGGGCATCAATTTCAAAGTGTGCAAAAGGATGGAATTTCATGTACAGTGACTAGGCGATGGTGGGGGTAGGGAGGATGTGGGACAAGCTTTTAACTTGGGAATTTAATGACACTTTATTTCTATGCATAAAGTTAATTCTGTTTCCCAAGTCCCAACAGTTGTGGTGACGGTGTTAAGACTTTGAAGCTTGCCCTAACCGGTTTGGCTCAGTGGATAGAGCGTTGGCCTGTGGACTGAAGGGTCCCAGGTTTGATTCTGGTCAAGGGCATGTACCTTGGTTGTGGGCAGAACCCCAATAGGGGGTGTGCAGGAGGCAGCTGATCAATGTTTCTCTTTCATCAATGTTTCTAACTCTCTATCGCTCTCCCTTCCTTTCTGTAAAAAATCAATAAAATATATTTTTTAAAAAAAAGACTTTGAAGCTATAATGGCACATGTTACTAAAAGCTTTGGTCATCTTCCCAAGGAGCCCTAGGGAACACCCAATGCTCCCTATATAAACCACATGCTTATGTAGCTCCGGAATCTCTGGTGGATTCAGTTCCCAAATTAGTCAAACTGATGATTTGGTATCCTATAGATCAGTATCTAAACAATCAACAAAACAGATTGAAATGACTAGGGCTCGGGATGTAATAGGAAGAGACCGACTGAGTTAGGAAATGCTAGGTTGACAGGTTGGAATTGTCTGGCTGGTTGCCTGACGCAGATGGGGACCCCACTGGTATATGGCCTTCTTCCCAAAGGCGATAGTGCATGAAGTGGCTGTGGACAGAGGCCTCTTTTTCAGTGATATAGTCAGTGTCAGCTGGCTGACTTTAACCAGCCAAAGCAGCATTCCATGCAAGCACAAGCTGTACCCCCAGAGGGGTCAGCAGAAGGCCTCTTAAGGAAGTGGATTGTTACCTTTCACATGAATATAACACACTTACAAAGCACTTTCACATTCAGTGTCTCATTATAATGAAGCATTGCTTTGTTTTATCAACACATCACAAATAAGAAAATTGATGCGAGTTTACTGGTTTGCCCAACGTCACTCAGAAAATAGCTGAGCTAGGTCTGTCTAACATTTAGATATCCTCTCCTACACAGTGAGGAGGGCGGTTAGCTGTATAGCAGTGACAGTAGTGAATATATGGTGAATGCAATCCTTAATATCCAACATGAAAACTCTTAAGGTAAGGGTTATCAGAGAAGACACCAAGACAATAGTCCACAGTCATTTGAAGAGAGGATTATATTAAATATAATCTCTTTCTAGAACGAGGGATTTTCCCACTTTGACCGTTATAACAATCAAGAAGTGAGGAAGAACAAGTTACAGTCAGCCATGTGTATAATCTAAGCAAATATGTCCAAAATGAAGGGCGGGGGGGGGGGGGCGTTATTCTTTCTGGTTGCCTGAAATTTTTTTGTCCCATGAAACAGGATAAAGTCTCTGGTGGATTAAATATAGCCAAAAATTTTTTTGTCATGTTTTCCATAAGAATTGGAGTTCATGCTCTCTTGCATTTTATCTGTGCTGCCCTGTGACTACTTGCCATAAAAATGAGGAAGAAGTGATGTTATACCAATTATAGGAATACCCTGTAAGAGGGTAGGAAATGTTTGTTTCTTCCCTCTTAGAACACTTTTTCTTGGCACGCTTTCTCTTGGAACCCAGCGGCTGTGGTGTGAGAAGCCCACGCCACAGAGACTTGACTCGCCATGTGTTGCCACAACAGCCCAACCAAGCTCCTAGCAAACTATACAGTTGACAGCTTTGAACTGTGTGGATTGAAGTTTATTCCTTTCCTTGAATCTGGCTAAGTCTGTGAGTGTTCAGTTACTAGAATGTGGCAGAAGTGGTGCTATGCCATTTCCATTTAATTTTTTAACATTTAAGAGGAGTGGCAACTTCACTTTTGGAACATGTGTCCAGGAAGCAGATTTCATGACTTTATGTTCAGCTACCTCAATTTTCGATTAACAAAATGCTTTGCATATGAAGAAATCTTAACGAATCGTATGTGCTTTATACTATTTTTTTCAGAAATTTACCAACAAAACTATGCATAATCACTACATATAAGTACACACACATACACACACACACACACAAAGGCATACTTGTACACACCTTATACAACTTCTTCTGAATTATGAGAGAGTGACTAAAGAGTCCTTTTTCAAACTGAAAAAGTTGAAGAAAATTTAGCCCATCAATAACTCAAAACTTAAATGGAAAAAAAATCATATTTCAGAGTTGACAGCTGACTGGAACTCCATGAGGGATTGTCTCCTCCTAAGCCCCGAGATGGAAAAGAAGGGAAAAAGAAATATAAATTGCATGAGCTCAGAAAAAAAATTGCTTCTGAATTGTGGTTGTTAACTCCATCATGTTGTGTGATAACTCACATCTATGTTCAAACAGGCTTTTTTAGTTCCAAATAATCTTAGCATGTTAAACAAAAGCTTATCCCTACGCCTTGTAAATTTCCAAACACTTGAGTTCAGATTTCCTTGAAGAAGTTCTTGAGTCAACTAATCCTATTGTAAGTACTGCTTATTTTAAACACCAATGATACATGCATGTGTGTGAACTTTACTTATTTTTAATAGTAACAAATCATAATAATGCTTTTCAAAGGATTACTATATGTCAGGGACCATTGACAGGTATTAGTTAACTTGACCAGAAGGTTTCGCAGGATTGGCTGAGGTCTTTATTGCAAACACATTGCAGTTTGCCTTCTCCTTCTTCCCTATCTTGCTGATTAAAGGTATTACTAAATTTTCTTTGCCTGTTTCCTCATCTGTTAAAACTATAGTATTTAGGGGAAGATTAAATGAGTTAATATATGTAAAAGTATTCTTCATGACCTGGATTCTCAGTAAATGATTATTATTGTAATCCTTATTGAAGTTTCCTTGGATAATTCTTACCTTCCAAAATTATTTACATGAATTATCTCATTTAACCTTGCCATAATCCTTTGAGGTAGAGATGAATATTTTTGCATAGAGTATGTATTAGTTTCCTGTAGTCTCTGTAACAAATCACCACACATTTGGTGAATTAAAAGGAGATAAATTTATTTTTTCACATTTCTGGAAACCAGAAGTCTGAAATCAGTTTCATTGAATGGAAATCAAGGTATTATCAGGGTTTAGTGTAGTGGTCAGCAAACTGTGGCTCGGCAAACTGCGGCTGAGGAGCCACATGCAGCTCTTTGGCCCCTTGAGTGTGGCTCTTCCACAAAATACTGGCTCTTCCATAAAATACCGACTTCTACGCATGGGTCATGAAGTTTCAATCGCACTGTACGTGCGTGCCCGCACATGGTATTTTGTAGAAGAGCCACATTCAAGGAGCCAAAGAGCCACAAGTGGCTCACGAGCCACGTTTTGCCGACCACGGGTTTAGTGGGTAATCTGGAGGCTCTAAGGGAAAATCTATTGTTTGCTTCTATTAGCTTCTGGTGGCCTCTGTATTTACCAGGTATTCAGGCTGTGCAGCAGGATAGACAATAACATGAGTGTGGACAAGGTCAAAAGTACCACCCAGGGAAGAGACCAATTCATGATTTGAGGTTGCTGAGAACAGATAACACACACACCAGACGCAAGAATAGAGAGAGGGAGTGATGGAGGGAGAGAGAGAGAGAACAGCTCTATCCCTTGCCATCTCTCGGTAGCTCATGGATAGTGGATCCATTCTGCAGCCTATACACCTTTCTTCCAGATGCAGTAGAAGGACCTCTACCCTTCCCCTGAAATCCTGAAATAAAGAAAGCTGGGGCATACCTGAGGGCCACTTACATATATAGCTAAGCAGTTCTAAGAAAAGTTTCCATATGCCCACACAGGGGGAAAAGGATTGTCTTTGCTCTGAGCTCTCTGTATGAAGTGTGATTTGTGAGCTCACCAAAGCATCTTGTATGGAGCACAAGGTTCTTGGGAAACCTGGGGAGACTTGAGACCCTTCCTCAAAGCTGGGGTTCTTTGACATGTGGCCACATCACTCCAGTCTCTTCCTTCTGATTACATCCTCTTCTTTTGTTAGTATCATGTCTTTGTACCATCTGTTTTTAGGGCTTAGGGAATAAACTGGGATACTCTCCTCATGTCCAGATTCTTGTTTTGTAGCAAACTCCTTTTCTTTATGAGGGAAAGCTGATAGGTTCCAGAGATTAGGACCTGCTATCTTTGGGTAGCTGTTTTTCAGTCTACTACAGAATAGCACCATCCCTGGGAGACAGTGCGTCCGTCACAGTTTACATCTTCTGATCCCCTTACATCAAGACACAGTCTTGTGCCCAGTTATTGTCAGTGGAATGTGGGCAAAAGTAAGGCTCTGCAGAAGAAGGACAACTTCCTTCATGTTCTTTACCCTGTTAGACTGTGGTGGTTGCAAATGATTATCAGGTCCTAGAGGGAGGTGGGGCCATGAGCTCTAGGGATCCTGAGTTACTGAATCAGTATATGGAAGAGAGGTGTCTGATAGCCAGAAATAACACACGCAGTGTGTTATATAAATGAGAAAAAAATTCTGTGTCTTTGAGTCATTGCCTGTTTCTTCCTTTTTATTTGTTTTTATTGAGTTTATTGAGGTGACATTGGTTATTGAAATTTGATGGGTTTCAGATGTACCATTCTGTAATATGTCATCTATATTACATATCATCTATATATATTATATTGTGTGTTCACCACCCCAATTCAAGTCTCCTTCCATCACTATTTATCTCTCCTATGCCATCTTCTATCTCCCTTCATACCCCTTTACCTCTACTAATCACCATATTCTGTATCTATGAGGGTTTTTCTTTTTTGCTTAATTCCTTCACCTTTTTCACTTAGTGTCCCCCAAGCCCTCTCCCCTCTGACAGCTGTCAGTCTGTTCTCTATCTGTGAGTCTGTTTCTCTTTTGTTTGTTTATTTTGTTTGTTGAATTCCACATATGACTGAAATCATATGGCAATTGTCTTTCTCTGACTTGCCTATGTCTTTTAACAGTTGATCCTATCCTAATTTTAGCTGTGAAGGAACTGAACCCTAGAAAGGGGTTAGAGAGCATGCTCATGTCTATACAATTAATAGCTGGCAGTGCTGACTTTTGAGCCAGAGAAGCCATATTTATGCCCCTGAAGCTTTAACCACAGTAATGTCCTTTGTTTTATCCATTATATCAGAAATTTTCTAGTTAATACCCATTGTGAAAGAATGTTTACTTATGAGTCCTAGGTCAACACTTCAGACCACAACCCTGTCCACTGAATTTCATGGGCAGATCACACTGAAGTTGCAAATCATAATAGATCTCTCTCTCTCTCTCTCTCTCTCTCTCTCTCTCTCTCTCTCTCACACACACAATATCATACACACACATGCAGGCACACGCATACCACCAGACCATGGGTTTTCTTCCATATGGCCAAAGAAATAATGCATATTACGTTGTTACATTTACTAGTAAAGCCAAGACTGACCTTGGTTTGTCACTTGAGTTTTTAATCTCACTCTCGGCTAAATTTCCCACCAGCATCCTTGCTTGAGCATGTATCCCTGCTGTTGCTTTGCACTGACTCTGGACCTTGTCAGCCTGCCTTTCTATCACTTTTGGATGACCTTCTTGGACATGACTTCTGGCCCTGCTGACTTATAGAATGTGCCAGATCACTCTCTCTTATTCAAGTTTCAAGTCTGGCTCCTTACACTTAGCTCAGTCTGTTGGTTGTGGAAGGTCTGAAACATGTGTGTGCACAAAACCCTGCCTTAGAAATACTGAATTAAAGTGATTTGGGGAAATTTGAAGGAGAGACTAGGAATTTAGTGTCCAGTGTTAATTGAAAAACCCAACTCATACTATATCTCTTAGACAGGAACCAAGCATGAGCTGCACACTTAGAGTCTTGAAAGAAGGTAGATATTCAGACATGTCCTGAGATATAACACCCATTGTCACTGCTTATAATAGGCTTTAGTGAGTTCACCTAATCAATTCTTGTAGTTTATCTTTCCCAAATATTTACAGATATTCCCTCCCAAGTTAGTCGAGGTGAGTGTTCTTTGCTATTGGGAATGTGCTGACCATACCCAAGTTTGGCAAAGAAAATCTCTGCCCCCTGGGTGCCCATTAGCTTTCATAACCTTTGGGAAATGGGGACCTATGCGTGCCACTAAGAGAAAAACAACATTCTCAGATTAACTTTAAAACACGGGCAATCAGAGTGGAGAATAAAGGGAAAAAAGAGCCCAAACTCGTAAAATCATCTCAATAATTTGTTCTCCAGTTGGCTCTTCAATTCTAAGAGTACTCTAGGCATTGATTTAAAAATAAACATTTTAAAAGTAATATACTGACATCAATAAAGGTAGTTATTTTTATATTAAATGACGATCATCCCACTACTCTAAGACAACAGCTGTGTTCACTTTTATCTAAATTGCTTCTCAACCAATGCTATAAATGGATCAGTCCTAAGAAAACTTTAGAATTAAAAAATAGGTCAACCGTCATCCATAATTCCCTAATGCATAATCACTTGCCTATCATCCCCTTTAATTCATAGTCACACTCACCATGAGACTGGTTCTTCATTTATTAGGAAGTACACGAGAGAGAGGACCGCTAGACATGAATCTAGTTAATGTCTTCCAAGCCTGGCTTATTTTTCAACTTGTTTTATGACCTTGGATAAATACCTTTCACTCTCTTTCCTTAGCGATTGCTAAGAATCCTTATAACTATAAAATAGTAAAACAAAGCAGCGAACATACACACACACACGTGCATAAATCCTAGGATCTATCTTTGAGTGAAATACATTAATCAGGACATGATCACACATTGTGGAGGTTCTGGAGTGACAGTGAAGAGGATTCAAAACAGACCCAGACAAGAGAAATGTTTTCAACTCAAACTCTTCTGTGCTTACCTGCTGACAGACGCCCTCTACTCCCAGCTCTGGTCTTGGTACTTATACCTTCTGATTTATATATGGACAGATCCCTTCCTGGGATGTCATAGTCTCAACTTACCAGCTCAGAACTGTACCCTGGAGTCTCCAGAACTCTACTTAGTTTGCATAGCTCCTCTTTGATGCTATTTAGGCTAAAATCTATCTGTGGTTTTCCATTCCCATTTTGGTGCTCACGGAACGAAAGAGCACCAGTGTTCTTTGCTATTGGGAATGTGCTGACCATACCCAAGTTTGGCAAAGAAAATCTCTGCCCCCTGGGTGCCGGCTGCTTAGTGGAAGAAAAGCACCTGCCCTTATGGTCTTCTGGTGACAGGACCCTCAGAACTTCTGGCAGTTTATATGTCTGCTAAACCCCTAGGCTGATGGTATGAGGGGAGGATAGGGGGAGAGACAAGTCTGGTTTGACTTACCTATATTTGTTCGAAGGTGGGAAAGGAACTAATTTAATCTCCATAACGCATCCTTGATATTGGAGATAATGACCCCACTTCTGTTCCTGGGATCCGACCAAACAGTGAACAAACATTGTTTAGAGCCAGTCTTTCATCAGAACTAAGTCACTAGGCTGATGGAATATTGCTTTTTGGAGATAAATTATGCTTTTAATTTTGCAAATGCATCTGGAGTTGCAAAGGCACACACATCTAGAAGTAAAATTAAGAGCCAGGCCTTAGATTAGAAGCACCCTGATTTGCATTCTGCTGAGCAGGACCAATGGGCAGGGAGTGGCCTGAGCCCCTCATTTCTGGTATTTAACATTCAGTGTCTCAGGGACTCTGCTGTTGTGTTTTATTTCCCAACATCTCAATAAAAACATATTTGTTTGCCTTTAATTTAAAAATATATTCTAATCAATAATATAAAGAAATGTTGCTCCAAAGCTTTTGACTCTGCAGATGCATGTGGATAATGGAAACAGGGCTGTGGGAAGATTTTAGTGGCAGTTCATTTCTCCCAGATCATGTACTTAATTTTTTTGAAGGTTCATGAACAGCAGACAATAAAGTGTCAACTTAATTTTTTTCTTATTTTTTGGTTACTATTAAAAAGTAATCAATTTAAAAGGGCTAAGAACTGCCTTGGCAAGAATGGAGATGCATAGAAGTCTATGGTCTTTCTATCTGGCCCCTCTAACTTCCTCCCCCTTTATTAAAAATATATCTTTATTTATTTCAGAGAGAAAGGGAGAGGGAGAGAAAGAGATAGAAACATCAATGATGAGGGAGAATCATTGATCGGCTGCCTACTGCATGCCCCCCACTGGGGACGAGCCCACAACCCGGGCATATGCCCTTGACTGGAGTCAAACCCAGAATCTTTCAGTCTGCAGGCTGACACTCTATCCACTGAGCCAAACTGGCCAGGGCTACTTCCTCCTTTTTGAATGAAAGGCAGGATGAAAAATCAAAATAATAGATGTACTTACCTATACACACTCATATGTTTATGCATAAATTAAACATCTTTACACACACACACACACACACACACACATACATATATATAGACACACATATATACACACACACACAAGCACAACTATATATTCACTTACGTATATAGGGATATGTACTATATCCACAGTCTTGTGAGTAACCCCGGACTCCACACCCATAGAAACCCTTAGGTATGTATCTATATACTTATAAGCCATAAAACATTGCAGTCAAATGTCCAAGTCCAGTCCAGAATGTCCATTGGTGGTAATTCTAAGCCGAATTTATTCTTACTGTAATATTAATTATAAAGCCTTCCCTCTTCTCACTTGCTTGATCTCTGTTTCTTCTCCTTGGGATTGATATATATCATTTGCTATCCAAATTCAAGTGGGCATGGGACTGTTGTCAGGAATCCATTTTTAATTAACAGGAGTGTCCTGTGGTATGAAAATGTCTCCAGATGCTTGATGAAAGTCAGTTAGACACCGTCTAGTAAATCATAAGTCATTGCTGTGTTAAAGAAGTCTTTCGCAGGACAGCAGAGAGCTCAGCTCTGGGTTTTCAATTGAATAAAACAAACGATGTTGAAACTTTCTCTCGATGTGTTCAACTCCTTTTTTTAATCTTTAAATTCTTTATTAGTTAAGGAATTACAAATGTGTTCTCATCCCCCCCCCCCTTATGTTCAACTCCTTTTTGATGGTGATTTAAAATGATCCTGATTCTTTGCTGGTCTGGCACCCTTTGGTTTTGCCTCTTGCTGGGATTACATTAAGGGAATTTGTGAACATCCAGAGAATTGGATTTTATGGTGTTTTGAAATGAAAGGATTGTAGGAGAAGAAATTGGGAAGTTTGTTCTTTTTTTTTTTTTTTTTTAAATATATTTTTATTGATTTTTTACAGAGAGGAAGAGAGAGAGATAGAGAGTCAGAAACATCGACAAGAGAGAAACATCAATCAGCCGCCTCCTGCACATCCCCCACTGGGGAAGTGCCCACAACCCAGGTACATGCCCCTGACCGGAACCGAACCCGGGACCCCCCAGTCCGCAGGCCGACGCTCCATCCACTGAGCCAAACCGGTTTCGGCGGGAAGTTTGTTCTTATTATAAAAACTAACCTTATTCATTTCTATCATCTGTCAAGTTCATTTACTCAGTGAATGCTTATTAGTACCTATTCTCACTAGGCACTTCACAGTGAGACCCTGGAGATACAACATACGCACTATAGTTTTAGCTTCTGCCCTCATATGATACACAGTCTAGGGGAGGAAGAAAATGAATTAAATAAATAATCACAGAAGTACATGTAATACTCCAACAGGAATAAGTATATTGAAAGAACCTAAATGTCAAGGGATTTGACCAGTCTGAGGTATTAAAATGACTTTTCTTGAGCAAGTACATGAAAACTAAAATCTGAAGAATAAGTAGGGACTGGGATGATCTCAAAATAGAGAACATAGACATTTGCTCATAAAGACTTATTTTGATTAGATATTACATTAATTTTTTTATTTTATGCTTTTCACATGTCCCCACCAGAATGTAAGTACCATGTGATCAGGGACTTTGTTTTTCGTTTCCTGTTTACCCCTGAAAGAGTTTAGCCCAGTGCACATTGGGTGTTGTATAATGCTTGTTGTAAGCATGAATTCTTATCAATACTTGTAATGACCTTAAGAGATTGGTACTATTATACTTTTTATCTCAGCATTAAAAAAGCTATGTCCTGAGTTGGACGGATAAGTGACCCTCCCAAAGGCAAGAGGATTCAATCCAGGACCATTTGACTCTTAATTACTCTGTTCTCCTGTCTTTGAACTTATACTGGTATAGTCTTAATAAGATAAAACATTGAAATGACAACCACTCCCAGCAGTAGGGAAATGGTCAAGCAAAGTATGTTGTAATGATATAATATAGTATATTATAATATCACATAGTAACTAAATATAATTACATACTTTATTTAAAAAAACCCAAATGAACATCATATATATGGACATGTTATATAAAATAATTTATTGTTCTAGAATTATTTATTAGTGCATCATACATGCATGGATCCTGCTAATTATAATGGAGTATATGATAATAATTGTGACATGAATTTTATCCTCAGATTTCTTATCATCTACTTACAATCACACTATAGGGTGTAGAGTTAAAACTTTACTCCATTACCTACTAGTGACAGAACTTTGGGCAAGTTAGTAAATGTCTTGAGACTTTAGCTTTCTTCTTCATTAAATATATGGGGATAGTAACTTACCTCTGTAGAATTTTATGAGCTTTGGAGATAATGTTTATAAAGTATATGGTTTATGGTTAATGATGGTTGCTTGATGAATGCCTTTGACGATGATGATGACAATAATGATGACAATGGTGATAAAAGCAACACTGATGATGAATTGGGGGGAGGACACCCAAATTTAGCAATAATAAGGTAAATGGGGACTTTATGACTGCCTTACAAGAAACTTATATGTTTCACAAGGGAAGTTCAAAAGAGGAAATTATATGTTTATAAGAATAAGGGAAATGTTATGCTAATTGAGAAAATGAGAGCATAAAATAATAAATGCATGCTCTGATTACAAATATGTAAAAGCATAGAAATATGTAAAAAAGAATCTAAAGTGAGTTGAAGTAAATTCTATATCTTTTCTGTAGGGTAACTTCAATGTATAGTAGAACACACACACACACACACACACATGCATGCATGCGTGCGCACATACACACACACACACTCATCCAGTGTTTTTCTCCTATATGTCAAGGAGGCCTTTCAATCACATTGACCTTGGCCCTAGAACCAAGAACTCATTATCACTGAAGGCTCACTTGGGAACTATAACAAATGAGTCCTTGGCTTTAGCCCAGTTTCTAATAGACACCTGTCCCAATGACAAATACCCCTCTGACAATGGTCATATCAGGATCCTTTGGCTGTTAGATCATGATCAAGGCAAAGAGAATCAGCAAAACTCCCATCTTCTCTTATAAAACTAAGACCATCTTTGTGGGCCGCAGTTTTCCACTTCTATCCATTGGCCTCAGAATGTGTTCATGCCTTGAGGATAGATAGAACTCGGAAAAGTTTTCAGAAATTCCAAAATGGCAGAAAGAAATTATGGCAATGGGAAAAGTTTGGTGTGTAGGTTTGAAATGCCTCAGATTTCTTGAAGCTCCTCTATCAAAAGAAGATAGCGCCAACTTCCCAACCTTTTATATCTGAGTTGGCCTGTGACTCACTTCCACTAATATAAAGTGGCAGGTGTGTAATTGTGCCAGTTCCATAACTTACGCCTCAAGATACTTCCAATCGCTGTTTTCACTTTTGGGAGCTTCTCTGAGGCTGCCATGCAAGACAGACGAGTGTACTAAAGACTGAGAGGCCATAAAAAACAGAACCAAGGGGACCCAGCTGAGAGCTTATACCAACTGCCAGGTATGTGTGACCATCTTGGACCTCTCAGCCCAAATGAGTATGACTCATGACTAAACCAGGTGAAACCAGTCCAGCCAACACTTTTGAGTTGTGAGAATTAAATCACTGTTGTTTTAAGTCACTATGTCAAAGAGTAGTTTGTTTAGCAGAAATAGATCAATGAATGATACATTTGGTCATGGGG
Organism: Myotis myotis; assembly: GCF_014108235.1. NCBI lineage: Eukaryota > Metazoa > Chordata > Mammalia > Chiroptera > Vespertilionidae > Myotis > Myotis myotis. The sequence goes on from NW_023416316.1 coordinate 11,683,674, forward strand.
ATCAAGGGAATTCATAAGTGCCTTTCTGTTTTCCTCTCTACCAAGCAATATAGATGAAAAGATGGGGGTTGGTGGCATCTTTAAATATGATATCATGATGAGGAAATGACCAATGTTTATGGGCTTCACAATGAAAACAGATTTATTCTTTTAATAGCTACATGGGAAGATGGCCAACACTTGCATTCCCTCTGTACTCTGAGCTCCGTTCATCTTATTTGCTTTCTTCTTCCTCACCCCAACTCTCCTCAGCGATTCTCTCCCCCATTGATGATAGTGCTGCAGAAGTGCCCTCTATTTTACAGAGTAATTCACTCTCTCCTGTTTATACTTATTCATTCATTCATTCATTCATTCATTCATTCACACTCTCATCAGTATTTTTGATTATTTTATTTTGTAATCCTCACCTAAGGATATATTTTTATTGATTTCAGAGAGGAAGGGAGAGGGGAAGAGAGAAATATCAATGATGAGAGAGAATCATTGATTGGCTGCCTCCTGCACGCCCCCTACTGGGGACTGAACCCGCAACCCCAGCATGTGCCCTTGACCCAAATCAAAGCCAGGACCCTTCAGTCCCTAGGCCAATGCTGTATCCACTGAGCCAAATTGGCTAGGGCTGAGGTTATTAGGATGTTTTTCCATTGATTTTTAGAGAGAGTGAAAGCGAGAGGGAAAGACAAAGAGAAACACTGATGTGAGAGAGACACATCTTTGGTTGCTGCCTGCATGCCCCCCTACCAGGTCCGGGAGCCTGCAACTGAGGTACATACCCTTGACTGGAACTGAACTCTGGACACTTCAGTCTCAAGGCTGACACTCTCCACTGAGCCAAACCAGCTAGGGTGATTATTTACTTTATGCAAGGTAAAATGGTAGAAATACAATGGTGTGTTAAAAAATATCTTGCCACAGTTACATATTCTAAATCCATCAATATGTTCAGAAGGGAAAATAAATAAAAGTAGTGCCCATTTTAAAGTACTTATTCTACTAAAAAGAAAGATCTGCTCATTAAATTGGTGTTTGCTTGCACCACATGTGTATATGTTTATGTGTCTGCGCACACATTTAAGTATATATAGGTATCATATGTAGGGTACATTTTTGTATGAGTTTATGCATGCCTCATGGATATTCATAAATATGCATAGGTGTGAATCTATACACTTTAGTTGCTGTATGTGAAAATATTCATCTTGGTGAATGGGTATAGCATATGTGTTTTAGCGCGTGTGTGTATGTGTATGCATGCATGCATGGTTACAAGCAGGTAAGAGAGGATGCAGAAAATATGAATGCAATATGCATACATTTATTCTTTGAGTGTACATGCATATGTGTATGTGAATATTTTTGATAAGGAGAAGAGAAAAACATATGCAATAGGAGCTGATGAAACAAAAATTAGTTTATTCTCTACCTGTTCCTAGTGAAGTAGGAGTGTCTTATATCTTCACTTTAAGCATCCTTGCCTTGACATTCCTGACAGCTCCAAAAATGAGAAGAGACACCATGGTCCCTAAACTTCCCATAGCCTCCAATAGTCAGTATTCTGTTTATTCATGTATGAGCTTCACTCCTGGGCGCTAAAAGCCCTAAAAGAGGACAGCAGCCATCATTTAAATAAACAGATCAGTCCCATCAGTGTCATTATGGAATAATCAACATGAAAATATTGGTAAGGAGGATGTGAATAAGTAAGTATTTAACAAAATTGAGTGTTGGTATTTCATGCTTCCTGTTGAGGAACAGTAAGACCAGGGCCTTGGTTATACAAATTGACCTCTGAAAGGTCATCAGCTCCGCTAATTAAAGACCAGGGAATTTTACCCAGCCCACTGATGGCATGGATTGCTGACAGAATACCCTTTCTAGGCTGTTAAATGAGCAAGACCTCAGTTAGCAGTCATCACCCATTTGGAATGAATTACTTACTTGTCTTCCACACTGCACCCTCAGGAAGTCTTAATGGGCAACGTGTTTTATTTTTGTAGATTTAGCAATCGCACAGGATAATGATGCACCAAACTTTCCCATTGTCCTCCCTTAGAGACCCTGGCCGCCTCAATATATTCAACAGTTATGTTTGGGAGGTCCCAGCCTCATCAAGAAATTCCAACTGCAAACAAATCCAAAAAAACTATTATGCAATTTGTTACTTTACCCTCAGAGCAAACTTTTTAGACGTCTAAAACATCCTCAGAAAACTCCCACTTTGTTAATCAGCCTTGCTGCAAATGATGGATAACACAGCATTTGAACACAGATTGTAACAACACACAACATTTTCTGTTTGTCATTAATACGCATGCATAATTTTATTGCCCCTTTACAATATCCCCAGCAGGTCATTATTGTTATCTGTTTCAAAGAGAGTAAATGGAAGCTCAGAGAGGTTTAAGGGACTCACAATGGCATGCAACAAGAAGCTGAGGAAGTCTGGATTAAAACCCAGGTCTGCCTTTTATACATTTATTTATTCTCTCAGTGTTTGCTTAGCACTGTCTATATGCTAGGTCTTACTCCCAAGCATGTGAAACTTGCAGCCAGCAGCCTGAGTTTGACATGCTTGCTCTAGATGCTAGGAATATAGCATTGAAAAAAACAGACAAAAATCCCTTCCACGAGAATTGATTATTGAATTTCACAATTGTGAATATCATTATTGGCCTTGATAAAAGCAGTCTCTAGTGAGTTACTGGACTGCTTCAGGAAAGAATGGGAGAAAAGGATTGGAGACAGGGTGTTAAATAATAGTTTTAGGAAATTTTGCAGTAAAGGGAAGTAGAGAAATAAGGCAGAAGGTGGAAGTGTTACAGAATTTACCAAGCGACTGAAAAATATACAGGAGTACCTGGAGATACAGGAAAAACCCATTTGTTTCCAGATGTACTAGTACCGGCTCAGTGGAGCCTGTTTCCAAACCCTGAGCAAGCCAATATGGAGGAAGCTTTCTCTTCATACACTTTGGTTTCTTTGTCCCCAAAATAAGGATCAGACTTCCAGACCTTTCCTGGGCTTTGCAGAAAGCCCCATGTGTTGGGATGGGGGCCTTGAGACCACACCTAAAGGCCTGGCCTGGCACTGGCGCTGAAAACCCCCTACAGCGGTTGAGTATTGTTCATGGTTTATGGCCTCTGTAAAATGTGAGTATTTAGGTAAACAGGTCTTGCAAGATAATTAAGGAAGGGGCAGTGACTAGACTCTAGGCTAACAGGAATGTGAATTAGGGATACTAATTAACTAGGTACAGAGTCAGGCTGCTGGTCTCCCCCCCAAAAATGTCTTGTTTTCCTCATCAGAAGGACATATGAAGCCAAGAGAATTATTTTTCTTCTTTAATTGTATTAACAATGCATTTTTGTGTGGTGATAAGACTAACCTGGTAGAGAAGTGAAAAATATTACAGAAAGGGAAGGAATGATTGCTAGAGCAGTGTCTTTGAGAAAGTGAGAAGGAAGGGAAGCTACTGGACAAGTGGAAGAGTTCGCTTTAGACAGAAGCACAGACAGTAAAAGAAACACTGGGGAATAATCCTAAGGTCCAAATATTAATGTAGGTGGGGGATCAGAGAATATGGACACACAGTTGACAGGGCGATGGGAGCGTATGAAAATTCTCTCCTAATTGCTGTCATTCTCTCAATGAAGTAGAATAATATCATGGTGAGAGACTAAGCATGGATGTGGAGAGGCGGGAGGGTTGAGGATAGGAAACGTAGAGAAAGGCACATAGGAGAATGGGAGGGCCTGGATCGTGCATAGGTGATGGTGATTAGACTTCAGGCAGAGGCAGCAGCAAGGCTGAACTTAAATCTGAGTCTGCTTGTAACTACTGCACCTCTTTAATGCTGCTTTTCTCTCTTTTTCATTCACCTGCTTCTTTCTTGTTGTTTGTTAATCCTCACCCAAGGATATTTTCTCATTGATTTTTAGAGAGAGTAGAAGAGAGGAGGGGGAGAGACAGAGAGAAAAAGAGATACATCTATGGATTGCCTCCTGCACAGGGGCCAGGGATTGAGTCTACAATTGAGGTCTGTGCCCTTGACAGCAGTCAAAACTTCCACCCTTCAGTCTCAGCGCCTGTGCTCTAACCACAGAACAAACCAACTAGGGCAGTTGTCCTATTTCTTAATCTCTTTTGCACAAAAGAGAAATATAAATTTGTGGCTACCTTTGTCCAAACCTGGAAACACTAGATCCTAATAGCAAATTAACCATTTAATATCATCGTGACTTTGGGATTATTAGGTTTAAACCTGTTTCCTTTTTTAGTTTTTTAATGTGGTGGTAATTTTATACATGGCACTGTTGTAACGTTCCAAAAATTACTCTGTTAATTGTTCTAAAGTGCAACACGGACACTAGTCTTTTTCTTATGTTTTCATTTGAAGTCTGCATAATATTTTGTATTATAATACACATTTCCATAGATTAATTTCTGAAAACTTTTTGTCTCTCCCATAATCTTGTGTGTGGACCAGGGTAGCTAATATTATTCCCATTTTGTAGAGGAGGAGATGGAGTTTCAGATAGTTTGAGTGACTCACCAAAGTCACCCAGTCCATTCTGGCTTATGGTAGAAACTCAGGGCAGCAGATTTATATTTTACAGGCCTTGGTCGCAGAACAGGAACAGACATATTAAAATAAGGAGAAAGAAAATTGACATTCAGAACCTTAACATTATTCCCCACTGTTTCTATGGCAATTTAAGTGTAATGACTTTTGAAGATGTGAGGGTTCAGGGCCTCTGCTTGAAGACCTGTCAGCAGCAGGAGCTAAAGATAGAGATTTTTAGGGCACTCTGAGGTCCCACACAGAGCAGCAAAGAGAAAGAAAGAATTGCACAAAGGGGAATCAACTCCAGGTAATATGAGTGTTTTTCCGAACCACCTAAGTAATTGCAGACAAGCAGAGGAAGATGTTGAGTCTTTCTTTAGAAGACGAGTTAGAGAAAAAGGGCTGGAATAATAGACACTTCTTTAAACTTTGAAGCTCACATTTAAGTATGCGCAACACATTCTAATCACCATCACTATTATATCATTCATCACCATGCTGCATTGTAATAAGAGGTAATAGGATGCATTGTCCCTTTCTTACATTAAACATGTCAAGAACCATAAATAGGACAATTGACATAATTGCTATAAATCCTGGGGTGTGTATGTTGTGTGGGTGGTAGTGGGGAAAATGATCACCCAACCCTCCCTTATAGTAGTCTAAGATGAATTTACATAATTGGATCTAAAAATGGTATGTCACCACTAAATGCACTCATAGTTCTTGCCTCTGACTCACCACCATTCTTATCCCTTTTTCTGGGGAGAAGGGGTTGGTTGCAGGAATTTGTTCTCTGGGCTTGTTGGAGACACAAAGCAGAGCTGATAGTATTAGAAATGAGCTCATTAGTTTGTTAAAATAACCTTTGGATAGTTTTCTTTGGGTAAGAAAAGGAAAATAAGAGATTTTACATTTTCATGAGAAATATACAAATGGAAGTCAAACAACGTCATCGTAAAACACAGGGTGGGGCAAAAGTGGGTTTACAGTTGTTTGTTTGGAAAATAGTACAATAATGAATAAATAATAATATAAGAATAAACTGTTTCATATACTCACAACTGTAAACATACTTTTGCCACACCCTGTATTATATTTCAGAACCCATATTGTAGGAGGAAGGCCAAAATCAGCCATGTAACAGAGATTTCAGATATAGTTTATCTTGGTAAATTGGAAACCTGTTATACTATTTAATTCTTTTATAAAATTACCTCAGAACAGACATAATGGGAGAGCTAAGCAGCAGAAATACTGCCTTTCACTCCCTTTAAAAAATAAGGTAGAAGATGAAGAAATTTTGTGGGGGAGTTTTGTTTTTGTCTTGTTGTCTTTTTATGATAGAGAAGGATATCTGAACACACTGGGAGCTGGGAGCCCTGGAAAATTGCCGGGAGCCGGTCCATGCTTGCTGTTTCAAGGGACCTGGCATATATAGCATACTGTTCTTAATATGTTTGCTCACCTTCTTGGCACTATATGTTTTAACCAAGGTCTCTGAGAAAGGTTGTTTCCCCAGGTAGGGATTTTCCCCTGAAGTTAGGGAGGGAATAAAACCTCTTAACTAGTGCCAGGTGGGTAATTAATCACTTTAACTACGAACAATCATGCTTAAGCTACATAATCTTTACTCCCTGGAATGGAGATAAGAAACGCCCTAACCTTTGTCATAGAGATTGATAGGATTGAATCAACTGGTATAAATACAGATGTAATAAGACAGCAAGAGTCAGAACTTAGAATACAGAACTTAGAACACAGAACTGAGAGACGGAACCTAGGCACAGAACCTACACAGAACGTTCTCTAGAGACAGAAGAACTTTGCTGGAGAGAACATGGCAAAAGTTCCTGGACAGAAACTGGCCTCAGTGCCTAGAGACAGAACCTAGCGAGAGAACATGGCAAAAGATCCTGGACTGAACCTGACTACAGAAATTGGCAAGAGAACCTGACTAGAACCTGGTGACTGAACCTGGCTGGAGAACCTGGACAGAACCTGGCTGGAGAACCTAGCAAGAGAACATGGCTACAGAACCTGGCTGGAGAACCTAGCGAGGGAACTTGGCTACAGAACCTGGCTGGAGAACCTGGAGAACCTGGAGAACCTAGCAAGAGAACATGGACACAGAACCTGGCTGGAGATCCGAACCAGAACTTCGCTGGAGATCCAGACCAGAACTTGGCTGGAGATCCTGGCTAGAGATCCTGGCTAGGCTGCTGATCAACTGAACCCTGTCTCCGTGTCATTCCTCCTTCGCCGACTCCGTCCACACCTTTGGGGACCCCTGGACCTGCTGGGGTTGGACCCCGGCAGAAAATTCCTGGAGTCGATCCTATAATTCTATAGAGACGATCCGAACAGACCATCCTGCTCTGTAAAATGGGAGGGACTGGTCATAGACAGCCATATCTGAAGGGTATGGCTATCACTGAAGGACCTCACCCTTTATCCTGTCCTCAGTTTTGGTGCCAGAAGGGTCTTTCCATATGAAAAGTGTGCCACTAGCTCATCAGGCTAAGCTTTATCCTAAAGTTTGTTCTCTCTTAAAAGCAAGAGTGTTCCCCAAAGTGCAGCATTTGGAACGCAAGGTCTTATTCTTGTGCTCTGTTTAAGTCATTTTTTCCAAAGCGCATAGAGTGATTCTTCTAAACCTTAGATGAATCCTGCCACTCCCCTGCTTAATACACTTTAATGTCTCTTATTGCTGATAGGATACAATTCAAAATTGGTAGCATGTCTTAAAAGGCTCTCTTTGATTTGGCTTCTGTCTCATGTACTAACTTCACTGTTCATCTTCACTCCTACCCCAGACTCCTACTTCCTGTCATTTTTCTACTTCCTGCTATAGGGGACATACTAAGCTTCCTTCACTTTTCCAAGTTACCATATTTCTGCCATCAGGCCAAGAGACACAGGCTCTTAAAACTGTCAGGGGCGATCTCACCACACATAAATTACAGCATCTCCTGGCTAACTCCTATTCCTTCTGGTGTATCTCAAATATTACTTCTCCTGAGAAGTCCTCCAGGACAATTGCTCAACTCATACAGGCATTCAGATAACCCAACTAAGTGCTTTCATAACTTCTGTTTCTACTACCTTAGCCTTCTTTCCCCATCTCAGAATATGATACTCTCATCTGTACTCAAATAAGAAGCCTGAGAGTCATTCTTTTTCTTTTTTATTTATTTATTTTTTCTTATAGCAAAGGTGGAAATTTATTGAAGAACAAGTACAGACTCCCATGTGGGGAGAGGGAAAGATTCTCACAGCACAGACTCCCATGTTGGGGAGGGGGAAAGAATCCCCTTTTTTAAAATTTTTATTGTTGACAGTATTATAGATGCCTCCCATCTCCCCCGCCCCCAACCTTTGCCCTCTCCACCCAGGCTTCGTCCAACCTCAGGCCTTTGCTGCACTATTGTCAGGGAATCATTTAAGTGTTGATTTTTGGGCCAGTCTTTGTGGCTCAGTGACTAAGCATGGACCTATGAACCAGGGGATCACGGTTTGATTCCTAGTCAGGGTACATGCCAAGGTTGCAGGCTCGATCCCTACTAAGGGGGTGTGCAGGAGGCAGCCAATCAATGATTTTCTCTTATCATTGATGTCTCTCTCTCTCTCTCTCTCTCTCTCTCTCTCTCTCTCTCTCTCTCTCTTTCTCTCTCTCTCTCTCCCCTCCCCCCTTTCCCTTCCTCTCTGAAATCAATAAAAATATATTTACAAAAAAAGAGTTAATTTTTGACCATACACTTACAAGCTGCAGTTCAGGCACATTTCTTAGTCTCTTAGTCTTCTTTGGAACTGCATCAGATGACCACAGAACCATTTTATGCCTTGGGGACTGAGTCATTCTTGGAGACAATGTGGAAGGAAATGGCCATTTTCTATCTCATATACACACTTTATACTGATGGGAAATATTGGATCCTTCACAATATCTTTGTTCTTTCTTTATGGCTCTTTGTAGCATTTTTTTTTGCCATGTTCTAGAAAGGAGGCTACCTTGCTGATGTTTCCAAAATAATAATAACTTACATCCATATAGCACTCTATGCATTTTCTACTACAGAACTGCTTCCATTTATTTCACATGACATTTATGAACCACCAATTATGAGTTAGACCCTGGGATGTAGGAGAGATTTTGATGAGGAATCTGCTTTCAAAGAAATTATATAAAAGTATGTGGTCACATATACAATGATTCAGACCAGGCCCTGCTAGTCTCTGTAAAAGATGAGATATATAGTACTTTGATCTCCATTTTAAATCTAAGAAAACTGAGCTACAGAGTAGTGAAATAACTTACTCAAAGTGATTCATTATTTGTCTGTCCTCTCTAATGATTTCAATTACCAAATCTCACTGACCCAGACTAATAGAAGAAAATTACTCTAAAGAAATAGAACATACAAACCTTCAGTTGTTAAAATAAGGTCTGAGAATCTAATGCATATCATAGTGTCTATAATTGATAACACTGAACTGCATAATTAAAATTTACTAAGAGAGGAGAACTTACATGTTCTCACTCAAAAAAGGTAAATATGTGAGGTGATGGGTGTGTTAATCTGTGGGAACAATCCTTTAGCAATGAATATGTATATCAAAACATCATGTCATACACTTTAAATATCTTACAATTTTATTTCTCAATCACACCTCAATAAAAGTGAGAAAATTGATAAAACACTACAATTAAAGCAATAGTTAATGACCTGGATCAGAAAGTCAGTCTGTCCTTGCCTCTCTCCATGGGAGAGAAGTGTAACGTGATGGGAAAGATCTTTGGACTCAGAATGATGGAACCTTGTTTGCTAGAAGGTGGGATCACTGTGTGCCCAATGTTGGCTGCTTTCTGAGGCCACGACCTGTGCATTTTTAGATGCCATTTCCATTCCCCTTTTCTCACACACTACAAGACATGCATCTGTCTGTGTGATTGCCAGTGTTGGAAAATGTTACGCTTGGGGAGATGAGACCTTACTTTGGACTTGAAGCTAAGTGACACACACACACACACACACACACACACACACACACACACACACACACACACCTGTGCTTTAAGATGAAAGGTTATAGGTTCAAAATCATATTTGCATATCCCTAGATCCTCTAGTGAAATAACATTTGATAGTACCATCAACCTCATTTTACCTTCTAACATGGCTAATCTTCTTCTCCAGCCCAAAATGCCACACTCTAGTGAGGCTAAACTACTGACTCTTCAATAACTAATAATGATAATAACAATAACAACAACAATAATAATGCCAAACTACCTACTCTTCTAATAATAACAACAAAAATAACAATGTATTTGTGCTTAGTGTGTTACTCTCATGTTCAGTCATATGATTACAGAGGTTTTGAAAAGCTTGTTTAGATGAGGGATTGCTATTTCTGTCTTAGGAGTGAGAAATTGCTATAGAAATGTGTTAGCTGGGGTTCTTTTGGTTGCAAAAGACAGAAGCTCAACTTGTGCTAACTTAGGCAAAATGGAGGATTTATTGGAAGAATTTCACAGAATCAAACAAAAGTCTGGGCACATAAACCACAAGGAAGAAATAGATAAATCTAGGTTTCAGAATCAACAAAACTCAGTGACTTTACTCCCACCAGCACTCTCTCTTTTACCTCTTGTCTTTGCTTCTCTCTGTATATTATATTTATTCTCTGTCATTGCCAAACAGCTATTTCAATATTGTAAAAACATAGATGCTGACAGCTCTCTAGTTTTACATCTTGTAACTCACATCACAAAAGGAATGCAAACCCTCTTTCTTTAATACAACTTGAATGTAAGTTCCCAGGAAAGGACTCTGGTTAGCCAGCTTGCATCTGGAGTTCATTCCTGTGCTGATCAATGTGGCCAATGGTCAAAGGGTGGAATACAGCTTTGAAGAGTATGGCAGCCTTTGTGCAGACATATTGTTTGAGTAGTAAAAGAAACAAACCCTGTAAGAAGGGGAGGACTGCTAGGCAGATAAAGCAATAGGTATCTATTCTGGAAAGGGATAGATGGTTTGCCTCTAAGACACGTATAAGTGGCAGATAAGCTCAAATCTAAGGTTTTGTTCCCAAGTAAATGTATTCTCTTCCACTTTATGCTGATTATTCCTACCCTATGAGTCCCCCCACCATTTGACTAGGCCAAGCTCTCCTATTGGTCCTTTGCATGGTAACCTTATCCTAGAATACTGCATCATTCATTCTCATCCCTCACACCTCTAAACTGTTCTCCAGCTCCTACTGTTCTTCTGCATTTCTGTTTATTGGAAGACTAGAGGCCCAATGCACAAAATTTGTGCACTAAGGAGGGGGGTGGTGTCCTTCTGCCTGGCCTGCACCCTCTCACAGTCCAAGAGCCCTTGGGGGATGTCCGACTGATGGCTTAGAGTTGGACATCCTTAGTGCTCACATCCTTAGAGCTGCTGCAGAGGTGGGAGAGGCTCCCGCCACCGCTGCTGTGTTTGCCAGCTGTGAGCCTGGCTTCTGGCTGAGCTGAGCTCCCCCTGTGGGAGCGCACTGACCACCAGGGGGCAGCTCCTGCGTTGAGTGTCTACCCTGTGGTGGTCAGTGGGCGTCATAGTGACCAATCATTTTGCCATTCGGTCTATTTGCATATTAGCCTTTTATTATATAGGATTCCATCCATACAGATGCAACCTATTTTTGGTCTCCCTCTACTCCAGTGTTCTACAGCAAGTATACTTTATCCCTATGATTTTTTTCTACTTTGATATTAATTCAGATGCCTTAGTTTTGAGTTTTGTGGATACACCTTTCATTTTTCACTTTCTTTCTGTAGTAAATTATAAGCTTTTGGAAGTCAGGAAACATATCTGAAATGCCTTTATCCATAACAGAATTTTTAGTATGAGTCTGATATAAGATTTGCAGAGTTAACAAAATTTAAATGAACAAATATTCACGTACTATGAGCAAGTCACTGTTTTAAGCACTTGTATGTTTTTCTGTTTGTTTTTTACATAGCATACAGGGTAGGGCAAAAAACAGGTTTACAGTTGTTCACATGGAACAGTACAATAATTAATGAATAATACTTTAAGAATAAACTCTGTTTCACGTACTCACAACTGTAACCCTACTTTTGACCCACCCTGTGTATCAATAGAAGAATAAGCAGTCAATTATGATCTATTCATCTCTCCATAATACTCTCCCAACTCTGTTCTTACTCCCCAATTTCCACACCATGACCTAGTCACACCAAATGATTATTAGCTCATGAATGTGCAGTGCTTCATGAATGTGCAGTGCTTCTTGAAGTAATAGGCATTCATTAGCCTCCGTCTGAAATGTTTTTTTCATTTCTTCTTAAAGTTAACATTAACGTTAATCAGCCACCCCAAATCACAGCAGGAATCTTACCCGCCCCCCAGGAAGCTTCACAGATCTCCACTTTGGCACATAGTCGTCACCCATCATGCTGTGTATGCATGTATGTCTTCCCCATCCCACCCTTTTCTATGACTATTTGGGAAAGAGTGGCTATAGAAACAGGGCTTATTTTCCCAGCATGTGTAAAAATTGGGCAAGGAAATAGCCGCCAGCTGCAGAGACGCCCAGAATGCTCTCAGCTACCATCTCATAATTGGAAAGTGTCACTCTGAGGGGAAATGGCCACTCAAGGCAGAGGCGCTGGCAGACTGGTGTTTGTCAAGCGACATCTTGCTATTTTTTAGACGAGTTCCTGCTGAACTTTTCCCCTTCCTTCTGATTGCTTCTCTGCTGCTTACCAGCACCATGGGGAATCAGTGTGGCTATTTTCTTATTGAAATATGTTAGCTGGGCTTTCTTCCTTTTTGCCTTCCCTTTTTTGGGGGAGAAAATATGATCGTGAAGTAGACAACAAAAGAATCTCATCTAATCGAAATACTTGCAAGATAGCAATAATTTGTCTTTAAGCACAGAGCTGCAGGTATTTTATTTTTTAATAACAACCTGTAATATTGGTTGTTGTTTTCTGATTCTTGTTTGTTGGTTTATAGCCCTGGTGATAGAGGTTATTATAGCTATCTGGTTAAAATGGGTGAAGTGGGCTGGGAAACCCAAATCTTTGTGACTATAGTATTTCCAATTCCAGGTCTGCTATATACATCTGTCCAAATGCTCTTCAATCAGGAAAGACCATTGCCTGATTTGCTTGGAATGAACTTCAACCTCCCCTTTCTCACATCTCATTGAGAAATGTAATACTGGTTTCTAAGTTGCACCTAACTAAAACCAGCAAACCTGAATTTAAGTTCTGCTCCTTTACTTCATAGGAGGATGACCCTGAGTAAATCCTTTACTATTCCTTTTATTCTCATTTTCACATGCCTAACATGATACCTAGCTCACAGGGAAATTAACGATATTTACTTGAGAGGACTGATTGTTCAAATTATCGTATGAAATGATGAATATTAGAATGTTTAGTAAGACCAAGTATTAAAGAATTTTAAGATGCTTTTGCTTGCTGTTTTTCAGATGATTGTGCATGCTACTTAATCCAAGTTATATGTCTGTTCAGAACCAGGAAGAGAACGTCTAGCCAAATGCTCGTTCTATTCTCAGTTCCCGTACTTCCAATGCTGTTTCTCACTATTCCTCCATAGTAGATATCTGGCTACAGCCAAATTGGTCTCCTTACCCAAAACTGAAAAGCTCATGAATTCTTCTACCTCTAATATTTGTCCACACTACTGTGTTTGCTGTTATATCCTTTCTATATTATTTTACCTAAATCACACCAACCATGCACATCCAGGTAAATTGTGTCCACCTTAATCATCTATTATTTCCTCTCCTAGTCCCTCCTGATTATTCTTTTCCCACAGCTCCAACTCCACCATTTCCTAAATATTTGTAATATACCAGGTGTACCGGTTAATAATGCGGATTTTGTAATCAAAGAAAACACGATAATTTCAAGAGAAATGTCAAAAGTGCTTTATTCAAAGTAATATCTGTCGCTAGCTACATATTTCACCCATCTTTCAGGTAATTTGTGGATACCATCCCAATAGAACTTTTTTTGTTTTGAGACAAACCATTCAGAGACCCAATTTTCCACTTCTTCATACGTTTTGAAGTGCTGCTCAGAAAGTGTGTGTGCCATCAATCGGAACAAGTGGTAATCTGAAGGAGCAAGGTCTCATGAACATGGCGGGTGGGTTAATACTTCCCAGGCATTATCTTTTAACGTGTCTCTAACTGGTTTTGAAGTGTGTGATGGTGGGTTATCATGAAGCAAAATTACTTTGCCGTGTCTTCTGGCACATTCTGGTCGTTTCATAATCAAAGTGTGGTTCAAATTGATTATTTGTTGTTGGTAGCCATCACCTGGTTTTAGAAGCTCATAATACACCATACCTTCCTGATCCCACCAAACGCAGAGCATTGTCTTCTTTCTGTAGTGATTTGGCCTTGCAGTTGATGTTGATGGTTGACCTGGATCAACCCATGATTTTGTGCATTTGGGATTCTCAAAATAAACCCACTTTTCATCGCCAGTCACAATTCAATGCAAAAAAGACTTTCTTTTGTGCCATTGAAGTAACATGATGACTTTTCGGTTTTCCATTTGTCTTTCGTTCAGTTGATGGGGCACCTATTTTCCTTCCTCTAAAATCTTTCCCATTGCTTGTAAAGGATCGGAAATTGTTTGCTGGGCAACGTTTAATCTTTCTGCAAGTTGTTTTTGAGTTTGGCACCCATCTTCATCCAATAATGCTTGTAATTGTTGGTCTTCTTCAAACTTTTTCGGTTGACCTAGGCATTCTTTGTCTTTCACATCTAAATCATCACTTTTAAACTGTTTAAACCAGAGTTCACAAGTATCTTGAGATGGATTACGTTCACCATAAGCTTCCCGAAGTATACGATAACTTTCAGCAGCACTTTTCTTCCAAATAAAGTAATGAATTAAAACTTTCTGCAAATGCTCTTTTTTTTGGCACAAAATTCGACGTTTTTAAGCATAAAAATATCTATGATGTTAACACCAGAAAATTTGACATATGAAGTTTTGAAACTTGCTGTCAATACAACAAAATAGCATATATATCAAATCGCATATATATCAACATATGTGTAACTCCATCTATTGAAAAAAATCCACATTAGCAACTGGTACACCTGGTATGCAGGTGAACTTGGTTCTTGTTCTTTTGTATTGTTGCTTATTTTTGCATATGTCTATGGCTTACATCTTCAACCAAAGAGAACTTTGTGAACTAGGTTAGCATTTGCCATTCAATTCTTTGTGTATTATAGAAGCCAAATGTTGATGGTGATGACAAAAATAATGATTGATGGTGATGGTGAATGTATGGTGATGGTGATGGTGATGATGATGGTGATGATGGTGGTGGAGATGACAATGACAATGCTATTGCTAATAGTGACTATGATAATGATTCTAAAACCTGCCAGCTCTAGGTCATGGGTAGTAATGAACCAATGATAAATCAGAGAAGTCTAGATTATAATCACAGGAAGGATAGATGAAAATTGTTAAGTTAATATAGATAGAGAGAAGGTGTGGAGAATTTGATAGTGCATTTAAGTTCGGCGTCTGGTGTAACCCAATGGACGGTGGTGTAAAGGAAACTAGTCTATTGCAACATAGACTACCAGGAGAGAGAAGTCAGAGGGACCAAGTAGAAGAGGGGCTGGGAACATGAGCCTGATTATGAAGCAGATCCCTATAATGTATCTAGAATGAGAAGTTCGGTGATTTGAGGTGTAGCTAGCATGTCTTAGCTTCAAGGTGATACGCATGGATTTGGGGAGTAAACAGAACTATATCAGAGCCTACTTTCATTACTTAATGCCTCTCAGCATGTGTTTCTTCTGTTTAACGGGGTAATATTTCTCAGAATTGCTGTACAGATTAAAGAATTAATATTTTTAAGTGTTCCTCACAGAACTTGGCACATTGCAAATTTCAATTATGGTAGATGAAAATAATAAGGATAATTCAATGGATGAGGCTGCATGTAATCCTGCTGCTGGTGCTAACAAAGAAACTGGTGCAGAGGCTCCTCATAGAGGGATCCATTGGTGTATAGTAGGCTTTCAAGGAATTGGGAGACACAGGTCCTAATCTTCTGCCAATAGCTAGCCAAGTGTCAGGACCATAATCAAATGGGCTGAGTCAGAGAGTAGAAATTCAAATGCATCATTTGAACTAGAATGCCAGATAGGGAAACTGAGGCAGAATCTCCGTCATACAACTGGAACCGAGACAGCAGGGAAAATCAGGAAGCAAATGACTGTGCACACAGGTTTTGAGAGAGTTTTCTAAACACCAGATAGCAGGTGGATATTTAAGGCAGCAAGATTCATTCCATATCTCACACTCTGGTAGGCCTGAGGCTAGTGTACCATCTGCCCTAGTCATTCTGGCTCAGGAACCAAACAAGGCCAGTATATAAGCAAAAGGTAGCCGTGACTCCAACTGTGATGCTCCATGGGTGATGCGGGTATCTAACTAAATGAGAAGAGCCATCCAGTTGAAATAGCAAGGTCAGTATAAAGGGCCTGCACAAAGGGAATGTGAACATGCACCACGGAAGATATCTGGAAGAATGATACACTTTAGATCCACTAAGTAGGTCTTAGCAGCCGTGGGCAAACTACGGCCCACGGGCCAGATGTGGCCCGTTTGAAATGAATAAAACTAAAAAAAAAAAAAAGACCGTACCCTTTTATGTAATGATGTTTACTTTGAATTTATATTAGTTCACACAAACACTCCATCCATGCTTTTGTTCCGGCCCTCCGGTCCAGTTTAAGAGCCCATTGTGGCCCTTGAGTCAAAAAGTTTGCCCACCCCTAGAGTCTATGTCAAATTCTGACATGTGTTTGCTGTGCAATCTTGAGAAGGCAGTTTTAGCCTGCCAGACCCACTTTGTGTTTGCCTATAATACTAACAATGACAACTGGCGTATATTGAGCCATGGCCAGATGCCGAACTCTACTGGTAAGCACCTAATAGGCATTTTATTTAACTCCCAAACAACTTACGAGAAAGAAAAACATGTTTTCCCCCCCGATCCTCAGATGAGACCAGTGAAGATTCCAGGAGGGTTCCAGGAGGTACTTCATGAAGGAGGGTCACACAGCTGAAGGTTGAGCCTGGATTTCAATATGGGACTCTTGGATTCCAGACCTTGCGATCTTAATTACTACATTTTACAGCAGAATCCAATCTTGTATGATTTTTTTTTTTCTGGTATGAAAAGTGCCTCATGTCATTTCAAACAGAGTAGGTGTTTTGGCTGTTTCTGTTGACTGAACTGAAATTACCTATTTAATCAGAGAACCCAGATTAGCACTTCAGACTCCAGGAAATGTTGTCAGGTCTACACACATGCTCAACTCTAATTAAGTATTTTCTGTAGGTCAGATGCTCTCTTTCCACCATGCTAGGGTTTCTCAACAGCAAAATCCTTGCCATGTACAATCTTTAGGGCGTGGTCCTAGGGACTACCCCGTGCATTGCTGGGTATTTAGGAGCACTCCTGACCTTTACTCTTCATATGACAGTTGCACCACCTCCACCTCCAGTTGTGATAATAAAATTAAAAAAAAGTCTCCTAACATTGTTAAATGTCTCCCAGGGGCAACATATCCCCAGGTTGAAAATAATTTATAACTTTTTTTTTTATTGTTGTTGAGGTGTAGGAGTTTTTTATATATTAATCTTTATCAGAAATACATTTGCGAATACTTTCTTCCATTCCGTGGTTGTTTTTTTCACTCTGTTGATTGCACCCTTTGATGCATACACGTTTTTAACTGGTTTTTAATCTTTATTGCTGAAAGTATTGCAGATATCTCCCCTTCCTCCCATTACCCTCCTCCACCTTCTTCCCTCCCTCCCCCCTCCTCCAGCCTTCACCGTGCTATTGTCTGTGTCCATGGACAGTGCAAATATGCATATACATTCTTGGTTAATCTCTTCCCATGCCCCCCACTCCTCCTATTCGTCAGTTTGTTCCATGTTTTCATGTCTCTGGTTCTGTTTTATTCCTCAGCTTATTTTGTTCATTATATTTCTTTTTAGTATCAGAATGGTATGCAGACTGAATAAGCTTTTCTTGAGGAAGAGGCTGGGCACCACCGGGGTGAGGGGTTTGTTATCATAGCGCAGAGGGAATGCCAGTCCTTCAGGGAGTCTTTTCTGCCCTGGCGTTAGTATGGCGGTGAGTGACATGGAACCCGGTCACTGAACAAGGTTCAGATCCCAGCTCCATCACAGTCCAGTTCTCAAAGCCTTAAGTTTTCACACCTGTGAAATCAGAATAGGACTGAATTCATCTTAAAAAGTTATCTGTGAAGTGGACACAGCAGTGGCATTGATTTCATAAAGATACAATAATCTGATCTCCATAAAGCACAGCGTTAGGAGAGAATACTGAGTGGATGTAAACTATTATTCTCAACAATGCCTGGCCCTGGCTTTATGGTGGTAATTTGTTGTATTTTCTTTCTGCCAACTTGGCTGCCAATGTGATTAGATAGTACAGTAGCCCCACTTACCGGTGGCTTCACTTTCTGTGGTTTCAGTTACCAATGATCAATCACTGTCTAAAAATATCAAGGGAAAATTCCAAATATAAACAATTCATAAGTTCTAAATTGCACACTGTTCTGAGTAGCATGATGGACTCACAGTGTCCCGAAACATCCTGACTGGGACATGAATCGCTTTGTCCAGTTATTCACACTGTATACGCTCCCTCCCCATTAGTTACATAGTAGCTGTCTGGGTTATCAGATCAACTGTCCTAGCATCGCAGTGCTTGTGGTCAAGTCACCCTTATTTCACTTCACAATGACCACAAAGCACAAAAGCAGTGATGCTGGCAATTTGGACATGCCACAGAGAAGCCATAATGGGTGTGCTTCCTTTAAGTCAAAAGATATTTTGAGAGCCCACATTCACATAACTTTTATTACAATATATTATTAAAACTGTTCTGTTTTATTATTTAGTTATTATAGTTAATCTCTTACTCTGCCTAATTTAGAAATTAAACTTTATCATAGGTATGCATGCATAGAAAAACCATTTTATTTATATACTATCCATGGTTGGGTGCTGTCCATGGTTTCAGGCATCCCCTGGGGTCTTGGACTGTATCCCCACAGATAAGGGGCGACCGCTCTAAGCTTCTTTGAACAGGGGCCTTGTCTGGACTATTTATTTCTGAGTCTCCAACACCTAGGCAGTGCTTAGAACATAATAAGTGCCCAGTAAGTATCTGATTAATTAATAAAAGGATTGAATAACAAAGAGGGAGTTAAAGCAATATGCTAAAAAAGGCCCCTGTCAATATCCTTAAGCCTTCTGTAATGCCAGTGATTGTCAGTGAGTTTAATGGGAGGAGAAACAATACATATTTCAAGGAGCCAGGAAAGACAAAATCCATAGGCTAGTTAGCTTTCAAAGCTGGCTGAATGGTAATTTGAATTTGAAGGTTGATTTATCTGGCCTTCCTCTTACCTAACTACAGTGCAGATCTTGAAGCCCATATTTCCAGGAACTTGGATAATGAGCTGCTTGCTAATATGTCACTCCCATGAAAGAAAGCAAAGGGGGTTCCCTGGGCAGAGTGGGCTCAGCTGCATCCAACCAGGAAAGGAGAACTAACACAGTGATGGGGGCAGAGACAGGAAAGGAATGATTCCATTGGTGGAGATCTAAGCAGGCTTTGTAGGGATGGTGGCATCGGATGGGCTGGGCTTTTGCCAGGTTTGGGAGAGGGCTCCACACAGGTAGGAATAGAGAGACAGCCTAGCGATTACATTTATGTATTTATAATATGCGCCTAATAGAAATTGTGTTTTCTGTAACTCACTTCCTAGCCTACGTGGTGTTATTTTGATTTTCCTTTATATTTTACCTCTTTTTTAACCTCCAGTTTCCTTATCAAACAGATGGAGAAAATAATACGATATCCTTTGTAAGCATTGCATGAGATAAATGCATAAAACCACTTGTCATGCTTTCTGGCTGCTGTTGTTATTGATGTTATTAGTATAGTTGTGTTTGCATCCCCGGGGACGAAGCAGCATAAACTGGGGGTGTAAAGAGGCTATAAAATGGAAAAGTTCGAAGCCAGCTCCATTTTGGAGAAAATGCAGAGGGAGGTTTGGATGGAAAAGTGGGTATGAATCAGACTGATGACGACGTGAAATGTGGTTCTAAAGATTTGGGGCTTTAATGACAAGAGTGAGAAAATAGAGATATATTTCTTTTCTGTCAGTCAGAGGGCTTATTTAGACATGTAGTGGCTTTTCAAACCCTGTAAATCAATTCCTATAGGTGACCTGGCCCAAATTCTCTGTCTGAGAAAGAAACGTTGCTCATGGCAGGATTTATTCCCCAGCCAGTCTTCTCCATTTTCCTGCCAAAATGAGGGCCTCTTTCATTGTGTGATAGAGAGAACGCCACATGTAATTAGAGGGAATGAGCAGAGAGGAAGAGAAAAGGCAGTGAGCATGCCACTGAGCTGGCGGACGTCTCTCAGGAACAGAAGGTGACGCCTTGTGACAGATGCCTTTGTTATGTTGTTTGTTAAACACTGAGTGGCTACATCCAAACATTTTCAAATATGCCCCTGCATTCCCTGGGCATCTTGGCAGCAGGGCATGGAAGCTAGTGGGGCTGGAGACAGGGAGTGGGGGATGTGGAGTGCGGGACAAGGAGGGACTAGATGTAGTGAGATTCATGTTCAGTATCACCTTCACCTCACACCATCACCGCCTGTCCTGGGGTCTGAGAGTCATTGCTGAAGAGGTATAATTGTGTTCAATTACATTCAAATCAAATGAATACTTGAGCACCTAACCATGCTAGGCTCTGGGGATAGAAATGGGATAAAGCACTTTCTCACTCCAGTGGAAGCAATTAGACAAACACAGGCTACACACGCGCGCGCGCACACACACACACACACACACACACACACAAAATCTGGGACTTCGTAAGTCCTCGCAGAGAAAGGGGAAACGTCACTGTAGAAGGTCCCAAGTCACATCATTGCTCTGTCTGCCCAGTGGGTTCCCCATTAGCACACATACATGCCCAACACAGAAAGTAAGGTGCAAAGAAACATTAAAAGAGCCAGAACTTATTCATGAAAGAGAGAAAGAGAGAAAGAGAGAAAGAGAGGAAGAGAGAAAGAGAGAAAGGAAGGAAGGAAGGAAGGGAGGAAGGAAGGAAGGAAGGAAGGAAGGAAGGAAGGAAGGAAGGAAGGAAGGAAGAAGTACACCTTAGTAAGATCTATCCTCTCCCTCTTCTCCCAAAATAACCTCTCTTGACTCTAAAACCATCAAGTTTTCCCCCATAGGAACTCTTCAGATATCATTAATCTTTGGTTGAAAATAATAATAATAATATTTTAGTTACTTATTTGAAAGAGTCCTCAGGGTATAGGCCAAATAATCATCATCTTCACAATAATAGCAAGTAGATTTTAGGTATGTGCTATTAATTGCTTTATGTTCATTTTCTTGAGTTGCACAAAATGATATTTAATAAACACTATTATTTTGTTTTAAAAATGTATAATTTGAGGCTTAGAGAGAGGTGAAATAGTTACCCAAGACATTCAGCCAGGAGGCTGTAGAACCAGGATCCAAGACTGTGTTGGTGTGATCATCTCATAACCTCATGTTTCTACACTACAAGTTGTTACTAGGAGTAATTCAGATGATGCTTACAAAGTGTTGAACACACAACCTGCTCCAAAATATGTGCTTCATAAACATAGAAGAGTCATTTCAAAGTCATTCAGGTTGTGATGTTGCCAAGTAGATTAACCTCAGGTTGGTGGATGAGAAATACCGAGGCTCAGGGAGGTCTGCTTACTTGCTGAGTTTGCACAGCTATGTGGTAAAGGCAGAGTCAACCTCAAATCTCAGCCGTTTCTCTCCAGAGCCTGTATCCTTCATCCCCGTGCAGACCTGGGCTCACCCACAGCTGAAGTGTGGCCTGAGGCAATCCATCCAACCTCTCTGTGCCTTGGCTGAATAATCAGACCTTTACAGAGCCCGTAACCAACACCTTATTTATCTCAGGGGAATGTGTAAGGAAGGCAGAGGAGTTTAGAAATAAGAACATCATGGTGCCGAAGAGAATTGCTTATGTTTCCCCTAGCGGTCCGCAAGGCGGCAGATATAACAGCCAGGTGACCATTAACTCCAACAAACAGTCATTTCAGACGAAGAGAACTATGTGCTTTGGCACATCCTTCCTTAATGGTGTCACAGACTGCTTACTTTTCCTTTAAATAGGCTTGTATCTGCCCGGTAGATGGTTCTTGTTTCCTTATTTTCACAGCACGAATGATAGACACGCAGAGCAAGCTTCCTTTGTCATTTTGGAGGAGAGATGTGGGGTGGATAACTGAGAGAGAAAAATTGGACAAATTCATGATTCCATTGTAAACAATTACTGAAACATAAGCAAGAATCTATATCGACCAATCTGAGACTTCATAAGTCCTCGAGCGGAGAAAGGGGAAACGTCACTGCAGAAGGTCCCAAGTCACAGCATTGCTCTGTCTGCCCAGTGGGTTCCCCACTAGCACAAGGCCCCATGGCTGTCAGACTCCTGCTGCATGCTTCTCCATGGCTATGTTGGTGCCTTTGTAATTCTGTGTCTTGAGTTTCCCCTCCATGTATTCCACTTGACCTCTGCCCCTTACACGCTCACCCGCCTATCAGGAACCAGGCCAGAAGCCACAGTGTCCTCAAGGCTATCTCTGGTTTTCTTGATTGAGAAGTGATATTCCTCGTTTGATTCAGCTGCACTTCATTTTCATTCATCACAAATTTTCCATTTTTCATGGTAAAACCACCTTTTCCTGTTTTAAAAGGACAATGATAAAAATATGCCCATTTGAAAATATGTAAGAAATACGCAAGTAGATTAGAAATGGAAATGCTATTAACGCTATTCACATCCCACTACCCTCTGCCAAAATACCCTGTTTTTATTTTTGTAGTTTATAGTTTTCCAAAAATTTTATATGCATTTAAATGTTCCACTTAGTCGGAAGGTACTTTGAAATGAAAACCACTGTTCTGGCCATGGATCTATTTTGGGGTAATAAGAACAGCTATAAAGAAAAATAAAGCAAGGGAATAGGACCGAGTTGTTAAGAACAGACTCTACCTGGGGAGGCAAAACTCACACATAATGAAAG
The DNA here is from genome assembly GCF_014108235.1 of Myotis myotis. Classification (NCBI taxonomy): domain Eukaryota; kingdom Metazoa; phylum Chordata; class Mammalia; order Chiroptera; family Vespertilionidae; genus Myotis; species Myotis myotis. The sequence continues at coordinate 11,706,486 of NW_023416316.1, forward strand.
CAGGAATGTTACTGGAAGTGAGCTAGCTATAGAAGTTCCGAGAAAGAAAGTTTGGGGTCTTAAGGAATTTTGAAAATGCTTTTTGGGACAGTCAGCTATTAAGACCCACATTGCAGAAGGGACATATTCACTGAGACGCTGAGTATGGGTCTTAGAGATAGGAGCAAGAGGGTTCTTACCATTCCTTCCCCATTTCACCTGCTGCCAAGAACTGGCTGCTGTATTCAGGGGTGCTTCCTGGATTAGCCGATACTCTATGCCCAGAGCATTCATTCACCTCCTGGTGGTGAGTTCCAGGCTCCATCTGCATTTTTGGAAAATCAGTATGAGTATGTGTGTCCTTCCAATCTTTACTGCTGAAAATGCACAGACCATACTATTTTCTTAACACAGACACACATGTGCATACATGCATATGTACACACATATATGAAATGAATGCATCGCTATGTATTTGTTTCAGCTTTCTTTTGATATTTATTTATATTAATTCGAAAATAATATGCACTTAGGGCATTTTAATATTATTTTTTTAAATTTATGGTAATAGCTACTGAATATATTAAGGAGGTTGAGGAATTAACTTTCTAACAATGCTCTTACCTCCCTACTCTCCTGAACAAACATATACTCCTCCCATAGTCATTATTGTCCGTAGCTGTTTTACAAAATGAAGATATTTTATATTATTTGACTCTATAGAGATAGTGTTCACAGCTGTGACGTAAAGTTTACTATGAATCATTTCCTTTCTTTCCTGACCTTTCCCCCCTGGAATTGACAATTACTTTATTTTTAACACTAGAGGTCCAGTGCAGTATCAGGGCTGATCGGGGCTTTTCCAGCTGCCAGCTGGGGCCTCCCTTCACCAGCTGCCAGCTGCTGGCCGAAGCCTTCCTTCGTTCCATGCCGCCCCCTGGTGGTAGCACACGTCATAGTGAGTGATAGAACTCCCGAGGGGACATTTTGCATATTAGCCATCTATATATATAAACAGGGAATATGCTAATTAGCTGAGCATCACGACCACTCAGGAGGAGCTGCACACACAGATGGGCAGGAGGGGACTGCGTACCGCCCCCACCCCAGCGGCCGCAGGGAGGTTGGGGCTGGGGGCAGGCAGGAGCAGAGACACAACACATAGGAGCGCCTGCCCCCACTCCAGCGCACACAGTGCTGCGGCGACCAGCGCTGTGTGGGTCAGGCGCAGTCCAGGCCCCCCACGGGGTGCCTCCTCACATAGCAGGAGGTGGGGTGCCTCCTCACGCGATTTCAATCGTGTGCTGGGCCTCTAGTGTGTGTGCATATATAGTATATGTATATGTGTATGTATATGTATATATATATATTTATGTATATTTGTTTAGTTTTAAGACATTATTTCATTCTAAAATTTCCCAAAAACACTAGCCATAGAAATTCTTTTATTACAGTCAGACACTGCAGTAGGTATGTGCTTAGTAACAACTCCCTCTGTCATTCTTTGACCTGCTTGGTTCTGGGCTTAATTGTTCTCTAGCAGAAATTCATAGAATTATCTGGGGACCCCTTTCATCATAATGTTGAAATTACTGTATTCTCTTTCCTGAATTGAATCTTCTGTTCAAGATCTTGTATCTTTTCTTTCTTGGTTTATACTCTTGAATTGTGGGAGCATATTTTCTTTCATGGGAGGCATGTTTTTAAGAACATGCCTGTCTAAAAATGTCTTTATTCCGCCCTGATCCATGGTAATGGATTATCCATGGCAATGGATTTTAAAATTTCGCATTGCTGATTTTAATTTCCCCTCAGTATTTTGATGGAATTCTTTTGTCTTCTAATTTCTGTGCTGTCCGTGCCCTTTGGGTCATATGTGTGGTGATGGTAGTAGATTGGACAGAAGAATGCTGGCTGTCCTTACAGAAGATGTTAAAGACTCTTGTTTTCCCTCCATCCTCAAAATTTCCTTGGATGAGTCCTGTTGTGGGTAGTTTTTTTTATCTTTTTGGGTGAGGACATTACATAATCCTTCAATCTCAAATGTAATGTCCTTTTTCTCTTGAATGTTCTATATAATTTCCTTTTTGTACCTCTTCTACATTCTTATTAGTTACACTAGAGGCCCAGTGCACAAAAATTTGTGCACTCGGGGGGAGGGGGGGGTCCCTCAGCCCGGCCTGTGCCCTCTCGCAGTCTGGGACCCCTCGGGAGATAATGACCTGCTGGCTTAGGCCTGCTCCCGGGTGGCAGAGAGCAGGCCCAATCCCTAGGTGCTGCCCCTGGTCGGGCTCAGAGCAGGGCCGATTGGGGAGTTGGGGCGCCGCCCCGTCATGCACAGAGCAGGGCAGATTGGGAGGTTGTGATGCCACCCTCAGTCACGCTCAGGGTAGGGCCAATTGGGGGGTGGGGGCACCGTCCCCTGTCACACTCAAGGCAGGGTCAATGGGGAGGTTGCAATGCCACCCCCTGTCATGCACAGAGCAGGGCCAATCAGGGGGTTGGGGTGCTGCCCCCGTCACACACAGAGCAGGGCCCATCAGGGGGTTGGGGCACCACCCTCTATCACCCACAGAGCAGGGCTGATCAGGGGGTTGGGGCGCTGCCACTCTCACACTCAGGGCAGGGCCGATGGGGAGGTTATGGCTCTACCCCATCACACACAAAGCAGGGCCCGTGCGGGGGGGGGGGGGGGTTGGGGAGCTCCCCCCTGTCACACACACAGCAGGGCCGATCAGGGGGTTGGGGCCCCGCCCCCTGTCACACACAGAGCCGCAGGGCGATCAGGGGGTTTGGGCGCTGCCCCCTTTCACGCTGATCCCGGTGCCAGGAGGCATATTACCCTTTTACTATATAGAGTAGAGGCCTGGTGCATGGGTGGGGCTGGCTGGTTTGCCCTGAAGGGTGTCCTGGATCAGGGTGAGGGTCCCCACTGGGGTGCCTGGCCAGTCTGGGTGAGGGTCTGAGGGCTGTTTTCAGGCTGGGAGTGACTGAAGTTCCCAACCGCTCCTTTTTTTTTATTTTTTTATTTTTTTTATTCTGGGCCAGCTTTACCTTGAGGCTTGGCTCCAGCTCTTAGGCCTCCGCGGCTGAAGGTTTCTGTCCTTTGCTTACAATGTTGCGAATCTGCTGGCTGAAGTCCGGTGGTATTTGTTACAATGTTTCTTAAACTGCCCGCTCAGAGGCCTGCAGCAGCAGGCGGGGAACGTTGATCCGTCACTGAGGCAAGCAAGCCTCATGTTAGTTTCAAGCTGCCTGGCTGCCGGCCGCCATCCTGGCTGACAGTTAATTTGCATATCTCGCTGATTAGCCAATGAAAAGGGTAGCAGTCGTACGCCAATGGCCATGTTTCTCTTTTATTAGTGTAGATACTGGGCCTCCTAAATGTATCTTCTAGTGATTATTCTGTTTTCTATATCTGTTCTTTTGTTCAATTTTAACGATTCCTCAAATTTATTTTCCAACCCAGCTATCATTATTTTTTTTTAATTTTATATTAAAAATGCTTAAGACTTATTATATAGATTAGTAAGGAGACAAATGGATTAAAATGTAATGTTAATATAAGGGTTATTTTAAGATAAAATGACAAATGTAGATTTGCTTGAATTTAACATTCAGAAAAACATATATGTTTTCATTTGGACCTATCTATTGCCTCTCTGCTAGGAGGCAACTAGCATTCCCATCTCCTCTCTCTTTTGTTCTCTGTCCCCAATACTCCCTCTCTCATATGCTATTATTAGTGAGCTTTACCACATTTACATTTTCTGGTCTGAAACCACAATTTTCACTGTTGTTTCATTTTAATTGTATATTGAATAGGAATCTGTGGTCACCTCTGATCCTGTTCCCATGGCTTCCTCATTTTCAATTACTTTGTCATTATTTATCATTTTGTTTGCCTGATTTCATTTTCCAGAAGGTTTTTGTTTCTTCAAAATTTAATAATATGTTTTACTAGTATTTAACCCCATGTATTCAAGATACTATTATTTCAACGTATAATCAATGCAAAATCATTAATATGTTGGGGGTTTTTTTACAGTCTGTTTTTTTCTACTAAATTTTCAAAACCTGATGTGCACTTTATACTTAGCATGCATTTCAGTCACACCATTTTCAGGTGTTGAGTTGCTGCCTATGGCTAGTGGCTAGACTTTTCCTTTCCTTTGCCTTTTTTGTGCATTTCCTGTTAAGTTTGGATTCTGCAGTTTATTTTATTTGTGGTGTTCTGTCCTGAAAATGGGGACAATTGTAGATTCACATGTAGTTGTAAGAAATAATACAGAAGTTTTCCAAGGAAGACAAGTGGGGGTCCTCGGTCATTGAGTTTGCGCATGCTTCAGGATGTACACATTTTGTTTTTTCACTTGAAACTAACTTCCTTCTTAAGCATAGGTGAGATCATGGCGCTCTTATGTTTAAAACCCTGCTATGGGTCTCCATTTCTCAGTAGAAGCCAGTGTCCTTCCAGGAGCCATCAAGCCATAACCATTCTGACCATAGGACACCGTTCTCCTTTCTTCACCTCCTCTACAATTTGCTGATTCTGTGCTGGCCACCCTGGAGCCATTGCCATCCCCACTTGCAAGGCCTAGGACTCCTCCTGCCCCCTGCCACTGTCTTTTATGAGCTATGCACATGGCCCACCCTCAAGGTTTTGTTCCAACATTACTTTCTTAATAAAGGCCATCCTGATCACCCTATTTATAATTAACTACCCCTCACCACCCATTTACCATTCCCAATCCTTGTCATGGAGCTCAGTTTATTTTCTTCTGGATAGGCACTTTGTACTTTCTAATAGGCTATGCAATTTACTTATTCGTGTTTTTGTTTGTTTACTCCTGTAGCCGGAAGGAAGTCCTGGCAATAAGTTATTATTAATGGTGAGAGTTACTTAACTTCTCTGTGCCTCATTTTCCCCAACTTTAAAATAATTGTTCTCATTTGTTGAATGGCTAGTACATCCAGTATACTGCACTATTCCCTTTAGATGCAATTTGTCATTTAAGTATTGTAACCTCCTTCAGGTAGATTGTTTATAACTAACAGATGAAATAACAGATTAGAAAAAGTTAGGTGACTTGCCCAAGTCTCACAGCTAATAAGTAGGGTAGACTTGACAGGATTATAGGCAATAACCCAGTTACCCACTTGCCCTTTAAAGCTCTCAGTAAGTTTTTATTTAAAATCATCTTCAAAGACAAGTATCACATAATCTAACTCATATATGAAATCTACTGAACAAAATAAACTGATAAGCAAAATAGAAGCATGGAACAGACTGTCAAATCTCAGAGGGAAGGCTGGTATGGGAGTGTGGGAGAGGTGGGGGGGAGGTGGGGGTGGGAGGTGGGAAGAGATCAAACAAAGAACTGGTATACATAACCCATGGACACAGAGAATAGGGTGGTGAAGGCCTGGGGCAGGGGATGGGGACGGGCTAGATGGGGTCAATAGTGGGGGAGGAGAAAGGGGACATGTGTAATACTTTCAACAATAATGATTAAAAATGTATTCAATTTTTTATTATGCCCATTTTAATAATTGCTTATATAATTGTTCCCATTTTACCGACAAAGAAACTGAGCTTCCTAAAGTTGAAAAGACTCGGTCATAATAATGGTAATTAATGAAACAGGTTCCTCTGGCTCCAATGCCTACATTCTTTTGACTCTTCTATAAGGCATTCAAAGTTTGCTGGATGAAAGACAAATGGAATTAATGTACAATTTTTCATTTTCTCCTGCTAAGTATCAAATCTCTACTCCAATGCTTCTTAACACATTTTTTTTCTGGATGTAATTCTAATGAATTAAGGCAGTGAGGAATCAACACCATTTTAATAAACTAGACATTGACATTTTTTGAATTACTGTCTACTTTACTCCAATCTACTAGGCAATCACCACTCTATCACAGAATGCTGTGAGGTTTCCAACTGGTATCAATCATTCCTCCTCTGTTCCTTATATTGTAGCCTTCATCCGGGGGCCCTAACTGCCAAATAAAAGGTCATTTAACATGTCCTTACTCTTTTGAGCACCATCCAAAGCCTCCTCTTCAATCAACTTCTCAGGGAGAGATCCAGTTATGGGCAAAGAGGCAGGTCACTGGAGCTCAGTTTCCATGGCGATCTAAACAGGACTGTGATCTTAGCCCACAACCTTCGACATAATCACCCCTCATCACATTCTCTCTGCCCTTCAGAACTTAGTAACTCCTATGCCAATTTCCTGTGACCTGCTTCAGTGGCACAGCTTTCAAAAAGGTAGACTTCCCGCCTCAAGCAGGCAGGGCCAGCCAGCAATTACTTTAGGGCAGAAACGTAGAAGAGAAAGGGTCTTTGAAGGAACTCGGAGGCAGCAGTAGATAAAACATTACTAGGCTCTTAAGTGGCAAATAGACCACCCTTGCTGGAGTGTTTCAGCTCCTAATTAACCCTGGCTGAATTCACTCTGACCTAGCCTCATTTTGAAATCCCATACAGAGATAATGCAGATAAAGACAACTCTGTCCTTAAAGAAACATTTTTGAAGGAACAAAGACTGTTGGGATAATTAGAGAAAGGATACACTGTAAGGTCATAGGTTAACTATCTTTAAATATGTCAGATGTTGACATGAGCAAGAAAATTTAAGGTTGGACTGATGTCTAGAAGTATAATCACTGGGAGGCAGTTATTGGCAGGTGCTTCTCTTTGGGAGATGTACATTTTGGCTGTCAATCTTCCTGGCTGTTGAGTCAAGATGAGACCTGGATAAGGACACTGTTTTTTACTGACTGTGCGACTGTGCAAATGTTGTTTTTCCTATACTTATAGTCCCTTTTTTGTGAAGTAGGGTGAATATGGCATTCCTTCATTTGATATTTGTTGAAACTGTATTGTGTGTATCTATTATGTTTCATAGAGATAATGTGTGCGTTAAATACACAAATTCATAGAATCCTGGCACAGGACATAAATTCTAAAAGTGATTACCACTGTTGTTGTTGTTATTATTATCCAATCCATTGCCAAAAATAAATTTCTAAAGGTCAGAGAGCTAGCTAGCAAGGTTGTCCAAGAAGGTATTTAAGCTCCCTATCACTGGCCAAATCCTGACAAAGACCATGTGGGAATGCGGCTGTTGGTGGGGTGGTAGTCAGTAGCAGAGGTTTAAGTATTAGAACATTAAATGATAGGTTTTGAAGACTCCTTATAATTCAAAGGTGCCATATAAGGTGCCATATATCATTACCAATATTTTATCATCTGAGACCCCTAAATTCTATCGAACTTCATTTTTCATTTATCTTTCTTACATGGTTCACTGCCAGTCTACTATATCCCCGTATTTGTCCTTAATATGTACTTAATTCATGGTTTTCTTTATTTTATATCCACCCCTTAAAAAGACTCCACAAAAATATTGTGAGTGTTGAAGCTGGAAGGCTGTCATATCTTCCCATATGGGTAGTGTCACATAGTATCAGGTGCTGTGCAGGGCACAGAGATGGATACAGCTGACCTTAAGATATTGTGCAGATTTTCTCTAGTGGGAGAGGCAAATACACACAAGGTTGCATGGACAACCTACTTTTCCTACATGGAATATCATGCAGCAGTAAAAACGAACTAAAGTTATCCACATCACGTCATCTCAGAGACTTACACGAGTGGACAAAGGAAGTGCAATGCTGGTACATGACATTATGTTGCCATGGATTTTGTAAGTACAGGCAAAGAATACTAGAAACCAGATTTGGGATAGAGCTTACTTTACGGCAGGATTAAGTATGAAAGAGAGAAATGGGATCTAGCTAAAACCTATGAAGCCTTCAACATTTTTAGGGAAATTTTATTTCTTACTTTAGAAGGTGAGTGTATAAAATATTCCTATATGTATTTCTTAACATAACATATTCCTACAAAAAGATATCACAGGCTGTAAAAATATTTTAAATGACTTTGTAATATTAAATCAATATCAGTAGTACTTGATTTGGAAGGTAGTATAAAGTAAGATGGCTTTCTCAGTGTTTCCATGGAAATAGCCTTCAGTAGGAATTAACCAGATAAAGTGTGGGAGTGAAGAACAGAAAGGGAAAATGCTCCATTAAATTAATCTATTTGTTATTAACTTCCTTGTTTATGTTTTGATATTAATTTCCAACCTGAAAATTTCATCATTTTAAATGGAAGACCATTAAATTACTGATTCTGATTTGCCTATTTATTCACTAAAGCACTGAGCAAAGTCATTGTTAGGATAAATTGAGCACTAGTAAAAGTAGAGATCTAGGAACTACGTACGAGTCCATCAATATATGAAGGGGTAAAGAAGATGTGGATTATATATACAATGGAATACTACTTGGCCATAAAAAGGATGAAATTCTGTCATTTGTGATAGCATGGATGGACCTTCAGAGTATTATGCTAAGTGAAATAAGTCAGACAAATAAATACAAATACCATATGATTTTGCTCATTGAGGAATATTAAAAACAGAAAAACAAACTTACAGATGCAGACAGTATATTGGCAGCTACCATAGCAAAAGGGAGTGGGCAAAGGGTGAAATGGATCAATTGTATGGTGATAGATGAAAACTAGTCCTTTGGTGGTAAGCATGCTGTAGTGTATACAGGTGTCGAATCATAATGTTACCTGCAACTTATTCTATCGACCAATGTAAACACAAGAAAAGAAAAGTAGAGGTGTAGGATCCCAGGTACCTTGGGGATCACAAATATGCTAAATGCTTAATACGTGTTAAATTTATATTTATATTTCATTGACAAATAGTCCAAGATTTCAATGTTTTCAAAGGAATCCTTATTTACCAATTATCTAGCCTATCTGTGCCACCTAATATTTCATTTGGGTTTCCCCACAGTAATGACAGGTATCTTTGGATCATGCTCTTCTGTCTGTATAAAGTATGCTTTCTCATCCTTTCCCTATCAAATTCACTCTACTTTGGCAATTAAGACAGACTCATGTGCATCTGTTTCTATGAAGTTTTTCTGATAAGTTCTGTAATAATACGGAACTCCCATTTATAAACTCCTTTGCCTTGAGCTTCCTAGGTAGACATCGGTTGCCATAGTTCCTGGACCATTGTAGAGAACTGATACATTATAGCTGTTTAATATGAATACATCACATCCATGTTAAAGGATGTTCCTTGCCCTCGATAATGTACACCCATCAGAAGAAACAGCAATGACACAGGTGCAACATGGTTTATTTTATTCTAATTCTAGATGTCACACAGCCTAACACATCACTTTTGGCACATCGCAGCTGCTCAAATGTGAAAGAATGAAACAAATAAATAAATTTACGTAATCACCAACCTATGAATTCTGTTTGTGGAGCACATTGGAGAGCCCAGCCTTGTAAGCATCCACCTTATACCCCAGAGGGTGGAGTCCATTATTGTTTGCATAGGATATGCTCTTTGACAAACGAATAAAAGTCTACGCTGGCTTCGTTAGGGAGGACGGATATAAAGCGGCCACATGTCTGTGCTGAGCCATTGAAAGTGAAATGGGATAATTGCCGTGGTTACAACGAGGCTGATCAAGCTGAGCGAAACACGCTTCAAATTGTTCCAATCAGTCCTAATCCAGCAGAGTTATTAACAGAGCTCTACCCTGGTGTGATTGCATCTGCTAACTCGAGATAATGATTTATATCACAGTTTATGGAAGTTCCAATTTGTCCTAATTCAATAAGTGAAACCCAGCAAGGCAGGCAGGAGGCATACACTACGCTATGACTGGAATCCCCATTTCCTTCTCCTCTCCCCACCACACTCAGACCTTGACGGCTAGATGAGCATCTGCTTGCCAAATGCTTCGCTTTATGGACCTGAGGGAGGCAGGCAGGTGAGTACCAGTTCTCAATCACACCCTTATGTCTGAAAGATCCAGCAGGAAAGAATGTTTTGAACAAAACTGACAAGGTGGAATTATACAATTAGATGTGTCTTGGAGGCCCCTGAATCTCAGGGTTCTTAATCTGGAAAACATGTGCCCTAGGTTAGAAAGCAGTGATCCCATGAAGACTGCAGAAGTGTGTGTGTGTGTGTGTGTGTGTGTGTGTGTGTGTGTGTGCGCGCGCGCACGCACACACACACTACATGCGTGCAATTTTTCCCTCCTGGGGAGAAAATCCACAGCTATTACTAGATCACCATTTGTTCTTGTGTCCTAACCAAAGTTTGAACCTTTGACTGGTCTAATCCACTATAAAAATGAGGAAGCAGAAAGTGGATGTTAATTTCCCTGAATCACGTCTAGTCGAGGCCCCCTAATAAATGCTGCTGATTTGACCCCTTCAACACTGTGTCTCAGAAAACATTTATAAATAACTTTCATTTCCATTTTTTTATTAAAATAGCATACAGTGAAAATACACAGCATAGCACCAACCACTGAGCAGTATAGGTATTCTTGGGACATTTTAATATTGCCTAATGGAAGTTTCACATATTCTGTCTCTGTCCTTCTCTTCCCTTACCCAATATAGATTCTCAAAAGTAGGATTTCTTAAACTATGGTCCAGGCTAAATCCTGCCTAGTTGTTTTATTTAATTTTCAAAATTTAGACATAAGTAAGTCAGAAGAAGAATAGTATTTTGAGAGTAGTGAAAATTAGACGAAATTCAAATTTCTGTGTTTACTAATAAAGTTTTATTGCAACACACATTCATCCTTGTATGTATTACTTAGGGCTGCTTTCTTTCTACAATGTTTGAGTTGAGTATTTGCAACAGAGACCTCATACAAGTACCTACATGATATCCTTGATTTTGTCTTTGGGCCCATTGAGAATCACCTAGAAAACGTTTAAAACCAGACATTTTGGGGACCCCAAGATCCTGATTCAGAAAGTCTGGGGTGCGGCCATGAATTTGAATTTCTTACAAACTCCCAAATGGTTCTGACACCTCTGGTCAAGGGGCCTCATTTCCTCTGAACTAATAAGGAAATGAGCTGGGATTGCAGGCAAGGGGAGTGATGAGATGGTACTGATGGTACTGATCAAACCCTTACTGGGTTCCCTTCATGGTACCTGGTCTGAAGGTCTCAGCCTCACCCCATACCCACCCAGCAGGTGCAGCTTGACCCTGACAGATACCTGACCTGCCATTGCTTCTTGCAGAAAATTAGGAAGAGAACCTGACACAGCTGGATCACATTAACCAGGCAGATGTTTATTCATTAGATGCATATCACACCTTTACTCAGAGTTTGAATCCTGAGCTTAAAATATAGATAATTATCCAGTCACGAAAATAACCACTCTGCATCGAGCCTTTAAACGGAATGAGGGAGGAGGGTCTGATGAACATTGAGGGTATGAGAGAAAAAGACTAACAAAAAAATTAGTAACGAAAGACTCTATTTTAGAAAAAACGAATTCCAATTTTCCAAAATAGAACGTTTTATTTACCACCATTGCCTCCTCGATCTGAATCAAATGTGTTTTTCCTTCTGCGTTGCTGTTCTGGGTAACACGACAGTTTTTTCCCCTTGAGCATCAGTGTGGTGTGGGGAGAAGAGTGTGGGCTATGGAGAGAGAGTATATGAATTTGGCCAAGTGATCAAAACACCGAGCTCAGGTGCTAGAGTGACCTACTTGTTCCCATTTGCTTGGGAATTCTCCCGGTTGGCCACTGAAAGTCCTGTGGCTCTGGAATCCTTTTCTCCTGGGAAAAACAGAGTTTGTGCGCTGCGGTTGCCACCACCGCTGAGAGAAAAACAAAGCAGAAAAGCAAAGGGTCATATTCGCTAGTTTGTAGGGTTGCTGTGAGGGTTAAGCACTATAGCACCAATCACTGAGCAGGCAGCTACAGGAGACTGGTTACTCCTCCCTCCGTCCTCAGGTCCTCATGCTGCAAATCCTCCCCTCAAGTACAACCCACGACCCTCAGACTCTGATCTCTGTAGAGTTCTCCATTTAGCTACCAGGACCCAGGGCCCCACCTCTTCTGCCTCAGTTCAGAGCCCCACATCACTTTGGCTTAGACCAGTGATGGCGAACCTATGACACGCGTGTCAGAGGTGACACGCGAACTCATTTTTTTGGTTGAGTTTTCTTTGTTAAATGGCATTTAAATATATAAAATAAATATCAAAAATATATGTCTTTGTTTTCCTATGGTTGCCAATATCAAAAAAATGTCTATATGTGACACGGCACCAGAGTTAAGTTAGGGTTTTTCAAAATGCTGACACGCTGAGCTCAAAAGGTTCGCCATCACTGGCTTAGACCCTTGCCTGAGGTTTTCAGCTTGTCTCCCAACCTACATTCCCATTCTCTCCAACACATCTTAGAGAGCGCTCCTTCTGAACTGTCAGTCAAACCACATTATTTTAGACTTGCACCTCCTTCTAGGACTGTCTTTCACCAACCTACCCGAAACCAAAGTCCTAATTGCTCCATAGACATGCAAAGCCCTCCCCCAGGCAGATGCCATCTCCTTTAATGTCCAGAATGCCTGCTAGGAGCCTACACTTCGGTCTTAGTGGCGTATTTGCTGTTTCCCGAATAGCCTCAGCATTTGAATAAGTGCACGTTTCTAAATTTGCAGAGCTTTGGCTTACCAGCGTTTTTAAAGACCAAAAAGACTGAGTAAATAAGGGTTGACATGTCTTCCCCAGTCCTCCTTTGTATTCTACTTTGTTGATTTTTCCTTGACCTTGCTTATTCAAGCCTGGCCCTATTTACCCGCATCCTCAACCTTTGCTTAGCTTGCAAGGCTGGATTGCTGTGTTAGCCAGTTACCCAGCCGCATTTACTTTTCTCTCTATCTTGTCTCTTCTAATCAGTTGCTCCACTAGCTGTTGGCTGACACAAAGACTGTCGTGCTCAGTGCACATCTGTTCACATCTGGCACACATAGGGCTCTAGGTCACATTTGTACAGGCAGCACAGCTGGCTTCACAGCAGTCTGGGGAAAGAAAAAAAACAAAGCTCTGTCCTAAAAGTTTTCCATATTTGATCGACCACAGTCATCAGGGCATGGCCAGCTGGCATTCAGCTTGGCACAGGGAACAAAGAATGAGGCAGGTCAGGATCAGGGAGCTGGCCGATGCCAAGATTTTATCTCCTTCTGGTTCCTTCTGGACGTGAGCATAAGCTGGTGAGAGAAGCTAGTCGATCTCATTGTCTTGCAGGGTGCCTTCTCTCCATTTGCAGAGACCAGTCAATGTCGGGCCACTGTTTCTAAGCAACAACCCTAACCGTTCCCAGCTTGGGAGCATTAACAAGAGCAGGCCATGTATTTGCTAATGACAGGCATTTTGATGGGCATTCCTTACTCTGGCCCCAGGTCTGAAGTAACAGATTGGAGAATGGAAGCCAAGGTTCTGAGTCCTGTTGGGAAGGTCAGAGCCTCCCTCTGGTTTATTGGGGGCTGGCTGCAGGGATTGAGAGGCAAGGTGGCACCTTGGCAAGTAGCCAGGAAGACAAGGGCCGGTGGAAATGGAATCCAAAATATGAGGTTGTACACAATTTTTGCTTATAAAAATGGAAATGGAAGTTGTTTGTAAATGCTTTTTGGGGACACAGTGTTGAAGGGATCAAATAAGCATCTATTAGGGGGCCTCAACTAGATGTTCTCTAAAGCACCTTTCAATCTTGACAAAATGATAATTTAATTTGTTTTCTATAAATGTACATATCTTGAGCCCCCCCCCCATTCTGTTGTTCTTTAATTTGTATACAGTAGCACTTTCTAACAACTCCTCTCTGCTGCTTCTCCCAGATGGGCCTTTCAATAGGCTGAGGCAGCTAAATTCCATAGACTATGATTCAGCAACAGGAGACAGGGCTTCAAATACCTTTCTTGGACAGTGATAATGTCTGACATTTCACTATTAAGGAAGATTTGTCTTGTTTTGTTTTACTTGGAAACTTTTGGTCCTTGAGTGTTCCTGTCTTTGAGTAGGCTTCACATACCATATCTTGTGAGCTTTTCACTATTTTACCTCCCCAAACTCTACCAAAAGATTGAGCACTAGGTATCAATCAGAGACCAACCTCAATAGATAAGGATGCCATACTCCATCTCTAGTTTTTTTTTTTTTTTTTTATAATAAATGCTATTTGAACCATAGACATGGTTCAAAGGCATGACCTTTGTCCTCAAGACCTCCTTGAGGCGATAGAATGCTTATGCACTAAAAACTAGCCAATGATTGAAGTCAAAAGAATGACATGAGTAAATGATTATATAGAATTCCAGAGGAGAATGGGGAAAGGTCAGACAATACTTCTAGGAGGAGGTGGAGGATGAAGTGAGTCTTGGTCACATTTAATTAGTATGTGAGAAGCTTCAGAGTATGTAACTCAGGAATTTACAAGCAGCATGGAAGGAGATCACCTACTTGATATGACACCAAAAACACAAGCAACCATAGCAAAAAAAGTTAAGTGTGACTACATCAAACTAAAAAGCTTCCCCACAGCAAAGGAAATAACAGGATAAAACAGCAACCTAAGAAATGGAAAAAATACTGGCAAACCACATATCTGATGAGAATTAATACCCCAATTATGTAAGGAACACCTACAACTCAATAGTAATATCAAAAATAGAAATAGAAAATAACCTTATTTGCAAACAATCCAAGGACTTAAGTAGATATTTTCCAGAAGATATGCAAATGGCCAACAGGTCTATGAAAAGGCCCTCAACATTATGAATCATCAGAGAAATTCAAATCAAAACTACAATGAGATTTTACCTCACACTGCAACAATGGCTATTAACAGAAGGGGAGAAAGTGGTGGGAAGAATATGAAAGAACCAGAACCCTTGTATAGTATTCATAAGGGAAGTCATTATGGAGATTCCTCAAAAAATTAAAATTAGAGCATTCATGATTCAGCAACCCCACGTATGGGCATACATCCAAAAGAAATGAAATCAGGGTATCTTAGAGATATTAGCACCCATATTCACATCAGCATTATTCACAAAAGCCAAGATATGGAAAAAACCTAATGTCTACCAGCAGATGAATGGATGAAGAAAATATGGCATATATATACTATAGAAGATTAACCTCAAAAAAAGAAAGAAATCCTACCCTATGCGACAACATACTAGTAGATGAACTAGAGGACATTATACTATGGAAAATTAGCCATTCACACACAGACAAATACTGTGTTATTTCATTTATCTAAAGTATTTAAAATAAACTCATAGAAACAGAGAATAGAATGGTAGTTGCAGGGGCTAGTAGTGTGTGTGTGGGTAGGTGGATGGGGAGATGGAGAGTTGTTCAATGGATATGAAGTTTCAGTTTTACAAAATGTAAAACTTCTAGTGATCTTTGTATAGTGGCTTTGGTTAACAGTACTTTGTTGTGCACTTAAAAGTTTGTTAAGAGGGTAGATCTCAAGTTGTGTTCTTACCAGAATTAAAAATACGAGTCAAGGTTGCTATGAGAGTAGATTTAAAAAGTTGTTGTCACCAAAAAATTGTAGCTATGTGAGGTGATGGATGGTAAATAAACTTATTGTGGTAATCGTTTGACAACATATACATACAGCAAATCATTGTATTGCATGCTTTGGACTAATACAATGTTATATGTCAATTATCTGTAATAATAAAAGCATAATATGCTGATTAGACCAGACGTCCTTCCAGATGACCTTCCGGATGAAGCCTGGGCTGGCAGCCATGGGAAAGAAGGCCTACTCTTGCATGAATTTTGTGCTTCGGGCCTCTAGTGTTTCAATAAAACTGTTGCAAAAAATGTCAATGAAATCTAAATATGAAGTTGGAGCATATGGTGTCCAGGACCAACACCACTACTTTACTGTCTCTAAGGACTATGTTTTGTGTTTCTTTTTCATCTAAAAAATAGAAAAAATGGAAATAATTATGCAACCTATTTGCCAAATAATTTGGAGAGACATCAAATAGGCTGAAATTAAAATATAAGCACTGTAATAAAAGTAAAGCACACATGAACATAGTGGTTAAATATATAATCCCTGGTATCAAATTGTTTTAGTTACTAAGTTATTTTTAATTGAAATATCACTCACATAGAAAAATGCACAGTCTTAAAAGTAGAAATAGGTTAATAAATATCTTCTACATATCCAGAAGAAAAATATAGAGAGCTCATTAGATAAATGAGGGGAAATATTTAAACAAACATTTCAAAAATAATGGATGTATTTAACCTCATTAGTTATTAGTGACATACATATTAAAATGACAAATTGATAAAACTACACAGGCACCAGCATAGCTAAACTAAAAGGGAATATACACCATCAACATTAGCAAAGATGCAGAGAAATTAGAACTGGCCACCATTGCTGATGAGGGTGTCCATGGTTAAAACTACCATGAAAAGCTGTTTAATAGAGTTTGCTAAAGCTGGTCCTATGCACCTCATGAGCCATCAGTTTAACTCCTAGGAAGTACATACACTTTTGAACTCCCCAAAAACACATAAAATAATATTTATAGCAGTAGAAATATTTTAATCCTCAGTGCATCAAAAATGTCTATCAACTGTACAATGCAGTGTGATATACCCATGTAATGTTATATTATGTAGCAATGGGCAAACTTTTGCTAAATACAAAAACAGAGAAGAATTTCAAATAAGTACAATTAAACCTGAGGAAAGAAGCCAGATATAAATTATTGCTCACTGTATGGTAACCATCCATGTAAAGTTCAAAAACAGGCAAGATGAGTTGACGGTGATAGAAGTCCAGGTCCTGCTTACCTTTGGGCAGGGGAAGGAAAGGCCTGGGACAGGGTATGAGAGATTTTGCTGGGTTGCTGTTTATGTTCAGTTTTTTTGTATGGATTGGTTTACTTTGTGAAAACTCAAACTGGCTTTTAAATCCAAGCTCCAACCTCTGTTACCTGTGTTCACTTGGGCATATTAACTGAGCCTCAGTTTTCCAAATCTCATATACAGAAGACATGATACACTATATCATTGCCACTGAAATAGTAAGTGCTCAAGTCGTCATTAGCTACATAATTAATCTATATTATTACCTATAAAGTGGGTTAATAAAAGCACTTCACTCTATAGGGTTTTTATGAATACTCTAAACATAGTTACTGACACATAATAAATTCTCAAAAATCGTAAACTTTTATGATTATTAATGAAGCCTGAGTTTGTACAATTCATAGGGATTTCCCAGCAAAGCTTGGCATTTTGAGAAACACACGTCAAGTGAGGCTGGTCTGAGACACTACCTTTGGGGAGACCAGCTCTAGCATGGGCCAGCATCCTCCCCTGCCTCCTCTCCATTCCACACTGCTGTGAGCATGCCCCCACTCATGTCCACCTCTGATGGTGGGGTGACCCAGCGGGGAAGCATTCACTCTCCAGCCACTAGGAAGCTGTGAAAGCAGAAGATATTAAGTACTTACCAGGACCACCTCTTTTGACCTTTATTTTTCTTACAAAGTCTTTGCTGGCTACCCGGGGAATGCACAGGATGCCCTGCAAGTGGCTGTAGAACAGCGGGCTAACCTTGGAGTCAGACAGAACTGACTGCATTCCCTGCCACAGCCACTTACCTCATTAGGTTGGTCATGTCATGAAAACTCTCTGAGCCTCATATTGTTTGTCTGTAAAATGAGCTTAGTGATAACAGTACTTACTTCTCCGAGTTTTCATGAGAATTAAATGAGATGGCATATTTAAATTATTGCACGGTTCCTGAGATGTATATTCAGTAAATGGTAATTCCTGTTTCTGTTTCCTCATATTCTCAGTCATGACTATATTAGCTTTTCCTAAATTAAGATATAATTCACATGCCATGAAGTTTGATGTGTTAAAGTGTGTAATTCAGTGGTTTTTAGTGTATTCACAAGGTTGTGCAACAATCATTACTATCTAATTCTAGAACATTTTTTAACCCACCACTAAAAAAAAATCCCCAAACCTCATACATATTAGCAGACACTCTCCCATTCCTCCTCCTTTCAGCCTCTGACAACCATGAATCTACTTTCTATCTGTATAGATTTGCCTGTTTTGGACATTTCATAGAAATAGATTCATACACTACTTACTATGTGGCTTCTTTCACAAAACACAATGTTTTCAAGGTTCATCCGCATACCAGTACTTCATTCTTGTTAATGATGGAATAATATGACATTATATGAATACATCATGTTTTCCTTATTCCTGACTATATTCTTAGGAAAATTTGAAATTAGTTTAGGAGAATGAATACAAATTAATTTTTATAATCTGTTTTTGAATTTATTTTAAGATCATATTAAATGCATTAGGATGACATTAGTTAATAAAATTATATAGATTCCAAGTATATAACTACCTAATAATTAAAAATCACAGATAACTGCTAATGTTCAGATTCTCAAGATAGAGGATTGCATTAGACCTACCATTGAAATATGCTATTGCATATTACTTAAGACCACAGACTCTGGAGTCAGATGCCTGTGTTAAAAGCAAGCTTCGCCACTTCTGATCTGCACAATTTTCAGCAAATAATATAATTTTCTTCCGCCCAATTTCCGCATCTGTGAAATGGGAAGAATAAGACCTCTTATGTAGGTTTATTATGAAGAGAATATTAGACCTTCTCCTAGTTCGGGATTGCACTGGTGTTTCCTCATTTTCATTTTTCTGAGAAATAGTGGCCTGCTCAGATTTTCTGGGACTCATTCCCCTCCACCTCGGTGAATGAGGGCCTCCCCATTCACCTCAGTTGTTCGCCTGTACCATTTGACCAGCACACATACATACCAGTGCCACCTATCATCTGCTACCCTGAGCCTAAAAAATAGTCTTTTTAGGATGACTATAGCTTGGACCATGCTGACCAATCCGGATGGACTTGGATCTTAAATATTGATTAACATGCCTTCATTGGCTCTATTTTGGTTTCAAATAATTAAAATAAATAAAACTGTCTTAAATAGTCCAAGAAGATAATAAATGATATATAAATAAGATAGGGTAATGACCAAATATCCCTCTCTCTGTCTCTATCTCTATCTCTGTCTAATCTATTTCTATATCTATCCACTCATCTATTTTTCTGCCACAACAGCTTAAATTGGAACCAGTCATCAGAATCTGCTAAAATCTATTGAAAATGTCATAAAGCAGGAGTGCCAAAGTTGTGTAGAAGTCCTTGTACATCATTGATTCTCAAGTGGGTCCCATCCATTTCCTTCCTTTCCAGCAGCTTATTCTGGATCACCAGACTGGGAGTAGGTATCCTGAAGATCCATTGACTGCAATCAGCCATAGAGGAAGCAGTCACCTGTTAAATTTAGATTTCTTGAATCTGCCAAGAGTCTGACACAATGATAAACAGTCACCATTTCTAGTAAAGGTTGGGGAAGCTCACTCAGTCACTGTTAATTGCTTTGTGGTACTGGACCATAGAAATGGCAGCAAATCTGTCCACAGCAATAGCTCAGAATGGGGATGGTCACCCATCTTGATGGCATTAAGGCCATTTCATCCATGTCCAGAGTGCTGGCTAATTGGCCACTCCCAGTTTAAGAATGTGGCTTTTTTAGTAGCTGAGGGCCTGTGGGAACTTTTTGGAAAAATCACTTACAAGGGAATTTATTTTCTTCCTCACTATTGTTCAAGTCCTATAGGGAGGGGAGGCACTAGGGTTCTTTTTTTTTAACCTTCAGGGTGTTGTGTGTGTTTTTTAAATTTTTACCCTATCTGTGCTCTCCCCAATGAGAAGAAACAGCAATGTATTTCATCAAATGTCAAGTCTCTGATTGGGCCTTACTGGCTAGTAGGTGTGAAGGCTCATTGCCATTAAAATATCCCCAAATGCTCATTCTCTCTCTGTCTCTGTCTTCTCCTTCTCCCTCTGTCTCTCTTTCTTGTCTCTGTGTCTCTGTCTTTCTCTATCTCTATTTCTCTCTTCTCCCTACCTTGTAAGGACTACAACAACAAGGTAAGATAAAATACCTGAAATTGGATTTTGGAGGGTAAAAGAGAGGAATAGCAAGCGCTGACCAAAAACAGCACTCCATATGTCAAAGTCTTGCTTATTAGAAATTTTATGCTCAGAGATCCATGTAAAAATAAAGTGTTATGTTGTTGACCATTTGAACATATTTCATACATAGATATTCCTTAAGAACTTTATTATGAAGGATTTCTGTGGTGTCAGAAAATACTAAATTATTTCCAAGTTCTTCAGCACAAAACCATTAAATGGCACCACTGCCACCTCACAATCTCACCATTTACCCTTATTTTTAAAACCAGCCTCTGGAGAAATGTCACTAGAACATTTTACAGTGAGAGATTTTGTAATTTTCTTTGATACAGATTTAAAAAGCTTGTGCCAGAAGAAAATATGAATGTAGTAAAAAAAAACACCTAAAAAGGTGAAATAATAATACAATGGAGAAAAAACACTGAGCACCTACTTTATTCTAATCATTGTTCTAGAACAGTGATGGCGAACCTATGGCATGCTTGTCAGAGGTGACACGAGAACTCATTTTTTTGGTTGGTTTTTCTTTGTTAAATGGCATTTAAATATATAAAATAAATATCAAAAATATACATCTTTGTTTTACTATGGTTGCACATATCAAAAAATTTCTATATGTGACACGGCACCAGAGTTAAGTTAGGGTTTTTCAAAATGCTGACACGCTGAGCTCAAAAGGTTCGCCATCACTGGTCTAGAAACTGGGATAGTAATAGTAAACAAAACTAATAATCTCCGCTTTCACGGGGCTCACATTTTGGTGAGGTAAACAGATGAGTCATTAAATAAGTAAAATAGCAGTTTAGATGATAAGGGCTATGGAGAAAAGTTAAGTGGAGTAAGGGGCTAGGGCATTTGGATTAAGGAGGGAATTGGACATTTTGGATAGGGTTTTAAGGAAAGGCCTCAATCCGAAGATGACATTGGAGTAAAGTCCGAAAGGAAGGAAGAGGAGAGGCACAGGACATCTGTGGCAGAGGTAATGGCCCATGGAAAGGCCTTCAGGCAGGAGTGCCCCGGGCATGTCTGGGGAATTTCAGCTGGTGTGGCCAAAACAGAGAAACGCCGAGAATGGAGTTAGAGGGAAAACAGGTTAGATTGTAGAGGGGAGTGGAGGCACAATCTAGTTCAGATCTTTTCCATCCAACTTTATTGAGGTCTATCTCATGTACAACAAAATGCACGTATTTTAGATCCACAATTCTGCAGGTGGGGACAGATGTGTGCATTCATGTAACCTCCGGCATAATCATGGCTTGAAACATTTCCATCGTCCCCAAAATGTCTCTTCTGTCCACTCCCCCAATAGCAGGATATTCTGATGTGGTTTCTGTCACAATAGTTGTGCCTTTTCTAGAATGTATCCGTCAGCATATAGTCTTTGGGTCAGTCTCTTTTCACTTAGCAATAAAAAGCCATGAACCCACTGCAGTGTGGATGAGCATCGAATGTGTCATGCGGAGTGGTACTTCCTGGGAAACTATGCCAGAGTTTGTGTATCCCCTCACCTGTTGATGGGCCTTTGCACTGTTTCTGCTGTGCGGATATTAGGAATAAAAACGCCATGAGCATTTATTTACATAAAAGTTTTGTGGAGACATATATTTTAATTTTTCTCAGGTAAATACCTAGAAGTGGTGCTGTATTGCGTGTTATGTATGTGTTTAACTTAGAAGGGAAACAAGCTGTTTTGAAAAAGGGATGCAGCATTTTGAATTCTCACTAGCAATGGATAAAAATTCCAGCTGTTCCACATCCTCAGGAACATTTGAAGTTGTCAGTGTTTATAATGTAGCCATTCTAGTGAGTGTCGAGTGTTTTTAATGTACATTTCTATGATGACTAGCAATGTTAAAACGTTTTATTTATTGGTATATTTACTTTTTCAAAGAGTGTGTTCAGATACTTTTATATTATTTTTTAATGGTTATCTTTTAATTTTGTAAAATTGTAAGTGTTGCTTTTCTATATATATATTCACAGTATTAGTCATTGGACAGTGTGTGTACCTCATTTTCATGTCCTTAATTGTGTCTTTTGAATAAGTTTTAATTTTAATAAAGTCTGATTTATCAATGCTTTTATGGTGTGTGCATTTTGCCTTATCTATAAGTATTTTTACTACTATAAGTTGGAAAGATTGTCTTCTAAAAGCTAGTAATACTAGTGATAATATTTAGATCTATGATCTACTTCAAGTTTTTATTTTGTTTTATACATGATATGAGGTAAGGGTTAATTTAAGATTTATTTATTTTTCCATATGAATACCCAGTAGTTTGAGCAGTATTTGCTGAAAATAATATACTTTATTGAAATGCTTCAGCAATTTTTGGAAAATAATTTGACCATATATGTGTATGTCTCTGTCCTGTTCCAATCTATCTGTGGTTATGGGAATGTCACACACTTTTACTTATTGTAATTTAAGTATAAACCTTAAAATATGGTAGTGTTAAGTCTTAAAATCTTGTTCAGCTTCTATTATTTGAGCTATCTATGTCTTTAATTTCTAATGTAAAAATTTAAATTAGCTTGTCAATTTTTATAAAAAGCCCTGATGAGATTTTAATTGAGATTGCATGAAAATTATAGTTAAATTTGGGATGTCTTAGTAGTATTGAGTCTTTCAACCCGTTAATATTTATATCTCTATTTATTGAAATCCACTTTATATTCTTACAGATGTTTCATAGTTTTTATTAAATGGATCTTGTACATGTTTAATTAAATGGATTCCAAATTATTTATAATTTTACATGGTATTGCAAAACAGTTATTTTTCTCAATTGAAATTTTTTTTACTAGTGTATAGAAATACTTCTGATGTTAGATGCTGACTTTGTATTCTGCTGTTTGATCAAACCCCTTCATAGTTCTAGTAGCTTTTAAGCATTTTTTTTTCTTTTATTGCTCAGGTTCAGACTGCTGATACATGCTGAATAGAAGTGGTAAGAACACACAGTTTATATATATTATAAATCTCATAAAACTCTATCAATTTTGCTTTAAAATTATATTTTAAATTAAGCTAAATATCTTTTTAACATTTCTGTGCTTTTCACTCCTTTTTATAGTTCCATTTCCCCATCTGATTACCTTTCTCTTCTGTCTCAGGAACTACCTTTAACAGTTCTTTCAGAATATGTTTGCTACTGGCAAATTTTCGTAGCTTTTGTTGAAAGAAGCATTTGTTTTTCATAAGATATGGAATTCTAGGTCAATTTTTGTTTTCTTTTGGGACTTTAAAGATACCATTGCTCTGTCTCTGGATTCCATAATTTTTCAGACATCCTTATTTTTGTTTCATAATTAATGTGTCTTTTTGCCTTTGTCATTCTTGAAATGTTTTTCTTCACTGGTTTTCAACATTTTTTAACATATATTTTTTATTGATTTCAAAGAGGAAGCGAAAGGGAAAAAGAGATAGAAACATCAATGATGAGAGAGAATCATTGATTGGCTGCCTCCTCTGGGGATTGAGCCTACTACCCACAACCTGGGCAAATGCCCTGACCAGGAATGGAACCATGACCTCATGGTTCATAGGTTGACATCAACCACTGAACCATGCTGGCAGGGCTGGTTTTCAACAATTTGATTGTGATCTGCCTTGTTATGGTTCTCTGTTTTTCAGGAGAGAACCTGGTTGTTTTGTTTTATTTGTGTTTATTTGTTTTTTTGAGATTCGTGGATTTGTTATTTATACCGAATATGAAAATGAACTAAGTATTTCCTTCCTCATTTTTGCCCTCCTTCCTCTTTCTTTAACAGTATTGAATTTTAACGGCCATGCTTGGTACTGTTCTGTGGAATATTGATGCTGTTTATTTTTTTCAACCTTTCAGCTCTTTGTGCTTTGGTTGAGGTAGTTTATCTTTCTTTGTCTTTTAATTCACTGATTTGTCTTCTGTTGTTAAGTCATATTGATATTTTGTTTCAGGTAATGATTCTCTCTTTATTATAGCTACATTTTTATTTAATTCCTTGAGCATATGTGTAAAATTTGTACTAGCTAATTAAGAGTTCTTGTCTTCAAATTCCATCATTTCTTGACATTCTGAGTCTTTGTTGTTGACCATCCCCCCACACTCCCCCGATCCTGTGTCACTTTTTCCTGCTTATTTTCATATCTAGTAAATTTTGACTGCCTGCCAAACATTGTAAATATTACATTGCTGAGGGCCAAATTCTGTTGTTTTCTTTAAAATATGCTGAATGTAGTTTGATGCAGTGGCTAATTTATTTGTGGATCAACTTGATAATTTTGAAGCTTTTAGAGTAGCCAGTATTCTACAGCTAAGTGTGACCTTCTTGGGGTCTTTGTATTCTCTGAATTTTTTTCCATTCAAGCTGGGGGGATGTTAAATAACTCCTAGCCGTGTATGAGCTTAGATATTTTTTAAGTTTATAGCTCTTGGGTTCCTTTTCTGGCAGTTGTTCTTGTCATGTGACTTTCTGGTATTTAATTCTATATCTATGCAGATACTAGTCAGCCAAGACTCAAAGAGTTGTCTAGACTGAGTTTTGCTTTGTTTAGCTTTCTCCAAATTCTTCCCTGAAAATTCTAGCCATCCCAGTCTCCCTGAATTCTGATCTCTGTCTCCTCAACTCAGTGGACTCACTAGACTTAGCTTGCATATCGGCCGGAAAATATCCTCCGTTCAGAAAGTATGGATGATCATAGATCATACCTTATTGGTTTTTCTTCTCAGATGTCATAATCTATATCACTTATTTGTCCAACATCTGAAAAAAAAGGTTGTTTCATATCTTTTGCCTGGTTTCCTGGTAGTTTGGAGCAGAAGGGAAAATCCTATAGCAGTTACTCCCTCATAGGTCAAAGTAGGAATCCCTCAATTTAGTTCAGATTTTACCACAGGGAAAGACATTTGAACCCCCTAGGATTTAGCATTGACATTTGTAGAGTATGATTGATGGCTTTAATGTTCCCATCCTGTCCTGACACGATGTTTTTATAACTCCTTCCCATGGCTCAATGCACAAACAGAAAAGAAACGTGATGAGCAATGTAGTAAAGTCACTATCAACTTGGTTGATTTTAAAGTAGAGATATTCCATATTGTGTGTGTATGTGTGTATGTGTCTGGGGGAGAGGGGGCTGGGGATGCTGCTAGAGAAAGCAGGAGACCACAAGTCAGTTAGTCCATGGATATGAATAAGTAAGGCAGTGCTGAAGTTTTTGACAATTTGGAGAGAAATCCATTTTAATGCGTAAGTATAAACTTAATGACCTTCAAATGCTGGTTTTGTTTGCCAAACCCATTACTCTAAGACTTCCCAAGGAATATTAAGGGAGTCTTATAGACTATGCTCTTGTTATCTTCTATCCTCAACTAGACAGCCAACATCACTTCACATCACACATCAGTACAACCTTGGCATATACAAAAGTGAACAGAATATAGAAAAAATATGAGGACGTGTGAAACCTACTCTTAGTTTTGCTCCAAATTAGCTATTATAGACAGGCTAACTAGTTCACTTTCTAACAGTTTCTCCATCTGTGTAAAATACATAAAATTACCTCCTTATTTAACTTCTAATTGTTTACTTTTAACAAATGACAAGAATAAGTTACTCTTATAAGCTATAGAGGAATGTTTAAAATACAATATTAGAAATATGGCAAATATAAGTATGTGCTCTTTAAAATCTATATGTCTAATCTGTTAATGATTATTCTATTTTGGAATGTTTCTCTGGCTTTCCAAATGTGTATCTGCAAATTCAGGGAAAATAACTGTGTTTCCTGAAAAATGTCATGTTGAGATGCTGAGTCTAAAACTTGACCGTGTAACTGGAACACAAAAGTGTACATGTAGGTTCCTGTATGTGTGTATTGCATGGGTGCATATATGTATATTTCCTGAATCACATTAGCTGAGCTTCCAAGAAAAGACATCTTGATGAAAATCAGAAAATTCTCTAAAAACAGTAAAATCATTAGGTACAAAATAAGGTAAAAATATAGTTAGAACTAATCTAAAAATAGAGCTACTTGCTTAAAAAAAGATCTGTTCCAACAGAAATACCCTGGGAAAATTAGTGGATGATTTTTAACTATCTTGATTTCCCATGTGTTTGGTAGGGAAAACACAAAGTAAAACTTAGAATATCAGTATTCGCTTTTCATGATTTGGGTACCCCCCCCCCCATACACAAATATAATACAGTGAGGACAAGGGAGAATCCCTTCCCTCAGGATATGTGTATGACCGCTGGATTGGAAGAGTATGGTCTGCACAGTGTGACAGGGAAAAGGCAACACAAGAGTTCACTAGAACTGAGTCAGATGCCAGCTCTGCACTTAATCTTGTGGTTGCAGTCAGCATAGCCCCTGCTTCTGGATTAATTGCCTTGTCTGGAAATTGGAAAAGATGTTCTAGATCAAGCATGTCAAACGAGGCATGTGGTCCTCTGGCCACGAGTTTGACATACTTGTATGGTTCAAGGACCTGTTTAAGAACTTGCTATACCCAAGCCAAACTTCCTAGGGGAGTCCTAGGAAAACACCCCAAAAATCTACCCCAGGGCACCTAACATTCTAGATACTGGTTTTTTTCGTCTGGATTTAACACTGATGATGCAGACACCTTTGAAGTTTAAGTATACCAGGAATGCCCAAACAGTACTGCTTACACTTTAGTGTGTGTATATGTTAATCAGACCCCTTTACTTTTAGTAAAGAATACCGAGCAACACAAATTCTATGTGACTTCCAGGTTATCAGAAATTTGTGATATCCTGTCTCTCTACATATGACCCTAAAATCCTGGGTTTGTATATCACTGGATTTGTATCCACAGAGTTGGTCTGAATGGACTCGTGCGAAATTCTTGAGTAGATGCTCTCATTGGGGAAAATGTGATTTGGGTAGGAGGGACTCCTGATAGAATGGCTGTTAGGAGACAGTGGTATACAAAGCAATTGTCAAGATGGGTGGAGCTGTTTCTGGGGTCAAATCAGTTCGGGCAGTGCAATGTGTAGGGCAGCACTAGATCTGTAGTTATGATGCTTTACTAAACAGGGGAGAATCAGTGTAACCTGGGTCCTGAGCAGGTATGATTAGATATATGTTTAGATATCAGTTACAGGTAATCTACACTAATTAAAGAGAAAGATGCGAATTGACCATACCTTTGCAACACCCACCAGCCAATCAGGAATGAAGTATGCAAATTAATCCAACAAAGATGGTGGGTTAATTTGCATATACAGGCAAGAGCTGCCGGGGGGCCGGGCGGGACGCTTGGCGGGCCTCTGGGCAGAATGAGAAGGCAGAAAGGCAGCTCTGGCCAGAGCAGACGCGGTGCTGGCAGCCAGGGGAAGGAAGGTCCATTCTTGCACGAATCTTTGTGCAGTGGGCCTCTAGTATTTTTAATAAAAAATTAAACTTATTTTGCAAATTATATTACCATTAGGATGTGACTCTGATTCATATGTCTAACTCACAGTAGGTTATTAAAAATATATATCTGTTGAATGAAAAAAAAGCATAGACGGCTTGAGCTGGTCGGCTCAAAGCTATAATCTATAGGTATAACTACCTCACCTAAGAAGAGGGGAATTTCCTGTTAATTTTCACATCTTCAATACTTAGTAGTTTGTAACACCCCATGAAGCTGAGTAACTGAAGAAAGTCAAATTCTCTGGTTAATAACAGGTAAAAAGAAAATCTTCAGAATGTATTCAAAATCTGACCATCTCACAATCATCTCTACAGCTTCTGTCCTGGTCTATGCCACCCATCACTGTGGCTAGTCTGGATTAAGGTGGTATATTGCAAGTGTCCCCCCAACAGTCTCTTTGGTCTTTTCACAGCAGCCAGAGTGACCCAATTAAAACAAAAATCAGATGATAAGACACCCTTTCCCAAAACCCTCCGATGGCTTCCCTTTCCACTCCAAGGAAAAGCTAACAGCCCAAAGCCAGGCATAATCTGACTGTCAGTGGGGTCTTAATTTGCCCCTCTCAGGTGTTCTCTGACCACCCACTTAGAATTGCCATGTTCCCAACACTCCTGATCCCCTTTCCTGCTTCATTTTCCCCTGTAGCATCCATTGCCTTCTAAAACATATATTTTATTCAGTTTTCTAAATTGTTGGTCTCCCCCTTCCTCCCCCAATAGACTGTTAACTGCATAAGAACATGCATTTTTGTCTATTTTAACTCGGCTGGCGGAGGCCCTGGTACTAATACGCTGTCTAGCCTATGAATGATACATGATTTGTATACAGTATATTGAATAAATAGGTCAATGGGAAGGAAAAGGGAAGGGGCAGAAGGAGGGAGAAATGAAGAACAACGATTGCCTGGAAGTAGCATTTTGAATTACCCTAAGAGGAGTAAGCTTTGCCTGGGAACATAAATTGAAACACTTATTGGGCCAGCGCCCTGCGAGGGCACAGCCAGTGCCTCAAGTCAGGGGTTAAGTGAGTTGCTGGAGATTGCGCCTTGATTTAGTGGGAGCTGGGCCTAGGGCCAGCGAGCATGCCCTTTACCTCCAGGCCTCCCCGCCCGCCGCCCCACCCACAGGTGCACTGTTTTAACCATGAATAGTCTTTAGCCAGCATCTGGAATTTTTCCCTTTATCCCGAGTTTGCATCTTAGAGGTAGAAAGATATAGAAAATGTAGGTTACAGCCCTAGCTGGTTTGGCTCAGTGGATTGAGCGTCAGCCTGCAGACAGAAGGGTCCCAGGTTCGATTCCAGTCAAGGGCACATGCCAGGGGTGCAGGCTGGATCCCCAGTGGGGGTTGTGCAGGAAGCAGCCAATCAATGATTCTCTCTCATCATTGATGTTTCTATCTCTCTCTCCCTTCCTCTCGGAAATCAATAAAGAATATACTTAAAATATAAAAAGGAGGAAAATGTAGGTTACAGAGGTGTAAGAGTATAAAGTAACAGTTAAAGCAAAATCTTTTATGCACACATTTAACTCTTTGTTCCTTAGGATCAAAGGAGCCTTTTTATGCCCCCTCCCTATTAGTAACCACATTCACAGGGAGGTGACGGACAGTTCAGCCAGGACAGATCATGTGCTCACAACTGTATGGCACTAAGCAGGATACAAAGTTAGTTCATGACATGGGTCTTAGTATTTTTTGTTTGCTTATTTTGTTTGTTGTTAATCCTCACCCCCTCACCTGAAGATATTTTTCCCATTGCTTTTCAGAGAGTGGAAGAAGGCAGGGAGGAGGGGGGAGACAGAGGGGGGAGACAGAGAGAGAGAGAGAGAGAGAGAGAGAGAGAGAGAGAGAGAGAGAGAGAAGAGACATCAATGTGAGAGAGACACATCGATTGGTTGCCTCCCACACATGCCAACAGTTGCCCGTACCAGGACTAGGGTGGAACCTGCAACTCAGGTATCTGAATGGAACCTGTGACCCTTTGGTCCATAGACTGATGCTCTAACCACTTAGCAGCACCAGCTAGGGCATGTTTCTTGGTCTTATTATCTCACTGCCGACGTAAAAATAAAAAATGAAGAACTTGGAAAAAAAAACATGCCTTCATTTTTTACAACCCTCCTGCAAAATATTCTAGCATGTAATATGCATTTTCTTAAAAAATAGTTTAGGATGAATACTATTCTGAGGGATGGGGTGGCAGAGCGAACTCTGTGTTCGTGTTCTCTAGAGAGGGAGTGGGGGAAGAAAGTGAAAATAAAATCTTTTTAGAACCATCAATTATTAATGATTAAAGGGACCTTGGAGTCCCCCTCTCCTCCCACCAACACTGCCATAGAAACATGTAACACCTCACCTATTATCACACATTCTATGACTACACTGGGGTAGGAACCCAAATCATGGGATTCTCAATTTGGAACCATTTCCCTGTTTTGTGCTATTTCCATACACTATGCTGCATTTATATAAAAAAAATCAAAATTTAATGTTATATTCAAATACAATCTGGAAGTGCCACAGAGAAGAGTTAAGTATGCCTTCTCAGTGATATAAGGGTATATACCCAACCTAAAGAAGTCAAGTGGTAGAAGAGAGTACATTAGCCAAGAGAACCTATCCAGGTTGTTTGAGTCCAGAAACTCTCCTCTTCTTATGAACTATATTGCCTCCAAACCTAGAGTTTACAATTTACAGACATGGATATTTCACTGGGGGTAATTTGATTGAAACATCTCCATAAAGAGTAGATTGAGTGGATTTGAAATCAGATGGGAGCATTTGGTCCTTCCAAAAAGTATTACGGCATCACTGGCATTTTGCCAAGGAGGAGATTGAGTCTCCTGGTATTACAGAACTACAAAGGAGTGGATCTGGATTTGAACCCAGATCTGTCTGACTCCGAAGCTCAGCCCCTATAGAGAGGATACACTGAAGAATGGGGAGACCTATATAAAGGGCAGGGATGCTGGAATCGCCAAATGCACCCTTCACCTTCTGGCTGAGGTCCTACTTTATAGAGGCTTCCACAGGCAGGCAGGCAGCTGGAGTGCCCAGCATATACTAAGTTCTCAATGAATGTGTATCAAAATTGAATTATGGTATAATTGTGTAACTATCATCCTAATTGTTTATAATAACATAATAACTTATACTATTAAATAACTTTCTCTTGATCTCAGAATATTATCTCTAGAACCTAAAATATGCTATTAATATTATTTATTTGTATATTTGTCCCTCTTACTAAATTTGAAGACTATTAAGGGGAGACAGAAGGTAGCATTTCTCTATAAATCTGCTACTAGTATATTCACTCCTGTAGCTGACAGTTAAGGAGGAAGTGAGTTCATGTCTCCAAGAGAGATTCAGGGCAAATATTAATGTTAGAAAACTCGGGCTCCGAGTGACTAGTTACTTTTCTGCCAACCCAGTAAGTAATGAAGCAGGTATTTGAATTAGAGTTTTCATTCATTAATGTAATATTCTATTATTTATATTCCATATTCCAGAGTGCCATATATTACCTCTCTAATAGAAATGAGAGCATTTCTCTCTCTTGTTCTT
Source organism: Myotis myotis (assembly GCF_014108235.1). Lineage (NCBI taxonomy): Eukaryota > Metazoa > Chordata > Mammalia > Chiroptera > Vespertilionidae > Myotis > Myotis myotis. Next base: position 11,737,487 of record NW_023416316.1, read on the forward strand.
ACCTGGCCATTCCAACTTCCAGGCACCTGGGTGATTTTTAAAATATGCCTGGGCACCCTGTCACATTTAATCCCTTCTCTGTCCCAGTTCCAAGTCTCGCAGGTCAAAGATTTTGCAAAGTCCCTGTAATTGTCAGATAAGTAAAACCACATTGCTCATAATTACCAGGCACAATTCTGTGTAATTAGTGTCCCCTCTCCTTTATGACGCCAAATAAATACCTGTTCCTGTCTCAGCCTGGGAAAAAGCTAGGTTGGAAATGTAACTGCTTTGTTGCTCTCTGTGTAATTAACTGCCATTAAAAGCCACTAATTAGATCGTAAGTTTTAAATAAGTTGCCCTAATTACCTTTGGTACATGGTGCATTGAGTCGGGAGGGCAAGTCCTTCAGAGCCAAGAAAACTTGGCTCTGTCACTAAGAAAATTAACGGGGCTATTGGGTTCCTTCCTTCCTTTCTTTTTTTCCCCCATTCATAAAGGGGAAAATGAGAATATAGGGAATGGGATGGATAGAGGCCTGGGGGAGGCTTGTGGGTGAAATGTGTGCACCCAGGCACAGCCACCCAGGGAGTATCTCATGCTGTCTCGCTGCAAACTGCTCACTTGCGTGCAAGATGGAATGATAACAAACTTTGTCTTAGGACAGGCCTGCCGCATACTAAGTGCATATAAGGTATCGAATGAATGATCGGCTGAATAAATGGGTGAATAGAAAAATAGATTACAGACAACATGGTGTGATACTTAAGAACCTCAATTTTGAAATAAAAGCAATGTATAGGTTTTAATTCTACCACAGATAATTACTAGCTTAGTTAGGGAAACTCTCTGAATCTGTGCTTTCTCATTTTTAGTGGGGGAGATACCGATTCCTACAACCCAACTTGTGGTGAATTAATAATGATACTTTCCATATACTAAATTCTCAAGACATCTTAGCAGTGAGGATGATGATGATGATGACAATAATAATGATAAAGAGGATGATATAAAATGTGTAGTTTATAAGTGTTCCAATGAGCTCTGTTACTGAAGCTATTATGTGCTCCTTTATTTTGTCCCAATACACTTTATTATATAATCATAATATCATATAATCCTAATATCTGCAATCATTCACAAGCAGAAACAATCTACTTCAGAACATTTGTTAGGCCTCTGGTTAGTCCTATAGTAATTAAAGAAGAAAATACAGTCCTTACTCTAACCAGCACATAATTCGAAGAAGCTACAGGTGTCTAAACAAAGGCCATTTGCTCTATAACAAAGGCCTTTACAAAGTATGAGGAGGAAGGAAGCCCAGGAGGACGTCACAAAATAGGTAACATCAATGAGCCATTTATGGACTCATTTGTATCTTAATAAAAGTATCTAATATATGACCACAGTCCCAAAGAGCCATAGCAGCGATAATGATAATAGTAAGAGCAATAGGTAACATTAATTGAGCAAGTATTATTTGCCAGAATCTAACTGTTTTATGGATACTAGTTGATTTATACTTCTAAGAAATTTGAAAGTAGAGACAAGAAAATGGAGATTCATAGTGATTTTAATATGTGCCCATATTTGCATACGAACGTTTGCAAGTAGCAAAGCCAGTATTCAAACCTGAGATTCTGCTTACGAAACAGTTCTTAGACCCTGCACAGCGACTACCATGGTTAGTAAGGGAAAGAGTTGGGGTTTCTTTTACTTTTGATCTGAACCTCAGGAGAGTCACTGTCCCTCTGGGTATCTCCCCCTCAGTTTCTCACTCTGGGGAGCAGCTTCATAGGCCCATGAAAGTCAGTGAAGGACTCGATGTCCTCTCAGGAGCCCTCCCACTGCACACTTTTCTACTGGAATTTTCCTGCTGCTCTAGTATTGTGTGTGCATGCCAGACCTTCGCACGCATTTAAGGTTTCTCTGAAGCCAAGACAAGTCTCACACCTTCAAAATCATTTGGCAAGAGCCTCAGCCTGGGCTCCATGTGACTGACTGTTCAGTTCAAATATTCAATAGAGCCCTAACTGGTTTGGCTCAGTGGATAGAGCGTCGGCCTGCGGACTGAAAGGTCCCAGGTTCGATTCCGGTCAGGGGCATGTACTTGGTTGCGGGCACATCCCCAGTAGGAGGTGTGCAGGAGGCAGCTGATCGATGTTTCTCTCTCATCAATGTTTCTAACTCTCTATCCCTCTCCCTTCCTCTCTGTAAAAAAATCAATACAGTATATTTTTTAAAATATTCAATAGAGACATAGTAGGGTCTCTGAGACACTATTTGCATTTCCCATGGGGCATAATGCAATTGCTGCTGATGGAATCAGATATCCACTCCCAGGTCTGTGGTACTGATGTACTTGTGTAATTCCTTCCCCTTGAGTGTAAGCTAGAACTAGTTCCTGCTTCTAACACATAGCCCAGTGGGTAGATAGTACACCTGGGCATTGCCACTTTGACAGGTTTTGGTCCTTTGCAAAGACATCCTGGGAAAGACAAAGGTTTTTTCTACCTAGATTAGTTTTAAAACCTAGTTATATATCTAATTTTTGTTCACTCACTTATTCAACAAATATTAATGAGAGTATACTATGAGTAAGGCAATAAGCTAAGTGCCAGTGATTTACAGATGAAAGGCGCAGCTTCTACTTTCAACATATAATTAGGCGCACTACTATACGTTGTGATTGGTGTGCCCAGGTTTCCAGTATAGGAGGTTCAGGTAACTCAGTATGATTGAGTGTGGGGCCTGGGCCAGAAAGGTTTTGTAAAGGAAACTACGCTAATCCTTAAATGACAAAACATAGCTATCAGACAGAAAATGCTTTTGGGAAGAAATTTTAAACAGTGAAGGAAGCTTATGTGCAAAAGATGTTAGCTGATCATTGGTTTTAAAAATACTGGCATAAACCTGTGAAAACACAGGAAACTGTGTGGAGGAGAGTCCACCATCAGCCTTTCTGATACAAATATCTAATAAATCCTTAGTTTTCTTCTTAAAACTATGAATGGACAGGAAATTAGCTTTGTCCCTGCTATGTTGTTGTCTAGTGAAAGGGGATGCATTCTGAAATGAGATGGAGGTTTTGGATTGCTCTATTTCCTTTTGGTTTGGGGTAAGCATAAAAAATTACGTAAAACTTTAAATACAAGGAAATACACGTGAGTTATAATAACGCAATGCTAGACTAGCTAAAAGGTTGTGTGTTGAAAAAAAAATCACAAGACTGCTGTTGAGGATTTACCCATTCCTGTCTAAAGATCTCCCTGTTATGTCCATTCAGCATAAGACACTGGTGGTTTCTATTCCCAGTTTTCCCCATCCTTTCCTAGGGACTTGGAGCAAAACCATGGGGCTATTTGCAGGGGCCTTTCTGTCTCTCTATTCTTTTCCAAGTCTGAATGACACGCCGAGCAGAGAAATTGAATTTTTCACTTCTCTAAACACTGTTGGTCCCCAGGAACATTGGAAAAGGTCACGAGTTTTGAAGCACGTTTCTTCCCCAGGCTACAAGATCAAAACTTCTTTTTGAAAAGGTTGTTCGGGGCCCAATGAGACAGGGAGCCGTGATGGGGCATATAAAGAAGCCGTTTGTGTCTTATGTGGTGACCTGTGTTCCTCTTGGCAGGCTTACTCTGAAGACGGCTTCTCTAGAGAGATTTGTTTCCCTCCTCAGGGCAACTGCAGGAGGGGAAAACAGGCTTAAACCGGAAAGTGTGTGGGTGAAGACTCTTGCTTTTCACATTTCCCTCCCAATTTTTTTATGTTCACGTCACTATCTTCTTTTCCTTTTCTTTTTCTTTTAGTTGTTTCTTCCCCCAGCTTCTTTGTTCTTCTCTTAATTTTTGTAACTGATCTCACAATCAGCTTTTTCCTTTTCCTTTGTGGACCCACATGATAAGCAGCCTCTAAAATAGAACATCACTGTGATCCTGACCTCTGGTATTCATGCCATACACATATTCCCTTCCCCTTGAGCATATGCTGGGCCTAACAACTCACTTCTCACAAGTAGATTATTAATAGGTAAAAGTGACGGAATGTCATTTCTAACTTGAGGTCATATCAGCAATATGACTTCTATCTTGTTTGTCCTCGTCTCTCTCTGGGAGGCATCCCTCTGCCTAGGAAGAGGTCCATGGGGCAAGAAACTGTAGCCCAGCCTATAGCTGGGGACCTGAGACCTTCCAGTAGCCACGGGAGTGATCTTAGAAGATGATCCTGTCCCACTTGAGTCTTGAGATAAAGACTCAATTCAACCCAGATGCCCTCCCTTTGCATTGCGATTGCAGCCCCCTGGGAAACCTGTGCCAGAGGACATAGAGAAGCCCACCTGGATTCCTGACCCACAGGATCTATGAGATACTGTTTATTATTTTAAGCCACTAAAATTTGGGGTAACTTGTTCTAGGGCAGTGGTTCTCAACCTTCCTAATGCCGAGACCCTTTTAATACAGTTCCTCATGTTGTGGTGACCCCCAACCATAAAATTATTTTCGTTGCTACTTCATAACTGTAATTTTGCTACTGTTATGAATCATAATGTAAATATCTGATATGCAGGATGTATTTTCATTGTTACAAATTGGACATAATTTAGGCATTGTGATTAATCACAAAAACAATATGTAATTATATATGTGTTATCCGTTGGTCTTAGGTGACCCCTGTGAAAGGGTCATTCGACCCCCCAAAGGGGTCGCGACCCACAGGTTGAGAACTGCTGTTCTAGGGCAATAGATTAATTAATGCAGCTTGTATCCTTTCATGTTCCTCTTCTTCATTGATTCCTTCTTATTGAACCTCTTTCTATTTTCACTTCTTTTTTTCTCTGTCATTGTTCTTAAGTACACAGATTTCAAATTTCTATGTGACATGGGGAACTATAGGAATCAGCATGCTTTGCTCTCAGTAACCGTCAAAACAAATCTCGTCTCTGCAAACATAATCTGCATAACAGAAAGGTCAGCATCCCTGACCTCTCTTTAATTGTAATCTTTGGTAAATTTTTACTCATTTATTTCGGTAAGACTACTCGATGGGCAGCTACTATCTTTAATACATTGTACCAGCTGTCCTGAAGAAAAAAACAAATATTGTCGTTTGCAATAAAATAATCGTAGATAATGAAGCATTTCACAAAAGGGATACTCTCAGGGGTCCTGTGTGTTAAGAGGAGCGGTCACTGTGTACTTGGAGGATGAGGAAAGGGAGCCCTTGGTGCCGAATGGTGAAAGATAACCTAGATTTGCAAATGCCCATTCAATCTTCTGTGAACTTTCCCCCACTGAGAGCCCATCTGCCTTATGCTGCTCATAGGATAAACTCCTCCTTAGCATACAGGAGCCCATCTGAAGCCCACTTCTCAGGGCTGCCCTCCACAACCTGTCTGGGTAGCTGACTGTTTACCTTGTCATTGTTTCTTCAGCCCTCCCTAACTTTGTGTGCTCCAGCATTCCTCAATCACTGCTTATTTGGCTCTTCCATTCAGCAAGGGAGAAAGTATAGTTAGAGGGAAAGGAACAATTTACTAATTTCCAGACTCAGATGGTGGAGGTTACAGTGTGGTAGGAAGGCTTGAGATAATACAAAATACAATGTTAGAGCATCAAAAAGTTACTCATTGCAAAACAAAAACCAATAAACAAAAAGGATGGTTTTTGAGAAAAAGGGATTTCTGACCACAAACCACTTCCATCATTTACTTCCAACATGGGCAGCAGGGTGGTTTTCATTTCCCCCCTTTTTTTCCTTCCCTTGAGGACTAGGAGCAAAACTAGGGGGATATTTGAAATGTGTTGTGCATTATTGAGCTTAGTCCCAGTTCTCCACTGAATTTCATAAAATGTATGTTTTTGGAAAATTATGGAGGTGGGAATGAAGCCCTGGAGTTATCTCTCATTTTGGTTGGAAAATAAGTGCATTTCTAGAAATAAAAGAAGTACTTTATTCATGCTTTTGGGCTTTATTCTCCCAAATTGTATTTTTAATGAGAAAAACAAGAATTAAATAACTAAATTTGAGGCATGCCATAGCCAATCATTATTTTTTTTACACGGGACACTTAGTGATTTTTATTTTTAACTTAAAGCTTTTTTTCCAGCTTTATTACGATGTAGTTGACATATAACATTGTGCACAACATGTTGATTTGAGACATTTACATATTGTAAAATACTTTTAAGTGTCTGCGGTCAAGTCATTCAAAATAAATCTCAGCTTTCAATATTAACTGAAAAATCTTTGGAAAGTTGATGCCTTAAAAATAATCATAATGTTGACAGAGTAATTTGCTTCCCTGAACATTTATTATGAAAAATTATTTACAGTAAGGGGATATGTTGGAAACAGCTTAAGTGATCAGCAGTAGCATAATGGTATTGTATATTGTGGTCCATCAACACAATAGGTTCTTTCGCTGCCATGAAAATGGTAATTGGGAAGACTTAAACATAATTGTGAAAATGTTTATTATGTTGTATTAATAGAAAGAAGAGAATGCTAAATTATATGTAAACCATGATTGTAATATACAATTCATATTTATTTAAAAAAACAAGAAGAGAATCAGAGAAAATAAAATCAACTGCTATGTTAGAAAACATTCATATGTAGTTTATAATTGGAATGCACAGTTTTTCAACTTGAAATTTGGGGTATGATAATCCCTTGGGAGGGGGTGTCTTGTGCCTTAATGAATGTTTAGCAGCCTCCCCGGCTTCTACCCACTAGATACAAGTAGAATTTCCCTAGAGGTGACAGCGAAATATGTCTCCAGACATTGTCCAACGTCCCCTGGTGGGGGAGACGGGAAGCGAAATCAACCTTGCTTGAGAACCTCTGTTTTCATAAAATATTTCATTATTTTAAAAATATTTTTAAGAGTAATATGATCAATAAATAAATAGTGAGAGTAATCTTTACCCTTGACCTAGCTTTCTCTTTAGCAACTTACCCCGAGAATAGTTGAAATCAGCAATGTTCTGCTTATAACAGACAACGGAGTAAAGCATTAATGCGTGATGACCTGCTTGGGAATGTCAGCAAACCACACCGTTCCTCTGCGCTTTTGCAAAACGGGGGAAGAAAATCAGTGTGTGTTATATAAGATTATCTTCTACTGACAGTGCAGGGTATTTTTATCCTGGTGGAAGTTGCCCCTGGGCTCTGAAACCTTCTGTCAGCGAGTAAAGGAAACTAATTGCAGTGAAATATCTTCTCAGGCAACCTGCCCATCACCGAATTCTATATGTAGGGGAAATGCACACTTCCTTTAGAAGAGGTTGCGGTGGAACTCAAAGCCCACAGGAATTCTTTATAGGGCCAGGGAAACTTCCACACAGGGTAGGAACTTTAGTTCAGTTCACAACGCGTTACCGTTTCAAGGCACTGTTAAGGAGTTCTCCGTCACCTGACCTGACCCCTTCTTTTATATTCAGGATAACTGGGAGCCAGAGAAGGTAAGTCACTCGCCAGCTCAGCACACCTGGTTAGTTGCACAGCATAATATTAATCCCTAGTCGGCCTCAAGTTTCTCATCCTTCAGGCAAACGATGCCTTTGAAAGAACATTTCCTATCTCTGCAATTGTAAATCATTGAAAGAGAATTTACTTCTAATGATGACGTCTTCCACGGTGGTTGGCATATGTGTTGGTCTTCACATACGATGTAAAATTCAGATATTTAGTGAAAAATTGTGTATGTGCCCAGTTCTGTGTCACACAGTGAGTTTGCAAGATTAGAATAGACATGTTTCATACTCTCTCTGCTATTGTCATAGCCTCACACAGTCTGATGTACAGATGACAGACGTTCAGTCCATGCTGGTAGGGCTCTAGGGCAGAGGTAATTGTGGATCTGGATTTCTGAGGCTCTCCCTCTGCACTCCTAGGAACCTTTCCTCTATTCCTCCCCTTCAGCCGACCTTCCCAGCTCCCCACATCATCATGGGTCAGGTGTGTGTGTGTGTTAATGTATATGCAGTAACCCTGTTCCCAGGAGCATTTGGATTTAGAACAAAGGAAGCTCCACTGGTTCATTTTTTTTACTACTTCAGTCCACAGGAAGCTCGCTCTGTGTGTGTGTGTGTGTGTGTGTGTGTGTGTGTGTGTGTGTGTGTGTGTGAAGAGAGAGACTACATGTGAATGTGTGATATTCCATGTGTATGTATGCTATCACATGAGTGTGGGTGCATGCCTCCATGTGTCCTTGCAAGTTCTGAACTCTTAACTAAACATGCCTTTTCCTGACTCTACAGCCACCACCTAATTTCCAGTTTCTGAGGTATCTCTGTAATAATGCACTCAATACCCAGTTCACCATCACCCCATTTCATAACAATAAGAAGAAAAAGAGTAATGATGAATAGTATTTACTGATGACTATACTCAACACATGATATGCTTGATTTTTTTGATGTGATAATAACCTCATAGTGCAGGTACTTTTATTGTCTGTACTTTCTGGATGAAGGGGCATGAGCTTGGCAAGTTTGAGTAGCTTTCCCAAAGCCACACAGCTAGCAAGAGAAGAAGTAGGATGTAAACATAATCAGCAGACGCTACAACCTTGTCTTAGCCTCAAAGTTATAGCTTCTTGCCACCTTGACTATTTCAACAGCTTGCAAAGACTCTCCCTTCTCCAATCCACTCCACACACGGCAGCCGGGGTGATCTTTACAGAGCATCGATCTGGTGATGCCATTCCTCTGCTGAAAGTTCACTAGTGAATCACCACTCTCACAATAAAGCCCAGAGCCTTTAATATGTTTTTAGAAAACCCACCCTAATTTGCCTCTTGAATCCATCCACATCCCTTGTCCTCCCTTCCCTTGCCCAGATATCAAACTTCCTTCAGATTCTTAAAGCCACCCTCCCCGTCCCTTTTGGACCACAATGCGGGCTTAATGTGAAAGGTTCTCTTCTACGCCTCTTCTCCTCAGTTGAACGGGTACCCTTCAAGAAATAGCTCTTGACCTCCCAAATCTGTTGTAGCTGCCCTTCCTCTGAGACCAGTGCCTGCGTTTATTCATTGTTTCATCTCTGCGGACTAGAAAGGAGCTTGGACTATAGCTGCCAGTAAATGACATTTGCCTTCAGATGGAAAGAAAGAATCAACAGTCTAAGGGTATAAAAATACCCTCTCCCACCTACCCACACTGTAAGCTCTGAGGACAGTGACTATGCTTAATACAAGTTTCCATCTTCCATACCTAAGACACTGTCTACCACAGGTTCGTAGCAACTATATATTTATTTATTAATTATCATTATTACTATTTTTACCTTGACTTCAGCCACAATCTTTACACTTTTCAGCCAGGAAAGCTAATGTGTGATTGATTAGTGGCTCTCAATTCAACCCAGAATATAAAATGGTGGAGTTGTTGGGTTGGAGGTCATCAAATTAGGGCTTCTCCGTAATGGACAAATCCCCACTATCTTTTACCTTGAGTGTAATTGCACATTGTCCATTTGAACCCCCCTAGTGGTGGAGAACTCACTATACCTGTGAGAGGTTTCTCTGCCTTTAAAGAGTCCCGAGTTTTAGCATATTTTTCCTCATATTTACTCAGTATCCCTCCCCCCCCCTACCAAATAGAGTTTGTTGGACAGGAAGCCCAGAATGCCATTAGTAATTCAGTGGGTGGCAAGCTGGCTTTTTCCTTCATTCCCCAGCCTGGGCTCTCCTCCCTGGAATTCTAACTGAGGGACCACTTGCAAAACCCTGAACGGGGTCATGGTACGGGGGTATGGAGAGTGTGTTAATGGCTGGCCTGGAATGGTCCCTCAGAGCCATCATTGCCCAGTGTTCCTGGCTCTGGCCCAACCTGCCTACGTGACAGTCTATTCTCCCTGACTCAGCCTTCTGTCTCCAGACAAATGATTCACTCCCAATGCATTTTTCTGCTCCTGCTAAATAGGCCCTCTAACCATCCCTGTATCTTTCAATTCCAGCTAACAGCTTGGACAGCAGTTTTTAAAAAATGCTACTAAGCAAGCACACTCGGCCAGTGAAATCAGGCAGAATCCTCAATGCGTGCTTCCCATATCTCCGGGTTCACAGGGATTGCCACCTCCTCTAAACTTGGGGGCGAAGTCCTTGCCACATATTGTATTCATTTGTCCACTGACAAATTATTTACCAGTCTCTGCCATTGCTTGAGTCTTAGCTAAAATTTATTAAGCAGTAACTATAAGTCAACCACTGTGCTAAATGCTTTGCACAAATGATCTCATTTCATTTTCACCAAAAACCCTTTGAGATTGCTACTATTAGTATTATCATCATCTTACAGAGAGGGAAGAATGAGGCACAAAGAATTGAAATGCCTTTCCCAAAAGCACACAACAAGGAAGTGGAAGAGAAGGACTTGACCCCAGAAAGACGATTTCCGGGTCAAACAGCTATCTCAAGCCTACATTCCCATGCTCGAGTATAATGAATGGGTGGCATATGCTGATATTGGCCATTAATTTGTTTTGTGATCTTTGATATATCTCTTCAGCTCTCTGGGTCCCATTTTTCTTCATATTAAAAACAAAAACATGACTGAGCTGTGTGTTTCTACAATTAATTACATATATGGACTGTATCCTTTATTATAATCATACTGGGCAAGAAGAGAATGAGCTAGGATGTGAACAAATGATTCCTTTAGAGGAGGATCCTAAGGAATCAAAAGGCCCATTGATGGCACTGGCCGTACCCCTTTTACACCGCTATAATTAGAGAGTCAACGAGTAACTCAGAATAACGGGTTCTCACCTCTCTGTAGCTATCACCTACTTCAGGGGTGACATTTGTTTTCCAGTTTAGACTCTTTCACACTCTGGATTTAGAAATAAACGCATTTCAGATTCTTCAGTGTATCTGGAAAGTGAGAGAAAGTGGAAAGAAAGCAGGCAGTGTTGGTGTGTGTGTGGCTTATAACTTAAAAGATAACTCTGATACCCCACCAGGACAAAGACTTGTGATTGTCTGCCCCAACGGGCACACCACTCTTTTCTATTAATGTCCCCTGAAGCAGAGAGGTGATGTTAGAGCTTAGGAGTCCTCTGGGTCCCTGAGGAGGTGGGCTCACTCCACCACAAACCACGCAGGACCCAGTGGGAACTGGAGGGACCAGAGTCCCTGAGGTTACACGGACCTCCTATCTCAGCTCCGGACAGCCTACCTATGACAACTTCTACATGAGAGGTTGAACTTCTAATGCGTTTAATCCACTAAGCTGTCTTCCTCACATTTTGTTTTTCATTGAGGCTGCTAAATTGGCTAAGGAAAGGCATACAAAGGGAGTCTAAAATTCCACTTCGAGCCCTAGCTGGTTTAGCTCAGTGGTTAGAGCGTAGACCTGCAGACTGAAGGGTCGCAGGTTCGATTCCAGTCAAGGGTACATGCCCAACTTGCAGGCTCAGTCCCCAGTAGGGGGTGTTCAGGAGGCAGCTGATCATGATTCTCTCTCATCATTGATGTTTCCATCTCTCTCCCTCCCTCTCCCTTCCTCTCTGAAATCAATACAAATATTAAAAAAAAAAAAAAAATTCCACTTCGAGTTTCCCAGTAGACAAAGTAAAGAGCGAACCATAAAACTATCAGAGGACAAATCCTGGATTAGGGGGATGTGATTCAAATGGATACATTTTCTTTTTTAAATAAAAACATATTAACAAAGGACTATAGGAAAGTTGACAAAGAAGATACCAATAATCAGTGGTGCCCAAGCCTGGGACCCTCGGTCTCCATCTCGGGAGACTTTCACACTTGCGTGCCATGGCGACATGCTGGGCCTCACAGGACAATCACTTGTTAGAAAAAGGACTTGCTTGCTCCTAAAATCTTTCATAACAGAGCCCTTATTTATTACTTATCTCAAGGGCTACCATTTAACTCTCCTATAACTGGTACAGCCACAGACTCTCTGTCCTCTTTACCATCCTGAGTTAGTTATTTTTTCCAATTAGAAATTATGCCCTTAGGCGGAAAGTAGATGGGCATATAGAAATCAGAAAGAAAGACGTCGGGAATTGTGGCTGCAGCCACATGTGGCCAAACTGCCCTTCAGAAACACATGGAAACATGCACATAACTGAAGAAGAAAATGGGTATGTTTCTGATAATAACAAAATGTTTGCTTATCTAAGACACTCCTCTCTTTTCTCAGAAAGTGGCTTATAACTTAAAAGATAACTCTGATACCCCACCAGGACAAAGACTTGTGATTGTCTGCCCCAGCGGGCACACACTGCAGAAAGTGTTTTGTTTTGTTTTTTATTTCTAGAAACATATGATCACAGAATCCTAAAACTTGAGAGCTGCAAGGGCACTTAGAGATTATCTGAGTCATGCACTACCCTTAAAAGTGCAGAAACTGAGAACTGGAAAAGGAAAGAACAAGGTTCTAGTTAATCCATAAATTAATTAGAGAGTCAAAATGAGGAGTCAGGCCTCCTGAATCCTGACTTCTTCCTATGACATGGATACGGTTTTTTCTTCCTGCCACTTTGCCTAATGATCCTCACGGAATTTCATTCTGGATTTCACTTCATTTGATTTTCTCTTCTTGTAAAGTTTAGGAAATTTTCAAAGAAGTGAATGCAGGGTGGGGCAAAAGTAGGTTTGCAGTTGTGAATATGCAATTTATTAATTACTGTATTTTCTATAGGAACAACTGTAAACCTACTTTTGCTCCACCCTGTATATCTCTTTGGTGGTCACACTAGAAGACATAGAGGGGGTTGTTTCCATGGGGAGTCATACAAAGCACCTGGCATGAAAGGAAAGGGTGCTCCCTTTAGGAAACTAGGATGTCAAAAATTAAGATGGAAAAATAAAATAAAATTAAGATGGAATCATGCCTAGAAAGACTTAAATTTAAATTCTGGTTTTCCTATTTATTGCTTACTAACTAAAAAACTTTCTTGGTCATATTACTAAATTCTTTTGAGCCTCAGTTCTCCAATATTTTAAAGAAGAGTTAAAAAAAATTTCTTATATGAGATTTATTAGAAGTCCTGTTGATTGTCCCAAGGAAAAGCTAATGTTTTCAGCTTTTGTTTTTAAACTAGAACACGATTTTAACATTTCCAGGTAACTGATGCATGAGTTAGATTAAGCTTGGCATTGAATAATCTTTATGACCTAGCCAAGGCCACTTTCTATAGACCTCTTGCCCTCCATTACTGTTCCCATTGTAAAATGTTTATCCAATTGACTACTTCTCCACCCACCCCCTCTACATTAACCTTATGGATTAGCCTTTGGTGTGCATTGTATCAAAAGCCTACTAGAAGTCCCAGTGAATTATATTGATGGTGACTGTCACCTTTTAAAAAAAGGTAATCAACTTTGTTAAGCATGAGCTCCCTTTGGACCTTTATTGTTACAGGTCTCTGAAATCTAAGAGAGTGAGAGGAAGCATACTGCTACTGTGAAAAGACCTCAGGCCTGAGAATCCAAACTCCTGTGTTCTAGTTTCCATTCAATCCTAGCCTGGGCTGTGACCTTGCACTACCTGCTCAGAATCTCAGTGAAATGAAACATAGAATGCAGTGAGTAAAAGTGCCCATTTGAAAATCACAAAGTATGACCCACCTAATAGATGCTAGACTTCAAGCAGACTATTTAATTTGGCCAAACCTCAGGATTTTCATCAGGAAAATGGGGGTGATAATAGTAATATATATATGCCTGATATTCAAATTGTCCCCATAGGAGTTCAACTGAAAGACTGATCGCTCACTATGACATGCGCTGACCACCAGGGAGTGGCGAGGAACAAAGGAAGTCCCAGGCTGGCAGCTGGCAGCCAGTGAAGGGAGGCCTAGGCCGCAGCCAGATCGGCCCTGATTGCTGGCCAGGCCCGGTGCATTAATTTTGTGCACCCGGCCTCTATTTCTCTATATTACTTTTAGGGTACATGCTAAATTTCTGTTTGAAGAAATATATATATATATATATATATATATATATATATATATATACACACACACACACACACATATATACATATATATGTGTATATATATATATATTTCTCTCTGCATTATTTTTTAGTAGTTACTTGTTATGTATTGGAGTCCTTCAAAATGATGTTGAAGCCCTAGCCGGTTTGGCTTAGCAGACAGAGCACTGGCCTGTGGACTGAAGGGTCCTGGGTTTGATTCGGTTTGCTGGCCCCATCCCCTGTAGGGGGCATGCAGGAGGCAGCCAATCAATGATTCTCTCTCATCATTGATGTTTCTTATCTCTCTCTCTCTCCCCCCGTCTCTTTCTCTCTGAAGTCAATAAAAATATATTTTTAAAAACTGATGTTGAAGTCCTAACCCCAAGTACCTGTAAATTCGATCTTTGATGACAGGGCCTTTGCAGATAATCAAGCTAAGATGAAGTCATCAGGTTAGGCCCTAAACCAATATGATGAGTCATTTTAAAAAGGGGAAATTTGGGAACAGAGGGAGACATGCACAGGGAGAAGATGATGGTGTGAGGACACAGGGAACATGCCATACACAAGTCAAGGAAGGAATATCATAGACTTCTAGAAGCTGGAAAGGCAAGAAAATATCCTCCCCTACCTTGATTTCTGATTTCTGGCCCCAAATAAAACACAAAACAAAACATTTCTGTTGTTTTAAGCCACCAGTTTATGGAATTTTGTTGCTAGACTAATTAATGTGTTGTGCTAGAGACTACAATATACATTTTAAAATTTTTAAAGTTGTTAACTTATAAAGTTATGACACTAAAAATAAAATATAAGAAACCTGAAATAGTAGAAATCTCTTTATGTTACACTTATGTATAGTACAAAGGGTGGGGCAAAAGTAGTTTTACAGTTGTTTGGATGCTAAATAACACAATAAATAATAGAAGAATAAGTTCTATGTTTCAGGCACTCAAAATGGTAAACCTCCTTTTGCCCCTCCCTGTCTTGAGCAAACATTATAAATCACCCATTACAATGATAGCTTTGCATTAAATAGGCATACATATTTTAAACAAATGAAAAGAATAATATTATTTCATAATTACAGTTATTATTTTCATTTGCACACCATTTCCACTGCTATCCCTTCCTCCTAAAGGTTCATATTTCCATCTGCTATTATTTCTTTTCAGCTTGAAATACTTCCTGTGGGTTTCTTGTAGTACAGAGTTGCTGGTATCACATACTCTTAGCCTTCCTCTAGTTCAATAATTCTTTGTTTCACTTTTATTTTTAACAGTTTTATTGGATATAAAATTCTAGATTTCAGGGATTTTTTTCTTTCAGTTCTTTAAACGTGCCATTTCATCATTTCTAATGAGAAGTCAGAGATCATTCGCATTGCCATTCTTCTACATGTCATGTGTCCCTTTTTTCCCCTTCTTTTTTGACTTTTAGATATGTTTTGTTAAAATCACAATAACTATGTTATGTTTAGGCATTACTTTTTTGGTTTTGTTTGTTTGTTGGTGTGTTGCTGTTTTTTTTTTGTTTTGTTTTGTGTTTTTTTTGGTTAATTCTCACCCACGGATATTTTTCCATTGATTTTTAGAGAGAGTGGAAGGAAGGGGGAGAGACGGAGAGAGAGAAACATGGATGTGAAAGAGACACATGGTTTGGTTGCCTCCCGCCTGCACCCCAACCAGGGCTGGGGATCCAGCCTGCAGCCAAGGTACATGTCCTTGATTGGAATCGAGTCCAGGATTCTTCAGTCTGAAGGATGATGCTCTATCCACTGAACCATACTGGCTAGGGCTAGGCATGACTTCTTAAAATGTTTATTCTGCTTGCCATTCTCTGGACTTCTTCAATTTTGAATGTATGTCTTCAATTAATTTGAAAAATTGTGTTTTATTCAGACTTCAGATAATTTTGCTACTCCAATTTCTCTCCTCCAATAATGTGTATTTGATCATTAGAGATTCCCCAAGAGGATCCAGAGATTCTGTCTACATCCTTAATCTTTTTTCCCCACATTTGATGATTTCTATTCATCTATGTCATTGATTTCTTCTGCTATCTCAAATCTGTTCTTTTGCCCGTCCTTTTATTTTAAATTTTCTTTCAGATTTTGCCATTTTTAGTTACACAATTTCTACTTGGAACTTTTTATAGTTTCTATTTCTCTGTTGAAATGTCCTATTTTTTTATTTGTTATAAAAATATTTTAGCTTATGCCCTTAAGCAGAGTTATAGTAGCTGCTGAAGGTTAGTCTCTATTAATTGCCATTTTCACCTTTTTCTGTTTCTTCATATAATTGGTAACTTCAAGTGGGTTCTTAACATTTTAAATAATTTGTTATAAAGACTGAATTATCTTAGATTTATTTAAAAGTACTGCTTTTTTGTTGCTGGCATTTTTACATTTCAGCAGGCAATTGATTTGTCGGAACTCAAACTCCAGATTCTAAAATCCCAGTTAATATTTTATATCTTTAATTGGGATGCTAGAATTCTGCTCACCACATTCAGAGTTCAGGGGCCAGCAGGCTGTTTTTGAAGGTTTTCTACCACAAATTTGTAACTCCCCCTTCCTGGTTCTTTCATCTCTAGGGCTTCTCTCCACACTCTCTATGGTTGTGGTTGCCCCAAATTCTGTTCCATGATTCTTCAAGTCAGTGCACATATGGGTTTCTATACATGTCTTATTAGTCTCTTCACGTAATGACATCTGGGAACAATCTGTAAGCTAAAAGCCAAAATAATAGGAGACTAACCTTCTCACTGATAATTACTTTCTCCCAAGGTTCAATGCCCCTCTAATATTATCCACTTTGCTTCACTCAGCAGTGTCTATGCAGTTGATTTTTGTAACTTTTCTAGAATGTATAGTTGTCACCTATGGGAGGATTGGTAGACTAGGGGTGGCATAGAGTTTATGAGACTCTACCTTTTGTCTTATCCTGGTGGTTTAAATCAGATAAAGTTTATTTCTCTCTCACTTAATGGTGCAGAGGTTTCCAAGTGGAAGGGACTCTTTCTTATGAGGTTATTGAGAATCTAGATGGGTTATTGGGTTTACTATTCTCAAAATGTGAATTTAATATCTGATTCCAGGGATCAAATCATTGTCATTTATTGACAGGTAGGGGAATTCTGGACAAAGAGCTTCATTTTTAAGGAAGGGAATTGGAAATTGTGGCAGTCACTTCCAATGGCACTCTATTAGTTCAAACTTCTTCACATGGCAACACCTAGCTGTAAATAAGTTTAGGAAATAAAATTTCTTAAAGGACAGTGTACTAAACCATGGAAAAGAGAGGAAATCTAGTATTAACAGTAATTGAATGTATTCTGGAAATTTTGGATTCTATGCCACAATCCAAGTATACTCTACACATTTCCCTTTTTGCCTATTGGAGGCCTTATTTTAATCACAGCTAGCTCAAAGTCTGGATCCCTTATATCTATTTGGTGATTTTTGTAAGTATAGGAATCTGTTATTAAGTATACAGTATCTACTATACCCCATTCCTGATCCCTCACATGTCTAATATACAATGAGGGAACAAGGTACTGTACTGGAATTATATCTAAATTCTGAAAAAAACATAAAACAGTCATTTGTCTGTAGCAATCTATAATAATAAAAGGTTAATATGCTAATTAGACCGAATGTCCTTCCGGGTGTCATTCCTGACATCCTTCCGGATGAAGCCAGGGCCGGAGCAAAGCAGCCCGGGTACTGGGCACCTGTCAGCGGCGTCCAGAGTAAAGCTCGGGTCCCGGGTGCCGGAGGGAAGCTGGTGCCAGCGGCTGGGGGAAGGAAGGCCTACTCTTGCACATATTTTCATGCATTGGGCCTCTAGTAATGAAATAATACTTGTCAAGAACTGCAATATGTTGTCTCCTGGTAGAAAAGAAACTTTTTTTTTTGGACCCTGGTTTTGCTCTCTAAAAAGCACCAATTTCCCCAATGGTCTTTATGGCTCATAGCTTTACCTTCTGGATAATACTTCCTTTTTGATATACCTTGTTTTCATACATAAAAATAAAATTGAAGAGTGTGTCCTTGGATGCTAGTAGGTGTTGCTTCTTTCTTCATCATGGTACAAGTTTAGGGCCTCAGAGGTGATTTGGGAGTGAACAGTTATCTTTTGTATGACATCTTTGGCTTTCTTGGTAATAAAATACAAAGGGGAGGGCAACAACTATAAAGTAGACATCTAATCCAATCTACGCTTTACAGTGAGTTATGAGCTTATATTTCTACAACCAAATAGTCCTTATGTTCATATTTCTTAACCCTGGCCATGGTCTTCTATTATTTACTAGATTCTATTATTATGTAATGCCCATCTCCTTCAATTCAGTGGCCTCCTATCTTGAAGCCACTGAAACAAGTGAATAGATAGAAATGTACAGGCATCACCTTTAATCCGATTTTTTTGCTAATGGAAATGTGCTTAGTGACAATCTCATCTCAGGTTATTTAGGATACAGGCACAGTTCACTTTTCTGACACCAAGGTCTCCAAGTTTCTAGACTGTCGATTTATAGAGCAGATCATAGATAACATAAGTGGACCTATTCAATCACCTGAAAGGCCTTAAGAACAGAGTGAGGTTTTGCTAAAGATGAAAAAATTCCTCCTGTGGACAGCAGCTTCAGCTCATTCCCCAGGCTCTCAGCCTGCCATCCTGAGAGCTCTGCCCTTCCAAATGGCCTGCCCTACGGAATGTTTTACTTTCCTAACTAGCCCCACAGTCATGTAAGCTGCTCCCTTGCAATAAATCTCTAAATATATATTTTCATAATTTTCAGGGACTAGCAAAAAACAAAAAGTGTGGGCCCTCTTGTTCAAAAAGTACTAAAATTGTCAAGAAGGTCATAAGCAGAGCATTAAACCAAACGCTAGATCCTCACACTCCAACATCCCACCCACACAGAGTATTTATCTGGCTACTAATCATCTTTTACTTCTCAACTTACCTTGAGTAATATTTAAGTGGTTTTCCACAAATAACATGTAATATCGCATGTATTGTAATCTCTTGCTTAACTGACCATCTCCCCTAGTAGACCATAAGCTCAATGAAGGCAGAGTTCATGTCTTTATTGCAGATCATTTAACTGGTCAAAAAATGTAACACAGTGTTTAGTACAAGTGGTTAAGGAATACATGAAGAAGGAAGGGAGGGATGAAGGAATGGTGAATAAATGAAAAATATAGTCATAATTTTACACTTTGATCAGACTACTGGGAAAAACTACTCTGTGATCTGGAAATCACACCATACAGGGGTGAGTGGGCAATTGACAAGAGTCCTTGGTTTAAGGCTAAAATTGTTTGGTTTCCTATGGATATTGTTGTCTATATCATTCTGAAGTCCGGGGATGGGGCCAGCAATCACTCTTTTTTACCTTGTATGCCTGTTTTCATTTTTTCTCATTTCCTGGCTTCGGCATCTGAACCACTGGGCCAGTCCAATCTCATTAAGCTTGTATTCCCTGGCAGGAGAAAAATGTGCCTACTGTTATTTAGATAGTTTGAAATTAATAATTTGCATATTTTCATTATGTTAATGGACTCTTATAAAAAAATATGTTTCATAATAGTTTTAATCCATTAAACTCCTAATCATTTAAAATGATATAGCCAGAAACCTAGAGAGGGAGGCCATGAGGTATGGTGAGGAGCTGGGGTTCACATCTGAGCATCACCCTCATGAGACGAATCCGTGGTCAAGGGACTTGGTCTTGCTGAATCTCATTTTCCTATTTTTCTGAGTGGTGAAGATTATGTCAAACACTAAGTATATAAAATAATTAAAAATAGTAAAGGCAAACACTCAGATCATAATAGCCAACAAAGAAAGATATGATGATGATGTTTATTTTTATAGTATTAAGTTCTTCCTCTATGTTACTGTCTGCAGCCAGAAAAAATTTTAATATGTAATCAAGTTATCTAACCCAGTCAATAATTGTCTAAATCATGGCAAAAATCTGTGTGAAGTAGGCTTCTTTTTCATACTTTTATATCCTTTCCACCATTTTTAGTCTTATCCATCTATTAGGACCCAGTTCAAATCAGAGGTTCCCATAGATTCTTATTAAATCATCTTACCCAATATATTTTTATTTTCTTCTCTGATTTCATATATAGCTTTGAGTTTGTTCTTCCCATTTTAACTTTCTTTTTACTGAGGAGGATGTTTGCTTTCAAATTCAGAACTGCATGCCTGTTATTGGCATCTCAGTGTTGAAAATATTATTAAAATGTCAGTTAGCCTGCTATTTGGAGAAAGGTCAGTTTTATCATTCTGATTTAATAAGTGAGGCAAACTGAGTTCCTACAAAGTTAAGTCAGTTTCTCAGAGTGGTGGGGGAAAAATAAAAGGGAATATTCTCTGTGGACCTATTATGTGTGGGGTTCCATAAGCGTACATAACAATGAGAGACCATTTATTTAGAAATTATTATGTAGCAGACATTCCTCTACTGGATTTGCATTTAGGAAACCATGTAAAAGGTACTATTATGCAAATTTCCCGTACTAGGAACCTGAGACATAGAGAAAGTGAATAACTTGCAGAGTGTCCTGCAGGTCAGAGCTGACATCAATCCTGGGCCTTGATGCCCTAGAGCAGTGGTCGGCAAACTCATCAGTCAACAGAGCCAAATATCAACAGTACAATGATTGAAATTTCTTTTGAGAGCCAAATTTTTTAAACTTAAACTGTATAGGTAGGTACATTGTTATTAACTTAATTAGGGTACTCTTAAGGCTTCGGAAGAGCCACACCCAAGGGGCCAAAGAGCCGCATGTGGCCTGCGAGCCGCAGTTTGCCGACCACTGCCCTAGAGTCTAGTTTTTTGTTTGTTTATTTAATATATTTTTTATTGATTTCAGAGAGGAAGTGAAAGGGAGAGAGAGATAGAAACATGAATGATTGGCTGCCTCCTGCAACCCGGGCATGTGTGCTAACCAGGAATCAAACCATGACCTCCCAATTCATAGGTTGACACTCAACCACTGAGCCATACCATCTGGGCTAGAGCCTAGTTTTTAACCACAATATTATGCCACTTTATGGAAGTTATCCTATTATACAATGGAGTGAAGTTACTATTGGTGAAGATACTAAAAACAAGACAAGTCAGTATCTTGGTGTAAGTTCATATAACTACAAATTGTGAGAGCCCAGACAGTCACAGGGCTCTCGATTGAGTTCAGTGCTTGTTCTAAAACTCCAGGCTTTATTCTGCTATGTGTTATCTTAATGTAATGATGATGGTCTCTTCCAACCACGTTGCCTACAAGGTAAGAACACAACAATAGATTTTCACAGTTGAATGCTCAGGGATTTGTTTGTTGATTCCATCATTCCACACATATGGAGCCCTAACTATGCCCCACTGCAGGCACCTGGGAAACGCGAACCCAAACCACCTTTTGCCTCTTTAGTGCTTTCTGATTTGGGTCTCTAAACAACGGATTGGACACTGCTGAGGCTCAGTTTCCTCATCAATAACATGGGGTAGCAATGGTGGTCTGGCGCCTTATTAAAACAATGTCAGGATAGGACATTCGGCACTGCCTGACATATGATCAATACTAATAAGTGGTAGCTACTGGAATGATATGAGTGCTGTACATCATTAACATTATACATGTTCTGAGTAAGGATGGGCCATATCTGGTTTGGAAAGCTGGGGAAGTCTTTACTCAGTATGATGTATTAGGTAAAAGAAGGTTTCAGATAGGCCAGAGAGATGTGGAAGGGAATTTCCAAAAAAGAAAATAATATGAAACCAGAATTCTGAGGATGTGCTTAGGAGACCCCCTCCCCCCCCGCCACCCCCCATCCACTAGAATTAAACTTAGTAAACAATGGCTTTGGGCCCTAACTGGTTTGGCTCAGTGGATAGAGCGTCAACCTGGGGACTAAAGGCTCCCAGGTTCGATTCTGGTCAAGGGCATGTACCTTGGTTGTAGGCACATTCCCAGTAGGGGGTGTGTACGAGGCAGCTGATCAATGTTTCTCTTTCATCGATGTTTCCAACTCTCTATCCCTCTCCCTTCCTCACTGTAAAAAATCAATAAAATATATTTTAAAAAAACAACAACAAAAAACAATGGCTTTGAAAGCAACCCAGACTATGTAACAGCATTGGGTTGGGTGGGGGTGTCTGGACTGCCAGATGTCAGAATTCACAATTTATCTTACAATGATGACAGATGTCAGTTAACTAGAAGGGGACTATTTTGGAGCCAACTGATGTTGAACTAAAGAAATTAAGAAAATTTCCCCCCAAACACACATGTCTCTCCCATCCAAATGTATGTGCATTTTTGTGTTTTTTATTTTTTTAGGTTTTAATGTCACTTTTTCAAAGTCACTGTGGCCGCCCTGGTTTCTTTGTCAGATGATTTGGTTCCAGTTCAGCTCCTCCGCTTAAGCCGTTAAACAAATGAAAAGCAGAATTGTCACTTTTAAATAGAGTCCCCACATAATCATATTTTGAAATGGTGCTCCTCTGGCTGAGGAGAAGTTGTGTGCATTATAATATTGAATTTTAAATAATATATTACACAAAATAGCTTCCAATTTGATTTGGGGGGATATATTTTCATGAATTATTGAATATCTGATTATTGTAGAAAGCTTGAGCCATTATGCACTGAAACTGTCATTCTCTCAGCTCTGTGATATATGAGCCTGGTTATCAATATGTGGAGTTACAGGGAGCCAGTGTGAAGCAGCTGAAAGCTGAGACGTAGATTAATCAGAGTGACATGGGCAGAACTCCTTTTGCACCCCAACAGGATGGAGAGAAAGGTGCTCTAGGTCAGGACACTCAGACACGTATTTCTCATACTTGTTCAGGGATTGTGAGTCTGTTTAATCTGAACTCCAATATGATTTCACTCTTTTTGCCTGCAGCTCTGTGTTCTAAAATGCAGTGTTTTCCATGAATACTTATCAAATGGTTTATTTGACAAAAATCAATATATATTTCCAGGCATATATGAAATGAGCATCTCATTTGCCATCAGTTTTTATTTTCTAACATATTTTTTTTTCATTTTTAAAGTAAATTAAAATATATTCCTTTCAAAACCATGTATTTTTGATCCATGCCCCAAACCCTGGTGTGTTTTCCTTGTCTAGTCACTTCTTTCCCTTTATGCCTCAACTTCAGGGAAGCTCAGATACGTTGAAATACCTTTCCAGGCCCAAGATGGAGCCATTCCTTACTGGGTGCCAGGTCAGCAAACCAAAATGTAAATAAGATTTTGTGTTCCTATAAATGCTCTGCTTGACCAAAACCATCTGACCCAGTTATCCAGTCCCCAAAGAACAGCCATCTGTGGGCCTTCTCACTCGACACAGAGTTGACTCTGTGGCCCCAGCCAGTCAGATATTTTCAATTTGTCTCTTTCCTATTCTTTATTTTATAAAAGCTCTTGCCTTCTGCCCCATTTTGCCATCCTCTACAGGAGACTGTCACCTCATGGTGTTAAATGTTTATTTTTTAATCACTCTTTTAACGGATATAAACATAGTTCTCCAGGACACTCTTGTCTGGCCTCTTCTATCATTTTTGCATAACTATCTTTCATTTCTTTTATAAATTTTGGATGCATGCATTGTTTCAGAAATAGTCTCCAAACTTACCTCTTCCCAAGCCAGCTTTCTATCACTTTCAAAGCTTTTATATACTTACTAGAGGCCTGGTGCACAAAAATTTGTGCACTTGGGGGGTCCCTCAGACTAGCCTATGCCCTCTTGCAGTCTGGGACCCCTCAGAGGATGTCCACTTGCTGGCTTAGGCCCGCTCCCTGGGATGTCGGGCCCAAGCTGGCAGTCAGACATCCCTCTGGCAGCCTGGGAGCCCTCGGGGGATGTCCACTTGCCAGCGGGGAGCAGGCCTTAGCTGCAGTCAGACATCCTTAGCGCTGCTGAGGAGGCGGGAGAGGCTCCCACCACCACCGCTGTACTGGCAGCCGTCCGCCTGGCTTGTGGCTGAGCAGAGCTCCCTCTGTGGGAGCGCATTGACCACCAGGGGGCAGCTCCTGCATTGAGCGTCTGCCCCCTGGTGGTCAGTGTGTGTCATAGTGACCACTCATTCCCAATCATTCTGCTGTTAGGGTCAGTTTGCATATTACCTTTTTATTATATAGGATAGAGGCCTGGTGCACGGGTGGGGGCTGGCTGGTTTTCCCTGAAGGGTGTCCCGGATCAGGGTGGGGGTCCCGCTGGGGTACCTGGCCAGCCCGGGTGAGGGGCTGATGGCTGTTTGCAGCTGGTCACACCCCCTTCAGGGTGGGGATCCCCACTGGGGTGCCTGGCCAGCCTGGGTGAGGGGCTGATGTCTATTTTTAGCTGGTCAAGCCCCCCGCCCAGTGGGGACCCTCACCCCATGGAGGTTTGGCTACCCTGGGTGAGGGGCTGATGGCTGTTTTCAGGCTGGCCACACCCCTTTAGGGTGGGGGGTCCCTACTGGGGTGCCTGGCCAGTCTGGGTGAGGGGCTGAGGGCCATTTTCAGGCTGGCCAAGCCCCTCCAGTGACAGAAGCTCCCAGCCTCTCCTTTTTTTCTTTTTTTTTTTTTAATTCTGGGATTTATTTACCTTCTATAATTGAAACTTTGTTGCTTTGAGTGGAGCTCAGAGCCAGCCAGGGTGGATGGGAGGGAAGCCTCCTGCTTGCTCCAGCTCCGTGGCCACAGTCAGCTGAAAGCAGGTATCTGGGGTTTATTTACCTTCTATAATTGAAACTTTTTTGCTTTGAGTGGAGCTCAGAGCCGCCGCAGTAGCTTGGCTTCCTCCATCATTGGGGCAAGCAAGCCTCCTGCTTGCTCCAGCTTGGTGGCTGCTGGTCGCCATCTTGGTTGGGTTAATTTGCATATAGTTGCTCTGATTGGCTGGTGGGCGTGGCTCAAGGTGTAGCGAATGTACGGTCAATTTGCATGTTTATCTTTTATTAATGTAGATTGAATAATGTGTGTTATTTCTTGTCCATTTAGGTTCCGGTTGTCTTTAGCGATCCCTGAAGCATCTTCTAATGAAAACTCATTTTTTAAAATTTAATTGACATTTAATTGATATTTATGCCAATATCTAACTGATAAGTAATTTATTGGTCTGGACTTAGTGTTCTAGTTGGAAATTATTTACCTCCAGATATTTGAAGGCATTTCTTCATTGTTTTCATAAAGAAGTGTGATGCTATTCTGGTTTCTGATACTTTAAGTGTAATTTCCTTTATTATTTTCCCTACTTAATAAGCTTTTAAGGTTTTATTATTATACTTGGAATTTTGAAGTTTTCTACTGATGTTCAAAGGTGTAGAACTTAAACATTTTTTGTTCTGTGTAATTTTTTGGAGTATATATATATATATATATATATATACATATATATATATATATATATATATATATATATATATATATATATATATAATTGTAGAAAGCTTGAGCCATTATGCACTGAAACTGTCATTCTCTCAGCTCTGTGATATATATTTTCTTCTGAGAGAAGAAGAGAGAGAAAAAGAGAGAGAGAGAGAGAGAAACAGAGAGATAAACATCAGTGATGAGTGAAAAATCATTGATTGGCTGTTTCCTACAAGCCCCACACTGGGGATTGAACCCAAAGCCTGGGCTGTTTGGCTCTTTTAATCTGGGTAGATCTATTCTTTACTTCTTGAAAATGTTCTTAAATTTATCTTTGATAATGTCATGCCCTCCATTCCCTCTAGTCTCTCCTTCTGATCCCTAATAGTCAGATTTTGTTCCTCCTACACTATGGCTCATCTTCTTTATCTGTTATTGTTTTTTTGTGTGTTTTTTTTTAACTTAGGTTCATTATTCTTCCTTTATATTTCCTTAAATGTATCTTCCATTTTTACTAATATTTTTTCTTTTTAAAATGTTTGCTGTGCATGTAATTTTCAAGAGTGCTTTATTGTTTTATAATTTTTGTAGCTTTAATATTTTCCTTATATATTCAATGATATTGATTACAGTAATTACTAGAGGCCCAATGCATGAAATACGTGCAAGGGTAGGCCTTCCTTCCCCCAACTGCCAGCACTGGCTTCCCTCTGGCACCTGGACCTGGGCTTCCCTAGCAGCCCCTGCTTCGTCCAGAAGTGGAAGGACGCATATTACACTTTTATTATTATAGATAGCATTACTAGAGGCCCGGTGCACGAAAATTTGTGCACTTTGTGGGGTGGGGGGGGGTCCCTCAGCCCAGCCTGTGCCCTCTCGCAGTCCAGGACCCCTCGGGGGATGTCCACCTGCCAGTTTAGGCCCACTCCCCAGGAGATCAGGCCTAAGCTGGCAGTCAGAAATCCCTCTGGCAGCCCAGGAGCCCTCGGGGGATGTCCAAATGATGGCCACAGTTGGACATTCTTAGCACTGTCTAAGAGGCGGGAGTGGCTCCCACTGCCCCCACTGCGCTCACAGCTATCAGCCAAGCTTGTGGCTAAGCAGAGCTCCCCCTGTGGAAGTGCACTGACCACCAGGAGGCAGCTCCTGAATTGAGCATCCGCCCCCTGGTGATCAGTGCGCGTCATAGTGACCAGTTCTTCCTGGTTGTTCCACCATTAGGGTCAATTTGCATGTTACCCTTTTATTATATAGGATAGTTTGGGAATTCTCTTCGATTCCCCCAATTCCTTTTGTTAGTTTGTTTTTGTCTCCTTTTGGGTAGAAATTCTTCTTAAATTTTGGGTGGTCCCTAGGTATTACTCATACTTAAATGAAGTATTTAAATCAACCTCTCTGTTTCCTGTGAGACTTGTCCACTACTGTGCTTACTTTAGGCTAATTGATCAGAGTGTGGAGATTGTCACTAAATGTCCTAATTTGTAGTTGGATCCGTTTATTTTTAGCAATCCTCGTCTCCAGTTTGGGGAGTGCCTCTGGCTACTAACTATCCTATGCTGACTTAGAGAAAAGGGGCTGTGGAGTGTCATGGTTAATTATGTAGATTTCCACTTAATCCAGTTCTTTTCATATCTGCTCTCTGCTATTTCAGGTATCACAGAGTCCCCTGCTTCTCTGGTTCAATTTAACTAGTCAACTGCATTTTTCCATCTGCAGAGGTTAGGTTGCTGGGCAGTTTCTAGGCTATATGTGATAGGAGGGAAGGTTTGGGAAACTAATTGTCTGCTTATTCATACTTTTATCCAGTCCTTCTTATTTTACCCAAAACTTTACTTCTGCCTTCTGAGAAACTGCATGGCTCTAATTTCTGAGTCTTTTTCCAGTTTTACAGAACTCATCCACTTCACTTTTCCTATTGCCACCCACCTTTGCAGGCAATTAGATGTGCATTCCCTCTGCTTTTCCAGTTTAATTTGTTTTTAAGTCAGTTGCTCATTCTCCAGTGTTATGGCCATGAAAACTCTGCTGTCTCTGAGGGATGATCACTTTTTAAAACTCCTTTATCATCAAGCTTAAAGAAAAACTAGAGACAGGTGCATTTATCCAATGTGCATTTTTCATCAGAGGCCCCTCAACCCATCTGTGATTGGCTAAAATAGATGCCTCTGTTCCTTTACCCTCTTTTACAGGAGATGAACGGGAGATTCAAAAAAGTCACTGTGACACAGCACTAGCAAAGTGTCAAACTTTGGCCCTGTAAAGTGTCAGACTAGGATTAGAGCTGTGTGTTTTTTTCCCAGTGTCCAATTCTTGAAAAGTTAAATTGGTTCCCTATGATGCCTTACTCTGTTTCTGCATCACTTGAGTCAGTGTGTCCATGATATTCTTAAACATCAAAATTAGCCGTGTTTAAAATAATAGCTCTAGACCACTAAATGACACTTGCAAGTTTGCCTGAAAGAAATAATCTTTGAAGTGTTCTTATTCATTTAGACATAATGTTTTGCTCCCTGGACCCTTGTCATAGATAGTAAAAGGCTTTCTACATATTTATATCATATTTAATTTAAGAATTATTTTTAAAAATTTTGTAATATAGATTCCATTTTACATATTTGAGGTGAAAAATAAATTTGAGTTCTTGCATATATAATCCATTTTAATAAAGAATCTTAGAAATGCACTGTAAAGAACTTTTTACATATTTTAAAAAATTCTTTCATTGTGTCTCTTATTCCATCTTTTACATGATTATTATTTGGAGGTTCATTTTTAAAAAGTTTTCACTCATTACATTTGTGTTTAAGTTTTACATTATTAATTTCTAGTTTTTAACAATTGTCCTTAGAGTCTGAAGTCTGCAGATTTCTGTAATTTAGTTGTTAAATTTTCAATTTTCTTTATATGAACTCTATTTATAGAAAAAGAACACATGTTCCCTTCTAAGGAATATGTGTATATATGTGTGTATGTGTATGTGTTCTCACTGAAAAAATAGATAAACTACTTGTATGGTTTTCAGCTATTTTATCATGCTAAGAACCTAAAGAAATTGACATACTTCTCTTAATAACTGAAGCTGTGACAGTAGCCACATCAACTTTTTAGACGTGGTATTCAGTATGAAGAAAAGAGCTATAAAAGTGTCAGGACTGAGACAAAAGTCTATTTAATTTCAAAAATACCCTTTTTTCAAGGATTTTTATAGTCCCAAATACCTCTTAAGAATAGCTTCTCTAAGTATTTTTTTTCCTAATATAACTGTCGCACAGTGATAATAATGAGCTGAATCTGATAACTGTGTTCTGGCATACCCTTTATGTTTTGAGCAGTTTTTTCTTTATGTACTATGATGATGTTTTATTTCATCTTCCTAAGATTATCAATTCTGGATATTACCACCAAGTGTCCCTGTTATTATAGTACAATGGCCTCATGTATATTTTATCAATTTTGAATATATTTCTTCACCACCCTTGCTTTCATTTTGTAAGAATTTATTTGCCTACATGCTTGTCATTTCTGTGACTTTGAATCAGATGAAACTATTACTGAACTATTTATTTTTTTCTTCAAATCATTCATACTCATTACATCTTTGATGAGTGAGTGAACTTAGATCAGTATCGTAGAATATTGTAACAGTACGGTATGTCAGCCATCATCCTTTTCATTGAGTTAAAAATGCATTTTATTTTTGTCTATTATTTGCTTTGGATGTATAGATTTTTGTTTGTTTTATATTTTAGAATGATTTATAGCGGCTAAGCACTTTATTTCAGAATTATCTATCATTATCTGAAAATGGTCGATAAACATTCTTAATGCCACATAAACATCATGATGACATACACCCATTAGTGACTTTTCAAAATATTTTATGCTTTTGCCTTTTTCTTTTTTCACATATGCATAACTTATTAGTATAATTTGATAGCATCTAATTCTACATTTTCAAATAATTAAAAGAACTCCCATTTATTGTGTTTTCATTAATACTTCCTTTTTATCCTATTCTAACTATGGTTTTCTTATCTTTCAAAATGTAAAATATTTTTGGATAGGATTACAGTAATGGTTCAAATTAAGAAAACATACCAATATAACAAACCACAAAACATACAGAGTACAAGAAAATGCATGGGCATATATCAATATGGGCAAACGCAATTAATAAACTTAAACAGAACTTTATTTCTAAATCCCAGCTTTAAAAATAGGAATTTAAGTGTTAGAAAATTTTCAGAGAGCAGTTTGTCAATATTTTTCCAAATAAAAATGTACATATCCATTGTCCTATTAACTAAACCTCTAGATTTTTCTCCCATTTTGAATCATTCCCATTTGCAAATGCATATGCAAGAATGTTTATTAAATCACTATTTGTAATAATGAAAAAATGGAAATCTCTAAATATCCACCTATTGCGAGAGATACGGTCAAACGAACTGTCATATGCTGCTATGGATTACTGAGCAGCTACCGTGAAGTAGTACACAGCAATTAGAAATATATAGATTGGTTTGTACAAAAATTTGAAGTTTAGAGAAAATAAATTTTCAGGAAAAATGAACCCTTTAAATTATGTTTGTTTGTTGTATATGCTTATATATACCACTGAATTGTTAATAGGGGAATTTTATGGAAGGGAACAGAGATGAAGTCAGTATTGAAGGAAAAATTTCACCTTTTATTGTTTACCTTTTGCTATTTGAAGTTTTAACACAAAAACACATTTATGTATTTATGGGAAGTAAGGAAGGAGAAAGGTAGAAATGAAAGAAGGGACAGGGGAAAATAATTCACTGTTAAAACAATAAAGATGCTCACGCTAAAACCAATATCATGAACATGATCTCTGTCAATGAAGAAATTCTGTAGATATTTCCATTAAATACATACATAAGATGTCCACTAATGTTAATAATGCCATTTTTAATTTTATATATTCTCAATGTCACACATTGAGCTGGTTTGTACTGGATTCTCACAAATGCACATTAATATAGAAGAGTTCAAAGGGGAAATGTGTGTTTGTGTCTGTGTGTGTGTTTATATATATAAGGTTTACAGTGGTATCAAAACACAGTTTATTCTTGTATTGTTATTTATTACTTTTTGTATTATTTTCAGTATGAACAACTATAAACCTACTTTTGCCCAACACTGGATGGATGGATGGATGGATAGATAGATAGATGATAGGTAGGTAAGTAGGTAGGTAGGTAGGTAGGTAGATAGATAGATAGATACATAGATAGATAGATAGAGGAAGGGAAAAAGAAAGATTTAAGAACATCAACCACAGGTCAGCTTCTAAAAAGCAATTAAAGCCCGACTGGCATGGTTCAGTGGTTGAACTTCAACCTATAAACCAGGAGGTCATGGTTCTATTCTCCCTAAGGACACATGCCTGGGTTGCAGGCTCCATCCCTGGTGTGGGGCATGCAGGAGGCAGCCGATCAATGATTCTCCCTAGTCATTGATGTTTCTATCTCTCCCTAAGCCTTCCTCTCTGAAATCAATAAAAATATATTTTAAAAAAACAAAAAGCAATTAATAGTAATGGGGTGGGCAGACAATAATAACAAGAATAACAATAATAGATGAAGATAGTTAAGGTTTACAGAAGGCTTCCTATGCAACAGGTGCTATCCTAAGTGTTTGCCACATATTAACTCATTTAATACTCACAACATCCCTGAGAAGACTGTGCCATTTTTAGGTGGGGTTCTAAGGCGCAGCAAGGGAAAGTAAATTGCACAAGGACATGAACGTAGTTGATGGCTGATGCATGATTAGATCAAGATGGTCTGCTTCCAAGACACTGAACTTCTGAAAACTACTCTAAACTGCCAAGAAGAATATTAGTATAATAACAATTACCATTTGGAAAACATACTTAAACATCTTTTCATAATAGCAATAAAATATGAAATATGGAGGCATAAATTGAATGGGCAATATGTAGTCATAAATAAATCTATAAAATCATATTAGAGAGAATTTAAGGGAAGATTTGATTTAACGGTTGGATAAACTTGGTTCTTAAATGAGAAGAGAAAATATTGGAAAATTGTCTATTAACCTTAATTTTTAAATTTAATCTAAGTCAAAATCTAACCTGTCTTATCTTTGAAATTTAAATGATGCTGTATTTATTTGGAAATGTAAGTAGGGGAATGGTCCAGTATGCGATAAAATAGGTTGGTTGGTCGTCACTTGTGATTAGCTTAAATGATAAAATTTGATTGAATACTTTACATAATTGAAAAAGCCAGAAATACATGGGCTCAGGCACAGTTTGGCCAAGGATTTAGTCTTTCCTTCTTTGTGGTTCCCCTGGTTTTACCTCCTTCTTAGAGTCAGAGTGGTTTCATTCATGATAGAAGGATGAGTGCCATCAGCAATTAGGGCTTCATGGTTCCTTCTTCATATCAAGGGAATAAACCAGGTGGACTTCTACAGCTATCAAGCAAATGACCCTATTTTAGTGCTAACTGGGCCTTTTATGAACCAACATCATGGGTAGGAGAATGTCATACATTGAGCTGGTTTGTACTGGATTAGGGCTAAAGTCAATCATACTTCTTGTCTGTATGTTATGCCATAGAAGAGCATGGATTCCCAAGGGGGACATCTCAGTGTGATTGAAATGGTAAGATGGAAGGGATGTTGAGTAGGCAAGGAGATAGAAGGAGGGGTGTGTGCATGTAAAATATATATATTACACAAAGCCTAATACATATAATATATTATACAGGTGAAAGATAAAATAATAAAATCACAACTTCTGTATTAGAGTAGCATTTTGTGAATGATGAACAAGTGAAATAATAATCCATTTTATTTTATTTTAATAATAAGTATTACCTGCTGAGGATTTACTGAAGATCCAAGCTGCAGTATCATAGCAAGTATAGAAACATAGATCAAATAAACTGAGAGACTGGGGCTGAAATAGAGAGAGCCATATATTAATAGATAAGCTAATAACAGTGAGTTATTTATAAAGCTTTTCATGGCAAGCAAGAAAACAAAGCATTTCTAATTGGTTTAAACAATGAAATTATTTAGTATTTCATCTAACTCAAAATTCAGAAGCATTATTATTCTCATTTTACAGATAGGGAAATGGAACATGAGAGAGTTTAAACAACTTACCTGCCATCCCATAGGATGTAGATTCAAGATCTAACCCCAGATATATATGCCTGCCTAGCTGTTGTTTTTACATCTTCCATATGATTCCATTAGCACTTTATTTGCCACTTGGAAGAATTCATTCAAAGTTCTATAATATATAACATTTGGTATAAAAATATGACACTAATTTAATTTTTTAAAGAGGAGCTAACAATAAGATGAAAACAGTAAACAAGATCTTACCAACTAATAAGATTCCTCTTGGGAGAAAAACTATAATTGTTTGGAAATAAACCTAAATGCTACTCAAAGTGGGTTGGATTCCTTTATGGAATTTGTCAAGGCATTAAAAAAGGGGAAATGCATTGTGGGCGCGCGCACGCGCGCGCGCACACACACACACACACACACACACACACACTCACACTCCTCACCCTCACCCTCCCAAAGCCCTCTGGTGCTAACTTAACGCATTTGCTTTAAGGCACATCTCCTTTTCTCTCACTGGTGATTTTAACTGAGGTGGGGAAAGTCACACCCAGACAACTGGGAGGCTTAATGATTCAGAAAAGTCTGTTGTGGGCTGAATTCTGCCTTAGTTCAGGCAGCTACAACAGAATACCTTAGACTGAGTGGCTTACACAACAAACATGTATTTCTCACAGTTCTGGAAGCTGAAAAGTCCAAGATCAAATTGAGGGCTCTATTGATTGCAAATGGTCTTCTCCTTGTGTCCCAACAGAGAGAGAGAGAGAGAGAGAGAGAGAGAGAGAAATAGAATTACCTCCCAAACGCCTGGCTCCAAACACCATCAAACTGAGGGGGCAGGGTCATTTACACAAACATTTGGTCCATATCATTTGGATCTAGGGAAGCATTGTCGTTTGCCTGGCTAATTAGTTTAGTTTCTTTCCACCTGCCTTTTTATTTAGTTCATTTTCTTTTTCCCAGGCTTCACTCTAGAGGAAGGACCATATATTCCTTAAACAGAGTTAAATTCTTCATAATAGATGTGAGGCCTGGAAGAATCCCTCAGGATTATGTAAACATCTACCCTTCTCATTCACAGAAGCCGGGGATTTCTGTAGCAGTGCACACATGTCTCACACTGTCAGAGAATAGGCTTCCCTGTATTCATTCTCCCGGCATGTGGAGAGGTACAGCACATTTGGACTTCCTGACTTCAGGGTCTTTGCATCATATCCATTTCTGTCACTTAAATTAAATATTTGGATTCTCTTTTTCTTCTTCCCTCCCTTCTTTTTCCTTTTCTCCCTTCCTTTCTTCCTTCCTTCCTTTCCTTCTGATGATCTTCAAATTATATGTTTCCCTCTTCAATATCTAAGTAGTAACAATCCAAGCCATAGCCCAGAATGACTTCAGAAAGTCTATATTGCTCCCATGATATTTAAATAACTCTAGGGCGGTGGAGGAGAGGGCAGAATTCCAGAGCCTTTGCAAGAAGTGACATTCAAATTAATAGTAGACTGTGGAGGGAAAGACAGGGAGGTGGCAGTTCAGAGGGAGCAAGAAATCGTGATTTATTCGATTTTAACCAGTGTCTCTTTACACTTGAACAACAGACCCTTGACAACGACTGGGGAGAGGATGGTGCTTGTTAAAAATGCAGTTCCTCCGGTGCACCCCCAAAACACCAAATTACACATGTTATGAAGGTTGCTGCCAGGAATTTCTTTTTCCGTAAAGCTCCCGGGATGATGCCTCCGTAAAGCTCCTGAGGTGATGCTTCTGTGCACCTGTGTTAAGAGACCAACGGCCAGAGGACTTCTCCAAAGAAGTTGGTTATAGCGATCGCCTGCACTGCTTAGTACGTGTACAGATTCCGGGGCTCAAGATTCAGATCCGTGTGCCAGGAATTGTGTCTTGGACTCTGGATATCTGTCAAGTCCCCATGAGCTCCTGAATGACCCTCAAAATACTAGAAGTTTGGGACACACCGTTAGACGTTAGGGGCGGTGGTAAGAGGGGAGCGACATGGTGATGAGGCTGGGTGGCATGTTCCTTATGCTGGAGGACATTGGAGAGCTGACTGGTTTGTCAGCAGCTTTGTGATCAGAGTCGTTTATAAGGACCCGGCCTGGTAAACTCATTTGTTCGAAAGAGCTTTAACCTGTGGGGTTAACATCGCATTGAATTCCCAGCATGGATCACACTTCCCTATGGGAGATGCTTGCTTTTCAGTCACCTCTTACATCTGTGTGGTGCAGACTAAGCATCTTCGCCTACAGGGCACTCCCTTCCCCCGCCTCCACCACCAACTCTCAGATGCCACTCTCCGCATCATGACAAGGCAGATTCGAAAGCAGAAGCTCAGAGAGATGAAAGCAATTTCCTAAAGATACCAGCTGGTAAGTGTCCCAAAAAGGTCTTACAGTTCAACTCCTCTGTCCTTGCGTCTATGCGAAGATTCCTAAATTTTTAACCTCAGTAAGAAAGAGAATTTATCGACTCCTATACAGGAAAGCTACAAGGGCTCCTGGTGGTAGCTACAGAGGCTTATGATGTGTCATCAGGCCTCAGTCTCCAGGGTGTCCCTTGGGACAGATGGCTACATCCTGTCTTTCGGTTTTCTGATCAAGTACTCTTCTCAGCCACCCACCTGGAATTTTACCACTCCTTCTGTGAAGTCCCTCCTGAAACTTAACTCTGGGTTTTTGGCATGTCGGCTTGCTCTCTGCTCCCCTATACAGGATATTTAACCTGTTGTGAACTTCCTTCATAGACCTACAGTTCTCTCTATATTTGCCTGTTTGTTTTTCATGGTCTGCTCTCCCACCAAAATCACACCACTCATGTTGTATTCTCCAGCATACATTCAGGAATTAGCAAGTAGAAAGGACTCAACTTGTCAAATGAGTAAATGGAAAGTCACTGGCTTCTCTAAGCTTCAATTTACTTACATTTAACATGAAATGATTACCTTGCAACTTAAAGGATTGGTGTGAGTGTTTCATGAGATAATGCATGTATGTGGAATATCTAGGGCATTTCCTAGGACCTATGGATGCTCTATATGTGACGAATGCCTGGTCCCATGGGATCAGAGTGACAGTTTGAGGCGCAAGCTCAACTCCAGGGAATTTGGTGTCGGCTGCTTTGCATGAGCTGGTAGAAGTGAAGAAGGTAGCGGAGGAATTAAGTTCTTAGTAGCAGCAAGCACTAATTTAGCTGTTCGCTGATGCTGGCTGTTTTGGATGGCAGTCTTCCAGCTGGTGAATGGAAAATACATGATTCTTGATGTTTAAAAACACCCCGAGACAGATTAATTGTCAGTTGCTGACAGACGGAGGGGCGTGCGTGCCACTTTACACCCTGACCCAGCACTCAAAACAAAATAACACACCGATTGATTTCCTCCCCCCCCCACCACTAACGGTTTGGTAGATGTTGTGATTGTATTAATGAGCATTTTCATAACACTTGAGAGTTTTGAAAGCACTTTCACATAGATTCTCTCATTTAAACCTCACAGTCGTCAGAGGTGAGAGCGAGACTCATGTGAGCAAATAAATGGTTATGTGTTGATTTAGAAACCTCTGTAATAAAGTAGGATGGCCGCAATTTCCCCATGCGTATTAGCATTTTAGACATAGGGAAATAGTTTCGAAAAACCAAGGGCACACAGCTAGTCGGGGTTAATGCCAGTCACTAATCAAAGGTGTGGGATTACAGGGCTCGGATCAACACGATTCCGGCTGTGGGGGGAGGTTGGAATGGGCCATTTCCCACCTGAGTCTCCACTGAGGGAGTGTATTAGTTAGCTCAGGCTGCCATAACAAAATACCACAGATTGAATAAGTGATTTAAGGCACAGAAATTTATTTCCTCACAGTTTCAGAGGCTGGATGTCCAACGTCAAGGTTTGGGCAGCTTGGTTTCCTCTGAGGCCTGCCTCCCTGGCTTGAAGATGGCCACCCTCCCACGTGGTTGTCACTCTGTGTACCTCTGCCCTTGATGTCCTCTTGTTTGTCCAATTTCCTCTTTTAAGGACACCAGTCAGATTGAATTAAGGCCCTCCCCAAGGGCCTCGTTTTAACTTAATTATCTCTTTGAAGGCTCGATCTGTGAATACAGACAGTCAGGTTCTAAGGAACTAGGGGTTAGAATTTCCACATATAAATTATGAGGGAATGTGATTCAACCCAAAACAAGGGCCAATAATGAAGTGATTTGTGAAAAAAAAATCATTATGTTCAAATGTAGCATTTATAAAGTCAGATAAAGGGGACAGAAGAGAAATACCAAAGAGAATATAGGGAGGAGAGGGGTAAGTAAGGAGATGTCTGTATAGAGAACCCTCAAAGTGTGCTGGCAGGCCCAGGGTTTTCTAGACCCCGCTGCTGAGGGAAAGAGGTTTGGGGGAGAGGTAAGGGCAGAAAGGTTGGCGACTTCTTCTACTCTGAGCCTCCAGAGAGTACGTTTCCTTGGGATTACTCGGAGAGCTGGACATGTGTGTGCCTGTGGTTGACAGATATTATGACCTGAAGTGAGGCTCCTTCCCAGGATAACTAGAGGGTGAACTCTGACACTAACACAGCTACGGTGACTCAGCCAAGTATCCATGACCTAGATGTAGAAAGCTGAGATGGCTATGCCTTGGATCCTGTTCAATAGAGCTAGATCATCCTGCCTCCCGCTGAAGGTGAGTGCTTGCAGGCTGAGGAAGGAATTCCAAGAATCACCAGAGACAGGGAGTCTTCTATGAAATAGGGGGTAAATTGCCGGGAAGAGAAACCTTAGCTTTCCTTATGCTGACTCCCAGGTAGATCAAGTCTAAATTGGGGGAGAAAAATCTGGTGCTGAGTCAAGTTCAGGGTTTGATTAAGATCTTGGATGCAATCATACATCATTAGGGAAATGATCATCAAAAGCACAAATAGATACACTTCACATTCACTAGGATCTATAATGGAAAAACAAAGCGATGTTTTGGTGAGGGTGTGGGGAAATGGGAACCTCTATGAAAAACACTTTTGTGTTACCTCAAAAAGTAAAACATAGAATTATCATATGACCCAGAGAGTCCACTCCTAGATATGTAACCAAAGGAATTGAAAACAAGTCTTTTAAAAAAGGATATAAGAATGTTCATAGCAGGACTAACTGCAGTACCAGAAGGTGCAAATACTCTAAATGCTTAAGAACTAGTGTGAATGGATAAAAAAATGTGATTTAGCCAAACAGTGGAGTTACTGTTCAGCTGTAAAAAACTATTAAGTTCTGATACATGTACAATGCAAAGGGACCTTGAACACATTGTGCTAAGTGAAATAAGCCAAATACAAAAGGCCATCAGTGATTCCACTTTATGAAGTATCCAGAACTGGCAAATTTATAGACACAGAGAGCATTGCCAGGGGCTGAGAGGAGTGGAGAATGGGAATGACTGCTTAGTGGGGTGTGGTTTCCTTTTGAGGTGATGAAAATGTTCTGGAATTAGCGGTGATGGTTGCACAATATTGTAAATGTCCTAAGGGCTACTTACTTGTACCCTTTAAAATGGTTAAAATGGTGAACTTAAGTATTTTATCACAATTTAAAAAAAAAAGGCCAAATTCTAACTTGGCTTTTGTATGCAACATAAGGTGACACTCAGAATAGAGGGTATTCCCCCAAAAAATGTATACATACTTCTTTCTGATAGTTCAATTGATGTTTCTTTCTTTCCAGATTTAACCCATTGGAATTAACAATTATTCAAACTGTGTATATATTTTTGGGACACCCTGTATTCTGTAAGAATTAGCAGAAAGGTATGAACCCACTGGAATTTTCTTTGAGGGGAACTACTGACTATTTCCACTGAAGAACACTGCTGGGGAAACTGGATTTGTTTCTTTTTTTAAAATATATTTTATTGATTTTTTACAGAGAGGAAGGGATAGAGATAGAGAGTTAGAAACATCAATGGGAGAGAAACATCGATCAGCCACCTCCTGCACATCTCCCACTGGGGATGTGCCCGCAACCCAGGCACATGCCCTTGACCGGAATCGAACCTGGGACCTTTCAGTTCGCAGGCCGACGCTCTATCCACTGAGCCAAACTGGTTTCGGCTGGATTTGTTTCTAATACCAGAGATGATAGATAGATAGATAGATACATACATACATACATACATACATAGATAAAGTCAGTTGCATCTTCAAAACAATCTGGGATGTTAAGAGAGGCAGAAAGCTATGTAATTCATAATTGAATGAATGAATGAGGCACTTTAGCTCTAAACATGGAGCTAGCTCTAAGCATCCTTGAAACATTTATCTAATACAACCTACTGTTCCTAAATATGTATGTTTTAGGAATTGTGACTCAGAGACATGTTAGCTTACTTTTGTTGTTGTTGTCAAACTCTCCTACTCATTAGCTGTGTGACCTTGGATAAGTTACTGGACATCCAGAAAACACAGTTTCCTTTTCTTAAAAAAACGGAGGAATAGTACCTATGAAAATGGGTTGCCTGGAGGATTGGGTGTGGTCCATGGACCAGCAACAGTAGAATCACTTCGAAGCTTATTAGAAATGCAAAATCTCAGTCCCACCCTAGGCCTGGACAGAAACTGCATTTTAACAAGATCTCAGGAGACGCATATGCACATTACAGTTTGAGACACACTTGACCAAATGGCACAACATGTATTATACCGTATTGTTCAGCACAGTGCCTGGCATATTTCAAAAAGCTCAGCAAAAGGTTGTTCATTTATCTAACAAACATTTATTGATCACCTACCAGGGGCCAAGAACTGTTCTAAGCTTGGGAATACTTTAGTAAATAAAACTGTCAAGGACCCTAACTCATGGGGTATATATTATAGGGTAGGCAACAGATAATAATCAGATAGGCAAATAAATATATCACTTAATAGCAAACCTTATTTATTATTAATAGAGCCATTTAGAGTCACAGCCAGTGGAGTTCAATCCAATTAAATAAATATGTATTAAGTAAATGTTATGTACATGGCACCTCACAGGTATCTGTAAGGGATTGAGAGAGGCCGGGATCTCCTTCCTATTAGAACAGAACTCTTTCCAAAGCACCATGCTGATTTCTTACATAGATAAATATTTAAGAAAGAAAGTAAATATTTCATTAGGGTCAGAAACAATAGGAAATTACCATGTCATTTTATAAGCAACATGACTCTAAGGATACATCTGGGGTCCCTGCTGAAGAACCACAGGCTTACATTCCAGCTGTCCACATGCACACCATGAGTATTGATTAAACATGTTCCTTTCTTCACAATATATGGGGATGGCAGAGTCCTGCAGGCAGGAGGGAGCTTGGCAAACTTAGTGAGGAAGTTCTGTTTCCTGAGGGTTAATGACTGGCAGGGAGAATTCATGGCCCAACAGTCTTGCTCACATTACTGACCTCAGCCGACCACTAGTCTCTTTTGATTGGGTCCAAGGTCATTGTAGAGATTGGGTCCAAGGAAGCTAGTGATAAGAACCTATGCATCTGTGTGTATGCATAGGTATACAAACACACATGCGCACACTGTAAATGTGCAAAAGCAAGCACATGCTTTAGATTAGATTCTTTAGTGAAACTACACAATGCAATAAAGAGAACAAAGATGCTTGTTGGAGAGTGCTGGCTTCAGCAGGCATTCTAGGTGTGTGGGTTGATGTGGAAGATGGGAATCTCTGCCCACTCCACCCATTTTCTGATGCCACTGCATAGGAATCTCTGATACCTTTACCCACTCTGATACTGCAGCTTCTGATTTATTTTCTTTTTAACCCATTTTTCTAGCCTGGTAGCATGTGAAATTTTTCCTGCTGCAGCCTTTGTCAACCAAGGTTCTGAAAGAGAATTAAGCCCCAATATCCCCCAAGAAAACCTTATTATGTAATAAAATAACTTTTCTCCCATGTGTCTAGAATGCCCTACTTATGTACCATCCCCGGGAGAATTTGTTAAATCACTACTCGCATCATTTTTGTGACCTGTAAGTCAAGTGAGGAATCCAGGTTGAAAAAAACTGCATAGCAAGAAGTCCTAACAAGGCTATTTTTTTAATAAAATTTTTTTTAATTGATTTTCAGAGAGAGAGGAAGGGAAAGGCAGAGAGAAATAGAAACATTGATAAGAGAAATGTTAGGTTAGGTGGCTCAGGAGGCGGCGCAAGAAATAGAGTCCAGTGAATCAGAAAAGAAAGGAAAGGAAAAGGTTTATTCTGCGTCCCCGGGAGACCCATGTACCCCAAGGACAGGGCACGTGGATTCACGCCAACAGGGAGGGGGGCGCTTTTTTTATACTGCGGTTGGGTGAGGGGCGGGGACATGAGCTGAGGAATTCTCTGCTGCAGGGAATGGGCGGAATATTCAGGACGAAGTTCTTATCTGTGTGGGGGTATGTGAATTCAGGGAGAAGAAGCTGGTATCTGTGTCTGGCACCTTGATCTGTGAGAAATTCCAGGGGAAGTCCATTATCTTGTCATGTCTGCATGTATCCGATCCTGGGCTCTCTCCGACCTAACAAGAAACATCATTAATCGGCTGCCTCCTGCACACCCCTTGGTGGGGATGGAGCCTGCAATCTAGGCATGTGCCCTGACCAGGAATCAAACTAATAACCTCTTGGTTCATGTGTTGACACTCAACCACTGAGCCATTCCATCGGGGCATTACAAGGCTATTTATGGTCCTCAGTTGTCACTCCCTGCTTGTGCTTGTGGGACAAAAAAAAAAAGAAAAACTTCTTTCCCACCTTCTAAGTTCTTCTAGCTGGACTAATAACCAAGTTAATGAGATGTATTAACAGGAGAACATGTCCCAAATTTATTACAGATGTACATGTGGGGGTGCGATAAGATATGAATCCTGAAGACACATTGGTTAGTTAAGGTTTATGTGTCATTTTAGACAAAGGAGAAGGGGATTAGGAGTCTAGGACAGCAAAGGGAAAGTAGGCAATTCACAGGGAGGTGACATGTGGTAAGCAGATTCCAGAAACAATGGGCTCAGAAGGATTCAACCAGCCTAATGTGCTAACATGAATATGCTAAGGTTCTCTTCCCAAAGCAGGTTTTTCTACCTGAGTTCCTTTAGGCAGGAAGGGGGAGGGTCAAAGCTTCTTTCTAAGTCTTTTGTTTCTTAATAACCAGCTTAAAATCAATTATCCCAAAAGTTATATTTTGGGGTGGCAACACTCTGGTCCCCCTCATGCTCCTGAGTACAGATCTCATCCACTGCAGTGGATGTCACAGGATAGCAAAGCTAGACTGAAGTAGGCCCATCCTTCCCTGGTCACCAGGAAATGGAATGGAACCATGGACCTTACTTCTCCCCACCAAGGCTAGAGCACATGGTTGAGCTAATTCTCCTCGAACTTGGTTTCTCTAGTTCCAGTCCATGGAGCTACATGGACCAGGATGATCAGATCTGTGTTTTTAAGAAGGTTCCAAGTTTTCTTTAAAGTAAGACCCAAGCCCTAACCGGTTTGGCTCAATGGCTAGAGCATTGGCCTGCGAACTCAAGGGTCCCAGGTTTGATTCCGGTCAAGGGCATGTACCTTGGTTGCAGTCACATACCCAGTAGGGAGTGTGCAGGAGGCAGCTGATTGATGTTTCTAACTCTCTATCCCTCTCTCTTCCTCTCTGTAAAAATAAATAAATAAGTAAAGTAAGACCCAAGCCTCATCTGCATTTTACAAGCACGCAAATGATTTTCAGTCTAGCAATTTGAGTCCCAGGTGTTTTAATGTACTTCTCTCTTCCTCCTGCCTCCCACTGAAGGTTAAACTTTTCTCATGGGACTGTGTTTCCTGTAGTTGTAATGGAAGTGTAGTTAGAATGTCCCCATGTTTTATCCATTGCAGCCATGCCTACTGGGTGTAGCCATTGGCACTCAGCCTCTGTCTATCCACATTCTATAGCCAGCCAGGCAAAGCTCTGCAGTCATCCTTGTGCGTCTTTATTGTTGGCCACTCCCTCGCTCTCCAGCCCCTAGAAACAACGGATCTGTACTTTTATCTTTTTCTCTAGAGGTCATAAAAATTGAATCATACAGTATGTGGTGGGGCAAAAGTGGGTTTACAGTTGTTCATATGGAAAATAATACATTAGTAAATAATAATACAAGAATAAACTCT
This sequence comes from Myotis myotis, assembly GCF_014108235.1. Classification (NCBI taxonomy): domain Eukaryota; kingdom Metazoa; phylum Chordata; class Mammalia; order Chiroptera; family Vespertilionidae; genus Myotis; species Myotis myotis. Next base: position 11,780,076 of record NW_023416316.1, read on the forward strand.
GTGTCTCAGTACGCACAACTGTTTTGGCTATTACAAAAAAAAGCTGCTAGAACCAGGTTTTTATGTAAACAAGTGTTTTCATTTTTCTTGGCTAAATATCAAGGAATGGGTCATAGAGTGAGTGTATGTTAAGTTAAATTATTTTTCAAAGTGCCTATACTATTTTACATTCCTGTTACATTCTTCCATTCTAGTAGGTGTATGGTGCTGTCTTAATTAGGCGTTAGTTTGTATTTCCCTGGTGACTATTGATGTTGAACATATTTCTGTGTTCTTATTAAGGACAGGAAATTCAGTGTGTTTTGTTGATCTATATACCCAGAACGGTGTCTGTGCACAAAAAGTGTTCCATAAAATATTTGCTGAATAAATGAATGAGTGAATGACTGTAATTTCCCACCCTCAAGGAATTTACAACCTCAGCAAGGAGGCAGAACATGAGGTGTTAATAGATTAAATAAAGACTTTGGAGACAGATCTGGGTTCAAATACAGGCTCTTTTCAAATTACTTTTTTATAGGACTTTGACAAAATACCTTACTTAACACTCTCAACCTTATTTTTTTTCTGTATCTGTACACTGTTTTGATGGGTTGTCATGGAAGTTTGAGAAAATAAGCATGAATAATTTTATACTATGTATATAGTACATGGTTAATGAAATATAACTGCTATGATTATTTTGTTAATAATAATTGCAAATGACCAAATAGCAAATCATTACACAGAAATAAAATTGCAATAGGACTTTAAGAAGAAGTAGCTTTGTGTGCTGCAGTACTAAGAAAGCTTTTCAGAGAATGTGAAATCCAGGCTGAGATTCCTAGTAAAGAGAGAAGTAATAAGGTTCAGAGCTTGCTCGGTGCCCCATACTGAGCTGCTTAACTCATTAAGTCCCCTACATGCCTGGTAGCGTCCCAATTTTGCCATTGAGAGGATGAAGAAACTGAGGCTCAGAAAGTTCCATCAGCTTGCCTCGTATTTCTTGGATTATATTTGGCTAAATCATTCTAAATAGATTTTTAAGCTGTATTATCTGATTTCCTGGGTTTCCTTACTTCGGGGACCAGCAAGTAAGGCAAGGGGGCTGGATCCAACCTCCCCTTTTCTTTGAACACAGTAGGTCTGTATTAATGTGTCCTATGATTTGGACTTCAGGATAAGTTTTCAGAGCTAAGTAGCTTCTAATATTTTATAAAATATGAAAAAACCACCACCCAAAGTCAAATCATCCTCTTCCGTGTACGTAATCTTATTCACCAATATCACCCCCAATGCATTTAATAAAAAAAAAGATACTAAACGAGAGAAAACACTATTAAAAAAATGTGAAAAACCTTGCACTACATTGCCCTGTTTAGCTCCAGGAGACAGAAGAATAACATGTTGATAATATCCCTCCCTTCCCTTTACAAATTATGGGATTTCTAATCAATAGACTTACCTCTTTTCTGCATGCTATTTCTGTGTGCTGTGCATAATGAATTTTGTATGTTTACTGCCCTTCTTTGAATGTAGTTGATTTTTCCCGAGGAAGTATGCTATGCAAACCTCAGGGAGGCCCAGTCTCCGGAGGCAGGAGGGCTGTGCAGTCCTCCACCCCACCCTCCCCTTTTCATCCCTTTTGTGATTTTACAGAAGCTCACATGGGTCCTGTCAAGCAGCTGGCTGCCTTCCCCAGGCTTTGCATTTTCCTACCAGTGAAAGGCAGCCAACAAGAGAAAGACCTTCCCTCACCGGACTGTCTCTTCTGCAGCATTCAGACATAATGGCCACCCCCTCCCCATCTTTGGTAGCACTTTTCTCAGAGTGTTTGGGGCTATTAGAATAGACTGCCGCCAGAGCGTCTGAATGGGGAACTCATTAGTTTTGTGAGCCTGCATATGTCCAAAGAGAGTTTATGTGCAATCCCGACCATTTTCTTTTGTTTGTTCTCCATGTTGCATTCTCTTGGAGTGGGGTTGATTACACTGGAGTCATTAACTCACACAGAACTGGAAATTACCCTCGAGGGTGTCATCCCAGCCCAGGCCCCAGGGAGGAGCGGCATCATAGAGCCTCCCCGTCTCTCAGGGCTCTGTTTCTAATTAATGACACTGCGGATGCTGTTTTCAGAAATGCTTCTTTCTTCACTTAGGACATCAGCTTCTCAAGGAAAGAGAGCTACTCAAAACCTTCCTCGGGAGTTTCAGCTGTTATTTTCCTTCTGCAGCTTCCTATTGAATTCTGGACTAGCTTATACTCTGTGAATTACCATCAGAAAGTCTAGGGGCGCCACACCTTTTTTGATTCACCGTCACACCCTGCAATAGCTCCATGTTCAGAAGAGCCTATTAAAGATTTTCTTATTCATTATCAGTTTTATTCCCCTGAGAGCTGAGAATTTAAATTGTAATTTAAAAGAAGTTTCTAGTGCAAAAGCCACAGCAATACTCTGGCACATAGTAGATGCTCAATAATCGGAAATGTCTTTCCTCTTTCTCTTGGAGCTCTATGTCATTATTCTGTCATTCGAATTGAATTACTGAGGGGAATCACTGTAGGCATTAAAATGACCCAAATACAGTACAAAAAGCCATGTCAGGGTAACTCAGATATGAAACTATCAGACTTGGGTCCAGGAAGAAAAAATTATTTGAATGGTAACCAACAAACACAGTTTGGTGCTAATGTTATTATTTCTATTACGATTACTTTTATTTCTACCACTATTTCTGCGATGACTATTACTGACCATGCACACTGCTGTTAATGTACATCATTTTGTTTGTTCCTCCCACAACCCCCATTAACTTCACTTTAAAATGAGGAAAATTTAACCTTGGTAAGGTTAATAAGGAAATTGAAGATCACATGAAAGAAGGTAATAAAGCCAGGAATTGAACCAGGATAGTCTAACTTTAGGATCCTTGAATGTAGTTGGTGTGCCTCTTCTCACCCAACCACCCAATGTTCTCCCTGCCCACCCCCCAACGCCTCTCCCACTCTTGCCCTAAATACCACTGAGAGTCCATTATGCCAAGGTTTAAACTTAAATGGGTTATAAGACTGAAAAAGAAGATGATGGTAGTAGAAAAATATTGGAGGCTAGGTTTTCACGGAACAGAATTAGAAGGGTTAAGGGGTCATGTAGGATGTTTGAGGCAAGAACCTGGGAACTTGGATGCTAGTTCTTAAGGTCATTTGTTATCTTCTAGTCATTGTTTCTTATAAGGGGCATGGAACAGTGAGCAAAGCTTTACCCCTATCCTCAAGAATCTGATAGTTTAGCCGGGAAAATAGGCAGTCGCATGCTGATAATTCAGAAATACTTGCTATGACTAGATACATGGCAAATTGGTAGGTCAGAGCGGCCCGACCAAATCGTAGAGATCATGACACGTTTTCCAGGGGAAAGTAAAGATGGGGTGATTACCTGAAGAATGAGGGTGAGGCAGAAGGGCTAAGAGGATGGTGCATGTTGAGACATCAATCCAGAACAAAGCTACAGGAATGTCTCTGAGCATTTCTCCGTGTTCAGAGTCAATGTGGTGTTAACGTAAAAAAACCATTGAAACCTAACTGTAAAGAATTTTTGTGAGTTTATTTGAGGCAAAATGTCGACATATGCCGAGGAGCAGAACCTCAATGAATTGAGATAATGCTCTGGAAAATGGCGGGTTACATTTGTATTTATACATTGTATTTATACATTTATACATGTATTTATACATAGCAATCAAAGGAGGGAAGTAGGTGGGTTACATGAAATCCATTGGTGATAGATTAAGGAGGAGAGATAAAGCAAAGCAGGGGAAACCTCTGGGATTGGATAAAAAGTAAAATGATGGACACATACTTAGGTGGGTTCAGGATCAATTAACATGATAATGAAAGAATTTGTTGTCTCTGTCCTGGCACCCAGCACATTTGTTTGTGCCCAGGGGCTCCAGAAAAAGGGAAGTTACAAGTTACCCAGACATTTCAAGGGTATGTTATCATAGATGCAAGAAGACAGATAGGCTCAGTTAAGGTAAAGGTTGACCTTGTCAGTAAAGATACGGGCCTAAGACGTAACTGCCCACCATAACTGCTTTTAGTTAAAGTTTAATTTCAGACCATCCTTTGTGGTTACTTTAGGTCTCTGAGTTTGCAAGACTGCCATGCAGGCCTCCCCTGAGCTTGTCATGTCAGCATGTGGCTCCTTACGTCCACAGTGGCCATCTGTAAAATGAGGTCCAGAATGGAAATGTCTAATGTCCCTAAAGCAAAGCACATGTTAGCAAATCGTAGGTGCTCTGTAAATGTCACCGAATCCTTTCTGTGGTAACGATGAATAAACTAGCCCTGGAGGGATGTGGACTTTTGTTATTACTAACAGTAGGATTGGGGAGGCTTATTCTTGTTAGCTATTGCTGCATCATAAATCACCCTAAACACTGTAGTATAAAAATAGCACCCATTTTATTATGCTTATGAGTTTCTATTGGTCAAGAATTCAGCCAGATACTCATTGCAGATTGATAAATTAAGTTGACTATTGGTTAAAATGACTTATAGCATAGTGATAGGCAACCATATTTGGGTTTCAGCCTCAACCCTACTTCTTACCAGTGATGTATTTATTATAAACCTCTGTTTTATCATCTGCAAAATGGGAATAAGAAGAATAACCATCTTTACATGGTTATTTTAAGGATTAAAAGAGCAGTGAGGTAATTATATAAATCCCTTAGTACAGTTCCTGACAAGTAGTAAGAGTCCGATAAGTATTCCCTGTTACTGTATTTTTAAAGATTCAGCCAGAATATGGTGGAAATAGTCTTTGCTATGTGAGGTTGGGGCTCTTCTCTGGGAAGACTTCAATGGCTAGGAACTAGAAGCACATAGAGGCTTCTTCTTTTTTTTTGTATGTCTAGGACCTGGTCAGAGATGTCTTTGAGACCAGGCTTAACTGGAATTGTGGACCAGATGGCGTGTATGTGGGCCTCATCCTATAGCTTGGGCTATTCAGAATGTGACAGTTGAATTCCAAGAGAGTGATCCAAAATGGAGCACACAAGGAGATGCGAGATGGAAAACATTTTGTAGCACTTTTGTAAATTAAAATCTGTTACAAAACCATCCCAGAAAGAAGTTTCTCTTTTAAAATAAAGGCGCAAAGTCTGAATAAACTTACATAAGTCTAGTATATATTTTATAAGCACAGCATCTGACCACCATATTAACTAGGATTTCCTTGAGAGCAGGATTTGTGTTTTAGTCACCATTGCACTTCTAGTGTGTATGACAGTGGCCGGTACATTGCAGGTGCCTATAGACATATGTTGAATAAACAAGTACATTCATTCAAGCTCTGGTAAAATAATGTCTATTAAAATAATTTATAGTGGATATAGACAACTTTGTTATAAATATGTGGGCTGTTTTTAAATAAACCAATTCCCAATTAAAACCCTAAATGTATATGAAAAAAATGAATGTCATATAGTAAAAACATGTATGAAATTCTGTATTTTCTAGCCTAGGAGGAATTCTAAAACAAATGTGTCCTGATGTGGGTATAGTTTTTCTCTTTGAAAGGAGTCGCTAATGGTGGCATTTCAAATATTATGACATCAGGGTAGAAAAATATTTATGAACAATAGTGTTTTATAATACTCCTCTCCCTCAAGATACTTCATTTTTCCTAGGAGGGCTTACTCTAGTACAGAGAAGCAATATAATTTTTATGTATTTCTGTTGGCTTGTGCTGTTGCTTTGTCTTGGAGACTAACTATATACTTAAAAATGTAGAGCCCATGACTGAAAACCAATGGCTCACTATGTGACCTTGAACCTGAGGTGTGACTTTGACATCAGCTTCCCCATCACAGCACAGCTGACAGCTAGAAGGCACAGCCACAAATGAGCAAAATTTTCCTCCAACGTGACAACACGGGGAGTTTTACAAAAATAATGTGATGATCCTACATGCCTTCTCCCTGTGCCTAAACACTCCCTGGACCATCAGTCATGTCTCTCCGGAAGATGCATCTTCCCTCTCAGGCAATCAGAATATACATATAACAATTTGCGTCCTCAATGCACAGCAGCTGGGAAAATTTGGCGCCAATACCTTTTTTCTATTTGCTAATATCATTTGGCTTCCTCCTCAAATGAAATTTAAAATGAAAACAGTTTGGCAGTCCACATTAGCACCATCTCGCAACAGTCCCATGTTGGTTCCACTGCAGTTTGACAATTTGCAGACTCCTCGGGCTGAAAGGGACTTGGCAAGCTTATCTAAGTCAGTGGTTCCTAAACCTGGCTGAGCGTCAACATTTAATGGGAACCTTTAAAAAATAGATTCCTGGGCATAAAGCCCTACTGATCAGGAGGTTAGAACCTGCACAAGTGGGACCTAGAAATTTTAATTTTTACAACACTTCCCAAATGATTCTGATGATAACCTAGGATTTGAAATCACTGCTTTAATCTAGATCTCATCTTCAGCTGAAACCCTGGGAATAGTTTTGATTTTTTGTGTTTATGTTCATTCATTCATTCTTTCATCTGAATAAAGAATATGCTGCCCTGCACGTCCCCATTGGTAATGTTCAGACCTCTCAGGAGTGAGTTGCCCAGATGTGCTGGGATCAGTTTTAGAGGCAAGAGGTTACAAGAGGCTCTTCAAATCACAGGTGCTTCTAAGAGCTTACCTGCAGCGACATTGCCTCTTCAGGAAATCCCCGACGATGAGGCCACTCTCCCTCTCTTCTGAACTCTAATCTAGTTTTACGTTTGCTGATTCCGTTGGACTTTGGTGCTTCCCCTAAAGCAAGAATTTTATCAAATGTTGCTCATGTCCATCTCCCTTAACATGATCACTTTCCCCCCCTCAGGCATCATAGAGTAAAAGAAAATGTATGCGATAACAATAAGTCCCTATTTAAAACTCTTCCAATCCTCTTCAATGATTTCTCAGGAGTTCTTACCACGTTCTGTGCCCCTGCATGATCTTGTTCCTGCTGGCCTTTTTACTATATCACATCATGTCTTCCTTCTTGTTCTCTAGCTTCATAACTCCATTTTGTTTTGTGAACATAAAGCTTCCTACCTCTGAACTTTGATTTTTATTATTTAGCTCTGCCTTAAATATATCTAATCTCTCTCTCTCTCTCTCTCTCTCTCTCTCTCTCTCTCTCTCTCTCTCTCTCTCTCTCTCTCTCTCTCTCTCTCTCTCTCTCTCTCTCCCCTTACATCAATCTTAAACCCAGATCTAGCTTAACTATCACCTCCTTAGACAATCTATTTTATTTCTTCTTCACCAGTCTATTTAATGTCTTCTTCACTGCCTTGTCACTCACCCGCCCTGCAGCCAGTACATTTCCTTTTCAGCAACGATCAGATGTGCTTATGCTTTGTTAAGTAATGCATTCATTGTCTCTGGTCTATCACCCTAATCTATATATATAAAACCCTAAGCGACTGGTCAACCGATCGACCCGTCGACTGTTTGACTGGTCGCTATGATGCATACTGATCATCGGGGGAAGACACTCAATGCAGGAGCTTCCTCCTAGTGGTCAGTGCACTCCCACAGCAGGAGTGCCACTCAGCTGACTGAGGGACGTCAGACGCTGGGCTCATGGCTGGCGAGCACAGCTGCGGTGGTGCAAACCTCTTTTGCTTTGGTGGCAGGCGCAGTGGGGCTGGGATGAGTGGGAGAGGTGCGGCACTCGGGTTCGGGCTCCTCCCTTGCTGCCTGCCATTTGCGCACTAGTACAGCCCCTGAGGGGTCCCAGATTTGGAGAGAGCGTAGGCCAAGCTAAGGGATCCCACTGGTGCACGAATTCATGCACCAGGCCTTTAGTCTACATCTATAAAAGGCTAATATACTAAGTGTCCTCCTACAGTCCGAGTGGTCGCTATGACTCGCACTAACCACTAGGGGGCAGATGCTCAACACAGGAGCTTCCGAACTGCAGTGACCTGGCAGCAGCGGTTCTCAGGTGATGCACCCCAAAACCAGAGAAGAAAAAGCCCGATTTCTCACAGGGCCGCTCAATTCCACCTTCGGCCATGGGTTATGTTGTTGCTGGACCACTGTCGGCCCTGAATCTGGTTTACTGCACACTTGTGTTTGTGTTCCACACCCTGTACGACAGCAACTTTGTAGAGTGCCCTCTTGCACTCAGGGACCACTCAGGGGATGTCAGAGATCCAGTTTTGGCCGATCCCCTTAGGCTAGGCCGAGGGACTCCATCTGCTGGAGGGATCCTGCTTACTCTGCAGACACCAGGTAGGGATTGCAGGAGGTTAGCTCCAGGGCATGTCTGGTCCTTCTCACCCAGTCCCGCCCCGCCAGCCACCTTCTAATTAATTTCCTTTCAATGTGCACAAATCCATGCACCGGGTCACTAGTAGAATATATGCTTCCTAAGGGCAGAGAATTTACCCCTCTACTCCAGAATCCCTGGTTCAGAATATTCAATAAACATTTGTTAAATGAGCAACCTATGTGTTGTGGGTTTCTCAGTAGTCAGGCTCTACTGAAATAGGAAGTAGCTTCTTGTCCAATTTGCAATGTCATAAGAACTCTACTTTCTTGGTACATCTGGTTAACTTAAGAGTTACGATCATAAATATCATAGTTGCTCATAACTTAATGTGATCATCTTACTAACTCACTTGAATCCTCTTTCCTTCATCCTAAAGCCACATTCTTTTTATACTGACTTTAGAAAAAAAAAATCCAATGGCACACTTACTATGTATTACGAATAAGTTACTACTATTAATAAATTCCACTCTTGGCTTTGGGCATCAAAGTCACCACAGCAATTGCATGAGCCATCTAATGAAGATGTATTAGCATTTCATTATTTATATACAGCAAACATATATTGTGTATGAACTACCAAGTCTGGCCACATTTAGAAAGTTTTTAACCTTTTCATATAGGAGTTTATGTAATTATAAACTTGAAGTATGACATTGTAGGAAAAGCACTGGGTGAAGTTGTGGATTGGAGTAATTACTTCACTCTGTGTGATCTTGGAAATGTCATGTCATGTATATGAGCCTAAATTTCCTCCCCAATAAAATGGAGATAAAAATGTAACTCATAGAGTTATTGTGACATTCAACATCCAAATAAAATTCATATGTGGATATATTTTATGAGTATCAAAACTGTATTCAAACTTAAGAAAACATTGTATGAGTGGTCACTTCTAGTTGTTCATGTGAAAGGACTTATGAAACACCTAGGATGTGTAATCTGTGTGCAAAGAGACAGGGTGAACAAAACGGGCATGATCCATGTTGTCCTGAGGCTTGTGGTTTAAGAAAGAGACAAATGTTAAATATTCCTATAAATATATTATCATTACTTTTAGTAAGCACTATGAGGGAATAATATGTATGGCTGTCAAAGAGACATCATATTAAGTTATATAAACATGAATAATAACAGTTATAAAATTGACATTGACTAAGATAATCCTCTATTATGCCAATATTATTCCATTAAATTTCTCATTCTCTAAGAAGATGAAGAGAAGTAGTTGACATCTTAAAAAAAGGGGGTATAGCCCTGGCGGGCTTGGCTCGGTGGTAGAGCGTCAGCCTGCAAACCGAAGGGTCACCGATTTGATTCCGGTCAAGGGCACATGCCTGGGTTGTGGCCTCGATCCCCAGTAGGGGAGTGCAGGAGGCAGCTGATCAATGATTCTCTCTCATCATTGATGTTTCTATCTCTCTCTCCCTCTCCCTCTCCCTTCCTCTCTGAAATCAGTAAGACTATATTTTTTAAAAAGTGTACGTTGAATATAGTCTAATATGTTAGGATTGTTTCCAAGCCCTGACCAATTAATCCATGGAAGACACGAAAACAAAGGAATTTCTTTGAAGAAAATATATGTCAACCCCCAGTTGTCCTGCATTCCCACCTTGGAATTTCATCTTTATAATTTCCATTTATCTCTTCTTTCTTAACAGAATCTATTTTCTGAAGAAGCTCATACTCATTTTCTTCTCCATTTATTTACCATTACCATAGTGTGGGACAAGAAATTGCAGTATTTTTCCAATTCAGGCCTGTGTTTTAGTGTTTTCTTTTCCAATCTAAGTAATATCTCCTTTTAGGTAGCATTTGGTCAATGTGTATATCATAAAAGCAATTGAAAATTTGACTCCATGATTCTTGACAAAAAGATAAGAATGCCTACATACAATCAGAAGACAGATAATAAATAAGTAAAAATGTTTACAGCACATAATTCAGGTAAATAGCTGACTTTTATTACATATGCAAAGATCTCTTAAAAATCAATAAGTGAAAAATAGATGACCTAATAGAAAAAATGGGCAAAGAAGATGAAGAGGCAGTTTACAGAAAGAATCACATGAATGGCCAGTAAACATGAAAAAGAGCACAATCTCACACATAATTAAGAAGAAGCCAATTAAAAATTTAATGAGATGCCATTTGTACCTACCAGAATGGTATAGATCAGAGTTTGAGATTAATATATATTGACAATGGTTGAGAATACCACATCTCACATTTACTATTGATGAGATGGAGATTTGTATAAAAATATAATGTTAAAAAAATAGAAGTCAATTTGGTTTTATCAAATTTAAAAAATGTCTAGCCTTTCACAGAGTAATTCTATTGGTTAGATTATACCTTACAGATATGCTCACATTTGCTTACTCATGAAAGTATGCTGCAGCATTCTGTGTGTGTGTATATATACATATATATATATATATATATATATATATATATATATATATATATATGTATATTTAAATCTTTAAACAACGTAAATATCCATTAACAAATGTCTGATTCACTAAATTTTCTACAATAATATGAAATTAGTTCTTCGAGAAAATGTCCAGCAAGTAGCATACCTTTCCCCTGCCTGAGTCCAGAATCAAGTGAAAAATAAGACAAGAAATAGCATGTGTGAAAACCAAAATATCACCTTTAAAAAGATAATAAAGGCTGTGTTAGAGAATGTGGCTTATATCTACAGGCAAATTGGCTTCCTAGACCACCTACTGTGTCTCTCCCTAGACCTTCACTGCCTTGGTAAGGATACTTCCCTGTGCAAGTTCCCTGGGGCAGAACTCTCCTAAGAAAAGAAAGGAAGCCAACAAGCTTGTGCAATTCATTCTTCTCAAGCTGACCAATCAGATAAGTGATTCCATTTTGGTAAAAAACAAACAACCACCAAAGCCCATAAAGCACACTTGAGTAATTCAAATTCCTCTGGAAAGATGACCTACTACTACCAATTGATTACATCTGTAGAAAGCAACTAGGCTTGGAGCAACTAGTATTATTCACTTTATATCTGCTGTATTCTTCAGATTTGTTTTTATTGTATGCATGTATTATTTATAATAATAATAAAACTAATGTAAGCCATTTGTCAGTGCCTGATTGGTGCTACTGACTTAAAAAAAGCAAATTCATTTTCACTCACTTGCTCCAAACCTCCTTACCACCCTTTTCTCCAGATAACACCTAGACATGAAGCCTCCACACCACCAAATATTCACATACCCCTGCCGAGGTTATTTGATCAGGTGACGAAACACTGCCCATCAAGTCTGCCTGTCAAAAATACTTCCCAAGAAGTCATACAAGCAAGCAGGAAGGGGAGATGGTCTTTAGACGGGAGTCCACTATTCTCCCCAGTTGCATGGCATCTGAATAAAACCTAATTCCTTTTGCAGGAGGGAGGGAGGGAGGGAGGGAGGGAGGGAGGGAGAATGGTGTGGAGGAAGTGAAAAGTTACTTCTCTCCCAACCTGCGAAGCATCCCTCTTCATTTGTTCCAGTAAATCGTAATAAGAATAAAAAATAAACTTTTAAAAAGAAAAAAGAAGTCACACTCCTATGATACCATTGGGCAAACAGACTGATAGACCATTTCTCAAGACTGACAGAGCTATTTCTGTCAATAACTTGAAAAACGCCCTTTAACCTGGCAATTCCAATTTTAGGAATCTATCCTAAAGCAATCATCATAGATGTTAGCAAAGACTTAGTTTCTAGGTTGTTCATTGGAATACTGTTTCTATTTACAATGGCATTGTTAATACTAAATGTCTAATTCTAGGGAATTGATTAAAGTATGAGACATTCCTACAGAGAAAACCCTGCAGTTGTTACAAGGATGGAGAAGAATGTACCATGACCTAAAAGGATGGTCAAGACACATCCTTATGTGGAAAACACATAGGTACAGACATCATGTAAAATATACATCTGTTTTTTATATAAAAAAAATCTAAATAGAAAAATGTGTAGGGTACACACCTATACATTGCAGTTATGTTTGTATGATATTGACCTAGTTTTCATTTAAAAAAAATGTTTCTACTTAGCTATATATTTTTTCAAACTTTTCTAATAAACATATATTACTCTTTTACTAAAAAGAATTAAGCATATGCTTTTTGGTAAAAAATATAACAGAATGGAAATATACCAATTTCAAGACCCAGCTAGGAGTCATTTATTATGGGAAGTCTTCCCATGTCACCTTGTTGTCATTATTTCCCTCTAAATGTACTCAGACCTTTTGCTACATGTATGACTTCTGCCCTAGGCCGCAAACTCACCGATGGCAGGGAAACCCCCATAGCTCCCAGGAGTGGTGCAAGAACACGTGTGTACAATGACTGCTTGTTAACCTGAATTCGATTACCTGTATAGGATTTATGATAAAAAGATGATAAATTATTGATGGCAAAACAATAGATATAGGGCATGTGAGCTGCTGAAATAACCCAGTGGGGGGGAGGAGGGGTGTGGAGAAAAAAACCTTTACTTTGGAAGAGTTTCTCCCCAATGTGATTGCATCTGGATGGACACTTGGATGGATATTTGAGGACCGCCAAATGGGGGTGGAGGAAGGCACCCAAAAAAGGCTCTCCAGGCTTTGAAGCAGTGGCAGGGCACAGAAAATTCAGGCAACAATAAGGAAAGCTTCACTGTGAAGGGAATTCTGAGTGCTCTATCAATCCAACCCTCCTCCAAGCCTGGAGTTATTAATAAAGAGCGCAGTAATCTAGTACCTACTCTTGTCGATGCTTTTGGGGTGAATAAACGCTTGGAGATGAGCCTTGGCAGTTTTGCGCCTCTCTAGCACTTGTTCAATTTCTCTCTCCCTCTTCTCCTACCTTCTGAAATCTTCAGCACTGATGCTTTATGTTCTGGCTTGTAAATGAAGCCTGTTATTATCATTGAGATAGTGTTTTTATGGCATAAATAATGAGCTCAAACAGGGGAAGCGGCGTTGAGTGGAATTACTGCCTGAGCTGAGATGGAAATAATCAATATGTCCTCACTTACAAATCTCATCTGCATGTCAACTCCATCCTGCTGGCTGTCTCCCTACAGATTCATTTCACAGGAGGCCCAATAAAACACGCGGGTGGCATTGATCTGTTTTATTCATAGCCAGAGATAGAAATGCATCATTTGAAATTAATAGGAGGACTTGTGTTTATAACCCGATTCGGAATGAGTAGCTTGCAATGCAGACCATTAAGAAAGGACTCATCCACCCAGAGGGAGAGATGACCCCAGGGACTGAGGATCAGGGACCCTCGGGTGAAATCCTTTGTGATGTAATGCCTATTATCACTCTTCCAGATCCAGGATTTTACAGTCTGAATTTTATCTACATTTACTCATTAGAACAGTTTCTTAAATCAACCAAAGAGGCTATGATCCATTTCCAGATATTTCCCCCAAATCTGCCTGCCCTGTTTTTCTTTAATTCTGTGCAAAATGAACACTAAGATATAATCTCATAGAAATGGGAAGGAAACTTAGAAATCGTCGATTTCAATCTTATTCCTAATGGTTATATATGTCCAACATCACAATGGTCAACTACTCTGATTGAATATTTCAAGATGAGGGAAATTCACTACACTATAACACAGCCCCATATGAAAAACCACTTTAGAAAGTTCTAGTTTTTATAAAGTTGTAATATAAATCATCCCCTTGGCATTCCTAGCCTCATTATTTGCTCGGGTAGCACATACTCATCCTTCAGACCTCAGATCAAGGGCCTTCTCCTCAGAAGAGGTTGTAATGGTCCCCCCAGGCTAGACTACATCATTATTGTATGCCTTGACCCTATCAAATACATTCCTTTATAGCTCATACTGCGTTTTAACTGTTTTAATTTGAGATAATTATAAATCCACATGTAGTCATAAGAAATATAGTGAGGTCCCGTGTACCCTGTACCAAATTTCCCCCAAAAGTAACAAGAATATTGATATTGATATTGATATTGATGTACTCCACCAGTCATATCTATTTCCCCAATTTATGAATCCACATGAGTGTGTTCTAGTCTATGCAATTTTATCACATAGGTAGGTTCATATGTCCACCACCAGAGTCAAGTCACAGGAGAGTCCCATCCACCTCCCTCTTCTCACACATAACCCTACGCCATCCCTAACACCTGGCAACCACTAATTAGTTCTCCATTTCTATCAGTTTGTCATTTCAAAATGCTATATAAATGAAATAATTATATGAAACCTTTGGGATTGGCTTGCTTTTTTTTTTTTTTTAACTCAGAACAATTCCCTTGACATTTAACCAAGTTTTTGCATATGTATAAATTGTTCATGTGTTGTTGTTAAGTAACATTTCATGGTATGAACATACCACAGTTTGCTAAACAATTCACCCTCATTGTCCTGACCAGTGTTGTTCTGTGGTTAGAGCATAGGCCTGTGCATCAAAGAGTCAAGGGATTGATTCCCAGTCAAGGGTATGTATCTGGGTTGCGGGTTAGCTCCTCCCTCCTGGTCAGGGCACATGCGGGAGTCAATGTCTCTCTCTCACATTGATGTTTCTCTCTGTCTCTCTCTCTCTCTTTCCCTCTCCTTCACTTCCATTCTCTCTGAAAAGCAATGGAAAAAATATCCTCAGGTGAGGATTAATAAAAAAAATTGTTTTTCACTTTTATTGAATAACAACTGAAGGATTTTCTTTCCACATAGTTAAGGCTTCTATGAGCATTCATGTGGGAAGGGGCCTTGGTGATACTTGCTAGTTTCTCCAGGAAAGTCTTCAGTTTGGAACAAGCCCCAAGGATTGGCTTTGAACACAACTGCGGACAGTTGCCACTTCTGTGATTTTAACATTCTTGGAATGAGATCTATTTGGCAGCTCCATACAAATGTCTGCATTTTCATTGGCAAAATGTGTGAGAAATATGTGCCTTCAAATTTTTCTGAGAACACCTAGGTTATGCTCATTATTTTCCTGCATCATTAGGTAGGCATAATGTGTTTGTTCTGAGGCTTCTTGGAAGTCCAAGCTCGGCCTGGTCACAGAGAATAATAGTCAAGGTCATGGTTCCTTCAGAGAGGAGGGTTCTAAGCTCAGTGCTGTCCTGGTCCATTCAGAATGAGGTAAGTGCCCTGGTTCAGGTAGAGGCATCTATGAGCTGGGTGCCTGATTTCCTCAGAGTAAAATCGAGCTCATAAAAAACAAATTATATATGTGTGTGTGTGTGTGTGTGTGTGTGTGTGTGTGTGTGTGTGTGTAAACATAATTAGAGCTAATTAGAGAATCTATCAATAATTACCTGAAATGATTATAATTGTAAAAATAAAAACAAAATATGTTTGACAGCATATTAAAATGTTAAAATGCTTTTGCAAAACGATCTTATTCTGGTGTGCTGGTTCAGCGGTCATATTTTGTCCTGTGTCTGTAAAGCCTTTAACTAGGTAACATGCTATTAAAGAGTAATGAAGGTTGCAATGCAGAGATGACAATTGCCTCTACTTCATCCATAAATTTCAAAGGATTTCATTCTGAATTTTCTGAACACAGCCTCCCGCATATACGGATGCCTCCTGGCTTCAGGCTGCTCTCCTGTGTGCTGTACCACACTTGAAGACTTATTAAAATAATTATTTTTAAATTTGAATCCTTTTTTTTTCTGTTGGTGGCATGTTTACTTGTATCTCCCCAGAATCAAGTTTTTGAATTCAGAAAATGGAATTTTGCTAATGTATTAACAGAGGAAAAAAGTCATGAGATTCCATGTGAGCCCTTAGCCTCTGGTCTCTCCCCATCGCAATCCCTCTTAATACAGGCAGCCTCCATGTCCTGAATCATTAGCGTTCCAGCGAGGGGGAAGAGGTAATTTCTCTTTCCCTATTTCTCTCTCAGCTCTTTATTTTGAAGCAGAGATTCAAAGAGGGTCACAAAAATAGAATCCTTCACCCTGCCACCCCTGGTGGTGACATCTTATATAACTCTACTACTATATCAAACCAGGAACTCACCATTTGTATAATCTTATTAACTAGACTACAGCCCTTGCTCAGTGTTCACCAGTTGTGTGTGTGTGTGTATGTATGTGTGTGTGTGTGTGTGTGTGTGTAGTTGCATGTGATTTAATCCTGTGTCTAGGCACATATCATCACTGTAATCAAGATACAGTTACTATATCTTGATCCGTATCACAAAGGAACTCCCTTGTGCTGCGCCTTTATTGTGGTTGCCATGCGGCATGATAGCTCTCTTTTTTCTGCAGAGATATAGTTCAAATTTCTTACCCTATTGGTCAAAGCCATTCAAAAGGAAAGGGTGACTCTGAATTGGCAGTGCCTCAGGTATTCACTGGGACCTGGTTTACCTATAGACAAACTGCTGGCCAGGTGCTAATCTCTTCCTAAACTTGCTCTTGCTCTACCTTGGGTCCTAAAATTCTCCACCTCTGTAGGTAAACATTGGCAGAGTACTTCTAGACATCATTACCCTTGCCAGCCCTCTCCATCTTAGGTGCAGGTGGTGTGGCAAGAACATTTTCTAAGAATCTTAAAAATTGGGACAGCCCTAGCTGGTTTGGCTGGTTTGACTGAACGGTCGTCCCAGGTTTGAGCTCTATCCCCAGTAGGGGGCGTGAAGGAGGCAACTGATCAATGATTCTCTCTCATCATTGATGTTTCTATCTCTTTCCCCCCTTTCCTCTCTGAAATCAATAAAAAAATACTTTTAAAGAATTGGGACAAGTTGGCCATCTTGTATTTTTTTAAATCTTCACCCAAGGATATGTTTTTATTGATTTGAGAGAGAGGAAGGAAGGCAGAGAGAGAGATAGAATCATTAATGTGAGAGAGAAGCATCAATTGGTTGCCTCCCGTATGCACCCTGAGTGGAGATGGAACCCGCAAATGTTTGGTGTAAGGGATGACACTCCAACCTACTGTGCCACCTGGCCAGGGCCACCTTCAGATTTCTTAATTTCAATTGTTACCTGCAATTGGATAAATAAACTGGGCTAGTATTCTCCCACAGAAGACATCTTAATTTCAGAGCAGGGAAGTTGAATTCCTATTCTCCCACTCAACCCATTTGAAGTTTTGCATTGAACATTGTTTGATGCTTCCCTGAGTCTTAATCAAAAAGCACTCTATAAAAATTCGGCTGTTTTTCCTCATATATATTGTTGTTCAGATGGTATCATGAAGAGGTTTTATCTTGTCTCCACCAAAGGAAAGACAAGCGATAGGATCACCAAACCCCATCTAAAATTCTAATATCCAACCATTCTCCAGACCTGTTGCTAGGCTCTGGAGACATATTCCTGGACAAAATAGCTGCAGTGCCATCTTCAGAGGATCAACTGTCTAGTGGAGCCATTCTTAAGGGCAGCATTCATGTCTAATTATCTTGTTATATCAGTGTCTATTTCAGTGTACTCTACATACTATGCATTCATTATACAAGGTGGGGCAAAGGAGGCTTGCTTACAAGTTGTTCGTATTGAACATACAAAAACTAATACATAATAACACAAAAATAAACTATGTGTCATGTATTCACAACTGTAAACCTACCTTTACCCTACATGTTAAATAGATGGATTCACCAGCATATGAGTGATTGAAGGAGCAAATGCCAAATTGAGGTATAATAATAGAAAGGTTTCTTCTGTTTGCCCCCTAAAATCCATTTTGTAAGATTTGGAAATAAGTTGAGGTTTCATCTGATGGAAACGCGCAGTCAAAAGCTGAAATTTCCTAGCAATTTTTCAAAGCCGCCTCTTTGAGGCTGGGCCCAGCACCAGATATTCGGCAGTGCTCTCTCGCTCATTCTAATTTACAGTGCACCCAATTCAAATAACATGCAAAAAGAAGCATTACTAAAAAATAAGTATTATCAATTAGCATACAAAAGTGGCACTGCAGACACTGTTTCTGGGTAAGAGGTCCTGAGAGAGCTGAGCAGCCCAGAGGCGGGAACAGTGCTAAACATCCCAGTTTACAGCCCCTTTGGGGGTACTTGAGCAAAGAAAATCAACTCCCTATTAGTGCTCGTAAAGCAAACCACGCTTATTTCCCTGTAAATGCATTTGGAAAAAGCATGATCGGGGGTGAAAAAAATCTATGGGTGTTAAGAGGAAACTGTCAAACATCGAACACTCTTTAGGATGACCTGTAGTGTTGATCATGACGAAATGTTAACTGTGGACAGGTCATTGGTTCAAAGTTGAGACTGAATGCTCTATTTAAGCAAAAGGGGTTTAGTTATTTCAAGAGAAATGCTTGTGTAACCCAGCCTCCTATGTGGGTACTTGCATCCAAAGGGCACTGGAGCAAGTGGGAGTGAATGTGCTATTATCTCTATTCCTTGTTTGTTTGTTTATTTATTTTACACTAGAGGCCCAGTGCACGAAATTCATGCACAAGTGCAGTCCCTAGGCCTGGCTGGCAATCAAAGTGTGAGCATCTGGCGTGGGAGGGCAGGTCCTAGCTGACCTCTGGGCCCTGGGCAGCACCTGGGCCCCTGAGCCCCCTTGCACTCCCCTCCACTTGAGTCATTAGGCCCCTGCCCAGCTCCCTCAACACCTGGGAGCCGGGTGGCAGCCCCGCCATCTGTGGGGTGACCGGCGGGGCAATAGGCCCCCTCTTGCACCCACCTTGACCTGGCGCCACCCGCTCACCTGCTCCACCCTCCACCATCCTGCCATGGTCCTGCTCTACTCGAGGCCCATTGAGGCTGGCAGTGCCTCCACTGCCGCCCGCTGCCAGCCTGGTGTCGCCAATGCCCGCCATGTCCCACGCCGTCTCCTGGTGGTCAGCGCACATTATAGCAAGAGGTCGAATTTCCAGTTGAACTTCTGGTCAAGGGGACAATTTGCATATTAGGCTTTTATTATGTAGGAGTATACCAAGCTGAGAATGCTATCGCCTCTGTGTGATACTCACAGATCCTAGCAGTCATCATGCATTCAGCTCTTCTCGGCTTCCTCAGTGTATTTTGCACATCAGGTAGCCCCTTAGCATGAACTACAAGGCCCTCTGAGATCAGAACCCTGGGTCCAACACCAACTTCATCTCTCCCTGTTCCTTTTACTCTTTGTATTTCAACCAACTCAGTTGAATTCGCATTTCCTCAGTATGCCATTCCAAATTACTCCACCTGTCTTTGCTCATGCTGCTTCCCTCTGCCTGGAATATCTTATCTCACCATGTCCAACCCATAAACCTTCCACTTTTGAAACTCATTTTATTTCATTTTTTTTACTGCTCCTATAGAATTGGCTCCTGCCCCTCTTGTGGCCCCTACATTCCCATGGATATATTTTGGTGGTTGTATCTAGGCCATCTCTGTTGCATTTAAGAAATATATTTCTGTGTTCTCATTGCCTACAATAATGCATGCCTAACAGCAGGCAGCATTGAAACATATATGGAATAAAGGGATGGTTCTTGGTAGGGAGACCAGCAGTTGGAAACCTTTGTTAGATTTAAAACCTTGGGTGAAGAACAGAAATGTGCCAAGCCTCAGTTTCCTCATGTGCAGAGCGCTCAGGAATAAATGAGGAGACTGAGACATAAAGGAGCTGGCCCATATAGGGATTCAGTACTTTTCAGTTCCCTTCCTTTTCCCTTCACTTCGAGTTGTGATGACTAAAGCAGAAAGTGCATTAAGTAAGGCTAAGTGGTGTTATTGACCAGGAGGAAATAGAAAGCTGTATCTAAAGGGTACTGAGCCGAACCCTGCATGCATGCCTCTGTGTGTGTGTGTGTGTGTGTGTGTGTATAGTCAGTAGACAATCGTCCACTTATAGAATGGGAGAGAAAAGCCAATGTCTTTTAGAAGAAGCATGTTGGTATTGGTATATTTTGACTTCAGTGTTAGAGAATCAAAATATCCAGATACTTAAATAAAAAGTTGTCTTTGGGGGCTACACAAATCATTATTAGGCTGTGCCTTTTGAAAATAATGATACAGACATATTTGGAGGTGTCTGTTGTTAAGCACATCCCTTCCCTCAAAGACTCTGAGCAAACGTGCTTCAGCAAAGTGAGCCGCTGCTGTGGCCTTACTGGATTGGCCCTATCTTAAGCCAAGCCCACTTTCATCCCTTACCCATTAGTAGACCTGGGTTGAGACATTCAACACACTCTGTACTGGGAGCTTGAAAAAAGGAGACAAACTCTGGAGTGTAGAGTGGTGGTCCTCTTTCCGGAGAAACCCAATCTGAATTTCACAGACTGTTACTTCAGGGATGCAAATGAGTGTTACCAGAAAGAGAAAAAGGGGGCTCGACAGTGATGTGTGTGCTAAATTCTATTTTAAACAACCCCGAGTTTATCGAGTTACCTTACTAGAGGATTTCTCAAAGTCTATACATTGGTGATGTGTTTTGTTATTTTCCCATGATATTTATAGCATATGTAGCTATTTACATCTTTTAGACTATGGCAAACTCATGGGGTCAGTGGTCTATGGAACATATTTGGAGATTATATGGGATGTAGATTCTTTTAAAAAAATGAATTTTAACCCAGGTTCCACTAATGACTCTCTTTGTGACCTTGAGTAAAGCATTGTTGTCTCCAAGTTTCTATGCTTCATATGTAAGTTCAAATATACTTATATATAACATATGCACCTTTACTGTCTTCATCTGACTGAATGAATTGTCCTTGCCCTTGTGTTTATCGGTCAGGGTACTGATAATGGTACTCTCACCAAAGGGCATTTAAGGAGCGCTGAATATATGTACTATTAAAATCAGTTTAGTATGACTAAGGGACACGGAATAGGATTGAGAAAGTACCCCAGTACTAGCAAAAGCAGGGCATTATCAACACCCTTGGGTCTGAAGATACAAGGTAATTCAGCAGGAAACTGTAGTGATTAGTTATTAGTAATAGGAGTGGCTCCCTAACAGGAGCAGTGGCATCTGCAAGGGAATGCAGCTAGGCCACAGTGATCTAGAAAAAAGAGACCTGAGGAATAAATACCCCAATCTCATTTTCCCCTGCCCTCTAGGTCTGATGTCAATACCCCCCATTGGCTAAACCCACCAGAAGTCATACAGCAAAGGAGCTCATTCATAAGCAGTAACCATCAGCCTCCTGGGCACAGAGCAAGATAGAGAAGGGTAGGGAGTAGGTATAAACAGTTGACAAGTTGGCAACAAAATCAGTTCATAGATAGGACAAAAGAAAGAGTCAAGATGATGACAACTCTTTGGAGAAGTTGTGAAATCACGTCACTGAAGATGACATCAAAGTTCCCCTGTGTCTATCAAAATGTGTCCCATGTTGCTAACTGTTTTAGAGGGCTTTTTTCCTTAATTTAGGGAAATCAAATACATAAATGCAGACCCACTTTGAAGTCTTCCAGCTAGCAGCAAATCTGGAACTTGATAGATCTAGTTATTAAGAGTCAGTCCATCTGAGAAATCTGTTTGCCTGCCTTTCTTGCTGTGTTGGTAATTCTACAAAAACTGCTGAATCTGCTTTTCTCCTCACAGCAGATTGTAGACAGAGTAAAGGATATCTGTCGGTTGTCTGTCACCCTTCAGGAAGAATCCCTGCCCCTTTCTTTCAACTACTCCCAACCTCCTCACTCTGAACGTTTAGAAAAGGGAATGCAGGGAAAATTACCATAATGTAACTGTGGTGTTTGGATTTCATGTTGATGCAGTCAGAAAAGAAAGCTTTTTCTTTCCAATTCTGTTCTCATACACCGAGACATGGTCTAGCTAGTCTTCAGTTTGCTGTTCTGCACTGAGAGCTTCAGTCAGACACAGCTCAGTGGCCTGGAGGATGAAGACAGAGAAGGGCGAGCTGAGGGGGAATCTCAGAGATTGACTGAGAAGGGAAATAAGATTGAGATACAGAAAGTTAAAAAGCTAAGGGAGAAGGAGGGAGGAATACAGACAAAAAGAGTAACAAAACAAACAAACAAACAAACAAATAAATAAATCTGTAATAATAAAGGCATAATATGCTAATTAGACCAGATGACCTTCCGGATGAAGCTGGGGCTGTGAGGGAAGCCCAGGTCCTGGGTGTGAGAGGAAGTCGGTGCCGGCAGCGGGGGGAAGGAAGGCCTACTCTTGCATGAATTCCGTGCATTGGGCCTCTAGTAAATAAATAGGTAGGTAGGTAGGATAGATAGATAGATAGATAGATAGATAGATAGATAGATAAAAATTTAAAAATACAACACAGTTCCCAAAAGTAAAACTTTGTTTCTGGATATTTGTTGCCAATTCGACCCAGGAACTAAGAATCCTTTTGCATTTTTCTTTCCATCTGAATTATTATTGAACTGTTGGGCACAATTAATTGTGAATTACACCCAATAAGCACCTACCATCACCAGCGCTTGAAGATAATGTTCACCATATGCCAGATCATAAATGCCTCTTTTCCACAGGGGTGACTTACCTCCTCAGCAACAATCTATTCATCCTATTCTTAATGATGCTTGCCCCCATTTTTTAAAGGGCATTATTTGAAGCAGAGGATGTGGAAAACTACTGCTGTAGTCTTGGGAAGACATATGAGAATTGCAAGCAACCTTGACCAATTTGAAAAACAAATTTGTTCTTATATGAAAACATTTAATAATAAGTAAAATTGCAGGGCATTTTGTACCGGTCATCCTAGAAAACTCCCCAAACTCCATGCTGGATGAATCTGGCCATATGCAAAACTCCAACAGAGAAAAGGCTCAGAATCTAAATAAATGTCACAGCATTTAATGATTGGAAAGACAGAATTGGTACCATGAATGTAAACAACCTACAGGTGTATTTAAAAGGAAAGAAAGGGGAAGCTAGTGTCCTTCAAGTTCAACAACTGATTTATTTATTATGTTATAGACTGTGTTGGCCCTGGCTAGTGTTTGTCAGTGGTTACAGTGTTGGCCTGTGCCCTGAAGGCTCACGGGTTCAATTCCTGGTCAAGGGCAGGTTCGATCCTGAGTTGCAGATTCGATCCCAGGCACCTGTTGGGGCATGTGCAGAAGGCAACTGATTAATGTGTCTCTCTCACATTGATGTTTCTCTCGCTTCCTCTCCCCCCCCCCCACCCCCCTGTTTCTCTAAAACTCAATGGAAAAAATACCTTTGGGTGAGGATTAACAAAACAAAAAAACACTGTTTAATTTAGAGCTGAACAACTTTACACATGTAATTAAAATTTTTGAACAATTTAAAAGTTCTTTAGAAAGATATGAAGCCCAAATAGAGTATTGAGTGAATTTTTTCGGTCCAAGAATCAAAGATCCCCAGCCCTGCTCAAGCCTCTCATCTCACTCACTATTTTCCTCTATCTAAACTGACCTTCAGGACACCAGGCCATCACTTTTTTAAACTTGTGGCCTCTACCAGGCACATCCTGCTCTAATGCCCTTTGCAAACTCTGTTGACATCTAAAACCTCAAGTGGAAATTAATCTTAATAATTGTATATAGAAAGGAAAGATGGAATCCTACCACCAGTTCAATTCAGTCAGAGTTGACCTGAGAGCCCAAGATAGGTAAGGCCAGACAGAACTTGAACTAATGCGAAGAGAGTAGTATGAAAAGATGTAGAGGATTAGGGGACAAGACTCCTGATAACGACCTTTTTTTCAAATGCCAATGAATGGGTTGTGCCAAACTCATTTGTCTCAATTGATGGGAGAATTTTAAAAAGCAAAACACTTGTCATAAGAAAACACAGAAAAGAATGAGGTTAATTGATCCATTGACTAACACTTCTACAAGTATCCCTAGGATGCTTGAAGGAATTATTGGCCAACAATGTGTCTTTCTTTAAAGACTGTGCTCTTTAGTACTCTCCCTGATTCCTCTTGAAATATTCCATAATCAAAAGTCTTTAACGGCTGTTGTACTTGGCACAGTGCCTGATACTTTATATGTGCTCAATAAATGCTTGGTTAGTGAAGTCATCTCTTTTACTAAATGCAAATATTTTAATGGATAATAATTATGCCAGTTTTTACCTTTCTCAGCATATTATCATAGCATTATCTCATAGCATTATTGAGGGTTAACTAAGGGAATGCTTGTAAATGCTTATAGCAATGACTGTATGTTTCAAAATATTCCAAAGATTCATTTTCTGTTTAATCCTTTATATATCTTCTTCTTTCAAGATCACTGATTCCTTTATAAGAGTTGACACTGCCCTTTGTTTCGGATTCCAGCTGATGCATTTTCTACAATATGGAGATATTTGCAATAACTGGAACATTTCTTATGACAGAGAGACTCTGGGGTGGGGGGGGAAACTGATAAAAGCTAAGTTTTCCATATTTATAGACTGAATGTGCCCTTCTCCATTCATATATTAAAGTCCTATGCCCAGTACATCAGATGTGATGGATTTTGAGTAGGGCCTTTAAAGAGGTAAGTTCAAATGAGGCCATTAGTGTGTGCCCTAACCAATATGGCTGGTGTCCTTATAAAAGAGATTAGGACGTAGATACATATGGCGGGAACCCCATGTGAAGACACAGGGAGAAGATGGCCGTCATCTACAAGTCAAGGTGAAAGGCCTAAGAAGATACCTCTGGAATCATAAGAAACTACATTTCTGTTCTTTAAGCCCTACCACCTGTAGTATTTTTTAAAGGTAATCTAGCAAACTAATATAACCCCAAACTCCTGGGATGTCTAAGCAGACAGAGTGGGGAAACCTAGCTCAAAGTGTGGCATTGCTACTAGGTTACTGAATAACTTGGAGAACAATGTCTCAGGACTGGGAAGCTAGAACCCCAGACAGATTTCCAACTTGATTTCAATATCATCCTTATCTTCAGCAAAGTGGCTTACCTTCGGGAACTTCACTATCTTCTTTTGTAAAGAGGAAATAAGCAACCCGCTTCATAGGGTTTATGTGAAAGTTCATTATAAAAATATATTTTTATAAAATTGTGCCATACTAAATAGACAGTAAGCACTATTAAAGAGTAGCTATTATTATTACTACTAATAGTATTATTATTATTACATTATCTTTTAGTGCCTCAGTTTTAATATTTATAAAATAGGATACCCCTACCTAACTAACTAGCAGGATTAGTGTGAAGAGCAAATGATTAATGTGGATGAAAGAATATTCCCATGGTGTGCCAAGGGTGGTGCAGGAATGTTTTGTCACAGGTACAAAGGATAGCTGGTTCCCTTGTAAAATGTCAGTGATGAAATGCAGTTGGGGTGTATCTCTCCTACCAACCTTCAGTATGATATTGTAAATTAAAATGAACCATACCAAAATGAGATTAAAAAATATTGTTATAACATCTTCTGAATATCCAAATGCGTAGTAAGCAAAAGACTTTACGAATTGTCCTGTTCAATATGTAGGCTTCCTCTATAACATAGGTTTAAAATGGGAAACTAAGGTGCCCAAGATTACAAAGCACACAACAACGCATGCATATGAAACCAAGAAGTTCAAGTTCAATGTAAAGCCAAACTGGTTTTACCATAGACTTCAGGAAGATTTGGGGAAGCACTATCTTCTTCTCTCCTCCTTCCTGGACATTGTGCAAACAAGGAGGGTGCATCGCACATGCTTAGCTGGACTCCATATGTAGCCCGCAAATCTCCAACCTGATTTAGGCGGCTGTCATTCTTGATGTGTCTTATTCACACTGGCCCATTGTCTGGATCTCACTCATTAGGTGACTTATGGACCATGTCAGTGTAATTTGGTGTCTTAATGCTCCTGGTCAAGGACCATCAAATGTCTTCTAAAGCCTCTTATGTCCTTCAGGAAGAAAGAAGCAGAACTCAATTGTTAGCGACTTTTGTCATCTTTAGGTGAAAGCAAAACTGTATTGGGCAAAGAATCAACAGACCTGGGCCCTGGCTCTGCAACTTATTAGCTGTGCGACTCTGCATATGTCAGTTTCCTCACGTCTATGCCACAATAGCTGTCACTCTGGCTTTTGACTTGTTTACAAATTTGTCTTTTTCTTTGGGTTTTGAGGCTCTACAAAAATAAAATACCATCATATATGAAAAATTGTTTATTTGAGATCCTTCCAATCTAGATTGGTGTGGGCCATTGATTGATAGTCTACAAATATTTGATGAATGAATGCACTGATGCAAGGAGTTAGACCAAATTTTTTTTTTAAGGCAAGTACATGATTGAGCTTACTGGGGCCTGAAGTTGCATGCCAACCTGTGTGTGTATATGGATAGTCTTGGGGAACAGGCCCAGAATTCCATCTTATTTTTAGAACCACTGACTAAAAGTATGAATGTGATTCTATATCCTAGAGCAGTGGTCGGCAAACTGCGGCTTGCGAGCCACATGCGGCTCTTTGGCCCCTTGAGTGTGGCTCTTCCACAAAATACCACATGTGGGCGCGCACATACAGTGTGATTGAAACTTCATGGCCCTTGCGCAGAAGTCGGTATTTTGTGGAAGAGCCACACTCAAGGGGCCAAAGAGCCGCATGTGGCTCGTGAGCCGCAGTTTGCCGACCACTGTCCTAATGGAAGGAGAATGATGTTACGAAGTAAAGGCCGAACCTGTGGGATTGAAATAATCTTAACATAAAACATGTTTCAGAAGTAAAGAATGAGGTCAAAATTTCTCCTAAGAAGGGATACTCTAGAAGAGAAATAGGTATACTTTTATTTTGTATTCTTGTGGTTTTCCAGATATACATCAGAATCTTGAATCTAAAGGGAACCCTAGAGTTTATTGACTTTGGTTCCTCAATGTTCACTTGAGGAACTAGTAGTTAAGCTAGGAGAAGGGACTTGTTCAAGATAGAGCCGCCAGCTAAACTCAAGTTTTCTGATTCTTCCCCTCCCCCTTCCCATTCTGATTCTAGGACTCTGCCGAAATAGTGAAACTGTTTCATTAATGAAAAATATGGCATATAGAAACCCAATATGAAAATTGAAGTAGTGAAAACATTTTCATAAAAGCAGATCTTGGGGCTCTAGAACTGAAACATACTCCGTAAAGCCTGGGATCTGAAAGTCCTAGTTGAAAATCTACTGGATTAATCCATGCTAGCTTTTTTTTAAAAAAATGAGTTTTAAATAGAGATAAGAAAGGAGAGAGAGAGAGACAGAGAGAGGTTTGTTGTTCCCCTTATTTATGCATTCAGTTGTTGATTCTCACATGCACCCTAACCAGGGATTGATCACTCAACCTCGGCATAGCAAGAGGATGCTGTAACCAATTGAACTACCTGGCCAGAGCCCATACTAGCTGTCATAATACTTTCAATGCAAATTAAAAGTGCAAATCAGTTAATAAAAACTCTTGCACAATTATTAAATAAATGAATCTTTGCAGAAGAGAAATTGAAGGCTGTTCCCAGTTCCAAGCTCCCCTTTAAGGACAGAGGCAGAGAATGTACTCTCCTCTTCAACAAAGATTTCCAGCAATATGGTATGTGCTTGGTTCCTGCATAAGCTGTCAGAGCAGACAATTGCCTGGATGGATGATGGATGGCATTTCTTATATTTTTACTTGCCCTCAGAAGTCTTTGACATGATACATAAAATGTCTGTTTTCCGGTTCCTGTCTCAATCTTTTCTTGTCTGCTTATGCAAGGGATGACATATTTCATGAGGATTATTATTGTTAGAGATTCCACTTACTTGTTCTTCCCAGTTGGAGGAGACCAACCTTCACTGTAAACCATCCCCTTCAATCCTACCTGTTTGAATCTGTTTTGATATTGCTAATTACAGGATAAGTGAAAAAGGAAGTCTTTTTTCTTGTTTATCACAAGAATGATTTTTAAAATGATTTTTCTCACCATCTTACCTGACCCCACTAAAATCCCTTAACAGGCCCTCCTTGTCCTCAGAATAAAGTCTACATTTCTTAGCATGGATTTCAAGGCCCTTTCAGAACTGTTTCCTGCTGACATCTTTAGCATCCTTCTCAGCCAACTTTCCAGTTGAACTTTTTCCGGAAACACACATGGCTTCCTTCTCGACCTTTAAGATGTTGGCACCCTTTCATCTCCAGGCCTGAATATATTCCGTTTTCTCTACTTGAACGTGTGTTTCTGCTTTCCCTACCTCCTTCTATCTTCTAGTCTGAGGTTACATTTCACCTCCCTCATGAGTCCTTCTCTGACTTCAGTAGAGCATGCCCGAGTTTCCTCCTTTTCATACTTGCCACCACATTGCTTAACACACTAATGGAAACAGGTTACTTCATTTTCTCTTTCCCATTAGACTGTTAGCTTCATGCAGACAATATGGTAATCACCAGAGTGCCCTCCCAAGAGCCTGAAGAGTCAACAGATATTTGTATTTTAAAGAGTGAACTAATGATCTTTTGAGTATGAAGCCTAAACAAAATGGAAGCATGGACATTCAGGATCAAGACCAGACACATACACCTAGGTGGTAGCTGTAGTCCATGATCTGAAAAGCCAAGTGTTGGTAGCAGCCAGTTGAAGCCATCAGATCAAAAGAAGAAGCCAGAAACAGTTCAGATCAGTAACAAACATTGTCTTTGAAATGGGGAGCCAGGGTCCACAATGAAGATATGGGGACAAGAACGGCAAGGCACAGCCTCACCTAATATCTGGTTAATTCTACCACATTGCATCTTTATTACCTGGAGTTGCTTTTATTGGTTCATGCAAGGTAACTGTTTTCCAGGGTGGCTTTAAAGCTCCTCTTGATACCTAATAATAAATTTTTAGTCTTTGGGCAGAGACTGTGTGATGAAGATAAATTGAGAGCTATATTGGTACAACCCATCTGGGCTCAACTTCACTCTGCCTGTGTGTGGTCTACCTCTCTAAATGTAATTGCCAGGGAATGGTTGAAAACAAGTTGCTGGCACTGAGTTATAATAAAATGAAAGTGCCTCTTCTTTTGCCAGACGTCTAATGGCCACCAAATTCATATCAAAGGTTGCATTAAATTTAAAATAAATTTAACCATCAATTTAACCTCAATTATTAATCACAGTATTAAACTTGCATCTGCACTATGGAGACACAAGAAGAAAAAGATTATATGTATAATTATATATAATATATGTTATTATATTATATTAATCATGTTCTTTTATATATTTTTTATATCCCACTGAGATATAGTTCCATAAAATGAAAATTTACAGAAATGATCTGATTAAATGTTGCCTTCTGTATTTAGGATACAATAAGGATTTTATTTTAGCAGTCATGCTATTTCATATAATAGTGTTCATCCAGACTTTATATTCAGTACTCTCATGACTCTGAACTACATCCTTTCCCTGCTAATAGAAAGTGTATCAAGTAACAGATTTCTTTAGTATTGTGTCTACAAAACCTCAGTAGCTATTAATCCAAGCTTTTTTCCTTTTCATTTTAAAAACTCATGTTTCTCCAAGGAAAAGTCAATCCACTTAATCCTCATTGATTAGCATTTAGTGCAGCAAGATGATGTCTTGTGAGAACTCTGGGTGTCTGAATAGCAGTTGATCAATTTGTTATGCTTCTTGTCATGCTAATCATATTTTGCACCTGAAAATCATGTTTCCTCTGAAGTCTCCCAACTTCATTTAAAGCCAATGTCATTTCTAATTTCACAATGGAGAAACTGAGGCATGAGCTATTGACTGTCTTTGTTCAGTTGATGTTATGCACAGTTCTGTGCTACTGGAGTTCCCATGCAGCTAAATCTCACTCCATTTAAAAGAAAAAGTGTTTTTTTAATCTTTATAAAGCCCATACTTTTTCGTGACCTTGCAGTACTTATTTCAATGCCCAGATCTGTGAATCCTGATGCCCTTTCCTGTACAATGGGAGAAATAATATTTAACCCCAAGGGGTTCTTTATAAAAATGTATTAAATTGATTTATGGGAAATGCCCTTTCTTAGTGCCAGGAATATAATAAATGTTCAGGAATTATGGCCTGAAGGTGTGAATAAAGACGGAAAAGGAGCAAAGGAAGTGAAGACACACACACTGAGAACTTCCTAAGAGAGAATTGTTTCTCCAAGTCTAGTTCAGGTTCCAACTGAATCTGTGTTATCTGAAGTGTTTTTATGTTCAGGTTCAAGTGCTTATGTCCCATTTATGGCCAAATGAACCCAGTTCCTGGAGCTGTGGCTCAGGAATCTGCATTGTAACATTCTCTCTCACACCTGCTGCTTATACATACTTGGATGACTAGTGTTTAGAGGTCTGTAAGTGATGCTGTTACCTTTCCATTGAGGATTTTAAAAGTCCAAGAAGGTCCTAAGCAGAATAATTTAATTGAATAGACAGGACATGTAAAGGTGTTGGAACTGACTAGGTAGTGAGCTATTTAACAAAAGGAACAGAGGGTATAACCCAATGGTTCTCAATCTTCTGGCCCTTTAAATACAGTTCCTCATGTTGTGACCCCCAACCATAAAATTATTTTCATTGCTACTTCGTAACTGTAATGTTACTATGTAATGTAACTGTAATGTTACTACTGTTGTTAACTGTAATGTAAATATCTGATATGCAGGATGGTCTTAGGTGACCCCTGTGAAAGGGTCGTTCGACCGCCAAATGGGTCGCAACCCACAGGTTGAGAACCGCTGGTATAACCTGAAATTCTACTTAGAGGGACCTTGAGAGGCAATCCCAGGGATTGGGGAACATCTGTTGTGGCAGGCACATGTGAATGAGTAGGTTTCAGGACTTGCTTGGATGCTGGCTCCCAGATCCATGGTTTTCTTCTCAATGACAGAGAAGAGTGTTAGTTCTGGCACAAAGTTGGACCCGCCCTTTCCTGAGCAAAGGGAATGATTTAGAGAAGCTGCAGCCCTCTTTCAGCTCTTTGGTTTGATTCAGTATAATCAGCCTTTCTGCTCTTCTGGCCTAATCTATGTCTTATCCATTATGTTTGGTTTTCTGCCATATTTTCTTGACCATCTCACTTCATCACCCCTTTTTAATAAGGACCTAAGGAAGAAATGTGTGTACCCCCTTTATATCAAGAACATATGGAGTTCGAGATAATTTGCTTTTTTTCACATATAAATTCAATTGGTTGATTAAACTAGTTACCCTTTTCTTTTTGACTACCAGGACACTGAAAAAACATTTCATGGAACACCATTAACAGATGCCTGGTTTATTAGGATCTAATATTTATCCCTATTTCTTACCCAATTATGCATGCTAGAGTATAATGTTTCATATTTATTTGAATACAACTTTAAAGTTTTGGGATTTTTTTTGCAGTTATAGTGTATAACTAAATACTCAAATGAATGGTTAAATCCCTATCTTGTACACTAGTTTACTCAATTGGGCCACTGTCTAGTTCCAATGTTGGTAAAGTACATAATTCCTAAGTCCTAATTTAGATAGTCTTCTTCTCTTTTAAGTTAAAAAATAAAACACACAAAAAAGTAAATTTTCAGAGTGTAAGCAAAAACTAGAGAATGTGTTATATTCATGGTCAGTTCTATAGATGGACTCTCAGGAAGGACTAGAACCATGGTTCCAAGCATAGCTGCACGTTAAAATCACTCAGAGAGATTTATCAATACTGATGCCATGTCGGTAGCCATAGATTTTAATTAAATTAATTAAAATGATCATAAAAGCATCTACTTGGTACTTATCAAGGGCCAGGAGTTGCACTAAACATTTTAAGTAGCTATTGCTTTAAATCCTCACAGGACTCCTTGGAACAGCACTATCATCTCCATTTTGTAGATGAATTCCAAGTGGTAAATGAGTTCCCCCAAACATCACGGTCTGCACGGTTCCTGAGAGCCCACACCGGAGTTCCACAGTGGAATGTTGGGCCAGATCTCTAAAAGCCAATTGATCCACTCACTTTGAAACATCAAAAGTTGATTAGATTATAGGCTGTAAATATTAGGGGCATGATATATTTGAAAACTCCTGGGTCAGTTCCCTCCTCCTCTACCTACGCTACCTCCTCTATAATTATTTTGCAGAATGAAAGCCCAGAGACTCAGGAAAATTCAGTGTTATCCAGAGCCAATGAGTAAATGATTGGAAGATGCTTAATTTTAGCAAAAAGGCTCCATGGGATAAAGTTGTTCCAGTTGACAAATCATTCTGAGTATAATTCTGGCACTGAGCTATAAAAATAGATTTTTGCTTGCACAATAACACAAACAGGATTTTCCCCTTTGTAATGTATGGGAACATATCCCCAAACAGCGCCATGGGGTTCATGCCCATCCCTGGAAGAGTTCACATGCAACGCGGCCTCCACTGCTGCATTCTCCTGCAGCTCTGTGCTTAGGTGCCTCTTGCAATGTTTGGTAATTAAATGCTAATTTGTCGGTGTACTCTTTCATTTACTTTATAATTTTCTCATAAATATTTTTATTACTTTTGTTAATTATTAAAATTTGCCAAGCAGTTTCCAGAAAGCATGTCTTCATTGGAAATAAACAAGAAATAACAAGTAATTATTAGCACTGTTGGATATAGAAATGCTCTCATTTTCTTCCGACCTCATTGTGTTTCTAAGATTTATTGAAAGAACCCATCATGTCTCCATGGTATCAGCCCCGTATCTCTGCTTATTTTTTTTTAAGGCTTTTTATACATAAGGATGTTCCCCTAAAATATATACACACTTAAACAGCTGATTTCTATTACATTTTGAAAATGAAATGTATTTTAATAGACACTGCCTTTATAAGTATTCAAAGTGTGTATACATTTTTGGGGGGACACCCTATCTAGGAGGTTACCATGAGGTTGTCCCATCAGTTCTCCTACCTCTAACCAGAGGAGGAAATTGTGTATCTTCCAAGAGGGAAGTGATAGTCTCTCTCACAGCCTTGGATTAGGAAGCTCTTCTTGGTGTCTAACCAAAGTGCTTTTAATTTCCCCCCCAGGAATGATTGCCCTGAGAGTGATAGCTGTACTGGTCACTTGATATGAATGGAGCAACAGTGGCCATATCTCATCTCCTGAAGGTTACTAAAGTTTCAGTGTGAAAGCTCTGTGATGTCATCTGCAGTGATTGTGTCCTATAAGCTACAGCTGTACTTTTTCACTGAGCATTTAACTAAGATCTCTTCCAGGATACCCACAATTAGCATATCCAAATAGCCAGATCATCTCTCCAAACCATTCATCCTCGTTATGCATATTGAACTGTACTAAAAGTTTACTATATTCTTCTGCCTACATAAAACCTGTCTGCCAGGTCTATATTGAGTCTTTGGGACTTCATGATTATTGGTGCTTACAATACCATCTCATTTTTTCTTTACTTCTTTGGCAGACACTGCTTGTTTCCCACCCCAATGCAGTATCTCTCTCTTCTTCATAGTTCAGTTCAGGTTGAGCCTGTGGCTGCCCAGCTAGTGGCTCCGTTTTATATAGACTCACAGCTGGTGTGGCCATAGAAACTAAGTTACTGACAATGGAATGTAGGCAATGGTGACGATGTGACTTCTGCCTCGCTTGCTTACAGTGAAAATGGTTGAACTTGACTTCACAACTACCCTTTCCTGTCAGCTGGAATATGGGTGAACCCAGCTCTAACTGTGCAGACAAGGACAGAAATAATGAAGGAGCAAACAGATGCAAGAAACCTGGGTCCCTGCTCATGTGATAGAGTCACCCCCAATCCGAAATGCTTGCCTGATGTCACATAAGAACTTCCATATACTTAAAAAATTTGTATTTAATTTTTTTAAAATTACCATTTATATTCCATATTATTTTGTATTAGTTTCAGATATACAGCGTAGTGGTTATTCAATCACATACATTACAAAGTGTTCCCCTGCTTTTTCTAATACCCACCTGGCACCATGAATAGTTATTACAATATTATCGACTATATTCCCTATGATGTTCGTTACATCCCCAAGACTATTTTGTAACTACCAATCTGTACTTCTCAATCACTTCACCTTCTCACCTCAGTCAGTTCTGTGTCTCTATGAGCTTCTGTTTTGTTTTTATTGACTATTTTTTTAGAGAGAGAAACATCAATTTGTTGTTGTTCCACTTACTTATGTATTTATTGGTTGTTTCTTGTATGTGCCCTGCCCGAGGATCAAACCTGCAACCTTGGCATAACAGGATGATGCTCTAACGAACTGAGCCACCTGGTCAGGCTTGTTTGTTTATATTGTTCTTTAGATTCCACATATAAGTGAAATCATGTCTTTGCCTTTCTCTGATGGTTTCATCTGCCCTTTTATTTTGGCGGGGGGAATCCCTTTCTTGAAGCAGTCAAACATTTAGCTTAAATTGGGCACTCCTTCAAACCTGATACAAACACAATATTGTTGGTTGTTCAGCTAACCTGACTCTCACACTAATGATCAGAGGAAGACATTTGCAGTTGATTATCGGTGTGGTAGGGATTAGGGAAATGAGGCTCATGCATTTTAATTGGATTGCAGGCTGCTAGGTAATATGGCAGATCTGGACCCTCTAGTGCCTCTGACACAAAGGCCAAAGGCCTTGCTCATACCTGACATCGTCTCTGCTTTGTGCAAGTTGCAGTTAAAGCTACAGTGAGGTTTGGAAAGCAAAATATGAGTTTTCTGCCACAGAGAAGAGATGGATGTTTATATAATTAGCTGTGGTACTAAGTAGGAGGTGAGACAATTGTAAAAAATGTAGATGTAAAATTACATGAGGTTTCAACAGTAGAAGAGACCAGTGATTGGGGACATTTGGGTAAAGCTCTGCAGAGAAGACTGACTTTGAACCAAGTCTCAAAGGGTGGGACATGGTTGGGGACTCCAGTGTGCTGTGGGAAATGTGTTTCAGACAAAGGGAGACTATCCGAAAGACAGAAACGCAGTCCAGTAAATGTGGATGAACTCAGATGTACTTGGGCTTTGTGGACAGATGAGGTTTGAAATCCTACCTCTGTCAGAAACTGGCCATGTGAGTTTGAGTAAGTTGTTTACCCAACTCGGTTACTTCTTCTGTAAAAGGGAGGCATTGAAATCTACTGAGAAAAATATCTGTGTTAATATGTCTTTGGTGAATTTGAAAAAACCTTTATTATTATTATTATGCCGTATGCCAATTATTATTGCTTTAGCATGGATAAGCTCTTTTAAGTCTTTTCTTTCTCCAAACTGTTGTATGCGCACCTGCTTCCCCATGCACTTACTTTGGATGACCTAAAAAGGTAACATGTGCCAGAATATACTTGGTAAGGGTTCTACATTTTTTTTCTTAAATAAGGAAGTCAAATAAATATATTAAGTGATATCTCAAGCTCAGCTTCCTATATCATCGTTCTCATTTTTGCATTTCCATATATAAATACCCAAATAATTTTATTTTTTTATTTTTTTTAATGATTGAGAGAAGAATGGAGAGAGAGAGAGAGAGAGAGAGAGAGAGAGAGAGAGAGAGAGAGAGAGAGGAAGGAGAGAGAGAGAGAGGAAGAAACATTAATGTGAGAGAGAAACATGGGTTGGTTGTCTCTGGCATGCACCCTGACCAACACACATCCCAATAAGCATGCACAAGCTCGGAACCTGGGTATGTGCCCTGACAGGGAATAGAACCCACCGCCTTTTGGTGCATGGGACAACACTCCAACCAACTGAGCTACATTGGTCAGGGCCAAATAATTTCTTGTTTTATCCCCTTACACCTTAGCAAGGTCTCTGCTTGCATACATTTATCACAATTATTATTGATATTATTATTAAATCTGTTCTCTCAGTAAACCCTAGAAAATGCTTTCCCCATACCCATACGGTGCATAACACTCACGAGTGAAAAGAGATTCTATCCTTCTCTCTGCAAGTTGGGTTTGAACAGGATTCAGCAATCCTCTTGATTTGCACCGTCAGTATTATAACCCTTACTTTTTTCCAGCTGCTATTTTCTTTTGTGCTGCAGTTGGAATCCTTTGTAGAAGAGGGATAACCCAGGTAAAGCCCTTGTTTCCTGTAATACATGCAGCCGGGACTGATGTCACACCGCGGCCAGTTTGTAGTAGACCTGATACCAGATGGCCCCGGTGCTTAAGCAGTCAGAGAGGTGGGATATTGGAATCATTTGCAATTAACTGCAGGATCAGCAACAGTGTGCGTGTGTGTGTGTGTGTGTGTGTGTTTATGTTGTTTTTTAGTATTACTGCAGTATTTCTAGAAAATTTATCTTTCCCAGTCAGCAGACTAAAAGAACTAGAGGAGCGTTATTTATTTTATTTTAGTTTGTTTCCTTCCCAGATTTCTCTTCCCATTATGGCTTTTAAATGAGTCAATGAAAACAATGATGTCTAAATGCAATTTACTTGCATCTCTTGAGCTCTTCTTGGAAAAACTCATAACCCTGGTTCTTAAAATATTTGATTCATAGATTTCATTGAGAAGAATAAGTGAGTTTCTAAAATACAGTGCAGACAATTTCAAGGTGTTCATTGATTCCCTTTCCTGAAAGAACCTAACCCTGTCTGTTGCCCTCCTCTGCCACCAGTGAGCTGTGTGACCTTGGTTTACTTCCTCACTTTCCATCTTTAAACCAAATTGTGTTTACCCCTAAAAGGGAGAATGTGGACTAGATGACTTCTAAGGCTTGTTTTAGAGCTTTTATTCTATGAAGCAAGATAAGATAAATGTTAAGTATATGGGGACTGGGCAGGTGATGGATAAATGCACTGTGGGTCTCAGAAGCTTAGGGAAATTAAATGACAAGCAGGTTAGACTAGAACCTGATTTTTAAGCCTTTTTTTTTTCTTCCGCAGTGATGGTAATCTAGGTAATGTCTTGTGTTTGACAACAATACTTGACTCTTTCTGCAGTTTTTAGCATGGTTTTCAAAAATTCCACAATGTTATCAGGGAAATTGGAATATCCTCTTCCCCACTAGGTGCTGGGGGTGGGGTCCCTAAGATATCTTGAGAAAAACTTCCTGATACTCACACGGGAGGGTGAGTGATTTTTCTTTGCATGTAATTACATCCCTGGGTTTCCAAAGCCCTGTTCCAGTCATAGAAGAAGTGCAGGTGGGGTTTTAGTAAAGCTAAAAACAAAGCCACTCCCTAGCTGGTTTGGGTCAGTGGATAGAGCATCGGCCTGTAGACCAGAGGGTCCCAGGTTTGATTTCGGTCAAGAGCACATACCTTGGTTGCGGGCTCCTCCCCAGCCTGGGCCCTGGTCAGGGCTTGTGCAGAAGGCAACTAATCAATGTGTTTCTCCTACATTGATATTTCTCTCTGTCTTTCCCTCTCTCTTCCACTCTCCCTAAAAATCAATGGAAAAATATCCTCGGGTAGTATTAACAACAACAACAAAAAACAAACAAACAAAAAGAATGAGGAACTTGCTTGGCCAGTGTGTCTCAGTGGTTGAACATTGACCCATGAACCAGGAGGTCACAGTTCAATTGCCAGTCCGGGCACATGCCTGGGCGCTATCCCCAGTAGGGGTTGTGCAGGAAGCAGCCCATGGATGATTCTCATTCATCATTGATGTTTCTGTTTCTCTCTCCCACTCCCTTCCTCTCTCTGAATTAATCAATTAAAAAACAAAAAAACAAAGCCAGTGCCCAAAGTTCCCATTCCATGTTGCAGCTGAGTCCAGTCAGCATCAGGCTAGCAGCAGTCCATTAGTCCATAGTGTGTAGACGAATGTAGGAAACAGAGGCGAGAGAGTCCTACAAGCCAGGAGTCAAGTGCAAGAGGCCAAGAGGAACCAAGAGCCCCAGAGAGTGTGCCCCCCGCAACAAAAGTCCTAAGAGAGCTAAGAGTGTGAACTTCCTTGTTCAGGGGATTAAATATCTCAGATTTCATGCCCTTGCAGTGGTCATGCCTATTCTGGCCAATGACCTATTCCCAGGTCACTGACAGCCAAGTAACTTCCTGAGGTCACCCCGACTTTACTGGGCATGTGTCTATCTCCCCTTCGTGGGACCGCAGTGGAGTGTAAAGTTGTAGCTTCCTGGTGAAGCTGCCCAAATGATATGCCTATAATATTTGAAATTCCCTTGGCTTCTTTCCTATTATTAATGACTATGTTAGTTATAATGTTATCACTAGTCTCTCCCGTTCCATTTTTTTCTCCATCTTTCACCAGGATTGCATCAATGGCCTACAGCCATGCTCCATCAGAAGGGCGTGGTCACACCTCAGCTCTGCTTTGTACTCTTCTGTCCCCAAACCCTTCCTTGTTCATGCCATTCAGTTTACCTGTACCATCTGACCTGTCAAGCGCCAAGGGTGAATAGTTAATCATTTTCTGTATCCTCTGATTTTGCAGATTTTCCCCATTGTTTTTGTTTTTTGCATGGTTGGGTCAGCAAAGACGTAATGACTTGAGCTGGAGAGCTGGGTCAAACTTGTGACAATGGGAGGAAGTCTTACCAGATCTGGAGTTGGTTGGG
This sequence comes from Myotis myotis, assembly GCF_014108235.1. NCBI lineage: Eukaryota > Metazoa > Chordata > Mammalia > Chiroptera > Vespertilionidae > Myotis > Myotis myotis. Next base: position 11,818,711 of record NW_023416316.1, read on the forward strand.
GTATTTGTACAGAGAATGATAGAAAGAGAGTTAATGTGGTCAAAGGTTAGATAAGAAGTTAGAACACAAAGAAATGGTGTGGAAAGTCAGGGCTGATAAGGGCACAGATGGAATTTACTATTTTTAGTGATAGTTATAATTTCTTGAGCTTTTTAATAAGCAAAATAGCTAGCTCGGTATTTAACATGAGTTACTAACTCTCTGAAGCCAATGTGCCTTTTAGTATCCAGGTCCCGCTAGTGCTAACTGTGTGACCTTTGGCAAGTTACTTAACCTTCCTGTGCCTCAGATTTTTATTTTTTGTAAATGTCAATAATAAAAACATAACTCATAGGGTTGTAAGCAAAAGAGAAGTGGGGCTAGAGCAACTCTTTTTCCTGGACTCCTTAATCTTAAAAAATGTTAAAGACTGGGAACATAGAATGTGCTCAATTAATCATCATCTCATTATTTTTGTTATTATTGTTAGCCAACCTTATGAGATAAGAATAGTTATTATTGTTAACAGATAAAGTGTGGTGAGGGGGGAAGCAGGGTTTGCCACCCCAAAATATGCCTTTTGGGAATATTGATTATTTTAAGCTGGTTATTTTTAAAGCACAAAAGACTCAGGAAGAACTTCTGTTGACCTCCCCCCCTAACTGCCTAAAGAATATAGATAGAAGACCTGCTCCAGGAAGGGCTTTATCATCACAGGGAACTGTGTCTTGATAGGAGCTAGGTGGGGTAGACAGGGAGGCATCTTGCAGGGCTCCTCTCTGTGTCCCATTGCTACAGTTGAGTTGGCCCAGCGAACATTAGTTTACCAAACATTTGCTTCTGCATCTTCGAGTCCAATGCCTTAACCACTCTGCCACCGTGACTGCCTGCTTCTGCATCTTCATGTGAATTGCCTTCCTCCCCTTTGAAGTCCAAACCAGGCTGTGCCTACCCCCAACCCCTACCTTTCACCTTCACTCCAAGTGGCATAGAAGCCTTGACTGCCATATGGGTCCTTGGGCCCCATATTCCTATGGAACCCCATATGTACTAATGTAACTACATTTGGTTATTTTTCTCCTGTGAATCTGTCTCATGGCAGTTGAATTCTTAGGCCAGCCCGAAGACCTAAGAGAGGAAAGACGGGGACATTTGACCCTCTCCTACAGAGGCATAATAAAAATTTTAAGTATTTATTTGATCAAAAATTGGGTGTAATCTGGCAAAAACAAAATGAAAGTGATTAGGGACACCGCACTGACAGGAGCTCCAGGAGGAACTTTTAGAGAGAAGAGGAGGAACAAAGTGGTAATGATTGGCTATAGCATAAAGCCTCCTTGGCTGTTTGTAATTGATTGCCCTTGGGTTTCAATTTTGTAGCCTGGAGGCATTTACAGGCTTACATTTGGGTTTGCTTACTAGACCTACAGATTTCACAGCCACTTCCATCTAATGTCCCCGTTGCTAACTAATTTAACACTATCCACATTTTACATATAATAAAAAACTCAATTTCTAATTGCACTGAACTTTTTTGGTAAATAAGTAATGTTTTTAAGCTTGGTAAAGATGAGCAGATTTACACACATAATTTTCTAGGAAAGTGAGAGGATCCATCCTTGAGATTTTCTTTCCCTCTGTCTTCCCAGAAGACTGTGGAAGGGGACAGGCGGCTGTGGCTTGGCACCCTAGAAAGTAAGACCCCGTGACCCGCCCACCCAGTCCAGCCCTGGCCATGCTTCTTGTAGTGAGTCTCTGGGATTCACTTTCTCCAGGCTTTAAACTCAGACCAACTTCCCATGTTGAAAGCTTGGAACTCAATGGGCTGATTAGCACAGAGGTTCTTTTCCTGCTGATCAATTCTGACCTTCTGTTTTGAAGTTTGAAAGCCTCCAAAGCCTTTTTGGACATCAAATAGCTCTTACCAAATGCCATTTGGGCAATTTAAATGCAAATGAACCGGCCATATTTGGGCTGCTTCCAGTTAACTTGCTTGTGCTTTCCCAAACAAAAGAGGAAGCTGGCTGGAGCCATTCTTTGTCCTTTCCTTTGTGGTACCAAAGGAAAATTGCACAGGATATTGGTGAAAAATAGCATTAAAGATACGATTCAGCCTACTGGAGTAGGTGGAAGAGACTTCAGTGCAGGACTGAGCTCACCTCGGCCGAAACAAAAGGCAGGAGCTTTTATTCTGTTTTGTTTGTTTTGTTTAAGAACTGGAGTAAATTAGTGGAAAATTACTGGAGGACATTGTGGGGAGGTTGGGCAAGGTGCTTAGACCATCTGTGCATGTTTTGTTTATTCCGTTCTGAATCAGGTCCCTGCCCTCTCACAGAGACTAGGGGATCCTGGGGCTGTCTTCCTTGGTAATTCCATTCCAAAGCAATGAATCGCAGGTCCTTAAGGAAGATATTCCTGGGTTGTAAAAAGCAAGAGGCTGGGAAAACAGTTACAACTGGAAGGGGCACAGAATGAACAATGACAATTTTTTTAAAGCAAATGCTCTAAAAGAGAGGTCAGGGACCCACAGTCAGGAAGAAACCTGGCAAATTTATACAAACTGAAGAGAATGTTAAGGTTGCCTTGGTGGTGGTGGTGGTAGGGGAGGGGGGCGGGGTGTCTTTAAAAACCTTAAATAATTAATTCATGACAGTGGACACTTAGGCTCTGAATATGACCTGCTTTGCCTTCAAAAAAAGTAGAGGTACTTTTATCCTACCATAGGGTATAATTAAGGCACAAAGCCAGAAAGAGACATGAGTCTGGAAGAAGTAGATAGAAATCAGATTTCTAGTTTTGTCTTCGCTATTAATTTTGTGGGTGGCCTTGAGAAATTACATTTATGTTTCTGAGCCTCAGTTTTCTCACCTTCAAAATAAATCCCCTGACCTCTCTGAATCTCTAAGGGCCATTTCCGATATCCTATTTTATTTTCTATGATTATCTGACTCAATTGAACCTGGTGAGGAAAAGAAAACGTAATGAAATGAATGGCATTTCTTTCAGGGATAAAACTCTTTCCTTTTGGAATCTCTTAAATGGTCCTTATGAAAGGGTATGGAAGGGGAGGATTGGTATCATCTGACTGGGAGAGGGTAAAAGGAGCCCGGCCAGCATGTTCAGTGGTTGGGTGTCGACCTATGAACCTGGAGGTTATTAGATTCCAGGTCAGGGCTCCTGCCTGGGTTTTGGGTTTGATCTCCTCTGTGGGACATGCAAGAGGCAGCCAATCAATGATTCTCTCTCATCATTGAGTTTTCTCTCTCTCTCCCCTCCTCCCTTCCTTCCTGAAATAAATAAAAATATATTAAAAAAATAAAAGTGAAATCCCTCTAAGTACAGAAATTCCTTTATCAGGGAGTTTTATTTTTCTATATTAGGGCCCAGAAATGTGGTACAGGTGATAACATTAATAGCTAATAGTCTTCTGGAAGTTTCAGAAAATGTTCCAGACACTATGTGCTTTACCTATACAAACTCTTTTAATCCTTCACACAACCCCTTACAGTGGGTGCTGTCATCCCCACTTTAAGATAAAGAACCCACCTTAATTTCTCCCAACTAAAAAGGGGTGGCCCTAATCAACTGATGAACAAAATAGATCAGAGACACAGAAGCATGGAACAGAGTGTGGGATCTCAAAGAGAAGGCAGTGGAGGGTTGGGGGTGGATGGGAAGAGATCAACCAGAGAACTTGTATGCATATATACATAACCCATGGACACAGACAACAGGGTGGTGAAGGCTTGGGAGAGGGTGGAGGTGGGTTATAAGAGGTCAGTGGGGGAGAGGGGAGAAGGGGACATATGTGTTAACGAAAAACATTCAGACTTGTAAAGGATTTTTCTTAAGTTTATTTGAGTCAAACTACCAAAAATTGCCAGGAAGCAGAATCTCAACGGATTGGGTTAATGCTCCAGCGAATGGCAGTTTTTCACCTTGTTTTATACATTACAGTCAAAGGAGGAGGCATAAGAAACCTGGCAAATTTATACAAACTGAAGAGAATGTTAAAGTTGCCTTGTTGGGGGGTGGGGGGGGGGTGGGGGGGGAGGGGAGTGTCTTTAAAAACCTTAAATAATTAATTCATGACAGTGGACACTTAGGCTCTGAATCTGGCCTGCTTTGCCTTCAAAAAAAGTAGAGGTACTTTTATCCTATCATAGGATAGGATAAAAAATTCATTGGTGATAGATTAGGGAGGCGGGAGAAAGCAAAGCAGGGAAACCTCTGGGATTGGATAAAGTAAAATGATAGACACATACTTCTTTTATTTAGGTGGGTACAGGATAGTTAACAGTCAACAATTAACAATAGCAATGAAAGAATATATGGTATCAGTCCTGGCATTTGTTTGTGCCCTGAGGGGTCTGGAAAAAAGGGAAGTTTCAAGTTACCCTGACATTGCAATGATATGTTATCTGTGTTATCCTATGTTATGGTAGCTGAAAAAAGACAACAGACTCAGTTAAGGTAAAGATTGACCTTGTCAGGGAAGATACCGGCCTATAATGTGACTGCCACCATAACTGCTTTTAGTTCAAGTTTTAATTTCAGACCATCCTTTGTCGTTACTTTAGGTCTTTGAGTTTGCAAGACTGCCATGCAGGCCTTTGTCAAATTAGCATGTGGTCCCTTTCGTCCACATATGTAATACTTTCAACAATAAACTCTAAAAAGATAAATAAGAATGGCCTTGAGATGAAAGCCCCAGGTAGCCTGGCTGCAGGCATTGTGGCAAAGACATACGTGGCACAGACTACAAGGACAGGAATCCCTGAGCCGGAAACCAGTAAGAGATGCCTGTGGAGAGGGAAGGGGAATGAGCTGTACATTAATATTAGCTGCTATGATTACTGACATCCAGTTTTAACTTCCTCCTTCTTGGTGTTTTCTTCCCATTCCATTATCACTAACCTTTCAGGAAAGATCCTGTTGGCTTCTTTGGGGGCACTGGGTTAGGGGTGTTGGGGGTCTGAAGCATTGGAGGCCAAGCTTATGCATCACTAGATCTGCATTAGGAGAGAAGAGGAACAAAATTGAAGGAGAAGAGAGAGGCCATGAAGAGGATGGAGGAGGTGGGGCAGTCAGTGGGAAGAGGGGAACAAGGCCACCCGGAGTAGAGAAAGGAAAAGGAGTTTTAATTGGAAGGTGGCAGACAAGCAGCCCACAGGATCGAGGCACCACCACCACCCAGGAAATTCTTAGAATTATAATAGCCTGTTCACTTAAATTATGCCATGTGGAGTCCATACTCTCCACCCCAGGATGAATGGGTGACTACGCTTCCCTGGATTTCGGAATATTTATGCTATAGGCAACCCTCTCCCGCTCCCCACCCCTGGAACTGTATTCCAAAATCTCATTTCTGAATCCTCCCTGGTCTTCAAAGATCAGTCCAAATCTATTGCTCATCTTAAGATTTTCTTATCTTTCTGGTTGACTTTGATCTCTGCCTTCTGTGAACTCCAAGAAGCATTTAGGGGCTAAACCACCCAGTCTATGACTTGCTCTAATTTTGCATTGTAGAAACTGCTTTACGGAAGGCAGTAGTTTCTCACAGACTGAGACAAGGAACTTGTCTTGATCTCATTTCTCTATTACGAATTGTTTCGCACCAGCCTGGGCACACGGTGGCTTCATCCGTCTACTGCCTCATGCAATTATCTCTTGAGCAATTTTACGGAAATTCACAAAGCACTTTATCGAAGGTTTTCATAAACTGCTGTTGAATTAGACAGTTCCCACAATCTAATCCTTCATCCCATAAAGGATTTGAGGCACATTTTCGCCTGCATCTGCCAATTCTTCTCTCCTTCTTCTTTTTTCCTTCTCTCTCTGTCTCTGTCTCTTTCCCTCTCTTTGCAAAATAGTTTATGACATCAAGGATGATTTTAACATAAAGAGCATGGCTACGGAATACATGTCCTGATGGCAGATCTGCCAACATTTTGAAGTTGAGCACAAGGGAAACATCGCCACAGAATCTTTTCTCTATGCAAAGTGTGCTTTGGTTTTGCATAATGCATTCTGCTTCGGGTGCCAAGTTCCAGACACAGGGAGAATTAATGGAATAACATCGGTACAGGGCTTCAGACTCCTCAGAGGAAGATCCCCAGCCTCATTAAAGGTGATATTATTCCAGTGATAGAGTTTAGTTAAAAATAACAAAATAATATTTTCCTGTCTTTACTGCGAATTTCTCCAGGCTTGGCAAAGCAGGATGTGCTCTACATGCACAGGCCCCGTCCCTCTTTTGGGTCACAGAATTGCACATTATAATGCCAGCACCAGGGTCCCTATGCTTGTGAATTGTGGGGACATGTAGGAGCGTGCATTTTCTGAATATTTCTGTGGGTATAGCTCTTGTCACTGCACTTCATTATGTTTGTGAATAATGTTTGTTTTTCCTACTGAATTGCCAATGTCTCAGGAGTAAGGGATCTTATTGTCTTATTCACTGATTAGTTCCCAGGGGTTAGCACAATGCCTAGCACATAGAGGGTGTATCATAAATAATGAATGAATGAATGCACCTTTACCCAATACAAATTTAGATGGAGAGATAGAGAGACCGAAGGAGTAGTGATGGGGCCATTCTGTGTGTTCACAGGAAAGGTTTTCAGAAGGTTGAGATTGTCCACCTTCCTCTCTAAGCAATATGAATCCACTACAATACACACATTTTAATGGTGGCCACCAGAGACCATACGTTGACCTATAAAGCCCTTGATGATCTGGCTTCTGATTTTTTTTTTTTTTGGTCTTATCTTCTACCCCTCTCCCCTCACAGGCTTATTTTCTCCAGCTATTATGATCTCCTTGTCTTCTCAGCCATACCAGTCACCCTCCCACCTCAGGACCTTTGTACTTGCCATGCCTTCTATATGGCGTGTTCTTCTCAACATGTTCTTTCTCTTCACGGAGTCATTTGAACAGACTCCACAGAAAGACCTGCAGGGACCACCCTACCTAACACACCATCCCTCTTCAGGGACCACCCTACCTAGCACACCATCCCTCTTCACCCCCTCCCTCACAGAGGTAATTTATTGTTTTCACAGCACTTATCACCATCCATCATTTATTATATATTTAGTTATTCATTTTTAATGTGCTAATTCTGCTATTCATTGCTACAATGTTTGCTCCATGAGAACAAAGGCAGGTTTGTTGCTGTTTCTCTGTAGCAGTACCTGCATATAGCAGGTATTTAATACATAGTTGTTGATTGACCAGACGGATAAATACATAAATGAATAAACTTGAACATGTGCTATGGATATAACACTGGACCAGGAGTCAGAATCACTTTTGATTTTAGGTCAGTTTTCTGTTATTTCTAATCTAGGTCTCAGTCACTTTATTTCAATTCTCTGAGTTCTACATTCATCATTCAGGAAATACAGTTAATACTACCTCTTATGTCAGGGTTGTGGAATTATTTTTGATACTAAAATAATTATTTCTAATATTAACAACAATAATAACTATAATTTATTGAGCACTTAATATGAGCCCAGCATTGTGTTTGTTTGCCTGAATGTTCTCATTTTTTTCAAAAGTTCTATATCTTTATTAAGCTTTTCTTAGTAAAATAAGGATAAAATTTATCTTCATTATATAAAAAAGGAAGGTAAATAGAAGATAAGTCTGAAAGTACCTTACAAATAGTAAAACTCTGTGAGTGATAGGTATTCTCATCAACAAAATTCTTTCCCCGATGTCAGTGAAGGTCCTCTGAAGTAGGATTTTATTTTATGTTGGTGTCTGTAGTCATACTGTGTGTAGATACAAAATGGAAGGTGGGGCAAAAGTAGGCTTACAGTTATTCATATGGAAAAATACAATGATAATATAAGAACAAACTCTGTTTTGTGTACTCACAACTGTAAGACTACTTTTGTCCTACCCTGTATATGCTCAGTGCGAATGTAGTGTGCTGATTAATGTTTAACAGTGGGCTCTCTGAGGGGAGAAGTGTTTTGCAGCATTTTCCAAATTTTATGGTGTAAATGCCTCCACCATGCCAATTACATGCTACCAATTTGAAGTCACTGAACTCTAATTGGATATAGATGATGATAATCATCTCTTTTTGCCAGAAGGGTGGCCCCATGTACCACAGCTACACAGTCTTCCAATGGGTGTGATTGCCTACAGTCTTGGCTCCCCTCCTCTCTCCACAATGCAGCCCAAGTGGTCTTTCTAAACACAAAAGGCACTATTCGGTTTGAATTCCTTCATAGCTTGCGGCTTCTCCCATCCACAAGATAAAGTTCCAGAGCCTTAATATATCTTGTCTTATAAGACTATATGAGGTCACCTTTGCATCTTCTCTAGCTTTAACTCTGATGTACAGAGTCCTCTGTTTCCACCACTCTTCCTGAAGGACCAAAAGTGCAGGGACTTTGTCTTGCTCACTAGTGTTTAATGGGTTCTGAGCACAGTGCCTCACGCTTGTTGGATGAGTCTATGAATTTTGGATGCTATGTTCTAAGTATAACGTCTTTGACCTGTTTGGACCATGTGATTACGCATTTGCCCAGTGTATGCACATGTTCCCAACTGAAGGAGATTTGACTTGGCAGAGAGCATTATGGAAGTTGCCTTATGTGGTACATTATTATTCAATTGCATTTCCCCCGGTGGAAAGCTGGCAGGCTACTCCTCTGTGACAGATGTGCTTGCTTTGGTTGAGTCACCACCACAAGGCATATTATCAGTTTTACTAATGTTTGCTCTTTTACACTCTAACAGGTAGTGTGTTTCATCCATTCAGTGTAAGTCAGGAGACTGATGCACGCATAAATCTGTATTGTGTGATGGTGTGCACACACAGTTGCCTTCACAGGGCAAAAACCTGGAAAATATGACTACTGCGTGCATGGGTGATACCTGCACATATAAACCAAGATAAAATTAGCCTACATTTCCATGGGCACACAGACACTTTTGTTCTTGATCATTTTAATTTCAAAAAAGTCACAGATACAAAGAATTAGGATCAATTTTTATTTGTAACTGTATACCAGCTTGCCAATCTGAGTCAGTGCGAGATAGTTTTCACATACAGATTCCTGGGATCAGAACTTCAATATTATTTTAGGGAGCTGGGGTGGAGCCTAAGAATCTACAGTTTTTAAAAGCTCCGGAAGTTCCACTGATGTTTCTGATGGGCAGCTGGGCTTTAGAACTCCTGTTTTACACCATAGATACCCAATAGGGATGGAGTAACAGTGTTTCCATTCACATGCCCACTCTGTCCATGGGAAGTGGTGGCAGAAGCGCTGTGTTTAGAAGAATCTGAGGAAGCATTGTGACAGGTGCCATGGCTGATTACAGATGCCTTTAATGAACTTGCAAAGGGGGTAGCCGTGTGCATGCCATTCAGTTGATGGATGACTCCCATGCAGCCCAGCCATGTAAGTTCAGTACCCTTACAGTGATTTAAACTGTGGCTTCTTAATGTCCCCTGGGACATTCCCAGCAACAGGGTGTTGGAATGCTCTGGAAGACTATCCCATCTTTCTAGGGCTCATTCTCAAACTAAAGGTCTCTTTCTGAGGACTCCATTCAGATCAACATTTTGTTCTTAGGACCAGGCAAAACAAGTCTGCACCTTCTGCCCATGACATCCCTTTAGCTACCCTATGCTACCCTATGGCTGTGATCATAGTACCTCAGTTCACGTCTGCTCTGCTTCAGGACAAACAGCCCCATTCTTTTATGAAACGTCATTGACCCCTTCCCAAAGGTGGCCACTTTCCTCTAGACATGCTTCGGTTAGATGACATCTACCTCTGAAAAGTAGTTTTGTTCATTACAATCTGATTCTCCATCTGTCTGGAGTGGTCCTTCATATCTCTCTGTCACTGCACTCACTTTGCTGGCTCTGCTGAAGAGATGAGTAGATTAAATTCCTGGGCGAAGCCTACCTTGTTTTCCCCCGGAGCTTACCACCTAGGCTACTCCAGAGACTGAAAAACAAAACAAAACAAAACAAAAGCTAAGGGACTCAGAGCAGGACTGAGGCCCTATAAACTTACTATAGGAGCTCATTTGTGTAATTATTCAAAAGTGGAGAGCTAATTATTAAATGAGCATTAGCCTGCATGGGACATTAAGCACAGGTAATCAGGATGTAGCCACTGTCCTTATAATTTCTGAGCACCTCAGGGGTGACTTGGTCCAATTATATCTATGGGTGGGATGGTGTGAACCTCAGCAGGGAAAGGATCTGAACTTGGGACTGGAGTCAGCTAATGTGGAAAGCAGTCAGTGAGGGAATGGATCCAGCTTCAGGGAGCACTTGGAGGCCAGTATATCTGGATAACATAGTATCAAAGGAGGCAAGTATACCAAAATCTGAAATCTTCACTCTGATATGTGTGTGTGTGTGTGTGTGTGCGCGCACACACACATGTGCGTGTGCATCCAACACAATGAAGCGGTTCTCCAACACCAGTTGGGTATCCTATAATTCAACTCAATTATGACTTTATCTATCTGGAGATAACATCAGTTCCTACAGATTGAGGGTTCAGTTCTACAAGACTGCTCCCCCCGCAACTTCCAACACTAGTAGCAAGTCCAGGTTGTCAGTGATGCTTATGACCAATGGGCTATTGATCAAAGGTTCCCATGACCCCTTCCACTTGGTTTTGATTAATTTGCTACAATGGATCCCAGAACTCAGAGAAACATTTTACTCACGAGATTAATGCTTTATTATGCTGGGGTCCCACCCCAGCAGGTCCAGGGGTCCCCAAAGGTGTGGACGGAGTCGGCGAAGAAGGAATGACACGGAGACAGCGTTCAGTTGATCAGCAGCCTAGCCAGGATCTCTAGCCAGGATCTCCAGCCAAGTTCTGGTCTGGATCTCCAGCGAAGTTCTGCTTAGGATCTCCAGCCAGGTTCTGTCCAGGTTCTCCAGCCAGGTTCAGTCACCAGGTTCTAGTCAGGTTCTCTTGCCAATTTCTGTAGTCAGGTTCAGTCCAGGATCTTTTGCCATGTTCTCTCGCTAGGTTCTGTCTCTAGGTTCTGAGGCCAGTTTCTGTCCAGGATCTTTTGCCATGTTCTCTCCAGCGAAGTTCTTCTGTCTCTAGAGAACGTTCTGTGTAGGTTCTGTGCCTAGGTTCTGTCTCTCTTGGTTCTATCTTCTAAGTTTTGTCTTCTAAGTTCTGTGTCTTGCTGTCTTGTTACATCTGTATTTATACCAGTTGATTCAATCCTATCAATCTCTATTACAAAGGTTAAGGTGTTTCTTATCTCCATTCCAGGGAGTAAAGATTATGTAGCTTAAGCATGATTGTTCATAGTTAAAGTGATTAATTACCCGCCTGGCACTTAGTTGAGGGGTTTTATTCCCTCCCTAACTTCAGGGGAAAATCCCTACCTGGGGAAACAACCTTTTTCAGAGAGGAGACCTTGGTTAAAACACATTGTGCCAAGAAGGTGAGCAAACATATTAAGAACAGTATGCCATATATGCCAGGTCCCTTGAAACAGCAAGGATGGACCGGCTCCCGGCATTATTATAAAAAGATACAACTCAGAAAAATCCAGATGAAAGCGATGCATGGGTAAGGGTGGAGAAAGGGGTGCGGAGTTTCCATGCCCTTTCCAGCGCACCACTCTCCCACACCTCCATATAGTCACCAGCCCAGAAGCCAGAAGCATTCCCAGTCCCTTTCTTTAGGTTTTTATGAAGTCTTCATTACATAGGCCTGATTGAATAAGCCATTGGCCACTGGCAATTGATTCAACCTCCAGCTCCTCTCTCCTTGAATGCCAGCATGGTGGGATTGACATTTCTACTCTCCAGTGACATGGTGGTTTCCTCTGGCAACCATGCCCCCATCCTTCGGTGCTTTCCAAAACTCACCTCATTAGTATAACTCAAGTGTAGTTGAAAGGAGTATGTTATAAATATTAAGACACTTGTATTGCTCTTAATCACTTAGGAAATTTTAAGGGATACAGCAGCTCTGTGCCAGGGACAAAGATAAACATATATTTCATATTATACACTAAAATAGCATAGTCACCAAACACAATTGTGACTCTAAGTTAACCAGAGAAGATACCATGTGCTGATAGAATACAAAGAAAAGATGCCACTAAGAAAGAAAATCCATAAATCTGGAAGAGACCTGAACGGTTTGGATGACATAAATTACAGAATCCATGAAGACTTGTAGTCTTGGGGATAAAGGTGGGGAAATTAATATGAGTCAAGGAGCTAATTCAATAAGATTACTTAAAAAAATGAATGATATTTAGAAATATAATTCTCTGCGTAAATACTGAAGATAATTCAGTGTTGTCATGAGCTTAATTTTTTACTTATAGTAGTACTTCTATAAGCCTGACAAGTGCTTAGTTATTCATAATTATTAATAACTCCTGATATGCTTTTTTAATATACATATACAAAGTTGATATTTAAAGCACACTTAGGTACGATAATGCTAAGTTGTAAACGGTTATCTCTTACTGCTTCTTCATTTTTGTAGTTCTTGCTCTGGTGAAAGGCTTTACTTTTTCATTTATAGTACCAATTTTCTCATTGGAAAAATTGAAGTTGTCTTGCTTTTTTACTAGCTAGAAAAGCCCATGGAAGATTCATGGAAAGTCCCCAAATGTTATCCCAAGGAATAAAGATGAAACTCATTGAAATAAACCTTTTGGTCCTTTACATTCACTTGTAGTAGGATGGTTCAACTTTTATATGTTTAATATGTTAGACTCCATATAAAATATTCTGAACAATTTTAATGTTTTTGGAAGTTTGTAAACCTTACCTTCAATAACCCTATTCCTACTCTGTTTAAGACGACCACTTTTAAAAAGATAGAAATCGGAAACCAAGATGGCAGCATAGGTAAACACCGGAAATTGCTGCCTCGCATAACCACTTCAAAAATATAACTAAAAGACAAAACAGACATCATCCAGAACCACAGGAAGGCTGGCTGAGTGGAAATTCAACAACTAGAAGGAAAGAGAAAAGCACACTGAGACTCAGAGGAGGTGCAGAAGTAAAGTGCAGAGGTACGGAGGCGCATGTGGAAAGGGCTAGCAGCTGAGGACACGGTTGTCTTTTTCAATCGGGAGGGAGTCTCAAGCTCCTGACTGCTCTGAACTCCAGTTCCAGGCGAGTCTCTGGGGACTCAGACTCATACAGGAGAAACTGGACTGTCTAGCATCAGTCGGAACTCGAGGGTGGCTTTCTCTCAGAGGTACTTGCAGCGATTACCGGGACACTGAGAAGCGGGGCTTCTTAGGCTAGGACTGAGGAGCAGCCATAGCTGCTTGCTCCGCCCTGTTGATCCCCAGAGACCCCACCCCACCCAAGCTGTGCGCAGAGGCTTTTGCACATGAAAGGGCTGGCCCTTGACAATCTGAAAATTACCTAACAAACTGCAGCTGGGTCAGAGAAACCCAGAACTTCCAAAAGAAGACCCAAGGCCCCACAGCAGCTTGCATTGCTTCACAGCTGGGCTCCTGCTGGGTAGCCTCAGGCAGAGGCTAAATTAGCATCTCCTTAGAGATCCAAGAACCAGTGTACCCAGTGGTCAGAGTGGGACCATCCAGATTACAACTCCTCCGATCCATAAGGGACACACTCAAGGGGCAGACTCAGTGAGCACCAAAGCCCCACTGAAGCAGGTCTTGCCCCAGAAGGGTGGCTCCAGCACAGAAGTTCTCCCACTGCAGACACAGCTGATTCTCATGGCCAGTTGGCCTGGAGGTCAATTCCTCACAGTGATACCTACAGCAATCAAGGCTTAACTACAACAAGACTGTGCACAAAGCCCACAAAGGGGTGCACTAAAAGTGTCCACCTCAGGTAATTGGTGAGGCTGAGCCACTGGGCCCTATAGGACACCTAGCACAGAAAGCCACTCTATCAACACACGGAAGCATAAAAAATGCGGAGACAAAGAAATAGGTCACAAATGAAAGAAATTGAGGAAAGCAAACTACTGGATATAGAGTTCAAAACTACACTTTGAAGGTTTTTCAAGAATTCTCTAGAAACCGCCGATAAACTTAGTGAGACCCTCAAGAAATCTGGTGAGACCCTCGAGGTTATGAAAAAGGACCAACTAGAAATTAAGCATACACTGACTGAAATAAAGAATATTATACGGAGTTCCAACAGCAGACTAGAAGATTGCAAGAATCAAGTCAAAGATTTGAAATACGAAGAGGTAAAAAACACCCAACCGAGAAAAAAAAAAAGAAAAACTCCAAAAATATGAAGATAGTGTAAGGAGCCTCTGGGACAACTTCAAACTTACCAACATCTGAATTATGGTGGGGCCAGAAGAAGAGAGAGAGCAAGATATTGAAAACCAATTTGAAGAAATAATGACAGAAAACTTCCCCTACTTGGTGAAAGAAATAGACTTACAAGTCCAGGAAGCGCAGAGAACCCTAAACAAAAGGAATCCAAAGAGGACCACACCAAGACACATCATAATTAAAATGCCAAGAGCAAAAGACAAAGAGAGAATCTTAAAAGCAGCAAGAGAAAGACAGTCAGTTACCTACAAGGGAATATCCATAGGACTGTCAGCTGATTTCTAACAGAAACTATGCAGGCCAGAAGGGAGTGGCAAGAAATATTCAAAGTGATGAATAACAAGAACCTATAACCAAGATTACTTTACCTAGCAAAGCTATCATTTAGAATTGAAGGTCAGATAAAGACCTTCACAGATAAGAAAAAGCTAAAGGAGTTCATCATCACCAAACCAGTATTATATGAAATGCTGAAAGGTATCCTTTCAGAAGAGGAAGAAGAAGAAAGAGATAAAGATACAAATTATGAACAATAAATACACATCTATCAACAAGTGAATCTAAAAATCAAGTGAATAAATAATCTGATGAACAGAATAAACTGGTGACTATAATAGAATCAGGGGCATAGAAACGGAGTGGACTGACTATTCTCGGGAAGGAAAGGAGTGTGGGGGGTGCAGGAAGAGACTGGACAAAAATCGTGCACCTATGGATGAGGACAGTGGGGGGGCGGGTAAGGGCAGAGGGTGGGGTGAGAATCGGGTGGAGGGGAGCTATGGGGGGAAAAAAGAGGAACAACTGTAATAATCTGAACAATAAAGATTTAATTAAAAAAATAAATAAATATAAACATCAAATAAATAAATAAATAAAAAGATAGAAATCTTCACATCCAAGTTTGCAAAGCATGATTTGAGGGGTCACCTGTTAAAAATATTCAGATAAAGTTAATGTAGTAGAGTGGAAGGGAAAAGAGTTAGGACATAGACCAAGCCAGCATGATAGTCCTAGAATTTCTACATAGTAATAGCTAACATTCATGTGGAGTTTGCTACAATGCCCAGCAGTATTCAAAGCGCCTAAAATAAACTCATGTAATCATCACAATGGATATAGAGTAAATATAATTATCATAGTGGATATTATTTTCTATTTTATAAATAAGAAGAAAGATGCAGAGAGGTTGAATATCATGCTTGAAGTCACATGGTTCATAAGAAGCAGGGCTTGTGATTCCAGCTTCTGCAGGCTGCCTTATGAAGCGGGGCCTTTCATCATTATGTTACCCTTCCTGCTTGGCTTCTCTACTTCAGGAGCAGGAAATTTTTCTTGTACCAGCAGCAGTATAAATCCTCATTCAATTTCCTCTATTGCGCACACTATTGGGTTATTCATTCATTCATGTGACAATTATTTATTGAAGACTTACTATGTGCTACACAACACCACTTAGGTACATTTACGTACCCCTTGGTATTTACGTAAGCGAATTTTGTCAAAATCATTTAATTTCAATGGAAACATCACCTCTCACGCTTTTCATTTCCTAAGTTGGATATGTAGTCTACACCACTATGAACCCACAGGTTTCATGACTTTACTCAGTGACAAACAAATGGGAACCAGCTTGGTGAAACCCAGATCTATATTGTAACCCCAGACCACTGTACTATAGTCTTCGTCTCATGGCTGCCACAGCGTCATCTACTGAGGTCAGTGGCCTTGGAAATCATATAGACACAATGAAAGACATATAATCCTTTCAGTTTCTTGAGGAAAACGAGTAATTTTTATTTGTAGCAATAAAAGTGTATCTGAAGAATGGATACCTCAAAATGTGATTACTCAGGCAACCCTGTTTCTCAAAGTTAAATTCACAAAAGGGTAGTTTATATCCTCGGAGAAATCAATTAATCCACCTTCTTCAATATGGGGGTCCTTCTGGCTTTCACATTGGGGGCAATCCCATTTTTATTATTATATTAAACCAATAAAAGCATTCTAAGCATTCTCTTGGCAGGGAGCAATAAAAAACAAAAAAGGAGGCATCCAGTGTTAGATAAAATTTTTCATTATATACAACCAAAATGCCATGTATTTTGCAATGGTGAAATGTATTTGTGCATTTTACACATGTGATATGAATCATTTTAAAAGCCATAATCACAAAGCAGCAGATGGTATAAATTTTCAATCTGTTAGGCTTTGTTTTATGGAGAATGAATTTGATTTGTGATACAAGTGTGACACGGGTGATTGTGTTTAGCCATGGAGATCATGGGAGGTCTGGTATGCTAACCTCTGGGGTATTTTTTCACTATCTGATAATGTTGGCAGAAAATCTACTTCTTAGGGTATCATGCTTCACTGCAGTGGGCTCATTCTCCTGCCTTAAGCCCTTTTAGGAATCTCTTTCCAGCTTTGTGATATGTGTTAGGACCTGTTTATCAGGTAACTGAGTCCTCTGGAGGACACCCAGCAATCAAAGTCTTAGGCCTGAGCTATTTTATTTCCTCTCCATTGTTTCAATCCAAACAGTGGACTCTTGGCTAATCCCTACATTGCTCCTCCCTCTTTTAGCAACTTCCTTTCTGGGAGCGAATCAGGTAATTCCTGCTACTCACTTTCCACTGGAAGCTCAGAATCTTGATCTTGGCTCACATGCCAGTAATGGCCCCATAATCCCACAAATCCCAATACAACCCTCCTTATGCATGAATACAGCGTGGCTTTGAAAGAGGCTCAGCAGCGAGAGACCTCCCGAACTGATGGCTACAACTGGAAGTAGGTGAGGAGGGATACCTCTGGATGTTTGATTCTAGGGACAGCAAGCCCAAAGATAGAAACTAAAAGCAAGCTGTGGATAAATTCAGAAGCTAGAATGTAGATGCTTACCACAGTAGAGAGAGGGGTGCAGAAGCTGTAAGTGAAAGGAATATGGGCCAAACTAGAAGAGAATGCACTGTAGCAAACCCCAGAAAAATGGAAAAGTAAAATCATCTAAATCCAAGATACCATCCCAAATTGTCTCTGAAGAAGATTGCTGGAACACTTAATGTAACACCAAGAAACCTGTATCTCCTCTCCTCTGTATGTCATTGTTTTCATGGTAGGGAGATCTTAAATCCACTAATTGATTTCCGATAATGAGTTCTATCTAATGGTAAGAACATGTCTTTGAAAATGGAAAGTAGAAAATATATTTTTTTTATGTAAGGCAAACTTATTGAGGAGCATTTGCATATTTCCCATCTATATAGATTCTTAGAAAGTTTGAGAAAACATACTTGAATTTTACGCACCCACCTCCAAAATTTATATACAAGCTTACATATTTTTAACACCTTGTAATTTTTATACTTACGATATTATGCCTTAAACAAATTCCAGATTGCAAGGCAGATTTTATAACACTATTCTTCAAGTCTGTATCACATTTCATTAACATTTTATAAGTTAACCATTTAGGAGACATTTATAAGTTCTCCATTTAGGAGACATTTATATCATATTTAAATTTCCTTTATTGTAAACAATGACAAAATGAACATCTTTTAACAAATGTAGAGTGAAATAATTGACTCTTTTCTTTGTATACAGTACCCGAAATTGTATTGCAAACAATACATAGCAATAGTTTTATTTATTTGCTTTTTAAATAAAGTAAATATTTATTTTTCTAAGATGAAAAAGAGATCCAGAAGCAGGCAGTCTTGGGTTAGTATGGTAGCCCCCTTTATGTGTTGGCGGCCCAGCTCTCTGCTTCAGAATCTCTTGTGTGTGGTTCTGGTCCTCATGGAGCAAAATAGCCTCTGGAGCACCACTCATCACTTCTATGTTCCAAGTAGTTAGATAAATGAAGGGACAAAGAAGGATGCACCTCTTCCTTTAAGAAGACTTCACGGAGTTCTCACACCACACTTCCACTTATATGTCATTGCCAGACTTAGTCACAGCCACCCTTTAAACCTACTTCTTTGTCAAGGCCCATATCCCATCAAGGCTGAGCTATTGCAATAGTTAACTCTGATACCAGCCTCTTTCTGTTCCAATTTTTATATTGTACTGCTATATAGGAATTACTTCACAGTTTTGGATTCATTGTGTAAAATTGTTTCCCAAAGATATATACAAATTTACACTAGTACCACAATTGTGCAGTTATTAATTTCATAGTAACCTTTTTAGCAGTAGCTATGCCTCTCTCTCTCTCTCTCTCTCTCTCTCTCTCTCTCTCTCTCTCTCTCTCTCTCTCTCAATATATAATACAGAGCATTCCACATTTAAATTTTACAACATAAGAGCTTTATAGCATTATGTGGTATTGGAGTTGGAAAGATTCTTAGGGATAATTTAGCCCAATTCTCTTATTTTAAAGTTCAGGAAACAGTCCTAGAGAAATCCAGTGATATATTCAAGATTATAGAGTGCATTATTACTAGGACAGAGGATTAAATCCATGTTACCTAACTCCTTGGTCAGTGGTCCATTACATCACCACCAGTCTCTATGGCTTTTGCATTGATTAAATCGCTGTGAATACCAATCCAAGAGCAGTACTTATTGGTATATTTTTTTATAATTGTTGCAAAATACATACCTGCATGTTTATGTATCTACACATCAATCAAAAACATATTTTCCTTTTAAAAATTAAGTTTAGATACCTTATTGGGTATTAATATATGTAATTGCTTATTTGTTTTGGCTCTTCAGGAAATCTTCCTTCCTAATAGAACCTCGGTATTTTTTGTCAGCATTTTTTCTTCACCATTGTACCTATTTTGGGTAAAAGAGTGTGGTAGACAGAATTCTAGATGGCCCCCGGGTGCTGTTATCACAATTATGTTACCTTACATGGCATTAGGACTGTTGCTGATACAATTATTGCCTTTAAAATGGGAGATTATCTAGGTGGGCCTAATCTAATCACAATTCCATTAAAAGCTGCCTTCTGCTATTATCACCAAAAACCAAGGTTCAGCAGCCTGTCACCACTTGTGAGACAGGACCTGGTGAAAAAGGAAATAGATTTATTCAAGTGCTTAGTCACCTGAGAAGATGGAGGACTCTTGTCGTAAAACCCATCCCCCATCTCATTGCAGGCAGAGTTTTTATAAGGAAGGAGAGAGAAAGCGGAACAAAGAAATCAAGGGGAGGGGATTGAAAAGTTCCCTACATGAAGGTGAGCACAGTTCGTTCCAATAAGGACCTCAAAACTGTTCAAGTGAGGTCTGGTTTTATGACATCCTGGTTGTACAGTTTGAAGGTCAGCAATTATCCTGGAGCTCAGATGACTGAAGGTCAAAGTCTGTATCTTCTGAATTTAGTTCTAGGTTTCTTATACAAACATGCTGTTTCTCTATAAGCTCTATGTTAGTCAGAGTCAGCATTTACAAACAAAATGTCAACAGAATGGTTGGGTGGGTTACAATTCCCCACTGTTACACTACCTTCTTCAGTTGGTCAAAGAGTCAAAGAGATTGAAAGTGTGGGAAGATTGGATGCGTCATCACTGGCCTGAAAATGGCGAACACATGTAAGCCTTGGAGAGTGGTCTCTCAGAGCTGAAAGCCAGCAAGAAACTGGTAACCTCAGTCATCCAACTTCAAGAAACAACTTCAGGTGTCAACAGAGACTCCTAAGAAGAGCCCAGCCTGGCAACCACTTGATTTTAGCCTTGAGATACACTAAGTAGAAACCCAGTGAGCTTGCTGAGAAGTCTGACCTACAGAACTGGGTGTTATCTTAAGCCACAGAGTTTACAAAGCAATAGGCAGTTCATACAGAGGATATTCAGGAGGATTATATTCCTCTTCAGAAGCTAAGAAGGTTAGGTACACTTTCCCATACCCCAGTACACCCAGGAGTGGACATATGATTGAAACTCAACCAACCAGGCATTCCCTCTTAGGATTCTGCATTTGAGCACATGACTTCAGGATGGGAGAAAGAGTCAGAAGCCAGAAATTGTAGAGCACAATTCTCATGAGACTATTTCTGCTGCTATAGACAACTGCTGTGTTCTTGCCGGCTAGCCATCTGCAACAAAATTTGTTCCTGAATTCTAAACCTGGACCTCCAAGTAGCCATGAGGAGGGTAAATTCCTTGGTATACTTCCAAGTATTTCTGTTTTGCTTAGCTTATCAAGAGTTCTTTCCTGTTGCCTTGAAGAAATAAATCAATTAATAGAAATGCTAAATAAAATATAAACCAATTATTTTCTAAATCTTTCGGTCACATTCAGCAACCAAACCAATTTCTTTCCAACCTCATTTGCTTAATGGCATATTTCATGGCCTCATAGTGCCAGCACAAGTCTCTGTCAGCCCCATCTGCTTAGTTTCTGCCCACTAATTTATTGAGCCACTAACTGATGGTGCAAGACTTAGAGAAATGCGTCAGGGAAAATGGTAATGTTGGGAGTTTAGGGATGGTGATTTAGTCAATATTTACCATTTTTGTTCATTAGGTAGAGGCTGAGAAGAGTACCCCTCCTATTTTAAGGAAACGCCTCCTATCTCAGTGATATAGTTCTACTTTAAGCTGTCACTCCTAATACCTCTCTATCTAAGTCTCACTGGAGGCATGTGACCAAGCCCGAACCAATCCGAAACCTCAATTCTCTAGTCATAGGATTTGATTCAGAGATGGACACTTGACCTAAAATGAACCAATTGATTCATCCCCAAGTGGAACATTGTTAAACCTAAGTATCCCATTTACTTTTGAAAGATTGTACATGGCATTGTGTTTTAAGTTTTTGTTTTTGTGTGTTCATTGCTAGTACATAACAGTGTTATTATTTCTGTCTCTTGTTCTGTGGCTGAGCTGAACTCACTTATTAATTCTACTAGAGGCCTGGTACACGAAATTTGTGCATGGCTAGGGTCCCTAGCAGCTGCAGGCTGCTGGTCGGGGTCTCCCTTCCCTGACTCTTCCCCACTGCAGACTGCCATCTGGCGCCTTCCTTCGTTCTGCACCACCCCCTGTGGGAGCAGCGAGTGGTCAAGCTCCCGGCTGGTCGAACTCCCAGTCAGGTTGAACTCCTGCCAGAAGGGACACGTTGCTTATTAGCCTTTTATTATACAGGATACGTTTTGTTGTTGTTTTTTTAGATATATTGGGCTTTTCAACAGAGACAACCATCTTCAAATGAGGGCAGTTTGATTTCTTCCTTTTATATATGTAGGCCTCTAATGTTCTTTTCTTGCCTAATGGCAGTAGCTAGAATTTCCAGCAGCATGCTGAGGAGTGGTGAGGGGATCCTTGATCCCAGTCCTCAAAGGAAAGCACCCAGTCTTCCCTCACCATCATACATGATGTTAGCTCTAGAATGGCTGTAGATACTCTTTATCAGATTAAGATAGTTCCTTCTTATTTCTAACTTGCTAGAGATTTTTTTTTTCTTTTAATCATGAGCAGGTACTGATATAAATTGATCTTTTAAGCCTAATTCTAGGTTTCTTGCTGGAGCTAGAACCTTTTCCTGAGTTTCAGGGACATTAATCTCCGCTGGCTAATTTCCCTGGAGTCCATAGAGGCTGGATTATGCTTCTAGTATTCATCATGCCTTCAAAAATCAATCACTTGTTTGTCTTCCAGGGCCTCAGGATACAAAAATGGATAAGACATGGGTCTTTTTTTTCAAGGGACTGGTATTGCAAGGAAATAAGAATGACATTAGAGAGTATAATGTAGATAAATGTCATGATAAAGTGTGCAGTTGTGGACTCGGAGCATTCCTATGCCTCTGAAGGATTAGGATAGGCTTTCAGAGTCATTGACATACATACTGAGTTTTAAAAGTACGTGTGATATAGCCAGAAAGGGAAAGAAAAAAAAAAAGACGGGAGGAAGAGGGCCAGAAGCCATGGATATTTTAAAAACGCATAACTGGCTTCAAGCCTTGCAGAACTCAGATTCAGATTTCAAAAGGGGCATGTAAATGTCTGGGTTGCAGCAAAAATAGGGTAAATAAAAATGAGGAAGTGCTTGGTGGCAAAGGATATTCAATAAGGAAATCTTGCTATTAGAGTGAGAAATAAATAGTTTCTGGAGGCCTTTAAAAGGAAAGAGATACCTTTTGAATGCTTTAAGTCTATGCCAATACTGAAAGTAGAGACATACGTATAATAATAGTATTTTAAACCACCTAAAACACTTTCATGGAAATTATTAGATTGAAGAAATTCAAAATTATTGAGCTCTCTCCAGTCTTTACACTTGCCTCTCCAAATTCCCACCCTACCATAATCATGAATTCATTCTCCAGAGAAACAAACATGTCTTTAGGCAGCAGGTAAGCAACCTGAAAGATTACATTTAGCTAAGGTAAATGAGAGATGATATTTTCAACAAAATAGTGTAACTCAACCCACCGGGAGCTATTTGGCCATTACTCCTTATACTTTTGGAATTTATATAAAAATAGGCATGTAGAAAAGGATTTTTTTTTTTGTTAAAATTCAGTAATTACTGGCAATAAAGACAGAAATGAATGAAGCCCACATTGACAAATTTAACTTGGATAATTTTACTGAATAGAATCTTGAAAATAGTGAGTACATATGAGATCATAAAAAAAGGCATTATTATTTGGCTAATTTACTAATTGATTGTCTCTTGTGTGGCAGCTGTGGTGAGAACTGCAGGGAGTACAGGTGAAGCTGACCCTGTGTGCTTCCCTGTAGGGCAGTGGTTCTCAACCTGTGGGTCGCGACCCCTTTGGCGGTCGAATGATCCTTTCACAGGGGTCGCCTAAGACCATCCTGCATATCAGATGTTTACATTATGATTCATAACAGTAGCAAAATTACAGTTATGAAGTAGCAACGAAAATAATTTTATGGTTGGGGTCACAACATGAGGAACTGTATTTAAAGGACCAGAAGGTTGAGAACCAGTGCTCTAGGGTGAGGTGAGATGCTGATATTATCTTTAAAATAGTCAGGTGCAATCCTAGTAGTGAGAGAAAGACAGAGAGAGGTGAGGAATATTTTATCAGGAAGTGAGATGAGGAAGGGCTATTTTATTGCTGAGCAAAGAAGCTTGGTTAAATGCCTGGGTGGGGCAAGAAATATGCTCAAGAGAGTTCAGTTTGGCTAGAATGTAATATATAAGAGATGAGTAGGGAGAAAAATATTTTTAGTGCTATCATTGAAATACACATATATTACTTGGACACTCTAGAGGACTTACCAGTATCCTGTCAATCAAACTTCGAAAGGCAGGTTGTCCTGTCCAATCCTGAGGGAGTCAAGGTTTCAGCCTCTGGCCTTGGTTATTCCTTATGCACATGTCTGCATGCCCAGCTGATGGCTGATAAAGTTCTTTTTTAAAAAATTCATAATATGTATACTTTGAAAAGTACAAAAGTGGTTTGTAAGACATATTTTACTTTGCAGCACTAAGGACCTAAGTTATCTCCAGGAACTTTGATTCAGATGAGTCCAAGTTCCAAAACCTGGCAGTGTCTTGATTAACCTGCATGGCCATTTTCTGTTGTGTTGAGGTGATGTTTAATAGGCAGTGTCATGTAGGCTTCAGTGGATGGGTCTCACATTATTCTTATTAAAATATTCCTAATATTTTTTCAATGGAGCTATTATATATGTAATCATTTTATGTTAATTTTAAGCATAGAGTAAATGTGAAAAACTTCTTACAAAACCCATAGACCTACCACTTAGATTGTACCATTGACATTTTGTCATACTTGTTTTATGTAGTGTCTATCCATTCCCTTTACCCATCCATAAATCTCTTTTATTTTTGGTTCAGTTATTGTAGCAAATTGCAGACATCCATCTATTTCCTTCTAAATTCCTCAGCATGCATATCATTATCTAGAGTTTGATGCTTATTTACAGGTTTTATGTAGAAGTTGCACACAAGGAAATGTATACATTTATATATATCTGTAATCTAAAACCTTATCAAGATTAAATTGTTGTGTTATCACCTCAGAAAATTCCCTCATGCCCCTTAAGACATAATCCCTTCCCTAGCCACGCAGAAGCAACCAATGTCTTCATTGTTTTTCACTCTACTCTTAGTTGCCTTTTTTAGAATTTCGAATAAATGAAGTCACACAGTATAAGCTCTATTGTGTAAAGCTTTTCTTTCCCACAGAAAGGTGTTTTTTGGATTCATCCATGTTGTTGCATAATAATTTATTCCATTTTAGTTTGGAGTGAACACACTACAATGTATCCATTCTCCTACTGATAGGCGTTTGAATGGTTTCCAGTTTGTAGGTAGTAGGCAAAAAGCTCTTGGGAAAATTTTTGTAGAAGTCTTTTCATAAACACATTTACATTTCTCATAGGTAAGTATCTAGAAATGGAATTTCTGAGTCAGAGGGTAGGTAGAGGAATAAGTTTATTTTTATAAGAAAACGCTAGCACATTTACATTTCTACAAAAAAAAAGTTTGTGAATATCACCGTGTTCTACAACATCACCAAACTTTAGTGTTGTCACTCTTCCTAACTTTAACTATTTTAGTGGTTGTATAATATCTCGTTGTGTTTTTAGGTTTCAGTCCCTGATTACTAATGATGTAGAGAACTTTATCCTACACCTATTGGGCAGTTGTATGTTTTCTTTTGTAAAATATCTGTTTATAACTTTCTTTTCCATTTTTACTGGATTGTCTATTCATTTTCATAATGGGGACTTATGATGTACAGAAGTTTTACATTTTGATGAAGTCTAATTTATCATTTTCTCTTTTTATTATTTTGCTCTGTGGCTTATCTTTTAAAAAAGACCTTTGCTCACCTGCAAGTTGTGAAGCTACTCCTACTCTCTCTGTTTCCCTGTAAAAGCTTCATTGTATTTTTGCTCCCATGTTTAGGTCTCAGAGTCATGAGTTAGTCCTCTTTTTAAAAAATATATATTTTTATTGATTTCAGAGAGGAAGGAAGAGGGAGAGAGAGATAGAAACATCAACGATGAGAGAGAATCATTGATTGGCTGACCTCCTGCATGCCACCCACTGGGGACCAAGCCCACAATACAGGCATGTGCCCTTGTTCTGAATTGAACCCAGGACCCTTTAGTCCACAGGCTGATGCTCTATCCATTGTGCCAAACCCAGCTAGAGTTCATGAGTTAGGTTCTGTGTATGATATAGAGGAGGAGTTGAAGTTGTTGTTTTAAATGAATAACTGATTATATCAGCACTACACACACACACACACACACACACACACTAGAGGCCCGGTGCACAAAAATTTGTGCACTTGCGGGGGGGGTGGGGTCCCTCAGCCTGGCCTGTGCCCTCTCGCAGTCTGGGACCCCTCGGGGGATGTCCACCTGCTGGCTTAAGCCCTCTTCCCGGGAAATCAGGCCTAAGCTGGCAGTCAGACATCCCTCTGGCAGCCCGGGAGCCCTCGGGGGATGGCCACTTGCCAGCAGGGAACAGGCCTAAGCTGCAGTCGGACATCTTAAGTGCTGCTGAAGAGGCGGCAGGAGAGGTTCCTGCCACCACTGCTGTGCTGGCAGCCGTCAGCCTGGCTTGTGGCTGAGCAAAGCTCCCCCTGTGGGAGTGCACTGACCACCAAGGGGCAGCTCCTTCATTGAACATCTGCCCCCTGGTGGTCAGTGTGTGTCATAGTGACCAGTCATCCCCAGTTGTTCTGCTGTTAGGGTCAATTTGCATATTACCCTTTTATTATATGGGATGTGTGTATATATATATATATATACGATGTGTATATATATATACATGTATATATACACATACACATATACGCATATATATATACATATATACGTATATATGTATATACGTATATATGTATATATATGCATATATGTGCATGTGTGTATGTGTGTGTGTGTGTGTGTATATATATATTCCATTGTATTCCTCCATTATCTCCATTGTATTCCTTCACTGCTGCTTTTGTTGAAAAAGTTTGGGTTCTTTATTTTTTTCTACTGGCCCATTTACTGATCTGAATTCTTCTACTCTAGTACCCTGATTGCTACAGCATTTTAGTAAGTTTTGAAGGCAGGTAGTGTATGTTTCCCAATTTATTCTTTTCCAAGATTGCTTTGCATGTTCCTAGTCATTTGCACACACATAACAATTTTTAAATCACCTTGTCAATTTCTACAAAAGAATCGACCGAAAGTGCTTGTGGAGAACTGACATCTTAAAAATACTGAATTTTCCAATGTCTGAACATGTTATAGCTTCCCACTTATTCAGGTGTTCTTTAATCCACTTCAGCAATGTTGTGTAGGTTGCAGTGTGTGGGTCTTACATAACTCATTCAAGTATTCTTAATATTTCTGTAAATGATACTATTATACATAAAAGAATTTTATTTTAATTTTTAATTTTTTTGCTGCAAGCATGTAAAAATACAATTGATTTTTGGATTATTCTTTTATCCTGAAATCTGGCTAAATTCACTTACAAGTATTCATAGTGATTTTTCAGTTACTTAGGACTTCCCATGTAAATAATCCTGTCATTTGCTAGTGCTCATCTAATGCACAGAAGCACCATCTTCCCTGCCCTCCACAGAAATGCACCCCTGGAAAGAGGAGAAAGTAGAGAAGAATGTGAGAATATGGGAAGAAATGGGGTTCAGAACCATTGGATAGGTATTTAATTTTAATATTTTTCTCTTTCGTTTAATTATGGATAGAGTAACAGTAGAGAAAATCCAGAATTAGATGGATGGAAATTCAGTCATCTATTCCCTCTTCATCTAAACAATCAAACAGATTTCTTTTTCATATCTTACAGTTTCATCAAGGGAGATGTAGCACCTTACAAAACTCCCTTTTCTCTCTCATTTCTGAACTCCTGCAGGCCAGGCATGTTCCTAAACTTCCTTTCACGGAGCAGAACTTCTGGCTGCATAATCTTGAGTAAATAGCTTTATTTCCCATTGAATGAACTTTCTCCCTGTGATGACAGCAAGAAAAAGTGCACTGTAGACATGGAACATAGGACAGCCACCCATTAGATGCTGTGGAGTTTAAACATAAAGACCCCAGAGAGCTCATTTGGCAAAGGCTGGTTCCCTGGTCGTCATATATGTTTGACGAGTGCTGCTACCTCTGTGGATTGGGATCTTTTTGGCGACTATCCCCTGGCTTGCCTATCTCACATACTCATTGCTAAGGGTGTTTCAGAGTTTATCAGGTTCAGGAATGCTGGTTCACACTAAGGGAGCTCAAAGAGGCTGATGAATAAGGCCAGAATAACAATGTACTAATTTACACCTAGAAATATAAATCTAACATAGATTGAGTTTTATGTCAGCCCAGGCAGTCCATTCTCTCCCTATAGACCAGCTAAGCGGGAAGATAAATTAGCACAAAGTATGCCTGATCAGCACAGGATTGAAACAAAGAGTTTATATGACGCAAGCGCTTAATTGCTTTAACTTAATAGACCCTGATGTATCCATCTCCACAATAGGCTTTATCCAGCAACTAGAAACAGACAGATGATATTTTTAGCCTAGAGAATGTTCTTTTCTGGGCAGAGCAAGTCTCATGATTGTTCTGTGCCTCCATAAAAATGCTTCCAACCTATTTTTACACATCCTTTCTGTAGTTAGGTTTTCACTTTCCAGTAGATTACTGAACTGATTTGGAACAATTCTGTGTTTTTAAAGTTACTTGGCATTTTCTTGCTCACACCCATCATGGATTGATTTTATGGCCTCTACATGTAAGCAATTTTATCTATCTATCTATCTTCAAAATTCTTATATTCTCTGGAGTATTCTGATTTGTGTCCAATGGAAAGCAAGGTGCATTTCTTGGGATGTCCTGTAAATTCTTATTGAAACTTCAGGTGATCGTGTGGGATATACCTCATTACTCTCTTTTCTTTTCAGAGACATGAAAACCGAGGCTCAGTATTTAGGGGATATTTCCATTGCCAGTTGACAAATATATCTTGAGCTTCTACCATGTGCCAGGTATGGCCAGAGTCATAAACAATCCAATTGTCTACCTTACAATAACATTACTAGATAAACAACCACATTGTGAAATTTTAACATGTAAGACATTTTGCAAACTCCCTTGTGCTATGTCAATGCAATGTTTCATTTGAGGCTCATTTTCTTTAATTATTTAATTTTTAGCAAATGAGTAAATGAATGAATATGCACTTTCTTAGCATTGCTTCTTCGTATAAGTTAAGGAAAAGCAAAGTTGAAGAAGGATGTTCAAATATTTAGTGATTTCAAATGACCAGGGTCCCAATTGTTGCAACTTTTAATGAATCCCGGCAGTGTTTCTGGCATTGTGCGGAATACAGAGGAGGCATGACCCAGACTAAAAGATATACCATCAAAGTGGAACAAAGGTCATCAAGATAACAGAAGGAGAAGGTGAATAACTTGTTCCAAGAGGAAACAGCTGGAGCTGGTTTCTAAATGCTAAACAGTTTTGAGTTTCTCTTTGATTCAAGAAAGTCAGATCCTCACCACTTAGACTTTGAGATGTGTTCTGAGCATCCACAAACCCCCAGACTGAGTTGGAAATCTCCTGTGGAGAGGTTTCCTTGGGTTATTTTCTTCACTCCTCTCTTCTGCATGGGTTCCGAGATGTAAGAAAAATGGCTTTTCCTCTGATATTTTCTTCTCTGATCCCAGCACAATGCCGGAGGGGCAAAGATCTTGCAACAGATAAAGGAGAAATAGAAGATAAACTGACTGGTAAGACATTTCAGTTTAAAACAGCATTAATAGGTTCCATTAAGTTGGTTCTTAATATGTACTAGACTAGAGGCCCAGTGCACGAAATTCATGCATGGGTAGGGTCCCTAGGCCTGGCTGGGTCTGGTGATCAGGGCCAATCGGAGCCTTCCAGCTGCCAGCTGGGGCCTTCCTTCATTCCGTGCCACCCCCTGGTGGTCATCACATGTCATAGTGAGCAATTGAACTGCCGGTCTCCTGATCAAACTCCTGAGGGGACACTTTGCATGTTAGCCTTTCATATAAATACTAGAGGCCCAGTGCACAAAAATTTGTGCACTCGGGGGGGTGGGGGGGGATGTCCCTTAGCCCGGCCTGTGCACTCTTGTAGTCTGGGACCCTTCGGGGGAGGAGTCCTCAGGGGATGTCCACTTGCCAGTGGGGAGCAGGCCTAAGTTGCAGTTGGACATCCTTAATGCTGCTGAGGAGGCAAGAGAGGCTCCCACCACCACCGCTGTACTGGCAGCCATCAGCCTGGCTTGTGGCTGAGCAGAGCTCCCCCTGTGGTAGCGTACTAACCACCAGGGGACAGCTCCTGCATTGAGCATCTGTCCCCTGGTGGTCAGTGTGTGTCATAGTGACCAGTCATTCCCAGTCATTCTGCTGTTAGGGTCAATTTGCATGTTATCCTTTTATTATATAGGATAGAAGCCTGGTGCACGGGTGGGGACTGGCTGGTTTGCCCTGAAGGGTGTCCTGGATCAGGGTGGGGGTGTCTGGTCAGCCTGGGTGAGGGGTTGAGGGCCGTTTTCAGGCTGGTCACAGCCCCTTCAGGGTGGGAGTGCCCACCGGGGTGCCTGGCCAGCCTGGGTGAGGGGCTGATGGCTGTTTGCACGCTAGCCAAGCCCCCCAGTTGGGACCCTCACCCCATGGGGGTTTGGCCAGCCTGGGTGAGGGGCTGAGGGCTGTTTTCAGGCTTGCCACAGCCCCTTCAGGGTGGGGGGCCCTACTGGGGTGCCTAGCTAACCTGGGTGAGGGGCTGATGGCCATTTTTAGGCTGGCCATGCCCGCAGGCAGGCTGGAAGCAGGTATCTAGGATTTATTTTTCTTCTATAATTGAAACTTTGTAGCCTTGAGCGGAGCTCAGGGCCGGCAGGGCAGGCGGGAAGCTTGGCTTCCTCCATTGCTGGGGGCAACCCAAGCTTCCTGCTCACTCCAGCTTCATGGAAGCCGCCATCTTAGTTGGGTTAATTTGCATACTCACTCCTGATTGGCTTGTGGGCGTGGCTTGTGGGTATAGGGGAGGTACGGTCAATTTGCATGTTTCTATTTTGTTAGATTAGATAGATACTTTAATAAGCACTTAATAGAGTGTTCTATTTAAACATGAAGTCAACCTTTGGTAGGTTGAGCTATTAAAATTGACATCTTGTAGATCCAGAAGGGAAAGTGACTTACCCAAATCTAGTAACCTATGAGCAAGAATTTACACAAGGTCATGGGCAGTTATAAAACTGAAGGCTTAACCCTACCCCACACTGCCCCTTTCAGTTAGGGATCTGCAGGCAGCATTTGCCAACAAAGCTTCTGTCCTGGCTCTGGCCTAATTTCAATGATCCTCTTTTTTCTATATTCCTTGAACATTTCTTTTGACTCTATTAGATCATTAAACATTTAGTATTGTTTTAGGAATCAAAAAATATATTTGTACACTAGATTCCCCTCTCCTTGCAGGCAGGAATAGTGTTTAAATGTGCCCCTCCCACCAATATTGGATAAAACCTTTATTCAAAACAATCTCGAGTGAGCAGTAGTTGAACTGGAGGGCATTTGAGTACCTGAAGAGGATTGAATGGAATATAAGCTATCGTGAAAAGGTCATAGGTTTTCCTGTTTCATGAATTTTGCTAAGATCATGGATCAAATAGAAACATATCCTAATTCATAAACAAGAAAACCTTGCCAATCTCTATTATGAACGCAGAGAATCTACTGTGCTTCCATTGTTTTGTTATACACTATGGGAAGATTTTTTTTTCTAAAAGAATTTATAGTCTTAATGGAAAAGTACAGGAAACCATACCTCTTGAGGAATAGAAATGTTTGTCTTTATAGCTTCAGGGCCGTTGAAATGGTCTGTCCCAGACAAATGTTCTTTTAAAGTTTGTTAAGTGAAAATGAAAAATAGACTAGAGGGATGTTAGCAAGATGGCCAAATAAGATGTCCCTTACTCTTATCCCTCCCTCTTTTTGAAACAATCAGTTGGCAGTCATCAACAGACAAAAGTGCCTTTGTGGGAGCTTTGGGGTTTAGGAAAGAGATTGTGAAACCTGTGTGTAGTCTAAGACCATGAAAAGCAGATTTGAGAAGGCTGTGTCACACCCAGGTGACTGATTTGCTGACTGTGGTCCCAGGGACAGACCTGGAAAGAGCTCTCTTCCCCTGAAGTCTCAGCTACAGCTCCTTTTGGCTTTGGTTCTCACCAGCACCGTACACCAAGGGACCCAGGAGGAGTCACGTGTATGGCAGGAAATGGGCATGCCGTCCTCCATCCCATCTGTGCACCCTAAGGTGGCATATAACCTTCTTCTGCTTCTCTTAGTCACAGTCCAGGAGCTTCTGGAGATAAGCCCACCCAACCTGGGCAGACTGTAGATTCCAAAAGGCTCTGTAACTGGGATCTAGCCTGTTCCAGCCACAATTTGCCACAGTCCTGGGATCCAGAGTCCAGCAGGAGACACTCATGTCTGTACTCCCAGAGATCCTGAAAGGCCCATACCCAGCTCCAGCGTCATCACAGCTGCAGTTTGCCAGCTGTACTGAGCCTCCAGGCTCCCAGAGGGAGACACTCATATCTGTAACCCCAGAGATTCCGAAAGGCCCTGTACCCAGCTCCAGCCTATCAGCGCCACCAGCAGACCTGCCAGCCCAGGGACCAAGCAGTCGAACATCCCCCGAGGGTTCCCAGACTGTGAGAGGATGCAAGCTGGGCTGAGGGGACCTTCCCGCCCCTCCACCCCCCCCCCCGCCAGTGCACAAATTTTGTGCACCGGGCCTCTAGTTTATAATAAAACCCAAAGCCCTTCTGAGGGCCTCTCAAGCCCACATAATCTGACCATGAATCCTGATACTTGTATCTCTGATACATCTTATTCTCCTCTCTGTTTACTTGTCTCTGGACATGCTGGCTCCTCTGTGTGGCTGCAACATTTTAGGTCTGTTCATGCGCAGTCTTTGCATTTCTGTTCCTTTTTTTCTGGACTGTCCTTTCCTGAATGTCTGCATGGCTCCCTCCCTCACCCTTTATCTCAAGACTTGGCTCAAATTTACCTTCCAAGTGATGGCTACCCTGCATCCCTGACCGTTTTATCAAAATTTGCAGTCTCTGCCTGTTGTTTCCTATCCCATTGCATGATTCAGTTTTCACCTTACTATCTAACATACTATATCAAGTGTATTTTTAAAATCTTGTTCATTGTCTTTCTCTCCCCTAAAATCTGTTTCTAAATTCAGGGATTTTTTTGGTCTGATTTTTCTCTATATTCCTGTCACTTAGAACAGTGCTGGAAAAAAAACAAATAAATGTCCAAAGAAGAAGAAAGGAAGGAGGGGGAACAAGAAAGGAAGAGAAATTCTTTAATTATATTTTTTTGTTATGTGGCCCTTCATAAGAATGAGGCTGGTCTATAATAGTGATATGAAAATATTTCTAAAACTTTTGAGAATGAGAAACCAGATTTCAGAATGTTATGCATATTAGTAGTCCAGTGTTTGTTTATTTGTTGTTATTGTTTTATAAATATATTTTTATTTATTTCAGAGAGGAAGGGAAAGGGACAGAGAGATAGAAACATCAATGATGAAAGCAAATCATTGATCGGCTGCCTCCTGCACACCCTATACTGGGGATTGAACCTGCAATCTGTATGGGTATGTGCCTGGACAGGCAATTGAACAGTGACTTCCTGGTTCATAGATCGATGAACCAGCCGGCATGGAGCCACACTGGCTGGGCAGTCGTCCAGTTTTTCAAAATAAATAATTTTACATAAGGGTGTGTATATATTTATAAAATGAGGGCTGAAGAAGGTGCATGCGACTTAGTGATTGTCTCTGGCACTTAGTATTTTTGTTTTGCATTTCTGTGTAATTTGCATTTAAAAATATGTACGTATTAAATTTTTAAGAGAGAAAATTTGATATTCAATGATGGTGTAGATAAATTTTTGCACACTGAAAGCTGTTTATAATATACTTGTCATGTCAAAGAGCTGTTTAGAGAATAATAATAATGTAAACATTAATGTTCAATTTGGGAATCCAAACAGTCTGCAAATTAAATTTATTTTTTTTCATATTTGTTGTCAAAACACATTTGGCCACAAACCCTAACCTGAACTGGCATGAGTTTATTTATAGACTTCAGTGCCACACAATGGGAATTATTCATAATTTTTACTAATTCTACCCCAGTACTTGCTCTGGGTGATATGGCATAAAATGAATATGCTCCAAATTAACTTTCTAAAATCTAAACCAATTCTGAAACACATCCAACCCCCAGGTCTTTTGCATAGGCATTTTATATATATTTTATCTATCTTCACACCCAAACTGTGATCTTTGGTTTGTATGATTTTAACTATTCTTTTTTCTCCTTTTGCTCATTTGAATTGATAATGTTTGCTTTCAACAACAAGCTTCTTATGCACTAAGTCTATAACAGACTTCTTGTGTAATAAATAAAATAACATATGTGTTCAATTAAATTATATCAAAATGTTAGGTAGGATCTTCAGGCATGGAAAAAAAATGTTTTAAAATTGAGAGAGCTATTTCCTTAGCCAGGCGTGGCTTTGTATGTTGTCCCTGGTGGGGGTAAGGTGGAGAGATCAACCAAAGGACTTGTATGCACGCATATAAGCCTAACCAATGGACACAGACAACAGGGGGGTGAAGGCATGAGTGGGGGGTCAGGGAGTATAATGGGGGGATAAGGACACATATGTAATACCTTAATCAATAAAGAAATTTTTTAAAAAAAGAAACTAAACAACCCTAGGATTTTGTTGACTCAGAATCTCCATGTAACAGACAGTAACCTAGTAGGTTAAAATACAGAAATGGGTCAATTTGGATACGTTAGAGATGTGGGGGAGGACAGATTCCAAGAATGTTCTGGGACAGGTCCTTCCTGCCCCAGGGACAGTGTCGATACCACAGCCCTGACAGATGCACAGTCATGGCTGGGTTTGCTGCACGTTAGCCCAGGACCATCGTGTTTCCCCCATCCCAAGGCTGAAGATAGCAGGGAATGCTGACGGTAGTGGTAGAAGAAGCATGCTCTTTTCCTGTTCAGCTGTTTAAAGAAATGTTCAGCTGCAAGGTGTGTGGTTTATGCAGCTCATCTTCTTCAACCCAGATAGGACTCACTGCTACTCCCTCCCATGACACCCCCCACTTAATGGATCTGCAACCAACTTTCATTTTATAATGTAACCTGCATAAGAAAAAGGGGGTGTGTGTGTGGCGGGAGGGCACGGTTATTGTTTCCAGGTGCTGCTGATCACACTTGTATGGGGTAGGAACAGTCTTAATTTTGTTCTTGGCTATAAATGCATTGTAAACAAATTTAGAAGGCAATCAGTCAGTGTCAAAGGAGACATGGGAAATTATTGTCACCCACTAAGTGACCTGAAAGTGCAATACAACACATGTTTCATGGGGCTTAGAAACACAACCAGCTCTCCATGCATGGCTTAGAGATGGGGCCGGCTGAAATGAAAGGGAGTTAGTCCCCAGAATAAGTCCAGCATGCAGTTTGCATGTTTGATTTCTGCAGAATGGTCTCACATCTGTTTCTTGACATCCTTTCCAGCCACCAAGGCCCAGTTCAATAATTGTTCCCTCCCTGTTACCTTCCCAATTCCCACCAGTTGGAATTAATTTCTGCTTTCTCCCAATAACTGCTGCTTGTGTTTCCTGCATCTCTTATACTATTTATTATAGTTTCCCCACTGTTTGACTTTGAAATGACAGTGCTTATTTTTTGGAGCTTCCCAAACTTCAGTTAATCAGAGCATTTGTTTGAGGTATTTTGCCAAATCTGTGTACCATCCATATTTTATTTACATAATATTCCCTTTATATTTACTAACATGTAAAAACATTTCTTTAACCTCATCCTAACCAGTAACATCTATGAAATTAAAATTATTGTAATTATATACATATGTACATATGTATATATGTTTGAAAGCTTATCAAAGTAAATACATAGCTATTAAAATTTTTAAATACTCTTTATATATCACCTCATATCATTGGAATGTCATCAGTAGTTCATATACCACATATTAAAATCAAACCAATCTTTGCAAAACTCTGCCCCATTTTACACTGTTAAGTCCTTGGGTACAGGAACCTTTTTATTTTTATTTCCCACAATGCCATGTTCTTCAGAGCTTTGGCTGAGCACTTGCTCAATGAAAGATAGTATGCTAGGTTACCAAAACCTCAAGGTAAATAATATTTTAATACTATAATATCATGGTACAGTATTAAAATATAATATTTAAAATAAAAATGAATGCAAAGATTCCACAGTAAACAAAACATCAACATCCTGTGTAATAAAAGCCTAATATGCTAAGTGTCCGGTCATCTGGTCATCTGGTCGTCCATTCAACCAATCAAAGCATAATATGCTAATGATATTCTAATGCCACTCAACTGCTCGCTATGATGTGCACTGACCACCAGGGGGCAGGCAGTCGACT
Source organism: Myotis myotis (assembly GCF_014108235.1). Classification (NCBI taxonomy): domain Eukaryota; kingdom Metazoa; phylum Chordata; class Mammalia; order Chiroptera; family Vespertilionidae; genus Myotis; species Myotis myotis. The sequence goes on from NW_023416316.1 coordinate 11,854,467, forward strand.
GGTCGACCAGTCACTATGACATGCACTGACTACCAGGGGGCAGACGCTCCAACTGAAAGGTTAGCTTGCTGCTGGGGTCTGGCCTATCGAGACTGAGCAAGATAAACCGGACACACCCTGGAGCCCTCCTGCAGTCCTTCTCCAGTTGGCCAACCTCCCGCAACCCTCCACTTGCCCCAGTTGTGCACTGGCGGCATCTCTCAGCCTGGCCTGCACCCTCTTGTAATCCAGGACCACTCAGGGAATGTTAGAGAGCCAGTTCCGGCCTGATGGCAGAATGACCAGTCGCTATGATGCGCACTGACCACCAGGGGGCAGATGCCCAATGCAAGAGCTGCCCCCTAGTGGTCAGTGCACTTCCACAGGGGGAGCGCTGCTCAGCCAGAAGCTGGGCTCACGGCTGGTGAGTGCAATGGTGGTGGCAGGAGCCTCTCCTGCCTCCACAGCAACTCTAAGGATGTCCGACATCCCCTGAGGGCTTTCCGACTGTGAGAGGGTGTAGGTTGAGCTGAGAGGACACCCCCGCCCCCCCGGTGAATTTCATGCACCGGGCCTCTAGTTTTAAATAAAGATGGCATCCGTTACTTATAAACAGAAATGATGATTCCTGGCTAAGGACTTGTTTAGGGGATTGTAGAAGGTAGCATTTCAAATGCCTAGTTTGTTTTCCTCTAAGGTCCAGGCTTTCAAATTTTACAGTGCAGTCATGCAAACTTTCATTTTTATATCTTCTGTTTTCCTGAGAGAACTTGATGATGAATATTATACTATTTCTGTGGCATTGGTACCAGAAAGTGATGTTTTAGCTCATTTCAGGTGTGTTTTGGATTCCTCTGGCCTTCTTGAAAGCCTCTCAAACCCATATTATCTAGTACATCCCTGACCAATAATCAAAATTGGCTGAGTAATTGAATAAATTAATTTAAGAGTGAATGAGTGGTTGAATGAATGACTATAATGGGGTCATATAGAAAAAATAGGAATTTCACTCTTAATTTTGATATGAAGCCCAAGATGCCAGGTAGTGTCAGCATCTCTGTTCCTGGTTTATTCCATAGTTGATTGAGGGTCTGACCACAAGTCTATATAAATTAGGACAGGGAAGGCAGAACACACCAGCCTGCCGCTGCCTAGCTGGACCCCTCTCCCAGGATCCTGTTCCAGGTCAGATTCCCTAAGTATTTTCAACGTCCTGGTGTTGACATTGCCCATAAGGGGAACTAAAGGTGATGTATGGTTTCCTGACCTTCTAGAACTTCCCAGGCCACTCTGGCTCTAGGCAACCTGAACAATGCAGCCACTGAGCTTTGTTCTTACTCTGTGAAGATTTGCTTCCTCCCATCAAATAAAAACACTCCTAATCCACAGCAGAGCTTTGGCAATCTTTTTGACAGTTTATCCTCTACTCTGGTTTAATCTGTCCCAGGTAGATCAAAAAGGATTGATATGAGCTTTCTGATTGGGTGCCTGCCTTTTTTCTCTCCATCGCTTTTCCTTTCAGCAGCTGAAGGGGATCCATCATGATAATTTCCCATTATTAGGTTTGAAGTGTTTTGAATGTGAAATGCCTTTTCACTTAGAAAGAATTGATGCCTATAACTTGTAATGTGTTAGCAGTTTGGTGGAGTGCTTGACAGCCCAAACTGCATTACAGGTAGCTAATCCCCATGGCTGAGCTCCATTAAAGAATAGATCATATCTGTTAAAACAGCCATAGAGTGTGGGTCATTGTGCTGAAAGGCAGTCTAGCTGCTGGGAGAAAGATTATTATGGGACTTTATTCTATTTTAAACTTGGAGAATGTATGGTACGTATACTAGTCATGATTGATTAAAGATACCAGACAGATTTTATGAGTCTCCTGGTATGTGCCAATGTTATAATTCCCACCAGGAAGAAAAATGTCCCCAATGGTTTAAATGAGACCAATAGCAAATATCAAGCTGTGAACAGGAATGAAAAGCAACCTAGATCCTGCATATTTTTCACTGTGACTTCTCCCATACTTCATACAGTTCTTTGGAAGAAATAAGAATATGATGTCTTCTAATTCTTAATGCTTATTAAAAGTGCCTCTTGAGAAGAACAGAGTTTATGGTTTCATATTGTGGCTGTGGACCAGTCTGGGTTATTTTTTTTTCTTGTAGGTTAAGAAAGATAAGTACATTTCAGTTCATGTATCATCTCTAGTCAACGTGTAGTGAGAATCTTGTGGTGCTTTGCTGAGGTTTAACAACTGTGGTAAAAATGACCACCTTAGGCACAGGTGGCAGAGTGGGGGCCAGTGTATCGCATATTTGTCATCCCTGCTGTAGACAAACTCAAGCACAGTTAGTCACCACAGTCTTTAGAGTAATTAAGAATATAGCCAAGTTTATGGCCCTTTCTGATTCATATCATCTATAGGAAGATGCTATAGACTGAATGTCCCCTTCAGATGCATATGTTGAGAGCACCCTTCTAGTTGCTAGGTAGGATGCTGCTGGATTCCTGACTTGATTAATAAAGCCAATTAGATCTTTAAAAAATCATATGTTGAAACTTAATCCCCCATGAGATGGTATATGGAGGTGGAGCCTGTGGGCGGTGATTAGGTCGTAAGGGTGATAGCCTCATGAGTGGGATCAGTGCCCTTATCACAGAGACCCAAGTAACTTCCTGTTCCTTTCATCATGTGAGGACACTGAGAGAAGATGACTATGAACCAGTAAGTGGATCTTCACTAGACATCAAATCTGTCAGCACCTTTACCTTGGACTTCTCAGCTGCAGAGCTGTGAGAAATAAATGTTCAATAGTTTAAGGCATCCAGTCTATGGTATTTTTGTTATAGCAACACAGACTAAAACAGGAGTTCAGTTAGAATATCTGAAGTCTGGATTCTGTGATAGCCCCGTTTTCTTGCATTAAATGTAGTTTTTAGCACCTAAAGCATTATAAACAGAACCCCATAAAAACAGTCCATTCAACAATCAACATTTTGTTGAACAAAAATTTGTGAATTAACTGAAATCCCATAACAGAGAAGAGAAGAACTGCCTAGAGGCCTCGTCTTAAAGGATACGCAAATCATGGCAAGACACTAAATCAGTGGTTCTCAACCTTCTGGCCCTTTAAATACAGTTCCTCATGTTGTGACCCAACCATAAAATTATTTTCATTGCTACTTCATAACTGTAATGTTGCTACTGTTATGAATCATAATGTAAATATCTGATATGCAGGATGGTCTTAGGCGACCCCTGTGAAAGGGTCATTCGACCGCCAAAGGGGTCGTGACCCACTGGTTGAGAACCGCTGCACGAAATGCAGGTGTATGCAATAATTCCATAGCCAGTCAAATGGGGTTCAAGCACAGAATGTAAGTAACCTATGGTTTTGTAAGTTGCTCTATTATATGGCCCACACAAAATGGCTTCAAAGTCAACTCCGAGTTCCTTCAGGTGGAAAGGATGTTTCTCTAAGTTCTAGAAAATGTACTTATTTCTTATCAACCAGAGGTTGTACCTTAGGATTTGTTTGGTCCACATCCTCATTTATAGGGAAACTGTGTGGTCGGGGAGAATATTACACTTATGGCAAGGGCTCAGCTTAGATAGCTGATCGATGTCTGGATTCCCAGCCTAGTGCAGGTACTGGAAAATTATAAAATTTTTATTAAATATTTTTAAACCAAATATATCCAATATTAAGGTTGTTCAGTTACTTAATAATCTCACTTATCTAGTAATTTCTCATTTTAGATAGCAGTGTGTAGCTAGTAGAAGCAAAGAATTGGGATTACTGTACATGTGGTACTTCTATTTACTAGCCAAGTAACTGGACAAATACTCGTGTCTCTTGTTTTCCCACCTGTAAAATAGAGAAAATAATACCTACTAAATCAAGTAATAATGAAGATTAAATGGGGGTAATGTATGTGAAGCCAATGTAATGAACAAATACTAAATGTCTTACCATCTCCACATGTGAACTTCTTGTCAATCACAGAAGAGATGTGAAATCTCCTTGTTTCATCTTTCTTCTCCTATATGGAGTTTCAACTACTGACATAATTAAAACTGCAGTTAAGATACTGATTAGGAAGTGATTGTAATGTATCTTTATGTCCATTAAGTCTAAAGAGCAGGCTGATACAAAAAGTCATTCATTTTACATTCATTATTAATTAGAAAGTATCGAATGACTACATTTTGAATAAAACTGAGGTCTATTAGCCACAAATTTTCTCAGGAAACCTTGCCTGTTAGCAATAGCTCAAGATAATTGTGATCTTGACCTTAAATACAAACATGACTCAAATGCTTATTTTTAAACCAACTTTCAACCTTATGACAATAGCCAGGCTCTTTTTTTAAGTTTATCTGTTATGTTCAGTGCTTAGTTTGATGTGCTATTAGAACCCAGTAGATTCCTATCTTCTGGCTAGAATCCCCCTAATAGGAGTATTTGGGTTTGTGTCAGAGTTCTCCCTACTTTTCAGGGATATTTATTTCATTCTGGCTCCCTAGCTTCCCTATACAAATACGGACAAACAGTGGGACCTCACTTCTTTTCTAAGGGGAAAGACAACACAAGTGAATAGAACAAAAGTAAAACCAACTCACATCATATGCAAACTGTGCAAGGAAGGTGCACACACGGGCAGAATTCTGAGACCGGTCTTTCACACACTCAGATCACAGTCATTGTTCTGTAATCGCCACAAAGAGGCAAATGTGAACCCTCTGAGTTGAAAAGAAACAAACACATCTACTTGGATGTAGTAGGTGTATATCAAGACAGTGTATTGATCACATTTATAGTTTTCCTATGTTTTTGTTTTCTACTTTGATTATTGTTTTCTGTATTTCACATGTGCATAAAAATAGAACTATGAGTTTTACTTCATCATTTCAGCACATGACCAAAGTATACGTTCACCATTTCTGGAGTAATTCTAACAGTCATAGATTTTGGTCCCCTTTTTTAGAATTTGATGTGATGGTACCTTTGCCCTGTGCTTACCTGCCAGCTCTAGGCTCATCCCTGTTACTTTCAGAGAGAGAGAGGTCACGTCTTCCTTCAGCAACATCTGTCTCAGGTTCTAGAAACTTGCTCTGAAGCTTTCAAAAGCCAGACTTGCTCAGAGGAAGCCTCTGGATTCTCATGGTTGTGCCCCATAGGTTTTCTTGCCTGTATATCCTCCTGGGATTCCTTGATATTAACATCTTTCTCGATGTCCCTCCTGTCTCCTGTCCCTGTCCAAGCTGGAGGTTATTTTCATCTGCCATCTTAGACCTTCTTTCATCATTCATGCCTGAATCACCTCTCCAGGGGCATTCTGACTTCAGAGACCAGGCCCCCAAACAGACCATTTCAGTCAATCATTGTCATTTTATATGAGAAATGAAAGACAATCCCTTTTCTGCTTTTTCTCCCCTTTTTGCTTCTTTTCCCATTAATCACAATGAGACTTAGTTTTCGTGTCCTTTGAAAAAAGAGAGAAAGTAAACACCCTCACCCTTAAAGATTATACTGGACGTTAGCTGATGCTAACCTTAACAGCTAAAATGTATTGAGTGCTTATCTTATGGCAAACACTGTAGTAAGTGCCTATGACCCTTATCTCCTTTGATACAATAACCTTAGGAGATATTGTATTTTGTTACCAACCTTCTTCAGAGTAAAATAAAATGAAACAAATAAAACCTGGGACTTAGAGATATCAGACCAACTGCTCAGATGTATACTGTAAAATAGCAGCAGACAGTAGACCCTGGATGCCTACCTATCAAACTTCCGACCTCTTGACCAGCTCAGGTGGAATCCACATTTAGACATACGTTCCCATTGAATTATTTGGGCCACAGTGGTTTGCAGAGTAAAAAATGAGCAAAGAAAGAGGGAAGAACAAAGATCTCCTGTCCTCTTCAAGCAACAACTGGGCAACATCACTGATTTAATGTTTATAATGCATTAGAACGGTTTTTTCTCCCATTGTTAGAAGTTGCCAGATTTCAGGGCTTTTTTTTCGTGTGTGTGTGTGTGTGTGTGTGTGTGTGTGTGTGTGTGTGTTTAAATAAATGTAGGGATTTGCATGGCATCCTTCCTTTCCTGCATGTGTCTTAACTAACAGATGTGCACATCTGGCATCTAATATTCTGTCTCATGTGGCCGCTTACATCTGGATACAGCAGTGGTTTCGGAGGGGACAGTGGTGAGGATGCTGCTCTGGGGAAGCTCAATGATTTCTCAGACCATTCTGCTCCTGCTCTGTTTCCTCAACTCCTCTCATGTCTTCTGCCCTTGCTGGGCCCTTGCATTCAGGAGCTCCAGGTCTATACAGGTGATATACTTAACAATTTCACACCACATTTGTCTTCATGGTAACAGCAACTACAACAACAAAAAACCCTACAAAGTGGGAAAACTTGGTGAACCAGCCCCCAGATTTGTGTCTTGCTGGTGTGATTCAAACACATGGCTGCATCTTGGGTAATCTGTGCAGTCGACTGGTATTTTTCCTAGGAGCCTTAGCACTGAACTCCAGTCCCCACCTCTCAATCCTTCCTTCACTGCCCTATTTTCTTCTTACCCTGGCTTGGTAGTTGCAGGGGACAATAAATATTTCTCTCTTCCCTTTCTTTGCTCATTTTCTTACTCTGCAGAAATGTTTTGAGGTCTGTATTACTAGGTCTTCCTGTGGGTCACAAAATGAACCCAGACTGAATTAATCACTGTTTAGGAAGCAGTGTCTACCATAGTGTCCTGCGTTGCTCAAACCTGGGGATAGTGGCATCTACTAGTACATCTGATTTCTATACCTTAAGAGAGATTTACACCTGAAGTTTAGTCAGGCAGGACCTCAGATTGGGTGTTAGGATCTGGTTAGCTAAACATGAAGGTTCAAATCTGGTGTTGAGCTAAAGTGAAGCATGGCAACTATGGTTGAAGAGAGAAAACTGATCAGACATACAGAGTGTTCAAAATGTCAGGGTTACGTAGGGAAGCCAGGTGCTCATGGCAATACATGGTGGCAAACAAAACAGAGAAAGCAGGCAATTATAGATGAATAAGTGTGTCTTCCTACATTGTGCAGTTAGCTTCATTATTTCAGGCCAATGTGGGCCAGAGACTAGGAGGGCAGTAGGGAGTGGAGGCTCTTCTCTGCAATCATTCTTTACCTCCACAAAACTAGATGAGTCACTGTTCCCAAATTCTGCAGTAGTTTTCCCTCTTGCTCTGCCTCTAAATTGCCCTTTCTCCACAGAACTGCATATGCAAGTCCTACCTTCTTCAAAAGCCAGCTAACGGGACATGTACTCTGAACTCATCCTTTTACACCTCTCCCCAAATTACACAAGATGTCTCCCCCTTCTGAATACCTACAACAATAGCTCTTTATTTTGCTTGCTTTATTGTTGGTGTTTGAGTTGGTACTCTAGGTGTGTGTGTGTGTGTGTGTGTGTGTGTGTGTGTGTGTGTGTGTGTTTTGGGGGGTATACAAGCTACACCCTAAACTGCGTGAGAGCAGGGGTTATATTCAGTTTACTCTCCTTCCAAGGACTAGCACAACACTAGTTGATTTTATTTGTATGAGCACAAATGAGTTCTAGTTGATTTTATTTGTATGAGCACAAATAAGAACACACGGGTTTCTATGAATGTTTACAATGCACGCTATCTGGTATAAACTATGGGTGAGCAGGATTTGTGTCAAACTTCCCCTTCTCTGGTGCCTAGTAGGGTGCTTTGAACACAGTAGGTTCTTTACTGATCTTTGCTAAATGCTCCCAAATTTGTGAACTCAATAGATTTCCCAGTGCATCTGAGGAGACCAGACAAGTTTCCTCGGTATGTAGATCAAGACAAAGAATGGTGCAAATATATATAACTAAAAGGATTCAAGGAAAATGGGACACTGCTAATAGAAATGACTCACTGAAGTCACTTCCTCCCCACTACTAATGTTTCCCAGAATTCCTCACACTGCACATGCCCAGTTGAAGCCCCATCGCTCTTTCCAGGAACAAAGACAATGGCATGCTATGCTGCCTCTGTGCTCTCTGAGCCCCTCTCCCTAGCTCTCCTCAGTGACCACGACTGCAGGGACCTGTGCAGCCCCTAAATGAGACCTCCAGAGCCAAGTGCTGCTGACACGACTTCATTATGAAGATGCATGGGTTGGCTGCCAGCTAATGAATGCCGGTGCTCGGAAGGATAAACCCGGCTTCTCCCTGAAACAATTTAACATCATATTTCCCTAATTTGAGCCTGATTTAGTCGCCAGGGTATTTGGATGCCTCTTCTATGGTGCCTATAGTTAATTAAACAGATGTTGCAGAGGGAATCATTAATTTTAGTGCTGCAGATGGGAGTGGAATGACTTTCTGAAGTTAATGTTTCAGCAAAACAATGGGCTTCTGTCATCAGTTGGTATAAACTGAGTAAATTAAGGGAACAAGTAGAATAGGGTAGGTCGCTCTGAGGAAATATCAATTATTCATTTTAGGAATTACACTTCTTTTTTTTGTGTCTTTGCATTCCCCTGAGGGGAGAAAAGTGGATGTCTGCAGGGAAGGATGGTGGGTGAAGGGGGAAAACAGGCTCTAAGAGTCTGAAGGTTTAGCTGTGCAAAGATTTTTAACTTTGTGAGGAGTTTAATGTGTATGTAGGGATGAATGGTTCAGGAATATGGACTGAGCCAGAGGAACCAGAAAAAATGTGTGACAAGATATGTAGTTAAGAGAAAACACCACTGGAAGACAGAGAAACATTCCTATCCATTTCACTAAGAATTATTCATTAGTTCAGCAAATATTTATTGTTGAGAGGCACTTTGGGACTAGGAACATGGCACTGAACACAAACAACAGAGTCCCTGTATTCACAGGGCTCACAGTAATCCAGGAAAAAAGGTACAGGTGCCAGCTTTTTGTCCCAGAATAGTCCCTCACATAATTATATGCACGTTTTCCACGCACACATGTGGGGAAGGGAAAAACCATTCATTGAGCAGCCCCCATGTGCCAGGAATGTGCTTGTGCTTAATCTCGGTTATGAGAAAATTTGATAAATATACGAGAAAACACCCCAGAAAGTAGAATGTCTTTGCAAAGTCACACGGGCATTGAGAAAATTGAATATAAAAGCTGGTTCAGAAATGAATTTTGCTCTCAATAAGTTTTTGCAAAGAGAAAAACTGTATATGCAAGCATATCTATCCATTATAGAAGATTTAAAGTGACTTGTTAAAAATAAGTGCAATTTAATGTAAATTTAAAGAAGACCTGGATGCCCACAAAGGCAGTCACAGAAGGAATCGTGGGCAGGTGTCATTTCAGGTAACCCATGAAGAATGGGTTTCAAGTCAACATTCGAAGGCGAGAAGAGGGCTTCTGGAGGACACGGATTTCACCAAGCCTTCTCATGACCAGGATCATTTCCTCTCATATGACAAGTCTGAGATTTGTGCTGATCAGTCTCATTGGCTGTGGTAGTCAGAACAGTGGCCCTGAAACCCTGTCTTCATCTCCAGAATGTGTGAATATGTTATGTTGCACGGCAAAGGGAAATGACAATTACAGTTAAAAGTCAAGTTGCTAATCAGCCCTACACCAAAGTGAAAAGATGATCCTGCTTATTCAGATGTACCCGGTATAACCACAAGGGTCCTTCCGTGGGGAAGAAGGGTTCAGAGGGTCACAACCAGAGAGATGGCTGCATGAGAAGGACCCGAAGAACCACTGCAGGCTTTGAAGGAGGAGGAGGTGGGCAGCCACTAGCAGTTGGGAAGCAAGAAAACGGATGGTCCCCTTGAGCCTCCAGAAAAGGAGTGCAGCCCTGCCAACACTTTGCATTTAATCCACTGAAATTCCTTTCAGGCTTCTCCCTGCTGGAACTACGGAGGTAATAAATACATGTTGTTTTAGGCCATTACATTTGTGGTGATTTGTTATAGTAACAATAGGAAACTAATATGTTGCCAGAGGAGACTATATTTCCTTTGGATTAATTTCTACTAGATAAAACCGAGATGTTTGTCTTTTCTGATTCCACTTTTTTCCTTAATGAAATTACATATTGCAAGAAACCGACATTTTATAGCCCATTAAATAGTTCTGTATCCTGATTGTTCATTTATTTCCCAAATATTTCCTTATATCCTAAGAAAGGTAATGAGTAACACAGATGGAACCCTATCCTCCTGAAGCTTGCAGAGTAAAGACTTGAGGATTGAAACAAGGTGTGTGGGACTGTCATTTACCGTCTCAGGGATGTAGGCGCAAAAAATAAAACAAAAACAAAACAAACGAACAAACAAACTAAAAAAAAAAACCAATTTGCTCAAGAATGTTATTAGTTTAATTGCATTTATATTGCATATGAGGTTCCAGGGGGCTTTGGTAGATGCAGGTTTGCAAGTCAAAAGTGAGACGTAGGCTAGAAAAACAAATCATCTTAGTTACTCGACATTCATCCCACTTGCATTGTTAGTCCAGGTGGGGCCACCAGAATGGTACCATACATGGCACCTGGTGACACGCTCTATAGTTTCCTTAATGCAACTGGCACAGGTTCCATCCCTGTGTACCTCAGATGATTCCTGGTTCTCTGAGCTTTACTGGCCAGGATAGGCATCCTGGGGAAATGGTGGTGGAAAGAGCCAAGTGGTGTAAATGGTTACTTTGCTCCATCTTAGAATGGTGCTGAGCACGCCTGCTGTGCAGGGCCCATTCATGGGCCATGTTCCCAAGTGCGCTGTTTAAGCATGTGCTCGTTGATCTCCAGGGGCTCTGTTCTCTCTTGGCACTAGCCCAGCTGGGTAAACTGGTTTTATTGCTGCTTAGAGTCTTAGGCTGGCCCCAACCTATTATTCTTAATCCACTCTCAGTAGTAATTGGTTTTAGGAATATATCCCCACCCCAATGGAGATTACCTTTTCTTTCTGCCTCCGATGGGTACACAACCTTCACTCAGTATGCACTTTGTCGACCTAAGAATGTCCAAACCTGTAGAGAATTTTTGTAAAATTTATTTGAGCCAGGAAGCAAGATTTCGAATGCTCCTGAGAATGACAGCGCTGCAGTTTCTGTAATACCTTTGGAATTAGAGAGGGAACTTAAGGAAGATTACATGAAGGTGGGAGAAAGGAAAGCGGGTGTTGGAATACAACATAGTTAACGAGGTCATGTGCTCTCTTCAGGATGGTTAGTTACACTCTGAGGGGTCTGAAAAACTGAGGCATTTCAAAGGTGTGTTAACCTAGACCAGTGGTCGGCAAACTGCGGCTCTCGAGCCACATGCGGCTCTTTGGCCCCTTGAGTGTGGCTCTTCCACAAAATACCACGTGCGGGCGTACACGTACAGTGCGATTGAAACTTTGTGGCCCATGCGCAGAGGTCGGTATTTTGTGGAAGAGCCCCATTCAAGGGGCCAAAGAGCCGCATGTGGCTCTCGAACCGCAGTTTGCCAACCACTGACCTAGAGTCACAAGAGCAATGGACTGAGCCTGCTTATGGCAAAGATCAACCTTTTACGTGAGAGATTTTATGCCTAAAGTATGACTGCCCACCATGACCTGCCAAGCTAGGAATTATGATCAGATCACCCTATTAGGTTACTTTCAGGTAGATTATGACAATGCCCTTTCTCATCCACAACTTAAAGGCAGATTTGACCAAAACCACTCAGTATTAAGTAGCAACATTGAAACTAGAGCATCTAAATCCTCATATGAGCTCTTGTCTTCCTTCTAAAAACACGGTAGACTAAGTACTCTGAGAGACCCTCCTTATTCAAAGAAGAAAAAAGCTAGATTACTGTTAAGACAAAATTTGGATGCAGGGTTAGTTGTTTTTATTTTGTGATTTGTTTGTCTTTAATGTAGCAAATATTTTCACAAACACCTTGCCCCCCAAAGCATATATATCTAGTCTCTCTCTCTCTCTATATCTATATCTATATCTATATCTATATCTATATCTATATCTATATCTATATCTATCTATATCTATATCTATATCTATATCTATATCTATATCTATATCTATATCTATATCTATATATCTCGATCTGGTGAAAGCTGGGAAAAATAGGTGGATGGGAGAAGTGACACATACCTGAAGATAGGTATCTAGAGAATGCATGCCCATGTTAGGAGTGACTAATCATGGGCCAGTGGAGGGGTAAAAAGAAAATTCTACATTTCAGCATCAACCATGGCCCTCAGTGGAAGAACAAATGTCCCAAATTTGGGGCACACAAAAGGTTGAGGTGAGGTAGATTCATACCTCCATCTGAAACGTCTTTTCAACACTCAAGCAGTAAATTAACACTATGGGGTTGGAGACAGGCTGTATATGATACCCATCACTGTGGGTCTCCTAGAGACATTTTATTACAAGACACCAACCACAAGTGAGGACATTTCTAGGTCAGGATGAACATTGCCCAAGGGGGAAGTAAGACTGTGTGAGAGAAGGTCTTTCTTACACTATACCCAAGAGTGACTCTCTTGTGAAGAGGATACAGCTAATGATGATAATTTCTAATAATTATAGCAATAATGTGATAGTGCTTAGCTTCTGGAAGTTTCTGACATGTGCTAATGAGGACAAGGTTGCAGGTTTGATGGGCATAGTGGTGAGTTCATTCCAATCCTGCCATGAGTCCCGTTAGTGGTCATTACTGATCATATGGGCCACAAATGTCAGAAGTGTTCCAGCTCTGGGTAACCCATCACTCTTAGAGCAATGCTTCATTGTTCTGGAGTTAGCAGGAAAGTGTTCAGCATCGAGAGCTCAAGAGACTGAGAAAAATGCTTCCTAGAATGGCAGTTTGCAGCTTCTTATATGCATTTTGAATTAAGGAAAAAACATAAGGAAGATTATATGAGAGTGGGAGAAAGCAAGGTGGGGATTGGATTACAGGATGGTTAAAAAGATTATGTGCTCAATTGAGGGAGTTATTCTTATTTCAAATTTGTGTTAACCTAGATGCTCAGAAACAATGGAGAGGGCTTGCTTAAAACAAAGACAAATCTTTTACTAAACAAGTTCTATGGCCCTGGCTGGTTTGGCTCCGTATATAGAGAGTTGGCATGCAGTCTGAAGGGTCCCAGGTTTGATTCTGGTCAAAGGCACATGCCCAGGTTTCATGCTCGATCCCCATTGGGAGGCATGCAGGAGGCAGCCGATCAATGATTCTCTGTCATCATTGATGTTTCTGTCTCCTTCTCCCTTCCTCTCTGAAATCAATAAATATATATTTTTAAAAAATGAAGTTCTATGCCTGGGCATGGCTACCAATCATGATATGCTCATATAAATATTTATGATCAAATCACCCTATGAGGTTATTTTCCATAGAACACCGCCCCTTTTTTGTACACAACATAGCTAGGTCCATGTGCTCCAACCTTGCCTAGTAATTGTCCTAGTTTCTAATCTCTCAATTCCAAGAGGACACAGATTAAGTCTGTGACATTTACTGTGTTCTATCCTTAGGCAATCCTCTACTTCTGTATGAATGAATCATTTCCCTTAATTTACAAAATATTTGATTTAGTATCATGTAGGGCATCCCGGCATTGGAGCAACCAGGGCCAGGTTATGTCAGCAGACTTTCCTATCAATGTTGTGGTTTGTAAAAGGTACTTAACCTTTTAGGATCTCATCCCCTCTTTAATTTATGAAATGGAATTTGGAAACATATTTCACCAGATTGCTTTTAGAGTTTATGAACCGTAAAGTTCTCTGCAGTTATTAGGTACTATTATAAGTTGAGCGCATATGAAGCCCTGAGTGCAGAAATATAAATGGGGAAAGAAATAGAGAGAAAATCAGCAAGCACTGAGTATCTACCAATAATATAGTACTAGACACTTTCACTATGCTTCACTATTTAAGCATTATCATTGTAAAATAAATGTTAATATCCCTAGTTATTGGAAGAAAAACCTAAGGCTCAGGTAGAGATATAGTCTTCCCAGTTTTAAATGACTGCAATGTTTTCCTTCTTTGCAGTACATCCTGCAACCCCCTAGCACACACGAAAGGACAGAGAACAATAATATGTCAAAGTGGAATTAATTGTTTAATTGGAGATTATCAAATGTAATACTGGATAAGAAAAAGTAAAAGAAGGGTGATGCCAGAAAATATTTTATAGGCAAAGTAGGATTTTAACAAAATGCTGTGAATAGGTGGGATTTTTTCAATAGGTTCGGTTGAAAAGGGAAGGCTGGATTGTTAGTTAGCATGCATGAGGTCACCAGCACCCCTGAAGGGACAGAGGCAGACATAAGTAATGGGAATTCCATTTTCAGACCTGGGAAAGGTCAGTGTATGAAAGTAAGGGGAGTAGAGTTTGATGACTTTCCCTCACCTATATATAGACAAAAAGATTGAGAACTTCCTGTAGCAAGTGTGATCGCTTACTCAGGATTTCGGATCCTGACCCTGAAGAGGCAGGAGCTAAGAGTGAGGGTCAACATTTGTCAATGAAGAAGCTGGTAGAAGCATAGCTCACCACGAACTTCCTTACCGCCACTGCTTCTCACACGTTACAGAAATATTGTTGGGAGTGATGAAAGAGAGGCTGCAATTCCGACCTTTGAGCCATGTATGTGGATATTAGATGAAAATGTTTGCACAGAATTCTAGACAATTTGGGAAATTCAGAAAATATTAATGTGCAACGCTTTACATAATTTCTAGTTGCAGCTGCTATTATATTTAAACTCATGGACATTGCAATTACTGTAGTGGTTGATTTCCTGAGCCTCCTTTTTACTCCTTAATTGACTTGCATTTTAGCAATTTCCAATTCTGGTTATACATCAGAGTTACTTATAGATACTTAAAAAAAAAAAAACTGCACCTATGTAGACTGGGTTTTCATTCCCTGGGATTCTGATTTAATATATTGAACAAGTTAGGAATTCTGCAGTTTGAATATTCTGCCCTGATGATTCTAGTGCAGAGCCAATGTTGACACCCACTGACATAGGTTATCCAGACACCCTCATCTCTGTGGCTCGTGGAATGATAGCATTTTTTAGAGTAGGAAGGTGCCTCTAGATCTATGAGTTTTATCTCTGGCTGCACATCCTAGTTACATAAATGTTTCTTTCAATGGGCTTATGTGCATTTTGATGTAGGAACATGGAGTCTATATTTTTAAATAAACGTATTTATTAACTGTTGTATAGACAGTTTATGAAGCTCCTGTGTATTATTTATCTCAGCTTTCCCTAATTTTAACATCTTCCATTACCATGGTCCGTTTGAGAAAACTAAGAAATTAAGACAGGTATATTGCTGTTAATTAAACTATCGACTTTATTGAGTACACCAGTTTTTCCATTGATGTTCTTTTTATGTTCCAGGATTCGATCTACATTGAGTTCATTCCAAGTTTTAACTTCAAAGGTGATTTTGATTTAGTCAGTCCTCATACCAATATTTGTAACTCCTAACCTAATCCAAGCTACTCAATTTCCAAATAACAAAGCAAGACTCAGTCTTGCCTGGGTGAGCACAGTCACGTGACAGAAATGGCAAGGCTTACGCCTCCTGCTCATCTACTCATTCCACACTGGGTAGATGATTTCAAGGAAGCCAATGAAACCTGTGGAAATCACACTGGTCACAGCACTTAGTAGGAGTAACGAGACTTAAATAGCTTGTGGTGTCCCTTATCTCTTTGCAAGTGAATTTGAGGGAAATTGTTTACCCTAGTACTTTTATTAATTTAGTGTATGAATTAATGATCTAAGATGACTTCTGTGATAAAAATTTTACCACACAAACACAAGTCATGCTTTTCACACAACATTGTCAAACTCTATTTTTCACTAATTTATAGACATACTCAGTGGTTATAGTGTTCTATAAATGCAACCAGTTTCAATGCCTGGGAGACAATTATAAAGACAGAAATTCTAATTCTGAATTAATTTCTCAGAAGTGAATTTTCTTTCTCTGTAAAAATCATCTTTATTTCAATGACCTAGAAAAACAATGTATGCAGCTGGAAAATTTAAACACACACACACACACACACACACACACACACACACACACACACACACAAGCAAGCAAGCATTCAGATGCATATCACCTGTCAACCCTGCAAATAAAGACCATTTGAGGTAAAGTCCTCATAGTCTCTGCTTATGGTGCTTTGATTCTCCTCCTGACATTGTTTGGATTGATTTCATACTTAGATTTACATCTTTACAGCTCGGCTGTTCTAACCCACTGCACCTCCATAGAAATTTGTTTAATTTTCATTTTGGGGGCTGGTGAGCTTCTAATATTCAGTTGCTCCACATTGCAATCCATGTTTGAAACTACTTTAGATATTTTAGAATTGTCAAGGAAGGATGGTAAAGTAAGATAAAGAAGGAAATGAGAATGTTCTCAGTGGAAAACATACATAATCACATCACATAAGGTTTATTCACCCAGGATTAGTTTGCAAAATATCTCCTTATTTGAGTTTTACAGCAACAGACTTGAGAGATTCTATGGATACTTCTTTTTTAATATATTTTATTGATTTTTCACAGAGAGGAAGAGAGAGGGATAGAGAGTTAGAAACATCGATGATAGAGAAGCATCAGCTGCCTCCTGCACACCCCCTACTGGGGATGAGCCTGCAATCAAGGTACATGCCCTTGACCAGAATCAAACCTGGGACCCTTCAGTCCACAGGCCAATGCTCTATCCACTGAACCAAACCGGTTAGGGCTCTATGGATACTTCTGTTCTACCCATGCCTCTTCTTATGATTCCAGGTCACATATAGCTCTTTAGAATAAGAAAATTAACAACTAAAAAAGATTTATGCCTGGCATTTATAAAAATTCACTATTTCCTGTGTGCCAGTCATTGTACTGTGTTCTGATAACAAAAAGACTTTATGTAATATTTTGGAAACCCCTGAGAAACATATATAACACCAAAAATACCTATAATTTTTTAATGGTTTTCATCATAAGATGATTTCTTTGGGGTGCTGGATTGCACATTGAAAGTCACCTCTTTTTTTTTTTTACTTCTCCATCAACTTTCTACTCGTGCAAACAAGAGGGTACCTTCTTACAGGACTCAGTAGTGATAATGAATGAGACCAAATACTCCCTTTGAACAGAAAGGTTAGTGGATATTAAGCCTGGGCCAGATGTAAGATTAGCTAGAGGACATGATTGTCAATACACTATTATTTGTTGTGCTTGAAACATCCCCACTAATTTATGCCCTGCTAAACTATTTTTCACCTTGACATTTAAGAAGAGTCTGATAACCTGGTATTAATCACTAGGTAATTAAAGTGTTTAGGGGAAATTGTAGATTAAAGATCATCTACCCCAGCTCATTGATTTTACAAATGGGGAAATTGAGACCCAGAGAAAGGAAATGTCTTTTCTAAGATCATGGACTATTTGGTTGTGAGCTCAAACTAACATAGCTCTCCTAACTCGCCGTCTGATATCAACTTCTACTTACTACTCCCAAATTTTATGCTTACTGCTACTGCATAACTGTTTCCTGCTCATAATGAAAGATGGCCTTATAAATTTTCTAGGTTTATAGTGGTGTAATTCACCACAGAATCTACATTTCAATAAATTATCCCAGGTCATGTCAATGCACCTGCCCTGATACAGGTCCACACCAGTGATGGGAAATCATAACTCCAGTCTCCTTATCAGAGATCAAGGGTTATGATCCCCCAAGGAACTTAATTTTTCTATTACAAATGTTTCACTATGTACCATAAATTAAATATGATTACTCTTGTGTGTCATTATTAGGACTCAAGAGCTTAAAGTATTTGGGTTACATGCTCAGTACTCCTTAAAAAGACCATCACTAGAAAAGGCAAGATCATGGAAATTAGAAGGCATCCTAATATTTTAGCTCACTTCTTTCTTTGACATGTGTCTCAAAAGAAGCAAAAGACTGTGCAACATCACATAGTGATATTGTCAGATGTTGTATTTGTCTGCTAGCGCTGCCATGACAAAATACCACAGACTGGGCGGCTTACACAGCAGACATTTATTTTCTCACAGTTCTGAAGTCTATGATCAAGATGCTGCTAAATTCTGTTTCTGGCAAGAGCTCTTTTCCTGGCTATGTTCTCACTTGGCATCGTTGTTGCATACACATAGGAGAGAGCTCTCTCTGGTGTACCTTATCAGGGCACTAATCCTGTTGGACCAGGGTTCCATCTTTATGACCTCATTTAAACTTAATGAATTCCTTGGAGGCCCTATCTCCAAATATAGCCACACTACGGGTTAGGGCTTCAATATGTGAATTTTAGGGGATCACAAGCTTTCAGTTCATAGCAAAGGTAAGTACAAGTTTTCATACAGCATCTTTATATATTTCACAGTGATGCCATCATCTCAGTGTGGGCTTGGGCTATTTTCTAAGTTTAACCTACATTAGAAGATCCTTATATTCTAAGAATATAGGTATACATTGGAAAGGAGAGTACATGTGGGCCAGGAGGACAACTCATGTTGCTTATACCAACTTGTACAACCCTATTGTTAACACCTCTTCCGAACTCAGCGTTCCGAACTCTACTTGTCACACAAGTAGCTTGAAATCAGCTATGGTGGGATTATGTGCAATATGGAAATTAACAGGTGTGAGAAATCAGGACTCACTCCACCCTACCTTCAACCCAGAGAGCCAGTTGTTAAATATTTGCCAGCACACTGTTTAACCGATTGGTCTGTGATTTGGGTGTGCATGTGGGGATAACAGTTTATGATGGCATTGGATGTATAGTGTGGGTATATTGTGGGGTAGAATAAAACAAGCACAGTGCTGAGGTCAGTGGTAAAAACATTCATCCTTGTCGCATCTGAATTTTCCCACCTATAAAATGGGATGAGTTGTCTACTCCTCAGATTAGTTCTGACAGTCTCTATGCATAGACTTCTGAGAACATATTGCATTGTGATTAGGAAAAAAGCATCATATGATGACAACATTTAATATGGGAGAAGACCCAGTGATTTAATAGCAAAGTGACCTAGGGCAAGTTATTAGCTCCCATGTTCCTATCGGTAAAATAGTGTTAGTAAATTGCACTCTGATAGAATTGTTGTGACGGGTAATTCAATCATGGTGTGATGTGCTTAGCACGCTTCCTGACATCTAAGAAGTTAATTAATATTACTACTGCTAGCACTACTACTACTACTGCCACTGCTGCTATTAGCAATACTACCACTGTGCTATTGCTACCAATGAACTTCTTCACTTTATCGGGTGCAAGGCGAGAGCTGGGAGACCTGAGAGTAGGGAAACTACAGCCATTTCTGGTTCTGAGCAATCAATATTCTTTTATTACAAAGAAACCAAATTGATGTTTCATGCAGCTAGGTTGGCACCTTTCCTAGGCCAACAAGCTTGAAGTTACAGAATCCAAACTTACAAGAGCTTATAACTGAGCAGAGAATTAACAGCAATTAAACAGGTTTCACTGTGAACACTTCCGTGGAAATCAGTCTCTCCAATCGATTTCTCCTGACAGCTGATTATGGTCTGGAGACTAAATGAGAATGAGACAAGGACGGTTTTGGAAACCAGAGCAATATTTGAAAATGGCAGAATATGAAACTGGGCATATTTAAAACGTGTTTAAGAAGCAAGACCCCTGCAGGTAAAAATCTATGCATGACACATTTTAAATAGGAAATGGATAGATCTTCAGGGATACATTTAGATGTGTGCAATATTGTGCTTTATAAGAAATATATATTTTGTCATTCAGATGACTTAAAATAAATATTTTTCATATATATTTGGTCTTCATCCACAATTCCTGGCTCCCAACTCCCAGAACTCTTGGAATGTCCTAAGTGTTGAGAGTGAACACACTGTATCATGTTATGTTAGGTGACTTTTGGAAAGCACCTAAGGGTAGAGGCTGGTTGGCAATGGAGCCAACCACGTGATTAGAGGGCTACAACTTTCAGTCCCATTCCCCACACCCACCTGTGAGAGGAAGAGGAGCTGGAGGTTGAATCAATGGACAACAGCCAGTAACTAAATTAGTCATGACTGTGTAATGAAGCCTCCATTAAAAAAAAAAAGAGGATAGGGTTTGGAGAGTTTTCAGGTTGGTGAACACATGGAGAGGTGGGGAGGGTGACTCACCTGAAGAGGGCATGGAAGCTTCGAGCCCTTTCCCTCATGCATCTCCCTACCCATCTCTTCCATCTAGTTATTCCTGTGTTATATCTTCTTACAGTAAACCAGTGATCATGTTACCAGTGGTCATGCTACTTACTAGTGAGCCATTCTAGCAAAGTAATAAAAATCAATGAAGGGGTTGTGGGAACTTGTGATTTATAGCCAGTTAGTCAGAAGCAAACCTGGACTTGCATCTAACATCTGATGTGTGTGTGTGTGTGTGTGTGTGTGTGTGTGTGTGTGTGTGTGTGTTTGTTTGTTTGTGTTGGGTCCAGTCTTACAGGATTGAGGCTTTAATCTGTGGAATCTGGTCATGTCTCTGGGTTGAAAGTGTCAGAATTGAGTTGAATTCTCAGACACTATGCTAGTCTCCTAGAACTGCTTGTTGATGTGAGGGAAGGCATCACACCCCCATGGTGGAATTGGGTACAGGGACCCAATTTAACTTGGAAGGAAAGAGATGTATAGGTCTAGAATTAAGGCTATAAGCTCAGGAAGTAGTTTATTTTTAACAACATTATCATTTCATATTTCTCCTCTTCTATTTTTTCCCTTTCCTCTTCCTCCTTCTTTTTCACTATAGTGTAATCACCAATATCATCATCATCACCATTGTCCTCTTCATCATCATGTAATATATGTGGAGCCCTTACTATGGGCTGGACACTCTTCATATTTTTTCCCGAATTTAAATTTTTTATTGTTGCAAGTATTACATGTGTCTCCTTTCCCCCCCCCATTGACCTCTCCCCAGGTGCTCCCCCATCCTCCCAGCACATGTCCCTGCCCCCCACTCTATTGTCTGAGTCTTTTGGTTATGCTTATCTGCATGCATATAAGTCCTTTGGTTGATCTCTTATCCCCACATCCCCACCATCCCCTGCCTTTCCTCCTAGGTTTGTCGGTCTTTTAGATGCTTCTATGTTTCTGGATCTATTTTAGTTCATCAGTTCATGTTGTTTATTATATTCCACAAATGAGTGACATCATGTGATACTTATCTTTCTCCTACTGGCTTATTTTACTTAGCATAATGCTCTCCAGGTCCATTCATGCTGTTGCAAATGGTAATTTTAACTCCTTATAATCTTCTAGTATAGATACTCCATTAACATTATTTGGCAGGTTAATAAATAGAGACAGATAAATAAAGTAACTAGCATGAGGCCGCATAATCAGTTATGGTAGAGCTGAGTTCTTTTTATTTGTTTTCTTTATGTGTGTTTTTAAAATATATTTTTTATTGATTTCAGAGAGGAAGGAAGAGGTAGAGAGAGACAGAAATATCAGTGATGAAAGAGAATCATTGATTGGCTGCCTCCTGCATGCCCCACGCAAGGGATCAAACCTACACTCTGGCACATGGGAATCGAACCGTGACCTCTTGGTTCATAGGTCAATGCTCATCCACTGAGCCACACTGGACAGACTAGAACTGAGTTTTAAATGTAGTCATCTTGTCTTCAGAGCTGTTGTGCTCTTGAGCAATTACATATTTACATATTTAATAATTGTAAAAATAAAAGTTCCCCAAAGTTCTTTCTTAGAATCATTGCCTTTGGGAGCCCAGTTTCAATTTTGTCTCTTCCTATTCAGGTGGTAAATTGAATATAATGAACTGGAAGGTTCTAATAATTTATTTTAAATACATCATGACTACCTGATAGCCTGAAAATAAAGTTGACAATTCAAGATTAAGTGTTATTTATTTATAAATATTTAGATATTATTTAGCATATGCTAGCTATTAATCTTGACAAGGATGGAAAAATAGTGGAAATACCATGGAACTTACAGTTTAGCAGGAGGAGACAAACAATCAACTAAAAAAAGGTTGGAAAACAGGTTTTTGTAAATGGCAGACAGACACTAAATATTTTATGCTTTTGGACCCTATGATCTCTCATGTCACTACTCTATCATTATAGAGCAAAAGCAGACATAGATAGTATTTCAATAAATGGCTGGATTCCAAAAAAACTTTGTGTACAAAAACAGGTGGCTGGCCAGATTTTGTACTCAGGCTATAGTTCGCAGACTCCTGGATGAACACATAAATGAATACACAAGACAACAATATTAGTTAGTCGTAAGTAAATAATTAATATAGCTAATATAACGGACAGTAACTTGGTAGTGTCTTCTTTAGGCTGTAAGGATTGAGAAGGCCTCTTGGAAATTTCAGCTGAAACTTTAATAACATGAGAGAGACAGATGTGAAAATCATAAAGAAGGACACATGGGGAAATGCAAAGTCTAGAGGAGAATGTCCTGGAACCTACTGAGGAAGAAGAGTGACACAGTGAAGGTTGAAGGAATAACAGTGGATACATAATAAAGGACTTTATAAGCTAGGTTAATTCATCCCAGTTTTATTATAAATGAATTAAATCATTGGAGGGGGTTAGATAAGAAAGTGACGCAGTTCATTTGCATTTAAAATATTACTTTGGAAGATCCTAGGGAAATGGCAGTGATGGCATATTCTTTTATTCTCTCTTAATCACCTCCTAAAACAGAGAAGCTAAATAGCAAGATAAAAAGAAACAAAAAATAAGCCACTGGATTATATTTACAACAAAGCTAGGGAACAAGATATTCCCTGGAACATCACACTCTAAGCAAATTACCAGTATCCATAGAATCAGCATAATATCAACATTTGTGTGGCAGAAATCAGAAGGAAGCAACAGAATCAAAACCTCAACTAGTTAACAGATCTTCATTAGAAACAGATCGATTTGCGAACAGCTGAAGCAATTTTGGCCAGATGAAGACCCCAAGCGGTCTATGACACAGATGAGCAGATAATCCATATTGCACTGCTCACTAGCATTACCTGCCCATGCTTTGGATAAATTTCTGGGAATGGATTAAAAATGGTGCTGCACTGTGACTATCAGTATATAATTTTCAGATAGAAGTTGAAAAGGAGAACAAAGCTAGGGGAATCTCAGAGAGTAGCCTCCACATGTTTTTGTTTTTGTTTTGTTTTTAAATATATTTTATTGGTTTTTTTACAGAGAGGACAGGAGAGGGATAGAGAGTTAGAAACATCAATGAGAGAGAAACATTGATCAGCTGTCTCCTGCACACCCCTACTGGGGATGTGCCCGCAACCAAGGCACATGCCCTTGACCGG
Organism: Myotis myotis; assembly: GCF_014108235.1. NCBI lineage: Eukaryota > Metazoa > Chordata > Mammalia > Chiroptera > Vespertilionidae > Myotis > Myotis myotis. The sequence goes on from NW_023416316.1 coordinate 11,877,818, forward strand.
AATAGAACCTGGGACCCTTGAGTCTGCAGGCTGACTCTCTATCCACTGAGTCAAACTGGTTAGGGCACCTCCACATGTTTTAACACTACATAACAACAATAGTTGAAAGAGCTTGTTGAAAATTACAAAAGCTACTGTAAATCAAACTTCCACTTAAAAGTTTAGGAAACTAATTTCACATTAAAATAAGCAACATAAAAGTATTAAGGTTGAAAGAAGAAAAGCAAAATCGCTTCAGCTGCTGTTCTCAAACTGACCTGCAATTTTCTAATGACTACCTGTTGACTAGTTGAGGTCTTGATTCTCTGCTCCTTCCCTCTGATATATTGAAGTCTTCACCAGAAAAACATAAAAATTAACACACATGACAGACAATGCTCTTGGAGAAATAGATGAAAGAGGAAAAAGAGAGATATGAAGAAAAAAATAGAAAGAATTTGAGAAAATACGAGAGACATTGAAGATAAGCAAAGATTTATTACACAATAACAAAGTCACTAAAGAGAAAAATCCACAGGAAAAGAATAAGTAATGAAAGTTGTAATTCAAGAAAACATTCTTGAAATGAAAAGACTTAAAACTATATATTGAAAAACCATATTACATACTTGAGAAAATTGACTCAGGAAGACCATGGCAAGACATATTATTGGAAAATTACTGGACTTTAAATAAGAGAAATCCTATGAAAATCTAGACAGATATCGTGACAGTTAATAGAAAGAAAAGTCACCTTTTCATATTCCACAGCAATGCTTTATCTGAGAAGAAAATTGAGTAGTGTATTTAATATTCAAAGATAGAAAAAGTGAGCTAAGAATTGCTATCCAGCAAAATTGACTCTCACATAGAAAGAGTGCAAACTGTTACATGCAAGAACCAAGGAAATGTTCTGATGAGCGCTTCTTAAGGAATCTGCTGGAGAATGAACTTCCAACGACCAAAATAGCTGAAAACACATTAACGTAAAGACTAGTTTAGAGCATGAAATATATAGTTACTTGTAGACTTAAAATTATATGAGGTTGAGAACAATGGAATATAGTATGCCCAGACAGTGAGAGTACAGTGGTAAAAATTGGAGGGGTAAATAAGGGAATAAGCGCAACATTTTTTTACTGCTCTTGGTGGTGGTTATTACATAGATAATGCTGGCTAAAGTAAATGAAAATATAAGCTATTTTATTTATACTATTTCATGTATCCTCAAGGACTACTATTTTTGCTGTGTAAGAGGAGTGATACAGATGTTATATAGAAGAAATTAAGCATTTGAAAGAAGCAAGCAAACAAACAAACAAAAACCCCTATAGTTCTGAATTTTAATTAGAAGTATCAGTAGGATACGTTTCCCCTATAACTATATTTCTATCTCTCAATATCTTTATCTATACCTATACCTATATCTATTTTTCTTCAAGTTCTGTCTAAAGAAGAGACATTAACATTATTACTACAGACCAGTAGTAATGGGCACAGAGTCGTCTTGAAATACCATTTTTTTCACACAAAGAAAATAGGTTACAAGCCTTCTTAAAGAAATGGCTACCTGGTCTAGGGCAGGAAATGTTCAAGATGAGATACAGGGAATCTCAATTCAGATGCAGGGAAGCAATCCAACACCACTAAAATCATGTCAAAGAGGCTTTAGAGTCATTATAAAGAGGCTCTCACTGCCAAAGATGAGACAGTTGAACTTCAGAATGAATAATAATTGTAATTGATTGAAATCTATCAAATATGCTTAAATCCATGAGTTCATGGTGATATATAAAAAACAATAAGGCCTGGCTGGCGTGGCTCAGTGGTTGAGTGTCGACCTATGAACCGGAGGTCATGGTTTGATTCCTGGTCAGGGCACATGCAGGCTTAATTCCCAGTAGGGGGTGTGGAGGAGGCAGCTGATCAATGATTCTCATCATTTATGTTTCTTGCTCTCCATCTCCCTTCCTTTCTGGTATCAATAAAAATATATTTTAAAAAAACATAACAAGACAACAACAAAAACTATTTGGTCACATTTGGAGGATGATAGGGAACCAATTTGTTATCTTAAGAATAAATAGTAGTTAAGAGGAAAAATTCAAATGTTTAGCCTACCTTTCTCTACAGTTTGCATATAAAGTGTGCCACTGGCTAACTACACAGTGCATGATGGGAAGCATTTCTTTATAGAAGTAAACCAACTATTAAGTAAAGATGAAATAACATAATTTGGACATCAACATTTGGCAACTTCTAATGCATTAATAAACCCAGGCACTGAGCTTAACAACTGAGAACTTCTCAGAAAGAGAGACAAGCAGACATGTGTCTCCTGGTAAAAGGGCACAGCACCCCCTCTAGTCTTGCCAAAAGGGTTGACCATCATTATAATCAGGGCTCAGATCCAGCTGCCAATGTGAAGAAGGACTGTGTTGACCTAGGCCATGCATGTGTAATTAACAAAAGCCAGACTCTGGAAAACTCCACAAGTCAAATTCCTTGGGCTATTCAATAGATATAGTGTAAGAAAAAGAAAGGAAAGGAGTGGCTGTCATGGTTATAAATTAAAAGAAATTGAATAAGCATACATTAAGATATAGGCAAGACTAATCAGGAAAACCTGGTGACAAAATGAAACAAACAAACATAAAACCACACATAAGGAAGGGGTTTCTATGAAAGTCAGAATAGTGGTTGTTGTTGGTTAAGGGGGGTGTTTGAATTAGTAAGAGCCAGACGCATAGAGGGACCTCTGAGGTGATGGCAGAGTTCTGTTTTGGCCCTTGGTAATGGTTTCAAGTATTTTGCCTTATAATAGTCCATTAACCTCTATATTTGTTTTGTGGTTCTTATATCAGTTTTGTTTTACAGTGAAAACCACTTAATTATAATATGTGGTCTTCTGTAAGGAGATTAGCTTAAAGTGGACCAAGGATGCAAAATGAGTTAATAAAACCTAATTATAAATAATTAAGGAAAATAATAAAAACCTATTATCCTGGGCTAAGGAGCTGTGAAAGTAGTGCAGGCATGATGATGGAGGAGTTTAGCAGGACTCCCTGGTGTACTTGAGAGAAAGAGAGAAATCATTTGGGGTACATTCTTCTTCCCTGTAAAAATACACTCAAGACATTTAAAAGGGATATGGATACAGGTGTGCCAATCAGAGTGTTCTAACTGAAAGCTAAACCTTTCTTCTTGATTGATGCATCAAGCTTGGTACTACCAGAGATCCTGCACATGCCAGTATGGTGACTACTGGTTTTTTTTCCTCTTAATGAATAAGAACAATCTGATTTTTTTTAAATATATTTTTATTGATTTCAGAGAGGAAGGGAGAGAAAGAGAAAGAAACATCAATGGTGAGAATCATTAATCAGCTGCCTCCTGCATGCTCCCTACTGGGGATTGAGCCCGCAACCTGGGCATGTGCCCTCGCCTGGAGTTGAACCCGGGACCCTACAGTCCATAGGCCAACACTCTATCTACTAAGCCAAACCAGCCAGAGCTCTTTTTTTTTTTTTTACACAATCCTATAATATTTACCCAATTTCACCTATGGATACTGTTTTAGTAGGCTCTTTGAGAATTAGAATGGCAACTTACATTTGCACTTTTTCTATTTTCTTTGATTTGTTTTAAGCTAATACATAGTAGCTCACATTGGGGGAAACCATTCAACTTTGGGGAAAAGGATTTTGATAAGTTTCTGCCTACAGGGGTTCATTAATATAAATTCATAAATCCATTAATTCATATACCACTATCATTGGTTGTTCGCTCCCAGAGAAGAGCCTTATTTACCAGTGCTGCTGATCAATTGAATCCAAAATTAAGTGCAAAAACTAAATTTACTTATTACAAAAATAATTAAGGTCTACAAATAAATAACATTGACAACTTACACAGCAAAGTCACACTTGCATTTTTCTCTGCATGGGAAAATGCGTCTTTCTGTTAACTGTAGAAGCCAGAAAGGAAAGAATGTGTTAGGGACCGGGGTGGAGAATAATAATGAGGGTTAAAGGAAAGAGCTTTGAGTCTATGGTTCCCTGCTCCTTTAACAGATTAAAGTTGTTCAATTAATGTTTGTTCTTTTCTCCCTTTGGGATGATTTTACTCGTGACCCTGTTCTCCCGGTTCTGAACCTAGCTGCCTTCCACACATTGCAAAGGGATTCTGTCCTGCCGAGTGATTTTGATCTTGGGTGGTCACCATTGACATCAGGGCTGACTTTCTGCAGTGCATCTTCTGTAATTGCTGCATGGATGCCAACGCGACCCGAGTGGCTTCCGTAATCATCCCTTCTCTCCGCACAGTCACCTGCTGTCAGGAGCTGCCTGTGCAAAAGTAACGGATTCCCAGTCGCATCAAAGCCCTAATTAAAAGTGCACCAAATTAAACTTGAATGCATGGAAAACAATTCGCTCTCTCCTTTGTCTCCCCATTCAGATCCATAATGCAGAGCAGCCGGGTGTCATGTTCAACAAATCTCCGTCACTTGATGGCTGGAGAAAGGAATGCGGTTGGAAAAGCTCCAGATTCTTCCCTGGGAGACCCGTTTGGGCTCTCCCATCCCTGCAGTGACTCAGTGGTCAGGGTGCTTCTGTGGGAATCCTTTTTTCTCAATATCTCCGTCTTCTCCCATTTATTCTTTCTTCTCCCAAAAGACAAACAAAACAAAAAAAATCCAAAAAAATACACCAAATAGGTCTCTTTGTCACCACTTCCTTTTCCGGGAAGTGTGCAAAATGTTTTCAACAAATTGCCAAACATGCTTGTCTGGCATTTTCTCACTGGTGTCAAACACAGACACCAGTTCACCCTACTGCTATCCTAACACCATATCCCTGCCATGGTAAACAGCTGTGTCGGCTGTGCTAATGTTTCTCTGAATAAGTACAATGAGTTACTCTACCTAGAATTCTTTCTTGCAACTGACTGACCCTCAACTGTATACTAATTCCAATAACCAGGCCTCATACGTACAAGGAAATATAATAAACTGCTCAATTCCCAGTCTCTTCTAGAGCAAGGCCCTTACTCAGTCACCCCAGCCCCATGACCTGGAAAATGGTTATTTCCCCTGAACTCCTGAGGGAAATGCTACCTTGAAAATAAAATTGAAAGGAGAAGAGATTTAAGAGGTAGTAAAAAGAAAAAAAAGTGTAGGCGTCAGACTACAGAGTTTTGAATTCAAATCCAAGTTTTGCTACCTACCAGCCACGGGAACTTTGGCATATTACATAACCTCTCTGTCTCTCAGTTTCTCTACTCATAAAATTGTGATAATAAATCCATCCCATGTGGCCGTTTTGAGAATTAGAGTTCATTTATGTAATATCTTAACATGATGCCTTGAGTATATGGAAAATGCTATTATTATCAGTGTGACGAGGGCAGTCTGGCTGAAAGGAAACATTCATTTGTCTAGAAACAAGACTGAGGGGAGGACATACTTCAAAAATGTGGTGGAGTAGCCCTAGCTGGTTTGGTTCAGTGGATGGAGAGTCTCACCTAGGACAAAAGGGTCACAGGTTCAGTTCCACTCAAGGGCATGTATTGTCGTTGCAGGCTCAATCCCCTGCCATGGTCACAGCTCATGTGGGAGGCAATCAATCAATGCGTCTCTCTCACATCAATGTTTTTCTCTCTGTGTCTTTCCTCTTCCCTTCCATTCTCTCTAAAAAACTATAGGAAAATATCCTTGGGTGAGGATTCATAACAAAAAAAAAATGTGGTGGAGTAAAATTTGCCATTTCTCATGGTGATGCTAGGAATATAATAATCTAGCTTAATGGCCATCTGGTTATATGAGTTTTGGGGGAAAGTCATAGATGTATTGGAGTGACTGAAAGCTCTCTTAGCCATATTTAGTCCAGGGCAAGCACACATCCCAGCACTCCCCACATTGTCATGATATTGACTCTGCCACTTAGGCCTATTCAGAGCCAATTATCAAAATTCTTTTCAATTCTTCACTTATGTAAACAGTTTATTGCACCCTTTAACCCGCAGAGTCCCTAGTCAGTAATACATGGTAATAATAAACTCAGCTTTCTGGTCTTAAAGTTTTTCTGGTAAAAAAAAAAAAAATGTCATCCACAGGCACTCACCCGTGCATGCACCCTCCAGCTTAGATGAATGACAGTCACAGTGAACAGATATCTCTGGTCAAATTTATGCAGCAATGATGAGAAACATTCGTGGATGACTGCACACATTCAGACACCAGAATATCTGTGTCCCACTGGAAAGCACAAAAGGACGCAAAACAATACTAAACAAGTCAGTAACAATTACAACATCATCACTTCCATGATATAACAATGCCTCACAGAGTCTGTAAAAGCATCCACAGTCATTCCACCATTCACTTGGTCACTCTTTGGCAGTGTTTTGCTGTTGGAGGAGAACTGTTTACTGCCCTGTAGAACTTTCTCACAATCTCATGAGACTAAGTACTCAAATGCTTTAGTAAGTGGCCAATCGTTGTTTCTGCTAGGCTGCTGTTTTATTGCACAGCTTCCCTCTTACTGATAGAAAGAGGTCAGCATTGCACAAGCCTCTCAGCTCCGCACTCCATCAGACCAGCATCTTCTTCATGACACTATCTTTGCGGCTGTAGCCAAAGGGTATGAGAAATCAAGTCTGGCAATTTACCTGAAAATGGGCTTGCAGTATACCCATGTGCTGTTGGGTACCATTTTTACAGGAAAACAAAGTTCCCACCTTAATTCATGAAGGAAGGTTGGACTGGTTAAGAAAGGCATTGCTTAAGGGAGAGTCTTTGAGATCTAACAGACAAGAACAAAACCTGAAGGAAATCACCAGAAAAACATAGTCATATGGGGTTGAGGGGAAATTCTCATGCTCTTCAGTATTCTATGAGCAAGAGGTAAAAAAAGCTTCCAGAACAGAATTATATAATTATAATCATCAAGAAAGATACTCCCAACAAATGGTTTCCAGTGGGAAAGGGAATAATATACACAAAAGTGAAATAACTCTCTGGAAGATATAACATGGGGTGAGAGTGCTTTCTAGCCTTGCCTTCTAATTATTATTAACACCTTTCTCTTATCAACATTGTAAGTTCCAATCACTCTTGATTTTTTTCTATGAAAAGTTCTTTATTATTCTGTTAGTATGGCACATACCCCCATCTTGTTTTTTATGTCACAAGAGTTAGCAGTCAAAGAATATAATACCCTTATTTATTCCATCTATGTTCCGCCAGCCTCCATTATCATCGGGATGTTCCTCATTGTTATGAACTCTGCATGCACTTGAGAGATATTGCATAATCGATGTCTTGTTATTGGAGACTGGTTGCCTTATTCTTTACTTGGCATTTTGAGAGACTCTTTCGATATACATGCTCCTCAGTTAGTGTCTATCTGGTAAATTTCACGTGTGCCTGCCATTTCTATTCATTTTACTCCCTTCTTGCTCTTTCAGTGTCTTATATTTGTTTTCCATTTTCATTTTTAATCATTAGCACATAATCCTTCTCATTTGTTTAACATTGTCATTGTACTCACAACTTCTCTATGGTATATCATATACTAGAACATCCAAAGGACACGTGTTTGAAGGTAGGGACCTCATTCTTGACTCTGCAGCTTAGTGATTACATGTATTTCTAAACACATGGGATCTCATCCATGGTGTGAACTGCCTACATGGATCTTTGTACATTACTTCTTAACAGAGCCCTGAATTCGATTATCTACCTGTGTCTTCCCAACATGCTCTTCATAGAATACTTTACCTACCTGCCTGGTGAGATTTTGTTGTCCTCAGTTTTTTTCCCCCTTTCCCATTGTCATGTACATTACTGGTACCAAAATCCACCCCACCCTCTTGTACTTGGGGTCCCTTAAAGATCATACAGAAAAGACAAAACGACTTTGGTGTCAGAATATTAAGTCATATTATTCATGCCATTAAGACCATGACATTATGAGGCAAGACTCTGCAGGACATGCATTTTGACTACCGCTTATATACATAATAAAACTTCTCTGATATACATAATAAAACAGTTCCCTTTCTCTGCCCCTTCCCTTCCCATCATTGCCAAAATAACCCAGGTCTTAAGAAAGCCAGAAGGCAGATTACCAGGTGATATTAAAGAAAAAAGTTTGTCAATGCAATCTTGACTTTCTTTGAACCTTGGAGACTATATTGCCATGCAACCACTACCTTTAAATTCCAATAGTTGTCCAGATTGGGAATTGTTCAACCTATGAGTACCTAGGGTATCTTTTAGATTGTCTCCTACATGGAGCATCGCTCTATCAGCCAACTATTACAGTTGCCTAAACCCCATATGCCAACTGAAGAAGGAGTAAAGGAGATATAGGATTTTAACTGAGTTCACTGGTTGCAAAATAAGAGAATGTAGGTCAAAAGGGGTGTAGGGAACTTCATGCTGGAGATGAGAGTACAAGAAAAAGGGAACATCTGTAATACTTTCAACAATAAAGATAAGTTTAAAGAAAATAAACATTAGGCAGAATTTTATTCTAATATATGTCTAAGCAACTTATTCAGAGTGACACTTTCAATTATTTAGGGAAGTTGACCTTAATAAAGTCAATTTGTAGCACCCTGAGTTGTCCATGAATTCTGAGCTTAAGACTCTATTTTGAGTCCCTGACCTCTGTCTAGTTCCTGACTATGGGTGGCCTAATTGTAAATTTTACTTCCTTTGTTCTTGGTTTCACAATCATTCTTTTCCCCTGGTACTTTTACTCTTTTCATCTAAATACATATTACTATTCATTTGTACATACCACTCTGGCTCCAACTTTTGGAAACTGCAGTCTGTAAAGCTTGTCTTTTTCCAGTTTCATCCTCCCAAGGCAGGATCTCTACTGAGTATCTCCTGCTCATAGCTGCGTTTGTTTGGATCCACTGAGATGAAGGCACCTAGAAGGGATAAGATATACAAGAGACTTATGGGGGGAAAGACAGAGCCTTCTCACTGTGATACAGATCTGACACCAGTGAAGGGAGAGAGATGGAAGGAATATTGGAGTAGGGGAAGTCCTAGATGGCAGCAGAGGTCCAGGTAAGATTCATCCAGGCCAACAGGAAGACCTTGGGTCAAAGGCATCCATTGGATTATTTCCTGGTCTCACTAGAGTGGTCCTTCTTTAACGACCATATTGTGCTCAAACATTGGCTGGGATGAGCCCATGAAAAGCATGGTTGATACATGAGGACAGTATCTGGGGATATCAGTCAGCTGTGCCTCCTGCAGTAGGAGATCAGAAAATTGCATTTTCCTGTCAGCCCTACCTGGTTAATAAACAGTAATAGGGTTTAAGGCATCGTTACAAGAGGCATTTTTGGCCCAAGGTCTTTTCTCATGACTTTTCCCATGTGACATTCAATCTTATGCTGGCTCCTTTTTCTTATTTAAATCTTAACTCAAATATCAATTGTTCAGGTGATTTTCTCTGACCACATCATTCAATGTTGCTCTCGCTGCTAAGCAACTCAAAATCACCTTACCCTGTTTTATTTTCCTCGCAGCCTGAATTACTACCTGACATTATGTTATGTATTTGAGTGCTTGTGTATTATGTGTCTGCCCCACCCCATTAGAGCTGTAATGTAGTTTAACTCGTTCACTACTCTATTGCCAATGCCTGGAGTATGCTCAACAGCAATGATTAGAAAGAATAGGCTGCATTATAGATGTTGTTGTTATTAAAGTTCTTGTTCTATTTATCACCCATTGTGGATTCTTTTTCTTTTGATCACCGCAATGCCACACTGACCTCCCATATGATATTATCATGATGCCTCAATGCATGATAGCCAATGTTAACTTGTCTCTTTCTTTTACTAGTGCATGAGTAAATATTTTTTAAATATTTAAATATTTTTATTAATTTTATATTTTAAATATTTTTATTGATTTCAGAGAGGAAAGGACAGGGAGAGAGAGATAGAAACATCAATGATAAGAGAAAATCACTGATCGGCTGCCTCCTGCATGCCCCCCACTGGGGATCAAGCCCCCAACCTGGGCATGTCCCTTTGACCAGAATCAAACCCGGGACCCTTCAGTCCGAAGGCCGATGCTCTACCACTAAGCCAAACCAGCTAGGGCAAGGTTATCTTTTATATTGCATATAGTAGTGCATCAGGTATCCAACAGTACTGATAAATGGCAGAAGGAATGAAGTTTCTCAATGTATGCAACTTCCTCAATATGCAATATTGCTTATATGTATGACAGTCTGGGGGTTACAGCTGTATAATATGTGCATTTGAGTGTACATGCAGCTATGGAGGCAACAAAGCAGGAAAAGGCCTGGGAATGGGCAGCCAGAAGAACAGCTGTGAGCAAAGACTGCAAGAGGCGTTTTTTCTTTACTTTACTTATAATGAAATTGTATCTGAGTAGGAACTATGCAGTCAGGTTTGGAGAGGAAACCTGGTGTCGGCCTTTGTACTGGAGAGAGGCCCAGAGGCTATTGCCTGATCCTGGAGCCGGGGGCTGGACTGACTGTTCCAGTGTCCTCTCTTGCGAGAGCAACTGCTTTGTTCAGTGATCAAAGGCCCCTTCCATCCACATCCCACACTGGGTGCCCCTTTTGTGGCAGATACCTGGGGAGAGGGCGTTTCCTCCCCTTCTCTAGGCAGTTACACTTACCTAGCACGGGCAGAGCAGCGGGATTTGGTTGTTGAGCATTCATCCTGTCAGTTTTGTTTTGACATTGTCCTCAGTTTTAAACCCTGGTTGAACAACTATTGGATTTCAATTTTTAGGAAAGGAGTGGACTTGGGCTCTGTGTTGATAAGGTGAAAGGTAATATGGTAAGAACATGGTGTTAGGGTTAAAGAAACCTGGATTAGAATTCTAGCTCCATTATTTCTTAACTGTGCTATCTTAGGCCAGTTACATAATCTCTCGTATATCAGTTTCCACATCCCTAGAGTTTGAATTGCAATACCTGTCTCATAAGAGTTTCTTGATGTATAATTAAGATATTGTATGCTTTTATAGGGTGTCCCAAAATTCATGCAAGAAGTAATTTTGATAGAAAACACAGGTTTATAATTAAAAATTGTAAATATTTTATTGATTCATAAAGTATACAGTATAGGGTTATGTATGGAAAAGCACATCAGGTAAATGGCCTCCGTGGCTTTGCTGGCACATACGCAAAGCCATAATCTTCATTGGTCTTCATTGTCCCTGCTCCTGGGCCGTAATTGGTACTTGGTAATGCTTATCAAATTGAAGGTATTGAAATCAAAGGGCAACAGATATTAGATTCTGATTCAATAAACCAAGTAAAATTAGGCTTTTATTTTTTGTTGCTGTTGTTGTTAATGCTCATGCAAAATTCAAATCTTGCGTGAATTTTGGGACACCCTATACAAACAGTCCCCAGTCCATAGCATGCTCAGCACACAGTGATCCCTTGCACTGTCCCTCCAATAGGTTCCCGTAACCTTTATATTCACCCAGTGAAATGAGTGCAGCTCTAGATGAGGAGGCTGACACTTGTTCCTCCTGACCCCACCCTGGATTTTTTCATCTCTGGAGAAGAAATGCTGAGGATTCTCCATCCTCATTGAGTTATTGCTTACGGCAGCAGGTATGAAGCAAAGAAAGCCTTTCAATCTAGTTTTCAAAGGCCTTGCAAGCTTCAGCTTCAAGATTGGTGAATCAATTCATCAGTATTGAGCAGGGGGAAAGTTCATCTGCATCCACCGCATTTTACTGCACAAACAAGTTAAATAAAAAATCAAGTGCAGGCCAATTTACCTTATTCCACTGTGGCTAGAATTGAAAGAGGATGAACCATTCCCTCTCAACCTCTTCTAACCCTTTTACCTCTGCCTTAGTGGAAGGAGCAGAGTCCTGTGGGAATGAGAGATAGGGTGTCCTGACAAGTGACCAGCAAGCAGTGAGACTGATGCTCATTAGTTGGGAGAATTGGAGACTCTTGTGGGTATCACTGCTATTTTGGGGACTTGGAAGGATTCTTATCCAGAAGAAAGTTTGGGCCAATGGGCTTACGTTATAGGGAAAGCATTGCATCCAAATAGATTTTCTTCTCTCTACATATACTGCCATTAACTAGGGTTGAATTTTAGTGCTATCCCTGAAAGTTCTCTCTTCACACCTGCACCCTTTAGTTTCCTTGTGAGCAGAAAACATTCCTGATTCCTTTTTTAAAAAAATATATATTCTATTGATTTTTTTTACAGAGAGGAAGGGAGAGGGATAGAGAGTCAGAAACATCGATGAGAGAGAAACATTGACCAGCTGCCTCCTGCACACCCTCCACTAGGGATGTGCCTGCAACCAAGGTACATGCCCTTGACCAGAATTGAACCTGGGACCTTTCAGTCCACAGGCCAACGCTCCATCCACTGAGCCAAACCAGCTAGGACTATTCCTGATTCTTTTGTGTTTCCATACAAGCATGGATGGTAAAGTGCTTCGGTAAGCCCTCATATACAATTTCATTATAATTAAGGCAAAATCCCAATTTTACTATTTATCTTGTAGCTAAATATAGAGGAAGGATGGCATTGTTTCCAGATGGGTAAATAGTGTACACAAAGATGTGGAAATAAAGATCAGTGAGTAAAATAAAGTGAATGTCTACTCTGTGCAAAAATGGCCTCATCCACCCCCAAGTGATGATGTATATAGGGAAGCAATGAGATGTATTATGGAAAGGGTTGTGGGGAGGATTCTGGAGGTCCTGGAATGCTGGCTTATGGGCATGAGCATTGCTGTGCTATGGAAGGTTTTTGAACAGGGGGTGGCAGGTGACAGAATGCAGTTGAGCAAGAGAAACAATGTCCACCCATTTAGGTCAAGGAAGGACAAGGCGCAATGGTTTCAGAGCTCAGAACAAATCACCCAATTCTATTTCCCGAATTGTTCATCTTATATGAGGCATGATGAATGCTGACTTTAGACTCCTTCCTCTGGTTCTGCCAGCAATTCAGTAGCTTAATCTTTTTCCAATCTCAGCTGTTGCCTAATAATCTGTTCCAGGCACAGAAATTTCATTAACTCCTCAATGATGTCCACAGGCTTTGACCATGGATTTCATCAGTTAAGCTGCTTTTATTTCAGCTACTATACAAATTACCCTCTGCCTGGGAAATAAAGGGGGGGGGCGCTTGGAGAGACAGAGAAGAAAAAAGACTAGCTGAAGCCCTCCTGTATTTCTCAAACAACTTTCCTCTTCTTAGTGAAAATAGATATCCAGAGGAGAAATCGAATTGAAAAAGCAATGACTCGATTATGCAGTGACCCCCAATTTTCTTACCAGTAGGTTAAGAGGGGGTCCTTGTCACAACCAGCATGATATGTGATTGTCTTATTAGACTTAGAAAATGATATAACACTTGGTAGAAATAGAACTGTGACTGGTGCTAGACATTTAGCAGGTGTATACTGGTTTCTGCTAAGTCTAAGTGGTGAGATGGGGAGGTGAAGGGATAAAAAAGGTGGGAAGGAGGAGAAGAAATTCCCACTAAAGATTTCCTGCTGAACATCCTTGCCAAGTTGCTGTGCGCAGCTTAGTGAATGATGGTGGGATTTCGGGCCTCAGCGGAGAAGTTTTTGGACAGTAGTCATTCCTTATAAAGTTTCCTCTGAAGTTTCTTTCACTTGTAGAGCGAGTTGCAGCTTCTCCTATGTTCAGGTAACACACTGGATCATCTCCCCCTTTTATATCTCTTATCAAAACTCATCAAGCCATTTAATTGACATATCTGCCTTTTCCTTCGCTTTTGCGATACTTGAGGGCAAAGGTCAAGTTATGTGAGGCTAATACCAGTGCTAGGGGACCAGAAACTCTCCCTAGGTATCAGTAGTAGGATAGCTACAGACAGAAGTCACTAAATGGTAACCAAGGAAACCAGGAAACTAGCAAGAGACAGAGCCAATTGTGCATTAAATAAAATTATGTATGTTAAGTGACTACTGCAGAACTTGGGTGCTTGGTAGCTAGTGGCAATGTTGGTGGAGCTGTTTGCTCTATCACTTCCATGCACACATTTGTACATACCGATTTCTGCTATTCAGCAGCATGGAAATTTAGCTAGACACTCAGAAGCTCCTGAGGAAGAGGTAGTAAGTTAGATTGGAATGGGTACCCTTAAAGGTTGTTTGCTTGCTTGTTTTGAGAATATAGGTTACCACTCTACTTCATCTCCCTCCAGGACCTGACTGTATGTAATACATAGAAGGAGACATGGGGTAAATGGCACCAAGGAAAGATCATATGGCCTCATCTCTTGTTGTGGATGATGTCTCCACAGATACGTTTAGAAGAGGTTGACTAGGGATAAGCTACCTTCAGCATTGCTGACATGTTTTCAAAACATTTCTCATAACCAATTTTTGGATCACAGTTTTATCTTGAAATAAAATAGCACCCTATGAACATTTTCAAATAGGTGGTTTTGTATATGGTGCCTTATACCAAAAAGTAAAGATGCCTGTCCTTTGCTTATATAGCACCCCAAACATTTTTTCAAGATTTGATAGATAACTTTTACTTATCAATGGCAAACATGTATATAATTTCAGTGAAATTATCAATTCAGAGAAATGCTCTACTCCAGTAGGATCATAAATTGATGGGGTTCTATCTTGGGCTTTAATTCTGTTTTCTTTGAAAAGTATGTCAGTTTCCCATCTCCTATTTCTCCATATTACTCTACGAAGTACACAGACTGTACTGTATTCTTATTTCATTAACAGAAAGTTGGAGGACCAGAAATAATAGTCAACATCCTCAACATAAATAAATACTTGTGATGAAACCAAAATTCAAGGCCCTAGGTAATATTATTTGCTTGAGAATTACTCTAACTGACCTCCCCCATGCTTCAAAGATGTATTACTCCTCTCTCTTTTTGAAAATATGTATTGAGGATGAATTATATATATTTAAAATGTGTAATCTTGGGAAACATTACACATGTTGTGGAATGTTTCCCCAGATTAAGATAATTAACACATCCATCACTTCACATAGTTATCATTTGCTAACTCTTCCTCTCTCTGTGTGTAGAAAACTTAAGATCAACTCTCAGCAACTTTCAGTGTACAATACCATATTTTAACTGTATTCACCAGGCTGTATATTAGATCCTCAGAACTTCTTATAATGGAAAATTGGTACCCTTTTACCTATGTCCTCTACTTCCCCCTCACCCAGCCCCTGGTAACCACCATTCGATTCTCTAATTCTAGAAAACCAGCTTTTTAAAAATGTAGATTCTACATATATATGATATCATACAGTATTTGTCTTTCTCTGTCTGACTTCACTCAGCATCACGCTCTCCAGATTCATCCATTTTGTCACAAATGGAAGCATTTCCTTATTTTTATGGCTGAGTAATATACCACTGTGTGTGTGTGTGTGTGTGTGTGTGTGTGTGTGTGTGTGTGTATGTATGTATGTATCACATTTTCTTTATCCATTCTTCTGTTGAAGGACATTTAGGTGGTTTTCATATCTTAGCTACTATGAATAATAGTGTAATGAACATGGGTGTACTGATATCTCTTTAAAAATACTAGTTCCAGTTCCTTCAGATATATATTGGTAGATCATATAGTAGTTCAATTTCTAATTTTTTGAGGAAACTACATACTGTTTTCCATTCCCACCAACAGTATATAAAGGTTTCATTTTCTTCACACCCTTACCAACACTGATTCTTTTTAAAAAAACAATAGCAGTCATAACAGGTGTGAGATGATGTCTCATTGTGATTTTAATTTTCATTTCCCAGATAATTCATGATGTTGAGAACATTTTCATATACCCATTGGTTGTTTGTATGTCTTCTTTGAAAAGAATTCCTTTGCACATGTTTAAATTGGATTATTTGCTTTTATGCTATTGAGTTGTATGCATTCTTTATATATTTTGTATATTAAACCTTTGTCACATATATGATTTGTGAATATTTTCTTCTATTTTGTAGTTTTCCTCTCAATTTATTGATTGCTATGCAGAAACTCTTTAGTTTAATGTAGTCCCACTTGTTTACTTTAGCTTTTATTGCCTGCATGTTGGGTGGCTTATCCAAAAATCTTTCTATTTTTGTAATTTATTTTCTTTTTTTCCTGTAAGGCCACTCCTAACTACCATCACTACTTCCACTTGTCTCTGAGGCTAAGACTGATCCTAGTTAGCATTTCTGCAAAACTCTACAGTCACAAATTTTTCAGACTTGAATTACTATCAATTCTGCTATTACCTTTATATTTTTCTCTCTCAAGGAGGTGCCATATATTACCATGGTGAAACTCTCAATTTTCATCCTCAGGCAGAATTCCCACCTCTTCCCCTTGCTGAGGTAATGATCAACAAGGTGCACTGCAGTTCCCTCCTAGTCTTGCTGTGAAATTTAAATGGCATAATGCATAAAAAGTGTACAGTAATGAATGTGTTTTTTTTTTGTTGTTGTTTTTTTTTTTTACCTTTTTCAAAGATATATTTTTATTGATTTCAGAGAGAAAGGGACAGGGAGAGGGAGAGGGAGAGGGAGAGGGAGAGGGAGATAGAAACATCAATGATTGCCTGCCTCCTGCACGCCCCACACGGGGGATCAAGCCTGCAACCCGGGCCTGTGTCCTGACTGGAAATTGAACTGTGACCTCCTGGTTCATGGGTGGGTGCTCAACCCCTGAACCAGGCCGGCCGGGATCACTTTCCTATCACATCTCAAGCAGGTCTTTAGCTGAGTCCTGGGTCTGTTTTCCACAGGCTGCTGAGAAATGGCTGCTCCCCACCCTGTGCTCATGCAGCCGAACCCCGCGAACAGAGTCGCCCTACCCTCCACCTGCTCCTGTGGGGTGGCCTCTGGCCCCGGCCTGGACAGGTCTTTGCAGGACCCGGGCGCTCGTGTTGGCCGTGTGGATGGCGTCTCTCCTCTTGGGAACTCCTGGCCCCACAGTGTGCACTGGCCTCTGGCAGGGAGAGGACACGGATGGTGGGTGCCGAGAGCATGGGCCTGGCTCATGTCCTCCCTGTGCCTTGTGGGCCAAGTCTTTCCAGCCTTTGCCAGAAGCCTTTTCCAGAGGCTGTGTGTCAGCCATGCCTTGCCCAGGAGTATCTGGCCTGGTGTCTTGTGAGCGCACCTGGTCTCCAGATCTTAACAGGCTGGCCTGGAGGTGAGGAGCTCCGTCAGCCCGGGAGCCTCTTTATCCGACCTTCCACTTTGAATGAGAGCCTTGCTGGATATAGTCATCTTGGTCTCAGATCCTTGCTCTCCATTCCCTTCTGGCCTGTAGTTAATGAATGTGTTTTTTAATACTAGGTAGGATTAACATTGGAATATATAATATTAGCCAGGTCAGTGGTCAAGTGCATTCTGTCAGCTGGATTCTCATTCTCTTTTCAGTACCTGAAACCATCTATATAATTACTATAGTTTTTTCCTCTAGTACCATGGTTCCTCAGAGTATGGTGATCAGACCACCTACATCTGAATCTCTTTAAAATATTGTTTAATATCAGGTCTCTGGGACCTCCCCCCCCAAGTCTGTTGAATTTCTGTGATGGAACTCAGGAATCTTCAGTGCAACCAGGCAAGCTATTCAATCCCATGAGATTAGTGGGGCAGATTTCAGTTGTCTGCATCTCTGAAAATCTGTCTGCCTTCATTTTTATTTTGTGGTCTATCTAATTATCAGGCATCTCCCTTACTCAAAGTTAGAACTTCCAAAGCTGAGTGTTCTTCCAAATTCTATTCTTTGTTGTCGTTTATTTGAAATAGCATGCATTGCCTCCTGAACCAGACTTTCTTCCATCCCGGCCCCATCTTGATGTGCACAATTTCTTGCTGGATGTGTCCACCCCTCACCTTTTTAGTTGTGAGTATATTTCTCCATTTTCCCTCTTAATCTAAACAGTGTCACCCATAATTTGGGTGTGGGGTATCATTATTTTTACTCCATTAGCACCTACATCATTTGGGTGGGATTGGAACCCACCTTTGGCTCCTGAACTAAACCTGAATAGCTTCAGTGGATTCATATGTGCCATCTACGTGGCCACAGCTCAGGGATGATAACTGGTCTGATCTTCTCAGTGAGAAATAAAGAGGCTTACTTCAAAAAGTAAACATATTTTTGTGTAAAGTATCGGGACATGTATTATTTTTTTCCTATCCTGGCTCTCAATACTGCCTGAGCATTAAAATCACCTTATCATCTTGAACTGTTGTATTCTAAAAATAGTTGTTTTTCTCTTTCAGTGTGGTTAGCTACTCATTTGAAACTCAGTAAAGGGAGATTTGCTTTTGTTTGTATTTTTTATATTACCTCCCCATCCTTGTTAATATTAGTGTTTTTTATTTATTATGTGATACATTAATCTGGTACCAAAGGTGAAACTGTAGACAAAGCTCTTCCTAAAGGGGTGCTGCTACACCCATGTTCTATTCACCCAACTCCCACGCAAGCCCATTAGTCTTAAATTCTCCTTCCTCTGATTCTTTGAGCACAATTGAGCAGAAACGTGCATCTTCCTATTTCCTCTTCTTTCTTACACAATAGGTATCTTCTATAGAGACATTTTTTTTTGCATCTTTCTTTCTTTAAATGACAATATATCCTGGAAATCTCTTTGTATCAGTCTATAGAGATTTTCCTCTTTCTTTTTCAGCTGCACACTTCAGTCTTGTGCTTGGAGATGTATCAAAATTTAGTCAACTACTCTACCACATGGCCTTTTTACTTCCAATATTTTTTAGATTACAAATATCAAATGAATAAACTTGTGTATGTATTTTTTTTATTTCTTTAGGACAAAAATCAGGATTCATTTCTACATATGGGATTACTGGGTCAAACCATAAATGCATTTCTATTAGATATTGCCCAATTCCCATCCAAAATGACTGTGCCAATCTGTATTCTGATCTGCAATGAATGAGAGTATCAGTTTGCCTATAGCCTGGCCATTCGAATATGTTATCAAATTTTATGTCAATCTGATAGGTAAGAAATGGTTCTAATTTGCATACCTCATTGTGGGTGAAGGTGAGTATTTTTGCATGGTTTTTCATATATGTTTTTTTTTTGTCTATGTCAATGGTTATACACTGTAAATGTGTATTAAACTTGCTCTGTGTGCATGCATGTGTACATGCATATCTACTAACTTAGAAGCTTTTATTATAAAGGATTTGCAGGTGATTCTAATGCACAGCCAACAGTGTAAAGCATAACTTTGGGTCGTTTGGAATGAGGGTACGGGTCTGCAATTGCAGCAGCTGCTGTTGTTGTCACGGGAGGACCACTAGAAGGAAAAGCCAACAGGTAGAGAAGAGAATGCTGATACTGTGGAGTATGCTATGTGTCAATCCCATCCCATCTCTGTACTCTTCTTTTATATAATTCAGTGGATTTTTCCCCATGTAAGTATATTGGTTTTATGTATGGTCAGTAGTTACATTTTCTTGCTGCAGCAACTTTTCCTACCTATGATGTTCTATGCATTCTCCACCCCTCCCCTAATTTTTTTTTGGTAGAGCTCTTCTGACCAATTCCTTAAGATTTCAATTTAGATACTGCCTCCTCTAGAAACCCTTCTCTGCTATCCTCAGCGTCCTCCTCATCACCTGTTCAGATTGTGTACATTTCTTCTTTGCTCTTTAGCAACTTATGCATATAGCTATCATTGCATGGGGACCACGTTGCCTTTTTACTGCAAGATGAGTTCCGTGTATGCTTGGCGTATTTCTTATCTATCTACAGAATGGGGCAAGGAGGGACACTAGCTGCCTTACATTTGAACTTAAGAATAAGTTGATTTAAGAATAAGTCATAATCTCTATTTGCAAAAATTACTGTTTTGAGAAAAAAACACTACAATGGGTATGTTTAAATGTGTAATTCTTAAGAAAGTGACATGAATCACAGTAGGCATTAGTGATGGGTATCATTTATCAGAGAAAGTATAGAAGTTGCCATAGAAACGTACCAGCAGGTATGGTCTGGGTGAGAATTATCTAGTGATATCTTTCCTGTAGTAAACTGGGAAAGAAAATTCAGGAAAGCAATATTCTAATTATATTTGGTCATATGTTATGCTGTGATGGATTCACCACTATCTGAGTCCTGCTACACACACCTTGCAGAAAAATCTCAAAACAGGAGTCCTATGGCACTATTAATTTGGGGTAATACAATGAATTGAATCACACACAACAAAAGACAAATCAGGGCAGAACAATGATGGGAAGAGTCAGTAAATCTGGTGAAGTTAGATGGTATGCAGATTAATTTAGGAGAGAGAAAACCTTTTCCCCAAACCCATCGTTGACATTGATAAGAGCCCTAGGTACCCAGAGAAAAGACATAGAACCTTATTTTAAAAATCAAATTTCTTGAGGTATAATTTATATTCATTTAAATATGTCCATTTTAAGTTTACAGTTGATGATTATTAATAAATGGATACATCCATGTAACCACCATCACTCTCAAAGGATACAAATGTTTTCCTTAATTCAGAAGGTTCTCTTGTGCCTTTTCATTGCCATTTACCCACCTCACCTCTCTGGCTCCAAGCAACCACCGGTCAGCTTTGTGTCACCATAGATTTGATGTGGCTTTTTTGTTTAAATTTCTAAGAATCTGCCAAATCCTTTTCTAAGAGTTTACCCTTTTACATTCCCACCAGCACTTATGAGAGTTCTATCTAGTTGCTCCAATAATTTGCTAACACTTGGTACTGTCAGTCTTTTTAAAATTTAGTCATTTCTACTCCTATATCTGCAAGCTGTTGCTGTTTTGTTTTGTTTTATCAAGAGGTACAGTTTATTTCCTACCCTCTTTAATCTTGGCTGGCATTATGATGGGCTTTGCCCAGTAAAATGTAGCAAAAGTGATGTCTAGGACTTCTGAGGCCAAGATGAGAGGATTGGCTGCTTCCACTTCCTGAATCTGTGAATTTGTGTGCTATGCTGTTAGAAGCCCAACCCAAATGGAAATCATATGAGGAAGAAGTAAGACTTGGCTGATCACCTAGCAATAGCCATCACCATATGAGTGAGCCATATTACACGTTCCAGCTCTGCTGCGTCTCCAGGTGAGGATACCCTAGTGACAGAACTATCGGGCTGAATCCATTCAACCCACAATTATGAGGGATAATACAATTATGGTGTGTGTGTTTTTTGCCATTGAATTTTGCAGTGGTTTTCTATAGAAAACAAAATATTTATATACAAAATTCCTAGCTTAGGGCTCAACAAATATTTGCCTAAGTAATACATTCACTTAGTCAACATGTACTCTTTGTACACCTAGCACTGTGATACATATTGCAGCACTGCAGTGGATCTTGAGAAAAATAAGAGGCGATTGCTACCTCAATTTGCAGGTGAGGACCGCATTGACTTATAACACTTAGGAATCTTTTGACTGTAAGTCATTGACCTTCATTTGGCCTCCATTGAGAGCCTCTTGTCCCAGTCAGGCCTTGCTGAGAGCCTGGAATAATTTCCCAAGGCGCCGAGTACCATGAATGATCCACTCCCTCTCATCTCATGCAGCCCTGGTCATGCCTGGGAATCCAACAGCACCCGCTGCTCCAGTGACAGTGAAAACATGACCTACTTCAGTTACATCAGCAGAGATTTTGTCTTGCAGCAGTTCATGCTTTGAGTAAATGAGGTGCAATCTTGAATAGCCCTAGGATA
Source organism: Myotis myotis (assembly GCF_014108235.1). Taxonomy (NCBI): domain Eukaryota; kingdom Metazoa; phylum Chordata; class Mammalia; order Chiroptera; family Vespertilionidae; genus Myotis; species Myotis myotis. Next base: position 11,899,535 of record NW_023416316.1, read on the forward strand.
GTACACTGATTACTGAGGGAGCTCATTCGAGCAGCCCCCTTCACCCACCTCTCAGCCGAAGTTTGAGGCAGTTGTGACAGATTAAGTCCAAAGAGAGTGTAGCAACTGCAGTCATCTTGATGCCTAGAGTATGGGATGCCCAGAGCACAGGATGACCATTTTAACCCTTTTGAGAATGAGAAAGAGAGAGAATGAACCACCATAGTGCACTCTGCCCCCGACTATGCTTCTATGCTTCCTGTGTCCACAGCCAGGGACAATGGAGGCTCATTGATGGTTTGAGCTGGAGGAGACCTAATGCAGCCCAAACTCATCATTTACCAAATGAGGAAAAGGAGGCCCCAGGAGGTTAAGTAATGCTCTGCTCATCATACAGGGAATTAGAAGCGTGGCTAAGACCACATGTCGGGTCACTAGAATCTTAATCACACATCCTTTCCATTTCAACACATTGTCTTTCTGCTTCCCTAGGACTTGGGACTTTTTTTCCAATAACTGCTTATGCTCTGGAAGAGATCTATCATTTCCTTCAGAGGACAGATCATAGTGACCACGATATATGCCAGGACTGTCTCTAAAACCATCCCCTTCCTGTCACTAGCAACCACTTACCTATCCAACATCAAATCTTATTTCTTTGGAAAAGTTTCCTGGGAGAATAATGTATATAAAATCCTATACAGGATATTTTGGGGGATATACAAAATTTGTAGAACACTATTTTCTGGGTTCAATAAACATATTTGGGGGTTATATTAATTTTCAAATATCTACAATAAAATTCAGTATGTGATAACTGTCCTATATGCATGATAATGAATGATTTAATTAAATATCCCAATGAAACGAACCCAGATTATTTCTATAACACAGTGAAAGTAACAAAACATTCATAGAAATCAGACAAAGTGAACTCAAAGTGTTTCCCTAGAGCAGCAGCTGCAGTGTGTGGGAAGTGGCTTGTCATGCAGATGCTCAAGCTACACTCCAGACCTACGGAGTCAGAACCTGTTCTCTCATAAGATCCTTGGGAGGTTTGTACCCACATTAACATTTGAGAAATCTGAAACAGAAAAGAGAAGTGGAGGAAGGAGGAATTGACTGTTGACTGGTGTGATTAAGGAAGAGTCCACAGCAGAGGGCAGTAGGTTGATGTTTATCAAGGCACTTGAATCAGACAGAATTGGGTTAACATGGAGCAACTTGGACAAAGTTGGTTTTTTAAAAATATATTTTATTGATTTTTTACAGAGAGGAAGGGAGAGAGATAGAGAGTTAGAAACATAGATGAGAGAAACATCAATCAGCTGCCTCCTGCACACCCACTACTAGGGATGTGCCTGCAACCTAGGTACATGCCCTTGACCGGAATCAAACCCGGGACCCTTCATTCCGCAGGCTGACACTCTATCCACTGAGCCAAACCAGTTAGGACTTGGACAGAGTTTTTAAATGATGGGTACATCAAATGGACACAGTATCAGTGCCTGTCTCCTAGGGTGCAAGAAAATCCTTAGTATATGGAAGTTAGGTGGGCACTGGGAAGGAAAGGCGAGCATGGGAAAGAAGTGCGTTTGAAAAAGATTATCCACAGCATTGTTGCAACTGAAATATGGAGGGCCTAGGGCTAAGTTTATTGTTAGCCAGGTGGTTTCCAGGAGTGAGAATTCCATTAGGAAAAATAGGGAAGCTGAGGGAAAAGAGGTTTCATAGAGTGGAAGATGATGGTGACAGTGAGGAGGAGGAGCACAAAGAGGACTATGATGACCATGAGAATGATGATGATGATGATGATGGTGGTTGTGGTGGTGGTGGTGGTAATGATAGTACTTCTAGTCTTACCCTGTGAATTTTGACCCTTGAGCCCCACTTTAATTTCTCAATCTCTTCATTCCAGATAATGTGAAAAATTGAATACATTGAAAGTAGAGGCAGATTCTTCCTCTATTTCCGTTCCTCTGCTGTGCTCCCTGGGGGCCCTTGACTATTTCTCCAAAATAGATACAGAGCAGCCCTTTAGCGCCACTGTAAAAAGGCTCACTAAATGCAGCTCGATTTTTCACACCACATAGCATTTTGCTTTATTCACATAGTCATGTAATGTAAAGGGTAATTCAGAGTTGATAAATTAGTGGCCAGGAAAGAGGCCTGCGAGGAGCTTCAGTGGGCCATTTAGCATTTGGTGAGTCCTATAAAGCTCTGGTCTCTTCCCACACCCAAAGGTAGTAAATATCCCTCTCTGGATGGTAGTTACAGAGAGTGCCTCTGCATTTCGATACTCTGTGCCGTGCATTCCTGTGAGCAACAGTCCTTTTATGACCTAGATTAGAACTCCGGAGCCATGCTTCTGAGAGACCTTTCAGCTCAATGGGGAAACTATAGCCCAGAGAGGCGTCGTGACTTCCCAGGGTCCTTATTCAGCTGGTTATCTAAGGTGAGCTTCCTAGGCCAGATGATGAACTGTACTCCTCCCTTAACTTTGGTTTCACTTTTTGCAGTTTCTCACGGTCAACTGTGGTATGAAAATACTTAATGGAAAATTCTAGAAATAAACAAGTCATACGTTTTTAAATCATGTGCCATGCTGAGTAATAGGATGAAATCTTGCAACAGCTCACCCTGTCCCACCAGCAGTATTAATTATTCCTTTGTCCAGTACTATCCATGGTGTAGATGCTACTTGGCTGCTGGTCACTTAGCAGCCATCTAGGTATCCGACCTATTTTAAAAGTATCACAATGCTCCTGTTCAAATAAGTCCCAATTTACCTAATAATGGCTTCAAAGTGCAAGAGTAGTGATGCTGGCATTTTGGGTTTGCCAGAGTCATGGCTCCATGATGCAGGATTACCCAAAGCAGATGATCCTCCTTCTAACCTTGCAACACAATCAATAGTAGCCTAATGCTTCATCACCTCACTTCAGCTCATTAGCTCACATCATCACAAGAAGGGAGAATATATCACAATAGTTATTTTAAGAGAATGAGAGAGACCACATTTACATAAATTTCACTATAGTATATTGTAATAATTATCTTGTATTATTAGTTACTCGAGGCTTGGTGCACAAATTTGTGCACAAGTGAGGTCCAGCTGGCCTGCCCTGATCAGGGCCTATTGGGCTGAGCCAGCCAAGGGGAGGTGACGCAGGAGGTCGAACTCCCAGTCAAACTCCTGGTCGGAGGAACAATGTGTATATTAGCCTTTTATTATATAGGATTGTTACTCTCTTACTGTGCCTACTTAATGAATTAAACTTTAACATAAGTGTGTATGTATAGAAAAAATATAGGGTTCAGTACTATCTGTGATCTCAGGCATTCAGGGTCTCGGGATGTATCCCCTGTGCCTAAGGGGAAACAGCTGTATTTATTTTCTTCCTTCCTTCTGTCATCCCTCTTTTTCTACTCTCTTCTCTGTGTCTGCATCTGTCTCTATTTTTTCTCTTTTCATGACTTTACTTCTGGTGAAAGGTTACTGGTGTTTAATAAACAGAACTGTAAAATCAAATTAAGTCAGGCTTAAATATGGAGCATGCATTGAGATGAGTTTGCTCTCTCCATGACTGAGATGCGGGGTCTAACTGTGACCCTGCATAATGCCACTTCAGGTTTAGGAACTGATATTCCTACCCAACATTAGCTCAATATGAACGTATTACGCAGTATGATATATCTGGCCCAAAACATAAAGGAAAGGAAGATAATGCATCCGGTGTAAACATCATCCCAGATGAAAGCTGAGCTGATGGAGGTGAAGGTTATATGCTTTTAAGAGGGAATGGGTGTTATGATTCTAAAGCTTCTTCTGACTCCAAGAGTTTACAACTCTGTGCAAGTTGCTTCACTAAATTTAGCAGCTTCAAGCTGGTAAGTGAAGGAGAAACGGAAGGTAAGGTGAGATTTTTTTAAAACTGGAAAATTGCATGTGCGAGCTCTGAATTCAGCATCTTCATTCCTTTGGGAGGAATCGGTTCTTCAGTCAGGGCTCACTATGGACCAGAGCTATGTGCAAGGAAGTGGTTGCATTTGAGGCCCTGAGGGATAATTTACAAATGAAATCCACTTGCCTTGCAGACCCTATCCTAATGGACCCTTTTATTGAGCTTATTTATCTTGCTAATAACACACAAAATACTTTGCTACCAGTTTCCTCTAATTATGGGAAAACAGTGATCCAGTGAGGATACTAGACTAGGTAGCAGTCAACCTGGCTGTATTTCTACCCATGAGCCACTTACACTGTCTTTGCCTCTACCATGTCACTGTCCAAATAGAATCATTCCAGTCTATGGCATTTATATAGAAATCTAGTTTCAAGTCACTTTCATATCCTTCCTTTTTTTTTGTATTAGGGTTTTATAATTACCCTATGAGGAGAGCATCCCCTATGAGGTGATGTAGATACATAGTTTGCCCTTGAACAACACAAGGATTATGGGTGACAACCCCTGGACAGTCAAAAATTTTCCCATAGCTTTTGACTTCCCCCTCATTTTACTACTTATAGCCTACTGTTGACCAGAAACCTTGCTGATAACATAATTTATTAACACATATTTTTTGTATTAGATGTATTATATACTGTATATTTACAAAAATGTAAGCTAGAGAGAAAAAAATGTTATTAAGAAAATCATAAGGAAGAGAAAATACATTTACAGTATTTATTGAAAAAATCCTATATAATCAAAGGCTAATATGCAAATCAACCAAACAGCAGAACAACAGGTTGCTATGATGCGCACTGACCATCATGGGGCAGACACTCAATGCAGGATCTGCCCCCTGGTGGTCACTGTGCTCCCTCAGGGGGAGCGCCTCTCAGCCAGAAGCTAGGCTCATGGCTAGCAAGTGCAGCAGCGGTGCAGGAGCCTCTCCTGCCTCCTCGGCAGCACTAAGGATGTCTGACTGATGGCTTAGGCCCGTGAGCCTAAGCCATCAGTCGGACATCCCCTGCAGTATCCTGGAGTGTGTGAGGGCACAAGCTGGGCTGAGGGACCCCTTCCCCCACAGTGCATGAATTTCATGCACCAGGCCTCTAGTCTGAATATAAGTGGACATGCATTTCAAGCCTGTGTTGTTCAAGAGTCAACTGAAGATATATTTTTAATCATTTTATTGAGGAGAAGCCTTACACAATGATAAGTTAAGTGATTGCTTAAGGTTATACCACAATAAATAATGAACTCACAGTTTTTGAACTTCTTAAAAGATATGTATATTTTAAAGGGTAAAATTATACTGCTTCTTCAAAATGAACACATGTTTTTATCTCATTAATAAGAGAACCAGTAAGATGTTACAACTGGTTCAAAGGAAAACTCAAAAGTTTCACACATTATAGTCAGATAAGCGATGCTGAAATAAATTTACAAATGAATTTGTGAATTTCAAATTTGCAGAAGTCTATTCATTATCCAAAGGATGATACTAATCCACTGCACTCCTGGATACAATCTGCATTTCTATGAATACAAGATGTTTGTATTACTATCAGTTTTCTAGATCTTTCAAGGTAACTGCAAGACAGTAAAAGGCAGAGATAACCCTCATGGATGAGCATTTTACAAAACCTTTCACAATATTTTCTTAAACTTAACATGTAATGTTCAGAGTGTACCCTAAAGAAGCTGCATAATCTTTTTTCTCTCCCTGACCTCATAACTGATCATCTCTGATATAAATACATATTAACAGTTTAGAGTTGCTAGCATTCAGGAATAGATACTAAAACATGAAGGTAATAATGACATCAGTAATAATAAAAGTAATAATAACTAGCATTTATTGGGTACCTACCATGTGCCAATTGTCAAAAGTCTCTATTAATAAGTGGTTTTTGTTTTTATTGTCTCATTTAATCACCAAAGCAATCTTATGACATAGGGGTTACTATTATGTCCATTTTTCATATAAGATAATAGTCAGATATAGTAATTAATGTGTTTAAAACCTTCTAGCTAATATTCAACAGATTAGGATACTAGGTTTTAATTTTTTGTAGTATTCAAATGAATTAATTAATAGATAAATTATTTAACTTCCCTATCCTTATATTGGCCATCTAAAAATGGGGCAATAACATGAAAATATAATATTACTAATGCTACAAGGAATTCAAGAACTTGAGGAAAGAAAATATATCTACATTACGATTATCAGTAAGAGTTGTCTGGGAATCTCAATGTGAAGTAAATGGTTTTCATCATTGATGTCCCTCATTAGACTCCTAGGAGAGGGTGGGGTTATAGGTCCACCTAAATAGGAGCCCTCTTTTAATTAAGTGATGGTTTTCAGAACTGGGTAGAGTTAGCATTTCTATTCCCGTTACTTATACTTTTTTTTTAAACCTATCTGAGCCTCAGTTTCCTCATCTTAAAATGGATTAGTAACATTGCTGACCTCAGAAGGCATAAACAAGATAATGTAGATAAAGTGCTTAGCATCGTGCTTGGCACATGTTTGTATTTAATAAATGGAAGCTGCTTATGATGATGATGATAATGTTGATGATGATGATGATTAGGCCCCCTGCATTCAAACTCAGCACCACCTTTTAATGTTATGTTACCTTTCAAGATAATTGTGTCTGAAAGTGAATTTAAGTAATAGACATTTTAGAGTACATGCTGATATGCCTTCCAGCCCCAGACTTTCCTTGGGGATTCTCTTACTTGCCCTCAGGGAACTGTGCCTTTTCAGTGGAGAGCATTGGGCTAGCCTTCCAAAGTTTCTTAGCCTCTGTGTGTAAGGCAGGCCACTCATCTGCCCTCTATCATCAGAAAGTAGGAAGGAGTGGGGCACAGTTACACTGAAACTGCACTAAGGGTCATTCTTAGCCTTTTTGTTGGGATGGGCAACCAGAGATAGCTTCCTTGATTTGGAGAAGATTACTTTTAAATTGCTTAAATCAAAGGTCTCACTTCCTAAAGCCTACCATTCACAAGGCATTATAAATTTAACTGAACTCAGCCTTTTTTCTGCTTGCTTTGAGGTTTGTTTCTGAGCTATGGGGGCTGCAGGGAAACAGAAATGGAAGGATGAAGTCCCTTTCCTGCAGGGACTCACTGTGGAGTTGGGAAGCCAGCATGCATTTAGATTTGGAGGGTTAACATTAGAAACCAAATCCAGAGGTTACAAATGAGTGGCCAGTAAGCCTACTTGGCCCACAGATATGTGTATTTGATTGAACTCTGTTGCAACCTTCCTAAGTTTAAAGAAAGAGATCGGTATTTTCCTAAATTGAAATAAAAATATTTCAATAAAAATATTTCAAATATGAATAAGATTTTCAGGATTGCTGGTGGCTCCCTTACATGGCCTTGATACACTACCTGGCCTCCATCAGCCACATGTGAGCAGTAGTTGCTCCTTCTAAAAGCGTCTCGGCCCCTCTAGCTCACCACACCCTGTTTAAATGACTGATTTGTCATAACTGTCTGGTCAATTGTGTGCATTTGATCCTGTGACCCCTGAAATATTGACCCCTGATGACAGAGTAATGTATCCAAGGGAAGAGAAGTTTATATTTAAGAGGATAATGAAGCTGGGGAAATAGCAAACTAAAATTTGAGCATCTACCATGTTTCACCTACTTCACCTATACTAGTATTGCCTTAATTAATTCTTGCAGAAACTGCCTTAAGTAGGTGGCACTGTATCCCTTTTGCATTTGAAGAAAATGAGGCTCAGAGATTATTTAGAAGAATCCGTAGGATGTGATTTCAAGACAGCAGAAAGAAAACAACCACAGAGTTTGTTTTAAAACTGATATACTTATTTTGTAGTTTATATTAAACTACAGGCCCGAGGAGTCCTTAGCACTGCTGCAGAGGTGGGAGAGCCTTCCGCCACTGCCCCTGTGCTCGCCAGCCATGAGCCTGGCTTCTGGCTGAGCGACCCTCCCCCTGTGGGAGTGCACTGACCACCAGGGGGCAGCTCCCGCGTTGAGCATCTGCCCCCTGGTGGTCAGTGCGCATCATAGAGACCGGTCGTTCTACCATTTGGTCAATTTGCATACTATGGTTTTATTATATAGGATAGTATGCATAAAATAAGCTATGCTGTGGTAATAAGCAAACCCTATAAATCAGTAGCTCAACAAGTAGTAGTGGGTTCAGTATCTCTCCAGGGCAGCTCCCTGATGAGAAGTGACTGGTGATTCCAGCAGATCCTGTCTTGTGGTTTCATCAGGGCAACAAGAAGGTTCCATAATCACTTGTTAAAAGCACAAGAGAGCCCCAGCTGGCGTGACTCAGTGGTTGAGTGTGGACCAGGAGGTCATGGTTCCTGGTCAGGGCACATGCTTGAGTTGCGGGTTCCATCCCCAGTAGGGGACGTGCAGGAGGCAGATTCTCTCTCATCATAAATGTTTCTATCTCTTTCTCTCTCCCTCCCTTCATCTCTGAAACCAATTTAAAAAGCACAAGAGAGAGTTCAAAGGCCCCACATGGGTTTGCACTGCCTCAGCGTAGGCACGTCACTTCTGTTCACTCTTCATTGCCCACATTTAATGGAATGGTCCTGCCCTAAAGTAAAGAGGCTGATGAGTCCTCCATGTGCCCAGGAAGTAATGGAGGCTGCATTTAAATGTCACATAAATGAGCACTATCATGATCATCTTTGGGAAATTGTATAAACTCGACTCACTTTTCTTATTGGCAAAAGAAAACCATACCTTTCTGACAAGATTTTAGTGGTGGTTTGAGATGATGTTCTTAAATGTTTGAGATTGTGACAAATCCATCTGTTTGATTTGCTATCTCTGGGAAAGACAGCATGAAAATGTGTTTTGTTTTGTTTTTTCTGTACTGAATTGGACAGCTGAGTGGTAGCCTTTGTTCAACTACTGATGATTATGTAACTTCAGATAAGTATCCAAAGTTTCATCTAAAAGCTAAGAGGGTTGAATATGTTAATGTTTGGGTTTCTCTTTCCTCTCAATAGTCAGTATCTACCAATAGTTTCCTTCTGAACAATTATAAATGCTATCAGCCAACACTGCATAGTCTTTTGATCCAGAGGTTACTCCATTAGGAGAAATCTAGAAAAACGTTTTCCCATTTGAGGATTCCAACATGTGGTGTGCCTTGCACTATGTGAGCTAAATAATATGTGTGAGTAAAGACACAACCACTGGATTAGACAGCTCAGACTGCCGCAACAAAATGCCAGAAATCGAGTGGCTTATGTACTCAAGACTCTTTTCTCCAAGTTCTAGAGGCTGTAAGTCCAAGATCAAGGTGCTGGCAGGGGTGATTTCTGGTAAAAGCTCTTTCTCTGGCTTGCAGATGGCCATCTTCTGCCCGTGTCCTCACATGACATTTTCTCTGTGCCTTCATGCCTGGTGTGTCTCTTCCTCTTCTTATAAGGATACTGGTCCTATTGGATTAGGATTTGTGATGTCAGTTAACCCTTACTGCCTCTTTCTAGGCCCTATCTTCAAATACAGTCACAGTGAGGGTGAGAGCCTGAACATATGAATTGGAGCATATTCCATCTATAACACTACCATATCTATAATGCCTTAGAATCTGGGCCATTAAACAAAACCTGAAAAGAATCAGTATTCTTCTTTTTAATGTTTTATTTTTCAATCACAGGTGACCTAGAATATGACATTAGCTTCAAGTGTACAGCATAGTGATTAGACCTTATTATAACTTACAAAGTGATCACCCTGGAAACTCTAGTGCCCACCTGACACCATACATAGTTATTACATTACAAGAGACCCGGTGCACAAAAATTTGTGCACTCGGGGGGGGGGGGGCGGCGGGGGTCCCTCAGCCCGGCCTGTGCCCTCTCGCAGTCTGGGACCCCTCAGGGGATGACCACCTGCTGGCTTAGGCCTGCTCCCCAGGGGATTGGGCCTAAGATGGCAATCAGACATCCCTCTGGCAGCCCGGCAGCCCTAGGGGGATGTCCACTTGCCAGCGGGGAGCAGGCCTAAACTGCAGTCAGACATCCTTAGCGCTGCTGAGGAGGCAGGAGAGGCTCCCACCACCACCGCTGTACTGGCAGCCATCAGCCTGGCTTGTGGCTGAACAGAGCTCCTCCCATGTGAGAGCACCCTGACCACCAGGGGGCAGCTCCTGCATTGAGCATCTGCCCACTGGTGGTCAGTATGTGTCATAGTGACCAGTCATTCCCAGTCCTGCTGTTAGGGTCAGTTTGCATATTACCCTTTTACTATATAGGATAGAGGTCTGGTGCGCAGGTGGGGGCCGGCTGTTTTGTCCTGAAGGGTGTCCCGGATCAGGGTGGGGGTCCCGCTTCGGTGCCTGGCCAGCCTGGATGAGGGGATGATGGCTGTTTGCAGCTGGTCGCACCCCCTTCAGGATGGGGGTCCCCACTGGGGTGCCTGGCCAGTCTGGGTGAGGGGCTGAGGGCCGTTTTCAGGCTGGCGGGTGACTGAAGCTCCCAACCTCTCCTTTTTTTCTTTTCTTTTTTTTTATTCTGGGATTCATTTACCTTCTATGGCTGTCACTGGAGCTGAGAGCTGGCTTTCGCTCTGAGGCTCGGCTCCAGCTCTGAGACCTCTGCTGCTTAAAGCAGGTATCTGGGTTTGTTTGGCTTCTATAATTGAAACACTGTTGCAGCTCCAGCTCTGACAGCTGAAAGCAGGTTTCTGGGGTTTGTTTAGCTTCTATAATTGCAACATTGTTTCTTAGAGTGCAAGCTCAGAGCCCAGCAGTGGCAGGTGGGGAACCTTGGCTTCCTCCTTCACTGGAGCAAGCAAGCCTCCTGTTTGCTTCAGCTGCCTGGCTGCCAGCCGCCATCTTGGTTGGCAGTTAATTTGCATATCTCACTGATTAGCCAATGGGAAGGTAGCGAAGTTACGGTTAATTACCATGTTTCTCTATTATTAGATAAGATTATTGACTGAATTCCCGATGCTGTATTTTAAGTCTCCATGACAGTTTTTATAACTGGCAATTTGTACATCTTAATCCCTTCCCTTTCTTCATTCATCTCCCCAACCAGAATTCTTTTTCTTTTTTTCTAAAAGACACAGTGATTTTCAATGAAGAAAGCTCTATCCTAGAAGTCCTTTCTTATGAAATTCTTATCTCTGCTCCTGGTCTCTGCTTCTTATCTGTAAAATTAAGGCAGGGACTAAGCAGTATATAGGTTTCATCTCTGATCTAATCCAGAAGATTAATGATGAAAACAAAAGGACTGAGCCATGTTTGGGACCAGAGAAAGGATAGCATGATTAATTGGAGATGCCTTCCGTAGGCACAGAAAATGACAAAGGTTGTAGACATGCAAGTTACGTGTTTGAAATTTTCGGACTAGGTAAACTTTAAAGAAACTCCCAAATCTAACATTTTATCATTCTACAAAAAGTGTGATCCCTCTGAGTTAAGGGGTCCCTTAAACCCAGATAATCAGAGAGTAAATAGCATTTGTCTGGTTGTTGGGACATAAAAACAAGCTGGGAATAAATAATGTGGTCTTGCTATCCATGGAGAGACCTTTGGCAGGCCCTGCAGGAGACCTAGAGGTAAAGTGTTAAGGGTTTAAGCAGCAGTTTTCAACCTGTGGGTCGCGACCCCTTTGGCGGTTGAATGACCCTTTCACAGGGGTCACCTAAGACCATCCTGCACATCAGATGTTTACATTATGATTCATCACAGTAGCAACATTACAGTTATGAAGTAGCAATAAAAATAATTTTATGGTTGGGTCACAACATGAGGAACTGTATTTAAAGGACCAGAAGGTTGAGAACCACTGCAAGGCCTGAGTAGAGAATCTATGTGTTCACCAAAAGGGGGCAGTAGAGGCCAGGGTCAGAAAAGAGGGAAGGAAGAACTGAGCTGGACCCACAGCTGCTGCTGTCTGCTGTAGATGCCAGTTACCAGGAGCATGCAGGAGTGGGGAGCCTGATGCTTAAATGACAGGGCAGGAGTGGTTTTAGCCAAGGTGCACTTGTACCATGTGGAGAGAAAACCATGGCTTTTCATTTGCTTTTAAATTTGTTCGCCTCTCCATCTTGAACTTGCTGACTGGGACCAGCACTTTCACCCTGAGCAAGAACAGTAAATTGCGTGTTTTTTGCTGACCTGAGAGGGCTGGAGCAGAGCACCTGGCTATTTTCATGCAACCTCCTGCCAGTGTTTATTTCTGCCTCTTGGAGGAAGGCTGGCTAGGGAGGACAATTAACTCATCACTACTATTAGCAGAATCTAATGACTGCCAGGTTTTTCTGGGAAATGGCAAATCTCTCACTGCCCTTCCCAGAAAGGACTTCCTCCTGCCAGGAGGCTGTTTAATCAGAACCACAATCTTGAATAAGGGGAAGGTAGTTGTATTAAGCCATGTCTCTCCTGTAGGGAACCCCGTGATTACAGAGGAAGAACACAAAGCCAAGCCTGCTTGCATCTCCCCAAGATGTAAGAGCTGACTTCTCCCCACAGTGTGGGAACAGGCCGCCCTCTCAGTTTCCCTGATGACCTCTCTGTGATGCCAATCTCCATCCTGTTTCCCATCCTCAAAGTCATTACATATTCAGCCTGCAATAAAGAATTACGCTTATCTGCATTTCCTTAGAATGAACCTGCATTTATTCTAGACATTCATATTAAATACTGCCCCTCCCTCATACTACTCTCTGCAAGGCTACTTCAGTCACCTTCCAGCTGATTTCTCTTTTTCTTTTTAAAAAATATATCTTTGTTGATTTCAGAGAGGAAGGGAGAGGGAGAGAGAGATAGAAACATAAATGATGAGAGAGAATCATTGATTGGCTGCCTCCTGCATGTCCCACACTGGGGATCAAGCCCACAACCTGGACATGTCCCCTGACCCAGAATCAAACCTGGGACCCTTCAATTCGCAGGCTGGTGCTCAACCACTGAGCTACTCTGGCCAGGCTGATTTCTCTTCTTCAATTCTTATCTTTTTCAATTCATTCACCACAAAAATAACCAGATAAATTTTTTAAATAACATCTGTCAGATAATGTGTTCAACACTTTTAGAAATGTTCAATGGTTTTCCACTGCACGTACAATAAATTCTCAACGTTCACCATGGCCTGTTATTCCCTACTTGATCTGGAACCTGCCCAGTCTTCAACCCCACCGCGTGACACTATCCCCCATTCTCATTTGCTCCGTGTATCCTTTAAATCCTAGGAAATGGAAAATGTTTTCCCTTTTGCACCGTCTTTGTTTTATGTAGAATGCTCTTCTTTCCTCAATTCTCCTCATTCTTCAAATATCAGCTTCAATGTTTCTTCTTCATAAGTGTCTTTTCTGATCTTCATAAAGGTTGTATTAGGCAGCTAGGGCTGCCATAACAAAATACACAGACTAGGTCTTTTCAACAATAGAAATGTATTGTCTGATATTTCCATGGTACAGGAATTCAAGCTTAAGTGCTGACAGGGTTGGTTTTTCCGCAGGATTTTTCCTTAGTTTGCAGATGGTTTCCTCCTCAAATGTCCTCACATGGCCTTTTCTCTGTGTGTGTACATCCCTGATATCTCTTCCTCTTCTTGTAGGGGCACTAGTTATAATGGACTAGAATCCACCCTTATCACCTCATTTAATTTATACAGTCACATTTGGGTTCAGGGCTTCAACATATAAATTTTGGGGACAAAATTTAGTCTATAAGAGTTTTTTTCTCATCTACATTCCCCATGATGTTGTCTCTTACAGAACCCAGATCACTCCTTTCATTTCACAACTTTTTTTCTATTTTTTATTATTTTAAAGCATATATTTAGTTGTCTATTATATATTTCACTAGATGCACTTGACTCTTATTTTTTTAACCATTGAATCTCCAGCGCCTTGAACAGTGCCTAGTACCGAATAGACACTCAAATATTTAGAATAAGAGAGTAATTTAACTATTGACTCACAGGGCAGGGACTATGTCTGCTTGATCATCAGCTAATCACCAACACCCAGCACAGTGCTTACAGGTAAGAATGTTCCCGGTGCTACTTGAATGAAAGGGCAATCCACTGTGCATCAAGCAGAGGAACAGGAGGTAGGCACAAGTCATTTCTAACATAGTGTGTTGATCAGGGTTCAGTCAGGAGACAAAAATACACATGTCATTCGGAAAGGGAACATTTAATATAAATATTTGTTAATTATTAAGTAGAAATTAACTACTAAGATAACTAAAGAATACAGAATAGCAGACAAAGGGATGTTCATTGGGCCCAGCTCCAACATCAGAAAGCCAGGGATGAAAAAGGGTCGATTTGGAGCTGAAAGGAAATGCTTTGATAAAGAACACAGACTTGTGTATAGGACTCTTTGGAGACTGTGTAGACATAGAAGGATAGATTCTAATTTCTCAATGTGGGTTGAATTTCTAAATTGTAACTAGACTTTGATAATTATATCAATCTATAGGATTAATATATATATATATATATATATATATGAATTAGGAATCATATATATACATGTATATATATGATCATGTCATATGTAGAAGGATATGGTATGGAATTTAAATAACTAAATACCTATATCAAAGTAACTTAATTGGGACTTTTTTTCCCCACTTAAAAAGCATTAAAGATAGGGCTTGAGTTAGTTAATTTAATGGCTAAGTGAATTTATCAAGGACTCTGGTTTTTAACCTTTCTAGTTGCCATGTGCAGCACGTAAACTCATCCCTTAAAAATTTTCCCTGATGTATGCATGTTGTATGCAGTTTTTCCAATGGCTGTACCCATTAATCACTTACAGAGGCAGAGAAGAGCTTGTCCTTTTCATGTGTTTATTTTAAGAGCAATAAAACTCTTTTCCAGAAGCTTCTCCAACAGACCTTTCCTGTGGTCTTCTAAGCCAGAACCAATCATGAAACCATATCTAAACCAATAACTATCAAGGGTAATGGGTTAGACATTGGCTTTGATGCATCATGATTCAATTTCCATGGGAAAACAATGAAGATAGCATTTACTGAGACACAACTTGGGTTATTTTAGGCATGTGAAAATAAGGGAATGACTGTTAAATAGGAAACCAATAATATTTCTGAAATAGAAAAAAAAAAGGATTTAAACATGGAATAGAGCTTGATGAGGTTAATTGTACCAGAAAGAAGCATTTTGTGAGAAGGCACAGGTTTGGGGATGTGTCAGGCTTAGAGTATTTCAAATCATACCATTTAACTGTAGGTTGTGAGAGGGAAGACTGAAGTGAAAGACTTGAAATATCAATTGGAAGTTGATTATAGTGTCTTTGATGTCGAGCAGTTGTTTTGGATGAATTAGGAAACTTTGGAACATAGTTATCCAACTTAATGTTATAAGTATTGTACATGTTAATAGTCCGATTCCACAATTCTTGAGCACCTTCATGAACAGATATAATCTTTTCTACAGGAAATATAATCTTGAAGAACCTTATAGAGGTTTGTAGAGAAATAAATAATAAGATACTGGTAAAATAAAAATATCAAGAAATTAAAGAAGAAAAATTCTTAATATCAAGAAAAAAATACTTATAACTTCACATTATAAAACTTGTTCCTAAGAGAATGGAAGAATCTGTTTCCAAACAATTAAAATAATATTTCAATCAATAAATCATTATTTGGTAAACACACATTATCATTTTTCCAAAACTATACCCCTTAGAATTTTATCTCCTCTGCATATTTTCTGATATAGTGATTTGAATTGTGCCTACCCCTCACCTCCAATAAAAGGATATGAATGTAGCCTTATGTGAAAAAAGGAGTCTTTGCAGATGTAATTAAGATATAAGAATCTTGCCCTGACCGGTTTGGCTCAGTGGACAGAGCGTCGCCCTGTGGACTGAAGGGTCCCAGGTTCGATTCCGGTCAAGGGCATGTACCCTGGTTGCGGGCACATCCCCAGTGGGGGGTGTGCAGGAGGCAGCTGATCGATGTTTCTCTCTCATCGATGTTTCTAGCTCTCTATCCCTCTCTCTTCCTCTATGTGAAAAATCAATAAAATATATTAAAAAAAAAAGATGTAAGAATCTTGGGATGAGATTACGCTGGCCTAAAATTCAGGTACAAGTGTCCATATAACAGAAAGGCGGGAAGTAATTTGAAACATGGAGCTGCAGGCAAAGGAGAAGGCCATGTGGGGATGGAGGCAGAGGTTAGAGTGATGTGTCCCTAAGCCAAGGAATGCAAGGCTTGCGTGTGGCCACCAGAAGCTGGTAACGAAGCATGGGATGGATTCTCCCTCTCAGCTTCCAGAGAAACCAACCCTGCTGACACCTCCAGTTCAGACTCTGGCCTCCAGAACTGTGAGAGAATAATTCCATTTGTTTCCAGCTATGGAGTTTTTTGCATTTGTTGTGGCACCCTTAGGAAACTAATACAAATGTTTCATAATAAAATGAGGGTGAGAAAAGCTGCAGATTCTCAGGCAGTCACCACGAATCCTGATCAACGTGTTAGTAACTGGTAAATCCTGTAGTAATTTCTTAATATTTTGGTGGTAACTAGTATTTTTTATATATCTTTATTGATTTCAGCGAGGAAGGGAGAGGAAGAGATAGAAACATCAATGATGAGAGAGAATCATTAATTGGCTGCCTCCTGTGTGCCCCTTACGGGGGATTGAGCCTGCAACGTGGACCATGACCCGGGTACATGCTCTTCGCCAGAATCTAACCTGGGACCCTTCAGTTCACAGGCTGACACTCTATCCACTGAGCCAAACCACCTAGGGCAGTGATGGTGAACCTTTTGAGCTCAGCGTGTCAGCATTTTGAAAAACCCTAACTTAACTCTGATGCCGTGTCACATATGGAAATATTTTGATATTTGCAACCATCGTAAAACAAAGATTTATATTTTTGATATTTATTTTATATATTTAAATGCCATTTAACAAAGAAAAATCAACCAAAAAATGAGTTCGCGTGTCATAGGTTCGCCATCACTGACCTAGGGCATAACCAATATTTTTAGTCAGAAAATAACTATAGATACTTTACCTAGAAAAGTGCATGCATTCAATGCGTTATAGTTTCATATACAACCATGAGGTTAGGAACATAATAAACCCAACCAAAACCTAGATGAAGAGCACCTATCTGGCTCTCCTGGTGTGGCTCAGTAGCTGAGCATGGACCTATGAACCAGGAGGTCACGGTTTGATCCCCAGTCAGGGCATAGGCCTGGGCTGTGGGCTCAATCCCCAGTGGGGTATGCAGGAGGCAGCCAATCAATGATTCTCTCTCCTCATTGATGTTTCTCTCTCTCCTTCTCTCCCTTCCTCTCTGAAATCAATAAAAATATATTTCTTATAAAAAGCACCTATCTGAAATCTCTCCTGTGCTCACCTCTAGTAATACATAACCTGAAACCAGAGAGGTAGCTGGTTGTGGTGGTTAAATAGACATAAAGGAGAAAGACTTGGCATGTGGCCTTAAGGAAACAAATACTGAGGTATATAAGGACCGATATTGTGAAGACTTGGAGCCATGTGCTTAAGGCTGTGGATTTGTCTTCTCGTTGCTAGAGACCCATCTAATCTTTTATCTAGGGGACCACAGAAGGCATCTAGTACGTGAATAAATAATAGCACTTACTTTTTAGGAAGTTTAATTTGGCACCATGAACAACGTGTATTATCTTTCACACCAGAATCATAATGCAGAACATTTTGTCCTAAGCTGGGACATATATTGCACTAGCATTCCAGCATCGATGATATCCAGGGAGCAAACTGGGGGACATCTGGAGCATTGTGAGCGGCAGTCTTTCTGTGCAGCTCCAAATACACTATTATATATTTCCCAATTGTTTCTTCCAGATCAGAGTTAGTTTCTCCCGTATGTGCCACTGCATATAACAACCACTTAACGAACAGGCCACTGTGGCCAACGTTATTAGATGTAAAAGCAGAAACAAATGAAATGGAGTTGTTGGAAAAAAGGGGTGAGCCTCCCCGTCTCCCTCCCCCTCTAGTTGCCATTTCTCTGGGTGTAGAGAGAGAATAAAAATAAGAGAGTGCATTTGGCCTAAGAAAGCAGGTACCATGGAAAATTCCAGCAGGCTCTGTAGTGTGATGGAGATAATGAATCAGGAAAAGAAAAGCATGCATTTTAGAGAGACAGAATTTGGGCTCCGAAAGTTATTTATGGTCCAATCTTGGCCAAGTGCTTTACTTTATCTGGGCCTCACTTCTTTATCTCTTAAATTGAAAGAACACCCACCTCACAGGAGTGCTTTGAGAATTCAATGATATAATACAGATGATTCTCTTGGCATAGATTGATTGCTCAGAAAATATTGTCTTTTTCATCTATGCAGAGAATGGAGATAGAAAAACAATTGGAAAAGAAAACATATTAAATGCAAGTCTTTCTATGTTTGGCTTGTCCTTTTATGGAGCCGCATATCCTTGTGCTCTGGGGTTGCGCATCTTGCAAGACTCCCAGGTCTTCCCTGATCACAATTACACCAAACTGGAAGCAAGTAGAAGAGAACTGGAGTCCCTCAGGTCATCAGTTTTCAATAAAAGATTAGGCCCATCATTTCCTATATCTCAATTGTGATTTCCTTACCTAACAGGGGGCAGAAGAGCTGCCTTAGAGTATCCTTTGAGGGCTAAAATGTTTTAATAGTATTTGAGCTCATGACGAGACACTCCTCTTAGCTCTTAGAAGTATGTGGTAGCTCTTATCAACTTTTATAAACTATTTTCAGTTCTCTCTACACACTTGTGGATTATCTTCCCAACTCTCAGATTTGTGATCAGTTCCATTTGGAACACTTACCTTGTGTGCAACTGGGTAAATGATTTAGTTCTTAGAGTAACCCGATAGAAGGAAAATTATTGTCCTTAATTTCAAAGGAGGAAACTGAGGATTGAGGACTAGAAGTGACCTTTTGAAGGTTTTATAGATAATAAATTGGAACTGGGATTTGTACCCAGGACTATTGTTGGGCTTAAAACCCTGCACTGTTTAGGTCTGTATCCACTCTCTTTGACTCCTGAGGGCACACCATGTGCCTCTTCTGTATACTCTTGAGTAGACAATGTCATAGGAGAGGTAGAGGACCCAGAACTCAATAATAGCCTGTCCCAACTATTCATTACTATACAGGGGTAGAAACAGTTATAAGAGTAGGGGTCAGAAGCTGTGGGTTTGAGTTCTGGCTCTGACTCCCTACCCTAAGCCTCTGTGAAATGAAGTTTGGGGTCGGGGGTGCCTGCAGGATTGGGAATGCTCAATAAATACGTCCCAGCTATTGTTACTACTGATTGTAAGTCACACTCTGAACCTTCTAGACCCATACAGTCTTGGGTTTTATGGTTTTTGATGTTTTTCAAGGCACTGACAGTACTCATGTTGTCTAGAAAATTTCAGCAGGGAAAGGAGAACTATCGATTTAAGCCTGAAGAAACTGAGCTTGTAGGCTATTAGAAGCATAAAGGCTGTCATCATCAGAGCTAACTCAATAACTTATTTTCAGAGTGGAGGAAGCTCAACCGTGTGCGGACGTGTGTATTGCTCAGTTTTGTTGATCACAGAGGATTCTATGGTAGGTGAAACAGTCACATGGAATCAGAAAACTTTGACCTAGATTTTGTTTCTAGTGTTAAACAGTTGCCCTACCTCTTTGACCTTTGTTTTTTTCATGAGTGAAACACGGGCCTTAATACAAATTTCAAAGGGCTTTAGTAAGGCAAAATAAGAAGATAGTTAAAGCAGAGCATGGCATACATTAGTAACTTAAGTACTTATGAGTATTCAGTTTTCAGTCTTTTACTTAGACAGTAAACTCATAGAAAAATAAAATTTTCTATTTGAGCAGCATTTTCAAAATAGTGTGATGCAAGCTTCCTCCATAGTTTTCATTTACCCATGTTTGTTCATTCAGTTATTTATTCAAAAAACACAGAATGCTTGTTCTGTGTAAAGTATAAGGGAAGGGGAAGCCAGAGAAGGGAGCATTTATCACCTTTTGTCTACCTGTTTTTTATTCTTTCCCAAGGGAAGGAATCAGAAACCCTTTAGATTGCAACAGACATATGAACCATTTTTTTTTTTAAATGTTACTGCTTGTTTAGAGAAAGAGGAAGGGAGAGGAATAGAGAGATGGAAACATCAATGAGAGAAAAACATTGATCAGCTGCCTCCTGCCTGCCCCCTACTGGGGATTGATCTCACAACCCAGGCTTGTGCCCTGATCAGAAATTAAAGGGAATCAAACCAGGCACCACTTGGTTCATGGGAAGATGCTAAACCACTCAGCAACACTGGCTGGGCACATGGACCATTTTTCTAGCTGGACAGAATTACTGTGGATTAAACTGTTATGTTCTTTATTGTGCTTATATTTTCTGCTGCGTCCCAAATTGTGCTATTGGTAATACCTTGGGGAGGCCTAGACAGGAAAGTTATGCTCACCTTTAGCAAGACCAGGTAAGTGGGCTGGTCCCAGGTTAGCTGTATGTACCATGAAGCTAGTCACATCATGATAAGATTTCAAGATCCAGCCATTGACTTAGAGTGAGTAGGAATCCTGTGTTCTCATTTGATGTTCAGCTTTGCATGTATAACTCTCTTGAGATGAAAATCAATTGGCCATAAAAATCATCAGGTATTTCTGTATCCTCTAATCCAGTGGTTTATATAATTTTGGGGAGGGAAAAACAGAGAAAATTTTACTTAATAATTTAAACCACACATCACACGATCATATAGACACACACATACAACTATAGGAGAAAACAGAACCAACTATCACAGACCAAGGAGCTCAAAAGAATAAAAAAGAAGGAAGCATGAACAAGTGGGCCAGCGTAAATGACAATGTAGCAACAGGCCCTATGGATTAGGTGCCAGAATCGATGTTCAGGAGAGAAGCAATATATATCATTTTTGCCCTAATTCTACTGCTTCCTTTTTTAGATCCATAGCCCACTACTGTGAGATCACTGTTTGGTTCACACTTGGGCTATTTATTACTCCTATGGCACAGAGATGGCTACCTCCAGGAAAGGGAACTTTATTTTATGAGAGTTACAATCATAAGAAAGACTGGTTTTACATCAAACTAAAATCTCCTAGCTAGAACATCTGAGTGTATTCTGTCTGCCATCTGGATCTATATGGAATAAGCATCTTTTTCTATGTACCAGCCTTTTATTATTTAAGGCTGCCTTTCAAGTTTTCTTGGTTTTTCTATACCAACAGAATATCCAACATCTTCAGCTATCTGTAACTAGAGGCCCAATGTATGAATTTGTGCACAGGTGGGGTCACTTGGCCTGGCCAGCGATGGGGACTGATTGGGGTTGAGGGAGGTTGGCCGGGGGGGAGGGGCCGTGAGAGGTGGCCTGCCTCAGGAGGTTGGCTGTGAGAGAACACTGACCACCAGGGGGCAGCTCCTGAATTGAGCGTGTGTCCCCTGGTGGTCAGTGTGCATCATAGCGACTGGTTGTTCGGTCATTCGGTCGATTGGTAGTTCGGTCATTTGGTTGCTTAGGCTTTTATATAGAGAGATATTTCAAAATATTTTACTTTCTTTATCACTTGAGTTGCTTTCCTTTGAATATACTTCCATTAATTTAGATGACTTTAAAAATGACTTTAAAACTAGGCTCCCAGAACTGGTCCCAACATACTGGATAGAATCTTGCCAGTATGGAAAACACTGCAATCATAAAGGCCCCATTATCCTGACACTATATTTCCGTTAATGAGCTCATGCTAGATACTTGGATAGTGACCAGAGTCTGATCTTTATTACCCAAACCAGGGTAGTATTTTGTCAGAGGCAACTGAAAATCTTCAGAAATGTTGGAGACCTTTCCTGAGGCTGCATAATTATATATTTTTAAATGCTTTCAATTTCCCATGACAAGTTTGGAGTGTCTAAAGATGGCAAAGTGAAGGAGATAAATAGATTATTGATCATACAGGCTTGTAATTCCTTAGCGGATTGGATTCAGTTTCTTCATTGAGATCAGGTCAATGCCATAAATTTCTTAGAAAATCAATGCACCAGAGAGTGCTATGAGAGGGGTTCAAAGGCATTTCCCTGGCTGCTTCAGGGGTGGGAGCCTAGCACCTACTCTAAAACTAGAGAAGGAAGGACTGGAAAATGACTGTCTGAGGGATTCAAATACTGTGTATGTGAGTGAAGTGCCTGAATGGAGTCAAGCCAAACTCTTTGCTTGGCCACTGTCATATATGTGACCTTGGACAAATCACTTTACTTGGGTTATCCTGTATGTTGCAGTGACAAAGTTAAACCATACAAATATTTATCTATGCATTCCCCCCCCCCATCTTTGTGGGGAAGAGAAGGATATCTATGAAAACAAACAACTCACAAATTTGGTGACTTGATCCAATGAAAATTTAGTTCTCACTCTCATAAATATTCAAATGCTGGTTCTGCAATAGGTAGCTCAGCTCCAAACAGTCCCTAGAGGACTCAGGTGCACTGGCTCTTCACATCTTGAACTCTGCTTTTACACAGAGCCTTGCTGTACATTGTTTCCAACCTGCCTTGACTAGCACAGCTATCTACAGAAGGTAAGATTAAAAAAAGACATGAAAGGGTGGGTAGGAACCATCGTGAAGCCCATGGAAAATGCATCCTGGCTTCTGCAATGAGCCCATCTACTGCCATATTCATAAAGAGTCAGAAAGCCTAGGAAGATGATATTGGCATATACACAATTTCAGTTGTCTTGCCTGAAATTCCAACCCAATGAAACCTATTCAAAAGCCTTATGAAATTGGGCCACCATAAGGA
This sequence comes from Myotis myotis, assembly GCF_014108235.1. Classification (NCBI taxonomy): domain Eukaryota; kingdom Metazoa; phylum Chordata; class Mammalia; order Chiroptera; family Vespertilionidae; genus Myotis; species Myotis myotis. The sequence goes on from NW_023416316.1 coordinate 11,922,283, forward strand.
AAAGTCAAAATTTAGAGAGAAAAATGGTAGTGAGGGAGTTGGAACAGATGCACTGTGGATAATTGCATTTTAAAATTGACTTTTTGGTAATTCCTTGTTGAGATGCTCCATTTGTTTTACCATATTTATCCACTTTATTTATTTTGCATGGGGAAAAAAAAGATGCATAACTGTTTAAAGACTTTGGCAAAACTTATCATTCTAAGCCTGACATAGTCACAAAAGGCATTGAGAGAGGACTCAAAAGTAAATTGAGACTATAAGAAAATGAAAAGAAAATAGAGGATTGAGATAGGGAAGGGTGGAGACAGATTGAGTAACATCCAACTGGGTCACCCCATAACTTCTTGGAATGCTGTGAAGTGTAATATCTATAGTCTCTAATATTTACAATGACATTACCCACTTTCTAAAAAATGCACCAACATTCCTGCGGATTAACAGACATTCATTTCTTACATAATGGTCCAACATGGCTGTGCCTGGTCAGTGGGACTGCATTATTTTCCTGTTGCTGCTAATTAACCACAAATGTGATTCCTTAAAACAACACACATTTGTTAGCTTCTAGATCTGCAGGTCAAAAGTCTACAATGGGTCGCAGGGCTGCACTCCTTGGAGGGACTCTAGGGGAGAGCCTGTCTCCTTCATGTTGCCAGAAGCTGTCTGCATCCCCTGGGTCACAGACCTGCACTAGTAAGTCTGTGTCTGCTGTCATATCTCTTTTTCATGCCATGACTCCCTTCCCTCCTGTAAGGACCCTTGTGATTACATTGGGCTCACTCAGATAATCCAGCATCATCTCTCCATCTCAAAGTCCTTAATCTAAGCACATCTGTAAAGTCGCTTTGCCATGGAAGGTAACACATTCACAGGCTTCAGGGACCAGGACACAGACATCTTTGAGGGGAGAGGAAAGAAGTGCCAGTATTTCGCCTACACCAGGAATCATGGGTAAAGAAGACTTTGCCAACTTCAATAGCAGTTCTCCGAGGTAGCCCTGGGTATCAGCATCCAGTTGGCAAGTAGAGGAAAAGAAAAATAATTGCCCCTGGGAGGACTTTTATGGCACTGGACTGACAAACATCTACAATGTGTGCACTAACTCTTCCCTTACTCTTCATGAGTATATGGAAAACTTTAAGTTGCACGCTTTGCCCACCTACTTGGGAGAGAGAAAAATGTTGATGTTGCCTCAGAAAAGAGCACAGAGAAGAGAGCGTGAGGATGGGGGATGGAGAAGAAGAAATATAGGGAATGTGAATCCTAATAAGAGGAAAATGTGCTTGGGCTTAAGGCTTTATTTCCCCATATTTTCAAGGGTGGGTGAGATTTCCTTACAGTGACACCGGCAGGCTTTTGCTGCCTGTGGCCTCCCCAAAATAGATCCTGAGTACCCCAGGGCCCATCTGCAGTGAGAATCGGTTAGTGACACATGACAGCTATTCCTTGAAATGTGCTCAGTGATTCACACAGCTCACAGCAGCTGTGCAGTGGGGATTATTGGCCTGAAAATGACACGCTCCCCTCCCTCCGACCCCCGTCATCAGCTTAGAAAATCACCTTGGGACACATTTTTTTTATACTCTCTTCTCTGGAAACATTATTTCGATTATATCCCTGGTGCCCACAGCCTTGAGTCTCCCTAGAGAGGCAGTTGTGCCTCTTGGAACTGACTGCTCATATCATAGAATCCCCCCAACGCCTGCTGAGCATTTAGCCTTCCAAGACTGGCTGGTGTACGTGTGTTCCATCATCTCACATATTTTCTACCATTGTTTAAACATGTTTGCTGCCCACAATTTGCTTATTTGGAAATGAATGCAGATCAATGAATGGATTATCAATATTGGTTTCTTCCCTATCTCCTCAACCAGTGTTTCCAAACTTCTTTGATCTCAAGAACCATCTGGAAGTGCTTATTCTTTGAATAGATCATCAGGTCTCTCTTAACAAAAATTCTGACTCACTAGGTCTAAGTCAAGCATTTTTGTTTCTAATTAACAAAACGCAGGTTTATTCTACTCTTTTTTTAAATATATATATACTAGAGGCCCGGTGCACAAAAATGTGTGCACTGGCGGGGGAGAGGGGTGGGAGTGTCCCTCAACCCCACTTGTGCCCTCTCACAGTCTGGGAACCCTCGGGAGATAACCACCTGCTGCTTAGGCCCGCCCCCCAGGTGGCAGATGGCAGGCCCGATCCCTTGGTGCCTGTCCCACCTCCCTGGGTTGCGCACATGGCAGGGCCAATCTGGGGTTTGAGGTGCCGCCCCGGATCGTGCACACAGCAGGGCCGATCCGGGGGTTGGGGCACCGCCCTGGGTCGGGTTGCACATGGTACACCCTGTGTCGGGTTGCAAATGGGATGCCCAGGCAGGCCGGCAGATCGCTGCTGCTCCGCCTGGCCGCCCCAGGTCAGGTCGCACATGGGATGCCCGGATGGTGGCCGGGTGGGCTGGCTGATTGCTGCTGCACTGCCCAGCCTCTCCGGGTCCGGTCGCACATGGACGCCCGCCTCCACGGGTCACAGACAGCAGGCCCCGATGGCGGCAGGGCAGGCGGGATGGCGCTGTCCGCCCTACCTGCAGTATGCAAATTAGCTGCCATCTTTGCTGGTGGTTAATTTGCATATTGTGCTGATTAGCCAATGGGAGGAATAGTGAAGTTATGGTCAATTACCATGTTTGTCTATTATTAGATAGGATATAGATTTTTTATTGATTTTTTACAGAGAGGAAGGGAGAGAGATAGTTAGAAACATTGATGAGAGAAACATTGATCAGCTGCCTCCTGCACACCTCCCACCGGGGATGTGCTCACAACCAAGGTATATGCCCTTGACTGGAATCGAAACTGGGACCTTTCAGTCTGCAGGCTGATGCTCTATCCACTGAGCCAAACCGGTTATGCCTTTATTCTACTCTTTAGGCAACTTTTAAAAACAGTACCAACATATTCTAAAAAGCAGGATTTATTGTTGCTTCAAGCATCTGTATTTACAGCCAAGTTCTGGAATTTACCAACTTGATGGCATGTGTGAATTCCTTAATATGTGTGTATCTTACTAGTAGTTGAAAAATATGTAACTCTACCCAAATCCAATTCTTAAGGTATACCTATTTTCCAGTGGAGAAGGTGTTTGCACAAAAGACAATGACAATGCATTGTTTCAAATTTTATTCAACCGAGTATGCTTTGAAATTTTACAAAGAAAAATATGATTCATGTTGTAGGAATTAGACAGAGAAGAATAACTTAAATATTGATCTACAAGGAGACATAAATTCTGAGTAAGCAGAACATTCTAAAGTGGGGGCAATAGGCATTCCTCAAGATAAACTTGGAAGGATTCTTAGATTATCCAGCCATTGCTGATCCTCAGGTTTTGGCCATGCTTTGTTGATAGTGGCTTAGTTGGAGCACAAGGAAAGACTGGCATGGCCAACATTCATTCCTTATCCCACTGGAAGTACATATTTGATTAGCGCAGTGGTTCTCAACCTTCTGGCCCTTTAAATACAGTTTCTCATGTTGTGACCCAATCATATAATTATTTTCGTTGCTACTTCATAACTGTAATGTTACTACTGTTATGAATTGTAATGTAAATATCTGATATTCAGGATGGTCTTAGGCGACCCCTGTGAAAGGGTCGTTCGACCGCCAAAGAGGTAGTGACCCACAGGTTGAGAACCATTGGGTTAAGGTATATCATTCATTCACACATGCATGCATTAATTCATTCATATGCTAATGCATTATTATCTTTTTCAACAACATGAAAAGGCAGCCTACACAGTGGGAGAAAATGTTTGCAAGCCATACATCTGATGAGGGGTTAAAATGCAAAATGTATAAGTTGCACATACAACTCAATGATAATAATAATAGCAATAACAGCAATAGTCATCATTATCACCTGATTCAAGAATGGACAAAGTACCTGACTGATATACCCAAAGAAAATATTCAAGTAGAAAGTTGATACATATGAATGTGCTCAATATCACTAAACATCAAGGAATGCCAATAAAACCCACAATGAAATACCACCCCATACCCATTAGAATAGATATTATAAAAAAGACAAGAAATAACAGATGTTGGCAAGGATATGAAGAAAAAAGAACCTTGTTGGAGGTAATATTAACTGGTACAACCACTATGGAAAACAAGATGGAGGCTCCTGCCAAAAGTAAAAAATAGAATAACCGTATGATGCATCAAGTCTTCCTTCGTAATATATCCTAAGGATATGAAACTGCTGTCTCAAAGAGATAACTGCACCTCCATGTTAATTGTAGCATTATTTTACAATAACCAATACATGGAAAACCTAAGTGCCCATTGAAAGATAAATGGATAAAGAAAATATGATATATAAAATATATATAAATATAATGTGATATTATTCAGCCATAAATGGAAAAAAATCCTGCCAATATGGGTGGATCTTGAAGATTATGCTAAGTGAAATAAAACACAGAGAAAGGCAAATACTGTGTGATCTTACTTATATGTGGAATAAAACAAACAAACTGAACACGCAATACAGTATACAGATTATGTATTATAGAGTTGTATAATTGAATCCTCTATAATTTTATTAACCAACTAGAGGCCCGATGCACTAACGTACAAGAGTCGACCTTCCTTCCCCCAGCTGCCGGCACCAGCTTCCCTCCGGCACCAGCTTCCCTCCAGCACCCGGGACCCGGGCTGCCAGCAGTAGCTTTCCTCCAGCATCTGGGACACAGGCTTCCTTCCTCCGGTCACTGGCAGGCACCCGGGATCTGGGCTGCTTCCCTCAGGTGCCCGTAGGTACCTGGCACCTGGGCTGGCTTCCCTCGGGCTGCCTGCAGGCACCTGGGACCTGGGCTGGCTTCTTTCTGGCTGCAGCTTTGTCAGGAAGGATGTTCGGAATGATGTCCAGTCTAATTAGCATATTACCCTTTTATTATTATAGATGGTATCCCAATAAATTCAATAAAATAAAAAAATCCCTCCCCCCCCCCCCCCCCAAAAATCCACTCAAAGAAACAGAGGAGATCAGCAGTTGCTTGGGTGGGGATAGTGGGTGGGAGGGTGGAGAATATGGAGAGATGTTGGTCAAAGAGTACAAACTTCCACTTATAAAATATACTGGAGGCCCGGTGCACGAAATTCATGTGTGGGTAGGTCCCTAGGCCTGGTCAGCGATCAGGGCTGATTGGGGCCTTCCAGCTGCCGGGCGTGGCCTCCCTTCCCCAGTTGCTGCTGCCGGCCAGGGCCTTCCTTCTTTCTGTGCCGCCTCCTGGTGGTCAGCGCATGTCATAGCGAGTGATTGAACTCCCGGTCTCCTGGTCAAACTCCCGAGGGGACACTTTGCATATATATATATATATATATATATATATATATATATATATATATATATAGAGAGAGAGAGAGAGAGAGAGAGAGAGAGAGAGAGAGAGAGATTCTGTGATATTCAACCTGGTGGCCATAGTTAACAATATTGTATTGTATATTTGAAATTTACTAAGATTTTAAAAGTTCACATACACAAACAAAATGTAACTATTTGAGGTGATAAATGTGTTTGTTAACCTTACTATGGTAGTCATTTTGCAAGATGATAGATAGATAGATAGATGATAGATAGATAGATAGATAGATAGATAGATAGATAGATATAGATATACACTGAGTGGCCAGATTATTATGACCACCTGACGTTTGTAGGCAAAATAGCTATAATTTCGCACTGAAGTTGCTAGAGGGCCAGACCATTATAAATAGGGAAGCAGGTTGTTTACCACGACAGTAGATGTGGTTTTTTTCTGAAGATATGGGTAAACAACGCGATTTAACAGCCTTTGAATGTGGGATGGATACTCACACACACACATACACACACAAACACATACATACACTAGAGGCCCGGTGCACGGTTTCATCCAGGGCGTGTCTGGACCATCTTGCCCAGTCCCCATCAGCCGGACCCCAGCAGCAAGCTAACCTACCGGTGAAAACGTCTGACCCCTGGTGGTCAGTGTGCATCATAATCATAGCAGCTGGTTGAATGGTCGAACAAATAGTCAGACACTTAGCATATTAGGCTTTTATTATATAGGACACACACACACACACACACACACACACATATATATACATTAAATTATTATGTTGTACAGTTTAAACTTATACATTGTTATATGTCCATTATATTTCAATCAATGTGGAAAAAAATGACCAATTTTAGTAGGAAAAATTATCCTTGTAGTTGACACTGAATCCTCCTTTCTCTTGAGCAAACTTTATTGAATACATTTTGACAATAACACGAAATAGTTAATTACATTTCCATAAATGAATGATAACAGGAAGATGAAAAGCCACATATAGCCAACAATCTAAGAATAAAAAGGGAGTTGATCTTATTATCCTGGTGAAATCTATTTTTATGAAAACTGTGAAGAGAAATATAGAAAACCAGACCCATAAACTTAAACTCACAAATGATTTTTTTCAGCCTCAAAATTCAAGGTTCATGTGTTGAATAGATATTCATATGAAGTGAGAAATGCAACCACATGTATGCTGTGTTAACGTGGGCATACTCTAGAAAAAAATCAGAAGTTGTAATTTTCATTCTGAAACAGTTTTATCAAGTTTAAAATACTGCAATGGTAAATAATTAGTTATATGTTGTTTTTGTTAGTCACAGGATCCTCAAATGTGGCAAATAATTTCACAACATTAACCGATTCATTCATTCATTTTGGATTTACTGATAGTAATTGGTCAAGCAAAGAGGAGAGGTCATTCCAAGAGGTAAAATATGACAAGGGTCAAAGAAAGAATTATTTATAGTCAGTTTTAAATAATGTACAAAGACTGCATTGCCAAGATCTTGGGGGTCACTCTGAAAGTCCGATTCCTTCTCTTCCCTATTCTCTCTTTTCCTCTTATTTTTTGAAAAGGAGAAAGTTTTCCAGAAACTCAAGATGATATTACAGATGTACATGTATTCCAACTCTCAACACTCAGAAAAAAAATCTTCTGAGTCAAAAGTACTGCAGTAGGGAAGGCTGTCATGGAAGAAATAGGTGGTTAGAGCTCTGTCCTATTCCCTGAAAATTCTATTATACAAGATATTAGTATGTGAATATCTATGTATGTATATAAATACCTATATATCTGTGTATCTACACATATACAATATCATATATATGAATGCAAATATATTTACATATACGTATTGATAGGGTAGAATGCTATATGGCCTTTAAAAAGCCACATGCTGTGGCTAGGCATTAGTTTCCAAAGTTTTCTTTTTCTTTTCTTTTATTATTTTCATTTTTAAATTAAATTTATTGGGTTTACATTGGTTAATATGATAAAAATGCATTTTATAACATATGGTGTGGAAGTATAACTTTGGGGCTGCATGTCATGAACCCATGTGTATGTAAATAAATACTGCTTTTCTTATTCTGTAGAGGTGGACCAAAAGAAAAGAAAAGGAAAAAAACAAAAAACAAACATTATTTTAAACATTCTACACTGCCGTGATGCCTTCCTTTTCACTTCTCTTCCAGAACATGCTTCCGATCTTGTTCAGTTCTTCTTCCCCCTCAGGACTGCTCTCAGAATAAGTAAATACACCTATGACTCCAATAGGCAGACCAGCTATTGGGCTCTTGGGGAATTATGAGAGAAACACGCACTCAGGGTGGGAGGCATTTGAATTTTAAAACCCCCTTTCCTTGTGAGCTCTCCACTGCCAGGTGAGGGCCACAGAGGGATTCAGCTCCAGACTTGAGTTTGTCTCTGTCCTGACAACTTGACAGTTTAATAATTTCGACTGTTTCCATTCTCCCAAAGCACATGAGCCCATATTATTAGGATTTTTTTTTCTTCTCCCTTCCTTTCAATTGTTACCTACTATAAGCTTTGATGTCATATCTATGTCCAGCAATAATGGGAGTATTTTTCAACTCTTGGGCGTTGTCACTCTTTTCTTTTTAATTTTTTATTGAATCTATTAGGGTGACATTGGCTTTAGGTGTACTATTCTATAATACATCATCTGTATATTGTATTATGTGTTTACCACCCCAAGTCAAGTCTCTTTCCATCACCATTTGTCCCCTCATTCCCTCTCCCCCCGTCCCCACTTTCCCTCTGGTAATTACCATACTGTTATCGTGTCCATGAGTTCATTTGTTTTCTTTTGTGGGCATTGCCACTCTTAAGAATAATGAGGAGTGAACAAGGCTGGGTGCTTATCTCATGGAATGTATCAATACCAACTGAAGGGGATTTTGGTCAATTTGGAGGAAAGTGAGGATGCATTCTAATCCTTGGAGTCCATGAACATCTTCTGAAATCTTGGGAGGAATGACTCAACTTGTCCACCCTTGCCTAGTCATGAGTGATCAAAGACTGATATTCTCTTAAAATAGTCTGAGAAAGCCCTAACAGAAGACATTATCTCTTCTAATATATAGAAAACTAAAGAATAATGGGGGAGGGGAATCTACTGTTAAGTGGACTATAAAGGTTTAAATCCTGTGAACTAAAATCTTATTTTACTCCAATTAAGTAAAACTAAGGATCTACTTTCTTAGGTTAATTGTCTTGGAAAACATTTCTGGGATAATTGCCAACCTCTATTTCATGTTGACAGGTACAGACACAACCCAGTTGTCAATGGACAACCTCCCTTGTTCACATTATTAAGCACGTAAAGGAAAGTGAGGCTTTAGGGTAACTCTCTGGGTTCAAATAGGCTATGAGAGAGGCCATGCCAAGAATGTGGCCTGGAGTGGGGCTTATTCATAAAGGTGAAGAATAAGGACATTCATCAGTAGCTGTCTGAAACTAGCACTTTAGCATCAACAGCTTTGTAAGGCAGACTGTGGAGTAAAGGAAAGGATCTCTCCCTGTACCACTGAATTTTTCCTGTTTAGAAATCCTATCTGCCCCAATTTCCAAGTCAGAAAGTCCTTGCAGACTTTTCCCTCTCCCTCATTTTCCCATAGCCAATCAACCCCTCAGTTCAATGCAATCATCTTTGACCTGTATGACCTCTAGCTCCCCTTTCTTCCAGTCCCACTATCTTATCTGCACTGAAGATCATTAACTCATGCATTCCCTTTATTATTAAGAAAGTCTCCTTTGTGGTTTTTCACTGTCACTTTCCCATAACCTTCACTGCAAAGTGAGCTCAGGAAAATTATTTAAGAAATCAATCAGTATAGTATAAGATGTAGTTCCCCAGTTCCCATAGTGTTCCATGTTTTTCTATGACCCCAGCTATTTTCAGATGCAGATTCATATATCATTCACTGAAGATGTCCTGAAGTAGCCAGTGACCTAGACCATCCAGGCTGTTCCCTAGTGGGTGCAGTCCATTGAGAAGGAACAAAGACTTTAGAGGTAGACCTCACTGAGTTCTGGAAGGAGGCACTGATTTATTTCATGGCATGTGCATTGGCATTTCAGCTCTATCACTTGCTTAATGTCTTAGCATTTCACATATCCATGTATAAAGTGAGGATATGAATACTTATGTTTCAGAATTACATTCAATAAGTTGCGATAAGGGCTCAGCATATTGTCCTCTATCAGCTGTTCCATGAATATGGGGCATGAAAAGTATACAATGTACAACCAAATAATATCTTTTTTTCTCTTTTTTTTCAATCTTTATTGTTGAGATTATTACAGATGCCCCTCTTCCCCCCGCCCCCCATAGCTCCTCTCCACCTAGTTCCCTCCCCATCTCAGGCCCTTGCCACCCTATTGTCTGTGTCCATAGGTAATGCATACATGCATATAAGACCTTTATCTATTCTCTTCCTGCACCCCACTTCCCTCTGAGAATCATCAGTCAGTTCCATTTCCATGCCCCTGATTCTATTCCATTCACCAGTTTATTCTGTTCATCAGATTTTTTATTCATTTGATTTTTAGATTCATTTGTTGATAGATATTTGTTTTCACTTTGTTGTTCATAATTTTTTATCTTTACCTTTTTCTTCTTCTTCCTCTTCCTAAAGAATATCCTTCAGCATACTGTCTAATGAAAGGGTAATATTCAAATTAACTGTGACTCTGTCACAAATATGGTGGCGCCCATAGCCACAAGATGGTGGCACCTAGTCCCCTCAGCCCTGCTGGAGTCCCCTAGTCCTGGGGAGTGGCTGCTGAGAGCAGGCAGTGTGAGCGGCCTGGCGGAATGCTTGCTTGCAACAAAGCAGGCATTCTGCCCCAGCTACGGAGGGTCTCTGGGCAGCGCGCGCAGAATGGCTGGGCAGTACGCGGAGAGCCTCTGGGACAACTGTGGGCAAACTATGGCCCGCGGGCCGGATCCGGCCCATTTGAAATGAATAAAACTAAAAAAAAAAAAAGACTGTACCCTTTTATGTAATGTTTACTTTGAATTTATATTAGTTCACACAAACACTCCACCCATGCTTTTGTTCCGGCCCTCCGGTCCAGTTTCAGAACCCATTGTGGCCCTCGAGTCAAAAAGTTTGCCCACCCCTGCTCTGGGACATGGAGAGCCTCTGGGCACCAGGCATGGAGCAGCCAGGCCCTGCAGAGAGCAGAGAACCATGGGGAGTGGGCCTAAGCCATCAGGGCTCCTGGATTGGAGAGGGTTCCCTTAAGGGCGCCCAGATTGGAGAGGATGCAGGTTGGGCTGAGAGACCCACCCCCTGTGCACGAATTTCATGCATAGGGCCTCTAGTTTCTTATAATACTGATTTTGTGGTGATGAACTCCTTTAGCTTGTTCTTGTCTGTGAAGCTCTTTATCTGACCTTCAATTCTAAATGATAGCTTTGCTGGGTAGAGTAATCTTGGTTGTAGGTTCTTGCTATTCATCACTTTGAATATTTCTTGTCACTCCCTTCTGGCCTGCATAGTTTCTGTTGAGAAATCAGGTGACAGTCATATGGGCACCCCCTTATAGGTAACTAACTGCTTTTCTCTTGCTGCTTTTAAGATTCTCTCTTTGTCTTTTGCCCTTGGCATTTTAATTATGATGTGTCTTGATGTGGCCCTCTTTGGGTTCCTCTTATTTGGGGTTCTCTTCGCTTCCTGGACTTGTAAGTCTATTTCTTTCACCAGGTAGGGGAAGTTTTCTGTCATTATTTCTTCAAATAGGTTTTCAATATCTTGCTCTCTCTCTTCTTCTGGAACCCCTATAATTCGAACATTGGTATGCTTGAAGTTGCCCCAGAGGCTCCTTACACTATCCTCATATTTTTGGATTCTTTTTGCTCTTCTGGTTGGGTGTTTTTTTGCTTCCTCGTATTTCAAATCATTGACTTGTTCTTGGAATCCTCTACTCTACTTTTGAAGCCCTGTATATTATTCTTTATTTCAGTCAGTTTATGCTTAATTTCTGACTGGTCCTTTTCCTTTTCCTTTTTTTTTTTTTTTTTTTTTTTGCATTCTCACTAAGATTCTTGATGGTCTCACTAAGTTCCTTGGAGGTTTCTAGAGATTCTTGAGTAACCTTATAACTGTGGTTTTGAACTCTATATCCAATAGTTTGCTTTCTCCCATTTCTTTCATCTGTGACATGTTTCTTTGTCTCTGCATTTGACTGCTTCCCTGTGTTTATTTCTATGTATTGGGTAACTGCTAAGCCTCCTTGAGTTGATGGAGTGGCCTTGTGTAGTAAGTGTCCTATAGGGCCCTGTGGCTCAGCCTCCCCAATCACCTGAGGTGGACACTCTTGGTGTAACCCTTTGTGGGCTGTGAGCACAGTTTTGTTGTAGTTGAGCCTTGATTGCTGTTGGTGTCATTGGGAGGAATTGACCTCCAGGCCAATTGGCTGTGGGGACCAGCTGTGACTACAGTGGGAGAGCTGCTGTGCAGGAGACACCCTTATGGGGCAGGATTTGCTTCAGTAGGGCTTTTTTGCTCACTGAGTCTGCCCCTTGAGTGTGTGCTTATGGATGTGAAGAGTTGTAATCTGATATGACCACTGGGTACACTGGTTCTAGGGTCTCCAGGGAGATGCAAAGTCAGCCACTGCCTGGGGTCATTCAAATGCAAAAGCCGCCATGCACAGCTTGAGTGGGGTTATAAACTGGGTGGGGTGGGACCTCAGGGAATCACCAGCGCAGAGGAAACAGAAGTGGCTTCCAGTCAGCCCTGCACCAGAGAGGTCCCAATATTACCCCTCCTGAGTTCCTATCCCAGTGCCAGACAGTCCAGTTTCTCCCCGTATGTGTTTGGGTCCCCCAAAGCCTTACCCAGCACTGGAGGTCAGAGCAAGCAGGAGCTTATAAGTTCAGTTCGCAGTGCAGGCTTTTTAGGTAAGAGGAGCAGCTGGGTCTCTAGAAGCCTGTGTGTCACTCAGCCCCATTCCGCACTGATTTTTACAGTCCATAGTTCTTCTTGCCCGTAGGGACTTTTTTCCCCAGCTTTGGGACCCTGGGCTGGGACCACTTGCTCCTCTGGGCAGCCTCTGCAGAGGCGATCTCCCTCCCAATTGAAAAAACAGTACACCCGGGTTCCCGGCCTCTGCACCTCCTTCCAGTCTCAGGGTGCTCCCTTCTTAACCTCTCTAGTTGTAGTACTTCCACTCAGCCAGCTTTCCCGCGGTTCTGGATGATAGTTGTTGTGTATTTTAGTTGTAATTTTGATGTTATTGTGGGAGGCAGCAAGTACAGGCATTTACCTATGCCACCATCTTGGTTCTCTCCCCAAATAATATTTTGAAGAATGATCATAATTGCTAAGGAAAAAGCCGAATGACAACCATTCTGCCGAAACATTTTCTTCAGACTCCTAGCCATATTCCCCCAATCTGTAAATCAACCAAAATTTTTGTATAACTAGCTGAGGTCACTTTTGAAATTTATTGTTTGAACTAAGTACTTACATAATCCAGGAATTCCAGGTTCTAGCTTAACTGTAGTCTTGGAACAATATTTTAAAGAAAGAACTCCAAGTTGCTTCTTTCTCTGAAAATCTCTCTCATCCTCATATGCACACTTCTGACTCCCTTATTCCACTTCTTCCTTCCCAGATTCCTGGGAAAATACTGTACTTATATTTTCTTTTTTATTCCTTCTTCCAATTTCCCTCTAGCCAGTCATATTTATAGCTCCCAACCCTCCTCTCACTTGCTCTATGGTCTTTATAAAATCATAGATACGGAAAAGGGTTTCAGATTATATAGATATATAAGCATATAGATATAGATATAGGTATAGATATATACCTAATATAAGGTATATATGACATTTTTATGTTTGTGGTGACTATTACATTAGGTATACCTAATCTAAGGTGTAGGTGTAGAAGTAGATATAGCTATAGATATAAGCATAGTTATATAGGTATAATTAGCTCCATTTTACAGTTGCAGAAACTGAAGCCTGGAAAGACAAAATACTTTTCCAAAAAAATATGTAAATATGTTTCCATTTTGGATCAGGAATAGACCTAAATCTCAGGTATTCTAAATTCAATTCAGCAAAATTTCCTCACATGCTGCTGTTCCAGAGTGCTTCAGGTTGTTTGTTACATTATGGCTTCATTTTTTATCTTGTCTTAATCCCTCTGTAAATGCCATTTTCTTTTGTTCACTCACAGCATATGAAATATATTAATCTTTTCATACTGTCTGACCTAGTTACCTTGGACCTCTTATGGTCATTATCTACCTATGGTAAATGACGACAAGGCTCCTTAAAAATAGAGGCTGGTGCCTGGCTACTGGGCTTGTTATTACAGTGCACTCTGTCAGCGACATTAGGCTGATGCTGACATAAATACAAAAGAAATTGGTGTATCTTTTTTCAACTTCAAAAATATCTTCAATGCAACCTACATTAGTGTGACATTTCCTGCAGGTTTGAAGACCACAAGATTGATGACATGAAATAAAGAAGAGGGGCTCTTTGGACCTTTCGTTTTCTCAGTTGCTAGCATTATTTTGACAAACATTTTGTTATTATTGCTTACCAGAGGAGTTGGTCCTTGTTTTTCTACATAGAAATTATTACCTTCCTTGAATAATAAAAATCAATAAAATCTCTTCTTGTGTGAAGCCTCCAGACAACCTCCTCTCAAGGAATAATTAAGCATGTGAATCAATTCCAGGACTCGCCTGTCGTTCACAGCTTTATGAAACTTAGCCGCCTGACCATCTTTGCCTGGAATGCTGTTATTATTTAAAAGAGAAATCGCTTCAAATATGAGTTCTTTTGAAATTGAAACTATCAACTCTATTTCATCTAAAGAGCAGATCTAGGCAAGACTGATATTGCCCAGGGAAGAGAAACTGGCTCAGGCAAATCAAGACCTGACTTGAAGTATAGCTGAAACCTCAAACTGAACTAAGATTGAACTCTTTTGTTTCCTAACAACCTCAAACAATAGGTGAACTTCCTGGAAAACAGTGAAAGGGAATTCTATTTAAGCTGAGTGAGTCTTTAAAAGAAGAAGATGTAAGTTAGTGCATACTAGTATATGATGGTAGTGTTGAGAAATACCAAAGTACGGACAGACTTGGAATGGCATCTGGGGAAGTTTTGAATTAGATAAAAGTTAATGTTCAAAAACAGTTTCTCATTTTAGCCACTAGTACTTCATCCTGCTTATGAGACCTTCTATCTGAAGACCTACATGACCTAGATACTTGTATACATTATTGAATTTTGGGAGACCCGATCTTTCCCATCGCAAAACTTCCCCATTACTCTTAAAGTCACTAGTATATGTAGCCTTGTCTCCTCTTTGCTCTATTTACTCCAGCAAAATTTGTCTTCTTTCAATTACTCAACAAGTCAAGCTGCCACCTCCACCCCACCCAACCTCAGAAGGTTTGAACAGGTGTTTACCTCCACATGGAAGGATCTCTCTCTCCCAAAAACTTATTCCATAATGTTCTTTATCTTTCATGTTTTAGAGCAATTGGGTCTTTTTCATGGTCCCACTTCACCCCCAGATGACTTATATATACTCATGGCTGCTCATAATTTTGACTAATTTACTTACTATAGTTTAAAATTAGTTGTATGCTTGTGCAATTACTTTATTAATTTCTGTCCCTCACTGGGCTGTATAGTTCATGAGGACAATGCTCAATGTCATCACACAAAGACCATTAGATATTTTGAAATGTGTTGAATGAAAGAATGAGTGAATTTCTTATTTTTTGGCATTTAGAAAAAATTGAAAAGAAGCAAATGTGATTTGTTAAAAATGGAATTTTAAGAATGAAAATATTTCTGGTAAAAATGAGCTAATCTCAATCTCCTTGAAAGTTGCTGTAATTCCCATCAACAACTTTGTACCCAAACCGGCCCTGCTGTAGTTACCAAATCATGTGAACCCTGGCCAGTAATATGGCCCAGGTAACCAGGGAGGTATCATCTTCACATTTTACTCATAAGCTATTTCAAATTCCAAAGAGAGGGTTATTTTTGTTTTTATTTTGGAAATGAGGGGGGAAGTTTTATACAACCACTGGAAAGGGAGTGATGGAAAGTATAGGAAAGAAAAGAAAGTGGGATCCTATAACATCTAGCAAGATACTTAGAATTCCTGTCCAACAGAAATACACAGTAAAAATAAACTTTGGAAACATTTTCTTCTATCCCTGTACTTCCCATAGCTCCACCAGATTATAAGTTAAAACTTCCATTATGATGTGGTGAAAAGAACACTGGACCCAGTCATTCAAACAGACTCATTTAGTTCTTGCTCCACGCCAAGCATTGCACTTGGCTCTATAGATGCATCAAGGAAAATAATAGGATAATATCCTGAACTATAGATTAGGAGACCTATGTTCCTGTTCCAGATGAGATAGTTGTTGTGTTTTTTTATTTTCTCAAAGGTTCAGATTCTTCAGCTGTAAAAAGGGAATGAATTACCTTGTATAATTCCTAATATTACTTCTGGCTCTAGCATACACCATGTCTCAGACTTTAAGATTTAGGATTCATTCATTCATTCAACAAACATTTCATTGAGCTCCTATTCTGGATTATTATAAGAAATTTTAAGTACCGAAATAAAAACAATACAAAAAAATTCTTGCCTTCCTGAAATTTGCATTTTATTGATGAGGCCCATAATAAAAAGAATAAACTAGATTATACAATATATTAGAAGATAATAAATACCACAGGAAAAATAAAGTAGGGGATAAAAATAATTCCGGGAGTAAGAAATACAATTTAAAATATGGTGGCCATGTTAGATACCAAAGAGAAGGTAAGATTTAAGGTAATACATCAAGGAAATAAATGTGACATATCTAGGGGAAGAGCATTTAGGCAAAGGGAACAAGTTCCAAGGATCAGGATGCACATGTGCTTAAATGTTTAATGAACATCAAAGAGGCCATTGTGGCTGGTGAGGAAAATGACTTGAGATCAGAGAGTTTGAAATCTCAGGCCACATTCTTAGTGACACGGGAACTCAATTGTTGGAAGTATTTGAGCAGAGGAGTAACATTGTCTGTATTGTATTTTAAGAGGATTAAACTAGGTTTGTGTTCAGAATTGATGGGGAAATAATGGTAAGGGTAGAAGATAGGGGAGTAGTTAACATGCTACCATAATAGACCAGGTGAGGGATAATAACATATCATACTGGTAGCAATGGAGGTGCTGAAAATTTATAATATTCTGGATATACTTCAAGTTTTAGAACAACAGGTATAACTACCAAATTGGAAATGGGGTTTGGAAAAAAGAGAAGAGTCAAAATGACTCTAAAATTTTGATTTGAGAAAGTAGGGATAAAATTATCATTAACTATTATAGGAAAACCTCCAAGTAGGATAATCTTGGAGATAGAAAATGGGTAGATCAAGAATTTAATTTGACGTTTTTGTTTGTGGTGACTATTAGAAATCCAAGGGAAATGTTCAGTAGGCGTGGGTGTACACAAATCTGATGTTCAGGAATAAATGGGAAACTTTGAGAATCATGAAAAATAGATGATATACAAAGCCATGGAGCGAGATTATCAAAGAAGTCAGTAGGGACCAAAAGGAGGTTCCCTACTAAGCCTGGCAGTACATTGATGTTAAATAGTTGGTGAAATAATGATTAGCTAACAAAAAAAGAATGAGAAGAAGTAAGTAGTGAGTGAACATGGAAGAGAAGTGAAGAGAGTGTATCAAAGATGGAGAGTGATGGATCGCCTGTGTCAAATCTTGCTGATAGTTCAAGCTTGGCAGGCTGCACAGTTTTGCTCCAGTCTCAATCATTTGATTGATCAAAGTGGAGGTCAGGGTGACACTGAAAGACCAACACAAGGGAAATGGGAAGGATAAAAGCCGTTTTATTTTTAAGGGCTCCTGCTCTTAGAATAGATTCTCACAGATTTCAGACTTTGCATGCAAGCATTCCCCAGTGTTAGAGAAAATACTTGAAGTATGTTAAGAAATAATATTGAATGACTCAGGGGTTGCAGTCTGAGCTTGGTGATTAAGGATTCACTTTAGGGGCCATAAGTGACTAGTTCTTCCAAGAGTGAAAAGAGACCAACCTCTATAGTGCGATGACATCCAATCTATATATATAAAAGCCTAAGTGACCACAATGACCCAATGACCAGCCGGTAGCTATGACAGACACTGACCACCAGGGGGCAGACGCTCAATGCAGGAGCTGCCCCCTGGTGGTCAGTGCGCTCCCACAGCCAACCTCCCACAGCCAGCCAACCTCCCGCAGTCCCTCCCCTGGACTGAGCGAGACAGCCCTGATCAGTCCTGATTGCCAACCAGGCCGAGGGACCCCACCGGTGCACAAATTCGTGCACTGGGCCTCTAGTCATTCTATAATCTTCCAGGCATTACCCACAAAGCATACTGACAAATGGTTGTAAAATGGTATGTCTATCTTTTTTATGTATATTGTAAGAGATTAGGTCATACTTTAAAATATACCTGGTTTCTCTTAATAACATAGTGTTTTTACTCCTCTAGCATTTATTGAGGCAATTGACATTTTCAACCTGCCCACATCTTGGATGGCTTCCAAAGCATTAACCTAAAAGCTGGTTTCATATACCAGTAATTTGAACAAAGCTCTGGAAACAAAAGAGCCTTTTGTAAATAGTGAAAATTGGACTAATATGTTTTTGTTTTATTATCTGTCCTGGAGTTTCCTTTATTCTTAAAATTGTTCCCTTGTCTTGGAGTATCCTCTATCTCATGAAAACTACTATTGATCCTTCATTGATTTCCTTCAGTGACATCTATCCTCTCCCAAATATTACCCCATGTACCCAGATATGTTTTCTACACTTTACTACCAATGAAAATTTCTCTGATTCCTCTACATTTACTCCTATTTCAATTGACTTTTTGTCTTTTTTGTTAGACTCATTAGATTGTGGTCTTTCTGAAGGACCTTCAGATTCTGGCTCCTCATCATATTTCTAGCACTTAGTACAATACCAATTGTGTATCAGTTCTCTTTTGGAAATTAATGTCTTCATGGTATGATATTGTCCTCAATAACATATAAATTTTGTCCCCTCATCAGTGTCTTCTGGGTTAAAATCTTGAGCCAGTTTCCTTTCTTGTATCCTCTAATTAATTAACACATATCTTTTATATCCCGCCATTCCTCAAATCACATTGGTATATGATTAAAGATACTTTCTGATAGCATTTTTTTCTCTCTCTCCTCTCTCTCTCTTTTTCTCCCTCTCCCTCTCCCACATCATTTAGATTGTATTTGAAACCAACCCTTTTTCATTAAAAAGGCAATGCTTTAATTTGTAATCTTGAGATTAACTAGTCCTACTCTGCTATGGACTGAATGTTTATGCCCACCTCAAATTCTTATGTTGAATTTAAATCCCTAATGTGATGGTAATTTGAAGGTGAGGTCTTGGGAAGTGGTTAGATCATGAGGGCAGAGCCATGATGAATGAGATTAGTGCCCTTATTTAAAAAATTCTAGAAGACTTCTTCCTCCACTAGCCATATAAGGTTACAGCAAAAAGATAGTCAGCTATGAACCAGGAAGTTGGTACTCACCAGACACTGCATCTGTGGGCAACTTGATCTTTGAATTGCCAGCTTCAGTTATTTGTCTATTTATTGTTTATTTCAAAGGCTTATTGAAGTGACCTATACATTTTCCCTTCTCTGACCCAATTATAGGAGAATCTTGTAATTTAATAACTTTAATAGAAGATATAAATTACCCGATTGAAATATATAGCTGAAAATGGATCCCAGATAATATTATATTTATCAACTCTATTTTCTTAGAAACTTGATGTATGTTTTCTGAGACAACCAATTTCTATATACTTAGACAATGACATATGGTTTGTGTGGTACATATCCAACTGCAAGTCTAAGAATAGGAGGCAGGTGCTTGATAGTGAGACTGGAATGAAAGGTTTTAAGATTGGAAAATTAGACATACTCAGGAGTCAGCAGACACAGACTCATTGCACAGAGAGGAAAGTTTGATGGCAATCTCAATGATTATGGAGAATAAATAAACTCATTTTCAGGAAGTCTGTGACTTTTTGTCATCCAGGAGGCCTAGGTAGAGGCAGAAAACAAGTGTATCAAAGCATAGGTAGAGTATGATAATGAGGAATAGGAGGAATTAAAGAATTTAAAAAATCCAGTTTGGAAGACCTAGGATAATACTAAAATGAATAATTATCATTTACAGAAATATCCAGAACACGAGGTACTTTATATACAACATCTATTTTGAGTTTCTCTAAGGTAGAAATAATCAACCCCATTTTTTCAAAACAGAAAACTTGTCTAAGCTAGGTTGCCCAAGGTCACAAAGCCAGCAAGTATCAGTATGTGATTCAAATCCAGGTGTCATCCCAATGCCAGAACCACTCCGCTACTTAGCATGTTATATGAGCTGGTGCTAGGGCACCTAAGAGCAAAATTGAAATTACTGAAATTTAAATATAAGGTGAACATACAATCAGAAAAACAAAGCAGAAACCCACTTACCAAAAGCAAGACATTTACTGAGCTAGCTCTCAGTAAAACCAACTTTATGTTTAATCTTTAAATGACTGAACTAACATTCTTGAACCCTTGACACAAGATTGGCCCCAGCCCTTTGCTCATGGCCAAGCATATATCTTTGGGAGCAAGTCACTCAACAGAGTAAAGAAAAGTTGAAGGTGGCAGGAGCCAGGCAAAGCGTCCTATGAAATAAATTGAGCCTGTACAGATTACTTTCATTGTTATCTTAAACTTATATCTCGAAATGTTCCCTGCTAAACAGCCAAATCCTGCAAAATAGCTATACTTTGGCTGCAAATGAAACATCTAATTGCCTTTTATTGGCTGATCTTGGAGCGTATTTATTTAAAGATTTATGATCAAAACTCACAACACAATGAAGAAGCCGGTATATTGAATTGTTTATACTTGGGGGTGGGCTAATTGGGAGAAGGGGTGGTTTGGATAGGGAGTTCAGCCACATTTTAGTACTTCCCACTGGCTCATCACCGACTTCATCCAAGAAAAGGTCACTGGTGATTGATAATTGCTACCAGCTTGTCTCCCAGAAATTAGAAATCTTCTAATGAATAGAGTAGCTGAAGGACCTTGTAGTCAGGAAGAGCATCATTCTGGGTTCATTCTCTAGACATTGTTCATTTTGTAGAAGAGCTGTGTCCTAGCCAAGAGAATTAAATGTGTTTTTTCCCCCTGTTGGCTCCCTTTAAAAATTCAATCTCAACATGCCAATCCCTGAGGGCTTAATGGGTTTGGGGTTCAGGTGGTAGCCAGCTTCATAGATTATCTGGTAATATCTCAACAATGGCAGTCCCTGGGCAGCAGCAGCATGTGAAAGAAGAGGACTAAAATGGGAATTCAGAGAATCGGTACTAGTTTGCCTCTACTTAGCTATGCGACCCTGGCTGTCTTCATTTGTTGGAGTCTCAGTTCTCTCACTTGTGGCATGGGTCTGTGTAGAGCCACTGATCACTGTGCTGCCTCTATTTAAGGTTTCTGTGTTTTTCCACTTGGCTCTAAAATCGCACATGAACTGTGAATCACACAGAGCTCCATCATATGTTCTGATGTTAATAAAAGGCTCTGAGTAAAACAAGTTTTATAAAAGCTGAGTTAAACAAAGCTGAACAGATTTCTTTTTCTGTATGGATGTTGTGAGGCCTTTAATATACAAACAGGTATAATGACTCACCAACAACTCATCAGAAACACGTTTTTTTTCTCCCCAGAAAGCTGATTTTCCCAAGAACTTTCCCCCATGCCCTCCCCTCTCAGTTTGTTCAGACATGCACATTTCCTGCTTCATATTGAGAAGATCAGATTCTCTGTCCTGAAGATTGGGAACTGGGACTCAACCAAATTGGGACTCCTTCTTAGAGGTGATAATACCTGTTAGGAAATGATGGTTGCCTCCAAGACAGAGCAGTGCAATTCAGTCCACTTGTATCCAGAGGCAGAGAAATGCAGCACGAGTAAAGAAAAGCAGGTATGAGAGGGTGTGCCCACCCACCCAGAGAGAAAACTGTTCTGTCTGGAGGGCCTCTTTAGTGCCTGGGTATAGACCATTGAGAGACCCAGCAACCCTTTTTTGAACTTGAATCATCTGCCAAACCTTATATCATACCCATAGTACCCTTGGCCAGGGTTAATTGGAATGTTTTTCTGTATTTTGGAAGCACTACTGAGATTTAGATAAAGATGATATAATCAATGAGCCTCTTTATGTGTTACCAATAGGATTAATGTTCTAAAGAACCTTATATGCACAGACATAAGGCATAAGATTATCTTTATCTGAAATACCTGATGCTGACACTACTAGTTCTAATAATAATAGAAGCTAACATACATGCCTAGAAGTCATTATGCCAATGACATTGATTTTTTTTCACTTTTGGCCTATGTGTTTGCGTTACTAACATTTTTAAAAAGTGACTGTACTTAAATGCTAATGAAATACCAGGCTTGGTACTAAACCCTTCATTAGCATTATTTATTTTAAGCAATAAATTGACGTAGTGAGGTAGATAGTCCTACTTTAATTGTGTGTGTGTGTGTGTGTGTGAGAGAGAGAGAGAGAGAGAGAGAGAGAGAGAGAGAGAGAGAGAGAGAAATGTTAAGAGAATTTATATATTTTTAAAATGGGAGAGGTGTATTCCTAGCTCAGATGAGTCTGACCCACAGGGTCTTTGCAGTTTTATTAAACTGTGTGTTACAAATTTGCAATGACACACACTCATGCCTTCTTTTCTCTCCTCTCTATGTTCTTTTGGTTGTGTTTCCTCTCTATCCTCCTTCTTCCTTTGGTCTGTCTTCCTTAGCTCCCTTTCCCTTGATTCCCCCTTCCTATCTTCCTCCATCTCCTTTTTTTGCTTTGCTAGAATTGAGTATTTTTCAGGCTGCCTCAGATATCCCTAAATATTATCTCCTCTGCTTTTGCAAAGTATGTCTTTTTTTTTTTTTTTGTCTTCCTCCTTCTCTCATCCCCTCGTCCTTGTTCTGACTTTGTGTTCTTTGCCACCTCTGCCCAGCCCCTGAGAGTATTTCTAAAAACCTGCATTTGACCCAACACATTCTGGGGAAATGTACATTTCCCATAAGGCCTCCATTTAATTTTATCACCAGCGCCACTAAAATAACTGCTCTCAATACATTCATCCAAGATTTTCACAGCCAGCAACTCCCCTTCCTTTGCTTCTTTAAACCTGTCAGGGAAAGGTGTTCAGAAATATTTCATTCTGTTGCTACTCAGAGCAGTGATTTTCCATCCTCGCCATCTCAGGGACGGTGAGTCAGTGCCGAGAACCCACTTGTGATTTCCTTGGCCTTGTTCAGAGCTTCGTGCATGCCTCTGTTCTCTAACACAGCATTCCTAGTGCGATGCAGGCACTGAGACCCTGCCGTCTGCTCGCCAACCCTGCAGCTCGGTTGTGTTGAACAGTCTCAGGGATCTTCCACCCCTTGAGAAAAAGAACACCATCAAAAGCATATATTGCATTCTGAGGAACAGGACAAGTGATTGAAAGCAGGGCTGTCAAAGACCCAACCTCTGAACCTCTGAGCTGTCTCTGTCTAGCTCTGTGGCATCTCACAGTGTGAAGATGCCTCCTGGAGAGGTCTCTGCCTGCAGGCAGTATCTAAAAGACCAGAATAGATAGCATTTTGACACTGTGATTCTTATTTTTATATTTGTGTAGTCGTTATGTTGGAAGAATTTTAATTCTTCTTATGCAAAGAGAAGAAGAAAATCAGAGAAGGAGGAGGAAAGGAAAGAGGAGGAGGTCCCACCTGGATTGGAAGAGCTGTTGAGTCTCGCCTTTCATTGGAGCAACAGCGGAAGGAGGCCTCCTAGAGGCATCCCTTCCCTTTGCTGCTCCTAGTATACTTTCGTTCCTCATCTCCACCATTTTTTACTCTGATTTAATCTGAAAAGCCCACTTTGTACTCCTCCTGTGCATGGATGGCCTGCTTTCGGCATTCTCTTTGGTCTGAACCCTAGCAAAACATGCCTTTGCCACTCTGTCAAATACAGTCAGCCACCACAGCTCAGCATGGCCCCTGGCTGGATTCACGAAGACTCCTGAACCTGGCTGCATGTCCCACAAGGCGAGGATCTAACATGTTGCTGTATGATGCTCTTGTGGAAACCCCAAGTATGAAGTATACTATAGGAAACCAAATTCTCCTCTCTTGTAAACTGCATTTTAAGAATCATTATGTCTCAAAAAAAGGTTGGATTTGAATCAAACCCTCAAATAGCTCCGGCAACTTTCATGAAAAGAGTGATATACATTTATTATAGTTAATCTATTTTAACATAATTCGGGTATATTCACTGCTTGTTCCGATGGATGTGTGTGCGTGCGTGTGCATGTGCATGTGTGTACGTGTGTGTGTGTGTGTTGATTTTATTCTTTAGGATTTATTCTTTATATTTTCTGACAAAAGAATGAGCAAAAAAGTGGGAAAATGAAGAGGAGAACTTTGGCTTCAACAGTATCCAAACCGCTCAGATGTTTGTTCTGAATTTAATTATCTAACTTAATCCATACCGAGTGGCCACCTGGGAGTGTAGGCTTGTCCATGAACTCTGTAGACTGGTGAAGGGTATAATCAGAGAATAATAAAGTTCAAATTGTACTTCAGAGATCCCAATTAGATGGGTAGGATTGCATCCATATTGTCTCGTTGGTAAAATACTTTTCACATATTTTCACATATCTCGGTGAGGCAAAGTATACATGTGAGGAAACTGAGGTCTGAAATGATAAATATCTTTCCCAAAATGGTGCATATGGTAATTATAAAAACCAGGATTAGCAACCCATGTCTTTTAATTTCTTTAGTTACTTGAGCTCTTTCCACCATGGCACATGACTTCCAAACCTCTTACTCATTTGCCTGTTCATTTAAGAGTAATTGTGTTCCTATTATGTGCTGTGGTTTTGAAGAATCTAGATATACTTCCAATGATATTGGAGCGTGAAATCTGGTTTTACAGATGAGGAAACTGAGGCTTAGAATAACTGAGTTGTTTTCTTTCACAAAACTAATTTGTAGTCTAGCTGGGAATAGACCGCAGTTCTACGCATAATAAAAAAGAAAGGAAGATAGTTGCCTATAAATGAAAATTGCATAAATGGAAGCTTGTTTCCCACCAACTTCCATGGTAATGCTGGAAATGCTCTGTCTTCACTTCTGATTGATTTCTGATGGTCAGTGGCCCTGAACACTTTCAACTGTTTCTCATTCCTGAGCAGACCTTCCTCCCAGCCATATTATTCTCAGATGATCCTTAAACAAACTTATTTGCTAAAAGGAAATCAATACTAAGGGAAAAACACGGAATTGAATGGACATTTTCTTGTATAGGTCACATCCTGCTTTATTTTTATCAATTTACTTGTGTAGATGAGAAAAGGAGGGTTTTTTATATTTGGATTAATCTATAGTTTGCCTGTATTAAAAAAATTGTGGCAATTATGCTTATAGGTGTAAAGGAAATATCAGTACATAGTTCTATTTACACACAGATCCTCTATCTTAGCACAATTCAGAGAAAAGAATAGAAACAGAATAAGGAAATCGGAAGAGATTTTAATCATTCTATCTCGTGATTACGTTTCAGAGAGCAAAGCTTGTTTTAAGAAGCCAATTAATTATATATTTCAATAAAAAGGACTTTTGGGGTTTTGTTTTTTTATTAAAAGAAAAGCATTCTAATGAAAACAGCATATCCTTTCTCTAGGAAAAGCAAACATACACACAGGCTTACAAAACATTGTGTATGTTATCAGGGTCCACAATTCTCTGAGAAAGAATATAATTCTTTAGGGCTTCACAGACCTCCCGTGAGGCAGGGCTCTGCCTACTGGGTTCAGTATTGTGTTTGAAGCACCAGAATTGTGCCTGTCATCATGGTGTTCCACAAACTTTTACCGAGTGAACGACTGGGCATTCCATTAGAAGTAACAATACCTGTTATTTAATCCAGTGCTTTCTCATTCATATTTTACCCACCAAACTCTTTCCTCTAATCAAACCTTACATAGGTAATAATTATACAGATGGATAAAAGTAGAATTTTTCTGAATGAAACCAGAGTGGATCAAAGCCCAGATTCTTGTTCCTGTCCATTTGCCCCCAATTGTAAACCCTGTGTGGTTTTTTTTTTTTTTTTTTTTTGGGGGGGGGAGGGTAATCTTCATTTTACCGAGGAAATAGTAGAGGCATTAGTATGTTAGTTAAGGTCAGACAGCAGAGAAATTGCTGGGTAGCCTTAATCCCAGATAATGAATGAATCTTATTGACTCTGCTGTAGTCAAGCCTTCCAAAAAGTTGATAACCTTAAAGTGAAAGTGGTTGGCAAAACCAATGATCTAAGCAGACTTCTTCAAAATAGGAATGAAGAAACCAAGAAAGGTTTTGTGATGTGAGATAAGCAAGATCTTTTAGTTTGGTGTTCTTTATGCTGCATAGCACTAGAAGACCAAGAGAATTTGACTTAACAAATTTACATTTATTAGCCTTCTAATGTGTTGTAGGCATTACTAAGTGCCATAAGTACAGTGATTAATATTTGTTTTTAGTGGGTATGTGATCTAGAACGGAAGACAGGAAAAAGTAGTCACAGTAGAAAACACTATGTTATAAAATGATACATCACTTTAGCTCACATTCCTTCTCATTGACCAGTCCTGTTGGTTAGACCCTCAAAATCTGATCATTGCCTTTCTGCCTCCACTGCTGCCACCCTAGTCCAAGCCATCATTACCTCTCACCTAGATTATGGCAATAGCTCTTTCATTACTCTTAGAGCTTTCATCCTTACTTCCCTATAGTCTGCATTCAATGTAATACCAAAAGCATTCTTATAAAGCATAAGAGATATCCTGTTACTTCTCTTCTTAAAACTCTCCAGTAGCTTTTGACTTCTGTCTGAGAAAAAGAGCTTACAATCAGAATAAGACTCCTTAGAATCTGTCTTGTGATATTCCCCTAGTCCCCTGTCTTAACATTTTCTACTTCCCATTCCACTCAGTCACCCCTTGACTATCATTTCTCAAATAGACCAACCCCTCCCACACCTGGCAATTGCCCTTGCTCTACCCTCTGCCTGATACGTCCTTTCCAGGATTCTCATGAAGCTCCCTCCCTTGCCCCACTCAGGTCTCTGCACAAATCCTGCTTCCCTAATATGGCCTTCACAGACTTCCAGAGCTAACCTTGCTGATCACAGCCCTCATCCTAGTCCATCCCCTTAGTGTGTGTGTAAGATTATTTTTAGAGAAGTTTTAGGTTCACAGCACAATTAAGAGCAAAGTACTGATTTCCCATATACCTCCTACCTCCTTATAGACATAGCCTCCCCTGTTATCAACATCTCCCACTAGCATGGAGCATGTGTTACAATTGATGAACATACATTGACACACACCCAAAGTCCAAAGTGACATTACAGTTGACCCTTCGTGTTGTACTTTCTGTGGGTTTGTACAAATATATAATGACATGCACTTCTCAATATCATATCACATAGAGCATTCTCACTGCCCTATAATCTTCTGTGCTTTGCCGATTCATTTCTTCTTCTCTGCCCCCACCTAACCCCTGGCAACCACTGATCTTGCTGATTTCATAATTTTGCATTTCTGAAATGTCATATACAGTAATTGGAATCATAAAACCATGTTCCATTTTAGATTGGCCTCTTTCACTTACAAATATGCACTTATGATTCCTCCAGTCTTTTCATGGCTTGACAGCTCATTTCTATTTAGCATTGAATGATATTTGATTGTCTAGGTGTGCCACCGTTTATTTATCCATTCACCTACTCCAGGATATCTTGGTTGCTTCCAAGTTTGGTAATTATGAATAAAGCTGCTGTAAACATCCATGGGCAAGTGTTTGTGTGGACGTAAGTGTTGAGCTGCTTTGGGTAAATGTCAAGAAGCATGATTGCTAATAATTGCTGTATCATATGGTAAGAGTATGTTTAGTATTATAAGAAACCATTTAACTGTCCTCCATAGTGGCTGTACCATTTGCATTCCCTCCAGCAGTGAATGAGAGTCCCTGTTGCTCCACATCCAGAACAGCATTTGGTGGTGTCAGTGTTCCGGATTTTGGCCCTTCTGATGAATGTGTAGTGATATCTCATTGTCATTTTAATTTGCATTTCCTTGATGACATATGAAGTGGAACATCTTTTCATATGTTCATTTTCCATCTGCATATCTTCTTTGGTTTGATGTTTGCTAAGGTCTTTGAGCCATTTTTTAATAAGATTGTTTTCTTATTATTGAGTTTTAATAGTGTTTTGTATATTTGGATAGCAGTCCTTTGTCACATATGCCATTTGCAAGTACTTTCTCCTAATCTGTGGCTTGTCTTCTCATTCTCCTTTTTCTGTTTTATCTCTCTTAATTGTACCTATCACTTCCTGTCATGTCCTTAAATCTATATTTCTCCATTATCTTTCTCCTCAATAGAGTGTAAGCTCTTTGAAGGACTTTAATTTGTCCACTGTACCCTCAGTGCCCTATTCAATGCATATATAGTACTCAAGTGCACTTAATGAGCAAGTAAATGATTATGAATAAATAAATTAATAAGTCAAAGTAGACATAAAGCTTTACAAGAGCTTACGGTTTCACAATGAGAGAGTGGATGAGATAACTCATATCCCTCAGAATAGTTTTTGAAGCTTAATAACGCCTTGGTAAGCATATTTGTTGTCCCAGAATCCAGTTGCTGCCTAAGATTGTCCTATGTCAGACAAGCATTCTTTTGCACACATCAGACACTGGTCCACCTTAGCTCTTCTATGACAGAAAAAGTATTGGCAATATATTCAGAATGGCCAGCAGAGAACTTGCTCAGCTCTCTCTGTTTATGGAAAACATGTACACTTTGAAGTTTTAAAAGCTGGAATGGACTCCTTGTTTTGCACCTTGACATCTGTAAGATCTGGAAAACTTCTCTGGCACTGAGCATCCCTAATTTGTAAGAGAGGTGAATGTTTTTTCACTAAAAATTGCTGTAAGTAATAAATATAAAAGCATTTGAAGCACTGGAAAGAGCTTTGCTGTTATTATCTCTAATCTACTTCAAGCGATAGGGAGAATTCCTCCAGAAAGTCACATTTCTCTGCTTCTAGACCCAAGAGTATTTAGCATCTTGTGATCCTGTTTCAGTACCGGTTGTCAGTGGCTTGGACACCTGGATTTCTGCTTGTCCTCTGGGAAACTCTTTCAGTCTAATTGACCTCATTGTAAGAACATGTTTTCTAATACTTGGACAACATTTTCATTTCTGTGTTTTATACTCTAATTTCTATGTATATCTCCTTGGGGCAGCATTAACAGTCTTTCTCCTTCTGTGTGCATGCCCTTCAAATATTTATGTTGTTAGCATGTCCCTCCTTAGTTATGCTCCATCTCTGCAAACAGCATTTAGTTCTTTTAATCTTTTCTCATAAATCAATCCCTCCAGACCTTTAATCATGCTCCTTGATGCTCTTTGAATCACTTCCAATTTTTTGACAGCTCTCTTGTGTTGAGATGCCCAGAACTGTTTACTGTATTCTAGGTGCTGTCTTATCAGCCTCATGCTGAGCAGCTGTCTCCCCTTTATGGTTCTTGACAGCCAGCTTCCCTGCAGGCAGCTCAAGGATGCTGTTTGGAGCCTCCAGTCACCATTTAAACGTGTAATATCTTTCTCCACCACACATTGCAGGCACCTTTTAGTGTGTGTTACCATTCTAGGCAACCATTATATGATGGCTGCTTTTCAGAGACTGTAGACAACCTTTGTGAGCTTCGTCTTAGTGAGATGAGTGTAAATATTTAAGGCTGTAGACTTTGGAAGAGTCCTTGCTCTGGGTCTAAGACTGCCTGGTATTAACTCTCTGCTGTATGTCTTTGCTGTCTGACCTTGACTAATTTACCAGTGTCTCAGCTGCTGCTTCTGTCCAATGTAAAAGTGTCTACACGATTGCTCCAAGAAACAAGTGACAGGATTCACAAGAGCACTTATAATGCTGACTGACACATCGGAAACAATAAGCCCACATTAGCGGTGCCGTTTAAAAATTTAACTGAGGTAAATTTAGATAGAATGCACATATTTTGAATGTACAATTTGATACGTTTTGAAGATGGATAGCCCTGCATAACCAATACCCAAATCAAAATATTTTCATATCCTCAGAGAGTTCTCTCATACTCCGTTCAATAGACATACCCCCTTACTGGATTTTCTTTACCATACCCTAGTTTTGCCAGTTTTAGACAATAATTAAGATGAACACATAAACTATGAATTTTTGTGCATCTTTATTCTTTTACTCAACATAATGGTCTTGAGCTTCATTCATGTCATTGCATGTATCAAGAGATTTTTTTTTTAAATTTCTGAATAATATTCCATTATATAAATAGTACACAATTGTTTTATCCAATTACCTGTTGATGAATTTGGATTGTTTCCAGTTTTCCATTATTATGAATAATGCTACTGTAACATTCTTATACAAAAAGATGTATTTGTAAATATAGGTTTACATTTCATTACCATAGGGTGAGTCTGCACACCCAATGAGGCCATTGTGAGTAAACTTAGGCCAGGACTCCATTTATCACCTATCCACCATATGCCCTGACTCTTACAGAAGATATCTTAGACTCATTGCCATGAATGTCAATTCATTTTCATGTCTGTGTTTCATAGCCTATATCCAACGTCTCTAGAAAAATCTGGATATTCCCTATTCCCCAAATATGATTACTATAGTATATGGTTTTAAGAAATAGTGACCCATTAAGTTTTAATAATCATATTATTAAGGGGGGAAAAACAATAAAACTTTGATGTATAGCACTTGCCAATACCCATGGTGTATTATAAAGTTCCACTCATAGCTAATTACAGCTTTCAACATTATGTCACTGAACACAGAGTTAGAAGGAAATATGCACAATTTGCTCTGGATGGTAGTATAAGTCAGCTCTAGCACAGCATCGGCTATATGTTTCTTTGAAGTAAAAATGGGAAAATATTTATTGCACGTATTTGTAGTGTTATATGTTTCCTTACCAAGACGATCCTGGCTTCCCTTCTCTCATTAATCTCTGAGTAAGTTGGGAGATAGTGATTTCCCATTACAGCAGTTGACATAGCTTTCTGATGATCAGCTCTTGAAGTGTTTTTTTGGTTTATATAATCAAGAAATATGCTTTGAGGTTCCCATTTATATCAGTCCTAGAGACATCATGGCTTACTAGCCATTTCCACAAATCCAAGGTCGTTAAAGGCCTTTTGAATGTCACCTTGACCTTGCTTCCAATTATGGTGAAAACACCTTGTGTCTGAAACATGTTTTTCTCTATTCCCAAATGTTATCACCTATTGAAAACCATGTATCCTAGTCCCACTATAGCATCGCCTAATCAAATCTGATCAACAGAGGACAGCCAACAACAATAACAACAACAAATCCGTTTCTCCCTGATGCTAGCACACCACTCCTCTTGGTACATGTTTTATTTGTTACTTGAAGTACATGTTCTCTGGGCTCACCTTGGGAACACCTGGTAGTTTACTTGATAGCTTTTCTGTTTTCATCTAATATGTCTTTGCTAATAGGTTTACTTGCAGGGGCTTTCTGACTCCTTTCTGAATACTTTGCTAGGGCAACTCTGGCATAGGTCACTGTATGTACCATAACTTGTATCTAGGCTTCAATTATCTATCCTTTCAGTATATTAGGTGTCTTCTACGTGATGTTAAATTTTAAGTCATGGGAAAGTGCCTATACAATAAACTCAAGCTCTCCCTCTCCCAGCTTTACAGCCTACATTCAAGATTCACTTCCATATTTCCTCTTCACATCCTCTCCGTACAGATTAGCCAGGTTCTGGTGCTTTTCATGTTGAACAAGCTTTCTCCTCTCATATGCCTGTTTGGACTATGGTAAGATATGACTGTGGTTACTGGTGAAGTGACAACAAGAGATGGAGAAAAACCTTCAGGAGGAGCTCTATGCTGAGAGGTATCTGTATTAGGTGATAGCTTTTGCATGGCCCCTCGGCATTCAGAGTCTGCTCTTCTTTAGCAAAGAGAATGAGGCTCTTTTCTCCAATCTGGAGAGTGCAGGGTAAGTTAGGGACTTCACTTTCTTGGAAGTATTTACTCATATGTCCCCTCTCCAAATCCTTGAGTTCCACTCCTTATCCGAACACTGGGTGAGCGTAAGAGACCTAATGGCACGGAACATTCTGTCTCCTTAGTAGTTCCTTAGAGTAGCTGTGGGTCCAATATTGTGACTGACTTTCAGGATGGTGTGCCCTCTGGCTGCTGCAGATGTGCAAGTCATGTTATCTTCTTCCCGATTACTCTTCTCTTAAGAGAGTTGTGATTCTTGAGAAAAGCATCAGCCCAATGTCTGTATTGAGAGTGAGTCAGCCTCTCCTAGATTAGAAATACTGCCAAGGAGGTTTTCTAGCTTCCACAGTACACCTTGAGTTGATAATGAAAGCTACATTAGTTTGTGATCCTCTAGACCTCTAAAGCACTAACCAAAATATATCCAATTCCATCACCTTTGTAATCATCATTCTCCTATCTTTAAAGTGCTGAACTGTCACACAAGCCAGTCCTTCTTCCATCTGTATCAAATTTTAATTCATCACAGGTAAATGTCCTAGTAATTGTGATGCTGCGCCATGCCATGGGTTATTACTGCCCTAAAAAATCAGCAGTTGGCCCCTCGTTTGTGTCTGACCTGTGGTTGTTCCACTTCCAGACTACCTCCCTGAGGACTGTTTTCAAGAAGCACTTCTATCCTCCAAGGCAGATGCTGACACAGAGACGTGGGTGCAGATCATTTATTTGGGAGACAATATCAGAAGCACTAGCAGGAGGGGCTGGGGAAGTGAGATAGGGAGGAGATGAACAAAGTATCCATTAATGATTAAGTTATTGTTGTGGGTTACTAGAACATTCTGAGCAACTTTGCAGAATGTGCCGTGTGTTGCTCCACCAGGGGATGGGGAAGCTGGGGTACTCATCTACCAACCTCCATCCCTCATTGGTTAAGGATTACCCCTGGGAACATTGATTCCCAGACATTTCCTGGCTGCTCTGGCTGCTGCCTGAGCAGTCTTCTGGCCCTGGGTAAAGGCAGGTGAAAAGCAGAGAGATGTAGGCACTTAAGAGAGGAAGCTCTTAGCATCATGGAAATCATCCACTTTAATTGCTGATGGACTCAGGTGGACCAAAGAGCTATCCTGCGGAGCATCAACAGCTCTCTGCAGTAGGATTAGATGAGAAAGTGCATGTTAAATATCAGAAGAGTGTCTGTCACAGAATGGACACTATTATGAGCATCATCGACGTGATTTTTTCTATTATCTGTGTTATTCCACTTTTCCTCCTTTACTTAGGCAATGCAGACTCTAGAGGAGAATCCACAGTGCCTTCATCTCTGTGTCCATGAAAATGTTTAGCCCAATTCTTGGTACAGAGTAACTCATGAGTAAACATCATTTGAAAGAATTAGTGTTTTGAAGGAGGTGGAATGAAGCAAAGGTAACCAGTTCCTAGGACAATGATAATTAAACTTGAAGTTGAGAAGTGTGTGAACTATGGTTGAGCAAAAATAAATGCAATGGTGGTGGAGTTGAACTCCAATCTTGCTTCGGATGCTGGCCGTGATGCTTCCTCACCGGGCGATTTGGGGAAGCTCCACGCTGAAGCTTCCTTATCCAGAAAGAAGCAGAGTGTTGCCTTTACAGATAGTGAGGACTTTAGTACAAGGCTGCCGGGGGAGTGCAGGGCCCTGTCACTCAAGCTTCCCTCCTTTACTTCTCTCTCTGAGGAGTTTGACAGAAGCATCATCCGCACTTTGGCACCAACCTCCGCAGCATCAGTGTCTTCAGAGCATGGGTTTGGGAATCAGAAAACCCTGAATTGAAATGGTAGTCGTGTCACTTGTTAGCCATGAGACTTTGCTGAACCTCATTTTTCTTATCTGTAAAAAAAAATAATCCCTATATTATCTACCTTGGGTGAGGATTCAGTGAGAGACAGTGCACAGCGCTCCTCTTAGCGCGCGGTACGCTGTACACAGCGGCAAACATTTGCTACTGTTTGGTGCCAGCTACCTCTTGGGTGCAGCATCATTGCACAGACGTCGGAGTGGCAGGTCTTCCCAGAGACTTTGTTCTGCCATTTTCCCTGGCAACTCGGGAAACACTGTGGTCCTGTCACTAGTTTCTACTCAGTTTGCTTCTATTTGTAGAAATGCTCCTGTTAGTCCTCAGGATGGCACTTGACAACAGCAACTTTGAGATTCCAAATACTTGTCAACGGGTAAAGGCTGCGAGTTTGGAAAAGGAGAGAAAACTATTAAATAAGTATAAGCAAAGGAAAGTAAGGGAGCCTTGTGTATGGAAATGTTATGTGAGTGGAATTGATTTATATCTGAGTTATTGTATATCTCAGACTGTAGCCAATGAAGATTTAATGTTGCTTACAATAAAAGGCCCATGTGGAATAAGACTTTTAAAATAGAAATAGGATGAAAAGAAAGAAGACTGCATGAATATGCTAAAACTCCTAGACTAATAAAATTAATATAATAGGCATTTTTGCATTGGCTATGTCGTGGCCAAGAAAACAGAAATCGATCCGAAGGCATAGCAAGCTATTAGCAAAAGAACCTCAAAAATCAGGGGTCTTGGTTTGAAACCTAAGTTTCTCCTGGTTAGCAGTGAGTTTGGGGACAGAAAACTGTCACCAGCCTGGTTTTTCATCATGTAATGAGGCTGTTGGAGGTAGTCTTTTCAAGCATTTTCTTGATAACCCATCAGTTTTAGTTCTTCAATGAAATATAACCCAGATCCAATTTATCATATAAAAATGGAGCTGGCAGGTTGGAGAAACGATAGGGCTCTTACCTCTCCTTTGGTAATCTTAAAGTCACATCCAGAAACCCTCAGCTCAAAAGGCATTGGTCAATATAGCATTCTGTTGCTACTTGTGGAAAACAGTATATATTTGTGTGCCATTGCAAAATATATTCACAGTATGTAATATACTTATTTATTTGATCAGAAGCGAGCATAATATTTCATAACACAACACAATATTACATTAAGCCCTAAAAAAATACCTTAGGTCTCATGCTAAGTAATAAGGGTACAGTCATGAAAGAAACAGACATGCTCTCCATATTCCTGTAGTTCACAGTAAAGATAAAACATTGGCTAAGTGATTTAATATGTGGTAAGTGCTATAGTAAAGGATCATGGACAGCCTGGCTGGGGTGGCTCAGTGGTTGAGTGTCAACCTATGAACCAAGAGTTCACACAGTTTGATTCCTGGTCAGGTCAGGGCACATGCCCAGGTTGCGTTCTCGATCCCCAGTAGGGGGCATGAAGGAGGCAGCCAATCAGTGATTCTCCCTCATTATTGATGTTTCTATTTTTTTCTCCCTTTCCTTTCCTCTCTGAAATCAAGGAAAGAAGGAAGGAAGGGAGGGAGGGAGGGAGGAAGGAAGACATCACCAGGCAGCATACTGCGTCTAATATAACTGACTACCAAGGAAATTATGTACAATTTTAACCAGAAGAATTTGAAATTTGATGCTCAACATTTTTCTCCTTGAGACAAAGCATAGCACTTTGTCAGTAAGGAGCTCTTGACCAGCACTATTCCTGGAAGTCCTCAGAACAAAAATCAATTCAGGTTAATGCCCACCTTAATAAGTCAAGGTGTTTACTCCCGGGAGACAGGGGTCAAGTATGAAGGCAAATTCCTGTCATAACAGTCTTTGATCTCTCCAAACACAGGCAACCCTGCTGTCATCAGTGTAGCCCTAATAAACACCCCGTGCCTGGCATGTGGCACTTAGGCCGTTCCTTTTATTTGTCTCCACTCCTGTTACAACTCTAAATCAAGCGTGTCAAACTTGCGAGTCTAAATGAATAAGAGAAGTCATTTTCAGAATTTGCAACTTGTGAAAAGCAGCATCAGTATAACTTTATAAAATTATGTGAGACTAGGAAAAGGAGATAAGCATATTCATACAAATGAGCATTTAAAAAGCCCCAAATCCTTTAAGTAAGAAAACTAAGGAGGTAGCAATATGTGATTTCAAGTAACCAGTTTGTCAAAGATTGGAGTAACCAGAAATGGAGGTACATACAGGAACTCAAGAGTGACTACACATACCATGATATGAGCACCTAAAACTATTTTTAATAAATGAACACTACTAATAAATAATAAAAAAGAAGAAAGAAGTGGCGGGGGAGATGTGCATCCTATATAGGCAGACATGCAAGTGCACTGCAATGCTAGGTATGTGTGCCCTCAGGATGAGCACACTGAAGGAGTTTTACCTCCACAATCTGCCCAGTATTCCAAAAACATTCATTTAGCAACTACTCCATGTCATGCACTGGTGAGCAACCAGGGTTAAAATAGCAAGCAGCACCATCACCCATCCTTGGCTGCTGCTATGCTGCTGGACGGAACCTTTATCTAGTGTCAGCCAGGGAACCTGGCATTTATCAGGGTGGGCACCGCCCTCTGCTCTGCTGACAGGGTGGATTCAATACATGTCATCCCCACTGTGCTGAGACGTTTTAATGGCCTGCTCTTTCTTCTCTCTCATCACCCGGGAGACTTTGCCTTTCTTTCCTCTTTAGTCCCTTCTCGCCTTCCCCCCACCCGCCTAATGTCCTTTCACATTCTGGTCTCTCCTTGGCACTGAGCTCCTTGTCTGTGACTTTGAAGGCATTACTGACTCGTTTCTGCCTGACCTTCCGTAAAAAGTTAGGATTGGCTGCGTTATCTCTGAAGTCTTACCCAGCTCTTCTGAGCCAAAACTGTGGAATTCTTGCTACTGCTTTCCATCTGATGCAGCTTGCATTCTCCATGTCCCACCCTCCCCACCCCCCCCAAATAAATAAATAGATAAATAAAAGCTGAGCCTGAGACCAGGGCTTTGTGGAGGGCATTTATTTAGGGTCATTTGATCTTGTACCTGAGTGGAGGGTTTAGAAAAATGAAGCAGGAAAACCACTGGATCATAGGGCTAGGGAGCAGCAAAAATGGAGAGAAGGAAAGAAGCCAACCTAAAGACTATTAAACTCGTTACTGTTAGGGAAATGCGGAACTCAATCCTGTTGGTGATGTTCCCAGAAACTGTATGACATGGGCCTCTGAAATGTCTTAGGCTTAGAAAAAGGGAATATTTACCCACCGGTTCCTGCCCCATTGGTCATAGGTCACCTCAGGAAGCGTTAACACCTCCACACTTCCCAGCTTGTGCAGGCACCAGAATGGCTGGTCAGACTCCTCCAGGAAATCCATGGGGTGAGACAGGTAAGCCTCGGGGGAAGGAATATAAGAGATGCCAGTGTAGCTGAGATCGAATGCTGTTAGGTTACACCTGAATGCAGCTGGTTACTACAGCAGAGACCAGAGAAGAATGATGGAGTAAGAGGATATGAAAAGGGAAGTATATAGGTGTCTTATACACAACCAGTGCATTCCTCAATGTTGTCCAAGTGTCAATATCAAGAGTTTTGTTTTTGTTTTTGTTTTTTTATGCTGTTAAATGAAGTTTAACAGGGCAATGAAAGCATGGAAACTGAGTCTGAACACGGATATCCACCATTTCCACAAATGCACAGGCTTGTTGTTGGAGTGGGCTCCATGGCCCATGCCTTTCCAATTCCCATGTAGGTGCATTATAATATTAACAGTTATTATTAAAGATCAACTACAGTTGGCCAGGCATTGTATTAGGCACTTTACATACAGTATCTCTCCTGAGAATCAGATTAATATGTTCCTATCAGGTTAGTATGCATATCCAGATTTTACAAATGAGGAAACTGAGGCTCGGGAAAGAAGATTGACTTGATTTTGTTCACATAATTGATCAAGTGTTAAACTGGGATTCAAATCTAGATAGACCTCTAAAGCGCAGGCTGTTCGCAGTAGTTGAAACTACCCCAGTGGGCACTCATTGGGATCAGGTATCTGCCTCACTTCTAGGCATGTATTCCTGTGTGTTCTGAAGACTAGTCTTGATCTCCAGTTGGCCTGGCTTGAGCCTTGATATCCTGCCTAGTTACTTCCCAGAGAACCCAACTGCCTGACCTCACCCAACAGTTAAGATGTATTTGCTATCCATGCTAGCCCAGCTGAGAAACTGAAGCCTCCCAATGTTTGATTGCTACTTTTTCTCATTGGAGGCCAGCCCACAATGGAATCAGAACCCCAACTAAACCTTCCCTGCTCCATGCTCTTTCTTGCCCATCTTTTCTTCTGCCATTTCCATTTTCCCTTTACACTCTCTCTTCCCATTATCCATAATCCATTGGCAGAATAGGATAAGGCACAGCAGAGGATCACAAGAACAGTTAAACTGGGAGATATATTCAGTGGGATTTAGAATCATAGAGTCAGGGAATCTGCTATTTGAAGGAAAATTAGAGTGGTATAGCCTTTCTCTGTACCCTTTCCCTTCCTCACATACCTATGCCTTCTCCACTCCTGAATAGTAAGTAGATCATTCTGCGCATTGGAAAGTCATAGTTTACCTGTGAGGGTTCATTTGTACAATGTCATTCTCTCCTCCCTGGTCATAGTTGACTGCACTGAGGATCAGAGCCTGACTGTAGCCAGTCTTGCTTGGGAATGAAACAATGAGGGAAAGGGAAGCCGGAGCACAGATGTGAGGTGAGGTGGGGAAGTGTCCTTCTTCATGTGGCAGATATGAGAGCACAGGTGGAGGGAGCAAGCATCTTCTACTCACTGTGTAGAATGAGAAACAAAGAAGCTTATCTGATGAGACTAGGAAAGAAAGATGTTAATAAGAAAGAAAAAGATAATTGGAGAAAGATTTCAATCAGCCTCCTGTACCTATTCCCTGCAATCTCGACCACGTATATCACTGTCTTTTTACTTATTACCATTGCTCAAGTAATTTTCCGTATCCACTGCTCTCTTGAAATTTTTCAACTGGAATAATCATAACAAATATATCTGGGCTATGTTTTTTGATGACATGAAATTCTCTGCTTCCTAAAATTCTTTCATTTCCCAGTAGATCCCATTGTTATAAAGTGTTGCGCTGAAAGCATTTTCCCCAAAATTTACACTCATTGGTTCGCTTTCTGCCCTTTGGGACCAAATAAAACAAATATAATCTCTTCTTTATGGGCCAGCCCATCCAGTGGGAGAGGAAACATCCATACTCTTCTCTCTACTCCATGAAGTTTCCTAAGCAAAATGCCCCCAGTTCTTCTTCTTATTCATATGCTGTGCTTTGGAATCTTGTTGCTATCCCAGTCATTTCCCTGTGGTTACACCATACATTGTTTATCTCTCTCTCCAGATTTGGCTGGCCCAATATATAATATATAATTATGTGGGTCTGTTCCATCCCTGTCTCTGGGATCTTATGTTCATTATTAAAGTTTAAATCGCCATGAACCCGTGTGTGTGTGTGTGTGTGTGTGTGTGTGTGTGTGTGTGTGTTTCAAAATGACAGAAAATAAGGGGCCATGGAATTTGAACAAAAGATGTAGAGGAGAGAATCACTTCCATGTGGCTCCAAAGTCAATTAGGTACAATCTTACATGGGGGTATTATGTTTGACATCAGACATGGCCCTATAGGGGATAGGAATATGCTTCAACAGTTAGATGATTATGTTAATGCAAACTGGGATTTATTATTGTGTTTGTCTTATTCAGGACTGAATTTGATGTGATTGCTGCTGCCGCTTCACTTCTAGGTAATGGAGGCTGAAATATATTCCCTCAAAGATCCTTCGGGAACTGCCAACTTGGGATTGACAGAGAGAGTCACTGGGTGTCACTGTTGAGTCATCCGAATGCAGCTCTCTCCTTGCTTATAGGTTTCTGATTCCTTAAAGAATCTGGGAGCTGGAGGTTGGGGTGGCTGCCTCTTCCCTTCTTGTCAGTGGTGTCTCTTTATTAGGGTCAAAATAGATGATCCCTCTCCCTATCTCTCCCCCCCCCCCCCGCTACCTATAAGTATTGGGTCAGATGTGCCCATGTCAGGGTGGGCCTAGCTGCCTCAGCTACTGCTTAATGAGCTGATCTGTCCTTGCTCTGCCTGTTGGTGCTATATAAGGGGCTGCTTTTATGCATCCATGCAGCCAGTGATCACCTCCCCACTGGCAGCCAAAGGAGGTCTCCCCTCACCCCAGAGCCTGTGGAGCCCTGCCGCTCTCTTCACAGCAGACACACTCTTCCATTCCACAGTCAGAGTTCGTTCCAGACTCAGACACAGGCATTTCACTCTCAGTGAAAGATCAGTGGCACGTTTCAGCTTTTTATGGGAGTGCTGATTTTGATAGGCCTAAAGACAGGTGGAGTTGTAGGCGCCTGGCATGTTGAAGGGTAAGGAGAGAAATTCACCGAAGGAGAGAAAAGCCAAAGGTGAGAAGTCTGGGAGACCTAGCAGCCTTCTGTCCAAGAACTGGCCCTAGTACCGGCCTGGCCTGATCCACACGTAGGTCATAGAATTTTTGTTGCCTCAATGGCTGACTATTTTTGTCACATGGTTATGAGGGTCCTTTGGCAGGTATCCTCAATCCTTTTAGGAGAATGTAATAGAAGCGCAAGTCCAAAGTCCCATATACCAATAACTTTTTCTGGATGTCTGAGGAGAGCCCCAGGCATCAGTATATTTATAAATGCCAAATGTTATTAAAGCGTAATAACTATAGGCGAATCTACAGATGAAACACTTTCTGAAGACTGTGCATCACTTTCTGTTTTCATTTTTGCTTCCCCTAGAATTCAATACTAAGCTGGATCTAAAGAGATATTTCTAAAATATGAGCACTCTGTTTTTCCTTCTTAAATCCCCCATTGGCTAATCACCATGTATAGGTCAAGTCCCAACTCATTGTCCTATTATTTAGGTCCATCCTGTTGGCCTCTGCTTTTTCCAGGTCAGTACACTTTCCATCCTCACACTAATTATGCTTCCATTCTTTATGCCAGGGGTTTCCCACTTGGCTGCACATTGAAATCACCTAAGCAACGTTAGAAACACTGATGCCTGAGGCCCACCCCCCGGTATTCTGTTTTAGTTGGTGTGGGAAGGGACCCAGGCATCAGCGGTTTCCAAAGATTCCCAGGTAATGCTAACGAGACACAAATTCTGAGAGTCAATCTTCTGTGATATTCATCTTCCTAGAACACATTTATCTTTTCTTACCCTCCTTTGACCTACTCATAGCTATTAATCCTTCCTGGCTCAACCTACTCATCCCCTTGATGAAATCATCTCTGAACATACTCCCAGCTAAATTATAAAAGCGTTTTCTCTGAGATTCCATAGCACTTGTGCATACTATAGAAAACTGGGTTGGAAACATCTATGTATTTTCTTGTTTTGCTCTCTAGACTGTACATCCTCCTGGGGAAGCAAATGGGATGTATTTGTCACCATGTGTGCAGCACAGAACCAGCACCTAGAAGCGGGTGCTGAGGAAGTATTTGTAGGACAGAACTATGGATGATGTGGAGTGTGAATGTGTTAATGAATGGTCAATGACAATGACAGTGCCCAATCTTTATCAAGGGGTTACCATGATTATTTTCATATACAACATGTTATATAGTCATCACCTTATTTTATACTTACAAGAGCCCCACTAGAGAGAGTGGTCTACATTTTACAGACGAGGAAGCTTAGGTATTAAGTAGTTGCCAGGGCCTTGATTTCAAGCCTGGTCTACCTGACTCCATATTTAGTTACTCGACTGACTGCCTCCAAAAATAGAAGTGAGAAGCTGTTGAACTAGATCTTCTCACAGTAGCTTTTATTGGACTCCTTTTTCCAGGCAGTATATGAGCTCTTTAATTGTTTCACCCTATTTAATCCATACAACAGTTCTCTGAATAAGTATTATTAGTGTCATTTCATTGAGAAGAAAATCAAGTCTGAGAAAGAGGACACACAACACAGGCAAGGCATATGAGAGAATGGCAAATGCTGGATGACATCCTAGGACTCTGTGGCTGTCTGGCGTCAG
Organism: Myotis myotis; assembly: GCF_014108235.1. Taxonomy (NCBI): domain Eukaryota; kingdom Metazoa; phylum Chordata; class Mammalia; order Chiroptera; family Vespertilionidae; genus Myotis; species Myotis myotis. The sequence continues at coordinate 11,963,878 of NW_023416316.1, forward strand.
TGCCCAGAACTACAGTTCACTATGTTATAGTAGCCTCATAATCAATGAGGAGGAAAGAACAAGGGAGGAAAGGAGGAAGGGAAGGAAAGAGAGGTCAGACACATGCATGATTTTTCTGACTTACTTCAACTAGGACAAAATGATTCAATGCAGCTTTTGTTGTCTCTGTTCCCCAAATCTTTTTTATATATACATATTTTATTGATTTTTCACAGAGAGAAAGGGAGAGGGATAGAGAGTTAGAAACATCAATGAGAGAGAAACATCGATCAGCTGCCTCCTACATACCTCCTACTGGGGATGTGCCCGCAACCAAGGTACATGCCCCTGGCCGGAATCGAACCCGGCACCCTTCAGTCTGCAGGCCAATGCTCTATCCACTGATCCAAACCGGTTAGGGCTGTTCCCCAAATCTTTAACACTTTTCCCCACAGGGTCATTTGGACCAAAATGTAAAATGACTTTATTTTGAAAGAGAGTGGTCTGTTTTTCTGAGCCTACCAAGGATACCTGAAGTATAACCACATTTTTGTATGGCTGCTCTTGTAACTACTTTCTCTAAAAAGTGAACTCAGGGGAATGGGTCCATCATTTTTTTTTTTTTTTTAAAAAAAGGGGCACTGAGTCCCATAGATTAGGACTTAACAAAGGTCATGTTGCTAAATTGTGGCCAGAACCCAATTCTCCTTGCCACCAGTCCAGGGTTCTTATTCACAGCCTGACTCAGTGATTATAGGAGCCATTGTTAAACTCGATGAATGTCTTAAAAACTACTTGGAGTTTTTTAGTTGTAAAGTACTCTAAGTGCCAGACACTAGGTATTTTTATTGCCTATTGTCACCACATAACTAGGCCATTAGCTCTGTGGGATGTTGATAATAGGATAAATAGGAGCAAAGAGAGGTAAGGTGCAGAATCCTTTCCCTCACTAATAGGAACAGATGGTGTAGAATGGGACATGGATCCTGGCTGCAAAGAAATGTGAACCACTGACTCCCTGCTGAGGGGAGACAGTATCCTTTGAGGAGGAGTGGAGGAGACATCTGGAAATTCAGCGGATGAGCCCTGAATGAAGACAAGTCAGGCGTGCTAGGGAGCTGGCCGAAGTTGTGGGAAGAGCATCAGATTCCAAGTCAAGTTACTCCTAGGGGCTGCAACTTTAGGAGAGCGGATATAGCCCGCTGGGCCTATGTTTTCCTGTGTACGAAAGGGAAGGTTTATTTGCCAATCTGCAAACATATCAGGTACTTGCATAAATTTGCTCATGGCAGTTCCTTCAGTCTGTTTCCTTTCTTATTCCTTGGACCACCAACATTTCCTTACCCTCAAGCCATAACAGTCTTGTCCTTTATCAATCTTTCACCAGCTCCCAATAGGAGCTTCTTTTTCTCCCCTCCCTTCATTATGGTGCTTTCTGCATGCATTTGCTAGAGCACTTACTTCAATGTTCTTACTCACAATCAGCTGTCAGTCTATCTACCTCCCCAGCTAGATTGTCAGGCCCTCCTCTGGGCAAGGTCTATGTTTAGACTGTTTGTTTCTTTCAGCAGAACCTCACACTTCATTTCGCAAGGAGTGAGTTTCTACTCTACATTGGTTGAATTGAGCTCATTGGAGCATGGATGGTACTTGAGTTTTCCCCGCCATCAAGTCTAAAAAAAAGTGGGAATCCATTTATGAATTATGTGAGAAAATGGCTAGAGAACCGTTTGGAAATTTTACCACACTATCACAGAGGTCATGGAACCAGCAGTCTTAGATAGGGGACTCAGCGCAGGGGTATGTGGCATTTGGCAATCGATTCACTTCTCTGGGCCTCAACTTTCTCATCTGTAAACTGGGGATCATAGCCCCTGCCCTGCAAATTTCACAATAGTACTCTGTAGATTGAATGAGATTATATTTAAAAATGGGTTGCAAACTGTGTAGTACTATAGACAGGTCAAGGTTGAGTATTATTTCATTAGCATTATAATTATTGTTACTACTACATCGTAACTATCTCAGCTCTCCTGTGCTTTAAATAACTATAATTCTTAACTTCATGGAATTTTTAGTAGATGGTAAATGAGAGATACTTGCTTTATACGAAAACAATCATAGTCTTCTGATCTTCCTGGAAAGTTCCTAATGGAATAAGAACTCAAGTCTGAAATCCCTAGGGTATTATCAAAGACCCCCCCCCCCCAAAAAAAAAAATGGATTGAAACTTCAGGTAACCCGTGGCTGCTCAGGAGTAGCAGCAGAGAGAATGGAACTGGAGTGGGTGGCAGAACATTTCTCCCAAGGTGGTAGGAATCCTTGCTTCCCCCTAGCAATCTGATGTTTTTTATGGACCTGCTGATGGTCCAGTCTTCAAAGAAGCCTCTGTCATTTTAGTCATTTTCGTACCTTCGGGTGTGGTCACAAAGAAAAGCCAAAGAATCAGTTCTGTAATGAAACATGAACCTTGCTTCTCTTTGAATCTGACCTTAAGTAATTTATTTTTGTTATGTGAACCTGCTTTCTCAGCTGCCATTGACAGAATAACTGTTAATGTGTCCTAACTCTTGGGTGGTTAATGTGTATCTCATTCATAGCTGAGGACAGAGGTCCAGGGAGCTTAAGTAACTTTTCTTTTGCTTTTATGGGTTTTTCCGTTCATTAAAAAAAAAAAAAATGAAGTGACTATTTTAAATACATTGGTAAAAAGACAGGTATCATCTAGTCTGTGAGTCTGTGAATCAGCTGGGGGAGAGTGGGGCTAGGTTTGGACAAAGGTTTATTAGAACCCAAAGCCTGCAGTTCTCAACTACAAAGTGTTACAACAATGTCAGCTGCCGTTGCTATTGGTGATGCATTCAGACAGCCTCGGTATTTAAAAGAGGAAAGTTCATCCATTGTGGCTCCCGAAGCTGACACAGAAGTGAGGCATTTCTGATCATAGGCCAAGCAGATTGGTGAAAGCCCCACAAGTGCCTACGTGGGAATTAGGGACGATAGAGGTCCCTCCATTGTGGTCATCACGGAGAACAGCGGAAGTTTCATCAAGGTAAACACGCAGCGTGAGTTAGCTGCTCCGCAGTACCTTCATTCGGCACATGACTGCTTTTGTTGTTCATTCTGTCCTCGGACATTTCTCAGAGCTCCAGTCTTTGTTTCTGGTGTCCACCCCTCATCAAGCACACACTTCCTCTTCTGCTTTGTGTGAGGCTAGGGGAGGAGCCAAAACCGATGACGTGAAGACAGGCCCGTATTCTGCCTTTTGTGGCCCCGGGCACTTATATCAATATGGGCCCCATGTCCCATAAAATTTTTAAAGAAATATATTTTATGACTATATTGGTCTAAAAGTGGATAAAATCCATACTGAATTCATTATTATACATGCATTATTATATTATACTAGAGGCCTGGTGCATGAAATTCATGCACAGGTGTAGTTCCTAGGCTGGGCGGGAGATCCAAGCACAAGCATCTGGCATGGAAGGGAAGATCCCTGTTGACCTCTGGGTCCTGGGGTCCCCACATGCCCCCCTCGACCTGAGTCACAGCACCCAAGTCCCCACGCGGAGATGAGGTGAGCATGGCCAGACCGGGGCGCAGTGTGGGCCTCTGGGCCACCCAGTGGCACTGCACAGAAGCCAGGCAGACAGAGCTCTCTCTCCCAGCCATCCTCACAGATCGGCTCCTTGTGTGAACCCCTGGGGAGCCCAACTAGCCCCTGCAGTCCTGGTGGCTGCAGCCCCGCTCAACCGGAAGAGGCCGGAGCCTGGCACCTGAGCATGGGGGCTTCCCTGGCGTCCCGGGGGAGGGTACCAGGGGGAGTGAGAGTGAGCTCGGCAGACACCCCACATTCTCCCTGCACCTCCATCCCAGTCACCCAGGCTGCCAGATAGCTGGCCAGAGGTCGCAGCCCCCTTGCCCGGGTGCCATGGGAAGTAGGTTGCCGCTAACCCCCCAACCTCCAGTTCCCTGTCCCAGCCCGGGACCCAGCCCCAATTGGGTGATCAGGGCCTGCTGGCCACTGGTCGCCATCTGTGGGATGATCGGTGGGGCGATTGGGCTCCCACTCGCACCCGCCTTATCCTGACGCCGCTCTCTCACCTGTTCTACCCTCCCACCATAGTCCCTCTCTCATTGGGGCCCATGGGGGACAGGAGCACCTGCACTGCCGCCTGCTGCTAGCACCGCGTTGTTAATGCCCACCATGTTCTGCACCACCCCCTGGTGGTCAGCACATGTCATAGTGAGTGGTCGAACTCCTGGTTGAACAATTTGCATATTAGGCTTTTATTATATAGTAATTTTTTTTCTGATTTTAAAATAAATCAGAACTTCTTTTTATGGTTCCCTGAAAGTATCATGGATCAGAGGCACTGTGCCTATTGTGCCTAATGGAAACGTTGACCATGAGTGAAGAGCTCAGAAAACAAAATGTCACAGGATGTGAATCCATTTTCAGGAACTTTAATATGTGACCTTGAGTAAATGCAAAGAACTCTGCACACCACATCCCCCCCTCACCCTCCGCCCCCCAGGTTCTTTCTCTGCAAATGAGAGAGAAAAATGCTTGACTTGGTGGACTAAGAGGATAGCAAGGAATGTAGCACAGACTTGGGAACAAGGAACAGGAATTCCAGGTTCTTCCCACTGGCCAGCCTGGATCCTATGTCAACACAAGTAGCAATCAGAGTGGAAATAACATGATTGACTGTCCTCCTAAAATTACATAGCACATCCCCAAGTGGGGGGTATTTCATGGTCAGAATAAAATGTCCATTAAAATAATTATGGTTGAAACCAAAAAAAGAAAAAGAGCAGTTTGCTCCCTCTCCCTTCTGAAGGCTCCCACCTAGAAATTTCACTCTGGATTCATATGAGTTTATTTGGATAAAATCATTCAACCAACAACTAGTTCTTCTAATTATACTGGCCTTTTCCAAGTGGATATGGGGAGAGACATTTGACAAATGTCTTGCTGGGGTCCAGATACATCTTATCTACTAATTCTCTCTGGTCTAGTAAACCTAATATAGGAGAAAATGAGGTCAGTTAAACACAGTGGCAGCTCCAAAATTCCTATATAGAATGTAGCAATTAATACAGAGGGGCTGGGTGCTAGAAACTTCTCCTAAAGCCATTTGTCCAGCAAGCATCCTGTATTTCTTTATGTAAGTAATAATTAGAGGTGATTGATGAAGACTCTGAGAAAGCTAAGGCCCTTTCAGGGCACCTCCACGACGCTGCCCAACCCCAGGAGTTTTGCCTAGTAAAGCTGCGCTCATCTTGAGAGATCAATGCTTTCCCTTTAATAATTTGCCAAACCCAGCCCCAGATAATGGAGGATAACAGGGTGGACAAGGCATCTCAGCTCTCCCAGGGACCTCCCAACCTTTCCATTAACTCACTGTTCTAGAATTGTGCTTGGGGTGGGTGTTCAAACCATCAGTTTGCATTTTGTCAAACCCATTTTTTTCCATGTTATGAAAATCAGAAGGACATATGTCTCTCTCTAATCTTCCATTCCCTCTCTGTATCTCCAGCTGCATTTTCCCTGACTCAGCAAAGATCATGGTGGGTAGTTCACGGGTAATGCAGGCCCCAACATAAATAGTATCCCCCATCAGTATTTTTTTTTTTATGGTGCAGTGGGACAAAGAAAAATGTGAGTTTGGACGTACAAAACCTAGATCAAATTCAGGCTCTGGTACTAGCTGAGTCATTTTGAGCAAACTTGCCAGATGACAGGTTTTTGTGGGATCTGAGTGAGACTTTGTTTATGGATGCACTTTAAAGCCAGCAAAGTTATATTTCATACAAAGTAGGAAGCTATGATTATTGCTTTCATCACTCTATACCTTTTCTCTTCATAGCACCAACTAGCTAGTTACTAACCAGATGTTCATTCTCTACTCTTCAACAGCTCACAGTCTGAACAAACCAGACACTATTTGTCCTGTGGAAGCATTTCAAAGATTTCATTCAATGATTTTTATTTACATCTGATTGCCACTATCCTGGACAGAAGTTGACTGCTATTTATTGCTGATACAATTTTCTTTCTTCTTTTTAAAAAATCTATGTTCTTTAAATGGATCTTTTAAATCAAAGAATTATTTTATTTTGCACATGCACTAGTATCCTTATAGAATAGCTGCCAGTGTTAGCTGCAATAATGGGATCCCATCATGAGAAAGAATGGCGTTTCTGGGATGGATATCTGGTGGTGAGGAGGAGGTGGGAGGAGAAAGAGAGAAGGAAGCATTTCAGATCAGTACAGTTCCATTGTCTGCATTTCCCTTTCATTGCTATATCAGAAAGGAAGGCAAGCTAAGGTCCCGTAAAATTAAAGGGACACAAGCATGAAGGAGGAGTACCAAATTGAGCTTTTGTTGGAAATTGTTGAGGAGGAGGGAAAATCGCCTTTCAAAGCTTCAAATGCTTTCATAGATTTCCCTTAAAACATTTTCACCGACTTTCTTTACTTTTCTCCTTTTTAAGATGTAAATCATATTTAATGTTATTTTTTAATATTGTTCTGAAACGTCATTCACAGGTTTATTCAACGAGAACTCAAGGAAAAACAGACAAATGAAAACACATTCTTAGATTGACAAGATTTTTTAGTCATAAATGAAATCATGCAAATGGAAACACTAAATAATCTATGGCCTTTTCTACATGCAAAAGTTTTGATAACAGTCAAGTATTGATATGTTGAGGCTCTTATATGTGTGATAAATGAAAGAGCAAATGTAAAGTCGTATTTGATACATAATAAACACCAAATAAGCATTAAAATCTCTCCCCTTTTGTTGACAAGATAGATTCTCTTGGGTCTTATCTATAGGGTAAGTTCTAAAAGAAAACAAAAAAGTCTATTTGTTGCTGCCAGCCCACTTAGTAAATATATTTTGCATCAAGGTCACAGAGATTGACTGTGTCCTGGAAGTTGCCAATCTTTCAGAATGGACTTGTAAACTTGTTCATCTCATTTTGGTTGGCCATGAATATCAAAGGTCTTAAAAGTTTTTATTGCCCCTTTGACACAGGAATTTTACTTCTGGAGACATATCCTGAGATAATAAACTTAGAGAAAATTTTATGTACTGAAATGTTTACCACCACCTTATTCACAATGAAAACTTGTAAACATTTTATCTCTAACAATGGAGAAATGAGGAATTCAGGGTGCAGCCCAGGAGTGACCATGCTGACTCATGAACCCATGCATCACCAGCCCTTATCATAATGTTAGTGAACATCCAATACATGCTGGTCAGATTGAATACTTTTATAATTTCTAGATTATGCTAAGTGAAATAAGGTAGACACAGAAGGACAAATACTGGGTGACTCTACTTATATGAAGTGTTTCAAATAGTAAAAGTCATAAAAGGACCGAGTAGAATGGTGGTTGCCACAGACGGGGGAGAAGGGGTCAGGAAGATGGTATTCATATAAAGCTTCAGTTGTGCAAGATGAATAAGTTCTTCAGATCTGCTGTACAGCATAGTGCCTTTCATTAACAATACCATACCGTGCGCTTAAAATTTTGTTAGGATAGATGTCAAGTTAAGTGTTCTTGCTGCAAAGAACAGGGCAGCTGCAATCTTTTGGAGATGATGGATGTTTATTATCCTGATGTGGTGCTGGTTTCATGGATATATGTGTATATTGAAACCCATCAAAATGTATACACTAAATATGTAGAGTTTTGTATATCAATTATACCTCAATAAGCTGTCAAAACATAAAAGTAAAAGATGATCCTGAGTTGTTCAACACCTAGACAAAGAATAAAGCTTAGAGATATGATTTGTATTAATACGAAATTATTTTACATTCTAATTCAAAGGTAAATACAAAAATAAATGTATTACAGGATCACATTATGTTCTAATGCATAATTGTAGCTATAGTATAATATCAAATCCTAGAAATTGATTGTGGTACATTCTGCAGACCTGATTCTGTTTCCACCAGCCTTATATGCATTGTTCTGTGTGTATGTAGTTCACTGTGGTTTTAACACATTCATAGATGCATGTAATTATTACACCACTACAGAGTCCCCTCGGCCACCCTTTTATAGTCACAACCTTCTCCTTTTTCCTCTCCCTTCCTGTCGCTAACCCCTACCAACTATAAACCTGTTACCCACCTCTAAAATGTTGTCATTTTGAGAATGTATAGAAATACAGGGTGGGGAAAAAGGAGGTTTACAGTTGTGGATATGGGAAACAGTTTATTCTTATATTATTATTTATTGACTAGAGGCCTAGTGCATGAAATTCATACATGAAGGGGGGGGGGTCCCTTAGCCCAGCCTGCACCCTCTCCATTCTGGGACATCCCTCTCGTAATCTAGGACCGCTGACTCCTAACCGCTCACCTGCCTGACTGCCTGATTGCCCCTAACCACTCTCTCTGCCGGCCTGGTCACCCCTAACTGCCCTCCCCTGCTGGCCTGGTCGCCCCTAACCACCTCTGCCTCAGCCCCCGCCACTGTGGCTTTGTCCAGAAGGATGTCTGGAAGGATTCCCAGTCTAATTAGCATATTACTCTTTTATTAGTATAGAATATTGTATCATTTTATCAATGAACAACTGTAAACCTACTTTTGCCCCACCCTGTATGATCATCTAATACATTTGGCCTGCACAGATAATCCAAGATAATCTTCCCATTGGAAGACCCTTAATTTAGTCACATCTGCAAAGTTCCTTATACCAAGTAAGATAGCAGAGCCACAGGGTCAGATTAGGAACCTGGACATCATATAGGGGTGTGGGGTTGGATTAGTCAGCCTCTTACAGAGATGTTCATATTTAATTTCCAATGGATGAATTGATTGGAATAGAAATTCTGGGTTGTATAGTGCTATAGATTCTCTTTTCCTCAGCAAATATTTGCTCACTTTCTCACCACTCCACACCTTGGGTTTGAGTGTATTTTTCCACCTCACTGATTTTGGACTTGCTATGATCAAAGGAATGTGACGTTAAGGGGCAAATCCTGAAAGCTTTCTTGAGTTTTCCCTATATTATGAGAGGAGACACTCAATTATGGTTGTTTCTTGAGCCTGGTTCCCTAAATGAGAGAAAATTCCAAATGAATTTGGCAGAGCTACAGATGGTCCATAGGCCTAGTAAATACATTTTTGTTCTTCTAGGTAACTGTGGTTGGGGCTTCCTTGTTATTGAAACTAAAACTGACTAATGCATAGAGTATGAATGTTCAATTTTAATAGGTGTTGCCAAATTGCTCTTCAGTAGTTCTATAGCAAGGAAAATTTATATAAACAACATATGAAAGCATTTTTATCCTACTCCTCCACTAGAAAAAGATGATCACACATTAAGTTTTGCCAATATGGTGGAGATAAAATAGATTTCATTATACCTAGAAATTTTACTTTATTATAGAATATGAATATCTCTTTATATTTTCATTCACTATTTAACTTTGATATTTATGACTGTTTCCTTTTTTCTTTAAGGTATTTTTCTTTGAATTTTCAAAAATTAAGACTATGTCAAACCTTATTATCTGTAATTAGATTGATAAATATTTTACATTTCCCTAGTTTATTGTTTGGCTACTTTATATATATATATACACACACACACACACACACACACACACACACACACACACACACACATGTATGTGTATGCTAGAGGCCTGGTGCATGAATTCATGCATCAGTGGTTTCCCTTGGCCTGGCCTGCAGGATCGGGCCAAAACCAGCTCTCCGACATCCCCCAAGGCAGTGGTTCTCAACTTTGGCTGCACATTAGAATCACCTGGGAATCTTTTTTAAATCCTGATTTCTGGGCCTCATCCTCCGGAAATTCTGTTTCTTTGTTACTAATGTTGTGGCCCCACCCCATAACAAAGAAACAGAATTTCCAGAGGATGAGGCCCAGAAATCAGGATTTAAAAAAGATTCCTAGGTGATTCTAATGTGCAGCCAAGGTTGAGAACTACTGCCCCTAAGGGACCCCACCAGTGCATGATCGGGGCTGGGGAGGGACGCGGGAGATTGGCCAGCTAGGGAAGGACCGTGGGAGGACTCCAGGACATGTCCGGCTCATCTCGCTCAGTCCCGATCGGCCGGACCCCAGCAGCAAGCTAACCTACCAGTTGGAGTGTCTGCTCCCTAGCGGTAAGTGCACATCATAGCAACTGGTTGACCAGTCAGCTGTCTGTCCCTTTGTGGTCAGTGCATGTCATAGCGAGTGGTTGAGCAGTCTTATACATATCATTAATATATTATGCTTTGATTAGTTGAATGGCCGACTAGTTGACTGGGCACTTAGCATATTAGGCTTCTGTTATATATGATGATCATTATACTATAATTTATATAGAGTATATATAAAATTATGTATGTAAATTAAAATATATAATCTGAATTTTATACAAGCAAGAATGTGTTAATCTCCTCTCTTTCTTGGTTATGAAAGTTACTCCTATGCTTAGAATATTTTGTGATCCTTTGTTCTATTTGTTTAATCATTTATTTTTGTATTTAAGGTTCTAAGCCATCTGGAATTTATTTTTTCTTTGATGTGAGAAGGCTCCAACTTAATTTTCCTCCAGATGGGTAGCCAGTTGTGCCAGCTTTATTTAGTTTAGTCATTCTTTTACCCCACATTGAAATGCTGCTTTTGTTACATTTTCAATTCTCATATAAATATTGTGACCTCCTTTTGGATTCAGAATGTATACTTTTGACTCTGTGATTTTCTAACTTCTGGAGTTATGGCATGGAACAAAATAAAGTCCTCTCTTTTCCAGAGTTCACATTCTAATAGAGGAAAGCAGAAAATAACCAACTAATTCAATCAATCAGTTCATTAACCAATCAATGCTCAATGGTAATAAAATAAAGCAGGGGATAGAGTGTAGAAGAATGCTCTCTTAATAGAGGGCCTAGGGATTTCTACTTTTATAAAATAGCATTTGGACAGAAATGTGAACGATGCTCCAGAGCAATGTATGTGTATATCTAACAGCAGAGCATTTGTAACAGAGGAAATGGCCAATGGAAAGACCCTTAAACAGGAGTGCACTTGGCAAAGCTAGTGTGGATATTGTGCGAGAATATTTCAGCTCTTATCAGGCTCCTCAGACACTGATGTATTTTATATTCTCATTTAAATACTTTATGGAGTCGAACACAGGGCTGTTGTAGCATGTTTGAGTAGCAAAGCAAGTCAACTTTTACTCTACTAATTTTGACACTTTTCTTGGATATTCTTTAGACTTTCTATGACCTTTAAGAACATTTTATTAAATTATTTTCTTTCATCAACAAAGAGTGCATAAATATGTATATGTTCAGATATAAGTTTATATAAATAAATCCTAAATGTGTTATTCTAACTGTAATGAACTTAATTTTTGTATTAATTACAGGTAAATTGATGCTTGTAGCATTAAATCTCTCCATCTAAAATTACACTATTCTTTTTGTCATGTTTTATTGTGTATTTTTTATAATATAGTGTAAGATTTCATGGATCCTGATTTTTTAATGTTAAATTTATTTCTAAAATTTTAAATTTTGTGGCTATTTTCATTTCTCTATTTCCATTTCAATAGTTTCTTGCTAGAATAGAGAAAATATGTTTTATTTTTTATATTTATTTTGTATCTAGCCACCTATAAAATTTTCTTATTATTTCTGTAAGTGTCTTTTACCAGAAATAATGGGTTCTCTCTGTGTACAACCTTTACAGTATTAAATCTTCCTGTCCAAAGGCATGTCTTTCTGTCTGGCATATTTTATTTTATATCTTTCAAAAAGATTCCAAGTGGTTCATAATTTTAAAAGAGTATGATATCTATATCTATATCTATATCTATCTATATCTATATATATCTATGTATCTATATCTATATATATATATATCTATATATCTATATCTATATCTATCTATCTATCTATCTATCTATGAAACAGGGTTACAGAAATATCGGATGCAGAGTTGCAGCTGGCAGTCCATGCTCTGATGATATAATAGGGCGCATCTCTCTTCCCGGGTCTCTACTGCCTGCCTACTTCAAGTCCTCCCTTCCATGTATTTCAGGAGACAGAGCAGAGTTACTGTAATCCATGTGAACCTTCTTCTCTAAAGGTCCAAGAGTTTTGATGCATCAATTGTTCACCAGGATTGCCCACTAATCTTTTGACTTAAAGGGGAAGCTCTTTTTCACATTCCATTATGTCAGAAGCAAAGGCTTGACAACATTCTCACATCCTGCATATTGGCTTGTCTCAGCTCTGCTCACAACAGTAGCAGGTTCAAGACACCATTTTTTCCATAAGCCATTCAGGGCTTAGTTTGGAGTTAATAAGTCATGATAAAAACCAGATCTGTTCTAAAAACAGAGTACCTGTAATCTCACCAAAGCCTAGTCAGGAGACTTTGGTGAAATTTATTACTTTTAAGTGTTCATATGCTTCTCATCATTATATTGTTATTTAAATTTTGAAGCATCTTTCTCTCTTTCCTGAGTTATGCATATCCTTATGGACATTTCTCAACAATTCATGTGTGTGTGTGTGTGTGTGTGTGTGTGTGTAAGAGAGAGGGAGAGAGAGGTTTTCTCTTAAGAGAAAAAAAAAGGTGAATTACTGCATATCATTAACGATCGTCCCTCTTCGATGTATTCTTAAAAATTTTTATTACTTCTAAGATTTCTAACATAAATTTTCTTATTACTTGGTAGACATTATATAAAAATCATTATATTTAATCTTTACACTAACTTTTTGGAGAAGGAACTATTATTATCCATGTATTATAGGTGAAAAAATTAAATACAGGACTATATATTACTCAAAAATTTTAAATTTGAATGTGTGTTTCAATCCAGCATATAATATGTAATCAATATAATCTGTCACATTATAGGGACTGATCAGTATCCAATTATATAGACCCATTTGAAGATATTATAATACCATTTAACTTATCCATGAGAAAACCTAAGAGATTCATATACATGTTTCTATGCATTTTGCAGTGTAACCTATTTTTTATTGTTTTTGCTGCTGCTGCTACTATAGAGTAATCTAACCTTAACCATTGCCTTTTGATCTCATTTTGAAATTTCTTTCTATTTTTATATAGATTTTAACAGTTAAGAAAAAGTAAATTCCGTGGCAACACTTTTATAAAATGCAAGGTGATTTCTGCTATAGTAAGGAAAATATTAACAGAAAAACAGATAAAATAATATCCAAAAATTAAATCAAGTCAAGTTTCAGAAATATGAGTTCATTTGAGTTAATGAATATTCACTGAGTCCTCATGACATGCTGGGCACAATGCTAGGCACAGTGGGAGAGAAAGAGATAATTAGAACAATCTCTGCCTTTAGGGGGCTTTAATTCAATGGGCAAGACAGGCATGTACACAACTATGTTAATATTAGGCAGACTGTTATAAATGTTATAACAAAGGGGCTGAGAAAGTGCAATAGGGATATAAAGAAAAGAGATATTAATTCCAACTGGGCAAACTTGAGCAAACAAATAAACTCCACAGCTGGTGCAATAAAATGTGATTTCAAGAAAAAAACAAAACTTCAGTTTTAATTGCCTTCAGTGTTATTAGGCAAGTTGCCAAGAAATGTTTTCTTCAATATTAAGTTTAAGATAGCACTTCAAGAAGGGAAGAATTTACCTTTGTAGTTAGGCTACTCATTCTGAGAATTTAGAGTAAACTATTCACCCTGAAATTAACCTGAGTGGTCATTCAGTGGTGCAAACGAAGTCTCTAAAGTCAGAGAAAGAACTTTCCCAGGTCACTTAGGATAAATCACTGAGTCCTTAAAATCATCACTCAAGTTACATGACTTCCAGTTGAGCTGGTTTCCTGTCTCACTGGGATGATCCGTTCCATTTTATTCATGAAGGTAAACTGGGATGTACCTTCATGTATCTTTCTTTAAAAGACTATCCAGAAGCCTGTTCTCTGTGTCATACGATAGCTTCCTGCACTAATCAATTGGGGCTCTCTTCTGAAATCATGAAGAACCACATGAAAGTGCCATCATTGGCAGTGACGTCAGCACATGGCCAAAGAAGACGTCCCCCATCACATCCTCTCCTCAACAACAATTCGGCATCCATCCCAGGACAAAAGTGCCTTCGTGGGAGCTGTGAGATCCAGTCCCATAAGCCAAGGGGCCCAGAAGTAGTCTCGCAGACCTGAGGAGGATTGGATCACAGGCATACAGACCTCCGCCTGTCCGTGGACCCTGCAGCGGCCTGCGACTAGGCTCCCATCTCTCTCAGCTGTGGTCCTGGGCCCCTAGAGAACTCGCTTAGCCAATCACCCAGCGATGAGAGCCTTTATGGGATCCAGGTTTCCAGTGGAGAAGTTCCAGCACACCATTGGACAAAAAAATAAAAAGACAGGTTTGGATGCATTCGAGAGGTTAAGAGGAACAGTCTAACTTTACTTGCTTCATACCACCCCTGAGGCAGAGAAGCTCCGTGTCAGGTGAGATCTTCTCAGCCATGATTTTTCCTGCAGGGAAAGGAAGAGTGTGTGAGGGAGCACCCGGCTTCCCTAGCTCTGGGCAACATTGTCAAAGAGGCCCATTCTCTCTTGCCCCAGCCTGAGGTGTGAGAGGAGGAAAAGGCTAGCAGAGTGGCAGATAGGACTCTGGCATGAAAGGGACATGGATCCTATTAAAGCATCGCAAACTCCCATCAAGAAGCCAACCCACAAGTTACTGGGGATGCCTCACCCAAGGATCCTCCAACTGGCCCAAGGCCACCCCCAGTGCTCCATGCACCCATGCACGTCATCCACACATCCCTGTCCCCTGTGACTGGCTCTCTGTGTGAGATTCCAGTGGCAGCAGGAGCTGAGCATTGGCAGATAGCTGGGGAACACATGCAAAAAGCCAGCCCTAATCGCAGACCACTGAGAGACCACAAACTTTGGAAAAATGAAAGGGAGGCTGAAATTTGAATGGAACTACAAAAGTTCTTGAGTAGCCAAAGCATCTCTGAGAAAGAAGGACAAAGCAGGAGGCATTACACTTCCTAAATTCAATTCAAACTATATACTTCAAAGCTAAAGTAATAGAAACAGTTTGCTACTGGCATAAAAATAAACACAAAAGCCAATGGAGCAGAACTGAGAACCCAGAAATAAACGCTCACATATGCAGGTAACTAATATTGACAAGGAAGCCAAGAATACTCAACAGAGAAAGGGTAGTCTCTTTCAATAAATCATCTTGGGAAAACAAGATAATCATATGCAGTGAGTGAAATTGGAATCCTATCTTATACCGTTCACAAAAGTTAACTCAAAATAGGTTTAGTACTTAAATGTTAGTCCTGAAACTGTGAAACTCCTGAAAGAAAGCAGGGCAAAAGCTCCTTGACATTGGTTTTGGCAAAAAAAAATATTTGGAAATGACACCAAAATCACAAGCAAAAATTAATAGCTAGAACTATATCGAACTAAAAGGCATCTGCACAGTAAAAGAAACAACCAACAAAGTGAAAAGGCAACCTATAGAATGGGAGAAAATATTTACAAATTATATATGTGGTAAGGGGTTAATACCCAAAAAGTATAAGGAACTCATGTAACTCACTAGCAAAAACAAAACCCTTACGTAACCCTTGTGCACTGTGTGGAAATGTAAAATGATGCAGTCGCTACAGAAACAATGTGGAGGTTCCTAAAAAACTTCAAACTTGAACTACCATATGCTCTAGCAATCCCACTTCTGGGTATTTATCCAAAGGAAATGAAATAAAGATCTCAAAGAGATATCTGTATGCCCATGTTTATTGTAGCATTATTCACAATAGTCAAGATATGGAACCAACTTAAGTGTCTGTCTACAAATGAATAGATAATGTGTGAGATGATAGATAGATAGATAGATAGATAGATAGATAGATAGATAGATAGATGATAGATGATAGATAGATAAGGTATATGTATAGATAGACACAAATATATATGCAAACACAATGGAATATTATTCATCCATGAGAAACAAGGAAATACTGTCATTTATGACAACGTATTAATCTTGAGTGCATTATACTAAGTGAAATAAGTCAGACAAAGATAAATACTGAGTGATATAACTTATATGTGAAATCTAAAAAAAACCAATCTTATAAAAACAAACAACAACACAAACCAGTGACTAAAATGGTAGTTCCCAGAGGCTGGAGAATGGGGAAAAACGAGGAGATGTTGGTCAAAGGGTACAAACTTCCAATGAGAAGAAGAATAAGGCCCTAGCCTGTTTGGCTCAGTGGATAGAGCTTTAACCCATGGCTGGAAGGGTCCCAGGTTCTATTCCTGTTAAGGGCACATACCTCGGTTACAGGCTTCAGATCCCAAGCCCTAGTTGGGGCACATGTGGGAGGCAACCAATCCATGTGTCTCTTTCACATGGATGTTTCTCTCTCTGTCTCTCCCCTTCCTTTCCATTCTCTCTGAAAATCAGTGGCAGAGTATCCTTGATTGAGGATTAACCAAAAAAAAAAAAAAAAAGGAGTAAGTTCTGGGGAATCCACTGTACAGCATTATGATTATAGGGCATAACATTGTACTGTATACTTGAAAGTTGCTAAGAGGGTAATCTTAAATGTTCTTGTCATAAAAAAGAAATGGTAGTTCTGTGAGGCGATGAAGATGTTAACTAACCCTACTGTGATAATCATTTCACAATATGTAAGTGTATGAAATCATCACAGGGTACACCTTAAGCTTATACAGTGTTATATGTCAGTTACTGGTATGTCTCAACAGACCTGGGAAAATGCAATAACTGTGCATTCAGCACAGACCATAGGTACTGACTTATTATATGTATTTCTGTTCCAATGAGGTTCATTCTGTGATGGTGAAGCAGGGGTGATGCAGACCCAGACAGTGGGGTTCAAAATACAGATATACCACAGATTTTAGGCAAATTACTTGAACTCTCCATGACTCCATTTCTTATCTGTAAAATGGTGAGAATAATAGTGCCTGCCTTATAGTTGATGGTAAAGTGTAAATGATCTATTAGATGCAAATCACTCAGAACAGTACTTCCAGCATGTTTAAGCAAAGTGAGGGTACCATTCATTCCATGCCTTGCCTTCCCCAACTTCAGAGGCAAATTGGTCAGAGATGGTAGAAAATTACACTGAACATGTACTGGGGACTTAGATGTCCCCAATTTGAACTTTCAGACGAAAATTGAATCTTTATTTTTTCAACTGTTCACAGGAGACTAGTGCCATTGCCTTCTCTGTAAAACAAATGAGGAAGTTGAGCCTCAGAGAAGTCACACAACTTTCACAAGACACACAGAGAAGTAGTTTCAGGTTCGCCCTCCCCAGCCTAGGTGTTCTGCTGCTGGATAGACACACATATCATCTGCCTGATTACATTGTGTTACCAGATAATAAAAATGTTAGTAATTCCAGATTCTAGCATTTGGTCTAGTGATCTTTTACATGTTGCCTCCAGAAAGACGGGTTGGATTCCATGAATATTTTGATATGTAAGAGGTGCAAGCATATGGCTATCAATTGCTTACTTCTTGGCCTCATTTCTTGCTTCAATTCAGTCTCTACATTTTTTTTTTTTTTTTTTTTTTTTTAATTAAATCTTTATTGTTCAGATTATTACATTTGTTCCTCTTTTTTCCCCCCCCATAACTCCCCTCCTCCCAGTTCCCGCCCCACCCTCCGCCCTCACTCCCCACCCACTGTCCTCATCCATAGGTGCACGATTTTTGTCCAGTCTCTTCCCGCATCTCCCACACCCCTTTCCCCCCCAGGAATAGTCAGTCCATTCCCTTTCTATGTCCCTGATTCTATTTGTAATCAACAGTTCATTCTGTTCATCAGATTATTTATTCACTTGATTCTTAGATTCACTTGTTGATAGATGCATATTTGTTGTTCATAATTTGTATCTTTACCTTTTTCTTCCTCTTCCTCTTCTTAAAGGATACCTTTCAGCATTTCATATAATCCTGGTTTGGTGGTGATGAACTCCTTTAGCTTTTCCTTATCTGTGAAGCTCTTTATCTGACCTTCAATTCTGAATGATAGCTTTGCTGGATAAAGTAATCTTGGTTGTAGGTTCTTGGTATTCATCACTTTGAATATTTCTTGCCACTCCCTTCTGGCCTGCAAAGTTTCTGTTGAGAAATCAGCTGACAGTCGTATGGGTATTCCCTTGTAGGTAACTGAGTTTCTTTCTCTTGCTGTTTTTAAGATTCTCTCTTTATCTTTTGCTCTTGGCATTTTAATTATGATGTGTCTTGGTGTGGTCCTCTTTGGATTCCTTTTGTTTGGGGTTCTCCGCGCTTCTTGGACCTGTAAGTCCATTTCTTTCACCAGGTGGGGGAAGTTTTCTGTCATTATTTCTTCAAATAGGTTTTCAATATCTTGCTCTCTCTCATCTTCTGGCACCCCTATAATTCTGATGTTGGTACGCTTGAAGCTGTCCCAGAGGCTCCTTACACTATCCTCGCATTTTTGGATTCTTTTTTCATTTTGCTTTTCCGGTTGGGTGTTTTTTGCTTCCTCGCATTTCAAATCATTGACTTGATTCTTGCGCTCCTCTGGTCTGCTGTCGGGAGTCTGTATAATATTCGTTATTTCAGTCCGTGTATGCTTAATTTCTAGTTGGTTCCCCAATATAAGATCGAGGGTCTTATTAGTTTTCTTGTAGATCTCATTAAGTTTATCGGCGGCTTCTAAACAGTTCTTGAGAGACCTTAAAAGTGTGGTTCTGAACTCTATATCTTCCATTGACAATTTTGTCCTGTTTCTTTGTCTCCGCATTTTGTTATGCTTCCTTGGTGCACCCCCTAGTGGTCTTTGTTCGCAGTCTTATAGTTAAATCTTGATTGTTGTAGTTAAATCCAGGGAGGGTTTGACCTCCAGGCCAAGTGGCTATGAGAATCAGCTGTGTCAGCAGTGAGAGAACTTCTGTCCTCTAGGGAGGTGCTAATCTGGCGTTTGCCTGAGGCTATCCAGCAAATGCCTGTGTGCAGGGCTTGGGCGGGGCGGGTCGCACAGGATCAACAGGGTGGGCCGGAGAGAGCAGTTATGGCGGCTCTCAGTCCTGTCCCCAGGGGCTCTGCCTCTCTGAGTCCCAGCACCCGCTGCAAAGCTCAGAGAGAAAGCTGCACTCACTCTGACCAAAGCCAGACAGCCCCGCTTCTCCCGTTTGAGTCTGGGTCCCTAAAGACTCGCCCGGATCTGGAGCTCAGAGTCTGGGACTCCCTCCCGATTGAAAACGCCAACCGCGCCCTCCGCCGCCAGCCCGCTCCGCGCACTCCGCACCTCAGAATTTGACTTCAGCACTGCGCCTCCTCTGAGTGTCCGTATGCGTTTCTCTTTCCTCCTAGTTGTAGGACTTCCACTCAGCCAGCGTTCCTGTGGTTCTGGGTGATGTCCCTTCCGTTTTTTGGTTTCACTTTTGAAGTAGTTGTTCAGAGCAGCAAACTCCGGCGTTAACCTATGCCGCCATCTTGGTTCTCCTCCTTTAATCCCAGTCTCTACATTTTAGCCTTACTGAGTTTTGTTTTTTTTTTCTTTTTCAATCTTCAAATGGGTCATATTCTGTCTTGCCTTTTGCCATACCCATGCTTGTCTTCTACCCACTCAATCTCCCCCACTCTTTCCCACATACACACACATACACAGAAATAAATGCTTTCCCCCTTCATTTGACCAACTGCTTCCTATAGCTTATTCTCAACTTGCACATAAAATTTTCTAGGACACTTGCCTGTTCCGACCACCCTCAGTCTGTCTTCCCACATTGCACGTTTCTGTTCATCACAGCACTTTATTAGGCTGTATTGTAGTTGTCTAAAATGTCTGTATCTTCTGCTAAAGTATAAGCTCCTTAAGAATTGAGACTAAGCACATTGCATTTACTATTTCAATTCTATACCTTAATACCTTACTGAGTTGACACTGGTTTCCCAATGAATATTTGAAAAATGAAAGAGTGGGTGAGTGAATGAATGAATGAATGAATGAATGCAAGAATAATACCTACTGTACTTATTAGATTTGCAAAGAAACAGGTACACAAAATCATTTTCAACATCAAATAAAGTAGATAAAAAAGAGTTAAGGAATTTAAAGATGATTTTAAAAAATAATAACTGATGTAGAGAAATCACTCTTCAAAAGCCTAGTCTTAAATATAAACCCATTTATAAATTACAACATTCATTTCACCCACATTTTGCTTACCTTGAACTAAAAAGGCACCAAGAAACCATGATTAGAACAGAGCTTGCATCCAGAGATTTGTACATAATTCATAATTCATATAATGCAAGTTTGCATAATAAATAGTTTAAATACTGCAGCAACAGAGCTGGAGAGGAAATTAGGATTCTGAATGAAAAAGTTAATTATACCTCCAAGGATTTTTTTTTTTTGCAATACATTAAAAACAAGCTTAGAAGAGGATAATTTAGGCTAAAAAGGGACGGAAATGCAGGAGGTTATGGGAGTGGTGGTAACTGACAAGTTATCTTATTAAGTGGGGGTAATTAGACTAAATTAATTTTAAAATTATAGCGGTGGGTTCTATGTCAACAATAGCGTAAATAATTCATGGGGCTGGTGATCTTGCAGCTGCAGCCATTTCTGTTAGATGGACTCTATTCTTAACATTATTGGCCATTTTCTCTGGTTCAGTCATTCTATTGAGATAACCCAGGGGGTAGAGTTTAAAACCGGGATCCCCACCCTTTTAGCTAGGCTGCCAAAGCAGATCAGAGAACAAGAAATCCTCATCAAAGGAAAGTGGCTTTTTACACAGATGTCATAGGATATTCCATCATCCCTTTGTATGCATTCATTCATCTACTCATCCAAGAAATGGATACTGTTACTATTAGCAATAATAATAAATGGTATTAATAAATATTTTTAGAAATTAGTGTGGGTCTGTGCTGAGCTACTCAAGTGCATTATCTTGTTTATTTTAAACAATAGCTCTGTGAAATGCGCACAAATATTAATTCTAAACCAAGGGCTCAGAGTAATGAGGCGACTTCCCAAGAATACACAATTAATAAGCTCTTTGCTCTGAACCCTGGCAGCATGACACCAGTGCTGCACTCAAAACTACTGAACTGTGCTGTGCGTTTGCCAGCATCAAGAACAGAAGAACTCACGTGGAGATTTTGTGATTTGGGAAGTAAACACAAGGGGAAAAACATCCACTGTTAAATATAAACATTGGAGTGTAGGAAAAAATAAAAAATAAGAGGCAGAGGGTTCAGGCCTGCAGCCACTTCATCACCAAAAGTTGGAAGCAATTACTTCAAATGTGCCCACTTCTTACCACCCCTTTTGCTACTATCATACTGTAACCATTGGCATTTCTCATTTAAAGTATTTCATTGTCTTTGTCCTTGTCTCATATAGATCTATTTTCAACACAGCAGCCAGAATGTCACTCCTCTGTTCAATAGCTTCTTACTCCACTCCAAGTAAACCAAAGTTCTTAAAACAGCGTGCAAAGCCTTATACTACCAGGGTTTCTGCCTCACCTCCTTCACATTATTCCCTACTATTATTGCCTTCCCGTTCATCGCACTCCAAGCACTGTGCTTCCTTTTTGCTCCTTAATATTTCCAACATCTACCCCATGCAATAGCCTTCCCATTAGTTCCACTCTCTAGAATGTTCTTCTTGCCTGTATTTGCATGACTCACTTTCTCTCCTCCTAGAGGCCTTTGATCAAATGCCACCTTCTCAGCAAGACCTGCTCTGACCACTCTGTTAAAAATTGCAAGCACCCACTCCCCACCCAAGTAACTTCTTATCCCCTCTCTCTGCTTGATTTTTCTCTATTATGTGAATCATCTTCTGATTTCATAGGTTATTTGCTGCCTCTCTCTCCCAACTAGGGTGCTGGGTTTTCCTGGGCAGAGGTTAGTATCTGTCTATGACACCACTCTATCATCAGCATGGCTGGCATTTTAACATGACAAATTTATGATGTATGATGGTTGAAAATGAAAGGTGCAACTGAGTGCAGGAAGACCAGCCATGGAGCGGCCGTTATTGAGTGACAGAGTTCAGTAAGTAGAATGGTACAGGCAGAAACCATGGGTGTGGAGAAAAGGTCTAAAGAGTAAAGAAGAAGGAAAGAAATTTGGAGCAATCACATGTGCTGGAGGAAGGAACTACAGATTCCTACTCTGAAGTACAAGGACCCACCTTACACTCGAATTTCAGTGAAATTCTTATTCTGGTATGTCATTAAAACTGGAAGCTCACTCACAGTTCCCCTGAAAATCTATCCTTTGTCTCAACCATCTGCTTTAAATCCAGTCATTGTTTCTTATACTCAGAAAACCCAAACCAACCATTGTTTCTCAACACTGATAATGCCTTTTTATGCCAAATGCTTTATCAGCATCTTTATATTGATTATCTCATTAATGCAGCCTAGAAATTTTGCATCATAAACATCCTTATGACCACTATTTAAGTAGCAGAAGCTCCATGGAGATAAGTAATTTATCAGAGTCATGCATGATTTTGGAGCAGGCCTGGGACTCAGATGCAGATCTGCTGACCCCAATACCAAGGCTCTTTTCCTGCACTACACTCCCTCTTCAGGGTTTTCTAGGTGACCTTTTGTAGAGAAGTGCTTATGCACATCCTGTCTATGATTCTGACACCTTACAATTCATGGGCCTCATCTAGCATTACTTCCAAAGAACACTTAATTCGATACCTTAAGTTTTGATGAAACCAGAGAGCTGGGAAAAGATAAGTATTTTTTTTTTCTTTTTTTATCTTCCAAAGGGGCCATTTTGCTTGTCCCCCTCACCCCTCCTCTTTCTGTAAGTTACTAGCAGGGTCATAGCTGCCAATACACTGAGACACTCAGGAGCTAATTACACAAGGATGAAGCAGAGACCTGACAGGCAAGAGCATCTTTCTGGCCCTGATGGACAGCTGATCAGCAATTAAAGGGATGATTTATGGCTTAAAGGAAAGAGTAACTACCTATCTCAAGAGCATATACGAACCTGTACATACGAAACACATCTTTTCAAGACCTTTGAATCTTAGAATCAAATATAAATTGTCCTGGATTTTCTCATTCTTCCTACATATATCAGAGAATGTAAATGGCTTGCCCAAGGGCACACAGATAATCAGGATTCTAGGTTTCCTGACCTGCTCAATCTTTCTTTCCCAAACAGTGCTGCCTATCTGCTTTAGAGGACAATATTCAAAGTTGTTGGCCTTGTTTCCAGAGCTCTCAATTGTCTGACCATCTTCAGAGCCATCCTCTCTCTGCATCCCAGCTTAAAAGCCACTTCTTCCATGAAGCCTTCTCTCCACTCTTCCTTAATTTCCCCCTTTTATAGGCTCTTATTGCATTGTGACAACTCATTACAGCAATTATCACAGTCTAGATAATTGTAATTATGACAGTGCTTTTCTGATATCTGGATTCCCAGTGGGAGGCGCTAAAACTACACAACAGGAGCATTAACCAGGAGGGACCTGAATCTAAGACTTTCTCTCTCTGACCAGTATTCTTTCTATTACCCAGATTCCCCAGGGGTCCCAATTCTTTAAGGACACACTGAATGTAGACCCAGGTAATAAGATTACCACCGACAATAATTTACCCTAACTTGCCTAATAACGTTGAACCACAGGTAATCAGTAAAGTTAAATGGAAGCATAATCTCCCCTCATAAACTGTGACGTGTTCAATCCACCAAGCCCCAGGAGGTATTTCTACCACATCTGTCACTTGGAAGGTATTAAATAAACAACAATTGCAACAACAACAAAAGCAGCAATTATAATTTAGGCATGAGAGCAGCCTTTCAGGCTGGTGTTATTCCAGCCCCGCTGTGTTCTCCTTGGTGAATCTTCCAATTCTGATCTTTCTTTGACCTGCCCTCATCAGCCCCACCCAGGAGTAAGAACCTGATTAGTGTTCAACCAGTGGTTTTGCCCCATCAGAGCCAGGGAGGGCAGGAAAAGTCCTAACCCAGCAAAGCTACTGGGTGTGGACTTTGCACTCTGTCCCAAGCAAGTGGGCTTAAAAATAATAGTATCTCACAAAGTCTGGAATCTTCTCTGAGTGCAAGCATCCATATTTCTTTCTTCTTCATTAATCTACCATATAGTAAACACTTACTATAAGTCTATATCACTGTGAGCCTTTGATCTACATTGTCTATTTAACATTTAGGCCAGTGAGGTAGGCATTGACTGGGAGTGGTCAGTCTGACCTGTGATCTGGGTTGTCTGCCCCTGGAATCAAAGTTCTTGGTCACCAGGATTGGATATTAATCATGAACTCCAGCTGGCTTGGCTGATCAATGACTTCTGTCTTTGCTCCTAATGAACCTAGTTTTCCTTATACAGAGTCACTGCTAAGTCTCTATTCCACAGAGATCAGACTATTCAGAATTTGCATTCTTCCATTCTCTCTTGCCAAGACTGTTCCTAACTTACCTCTTCGGAGATGCATGCAAGCTCCAACAGAGCCCTATATTTCAGTGTTCACAATGGGAACACAATGATTCGGGCACCCCTCTTCTGCTCCCCATGGTCCCCTCCTCCCACAGCTCACATCATGGCACAGCCATATCTTAGTTCCCTCTCTCAGTCTCTTTGCTATTATATATCACTTTGGTATGCCCAGTAAAAGGCTTTGAAAATCTAGGATAGGTACGTTCACAACATTGTCTTCATTTTTTTTTTTTTGGGGGGGGGAGGGCTTATACTAGCTGAACCTTTTTCTCCCTTGAGGGCTGGTGGATAGCATGGCTCTCCCTGAATATGACAAAAGCTCACCAAAATCTAAAGGGAGAGGGTGTTGCAAAGCTAAACAGACAAGGACATTTATCAAAGTGGTTTCAAACATGGACTCTGGATTCAGATTACCTGGGTTCAAAACCAGGCCCCACCACTTACCACCTGCCTAACCTAGATAGGTCATTTTATCCTTAAGCCCTAGAACCATCATCTGCAAATTCAAGGTGGCAGTATCTTCTGGGTTTTTTACAATAGCGCACTGCGTTTTATTTGATCAAATACTTCATATGCTTGCTGGGCACATCCCTACTGTACATGTTAGAGGAGCAGGTGTGAAAAGCTAGAGATCAGAAGTCTGAAGGTTTGAGACTGGGAAGCAACAGACTGAGCATGTAAGTAGGGCACAGGAATCCTCTTATTTTCTGTGCATCACTGGAGCCATCTTTGCATCTCCAAATTATACTTATTAAATTTAAAAAATAAGGAGAAACATTTATCTTGAATAATCTGGAATATTGAGATAAGAGGTCAAGGAAGAGAAGGATATTTTGCTCAATCACTTGCTTGCTTATTGCTTAGAGGAAATTGATTTCCTAAAACTAATATTTTCAAGAAAACAGGTTTTTTAAAGTAATGTAATATTGAATCAAACAGGGAGCTGAAATAGATATGTAAGTTCAGAAGTGCAGTAAGAAAAGATGCATTTGTTGACCTACTGGTGCAGTATCACTGGAGAACCTGATGTGTCCCGTTCGATGCTTTCTCCCTGCCCCTGCGCCGCCCCCCCCCCGCCCCCAATCAGCTTCTGTTCTGAATGGTGTTCAGTATTCCCCACTTATCCAGTTCCACTCTGTGGTCTCAGTCACCCACAGTCAACTTCAGTCTGTAAATCTTAAAAGAAAAATTCCACAAATAAGCAATTCATAAATTTTAAACTGTGTGCCGTTCTGAGTAGGATGATGAAATTTTTCACAGTCCCGCTCCATCCACCCTGAGACACAAATCATTAGTGTCCAGTGCATTCATGCTGCATACACTACCCACCCGCTCGTCACTTAGAAGGCGTCTCAGATGGACTACCACAGGTCTGTGGTGCTTGTGTTCAAGTAACACATATATTACTCAGGAATGGTCTCAAACTTACTCACACAACTTTATTATAGTATACTAGAGGCCCGTTGCATGAAGAGATTCATGCAATAGGCCTTCCCTTCCCCTGGCTGCCGGCACTGGTTTTCCTTTGGCACCCGGGACCCAGGCCTTCGCTCCTTCGGCCAGAGCCTTCAGTCTTCACTCCACTGCTTCACACCTACGTATGCACATTAACCACCATTTTGTTGGGTTAATTTGCATACTCTCCTTTTTGGCTGGTCAGTGTAGCGGAGGGACAGTCAATTTACATGTGTGTCTATTATTAGGTAAGATGGTTATAAATGTCCTATTTTTAATTATTGTTGTTAATCTCTTAACTGTGCCTAATTTATAAATTAAACTTTATCATAGGTTTGTATGTACAGGAAAAAAAACATAGTATATATAGGGTACAGTACTCTCTACAGTTTCAGACATCCACTGAGGGTCTTGGGACATATTGTATTTATTGTTTTTCTTGCATTTAAAAAATATAGATTTACCACATATGTACAGCCCCCCAAACTTTTATTTATGTTGTTTCTGGTCTTTTAATAAATGGTACTGTAGTGTAGATAGTCTTCTACAACTTGATTTTATATTGGTTCAATAAATATGCTCTGTTGAATATTCTTATATACCATTGAGTATATATAGCTATAAAGCTTTCATTTTCACTGCTATATAATATTCTCCTTTGTGGAAATCTATGAAGCAATATTCATGACAACATGGTTTTTAACAGCATAGATTCAGTTTCTTCATCTCATCCACATTTCTGCAATAACACCAAATCTGGTCACTTTTTAAAAAAAATTCCAGATTCCTCCACCTCTAAACCAACTTTTGTAATTGGCATCAGAATTCACTTTCTGAGTACCAATCTGAGAACTCTTAATATTTTGCCACCGTAAAACCTCAGTGGTTTCCATTCTACTCCCCAGATAAAACCTAAGTTGCTGATCCTGCCCTCCTGACCTGTCACAGCCCATCTACAATCTTCCCTTTTAGTCTCACTGACCACTATAAATTCTCCCGTCCCACCTTTTTCTGTCCCACTCTTTTATGGCTCACACCCAACAACAGTGCCACCGCTCCCAAAAGCCACCTGTGCTTTTCCTGTGCCTTTGCTCATACAATTTATTTTGCCAGGAATGCCTTCTCTTTTCTTTGTTGGAACAACAACATACTAGGAATCATTCAAGACCTCGCTTTAAAGTCACCTCTTCTGTGAAGCTTTCCTTGATCCTGGAAAAAGAAATGAATTATCTTGCACACTGTACACCATAATAATTAGCAAAATTTTCTGCACCTGCCAGTTTCTGTCTTTTTCCTTATAATGAATAAGCGTATCACCTCCTGTGGCCAGGAAGTTCCATCAAATCACAGACCACGTACTTTTTGGTGTTGTATCTTTCCACAACCCCACTGCCACCCCAAGCACGGCAGGGCCTTAGGCAGAGGAAGGGCCTGGTACTTGTTTGCCAAACTGGCTGGAGCAAAGGGCGCTGCAACTGCTTCCCAAGGGCTGTCTTCAGAAATCACTGCCATCTTTTCTGATGACTGCATAGCAAATTGGATTTACCTTCTCAATTTTGCATTATTCTTGTGTTATTGGGATTATGATGAATAATAAGATAATAACAGCAATTAGCCTCCGGATGACTAATGGTCCCTTAAATTGATTTTGAACAATCAATTTGAACATCTTCTCGTGGCCAAATTAGAACAGGGCCGGCTACATAGTGTTTTATAAACATCCCTGAGAATGAAAACGGTGAAATTATGCCCTGTGAATACTGAGGTGGTGTGGGGACTCCCTAGGGCTTGGGAATTGGGATATGAAGCAACTTAACCATTTACGCTCTGTTGCAGAAAAGTTGCAACCTAAAGGCTCAGTGGTGTTTGTTCTAAAAGTCTGTTTGTAAGTAGCTTAAAACATAACCAGTTATTTTCAACATGGAACTTGTGATGTGCATCAGGTCTTGGGTTCCCCCAACCCACCAAAACCTGTTGAGCCTGCAAAGAACCTGAAGTATACTTGATTTTGGCCAAAGTTTATTAGACATAGTCATTGAGGAGAAATGTTTTCAAGGTCCAACCTGGTTCCCCCTAGACACCATCTTCCCAATGGCATCTAGGACCCCACTCTGACTACTTCAGTCACCTGGGTCTCATCTAAACCCGGGCTCCTGCAGATGGAGGCTTTAGCTTTTGTCCAAGTTCCAGAAAGATGATGGAGATGGAGGAGGGGGAAAGAGGTGGAAAAGAGAAAAGGGAAAAAGCTACCATTTTGGTGCACAGAACTGTTATGGAAATCCTGGATTCCAATAAATAAAATCTCTAGGTTCCTCTTGGATGTTCACCACTGTGGGCTTAGTCTTTTACCTTTTTTTTTTTTTTTTTTTTTTTTTTTTTTGCAGACTTTGGAAATTTCTGCACATACTGCTTATAGCTTCTGCCATTCTGGCTGGGTTAATTTATTTTCACAGCTCTGAACCAATGCAGAAGTATCTAAGAGCCTTTTATTAGGAAGCAAAAGAAATTTATTATAGGTCGTTTTAATTCATTGCACTAAACATGGGAGCATGTTCCATAGAAATATTAGCAAATAGGCAGAGCATTGAGGAGCATATTAATATGAGAGATAGGCACCAACCTAAAAATCCATAATGACAAGTTCTGTAGAAGGAAAGTTATGTAAGAGCCTCAAGAAGCAATTAATTTTTCTCAGATGGTGTTTGAGGAAGACTCCATAGAGAAAAAGTCATTTGATCTGGGTTATGGAGAGTGTCAAACCCAAATATTCACTGAACCTTCCCTATCCTTGAGTTAAAGATAAGATTGGTTTAGGTCCCAAATGTTGTGCCCTTTGGAAGTCATAAACTCTCAGGGCATTTCTGTAAATTTCTGAACCAGGCTACCTGTCACATTGTTTGGATTCACAGCTTTATGTGTCATCTCAGCATCACATGCATGGTGCCCATACATGGGGACTGCTCTGAGCTGTGTCATCCTGGACATTCACCTTTGCCCTTTCTTCATCTGTTCATACTCTCACACACACACACCCTCTCACACACACACATGCACCTACTTTGATGTACAGAGTACTTTAATGGAAACTTTCGGGACCTTGTACTGGGCTGCATATCTGGCACTTTGGCCAGACATTGGGTGGGGGGAGTTGGGGGGCGCTGTGCTGTCTGTTCCTGGAACACATAGATAGGAAGGTACTGACATCAGGTCAGGCCTTGAGATATGGTCTCATGGTCCCTTCTCAATATGCTGTGCTCTCTGTTCCAGGAAAACATAGATAGGAAGGTGATAATGCTATACTGTGTTGGGAACAAATTGTGTAAACAAGGCTTTGTAACTTTGTGGGTTTTGCAAATAAAAAGGCTGTAACTCTTGCAGTCATTACTGCAGTTCAGCCTTTGCTTCGGCAGAGTGCTGGGACTGTGGTCAGCTGGCCAGCTTAATAAAGGCTCTTAAATTTAAATTCTGATTCGGTGGTCTATCTCGCTGAGCCAACCCATAACAACCTAAGGGTATTTTTACATCTCAGTAATGCAAATCCCCCCAAACTGAGCATTAGGTGTTGGTTATAAAAGTCCCTTTGCTGCTCAACTGAGGTTATTCATGGTGCTTCATCCTACAGAGTATGCCAGCCTCACACCAATTCTTCCCTTCTCACTTCTTCCCTTTTTTTAATATGTACTCCAGATCCTATTCCTCCCAGATGCCTTCAGGAACTTCCAAATCACACTTACTATATTTTGAAAGATAATTCTGCTCTTTCTAATCCCTACTCCTAGTCTCATCTCCATGCCCACCTTTGCTTATCCAAATTCATTAAACAATATCTTCCCTGCTTCGCATACATTCATGAGTTACAGAATAATTATTATGTCATTGGATATACCAAAGTAAAAGATGTTCTAGTAAAAATGATGAAAAATATTTTAAAATATTAATTAATGTGCTTTTTACCTACCTAGGAACTCATCCACTGGTTTCCCTTGGACCTGGGACCAGTCCTTTACCCAGCATTCATTCTTAGACAGAAGCCCACTCATGCTTTGGGTAACACTATATTTTCAGAAAACAAAGGCCTAGCCTGATTCAGTTAGGCATAACCTAACAAAAAAAAGATGCACAGATGGATAATGGATGAGTACTCACACACACATCCACAATCACCCAAGACTTAATAAGATCCTCTATGTAAATTGGGGCAAGAGGAAATATGAGGAGCACTCAGGTGTAGCCATCCAACAGCCATTTTCATGTTTTGCCTGAGCCTGGAGCACCTGCTACCCGTGCAGAGAGGCATGTGGAGTAAAACCATCCAGACTCTATTCCTGTAGTGAGCAACACATCGCACCTGAGGAGCTCTGGAGGAGTATTTGTAATTGCCCTCCATGAATCTGACAATGAGCATCTGACTGCTGCTTAGGCCCTGACATTTTGACGCCACCACCGTAATTATCCTGTGTAGACAACTACCTTTCAATAGCAAACCTCAGAAACAGGGACTAAGGCCCTAGACACCTAGGGCCGTGCTGGTGATGTGAAAGGAAAAAAAAGCCCCAGCATCATCCTGAGATCTCAAGCTACCCTTCCCTCACTACACACACAATTAAGGTTGGCCATAGATGAGCCAAGCCAAAGTATCCCAATGAGTTAAGATACTAATGGAAATTTGTGTGTGGGAAGAGGGGGCAGAGAGGAGGAGGAAGAGGAAGAGAGGAACCAGACAGATACTGGTAGTTCCTATACTGATGCCGGTAGTGTCATTCAGAAATTGATTTGTGAGCCAGATATCTAAAGCTGAAGATGAAGATCCCACCTCTAGACTGGGCCGAGGACAGGAGATGTGGGTGGGCTGCTGGTAATAAGGCCAAGATCGAGACTGTAGGATCCATCAGCAGCAGTGGCAGAAAAGGGGGAAGAGCTAAACTATCCAAGGAGGAATGAACCTCCCTTCCTCCTTCACTTTCCTTTTGGCTCCCAGCATCTATAGCAGTTTTGTCAAGGATGCATTCATCTCACCGATGTTACCTGTGAAATATTTATATTAATGGGTAGTTGAATGTCTACAATGAGCCAGGTTATGCGATGTGTATTTGGGTGCCTTCTCATATATCTCATTTGATCTTCACCTTGACCATAGGAAATTGATATTTTATTCCCATTTTTCAGATTAAAAAAACAGATCTAAGATAAATGATTCGCTTAAGGTCACAGAAGTAATAAATGTCAGGGCCATAATTTAAACCTGGTCTTCTGATCCCAAGTTCATGATTCTTTTCACTGCAGCAATATATTCCTAAGATATTGGCTATTAGAAATTATTTCATCAGGTATGACAGATATATTCTAACTGATATGCCAACAGTAATTGTCCCAGGGTACCTGGAGTGTTGGAGAAGAATGTGGGCCCCACCGTAGGCTCAGTGGGGAAAGGACTTGATTCTTGATGTCTACCGTGGACACCTACACCAGCTCCTTTCCTACCTCAGCTTTTTACAGATCAGAAAGTTGATTCTGGCCATAGCCAGTTTGACTCAGTGGCTAAAACTGAAGGGTTCGGGTTTGATTTCATTCAAAGGCATGTACCTTGGTTGCAGGCTCCTTCCTGGCCCAGGCTCCTACAGGAGGCAAGCAATTGATGTATTTTTCTCACATCGATGTTTCTCTCTCTTTCTCTCTCTCTTCCACTCTTCCTAAAAAAAATCAATGAAAAAGTATCCTTGGGTGAGGATTAAGAACAAACAAACAAAAAATTTGATTTTGGGAGATTTAAAAAGAATTGGCCAAGGGCATGCAATATGGTGTTGGCAGAGCCATCGTAAGCCTCCACCTCTCCTGACTCCATGCCTGGTGCCCTGGGCCTAGCCCCGGCCCATCCCCTAGAGCTCTCACGGGAAACCTGCCAAATCATCCGTCCTCGTCCTCTCTGAATCTTGTTCGACCTTGTTTTTCGGGCTCATATCAGATATGCACATCATCTGAGTAAAGTGCTTTGAAGAAGAATCCAAAGTGAAATATTAGCCTGCTGTTGACAATAAGATTCCTCAGTCAAGGTTTCTGCGGAGGAATTGCTGAGAGGGACATGTTACAAGTGATGGATGGGCACCACGTTCTAGGGTTGGGACTGAATGAGCAAATGCAGGACCGTGAAGACATCATCAGAGCCAACTCAGCATTTAGGAGCCAGTCGGTGCTAAATTTTCCTGAACAATTTTGATCTGATCGGCTCAGAGCACTAAGGGATGGTTCATTGGTGCGAGGAAAATGACTGAAGTGCTGTGTTTAAATTGAGGAGAAATAACCTGAAGACTATAGTCATTCACTGAAATGGCATCCACTTAATGTTGAGGAGAAAGTGCATATATGTAAAATGAAGTGGAAATGTGAACAATCTATCCCAGATAATTCAAGCAGAAAACAGTTGTGTAGTAGCACCTAACTCATGAGTGGTATGAACTTAAGTGAGACAATGTTCATAAATTATTTTGGCAAGCAATAATTTCTCAAAGAACAATAAACACTAATATGTTTTAATGAGAAAGGATTGTAGGTTTGTGTGTGTGTGTGCTTACACTAATACACGTGTGGATGTGTGCTGCCCTCTTTGAATCATCTGTTTGACTAACTCAATTATCCTTGTGTTATGGACACACACTTTCTAATTCTCTCTATATATGGAGAACAAATCCACTTTGAACTGGAATGTTCCACATGGCTTTCTTTTACTGAACATGGGCAAGTTATTAAATTTTCTGATGTTCATGAAATGTGATTAATAAGCATTATTACACTAGAGTTGCTGTTCATAAAACTGAGGCACAGAGAGGTTAAGTGATTAGCCCCAAGTCACAGAGCAATTGAACGGTTGGGCAGTAATGAGATACCAAGTTTTTTTCACTCTTAATTCAAAGTGTTTGCACTTTCTCTTTATGTTAGGATTTAAATTTTTCTACTCCCACATTTCTCTGCCTCTTCTCATTTCCTTGTCGGTTTTTTTTTTCTATTTCTTACTCTAATTCAAATCAATATCTACTTATGAAATTTTTTTTCTGTACCCACTGTTGATCACTAGACCATGAATATAAGGCTTTGTTCATATCTATGGCAAATGTTGGCAGTTGCTACTCTCAACTTTCTCTGTTGACAGATTTTCTTCAAATTAGCATTACTCCCTCCCATACCACAGGGAGGGATGACTCTATCTCACTCCAGGACTAAATCCAGAATACCTAGGCTACACATGGCCTTGCTAGGAATGTGCTCAGTGGAGAATCATGTGATCATGCTCTGGCCAATGAGAGGAGGTCTGCTCAGGTCTTATCAGGAAGGTTTCTTTGCCAAGAAGATGCTCACTTTCTCTATTAGATGCTAGAGTATCTGGATGAGAAGGTACATGTGCAGTCACCTTGTTCCCTGAGGGAAGACAGCCTCTGGCATTCTAGGACTGGAACCTCTGGGCTTGCTGACTTGTGAGGCAGTCTTCTATTTGAATTCGGGTTTTCTCTAACTAGCTGCTTGAGGAGTCTTCACTGAGAAAGTGTCCTAAAGAAGCTCCCAAGTTCCTGTGTATTATGATATCGTGTAAGTTCCCTGTGTCCTGTGGGCACAGACTCAAACCTGCTGGCTGTGCAATGCCGGGCAATGACTTAACTTCTCTGTAGTCGGGGTGCCTCTTTCTCCTTCCCGGCTTTGTGATCCTGACAGCAATGTCACCCTCTGATAGACTGTGCATCTCACTGTCTATTCATATGCATTTATTATACGCCTTTCCCTGCACTGTTAGAAGCTCCAGGAAGACGGGAATTTTTATCTGTGTTGTTTTGCTTCTGAATTCACAGCTTCTGGCATCTTGCAGAGGGTTAATACATAGATGCTTAATAAATCAATCAATAAATTAATTAATAAAACAGAGTGACAGAAATGTCATAGGATTGTTGTAATGATAAATTTGATAACATGTAAACATATTTACATGATAACATATTTCTATATGGCCTGCCATATTACCATTAAAGCAAAGACAACCACTTCTCTAAGTGTTGGCCTGATATCTGTTACCAGTTCTAATATAAATATCTATTGCAGGTCATCTTTCATGCCAGCTTTCCTCCAGAAATAATATATGTGTGTTTTTTAAGCTGCTAAATGTGGGGGTAATTTGTTATGTCATGTTAAATGGCTAATAGGCTCCCAATACCCTCTGCCTTCCTCATTCTTCTCGTCACACACTGTGCTCTCTCTCGTCATCCCCAGTTTTCAGTGACCAAAATAATTATTTTCATTCAGCAAACATCTAAGGGTGCCATCTGCATGCAGGCGTATTGGATATTGGCAGAACTGTCAGGACTGTCAGGTTGAAGTCCACCTGCTTTGGGCTGGTGCTCAGGACTTCTGTGCAATACACTGTGTGGGAAACTGTTTATTGCCTTCACTATCTGATAAGCGTATACAGAGAACCCCCCCGAAGGCTGGGTGCCTTTGAAGCCCTAGCAGAGGTCGGAGCTAGGCGCCACCACTGTTTGTCCAGACAGTGGTAGCTGAAACTACTCTCCCATTTATTATTATGTAAATCCTTGCTGATGGGCTAGTCTGCCTGTTGCAGGGGGTCACCTGCCTAAGGGCTATGCTATGGGTGCATCCCAGAATCAATAAAAGCTTGGTGAGGCCTGAGCACGGGAGGAAGTCCTTCCCCTTGAGTTGGACTTGCCCGCCTGGTCCCCCAATATTTCAAATTATCTCTTGTCTTTTCATTTTCATTTGTGTGCGGCTCTGCTTCCAGTTCCTGAACCCTGACCCACGCAGGACGTGGGAAGGAAACACACAACACACTGGCCCCTTGGATCTCCATGGCACTCTCGGTTTGAATTCTGAGTAGCGTGGGATTCAGTTTGAAGTTTCCCTTTCCCCTGGTTGTTTCAATAAGCACGACTAGGTGACGAAGCTTCTACTATCATGTATCCCTTCAAATAGTGTGAAATTTTCAAATCTATGTGAGTCATATCTTCACATGAATCTCTTTGGCTCTCTCCAAACTTATGTTTCTCTTGCATGAGGGGTCAATAAAGGGAACATTTCCCCCATTGACCCTCATCTTGAGAGGGTCAATGGGGAAAATGAGGGGACATCTGTAGTACTTTCAACAATAAAGATAAACTTCAAATAAATTCATTAGAATTAAATTAAATTAAAAAAACAATCTCACATGCCAATAATCACAGATTTTTAAGTGTTTACTTTGTGCTGCAATTTCATGCTTGTTTTCTCATTTAATACATTATGACCCATAAATGAAAGACACTTTTATAGAGGGGAAAACAAGCTTAACTAACCTAACTAATGTAGGAACAGGCAAAACCAGAAGCCAAGTGATCAGATACCCAAGTTTGCATGCTCAGCCTTATTCCAGAGGGCCGTGGACACCCCAGTCCCGGTGACAGCAATCATGAGCTAGGAAAAGGGGGGCGGCCTAGGAATGAGGAAACTAGAATTCAATCCTGGCTTCTTCCTCCATCACCTGAGTGCATCTGGCCAAATCACTTAATTCACTGCCTCTCAGCTGTCTCATTGTTAAAATGGGAAGATGTGTACCCTGCTTACTTCCTAGGATTGCTTGGAGACTCACCACAGGCGAATGGATGTGAAAGAACTCTGGGAAGCATAATGCATGACATGCGAATGAAGCATGTACTCATGCCATCAAAAATCTGTTCAGTGCAATTTCTATCAGCTAGACACTATTGCAGGATAGTATCTAGGGGATACAGGGCTGGGGAACTGCCTGCCCTAGTGGGGATTATAATCTGATAGGATGGAGATAGGCCCTAAACAAACAAGTCAGGCACAACTAGCACAGTGTTAGAAAGCGACCTGTACTATAGCTACAACAATACACTCACAATAACCACAACATACTGGCATGTGTGGAATCATCTTCCAGGTTAAAAAAAATGTAAAGTAGTGCATTCAAAAGTCTGGAGGTGAGAGGGTATTCATTATGTTCTAGAATAGCAAAGATGCCACTGTGTCTTAGAGTGAACTGGAGATAGAGTATTGGGAATAAAACTAGAGTTGGGAAAAGACAGAGTAAGATCCTAGGAGTCACTGTCAGGTCTTTAATTTTCACTCTGAATGGGTGATATTCTGTCCATTGGAGTGATAGTGTCTCACTCACCTTTTGAAGGAAGTTCTCTGGATCCTATGTCGATGGATGATGGTATGTTGAGGGAGGGAGAGAATAGTGCCTAGGTGAGGAATGGTCAGGTTCTGGGCATACTTTGAGGATGGCATAAACAGGTGAGGTGCGGAATATACAAAAGAGGACTCAAGGATAGGCCAGGCACTGGGACTGAGCCTGTGAAAAGATGGAATTGGTATTGACAGATTATAAGTAAAGACTATAGGGAGGCGGACCAGTGGGGTCAATGTTGGGATATTGATGTTGACTGACATGCCTGTTCAACATCCTGGAGCTCAGGAGAGACATCTTGACCACAGATGCACATTTAGAAGCTATTATTGTAAAATGGTATTTAAAACCAAGGGCTGGGTAGGGTCACCATGAAGGCGAGTTTAGACCGAGAACAGAAGGAGCCCTGGGACATCAGATGATTAGAAATGAGAAATAGCCCCAGAAAAGGACACTAACAATGTTCAGTGATGTAGGAAGATAAAGAATAAATACCTTGAAATCAAGTGAAGAAAACATGTTCCAACATGAGGATAAGATAACTAAGTAAAATGGTGCTCTTGAGTCAATTAAGATGAAAATTACAAATGGATCATTGGATTTGGCAACAGGGAGGTCAACAGAACCTTGAAAAGACGGGTAGGGTTCTCATTATTATTAAACTTAATGAGCGGAAAGAATGCTGGATTGGAAGACAGGGCACTTGGGTTCAAGTGAAAAAAAAATAAAGAAAGGAGACTAAAATCATGAATGCTTTCTTTACGGGGTAGTTACCGTGATCAAATGATATAATGAAGCTAAACACGCTCTGTGCAACATGAAGAGAAATGCAAATGTCAGCAAACATCAAGGTCACGGGGCCTGTGAGATCATTAAGTATCTTTGATGCTCTCAAAAGTCTGCTCAGACACACACACACACACACACACACACACACACACACGCACACACACACACACGCACACGGTGTACACAGATTCTCTCAATAATACTTGAGACCAAATCCATATCCTGAAGCTCTAGAAGGTTTAGGAGTTAAGCCAGCCTGTTGCGGCACTGGTGCCGCTGACATTACCAGACGGCGTTAATTTAATTCCACTCAGTTATGCTTTTAAATTTGATTTGAGAAATGTGTCATAAAATGCTATGGAGAAGTGCCGCGCCGCATTCCTAAGCAGGCTGGGAGCCTGCGTCTGTGGTGGGACCCCAGAGGGAAAAGGCGTGGATCAGGGTGAGCCTGTGGACAGTAGGGAGTTTACTTTCTGCTGGGATCTGGGGACAGAGGTTTGCTGCTCCCCGATGGCTCATGGTTGAGAGGAGATCAGCAGCAAAGCATCCATCCCTAGGGAATAAAGAAAAGACCTACAAAGACTAAAGGAAAGCATTGGGAAAACTTGACTTTTAACAAATAATAGGGATCGTGGAAAAGACTTTGTGTACGTAGGAAACTGAGTTTATTCTGAAGCGCCTTAACTCACGTCTTCTACTGGGTCATCAGTATTTCTCAGGTCCCTGCTCCGGCCTCAGTTTCTCTGCTTAAACTGAAAGTGGTACACTAGGTCAGCTATCTTCACCGACAGACAAAGCTTCCTCACAGTGCATACACATGATCCACTGGTGTGAGGAAAGAACATCCTGGAACTTTTACTTTCATTTATTTCTAGTGCATATTTTATTTTTAAATATATTTTAATTGATTTCAGAGAGGAAGGGAGAGGGAGAGATAGAAACATTAATGGTCAGAGAATCATTGACTGGGTGCCTCATGCATGTCCCCCACGGGGGATCAAGCTCACAACTCAAACTGTGACCTTCTGGTTCCTAGGTCTATGTTCAACCACTGGGCCACGCCGACCGGGCTCTAGCGCATATTTTAAAATTTGTGTGCTTTGTGTTTTTGTAATGACATCATATAACTAACAAGTAGATAAATAAGTCAGTATTATATGCATCTCCCCCCTCCCCCTCTCTTATTTTTTTAGTTGATTAACGAACTGATTGATTTATGTATGCTGATAGAGAGACATGTAATCAAAATAATCTACAGAATTCTTCCCTGATTGATCTCTCAGAGCTTTTATGGCTCCCTTTTCTTTTTAAATGATTTTATGGTCCTGAAATGAGTTATTCTAATCATTGTGATTATCTTAACATAGTGAAATGGCGGTTTAACTATAAAATTGACTGCTCAGCTTTTGGATTTTGATGATTAAAAATAATTCCTTTTACCTGGGACTTGGTGAAAGCAGTAAGGGCTACCTCAGTGTTCATATCGCTAGAGTATCTAAAGTGAAACCTCACAAGAAATCCCTGAGTGGCATTTTAATTCAGTTCAGGATGTCTTACCTGCTGTCCTCCGCCTGCTCTGATTTGCTGTGGTGGTTTAGACGAGGCCTCTCCCTAGACCTCAAGGTTCAGCCTTCAGGAGGTTTGGTTTCTCCTGATGCAGATCTCAGCTCAAAGCTGCCTTCCTCACCGGAGGCTCTCTGACTCCTTCTTCTAAGGCAGAGGTTCTCAACCTGCAGGTCACGACCCCTTTGGGGGTCGAACGACCCTTTCACAGGGGTCGCCTAAGACCATCGGAAAACACATATATAATTACCTATTGTCTTTGTGATTAATCGCTATGCTTTAATTATGTTCCATTTGTAACAATGAAAATACATCCTGCATATCAGATATCTACATGACGACTCATAACAGTAGCAAAATTACAGTTATGAAGTAGCAACGAAAATAATTTTATGGTTGGGGGTCACCACAACATGAGGAACTGTATTAAAGGATCGCGGCATTAGGAAGGTTGAGAACCACTGCTCTAAGGGACGCCTCTTCCCCTGCCCGCAGTAGCTCTTTATCACATGTACCATTCTCCTGTCTTCTTTGAATAATAACGATCTGAAATTGTCTATTTATTATTGTGTTCCTGTGTTTATTGTCTGTCTCCTCCAATGAGGAGATAAGCTCATGGACATCACAGGAAGCAGAGGCAGGTGTACCAGGAGGCAGATCAACTTTAAGTTTCAGGACCCCCAGGGGTTGTGTTAGCAATGTGATCACATGGTTATGTTATGGTTTTGTTGTTTTTCAAAAAATACCAAAAGGAAAATATTCCATTACATAATCAGTCAAGATCACTGTCCCTCTTTTCTCTGACGCTCTCCTAAGACACTTTGCTTCATGTCCAGTGGTGTCAGCCTTTTGGCACCAAGGTAAAGGGGATTTTAATTGGGGATATAACTTGTGGGGTTTGGAAGAGTGTGTTTTTGTATAGTTTGCCATCCCTTCCAGGGCTGCTTATTGTTATGGAGATTCCACAGATTAGTAAGGGGCAGTGCTAAAATTCCAGTAGGAATCTGTCTGCTTCTAGGACTGATGATCTTAGCATAGCACCTTATTGCCCTTTGGTACATTTCGTGACAAGTCCACAGGAGTCTGTTTTCACACTTTAGAGGCATGCTAACATGCCTCAGCCCCTTGCCAGTGTGCACATTCACTCCAGACCCATCTTCTTGGCACAACACATGTTTTCCAGTCTCATCACCCACTGCTGTCCAGCTTGCTCATGCTGTATCTGAACTGTATGTGGTGACACTCATAGACTGTGGCTTTGTCCATCTCTCCCATTGGTCTAAGTTGCCTGGCCCAATCAAAACTCTGCATGTTCTCCTTGAGTTCCTGCTGATTTGACATGAGCTACAGACACCAGCAGAGTTAGCATGAAAGTCAGCGTGTCAATTCAATGTGGACCATGATTACAAACCAATCATGAGCATCATCACTGAAGAGACTATTTAAGATACACCACTGCCCAAGAGAACTTGACATTCTCTGAAATCTTAATGCTCCTCTATTAAAGAAATGTGATACTGGTTTCCCTAAAATGACATCAGTGCCAAGTATTTACAGACTAATTGTCAATCATGAGTTGTGAAGCCCAATGGAACTTTTTCAGTGTGTCAACTAAGAAAAAATAGTGCTGGAGAAAAAAAGACACCCGAAAATTGACTGTAGAAAATAATATAACAACATCATCATAAGAAAATAACAAAAAATA
The DNA here is from genome assembly GCF_014108235.1 of Myotis myotis. Classification (NCBI taxonomy): domain Eukaryota; kingdom Metazoa; phylum Chordata; class Mammalia; order Chiroptera; family Vespertilionidae; genus Myotis; species Myotis myotis. The sequence goes on from NW_023416316.1 coordinate 12,004,114, forward strand.
TACAGGAAAAATATAGACAACATAATAGAGGTATGGTATGCAAGTTATAAAGAAAAATAATGTTGTTTATCTGGCTTATGTGAAATATATGTCAATATTTCAGCATTGTGAACAGATTAGCATTGTAATTTGTTATGATTTCTTTTCTAGTTTTAAATCAAGATTTACATTCTTGTCTAAGTTTTTGTTTATTTATTTTTCTGTATCCTTTTCTGAAGGGGACCCTGAGATTTTATAGGTTATTGGGTCTGCTCTGGCAGGGAACTTACGTTTTGTCCCCAAGCCTGTATTCCCAAGTTTTTAGAACCAGGAGAGAGTCAACAGATGTCTGGAAGAATCACACAGTTGCTCCAATAATCCCGTTTCAGCTGGATTTGTTGTTGTTCTTGAGAACTCCATAGCAGAAGCTTTGACCTTTTGACCTTTATTTCCTAAGGGCCCTGGGAACTGCCCCAGGGCGATGGGCTCCTGGTGGGGATTACAGAATCCACTATCACAAGCAGCCAGTGCATTCCTAGGCCGCGCTCCAGGACCCTCTGCAGTCAGTTCTGCAGAGGCCACAGCCCCTGTGACACACAGACACCTTCTCGGGCTCATCTGGGCTTACTGGCGGAAACACGGTTAGGGCTTTCCTGTGGGGAGCAGGCCCCTAAGGACCCGGCTCCAGACAGCAAGTCAGGTCACATACAGATTCCCTGAGCTCATGGCTCTGTCCCCTACCACTGTCCTTGCCCCCTCCCCTTGAGTCTGGCTTGCCTCCTTTGCCCCAGAACACAAATATCACAATCTTCTTGTCCTGGGTTGGTGATCTTGACACCCTCCACACACACATTCTGCTCCAATATTTGGCCAGTCATGCAGGAGACCCATAAGAACAGCTATATCTGTCAGGAAAAAGTAAAGCAAAACAATATTCTTAAAATTTTTTTTCTTCATGCCTTGCAGAATAAAATCCATACTCCTAGCATAAAAATCAGGGTTCTTCCTCATCTATCTTCAACTCCCTGGCCTGTGGACTTGAACTTGTGAAGCTGTAATGCTGAGGATGGTATAGCCATGTTGCCACCATCATAATGGCATTTGGGACTGCTGGGTTGGAGAAATGTCCAGTCTGCATGTCTGATCATTCTCTGAATTCCACATAATGGAGAGAATGTGTGTTTTTCCCTTGTCTCAGCACCCATGGTTATCTAAATATGTGTCATAGTTTCCTTTCTGGCAAAAAATGAATCCCCTTGATCTTTGTGTTAACTACGGGGATTAGAAAAGGGATCTGTCCAGTCGATATTCACTGAGAGCCTATGGAATTGAGTCTGTGGTCATTTAGGCAGTACGGGCAATCTGTCCAGACTCACTTAAACCATTTCCGTGCCTAACACAGTGCTTGACATGTGGTAGAAGGTAATGGAAAACAATGAGTGAGTATCAATGATATATTAAGGAAAATTATCATTTTCTTCATCCTGGCAATTCAAGAATCTCTAATCAACATTAATATTAATAAATAACAAATAATTTTATAGAGTATTTTCTTTGAGGCAGGGGCTGTGATGATCAGGATGTTCTCTCATCTTAAAATAATAGCTTTCTTATTGTCCTCCTTTTGTATATGATGAAACGGATGTTTAAGAGGATAAACAAATCACTCAAAGTCACACAAGAAATAAGGGGCAGAGCCAGGATTTGAACCCATTTTGGCTGGTCTGACTCATCACTACCTTATAACTTGCTTCTCATTTAGTAAGTCAGAGCAGCCATTTCGAATCTGATGTGTAGCTATACTTTTCTTTTTTCTCTCAAGAAAATCCCCATCTCTGACTGTACCTGCTCCACATCTTATCCCTGATGTACTAAGAACTAGTTGAGGATTCTTTGCAGTTAGTTATTCCCTCTTCCTCTCCATCTCCATCCTTCCGACACCAGTGGAGTCATATCTTCCTGGTGGCTTCTGGTCTCAACTAGCATAGCATAAGGTTCTTGGCTCTGCACGCTGACAAACTAACCTTGGCATAATAAATGACCTGCCGCCTCAGAATGCCTCCGGAATGCCAAATGACCACAGCTCTGCGCCTGTGGAATGTGGCCTGGCCCCAGCATTAGCCAGGTGACCCACAGCTGCACGCCACTGGAATGAGAAGTAGATTCAGGCCCCTGGAATACTAAGTGCCTGCTCAAGGAATAAGGAATGGCTACGCCTTCCTGCTAAGGAAGAGGAAATGGGAGCGACTGACTTTGCTACTATGGGATAACTACCTGTTAATACTCATAACCCCCAGTGAACCTGGGCAACTTTAAATCACCTGCTGAAAAATTTCTGACCCTCCCCAAAATCAGAGAAGCAGATCTCTTCCCATGGGTAGAAATGTTCTCCCTCATTTTGTGCTTCCTAGCCTGTGCCTAAGGGGAAAAAAAAAAGAAATTTTGCTTCCAAATTCATTTTCCCAGTGCATTAATTTGAAAGCATAAAGCTTTGTAATCCCGTTAGACAGCATTGGCATCTACAGAGTTCTAGACAGAGAAGCAATTCCCCAGAGAGGGTGCCTGAACTCCTACCGGAAGTTGCCTGGGAAGGGTGAAAGGTGTAAGGCTGTTTGCATCAATCATACTTAGGAACCAAGATTTTTATGATTCTCACCCTTGTTTCTTTATCATTCTCTCTCTTTCATTCTTTCTTTGCAGTAATATTGACTATGTCTCCTTTCCTGTCTCTTTTCCATTGCATTTCAATGCATTGGTTTTAAAAGGAGGATTTGCAAACTAAGTATTAAAACTCCAGGGCACTACATCTCCAAAATCTATAAAATGATAAGAAGATAAGAGGCCAAACCCGCTGAAAGCTTCTCTCCTGGTGTCTGTGAAATGTGCAGGCTGGTCTGTAATACCCCTAAGCCAAAGCAATCTACCCACCAGCCCTCCCCCACCCGCCTTCCTAATGCAGGCAGATAAACCTAGCATTAATGTTCCCCACACTTTGGCAAATTAGTACCCAGGAGGCTGCTGACTCAATCAGGGCTTGTTTTACTTACAGTGTAGTACTGAGAAAAGGCCATAAACTCCAGCCCGACAGATCCGTAATGCTCATTTCAATATGCTTTCCCTGTGTGCAGCCTCGCTGATGAACTTTCATATTCCGCCAACAGAATATAGCAAACATATTAACGATGTGTGGTAAATGGCCATTGAATACATTGGGTCCTGATGACGGAAATAGTTGTGGGTAAATGAGATTGTTGGGTTGCCTGCTACCACGTTGGGGGTCCAAGATGATGCATTGTCCTGAAGGGATGCTGGCAGAGGGAGAGGGGCAAGTCAGCAATAGAGGGACACAGATGCCATTTCCCAGGGCAGAAGGGGCATGGGCAACCTAAGACAACAGACTGTCAGGGCTGTCAGAGACTAGAGATCGTGTCTAGTTAAATGCATTAATCGGATGTACATTAAAATCAAGACCCAGAGAGGGAATGTGAGAAGCCCGTCAATGCACAGCACAGCGAGCATGTGGTTCCAGAGTGACAATCCAGTGCTCTTCTGACAGGTAGATGGGTTAGTTTCTATATTTCTGAGAGCATGCTTGTTTTATATAAACGCATGCTTGTCTTTAAGCCAATTACATAGAGCCTTTCCAGAAGATAACCGAAAGCAAGATTTCGACAATTCCCTGAAAGCTGCCAATACTTGGTAGGACCCTAGCTGCGACCCACATTTCTGCCTGGCCATATTTTGTGGGCCCCCAACCTGACAATGGCCAAGACAAGTTCTCAGGACATACAGTGGGGGAGAGAAAAGATCCACAAGCAATGGGTACCCGAAAGCAAATTCACAAGTCACAATTCAAAGATCTAATTTTTACTCATTTATTTCCTGCCGACCTAAATTCAGAAAGGAAGAGACAACATGAAATTGTAGCTTCCTCTCTCAGCGAGGCACCCAGATAGAGTTATGGGAGCTGCCTTTGCTAAGAAGTCTCACCCTTTGTCTTCTGCCAGTTTCCCTGGAATTTCGTCTGCAGGCTCTGGAGCCAGCGGGGTGTCCCAGCAGGTCTCATCGTAGTCACCAGAAACTGTAGGGAAGGAACAATAATTTTTCCTCTGCTTGTTATGGTGAGTGTTTGTCAGAGAGCCCCTTTCCTCTCTAGGGCACCAGGTAAGTAGATAAGCTTATCTACGATGGTTATAAGTTCTCCAGTGTGGCCTCTAATTCAAGTTTGTCTTTGGTCCAGTTAACCTACTTCTTCAGCTTTAAGACAAAATTTTATACACAGGAGGCCTCACACTGGACCCCGTTCAGTTTTAGTCAGATCCAGTCCAGTTTCTAAGTTGGACCCAGACTGGCACAAACCCGGTCCCGTTTCTAAATTGGACCCAATCAGACATAGATCCAGTCTGGCTTTTAAGTCAGACTTGGGCTGATTTCTGGACCCAGCTCCCCTCAGGCAGGTGTCCAGACCCAGTGGACCCTGGCTGGTTTTTGGACACAGTCGGATAAAGAAAGGCTCAAAGACAGTCTGTGCAGCTGAGGAGCTGGGACCCTGGGGACTCCCCACCACCCCTGAGGCCGAGGCTGAGGTCCAGAGAGAGCAGCGGGCTCCAGGGCTCAGAGGTACCTGCGTCTTCTTGTCCTTGGCTGGGGCCGTGGGGTCTTCTCTGGTTCCCTTTCACCAGGACTGTTAAAAGATAAACTGAGGCAGATTACAAGAGTTTATTTGAGCAAAATTCAATTGGAATCCGGCAGTACCCAATCTAGCAGCTAGAAAGGAGCTCTGAGCAGTTGCAGGGAGTGAAAGACTTTTGTAGGCCTAAGTGAGAGGGGGCAGGTTCCTTATGTGGCAGGTCCTCACATACCTTTGGTTCAATATTGATGAGAAAAAAACATCGATTCCCAGTCGGGCCACTCTTCGTGTGGTGTTGGCAGGTCTCCTCATGTCTGCGTGGGTTTTCTCCAGGGACTCTGGTTTCCCACAGTTGCGCACATGAGAGGAACAGGTGTATCTTCATTGTCCCAGTCTGGGTGCCCGTGGGTGGGTATGAATGCCCAGTCTGGGTGCCCGTGGGTGGGTGTGAATGCCCATGGGCATGTGTGAGTGCCCGTGGGTGGGTGTGAGTGGCCCTGTGAGGGAGGGGTGCCCTCTCCAGGGTGTGTTTCCTCCTGGCACCTGAGCTCCTGGATTGACCCAGCTACCCCTGACCCTGAACTGGAATAAGTGGGTTGGAAAAGAAGTATCTTACTGGTTCTTGTTAATCTTTCTGAAATGTATATACAGCTCACATTTATTTCAGTGTTTAATATTGAAAGTGTTTTGGGGTCTCTGTTTAGAAGGGTGATAGTTCAGAAACAGGCTAGAGGAAACTCATTCTTGTTTGTATCATTTAGCCTATGGTAAAATTAGTTTTGTTTCATGCCATTTCTCTTAAAGTCATGGTTTCCAAGAACCTGTCCATGATGTTAAGTGAGGACTTATTGTACAGGGCAACAAAGGGGTCAGATCTGCAGATTTACTTTCCTTAAGGGGAGAACAGGGGTCTAGCCAGCAGATCACCTAACTGGCTCGTTACCTTTCCATTTCTGGGAGAGCTGTAATCTTCAGAAACTTAAGTCTCAGTTTGGTGACTTAGAGCTTAGCATAAGTGACTCTATTCTGGGCCTGTTGTGTGTGTGTGTGTGTGTGTTTTTAACACACCCTTTCTTCCTCTTTTTCCTCCCTCCCTTCCTTCTTTCCTGCCTTCCTCACACCACTCCTTTCTTCAACAAATATCTACTTACTGTCAGCACTCTGCAAGCCCCAAGAGCATAACAAACACAGATGTGATTCCTAACCTTTTGTGTCATAAACTCAATTAATTGTAACACAGTGTGAAATGTCCAATGATGGGAAAGTAAAGGTTATTATGGGAGCCCAGAAGAGGAACACAGAGTACAGCCTGGGGGAAGCAGAGATGAGGGACAGCTTCCCTACCATAGAGACTTCCCAGGTGAAGGGAGCCAACCAGATAGGAGGTGAGAGTGGGGGTGGGGAGGTTTCAAGAAGGAAGGGCTAGAGATGAAATAGAAATTTAGTGTGGGGAACATCAACTATGTACTGTAAAATTAATTAAGATAAACAAGCTCAGAGAGGTAGAAGGGAGCTACAAGAGGAAGCCATATAATGGGTTTGGAATTTATTTTATGGGCAAAGACAATTAAGAGTCACTGTAGGGATACTTATATGGCTGAATTTGTCTGTGGGGGAGAAATTATGTGACTGCAGAAAATAGGAGGACCACTGATAAACACAATATTTTATTGTTCTCATTATATATTTAAAATAAACCCTATATAATGAAAGCCTAATATGCTAAATGTCCAGTTGGCCGGTCAGCCGTTCAACCAATCAAAGCGTAATATGCTAATGATATGCTAAGGCCGCTCAACCACTTGCTATGACATGCACTGACCACCAGGGGGCAGACATTTGACCAGTTGACCAGTCGCTATGACATGCACTGACCACCAGGGGCCAGGCGCTCTGGCTGGTAGGTTATCTTGCTGCTGGGGTTCGGCCAATCAGGACAAGACTGAGCGAGATGGGTCGGACATATCCTGGAGCTCTCCCACAGTCCCTCTCCTGCTGGCCTGCCGGGGTCCAACCCCAGCGGGTCCAGGGGTCCCCAAAGGTTTGGAAGGAGTCGGCGAAGAAGGAATGACATAGAGGCAGCATTCAGTTCATCAGCGGCCTAGCCAGGATCTCTAGCCAGGATCTCCTGCCAAGTTCTGGTCTGGATCTCCAGCGAAGTTCTGCTTCGGATCTCTAGCCAGGTTCTGTGTCCATGTTCTCTTGCTAGGTTCTCCAGCCAGGTTCTGTCCAGGTTCTCCAGCCAGGTTCAGTCACCAGGTTCTAGTCAGGTTCTCTTGCCCATTTCTGTAGTCAGGTTCAGTCCAGGATCTTTTGCCATGTTCTCTCCAGTGAAGTTCTTCTGTCTGTAGGTTCTGTGTAGGTTCTGTCTTCTTAGTTCTGTGTTCTAAGCTCTGTATTCTAAGTTCTGAGTTCTAACCTCCCACATCCATCCATGTCCCTGATCCTGCACCAGTGGGGTCCCTCAGCCTGGCCTGCACCCTCTCGCAATCTGGGCTGAGGGATCCCCCCACCCCCGAGTGCACAAATTCAATGCACTGGGCCTCTAGTAAATAAATAAAACAATAGAAAATGAAATAGCTTCAAGGATACTTTCTAAGAGTAAGTTACAAAACCCTGAATTAATCATCTCAGTGGCAATATAAGAAGAGTTGGTTATGTATAATGTAACAGAAGAAGATAGGTTTTATTAACCAAAGAACTTAAATGCATATATGCATAAACCACGGACACAGACAATAGTGCAGTGAAGGCGTGGGGCAGGGGGCAGGGTGGAGAAGGTCAATGGGAAACAAAGGGGACATCTGCAATACTTTCAACAATAAAGATAATTTTTTTTAAAAGAAGAAGGTAGGTTTTTATGGAAATTCAAAATTTTGCATATAGCAGTGGCACAGTGTATATTTGGGATCACTGACATCACCTTACACCAATTCAACATTCTGTAAGTGTAGAACTTAGTGCTAGCCCCGGTCTCTTCCTTTATAAAATTTTTATCTTATGGGAAAAAGAATATTGTAGAGAAAGAAGGGGAAAGGAGATGGACTTTCTGCACAGCCAAAATGGCTTAGAAACCTATAGAAACAAAGAGTGCCTGTTCACATCTACATTTGGAGGAATGTCAATCCTTACCATAGCCAGAAAGTTTAGGATGGGTATGAAGTCTCAGAATAAAATGAAAGAACTGGATCATTAACTGAGCTAGAAGGTATTCACTACACACTTAAGTACTAAGAATGAATGATCTATAATGCTATTCTCTTAGTAGTAAGCATTTTATAAATGTTACAATTCTTCCAAAGTCTATCATTAGACTGGCCTCATTTGGTTGGTATTTGATGAGGTTTGAATTTAGCTGTAACGTGAACAGGGCTAATTAAGAGAGTTTTAGAGTTTGTGTTGGATTGGGAGGTGGGCTAAAAAGGAGCAAACAGCTGTTGAGGGATGAGACTACATAGTCATAATAGATGAGAGAAGATTTCTAGAAATAATCATAGAAGATCAGTTAGGAGCATAATTGATGGTCACAAGTTTGTTGGTGACCTATCAGTCATTGACTCAGTCATCTAACAAGCCAATATATATTTACTGAACACCTACTATGCACCTGATAGGTAACTTTGTGCATAAACATAAACAATGCTCCCACATTTATGGAATTTTCAGCCTAGTAAGGGAGACAAATGATAAATGAATAAATAATTACAATTACAGAATAAAATATAGAAGAATAGGATGAAAATGAAGGGAGGAGGTATGTAAGTGGTGAGAATGCACCACTTAGATTTCCAAATCTGTGGCATTGCTAGCTCCTGATGTCCATCACCCCATTTGCACCAAGGCCACACATCCCAGGGGCTAGTCCCAGTCCGTGATTGAGCTTGGCAAGGATTCTAAGCTTTGGGAGATGTTTGAATCCTCTTACATTCAACTTTTAGCCCAAGTTCTTCCCTATAGCCCTACCAAACTCTCCTTACAATTGCAATGTAACTTACATTGCTTTTACCTTCTTCCCCTCTCTCCAGGCAGAGTCAGAATTGCATTAGTCTAATAGCTCTCCCAGCCTCTCCTGGGAGGATCCTTCTCCATTTTCTCTCACAAGCACTTCCCCTGATAAATTTCTTGCATGTTTAATTCTATCTTGGCATCTGCTCCTTAGGGCTCAGTCTCACACAGGGTCCTTTAATTGAGGTGGAGAATAAGGTCTCTAAGAGGAAATAATATTAACATACACATACACACACTACACGATGATAAGGATGTTGTATAAAGGCCTAAGGAAAAAAAAAATATTCCCAGGATAGGGAAGAGCTAGTGCGAATGCTCAAGGGACAGAAAGGAGGCTAGTGTGGCTGGAGAATATGGGAGTTGGGAAAGGTGATATCAGATGAAAGCATCTCTATGGGATATAGATGAACAGAAGGCTATAACATCTTCTGCTATCTGGAAGCAAACACCTGTCTGGAGTCAGATGCCTGTTCTTATTGTGTTTAGCTTTAGAATTCTACAATTTTAAGAATGACAAATCTGACCAGAGGAAAGAGAGGTGACTGACAGATCATGAGAATGACTGAATTTCAGAAGCTCCAGTCAAGCTTGAAGTTGGAGCTCCCAAAGGCAGTTGGAGGGAGTCCCAGGGTATTTTATAGTCATTGGCTCTTCTCTGATTATCATCGTCACTCTGTTCATTAATGAAAAAACAGAGCCTCACCTCCGGGGTTGCAGTTCTGGGCTAAGACCTTAGTTTAGCTGTTCCTCTCCATCTGCCTCAGTCTATCATTTAAGCAGCCTTTGATCAATACCAGGAATGAAAGACTGGCCCCATCAGAAGGTAAAACTGTAATTTCAGGACTCCGTGTACATCAAAGGTAGATAAATAAACACAGGATCTGTTTCCTCCTCTATGCCTTGTGGGCCTTAAATGACTAAGCATCAAATGCACGTGCGGGAGGATCGGTCTGGGGAGTGAGGTACAATAGGATGTGTGTCTAAAAGTCTGCATTTGCATATACTCTGGTCTTTATATTGTCATAGTAGGAAAACATCCTTCCACTTATTTTGTTCCAGACTTGATTTCTTCTTCTGTAAAATGAAGCAGTAATAATGCCAGGCGCACTTGTCTGGCAACAAATTTATTGGGATGTCTGATAAGTTTAAATAAGAGATTAAATTGCAAGTGCTTGTCATCTCCTTTTCTCCGACTCCACAACTTCAAAAGAAAAACATCTTACCCACTCATTTTCTTACATATTTCCAGACTCTTTGGTGAATTTTGTTTTTGTGAGCCCATTTTCTGGTGTTAATTCTGGTATTACTTTCTGGTATTATGGTAAAGTTGGGTTGGAGTGAGCTAAAATTTACCTCAGGGAGAGGTAAAAATCGTGGAAGAAAAAATGAGTAAGAAAGATAAGACTCCTGCAGGCTGGAAGAAAGAATATCTATTCCTTTTGATTGTCTCTTAGGTCCTACAGGAAATCCTTTAAATCACATAATTACTTATTATTGCTACACAATATTTCTTTGAATGCAATGCTATTGTCAAGATTGTATTATGCAAATTCAAGTTTTATGAGTTACAAATAAAATTATAAAACAGATGGGAAATTATTTTAGTATTAGAAGAATGAAAGCCATTGCTGTCTTGGGGGAGCTAGTATGTTCAGTGGTAAATTTAGACTGGATCAGATAACTCCTAGCCTGTCCATTTAATCTTGAGACTCAGCCACCATGAGGACTTTCCATGAGGAAACGTAATTACCATTTTCCTCATAAAGGAGAAAATAATGTAAAATTTGACTACTCCTACGTTATAAAGAACATAACTTAATATGTGATTGCTTTGAAATTATAAGTTATTGTGCTGATGTGAGCTATAAGTATAAACACATACATAAAATCCTTGGACTATTCTAAGTAGATGCATTTCTTAAAGAGTTAAATAATGTTTTGTGTTTTTCAATGCTAGTTTTGCTTATTTTCTTATCTTTGTTATATATTCAAAACTACCTATTATGTTGATAATAAGTAATCAGCATTTACACACACACACACACACACACACACACACACACACACACACACACACCTATAGACTTATAGCAACTATTCACATGTCCAAGGTCTTCCATTTTATAGTTAGGAAAGGAAAAAGTAACAATCCAATTAAGTAAGGGTTTGCATAGATTCATGGAACAAAAAACTTATAAAGTAATGGAAAGATGGGTGTCCCACAGGCCTTAAACTACTCTGAGCACAAAGCATTAATGATTTGGATACCAGGTGCTATAGTCTGAATATCTGTGTTCCCTCAAAATCCACATGTTGAAATCTTAATGTTTAATGTGATGGTATTAGGAGGTAGGGCCTTTGGGAGGTGATTAGCTCATGAGAGTGGAACCCTTATGGTTGAGATTATAAAAGAGAGTGCTCTTATAAAAGAAACCCAGAGAGCTCCTTAGCTCCTTCCACCATGTCAGGATACAGTGAGAATTCTGTGACCCTGAAGAGGCACTCTGATCTTGGACTTCCAGCCGTCACAACTATAAAATAATGCATTTCTGTTGTTTATAAGCCACCCAGCCTGGGGTATTTTGTTATAGTGGCCTGAACAGATTAAGAGATCAGGAACCAACATTAGATGCAGAACTTGGAAGGAAGGGCTCTATCCCTCCATCCCAGTCCTTCAATACCTAGTCTCTTTTCATCCAAGCAGCAGAACCAACATCCTTTCAGCAATACCAGGACTGGTAGGTTGGGAGCGTGTTGAGACACTGCCCTGGGCAGGAACACTGGCACTCCTTTGGTTGACAATGGCAGCAGAAAGCAAGGCTTCTCCCAGTGCAGATAGCGGTAGAGACAACTCAGGACCCTGAACAGAATGTAAAGACCACGGAGCTGACCTATGGGGCTGAGTGCATCTCCTGGACTTCTCTGTGTGCACATGTGAGGCACCCCTCTGTGAGGAGGGAGGGTCTTAATCATAATATTACTTAAGTGATATTTATCAATTCCATAGACTTCAGGGCTACACTATAATATAATGTACATGAGAAATGGGGCATGTGAGAGACCAAAAGAGATAGAGGAAAGGAAGGAGAAGAAGGAGGGAGGGAGGGGGACAGAAAGAGCTAATGAATTATGGGAATTCAAAGGGATAAGAAATTAAAGGGCAATGACAATAGCACACATTCAGCATTTATTAAATGTCAGGCATTTAGTGGACGTGTACATAAACAGACATACATAAATACACATATAGGCGTACATACATAATCATTTATTTTCCACAACACCCTGAGGTAAGTAAATTAGTATCCACATGTTATCTTGCCTCTAGAAGAGAGGTTAAGGTCATGCTGCTAGTGAGTAAAGGAACTGGGATATTAATCCTAGAAGTCTGTCTTTTAGGTTCAAACTAGAAATCATTCCATTCTGTTGCCTGGGTTTAAAGAAGAGAGATGTGTCATGGTTTTTGTTTGTTTGTTTTTTGAATCTGGACCTAAAAGATGAGAAATGGAGTGATGAAGGTTCATCAAGCAGAAGAAATAGCATGAGCAGAAGTATGGAGGTAGGTAGCTCAGTACATCTCACAGAAGTATGGAAGATAGTTAGTTGTCACTTATAGACCATACAGGATGAGTGGTCTGAACACTCAGGATCTTGTTCCTCAACCTGTCATCTAAGCCTCAAGGGGTTATGTCAGTTGACCATAAGATAGTAAATAATCCAATGATGAAAAATTCACCAATCCCTACTTGAAGTCCAAATGATGAGTTTGGGAGCCATAAGGACTCATAGTAGAAATAGTTATCCATGATAGCTGTTGCTCCAAAGGTGTATCTTCCCATATCTGAATTCCCTATGGCAGTGGTTCTGGGCAGGGTTGGAGGGCCTTGACAGTGAGAGTGCCTCCCAGTGTCTGCGATTTCCTGGGAGATCGATGTCCTGTCTAGCATCATCTCTCTTCTGCCTGCTGGTATGAGAATTCCCTGCAATCATTTGTCCTTGATTAGTGGTTGGATCACCTTCTCCCTCACTCCCTAAGTACAGGGCACAGGACTCTGAGGCAATATGACAGTATGTGACTTGCCAAAGTTCCAAGTGGCCCCTCTCTGTGAACTCCTTGTTTTCACACATTCTGGGCTGGAAATGCCTCTCCTTTGTGAGAGCAGATGCCAAGACTCAATTTTCTGCCAACTTAGTTAACAAGCACTTATTGATCACTTTCTGAGTACAGAGTACCAGATAAATTGTATTGGAAGATGCAAAAGAAAGCGCAAACATGGTACCTACAGACTATAGACACTAATGGGAGCAGAAATCACTTCTGGAACAGAAGCAGGATGGTTATAATTTAATAAGATGCAAATATAAAATAATTTATTATATTTCATTATAATGCTGTGCCATTTCTAATGATGGGACCAGAGGGAATTGTGGTAACTAATGGTTTCTAAATGCTGCTCTAGGAATAGTAAACATCCAACACAGAGCCACTGAAGCAAAGGGCATAACATCACCTGTAGTAAAGCCAATGTAGGCTTGATCACAGCGAACACACCATACTTCTCTGAAATGGGAGGGGAGGAAATCAGTATCACATTACCCATGGCTCAGACTTTAATTTTAATGACTTCTGATGCACATCTAGGAAGAAAATCATAGCTTTATTTTACAAATTCAGCATGAGGGGCACATTTAGAAAAAGCCAAAAATGTTTAGTGAAGTTCTTGTGTAGACTGTATAGATGGAGCCATGGAGTATAATGATTAGGACAACATTGACCAAAGGCAGCTTATTAGAAAAAGTGTTTTGAGTTCCTTCTTGTAAGTAGTGAAAGTTGTGCAATAAACCAATGATGGGAGGGGATTCCAGGACATGTTCCAAAAGATCTTAGATTTCCTACAGGCTGGTTGGCTACAGGGCAGGGTTAACAGACTTAAATATGATGCAATACAAATTACCTATAATCCTATATTATAAAAGCTTAATATGCTAAGTTTCTGGTCATCTGTTCAACCAATCAAAGCATAATATGCTAATGATATGCTAAGGCCACTCAACCGCTCACTATGACATGCACTGACCACCAGGGGGCAGACAGTTGACCGGTTGATAAGTTGCTATGACATGGGGGCAGATGCTCTGAGTGATAGGTTAGCTTGCTGGTGGGGTCTGGCCCATCGGGACTGAGCGAGATGGGCCAGACATGCCCTGGAGCCCTCCTTCAGTCCCTCCCTGGCTGGCCAACTTCCCATGTCCTTCCCCGGCCCCGATCGTGCACCTGTGGGGTCCCTCTGCCTGGCCTGCACCTTCTCGCAATCCAGGACCCCTCGGGGGATGTTGGAGAGCCAGTTTTGGCCTGATCCCACAGGTCAGGCCAAGGGACACCACTGGGTATGAATTCGTGCACTGGGCCTCTAGTAGATGTATATTTGACATATGAAGGAAGACCTTGAATGTTTGCTATTTCCTAATTAATCACATTTACAAAACTAAGTTATTCGGAAATTAACACTGGTTCCAAAATAATTTAGGATGACAAAAGAAAGATGTTTAATTAATAGATATGAAATTGTTCTGATCTCTTCTGAGGGAACAGAAGAAAGAGAGGCTGTTTTCAAATACTCATAAATAATTGCTATCATTTATATTGAAACATGAATTAGACTTCCAAATTAAAAGAGAAACAAGTGAGACAAAATGATGAGGGAGAGAAAGGAAAACTAAGGAAGAAACAATGGAGAAGTTTTAAAGAAGACATAAATGGAATATAAGGGGGGAAAAGGTGAAATGGGGAGGAGATAATGAAATGTTTAGAAATAAGCTTTGAGAAAGACCCTTGTTCCAAGGAGCAGTGAGCAAATGGGGGCTTTCTCCTCTGGAGAACTCACATGTGGCATTTAGGAGGTGTGGGACATGTTGGAAAATAACACAAAAGCTATGAAATTCAGAGGCATGTCTAAGCCATTCATAGGTTTTCTCCTTTCAAATTTCTCAATCAAATAATCCATTCCTACCTCTGTGGGGTGAAGTAGTCAGGGGCTGAGAGAGAGATCATGAGGTGGTACTAGTCTTCCATGCAAAGATCCAACACCAATAAAATAAAAGACTCTCTTGGAAACTCAAGAAACCCAATGAAAAGGACTATTATAAACAACAGTAGAATTCAGTAAAACAGCGGGATATAAATCCAGTGATAAGAATCAATAGTCATGTCATATACAAGTAATTAGACGTTTTAATGAAAGAGAAAGCTCAATTTATAATAACAAAATAGAAAAAAATATCTAGGCATAAACTTAACAAAATTTGTAAAACTTCTATCTGGAAAGTTTTCAACATATGTAAAAAATGCAAAATTAGTTGTAAACAAATGGAAATCTATATCATCAATGAAGCAGTATGGTAACATCTTGACAATTGTTGAATATGAGTGAAGAGTATATCAAGATTCATTACATACTATCCCCTTTTTTGCTATATGTAAGAAAATTGAATAATAAACCAATTTAAAACAGTTTAAAAAGAAGACTCTCTGCTAACAACTGTCTTGCTGAGCCATCCAGATCATGAGTTTATCACCTTCACTCACTGTTTGCTCTGTTGGTTTGAGTTGGAAGGGAATGGGAACAAGGACCAACCACTAAGAAGTTTAAGCATTATGGACTCAGGTATAATAAGAAGTTAAAATGAAAGCTGGGACACAAGAAAATTTTTCTAGTCTTAGGTTTATTCTGTTTCTTGTTCTTCTACAAATTAGTTTGGTGAAGCATCTGTTGCAGAATGCTCAGGATAGAGACAGGGAGTACGTGGAATCTAAAATCTGTGATATATCACAAGATTGATATTGAGACCTGCGCATCATCCTTGATTCTCCCTACCGTATACAATTGTCCAAAAATCTATCCTACTTTCAAAATATTTAAATTTGTTCAGTTGTCTCCACTTTTAACTTCTATGTTCTTGTCCACACCATCATCATTACTCACCTGGACCACTGCAAATGCCTTCAAAGTGGTATTTTTACCTCCATCAGTTTCTATCCCCAATCCCATCCCCCAAATCTCGGATTTTTCTGAAGCCAGAAGAATCTTTCAAAGTACACATGGGATCACACCATTCCTCTGCCTTGCTAACCATCCAAAGGCTCTCCATTACCCTCATATATAAACTTCAAGTACCTCATAATGGGCTTGCATAACTTGGCCCCTACTCAATTCTAGTTGAGAATTTTTAACTCTAATAGCTTTTAACTCTAATAGCTTCCCCTTCCCCGTGCAATCTGTACTCAAGCCATGTTCAACTTATCTCATTTCCTTGAATACATAAAGCCTAGTTTTCCTTCTAGGCTTTTGCACATTCTGTTTCCTCCTCTTGGGACACATGCCTCCTTCTCCCTCTGCCCTTGCCTAGGTCCTATTTATTGCCATCATTTCCGCCCAAAAGCTTCCCTTGCCCCAGAGCTGGGTTGTGTCCCTGAAATGTTTTAAAATTTTGCCCTGTCACTTCTTCTCTACTCATTTTGTCTTTACCTTTTCAACATGCTCATGTCCTTCAGTGAGTTTTGGCACATTCATCCTCATGTGTCAGAATTTAGCACAGTGTCTAGCTAGCACAAAGTAAGAAATTAATACCTATGCATGGATTTACCAGTAATACAGTTCAACCAGCATTGCAGAAATCCTCTAATGTCTTGCAGTTAAGCAAGGACTTTGCCTTTACATTTATAGATTGTTTAGTTGATATCCCCTAATAAAAGAACTCTCTAGAAATATATGTACCCCAAATGCTAAAGATTATTGCAACCGGTGGTGACTTCAAACATATCCCGAATATGAGAAATCATTATCTTATGAATTAATGAGCTGTGGTTTATGGCACAGTTAAAATATCATGTTACCTGTGGGGGAGGGATGGAGTACTTGTAAAACAATTCAGAAACAAGTGTCAGCGACACATTTATCTCATTACTACAAGGGTTGATCAGAATGAATAGAAACTATTAAGGTTTTGACTTTGGGGTCACTCAGACCCAGGTTCAAACCCTTTGTTAGATATAGCGAGTGAGGCAAAAATAGGTCTATAATTATTCGTATGGAAAAGAATACAATAATTAATTAATAATAATACAAGAATAAGCTGTGTTTTGTGTACTCACAAGTGTCAACAACCTGTATATCCCTTGAGAAACCTCAGCTGAGTTGGTTAAACTTGCTCAGTCTCCGTTTACACCTTTGTAAACAGGGATGAAAAGAAGTAGAGAAATACGCCTGTATCACCTAAAATAGCATTGGGCACATTGCATTTTTAAAGTAAATAAATATTCTAAATGAAACTGGAGTGAAGTGATGGAGCACAGCTTATTTTTTATTCAACACATTTTTATCAAGTATGCATTTTGTAAAAGGCACTTGACTAGACTGTCATACAGAAATAACTGTGTAATTCCATGCTTAGGAAACACAGGCTAAAGAGAATGACAGAAACAGTGACCTGGTAACAGGATGCACTGTGTGCCACAGGTGACAATGCAGAAAGTGTATTGAAAACTTGAAAAGCTCAACAATGGCAAACATGGCCAGGGATGTGAGGCTAGGAAGCCACCTCGCCCTGCTGGCTGTGGAATAGATGGGGTGAGCATTCTGGAGGACATGCTGGCCATCCCTGGTCCAATTAAGTGTTAGAATACTCTTGTCCTGTACATCTTCTCTGGGTATTTATTCAAAAGAAATTTTCAGGAATATAAGGGGATGAGTCAGAGGGAGCTCATGGCAAGGTCAGGTGAGAGGAGTGTAAGAGCCTCTCCTTGGAGCACTAGGCAGGTAAAATGTGGCAGCTGCACATTTAAGGTACCAGAAGGTCATGTGACACAGCATCCTTGCTGTGCAGTAGCCACAGGTGGGCCAGGAAAACAAAATGAGAAACACAACACATTTTCATTTATGTGCATTAAACTGTATGGACCACAAAATGACAACATGCATACAAGAACTCGTATAAACAAAAGTGTCCTGTTAAACACATCAGAAGAGTTGCCTATGATGCAGGGAGGGGAATGGGGATGCAAAGGAGTAAACTAAATAGGAGCAGGCCCTTGTAGGGACAAATCAGACAAAGTTGTCCTGCGCGAAGGAGGATGAGTTAGCCAACCCTGTCCACTGAGACTCATAAAGAAACGTCATTTTTCTTAGGATGAAGAGGAAAATGCCACGGAACAGCACTCATTCTTTTAACAACCATTTATTTTTGTGCCCAGCATTATTTGCTAAGAAAAAAACACAGAGAACACAATAATCCAAAACCTCGAACCTAATGGAGCTTAGAAAATTTTAGTGGGGAGGCAGACAGTAAAGAAGTGCACAGATTAATACAGTGCGATTTCACGTGGCAGAAATGCTATGAAGAAAGATGAATCAAGGTCAGGAGTTAGGAGGCCAAGGAAAGCCTGTCTGAAAAAGTGACATTTGAGCAGAGATATAAATAAATGTGTCAGGGAGAGACACAGTTGAAAATCCAGATGGGGCAATTAAGGGGTTATGGTATCAATTCCAATGAGGAGGAAGGGGTTAGGCAATGCTTGGACACCAGCTGGGTGCCCTGCAGTTCAACTCAATTCTGACACTGTCTTTCCCAAGGTAGCATCAGATCCCACAGGTGAAGGGGTCAGTCCTACAAGACCACCCCAACCCATCACACACCAGTCAAAGCCTAGGTTGTTACCTATACTTCTTACAGACTGGCTATAAATCAAAGATCCCCATAGTCCCCTCCTCGAGTTTGATTAATTTACTAGAATATCTCACAGAACTTGGAGAAACATTTTACTCATTAGATGACCAGTTTATTATAAAAGGACTAGAGGCCTGTTGCACGAAGAGATTTGTGCAATAGGCCTTCCTTCCCCTGGCTGCCAGCACCGGTTTTCCTCCGGCGCCCAGGACCCAGGCCTTCGCTCCGGCCGCAGCGGAGAAGCGAAGCTTCTTCAGCCTTCAGTCTTTGCTGCTCTGGCCGGAACCTTCAGTTTTCTCTCCATGCCTACATATGCAAATTAACTGCCATCCTTGTTGGGTTAATTTGCATACTCTCCTGATTGGCTGGTCAGTGTAGTGGAGGGACAGTCAATTTACATGCTTATCTATTATTAGGTAAGGCCAGATGGAAGAGATGCATAGGGCAAGATAAGGGGAAAGATCTCAAAGTTTCCTTGCCTTCTCTAGGCCTGCTACTCTCTCCCAATATCCACCTGTTCACCAACCTGGTAGCTCTCCAAACCCAGTCCTTTTGGGTTGTTACAGAAGCCTCATGACATAGGCACAATTAAATAAATCATTGACCACTGGGGATTCATTTAACCTCCATTCCCTCTCTGCTCCTTGGAGGTCATGGAGTGGGGCTGAAATGTAATCACATGGTTCTCTCCAGTGGCAACCAACCCCCATCCTTTGGTGTTTCCAAAACTCCATCTCAACACTTAGGAAATTCCAAGGGTTGTAGGAGCTCCATGCTAGAAACTGGGACAAAAACAAATATATTTTTCTTATTGTAAATCACAATATCCCAGGAAATAAATAGAAGACTGCTAAGTCAATGACAGGTGGACAATGAGAAAGCCCGTGCTCTGGAAGCAGAGGGCCAGCTTGGCTTAAGTGAAGAAACAAGACGCATGTGGAAGGGGAGGTCAAGCAGAAGGATGAGTCGGACTGTGTGGATCTCAGCAGAAGAGGGAAGGGGTTTAGATATTATTCTGAGTCTGATGAGAAGCTAGTCACAGAGTCTGAGCTGGGCAGTGACATACTATGACTTCCTTTTTAAGAAAGTTCTCTTGGGCTGCTGTTGGGGACCCTTTGGTCAGGGTCAAGAGTAGAAACAGAAACATCAGGCAAGAGACTGTTTCAATCATCCAGGCAGGAGATGATGGTACCTTGGTTTGGGTGTGATCAGGGCTTCGATGGAATATTTACTTTTTCTAGAAGATAAGCTCAGAAGATGATATTTAGAATGTGGGATATAATTAAAAATGACTCAGAAATATGGACTTTACAAGTGATTTAGGGTGTATGGTAACTGAAGGAGAGGGAAAGATACAGATGCAAGAATGACTGAGGCCAGATTAGCAAGGGCTGGATTAACAAACTAAGGAATTTGGATTCTTTCCTGCAGAAAATGGACCACCAGGGTAATGGGCTAATGTAACCTCACCTTTTATAAGATAGTTATGGGAGCCCTATAAATGATTATTTAGAAGAGGCAGAAGGCAATAGGTGAGGAATACTTAGACTAAAATCATTGTAGTTTACAAGAATAAGAAAGGACATATTGATGTAATTAAGTATCAGCGGTACTAAAATGTTCTGCTGAATGGAGATGATACAGTGGTTTCTTGTAATGCTAAATTAGCTCATGAAAGGTGCTTAGGGTCGGATCTGACACATGGTGATCCTTCAACAAATATTAGCTATTGTTCACGTATTATAAGTAGTAATGATATTATTCTACATACCTTTCTATGTTCCAGTACTATTTCTATGTACAGGATCAACACAGAGAATATGTAAATGTCCTTCATTTCATTGGGGCAGAAGTTATTGAGGGAGCTAATGTCTCAAATAACTGACCTTCATGCCACATTGGTAGTACAGGTATGCATAAGGTGCATTGGGAGGGTCTGGAGAGGAGACAGTCATTTAGAATAGGTCACGTGGAATGTTTTGGTGAGGAGGAGGAGGGTTTGAGAAGGCTGGGTTAACATGAACGGGCAGGCACTTGGAGAGAGTAAGATGTGGTATAGCACAAAAGTGAAAGTATGGACTTTGGAATCTCTTGGCTGAGACTGAATCCTGGCTGTGCCATGTCCGAGCTTTGTGATTTTAGGGCAACTTCCTCCCTCAAACTCAGTTTCCTCATCTTGAAAATTGTATTGAAAGTCTTATGTATCTCATGAGAAATCTTACGTATTCATCCCTGATGAAAAATTAGATAGTGCAGGTGCATTTCTCTCATGGTTCACCTTAAGAGAGAAACCAATATTGCTACTATATTTTGCTTATTGTTATGATTCAGCCAACTCTTATGTAGAACATCCCTGGCTTCTACCCACCGATTTCTGTCTTCCTTTGAATGCTAAGTCTCACCCTATGTGAAGGGCAGATCCTGACCTGGCATTTGCATTTCCCATTGCCTTTGCCTCAATATGAAGGAAATCTCCCTTTCAAATTAAAGGGAGATATAATATTTTTGAGCATAGCTAACCCCTCTTGCCTTAAGAGTGACATTTTGATGTGATTAGCAGGATGCCAGAGTGGAAGATACTCTATAGCATTGGTACAATATACCGCACTCATGTGGCAATGAATAGATACCAATATTCCAACCCACTATGAGTCAAAACACTCTCTTCCTATGCCAGGGTATTCAGAAATTCTACTGTGCAGGTATTTATGAGTGACGTGGTGAGATGTAGATTTGCTTTTAAATTAGTTTTCCTGGTCTTCCTTTCCTACCCCCTGTCTTCTCATATTAAGGAGTCAGAGCACATCTCTGCCCAAAGAAACATTCACACGCAACCATTAATGGGATGTTAAGAACTAAAGTCACAGAGGATTGGAAGGAGCTATAACATATTTAGTTCAACTCGTACATGTTGGTGTGCAGTATAAGCTTAAACGCATCCTTAAGTGAACAGCTTAGTACCTTCTGAGGCCTCCCATCCCATTTTGGGATAGCTACGACTGCTAAAATATTCTTTTCTTTTTATACTGATTTAACTTGTGTCTCCCTGTAGCCTATACCTATTTGGTGAAACCCAAAGTTTTATCCTTTTATTTAAACCCCTCAATCATTTTAAAACACTGAGGCATCGCCCTATGTCTGTCTCGCTTGGCCTCACTTATTCAAACATCCTGTTATTCTCCTCTGGAATTCTCATTCATTGTGTATTTGGGCACTTATTGTGGGCACCAACCTGAGTGATTCTCAGGTGCCACTCGTTTATTTTCAATTGCCCAGAATAGATAAGGAAGTGAAGGCAGAGATAGGTTAAGTAAGCCATGTAAGATTATACAGTTAGTAAGAATGTACATGGGATTTCAATCCAGGTCATACCTGAACCCAGTGTGTGTACTGCTGACAGATGTATTACACTGCCTTTCCATGCCCTCTTTGATGGAAACTTCTTATGCAAAATTAAAAACAGAATTATGGTAAATGTAATAACTATTATGACAAATAATCACTGAAGTTTATTATCACTGATCTAGTACCTTGACTCAAAGTCTTTTAATCTGTATAGCAACTTTGAGTAGGTTCTCAGTGTATAGATGAGGAAACTAAGGCACCAAAAGATGGAGTAACTTCCCCAAAGGTGTGCAGCTGCTAAGGGGCAGAACTAAGATTCAAAGCCCAAAGTCTGCTTCTATAATTGAAAGAATTATGCACCAATCCCATATTCCCAAATCTTGATATCTTGATGTTGTTGTTTTTTTCATGTGTTAGTCAACTTATATTTGTGTCAGCAACATCTCACTTGTGCCTATTGAACAATCAGTGATATGTGTGTGCACGTGTGTGTGTGTGTGTGTGTGTGTGTGTGTGTGTGTTGTTTTATAAGAAAAGGACAGGCTGTGAAGCGCTGTCTTCTCTGTACTATAATTGTTCAGTGAGGTTTTTTACTGGCCATTTATCCCTATTAAAGGCCAGATTTAGGGATTCAGTCCATTGCCTCAGCCCGAAGAGACTGTGTCACTGATCATTCCGTACCCACTCTCCAAGCTTTGTAACAATTCCTAAAATAATAAACACATCTCCTGGCCTTTCTCTAAGTGATTAACAAAATCTTTTGAACAAGGCTGAGCATATGCTTTCAGGGGGAGGGATCCTTAAACTTCTAGGAGGTTCGTTCACTGAGCATTTGACAGATATTTTTAAGCAACCAGTGTGTGGCAGGCGTCAGAGTAGCCAGGTAAGTAAAACTTTCAGCAAAAATAAACTACTTCATGGCATTTTCAGCTTCAAGAATGAGAGATACATTAATCCAATAATAATACAACTTAATAAGTATTCTGAAAGGGCTGCTCTTGGTCAGTAGGTTGAAAATTCTTCCTCTGAAAAGTGATGGTTGTACTGAGATTTAAACATTGAGATGAACCAATTTTACAACTAAGTAAAATGAGGGGAGAAACACTGACCAGCCTTCGTAACAAATTCTCTTTGGCAATCATTGACAATTTAAATTGGTTGAGCCATTGTCTTAATAGAATATGAAATTGATGAAGACAGTGCATTAGAGCAGCGGTCGCCAACCGGTGGTCTGTGAGGTCTGAAAGATTGGCGACCGCTGCATTCGAGTAAACGTTTAAAATATTCTAGTTCACAGCTGTGCAAACTTGGTGAGGTGAGCGGTGCAGGGGTGTGTCATAGTGCACTGTTTTTAAAGAGTTCCTGAAATTAAACATCTTGGAAAATCCTGAGTGAGTCAAAGTCAAACTAGTTTTTTACCTGTAGAACTTTTTGAATCCTTTGTAACATTGAAATACATTGTGAATATGTTCTTGAACGTGGTGTTTCCTAAACTTATTTGTTTTCTGTGCCACAGCCCTTAATTTTTTCCCCCAGTTTCTAGAATTTAGTCTGGGAAACAATGATCTAGTTTAACCAAACCCCTCAACCTCCAATACTTGACACCTCTCTAAGACATTCTCATCAAATTACTATTGAGTCCTTTCTTAAATATCCTCAGTGAATGAGAAATAGAACCAATATTTTGATATTGTGGGGTTTTTTTTTTTCAAGTAAATGAAACACATAGAACGCTGCCTAATTATCTTAGTTTTATGAATTCTCAGTTGCCTTGACTTAGTCTCGTGTTCCCCAGAAGCCCAGAAATGGTCATTGTATTTTGTGATTCTCAGGAGAAGAGCTGTATATTCCTAAAGTGAACACTAGATTGGGGCAGAACCATTGGAGCCTGGATTAGTCATATTTTATTTTTATAAAAAAGCTACTTGGTGCTCTACAAGAACACTTTTCTAAACTTCATTAATAAATAAAAAACCAAAAAGCCTGCATGTGAATAAATGATGAAAGTGCCTCCCTTGGTAATTTTTTTAAGTTTCTGAAAATAGGTCCAGCCTTCATGTGCCGCTAGAGGAGCCCCTGAGAATGCCATTGTGTGGCATGTTTGTCAGCAGACGTGAAGAGACGGAAGAGAACCTTGTCGCTTGAAATATAGGACATCTTTGACTACAGATCACTTATTCGATGCAGATTATTTACAGCGGTTTTCTTAATTGCTATAGATTGTGTAACGTCAGAAAGAGGTGAAATTTATAGATGAAAAGTACAAGAGCTTCAGATGGCCTCGTGGAGTGGCGCTGATCACTTTAATATGCTCATATATCATCACTGTTCCTGGGATAGGCTCCTATTATTATTCATAGATCACATTAAGATGTTTACATGTCTTTTTCACTACAAGCCTGAGAAGTTTTATTTATTTATTTATGTTTCGCTTTGGGACAAGTCTGGTTTAACTTTGTATTCCAAATGCTTTGCATACCTCCCAATACAAAATAAAGGTTCAAGAATTGTTTGTTCGTTTGTTACTGTAATGAATATCATATTTCAAGAACTGTACCTCAAAGACCCAGTAAAATTCAAAAACTTAACAAAATACCACCCTTCACGGTGGGTGTCACCAGCTCAGTTGGTAGGTTGAAATGAGCCTCTCTGTGGGAGTATTTACACCAAGGAGATTGGTAAACATTTCAAAGGACCCCACCCTCCATCCATGCAGGAGGAAGCTGGTTGTTAACCATTTGCCAGCCCTACACTTCCCCCAGGCCCCTGCCTTTATTCCCCAGCTCCCTTTCCTTTCCTTTTTCTTTTATTTTTTTCCATTTCCTTTTCTTTTCCTCTCTAATGCAAGCAATTGGAGGATTTTATGGGTTTAGATCTTACCTCTTTAACCTTAGTTGATTCTGTGCCTAATCTTAAAAAAAAATTACCCCTGGCCTAGCTGGTTTGGCTCAGTGGCTTGAGCATTGGCCTGTGGACTGAAGGGTCCCAGGTTCGATTCCAGTCAGGAGCACATACCCAGGATGCAGGCCTGATCCCCAGTAGGGGGTGTGCAGGAAGCAGCCGGTCAGTGATTCTCATCATTGATGCTTCTATCTCTCTCTCTCCCTCTCCTTCACTCTTCCTCTCTGAAATCACTAAAAAAAATTTATCCCTGACTCTTTATACGCATCCACCCCTACCCCAATCACCTAACCCTGCCCCACCTCTTTCTCTCAAAATTAGTAGAAGCAAGGTTCATTCAGACATAGGTGTCAACAGAAGGAAATTATTTTGGTTGGAGTCTTGTAATTAAGGACCATAGCATATGACTTAGGGGAAAGCAGTGATTTTACAATTGGAGTTGGAATCCTCGCTCCATCTCCTTGCTCTGTGTCTTTGAAGGAGTTACTTAACCTCACTAATCTTCTGTCCTGTAATCTATATAGGAGGCAGTAAAACCAATTGCACAGTTTGCTATGAGGATTATATCAGATCATGTCTCTGAAATAATCTAACAGAATACCTGGTACGGGATAGTTAGACAATAAATGCAGCTATCTTATTATGCCATGTTTTTCTTTTAGGATTAGAACTAGATCACTATGTCAGTTGCACATCTGTGTTTAAATATGAATTGGAGACAAAGGACCTGGAACAGATGCCAGGCTTTGCCACTTAGGGGTCGTATGATCTAGGCAGAACTCTCTGAATCTCAGTCTTCCCACTGGTGAAAGAGGATAATGATGTCTCACTTGCCTTTCTCATAGCACAATTGAGAGAATCAAATGACATAATAAATCTGAAAGAGCATTGAAAACAAATAGGAAAACATGTTCCATGAGGCAGCTTAAAAATGCATATCATTAATGAACAATTCAATTTTTTAGGAATTTAACTGGAAAAAATTCTTAGAAAAAAGAATCTAAAAAGCATATTCATCAAGAAAGTAATTGCAGTGGTGTTATTGCTAAGGAAATTGAAAAGAAGATAAATACTCAATGTCAGGGAATTATTAAGTAGATTAAAATGCATTTATATAGTGGAATGTCTGCAGACATGAAAGTCATTTTATAATAAACCTGAAAGAATATATACCGCATTGTTTTTAAAGAAGTCATCACTGTGTAGTAGGCTTGTTAGTGACTTCCTTTTCTGCTTCTTCATATATTCAAATGATTTTATGAATAATATATGCCACTTGTACAATAATAATAGCAGTAATAATAATAATGGTTACAAAACAATATATAAAATATGAAGAACACAGTGGCAATGCCAGTGTGTGAATAGAGTTGGTCATGAGTAAATGTTTTTATATTTTGTGCATTTTTGTCTTTTAACATTTCTGCACTGAGTACATATTACTTTTATAATTAGGGGAGAGGCACTAAAATACATCAATGGAATATGAGGATTCAATACTTAGATAGTGTCACCTATATCATTCAATGACCAATATTCATGATTCAGGAAAAGATACCTTTCTGATCGCCTCCAGAATAGCTGATATTCTAGAAAGATGCTCTAAAAGGATCACCCCTTGATCTCCAGAGTCTCATAATGGTACAACATGTTAGTGTTTTTCTTTCTTTTCATATTAATTGGGGAGGCGGGAATAACAGTGAAAAAATTGACTTTTCAAGTCAACTCAACCCTTTTCATCTCAGAAAAGAAAAAAAAAAAAACTTCCTTCCTTTGGGCACTGCTGTTCTTATACATTGAATGTAATGTAAATAAAATGTGACAGGATGCTGGGGAGAGGTTTGGGGGCCTTGCTGAGGTGAGGGCCTTATATGGCTATTGAAAGGAAGAGTCCATACATGCTTCTCAAGAGAGGATGCATAGCAGTAGACTGTCATAGCATACTTCACTCTAGCGAGGTCCTCAATACAGATAGACTAGACCCCAGAATATTTATTTTTACTGGCTGACACTAATTCCCTGGCCAAAGCTTATTGATCAAGGCAGAGGTACATGTCCTGAGACGATGTGTATGCAAGTCAGATGCTCAAGTCATATTCTACACCTCTCAGAAATCTGGGCATAGTATTGGCAGCGAGGAAAGATTCAGGAGATACAGTTGCTGAGGTCCTGGGGTCTGCTCTAACTCCTTACTCTGAAGCCTTGATTGTCTAATTCCATCATCCATTTTATGAACTACCCCATTTCCCTCATAATAAATCAGCCCCCTCTTATTCTAATGAATAGTCAGAGTCAGTTTCTGTTGCTTAAAATCAAAAGAATGTTACATAATGAAGCATGGATCTATCAAAAGAGCCATTGGATGAAGAGCATGAGATTCCTCAACTATGTCATTGATAATAGACATAAAAGTACTTGTCTCAAATCTGCTTTTAGGAAGAGTATAAATGAATAGAATGGACTTTTACTGGCTCTTGAATTACTCAAAGTGGCCTGAGAGGAATTGCTGTTATAGGGGCTATGTTATAAAAGGAAAACCAGCATTGTTAAATGTGAATCACGGGTTGAAGTGGTCTTGGAAGACAGTGGGCAAATTTGGTGGCTAGTGTAAGACACAGATAGATCACAGCCTGAAGTTTTGTGATTCTAGCTGGGCAAGTAGGGAAAATTGTTACATTCTGTAGGATGGTTCATAGAGATCTTCTTAAAGAAGCCATGTAAAGCTAAGCAATGCTTTTTAAAGTGTAACATAAATATTATTTAATATTGTTGTTTCCGTGTCCTGCATAGATGTTATTTCTTTTTTTGTTAATTCTCACCTGATGATATTTTCCCATTGATATATAGAGAGAGTAGAAAGGAGGAGGAGAGACAGAGAGAAACATCTATGTGAGAGAGACACATGGATTGGTTGCCTCCCGCATGGCCCCGACCAGGGCTGGGGATCAAACCTGAAACTGAGTTTCATATCCTTGACCAGAATTGAACCTGGTACTTTTCAGTCCATGGCCAAACGCTCTATCAACTGAGCCAAACCAGCTAGGCCTAGATGTTATTTCTGTGCCTATACACATGTGTATACTAGTGATCTCCATCCCTGATTTTTGAATAGGCCATGACATCTTCAATTGCCTCAAGATACACTGAAAATTTATCCAAGATTCTTGAAACAGAATTAAATGTCATACCTGCTAATTATAAAAATAAATGTAGGCAAGAACGAGTTTATGTCCTGGAATTAAACCAACGGCTTTTAAATGCTGCTTGTTCATGGAGGTTTAGAATTGCTGATTTGGGAACTGCAAGATAAGGCAAATATATCAAAAAATACAGGGAGAAAAAGCTGTGCTTGTGATGGGAAAAGATTGAGAGCTGGTGACAAAAGCTGTTGAGTTGAGAACACCTTGCCACTTATTATAGTTAAGATAACTTGCCTTGCCTTGGGCTCTTTATTTTAATGTAGATGTTTGAGAGTGAGTGGGTGATTGAGGGAAATGGAGAGAGGTTATATGTCTTCACAGGGCAAGATGGCAATTGAATGACTACCAAACCCATCCCCTGTGATGTTAATATATGCACTCATTGTTCCACCCTCTTTTCTAGTAAGGGGTAAACAACATTTGTCACTTGCAATAGACTACTTTTCACTTCCAAACTGATGGTGAACCGACATTTATATTTCAAGTACCAAAGCTCAGGCTGCAGAAGCAGGAGGCCCAGAAGAGATGTATGTGGTGGGTAGGAAGAGAGAACAGGACAAGTTTCGCATGTACAATTCTGCAGATCGTTCATAAGTCTGGCCTCCATGACAGGAGATGGCCTAATGCCTCATTAATTCCCACAGAGATGACTGTGATGTATCACCCCCTTTCAATCTAAAACTAAGTAATGCACTTTAAAAAAACCTAATTTGCACATGTTTAATGCGTTCATTAAGCTATTAGTCTTTCAACAAGAGATTTAATAGCAAATTAACATTTTTTTAATAAAAAAAAAATCATTCCCCAAAAGTCTTCAGTGAATACAATTGTTTTGTATTTTGAGCACAATGGACTATAGGAGAAAACACTTGGCACTAGTTAGGATGTGGAAAAGACTGTGTTGGATTCTTCTCATTTATTACACAATTAGTCACCCTGGGTCATTATTTCCCTGAATAACAAATATCTCTGGGGAACAAAAGGCCTCTTGGAAGTAGATATGAGAAGGTCAAAGGCAGAAAAAACTCCAAAAGGGCCAATTTAGTGAACTGAATCATGATAAACTGAAAAAATTAGTTACCCTAAATATAAGGTTTGTGAAATAATGGAAATTGACTCTGCTTGGTCAACATTCAAATATCAATATTTACCTAACATTCATTTTGCTCCTGTTATGTGTTAGGCACTGTGTTAGATGATACAAAAAGCTTAATATAAAGAAAAAATAACATGTATGATTTTTCTCAATACGTGTTTGTTGAATATTTACTATACAATGTGTGCCATGTTGAGCAAGATGAACAAATCACAGGTTCTTTTCTTGAGGAACTTACCAATGAATTTGGGAGATAAGCATATAAGCAAAAAAAAATCATGTTCAGATTTTTAAAATTTGTATTGAATTTATTGGAGTAACATTGCTTAATAAGATTATGTAGGTTTCAGGTGAACAATTCTATAATACATCATCTGCTATTGTATTGTGTGTTCACCACCCCAAGTCAAGCCTCCTCCCAGTCCACTTATCTCCCCTTTACCCTCTTTTACCTTCCTCTATCCTCCTTTCCCTCTGGTAACACCATACTGTTGTCTGTGTCTATGAGTTTTGTTTTTTGGTTGCTGTTTTGTTTGTTTGTTTTTTTCTTTTGCTTAATCCCTTTACCTTTTTCACCCAACCCCATACCTCTCCCCTCTGACCTCTGTCAGTCTGTTCCATGTATCCATGCCTCTGGTTCTATTTTGTTTGTCAGTTTATTCTGTTCATTATATTTCACATATAAGTGAAATTATATGATACTTGTCTTTCTATTACTGGCTTATTTCACTTAATATAATACCCTCTAGGTTCATCCATGCTGTCACAAAGGGTGATGTTTCCTTTTTTATGGCCAAGTAGTATTCCATTGTGTAAATATACCACAGCTTCTTTTACCCATTCATTTACTGATGTGCACAAGAGAAAGACAGTTATCTACAAGGGAGCTCCCATACGACTGTAAGTTGATTTCTCAACAGAAACATTTTAGGCCAAAAGGATTGTCAAGAAGTACTCAAAATGATGAAAAACAAGGACCTACATCCAAGACTACTTTACCCAGCAAGGCTATCATTTAAAACTGAAGGAGAAATAAAGAGCTTCTCAGACAAGGAAAAGCTAAAGGACTTTGTTACCATTAAACCAGTATTAAAAGAAGTGTCTAACAAGAAATGTTAAAGAATGTTCTTTAAGACTATTGGGAAAACAAAAACAGAACAGAGGAACATAGTTAAAAGAATAAAATTGTAATAAATACATATCTGTCAATAATCACTTTCAATGTAAATGGCTTAACTGCTACAATCAAAAGACATAGGGTAAGTGGATAAGAAAACAAGATATAGATATAGATATAGATATAGATGTAGATGTAGATGTAGATGTAGATGTAGATATAGATATAGATATATATGCTGTCTACAAGAGGCCCACCTCAGAACAAAAGATACACGGAAACTAAATGTAAAGGAATATCAAAATATATTTCATGCAAATGGAAATGGAAAAAGAAAAAGCTGAGGTAGCAGTACTTATATCTGACAAAATAGACTTTAAAACAAAGGCCATAGTAAGAGACACAGATGGGTACTACATAATGACAAAGGGAGTAAGCCAACAAGAGGATATAACCCTTGTGAATATTTGTAGACCCAACATGTGAGCATCCACATATATAAAGCAAATATTCATGGACATAAAGGGAGAGATCAACAGTAATACAGTCATAGTAGGGAATTTTTTAATACCCTATCAACTTCAGTGGATAGAACTTCCAGACAGAAAAATCAACAATGAAACAGCAGACTTAAATGACACACTAGTTCAGGTGGATTTAATTGAAATCTTCAGAGAATTTCACCCTAAACTAGCAGAATATACATTCTTTTCAAATACAAATGGAACATTTTCTAGGATAGACCATATGTTAGGAAACAAAACATATCTTAATAAATTTAAGAAGATTGCAATCAATCAAGCATCTTCTCTGACCATAATGTTATGAAAATAGAAATCTATCATTTAAAAAATCAGTTTTAAATCATAGGCATAGCAAAGTGCTTTGAGAGCAAAGCTGAAGGAAATTCTAAATTAAATGGGTGATTTAGAGAAATCTCTATGGGTAAAGTGAAGTTTAGGCTGGTACTTTTAAGATTGGCACACATTAGACATGCAGAAATGAGTGGAAAATATACTCCAAATTGAGTGACAGCACCAGACAATGTACAAAGAAAAACATGTCATATATAATGGAAAAAAATTACTTTGGTTTTGCTTCTGCTTTAGTCAGTTTGGGCTGCTAATATAGTACATACCATATAACAGAATACCATAGACTCAGGGGGTTGAACAAAAAATATTTATTTCTCACAGTTCTAGCGTTTGGGAAGTTCACCATCAAGGCACTGGCAGATTCAATGTCTGGAGAGAACCCTCTTCCTGGTTTCCAGGGGGCTGTCTTTTAGCTGTAACTTCACATGATGGAAAGAGCAAGAGAGCTCTCTTGAATTTGGGGAGGGGGCATAAACATTCAGTCCATAACATCTACCCTACTGCACATTACCCATTATCTTTCCTCCATGAATTTTAAAGCATTTTACTATATAAGTTGGGTTTTAGTTCTCTATGGAAGCAGAGAAGACATGAAGAGCACATTCATTGATTAGTGCCCCAAAATAAATTTATATGTTAATCTGAAAATGGGCTCTACCCAGTAATATAACTATTATGTTTCTGTTGAGAAGAAAACCTTTTTCACTTTCAGTAGTTAATGATCTCAGGGTAAAACAATTTCCAATGTATTCCATTAAATAAATATGGATTATTATAGCAGTCTAAATAGATATAGCTCAAGGACATTGCCTCATATTCTTCTATTCCCACCCTCATCAAATTTCTTATTTGTGCAATCCATGGCACATTATGTACTTTCTTTAATTATAGACTATCATATTGCATGTATTTTCTCCCTTAAGTGTATGTCTTCAAAATGAACCCAATGAAAATTTCATTTTACTTTAATGAATTATATTTAAAATTGAAATCTAGGGTAACATTTGCTATATTAGTCAATCTATTAATAGCAGTGTGCATTATTCTTTCGTTGCCACATACATACTGCTTTGGTTCGAAGAAGAGCCTTAAATTATTTCTGAGAAAAAACTCTACACTGATTGACAACTGTACAATACTAGTTATTAATATTATTCCCCATCTGATGGATTTCTCCCACCATGATATACTTTGCAAGTTCCTGGGGTGAACTTTGATTTGTCACCTTGGGAACAAAAGAAAGAAGAAATAAATCTTGAGAAAGCGCAACATTCATCTTTTTAGAAAAGAGTAAAGAATCAAATGAGTAAATAACATCAACATCAATTTTCGATGTCTACATGCACACCCAAACTTTGAACATCTGTCTTCCTGCCACTAATGACTTTGTTCCAGATGTAATCCAAATATGTTTGCAAATGGAGAGCAGAGGGGTGAGCACAATTTACTTTGCAAGCAGTTGGTGGTTATTATCATTATTTTTTGCTCCTTTTAAAAAATATATGCATTTCAAAAGTGATATGACAGTCTGCACTGATTTGTTTGAAATGACAGTGAAATAAATCTAACATTGCCTTTGGCTTTGCTCTGCTGTGTGTGGTGAACACACAACCCTCCTAAAAAGAGAGACAATATGGTACAATGGCAAATATGTGGAATTTGGAGTCAGTTATGAATTTGAAGCCCAGTGTATCAACAGCCTCTTATGTAGTGATATGAACAAATTCCCCATTTATGCCTCTGATTTTCTATATGACCTTGCAAAAGTCATCGTTGTTAATAAAAATAATAATAGTAAGAATAAATGAGCATTGTGTAGTGTATATTAGGTGTTCTACTAAGTGATTTACATAAAATAACTCTTTCATAGTCTTCATATTTGCCCTATACATGTTACCAGACTAAAGGGGTCCACTTGCCTGTGCACAGCCAAGCCCAAAAAGATATGAAGAGGAGTTTGCAACAAAGGAAATCAGGATTTATTTTTAGGAAGTGGCCCAAGCCAGGAGACAGGTTAGCTAACACTCAAAAACCTGGCTCCCCCATGGCTTCCAGGGTGTGGGTTGTACAGGGAAAAACCATGAATCATGATGACTAAGGGAGTTAGGGTCCTGGTCAGGGCCCTGCTCTCTACTGATTGTTGGGTGCCAGGGTAGAGGGTGGTCAATCATTGCATTTGGTCCAGATGTCAGCCATGGTGTGGCTCTGTCTGGTTTTGTAAGAGTGTGTGTTTGGTGGGGTCATGTCTCGGTTTGGAGCTGAAACACAACTAAGGCTGGGAAGAGGTTTGTCAGCTTCACCAAATTTAGTTATTTAGGAAAGTGTGGAGCAGAGACCCAAAACTGGCCTTCAGAAGCCAAATGCTCTGTTCCCCACCTTCTCCACGGTGCCTCATCTAAAGTATCAAGAGTGTGGTTGAAAGTTCTAATTTATTGGATGCTTTGTGATTGAGGACTCATGCTCTTCCCTAGACCACTTATTCCTTAATTTATTACAACTTGGAAGTAAATATACCCAGTTTAGTGTTAGCCAGTGGTAGGAGGTAGAAAGCTGAGTGACTGGGATGTTTAAAAGATTTCTAAATACCATTTTCAGCCCTGGCCGGATGGCTCAGTTGGTTGGAGTGTAGTTCCATGCACCAAAAGGTTGCGGGTTCAATCCCAGGTTGGGGCACATATGGAAGCAGCTAATCTATGTGAGGATAAAAACAAACAAACAAACAAACAAACAAACAAATAAATAAATGCCATTTTCAGCCTACAACATGGAAAGTACAGCTAGAGATACTTGACACATTGAAATTCAAATGTGTTTTTCTGCCAACAGATATCACTGGGTCCTGCACAGCCCGAGTGTGGGCGAGCTGAGGAGTAATGAAGCCCTGCGTCTCATGTCATTGGCGCTGGCATTTCAAGCACCACATTCATAACACGATTCGCAAACTGCTGGTCCCTCTCTACTTCACTAAATTGAAATAGTTCCGCAGGGGAATATGGCCATCGGGATGAAAGACAAATAACATTCCTTTTCCCACTGTACAAAGAGAAGGTGTTGACAATGTTTGTTCAAAAGAGTAACATCTGCAAATGGTTCTGGACATGGTGACATTATGCCTGGCCATGCTTCAGTAAAGGCATCCACCAACATATTAGAGGTGGAGAGATGGTGCTATTATTTTGGCCTTTTTTTTTTTTTTTAACTGTAGGCAATGAGGAAATTCTGGACTCAGGTGGTGTTCCCATCTCATCTCAGTTCCCTCTGTGCGTGGGATTTGGTTGCTATGAACAGAAACCTAGATGCAAATTAGCTTAAGATAAAAAGAAACCTACATAACTTTATTAACCAATGTCACCCCAATAAATTTAATTTAAAAACTCATAGGTACAGGCAACAGTAAGCTGGTTACCAGAGGGAAAGGGGGATAGGAGGAGTTAGAAGAGGGTAAAGGTGAGGGGTTCAAATATATGGTGACAGAAAGAGACTTGACTTTGGGTGATGAATACACAATGCTTTATAGAGATGATGTACTATAGAATTGTACCCTTGGAACTTATCCAATCTTATTCATAAATGCCACACCAATACATTTAATACGATAAAAATAAAAATAAATTAGTAAATAATTAAGTTTTAAAAAATTAAAAGATTTAATGGATCTCATGGTAAAGAGAATCCAGGGTTACTAAATTCAGATGCTGGATAACAGGGCACAAAATATACAATGAGGATCAATTATTCTCCTCCCAATCGTGATGTCTCTTAGATTTTTTTTTGTTGTTGCCCCATGTTTTCAGCATTGTTTCTGGTATCTTCTGAGGCTACTGCTTTCTTAGTTTCTGTCTAGTAGAGAAAAGAGTGGTTCTGCTTTCCAGATAGCTTTAAGAAAATGCCCCAGAATTTATTCTTTTTGTCTCTGATAGGCTGGCTTGGGTCACGTGTAACATAGGATTAATTTTGTTACATATTGTGTTCAACATTAGTATGTACATAGATAGTAGCCTAATACAAATGTGCCATAATTTTAGCCATTTGCCTCTTTTTGCATATTTGCTAAATTTTTCTTGCTCTTTTATTCTGCTTTCTTATTCCAGTCTCTCTTCTGATCAAATGCACAATGTTTCATAGAACCCTGTCCCACCCTCACACCCCACACCCCAAGCATTCAGAGAGACAGTGAATGGACAAGCTTGAGGAAGATTTCATCTGAGGGGTGGGGGATCATGACCTAGTTTCAGAAATGGGTAAATTGAAAAGGAAAAGTCAAAGGGAACATTTTGGATTGGCAACAGGTAAGGGCATATGAAGAAATAGTGTTTAGTAATAGGAATAGTTTCATGGCTTGGGGAATTAAACATATTAAGCCAGTTCCTCAGGTTCTCATACATGCAAGGGTAAAGGAGGTATTGGAGTGCAGTGCCGGGAGCCGGTCCATCCTTGCTGTTTCAAGGGACCTGGCATATATGGCATACTGTTCTTAATATGTTTGCTCACCTTCTTGGCACTATGTGTTTTAACCAAGGTCTCTGAGAAAGGTTGTTACCCCAGCAGTGCAGCACGTCCTGATTTAGGAGCAGGTGATTCGTCCAATATGCTCATCCTCACACTCTGTCTTTCTCTTTGTATTGACTCTTGTACATTGTTAAACGGGTTCCAAATATGGACCTCTAGAGAATGCAACTGTCAGCTTCATTCTCCAGGTACCATGACCACCAGGAAAGAGGCAGCATTTCCAGGCAGAAGCAGATTATGTTTAGTTCATGTACCCATCCCCAAAACAATTATGGTGGTCAGAAAAGTACAATATGTATTCATTAATTTACGTACTTGTCTGCTTGCTTTGTTCAGACTTGGGTCACATGAGCACTGCTCTGATCTGAAAGGTTGATGTCCATTAGCAGAGAAATGAGAAAGGGAGAAGCATGCTGGCATCTGAAAATACTGGCTACCATGACAGCTCCAAACTGAAGGGACAAGAATGAGTTAGCATTTGAGGGGTAGATGAAGGCAGAGGATTCATAACGGATGGACCTTTAAGAATATTTATTGAGTCATTAATGTGTTCTGAACTCCATTGCATGAATTGAAATAATATGCAAATGAACTAAATGTCAACTTAGTCCAGAAGGAATTATTTGCTTTTGGAGCCAACAAGAGGCAAAATGCAAGTTGCTACAACATTGAATTCTAAAGGGAATGGTGTCACCCCAAGTGCTATGAGATGCAGTGATGGCTGAGGACCCTCAGAAAAGCTTTATGGGGATATGAGCCTTTGAAGGATAAGCAAATGAATGTCCCATGGCACCTGTGAGTTCAGTGTGTGGTGGCGATGGGGAGGAGCCTTAAAGCTGGAACAGTGAGAAAAAGCAGGAAATTTGGAAAGGTGAGCAGGACCCATTTTCTCAAATGTGAGGCCCCAATGTGAGACCCAGGACACTGAACTTGGTAGTTTTCACTAGAGGACTGGTACGCGAATTTGTGCACCAGTGGGGTCCTTTGGCTCGGCCTGCGGGATTGGGCTGAAACTGGCTCACTGACATGCCCGGAGGGGTCCTGGATTGCGAGAGGGTGCAGGCTAGGCTGAAGGACCGCACTGATGCACGATCGGGGTCAGGGAGGGACACAGAAGGTTGGCCAGCTGGGGAGGGACTGTGGGAGTGCTCCAGGGTAGGTCTGGCCCATCTCGCTCAGTCCCTATCGGCCAGACCACAGCAGCAAGCAAACCTACTGGTCGGAGCATCTGGCCCCTGGTGGTCAGTGCACGTCATAGTGACTGGTCGACCGGTTGACTGTCTGCCCCCTGGTGATGAGTGCACATCATAGCAAGTGGTTCAGCAGCCTAAGCATATCATTAGCATATTATGCTTTGATTGGTTGAACAGCCAACTGGACGACTAGGCACTTAGCATATTAGGCTTTTATTATATAGAATTAAAAGATGCCTTCAAAAAATTTAGTCCCAACGCCTTTGATTTCTTTTTTAATTGCACAATGATTGGAAGTTAAAATGCATCAGGATACAGAAACATAAAGGCATTATATATTCATGAAGAGTACACTATACATAACCACAAGAATATAAAAATATGTTAGCCATGGTAATAGGAATGAGAGAGAGAGAGAGGAGACATTTAGCAAAAGATTCATAAAGGTTTAGTGAAGGGTATGGACATGCACTTTCTGAGTTTAATTTTCTATAGGAAAATAGAGCAGTAAAGATTAACATTAATTTAGCTACTGTTTTTTAAATGTACTGTTATTATAATGAATGTGAGTCTTGAGGAAGAGAATTATCCCAGGCACATAGAGATTATGTGTTCAAAGCAGAATTCCAACCGAAGCAGGTTTTTTTCTTTTCTTCATTTTCTTTTCACACCCCCAGAGCCTGTGGTCTGAACTACTTGGCTGTACTTTCCTTATCTTGGTCAGAAGGAACCATGTGAGGGTGTAAAGGTGGGACAAGAAAGATATCTGTATGGAGAAATAAAAATGCTTTAAGCTTAGATGCTCGGGTGAAGGAGAAACGGAGGCTGGCATCCACACAAACAGGAATGCTGGAGTTTGGAGCAGGTGCAGGCCAAAGAAGGAGGAAACGGAGTTCTTTTTTGTCAGGGACAGAAAACTGCATCATGCCCCCAGCCCTGAGAGCTTGGCCATTCTCTCCTCGCGCTGCCCTATCCTGTGTCAGCCGCTCCATGAACAATGTGCAGCTGCTCTCCCTCCCCCGTGTTCCAGGAAAGCATCTGGAAATACACAGCACTTAGCCCTGCTGCCCAGACAAAGGCATTGTTTCTTTAATAACACGTCTCTTGGAAACCGTCTCCAGAGCCACTTCAGAAGCCAGGCTCTGCTGACCCTGACATGATGGAGTTTGCTCAGTTCTGCTGGGCAGAGGAGTATATAGGAGCTATGGTGGGCACCTGCAGGGAAGGGACAATGAAATTTGGAGGTGATGCTGATGAGAGCCCCTTAGACTTCAACAGGCAGGTCCTCATTTAAGATGGTGGACCCACAGTTTATTGAATCCTGTGTGTGTGTGTGTGTGTGTATGTGTGTGTGTGTGTGTGTGTGTGTGTGTGTGTGTCTGCAAGCGTGGTGTCTTAAAACCCAGCAGAAGTGAAACACTAATCCAACCCATGTAATAATGACAACATACTCTAAATTGACACTTGCTGTTTGCATCCCACAGGTGGCAGTGAGGGGAAGGGGCTGCCATTTATCGAGTGCTGAGCATAGGCTTGGCACATTCTTGTAGCCCCTGATATGTGTATCACAGTCCTTGGTTCCTGGCTTCCTCCTTCATTCTTCTAAGACAGTGTTGCATCTTTCTAACCATTTTTCCAGTCACATCTCTAACAGAGTCATGACATATTCTTTACTTATAAGGACACATGTTCTTAGATTAGACCCAAATAAAAATCTCATATTTAATCAATGAACATGATATAAAAGTTTCCATAAATATGTAATTACTAAAAACTATCTTAACCTTCCAAACAGGCCCTTTTATAAAATTGGCTGAAATAAGAAAAAAAAATTGAATGTGGACTCCATGCATGACATATGGTTCTGAATTTTGCTTTTCTCTAAATCCTTGCCAGCACTTATCTCTTGCTTTTTAGATAATAGCTATTCTAATTGGGTTTGAGGTGATATTGCGGTTTTGATTTGCATTTCCCTGATGATTACTACTCCAAGAACCTTTTCTTGTGCCTATTAGGCATTTATTTGTCTTTTTTGGAAAATGCTGTGCCCATTTTTAATGGGATTATTTATTTATTTTATTTTTAGCTATTGTATCAGTTCTATATATATTATGACTATTACTCCCTTTTCACATATACAATCTGCATTCTCTTTTATTCTGTAGCATGCTTTTTTTACTCTGTTGGCTGTTTCTTTTGCTGCGTGGATGCTTTTTAGTTTGAGGTAGTCCTGCTTCTTAATTTTTGTATTGTTTCTTGTGTTTAAATATAATATATAAATCCATGGGAATAAGAGAGGAAAGTAAGATCATTTGGGACTTAATTCCTAAGAAAGTGGGAATATTTTCAGCCAGCAAAAACTGGTTCAAATCTCTGTTTTTACCTATATTATAACTGAGGATTAAGTCTCAATTACTGATCTTTGTGGGTCTCAGTTTCTATAACTGATACCAATATTTATCAGAGCAGAGGCCTGGTGCACAAAATTTGTGCACTGGAGGGGAGGGTATGCCTCAGCTCAGCCGGTGCCCTCTCACAGTCTGGGATCCCTTAGGGGATGTCCAACTGCTGGCTTAGGCCCAATCCCCGCAATCCAGATCCCTTGCTCCTTACCGCTTGGCTCGCTGATTCTTAGCTAGGAGTTAGGAGAGGCTCCCACCACCACAACTGCACTCGCCAGCTGTGAGCCTGGCTTCTAGCTGAGCAGCCACTCCCCCATGGGAGCACACTGACCACCAGAGGGCAGCTCCTGCGTTGAGCATCTGCCCCTGGTGGTCAGTGCACATCATAGCTACCAATGGTTCCAGTCATTCTGCTGTAACAGTCGCTTAGGATTTTATTATATAGATATGTTTGTTTT
This sequence comes from Myotis myotis, assembly GCF_014108235.1. Lineage (NCBI taxonomy): Eukaryota > Metazoa > Chordata > Mammalia > Chiroptera > Vespertilionidae > Myotis > Myotis myotis. Next base: position 12,043,550 of record NW_023416316.1, read on the forward strand.
TCATGGTAAATAAGGCCATGTCTATTCAGTATTTAGCATCAGAGAGTCAATAAGTATTGATTATTCCAGTTATTCCAGTTAAGTGAGGGACAGAGGGCACCAAGTTAGCAGAGGAGGCATCAAATTCAGACATTCCGTTTTCTCAGGGGTAGCTTGAAGGTATTTATTTGCATTACAAAATAATCCACAGAAGAAAAACGCTGAGAAAGTGGAGTAAGCACATTGATAAATAGTTCTAAGTAAAAGCAATTTCAGCCTGAGACCCTTAGGCTGTCTTCTCTCTCTTTGGCGACTGTCAAATCCCAGAGATATGACTTCTTACAGCAACAGACACAGAGACAAATTATGCTCTGGATAAGGTACAGTTTTCCTTAACTACACTTGAAGTCCAGGTGGGTCAACTTACTGTCAGAATAAAGCACAAGCAATCTTGATAAATTTAAAGCAAAAGACAAATTAAGGTGTAGGTATGTGTGTGCACAGGTGTGCACAAATGCATGCATATATGCGTCCACTAGTCTAAGTAAAATATACTTAGTCTTGGAAGATAAATCCTTCCTTTTCTTTCCCTTCTTGTATTTATGAAGTCAGGCAGGCACTTTTCCAATTCACTTCATTCTCCATTGCCCATTTATTCCATTTATTGAATCCTTGGGGGATTTCCAGAAAGCACCCACCAGTTGTGCTAGCCATGCCTAGAGCTGCACCACTGTCTGTTAAGGACTTGATAGCCTGAGCTCCTTTCAGAACCATTATGAAGTAGTTCTTTCTTCCCAATGGCTTCTGATGGCAACTGGCCTGAGGAAACAGCCGGGAGAGGTATTAGACAATTTGTGAGATTCAGATGTGAAACCATAAAGGAAATGAAAGAGAGCAAAACAAACAAAAAAAGAGAACGGTTCCTAAGATGAAATTGTATACTTTTTGAATATACTTTAATGATCTATCAAATCAATTAACACAGTTTTACTTGTAATAATTCTTTGAATTTTGTGTTGTTTCCCTCGCATACATAAGACAGACTTAAGGGCACAATAACCCCAAATCCAGGTAGAACAGATTTTATTATACGCATTTAATGAATTAAAACAACTATAACTCCGACCATCAAAATATGCAGACTGTCCTTTCCACTGGCTTTCTTTCTGAACTCACTCCCACTCTATGTGTCTTCCTTCCCACCAAGACAGCCTAAGAATTAAATGCAGGATATTGAGTTTTAACCACAGTCCTGGAGTAGTTACTTGAGTAGTTAATTTGAATAAGTCACCACAAGACGTTAGCAGTGCTTCTCAATTTAGGGTGTAAAATCTCCCTTAAGTATATGGAACTGTGTAGGGGTGTATTCTTCTTTAGGAATGCATGATATTTAACAGGAAATTAGTTTCTGGAGGCCAGGGTTGCCAAATTCCCTGCTAGATTTGCCAAAATCTCACTTGCTGAGAGTGACTGGGGCAGATTATGGAAAAGGTGGTTTAGGATACTGATATGATGGTTCTGTGATGAGAACACTCACTCTCAATAACAGAGAAGAGTCATTTGGATGAAAATGAGCTCAGAAGATAAAGGTCACGTTGTAAGATATAAAGAAAATACATATTCAGAGACCCTCCTTGCAAGAGATGTCAATTTTACAGGTCACAGAGTCAGTCCTCACATACTATCACTGGTAGATGTTATTAGCACAATTTTATTTTATTAAGATCATTACTGACAGAGTTACTTTGGGTTTTGTTAGTTTGGTGGGGGAGAGAGAGAGAGAGAAAGAGAGAGAGAGAGAGAGAGAGAGAGAGAGAGAGAGAGAGAGAGAGAGAGAGAGAATGTGTGTGTGTCATGAAGTCAAAGGTTAGAGGACTAGCTGGAGGAAGGGTTCAAATGAAGCTGTAGAGAGACATATCATCCAAGCCTTCTGTGATTACGTGTCATGAAGGAACAAAGTACTGTGATCTCCATGGTGGGAGGCAGTGAATTTAAAGAGTGGTGTAGAGCCTGTTAACATAAATGAGAGGAGACAAGATGGACCTGTCTGAAGCAGCTTCCCCACAACATTTAGACAAGGCAGAGATGTTTTTTCACCCTGTCATTCTCTCTGCAGCCAGCAGATGAGTATTTCATGGTGAAATGATTCAAAGTGAAAGAACCCATGGGTAATGCAGCAAGTCATCAAACATTCCTTAAGCTATTTGATCTCGATGGAGCATCCCCATGCCATATCTGCCTTTTTGCAGACAAATTCCATGCATTCAATTGGATTTAAGTCTTTCTCTCCATTATGCTTTCCTCCTGTCCCCAGATACTGATAGGATTATCTGGCACTGGGCAAAGCACTCGCATAGGTTTTAAAATAGGCCCTTTCATCATCTTTATCAGTGTCTCAAGTCAGAGCCTGATTATTCCCACACTCAGAACCCATATCCCTTTATTTATCAATGTCTAAGTCATTGTATTTTGAGTTAAGGATCTTGTAGTCATATGGCTTCTCCCCAAAAGTATAAGATTTAGAAAATTGTGATATTTCTTCTAACTTTTAAATATGTGTCCCCAAAATATATATGGTATAAGGTATCACAACATATTAGATTCTCAACAAATGCATTCGCCATAAATGTCTTCGAATGTATGCTGTATTTGACCAGGAACACTCACAAGCTCAGGGACTAACCTTGGATCCTAAGTAATGAAAGAAAGTTTGAATATGTATTACTTATAAAGAAACATTTAGCCCAAATGATGGAAGTAAAGTTTTTATCTAAATAAAACATGTTCAATTATGGAGGGGGAAATATGCTAAAACTGTCACACATATCTTAATTCTGTAAAATGACATATACTCTACTTTTAATATTTATATACATTTAGTATTCTTTTACACACTCCAGACTGGTTCATGTTTTTTGTAGAAATCAAATTCTGTTAGGATTCTTGTACAAGCAATTAATGCTTTGCCATACCCATAAAAAAAAAATCATATTCAGCTATTCAGCACCATGGACAGCGCAGAATTGCTCTTTTCTGAACTACAGCTGTTTCTTGAATTATTTTGTTTTTTCCCTACTAAAACGTCCAGACACCCATCTGTCTTTTAATTGCAGGAGGGGTTGTTACAAGACATCTTGAATTTTAACAACATCTTTTAAAATGAAGAAAAATGGGCTAAAAGCAGACTAGAGGAGACTGTAAGTACTTTTGCAGGATTCAAAATTTGGCATCCCAGAAAGTGTGTGAAACCTCCAGAGGCAAACATTGATCTTATAAAGATGAACAAATAGGTGGAGGGAGTAGTGATCAGTGATAACAAATGGGAGCTATCAGAAGAGGTACACAGACAATTGTCTGAGGACAGGGGATTTGCTAGTATGACTATTACATTCATTTTATAGGTATGGGAGTGGAGACTGACAGTGGTGTCACTGAAAAAGCATCAAGACATATGGGAGGAAGTGAAATTTGTATTGGGGGGGTTGAAAAAAAGAGTTTCAAGAATATGGTCTTATGGATGAAAAGGGAATTCCCAATATCTTCTAATACAAAATAAAAAGTAATCCTAGAATTGTGATCAGCTCATCATCATTTTTGAAGAGATACCCCCCCCACACACACACAGTGTTGTTTTCACAAGGTCTTAGAATTATAACTTTTAAAATGTTACAGATGAGTCTGTGACCAACGTGTGAAATTGATTATAAAAATGTATAATTTTCCCCTATGCCGTGCATTGCTTATGTAGCAGGCAGTTTATTATTTTTAGACTCCTGTTCATTTCTTTATAAACACATTTGGCAAATATTTATTCAATTCCTACTATGTTTTAAGAATTTTCATAGGTGGTAAGTTTATAGGAGTAGCCAAGGCCCAGTGTAGATCCCACAGGAGCTCAGCTGCTGAAAAGGAAGACAATTATATTGGTTAAGAGCAGGGCATGCCATGCGGAAGGAGGTAAATAAATACCGGCTTTCTTCTGCTTTTTGTTTGTACGTATTATGTACAAAATTCATATTTTATTTATTTTCCCTGGGTTCTGTCATTTCTATCTGCACACCTGAGTAGCCTTCTAATGTCTGCATAGTTAAAATTCCTGCTCCCATTAAAGTGGAATTTATTTCTCTTAGAGCCTGGCTTTCTGCTAATAATAATATATGTATTATTGTTTATGTTATGTTTAATAGATGTTTGTATTTTTTTAGTTATGATGTTAATAAAAGACAATGGATTATTAGGAAAATATCAATTGAGGCCACAGATCATTTTATTAAGGAATAAATACTAAAAAATAATAGTTTTTTTTTTGAGTTGGGTGATTTCTTCCATTTAGCTTGTGCTTTTTATGAAGTTAAAAGCCTTAAATTCAAAGTAATGTATGGTTTTATAGAGTAATGATAATAGTGATAATAACAAATAGTAGAAAATATCATTTGCCACTATGTGTAAGACATAGTATGACGTGCTTTCCTTGGTTTATCTCACTTAATTTTTATTTAATCATCCCAATTTGTGAGGTATCTTTTTTTTCTATGTTACAAATATGAAAGCGAAAACTAAGATCTGGAAGTCTTATATAATTTACCCAAAGTCAAACAGCTGTTACATGTATTTTTGTGTATTTTAAGACACTTCTGTTGTACTTAGTCTTTGCCAAGAATTGTTTTAAATAATGTGTTAAACCAAAGTGAATTCTTTTGTTAGTATTATTATGTTTATTTTATAGGTGTGGAAATAGAAGCATCATAAGGTTATGTTCCCTAAGATCACACATTTACAAAGTGATGGAATCAGGTGTGGGCCCAGACAGTCTGACTTCAGAGTCGGGGCCCTTCAATAACACTCTAAGCCTTTTGGAAAGGTTGCTTTAACTAATCCCTTAAACTGTACTTTACAGCTATTTACTGCTTCAATTCATCTTGCATATCCCTTTTAATGCCAGGGACTTTGAACCAACACTTTATCATTATGTGTAATCAATTCTGGGTGGCATCCACATATTTCTGTAGAGGTTTGGGAAGCCGCTGTGCTTGCTCTCAAAAGCACCTGGAATCTCAGATCAGTTGTCCCGAAATCTAAAGAACCATCAGTGCACTTCTGTTCTCATCAGGGGGTGGGGGGGTCCTCCTTCAGCCTCGAATTTCAAGCCCTGGAACCTTCTCTTCCCCACCACACACGTACACATAAGCAGTCACATACGGTATGCACTTCTGTTTATAACACCTATGCTTCCTGCTTCCTGCAATTTCCCTCAGCTCTTCCTTCTGTACCAGTTCTAATCTCAACTCTATTATAAAGGCCTCCTTTATATCAGAAACCTTCTCACAGAATGTTCCCTCACCTTTCTTTTGTTCCTGAAACCAACTCTCCCCTGAAAACACTTCTTCTCTGAAGCGTGTTTATTATTTCTCACCTTTGGGTCTCTGAGGTGATGTCACCATTCTCCAGCTTTTCTTCACTTCTACTACAAATCTTCTGGCTGCTCTCTTATAAACAGGTCTTCTCTGTGTCTCACAATCTCCAATGGTACATTTCTGTTAATTTATGGGCCCCTTTTAATATCTGCTATAAGTACCTGACCCATTCCTCCCCAGGTACACAAATGATTTTGGAACAATTTTGTTATTGAAAATGGAATTGCTAGTTATAAATACATAAGTCACAGTATGGGCATGGACCCTTTGGCCAGAACGTCTGGTTTCAAAGAAGCACCTTTAGGACTCAGTAATGACACAGATTGAACGTGATCATTACACAGCATTTAAGACCCAGCTTCTTGTCTTCATCTGAACTCCACCCTCACCTTCAATCTGAGCCAGACCTTCCTTCAGCCATACCACACTCAACAAATAACTGTCAAACCATTCCTTTAAGCAATCTATACTAGGGAGCACCATTCCCTAACAAGATCAACATTAAGTATTTATTGATCTCCAATTATATATGGGAGATACAATAATAGTATTTATTGATGTGCTAGGATAGATGCTATACTAAGCTTATATCTATTAACTCTTAATCCCCATCATGATTTCTATTAATATTCCTGTTTTTTAGTGAATAAAGTAAGGTGAGATTGTTATATCTCCTCTCATATAAATTTGTATAGTTTATTTACCTATACATTAGATGGGAGCTGGGACTTAAACCCTGAAAATTGTGGCTTTGGGGCCCATGGTGTCACCTATATGGCTTTTGTGTAAGCTTTGTTGTCTAATGAGAAATTGTTCTCTCTACCTAAGTAGAGAACTCTATTATGCTAGATAAATAGACACCCTAATTGCCATTTGCTGTAGCTGTGGAGTGGTATGCCTAATACAGAGCCTAAAATATAGAAGACAATCATAAATATTAGTTACCTTTCCACATTCTTCAGCAAAATTTCGCATAAGGATTATTCAGGAAAGAAAAAAAAGGAGCTAGCAGCAAGTACGGGGTGGGGCAAACGTACGTTTATAGTTGTTTGTATGGAAAATAACACAATAACTAATAAGTAATATACAAGAATATATTCTGTGTTTTGTGTACTCACAACTGTAAAACTACATTTGCCCCACTCCTGTATTTAGACACTGAAAACAAGATTTTAAATGTGTGAAGATTTTAGATGTGCATATTTTAGATCTTCAACTCTATGTGCAAAGATTTTTATACACGATATCATATCTATACCAGGCTGAAATTTCTCATCCAAGCTCCATTTGTTGTGAATCTGAAACTCTGAGAGTACTTCCTTTGACAAAATCCCACCAGCTCCTAAATCATCTATCCTCGAGTAAAATGAAAAAGAAGGGACGCATTGGAGGCACGAAGGAGAAATATCATTTTGAGACACAGAATCCCCAGGGAGATTGGGCTGTTCTGCTGAAATGGATTTATCGGCCCCTCTCGAGCCCCTTTTGCTAACACCACATATTGTTTACTCTGTTCTTTTATTCCTTGTCCCTGAGAGGAAATGTGGAATTGTGCTTGTCTTTTAAATGATTTCAAAACTTCTATTCTCTACCCACTCTTAACTCTTCTACCTACTACTGCCTGGAACACCATTGCTAAGCACCCCTTTATACTGGCTCATTTTCACAAAGACTCTCAAATATTCCAGAATACTTCCAGAAAACAAAGCTACTTAGCCTTGCGTTCAGTGCCCCAAAGATCAGAAGACTCCCTATATTTTCTATTTGTTCCCATAGTACAGAATAGAAATTTACTGTAGAAATAAGACATTCATTTGTTTCTACCTTTCTTTACATCATTTAATTAACCAAATTACCGTCACTTAAAGGCCATTTCTTTCTGCTTATATTCTCTTTTTACACAGCCATAAAATATCCTGACCCTCTGAACTCTGATGGCTTACAAATCGGCATCCCCAGCTGGGAACTGTATTCTGAATTTCAGATCCATCTATAAACCGCCTATTCCTATCCCCCCTTCCAGGAGACTTGCTGTTTGGCCTAAGATCAGTTGATTCAGCTCTCTTTCCTTTGGCTTCTTTTTTTGTCAATGTGGAAGCTGGACATGTCTCACACACAGGGCTGTTGTAAAGATTCAAATATCCAGTGTCTGTAAAATGCATAGAAGAGTGCCTGATGCATAATGAGTAAAGATAAGTGTTACTGCTAATAGTAGTTTCATGTTTCGATTGTACTCTATCTAATCTACAATATTTGGTCATTTCCAATAACATACACGAACTTCTTTTCTCCTTGAATCTTTCCTACTCACATAGCGCTTCCTATACTCCGTTCTGGCTCAGTCTTGGACATTCTCTTGATTTTCATTTTCCCTCACTTCTCACACTTCATTTATTACAAACTCCTGTCTACCGTAAACTCAGCAAAACAGCTCACATGCATTGACTTCCCTTGTTTTCTGCATCTGCCGCCATAGGTAAGTGTCACCCCTCTCCCGTGGACTGCGCAGTGGCCCGTTAGCAGATTTCCCTGTTTCCATTCTGTCCACTTATGTTCACAAAACAGCCAGACTGATCATTTGAAATACAAATGTAAATTTGGAAAATGCCTCTATGGTTTCTCCTTGTTTCAAGGATAAAAATCCACACATTTTATTGCTGCCTAGAGAATGTTCATAATTTGCCTGGATGTCCTCTGACTTCATTTGATACCATGTTCCCTGAATCTCATTGGCTCCCTCTCTTCTCTCCATCCAGCATGCAGAGGTCTCTCCTACATCTGAGACATTGCATATGATGTTGCATTTGTTTGGAAGATGATTTGATACACTTTTTTGTGTATCTGTCCGATTTTGATAATGGCTCACAATCATGTGAGCTCACAATTATACTCAAACCTTTTTTAAAATGCCACCTTCAAAGAGGATTTTATCTGATCGTTCTGTTTTAAGTGGACCCTTTTTTATCATCCTACTTGTTTCCAGAGCGTAGAGCTTGATTGTAACGATCTTGTTGAGCATAGCATACCTGTTCCTGTATGCCTTCCTCTCTAGGCTGTTTTAATAAGGCAGGAGTCCTGGCTGTGTTACTCAGGCTACACCCCAGCATCTGGTCCTCAATGAATATTTACTGAGTGAATGAAAGACCCAGGTTGCCTTTTCCTTGAGTAACTTCCTCTGTTACTCAACTGGTAAAATAATTTGCTATCATGTGTGATGCATCAAAATCTAACTTTCCTCAATTTTAACCTATTGCTTACTTTCTTACCCCTCTTCTACATGCTAAGGCTTCTGATAGCATGAGCTCTTCATTTGTACCATTGTCTTCCCATTCACAAACACATGGCTGGATATATCATGATGCTCAGTAAATGATTAATCAACGAGGGACTGGCCTGAGTTTGGAATACAGTACATGGGATTACCCAATCAGTCCTTCAGTCAGCATATATTCACCCCACTATATGTTAAGCGAAGCTTCTGCTCTGGAGAAACAGAAATGTTTGGGACAGGCATGGTTTCTATCTGTATCATGGAGCTGAGAGCCCATGCCAGGGTCTTTCAACTACTGACATGATAGCCATGGGGGCTGGGTGAGTCTTCTTTTGTGGAGGGCCACCTTGTTCATTGTAGGATGCTTGGCAGCATCCCTGGCCTCTGCCTACTAGATGCCTGTCATATGCTTTTCCTGCCCAGTTTTGACAACCAAAAGTACCTTCAGACATTGTCAAATGTCTCTTGGAGGGCAAAGTCACTTCTGGTTGATAACCACAGGTTTAGGGAAAGAGACAGAGATGTCACTGCATCAACAGATCTGCATGCGACCATAAACTGATCAATGCTATGGGGGAAAAAAGTCAAAGCTGCAATGTTAGAGTAGACCCAGGCAGGTGGATTTAAACTGGTGGGTGCAGATTGCCACCGGATTAGACGTTATTAGGATAAAGTAATATTTAGGCTTTGGCCTGTAGGATGAGTAGGAGGACAGGTGACGGATTGGAAGAAGAAGTTTTCAGGCAGAAGGAATAACAGCTGTGGAGGCCCTGAAGCATGACAAAGTTGGGTTTATGCAGAAAACTGATGCCTAATGACTGAGGTGCAAAGTAGCCTGGGAGGGAGCTGGGGAGTTAGGCAGACGCAGGGTCCTGCAGGGCACCGTGAGCCTTTGTGAATTTAGAATGTTATTGTAAGATGAATGGGGAAAAGTTAAGAGTTGTAAGCAGCAGGGGTGGAGTGGGGGAATCCAAAACAGAATGGATTTCTATAAATCACATTTTAGGCTGCATAATGGAGAAGCAGGCAATTTATTATAGGGATTAGGGTAACAGATAATGGTGATTTAGTCTGGAGGGATGGTGAGTGACATACATAAAAGTAGATAGCAGATAACAGTGCCTTGCTCATATGGGTGAAGAAATGGGCAGATTCATACATTTCCCAGGGCAAATATCTTCCAACAAGAAGCTATTCTGTGCAGGAAATACCAAGGGGATATTTTCTATCAAGTGCTTTGGGGTGTATTCATGGATTTTCCTGGTTTGTCTCTTTCACGCTCAGTCTAGCTCCTGAATTCATCTAAAGGCTTCTCTACTGCAAACATCACAGATGGTTCCCACTCTTTCTCCTCTCTGGAGGGGCCACTCCTCTTTGTCCCCCCAGGTGTGAGCATGTGTGTGCCTGCTCAGCAGAGAGAGTGGGGAGCAAGTCAAGCAGAACGAGTCCCCAAGTCTAGGGACCTGAAGCATGAAGGATCACAGGGAAAATTGTGGGTTGTTTCCATTAGCCATACACCTGCTTTGATGGTGCGGTTAATGAGCAATGTGAGCACGAGCTGACAGCTTGGCAGGGAGCAATAATGCAGTGGGAGGTGAGGGAGGGCAGTCTTGCTGGGGAAGTTGTCCCTGATGTATACAGACAACTGATTATTATGGTGGCACCCATTTGTGATTTCATAGTTACGGGTCTGTCAGTTTTCCTCATCTACACCCCTGTTTTCACAGATATCTAACATAGTGCAAGCAATTCACTCCCGCTCCAGATTCAGCATACAAACCAAGTTTTGTTTCCAAACATTAAAAAATAAATAAATCTGCCAAAACCGGTTTGGCTCAGTGGATAGAGCGTCAGCCTGCGGACTGAAAGGTCCCAGGTTCGATTCCGGTCAAGGGCATGTACCTGGGTTGCGGGCATATCCCCAGTAGGAGATGTGCAGGAGGCAGCTGATCGATGTTTCTCTCTCATCGATGTTTCTAACTCTCTATCTCTCTCCCTTCCTCACTGTAAAAAATCAATAATAATAATAATAATAATATATATATATATATATATATATATATTTTTTAAAAATAAATAAATCTCTTAGATTCACATTCCCAGGGAAATAAAGACAGGTTACTGAAATAGTTCAACAAAAGATTATTCATAATGTTCTGTTTGTTTGTTTGTAATCAGAGGCCACATGGTGTCTTACCTGAAATGGAAAATAGCAATCAATTGCTTTGACCCTCTTGTTAAAATCAGGGGTACATTGAGGCTCACTATTGAGATTTTAGAAAATGCTTTCATTCTTCTGTATATTTAGCCAACAGTCATTTATTGAATGATTATTTAACCCTGGGCACTGGGCTGGGAAAGAAGCAGACAGAAGAAAATGTAAGGCAAAGTTACTGTTTTAGAGTAGCTTAAAATTTGGACGGAAACTTACATCATGCTAAAAACCAAAAGTCAAAATCCAAACACAGAGATGTGAATAAATTATTGTGAGAGTGACAGAGAAAAGTGCCTGTTCACTGCTCAGCATCCAAGAAGAGGAAAAAGTAAAAAAAAAAAATTATATATATATGTTTCTATATAGTTGAACCCGATAAAATAAGAATGAAAAAGGATTTAAATTTTTAGCTTGTTTTGATAAAGAAACTTAACTATTTTCTGATTTCTGTGAAGTAGATTCGTGGGAGATAGGCAGGGAACTTGCCCAGGCGGGATTCAGGTCTCCCTCTCTCACTCTCCCCAAGAAGCAGGGATCAGACAATCAGACTTCTTTCTCTGAAGTGTACCAATGCCAGTCCCTGGGAAAAGGGTAACACCACTTTAGTTGTTAGTAATTATTTGTACTTGATTTATATCCAGAATCTTCCTGATATGCCACCAAGGACGATACTGAGAATGTTTTTAAATTAATAAAAGGGGAACAGCCAAGAAGCCTGGTGAGGGTCAGAAGGAATATTCAAAAAGTCTATCAGGCAAATGTTGAGAAAATAGACCCCAGCTGATGGTCATCCATGGAGAAATGAGCATAGAGGCTGGGACGAGGATCTCAAAAAAGTCCATGATTCGAGCTTAGCATCTTTATTGGCTCAATGCTAGTGGCTTCTTTTCTATGAGACTAGGAACCAGCCACTCAGAAACCAGCTTCTTTTTCTAGTTGGATACTTAGACTTCCCATGTCAATACCTCATTCAGTTAACATCAGTTATCCTTACTATCCAACAGCCCAGCAGGAAAATGATACCCGGTCCACGAGCTCTACTCTGCCACCCTTGCACTATCTTGTAAAGATGTCTCCCTACAATGTCCCAAGGTAACAATGAATAAAAGGAAAGCCCTAGACATGAGGTGGGGAAGAGCTCCCGCACTTGAACTTGAACTATTAACATCAATCAAGCTCTTTCTATGTCTGAGGCTCTGTGTTCATCATTACATGCATTATCTTATTTAATAATGTTAAGATGTTAATTTTTATACTAATCATATACTTAAGAAAACTTAGACACACATAGAAGATATTTTCTCAAGGTCATATACCTACTTAGTGTAGATCAAATTAATAGGTTGACTTCAACATTTTTTCCGTTTTCTTGGCTGTCACTTATTTTTTCAGCATCATTATATTTTCTTTGTAAAAGTGGGAGGGGGGAGTATCCTTGTATCTTGTTTCATAGTCTTTGTTATAAGAGCTTCTCTTTTTCTAGAGCAGTGTTTTCACAATGTGTGTTCCTTAGAACATTTACTCAAAGGGATATTAATAACCATTCTGTTTGAGGCTGGAGCAGGTGAATAGGTATCTGTGATCAAAGAGCATATAGCACGGCGGAGGAGGGAATCACGCTTTTGTAACTGCAGGATTCCTCGGCACATTTAAAATTCTAAAGTGAACAGAACATCCACAGAAGAGGCAGAGGCTGAGAATTTAAAGTGTAGCATTAGCTAACACATTTGAGTCCACAAAGTTCTCCTTTTTTAAAATCGTTTTGTGTAGTTGGGACATTTCTTTGCTTTGGAATATATCTGGGGACAGACTAGCTATCAGGATCAAGTCTACATTTATTAGCACAGCCTATAATCACTGTTTCTTCAAACTCTAGCTACTGCCAACCTCTCTTTGCCCCGTCTTTTGCGCGCGCGCACGCGCGCGCGCGCACACACACACACACACACACACACACACACACACCCCGACACAGCCCTACTTCTTTTATTCTCACCTCACCCCAACACAGGCACATATATGACCTCTGAGTTCCTTGAAGACACCAGTCTGTTTTCCATGCCAAGTGTTTTCACAGAACACACCCTTTTCTTAGATTGCCTTTTCAACCTCCCATTACCACCTACATAAGAAGTGTACATTCAGCTGTCCATGACTCTCCTCAAATGCCATCTCCTCTTCAGCCCACTCCTGAGAAAATTTCACAACTCTACCTCAGAGTTCCTTTCCCTTTCCCCAGTGTGCATTTCTTTAGACCTCAACGTTGCTGGGAATTAAGAACTTTGTGTGCTATGTGAGCTCTTTGGGGGGCGGGGGGCAATCTTGGTCCAGACGCCACATAAAATCTGGAAAGCAGTTTCTACATATAAAGGCAGTTGAGTATTGGAAGTGCTGGGGATGCAAGTGAAGTCTAATTAGATCCTCATTTTCTTATTGTCATCAAACAGGGCACTTTTTATAACCCAATACCCCACCTAATATGATCATAGCTGACCCGTCCCTCAAATTTAATCCTAGCCACACAATCTCATCCCCAACCTAATGCTAAACTAGACATTATATCACCAAACCAACCCCAGCCTCATAACCCATTGGCCCATTAATATGCTTCTAATCATTCCTTCATAAAACATAACCCACCCAAACAACCCTGTAACCTTTCTAATGGATTCAGAACCAGCCACTTTCCAAACTTCATCTCATCTGCATAGTTCCCATCACCTCTTAATGAGCTCTAACTGGCCCTGCAAGTTTCAGCATTAGCATGAGCTATTCCATTTAATTTGTGGCCTTTCATTTGATTTTTTAAGACATCAGATACTGTATCTTTTTTAAGTCCAATTTTTTTTCAACTTATCCAATCTTCTTTTATCCTGCTTGAGAAAATTGGAATGTTTCTTAACATGATAGTTCATTATCTTTTCCCAAAGAATGTGAGAGGAATTGTATAAAATGCATATATTTTCAGATCCCACCACTGCATCTACATTCACCGTTGGATTTAATGGGGCTTCCTCAAGTGTGACTGAGGACAGGCCCTGAATTATTTATTTCAGGGGGTGCTTACAAGCAACTCATGTTAGGGTTGCACATAGACCCATGGGCCTTTTCGTATGGGGTTAGATGCAACGGAGCTCAGAGCCTTTGATGAGAAACGTTCCTAAGTTACCACTAAGCTACCACAGCAAACCAGATGGAGCCAAGAAAAGGAGAAAAAGCACGATACACATGAGGCAACTTGGAAGTCAGCATCCTTTTGGAAAATTCTACAAGTTATTAAAATTATGCATCTGCCCTTATGAGCACGGGGGTTGCCACGTGCTCCTTTGGTTCATTTGTTCATTGACTCATGTGATAAATGTTTACTAAATACCTATCTCATGTTATGGGGCCAGAGAATTCATGCTCACCTACATCTGGAGCACGTCTTTATTGCTAGATCACATTTTCTATTCTCTCTGGATTTTGCAGGGGTATATATTCATATATGTAAATATTTGATTATTTGATAAGATACGTAGTATTTGTATGTAGTAAATTAACATATACAATTCAGCCACTCAGCAAATAATGATCAAAGGTTGTGTGCCAACCAGCATACCCAACACTCTGAAAAGAAGGTATTATTATTTTCACTTATTTTCAGTTGAGGGAAGTAATGCTGAGAGAGCTCAATATAATTGCTCAAGATCTCACAAGTGGCCAAGGCAGGATTTGAATCCAGGTCTCTCTGACTTAAAAGCCTGAGTTCTTTCTGCCCTATCACACCCTGCAGATACCTTGGGCTATCTATTCCAAATGTCCTATGTGTGAGGAAACAAAGGCCAAAGAAGTGAAGCGATTGGCTCCAGGCTTCATGTATACACCTGGGCCTTACCTAGAGAAAGATGTTTTCTCTAGGGAAGAAGACAGTTGCCTCTATAAACACAGCATTCTGACGATTCGGATTGTCTCTGTCCGTGAGCACAAGAAGAAGAGAGAATGAATACCCATTGCCCAACCCCAGCAAATGGCCCTCTTGACATTGATTCACTGAGAAACAGGCCTCCTGGGGAAAGAATGCCTTGTTTATCATGCTGGCCCAGCCACATTATGTTTACGGGTATGAAGAACCACCTATCAAAATTAGCATTTGTGCAAATGATCGCACAATTCCTTCAGGCCTGCTGTGTCCCCTTAATAGGCCCATCTTTCAATTATGAAGTGACGATTAGTCAGTGTTCTTCCATAATCTCATTATTTTTGTTATGTTGACAGTACAGACAGATTTTTTCCTCTTCTTTCTGAAGCCAGACCTATCAACATGAGAAGGTTGTTGAAATTACAGAGGGAAAATAAACATTTTAAATCGTTACTTAAACCTAAGAATTGGAACATCTTTGATATGAGTAAGAATAATAACATCCCAATGTAAGACTCCACATCTGATTAACCTAATTAATTCTATCTTCCATTGCTCAAGAAATCATAGATCCTAGGACTTCCATTTGAGGAGAATTTAGAAACCCGGCAGCTTACATTTCTCCTTATGTATTTTTCTGTTTGCCATATCCTTAACAGACTTGGCTTGGTAAGATCTCTCCAGGGGGAACATACTACCTCACAAGTCAGTGAATTTCTTCATAAGGTTATCTCTTCTGGAATATAAAGTCGGAACCTCAGTCTACCATCTGTTGGTTTCCCTTTTGTGCCCATAGAAGAAATAAGTACAACCATTCTTCTCTCAAAAAGTCCTTAAAATCTGTTAAGATGTAACATAACATAATTTTCAACAAACTTTAGGCAGCCTTAATGATTTTTTTCTGTTTATTAAATGAACTATACCTAGCCCTGGCCAGGTGGCTCAGTTGGTTGGAACATCATCCTATGCAACAAAAGGTTGCAGGTTTGATTCCTGGTCAAAGCACATACCTAGGTTTTGGTTCTATCCCCAGTCAATGCATGTATGGGAAGCAAAGTCTCCCTGTGCCTCTCTCTCTAATATCAATAAAAACATATATTTGGCTGAGGATTAAAAAAAAACAATGAACCATTATGGTATGGCTCAAAAATAAAACAAATTTACCAAATTATCTTGTCCATGTGAATTAGCTTGTGCATATGGATAGTCTAAAATAGCTAATTAACCGGTTACTGCCACCATTCTGCATCTGAATGCCATCAGGTCATGCTCTAATGGACTTGGAACAATATGTCATTGATATTAGCAGAGAAAGTATCAGTGTGACTTTTCCTCTATTTAAAAAAAAATGAAGTAATTTCAAATTACAGAAATTCACAACAATAATACAAAGATTTTTCCTCCCTTAAGCACTTGAGAGTGAGTTGTGGACATGATGTCCCATCAACCGTAAACATTTTAATTTATAAATCCTACAAAACAGACATTCTCCAACATAATTACAATACAATATCCAAAATTAGGTAATTAACACTGATGTGTTCCTAACACCTCATTTCATAAGCTACTTCCAAGTATCTTTAATTTCCATAAATGTCCTTTATGGCCAAAGAGTCTAATATGTAATCTTGTGTCACATTTCTTTGTTATATATTTTAGAATCCTTCAAGACCCATTTCTCAGCCTTCCTTTGTTTTTAATGCTTCTGATACTTTTTAATATTACAAGCCAATTATTTTGTAGACTAGCACTCAATTTGGATGTGTTTGATATTTCCTCATGATCAGATTTATCTGGTATTTTTGACAAAAAAAAATAAAAATGGAGATTCTGTATTCTTCTCATTGTGTTCTATCAAGTGGTACACAGTTTCAGCTGTGGCATTACTGGTGATGTTAGTCTATGTTGTATCTACAAAGTTTCTCCACTGTTAAGCTACTTTTATAATATCAAATACATGAGGGATTATTTTGTGACCAGGAAAATGTTCTATTCCTTATCAAACTTTCACCCACTAGTACAGCATCCATTAATGTTAGTTCGAGACATTAATTACGGGGGTTGCCAAATGGTGATTTTCTCTCATCATCATTCTTTACCCATTACTTGGTGTGCCCATATAAAGACAAGTGTTACATTGTTCCCATTTACTTATTTACTTATATCAGAATGAATGAACATGTGCCTATTTTATTTAATCGGGTATAATTCATTATCATTGCTATTTAATTTGATGTCTAGCTTATTCAGATGAGAGGTTCTTCTATTTGGTTTCTGTGCCCTGTTTACATGTTCACATTTTTCGTATTTGCACTCTTTCTGACATGTCAAGCTGTATCAGGATCATCTTGAACTGTGGTTTCCACAAACCTGAAATCAGCCATCTTTCTTAGGACACCTGGTTCCTTTTACTGGAGAATTTTTTATAGACAAAGTTCTGGGTACTGACTGAGATTATTGATGTGGGATGTCACTACTTCTAAGTGGACAGACATAGGATATGCATGTGTGTTTAAACTACCTGTGCCATCAAGTACCCTTCCCCAGATGCCCTCCACATCCATTCAGGCTCCAGAACACCTATTGGGCATTTACCTCCAAGGGACACAAATCTTAATCCATCTCACCTCATGGATTTGTATCAAATGATTTAGAAGGTAAGTTGGCATGGAGATGCATCATGAAAACCAGGGGAGATATACTCAGAATTGGGGGAGGTAGTGCCAGAAGAACCCATGGTGAACATGGATAGCATCTGCACTTCTGTGATGCTCAAACATGGATGACATCTCATTTCTGTGATGCCCAAAGAGGACCCAGTGCTGATCAAAGAGGAACTTCCCTGCTCCGTTCTTTTCCTCTCCTCCTAAGCCTTACCCCAGGCATGGGTGTTTAGAACCAGAAAACAAAGGGAGAGGAGTAGACACTATCCACATACCCTTTTGTCCCTGGTATTAGACTAAAGCAGGCTTAGAAGAGCGGAGGAGAGAAGCTTAACTTTATCTCAAGTTCCAAGTTGTGAGGACTATAGAGGGCGTATTAATTATTAAACTGTGGCAGAGTTTTGTAACATAGTCATGTGGGAACTTTTTCGATGGTGAGCAGAGTAGATAAGGTGTCTGTCTAAGGGCAGTGAACCAACTAATGTCCAAGAAAAACAAGCCAGTCAGAAAAAGACAAGTATCACATGATCTCACTCAGATGTGGAATCTAATGAACAAAATAAACCGATGAACAGAATAGATCCAGAGACATAGAAGCGTGGAACAGACTGTGGAATCTCAGAGGGAAGGCCGGGGTTGGTGGGTGGGCAGGAAGAGATTAACCAAATAACTTATATGCATATATGCATAACCCATAGACACAGACAACAGGGTGGTGAAGGCCCGGGGCACAGGGTATATGTAAACTATAAGGGGTCCATGGGAGAAAAGGTGGGCATCTGTAATACATTCAACAATAAAGATAAATTTGATAAAAAAGAATACTTTGGCAGTTGCATTATGATTACACCTCATAAGACATACTGATGGATGAAAGATGATATTAGCATTATATCATTGAGTTCTCACAGAAACAGCCCAACTTTATAGATGAGTCAAATCATTTTCAGAAAGGCAGGCAACTTTTATTCAGCCACACAGCTCTTCAGGCAGAACAAAGATTTACATTTATGTTGAACTGGTGTTCAGGTCCAAGCTCTGAATTATGGGGATCCTTGTGAATTTGTGTCATCCATACGGAGATAAATATGAGTTGATCACTTTATCAATATTTTAATTTTTTATTGTTGACACTATTACAGATGTCCCACAATTCCCCCCTTAACCTCCTCCATTAGTCCCCACCCCCCAAACTTCACCCCAATATTGTCTGTGTCCATGGGCTATACATATATGCATATATGTTCTTTGGTTAATCTCCTCCAGTTCCCCCCTCCCCTCTGAGATCTGTCTTTCTGTTCCACGTAGCCATGCCTCCAGTCCTATATTTTTTATCAGTTTATTTTTTATTCAAAAACTTCATCTAATTTTTGAATGAAAATTTGAGATAAAAATATCCCAAACCCAAGTTCTTTAGAAGCTGAGAAAGTCCTTCTTTGTATACTAGTAAGTAGAAAACAATATCAAAACATACTTAATAAGAAAATATTCAACTACTTGGGAAATCTAAAACTACTTTATTAATTTATGTTTCAATTTTTAAATCTTGAAGTCTTATTTAAAAAATGCATTATTGAAATCTACATGTACCACTGCCTTGTCACTCTCCAATCAGTTAATAAAATCCAATCATATTAACAAACAACCTTAAAATCAACTGAGTATTCATCCTCTACTCAAATTAGACTTGTATTTGTAGTTTTCTGTACTTTATAATTTTTTGTTTTGTTTTTAATCCTCACCTGAGGATATTTATTTTTTAATTGATTTTTGAGAGAGAAGGAGGGAGAGAGAGAGAGAAGAAACATTGATGTACATCAATAGGTTGTGTCCCATCATTGCCTCAATGTGAGGGATCGAACCTGCAACCCAGGTATGTGCCCTGAGTGGGAATTGAATCCACAACCCTTTGGTGTACAGGATGACACCCCAACCAATTGAGCCACTCGGCTAGGGTTGTATGCTCTAATTTTTACTTCCACAGATCCTTTCCTTTCCTCCCTCCCTCCCTCCCTCCCTTCCTCCCTCCCTCCTTTCCTTCCTTCCTTCCTTCCTTCCTTCCTTCCTTCCTTCCTTCCTTCCTTCCTTCCTTCCTTCCTTCCTTCCCTATGTCATGCAAATGTAAGAATTTTCTTTTGAAAAAGACAGAGAAAGGTCTATCAGTCCATTTGGAAACTGATGTACTAGGGATTATTCAATGACATAACATTTATAAAACACCTATGACTAGTATATGGTAAAATCCTCTAAAAGTTGCCCCTACTTTCACAAGTCTTTGTGGGTATTAAATGATGTAGTATAATAAATGAAATAATGTGTGTACCTTCTACACAAGTAGTATTTAAAAAAATGGAGTCCCCACATATGCATAGATCTTTCTATCATATCCACTCTTTAATGCAAGTTTAAATCTGTTCTCCAGGAGGCCTTCTCCACTAAGTCCTGTCCTCATGAATTGGCCTTCCTGTTGATAGCCCCTTTCATTCTCTTTAATTAGCATTTAGCAATTTTTAAAAATAGGCTTTATTCTGTATTGTGTTATTTTAAAGATTCACAGAAACTTATAGAACCATTTGATTCAACTTCTCAATTTAACAATTTAAGACCGCAGGCCAAAGGAATTAAGAAACTTCCCCCAAATCACACTACTACATTCAAGACAAAACAGTCGCCCTCATTCATCATTAGTCTTTAATTACTCTATGGGAAAGCTCCACAAGAGCTAAAATTATACTGCATTCTTTTATCTTTATTCCCTGAGGCTAACAGCAGTGGTAGGATCACCAAGTGGGCACTCAAGACATCCTCTCTGTGTTAAATTGTACTTATTTTCCGTGTGCAAGGGGTTTCCAAATATGACTGTGCACATGACTCACCTTCGCCTTACTAACATACCCCCAGAGATGGTGATGCTGAATGTCTGACATGGGCCCCAGGAATCTGTATTTGTAAGTGATGCTCCAAGTCCGTTGATCTTAATGGTCCAAGAAGTAGTGCTCAGGAACCACTGGCAGACATATATATTTTGTTCTGGGATATCGCCAGGGAATTTTGCTCAGTATCATGTTTTGGTGTCTAATACACCTTACAACTAAAGAAAAGAAAAAAAAAAGTCTTTCATAATGCTGTAACTAAATTCTCACTCCTGCAATTTCCTTCCTACTGCCCTGGGTAGCAATGGATTACAGCTGGTCTTTTAATATCCCTTGATGATTATTATTAAGTTACTCATCCACCTTCTCTTGTCTTGGCTAAATAGTCCCAATGTCTCTAAGCCATCCTATAGGACCTATTTCCCAAACCGTCCTCTCTCCCATAGTTGCCTGGCTTTTGAAGTAAGACTAACAGCCCATTATTACGCTGGGATGCATGAGGTGTAATGAAAGCCATTTAAGTGCCATACAAGGGGTGGAATTTTGGTCTGAGGGTGATGTTCCTGCACATCTGGCCTGCACACAGTGCCATTGGAGTGTGATGTCTCCAGGCAGATAGACAGGCCGTGCTGTGCCAGGGTAGAATGTGTATGGCCGGGCAGCACACCCCAGAGCCCCAGGCCAGTGCTCCTCCTAACTGGGTATGTGTCTCAGAGCAAGTCATTTGCTCTTCTGATTGTTTATTTCTAAACTCCAGCAGGTGTTAGGAAGCTCCAATCATGTAGCCCCGGGAGCTGTGAAGAGTATGAAGTTCCATTGATATCTAGACATCAGGGGTTGGGAACACAGAAGGCTGGTTTGATGGAAAGTAATAGAGAATCAGTAGAGCGTCAGAAGCTTGGGGATAAAAATTGCAAGATTACTCAGCAAAGTCCAGTCTCTGAGACAGAATTAGGACAAACCAGCGGGGAAATTCATGGCTAGTTGAGCCAAACTTCAAATGGGAGCTAGCCTCCTCCAGCAAACTTACCAGTGATTTTCCTGGATGGCAGATGCTTTACTGAGCTCTAATCCCTAGGTCTGACCACTGGGCTCTGAGTTCTCATCATACTCTTCCTCGTGATGCCCCAGCCACCCTGTCATTCCCGCTGTGACATCTCCATGGCCGTCCTACCAAAGCCGTTCTGTTTTATACCATGATAGTTTAGACACAGGTTCATAGCATAGCCATATCTATGTCCAAGATGAAATTGGATAGATGGCACCAGCAGTAGGAGAAAAACTGATAAAGCAGCAGCATCACCAGCCACCCAGTTACCAAATAATAACCATGGCATTGACTGGGCATTAGTGATTAACTGACGAACTTTGGTACTAGGCAATGGTGAAGCAGGGAGTTCTAAATGATGAAATTGATGAAGTGTATTATCTCACCTAATCACCATCTATTACTGCTATGAGTTAGAGATCATAACAATGCCAGCGGACTAATGAAGAAACTGAAGTAGATAGAGGTGAAACAACGTGACTGAATTCTGCAGTGAGCTGAGCCTCAGAAGCAGACCACTGGATGTCCAAACTCATGCTCTCAAACACCACACTATGCAAAGGTAAAGCTAGGGATGGAACTACGCCCTGATAAAAAGAAATGATGATATTTCCATCCTGTTCAGAAAACCGCCATCGGCAACTTTGTTTCTAGACTTTGAAGTCCTAACTTAATGGTTTAACATCTAAGACCTTTGAAGATCTAGGTTGAAATTGTTCTCAGCATCTTACCTCCAACAACCTCCACCTCCACCCCCTATATTTAAAGACAAATGCAACTGCTGCCTGCTCCTCTCTCCTGCTCCAAGCTTTCTCAGCTGCCCACTTTTGTTTCCGTTGTTATGCCTGCCTATAACCGTCTGCAAAATTAGCACGGCCAAATCATAACCCTTTCTCCAGGAGCAATATCAATGTTTTCGCTTCATTTCCTAATTCCTGATCCAAGCAAACACATGTTATTTTTGAACTCCAAGTTCACCTCAAAAGCTATCTTTTTACTCCTAGAATTTTCTGTCTTACAATGTTTTGGGATAATATCATATTGCTCTTAAAAATCAGTGATGTTGAGGGCATGTCCGTGTGCTAGACACAAGGTCACATGCTTTCCTAACCTTCACGTCAGCCCTACGGAGTTTCATTAAAATTTCCATTTTACAAGTAAGGAACTGAGATTTATATAGGCAGCTCAAGGTCATAGAACTGGACTTTACATTCTAAGTGCAAACACTATCTTCTCAAAAACCACTGTATACTACTTTATTAGTCTGTAAACTTCTTGAAAACGGTGTTTGCAACCTGATCCTACATGATTCCTAACACATTGCACATGGTAGTCATTGTGCGTGATTGCAATATTTTTTTTTTAAAAAAAATATTTCTTTGCAAGTTGATTTAAACTGTATTTTGTCTTAAAGCTTGGACTTTCATAAAGTTGCACACCTTCTCCAAACAACACACCCAGAAACTTCCTTTGCCCTTTATTCATCATTGATGAGTGTGTGCTCGTTCCTCTAGTTACATTACTCTTATTCAATCTTTGTTTTAAATTGGCATTTTGTGTCTTGCTGCTGAACGGACAGTCCTTCATTTCAGCTGTTTGACAGACTGCACCCCCTGCCTGCCAGCATCAGTACTTACTACTGGACCCTTCTTACAAAAGCTGTTTGCAATAAGGAAAGATAATGAAGAAATTGCTTGACCCCAGACACACAGCTAGCAGTAACGATGACCCATGTCATTGGGTCTCGCTGCCATCTGTGCCCACGCAAGGGGGAGGGCAGGAAAAGGATGAGGGGGCTGAGCCAGTGGAGGGGAACTCCAAGGAGAGAGAAGGTTGACGATTCAGAAGCAGAAAGGGAACAGCCTTTGGTAAGCATACGTCTATGGCCCAGGCATTTTACATGCGGGATCCCATTTAATTCTCAGTATAATGTATTAAAAGGACTGTGGCTTATCCTTTTTGGTCTTAAATGAAAAACAAAACAAAACAGAGATTCAATGAAGGTGTGTCAAGTAAGAGAGCCAGAAAGTAAGGGGGACTATGCATCATACTTGTTTAAGTCCCTGAAACTTTAAGAATAGATTTGAACCTTCTGCCACAGGATTGTTGTATCATCTTGAATAAGTCTTGTGTGTGTGTGTGTGTGTGTATATAAGTACACAACATGCTCGGTGAATTCTCAGCATGTATAAAATGAAAATAATAAGAGGAGCAACTTTGATGTATAACTCTGAAGATTAAATGAGATAATGAATATACATTTATTAGCCCAGTCTCAGACACACAACTACCGCAGACACGATAAGCATTATATTTTTACTAGAGGCCCAATGCACAAAATTTGTGCATGGGTAGGGTCGCTAGGCCTGGCCGGCGGTCAGGGTCGATTGGGGCCTTCTTTCCCTGAACTGCCAGCTGCTGGCTGGGGCCTTGCTTTCCCTGGCTGCCAGCTGCGGGCCGGGGCCTTCCTTCATTCTGTGCCATCCTCTGGTGGTCAGCGCATGTCATAGCAAGCAGTTGAACTCCTGGTCAGTCGAACTCCCGAGGGGACAATTTGTTATTAACCTTTTATTATGTAGGATTCTTCGTATTAGTAACTCAATTAAATGACAGGTCCAGCATTTAAATGTGAACTTGTTTCTTTATGAATTCCATGCTATTTCCATTTCACCACAAAGCTAATAACTAAAAGGTAAAAGCAGGGGTAAGAACAAAGCATTGAATAGTTCTCTTTATCATTATAATACACCTTATTATTTTTGTATTGATTTCAGAGAGGAAGGGAGAGGGAGAGATAGAAACATCAATGATGAGAGAGAATGATCGGCTGCCTCCTGCACATCCCTCAACCTTGGCCCCTGACATGTGCCCTGACTGGGAATTGAATCTTGACCTCCTGGTTCATAGGTCAATGCTCAAGCACTGAGCCATGCCAGCCAGGCTCCTTATATATTTTAAGATACCAAGAGAGCCTCCTCTGGCCAGATTTGTATTTTCAAGTTTTTTGCGTCTACCACACTTAGCCATCTTTCTGGGTAGCATAATGGTAATTTATTGCCATGCTCCAGTTTAAACCTTCATAGTCATACCACATTTTTGTATTAAAATTAACTCTATCAATACATATAATATCTTCACATAAGTGGCAGAATATATATCATATTTGAGTGAGAGAAAAAAACATCTTTATACTAATATGAATTCATATATTTCTGTTTTTATAGTCTGTTTTTAAATCTTTGTTGTTGAGAGTATTACAGATGTCCCTCTTTTTTCTTCTCATTTCTTCTCATTACCTGGTTCTTGCCCCACCCCAGGTCTTCGCCACCCTATTGCCTGTGTCCATAGGTAATGCATATATGTATATAAGATCTTTGTTTAATCTCTTCCCACCCCTATACCCCTTCCCCTCTGAGAATCCTCAGTCTATTCCACTTCCATGCCTCTGATTCTATTTTACTCACCAGTTTATTCTGTTCATTAGATTTCTTATTCGTTTATTTTTATTTTTATATTCAGTTGTTGATAGGTATGTATTTGTTGCCATTTTGTTCATATTTTTTATCATTTTCTTTTTCTTCCTGTTCTTAAAGAATACCCTTCAACATTTCATATAATACTGGTTTGGGGGTGATGAACTCCTTTAGCTTTTTCTTGTCTGTGAAGCACTTTATCTGACCTTCAATTCTAAATGATAGATTTGCTGGATAGAGTAATCTTGCTTGTAGGTCCTTGCTATTCATCACTTTGAATATTTCTTGCCACTCCCTTCTGGCCTGCATAGTTTCTGTTGAGAAATTAGCTGATAGTCGTATGGGCATTCCCTTGTAGGTAACTAACTGCTTTTCTCTTGCTGCTTTTAAGATTCTCTCTTTGTCTTTTGCTCTTGGCATTTTAATTATGATGTGTCTTGGTGTGGCCCTCTTTGGGTTTCTCTTGTTTGGGACTCTCTTTGCTTCCTGGACTTGTAAGTCTATTTCTTTCACCAGGTAGGGGAAGTTTTCTGTCACTATTTCTTCAAATAGGTTTTTAACATCTTGCTCTCTCTCTTCTTCTGGCACCCCCATAATGTGCATGTTGGTACACTTGAAGTTGCCCCAGAGGCTCCTTACACTATCTTCATATTTTGGGGCTCTTTTTTCTTTTTGCTCTTCTGCTTGGGTGTTTTTTGCTTCCTCATATTTAAAATCATTGATTTGATTCATGGAATTCTCTACTTTACTGTTGAAGCCCTGTATATTATTCTTTATTTCAGTCAGCTTATGCTTAATTTCTGACTGGTCCTTTTCCATTTTCTTGGCATCTCACTAAGATCCTTGAAATTCTCACTAAGTCCCTTGGAGGTTTCTAGCAGGTTCTTGAGTAACCTTATAACCATGGTTTTGAACTCTATATCCAGTAGTTTGCTTTCTTTTATTTATTTCATTTGTGAAATGTTTCTTTGTCTCTGCATTTTGGCTGCTTCCCTGTGTTTGTTTCTATGTACTGGATAGAGCTGCTATGTCTCCTTGAGTTGGTAGAGTGGCCTTGTGTAGTGGGTTTCCTATAAGGCCCAGTGGCTCCCCAGTCACCTGAGCTGGTCCCTCTAGGTGCACCCCTCTGTGAGCTGTGAGCACAGTCTTGTTGTAGTTGAGACTTGATTGCTGTTGGTGTCACTGGGAGGAATTGACCTCCAGTCCAATTGGCTATGAGGACCAGCTTTGACTACAATGGGAGAGCTGCTGTGCAGGAGACACCCCTATGGAGCAGGACTTGCTTCAGTGGGGCTTTGGTGCTCACTGAGTCTGCCCCTTTAATGTGTCACTTATGGATGTGTAGAGTTGTAATCTGGTATGGTCTGACACTGACTACTGGGTGCACTGGCTCTTGGATCTCCAGGGAGATGCAAAGTCAGCCACTGCCTGGGGCCACCCAGCAGGTGCTACAGAGACATCTGCAGATTCCTCCTCTTTGTATGGGGTTTGGAAGTGCCCAGATGAGGCCCAGCTGTGAAGCCAGGCAGGCTGGTGTTGGTGCCAGGTCTTGGGACTTTGGTTGATAGGTTTGGGACTCCCTGACCCAGGTGCCACTTGTTGATTTTAGCCTGAGCAAGGACAGGCCATTCATATGCAAAAGCTGCTGCACACAGCTTGGGTGGGGTTTAAATTGGATGAGGCAGGATCTTAGGCAATCACCAGGGTGGAGCAAACAGAAATGGCTGCCAGTCTTCTGACAGGGGAGATCCCAGCACAGGAACAATGATTCCTGTGAGCACCTCGGTCTGGGAGAAAGCCGCCCTGAGTTCCTGCCCCAACGCCAGACAATCCAGTTCCTCCTTGTATGTGTCTTTGTCTTCCAAAGCCTCGCCCTGGTGCTGGAGCTCAGAGAAAGCAGGAGGAAGTGGGACCTTGTAAGTCCAGTTCCGGGAGCCGACCTTTTAAAAGGAACAGCTGGGTCCCCAGCATCCTCTATGTCACTGAGCTCCAATTCACACTGGTTTTTACAGCCTGTACTTAGGGGACTTCTCTTCCCAGCTCTGGGACCCTGGGCTGGGGGGCTGGTGTGGGGCTGGGACCCCTTGCTCCTCCGGGCGGTCTCCACAGAGAGGATCTCCTTCCAAATTAAAAAAGCAGCACACATGGGTGCCAGATCAGCCTGTTCAATGCCTCCACACCTCCTACCAGTCTCAGTGTGCTTTCTTCTTCACTTGTCTAGTTGTAGGACTTCCATTCAGCCAGCTTTCCCACGGTCTGATGATGGTTGTTCTGTCTTTTAGTTATAATTTTGATGTGGTTGTGGGAGGCAGCGAGTACAGGCCTTTACCTACCCCACCATCTTCCCTCTGATCTCTGTTTTTATAGTCTTCACATAAATTTTTTTTTCTGTGTTTAATCCTTTGAGGATGAAAGAATGTAAGACACCTAAAAA
The DNA here is from genome assembly GCF_014108235.1 of Myotis myotis. Lineage (NCBI taxonomy): Eukaryota > Metazoa > Chordata > Mammalia > Chiroptera > Vespertilionidae > Myotis > Myotis myotis. Next base: position 12,070,821 of record NW_023416316.1, read on the forward strand.
TACAGGGTGTGGTAAAAATAGTTTTACAGTTGTTTGCATGGAAAATGATACAATAATTAATAAACAATAATAATAATACAAGGATACTGTGTTTCTCCTACTCATAAATGTAAACCTACTTCTGCCCCACTCTGTGTAATTCTAAATCTTGGCGGTCTGGATCTTAGTTTTAGCTTTGCCGTGTACTGTGTGACCTTGATAAAATTGCTCTACCTCTCTGTTGATATTTCCAAAGCTGTAGAAATGGGGAAAATGAGCTCATATATTCTTACAGTCAATTATGATATGGACGAAATGTTCCTACAGCTCTAATTTATATAATTGATGTATATAAATTCCCTTTTTTGGTGCTTTTTTTATGAACATGAACAGATTTATTAGTCAAACTTAGTCTTATTTTGTAAAAGGTGAAAGTTGTATGATCAATATTAGGCATATTATCCTCACTGATACCTGTAAAATTTGACAAAAGATACCAATTCCTCCTGCAGAAATGCATACGGGCACATGCTTGTGAATTCAGGCCTGAATTTCTGTGCAGTCGTGCAGACCCTGAAGCCCACCTGTGTATGGACCCAGATGACTAAGACTCAGTCTCTCCCCACCTTTCTGGTCTAGACACCCAGCAGGAGCCTAGTATGGTAGTGTTATTCCACAATAAGTACACCAGCCTCTTTTTCTGACATCAGCTTTATAAAGGGCTAGCACTTTGTGAGTCTTTGAAAGCAAGCAGGTGTGATTTGGCTGAGAAACTGGAAGAAAGCATATGAGGTAGGAGAGCCTCGATGGGTTGGTTGGTCCTGTTAGGTTGCAGTATACAGTGGAGAGCTCTCTGCATCTTTCTTGCTAATGGCAGAGTTCTATGACCTTGCTAGTCATCCACTGTGTTGAGTTTTGCCTATAAGAACCAAGTATGCTATTCTCAGTCCTCTTGCTGGCATTTCCCTTGAAAACCCCCTCCCCACCCTCCCTCCATGTCACGTACTTTCATAGGGCAGAGACACTCAGGATCTATGTCATGACCTCTCTCCCGGAGGAGATGCTTTCACAGAGGAGGTGGCATCTCTGAATTGCCATAGAGGCTAGTAAAGAGTCATAGAGTCATTGGCGAAAAAACTGCTGTTTTCCTTCTGGATCTCTTCCTTACCACCCTCCAGGAATAATTTCCTCCCTTCTTGTGTATTGCTTCATGACTCCCATTACGTGACCTTGATTCCTTTGTGTGCCTTCTTCTCCTGCTCTATGAGGAGCTCCTTGATCAAATGGACAGCCTTCTAACTGGATGCAAAGCATGATGCTGAAGGCCTGGAGTATAATTGCTATAAAATAAATGAATTAATAAAGGAAAGCATGAAACCCATATGAGTTAATATAGAATGTATGCAAATAGGCTTTATCCCATGCTTAGGTTATAGAAAACTCTTGGTAAACGTCCCTTCCACAGAGCGGTCTGCCTTGACCATGTAATGTAGTCTTTACAGCAGGTTATAATTCTAGGTGTAATTATAATCATTTATTTAATATTTATCACTCTTATAAACTGCATGAAGAAGCTTCATTTATGGGACAAGAACAGTACCTGGAACAAACATCAGTCCTGAATATACATGAATAGAACAAGCAAGTCAGTCATCTCTTCTTCCCTTCCCTAATCCCCTCTTTCCTTTTTTATTTTTTCCCCTCTTCATCTTTCCTTGTGTGCTTCTTATGTCTCTAACTTGGGTTTCCATGCTTATTCACCTCTTTATCTTCACTCATTCTTTCATTTTCTTTGTATGTGTGTGCTTTCTTTTTTTCCTACAAAAATTATACCTGATGATTATAATAATGATGATGGTGATGATAATGATGATGACATTAATACCAATCACTTATTTAGAGTATATTATTTTCCAGACACTAAGCATTTCACCTAAATTAATTTATTTAATGATCCCCCAAATCCTAAGGAATAGGTGCTACTCTACTTCCCAGTTTGCAGAAGTAGAAACTGAGTCTTGGGGGTGAGGTTATGGAGACAGTGTCAGTGATGGCTGCAAACCGGGGATCTGACTTCAGAAGTCACAGTCTTTAACCACTGAGGCAGTGATGCCTCCTGGAAGCCTCAATGGTCTCAAGTAAAATATTATAGGAACCCTTAGAGAGTTTTGGATTTAGACTGAAATAGGATCGGATGGTTTTCAAATGTTCTTTGTTACTCTTTCACCAGTTTCTTAGAAAATTCACTTCAAATTATCAATCTGAAAATGGATTTGACTGGATTAAAAGTCTAAACCACTCTGGCCACCCCGGCTGTCACAGACAACCTGACAGCCTCCATGGTTCTTAATGTGGGGAATTATGGGAGAATCGTGAACCTGTCAGGATGCTTGACCAGGTCCTTGTCTTGCCGGTGAATGACAGCAGCACCATTTCTACCTCCACTTGCTTTTCTGTCTGAGAGCAGCTAATTCTGGAGCTCTACACAGAATATTTGCAACTGAAGCTTCCAGTCAAAAACTGACGTTGTGCAGAAAAGTGGGCATAGGTTAAGAAAGAGGGCCCTGGGTGGGAGTCAGCCCACCTGAGTTATAATCCTTCTTTAAGATCCCCAACTAGGTGATGTGGAGAAAGTCACTCAGCATGTCTAGACCTTTCCTTCCTCTTTCTTATCTGAAGAGATTTGGCCTTACATCATTCAAGGTCCCCATCAATTATAAAATTATTTAAAACTCATTTAAAATGATACACAAAGCCGTAACTGGTTTGGCTCAGTGGATAGAGCATTGGCCTGCAGACGGAAGGGTCCCAGGTTCGATTCCGGTCAAGGGCATGTACCTTGGTGGCACATCCCTAGTAGGAAGTGTGCAGGAGGCAGCTGATCAATGTTTCTCTCTCATCGATGTTTCTAACTCTCTATTCCTCTCCCTTCCTCTCTGTAAAAAAATCAATAAAATATATTTTAAAAAATAAAAAATAAAATGATACACAAAAAAGAAAAGCCAATGAATGGATTGCCTCCAAGGCAGTTTGACTCCAAGGTGGAGAGCTGCAACTCTGAAGTTTAAATCAGAGCCCAAATGACACTCTCTCCTACCCATCTCCAAAGACTGTTCTGACTGAGAATTAGAATATGAAAAAGAGGAATGAGCTGTGGCTTATTCAGGGCAGTGCAACAAATGGAAATCAACTGTGAAGAAGATGAGTCCGGTGCCGCGAGGTGGTGGAGATCTGTAGGGAGTGAGCATTTAAGTAAGAACAATGAAGAAGAAAAAAATGGGCCTGATGTGATCTGAGAGCTGGAGTCAGCCTTTGTGTGGAGCTGGCAGTGAGTGGAGCAGAGCTTCCTGAAGTCGGAGGCTGGGTGTGCTGCTGAATCGGGCTTTTAGTAACAGACACTTCCTCTCACAGTGACCCAAATGACTAAAGGGGATTTCTGAGTTCCTAAAGTGAAAATCCAGAAGTAGGAAGCTCTTTGGGTGGGTTTGACGCCGTGGCTCGGAGATTTCTAAGAGCAAGTAGGTTCCTTCCACCTGTCTGCTCTGCCTCCTTTTGTGGCGGTTTCAGCTGCATTGTAAGGCTGCCTTCACTCCTGGAGTCAAAATGAATACGCTGTTTCTCATACCTCATTGATCAGGAAGAGCTGGAGGCATGGTTTTGGGTAGCTCTGCCAGACGGTCAAGGGAACTATTTCTCAAAAACCCTTAGAAAACCTTCCATGACCCCGTGACCCAACTTCAGTCCCACATCCATTCGTTTCTTAATCAGTATCCCTGGCCCTGGGCGTGGAATGCCTCTGTTACTCAAACAAGTCCCTGTAGCAAGGAGGCGATGAGTTCTTGATTGGGTTAGGTCAATTATGAATAGCACAAAGCCGGGCACTCAATCTCCCCCAGGCTCTTGGCTTCTCCATAGTGGAGGAGAAGAAACGTGGATATCGGGAGGCAACAAACATGCCCCCATGTGAAGTGGAAAACACTGAGAGGAGATGGCAACACATTTTATCTAGGAAATCAACCCCAAGTGATTTGTGATGGTTGCCTGGAGCGTTGTGGTTCAGAAGTATTTCAAGCCCTCATGACAATGTGCTCTATGTGATTATACATATCTGCTCTGGGCACTGAAAGAGGCAGTCTGCATCACATGGCTTTACCATTCTTGATTTAGCAGGTAATTGTACTTCAGAGAAGAAACATGTGTTGCCTAATTTCTGAAATCCCCTTCATTCAGAATCCAGAAGAGATGAAGGTACTACGGCCAGGTAGCGTTCAGTCCTGGATCTTGTACCATGCACCCTGGTACTATTTCTAAAAGTTATGGTTACTGACTGGGCTTTTCAAATCCTAAACACTTTTGCCTGTAGACACACGAGCCTAAATGAAAATGAAATATATGTAACGCAGCAAATGAAGTGAGACAGAACTAAATGTGATGCATAAAATCTTTATTACATCTAGGAAGTAACAATATTACAGAGCAAGCTGCTGTGAAGATGGGCTACAGCCGGTGAGCCACACAATTCTGTCTCCTCATCACTGGCACCTGCACGTCTACCACACAATCCTGTCTCCTCACCATTGGTACCTGCACGTTTATACAACATCAGAGGGCAGGTGGGGACATTGCCCACCCAGTCTTCTTGGCTTAGACCTAACGCTAAAGTGGGATGATGCCCTTGATAATAGGGACAGGTAGAAGTTGATAAATAATTGTGTTCAAAATATTGAATTTTTTTAAAAAGGTGTCTACTACAAACTGAATACTTAATATCCTATAAGGGAATCTAAAGATATAGACATAATAGATATTTGCAATAAATGGGCAGTCTACCTGGGATGTGGGTAGGGTGGCCTGTACCAATCAGCAGGAAAATGTGATACAGGAAATCTATTACGCAGCTGATGGAAGAACTTAGAGGCCAAAGAGGGACAGCGAGGCAACCCAAACTGACCCACAGCTGAAATGCACGACCATCCCTAAGCTTCTGAGGGAACAGGGAAGACGTTGTCCTATAGGAACCCTGGGCCAGGATCACGTGGAACCACAGCAGATCCTCCTGAAGAGGACAGAGGAAGATAAGAGACCCAGGCACTGATGTAGACACCACACAAGGTGGAAGTGGAGGAGGTGGCAGAGGTTGGGGTTAGAGTGGGAACTACCTTGCTCTCCCCCTTCTCACACTCCAGTCTCATTTTAATATTCCCACTGGCTGACTACATCTGCATATCAGTTCATAGGGAATCTGGAGTATGCAGTACCCAGGGCTCTGTCCCACAGAGGAGGGACACAAATGGATCTCAGGGAAAACAGGTCAGAACCTGACAGCATAAGGGCTGTCATAGTAGCTACAATTTATCACTTACTACATACCAAGGACAGTGCTAACTATTTTGCCTCCTTTGTGTTATTTAATCTTCCCAGCAGACTCACGAGGGAAATTCTGTTACCATCCCCTCTTATTTTTAAAAATGTGGAAACTGGCTCAGAGCAGTTAGGAACTTCCTCAACTCACCCAGCTTGGAAGAAGTTGGGCCAAGACTCAAACTCATATCTGTCTGTCTGTTTGTCAAGTCTGGGTTCTCCACCACAAGTTGATAGGACATGGACCACCATAAAGCAGGATGCTGGATGTGCCCTAAAGTGCCTGTGCTATTCCCGGGCAGATGGCAAGCATTCTCACTGGGAATATTTAAAATATAATCATGGAGGCTTGGGCCCTGGAGTTATTCCTTCAAAGATGAGAGCACAGGAATGACATTGGCTAAAGGAAATGGGGAGGAGATGGGAGGAATAACCAGTTGCTGGAGATACCAGTGCAGAACGGATGGCAGCATAGGAACCAACAATGACAAGAAAATGTGGGGCATTTTAAGGAAGGAGTGTAGGGTAAACTAGCTGAGCTGTTGTACAGAATAACATCCAAAATCTAATTTAGAACCTGAGGTTAGGGGGCCACTGATTTAGATTAGAGACCCACTTTAGAAATAATTTAAATATACATCTCTTATAATAATCTTTCACATTTGCATAATTCATAAAACTTTCCTAGATCCATTAATCCCAGCCAGCCGTCAAAGTAGCTCAGGTTATTTTGCTGATTATAAGTGGTGAAATTGAGGTTGAGGAAAGGTAAGCAACTTGCCCACAAAGATTTTGTGAGAGTGGAGGACTACAACGGATGCTGCTTAGCTCCTAATCTGAGATCTCTTCTCACATAATGAATGCGGATTTCCAAAGAAATTATGTTGTTGGTTTCAAACTACAGCAACTACCTCCAGGGAATTTAAAATGGAATGAATCATTATTAATAGTATACGGGAGAGATTCACAGATCCTTGAGGCAGAGATGCAATTGAGACTTGGCATAAAGTGGGACTCATTTGGGTAAAACTATCTTAATGGTCTCTTGGTGTGTTTTGCCTTCTCCCGGCCCCAAAGCTTCCTCAACTTTTCCAGTCTACGCAGAAAGTGAAAGAAAGAGAAAAACACCCACATTATAGAAAGAAGCTGGGCTGACATGTCTCTTTCCCTTTCTATGTTTCCCACACTCTCAGCAAGGAATTAGGGTTGGGCCCATGTTGTTCAGGTGCTTCTGTTCAGTCCAATCAGCAGCGAGAAATAAAATGCAGGAGGTCATGCTACTGAAGATGGTTGGCAAGACTCCCACTGGGAGGGAGAGCAGAGGTTACGGGACAGCATGACTTCCAATGGCATTTCCCACAGTGCGGCTGTGTTAGTATAAGGATTGCTGCACTGTCCGATGGGGGAAAGGTCATGTTTCCAGGCATCGTAAAGGCTTGAGGCAGGCACAGAAGAGAAGCAGGATGCTCACTGCCCCATTTACTTATAGAGCAAACCCACGCTTCCTCCCAAGCGAGGCTCTTCAAGCAGATAAACAGTCTGTTTTTTCACATCCTGTGCTGGAGATGGTTAACCCTCCAAGTCTTCTCAGGCAAAAGGAGGGCTACTGCATGGAGAGATTTAAGGAGCCTCATTTACAGGCTGTAATTTTATTCAGAGATCCCAGGGCTTAGTTCTTTGGGATGGACCTCTCTATAATAATCTTATTTCAGGAATAATGTTTTATAATATAAATGTCTCTGCCCTAGCCGGTTTGGCTCAGTGGTTAAAGTGTCAGCCTTCAGACAGGAGGGTCTCGGCTTTGATTCCTGGACAAGGCCAGTACCTCGGTTGTAGGTTTAATACCCAGCAGGAGGCAACCAATGGATGTGTCTCTCTCACGTCCATGTTTCTCTCCCCAAACCCCCACCCACATCCTCCCCCTTTCCACTCCCTCTAACAAATCAATGGAAAAATTTCCATTTTCAGGCCAGGATTTTAAAAAAATGTCCCTTACATGTGCACAGTTCACTATTTTCATTGCTCTCTTTTTGTTTAATTTTCACAATAACTTTCTGTGATGGGAAAGGTAGGCAAGGCCATTTGTTTCCCTATTTTAACATATGCATCTATTGAGGTTTGCAGAGGCTCGCAAGGTAGTGTGGTACCATTTCCATTAGAAGCCAGCTCTCACTATTCCCAATGCAACCTTCCTTCTTCTTGTACCGCAATTTTCACCTTACAACATCCCTCTTCTATTTCCTTCCTTTCCTAAATTTTATGGACAACGCCCTCCTTCCCCCATGGTTTCCCAATATCGCCTTGAATGTCTTTTTCTTTCTAGGTCTTAAAATTATGTTATCATCAAGTCTCTTTGGTTACTTCCATGTCCTTCTTTTCATTGCCACAGATACATCTGGGATGTGGGGGTCTGCGTCACAACAGGCAACTACTTTCCAAAATCTGAGAAGAGCCCACCGGATGAAACCACAATTCCCAGCTTAAACAGCAGAGCAAATAGACACCAAACTGAGACCCCTGCTGACGCTGACGCTGGGTGACTTGCGGCTCCTTGTTAACGTATTACAATAACCAGGCTTCTTATAAACTCACTGCTTTCTCTTGCCTCTTTCTCTTGAATTGTACCTCCATGTAAATACTTTTTCAAACTTTTAAAAATAATTCAGATCTAAAGGGGTGGTACCCAGTGTTTTTCTTTCCGAAATGTGATGGCTTGGCATTGAAGGGAGTCCCCCTTACTTCACTGTCACACAAGCCTGTTGCTGTGTCCTACCTTCAGGAAGAGGGGTCCTCGCCACAGCCCCCTTTAGACTTGCATGCTTTTGGAATTTGCATGTCATTTACAATCTGATCGGCAGGCACAGGACAAGAGTGGTGATAATTTTCCAGAAAGGGATGTTGTTATCCACGTAACAGATACACGAAGCAGAAAGAAGAGCTATGCAGATATCTGTGTGAGCCAGAGTAGAGCTGGGAATTCTGAGCACTAAGGTCAGAGGCAACTGCAGGGGTCCTTGGCATTGTGCCCTGGAGGACACTGAGGTAAAGTGTAGCCCTGGCACCTGCAGGAGTCAACCTGCACAGGACTGGCCTCAGTGTCCCAGGTCGGCAGGGTGCCCAGCCAACCTCCCTGTCTCCCTGTGGTTCACGGGCTGGCTGCCCCATTGTGTGGAAATGAAGCATTTAGGAGGAATCGGTGAAATCATCTTTGGAATTTTCCTGCTGGGTTGCACCCTCCTAATATCAGGGTTAAAAGCATGGGGTGGGTGTAAAGAACATTTCCAAAGGGCAGGCAGGGGAGTGGGGTGTGACATTGGGGGCGGAGAGGAGAGAGAAGGAAAGAAAAGGGTTTTGTGATGAGACTCTCCTGAGAGCCACACTCATCCAGCGGGGAAAGTTTGTTTGAAATATGTTTAATTGTGAATATCTGTTTAAGCTGGCAGCAGTGAGTTCATGGGGAGGGCTGCTTCTCCTGGGAGATGGTTCAACCTTTCTCTTCTGTTGTCCCCAGCAGGAACCCAGAGAAAGGAGAGTGTGGGAATGGGTGGGTGGGGATGCAGGCAGTGGTGAAGTCTGCCAGGGTTCAGATTGTGTTGCTGAGCAAATCATGGCCTTTCCCAGACTCCCATCTAGGAAAGTTGCCTGAATAAGGAGGGGAGCGGAACAGGGCCAGGAGCACCTGTCTAGAGTGAGAAGGTAAGCCCAGAAGGCTGACCTCAGTGTACAGTGAGAGAGGATGGAATGATCTATTAAAATATTCCTGATAAGCCAACAAACATTGATAGAGCCTGACTATGCACCAGGCACTGTACCTGGTCCTTGACCTCAATGATCTCGTTAAATCTTCCTATCAACCATGACTATGAGAGTGAGCAGTGTTGTGTTACTCCTGAGATAAAGATAAATGGGACCAGAGAAGTTTTTTCTGCCAAGAACACAAGACTAATAAGAGGAGAAATAAGACTGTTGCCCAAGTGAACCTGTTCCAAGGCCTGGGTGATAGAAGAGGTCATTTTACACCATAGCCCTCTTTAGCTTGTATAACAGAAACAATCTAGTTTTTAGAGCCATGTTCCAAGTCCTCTCTGACTCCTGAATCTGTGCTTCTAACCACCATGTCACATGGTTTCTTTCTCAACCCGTGGCCAGCCCCAAGTGCCCAAGAACATAAATCAGCAAACAGGGATCCTACAGGATTGGGTAAATAGCAAAGGCTGGTGAGGAGAGTCAAACAATACAGTTAGGAAAGAACAGAACAGTGTCGAGAAGCCAAGCAGGAGAGCCGAGAATGAAAAGCTCGTGGTGATGACAAAGAATTCACTGTAACGGGCCCGTTTTTCAATTTTCTCCCCCCAGCTGATCTGACAATAATCTTATTCCAACCAAATTCTCTTGTGCCGCACGGCTCTGTTTTTCCATCTCATTTTCTCTCACCTATTTTATTTCCATTCCATTAAACACCGCCTCCTCGTCCTTCCTGGCCACTCTATTTTCTGCCCGGCCTCGAGATGCTCCCCGAGCACCCCGCTCTCTCCAACAGCTTGCCTTCTTCCTCTGCCGGGTGACTAATAGCTTTGTGCTGAGCTCCAAGTCATCTGGGGGCAGGGCGGCTTTTACCCCACATGGGACCCTGGGAAGGGACCCAGCCAGCGTAGGTGGCAGGAGCAGGCAGACAGAAGGAAGGGGGGGGCAGTGAAGAAAGACCAGGGATATACTAGGGAGATGACAAAAAGAAAGCAAAATGAGAGGAAAAGAAGATGGAAGGAGTGAAAAGAATAAAGAGAGAAAAACTTTTAATTCAAGAAATGAAGGGATGTAAGATAAAAAAGAATCACAGAATGAGAGGGAAAAATAAGAAGAGACAGGTGGTAAAGAAAAATAGAAAGGGAGAAATAAAAATTAGATAACAGATAAGGCAGAGGAGAGAGAGGGAAAATAGTAAAGGCGAGGGGCCTGGGTTGGGGTAGGGGGAGTGAAGGGGCTGAAAAACAAAATGAAGTCATCAAGCACATCCATCGGGAAAGCAGTGGGAGACGTAGATCGCCAGCAGAAAGAAATATGGAGAGCAAAGAAAAACACACCCAGCGGGGAGAAGATAGATGTAAGCAAAGCAAGACTGACAGTGATTCTTAGATCAAAGGAAAAGATTATTTTTTTCAAGCTTATTTTTCCCTTGCCTCAACAAACACACCATTTTATTTGAACAACACACGAGCACATTAAAATAGCTAAAAAAATTACAAGTAATGCTATGGAGCCGTGTATAGAGGGATATCTGGTCAGCAATGCCTCCCGGAAGACCCCAGGGCTCCGTTTAAGCTTTGGGAAATGTGTAGTCATCAACATGACAGATAATATCAACTGAAAATATACTACGTGCTTGCACTGTGCTTAGCACTTGGCCTATGTTCCTGCATGTAATTCTCATAACAGGTCTATGATGCAGTTACTATTTTATTCTATCCTTTGGCGCTGAGATGAGGACACGGCGGCTTAGAGGGCTTGAAGAAACTTGCCCGAGGTTGCACATCTTTGCACGCTAGATCCAGCATCCAACTCAGGCAGCACAACTCCAAAATGTATGCTCTTAACCACCAAGTTCCAGAAAGCAAGCGTGGCATCTGGAAGCAGGGCATGCAATGTAGACTGAGCCCCTACTGGGTACCTGGCACCATCCTGGTGGGCAGGAGATAATCAGAGATAAATAAGGCATAACCTTGGCTCCCAAGAAGGTAATGGGATAATGTTGGGGAGAAGATATATAAATGCACAGCTTACATTAAGTGAAAGCAGTGCTTTCTTGGATGGAAGAATTAATGTTGTAGGGACAGGGATGTGCAATGGCCCTTCATAGGCAGGGTTTGCAAGGAGGGTAGAATTTCTTGGCAAATGTTTTCTGTTGCTCAGTGGATAGAGCATCAGCCTGCAAGCTGAAAGGTCCCAGGTTCAATTCTGGGCAAGGGCACATGCCCTGGATGTGGGCTCGATCCCCAGTGGGGGACTTGCTGGAGGCAGCTGATCAATGATTCTCTCTCATCATTGATGTTTCTCTCTCTCTCTCCCTCTTCCTTTCTCTCTGAAATCAATAAATACGTACTCTTAAAAAAGACAGGTAATAGTAATTTTGGCTCTGAGTAACACAGATCACTCAACTCTGCATCGGTCACACCAAAGTAGCTGTTGACAACCTGTAACTGAATAAACAAGCATGAAGGATGTGTTCCCACAAGACCGGTGCTAATGATATTTGAATCTTGTATGATTTCCATGTGTCACAAAACATTATCTTTAGTTTTTTTTCCCAATCATTTGAGTAAGTAAAAGACATTCTTAGCTCATGGTAGGAGGATGGATTTGGCCTAAGGGCTATAATTGACCAACTCCTGCTCCAGGTAAAAATGAGGGAGAGTATTCCCAGTATAGAGAGGCATGTACAAAATCAGAGGGGCCTGGAAGGACTTGGGGTTTCCTGAGTGTTGCTAGTGTCTGCCCCAAGTGTAGTGCAGCCCCGGGCATGATGGAGTTTGGGCTAGAGATGTGCTTTGGGACTGAATGAAGCATGTAGAATTCCTCAGGTAGAGCCCTTGAATAAGTTTTAAGCAGAATTTTACATCAGAATTTTAGATGGAAACAACAAATAGGGGATATTGGAGTCTCAAGCAATATTTGAGGTATGGACTGAAAAAGGCCCCAACTGAAGCAAGGGCAACAGGTGTGGAAGCAAGGACAATTCTGAATGTTGCTTTAGAAGTTGAATTGATGGGTTTTGGTGGTTGAATCCTTGAGAAAGAAATGAAGTAGGACCCTGAGAAGTATAGCATGTCTCACTTGGTAGTTGTGCTTCCAAAGTGAATCAAAAGAATTAAGTGTAATAAGGATTCTGAGTAATTTTACAGAACCAACAAAAAAAAGTGTGTGTGAGGTTTTCTGATTACAAAGGTACCATATATTATTCTAGTTAAGGTAAGATATTGTAGATACCGAAATAAGTCAACCATACATACATTTTCAGTGACTACGAAACATCTCTGTGCACCACTTCAAGCCCTCTGGACCTCACCTCTTATTCCAGCCGTGTCAGGTGTATCCTAGCTGTTCCTTGCCTCAAATACACATGAGGTAGCTTTTTGCCCCAGGGCTTCTCTGACTACATATCAAGGAACAGCTATGTGAAATATTTTGTCGGGGAAAATGTGCAACCTGGAAGCCAGAGTCAGTGTTCAAAGGATCAAATCTTGACCAGCGGGAGCTGGGAACAGATATACGAATGCCTTCCCCTCCTCTCCTGTAGGTAGATAGTTCTGAGATGAGTGCGTCCAGGTGAGATTGAGCACCAGTTGCCTGCAGTGATGGTCAACTCAGTAAGGCAACCATGTAGTCCCTTTTCCTCCTCCTCTGCCTCACTTCACTAACCTCTGACTCTTGCTCCCTGGATCAACTCCCTAAAATGTACCTAAATGTTCTATTCCTAGGAGAACTCAGGAAAAGGAAGTTGATTATCATTAGAATATTATTTTTTGCCTAGATAATCTGCCAATGTGAATATTCCTATTTAGCAGGCAGCTTCCAAGTGGTAATTTTTGAGACACAGGTCCTTTCCATTGTGTGGCTCTGACATCTTTTAGGACCTCAGAGTTCCCCCTGAAGGAAACAGTGGATAGAAAAGGCACTGTTTCTTTAACTGTCTCAGGACTTAATGTGACATACCTTCCATCCTCTTTCATTCCATAGGCAAGCATGGAGTCACATGACTCTATCCAGACACACGGGGGCCTGGGAAACGTAGTTCTTGTTCAGTACCCTTCTCTTAACAGATACCACAAGATACCACACTATAAAAGGAGAGCATGTATTTTGGTGAATAGCTAGCCATTTCTATATCAGTGTTTGATGTATAAAATTTCAAAACAAATAAGAGTATAAAATAAGTCACTATGATCCCACCATTCAGAGATAGCCACCTACGATATATATATATATATATATATATATATATATACATACAGATTTATATTCTGCTCAACTCACTTAATATTCTGTTCTATTATATTAATTTTACTATTAATGTGTATATGGACGATACCAATTAATGTTATAATATGAAATAAAAATTTTTTCTCTTTTTTTTTTTATATTCTTGACATGTTAGGAAGGCTGAATTTGAGCTCACCGATCATATACAAAGTGGAGACAAACCTCAATGGACACAGATACAGCTCACAGTCTGGGAGAAGGTAAGACCTGAACACAAATAAACACATGTTACGTTACGTTACGTTACGTTACGTTACGTTACATTACGTTACGTTACATCATGAGTCAACTCATGAATTGGTGGGCTGCTTAAATGAGGCCACCAGCAACTTTATGTGTCCTAACTTTAGCCACTAATTTTTTGTTTTTCCTTTGAGGAGGGCCTAGTGAAAATAATGAAATACATCATTGATATCGAATGTTACAGAAATGAAACACCAATTTTAAGTTAATAAAAAATGCCAACTGTCATTGCTACCAGCACCAAGTCTATAATGGAGCCCCACAGAGAAGAGGAAAAGGGAATGGGAGGCAAAGATAATATGCATTTGGAAACAGTGGTGCCATCTGAAATCACACATTCAGGCAGTCGTGGGATTTAGGAGGATGTCGTTCTCAGTGGGTTAGGGGTAGGATGCAGAGGAGCATATCTATAACTAGCAATAATCAGCTTCCTAGGTATGAATAAACTATATCGCTTGGGGGCAATCATGTCTTCTTTTCTTTATGCTGTAAACACATAGCCCCAAAGAGTCATGGGAGTTCCAAGAAGGAAGCTATGACTTCCATTAGGGATAAGAGAGTAGGGAAGCTTTGCTGACTGACTTCCTGGAGGAAATGGAACCTACTCTACAGGGTAGCTGAAAAACTATATATGACTAAGAACTTGCTTCAGAGCCAAACAGACTAAGCTGAATCTCATGTGATGTTTTCTAAGAAAGTGACCTTGGCAAATTCCCTTAACCTTTCTCTAGGTCCTATATAAAACAGGGCTAATAACACATGCCATTATCAGGAGTTTCTGTGAGAAATTGAAGCAATAAAGCATGTAAAGCATTCTAAACAGCATCTGGCCAGAAAGTGACCCCTGCCTGTGATCCCGTTTTTCCAAGCCCTGAAGATATGCTGAATGGCATTTGTAAAATTGTCTTCAATCCTGCAACACCTAGAAAGTTTAACATTTACTTTAAAAACATTGAAGGCTTTGACAAATTGTCTAAAATGTACATAGAAAAATAAAACTTTCCCAAAGACCTAAGTAAACTTTGCAAAAGAAAAAGCAAAGAGGGAAAATGGTTCCAATCAGACATGGAGACAAAATCATAGTAAAAAAGTGTTATGGATTTAAATAGTAAAGGTCAAACAGACCAGTGAAGGAAAAGAATGTGAAGATTCTTGATAAAGACTATAAAGAGCTTAAACCTGACCCATTTATATGTAGCATCTTAGTATCTGATGGAGAGGTACTAAAAACCAATAGGAAAGGACAAATCAGTTAATAGATGGCCCTGGGAAAACTGCATCACTACCTGGGGAAAAATAATGTTAAAGCTCTGCCTTACACAGGATATATATATCAAGGGCATTATATATATATATATATATATATATATATATATATATATATATATATATGGTATACATAAGTCACAATCTCAGAGAATTTTGACTATGTGGTAGAGAGATTCTTGTTAAATATGACCCTGAATATATAAACTCTAAAGTTTTGGAAAAGATATGGAAATTTACATTAAAATTATAGATTTTCATTCAAAATTTGGTATTATGTATACGACTAACAGAGTAACCTATCTGGGGATATTGTATTTGCAATGACAAAGTATGACAACATCCGTGCCCTGTTCTGATCTTAGGGGAAAATGTCTAGTTTCTGATCATTTGGTATCATTTGAGTTATAACTTGTTTTTTTGTGGGTTGGTTAGTTGGTTTGTTTTTCTGTAGATATTCTTTGCCAAGTTGAACATTCTGCACTCTAAGTTTTCTGAGAGTATATTGATGGGGTGTTGGAAATTGTCAAATGACTTTTCTGTATCCTGTGATATAATCATGTGATTTGTCTTCTTTGACTTGCTGATCAGTGAATAATATTGATTAGTTTTGGAGACCAGCCTTGCCTACCTGGGATAAATATCCTTTCGTGCTATTCCTTAATTCTTCATATACATTACTAGATTTGGTTTGGTAATATTTTATTGAGGAATTTTTCATAAGGAATATTGGGCTACAGTTTTCCTTTCTAGCCTCTAACATGTCTTTTTCTTACGGTAATGCTAAGTTTATTGAATGAATTAAGAAATGTTCTCTCTGCTTCTATTTTCTGGAAGAGATTGTGGGGAATTGGTATCACTGTGTGTGTGTGTGTGTGTGTGTGTGTGTGTGTGTGTGTGTTTAATGTATAGTAGAATTCACCTATAAAACCGGCTTAGTGTGGTGATTTTGGAAGAAGCTATTAATTATACAATTTTAAAAATGTGTAGCTATATTCAGATTATATTTTTCTTGTATGAATTTTTGCATAGAGTACTTTCATTGCTTTGTAAATTTCATCTAGGTTATCAAATTTGTGGGCATATTGGTTTTTATAATTTTCCTTTATTTTCCTTTTAATGTCCAAAGCATTGGTATTGATGACCCAACTTAAATTTCTGATATTTAAATGTGTGCCTTTTTTTTACTCAGGATAACTAGCCTGGCTAGATGTTTATCAATTTTATTGATCTTTTTAAATAAATAGTTTGGGGTTGAATTGATTTTTTTCTATTGTTTTCAAATTCATAGATTTTTTTTTGGCTCAGATTTATGTTAATTACTTGATTCAGCTTGTTTCATATTTAATTAGCTTTTACTTCTCTGTTTTCCTAGGTGGAATGTAATATTTTTGATTTTAGATATTTCTTCTTTTCTTAAATATATATTTAATGCTACAAATTTTACTCTTAACACTGCTTTCATTGCACTCTGCACATATTAATCAGTCATATTTTAGTATTTATTTAATTCAAAATGTTTTAAAATTTCTCTTGTGATATCATCTTTGACCAATGTGCTATTTAGAAATATGTTCTTTAATCTCGAAATAGTTGAGGATTTCACATTTATCTTGCAGATATTGATTTCTTGCTTAATTTCATTGTAGTCAGAGAGCATGCTTTGTATTATTTCTATTCTTTTAATTTTGTAATGTAAGTGTTATGACCCAGAATGTGACATCTTGGTGAATGTCCCCTGTGAGCTTGAGAAGAACATGCATTCTGCTGTTGTTAAAGGAATGTTCTATAAATGCCAGTTAGATAAAGTTGATTGATTGTGCTGTCTAGGTCAACTATATTCTTACTGATTTTCTATCTACTTGATCTACCAATTACTGAAAAAAGCAGTATTGACTTTTTCATTTATAATAGTGGATATATCTCCTACTCCTTTCAGTCCTTCTGTTTTTCCCTCATGAATTTCCACTCTTAATTGTACGTGGCTCTATTGTTAGGTGCACACATACTTAGGATTATTATTTCTTCTTGGAAGGATTGACCTCTTTATCATTATGCAATATCCCTCTTTATTTGTGATAATTTTTCCTTTTTTTGAAATCCACAAATCTGTATTTTTAAAAATCTGATGATGAGAATGATTTGAAATGACCAAATAAATCTCTGGTAATCTGACCTCTGTTCCTTGTATCCTATTGCCGCCACCCCCTGCCCGCCCCCCCCCCCCCCCGCCCCTGTTTCCCTGCTGAACTCAAAATTATCTTTCTGAGTTTCCGCTGAAGAACTTTGTGTCTCTATTTCTCTGTAGTAACCACAGCCAGCTGCCTGTCATGCTTCATTTCCTATAGACACTCAGCTGCTTGGGTACTTACCAGGAGCAGCTGTTAGACAATCTGGAGGGGAAGCCAATGATGCTTTATTTGGGGGGAAGGACTGCTGACGGAGGAAGAAAGTGGAGGCACTGATGGCATCCAAGGGCCTTGGATGGAGGATATCGAGGGGCATATCAGAGAGGAAAGAGACATGGCCAGAAGTCTCACTGCCTTGTTCCTCCACCCCTTGGGGGAATGACCGCTGTGGGCTGTCCAGGCCTATTGGCCTGGAGACCATGAGGGTCAGGGAGTTTGCTGTAGACATCTGTCATTGGAGTCACCCCAGTGAAAGCTACTTTCCTCCAAGAAGAGAAAAGCCACTTCCTACTCACTTGGGCCACATTCACACTCCCTGAATCCATCCCTCTTCTCACACTGAGAATGGCCTTTGGGTCCCAGAGGTGAGATGAAAGCAAGAGAATTTAAAACTGTGAAAGCAATCCCTGTGAAACTGCAGTGTGAGGGGCAGCAATCTTGGCTGTAAGCAGCACTGGTCTGAGGCATTGGCTGACCTGCATTCTGCACCTGAAACCTTGGCCCAACCTTAGCATGACCTTGTGAAAGGAACAGAACCTCCCTTGGCCTTCCTTTCTTCACCCTGTAGGATTTGACAAAGTGTGTTTTAGTAAGAAATGTTAAAGAACAAAGACAGAAAGAGCCCTGGATATTTACTTGACCATAAACTCAATATTAACCTGTGAAATGATGCAACTCTGGTTAAAGTAAGGTGATTTTATAAATGGAGTGTTTGCTATGTGGCTTCATACAAGTTGCTAACGTAAAGCAGTCGGAGGCAAATCTAAGCCGAAGGAGACTCTGGGTTATAATGCAAGAATCAAGTCCCCAGAAGGTCCCTTCCCACCAACAGAGAAATTGATAGCAAAGGATGACTCTTCTGCTGAGTTCAGGCTCAGCTCTTGAACTCAACAAAAGAAAACAAGGGAATGAAATGATTTCTGAAACACATTTTGAAAGGGGAGAAATATTTCTTCTCTGGATTTTTTGAAGCATGGAAAAATTATTAGCCGTGCCGGGGAGACAGGGTCAACCAGTTGAACTCCCATGATTTGCTTCAGTCTTCTGTACACCTCAAAAGTACTAGTAAAGAGTTTGTTTCGAGAACTAAAATGCAATGCAAAGTAAGCTCAGAGCTCCAATAAGCTGTCAATACAGGTGAGTTAGCTATGACCTTGTGGTCAGAGACTGGGGAGGGAAAATAGCCATTTTTTCCTATGACAATATTGAGAAAACCCTGAGCTTCAGGACATACGGGTGGTTTTTATAGTCTTTGTAGCCTTCGTGTCCTTCAAATGTTCCTACATAATACCTATGGTGACCGAAAAGGTTCTCAAAATGAGTGCAGGTGGTACATAAATCTAACACTAAGACAGAGTGAATCGCATGATGAGAAAATTATTTTCATTTTCACTTTCTTCCAATTCTTCAGGTTAAGTTACGGAGGAACTCCCAGTTTGGGGCTAATAGGTCTTTAACACCTAATTTCATCCTCCTTTGTTTTTAATCTTCACCTTAGGAAATGATTCTTGATTTGAGACACACACACACACACACACACACACACACACACACACAGAAGCTTTGATGTGAGAAGCATAGATCTGTTGCCTCCTGTACTCACCCCAACTGGGAATTGAACCACAATCTAGATATGTGTCATCCTCCTTTTTAACAAAGAAAAAAATAAGCCTTATACTGAGTCTTGGACCAGCAAGAATATCTACTTAGGATTCAATAAAATTTAGTTGTTTCCATTGGATTTAATTTTGAAGATATAATCAATACTCATTATTTGAAGATTTCATATTTGAGAATTCACCTGCTTGCTAAAATGTATTTGCAACCCCAAAATCAATACTTGCAGCATTTTGCAGTGAATGTATGCGGCATGGTGAATGAGAAAACTGAGTCACCCCACTCATATGTTCCCACCTAAGGCTGCACATGGCGACACTCTGCCTTCTTGTTTCAGCTCTAACACTGTAAACAAGTGTCCTTTTCATGGTCTATTTAGTGCCACATTTTCCCCGTTTTTGTGGATTTTTTAATGGTAGTGATTTTTTTGTTTAATACAGCTCCTAAGTACAGTGCTAAAGTGCTATCTTGTGTTCCTAAGCAAAAGAATGTTCCTGACAGAGAAACTATGAGTTAGATAAGCTCCATTCAGGCATGAGGTGTAGTATGCTTGACTGTGAACTGAATGTTAGTGAATCAACAATATATATTAAATCAACAATATATATTAAGCCAACCGTATATATTAAATACACTGTCTTAAAACAGAAACACATTTTTTTAAAAGGCTATGTATTGATGACATTGTGTGTCCTGAGGGTTATGGGAACCTAAGCCTCTATTTCCCATAGGTGCATCAGTTCCGTATTTGCCAATTGCATGTTTGTGGAGACTTTATAGAACATAACTACAATGAGTAATGAGAATCGAACATACTTCTATTTTAGGCAAGCGATTTGAACCTTCTGCTTATGATAGTGCTATTGAAAGTACCCTATAAAATAAATTTAAGGAAAAGATCAAGTTTATTTAGATAAATCCAAGTAAAGTTGCACATCAGTAGTACAGGTTGTTTGATGTTATAGCCAAAATTTGAAACCACTAAATGAAAGTCAAGTTTGGGGATCACTGCTCTGCTCTTTGAGTAACCTGCCAAAATATTTGACCCATCCTTGAGCCACTGTGCCCTTGTCTCTGCAGTGACTCACCCTTTGCATGTAGTGAGGTGCTTCTGAGGAAACCTGTGGAGCAACGCTCTGAAACCTACAAGCCACCCTACCCATATGAATGAGGGATTGTCA
This sequence comes from Myotis myotis, assembly GCF_014108235.1. Taxonomy (NCBI): domain Eukaryota; kingdom Metazoa; phylum Chordata; class Mammalia; order Chiroptera; family Vespertilionidae; genus Myotis; species Myotis myotis. Next base: position 12,090,910 of record NW_023416316.1, read on the forward strand.
CAGTCATTGTTATTCTCTTGATGACAAATTGTGAGGATTACCAGCTCCTCTGAGCTCCTCTGCAACTGCAGTTCCATCTGTCGGGGAGGGGGGCGGTGAGTAAAGCCTATCTAATAGCCCCCCCACCTTCATTACCCACTAATAATGAAAATATAATGACCCTTTTCCCCATGTTGGTGAATATTTTTCCTGTCAACTCTGATATGCTCATAATGTGGGCAGACAGATTATTTATGACCAGGGAAATTAAATATTATTTCATTTCTCCTAATACAATCTGTGGCGTCTCCCTGCTCCCAATTCCTCCCCATTAAGGTTATTGTCTTTTCTGCTCCAATTGGCTGCGTGCTGTGGGGTTGTCACGGCCCTGGCAGAGCGCTCGGAGCCTAATGGCGATGGGAGAAATGGTGTCATTTGCAAGGCTGCCTTCCCCGTCTCTCCTAAATGAAGACATTTGGTCCCTGCGAGTCAAAACCTATTTTGATGAGTCTAGATGCATTTGGACTAATGGAACAGGACAGGGATGGCTGTAATAGATTTCCTGAACTGGGTTTTCTTTCTCAGAATCGCAGAATTTCAGAATTGGGAGGGTCAGTGAAGGCCATCTGCTACAAGTCTCTAATTTTGCACATAGGGACACTGAGGAGCCGAGAAGGGGGCGCGCTTAATGAAATCTCTGGTGAGAACAGTTTTTTCACTGCCAAGCCCATTCTAATCATCATTCTGACTTTTGACTTACATCCCTTTCAGGGACCCATGGCCCCACTAAGTACTCGGAGATATGATCACATTTTAGAAGGTGCAGAGACAGGACTCTTTCCGGAACAGGAAATGTCTTTCAGGACTCTGCGCCTTTGATTCATGGGCTCCCTCAGGCAATTTAAGAGGCTGTGCTCCGAACGGGGTAAGCTGGAATTTTGTTAGGCGTGCGTGGCGGCAGTTTCTCCCTCCGCCCAATCCTGCCTTCCTCCCCTCCGTTCCATAGGCATCCATTGATTCCTAATATCGAACCTTTTCAGGTCAAACCCCATCTTAGTGCTTGCTTCCGGAGAACTCAGCCTGCAGCACTGAGGAGGCAAAATGTGGAGGGAGGTTCTCGCTTCCCTATTCTTACGTGTATTTCACTCCTGCCACGCGCCCAAACTGGTACAGGTCCAGTGTGGAAAGTACAGTCCCTGCCTCTTAGAGATCCCAGCCTGCTAGCAGTGAGGGACAAGAAAAATCCTTATGCCCAACCAGTACTTAATCCAGGCTGTTACCTCGTAACTAGACTTGTTCAACGCAGACCTTGCAGGCGGTATCCCCCTTCCTACCTTTCTCCCATTTATTCACCCACGTACAAACCCAAATCTGATTATGTCACTTCTTGGCTTAAAATCTCTTAGGGAAGTACAGTTACAGTTCAAATAAAGCCCCAGCGTCTTTTTTTAGCCCCAGCCTGTTTCCCCAATATTATTCCTTTCTAATTCGTGGTGCCTTAGTAACATTTAGCTGTTTTGAGTTTCTCAAACCCTATGTTCTCCCCATCTCGAAGGCTCCATATCTGCTCATTCCTCCACCCAGAACATAATTCCTCCGTCTTCTCTGCATAGCTGCCAAGTCTCATCTGTGACAACTTATTTGTCATCTCCTCAAGGCCGTAGACTTTTGTAAGTTCTATACCACAAATCCTAGGGAGTGCTGTCACATCGCTAGTCCTCATTGATTTGTGTGTTTATTCTACTTACTTGTTCATCATGGACTTTAGGCAAAGGATGGCCTTTGCTAATTTGCATAAAGCTTCCAACTAGAGAGGGCATTCATCTCCGCAGCCGCCTACTTCCACCAGTGGCCACAATTCATTCCCTGCAGAGTACATATTGCCGTTTTATTCGTATGTTCATCTGCTTGTGTTCTTTATTCTTCATCTACTCTGTTAGATTGTAAGCACCACATGGTTAGTAATATAATTTTTTCTTCACCCACAAATATACTGCCTGCCTTATATAGTGCCTGACATATAAAAAGTGCTCAGTAAATATTTGCTAAAAAAAAAATGATTGTTACATAAACCAGGTAAAGTGAACAGGTGGTTTTGAGCTAACCTGTGAAGTAAGCATAGCATCTGAAAAAGGCTCTGAGAAAAGTGAGGCATTTTTGATGATGGGGGGAAGAACTTCTTATTGGTAAAATGAACAGAAGTCACCAGTGTTACAGTGGTGTGCTCACAAATATTAAGTGCTAGCACAGTATCTGACAGGGCAATCCCCAACAACATTTCTGTTAGTGTTACCTCATTCTCTCACATGGCTAATGCATAGCACAAACATTCTTACTGTCATCCATTGAAAAGGACAGTGTAATATAAAAATATAAAAACAACATTTATAATTAGCTGGCATGATTTGGAGAATCCTCAGGAGGAATTTGGATTTGATAACCTTTGAAGTGCCTTGCCACTTACATTGAGACGATGGAAAGGCAGACTTCACAGAAAATGAAGCGCATCACATAGCCCAGACTGCTGCGCCAGTGATTAAACTGCTACCTGTGTTTCTCTTTCGTGTGGCATTTGTTCTCCCCACCATTGCCGGGGCTTGCTGAACAGATGCCCCTGGGAGGCCAAGGAATTTGGACAAAGTCTGCTTCCTGCAACCTTCTCTTTAAATTGCACTTAACAAAGGAAGAATGTCCAACATCAATTTTTCAGTTTAAACCGCTTTGCATCTCCAGAGCTAGGAAGTCATTGGTGCCTCAAACATTTGAAACATTCCTCTGCTTTAAGAAGAAAAACATTACTGACTTCAAAATCCCCAGTTTCATGGTGAGTCCTCAAAGTTGAGGTCACTTGCTCTTTTCTTCCAAGTAGCTGATAACCCTTTCATTACTCTTTCTTTTTCTATTTAGGTCAGTGTATTTTTTGTATTACATACATTCTGCTAATATATTGTACTTTCCAAAAAGAAAAAAAAACACACACCAACTTTCATCCTTCCACAAGAAAATAAAAGGCTGTTGGCAAAGCTTTAGGTTGATAAACTATTTGGGTATTAGAGAAAATGTGGGTGGCAGAATAAAAAACAAACAAAAAGTTAAAGGTATTAAAGCACTTCCCCCAGTCATCATATTGTGCGTTTTTTTTTAAAAATATTTTTATTTGTTACAAAAGGTGTTTGTTTGTTTTTTTAAATGTACAACAGGCTCCAAGACTCACTATATATTTTAAAACCATCTTTATGGTTTTAGAGTGTTATTAGGGGTAGACACCTCACTCTGCTGCTCCTGTCCTTCATACGATTTTAGAGTTGTGACAACACAGTTCTCAAACCTTTTACTTTAATGGGTACTTTATACTAGGTACAGATAGGTGTTACTTCAATCCGCTGTACCACTGCTTCTGGCCATGGGCATCCAAATTCCCATACCTGATTCTAAACGAATTACTACTGCCTTCAGTTCTAACTAGGTCGGGTAATCTATCCCAAATTCCTCCTTTCCTTCTGGCAGACAGTTGCCTGTAACCCACCCCCTAGTACTAATGTCTGTGGTTTTTGGTAGCAAAATAGAAAGAGAATGGACACTTTGGTGATAAAAACATTTATTGAACTAATATTGCATAGTTTACAGACCCAACAGTAGTCAAGTCATGGTTCCTAAAATGTGCAGAAATCAAGAGAGGCTGGGCAGCAGGAGATGCATCTGTGGGCTGCACATACTGGAAGCTCAGTGCCATAGCCAGTGAGGGCCCCTGGATGTTGCCATTTGCCCCTGTACCCTTACCACCCAAATCAGCCCCTCAAGAGTCAAAGTCATGGGCAGGGCCACTTGATTGCCTATCCGAAGTCAAGTGTCTGCACCCACACTCCAGCTCCCAGCAAAACTTATCCAATAGGGGTTGGTGGGGGGATTCTCTCTCTCTATATTTTTTCCAAAATGAGAACAAAGATTGAATATGGAGCACTAAATAATTGGCAAGTTTCGGTGGCAGAGTGTAAGTAATAATTAGGCTTCAAAACTTGTCCATGTTTTAAGTCCTCCATCATAAGGCAACATGAGAATTGAGTAAAGAGATAGGTTATTATAAGAGATGCAGTAAATGAAGATAATAGAGCAACAATCCCACCAAATTTCATACAATAATCACTCACAATCCGTCATAAACCAGTCATATCCAAGACAGAACATTTATTCATTTATTACAAAAGTACATGTTAAGGCTCTATTATCTAAGCAATGCTGTGAATTCAGTCCCTATCCTCAGGAAATTTACCATATAGTTCACTGCCTTTGGTGATTTAATAGAATCAAATAATTGACTGCCTTCAGTTTCATGTACATGAAATTGAAACTCACTATGTCTTTTTCTGCTATTATGCTGGCAAAGAAAATTGATTCATCCTGTTACACTGAAATACCAATGGGAAATGCTATGAGCAAGAAAGGCAGGCAAAAAAAAAAAGTGATTAGAAGATTGGGATTGGGTGAAAAGGTGGAGATTTGGGTGCTAGTCCACTCACTAAGAGTTATTCCATCACTCAGTAAATCTCAGTGTCAGCCTCCTGACCTGTTAAATGGGTAACACTTAAATCTAGTTGTCTTATTTCTTTGCCAAAATAAGGTAGGACATTCTACCTGGCCTTGGCTTAATTTTGATTCTTCATTATAAAGAAACATGCTTTTAAGGGCATCCAGTGACAAGTATTGACTGACAACATATTTTGCAATCCTTCTCCACTCCAAGCTATTTGATAACATCTGGATATCACACAAACTTCCACCAATATAAATGGTTTCATCTCTCTACCAAAATTTCTTTTTTTATTAAAAACCCAAGCCTCCCAGTCATTCTCACTATCCTTACACACATTTTTTTTAAGTATTAAGTGGTCAGTCAGAAGGGGTTCTGTTGTAGTTAATTACTTGAAAGTTAAGTTTTTTTTTTCTTTTATTCGATTATCTTTTCTGTAGACAATGAATGGTGAGTTCTGATTGGGGCTACTTTTGCTAAGGAAGAAAACAAATTCCCCATTCTTCACATTGTTGTATAAGGGAAAATATTCTTTTCCCGGGGAACAAAATTGAGAAATGTTACTATTTCTCTGGTCCCTTCTTCTCTCATTATCAAGAGAGAAGTAAATTCCCTACTTGGCAGAGTTGAGACAAGGAATTCAACATGATCATCTCAGGACCTCAGGGGAGCTCTCATTCAGAGTGTCAAGAAATAGCCTTCTTGGTTCACTTGTGTCCTAAATTTACAGGAGATTGGGTGATGGAGTAGACCTTGACCTTCCAAAGGGCTGGTGTACATATTACAGAATAAAATTTCAGAACACCAAACTGTGGTTGCAGATGAGATTACCTGTTCTGATATAACTTTATTTCTAATAACACTGGCACTTTGATGTCTATTTGATTCCTTTGTCTGTTTCTTAATGTAGTTATACTTGGGAAAATAATGGGATGGTACTTATGGGATCCCTGAAAACTCCAACTTGTTCCTTCTAGTGGCAGCAGGTTCATTGAGCAAGTCCTTGTATACTAATAGCAACATTATCAACACATGCTAAGCATGATTTCTAGAGAGAGTTCTCACAGGGACATGGTAAGCATTTCATATTCTTTAAAAAAATACATGCAATTGATTTTTTAAATAATACAACACAAATCTTTCTACTTTCTTCTTAATAAGAACACATTGTTCATCTCTCTTTTTTTTCCTCTGAAGAGAGGAAAGCAGCTTTAATTGTATGACAAATATCAGTGAGCTCTTTTAAAAGAGACATAAAGGGTATTTAGCTAAAATCCCCCAGAACCCTATGTTTGAGGTTAAGGAGTAAATTAGTCATAGTAAAATACCTTCTGTGGTCCGGAACCTCCAATCAAATGATACCTTGAAATGAGGCTTTCTCCTGGTGACCATTAGACCATTCCCTAAAATGTATTTAGCCTGGAGACGGTAGATTACACACAAGATGATGGGGTTTTGCTGTAGCACTGTAGTTTGGTTCTCACTGCATATGCTATGCTTGAATAGTAAGAGAGGAATTGGTTTTTAGTGATGTTACTTAAGAAGACTGATGAATTTTTGTGTGCATGGACAGACTGGTCTTTTAATCCCAGGTTTCTCTTACTAAGAGCTCAAACCACATCAAATTAACCTAATTCATTCATTCATTTATTCATTCATTCATTCATTCATTCATTTATCCTCCATCCATTTATTCATTCAATTCAAAAAAAAGTATTGTCAGTCAACTGGCATTTTTCTAAGTACTGGCATTTTTCTAAGTACTGGAAATACACAGATCAACAAAACAGACAGCAATCTTAAATTCTAGTGGGAGAGACGAGTAACAAAATTAATAGGTAAATGATAAGAGTATTTTAAAAACAATAAGTTCCAGAGGGGAAAATAATAAAATAAGAAAGAGGTGCCTGGATTATTGTAGGCAGAAAATGAAGTGTGAAGTTTTATATTGAGAATAAAGCATCTAAACAAAGCCTTGAGGAGGAGAGGAGGGAGCCATGCATACATGTGGGAAAGAGCATCCCCAAAACAAGGAACAACAAGCTCAAGGGCTCAGCCAGCAGCATGTCTGAGCTTTAAAGGAACAGTCAGAGGCTGCCGATTAGAGTTCAGTGAACAGAGAGTAGATTAGTAGGAAATGAAGTCAGAGAGAGAATTAGAGGCCAGATTATGTGTAACTTTTGGGTTGTGTGATTGTCCATTCTTTCTGTTGCTTCCAGCAATGTTCAAAAAGGAACTTTGTTAGCCTTGGTCACATATGAATGGAAATCCTCCACGAATGTGGGATGTTCTTAAGGTGTAAAGGAAGAATAAGCTTTGTTGTTTCAAACCACTGGACTTTCGGGGTCATTGGCTGCTGCAGCTTCTTCTGGATTAATCTGACTAATAAAACAGCGCATGCCCCTGCTGTGTCTCTGTTGGGCCTGCTGGAATTGTATCAATTCTGACCGACTGACCACAATGCACTCAACACTTATAGGGAATTCACACTCCCTCTGGAACATTAATAGTTCTTGCTTTCCTTATCAATATTGAAATGGTAATAATTAACCCTTATTCTACCCTAGACATGGGGCTCTCCTTTTTCTCACCAGTGAAGTGGTGGGAGATGGCAGTAAAGCATGCTTTAGTTTAACATATCTGTGAGAAGGACAGGGTCTGTGCATCCATTGTACGAGTCCACTGGAATAGAAGGAAAGAACCTTCTCTCACTTCACATGTGGAATTAGGAAATTAGTTTTATGCAGAAAAAAATGCACCCATCCTATCTAATAAAAGAGTAATATGCATATTAACTGTCACTCCACGACAAAGATGGCGGTGCCCATAGTGGCGGCATTGCCCTGGCAATGTGAGCAGGGAGAGGAGGGGCCTCGGGCCAGAGGCCGGGGCAAGAGATGCTGGTGTCGTTGCAGACCGGGCTGAGGGACCCCCTCCCCCCCTTCTGCCCCATGCATGAATTTTGTGCACCAGGCCTCTAGTAAATAATAAGTATTCAGTAATTGTTAGCTACTTTTTCATTGCACTTATTATTCTCTTATTGCCATTATTGTTGTTGTTTTGGTTATTACTATAGCCAGATGGTCATGATGACATTGAATGTCAAAGCAAAATTTTATGTAGCACAGAAATTTACTTTCCACCATTCCCTCTATACCAGGGCATAAATGAAACTGAAAACCTGAAGTCATTCAACATTTGTTAGATGTCTGCTGCATACGGGCTTGTACTCAGGAGACTAATATTGGCCAAGCCATGTTCAGGTTAATTCTCCAACTTCAGTTCCTTGGGGCATGAAGCCATTCGTATAGGGAAGGAAAGCTCTCCATCAGGCCCATTTATCTCGAGGGGGAACAGAACAGAAGACCATATTTTCCCACATCAACACACTGATGGTGGTTTGTCCATACATTTATGGCCCCCTAACCACAAATCTGCAAGTGGGGAAATTGGACTCTACTGGATTAGGTAATTGATAAAGGCCAGAACATTAAGAGACAAAGAGATATGGAGACAGAGTCAGAGAGAATGAGTTGAGGGGAAAAAAGAGGAAAATAAATACCTATGTTTTTAAAAAATGACTTTATTTCCCATTAAAAGTTTCCTCTTTGTCTAAGTGAGTATATGTTGTTTATGGTCCATTATTTAAACAATGGCAATAACACAGGGAAATGATAGTTGGTGGAAATCCTGAACAGTATGCCAAATGACTCAACATTCATTCCTGTCTCTCTTTTCTTCCATAAACTGCATCCAGACAGACCATTCAATTCCACAAGCCATTGAGATAGTATATCATTAGAATGCTATACATATAATTTATTCTTCATGTCAATGAAATCATGATAAATGCTGGACTTATAAGGATTATATCACATAATTCACCTCAAGCCTTTTAAAATAATTTTTATTTTTTAAATTTCCATTATAAATTCCATTAGTGGATCAGTCTCATGATCATGAAAAAAATTACTCAGCTCCCCAGATGAATGTAGCATAGTAAAATCTGGGCAAGACTTGGAACCCAGCCTTTGGCCCCTCAGGCTTGTTTATCTATTGGGAGGAAAAGGGTAAATGGAACCAACATTTACAGCCTTGGTTTATTCATCTCTAAATTGGAAATACCAATCCTACCTTACAAGATGTCTAAAGGACAAATTCATTTAAAAATAGAATCTTTGTTTTCAAAGTTAATTCTCACTGGATGCATGAGGCTGCCAAAGGTTTTATTCTTCTTTGTACTTATTTATTGTATTCAACAAGCATACACTGAAGAACTAAATGCCATAACCCCTGCTCTCTAAGAGTTTTCAGTCCACTGCAGGAGACCGCCCAAAGCATCATGCCTGCACAGTCCGGTGTAAGAAGCCCTGCAACAGGCATCAGGAAACTTGCTCTGAGAAAAGGCAGGAACAGAGAGCAAACTTGGTCAGAGGCTCTCCTAGAAGGTTTTTCTGAGGCTGTGTTTTATTTACTAGATCCTGAAATACCTTCATAGAATTTCTGCAAAGGGCCTAGCTTGTTCAAAGTCATGGATCATTGAAAGGGTTGGTCTATCCATGGTATTAATTTCCTAGCACTCCCATAACATAGTACCACAAACTTATGGCTCAAAACAACAAAAATGTATTGTGTTGTAGTTTTGGAGGTGAGAAGTGGAAAAGTAAGGTGTTATTAGGGACACGCCGCCTCCAAAATGTCTAGGAGAGGGCCCTTCCTCAGCTCTCCCAGCTTCTGGTAACCACACACCTTCCTTGGTTTGTGGCAACGTAACTCAATCTTTGCCTCTGTCTTCGCACAGTGGTCTTCTCCCTGTGTGTCTTTCTCTTCATGTGGCTTTCTCCTTCCTCTGTGTGTCTGTGTATAAATGTTCCTCTTACAAGGGATGCCAGTCTTACTGGATTAGGGCTAATGCTAATGATCCCCTCTTAATGTGATTATTTATATCTACAATGACCCTATTTCTAAGGTCACATTCACAGGCACCAGAGGTTAGGACATCGACATATGACATATTCCCTTTTGGAGGAGGACAGGATGGAATCCATCCCATTTATGGGAAGTGAAGTGTGGCACATAGGAAACAAGTCTGGAAAGGAGGCAAGAGGGCTGGAGCCAGATTTTGAAGAATACAGACTGCCATATGGAGGAGCTCTTAGGCATGTTTCAGCAAGAGAGTGAATAGAGCAGCTTTCTCTTTATAAAGATAACTTATGGCAATAAAACAAACAAACAAACAAAAAAAATGGACCGAATGGGAAGTGACAGTCTTGTGTGAAGGCCAAAGGAGTTGTCCAGATAAACAATAGGGAAGCATAAGAGAGGCCAGAGATAAAGGACATTTCTTGTATATGACCATTGATCCTACGTGAGAAAATCAAGAGAGGTAAGAATGGAGAATGAAGGTTTGTAGCTTTGGCACTGGATAGCTGGTGAGGCTTTTAGCCAAGATAGGAACAATATGTAGTAGAGCTGATTAGGAACCAATTGGAGGAGAAGACAGCTGGGAAGTTTGAGTGTGTGTTAAGTTGATCTAGGGCAAGAAATAGAATTTAAGCAAAATTTTGAGGAATACAAATGATGAGTATATTTTGCATTGGGTTAGTTCTTGAACATTTCAAAACCTTAGAAGAGGTTGTATTCTGGACTCTTTTAATAGTGAGGTGACAAGGATGACAATTTAGATAAAGTGCATGACTTTTCTATTTCTGTACAATAAATCACCAACCATTTAGCAGTGTACAACCACATGTAATTATTATCTCACAACTTCTGTCAGCCAGGAGTCTGGGTGAAGGTGAGCTGGTCATCTGTTCAGAGTCCACCAGGCTCGAGTAAGGGCTGTGATCTCTGAAGTCACAATCCTCTTCCACGTTTGCTGGTTGTTGGCAGAATGCAATTGCTTGTGACTGTAGGTCTGAAACCCTCACCTTCCCATGATTCCCTGCCCCGTGGTACTCTCCAGAACAGGATGCTTGGTGACTTCAAAGCCAGAAGGAGAGCATCTATGCTGCTTTGAATCTCTCTAACTTCTAGACCATCATTTAGAGCCCTCAACTGACTAGGTCAGGCCCACTTACAATTATCTCTCTCTTGATTAATTTAAAGTGAACTATGTAGGGGCATTTATTGCATCTGAAAATCCCTTCACCTTTGCCATATAATGTAATTTACCATTGGAGGGATATCTCATCTTAATCACAAGTCCCACTATATGTGGGGAAGGAGAGGATTGTAGAGGGTGTGTACACCATGAGGTGGAAATCCTGAAAGCCAGCTTGGAATTCTGCCTGCCACTCATGGTAACACAGAGAGTGCTGGTAGATCAAGGACTATACTTCATCTCTTCTGGCTTCAATTTTTTTTAAAATATATATATTTTATTGATTTTTTACAGAGAGGAAAGGAGAGGGATAGAGAGTTAGAAACATCGATGAGAAAGAAGCATCGATCAGCTGCCTCCTGCACACCCCCCATTGGGGATGTGCCCGCAACCAAGGTACATGCCCTTGACCGGAATCGAACCTGGGACCCTTCAGTCCGCAGGCCGATGCTCCATCCAGCAAGCCAAACCAGCTAGGGCATTCTGACTTCAATTTTAATATTATTTTCCAGTTTGCTTTTTCACCCTCGGTGATGCCACACATCTGATTCTCTTTGGGTAATGACATGTTTGCATTCTTTGGGTAATGACATGTTTGCACAAGACCATGATTCTGGACTCATGAAGGATCATCTGCACTCTTGTACAAAATTTGTGGACAGTCTTAACTTTGACCATTAGGTTTGATCACATGCTTACCACCAGAAATCAAGATACATTTTGCACCAACCAGAACAAACTGACAAAACACTAAAGTTGGCACATATTTGAGCAATGCTTTGTGAATTTAAAATTTTTGAGGTATTTCAGATTCCTCTCAGGTAATAGTAAAGTCAATTCCACAATTGTAGCAGTTAATAATAACAGTGATCATAATGATTACTCATAATTTGCACTCATACATTTTTTCAAGTCAACCTCACAACAACCCATCAATTCTATTCAATAAGCACTAATTTATCCTCAACTATTTATATTGTATTTGGCGCTGTGTGGACAAAAATCAGTAATCAGTAAATGACGATCTTTATCCTGACCTAGCTCCAAGTCCAGTTGGGTGAAACATACAGTTCATATTATTTCATTTAAGAAAGAAAACAAGGCCCAGAGAGGGGAATTAATGAGCAGAAACCACAAAGTTTGTTAAATAGAAGAGATCACTTGTTCTAACCTTCTAGCCAGCAATCGTGTTACAGCCTCGCACTGTTGTATGTTTTCATGACATAATATTCAAATAATTCACACACATTTATTTATAGCTTAGAATAACACTTTCAGATGAAGATAAGCAGTAGAAGGAGATAACACTGCATATGTAAGATACTTGATTTCTTCTTGGATGCTACTTTCTCTAGGCCAGGTGGCCAATGTGTTGTGTAGCTGCCTTTGTTGTTTCAGACCATCTGGAGCAATTTCTGAAAGTGACACAAGAGTAAACTCTCTAGGACCATGGCCTGGACTGTTCCCAGAGAGCAGGAGAAATTTCCCAGGGAATCAAAGCTAGAACAAAGACAAGGTTACCTAATTGCTTTGCTGATTCAGAAGAGAAAAAGAGAAAAGAAACACTCTGAAATCAGTGAATGAGAAGCCAGTCAGAGAAAGAAGTATTACATGATCTCACTCATATGTGGAATCTAATGAACAAAATAAACACTTGAACAAAATAGATATAGAGTCATAGAAGCATGGAACAGACTGTCGAATCTCAGAGGTAAGGTGGGGGTGGGTGGGAAGAAATCAGTCAAAGAACTTGCATGCATATATGCATAACCCATGGACACAGACAATAGGGTGGTAGAGGTCTGGTGGGGGGTGTGGGGATGGGCTAGAAGAGGTCAATGGGGAGAAAGGGAGACATATATAATACTTTCAACAATAAATATTTTAAAAGTATAAAATAAAGTTCATTCATGTAATGTTATAAAAAAGTGATTTTAAGGCCAGGACAATCAAAGTAGGACCCCAGACTCTTCAGGGAGGCCTCCCAAAGAATGGCAATACTATATAAGCTGTTGCCACAGAAATAGCTAAATAGTTTTGAAAATTGCTAACCTAGTATTTAGAGGAGAAAACAATATTCAGAAATGAGTGGGACAGCTTTGTGCCACAAACAACTGCATTGTTCTAGATAAGCTCCTTGGTATTCTTTATTTAGAACCACTTTCAAAATGCCCATCGAATACCATTGTATTTTTATATCTGACTTTTGATTGACTTGGGCTTCCATCACTTGGGTCCTCCCTCATAGTAAGCTAGAGAGGTTAAAAAAGGCCAGAGTTCTTTATTCTGTAGGTAGCATTAGAGCAAGTTACTTCTTTTTCTTTTTCATCAAGTTATTCAACTTCACTAATGATTAGGCAGAGGGAATACATTGCTGGCTAATTACATTTGCAGAATGTATTCAGTAGTGAAGGTATATGAGGATAAGATAATACTAATGTAACAGGCCTCAAAAGCTTTGCTTTCTGTGCATGAGAGAATGGAAGGGCATGAGTCAATGTGTGCAATTACAACAGGCAGATAGGAGAAAAGGCAGAGGGAGGTTACTGGAGAAAAGAGCTAGTGGATAGCAGTGAGATGACATTCATAGGAGAAGCAAGAGACAGATTCACTAGCTGTGTGATATCAGTGAACAATTACTCTTGTCTGGGTTAGCTCCTGGATTAGTTTGTAGGAGACATCCCCAAAACCTTACCCCCAAATGAGTTTGATATTTGGCAGCACACCAGCTCCACATCATATCTCTAGCCACAACATGTCTTCTGAATTAGCCATTGGGATTGCATTCATTCTCCACGTAGAATAAGCCTATTGGCAATGGTAAGTGGCCGTATGCCAGAAAGTGTGCAAAGCCAGATGATATACATGGCATATATGTCTCAATTAGTAGTTGTGCTCATGGCAATGAAGGTAAACTTATTTTTATCATAAAACAAACACAGACACAATGTGGTAGCAAATGGAGAATTTGCATAGGTTTTGAGCTGTAACTCAAGACTTGAAAGGATTTTTTTCCTTATGGTTATCAAGCTCGACATATATCTCCAGGTCTTCTAGGGTCACCTTCCTTGATGTTACAGGTATTTAGGTGGGAAAAGTTGAAAAACTTGATATATTCCAAATATGTGTATAGCATGACATGAAATACTTATCTTAAAAAATGTATTAATTTATTAAATATTGATAGAGGGCCTACTCTGTACCCCACAATTTATTGGCATGGAAAGAAGTTCAGTGGTATACAAAACAAGCCCCTACTTTCAGTAACATGCATTCAAAGTCTATATTATGTTTATGAAGTCCTTCACATGCAGTAATTTATTATAATCATATGTAATGGATTATTAATTGGCATTCATTTATTAGTTTACTTTGCACACATTTGTGGGCATTTTCTATGTGCTCAGCACTGTGCTAGGCAATAGAGCAATGGAAGTGAATACTTCAGACCTGTGCTCTGCCCTAAAACAGCATGAATTTTAACAAGGAAGACTATCAACTAAGTAGTCAGTTCTAGTGCTATATAATCAGCTTTATGCACTGAAAGCCAGCTTCTAATGAAGTAGAATGTGGTAGAGGGTGATTCGGCAAGGCCGTTTCATCTGCCTTGGGATCCATCCATACAAGTCCTCTCAAAGGAAATATGTTTAAGCCTAAGCTGGACAGGTGTGTGGGAGCTGGTGAGATGGACAGAGTAGAAAACTGCATTTCAAGTAGAGGGACAGCATGACAGAGGCTGAGAGCTGAATAGGCACATAACGTACTCTAGTGCATGAAAGAAATTAATAATGGTTAGAATTCACCGTGAGAAGCAGAAGGTGGAAAGATGGGGCTGTGGAGATAGATCTGACCGTGGAGATCCTCACAAGCCAATGGACTTCTACTTGAACCTAAAGATGATGGAAAGATCATAAAGGGCCTTAAGTGGGCATGAGGCATGAGCATGTGGTTCCACTGTGGGGAATGGATTTCAAAGGGACACAGTGGAAGCAGGGAGACCATTAGGGAAGTCGGTGCAAAACCAGGCAAAAGAGGATGCTGGTCAGGCTGGGCCTCAGATGGTGGCAGAGAGGATAGAAAAGAGTGATATCTACGAGGTGAGTGCACAGGATTGGTTGTTTGGTTAGAGGTGGGACAATGGTGACCTTGTTTTGAGGTTTGTCTAAGGAACTTGTCCAAACTCTTGCCACCCACTAGGGGAAGGATGAAGACCTGAGCCTAGATGTACATACTACCAATCTAGAATGCGGTTCTTTAATCCAAGCCCCTCACCTTCACACCCCTTTTCTCCCCAGACCATAAAAGCCCATCCTCTCCTCAGTGTCTGTGGTGGGTCTCTGAGTCATACTCTACCTTTAACAGATGAGTGCCACATTTTTCCCCAGGTAATGACACAGGCCCCATGTGAGGCTCCTACTCTCTGCTAAAGGAAGCAAACAGCCTATTTGAACATGAGCCCAATTCCTCCCCTACCAGGCATCACTGTCACAAACTGACCACTCTGGCAGCGTTTCCAGCTATGAGTGGACAGGTTGACTGACAGGAAGCACAAATCTGCTGCTCACACAAATCTAGGCAGGCAAGGGATGGGAAATAGGTGTGCACGGCCTCTCTGGCACCGACAGCTTCTGCTACCCCAGCATTTCAGTCAGCTCCATGTTCACCCAGCCCTTGTGTCACTCAGAAATAGTCATGCACAGAGGCCCAGCACCAGTGCAGTATTCCAGGGGTGACATCCAGGGAACCAACCAAGGTCCTGGGCTGCGGCAGAGAGAGGGGTGACCGGGTCCATCGGTAGCATCTGCCACACCTCCTTCTCTTGCCAGACAATTAGGATACAGTCCAGTTGGGTGACTTTATCCTGCCCCAGGAAGTGACAGCTAGTACTGGGCTGGCAGAGAGAGCGCTCCATGGTCCATAATGACTGTCCAAACCCGCAGGAGCTATCTGCTGCATCCAAGAAAAGTTGACTTTGGTTATTCTTTCTTTGGGGAGAAAGGCGAATAGTAAAGCTCAGTGTGCTTTGAAATGCCAAGCTAACTACTTAGGCACTTACATAGACCTGTGCATATGGGTAAACACCCTTGCACAGTCCCTAGACACAAACCTACCTGTCCATATATAAGCTAATTTATGCACAGACCACAAGCTTACAAACAGGCATCTAGATGTATACAAAACACTCCTATGCTAAAATATGCATGATTATAAGTACACATATGGAAACTTGCATTAGGATGCACACTTACCAAAAACAAAACAAAACAAAAACTCCCTACATAAATAAATGTGTTTGCTGCCTGCATAGTGCACACAGACATTGAAATACAAAGACAGCTGTACAGTGCATGCAGATCGATGAGCTCATGGAAACACAGGCAAATGCGATGAATCTATGAAAGGACACTTGTACAAATACATGCACTTGCGCGCGCACACTCTTTTCTCAGGGATAATTTTGAAGAGAAAGGGACAAAGGCTGAAGAATATTTATGTATTGGAGTTTCTACTGTCATCACTCAAATCACTTTCAAGTGTGTAAAACAGAAGAGGGAAAAAATCAATTCTTGATAGGAGAGGTTCAAGGAGCTGTGAAATCAATTCTATTTTATTTTCAAATATCATTCAGAGAAGTTTACCCTCTTTCAGAAAAGTCTGGTCTCGCTGGGGGACAAAGAACTAGCTGGAAATGGTCAAGTGAAAGGCATGGCAGAGTTCAAGGCAAAGGCCTGTGCTGAGGTCAGAAACGACACTTTCATCTTCTCTGGCAGGAACAGGGGGTTGAGAGGGTTTGGAGTGCCCTGATTCAAATAATGGCCAGGAGGGCTATCTATTGTGACACCCATCACCTCATTGATTGCTAAGTTTGACTTGGTCAATTGGCATTAAAAAATAAATATACTGAGATCTGGAGGGAGCTTTAGAAAGCTCCCCTTCTTTTTTTTAAATACAAAGAGACAAAAGCCTGGAAGAAGAGGCGTGACTTGCTTGACACCATCCAGGAAGAGGGTCTGGGACTGAGCCCAGCCAGCTGGTTTCCCAGCCTTGAACTTCCTGCTTCTCCCATTAGACATCTGCCTTCAGAATACACTCCCTACCAAGCAGACTTTTGATTTCTCAAAGATCTTTATAAGCATGCAACTGATTAACTCATGTAGTATTGGGGGCACTTAAATACAGACACCACACCCAGGGCTGGGCTCTATTCTAGAGTCTAGAATACATAGCAAGGTGTGTTGGAGAACAGAAAGCCAAAGCCCTGTATACTCTACAATGCAGAAATCCTAATAAGCATTTAAGCTCAGCAAAAATGAAGCAATTGGGGTGAAGGGGACAGAGAAAGTGCATTGAAGAAGTCTGATGCTACCATTACAAGCTTCCGTTTTCTCACTGAAAATGGAGAACAAAAAGATAAATCTGGGTTGCCAGGGGGTTTAAATTAGCAAATGTATCTGAAAACACACTGTAAATTTATTGGACAAATACAAGGTATGTAACCGTCTACACTCTTAAAAAAGAGACACATGATTCCAGCAATTTTTCTCTATGCTGTTATCCTTACTGTAAGTGGCTTTGCTGGTCCCTGAAGTGAACTTGAATCATCCTTTAAAGGTTGGTTATGTGAGCCGACCTGAGCTACTATCCCTGAGACGTATTTCCGGCATTTTCCACAGTGGCTCTATTGTATGAAGGGAAGTTACTGAGCACCATATAACAGCGGGCTTTGTAATAAAATAATTTTACAAAATGCTACGAAAAAGGTTTTCTTCTAGGAGATTCACAAAACGCATAAGCATCTTCAAGGTTCTGAGAGGTCTTTTGGGAAACACACCTTCTCAATATTGTGGCTCATATTTCTAAATGTTTCCTCCGTGTTTTTGTTTTGTGCCTCCCAACCTTTTTGTTGTTGTTGCATGGCTATTGTCCTAAAGAGGAATCTTCCACAGAATGCAATTTTTGGATAAACTCATCTCATCCAATGCCCTCACTTTCCACAGGAACTGTCCAATGAGAGCAATGAGTTGGCCAACATCATGTAGTAAATTAATAATAGCTTTTCTCTTTATAGTTTTTTTTTCTCTCATGATAGTTTATCTCTTCTCAGAACCATTTTGGACAAAATTTAGTATTTGATTTTATGTTGTTGTTGTGTTATCCTTTATTAATAAGTGTGTGTGTTTAAATTCATTCATTTTTATTTTTCCCATTATAGTTGACATTCAATATTATTTCATATTAGTTTCATGCACACACCACAGTGGATGGTGTGTGTGTCTTTAAATGAAATAATATGTGTAAAATCACTCAGCATAGCTTCTGGAACATTTCAATCACTCAATAGATGTTAAATCTAAATATGATTATTTGTGTGGCTTTTCCAAATAGATCTGAGTTCCTGGGAAGGTCCATGCCTTGTACATTTCTGCACATTCACTTCGTGGTCGTCATGGCTCATGCGGTCCTACTCGAGGCACTCAACAACTGCCTTCTCACTTACTGATTGAAAATCAGAGGCAGCCCAGTTTTATGCCCACAGGAGGAAAGGAGAAAGCCTGACATTACAGCAATATACTGAACTCTTTCCCCTAGGGTGTTAGCCTAACATAAGTAAAAGCTTCATGTTGCACTATTACCTCTCCCCTTATTATGTTCATGGGTTTCATGCTAGATGTAAATGTCAACACTCTGTCCCTATCTGCATTTTCATGGGATTTGTTGCCACTAAAGGAAAGGGAAGGGAAGGGAAGGGAAACCTTGTCCCCAGTGGCCTTCCCTTTCCAACCCTGCCCCAAAACCGTCAGCAACCACAGAGCTATAGGAACCGGGTCAGGAGCGCTGTGACTGTTGTCATAAGCCAGGGTTAAAACCCACGCCTCCTGTTTTCCAGTTCTAAGGTTTGGAGCAACTGGCTTATACTCTCTACACTTCCCTATCAGCAAGCAAAAATGGTGGCTTTGAAGCATCTATTGTCCCTTGCCATCACACCTAACTGTCCTTAATGGAAACATGATTTCCTTCAGATATCTATCCCTCCCCCTCATGATCAGATGATTCATGGGAGACGATTCTTCCCTAGAACCAGGGATATATTCCAATTAATCGAAACCAGGAATATTTAAACCTCACAAGCACCTACGTCATCAGGGTAGATTGTTAAAAATGCAGATTTCTGGGCTCCAATCCCAGAGAGCCCAGCCCCATGGGCCTGGGGAGGGACACTGACATCTGCGTTTCTAATGAGTTCCCAGCAGATGCTGATGTTGCTGGTCTGGGATCCCTGATTTCAACCCATTCATATAAAACAATTGGGGTATTCCCATTCCCCAGTTGGTCTGGTTGTGATATTTTAACTTGTTTCCCCAAACAGAACTCAAGACAGGTTATAGGTTCAAGTGAGTTATCAGGACAGGATCCTAAAAAGGAGTGAAGGAGCCATGTAGTGAGAAGGGAAAGCAACAAAAGCCACCAAGAGTGAGCGAATGGGTCCATTTCCTCTGAGGGCCACTGGGAGGTATTGCTGATGCAGATGTAATGTAGGACTCAGAATTTACCCCCTAAGGAATTTTAGTTCCCACCCTCACTTGTTTAAGGTTGTTACTTAGAACCTCAACTCTGGCATTTCCAGCATGACCCACAGGCTGAACCAAGTCCAAAGGTGGCCACCAGGCTCAAAGATGCTGATTCTTAGGAAGAAATCAGGGCATAAATGGGTTTGCCCAATAAATTGCAGGTGTCCTGGGCATGGGCTGAAGGAAGATGTTAGAATACCTACAGTGTCCACTGTTGACAAATATTTTATGCAGATCTGGCCAGTAAACTCGAAGGGTATCTGCTGGGGCTCTTTGTCAAGGGTTTTTATTATTATTACTAGAGGCCCGGTGCACAAAAATTGGTGCACTCAGGGGGGAGGAGGGGTACCTCAGCCTGGCCTGTGCCCTCTTGCAGTCTGGGACCCCTCGGGAGATAACGACCTGCTGGCTTAGGCCTGCTCCCGGGTGGCAGAGGGCAGGCCCAATCCCTAGGTGCAGGCCCTGGTCGGGCTCAGAGCAGGGCCGATTGGGGGGTTGGGGCTCCGTACCCTGTCACGCACAGAGCAGGGTCAATCAGGGGGTTGGGGAGCTCCCCCCTGTCATGCACAGAGCAGGGTCAATCAGGGGGTTGGGGAGCTCCCCCCTGTCATGCACAGAGCAGGGTCGATCAGGGGGTTGGGGAGCTCCCTCCTGTCACACACAGAGCAGGGCCCATCAGGGGGTTGAGTAGCTCCCCACTGTCACTCACAGAGTAGGGCCGATAGGGGAGTTGGGGCACCTCCCCTTGTCACACACAGAGCAGGGTGGATCAGGGGGTTGGGGCGCCGCCCTCTATCACCCACAGAGCAGGGCCGATCAGGGGGTTGGGACGCCGCCACTGTCACACTCAGGGGAGGGCCCATAGGGAGGTTATGGCTCTACCCCATCACACACAGAGCAGGGCCCTTTGAGGGGGAAGGGTTGGGGCGCTGCCCTCTATCACTCACAGAGCAGGGCCGATCAGGGGCTTGGGGGGCCGCCACTCTCACACTCAGAGCAGGGCCGATGTGGAGGTGATGGCTCTACCCTGTCACACACAGAGTAGGGCCTGTGGGGTGGGGGTGTTGGGGCGCCGCCCCCTGTCACACACAGAGCCGCAGCGCAATCAGGGGGTTGGGGAGCTCCCCCGTATCAGGCACAGAGCAGGGCCGATCAGGGGGTTGGGGCACCTTCCCCTGTCAGGAACAGAGCAGGGCGGATAGGGAGGTTGTGGCCCCGCCCCCTGTCACACACAGAGCTGCAGGGCGATCAGGGCTTTTGGGCGCTGCCCCCTGTCACGTTGATCCTGGTGCTGGGAGGCCTCGCGGCTCTGCTGATCCCGGTGCTGGGAGGCATATTACCCTTTTACTATATAGAATAGAGGCCTGATGCATGGGTGGGGGCCGGCTGGTTTGCCCTGAAGGGTGTCCTGGATCAGGGTGGGGGTCCCCACTGGGGTGCCTGGCCAGCCTGGGTGAGGGGATGATGGCTGTTTGCAGCTGGTCACACACCCTTCAGGGTGGGGGTCCCCACTGAGGTGCCTGGCCCGTCTGGGTGAGGGGCTGAGGGCTGTTTTCAGGCTGGGACTGAAGCTCTGAACTGCTCCTTTTTTTCTTTTTCTTTTTTTATTCTGGGCCACCTTTAGCTCTGAGGCTCCAGCTCATAGGCCTCCGCTCCTGAAAGCAGGTATCTGGTTTGTTTTGGTTCTATAATCAAAACTCTGTATCAACTCCAGCTCTGAGATCCCAGCCGGCTGAAAGCTGGTTTCTGGGGGTTTGTGTAGCTTCTATATTTGTTACAGTGTTTCTTAAACTGCAGGCTCAGAGGCCAGCAAGGCAGGCGGGGAACGTTGGAGTCCTCCATCATTGAAGCAAGCAAGCCTCATGTTAGTTTCAAGCTGCCTGGCTGCCGGCCGCCATCTTGGCTGGCAGTTAATTTGCATATCTCGCTGATTAGCCAATGGGAAGGGTAGCGGCTGTATGCCAATTACCATGTTTCTCTTTTATTAGATAGGATTATTATTAAGAAAACTGTAGAAAAGGTATGTTTTCCTTTGGATGGTGTTATATCTGAATAGGACATTGGCATGGCTCTATCTATGTCATGAACAGAAGTAGCCTTAGAATTGGGGCACTGCTGAGGAGAGCAGTGGAGGGAGACTGAAGCAGCCTGCATCTCTGATGAATTTATAGAAATACTGACCGATCATAGCTGGCACCGCCCTATCACTGGATGCATGTGTCCTTGTGTAAGACGGTTGGAGTTGGGGTTTTCTATGGCCAGTTGCTAAAACAAGTAATATGTGGATTCCATAAAATGCAAAATTGAAATGGTGCTTAACACCCTTGCTACTTAAAGTGTGGTCCAAGGTCTAGAAGCATCACTGGGAGGCAGCATCTCAGGCTTCATTCAGAGCTACTGAATTAGGACCTGCACTCAACCAGGCCCTGGGTAATCCATGTGCATAGTAAAGTATCAGAATCCTGCCTTACAGAGCTCATGCACAGGAATCACACAACCCATGTGAAATTTTATTATTATTTTACACAGACACCTCACTGCCTCCTTCTAGTCCTCTTATTCCTCATCCCTTATTTAAAAATAAGATTACTTCAGCACATGGAAATGTATCCAAATGTGAAATTCATTGCTGGTTAATTAGTCTGGAAGGTAATTTTTTATGTAGGAGTTAGTTTTCCTACATATTAATGAGCAATTAGAATTCTATTCTGAGAATAGACAACAGTGTGAGCTGAGGGAGGTGAGGAATGAAAGGATACACAAGTAAACATGGTTATATATTGGGATTACTTCATGAGTCTGTCTTTTTCGAAGCCTGATTCCTGGCAATTCGAATGTAAGTAAAGCAGCTAGCACCAGGGTGACCCTCATAAACAAATGACTCATGTACTGATAAAGAACAGAAAGAAGCAAATAAAATTCCAAAGCAAGCAAATGACAAGAGCTGTTCTATTTTTAGAACCTAAGATATCCCAAAGCAGTAGCTCTTAAGTGTATTCCTCAGAATTTCATGGAGGGAAATAGGTATTGCTTGAGAAATGGTCTGTGGTCAAATTAACTTGGAAAATATTGGGAAACAATGATGGAGGCTAGAAGTTTGTTTACTAGATTCTTTTCTACAATAGGTCATATTCAATAGGCTAATTTTCCTATTCCAGAACTTTGCCCAAATTTCCTTAACAGGTTCCTGGGTTTTCCCTCTTAACCCTACAAAACTGTCTCCACAGAGCAGCAAGTGGAATATTTTCAAAATGTTAATGAAGTTAGGTCATTCTGTTGCTCAAAATGCATCAATGCGCTTTCTATTCATATTTATATTTTTTTCCTTTAACATTGCCAACAAATCCCTTCTTGAACTCTGTGTGTTCTTCCCAGGATCAAGGCTGACACCCTCCACTTGTTCTCTCATGTTGTTGAACATGACAAGATATTTCTTATCTGAGCATTCTTATATATTTAAATATCATTTTCTCAGATAAGCCATATCTTACACTCTTCCCATCTCTTAGAACTCTCTATAAATTTCTTTCAGAGCAAGTTATAATTTG
The DNA here is from genome assembly GCF_014108235.1 of Myotis myotis. Taxonomy (NCBI): domain Eukaryota; kingdom Metazoa; phylum Chordata; class Mammalia; order Chiroptera; family Vespertilionidae; genus Myotis; species Myotis myotis. The sequence goes on from NW_023416316.1 coordinate 12,113,638, forward strand.
TAGTAATATTTTCATTTGAGTAATTTGTTATGTAATATTTCTCTCTCCCTCTAGAAAGAAATCTATCTGAGATCTTATTTGCTATCATAGCCGTGCCTAATATATATAAGGTCTGATGTATAGGGCACAATCTACACTAATAAAAGACAAAGATGCTAATTGACCATACCTTTGCTACACCCTAAGCCACACCCACCAGCCAGTCAGAGCGACTATATGCAAATTAACCCAACCAAGATGGCAGCCGGCAGCCACAGAGCTGGAGCAAGCAGGAGGCTTGGTTGCCTGGGCGATGGAGGAAGCCAAGTTTCCCGTTAGCCCTGAGCCGGCTGAGGCCTACGCTCATGGCTAAAAAGTTTTAATTATAGAAGACAAATAAATCCCAGATACTTGCTTCCAGCCAGCCTCCACTGGGAGCTTGGGTGGCTGGGGGTTGTGGCCAGCCTGCAAGCAGCCATCAGCCGCTCACCCAGTCTGGCCACACCCTCATGGTGTGAGGGTCCCCGCTGGGGGGCTTAGGCAGCCTGAAAATGGCCCTCAGTCCCTCACCCAGACTGGCCAGGCACCCCAGCAGGACCCCCCACCTTGCAGGGGCTGTGGCCAGCCTGCAGACAGCCATCAGTCCCTTGTCCAGGCTGGCCAGGCACCCCAAAGGGGACCCCTACCCTGAAAGGGCTGTGGCCTGCCTACAAACAGCCATCAGGTCCTCACCCAGGCTGGCCAGGCCCCCCAGCGGGGACCCCCACCCTGAAGGGGCTGTGTCCAGCCTGCAAACAGCCATCAGCCACTCACCCAGGCTGGCCACACTCTCATGGGGTGAGGGTCCCTTCTGGGGGCTTGGCCAGCCTGAAAACAGCCATCAGCCCCTCACCCAGGCTGACCAGGCCCCCCAGCGGGGACCCCCACCCTGAAGGGGCTGTGGCCAGCCTGCAAACAGCCATCAGCCCCTCACTCAGGCTGGCCAGGCACTCCTATATAATAAAAGGGTAATATGCAAATTGACCCTAACAGCAGAATGATTGGGAATCACTGGTCACTATGACACACACTGACCACCAGGGGGCAGATGCTCAATGCAGGAGCTGCCCCCTGGTGGTCAGTGTGCTCCCACAGGGAGAGCTCTGCTCAGCCACAAGCCAGGCTGACGGCTACCAGCACAGCAGTGGTGGTGGGAGCCTCTCCCACCTCCTTAGCAGCGCTAAGGATGTCCGACTGCAGTTTAGGCCTGCTCCCTGCTGGCAAGTGGACATCCCCTGAGGGCTGCTGGGCTGCCAGAGGGATGACTGACTGCCAGCTTAGGCCCGTTCCCCCAGGGAGCAGGCCTAAGCCAGCAGGTTGTCATCCCCCGAGGGGTCCCAGACTGCGAGAGGGCACAGGCTGGGCTGAGGGACCCCCCGAGTGCACAAATTTTTGTGCACCAGGCCTCTAGTGTATATATATATAAAAGCCTAAGCAACTGTTACAACCAGATGACTGGCCAGTAGCTATGATGTGCAATGACCACCAGGGGACAGATGCTTAATGCCGGAGCTTCCCCTTGGTCACTGTGCTCCCACAGCCACCTCCTGCAGCCGGCCAACCTCCCAAGGTCCCTCCCCCTGGCAGGCTGGCCCTGGTTGGCCCCGATAGCTGGCCAGGCTGAGGGACCCCACCCGCGCACGAATTTGTGCACCTGGCCTCTAGTTAGTAAATATTTGTGTAATGACTGAAGAAACTGTGGTTCAGCCATGCATGAGGTTTTCAGATGCATTTAAACATGGGAACATTTTTTTAGCCTAGAAGTAATAGTCCATAGACTATATTTTGAGAAATGCTTTTTCTGAAGTCAATTCCACTTGTCCTCAGTGTGAAAAGGGGAATGTAAGTTATAACTACATTTCAAGCTCCGACTAGCTGTGTAACCAGGGGCCGTTATTTCAAGCCTGAGACTCACTTGTGGAAGGATGAGGATGGATATGCTCATCTCTGCAATCCTTTACAGCCCCCACGTTCTGAAGTCCTAATCTAGCAAAGAGAGGACCACACCCACCTTGGTCATGGCGTGAACTCTCCACGAGTCAAACCAGACTGACCTCATTTAACTCCAGAGTATTTACAGCCTCCTGTGGTAGACCAGGGAAAGAAGTGACACAGCATATCTAGCTTTCCACAAGTCATTTCTCAAAGTCTTCTAGGATGTCTTTGTAGAAAAGAGTGAGGAATGTGGGCTGATGGAGGTAGAATGGACTGGTTTTGTACCTGGTTGAAAGATGGTCTGCAGGAGTGCCAATGAATGGATCAACACCAATCTTGAGGACAGGGGCTGCCAACAGCCCGCAGGCTCTGCCCTTTGTCCTGCCCTGTTCAGCTTTTCTGTCAATGCCTTGAAGAGTGAGGGCTCATGATCATTAAATATGAAAATAACATGATAGTAATGATATGTTGGGTGACAGAATCAGAATTTAGAGTGGTCTGAATAGCCTGGAGGAAGGAAACTGTATCAAAAATGGGGGAATGTAGTAATATAAAAGGAAAGTTCTGAAAATAGAAGCTGCACCCATTGTAAAAATTTATAATGACAAAAATGTGTGTACACATATATTTGTGGCTGTGGGTGTTGTATGTATGTGTGCCTGGGTGACCTTTTGGGTTTGTAGTGGATGGTAAAATCAAAATAATAACTAGACCACTGTGGAGATGATTTTGCAATAGATACAAATATTGAAGTCATTGTGTTCAGTACACCTAAAATTAATGTAATATTATAGGTCAATTATACCTCCATCTAAACATCAAAATAATGAAGAAATGAAAGTAGCCGCCCAACATAAATGTTTGCTACACGTTGAAACTTCATAAATAGAAATCTAGCATATTGAAAGTGTCAGGTGATAAATATGCCCTATTCTGATGGGGCTCCTGGTACTATTTAAAACATTTAAAAAGAGAAGGTACATTAGAACAGGGTCACAGAAAAGTGAACAAGATAACGAGAGGGAACTAAAGGAAGAGAGATTTAGTCCAAACAAGAGACAACATAATTTTGGAGACCAGAAATAGGCCACTCCCACTAATCAGGATGATATTCCTCCCGATGTAATGCCTCAGCACCTGAAGCTCTCTCAGCACGCACCCATCACAGTGTGTTTTCATTACTTGTTATATAAGGGCCAGGTCTGAGTCAGATTGATCACCATTGACACCCAGTAATTAGTTCAGAATTTGGAGTATGGAATCAATGAGTTAGGTGAATCAATAAATAGTTATTTTCCTTAAGTGCCTTTAGTATTTTAAGGAAAGACCACATGTATTTATTCTGTGTCATCTAATTGATTCACAAAAGTATCAACTAAAGGTAAAATTATTCCATGTGTGCCAAGGACTATTGGGACAAATAGTGAGTTTCCTATCACTGGTGGCAAACGCACCAAATTTGGGATAGTTTATGCTGACTCAACAGAACAAGTTATTTCCTGAATATTGCCTAACATTTTGTGCCTCTGAGTCTTTAGTCTCACTACACTGCCAGTCCATAGCTCACCCAAATTTTGTGTTAAAATCCTATCAAAATTGGCTTTCACTTAAAACACTTAATGAACAAACCCACAAAACTAGTTTTATCCTTTTCTGCATGTCTGTAGAGTAAGTGTCCCTCCCTTACACTATCACCATCTTCTGCCTAAAGAGTTCATTGCCTCCCTGCCAGGGTACACAGTGGTTGAGCATCGAACTGTGAACCAGGAGGTCATGGTTCGATTCCTGGTCAGGGGACATGCCTGGGTTGTAGGCTTGATTCCCAGTGTGGGGCTTGTAGGAGGCACCGATCAATGATTCTCTCTCATCATTGATGTTTCTCTCTCTCTCTCTCTCTCTCTCTCTCTCTCTCTCTCTCTCTCTCTCTCTCCCTCCCTCTCGCCCGCCCTCCCTCCCTCTCTCTCCCTTCCTCTCTGAAATCAATAAAACATATTAAAAAGAAGACTTAGCTTTCAATCTGACTTACTAACATTCACAGTAGAGGAGACATTCACATGTGGAGGTGAATGCACAGGTCTCTACCACATTTATGCTAAAAACTCCTAATAAATATGGGAAGATTAGGCGTGTTATTCAGGTCTTTTAAATATGCAGTTATCTGCCTTTGAACACCAGAACTCCTCCTGGTATTTTTCTTTCCTCAAAAGATATGTGTAGAAACAAGTGTCAGACCTGCTTATCTTTGCTGCACAATTGGAGAGTGAACTCTACTTTCCCCCAAGGTGTTGTTGAAATCGGGGTGGAGCAAGTGAAACCCACAGACCCTGGGAAGGGAAAAGGAAAATGGAGTGAAAGTGAGTGAGATGCACATTAGGACGCTAGGGTGGTGGGAAGGAATCAGGATGATACTATCCCGTCACTGCATTTTGATTGACATGTTTGTTTACCAACATGCTGTTTCTTGTCTGGCAGTAAAAAGCGTCTTAAGGAATCATGTTGTGATTCTTTCGTATTACTCGTGGGGCATCAAATAGTTTCCTCCAATAATATTTGGATGATTTAAGAGGAATGAGTAAATGAGAAGCATATGGATGAAAACCCTCTTGGAATGTGCTTTGGTTTTGGAAGATGCGGTAAAAGTTGCCGGAGGAAGCCTCTGCCAGGCACCTGCTTGCTTCTGGGAACGTTGGACACCATCTAAGAATCTCTCTGACTGTGGGCCCACCTCCCCCTTCTTCGCAACACTGGCTTTTTATTTCATTTCATGGCGTTTGGTAATGTTGCCTGCTCTGCTCATAGCACTGGGCTTCATGCCACAGAGAACCAGATGGATTTCCTACCCTTAGGAAACTATTATTTATGAAATGTTAATAACAAAAGGCAGTGCCAGTCAGGGTTCTACGCTCTTTGTAGGTATCAGTGTATATAATATTCACAGTGACCTGATGAGAAAGGTACCAACTACACTCTCATTTGTAACATTATGCTCCCATTTTCCTTTGTGGAATTCCCATTTTTCAGAGGAGGAAACAAAGGCAGAGAGAGGTTAAGCAATTCATTCAACATTAAAGAGGAGCAAATGGGCCAACCCCCCTAACTCCAGCATTTGTTTTTGTTGTTGTTGTTATTGTTAATCCTCACCCGAGGATATTTTTCCATTGAATGTTTTAGAGAGAATGGAAGGGGAGGGGGAGAGACAAAGAGAGAGAGAAACATTGATGTGTGAGAGACACATTGATAGGTTGCCTCCCGCACATGCCCCGGCTAGAGCTGACTCCAGCATTTCTATACTTCGCTGCCTCTACCCCAGTACTACAAACCATTTACTCTCAGCTCTGAGTAAATATACTGCCTCGTTTTATTCTCAAGGTTACACCATGAGGTAGATAATCTCCCAATAGTTTTATAGATGATTCAACTCAGTGTCAGAAGCAGTTTGAAAAAGGTATGAAATTCACAGTGAATGGCAGGACCCAGACTTGACTTCAGCGTTCATCTATGCTGTGCTCCAAGAGCAGCCCCCAAAAGTAGCTACATCAGAAATGCGTGTGGTGGGGTTGTTGGGGCCTGGGGCCGTGCTGCTCAAAAATCACCCAGGTTTCAGACCATTCTGAGTCAGTCTCTGAAGTAGGACCTCAGGATCTTTGTTTTTAAAACATGATCAGGTAATTTTTTTGATTCACAAAACTGAATGCCATCAAAAAACTCCTGTGAGGAAGAGGCATCCACCAACCAATTAGTTATTAGGGAATTTCAAAGGAGATAGAAGACGAAAATGCGTTGAGTGTGGATTCAAGCTGCAAAAATACAAATTGGAAAGTCAGGTGACTCTGTGAAGAAGCTGTGTCTAGACTCATTGGCAGGGCTGTGTTTGACTGTCATCCTGAAGGGCTCCTGAGACCCAGAGCATGGAAAGCAGGGAAGAGGTCAGCCTGGCGGGGGGCGGGGAGGTGGGGGCACCAAGAACAGGGCCCTGGAGTCCATTCCTGCCTCTCACTCTTATTTGTCCTTTGAGTTCTGGTGAATTATGTATTCATTCTGCATTTTAAATTCTCTGCCTTTAAGATATTTGCTTTTTTATGCAGTATAACTGACGTACACATCTAAAGCAGCTGACACACAGTAGGTATTCAATAGTCATTAATTTTTTTTAACCTATGCTTCGTGACTAGTGACATTTTTTGAGATAGATTCAATTGCCCCACTCTTCCTACCCAAGCCTGCATTATATGAGCCATTACAAATTTCCAATTTGTCAATTATTTCCTTTCCTTCAGACCATAAAACTGCCTCCTTAGGAAAGAATTTGCCCGTTAATGTGAAGTTCATTGCTAGTGGTAGGTGATGACTTATCATACACTTGCACTTTCATCAGAGAAAGATGAAGACATGCAAGATTACACCAAAGGAATGAATGTCTAATGGGAATAAATTCAGAGACTATTACAGATTGGTAATGGAACTTTTTGGGGCAAAAGTCCTTCAAGAATGTCATTTAAACTTCAAGTCCCATTACTTTCTCTATCTATTTGAAATACCAGTTCAGATATCACATCTTTTATTTACTTATCTATTTTGGTGGAAACATAAAATTGCCAAGTTGCAGAGAACTTAGAGGTCATTTGTAATAACTCTGAGGCAATGCTTCTCCTCAGAGGATAGACAACGGTTTGTTCATATATGGAGTATAATACAGCTCGCAGGTGTTTCTAAACCCGAGGAGACAAAATGCCAGGCGCCATTCTACAGATGAGAAAAGTAAGGCTCAGAGGGACCGGGGTGCTTGCCAAGGTCATTCAAGTCACTCAAGACCACCTTGAATCCAAATACCAGACACCTTGTTCTTCACTCCCTTCCCATGGCTGCAGTGCTTCCTGATCCCAGGCAGGCAAAATATTACGGATGGATTCCTTTCTCTGTCTCTTTCGATCTCTCTTTTTAGAAACTTTTAATTAGTCCCATCCTCACTGCCATTATTAGTATTTGTTATTAAGTATTAAAAGCCATCCCCGTTTCCTTCTCCTCCCCTGTGCCTCTCCCCAGGCTTCCCACTCTGAGGCTTCTGGTTTTAATTGTTATATTTTTTCACCAGTGATCAGTGGAGCTTCCCTAATGATCTCAACTCATTTGGAGGGTTTATAGCTCTAGCACAGAACTCCAATAAAAGGAAAAGAGAAGCTTCCTTGGAATCCCCTGAGGGCTTTGCTTCTGCCTTGAACAAACTCCTTTGCAGCTCATGCCCCGCCTCCTCCCTAAGGCACTGTCTTGTGTGGAAAGACTCAGATCTCCTACTTGGGAGAGCCGTTCTCCTTCTCCACCTCCAACAGGGCTCCTCCTCCTCCTCCTCCTCCTCCTCCTCCTCCTCCTCCTCCTCCTCCTCCTCCTCCTCCTCCTTCTCCTTCTCCTCCTCCTCCTCCTCACCTTCCCAGAATATCCTGTGAGATTCCTGCACCCATAAGCAGGCACTTGATACCATTTGTGGAAAGATGCAATAAATAAGTGCATTAATAAAGAGAGGAGGATTAAAAAGGAAGAATTATGGGCCACTTAGCTTTGTCAAAAAAATGTGCCAAGTTTTTATATGAGTCAAGTGCTCACAACCACATGGAAGTAGTTTTTTACATGAGCAGAGAAGAGCAGAGTATTATTAAAATACTCCCAGGAGCCAGGCACATAGTAGGACTCATAACAGCTAACCTTACTGAGCATTTGCTATGTGCCAGGTCTGGGTCCTGTACTGCACATGGATTCACTCTTTCAAGCCTCACCACAACCCTGACATGCACTTGCTCTTCTTACCCTCCTTTTGCAGGTGGGGAGCATGACTTCTAATTGCGGTCATCTAGCTCCAGGGTGTGTGGTCCCCAATCTCTACATCAGAGTCCTACTGGGATCCTAGGACACATCTCCCAAGGACGAATCTTAGTTACTATGCACTTGAACCTTTCAATGATTGTGCCCATATATTTTCTAATTTAATCATAATACAAACTGATGTGGGAGAAAATAATACTGTTGCTCATCTTTGATTTGGGGAGAACTAAGAACAAGAGGGGGTGTTATGGTCCTTCCTCACACCCAGTATCCTGCAAGGAGAGATGTAGGACCAGGACTTAAGTCCATCAACAGGGAAAGGTGACAGACACGACGTGACCATGGGGGCAAGTGTGCCATTCTATCCCTGGCAATGAGTGCTTTGTGCTACTCATTTCACAAGGTTGAGCTGTTTAGCTTCTCTGAGCCCTGGTTTTTCTCCTGCAAAATTAGGATAAGAATGCTTGTCTCACAGGTATGGGAAAGAATGTTATTTGATATTTTATCGGCTAGAATATGACAGACACATAATGCATTTGGTTTTCCTTCCCAGGCTCATGAGAGATGTTTGTGACACGTTGAGCCTCTTGAAGAATCTGGGTGGGGAGATCCTGGGCACATATTTCTGAGGCTGGACCTTCTTATCTCACTGTTCCATGTTGCTCAACCACCATGTAAATGCATGAATTGAATGACTTCCCTTTGCTAACTCATGGCCGTCCTCACTCTCTTGCTCATGAATAGAAAACAAAATGAGATACATGTCAACGCAGTGGCCACAGTCATTTGAATATTTCAGACTCCTAAATGCTGTAGATTGGGAAGGACTAAAATTTAAAACCCTCACCTAAAGAGAGGGAAAAACAGATGCATAAAGGAGAAAAGAATAATCCATGGTCACACGATTTAAAATGGCAGGACTGGAACTAAAATTCAAGTCTGGCTAAAGCCCCTGCTGTAGAGATCACCAGGGAACAGCGCTTGGCATGGTTTCTAAGTCTTGGAGACCCAGAAAAGGACCTTCCAAGGATCTGTCTTCCCAGTGAAGTTGTCACATCAGGAGCAAAGGATTCTAAGCTGTCCAGGGAGTCACGCCAGCTGACAGCTTTGGAGCCCTTCGATTCTGATTAATGAAGAACGCCTAATAAACATGAGGAGAAGAGCCAGGGATTCTAATCCTTAATAACCTGCCCAATGATTGAAAGTCTAATGTCGCTTGCTTACGCTTGTTTATAAAGTCTCCTGTATTTTCCCGTGAGGAAAGAACTTGAGTTCAAGGATTTAATGTAGATGAATTCATTAAATTGCTTATTAATCTGCAGATCCTGGTAGCTTAATATTCAATTAGTTGTCAACTCCTCCCAATTCTGGACATAGTTCCAGAAAACTGAAAAAACAATATTATGAATTTGTCACTTCAATTCAAATGTAGTAGTATGTTTATTGAATATCAATTACAGTCTCAAGAATTAATTGATTTTCTTTCGTTTAATTGTATTTTGCTTTATGTTGAAATTGGATACTGTGGTCTTATAGTTCTCATGAAAGTGTAAAAGGCCAAAGACATATAGTTTTGGCAGACTAGGTGGACTCAGAGGCCTCAGTCAGTACACAAAATGTAGTATGAGTTACATAAATCTTATATATTTTTTTGTGTTTAATGCATCTTAAAAACACATCAGAGAAATAAATCTGAGGCCAGAGACTATATAAAAGTATGGACACAAGGGATAAATAAGAGCATTCTAGACAATATTCTTCAGAGAGCATCTGTAAGTTCATGGGGGCCTGAACGAAGGGTTTTAAGGAAATGAAGGAAACGAAAAAGCCTCGGGGCTATAATGTGAGGTCAGATAGATTATATACATTAAGCAAAACTCTAAAGGACAACACTGTCACTGGATGACATAGGAGGAAAAATGCCCAAATGGTTTCAAAAGCACAAGACATACATTGATGTCTGAACCTACTCATCAAAAGTTTATGAATCAGAAGGAATGTGACCCAAATTAAAGTGTATTTATATGATCAGGGAATTTTTTTTTTAAATATATTTTATTGATTTTTTACAGAGAGGAAAGGAGAGGGATAGAGAGTTAGAAACATCGATGAGAGAGAAACATCGATCAGCTGCCTCCTGCACACCCCCTACTGGGGATGTGCCCGCAACCAAGATACATGCCCTTGACCAGAATCGAACCTGGGACCCTTCAGCCCACAGGCCGACGCTCTATCCACTGAGCCAAACTGGTCAGGGCAGGGAATTTTTTTTAATGGGGAGATTAATACATTGATTAATTTTATATTTTATTAGCTTAGATGGTTACATTAAAATTTGTTAGGTAACTGCTATAAGAACAGTAGCATGTATTACTTCCAAATGAGTAAAGAAGAAAATTGACTCATTTCAAAAGAAAGGAGAAAAAAAAAAGTAAGAGTTAAATGTAAATAATTAAAATCCATAGAAAGCACACAATAAAAAGATACAACTCCAACTCTATCAATAATCATGATCAATGCAAAAAATTACTCTGCATATAAAAGATTGAAATCCATTTAAAAATCCACTTATAGACTCTTTACCAGAGAAAATCTAAAACACAAATGTACCCACATATTGGAAAATCATAATGGGAAGATATAACAGGGAGACGCAGCCTTTGAGATGGCATGATAGTCAAGTTTCAGATAACCTGGATACTAAGGATAAAAAAAGATATTTAGAAGAGGTAGATAGGGTTATTCTGTAATAAAACAGATTCACTTTTTGAGAAAATGTTGCAATTTTAAACTTAAAGCCACTTACTAATACAGTTTTTAATTATGTAAAGTTAAAAAATTATGGACCTGTGGGGGAAAAAAGACAAATCCACATCATATCAAGAAATTGTAATACATTTCTCAGTAATTGATTGCAAATATAGATGATTCAAACAACATAAATAACAAGTTTGGTTAGTGGAATATGCCCAACAATTATTTTCTGGACAATCTTAAATAATCATTTTCTATTTTAAAAAAGTATCAATAGGTTTCACAAAATTAATATTATATCAGTAAACTTTCTGACCAAAACAAAATTCCTATGTCAATATATAAGAAGATGAAAGTAGATATAAATAAATAAATATGCATGATGTGTAGTCATGCACACATACATCAGAAAAAAATCACATTTATATATATATCTTATCTAATAAAGAGGGAATAAGAAAATTGACCATCACGCCAAATGGTCAAGATGGCTGCGCCCACAATGGAGGTAGGGTTTCTGTAACACAAGATGGTTGCACCCACAGCGAAGGTCGAGTTCCTGTAACCATAACGAGCTTTAACGAGCAATCAGCAGGGACCTGAGGCTGTGCCCCCCCACCTGGTGGGGCTTGACAGGGGACCTCAGGCCATGCCCTCCACCCCAGTGCCAGGCCAGGGGACCTCAGGCTGTGCCCCCCACCCAAGCACCAGGCTGGGGGACCTTGGGCCATGCCCCCTACATGGCAGGGCTTGACGGTGAACCTCAGGCCGCACCCCCCACCTTGGCACTGGACCAGGGGACCTGAGACCGCACCCCATGTCCTGGTGCCAGGCTGTGGGACCTGAGACTGTGCCCACCCGCCTGGCAGGGCTTGACAGGGACCTCAGGCCATCCCCCCCACCCAGCAGGGCTTGACGGGGACCTCAAGGTGTGCCCCCTGCCCTGGCCCGGGCCGGGGGACCTCAGGTCATGCACCCTGCCTCATGTCAGGGGACCTGAAGCTGTGCTCCCCGGCCTGGGCTGGAAGACCTCAGGCGGGGCTTGATGGGGTGGGGCCAGCTGGGTCTGAATCTAGCCCAAATGGGAGTGGGACTGGCCGGGTCTGGGTCTGGGTCTCATGCGATTTCAAGGCACACGTGCATGGGCAGGGACTTGACTCTGGTTCTTGTGGTACATCCCAGACTCTGACAGGAGGAAGATTTCCATATACATTTTACTAATTTTCTTTCATCTCTGACACTTCTATTATAGAGAAAGGGAAAATAGCAATATTAAAATATTTCCTCTACTCCCCTTTTAATGTGCACAAATTTTGTGCACCAGGCCACCACTAGTGTGTGTGTTTGTGTGTGTGTGTATATATATATATATATATATATATATATATATATATATTCACAAATTTAAATAAAATGACATTCTAAATTACCCATGAGTCAAGTAAAAATCTATAATGAACATTAAAAAATATTTAGATCTGAATAACTATGAAAATCCTATCCAAAGTTTGTGTTATAGCTAAAATGATACCTAAAAGAAGTTTATAGTTCAAAATCTTTATATTAAAAAGCAAAAGGGGTAAAAGTTAATTAAATTTTTAAATTCAGTAAAATAATGGCATGAGAAATCTAGAGAAATTAGGATTGAACAATAAAGACAAAGATATCTGCGTATATGGGTGTGTGAGAGAGAGAAAAGAGGAGAGGAGAAAATGAGAAAAAAAAAAGGCAAAGACATACACAAGTGACATGATCTGACATACTTCCATAGGATTTTTCCACAGTCATTTTATTAAAAATAGACTGACAAAAAGCAAGCAGGGAACAGAGAGACAATTTATTACCTTAAATAGAGGTGATGGTAACTTGGGCCATGCTGGTGAGAGTGGTTGATGAGGAGGGGATGGATTCTGGGTCATGTTGAAGACAGCACTAAGCGTATTTGCTGTTCAACTTCATGTGAGTTAGAAAGAGAAGGGTCAAAGCTAACTCCACCTTTTTATCTGAGCATATTAAAGGACATTAGTAACACTTACTGCCCAGGCTTATAAAGATTCACTGAGAAGATGTAGATAATGGGCTTGATTGATAGTTTGTCCCTTATTCCACACCCCTTAAGGTGTGTGTGTGTGTGTGTGTGTGTGTGTGTGTGTGTGGATTGATACTTTGTCCCTTATTCCACACCCCTTAAGGTGTGTGTGTGGGTGTGTGTGTGTGTGTGTGTGTGTGTGTGTGGATTGATACTTTGTCCCTTATTCCAAACCCCTTAAGGTGTGTGTGTGTGTGTGTGTGTGTGTGTGTGTGTGTGGATTGATACTTTGTCCCTTATTCCAAACCCCTTAAGGTGTGTGTGTGTGTGTGTGTGTGTGTGTGTGTGTGTGTGTGGATTGATACTTTGTCCCTTATTCCAAACCCCTTAAGGTGTGTGTGTGTGTGTGTGTGTGTGTGTGTGTGTGTGTGTCTGCACGCGCGCGTGTGGGCTTTTCAGTATGTAGGGAAATTTGCAAGATTATACCACCAGGTAGAGTTTGGTGACAGCTATAGGTGAGGAAAGAGTTTGAGTTCAAGATCCAGATTTATACTTGACTATGAAATAGTGCTAGAAATGTGGACATTGTATCTCATTTAATCCTCGCAAAGGTCCCATTAGGTAGGTGCTATAAACCCCACTTCCTAGGTAAGGAAACAGATTTAGGAGGTTACATGGCGTATCCAATGTCACAGAAATCTTCATCCAAACCTGCTCATATCTCGTACGTAGCCCATTTTAAGAAACACAGATTGATTGGTGTGAGAAGACACTTCTTTCTCTACATTTTCCATCTAAGTTACTTCTTTGCCATTTTCATATAACAGTGCTGAGTCAACTATGTGCTTTTCCAGATTTCATGCCATCTCGGATCTTTTGCATATTCTATTTCTTCTCTATGGAACGTCCTCTCTTTACACCTCAGGAAAATTTTTGTACCCCTTCAAATTTCAAGTTTAGGTAACACATTTTTCTGTTACTTTCTCCAGTTTCCCCAAGTGGAATTAAGATGATGTATACCTCGTTTTCTGTTTCATCCTACACAGAACCAACAATAGCAATGGCCGTATTGCATGCTGAGGGAGTACCTGTCACCCAGGTAAAGATTTGAGCTTGCTGGAAGGCAGGGCTTTTGTCTTATTTGTCTCCAAATTTCCAGGCCCTGAGTCAGGTCCAAGCACATAGACTCACAGTGAGGACATATTGATGTATAAATGGAATAACTCCTGAATATTCACACGGTATACATGAAACCACATCAAAAGCTTTCCTGGAACCGAGGCTGGGCAGAAAAACAAGCAAACAAATTTGAGGCCTCATGTTGCCTGGCTCTATCAAATAGAATCTCTGAAATAGACCTTCCTTGGAGGGGACATTGCTCTCTCCCAGGGACTAGGACATATTAGAACACATTGAGGGCAATGGCTCTGGTCCTCACACCCTCATCACACTCAGTCCACTTGGAGATTTCCCTTCTGCACATGGGTGGCATCTTGGGAAGCCCGGTGCAATCTGCTTGGAGAACTCACGCTGTGCTGAGGCAACCCTGCAACCCGCTCTGCACTTCGCTATTCCATTCCAGGGTTGCATCTGACAGTAAATACCTTTGATATTTCAAAACCCACTCACTGAGGTGACAGATTTGCTACGGGGAACTTCAGTGTAAAGAGCTACTGCTTTTCTTTTTTTTTTTTTTTCTTGACAAATGGATAGAGTATATTAGCTTTCCCTGCTCTAATTTATGGTGTAATAAAACGTCCTATGGGCCAGCCCTGATGGAAAAGTAGAAGTGAAGGGCTCCTCTTGCTGGCTGTTGATAAATCCTACCTAAGTCTTACCATGAGCACAGTGATGATGAAATTTAAAGGAGCAGGTTGGAAGAAAGGACACCAAGTTCAGGCTGGTGAGAAATGAGAGAGACGACTCCTGATATTTGATGCAAAGACCTGGCAGGCCCCATATTTCTCCAGCCACAAGTTATGCCTTCGGGATGTCACTTCATCATGGCTAATGCTTTGTTTGTCACATGTACATGCAAACCTGCAGTTGACAGAGGCCCTAGTCTGAGGCCAGAAGAAAATACAAGGGACATCATTATGCCTCTGATTCTGCCTCTGTAATCCCATTACACATTTTCATGTTGAAAATGGAGAGTAGGATTCTCCAAGTTTGGGGTTTTAAGGAGAGAAAATTAATATTGGACAAGCTTGTCTGTGGGCTGACAAACCAAGAGCTTATTTTCAAGGACATGTTAAAGGAAGGCTCCTAGCACCTGCAAAAAAACCCCCAAAAACTTCCATAAAACCCAAAACAGGTTTCTTCATATTGCCAACTGCGAATCATTTCAGATGCATAATAAATACTTTTTAATGAATTAGAAAATAATATTGTTAATTTAACAAAAATAGCTAATGTTTATGAAGCAGTGAGGCACTTGTCAATGGCAAGCATTTTAGATGCACTCCGACTAATTAAGGTCATTTTATATCTGACCTTAATCGATGCTCATTGTGTGATGGTGTTTAACCCTTATTTTACAGAGAAGAAACCTGAAATCAGGTAAAATTATTTTCTAAAGGCTACCCAGTGGGTAAAAGGATGGTCAATCAGATCACCCAGGTTCCAAATCAATTTCAGTTATTGACAGTTTGTGCTAATCCAGACACATTGTCAAGAAGTTATGCAGTCACCAAATACATTTTTTAAAACTCTAATTAACTTCATTGTTTTAAGAACAATATGTAGTTAGTATAAGGAGTAAAAACCACTTAAACAGAGAAAAAAATTAACATAATCTGAAATTCACCATCCAGAGATATCCAGTTCATGTTTGAGTGAGCATTCCATTAAACATTTCTCTTTGGATAGATACAGAAATGTGCACAAAATTTTATATAAATGGAATAATATCTAACATACTGTTCTAAAATCCGTTTTATTTTTCACTCAGCAATATGTCATGGGCATCTTTCCATGTCGATAAATATAGATTTGCATCATCATTTTTAATTGCAGCATAATTAGAAGTCGCATTATTTTAGAGAGGGGGAAAATGTCAGAGGCTGTCTACTCCACACTCCCGTCCAGTGTAGAAACACTCTATTTAACTGCCCTGGCTGAAAATCATGCAGATTTTGCTGCATATTGTCATTCAAAGATGATAGTTCTAATGGTAAGGGAATTAAGCCAAACTTCCTCTCTCTGTATCTTTCATATGCTAAAATATATGTCTATATTATTAAACTCAGCTATTATTACAGCTTTTTCCCTTCTCAATCAAGTCTTCCCCAAGCTAAATATCCCTAAATCTACCTTTTCTCCTTATGAGTTAGAATTTCTAAACTTTTACCAATCCGGATACCCTTCCCCAGATAACTTTACTGAGTCAATGAACTGAACACAGTTCTTCATTTGTGGCATGACCATCATTGAATATAGTGAGGTTTTCCAGTCTAGTGATTTAGGTACTTCCCTCTCCCAGTCCAGTCTAATACTGAATGTTTAGAGAGATGAACAAATGAATGAAAGTTATGTAAAATTGAAATCAGTCGTATGGATGTGCATGGAATTTTGTTTCATGAGGCCTTCAGAGAATGCATAAAAACTCATCTTTTTCATAAATTATAAAGACATGTAAAAACAGTAAGGTGGAACAAAGGACATTTGAATGTGCTTACTTATTAAAAAAATCAATGCTCTGAAGTAAAGGAAAAACTACAGGTACTATGGAAACCTCCATGGAATTTGACCAGAAGGCATTCAATGCCACCTTACCCAACATTTTTATTATTTCACATGGTTAGCTGTAGGCCCAAATGTTTGTAAAGTCTTGCCCAGTGGCATATGGCAAGGAAGAGGGAAGACTGTGTTTCCTGGAACAAATACAAAATAGTGCTACCAGCAAGTTAATATAACCATGAAAGCTTTCATTGAGCCCTTGATCAGGTAGCTTATAGGGAGGAGGATGGGCTAAACTTGAGTGACTGTGCTTCAAAGTCAGGGGCCACTTTCCCTTCTCAGAATTAATATGACAACTTGCTGTTGAGTTTTGTTATCTTCAAGACAGCTGAGAGTCTGGGTTGAGTAATTAAAATGCTAATTGGAAATTCAACATTCATCAGAGGAAATCGCCATGAGTCAATTTTCTTTTCTTTCTCTCTCTTTTTTTCCCCTCCGAAGTGTTTTCTCTGGTAATGGCAGATGTTGTGGTTGTGAATTTATTGTGTAGTCTAGATGTAGAGAAATCTTCTATGTAAGCTGGATTTTTCTCCTGTATTTTTGTTGATTGTCTACTTAAATTAACCTTCCCTAATGAGACGGAGATTCGTTGGCTATGTCTGTAATTTACTGTCTGTGAAATTAGTTAGTCTGGATAATTCATCCCATGGGTGACAAGGGTGAGATGGCAGAGTGAAGCACCAGGTAAGAATGGAGAACATAAAGAATGGCTCTTGTACCATTGCATTCACAGTCTGCATTGGGGCGGTATAAGGAGAATGCATCTGATAAGCTCGGTCTCTAGGTAACCTGATTTATCACCAGCCCACCTTCATGCCTAGCATGTCCCCTTGGGAGCTTAGCTGGGTCAGACCTGCCACTTAGATCATGAAACCACCAGATGTCAGTATTGGTGCACAGTAGCTATAATAAAACTTACTTCTTGGCCAAATCATATAAAACCTAGCTTTGAGAAAGACCTAAACAAGGAGTGAGAAAGTAGAATATTTGAGTTATTACTTTTTTTTTTTTTTTTTTTTTGCTGAGTAGGAACTTACTCTAGAAGAACATCATCTTGAGACGATGGGATTGCATTATTACTGAATTACCATGTTTTGTTCTGATGAATTCTAAATAGATATTCCTTAAGGTTTGAGAAGATAGGGATAAAATTTGTTAAGTAAATGCATTTGTTAAATGCTACCTTTAATTATATATGTACTACAGGGAATCTTAGAATTTATAATATATTCTCTTCTTGCAAGTCTTGAAGATAGGATAAAGGTATGAATTGCTCTCAACATTAGTTGGCCATGTTATTAAAAAATAATTTCCTAATAATATTCTTCATAAATATTGACTAGTGGAATCTTCTTGTATGGCAGATGGTGAGCTCAGAATACAAAATGGTTATGTGATCAACTGACAAGCTCAATATTGCCTTCAGTTTAATGAAAGAGTTTTTTATCCAATTCCCCCAATTATCAAAAAGCTAAGACCACAAATAGTAATGGGAGCTGGATTAAAATAAATTTCTGGGGCTACTGAAGGAAGGACTGACACTATGTTGGTCAACTTTGTTTTGTCTAGCTTGGAATGTAGGAAGAAATGTTGTGAGCATTGCCAGAAAATGCTGCAAGGTGAACTAACGACCCACAGATGATTATGGGAGAGACATAGGATAGGCTTCCTAAGGCTCAGAAAGAGAACCCGGAGGATCTTCTTTGGGAAATTAGGACGTTCAATAACACCATCTTTATCTAGTTGTAGAAAGCTACGTGCATACCCAGGGCAACATGCATGCTCAAAGACCTAAGAAGACCCTAAGATTTCACCTTAGATAGAACCTTAGGCTAAGAGGCAGCCCCATGCTAAGCGTTAGAGTACCTCAGCAGAGTCAGTCAGCAAAGAATGAGAAAGGTATTTGGTTTTACTTTTTGTGTGTGCTTCTTTTTTGTTGTTGATATTTTTAAGATTCTGGTTTTTAAGATAATTCCTGTCAAATTATTAGCCGAGCATGAACTAAAGGAACAGAACTGTCAATGACCACACATGACAAGGAATACAGTCTTTGCAAAAATAGTTTGGAAAACTCACTCAGTAATGTATTCCTATAGCCTTTCACAATGAAAATGAAAAAGAAAAACAGAAAACCCACAGAAAGGGTATCTTATTTCCATAGTAACTACATTAACTGTTCAGTTTTCAAAACCAAAATTAAAGGCATTAAAAACGAACAGTGGACTCAGTGAAAGGAACAAACTAAACTAAGGAAGCCCAGACATAGGACTTACTATACAAAGAAACAACTTTCATAAACATGCCCAAAGGTCTGAAGGGAAATGTAGACAAACAACTTTAAAAAATCAGGAAAATTATGTATAAAAAAGTAAAAATATCAATAAAGTAATATCAGTCTACAGGGTATAGCAAAGGCAGTGCTCAGAGCCAAATGTATATTTAAAAATGCTTATGTTAAAAAAGATGACATGTCTCAAAATCAATCACCAAAATTAATAACTTGTAATAACTTGAGGAACTAGATAATAAGGAGGCAACTAAACCCAAAGAGAGCAGAAGGAAGAAAATAGTAAATATCAAAGCAAAGATAACATAGAGAATAAAAAAAATATGTAAAACCAAATTTGTTTTTTTGAAAAGATCAACAAAATTGATGAATTTTTACCTAGAGTGACAAAAAAAAGAGAAAAGTAAATAATTGCAATTAGAAATAAATAGCATTATTACCAACCTTACATAAGTGGAAAATGTTAGAAAATACTATAAGCAATTGCATGCCAACAAATGAGATACTCTGGATGAAATGGACAATTCCTAGATATATGTAAACTAGAGGCCTGTTGCACAAAGAGATTCGTGCAATAGGCCTTCCCTTCCCTTGGCTGCTGGCACCAGTTTTCCTCTGGCACCTGGGACCCAGGCCTTCGCTCTGGCTGGGCTCAGGCCAGAACCCCTCCCACACCCCAGCCATCAGGCCTCGTGGCTCGCGGCTCCACCAATCCCAGGGCCATGAGGCCTTGCGGCTCCGCTGATCCCGGGGCTGTGAGGCCTCGTGGCTCTGCTGATCCTGGGGGCGTGAGGCCTCACTGCTTGCCAGCTTCAGGGCCATTTGGCTTTGCTCCACTGCTTGGAGCCTACATATACAAATTAACCGCCATCTTTGTTGGCAGTTAATTTGCATATCACCCTGATTAGCCAATGGGAAGTGTAGCGAAGGTACAGTCAATTACCCTTTTTGTCTTTTATTAGGTAGGATGACTTAAACGTACTCAAGAAGAAATACAAGATTTCAACAGACTTATGACAACTAAAGAAATTTAATCCATATTCAAAACCTTATCGACAAAGAAAAGTTCAAGAGCAGATGGTTTTAATGACAAATTCTACCAAGCATTTAAATAATACCCACCTTTCACAAACCTCCAAAAGCATACAAAAAGAAGAGGGAACAGTTCCTAATTCTATTATTATTGTAGAATTACTTGATACCAAAGCTAAATAAAGATATCAAATAAAAATACAAACGAATGTATCTTATTAATACATTGCAAACTAAATCCAACAGCTTACTAAAAAGATTATCCACTATGACCAAGCTTGATTTATTCCAGGAATGCAAAAGTACTTCAGTGTAGGAAAATAAATCAGTGTAATACATCACATTAACAGAAAGAAGAGAAAATAGTTTGATAGTCTTCTATAGTAAGATTCTAGATTATTTCTCTCTCAAATATGATGTACAAAAATACATTCAAGTGTCCAGGTGTTGTCTGAGGAGTCACAATAGAGCAGGTATATAATTTTCTCATTCTGAATCACACACACACACACACACACACACACACACACACATAGATATAGATATAGATATAGATATAGATATAGATATAGATATAGATATAGATATATCTTATATATATGTAAAAATACTTAGGGGAGGTATGGTACTCAGGTTAAAAATTTTTTAATAATGGAGAATAGATATAACTTTGAAGGGCAATAAACCTCCAGCCACTGAAGGGGTTCAAGTATGAATGTGACAACTAATTGGTTAGAATACTGTAGAGAAGAAATGTACCATCCTGAACTCATTGAAACTGCAATACCTTATTAGGCATTATTAGAGATTTTGGAGGTATTTTCAATATTCAAGGATGCACACACACACACACACACACACAATAGTAATGGGAATTCTTCATTTACTCAGCTCAAACAGTTTTTTTTTTTTAATTTCCTAGACCTATAGGACATCAAAAGTCATTATTAATGGAGAGAATTGTAGGTAATAGTTCTGTTACGAAATTCAAGTGCCAGATTGAAAATCAGACAAAAACAGTGACCAAGATTTTTTTCAAATTCTGAGTTTATGATTTAAGAAACAGAACTTATTGGGATGTTCAAAAATGTTTAAGCAAATATTTATTTTTTAAACTTTATTTATTGAGATTAGACCGGTTAACAAAATTATACAGGTTTCAAGTGCACAATTCTACAACACATCATCGGTATATTGGATTGTGTATTCCCTATCCCAAGTCCAGTCTCTGTCTGTCACTATTTATCCTTCCTATCTTGACCTCCTCTTCCCCCCCTCTCAACACAGCAACTCTCCCCAGGCAATCACCACACAGTTGTCCATGTCCACGAGTGCCTTCCCTTTCCCCCCCCTTTTTTGCTCACTGCCTCTAACCCACTTACCCAGCTCCCCACCCCCAACAGCTGTCAGCCTGCTCTTTATTTGTGAGTCTGTCTCTATTTGCTTGTTAGTTCATTTTGTTAATTAGATTCCATATGTGGTATTTGTCTTTCTCTGACTGGCTTATTTCACTTAGCATAATGCTCTCCAGGTCCATCTATGCTGTCACAAAGAATAAAATTTCCTTCTTTTTCATGAACAAGTAGTATTCCATTATGTAAATGTATTACAAGGTGGTGTTTTTTTGTTTTGTTTTTTTTTTAGCCAGAAAAAGTAATTCAAAAGAATATATCCACCCCTGTGTTCACTGCGGCATTACTTATAATAAACAAGATTTGGAAGCAGCCCAAGTGTCCATCAGTAAATGAGTGGATATAAAAATAAGCAAAATTTTATTGACACACTTGTAAGAGTTGTGCCTTATGTGAGACAACGACATGAAATATAGATGATGTATTATTTGACCAAAACTACTTTTATAATATATGCATGAAAAATGCTGGTGATGATGGTAATAATGGTGACAAACACAATTAAACATTTATTCTTTCCCGTCTATGTATATATAAAAGGCTAAGTGACTGACCGTATGTCCATCCGACTGTGTGACCCAGCAACCAGCCGGTACACATGATGCACCCTGGCAATTTAAAAATAAACATTGACTCGTGCATGTGTGATATCTGTCCCCATCTGACACTGGCCTCCCACTTAAATTTATTCGAAGACAGTTTCCCATGATGCCAGCATTTGCAATGACTATTAATAAATCACAAGGACAAACTCTAGACAGAGTAGGAATATTCCTACCTGAACCCGTTTTCAGACATGGTCAGTTATATGTTTCTTTCTCTTGAGTTCAAGAGCGTGTGACAATAAAGATAAAGTTGTAACTACTTCATCACAAGGGAAATTAGTCAAGCACTCTGAAAGTGTTTTTACTCTTAATGTGGTATATAGGGAGATATTAGAATAAGTTTAATCTATTTATCAGTCATTGTTTTTATCAATGTTGTTTTTATATCATTTTTATTATTTTATATCATGTCTTTGTTGTTGTTATATCATGTTGTTATTCTTTATTTATTAATCAATTTATATATTATTTCCATATACATTTTACTAATTTTCTTTCATCTCTGATACTTCTATTATAGAGAAAGGGCAAATCATGATATTAAAATATTTCTTCTCGCCAAAACCGGTTTGGCTCAGTGGATAGAGCGTCGGCCTGCGGACTGAAAGGTCCCAGGTTCGATTCCGGTCAAGGGCATGTACCTGGGTTGCGGGCACATCCCCAGTAGGAGATGTGCAGGAGGCAGCTGATCGATGTTTCTCTCTCATCGATGTTTCTAACTCTCTATCTCTCTCCTTTCCTCTCTGTAAAAAATCAATAAAATATATTAAAAAAAATATATATTTCTTCTCATTAATTTCCTTTCAATGTGCATGAATCCATGTACTGGGCCACTAGTATATTATAATTAACATTTTGCTTATCTAATTAAATTTTAGTTTTATTTGAACTCTAAATATAGATTTTACTATTATTCTTTTTATTAGAAATTCATAAAAATTATAACTTTAGGAGTTTTTTAATCATTTGACCCAGATAGAGGGACAAGTTTCAGAGTAGGGATTTGAACCTGGACACTCTGCTCCAAAATGTACATTCAAAAATATCATGTTGGCTACATTTCAAAAATCTCTAAAGATTTTTAGAGAAGAGATTTCGCAGTGTGAGCAGAGGACACTTAAGTAAGAGAAGAAGGCATTTTAAGTCATAAATACAACAATAATATAACAGCAACGAATCAGTTTTATATAACAGTCTAAATAAAGCTTGCCATCGATTTTCTCTTTCATTGTCTTGATGAATTATTATAATTATAAATAAGAAGTTACGATTATTCCCATTTCACAGATGGGGAAACAGATTAAGACAGATAAAGTAACTATCAATATTGATACTCAGTGGCAGAACCAAGACTTAAATTCATGGCTTTTTTTATTGTGCCACAATTCTTTTCATAAATGATATTATGAATATAAATTGATAAGACTGTGATAAAAACTTAATGTTATAATAGTCTCCTCTATCACTTTCTTCATTGCCACTGAACTCTGACCAACATAATGTTCAGAGATCTCATCTATAAAATGGGGGTAATAATTAAGTAGCATTCAATTCAAGGGGTTATTTTAATCAATTGCATAATTATAAATAAGTCATCATATATTGAGCATATAGTAAGCATTTAATAAAGGTTAACTTTTATCGTCACCATTACTCGATTTTCAAAGATGAAATCATAGGCAAGGATATAGGATTTAGGCAGTGACTAAGAAAATCCATGTTAATGTTCCTTAGTCAAAGTTTGGGGAAAACAAAACAAAGCACGATGAAAATTGAATTTGTCTGGGCACACACTCAGATGGATATCAACACTTAGAACCTACTTACTGAATCAGAAGATCACTGACTTAGGGAATGAAGTGTATCTTGGAATCAAAGACTCCCAGACTCCTAAACTATTTAGTTATAGCTCTACTCAATTGCACTAAGAATCAACTTTTTAAATCACCAAGTTCCTGCTGAATATATCTGGTAAAAATAAAAGACCACCTTGTTTCTACTTGATCAGCAATGTGCTGTCTTTTGATGATTCCAATTTCTGGATAGCTGTGAAAGTTAGAAAAGTCATGTATATACTTAATCTAAAATATGTCATTTGAACCATCTCACCTTGACTTTAGTTAAATCTCTTGGGACTATATAA
Organism: Myotis myotis; assembly: GCF_014108235.1. Taxonomy (NCBI): domain Eukaryota; kingdom Metazoa; phylum Chordata; class Mammalia; order Chiroptera; family Vespertilionidae; genus Myotis; species Myotis myotis. Next base: position 12,137,405 of record NW_023416316.1, read on the forward strand.
GAGAAGATTAATCCATTTTTAAATGATGAAAGAATGCATAAGGGACAAATGCCTACTCTCTTTTACCACACTTTTAACCTATTAATGTGGAATTATGTCTTTCAGAATTATGTGTTTTCTCCTTGTCTCTCCTTCATCACCACCCCAGCTTTTCTGTCTTCTCCTTTAAGCACTTGGGTCTTTAATTAGCACATGCAGTTGTACATTATTAGAACACTAGAGGCCCAGGGCACAAATTCATGCACAGGTGGGGTCCCTCGGCCTGGCCAGCGATTGGGCCGATCGGAGCCATCTCGCTCAGTCCCTATTGGGGCTGATCGGTTCTGGCCGGCCAGGGGGAGGTACCAGGGGAGGTTGGCTATGGGAGCACACTGACCACCAGAGGGAAGCTCCTGCATTGAGCATCTGCCCCCTGGTGGTCAGTGTTCATGATAGCTACTGGCTGGTCATCCTGTCATAGTGGTTGCTTAGACTTTTATATACATAGATAAGGGAAGTTAGAAAATACCAAGTCAGCCCAGCTGGCATGGCTGAGTGGTTGAGCATCACTGACGCCTCTCTCTCTCTCTCTCTCTCTCTCTCTCTCTCTCCCCCTCTCTCTCTCTCTCTCTCCCCCCCCCGCCCTTTCCTCTCTGAATCAATAAAATAATGTATTTAAAAATAGAAAATATCAAGTCATTCCTCCACATTGTATGGTTGAGGCTACTGAAGTTTAGAGAGGTAAAATGACTTGACCAAAGTCGAATGGCTAGCTCAGCATGAAAACACTCAGGTATAGACGCAAATATAGTAAATTTGGAATCCTTTTTTTTTTAACTTTGATTTTATGTAATGGGATTACATTTGAACGTATATATAGTTTATATATAGGAGGGACAGGATGGGAGAAACCCTACTTTGTGAACTTCATTCCCAGGTAATGCACAGATAATTTTTCATTTTATATCTGAAAAGGTATGCATGGCAGAAGTGCCAATTTTTTTCTCCCTTGTTATTTTGTCCAGATACTTCTCGCTTTCCATTCTATATTCAGGACATAATGCTACCTTGTGCCTTTGAAAGGATAAAGTTAAAGAATGCAGCGGAGCGGTGAGGCAGAGAGAGACTCTGGAGTCCCATAGAATGGCGTGTTCACGGGGGACCAGCAGAAAGATGTTGGGCAAGGAAAGAAGTGGTTCTTTTTAAAAGGAGAGACACTTTTTAAAAATTCTATCAGCTAGCTACCTAAGGAGCTTCACTCCAGGGGAAAATGGAGAACTCACTTATGGAAGTCGTTTCAACTTTATCACTATTCCCAGTGGAGGCAGATAGAGACGATTTCTAATGAAAATCAGTTTCTCACAATGGTTGAAGTTGTGAGAAACGGGATCATATCCTGCCTGTTGCACTGAAATATCTCAGAGACCTTGGGCAAGTTACCCTTCTTCTCTCTCTGTCATTTTTCTCTGCACGTTAAAACAGACTCTTACAAATGCCACAGTCAGTTTTAACATTCCCTGATTCTAGATTCCCTGAACGTTAATGTATGTGAAAAAAGCAAAGCCTGAAATGGTAAAATTTGATCTCTCCGTGTTCCGGCAAACTTTTGGAAAGAGTTCCAGATGTATTTGGGCCATGCCATTCTCCCAATTACCTGAGTGCAGAGATGCATGCTGTTGCCTTTAGTCACCAACTGACATTAATCATGTCAGCTCCCTTTTCTACAAGAATGACTGCTTTAATGGGAAACTCCAGCCACTGTCAACATGCCAGGAGGTGTGAAGAAGGAAGGGCAGATGAATGGGAGGGTGTCATTAAAAAGGAAATGATAGATGAGGAAATCAAGCTCCTGCATGATGAGGGGGGATGAGGTTGGTATGGAAGTTGGAGCATGGATTGGAGTAGCCTGACCCATTGTCTCTGGAAAGTACTTAAAAATTCTCAGCAGGAAATTGAGGTTCTTTTGTTCCCCTTATCTCCATACATACCACCCCATGCAGCGGAGGCAGCGCAGTATAATGGTTAAAAGTGCTGGCTATGCACTTGAATCTTGTCTTTGCTATTCTCTAACTGTATAACTCAATTTTCTTCATTGGACATAATATAGTGCCTATTTGATAGGATCATTGGGATGACTTAACAAGATAATGTTCATAAAGTGATTAACATAGGGCCTGGCAATATTAAGCTTTTATAAAGTAAGTTATCACCAACCTTTAATTTCATATTACTTACAGGTTTCACTTACATCATCTGATTTAATGTTCAAAGAACTCTCCAATGTATGGTAGGAATTATCGCCATGCTGCACATGAGGGAACCTCAGTTTAGAATCAGATAAGTTCTGAAATTGGGACAAGAACAAAAGATTGTCTCACAGGTCAGCAAATGAGATTACACCTATGCTGAGCACCAACAATGTGCCAGACAGCCTGTTTTGTGTTTTAGAATAGACTCTTCATAGTCAAGGCTGCTCAATGATTTAGTCTTGTTTGTATGAAGGTAATTAAGGTTTAAAGAAAGCAAGTGATTTACCTAACAATGCACAGCTAGTAGGGACAGAACCAGGGATCGAATCAGATCCTGGGACACTGAGTTCAGTTTTCTTTCCATCTTAATCTGAGTGTTCCTGTAATCATCTTATTAGTCTATTACATAGTGTTTGGTGACAGTATGAACAACTCTAAAGAATACAATAGATGAGCCCCTTACAGTTTCAATAATGCATCCAAATCACATGGCTAGTATCTCCAGCAGTGATGATCAAAGGTAGTTTTCTCCAATATTATTTAAAGACCAAGAATTGGTTAAACAAGTTGGTCTATATCCAGTCAGACAAGACAGCATGACTGTATAAGCATATAGCATAAGCTTTGAAAATAGATACACAGAACTGTGCATGACATTTACCACTTATGTGTCTTGGTAAAAATTACCTTTTAAACTTAATTTTCTTATATGTGAAAGAAAAACGATACTGCCTCTCAGGGTCATCTTGAGGATTAATCGTGCAGTTGGAGGTATCAGTGTTTATCACCAAAGGCAGCTTTAACAAAGAAACATGTTTTTACATTGTGGATTTCAACTTACTCAGAAATACCTAATGTGTATGTCCTCATATCTTTACTAAAGGCCCGGTGCACAAATTTGTGCACAGGTGGGGTTCCTCAAGGTTGCCTGCAGGGTTCGGGCCCAAACCCACAGTCCAACGCTGCCTGCAGCTCCTACCTGCCACTTCCGCTCATCCCAGCCCCACTGCACCTGCCACGGACTCACACCCAATCAGTCCTGATCAGGAGAGGCTCATGCCATAGCAGTGCTCACTAGGAGTGAGCCCCACATCTGGCACCCTCCTGAGGGGAGTGGCCTGTGGGATCTGGATGAAACTGGCTCTCTGACATGTCCCAAGGCATCCTGGATTGTGAGAGGGCATAAGCCAGGCCGAGGGACCCCACCGGTGCATGATCTGGACTGGGGAGGGACTGCAGGAGGGCTCCAGGGTGTGTCCGGCCCATCTCGTTCAATCCTGATCAGCTGGATCCCAGCAGCAAGCTAACCTACTGGTTGGAGCATCTAACCCCTGATGGTCAGTGCACATCATAGCGAGCAGTTGAGCTGCCTTAGTATATCATTAGTACATTATGCTTTGATTGGTTAAACAGTCGACTGGTCACCGCATGACCAGACACTTAGCATATTAGGCTTTTATTATATAGGATAGAAATGTTTCCTATACTGATGGTTATGATCAGTACTGAAATCAATAAGTACAAATCAATTCAATAAATACATGTTGTTCTTCTACCCCAAGTAACATACTGGTTGGCATTGTCCTTACACTGTAGAGAAATTTCCATGTAAGTTTCATCTCAGACTGTACCTTTATAAGTCTAAAGTAGACAGGCACAAAGCATGTGGTATACATAATGTTGAAATATAGCTTTTACCCCTATGTACCTTCAAAAGGCAAAATGTTAACCTTGGACATAAAGTATCCCAGGAGGTGTATAATTTTGATGCAGTCTATGCATAAGCTGAATCTAAATAACTTTTAGATTTCTCTTAATACCAATTAGCACCCTCAATTACTTTTTTCTGAGTACTCCCTAAGTTGTGGGAATATGTGAACATAAGAATAGCTGCAGAGGCCCATTGGTCATGCTGTCCGACAGAACTTCCACTGATGACGAGAATGTTCTCTGTGCTCCCCCATGAATACAGACTACAGTAGGTCCTTGGGTTACATTGGAGATCCGTTTCTACAGCGTGACGTAAAGCGATTTTCACTGTAAGTCGGAACACACCTACATAAGCACCTACGACACCCACATGGAGCACATACACAGCAGTAATGAAGTGAAATAGTAAAAACAAAAAAAATTAAAAGAAAGATAACAATTCCTGACCTTTACTTGTGGTAAATAAATAATAAAACACATAAAGCACATATGTACATACGTCAAAATGACGGAACTTATTTTTTTTTTATAAATACTGTAAATGGGAGATGGCGACGTAAGCACGAAACGACAGAGGTCGAGTCTGACATAACCCGAGGACTGTCTGTATATGACTGATCAAGAAAATTTCATATTTTATTTCATTGTCCTTAAGTTAAATTTAAATAGCCATGTGTGGCAAGTGGACATTGTACTGAACAGCATAGATAGCAAGGAGAGGGCATTGTTCTCAGAGTCAGGTGATTGGATTCTAGACTTGACCGCACAACTGTGTATATTAATTTCTATACCAGTGATGGCGAACCTATGACATGCATGTCAGAGGTGACACGCGAACTCATTTTTTTTGGTTGATTTTTCTTTGTTAAATGGCATTTAAATATATAAAATAAATATCAAAAATATAAGTCTTTGTTTTACTGTGGTTGCAGATATCAAAAAATTTCTATATGTGACATGGCACCAGAGTTAAATTAGGGTTTTTCAAAATGCTGACACGCCGACCTCAAAAGGTTTGCCATCACTGTTCTATACAAAGCATTCTTTCTGCAATGTCTGCTCGATCTGAGGCTAAGTACCCCTATTCATAGAATAAAAGGGTTTCACTAGGTCCATGATTCAGACCATGGCATTGAAGCCTCAAGTGCTGATACCTGTGCTCATGGCAGACATCACTAAGCAACTATCCCACTTCCTTCCACTGAGCCAGATGTGCATCAATATCCTCCACCACGTGATGCTCTGGCAAGCACTTAAGTAGAGTGCAGTAATGCGACAAAGAGCTTATGGGCATTTTCTATACTGAAAAACCTGCACAGTCCCTTCTAATTCCAAATTATTGGTTTGAATCTAAGTGTTCTTGCACCTTAAGAGGAATAGAATCTTACATCAAAAGTATATGGTTGTTCTTCGTGAAGTCAAGCTGAAAATGATTATAATTCTATCACCTGTGAATTTACCTGTTTGTGCACCATGTGGTGGAGGAACTGTGATTTTAAAATCAGAATAACTGAGTAGTAGTCCTAGACCTTTAATTTATTTGCTGTGCAAAATCAGTAACCATCCAAGGTGTCTGAACCTCAGTTTCTCCATCTGTAAAATATGGAGAATTAAATGATCTATTGTATCAATTTCACTCGCAGTGAGTCAATGGCGTCAAAGTATTTAAGGAAAAATATTATTAATATGCTGATGATGAGATATGGCTGCTTAGTAGTTTAAAGTAGTATAGATGGTCTTTCATCAAAGTGTACAATAAACATTAATTTGGATTAAAATTATAGCTCTTTTATTCCCAGAAGTCAGTAGGAACAAGGAGGGTTATCTCTCATGGTTGTTTACACACACCTGCACTCAAGCATGTACTTGCTATTATAGATTTTTACATTAACACATATTGGCATGGGATTATGAAATGTGATAGACGGAGGAGAACCAGGAGCTCATCTGTTACAGGTTGGTTTTTTCCAAAAAGCAGACTCTGAGATGGAAATTAGCGTAATGTTAATTATAAAGTGCTCTGGGTATCAGCAACTGTGGAAGAGAAGGAAAGGAAATAGGATTAGGGTGGGGCAGAGGGAAAAGTCAAACAGTTGTTCAGTCTCAGTGGAACACCTTAGCCAACCTTATGGGATATTCTGAAGATAGTATGATCCTCAGATCTGTCTTGAGCTGCAGCAAGAGAGCCAGACCTCTATACTCCCAGAAGTTAATCAGTCATTGAATATAGGCCATTCCAAGAAGCGCGTACAGCCTTAAGGGAGGAAGCCTTCTTCAGTTGAGACAGTTCCCAAAGGTGGCTGGGGGCTGTGTTCTGTCCTCCAAAAGCTGAGAGACTAAGTCCTCTATTCCTGAATGGGGAGGGATCTGGATAGCTCTTTGCAGCAACCATTAAATCATCCAATTCACCACTCTTATTTTTTTTGTTTTATTTTGTTTTGGTTTTTAAATATATTTTTATTGATTTCAGAGAGGAAGGGAGAGAGAGAGATAGAAACATCAATGATCAGCATGCCCCCTAGTGGAGATTGATCCCACAACCCCGGGCATATGACCTGACCAGAAATTGAACCGTGACCTCCTGATTCATGGGTCGATGCTTAGCCACTGAGCCACACAAGCCAGGCACCCACTCTCGTTTTTTACAGTATGAAAATGAAGGTTTGGCTATCAATGGACCTGTCTATCAATAGATGAATTATTGGATATGCGAGGACTAGAATCAAAGTCTTCATGCTCCCAAATAAGTGATTACCCATCTACCCACTATTCTTAACGTCCCTCTATATAGAGTACTTGAAGTCAGCGCTAATTCTGGTCATGTTTGCTGAGTCTTCAGAGTTGGTTGTACACTTAGCATGGTTAATTAATCACAACTTTACACAGTTAGATGGACCCAGATGACAAGATTGAGCTGACTGGACCCTCTGCCCAATGCTTGTCACTTCATCTCCTTACCTCTTATTGGCTCTGTGCTTCATTTTCCACTAGCAGTTATTCCCCAAAGTTTCTCTGCCCTGCAACCACCAAACCCTCTTTCCTGTCCATTTCAGCAACCCCAATACAAAATATAAATAATAAAAATTAAATTCGCATTAAAAGGCCTAAATCCTCTTCTAGGTGTTATCTCATCTATGATGGTTACTGCAGGAAAAAAAAAAAATTAGAGCAAATTTTTTAAACCTTGGCACTATTTGGGGCTACATAATCCTTTTCTGAGTGGAGCTGTTCTTTGCTTTGTAGGATGTTTATCAGCATCCCCGGTGTCTATGAACCAGGTGATAACAGCACCTTCCTTTAGCTGGGACTATGCAAAATGTTCCAGGTATTAGTTAATGCACCCTGGTGGGCAGAATCGCCCCTGTTTGAGAACCACTCCTACAAGAACCCTCAGGCTTCATGTTTCCTAGTGCAGGAAAGACCCCTCCCTCCTTTCCCAAAGCTCTGTACGCCATTCTCTTTCTTCTACCTGTTTTCTCAATATATTTGAAAGAAATATGTAAGAATATGTTTTTAAGAAAACATCCTACATTCACTTGAAGTGCCCTTCAAGTTACCTTTCTCCATCTTGTCTTCTTCAGAGTTCAACCTTATTTTGAGTGTGTATATTTTCTTCTTCTACATGTCTCTATATCATATATATGTAAAACAATACATAGTATGCTTTGTACATTTTTATAAGTGCTCTTAAATTACATATATATATATATATATATATATATATATATATATATATATATATATATATATCTCACACTGAAAAATGCTTGTTTTTCATCGAACATTAAATACTGAGTTCCCGCCCTAACCAGTTTAGCTCAGTGGATAGAGCGTCAGCCTGCAGAATGAAGGGTCCCAGGTTTGATTCCAGTCAAGGGCATGTACCTTGGTTGCGGGCACATCCCCAGTAGGGGGTGTGCAAGAGGCAGCTGATTGATGTTTCTCTCTCATCGATGTTTCTAGCTCTCTATCCCTCTCCCTTCCTCTCTGAAAAAAATCAATAAAATATATATATAAAAAAAATACTGAGTTCCCTCTTTTCTCATGATGCATGCAAATCTAGGTTTCCTGGCTTTTTCCTGATTCTTGATGCTGCCATGTTCCTTGTGCCATGACCTTCTTCTTCCATCCTTAAAGCCAGTGGCACCTCATCTGGCAGACTCTGTTTCCATTGTCACATCTCTTTCTCTGATTCTCTTCTATCTTCCTCTTCCATTTATGAAAACTCTTGTGGTTACATTGGACCCACCCAGATAATCCATGGTCATTTCCCTATTTTAAGGTCAGCTGATTAGCAACCTTACTTCCATCTGCAACTTTAATTCCCCTTTGCCATGTTACCTGACATGTTCATAGGTCCTGGGATTCATAGGTGAATATTGTTGGTGGGCCACTCTTCTGCCTACCATGGGATGTAGCCACAATTTTGAAGTCTAGCTTCGTAAGTTAGCTCTGTCTTTAGAACTAATTTGGTTTTCTTTTCAGGCATATGAAATCTACATTATGTGTTATTCCTTTGTCTGCTTTCATTGAACATGTTTTTGAGGTTTATCTCAGTTACCCACAGTTTGTTTTATTGCTCTTAATATTTCTTTATATAAGTACTAGAGGCCTGATGCACGAAATTCGTACAAAAATAGGCCTTCCTTTCCCCGGCTGCCAGCACTGGCTTCCCTCTGGCAACTGGGACCTGGGCTTCCCTCCAGCTGCCAGCAGGCACCCAGGACCCTCGCAGCCCTGGCTTCATCCGGAAGGTCATCCAGAAGGACATCTGGAAGGACATCGGGTCTAATTAGCATATTATACTTTTATTATAGCTATCCCGCTTCATTTATCCACTCTGCTATTAAAGGGCCTTTCGGTTGTTTAGAGAGTTTGTCTTTTATGACTAAATCTGTAAACATTTTCGCACATTGTGAAGACACCTGCACTCATTTGAAGGTGTCTACATAATGAAGAGTCGGGGTCCTTAGGTATAAGGTAGACATTTCTGTTTAACTTAAAGGAACTGCCATTTAGTTTTCTAAAGTGGTTTTACCATTTTACTCTTTCAATATAAGAGAGTTCCAGTTATTCCTTATCATCCTAGCCCACACTTCATATTACCCATCTTTTTCAAAGTAGTAATTATACTTGATAAGAGGTATCGTTCTGATTGTAAAGAGGCATCTTGTTATGGTTCAATTTGCATTTTCCTGAAAGCTCATGATCAGGAGTGCCTTTTCATGTTTATTGCCTTTCACAGAACTTCCTTTATGTAGTGCTCGCTTGAGTCATTTGTTTATTTTATAAATTGGATATATAGTTTTATATTTTACTTGTGGAAGTTTGTTGTATAACTTAGATATAAATCCTTTGCCAGATATATGTATTGCAAATATTTACCTCCAGTATGTGATTTGTCTTTTGACTTTCTTAATGATGCTGTTTGAGAAGCAAAAGTTTTTAATCTTGAATAAGACCTTATTTCTTCTATTTTTATTTTATGGTCAGAGCTTTTGAGTCCTATTTAAGATACTGTTGTTTACCCAATATTAATTTTTTAAAAATTAGAAGCTTATGCCTTTCACAATTGGGCCTCCGATATATCTCAAATTAATTTTTATGCATTATGTGAAGTAGAGGCCAAGGTTCATTTATTTCTCTATAGAGACACCTAATTGTTCCATTTTCTTTCTACCTTTCAAAAAAGACCACATTTTCCAAATTGAATTTCAGTGTGCCATATTTTTTAAAAAATCAAATGACCATATACTTGTGGGCAAAATAGTTGTTTACTGTATACTTCGCAAAAAACATAATTGACCAATTTATTACATCAATTGCATTAGTCTTTCCCTTGTGGTTGGGTCCTGTTTCTAATCCTGGAATGATTAATAATTCTAATAAGTTGTTTTTCCCGTTAATAGTATGCATTCACACCCAATCATTTTATATTTAAGGAGATGGAGACATGACTTTGGGTTCCTTTCTGTCAGTCCTTTTCTACACATTTTAATGGATTTATTTTATACTTTCCTATTCTTATGATATGAATTTCCTAAAAATAAAAAAGTGACAAATACTAACATTTACTGAATATTCATAGTATGTAAACACATGGCATTCACAGTGAACCAGGGCTCCCTCCAGCACAAGCTTATAATATAAATACACATGAGTACTTAATAGTCATTGTCCCACTTGTTAAAACATTCCTAGAGTCACTCACCATTTTACAGATAAATGATCAATCTCTAAAGATAAAGTTACTTTCCTAAGATCACAGAGCAGTAAATGATGGTAAAATTGTGTTTCAAGCATTGCATCTTACGATTTTAAGTTTGGAAGGTGCCATAATGTCTATTTTCTTTAGCTCACTTTCAGTCACTCACACCATCCCAAGTGGTCAAGAGGTCTTTCAAAACTGTACTTGAAAACCTGAGGGACATGTTCCCAAGTGAGAATGCATAAATTGGAAATTAAGAGCTTGATCTCTGGTCTAAGATAAGTAGGAAACTGGGTCTGTTACAGTTAGCTCTGAGTCATTGAGTAAGATACATAGCATCTCTGAATCTTAGTATTATCTGTAATACCTATCTTACAGGGTTATAATGAGAATCTAATGAAATAATGTCAACCTCCTATCTAGCAGAGATCTTGTCATGTAGTACATTCTAGCATATATTGGGGTTTTTTTTCGTATTTGGACAGCTCTAACTTTAAAATCTTTATGAATTAAAATTCATAGGCTCCTATGCTTGTGGGACATTCAGAACACAGCATTGTCCTTCCTTTAATTATGGAACACCTGCCACTTGCTTCCTTTGAGATTTCTGTACCCAGGCTTAACTTCCAAGTCCTTCAACTTTACTTCAGCTGTTATACTTTTAAGATTATTAGTTACTTGGAATGTGTTTTTTTTTTATAGAAGACCCTAAACGTTAACAGCACAGGATAGGTAACCAGAGAATGTTTGTTGAATGAATGAATGAAGTCCCCATAACCTCTCAGACATTACCATTTATTATCATATTGTCTCTTAATTTAATTTTAAGGATACCATATCTTATTTATAGAATTATTGGATCTTTCATAAGTATAGATAGATTATATAGAGAATATCTACCACTCTACTCTTTGAAATATTGTATAATATTTTTACATGTTCTAAATACATATATCAGCTAATCACAACCTCCAAATTATATTAGATATAGTTATTTTTATCTTAAAAGAAACTAATGCTTCAAAATGCTAACTAGCTTAAGTGGGATCTAAACCCTGCTATATGTTCTATTTTATAGTTCAGCTTCTTAAATACACAACAATATTACCTCTAAGATGAATTGCTAGTGAGAAAGTAATTCTAGTCATCTCTCTTCTGATTATAATAGAGAATTGTTCTGTTCCCTTAACTAATTTCTCAGTTCTTTTCTAGTATTCCTTTTCTCTTCTCATTTCTCTCTCCTGATATGTCCCTCTGCACTCTTGACAGGTTGTTATTAGAAACATTTCTGCATATTAACTTGAATTAACTTACCCCTACCTCATAAACCAATGTGTGAGTGACAGGTCCTTCAATACACCTGGACATATGAGATGCATCACACCTCTACCAGTCTATGTGGGTCTGTCATATTCCATCTCACTATAATTCCAGATCCTTCTTTTTCTTTCTCTAGAGGCTGAATATCATCACCTCAGCCAGCACTTTCAGGACTATTTGTGCCCCACCTCTGAAAATAAAAATCCTTGGCATAATCTCAAAGAGAATTCAAATGCATTATTACAATTTCTAGGTGTGTAATGCTGGAATGAATCTTCAAAGGAGGCCGGCATCTGATGAGAAACAGTGGAGTGTGTTAGAAAAGGCACTGAGTCTGGAGTTAGGAGGCCTTGATATGAATCCAAGTTTAGCCTTTCTGTCACTGTGGGATCCTGGGATCTATCACCTTTCTGATTCTCAGATTTCTTATCTCTGAAATGAAATCAAAGAATGAATAGGGTTAATGATGTGGAAGAATTCTGTTTTTAAAAAAATCATGCCAACCACCAATTGTTGTCATGAGAGGTGCCAAAATCCATGAGAGGTGTCATGAGAGGTGGTATTTGGTTAGTCCATCATTTAATTTCTTAAATAGGGTTCTAGATGATTATTCTATTATTTAGTTTAGATTCATTCATTACTTTATTTGAACTATTTCATCAATTAATAAACTATAGAAATTAAAATTAGATAAAATCAATCACTCTCATATATAAAAGTAATAAAGAGAAAATATAACTGAAGAAAAGATAGTATTTATAATTATAAGCATTAAAAAATATAAAAATTAATACAACAAGCAGAAACTCTAAAATAATACTGTTAGCCTATACTAGAGCCATGTTTTCCTTTGTGGGGGGGAATATATGCATAGAGATATCACTGAGTCCTTTATTGTACAGTAAGATATGTGTAAAGATGAAACTCCAAACATCTCCAGCAGTTCTCAACCTGTGGGCTGCGACCATTGGAAAACACATATAGCATATCAGATATTTACATTATGATTCATAACAGTGGCAAAATTACAGTTATGAAGTAGCAACAAAAATAATTTTATGGTTGGGGGGTCACCACAACATGAGGAACTGTATTAAAGGGTCGCGGTATTAGGAAGGTTGAGAACCATTATTCTAGTCAAAGCATGATGGGTGCTGTAAATTGAAGAGTTCCCAGGATGGACAGAAGGATGGGCGACATTCAAGTTCTAATTGGCCAGAATGAAGAATACAGTTAGTGGTCGCACTTAACTAGTCCTACTGTAGGAAGTTACTCTATCCCTCATTTCAAAAATATTTTTTAGTCCAGCCAGCATGGCTCAGTGGTTGAACATTGACCTATGAACCTGGAGATCACAGTTTGATTCTGGGTCAGGATACGTGTTGCCCGGGTTGTGGGCTCAGTCCCCGATAAGGGGCATGCAGGCAGCTGATCAATGATTCTTTCTCATCATTGATGTTTCTGTCTCTCTCTCCCTTTCACTTCCTCTCTGAAATTAATAAAAATATTTTTTTTCAAAAAAGAAAAGAAATTGTTTCAAAAGTGACTCCCTCAAAAAGATCAATCTTTTCCACAAGTAGCTTAACTGCCTGGAAGAATAAAGTCCAATGCTGTAAAAAAAACTATGAAATCCAGGAAAAACTATTGTTGTGTCATGAAGTAAGGAATGTGACACAGAAGCTGAAGGAGGATCAGTAAATAGAAATAAATCCAGAGGTGAGTGAAATAATTAAATTACAAGACCAGGATTTCTACACAGGTATTATGAATCCACTCAGTGTGCTTGAGAACTAAAAGGACAATAGAGACAATATGGAAGGAACTGGAAGTTACAAAAAAACAGCCAAATACTTCCAGAGATGAAAAATAAAATGTCATAAGCATTTAAACAAATAATTACCTAATGAAATTAATAACAGATTAAATATCATGGCAGAGAGTGGAGGGAGACAAAAAGGATTTTAAAAAAAGGAACTTGAATTCAAGGAAACCATCAAAACTTCAGCACAGAGTGAGAAAAAGGTACAGTTCCAAAGTGACCTGTTGGACTCCCTGCAGTCTGACATACAACCTTAAAATGAGGAGAGAGAAAGGGGCAGAAAAAACATTTGGAGAAATAATGGCAGAAGGTTTTCATCATTGTAGGAAAACTGTAAACAGACATAACCCAGATGCTCAAAAAACTCAAGAAGACTAAACACAAAGAAACCCACACTGAGACATATCATAATCAAGTTCCGGAAAGCCAAAGATAAAGAGAAAATTCTTGAAGCCACCCAGAGGAAAAGACGCGTTATGTACAGAGGAACAAACACAGGCATGCCCACAGACTTCATGACTACAGATTGCTTTCCAGACCACAAAGTACAATGCCTTTGAAGTGCTGAAGGAAATACGTATGTCAAGTGGGAAGTCAATACTGAGAAAAGACGTCCTCGACAAGGAAGGGTGAACTACTTTTTCAAACAAGGAAAGCTGAGAATCTTTTTCATCAGCTCACAGGCTCTAAAAGAAATCTTCAAGATGGTTTGGGGCAGAAGGAAAAGATATGACAAAAACACGGGTCCACATGCAAGAAGGACGCTTGTCAAAAATAGCAAATAAATGGGTAAATATTAAAAAGGAATCAATGTGGGTTCTGTGTGATGGTAACTAAATGTCCAGATGATTATAGTGATAAAAGTGGGAAAAAATAACTATTTTAAGACACTAGGAAGCAGTCAAAATCAGGAAGAAACTAGACAGGTTTTGTCTCTCAATAAAAGGAGGAAAAATCTTAAAAGCCAGAAAACAATGAGGCATTATATACAGGAAAAGAATAATAACAATTAAGGCTATTAATTCTTCATACTAAAAGGGGGCTAAAAGATAATAGAATGACATTTTTGAAATTTTGAGTGGAAAAACACATAAAAAAGAGTATGTCAAAACAAAGGCAAAATAACATTTTCAGTTAAACCACACACACAAAAAAACCCAACACCATTCTTATAGCAGATACACTACATGAACTGCTGAAATTATTAATTTAAGGGATATGGTGCAATATGGTAGCTTGGATTTAAAATGAAGAGCATTAGAAATAATAAATATGTAAGTCAGTATAAAAGTGTTCCTTAATTTCTTTTAAAGTCAATTGAGTAAAGTGAAAATAATGTATGACAATAATAATGAATAGAAATCATAAAGGAAAGTATACCACTATAAGGTTATTATATGTAAAGCTATGTATAATTAGTTCAAGTTAAACTGTTAAAAGTGAATGTTCATCTACAAAACTACATACAATATTCATAGATGTTTTGTTCATAAGAGCAAAAGATGCATAACAATCCAAATGCCTATTAGCAAAAATCATAAATGGTGACATATTCATACAATGAAATCGTTTGCAGCAATAAAACCAATCAAAGTAATGATGTACAACAGAAAAGGGGAAAACAATATCATAAAAATTTTGTGTTGAATTTAAGAGTCAGATACAAAGGAATATGTGCTGTATGATGCATATATTGTATAAAATTAAAGAGCAGGCAAGCTTTTCTAGGTGATAGAAATCAGCTCTGTGCATTGGGTGGAGAATGACTCCAAAGGAATATGAAGAACTTCTGGAGTGGTGGTAAGAAAGGAGTATATTTTTGTCAAAACTCATTTAATTGTACATTTGTTTATTTAACTTAACATTGCCACCAATTATAAAAAGGACAAAGGTTGTATGACTTATGGTTTTTTAAGAAAAAAAGAGCCAAGGTTATATTTCCTACAATTTTTTCTACAACCTCCTTTTTTCAGAAGAGGTCTAATAAATCCTGCCATAGTTATCAGAAGAGGACATTTCCACCCAAGAGAATCACTCCTGTTTCCCAGAACCCTGATATTTCAGGAAACCAAATATTATGAATTCACCCTTAGGTATTATACTTGATGTGATTCTGGATACATTTGAATATACCAGCTATTTCATTTTGAGGAACAATGAATTTGAATGCAGGTATGATATTTAATGATAATTAGGATTCTTTTAAAAATTTACTGGATATGATCATGGTATTAAGGTTTTGTAGAAAAATGTTCATTTTTAGAAATGTATTCTAAATTTTTTAGGTGTAAAATGGCATATATATATATATATATATATATATATATATATATATGGAATTAGAATTATTTACTTTATGCTTCTATGAATTTTGAAAGAAATTGGCCACCCAAGCATTTATCTTCAAAGACATTCATAATTAGCAGCACAGAATTTAGAGAGAAGATACCTTTTTTAAAAAAAGTGTTTTAAATTTTAGTTTGTTTTTTTTACCTTATCTATAGAAAACCAGAGAGGAGAAAGTACAACCAGCATTCATATAACCATCATCCAGATTTGATAACTAACATTTTGTCATACTGAATTTGTATAATTTTTGCTTAAACGCTCAAGTATAATAAATATAGCATTATGCCATTTTACACCTAAAAAATTTAGAATACATTTCTAAAAATGAACATTTTTCTACAAAACCTTAATACCATGATCATATCTAGTAAATTTTTTAAAAATCCTAATTATCATTATATATCATGCCTGCATTCAGATTCCTTCCACTCTAAAATCAGTAAAATATATATATATATATATATATATAAAGTCATCACTCTTATCTGTGCAAAATACAGAATTTTGATCAGTGTATTTAACAGGTCCTTGCAGATGAAACAACAATCACTATTCTAAATTAGGTTTATTTTATGCCACATATGTCAACATGAGGCCCAGAAAATCATTTCTCTCCAGACAATTTAATACCACTGCCCTGGTTTTCTTTTTCATTACTTTCCCTGGGCTCCTGGGGAAGCATTTCTCTGGTTCCTGCTACAATGAGAGCTGTTTATCTCACCAGGGTTTCTGGGCCCCTCTGAAGGGTACAGCACATTCTCTTTTCTCCCTGAAGGTGTTTAATGGCCATGAGAATGTGTTGCCAGGCTGAGGCTGGCAGTATTTTTATTCCTAATCAATGCTAAGACCAGGAAGCTTCAGCCCTCACTGCCATGTGCACCCCTGCACTGACCAACCTCTTCAAAGCCAGCGATCAGAAGCAGTAGCATTTTTCTGGAACAACCAAGATATTAATGAGTCATGTTATTTTTAGTGTATTTAAAATGGCACCAGCCATGGGCTATTGGCAGATGGATACGAATTTGGATCTACTGTGAACTTCTCTGTAGCAGAAGTGATACTTTTGGTTTTTGCATCTCTCCCTGAATAATAAATCTTCAGACAGGGCATATGGCATATGGTGGTGGTCTGAGAATCACCATATGGATTGCCAAGAGTAAACATGATTTGAGGGTGTCACAAGGCAGACACCACTCTGCATAGTGGAACATAGAATGTCTTAATAAGGTTCCCTGATGTTTAAATTTGGACCAAAATCATTCCGTTAGTTAATGATGGTCCAAGATTCTACCCAGATCCTCCCAGAGGAGTTAAGGAAGAGTGGCGATTGAAAACTCTGATTTTGAAGTCAGACAGACTTGGATCTGAATCCTGTTTTGGTCTCTAGTGACTTTATGAAAGTAGCTGTCCCTCTTTGAGTCCCAGGTTCCTCACATATAAAAGATGGGATAATCATGTCTAATTGAGATAATGCATGAAAAATGCTTAGCATATTATCCAATATGTTGATTTTATTAGAACCTAATAAATAATAATTATTAATATACATGTATTAATAATTACTAATAAACTAGAGGCCTGGTGCATGAAATTTGTGCATGGGGGAGGGGATGGGTTGTCCCTCAGCCCAGCCTGCATCCTCTCCAATCTGGGAACCCTTGGGGGATGTCCGACTGCTGGTTTAAACTGGCAGTGGAACATCCCTCTCACAATCTGGGACTGCTGGCTCCTAACCACTCACCTACCTGCCTGCCTGATTGCCCCTAACCACTCTGCCTGCCAGACTGATAGTCCCCTAACTGGTCCTCTGCCAGCCTGATTGATGCCTAACTGCTCCCCTGCAGGCGTGATCATCCCCAACTGCCTCCCCTTCTGGCCTGATTGCCTCCAACTGCCCTCCCCTGCTGGCCTGATTGCCCCCAACTACCTTCCCCTGTGGGGCTGAAGGGACTGGGGGACTCCAGCTGGATGAGGCAGGGCTGAAGGGACTGAGGCTGGATGAGGTTGGATGCTGCGGGGACTGGGTGAGGCAGGGCTGAAGGGACTGGGGGACTGAGGCTGGATGAGGCAGGGCTGACAGGACTGGGCACTGCCATCTTGTGGCTGTGGGCACTGCCATCTTGTGAGGGTGTGGCAGTCAATTAGCATATTCCCTCTTTATTAAATAGGATAATGAATAGTAATTGTTCTAATACTATATAGTAATTATATATAATACATATATAATGGTAATAATAATATATGTATTGAGTTCCATTTTGGTCACATTGAAGATATAAAAATGAATTATATATCCATCTTATATTCATAGGACTATATTTTTACTAGAGAAGTAAAGCTTGTGATATCTGCCTCCCAAAGTGGTGAGGGTTAAATTAGATGAGGCAAGTGAAACTCAGCACAGTAGCTGACAGCTGTTCCTATGACACACTGCTATGACACATGTGGGAAAATGTTAAAATCAAGAAGACATTCCAATAATGTGACTTGGGAAATCAGAGGGCAAATAGTAACTTACCACTTAAAGGATTAAGGGAGTGAGCAGAATCTGATAGCCCCAGTGGAGGAAGACATGGGGAAAAGACATTACATTTAAAGATGCAAGAATAAAGGGAATTAGCGTTGCAGTGACCAGCGGCAGGAGTGTGTGGAGGAATTTTCATGGCAAACACAGGTGGCTCAAAGGACAGGGCCCCTCTAGACTTAAGAACATCTTTTTTACATGTATGAGTAAATATTTAAAGTTGAAAGAATTGTTCACTCTTTAATTGCTTATCAAATACAAGTTGAACAAGTTTATGGCCCACATTTTCAGAACAGATGAAGAAACTAAGATTGGTGACTTGGAAAGCTTTGCCCAAGTTCACCAGACTCAAAAGTGACACAGTTGGCTTCCAGGGCAGTGGGATGCAGTGTGCTTCCTCACACCAGGCTGCCTTCCTTGTGCTTGCTAACTAGAGATGACAGCCAGCAGTGCCCTTCATCTCCCTGTGATGGCAGGATACCAGTGCACGATGGTAGCTCCAACATGAAATACTCGCTGAGCCATTGCTTTCTGTTTGAGGGCTGCCTGGAACCGCAGGCAATACAGAGAATGAAAACAGCAAATTGAAAACTATGCCCATGGTTCTTTCTATGAGTTTGCAAAAGTCATCTACACATGGAGAGCAAATAATATGTTTTCTGCTGTGTGAGGAGCCTCAGCACCAAGTGGCAGACACTGCATTGCACTTTGAAATCAACTTGAATTTGAATTTGGGGTCAACTATTATACTTTTCATGCTTAAAGGTAACTGGTGGATACACATCTATATAATGGGTTTTTGGGTTTTTTTTGCATTTTATCTTTACGGGGACCTTAGTTTCTCCCTTACTACATAAGATTGAATTGCATGTTCTTTAATAAAGACCCTTCCTTTTGTGCTGGTTGCAGTCTGTCTTTATACTGAAAACATAGTTAAATTTTACAACCTGAGATCCTATTTTTATAATGACTGAGTGGAGATCTCTTTGCCTTCTGAAACATTGGTTCAAAATAGCATGTCATATACCATGGAAATACCAAATCCTTGCCAGGTTTTCTGCAAGTTCCTAAGGAGGGTGGAGTATGCCACAGGGAAGAGTTTTGTTCTCATGGGTATTAGGATTCTGACTAAATCTATGGCTTGCCCTTCCCCTCTCCACCCCCCCCCCCCCCCCCGCTGCATTTGGGGTTTTCTGGGCCATCCTGAATTGCTGCAGATCAAAAGCAATACAGCAGCTTTTTTTTGAAACTCCCCACCAAAGGCGATGGCCCAAGGTGTTTATTTTCCCAACATTTCAATTTCTCCTGCTTAAGAGTTTAGTCACCTCTTGCATTACCCTTTCATTCTGAAGGCCCATGTCTTTGGGGCCTCACTTTCACCCCAAGAATTTGCCAGGCATAGTCTTTTTTTTTTTAAAGTCCCCTCCCTAAGGGAAATTCTGCAGCAAATATTAAAGATTTTCCTTCACCACAAATCCGTTTGGTATTTAACAAGAAGCATGGGCCCTGACAGCTGCGCCCAGATAAAACTTTCTGTGAACATTTTCCATGTCATTAAGTGTTCTTCCACAACATCATTTTTAATGGCCATGGAGCATTTGAACATATGCATGCCCTATAATTTATTTAACTGATCCTTGATCGCTGGACAATTAAGTTGGTTTGCAAAACTCATGCAATTTCAGGATTTCACCATTTTTAAAACCACTTGCCAATAGAATAGGAGAAAAAAATGCCACTTAAGTGTTGATTTATTTATATGGTGTGTGGTTTTGTTTTGTGTTTTGGTTCACCAGTAAATGTACACACTTTTCTCATTAATTGATCATTTACATTTTATTCCTCCATCTCATCAGACAATCTTGTTGGCCCTGATTCCAAAATATGTACTAAATCTCTCCACTTCTCTCCTGCTTTACTGCTATCTGCCTAATCAGAACCATGTGCACTGCTGAAATCACCCACTAGTTGGACCACCCGAATCCACACTTGTCTTCATGAAAAAACAAACTAGATAATGCCCTCTCCTGCTCGTACAGTGGGCCTTCTCATTCCTCTTATAGCACAATCTCACAGCCTTCAAAGTTCTAGGTGACCTGGCCCCTGCCTAACTCTCTCACCTTTGGCCTTGTCATGTATTGCTCTGCCCCTTCATTCACTATCCTGTGGCCACATCAGCTGTCTTTCTGGGTTTTTTTGTTTGTTATAATTCAGGCTCATTCCTGCTTCAGTGCCTTTAGTACTTGATTTCTTCTCTGTTGATCTGGACTCCACTTCCCACCCCCCATTTCCAGACCTGCATGAGACTGGCTCCCTTTGGAATCCATCCTCAAGTACCAGCTTCTCACAGAGAAATTTCTCTGCCCACTGCAACAGAATTAGCCTTTTCGGCCGCCTGGGAGCTGGAGCCGCATGGACCAAGATGCTAACATATTCATGCTCCTTTATGGTTTCTTACTTTGTTGAGCAAGGCAGAGGGGAGGAGTGATGTAAGGTTGGACTGGACACCTAGTCAGAAGGCCAGATAATATAGGGCATTATCAATCAGCTAAGTATCTTGTATTTTATTCTTTAGGAGTCTAGGTAGGGTTTTTTAGAGCTCCGTATCGTGTTATTCAACCATCATTTATTCATTTATCAATCATTTATTTAAGGCCTGCTATCTACCAGACATGATAGATATTAGGGAAGCAGAATTATCTTTGCCTTTAAGGGGATTGCAGTTATAATTGAGAGCCCAAAATGCTCAGTATCCCCAGAGCACATGTAAAATCCTGAACCATGAGTTCTCCCAATTCCCAGTAGACTATGATCCATTAAGGAGATGTCTCTTAAATGAAACAGTTAAGATGCATCAGATTCTTATGCCCTCAAGTCTCTTAACCTAAGGAGTTCTACTCCTTTCACATACTAATAATTTCCCTTGCTATCCTTTCGCTAGAGGCTGTAAATGAACATGCGAAAGCCCTTGGCTTAAAGACCTAGATAAAAATTCCACCCAAACATCCCATGGATGCAAACTTCAAGTCTTACTTACCCAAAGGCTTCTTCCACCTCCAGCCAGTGGTGGAAAGAGGTGAGGAATTAATGAGGGGAGTGCTGTCAAGCTTCATCTCTTTCCCTCTGATAGGAGAAGACACCTTTCACATCAATGAACATGCTGTCTTATTGACTGTATTTCTACTCTGGGTGTCCTAGAGAGGGAAGGTGTCAGTTCTCATCTCTTTGATCCATCACTGCAGCCTGTTTGAGAGGAGATACAGGGCCTCTTCATGTTTCTTGCCCATCTCTTTTAATTATAGTCAACAGAGAGAGACAAGACTTACCTCCCCATAAGGAAGATGCTTTCACCACTATGAAACCATTTGCCTGCTCTTCTGGTTTGGGGGCAAAGCTCAGTTCTGTAATTTTTGACCCATCAAGGTTAAAGAGAATGTTTCTCTTTCTTCCTTTTTCTCTTCTTCTTTTCAATCGATAGTGGAACAATACAACTTAGAAAATGTATACATGTGGCCTCAACTGCTTGCCACTGGCTATAGTGGATACCCTCTAGAGCAGTGATTCCCAATCATTTTTTGGCCATGCCCCACCTAAGCATCTCTAAAATTCTGATGCTCCCCATGACTATTAATTCTTATTACTCAAAAGTGAACTCCTATTCACATGGAGGAAGCCTAAAAGGTCACTCACTTGGTCTAAACAGGCTTCCAAAGAACATGGCATCCATGAAAGAGAAAAACAAAAGAACAAAAGGACAGTTGAAGTACTGAGGAAAAAATCATTAAGAAATAGTTAAAAAATAATAATAAAATGAAGTGATATGAAAAAATAGCAAATAAAGTTTCAAAACATATCACAGAGAACTGAAATGCTTAAATATATCACCATATATATTTATATATTATATATGAGGCCCCTAGAACCATAAGAAATGCAAAAAAATTCACTGTTAATAACTCATTCTCAAATTGCCCCAGGTTGGGAACCACTGCTCTGGAGTTAATATATTTAGGAACCCTCATCTTTTATTGAATATACTCTTTACATAAGCACATATTCTACAGCAGGTGCCCTTAATGTTTTTTAATGCCATGAACACCTTTGACCTTCTAGTGAACCCAGTGGAGTACTTCGGCAGCCAATTACAGAATGGGACGCTAAGCAGAGGAAGAGGAGAAGGACGGTTATTATAAGGGGCTACCCCTTTGAATTGAGGTAGAGGGAAAGGGAAGATTTTAATATCAGGATATCCTTGAGCCCCAGAGATCAAACCCAATCTGCACTCAACTGACCTGTTCTACTTTATCCGCACTAGCAGCCTGGACATATCCTAGGCAAATTCTGGCCACCTCTTCAAGTTACTAATGCTGATCATCAGAGTCACTTCCCAGCTCCTGGTGATTTTTCTCTTCTGTGAGAATCAGAGGCATCAGCTGTCATATCTGTGTTAGGTGATTCTGCTCCTCTGGCCACGGATAGTACCTCCAGTTACCTGAGCCACATGGACCAATCAGAGCCATTCCCCAGCAGAATATGAGCTGGAAGGAGAGGACAAAGAGTCGGTTCTTTTCAGGTATTGAGAGGAAGAACATAGGCTTGGGCACTGCTGCTGGCTATGTTTCCTGCCCAGTAGAGGACGGAAATGAATATTCAAAAGAATATGTAAAGCAGATGTACAGAGAGAACAGTAAACACTCTGGTGGGGATCAGCTCCTGATTGCAGTCGTCATAGTGGCCCTCTGCACTCTAAGCTCTCCCTAGTCCTGGGCACCACCTCTCTCATTCCGACTGCCCCCCCTTTCTGTTGTAGCTCCTGCAAGTTGGGCTTGATCTCTGGGGCCCAAGAATATCATGGTACTAAAATCTTCCCTTTCTCCATACCTCCATTCAAAGGGATAGCCCCTTAAAATAACTGTTCTCCTCCTCCTATTCGTAGTGACTCAGTCTGTCCTAACAGCTTAAATGTACAGCAAAAGCCTTCCTGCTCTTCCCTCGCATTGATAATCTGAACCACACAAATGGACAGACTTAGCATCCTGTTCTGTATCTGGCACTGACTCATTATTGCCTCCAATTCAAGTAATGGTATTTTTAGGCATTACTTAAAGGCACCATTTCATACCTGGGAAAGACATTAGAGATTTCTATTTCAACCCCCTCATTGGTAAAGAAGGAGAAAATGGCCCTAAGACAGAAGTGACTTCCCTAAAGTCATGTAACATTTCTCAAAGTGAGTTCTACTTGGGCACGGCAGCATCAACAAATAAAAAGGTGCTCCTGGGGAAACCAGTTATAGAGAGGTGTGTCTTGTACATCTTTTAGCAAATTGTTTTCTACATAAGCACCATTTCTGAGAAATCCTTCAGAAAAGGAAAAGCAGTTTAAATGGTTTCAACCACAAGTATAGAAATCTTATTCCACCAAACACCTATTGGTTTTCAGTTGAACTAGTGTTCATGCATTTTTCAATAATACTACACAATTACATGGTTAGAAATCTCTCTTTCAAACACACACATATACACACATGCACACCCCACATCATACAAAAACATACATGCATACAGATATACAGTAAGATAGAGGCAGTCATCCAAAGTTTTGCAATGATTAGGAAATAAAAGAATAAGTTTTTTAACCCCGAGTTTTTCTAATTTTTTTGTTAATACTGATTGAAATTGAAACTGTGGATTTGTAGGTACTTGGTTCTGCCACAGATTTGATATAGTTTCATTGACAAGTCACTTAACATCACAGAGCCTCTGATCCTATTGTTAGATAAATGAATTTTACTTATTGAGATAGAAAATTTAGAGCTTTATTTTTTTCAGAATGCCTGTATAGCTTGGGATAACAGATGATATGGGAACAATTGGAAAACACCATAATTTTCACTATCCTCGATGATCCCCTCTCCTTCCCTCCTTTCCTTCTGTTCTTGCTGTCACTGGCCTGTGGGCAGATGGGATCCAAGCCCTCTCAATGTACCTGTTCTTACCTGTGGAGTTGGGAAGTCACTTCATATCCAGCAGATAAATAGTCCAGAAGCACAAAGGGATTCAATTTAAGGTCTGCATTCTACACATCCTCATTCTTCTTTACAGTTAGGATAACCTCCGGTCAAGATGGGAAAGCCATCACATTCTTTCCAAGGGACAACTTCGCTCTTTCTAGGGCCTTCACAATTTGGCTGGATTAATAAAGAGTGCTGACGGCCCTTATCAGTTTGGGTTCAGTACATGGGAAACATGCAATCCTGGATGTTAATGATGGCTACTCTAGAAATATCTAGAAAAGTTTTATCTTACTCAATGCACAAATTATTAAGGTGAGTACAATTACAATAAGGAAAAAAATGCATCTTATATCAGTGCCTGTAAAAACATTCCTCTCATATTCCATTAAAGTATGATCTTTAGGTATAATCATGACAGGCGATATATATTGACCACCTCAGCCCGTTCACTAGCCTTAAAAGCACACTGGCATTATCTTATGTATTGCTCCATGGTAGCCCATATGACAGGTACTAGTATGAGTACCATGTTTAGAGTAGGAAATTGAGAATTAGAGAGAATAAGTAAGAGCTAGTGCAGGGGTCCTCAAACTTTTTAAACAGGGGGCCAGTTCACTGTCCCCCAGACGGTTGGAGGGCCGGACTACAGTTTAAAAAAACAAACTATGAACAAATTCCTATGCACACTGCACATATCTTATTTTGAAGTAAAAAAACAAAACGGGAACAAATACAATATTTGTATTTGCATGTGGCCCGCGGGCCGTAGTTTGAGGACCCCTGAGTTAGTGTGTGGGAAAGTAAGAAAACCAATTGAAGCTGTAAGACTGCAAGTACTGTGCATGTAGCTCTGCATAGTCTGCCTCAATTATACTTAATCTTAATGTACTCACATTTGAGTGTATACATAAAGATATGTATTCAGTTATTTTATAATTTGGTTGATGCATAATTTGGCTCAGTCTAAGTTTTTGTTTGTGCAACATAGAGATGTTTTGCCAGAATGATCTTTATGAGCACTTACTGGAGAGTCAAGAAATTCAATCCAAGCATGATAGATGGTTCACAAAAAGACAGCAGTCATTTATCTTCCCACCCCTTTGCCAGGTGATTTTGCAGCAATTTCTATCAAGAAGTGGACTCTATTAGCTGCTCCTCTGGAAATCGAGCTAGCTTTGTTACTTTCTGTGGGCAATTAAAGTAGCAAAAATGAGATTGCTCCAGTTCTGAGCCTCCGCATCCAGAACCCTTGCACATATCCACTCTCCTTAGTCCGCCTCTGTCCTATGAGCGACCTGGGCCATCCTGCGGGGTACCGCTCCTGTGGCCCAGTCACCCTTATAGCACTAGCCAACAGTCAGCCACTGTCAAACATGTACACAAGGCTCTAGACCTGTCTCTACCCACATTGAAAGCTGATCATAGACACATGAGCAAGCCCAGCTGAGATCACTCAAGTTTATTTAGATCCAAAGAAACACCAAATTAATCCATAGACTCATGAGCAACATTAAATATTGGTTGATTGTTTTAAGCCATTCATTTTCTTAGGGTGGCTCATGATGCAATGATACGTTAAGTGAGACACCAAGAAAGCAATAGCAAAAACATATTTTCTTCTGTATTTTATAATTCTTTTTTTTTTCATCAATTATCTGGTAACTGGCTGCTCTGAGTATGTATTTGAAAGAGACCAAGAAAGAAGTATTGATTTGAGGCTTTAACTATGTTCTATTGTAATGAGTATAAGTTTAGTGTAGACTCAGCTAGAGAGAGCAGGACAAGTGGTGCCTTCTTTAGAATGAAGTACTTTGGTCATCTGGCATTAAGAAACACTTGGTGAATGTATCAAGACTTGGCTGTTCTGACGAAAACCCTGCTCATCAATTCCATCCCTGGGTTTCTTCATCCTTGGTCCAGCTGTAACTTGGTTCATTTTGCTGCACATCTTGCACATTTCCCTGTGCCTATTTCTGTCCTCACCGATTTAGATCAGTACAGCAACCTTTTTTAAAAAACTTATTTTCTATTTGACCTACTTTATTTCTTCCTAAATTCTTAGTTCTTAATTTTCCCTTTGACCTACCTTATCACTACTCCAATGCCTCAGTTTACCTTAGACAAAGTTCTAAGGATGCATCGCACCCACCTCTCACCACCTGCCAAGAATCTTTTCTTGCCCCATCTTTGTGTCATAAGACACCAAAAATGATGATGGGGAAGAAGTTGGCAGATACAATATAGCTATAAATATATGAGCTAACTCATAAATCAATACTAATGATAAACTGTATTCAAGTGCCATTTAATTCTTTGTGATCATCAGTAAAGATATAAAACGTTCCTGCCAACACCCTCCTGTGGTTACCCTCTCAGCTCCTTCATATAGTTGCCTGTTCTCTGTTGTCATTCTGTTTATCATCTCGATGATGGTCTATTTAATTTGAATCATCTCATTGTGGAAGCATTTGACTGTGGAATATCATTTAGAGGGTGGTAGAGAGGAGAGGTTACTTCTCTTCCTGCAACTAGTTAGAAAATTATACATCAAACACATGTGCTAATGACGTTTAAACCCAGAGTGTCTTCCTGTTTTCTGGTGTCAGTTAATCCTCCACTCACCAGGGAACATGTGGATTGTTCTGGTTGGAGTGAGAAAGGAAGCAGCCCACCCACTAACACCTACCCTGCACCCTTCCTTCCCATTCTCCCCCGTGTCCCTTCTCCCCAGCACCGTCTTTTCGGTTCATAATTAGACTCTCAACCCTCCAGGCCCCGTCAGCAAAGTGAGCTACTAAAAATACAGCCCTGCAGGAATACATTCAACTTCTATTTCTGTTATTTTTTTTTAACGCCAGTTCCAGACGAACAAAGCAGTTAAACAAAGGAGAGAAAGTGCTGTGATTGCGAAGACGGAACACGGTCACATACTTCTTTCATTTTAATTACACAAAGTTATCATTTAGCAGGAGCCCAAGGAGAGCTTTCACAGATCTCCCTTCTTTTGATATTTTCAATTCAAAGCCTCTTCCAATAGCCCTGAACATAAATATCTTCATTGTAATCCTGAAACCCCCCCACCCCATCTGGGTAGAGCCTGTGAGACAGGCACTGCGGCTTTCATGGTGTGGGGGAGGCTGGACATCATCGGACTGTTCTGCTAATGAGACCTACTTCTATCACTCCACTGACTGTCTCATAACATTTAAGATGGACCTTTGAAAAGTGGGTTAGTAAATGAGGGGGGATAGGAGGAGGGCTATGTCTTGAACTCCCATGTATACTAAGATTTCTCAGTCTTAAGAAGTAGCTAAAGAAGCCAGAACACATATGTGAGTAGATAAAAAACAAAAGTCTTGCTTGTGTGAAAACCTTAATCTGGATTTTTCTACGCCTCACCAACATGCTTGAAAATCTGTCTTGTAACAATGAATAAATGGTTCTTTTCCTTGGATAATATTAGGTATTATTTACTTAATGTATATTATATATCACATGTACTGATAAAGAATCATATATTGAATAGCCTATTTAATCTGCATGAAATAAAGTTACTAGTGCCTATACACTATAGCAGGTCCTCCATATCTTTAGGCTCCATATCCATGATTCAACCAGAGGTTTAAAATATTCCCCCCAAAAAGTTATGTTGTCGCTGGCATGTACTATGTAGTTAGACCTATGATGGTTGTATGAGTACTAAACATATACAGACTTGTTTTCTTATCATTCCCTAAACAATACAGTATAACAACTATTTATGTAGCATTTATGTTAGTTATCATAAGTTATCTACAGATGATTTAAATTATATGGGAGTGTGTGTAATTTTGCAAATACTACCCCATTTGATATAAGAGACTTGATCATCTGTGGAGTTTGGTGTCCATGGGGAGTCCTGGAAGCAATGCCCTGTGGATACTGAGGGAAGACTGTGTATATGTTGGTTCCTGGGATATAGCTGGTGTTCAATAAACATTAGTTAATGAGTAAAGGGATAAACGAAGGAATGAACATGTGACTGGTTGAATGAAGTAGTGTGTGGATATAATTTTCCATAGAAATCTGAAAGCAGCTTAGACATTTGCCCAGTGGGTTGAAGAGAGAGGATGCTTCCAAAGTCAAGGAACTGAGCAACAGCACTGCTAGTTTAGAAATGGGAAATCTAAATGCCCTGCTAGAAACATTGAACAGTTCATCTCCAGAAAATTGAAAGCCATTGGATATTTTTACCCAGTGAAGAAAAATAATCAAATAGGCATTTTGAAGAGACCACTATGGTGATAGAGAAAGAACTGAAGGGAGGGTTAAAAAAATCAAAGCAAGGAAATAACTAATTTATAAGATTTTAATTGGATTTCACTGAAATGAATTTACAAGACACAAATTATAGAAAAACATATTTTGGAGGACATATGTTCTAATATTCCATTTGTTTTACATGGCCACCTGGAGTTATTAAATCAACCTGTGGTATGTATCAATTGTTTCTATAAATGTAGCTCGGTGATGTTGGTCATGCCAATTAGCCTCATTTTGTCTCATCTCTATAATGGGTATGTTGGTTTCCATATGGCACAGTGGTGAACATGAAAGTACAGTAACACTTAACAAAACTATTTGATAAGCCAGGAAGTGATGATTCTAGTTTATTATCAGTTTGATCACTATAATTAATGCAAATGCCAGGATGGGTAATAAAAGTCGAGGAATGACTAACCTTAGCACTGTTGTCCCAGAGCTCTGAGTTGGCAGTCTGCTGGAAAATGGAGGTCATCGTAGCATAAACTTCAAGTCTGAAAGAAATGAATTGAGATTGATTGACTATCCTTGATGCTAAACAGTGTGCAGTGCGTACTGAGAGATAAATAAATGGTCTCGACTGAGGTCCTTGATATCTGAAACCACCTGTAACTTCTTGCCCAAGGATTCCTCAACCTTTCATTTTTCGCCCCATTCCTGATTCCCATCCTGCCATGTTCCCAAACACATGAATCATGATGTAGGAGCTCTTATAAGCATCTCTTTCACGTGGAATAAATGCTGAAAATAGGAGCCTAACTTAAAAGCATGTAAATATATATATATATTAAAACTGTGTGTGTGCACAGACACACACATATATGACAAAGTATGTGCCAACAGAAAATTCAGTGCCACAAATTGTTGACTGAGTCTCTCATCACATCCCATACCTCTGATAATTTCTTCAATCTGAAGGGATTTATTTTTGTCCACTCCCTGGCACAGCAGGCTGAATCCCACCATCCACTCAGCTACACATTGATCAGGTTATGCCAAACCTCCACAATTCATTCACACAGGCCTCTTTTTATTTATTTTTACCGCTCAGTCCCTGGTGATAGTGGAGGATCCCTCAGCCCTTTCACGTCCGCGCTGGCACTTGCGCTCTCTTTCAGTCGCAAGAATGATGGTATCTATCCATAAGCCTATGAAATGGATATTTGATTTGCTTGAGATGGAGACTCACTGAGCTAATTTTGTTATGATGATCCATCTACCATGAGCTTTGCACGTTTTGTGGTCCTGCAACACCAATGTAATCCGGTTTGTCAGTGAATAGAGTCTGTGGCCTTATTAGCAGGTCATTTTTGATACAAAAGAGAGTAAACTGAAGTTCCCCTAGGCAGGGATGGGTTCACTGACACAATTGTATGCCTACTCTACACTGTAGAGGGAACTGAGGAGGGAACATGAGAAAGAGATAATGGCCTTTTTTATCAACAAGCTCTCCATTCCAAAGGAAGGGCAGGCAATCACAATGGGAAATAATAGGTACAATAATAATAGTAGGAATCAGTTTTCACAGAGAATAAATTCATTCACTCACCAAATGTTTTATGAGTGGTACCTGTCAAACAAAGAAATGTTTTTCCCCAGATGTGGGATCAGGAAAGGTGTTGAAGTCAGAGTCTCGCCTGAGCAGTGTATGTAGGGTGACGAGAACTTGACTAGTTGGACCCTGTGGGAGATACTTGGCAGGGATGGCTGTGATAGTTCCTCTCCCTGTACCTAGGTGTCTTTAAAATTAGACTCTGAATGTCTTCATATGAAGAGGTAAAGTTGGCTTTTTTCCCCCTAGCATCTTATCTTGTGCACTCATGTTCAAAGCAGCATTATTCACAATAGCCAAAAGATAGAAACAGCTCAAATGTCCACTAGTGTATGAATAAATAAACAACATGTGGTATAGATATACAGTTGAATATTTGGCCTTAAAAATTATTTAAATTCTGTTAAATGCTACAGCATGGAGGGACCTTGAAAATGTGCTAATTGAAATAAGACAGACACAAGATAGTTTGTGTTTTCATTTATATGAGATACCAAGAGTAGTCAAATTCATGGAGAAAGAATGTAGAAT
The DNA here is from genome assembly GCF_014108235.1 of Myotis myotis. Lineage (NCBI taxonomy): Eukaryota > Metazoa > Chordata > Mammalia > Chiroptera > Vespertilionidae > Myotis > Myotis myotis. The sequence continues at coordinate 12,167,964 of NW_023416316.1, forward strand.
AGTTGTTACCAGAGGCTCAGGGGAGGGCAGAATGGGGAGTTACTGTTGAATGAACAGAGTTTCAGTTTGGGAATATGAAAAGTTCTTAAAGTCTTGAAGTTGATAGTGATGATGGGTATACAATAATGTCAATGCACTTAGTGCCCATGAATTGTACCCTCAGAAGGGGTTAAAATGGTCAACTTTAGGTGTACTTTATCATAAGAAAAAAGCAAGCCAAAATAACAACAACAACAACAACAACAATCTATATAAAAGCCTAAGAGACCAAACGATTAGTCAACTGGTCGCTATGATGCGCACTGACTACCAGGGGACAGATGCTCAATGCAGGAGCTTCCCCCTGGTGGTCAGTGCGCTCCCACAGCCAACCTACTGTGGTCCCTCCCCCTGGCCAGCTGGCCCCGATCGCCCCTATGGGGACTGGGCAAGGTGGTCCCAATTGCCCCCGATCGCTGGCCAGGCCGAGGGATCCCACCCTTGCACAAATTTGTGCACCAGGCCTCTAGTAATAATAATAAACCTATTTCATGAGTCACTCCTACAATATGAACAATGCATTTAATGCCCTATGAGTATGATATCTGACGGGTACCACAATCTAACAAGGTGGGTATATCAATTAAGGTTCAATCAGAAGAGCAATTAGAAAGCACACCAATCACTTAAACAGAATTTAATATGAAAAATTGTTCATCATACTATGGAGAACTGAAAAGGGAAAGAGGAGATGGAAACAGGAAATAGGATTGAGGTGTCTGTCTCTCCTAGGGTAGGAACAAGAGGAAATGAGTTAGAATTCTTAAAGCCAAGAAGCCTACGGGCTCCGCAGTGCTGAGGTTGGACCTCTGAAAAGGAACCAACAGCAGTGGCTGGTGTCCTTGAAAGTGTGCCTGAGGCTGTTTCTGAACATGGTAGGAACACTGCAGCCTGGAATCACGTGCTGGGGCCTGAGTAAGTGTCTCCGAGTTACACTCACAGTAGAAAGAGAACAGAACAGCAAGGATTGTGTCTTTCCTTTCCTCACTTGCCTTGATGGCTCCCTCCAGCAGCCCTAACCCAAGACAGCAAAGAACATAAATGTTCTGCACAGTATAGAATGGTAGGTGTGGAGCCGAGAGACAATAACTTAATAACTAGTTCAGTTTGTATGTTTATCCTCATTCTATAAATGATGAAACTAGGATTGGGAGAGACTTGCTGACTTGCACAGGTCACACAGTGAGCTGATGGAAGAGCCAGTGTGTGAACCCAGCTCTTCTTCAAAGGAATGCATGTGTTTCCCCGTGTCCCATTGGTTAATCAGTTCATTTCTTTAGTTATTAAAAAAAATTCATTCTTGAAAGTCTCCCCAGTGTCAAGCACTATGCTTGGTGCCAGTAAAGCAAAGACTAATAAAATGTGGAATAATCCCAACTTATCATCAAATCAGGTATGCAGAAAGTGGCCAGATGTTCATTGCCCAACAGTGAGTGCTGGAACAAAGGCATATGATGAGCTCTGGGACACTGGAGCATTTACCTAGGATGGTAGATGCCAAAGAGAGCATCCTAGTTGGTGATGCTGGTGCTGTAGTCTTGCCATGTACTGCGGCAATTGGGAAAAAATGGGTGTTTTTTTTTTTAGCAAGGGTGGTAGCATGATGAACATTCTTTAAGCGCTCCCAGATCCTGAACCTCTCAAAGATGAAGCCTATTAAACCGGCAGAGTGCAGGCACCAAGCTATGAAGCCTCCCGAGAGACTGGAGGCTTCTCTGCTGCCACGAGCCGTAAGCCTGAGAGAGGCTGACCTTTCTGCAGAAATGGACACGGAAAAGAGGTCAGAGGTGTTGTTTAAGTGGGCCACCTTTGAAGTCCTTAAGTTTCAACAGATAAAAAGAGGTGCTTATAGGCCTACCTTCTGGGCCCTGCCTTTGATTCTCAGACAAGAATCTAAGAAATAAGATCACTGTGTCAGAACACAAATTCTCTTTTCCAGTAACTTCCAAGGAGATGGATTTCTCCCTATATTTTAAGGCAAAGCAAGGAGACTTAACCTTTTCCTGTCCCCTGCTTATTTATAGTGTTCATCGACAGCAACTCACTGCATTCTCTCTACCTTGCTTCCCTCCCCTCTTTCTTAGTTTAGTGTATTAAAAGGAAGTGCTGTTTATTCAGTATTGACTGTGCCAGACTCGGTGCCAAGAGTTTTATACATATTAGTACATTCCATTCTCGCAACAACTCAATAAGGAAGACAGTAAGGCTCAGAAAAGACAAGCAACTTGGCCAAAGTCACACAGCTGAGAAAACCCAGATCTAATACCGGCATGCAGGCCTACCTGGTGGGACAGACTACCTCTCACAGATGTGAGTTCCTTCCCTTATCTCAAAATAATTGTAAGTAGAATAATGGGCCAAAGATAAATTGGAATAGTTTGCCACCAGAATAGTATTCTTTGAGAAATAAAAATATTCAGATACAAATATGTTTTCCATCAGTCTTCCCTTGTGCTTAAAATTCTGACTGGTTTAAGTAATCAATAACACCTACTTTGTGTCTTTTGTGTATGTGGCATACATATACAATAGACATCTGAGATATGAAAAAAACATTCCTTAAATCCAGCCCCTGTTATCCTGAAGCTCACTGTCCTCAGGGCAAGCCAGAGGGATGGATCCAGCACTTGAATCCCAGGCCCATCATAAGTAAATGACGCTTTTCTTAGACTAAAAGCTGGGAGCTTGATGGGATGGATAAAGGATCTCTAAAAATTCCTTCTCCCTCCTCATGGGCTTATGTCTTTTCCATCTCATCCTGTTCTGACAGGAGCTTGGGTCCAGGTGTGGCTTCCATGAGGGAGATGTTTTAGCGCTGGACAGGTGAGGACATTAGGTCGGGACCCACGGGGAGGATATGCAGTAGCTGATTTGTATGGTTTATCTGGGAGAAGAAAAGGGAAAAGAAAGAGGGCTCCTTGATGTCTCTATGGCATGCCAACTCTCTCACCAGCCAAAAATAAATTATTTGAGGCAGGGACTACTTAACCAGGATTAAAGAATACAGATTTGCTAGTGTTCTCTATGCCCGATCTCTAAGACCCCCTCCCCACACTGTGGGTGAGAGGCATGCTGATAGGGCCTAGTTGTAGACAATGCATGGGAACCCTGAGGTTCTATTCAATCTGTGTTTTCCACATCAGAAGTCCTATACCCAGAGAAACCGAGACCATTCAGAGCTCACCCTGCTTTACAACACTCCCACGCAGAGGTCCATCCCTCAGAACCCCCCTTGACACAGAACGTGCATTTATATAAACATTAAAAGGGATCTCTGCAGAGTCCACACCAATCCATCTTCAAATCTTGCTTTTCATGGCGTTATGATGGGAGCATGCTTTGTGAAGAACTCTCTGTAGATGCTATTACCCCGCACGGCAGCTTTGGAAAGTGGGCTGAAGAAGCTGTGAGTTTGTGCAACGGCACATGTTAACATGAGTTATAATATGTCAGGGGCTCTGTGTTAACGATCAGAAAGCCTATTCAGCTCCTTTAAGGTTAATCAACTCAGCATTTGTGCCAGGTGTAATGTCTAATTAAAATGATGGACGGGCGGAGAATGCCTCCAGGCAGTGGGAGGAGATGGCACAAAGAGAGAGCCCCCGTGCCATATTGGTTTGGAAAATCAATAAGAGGAGCTCATTTTATCCCACTGTTATCTGTGCATTTGCCATTCAGTGGCTCATTTGAAAAAGTGCCAACTGGCTGATGAGTAGGCTCAGCAGAGCCGCATTTTTCAGCACTTAAGGATGCTCTGGTTGGAGGAAGCTCAGGAGTGGCCCAGGATGTCACCGGAGGGGACCAGAGAGAAGGAAGCCTGGCCAAGGGGATCCAGGAAGCCATCTTGGGTTCCACATTGAATCACCAAATCTGAGAGGTGGGAGGAAGCTAGTGAAAAAAGCCACCAGAAGAAAGCTGGGGAAGTCTGAGACTGAGGCTCAGTCTGTCACTAAATAGATTCTGAACCTTGGGGAAGTATTTTCAGCCCTCAGTTCTATCATCTGAAAATGCACACAAGCATAACATTAGCTGTGTTGCTAATGACTTAGGTTTGTTTTGAACATTGGAAGAATTTTTGACTGTGAACATTTTGTAATACACAGATTTAAAATATGTATTTAAATATGCACCTGTATATCTTTTTACAACTCTATATTTATATGTATTGATTTACTTAATGCATATTTATTAAAATTCTACTGTGTGCTAAGAACTGTTCTGAATACTGAGGAAGCAGCAAGAAACAGACACTGTCCTGAGGAAGGTGAATGTCTAAGGCTGGAGAAAGTATCTCAAAGATATTTGATTATGGTCTACTTAGGTTGCATCAAAACTCTTCTCTTTTTCTTAGGAAAACCAACTCCAGGAACACCAACTGGAAGGTCAGGCATAAAAAAATAAGTAGAGGATTAGTACATTTTAGCTAGGTGCTAATTTTTAATTTATTGAGATCAAACGTTGGTGACCATCTCTATTTTTCTAAGAATGTAATCCATAAATAAACCTTGGGAATATATGGAATTGTTCATCATTCACCTTGTTGTACTGAATGGACATGATTTTTTAGTTCAGTTCACAGTCAAAGTACTTTTGTCACCCAGGATGAGTTGTGCACCATAATTTGAGAATAGCTGATTTAATGGTGATGTGGGCTTTCTGGAAGTGGTTCCCTAATCTCAATTTGAATACTTCCTGTTGGGAGGTCATTAAGCCATGGGAGTATCTATACCACTGCAGCAGAACCATGGGGGCACAATTTCATTTCATTTCCCTGTCTACAATTTATGAATACTCTCATTTTGAGACTGTTCTCAGACACTTACTATTTATTTATTGTTTTGCTATAGATTATGAGAGCTAAAAGTAATTGGGAAGATGTCCTCATTTTGCATATGGGGTCCATGGGACAAAACTATTTAACTATCACATGGCAGGCTGTTATCTGTTTATCTTGTAGTTGGGATAAATGACCCCTGACATTATGGCATAGGGGAAGTGACTTAGAAGTAGACATTTACAAATAGATCAAAAGAAATCACTTACAGAGTCCCTGGGAATTCATGGGTTTCTTACTTCAAGAAAATGGACGTGTTGCAGATGTACAAATATAAACTGTGCCCTATTCCACTACAACAAGACTTCTCAAGCTTGTTGAGTAGCGGAACTGGTAGTCATGATAAAGGGTATCCCGAGGCCCAAACCTCCAGAGTCATCGATATTCGTGCTTCCAACTTTGCAAAGCGTACTAGCACCTTGGCGTCAAATACACATAATTGTTATTTTACCATCTCACCCATAAACTATGTGATTTGGGGCCTTTGTAACACTACTGTACGACACAGGTGTGTTTGTTATTAGAGTGGAATAAATTATAACTGGCCTAGTGTGTCACAGTTTCTGAAAGAATCAAAGGAATCGAAAAGTCTACCAAAGCCATCTGTTAGCGGGAAACTCCCTGAGCTTTTGGAGCCTGGCTCTGTTCCAATGCCCTGGAAGAGTCTAAGGAAAAGATAAACAATAAAAAGGAACAGCCAGTGCCTCATTTTTTAGCAGCCACGATTAATAATAAAAACAATAAGTTAAGAAGGAATCTGTAATAACTTGTGGATTTTGAGAGTGCAGAGAAAGCAATGATTAATGCTTGGAGGTATATCAGAGGTGGCTTCAGATAAAGTACATCATTTCGTGGTGGCCAAGGTTGAAGACTAAGGAGGAGCCCGTTTGTAGACGTGTGAGCCCCTCATGGCAAGAAGAAGAATAAAAGCAAGTGTGTGGACTCATGCAGTCAGCAAAGCCTCTCTTGCCTGTGGAGATTTGATTATGATAAGTGGCATGGCTGTGATATAACTAGTAAAGTGTTGGCATTTTACAAATTTGAGATTATATTGAAATGAATGAGGCACTGCCTTTTAAATCTGGGGCCATCGTGGCCCTGATACCTACTAATAAGGACCTTGTGTTTAGAAGTTACCATGACAGAGTTCTGTAGGCTCTGTCCACTGTTTTCAAAATTGGAGACACCAACATCGTATCTATGCTGTGTCTGAGGCAGAAATCAGGGGCAGTGAATGGAGAAACAGCATGCTTCCATTTCTCTCTCTCTCTCTCTCTTTTTTTTTGGTTAATGCTTCAAAGCAAATGACATGAAAAACCTCTTTAATGGTGATGAGCATATTTTTTCCATTTGTAGATGATGACCACATGCATCAATAGCAAGACCATTTTTTATTTATGCTCAGCCGAGTTCTGCAAATAGAGAAATTGGCTAATTATCTACAAATTTTTGTTCTTTTATCTCCGTAGAATTTTAATGAGCGGGAATTGCCACTTACTCATTCATATTTGTGAAGAGGGAGTAACCTCTCCCTTTGGTGATTTCTCTCCCTCTGCATGTCTCAGATCTGATAGTAGGAGGAGAAATAAAATCCTGGCAGGTCATCTTCCCATTCACCATTCCTCTCCGCTGCCTTCTAAGCCACAATCTTCTAACTCAGGTTTCTTGCCTGGAATCATGAGGATGAAAAAGAGATATGTTGAACATTTTCCTTGTTGTGTTTTCTACATAGATCTATGCCTTTCTGTGAAGACATGGCTTGGATTTAATTGGGTTGTACTCCGCAGAAAGTAATCAAATCATGTCAACAAATACCCATTGAGGGTAACTATTACAAGGCAGTGAGCTTGACAAAATACTCCTTTACTAATTTCTGGCCTGAATTTCACAGACCCTAGAAGCATTTGACACAGGGGTGAGCCTTCTCTGCTGCTAAATGGTCATCATCATTACCAGTAACAAGAGATTATTATTGCAGAAAAATGTCTCCAGAATCTGTCTATTTGTCCATTCTAATGGCTACTATCTTGATTTAGGCCTTGTATTATCTGACCCAGATAAAATATAGGATGATAAAATATAGGAATGGAAATGGTATGACTGTGCTTGGTTATTAGATGATTACATAAATGATCCAAAATATATTAATCACTGAATAGCAGTCAAATATTTTTAAATGAATTCTCATAGATAACTCACATAACTTCATGAGTCACTAAAATCTAATTTCCTAGTGAAGTCCCAAATCTTTAATTAACCCACATTCTTGTCCCAAAATGCCTACGTATGTATCTCTGCTCACACTGGTTTCCCTGTCTAGAATGTTCTGTCTCACATCCCACATCCCTCTTCAGTCTCTCAAAGAGTTGGGTGAATATGCCAACCTCTCTGCAAACACTCCAGACGGATGAACACTTCTCCCACCATATTTTTCTGATTTTTTTAAAATATCCACTGTAAAGATTTTTTTCTTGCATATAGACCTCTCTTTTTGCTCTCTTCCTGCCTCTATACCAACTCCCCACTTTTACTTGGGAACGTAAGTTCCATGAAGTTAAGGTGCAGCAACCAGCACAGTGCACACCCGTAAATCTGTAGTCATTAATTAGAAAGAAATGCAGTGAAATGAGATGAGAAGGGATGGGATGGGATGTGATAGGATGGGATGAAAGAGCTAGTAAGCCAGTTCAATGTCAGAAGCTTTGAAAGCCATCAAATGTTAAGACACCATTCTTGAGTTTGAGAGGTGGGGGATCTACAAAAAAAGAAAAATGGCATAATGACCAGAAATGCAAGGAAGTGTGTACAATATGTAAAGGAGTAGTATGGACTGTAAATAAGATAGGAATTCTGGGTAGATGTAGTAATAGATTTTCCCCAAGGATAGATTACTTTTTAAAAATGATCCAAGATGCTTCATTAAATGTGGAGTTACTTTCTTTATCTAGTGGCTTTTAAATTACTTAAGACTTGAAATTTCAACAAGTTTCATTGAAGACCCAAGACCCTGTCTTAGACAGGTCAGCTCCTATTACAACTACTATTGTATTTTTTTTCATCATAGCATTTATTAGAAATATAGTTGAATAATGGCTAGTGCATTTGTACAGCCCCCCACTACAAAGAAACTCAAAGAGGAAAGAGCCCACAACTCTGTCTTGCTCAAAACTCTCTCATCAGCATTTTACATAGGGCCTGCCATACAGGAGATACTCAATACATATTGCTTGATGCTCTAAGCAGGGTTACTCGGGTTGAGACTGGAGTGGGAGATTTGCAGGCAGTCACCCCTATTTTTTTTCCTCAGTGGCCCCTGGAGTATCTTAGCATGATGTCTAATGTTCAATAAAATTACATATTTATATGGTCTCAATTTCTTCATTCCTCACTGGCAAATTGGAGATGATAATAAGAAGCTAGCAAAGTTGTTTTGAGAATGAACTAAGATGAGATAATACATGTGAACACAGGTTTTAAACTCTAAAAACTGTTATCAGTCCTTGCCATACATAGAAATGTAGAACACGGGCATCACCCAAACGCACCTTAAAAAGCTGGACTAGAATTCTGGATGTACAGATCCAAGCCAAAAGTAATTGCTATAATGTACATTAAAACATTAATGGCCTCTCCTGTGGACTCTGCTTCAACATAATCAGCCAAGTCCAGAGAGATCCAAAACAAGTAACCCCCAGATCACCATTACTGGTTACATTTCTCCTGTTGAAGCCCTCATCTCCACTGCCCAGAGATCTCCCCCGCCCCAGCAGCTCCCGAGTGATATATTCCACCCCTCACATCCTTATTAACAGGTCCCGGAGAGAAGTTATGCACTTTTTATGATACTTTTGAGTTGAGTGCACAACTAGCAATAGTTTAAAAAACTGCTTATTTTGAAATCTCCAAATTGTTAGTGCATGCCATGTTGGAATGGTGCTAAGCTGAAAGAGAGAAAGACAAAATGTTAGAAAGACAAAATGAATTTTAAAGGCTTAAGAATGACTATTCTAAAAGTAGCCTACCCCTCTGCTACTTTTGTTTGAGTAAATGCTGCAATTAAATGAGAGGCTGTATAGCTGAGTTTTAAAATCCTCAGGTCTGTGATAGACAGACCAGAGTCCCAAATCCAGCTTCAGCACCTCCTGTGTATGTCCTTATACAAGTGACTCACCCCCTGAGTAGCAGGTTTTCTACAGGCAAAATGCAGATCTGAGCAATACCCGCTTCCCATTTCTGCCACTTACTAATTTTGTGGGATCCTGGCAAGTTAGTTCACTCAACTAGGGTTTTCATGAGGATTAAATCAAACTTTCCCACTGGCAGTTTTTTGTTTTAATTTAATTTTTATTTTATTTTATTCTATCACCTCTATGCCTGGCTTCCAGAGAATTTTGAGGTATTGCTATATGGCCAGAAGGCCCCAATCTGTGATTTTTTTTTCTTATTATAATCTTACTAGAGGCCCGGTGCATGGATTTGTGCACTGGTGTGGTCCCTTGGCCTGACCTGCGCCCTCTCACAATCTGGGACCCCTCAGGGGATGTCAGAGAGTGGGTTTTGGTTTGATCCCTGCAGGCCAGGCTGAGGGACCCCACCAGCGCACGAATCCGTGCACCAGGCCTCTAGTATGCATATAAGATCTTTGATTAATCTCATTCCACCCTCCCCACTTCCATCTGAGATTCATCAGTCTGTTCCATGTTTCCATGCCTGAGATTTCCCCTTCCTGCATTGGGCGTCTGCCCCCTGGTGGTCAGTGCACATCATAGCATCAAAGCTACTGGCCAGTCAGCCGGTAGGCTGGTCACTTCTTACACTTTCTATCCACAAACTGGATACCAGCGTGTGTGTGTGTGTGTGTGTGTGTGTGTGTGTGTGTGTGTGTGTGTGTATTGGAATTACATGCTGGACTAGAATTCCTACCTACCATCTTTGTCTTCAAAATAGGGTAGCAAAATGATTAAGAGTCCAGACTGTGGCCAAAACCGGTTTGGCTCAGTGGATGGAGCATCGGCTTGCGGACTGGAGGGTCCCAGGTTTGATTCCGGTCAAGGGCATGTACCTGGGTTGCGGGCACGTCCCCAGTGGGAGATGCTGTGGATCTAGATGGCATGGGTTTTCAATTCTGGTCTTGCTACTTATTGTATGTATCACGTTGAGCAAGTTAAAGACTCTCTCTGACTTCTTCTGTTTACTCCTGTGTACAATGAGAACAATATTGATACCTTCATCATGGGGTTTTTAGTAAGGGTTAAATGAGTTATTAAATAGGGCTGGGCAAAAGTAGGTTTACAGTTATGAAACACACAGTTCATTCTTGTAAACTTATTTATTAATTGTTGTATTATTTTTCATACAAACTACTGTAAACCTACTTTTGCACCACCCTGTATATAAGTCCCAGAGAAGTCCTAAAGGACATAAAACATGTTATCTGTATTAGAGATTACTATTAATTATTTTATTTATAGTAATATGTAGATTATAAAATATGTCTGCTATCAGTATTCTTAAATATAACTTAAGGTCATTGCATATATCACATCATTTAATCTTTATCAACAATTACATGTATTTTTCTTACTATAAAGTTGAGGGAACCAACTTTCCAGGATCCCACAAAATTAGGAAGTGGCAGAAATGGGGATTAAGCCTGATCTCAGTAACTCTAAACTCCACTCTAGTACCCCACTAACGTGAAGACTGTCTATATTTACAGGTCACTTGAGAATGACTTTTCTCACAGTCCTCTACCCATGATGGGGGAAAACAGTATTCCTTACTGGTCTTCTATGTTTCCATACTCTTTTGCATGTATCACAGTCTCTGGCTCATGGTAAACTCTCAAGTGACAGACCTATGAAGGAAATACCACTAATTGGCTACACTTTGTGGGATACCTATGACATTCCAGGCTTCATACTTAGATGTTTATGGTCTTTCTGTCATCCATTCTACAGGATGATTCTGCAAGATGGTGCAATTATTGCATTTTTAACAAGTGAAAATTCAGACTATGTTTCCTCTGGCATCCCAGCTGATATGAAGCTGATTTGGGGTTTAAACAGGCCTGGGACCTAACACTTAACTCTGTATCTTACCCTGAAGATATGGGCAAATGCTATCCAACCTGATATTGAAACTTTAATCCACTTCATCAGAGATTCAGGAGACTATGTTACACTCAACATACTAGCAGGTGGGTGATTAAGTTGAGTAGCCTGTCTCTCTCTCTCTCTCTCTCTCTCTCTCTCTCTCTCTCTCTCTCTCTCTCTCCTCTCTCTCTCTGTCTCTGTCTCTGGCTCCAGCTTGCCATGGACAAAATGGAAATAATTACATGTCAATAACTGAAGTTTATTCCTGGCAAACAGCTGATGAGTATATTTCAGAGGCTCCTGTTTTTTGACCTTTACTGCCCTAGACAATGACAAAATCTTGTTGTAAGCTCTTTAAGCTGAAATTAATTTATGCCCGACAGTGATTAAAAGAGAAAGTGAGAAGGGGATGGAAATTAACAAATCCATCTTTATTGCTGAGATCCCATTATGATTATAAGGAGAGGGAAAAATCAACGTGGCGGGTGCCAGCTGCAATCTGGTAAGGAGTTTAAACAGCCCGTCCCGCTTGGGAAATGTCCTTGGGTGGACAGATTATCTGTCACTGAGACTTCCAGAGAGAGGAGCTTATTTATCAAGGACTGGGATGCTGAGATCCTTGCTGTTGGACTTGCTGTTGGAATAAGGTTCCGAGAGACAGCTGCTAGAGGAACAGACCAGGGAGCTTGACTGATGACACCTCTTGAAAAGTAGATCCCACAGGTGCTGAATTGCCCTGCTCTAGGTTCCTGCTGGGCCAGTCCCCTTAGTATATGCCTGTATGTGCTGATATACTTGTACCTCCAATTCATCATGTGCTTCCTGGGGGGGCTCTGAGGCCAAGGACCTTGTTGTATCCAAAAAGCTCTTCTGACAGTGGGATGACTGGGCTAACGTTGAAGAAGACATTGCCAGTCTTTGCCCATTAGGTCTTCAAAAATAATATGTTCATAGCACCTTCTGTTCACCATGCTCAGTACTAGGCAGTGGAGATAAAGATTTTAAGCAACCCAGGATTTTAAACTCTGTCCTCCTAGAGCCAATCAGGGAATGAGGCTCATTTCCCCTTAAAATTAAAATCTGAATTCTCCCAGAGACCATCCTAAGTGAATACTTTTTCAAGAAAACTAACATGTGCTGAGAACTTTCTATAGGTCAGACATTTGACACCTGATATCTCATTTAATACTGGCTTCCAATTGATTTTCTCATCGGCAGAAAAAGGGATGATTCCCTGCCCTGTCTGTTTCATAGGTTAATCTGAGTCTCAGAAGAGACACATGCAAAAATCATGCACAAATGTAAGCTATTATTATTAAATAGCCCAGCCTCTACTAATACATGAACCTTCTCCATAATTGGGCTTAATTTATCTCATAGTCATTTATATTTAAAAGGAATGAAACTGACAATGTTATATGGCCTCGTGTAACAGTGTAACTAAAAAGACAGATGTGTAAGCGATGGCTCCTCTAATTGGCTTTAATTGTCATTGGCCATACACCCAGGAGGCAAAAATGCTTTATTTCAAAGCAGTCAAAAGCATAGTTGAGTATCTGAAAGTATTAATGATAAAGATGATAATAGAAAATTCTTTTCTTTGATTCTTACTATAATCTCATGGAATTCAGTATTGATAAAAGGAGGAAACTGACAACTTACTCAGTCCTTGGGGGAGAAGTTGGTCACTGTGATCTTGCACAAAGTGATGGTGGTTACCTAGGAGGACTTCAGGGGACGAGGATTGGGATGGTGGAGTTCTGGAGTTTACCCAGTGCATTTAGGGAAGTCATTTTGCCTCTTCAGACTTCAGCTGGGAAGTAATTCTTACACTTATCCACCCCGCTTCCTTCACAATACAAATTTTTTCTTTTAAATCCTCATCCAAGGATAGATATGCTTGAGAGAGAGAGAGAGAGAGAGAGAGAGAGAGAGAGAGAGAGAGAGAGAAACATTGATGTGAGAAAGAACACTGATTGGCTGTCTTCCATACATGCCCCGAATGGGGATCAAACTGGCAACCTAGGTACATGCCCTGACTGGGAATCAAACCCGAAACCTTTCAGTATATGGGACGACACTCCAACCAATTGAGCCACACCGGCACCGGGGCCAAAATACAAATCTTGAAATTGTAGTTCTCAGATATTCTTGGAATTCTTACTCAGAATGAGAGAGAGGGAGGGTAGATGGGAGAGAGGGAGGGGGAGGGGGAGGGGGAGGGGAGGGGGAGGGGGAGGGAAACTTGGTCACTTGGCCCAGAAGTCAGACTCCTCTAGAGCTTCCCATCATGCTAGTGTAGGAAACAAATGTTATACTGAAAGAAACCATTCATGTGGATTTGAATGCACAGTGGCCCTCCCTGCAGTGAGCATGCCTCAAACAAGGTTTTCAACTCTGAATTAGATTAGCAACCTCGCCGTCTTTACAGGGAAGTTGACCAGTTAAGATAAAGTGATCACAGGCTGAAGTTAGAGGACTTAGGGAGAAGGAGTAACATGTTCACCTCTCTGCCAGGTCATGATTGTTCCATACCTGGCTAAACAGTTTCAGCAGGTCCACATTGACCAGAACTATATTCCTTATGCTGTTCTATAGAGCATAAAGTTTACAAGATATCATAGTTGTGACTGAAAATGTCTTTTCAAAGCACTGAATTAAACAGTTTACCAGATTTCTTTATTGCAGGACTTCGCAGAGCCCTTGATATACTGGTGTGAATTATAAGTCTCTAAAAGAGGATGCGAAATACAGACTATTTAGATGCATTTAACAACAAGAAAAAGTCACTTAGGGTGTAGCATTTCTACAATGAATGTTATAGCACATGCACTTTGCAAATGCTCATCAAAAAGATGAAGTCCCAAACTAGGAATACTCCCTTCACTCCCAACTCCAATATCTCAAGGACTGATTTTTTGTTCATAAAAAGTTGGTTGGTGGACTCCCTCAGAGAGCTTACTGATAGTCTGTGATCTCAGGGAATCAGGCTTCTCTTATCCAGTGGCTCTGCTATCTCAAAGTCCTCCACTTCTCACCAGGTGGCTGGGAGAGAAAGACCATGGCTGGAAAGCACATAAGCCATCTCATGGAGAGATGTAGAAGGGGCTAACTTCACTTCTTTCCATAATCAACTGGCCAGAACTCAGTCATATAGTCTTACTCAGACACAAATATGTCTGGGAAGTGTGAACTCTCTGCACTCCCAGGAAGAAAGTGAAACCCATATACCACTGTCGCATCCATACTAGTCATGTTGAAGCTCTCTGCTCTCCATCCCCAGAATCAACTGACATGCTCCAACTCAACACACTGCATGTTCTGTCAACCTCATTTTGTGCATTTCACAGTTTTGCACAATTTTCACTTCTTCCTTAATCCTTCTCCTTTCTTCCCTTCTCTGTATTTGAGAGGAAACCCCACCCATCCTAAAATGCTCTATTATAATGTTACTTCTTTCCTTATGCTTTCTCTGGTCACCCTATCATATCTGTTCCAAAAAGCAGTCTTTTTTCTTCCTTCATCACATTGCTTAACTTTCTATTATATATTAAATACTGATTGGTATTTTGGGAAACTTGACTCTATTCCTATGTAAGCTTGGGGGTTGGGAGTTGACATGTTACAGAAGGAAGGACAGGGTCTTGAGAACAAGACAGGCCTGAGTTTGAAGCCAGGCTTTTCACCTACTACATGTATTTCCTTGGGCAGGTAACATTGCCACTTGGCCGTGCTTCCTCACTTGAAAATTATGAATTTAAAATCTTTCTAAATAAGGTTGTCAGGGAGTTAAAATGACATCATACACAAAGGCCTTGATCACAATCTACCTCCCACATAAGAAGTCACCTGTGACTGTTGATTGTTCTCATTGCTGTCGTTGTTACTTAGAGCCAGACAGACCTGGTTTTCAGTCCTAACCCTGTCACTTACCAGCAGTCTGACTTAGGGAAAATTGCTTTCTACTTCTGTGCCTCAGCTTTTTAATTTGTATAAACATAGATAACTCTTCCTTTCTCAGTGACTAGCAAGAAAAAAACATGCCTATCACAATATGTGGCAATGACTGGCACATCGTAGAGGTGCAAGTGCTTAATGAATTTATTACAAAACAACACTAACCCTGATACCAGGCATGAGAACATCCATTCACTCAATGATTCTATTGAGAGTGGGGGAAGGACAGCCTCCTCTGTGCAGATTGCTTTTGTTCCTGAGGACCTAGTGCCAGGCAATTCTTCATTAATCCCCCTCTAAGTCTCTGAAGCTATACTCTCAGCCCAGTTTTTCTCTTTCGATGTGAATTTGGTCACCTTCCTTCTTACTAGTATATGATCCTCTGAGGCAATTGAAGCCTGTTAAGCCAACCCCTCATCTTTCTCTTGGTCAAGCAGAAGTCCATTAATTTCTCCTCCCAAGTTCCCCTTTCCAGCCCTTTAATCATTTTTCTGTTGCACTGCCCTTCCATTTCTGAACAGAGCAGAGGCACAAAGACAAAAAGTTTGATGAAATTGCAAGTTTCCTACATTCCAGACCAACCAGGGTTCACCTATAGAGACAGAACCAGTCAATGCCAGGAAATTTCACTCCACTGCCTACAATGCAACTCCCACCATCATCTTCAGAAATAATTTCTCTTATTTCCATCATGTCTCTCATTTCCATTCTTGACCCCCAAATCAGGACTTTTTCCATAACCAATTGCAGGTGCTAGTTTGCAGCTATCCCTTCCTCTATGCACAAAACATATTTAGCCATTTATGCCCAGATGTTGTACTCACTTGATTCAACATTGAATACTGACTGGATCTGCCAGGAATTGATCTATAGGCAAAGAGAATTCTGAATGAAGTTATCTTTATGCCAATACAAAATAAATAAGTGAACCAGTAACATAATCATGTAATAGCTATGGATATTAGAGAACACTATATTGTATGGGAAAAAAAATACAACCGTTAGTCTCAGACAGAACATGGTCTCCCAGTTACTAGCTGTCGGTATTGCAGGAGGGGGTCCTTTCTTTAAGATTCAGTTTTATCGCTGGTGGAAATGGTTGCTACCAACAACCTTTCAGGGTTTTATTGAAAATTAAATAAACGAAGACAAGTTTATTTAGTGTCTTCACTAAAAGCATCTAGTTCTGTGTCTGGCACGTAGCACTCATAAAATCACTTTGGCTTCTTGTCTTTGTTTTGCAAATACAAAGAAGAAATATCAAGTAAAGGAATCATGGTGGCAGAAAGCCTTTCCCAAACAGCGTACTCAGCTTGGAGCTTGTTATTAAGCAAACATTTGAACTATTTTCTTCCTTTTTTTTTCTTCAAGAAGTGAATTTTTATTAGTCTAAAAGCACATTGCGCAAGTCCCAAACTTTAATAAACATCTCATTTTTAAAGTATCCTCTTCTGTCCTTCCTTTGTTCCATGCAGACCTCCTTTCTCCTTTGTTCACAATGATCTGTCTCCCTCTCTCTCCCTAATTCCCTCATTTCCCTTATTTCCGCCATGTCCCTCACTTTTCTTGTCGCCTGAATCATGTCTTTTTCCTTAACCAAGAGTGATCTTGGGAGAAGTAGGCAAACGTGGTTAGACTTGATGACATAGCAAAGGTGGTCAGGGTCATGGGCTGTGGAGTCAGAGAGCTCTGGGTTTCAGTTCAGGTTCTCTCATTTCTTAGCTAAAAAACATTGATAAGTTACTTAAACTTGCCAAGGCCCAAGTGTTTTTTTTTTTTTATAAAATCACCATAATAATATTTCTTTTCTCATAAGGTTTTTATTAATATTTAATAAATGTGTGCAGGTAAAATATCCGAACACAATACATTCTCAATAAACAGTATTTATTAGTTCCTGTGCTATAATATTTAATTCAGAAACAGTTATTCTGTTAAGTGCCAAGCATTGTGTTGGGCACCATAGAGGAGAGGCACATAATAAAGGCAGGATCCCTGTCCCCAACGAGTTAACAGGTTTTTGGAGAAGCAGCATGCTGACATAAAAACAGAATAATAATGAACACCACAGAGCAAGATTGTCTGCCAAGTGAGTATGTAAATCACTGGTTCTCAACCTGTGGGTCGTGACCCCTTTGGGGGTCGAACGACCCTTTCACAGGGGTCGCCTAAGACCATCGGAAAACACATATATAATTACATATTGTTTTTGTGATTAATCACTATGCTTTAATTATGTTCAATTTGTAACAATGAAATTGGGGGTCACCACAACATGAGGAACTGTATTGAAGGGTCGCGGCATTAGGAAGGTTGAGAACCACTGGTAAATGAAAGATCACAAATAGGCTTTTGTCTTAAAAAACGAACTCTACTATGTTAGTTTTGGCTGCCTGGAAAGGCCTAGTAGGAAGAATTTTGAGTCCAATAACAATGAGTAGAAAATAAAGTGTCATAACTGATCGACAACGTCTGATGAAGGTTCAAAGGAGCGGTCGCCTGTCTGTGGTGCACAGGGTGTTTTAGGAGGCGTGTTGACAGAAAGAGTGAAACACACTTTTGAGTGCTTTTATGAGACCTCTACTTTACTTATATTACTCAATATACAACATGGATATTGTTATCCTCGTTACAACTGAAACTGAAAGTCAGAGAAGTTAAGGACTCTGCCAAGAAAAGTGGCTTGGCACAATTCTCCAGTCAAGATGGATCTACACGCCCCTCCTCTCTAATCCAGCACCATCTGCAGGAGGAAGGCTGCCTTAACTCTGACAGAGGTGGTGGCACAGAGACTGAACAGAAGCTTACCCGTCCCTCTCATTCCTCTGGGCCCGCAGGAAGCCTCCTATGTTCTAGCTGCCACTGCAGTTACACTCAGGCTAGTGACTAATCCTAGACAATGGCATGTGGGGGAAACACGTAAGTCACAGTCAGCTATGGCCTCTGAACGCTCCCATGAGATTCCTGGCACATGCATGCATTGTCTTTCATCTGGCTTCCTGTGGAGGCCCCCATGGGGAACATCCAGGAGCCCCAAGGGACAGTAGAGCTGTAAGAGGTTAGGGGCATGGAATCCCATCATACCTCTGGGAGGAGACCCACCCAGGGAAAAACTTAGTCCATGTTAGTCTGTGACATGAGAGAATAAGCCTTTGCCGTGCCATGTCATGAGATGTTTCTGTTGTATTTTAGAACAGGCAGCATTACTTATTCTGACTGGTAGAGGTTAGCAACAATTGTTCAGTAGAGAAACGAGGACTAGGTTGATATACAGAGGGACCTTCCAGGCAGAGCGACCTCCCCTGGAAAAGCATGAGGTGGGCAGGAATTCTAGAGAATGCAGGAATATCAGGAAATTCAAGCAGGGAGTGCCTAAGATTGGCCTTCCAATTTCCCATTCTTGTGCTTTCCAGTGTGGCAGTATGAACTTAACTGGTGTCCCAGTGATTCATTGTTATATAGCACAGGGCTCAAAGCATAATGGCTTAGAACGCCGACCCATTTATTATGCCACGTCTTTTTGTGGGGCAAGAATTTGGTCAGGGCTCAGTTGCTTAAGTGGTTTGTTTCACATGGTATCAACAAAGGTTACTTGGTGGTATTGGGATGGCAGGTGGGCTGCTATGGCTGATCCAAGATGGCTTTACTCCTGTTTAAATTAAAATGTGGGAGCCCCTGTGACTATCCAGTGGAGTAGGTACACGTGATGTCTCTGAGGTCAGAACTCAAGAGGGGAGGTGGAAACTGCCCGCCTCTTATGGGCTATTGAAATTGGCACAGTGTCACTTCCCCCTTTCTCTGTTGGCCAAGCAAGTCATTGATGCTATCAGACTCCACCTGGCATTTGGATGAAAAGCAAAGAATTCACACCCATTCTTTCATGGACCCCATGTGGGGAGTGTGGAGTTAGGTCCTCAAGGGCAGGGCCCAAGCCATGCATGCTTCTGCTTCTCCAGCATTTACCACCATTACACTGCCTCGGGTCCCATCTTCAGGCTGGTAGAGATACAGCCACACCCTCAGCTCACATCAGAAGCAATGGAAAGGGAACTGCATTTTACAGAATACCAACTCCTGTTTCACATGTCCAACCTTAGCATGTTCTCAAAATGACTCCATGCAGTGATGTAGGTTTTATTTCTTCTTTCCATTACTGAAGACAACAGCCAAGGTTCAGGGAGGAAAAAAAAAAAAGCAAGTCCCCAAAGTCATTCAAGGCATTGGATCCCAAAAGCAGTATTCTTTCCATCACGCAGGGCTGCCTTCCCTGTGTCTGGTTTCACTGCCCCCTTCACTGTCCAAATGCAGACTCTGTGGTCAAGAGCTTAAACACTCACCTTAGTGACCGAAACTGGATCAAAGCCTTTTATTTCTCTGAGCCTATTTCATCTTATCAGAACCAGCGGGGGTCCCTGTCTCTGCCTTCCCCACCACAGCTTGTGAAGGATTGCTAATAAAAATGAACCCTAGCCTCCTTGCAAATATAAATGCTAAATAACAATTAGATGAAAAATGAGGGCAATAAGATTGCTTCACATGGCGTGTAAGAGCCAGGGATGAGAGGCACTGTAAGAACTGCTGTTATCTCTACATAGTCAAGGCTCATCTTCCCTCTTCTGTGTGATCCTCCACCTCTGGAATGCTTGATGAAAGCCCTCTTACCGTTGATTTTACTTTCTCTTACTGTCTTTCCACTTTAAGGAATATATCACTGTCTGGCTGGGGACAGTTTACCCTTCTGTTCCATCTGAAGAAAGAAAGCAATGCAGGGTTACTTCAAAGATGAACCAACCAAAATCCAATGGGGACCCAGTAATGAAGAAGCCCCACTTTGTTTTCAAGCATGGATACAAAACTACACTGTAAATTACAGGAGGCATGGGGCAGGGGCGGGAGGTGAGAAGTGGGAGATGAATGCTAAATCAAAACTATGGGTCCCACGGCTGGTGTTTCAGGCTACAACTCAGAGGTTCCTGGAAAGGGGTGATTTCGGAGTGGAAGTGACTTTGCAGAAGCTTCCACCTAACCTCCTGCTTCATGCTGCTATTATTTCTGCTACGGCTCTTAACTGTCAGGCTTGGAGTCCCCTACCTGGGCATCCTGGCGGGTCAGCTCTGGGGTGCTTAGATCACTGTGGGGTTCTTACTTTGATACGAAAACTTATTATTTCCCTTTTTTCTCTATGGTCCCTGGTTCTTTCTCCCAGGACTTCGTAGAACATGCTTGCTCCCTCCTAGGGAGTATTTAAGAATTGAAGGTGAGGTCGCCTGGACTACCACCCACAACTCCTGCAACAGTTCCTCAAGTGATTTATTATCTAATCCTTGGTTTCTATTGATTTTAGAGACAAAGGAAGGGAGAGGGAGAGAGGAAGAAAGGGGGAGAGAGAAAGAGGAGAGAGAGAGAGGGGGAGAGAGAAACATCAACGTGAGAGAGAAACATTGATCAGTTGCCTCCCTTACATGCCCCGTCCTGAGGTTGGAACCACAACCTAGGTATGTGCCCTGACCGGAATCAAACCCACAACTTTTCGGTGTATGGGACAGTGGGAAGTCACTCCAACCAACTCAGCTTCTCCTCACATGATTTTTAAATGAGATTAATTCAGTCTCCCGGGAGCCTGTGAGAGGACTGGAGGAAGTAATTAGAGAAAAATATAGGTGGAAAGAAATTTGATTTTCTGACCAAAGGTGATAAACACCTTAGTGAGTGGAGAACAACTATGAGGTTGGAGAATGGTTTCTAAGCAGCTGAAGTGGCCTGCACAGACCCAGGAGGGAAGAGGGGTGGGCAGACTGAGGGGCAGACCCAGGAGGGCAGAGAGAGGTGGGCAGCAGAGAGAAGGGGTAAGGGCCTCTAAGATTGTTACCCAGCTCCGGTAGGCTGAAGGTCGCTATGCCAGAGCACTGAGGGGCCATTAGATCTGCTCCGTGGGAGGCAGAAGGCGGTGATTGCCTTAATTATGTGGGTGGAAGCAGATTAGTGGAATAATAGAGAGGGAGGTAACAGGATGGAATTACAGCTCTTTGAGAAGTTCAGGTAGAGGGGTGAGGGAAAGGCTGACAGAGAAGGTTAGAGGGGAGTCAAGGCAGGAAAGAGCTTTCTGTGAAGCTTGGAAATTAAATTCATTCTTCAAAAGCATGTGTGTGTGCTCCGTGACAGTTTCCAGGGAAATCTCCCCCTTCCACTCTGTACTTTCTTTATTGGATGTAATTTAACTAGGTTTAGGTGGATTTTTTTTTCATATATATCCATGCACCAATGCTGTTTTCTTTCAAAACTACCTTATTTAGCGACGATCCCTCATGGCTCCAAGAAGAATATGCAAACACAGGAGAAAAGACCCTTCTAGGGGTGGGATGGCAAATATTTACCATTTGACCCTCCGGGAAAAATAAAAGGCACTGACCTAAGCGATGGCCAGTTTCTGTGGTATAAATGCTCTCGCTTTGAGCTGCCAACAAGATATCATTGGACACAGATGGACAAGAACATGCTGACATGTAGTATTTTTGCACCACACCCTACACAGAAAGTAGACATAAGTCACGCCAGGAGCATAGATGCCAATGAAATGTAGAAAAAAGAAGTAAGTGTTGAGTTTTGAGGATGTATTAGCTTTTAATACAATTTATTATTTTAAAATTAAACTTTGTATCACTTAGTTTTTACAAATGGTTTTGTTTCACACCTGGCTTCCAAAACTGAAAATGTATGATTCTGTCGTGAGCTGGTCCAAACTGACTACAGCACCTGGCTGGATCCTCCTCTCTGTCATCTGTGATGAGGGTGGGGGTTCACTCACAAGGTCAGGGGTAAAAATAGCGACACAGTTGCAGGTAGGGGAGTCTAAAAAGATATTTTAACTCAGTGTATGTGTATAGTCATTATAAAAACCTCTTTATACAATTATAAAATAGGTACTCTAAGACTTAGACCTTCATAACACTTAGCCAGGATAAAGCATCTCTTTGTATATTTCATCTGTGTATTGTTTTCAGAATCTGATGTGTATGTATATCTATAATCTATGTATATGGCTTGTATATAAACATAAATGTATTTTATAAATGTTAATAATATATGTGTGTATATATTATTAACATTTGTAAAATGTTACATTTTATAAATTTTCCACATAGCCTACGTAAAATATACAATGTTTATTATGTTGGAAAAGTGCATTACCTACAGGAACGTATTCAGACTAGAAACTTTAGCAGAATCAAGATATATTTGTCAATCATGTGCTTCAATCCAGGAACTAGGGGAATAAGAGAAGACCCCAGGTCAGAAAAAAAAAAAAACTTGTTCTTCCCTCAAAAGGCCTTCAATGTATCAGTGGAAACAAAGTTTAAAGTAGAAAATCAACTAGTGTATGATAAGAGCTAATAATGACTAATAATGATTGTCATATATTGCTCCTGTCATCTGTAGACCTCAGGTGACCCTCACAGGAAGCCCCCAGCTAGGAATTCTAATTGTTAGTATGCTAAGATGCGGGGGGTGGGGTGGGGTGGTCGCTGGTTCTGAGAGAATGCCATTAACTTGCTTAGGCTTGAGCACGTAGTGTATGACCAAAAGTTATTTCACCAAAGGTCTGATGCAGGACTAAGGTAAATGCCATTATTTCTTTATCTAACTAAACTAGGACTCAGACCCTGAGTGCTTCTGAAGCTCCAAAGGGGAGAAACTTCCTGGGAATCACGGGGTGGCGGGGGGGGGGGGAAGGGGGCGGGAGGGGGGGCTTAACACAGATTGGCAGAGATACAGAGTCCACAAGAAGGACTTGGGTAACAATAAATAAGTATGTTGCCTCTACTAATTTGATGTACTTAGAGGAATCTTTTTTTTTTAAAAAAAAATATGTTTTTATTAATTTTTAGAGAGAGAGGAATTGAGAGATAAAAACATCAATGATGAGAGAGAGTCATTGATCGGCTGCCTTCTGCATGCCACCTACTGGGGATGGAGCCAGACACGTGGGCATGTACCCTGATCCAGAATCCAACTGGTGACCTCTCAGTTTCTGGGTTGATGCTCAACTGCTGAGCCACAATGGCTGGGCCTTAGTGGAATCTTGAGGCTTATAGAACAGTTTAAACCTGTCTATAATTTTGTCCTCTTTTAGGAATACTTTGTGATCATTTGAACAGAAAAGTTTTGATATTTAAAAAAAAAACAACACAAAAAACTTGGGGACTTAAAGTTTCTAATCAAATTAATTAGCCATGTCAATCGGATTATATGAGTGTTTAGAGTACTTAAGAGAACAGTAGTTTCAAGAGCACTCAAGAAATTTAGATGGACCGGTTTTCATGCTAACAATTTCTATGCTAATTGTAAATTATTCTTATCTAATCAGTGGAGCCTTAATGACCTCTCCTAGGCAACAGTTGGTTAGTCTATGTAGAGATTATCTGTAAATTCAGTAATAATTAAGGGTTTAGAGAAAATCATTTAAAATGTTCACTAATTTGGTGATTTTACTACAATTATAAAGTGGTATGTGTATGTGTGTGTGTGTGTGTCTGAGTGAGATCAAACACATCTTTATACACATCTATAGATCTAGTTACAAAGTGAAAATCATATTTTATATTCATAATTGAAATGAACTCAATCTCTCCTTTCCTTTTTAACACTCTCATATGGAAGCCTTGGCTTTGCCCAAGTAGTGGGCCAACCCTCCTTAACATGTCTATTTCTCATAGTTTCTCCGAGAAAGGCATAATTATTATCTTCCCTTTACGTATGTGGAGACTGAGTCACAGAGGTTGGGTGATTTGCCAGATCATAGTTAGCTGGCAAAACCATGGGATGTTTCTCTTAAGTTCATGTTTTTCACCACCTTCTTAGCTATGAGATTATCATAACCACTGCTAATAGTTGTTAGCAAAAAAATATTCTGTTCACTTGAATGAAATCTGCACTCACAGTTGGAAAGTGGGCCGCATCATTTCAATGTGTCTTTCCCCTAAATCCTCATGTCAATTCAGCGCCACCTTTTCTAAGAAAACCACACTGGATACCCATCTTGACCCCTTGTGATTATCCTCATACTTATAAAATCTTGCCAGCAAAGTTTCCCTCTACATTTCCTTCGATTCACTTAGCATGTGGCCTCAGGCTTCTCTAGTCTCAACTATGACTATCCCTATGTACGGTTTCATTGGCTTTTCTTTGCCCCTTTCAGATTTTAACATGACCACTGGGCTATTGCTAGTCTATCCCTGGCATTTAAGCATTTTCCAGATCTTGCTGAAAATTCACCTTCCTTAACTTAGCTTTACCTGTTTCACTTGGAAATTATATCCTAAACTTTTCATTCATTGTTAAGTACATTCTTAACAACATAAATCGAATTTCAACTATGTGACAGACAGAATGCAGGAGACCTGAAATGCAGGGATAAAAATAAAATAGAGCATCCCAAGCCTCAAGGGGTCTTCAAATTGACTGAACATCAGACTCGCTGGGAGATGTGGGAAAATTCCTGATTTCAGGTGGCGCTCATACCAATTCTAGCAGAAGCTCTAGGTAAGGAACCCAGGCATTGGTTTTAGGTTTTTGTTTTTAAACTTCTGATATGAGTCCAAATTAGATAACCACTATATTAGAGGACACAAGTATGTTAAAAAATAACTAATAGAAATATAAACAAGATACAGATGTTGTAGAGACAAATTAATAATGAACTCTCCTTTTGAAGAGGGTCTCAAAGGATTTCTTGGGAGAGGAGCTAAGTTTGATTTAATGAGGAAAAATGGGAGAACATAGCTAGCACCTTAGGCTTACCCATGCTGCCTGAACATAAACTAGGGAATGAAAAGTGTCAGAAGAAAGTGAAGCGTTAGAAGGGGGGCAGGCTATGAATACCCATCAGTGTCATTTTAAGGAGCTTGGACTTGTGTTCTGGCTAATGGGTGTCCTTCAAATGACGTCAAGCAAAAGAAAGATCCAGTCATGCTTAGAGAGATATGAGTTAGAATAGATGGAAAGAGACAAATGAAGAAGCGGAGAAGAGGAGAATGGTTCAGAAGTGTTGTATTCTAATGACAGTTAAAGATGGCCCAGGTAAGGATAGTGGCAGTGAAGATAAACCTATGACAATAATAGACTCAGCATTCATTTTTAGAAGAAATTCTGCTTACTGATGGATTGATAGTGGATTGGATGTAAGTGATAAGAGAGAAGTAGAAAAATACACAGAAAGAGGAGGAGAGAGGGAGAGGAAATGAGAATCGCAGAGATTCTATTTCTGGCTTGAGCACCCAGGTCTATGTTGGACTCGTTTCCCAACAGTGGATACTCGGGGGGGGGGGGGAAGTTTTGGAAGAAAACTTATTTAGTTCTGTTCAGTTGGAGAGAGGATAGTGTGCATAAAGGAGACAGTCGCTGACTGTTCAAAGGTACTAAGGAGAATAGTGACAAATATATCTGTTGGTTTTGAACATGGAGGTTATTGGTGACTTTGACCACATATATTCTAGCATGATCGTGACAGAAACCTAAGTGGAGTGGTTTGAAGAATGAATGGCAGATGAGGAAGTTGAACTGGCCAGGGGGTAGGATGAGACAGTAGTTGGAGGGGGATGTGAGGTCAAGAGAGGGTTACTTTTATCTAATGGGCAATGCTGCATCATGTATACTGATGGGAATGACTCAGTATGGAGGGAGAGATTGATGGTGCAGAGAGAGGGAAAAGGAAAGACATATAGAGGGAAATCCCTTGAAAATATGAGAGTTGATAAGATCTGGAGCTTATATAGAGGGACTGACTTTTGATAGGAGAAGGTGGGTATAGAAGTACGTGGGCTGTGGATTTGTTAGTGAGCAATGAGGTTTCTTTCTGATGGCCTGTTTTCTGGAGGAAGGACTTTCCTGTATGTCAACTCCCTTGCCAGTCTCTTTTGTGATGTTATTGAACAATAGGCTCCTTGTCCCCTTGCTACTTCCAGAAAAGAGGACTTCAAATTAGCAGTAGACATGGGGGAAAATAATAATGATAACCTCTTTTCCCACTAGAACAACTACTTTTGTTGCTGTTGCTATTGCCATCACCATTGGTATTACAACTGTCATTTATTAAATACTGCTGTGTGCTAGCAACTCCAATGACTTTTTCAATTTTACTTTATTTAATCTTCTCATCATACGTATGAAGTACATACTATTTCCCCACATTTTACAAATGAGAAAAATGAAGCATATAAAGGCAGAAAGAGAAGGTTATTTCAGAAGCTAAGGAAAAGGTCGTGAGCTGAGTATAGTCAAATATTACTGTAAAAGCAAAAAAATGGGTTTTGGGTTTTCTTTCTCCACAAGCTCCAATGCAGTCAATCACTGAGTAGGTTCTATGGATGAGTAAAAGAATGACCAGATAAATGTTGCTCAGTGCATATGTTGCAATGCTGATGGATCTGTCTCTTTATCCTTGTTCTCTGGTTATCTGCTGTGAGTGATACCTGCCTGGCTGATGACCCAAGGGGCTGGGATGTCTGGTGGTGACCTAAGGGAACAGTGGTGGGAAACAAGCTGGTCTTGCTCTATCATTTGGGAGGATAGTGGTAACTTGAAGTTGTCCACAGCTCCTGAAAGCTTCACATCAAAGCTTAAGGTCAAAAAACATTTTAGCAATTGAATAAATTTCAAATAGAACTGCAAATGCATTTCTTTCTTTCTCTTTTTCTACCCATGCACCTGACTGATACAGAAAGAAAGTGAGGCAGGTAGGAAAAACCAAACCAAACACATATAATATCTATGGAGTAAGTGTCCATTACATGTAAGTCCTATATGATAAAATGTCTGTGTTTGTTTTGTTTTGCATTTGAATGTGCCAAGGTGTATATTACTTTTTCCTTTTTTCAGGGGGGAGGGGAGGAGTGATGTCAATTCTGGAAACTAGCTAGTGGAAGATAGGATTGACATCTGGGACCTGAAGATTCTACCTTGTGCTCTATCTCATTGCAGGTCTGGAAATCTAGTGCATACTTGCTTCTTCTTTGTCTTTTGCATAATGGTAACATGCCAGTACCCAGATCCTAACTCCAGGGTCTTTTTAAAATATATATATTTGTATTGATTTCAGAGAGGAAGGGAGAGGGAGGAAGAGGTAGAAACATCAATGATGAGAGAGAATCATTGATTGGTTGCCTCCTGCACGAGTCCCACTGGGGATCTAGCCAGCAATCTGGGCATGAGTCTTGACTGGGAATCAAACCATGACCTCCTGGTTCATAGGTCAATGCTCAACCACTGAGCAACACCAGCCAGGCTTAACTCCAGAGTCTCTTTGACCAAACTCTTGGAACTGAACACTAAAAATGGCTTTCTGGGAATGTGTTTTAAGTTCCTCCTTTTCCTGAGGAGTGCTTTGTCTGCCTTCCTTTCCATCTGTGCTGAGCTCTTCCCATATCCTATTCAAAAGATTCCCATTTCATTCCCCCTCTCAATCCCTTCCTCCAGTGGGAAGCTGTCAGTCCCCAGGGCTTTTGGTGAACTCAGCTGATAAATCAATTATTAGGAGGATGGGCCATGTTTTTCCCTGGACGTGGTCTTGAATTTAAAGTTACCTTTTATTTCATTTTATTTTTTAAAAAACAAAACAATTCCTTCATTGGGTTTTCATGTTGGGCCAGGATCTTGGGCAGACATGCCAAAAGATAATAAAAAGGAGCCAGCCTCTACTGAGTGGCTGCAACATCTTGAGAATGGTAGATCTGTGATCTTTTTCCTTCACAGCACTGTAACTTAGACACTGCTACGCCCATTATAAAGAGGTAGAGATTGATTTTCCCAGATTCAGTAACTTGTTCAAAGTCGCACACAACGAATAAAGGAACTGGGATTCCACGGAGGTCCCATAACTGTAAAGTAGGTGCTTTCTACCTTGCACTGCCCTGCGTTCTTCAGTAGACGAAGCAAACATTTCTGCCTTCAAATATATCAAGTAGAGGTAGTGAAATGAGTCTCATATGTGAGTAACCATTATGCATGAATATAAAACAATGATCCAGGGTAATTGATCATTGTGCAGTGTTCAAGTCAGGAGGGTCAGAGTATTAATCCTGGCTCTTCTACCTTTTGGCATGTTCTAAAACATTTCCTAAATGTCTTTGAGTTCTCATTGTTAGGTGGGGATAGATCATGACTAATGCATTTATTAGGTGAATTAAAGTGGAAAATTCATGTAAGATATTTAGCCCAGTTCTTTACATTTAATAAGTGGCCACTGTTTGTTATTAAGAATATTAAGAGTGTGGAAAAGGTGAATGTAAGGTACTGGGAAAACTGAGAGCCTCAGCCTTTCTGTGGGGAATTGTAAGGAAAAAGACTTCACAAAGATCATGTTTGGGTTGGATATGAAGAATGAAGGAGGTTTTCAGTGGGAAAGGGCATGTCAGTAAAAGGTAGAGGGCTTGAAAAGTCACCATGGCCAGGTGGCACTGGAGAGTGGCCATCACACTAGGTGCTTAAACATCCTGCACATGTGTCTGGACTTCATTGTATGGTGCACCAAAGGAATCCCTCAAATCTTTAATGAGGGAGTGACGCAATGCTATTGGTTTTAACATCACCATGGCTACCGTGAGATGCATGGTCTGGAAGCCCCAAGAGTCTTCTCTCCTCATTCTTCATTCTCTGTGCCTAGTCACACCCCTGGGCCCTGGGAATCTTCAGGCTATGAAATCACATGCAAAGGGCATAGGGGTGGGGTGGGGAGAGATAGAGGAAGAAAGCAAAACAACCACAAGGGGAAATAGCAGGTCCCAGGAGACACAACGGAGATGTTCTCACTGTTAAACATGGAGAAAATGAGAAAAACAAGGAGCACATTACAAACAAGAACATGTGTATGCATTTATTAACATTTCCAGCATGGATTTAATTTTCTGTGTGCATCCCGCCTACTCCAAGCCCGATGCGTTTCATCTAACCTCTCATTAAGTTGCGTGCAAGTCATCTTTATAACGTGTCCTCTGGGGGAATCTTCAAACAGATTCTATAATCTTGCTTATAAACGGCTCTCTTTCAAAATGCTGTTTATATTCATTCTTTCATCAGCTCTCCCCCTTCCCCTCCCCTCCCCCACACACTACTTTTTGAACCCTTTGCCTTTTTTCAGGTCAAGAAATGGATTTCTAGCATCTTGGTTGAGTTGAAACAAAGTAGTGGGCTTTGAGATCAGGCACACCTATCTGCCTTAGTTCCTAGCTCCACCACTCACTTGACAGGTTATATTTGCTCTCTGAGACCAGAAGTCACCATTAATAAAATGTGGACAGTGACAGAAAGGACTTCATTTTGCTGTCGCAGGTAAGTGAGTCTCCAGAGCTTCCAGCACATCAGTGGGCGCTTGTGGTTATTCTCCATTCTTCCTCCATCATACTTGTTGTCTTTATTAGCAACCTCTAGAACTGAGTTCAAACACAGTTCAAAAACTAAGTTCAAATCACTTGGTAACTGCTTCCTTGATGAGCCTGAGTTTGGTTCTATCCTTTGAAAATGGTATCAAGCTGGAAACATTTTACTCCTGATATTCCATTCATACAAAATAACATAAATATATATATTAGATGTATTGGGGTGATATTGGTTTATTTTCTTTAATACTTATAACTAGTGATGAAATAGGCATTATTGTACCCTCATTTCACAGATGGGAAGAGAGAGGTGCAGACAAATTAAATTATTTGACAAGGCCACACAGCAAATATGTAGTTGGGTTAACTTTCAAGTCCAGGCAGTGAGGTTCCAGACTCTATTTTAACCATCCCATCCCCTTGTTCCATAAAAAAGCATTTTACGTGGTTCACTAGGCTTTGCTGATTTGTCTTGTTAATTTATTTCACCCCTCCCTTCTTGATCCAGAAAGCAAATATGGCCTGTACATTTTGAGAAGAGCAAAAGGGAGGATAAAAGTCAAATTAATGAGACAATGCAGGGTGTGAATAAGCGAGTATAATTATCATCTCCAGGGAACAACACTGAGCCCCATGGCACATGGCTTGGGATAAGGAAATAAGTAGTTCAACAACCAGTTCTCTGCCCCCAAATGAACGTTAAATCTAGTAAAGAAATGACAGGCATGCCATTCCCAGTGATACAACCCATATTTATAAATACACCTTAAGAGGTGCTGTAAACTTAGGAAAAATGGTGTTTATTTCCATACAGTCTCAAGTATATGATAACCACAGGACACTGTTAGAAGGGACAATTTAAGCTCTAACCAGAAAATAAGTAGAATATATTTGGTAATAGTCCCCATCTCTGACTCTCTTGAAAATAAGTTTAACATATTGGGAAGAAATAGTCTTAGGACAAATGCGCATTTATACTTTACACAGATAGAAGAAGATACCTACTGTTTTAGGGATTATGCAAATAATAATGCATAACTTATTTACATAGATGATGAAGAACAAAATGGAAATCAGACTGATAGCTCAGCCCTTAAATCAATTCTTAAATAAAACTACCTGTACAAAGAGATGAGTGGCCACTTGCAGAATGACAAATCTGATAGGTAGTATCATTCCATATTTTTTATCAAATAAGAAAACTGATGGTGTGGCCACTTGGACCATAGAAATCCAACAATGGCGCATATTAACCGGATTGTTATTGGCCCTGCTATTGTCTACCTTGCTCATTCCAAACTCCAGTACCTGAAACAGTCAAGAACCAAGACAGGAGCTTCAACAGACCTGAAGAGACTGTTGCCTTCAGAGACAGGTTGTTTTCCTATAGGTGCCCTAGAACAAAGTCTCCATCTTCTTGCCATCTGTGTCCCCTTTGGGTAAAAATAAAAATTGTATCATCTTCATTAAAATCATTTCAAATTTCAAAGTAAGTATTTCCAGAGTGAGAAAAGAATTAAAGAAACTCAAATTTAACAAAGATTAGAAGTAAGCCATAAAAAATGGCAATTTTATACAGTCTTTCAAATTACACACAGAAGCAGGGACTGGACGGCTGCTCACTTCAAACCTGTCTCCTGAATTGGACCTGTTTTTGCATTTTATTTTATTTTTTTTAGAAAGCAGGCTGTGGGTGGTGGTTATTCTAATGTCTTCTTTGCTTAAGGAAACTTTTTCCATGTGAGTGGAGTATGCTGTTACAGGAGAAATGGGGACAAATGAACATACCACCCTGATTATACTATTATGAGAGCTAACCTTTACAGAGCCCTTCCCACGAATGTACACTGTGCTATGTTCTTGACTTTCATTCTTTCATTATATCAGTAAATCCTCAGAAAACCCTTCAGGATATATATTCAGGGTTTAAATCAAAACTAGTCTAAAATGCACAGGTAGCAAACGGTGGAACCCTGATTCAAACTCAAGAGTCACTGGGTCAAGAGTTGCCATTTTTTATAGCTTACTTCTAATCTTTGTTAAATTTGAGTTTCTTTAATTCTTTTCTCACTCTGGAAATACTTACTTTGAAATTTGAAATGATTTTAATGAAGATGATACAATTTTTATTTTTACCCAAAGGGGACACAGATGGCAAGAAGATGGAGACTTTGTTCTAGGGCACCTATAGGAAAACAACTCAAGAGTCTACCCTCTCAAACACAGTGTTTACTGGACCCAAGCTTATATTTTAAACTAGAGGCCCAGTGCATGAATTCATGCACATGTGGGGTCCCCCCAGCCCACCCATATCGGGGTGTTGGGGCTGATCAAGGGTGGGGCCAGCCGGGGTGAGGATCTGAGGGTAGTTGGCCGGCCAGCCCCACCCCCTGGTCGAACTCCCAGTCCAACTTCCAGTCAAGGGCACAATTTGCATATTAGCCTTTTATTATATAGGGTGATTTTTTTAAAGAAATAAATAATTGGAGATTTATGCATTCATTTTGGAAAATTCAGATAACTATGAATCACTCAGATATAATCATAACAGAACATGGTCCCATTCATAAAAGTAACAGTATATTATTAGCATAGATTTTTCACAACTTTTTTCATTGTTATTTCAGACACCAAGCATTTGAACCACGTATAAATTGTGGCTTTCTTGCTCTGCATTTGACCTGCCTCAGGAACCTCACGGGGGTCTATCTCTTAGCGTCAAATGCTTCTCTTCTGGGTTGTGACATGACACACCCCTTCACTTTCTTCATCTTTCTGATCAAATATCCACCTTGTGAGAGGCCCTCCCAGGTTATCATATAAACACTGAGAGCAGGTGCTTTGGCTTCCACCTTATTTCTAGAACCTAGTAAGGTTTCTGGCACGTAGTAGGTACTCAATAATGTTTGCTGAGTAAAAGCAACATTGGATAAGACATTGTTTCCCATTTACTAGTAGAAGTCAAGGAAAGTAAAATAACTGAGGGGAGAAGGCCTGCCTATGGCTAGCAGATAGAGGAATAGGGCATTAGTCCCATTCTCCTAATTCTGAACCACATACTTTCTCCCACCTGGCTCAGTCCTGCCTCTAATGTAATTGGCTTTGTGCACAGGGCCAGCATAAAGCCCTATCAGTGTAACACGCCTACTAAATGGATCTGAGTCCTGGTACTTAAGGGAGAAAAATGCAGCGTTGAAAGAACGGCCTCCTATTTATCTTTACAAGGGCTACATTTTTGGAAATGCTAACAGGAAGGAAATAAATTACTCCAACACAACCGCAGGAAGTATACACCTTCCCTTTGTTCCCAAGAGTGAACTTGGTTCCACTTAACCCATCGAATCCCAGGTTGAGATCTCAGCCCCAGCCCAGCTCTGTGACCTTGAGTGATTTACAGCCTCTCCAGAACTCAGGTGTGCATGTTTGTAACGCGCATGATTTGGATCAGATGGTCTGTAAGCCCCTTTATGCTTTAACATGTTAGGTGCTGAGCACACTGGGTGCCCTCCTTCCCTCTAAGGAGACGGACTTGTGTCCGGGGGGTGGAGAGGAAACACAGCGGGTACAATTAATGTCAGATGAGCAGGAAGTCCAGGGTCCTCAGTTGCTTCTAGGATAGTTGGAAGAGAAAGCATGCAAAAATAAAACCCTGATGCCAAGTTAAAAAATAAACGATTGTAAAGAACAAAATCTGTTACCTTTTCCCTCACAAAAGCAGCACCAGGCCTGAAAATAGCGTGCACAAAAACAAATATGTGGGAAAGTTCTTTTGCTGCTGCTTCCAGCACTTTTCCGATCTCTTTTTCTCACTTCACGCTGACTGTCAAATGGTCTATCAAGAGGTTAGTTTGTAATTAAACTCAGATCTAATTGCTGGAACAAGTTACTAATTGTGTTCTTAAATCCTTTTATTCTATACCCTGGAAACCAGTGCATTCTAGCCTTTAAATGCTAGTGGTTGGAGAGAATCACATAAGTACAGCTTTTAGCAGAAATGTTGTTCATTTGAAGCTTTTACCCAGAGCATCAATCAAGAAAACTAAAAAACATGAAACCAATTGGTAAAGGGAATAACTCTCCCTTCACAGCAATAACAAAAAATAAATTTGAAGAAATGTTCTGCCTTCTCTCTTTCTGGATTATAGATAGTGCCATGCTTACTGATTGGTTTACATAGTAAGACCTGTATTCAGGAATCTGTCCATTTTTAAATGGGGCTTCCTATCTGTAAAGGGTCAGTTGGGTGCTCTTAAGGCAGCAGTTCTCAACCTGTGGGTAGCGACCCCTTTGGCGGTCAAACAACCCTTTCACAGGGGTCGCCTAAGACCATCCTGAATATCAAATATTTACATTACAATTCATAACAGTAGCAACATTACAGTTATGAAGTAGTAACGAAAATAATTTTATGGTTGGGTCACAACATGAGGAACTGTACTTAAAGGGCCACAAGGTTGAGAACCACTGTCTTAAGGTATAGAAAATCTCTGGAAGCCATTCAATTCCATTCAATGAGTTATCCCATTTTGAAAAAAAAGAAAAAGAAAGAAAAAGAATGTAAGTGATGCAAGTGTCAGTTTAATTTGAATTTGAGCTATGCAGAGTAAACAATGCAATGAATCTGAAAGAGAACAACAAAAAGACATCCATTCAGTTCAGATGATTGTTTGTTTGGCCTATCTAATGCTGATGAGGCCAGTTTCAAATGCTTTTGGAGAGGATGTTGGACATACCTGGTTGTGTCTTTGATCTCTAACTACCCATTTCTCCTCCCTAAGAAGTCCTTGAGTTTTGAGTGACAGTGACCCCACCCTCCATTTCCATGGCTTCCATTCATTGGCATAACCTTACCCACCCTTAGTTCCCAGCCACAGTAATGAAGTCATTGGGCCTGGGCCAAGATCATGACCCACCAATTCAAGTCAATGAAGGCAAATGAGACTCAGTTCCACATCTTCCTCTGTGTCAGCAAAATCTATGCTCTCTCTTCTGTTGTATTTAAATGGGGGCACATGAGGCCCAGAGGAGCAAATGTCTATCTGTCCACCCAGAATCATTTGAAATCCTTTCTTTTTTCTTTTTTTAAAAATGTATTTTATTGTTTTTTTACAAAGAGGATGGGAGAGGGATAGAGGGTTAGAAACATCAATGAGAGAGAAACATCGATCAGCTGCCTCCTGCACACCCCCTACTGGGGATGTGCCCGCAATCAAGGTACATGCCCTTGACTGGAATCGAACCCGGGACCCTTCAGTCCGCAGGCCGACGCTCTATCCACTGAGCCAAACCGGTCAGGGCTGAAATCCTTTCTTATTGTAGGTGATTTCTTTCAGTATTAATCAACTTTGCTTACAACTAAAAATCCCGACTTATGAAGTATGGGTGACTAAGATATTCCATTTCTTCTAGAGAACCTGGACATAGAATGAAGCTAACCCACAATCAGAAAGGGAGAGAAGAGATATAAGATGTTGGGGACTTCGTCAAGTTGCTTGATCAAAGGTCACTTGAAGTTATACTTCTAGCTTTTTCTTAAGCTATGTGAGTCAGTAATATTCCCTTTACTGTTTCCAAAAACATGTGCTGAGTATTTATTATTTGGCAGCCAATGATCTAAAACCAGGGACAACTTCGAACAAGAGGCCCCAGGATTCCAGTGTGAGGATAAGTAGAGTAAAACTAATGAATAAGTAAGAAGATAGAACGATAAACTGAAATCGTGGTTTAGTTTCCTAAGGTTGGCATAATTAAGAAACCACCAACTGGGGGGAGGGGTGTCATAAATCCCAGACATTTATTGTCTCACAGTTCTGGACAGTAGAAGTCCTAGATCAAGTGGTGAGCAGGAGGGTTGCCTTCTGGGGGCTGTTCCGTGTCTCTTGCCTAGATTCTGGTGGTTTGCTGGCAATCCATCACCAGCATTAGGGTAGTACCATTGTAGACACATAACTACAATTTCTGCCTTCATCTGCATGTGGTGTTCTCTCCTGTGTCTTCACGTTGTCTTTTCTGTGTATGTATCTTCTCTATGTCCACACTTCTCCTTCCCATCAGGATAACAGTCATATTGAATTACAGCCCACTCTAATGACCTTATATTAACTGAACTAGTTATCTGCAAAACCCTATATCCAAATAAGTTCATATTCTGGGGCACTGGGGGTTCCGACTTGGCCATCGTTTTTGGGGAGGGGAGTCGCATGGGATTAGGGATCACTTTAGGGGTATCTTGATCATGAAATGTATTTCTGAGGAGGTACCATTTACTCAGAATTAACAGATAAAATGGAATGAAAAAACTAGATATGACTATAAGGGAGGAAAATAATCATTTCAGACAAAGAGAAAAGAGAGTGCATTACTACATGTCATGGTAACAAACAAATGAACAAAGACCAAAAAGCAGCTATAGAAAAAGCTTTTATTGCTTATGTCCATTTGAGTTGTATTTTCTATAACTCAAAAATTAAAGAATTAAATAAGGAGGATCCCATTGAATAATTATTAGAATATTACCTCCTAGCTGTCACTTACTTATAAAAGCCCCAGTCTTTTCTTTCTTGCACAGTGGGGTGATTTTTCCCTTGTCACTTTTATATTTGTTGGATATTGTGATCTTGGGTGTCATTCCATGTCAAATTTTACTAATCTTTTGATTTCTGAGGTTGAGGATCACCTTAGTACCATATTTCTCTATGGTGCCAATCACATGCCAATAAAAATAGTGGGGCCTTGGAAAAAAAAAAAAAAAAAAAAACAGAAGGATGAGAGGAACTCCAATCTAGTTTAGGAGTGGGGATATGCCAATAAACATTTAACAAGTGACTTTCCTTGGACAATAAAAAGCCCTGATTTTTAGCAGGTGTCAATTTCCATTGTGTAAATACTCCCACCGTGGCTGACTTTAAGCTAGGAACATGACAGCCCTGAACTGGGGAGTGCACACAATATTTCTCCTAAGCCAGTGCCAGCCGGCTCTGGCACACCACGGACAGGGGATCTGTTTCAGAAATCTATCTAGGGAAATGGTTCATGCTTTGCTTCAGACTAACTCAGGTTATCCATTTGTTGTCAGCACTTAAAGCTGCAATCTTGCCTTAGACGGTTTGGCTCAGTGGATAAGGCGTCGGCCTGTGGACTAGAGGGTCCCAGGTTCTATTCTGGCCAAGGGCACATGCTAGGGTTTTGGGCTCATTTTCTCCTATGGTCCCCATAGGTGGTGTGCAGGAGGCAGTCGATCAATGATTCTCTCTCATCGTTGATGTTTCTATCTCTCTCTCCCTCTCTCTTTCTCTCTGAAACCAATAAAATATATATTTAAAAAATAAATAATAAAGCTGCAATCTTCAGAAATTTATTTATCTCAATGAGTATCAGTGTCCTTTTCTAGAAGAGTAATAGACACTGCAAAGGATTCTTATAGCAACCAACAGAGCAGGGAATATAGGAAACAACTAATGTGTTAGCTTTGTTTTTAATTTTGTTGTTGATAGAAAAGTTTTCTTGCCTTTTGAATATGCTCACAAAAAATGAAAATGAGTGTAAATACTGTAATTGGACATAGAATTTTATCTGATGGGATACCAACTCTTCCTCCTTCTGCTGAATCTAGTAGGAACATTGCAAAAAAGGGAGATTTCTGAATGGACGTCAAAGACTGGAATTGTGCTCATGATACTTAACCTAGAACTAGTTCCTGGCCATGGAGACCATATGATATCAGTCTTTGGGGGAAAGAGGGGATTCTAAACCAGTAGGTGATTCAGATGATTGAGGAATGAGACAAAAAGTAGGGAAATCTTTGAGGACTTGGATTCTTATCACACACTGTCATCAAAACTGCCATATATATATATATATTTGCTCCACTCTCCAAGAGTAGACTAGACAATAAGACTCCACCTGTGCAGAGGGGGGCAAACCCAAGTGCCAAACATTAGGCAAATTAAAAGGAATAAGTAAAATAGGCCCTGTGTGTGTCTGTGTGTGTGTGTGGTGTAGGGGGGGAGTTGAGGGGGAGGAAAAGGCGGGGGGGAGTTGAGGGGGAGGAAGAATGCAGCAATTTAAATTGAATATGTCCAAAGGCAGTCATATTTTAAGAGGTTTAATGTTCATACAGACCCAAATAAAACATATTCACCGTGGGATGTGGGTCTCAGTTTGAGACCCTGATCTATGTTGAGAAGTGTATCAAGCCTGCTCCTAGAATCCATGTCAGCTCAGGTTTTTAATGGAGATAAAAACAATCAAGTTAACCTGACCTTTTCCCCACTAGATTGCTTCATTTTTATTTTTAGTATTTTTCTTTTATCCAGAATGAAAATAAGCTAATTGAAAACAATCCAAACAAATCAGAAAGCGTATGGAGTAAAGGAGGGGGCCCTCAAGCTCTCTCGTTCAAAGAGGACATCTGAGCATGTGCTGAATATCCTCTGTCTCTGCACACACATGTACACACGTGCACACACATGTGTGCACACACAGTATTGTGCGACTTTGCAAACCGAACTCATGTTATTATGCTCCTTTTAAATGGATAACATATGAATATGTTTATGTAATCACTTTTGCCTCAGAATCCTGTTTCTACAATTTAGTACATTTTTGCTCCACATATGGCATAAAGTAATTGTATTCAGGTATCAAAGCATCACATCTAGTCAGTGTCTATCTTAAAATAAAACTTTTTTGGCTTCACTTCTAACAGTTAGGGGAGAAAGGGGCGACCTTGTTTTAGAAACCAGGCAGCACTATTATTAGGACTTTATCAACCTTTACTTATCTCTGGAATCCCACACCTCCCCCCACTCCTCACTGTGTTTTATCTTCTCTTTGCTGATCTTTTTCTGTAGATGACCTTTCATGGTATTTCTCATCTGCTGGTCCCATCAACCCTAACTTTGTATCTGCTAAAACTCAGGTAATTGCTTTTAGATGGGTATAATTAAGAAGCCATTAGTGTAAAGTTTCATTTCAGTTTACGCCTTGGTCTGCATTTGAGCAGAGAAATATGAAATTAAGGTATTAGCTCCTTTCAGAGGTATGAGTCACGAGCTACTAAGCTTCAAGAGCAGTTTCTCAACTGTAGTGATGTTCTTTTCTCTTTGAAAATCTTCTCTTTGGAATTCTCATAGAGGGAGTATTTTTAAAGAGAGGGGAATAAGCCTATAGAGACAGACCGGGATTGGGTACATGACTTCCAAAGTGTAAGTGTCCATATTGTCCTATGAGGGTCAGATGAGATCTTTAAAAAGTTACTAATGTAGAATAATCCAACCTAGAAACCTTTATGTTTCCTTTCATTGTAGTGTAAGAATTCTACCTTTTTGAGGGCAACTGTGAGAGAGATTAGAAAGAATATCCATGACCCCAATGAAGAGTCCAACTCAAGATGACCTAAGTGATTTGGGGTTAAACTTCCTAGAACAGTAGTTCTTAAATGTGTCTGCATATTAGAATTTACCTGTTATATTAGTTTGCATAACCAATTTCCACAAACTGGGTATCTTAAAACAATGAATAATACATTTTCTAACAATTCTGGAGGCTAAAAGTTTCAGTTCAAAGTGTTGTCAAGGCCATGCTTCCTCTGAAGACTAGGACATATTTCTTACTTGTCTCTGCTTAGCTTCTGGGGATGTTGGCAATCCTGGGCTCCATTGTCTGTGTGTCCTCTTTTTTTACAAAGATACCAGTCATTGGATTTAGAGCTCGCCTAATCCAATATGGCCTCATGTTAACATTTGCAAGACAAAACACCTGCATCTTAACTCTTCATCTGTGAAGACCTTATTTCCAAGAAAGGTCGCATTCTGGGATTCCAGGGGGTCATAAATTATGGGAAAGGTATTCGTCCTATTATACCTTTAAATATTTTTAAAATTGCACCCCAGATCAATTAAATTAGAATTAGACCAGAGCACATATTGGGAGTTTTCAAAGAAACTGATACTTTGGGTTTTAAATCCAGAGATTTTGGTCTACAAAGCAGGTATTCTAGCAAGTATAATATTGTTTTTTTTAAGAAAATAAATGAGATCATGTAAAGAATGCAGCATAAGCTTGGCACATAATATACATTGAATTAAATTTTTGATTGGTTTGGTTTGGTGGGTTTATAGAAATGAGGACATACTTTCACATATATAAGGATGCAATGTTTAGTAAGTATTGGTACTCATCTTCCCCTGCCTTTTCAAGGACAAATCTGATGATCTACTTCATATTTCTAGGATCAAGATTTTGCCTAGTATATGGTTTGCTATGACCATAACCCTTATCCATCCTGCTTTCCTAATAGACAAAGGCTTGTCATCTTTTCTACATTCAAGTCTAATTGCCACTGTCCTCCCAGGTCCCATCCTTTAACAGGTCAGTTTGTAAGCTCTAATCTTCTCTAGTCTCCCAGGGTGACTGACTAATTTAGTTTGCTCAAGATTGAGGTATTTTGCACCATACAGGTTTTATAGTTCTAATTCTAGGACAGTCCCAAGGAATCTAGCATGGCTAGTCACCCCAAGCCCGACTCAGCCAGTCATGGATAACAGAGCATGCCTAGTGTTACCTCAAGAATTTTACACATATTAGAAATGTGTAACAATGCTGGTAGCCAGAATTTTTGAGGCAGGTACTTTGTCCCTGACACTGTGCAGGGGACTTTAAGAGGAATTGCAAATGTATATAAAATAGGCCACTTGTCTTCAAGTCTGTGTATCAGAGAGCAAAATAACATGATCATGATGATGATGATGATGATGATGGTGATACTTACTGATCACTTACATTAATCCAGTTTCTGTGCTAAGGGGTTATGTATATTATCCATTTAATATTCATAGCAACCTATAGGGTGAGTGGCACCATTATTCTCATTTTTTTCTAAGTGAAGAAACTAGAGTTCAAGCAGCTTTTGTGACTTCTGCAAGGTCTTACTGCTAGCATGTATTTTGGCCCAAATGTGAACACAGGCAAGTTGACTTCAACAGCACTGGTATCATTCCTATGCCATATTGAACGGATGCACAAGGGATGCATAAATGCAAGTTAGAGGAGAATAGAGGAACCATGGTCTAGCTTTATGTGATTCACAAGATTGCTAGGGACAGGGAGGGGGAATTGAACTGGCACCTATAGCTTTTAATGCATCACGACTTCCCTTAAGTGGTTCATTGAAAGGAAACATTAATTGAGCACCTAATATGTGTAGCAATGCTAGTAGCCAGAATTTTTGAGGCAGTTACTTTATCAATGGCACTGTGCTAAGCACTTGATATAATATCACCTCCTGGCATGGTTTCATGATACCCACCCAACAGAATACCATCATTATCCCCGTCACAGAAAATAAATTTTGGATCAAAGGCATCAATTAACTTGATCCAGGATCTCACACCTAGTTTGTGTTACATTCTGAATTCAAATCTAGGTCTGTTGGTTGGTTTGTTGGTTTATTCATTTTATGATGGAGCCTATTTCTTCACCATCATGTCAACTTGCTCTTCGCGCTGAGGAAGGCATCAGAATATTTCAGTGAAACTTAAGCGGAAAACACAGAAATTTCATGTGGAAGATGCTTCCTATAAAAGTTGGTTAATTCACCTGTTCAAGATTGGTGTGCTGGTGTGAGAGCTGCGGCAGAAGGTAGGTCGTGAGAGAGACATGCCGGAAACTTGCCAGCCAGGAGAGCTGGGGGCGTGGAGCCTTCCTCATCTTTGGGACACAGCTAGCTCTCAGGCACGGAAAGCACTCCTGTGACAGAATTGCTGGTACCGTTAATCAGGCCCTAATTGAACAGTTCAATCTCTGACTAAGGGGTGGGGGTGGGAGGGTGAAGGAGGATGGGGAGGGGAAGGAAAAAGCACATAACGTCCCTCCATTTAAGAGAGTGGAATGTGTCTTCTCATCCATAATGCAGCACCATAATGTTCTTGTATGAATTGAAAATACCAGGCAATCAAAGGCCATATGTCTTCAGCTTAGATCCACAGAGTGTCCATGTATTTTTAATCAAGGCTGCATCTCCGAAGTATGTTTATGCTTTCTTGGCATAAAAGATGCTCCCTCAGATTAGCTCTGCACCCGACTCCAGGCTGTTGTTACCTTCGGCCACGCCAGAAGAAGGGAAGTTGGCAGGTTCCCCATAATGCATTACTGTAAAGTGAATGCAAACTGTACTTGAAGGATAGTGAACCCTGAGCAATCCATTAAGGCTGAGGAAATGGGCTTATGAGTCACTGAAGTCTGCGCTCCCTAGCAGATCTCTCTGCTTCTACTTTCTCCTCGCTCCCGAAAATTCATTTTTCACACAGCACCCAGAGTGATCTGTTAAAAATGCAAATCCAATCTCCTCATTTCTCTACTTGAAACCCTCTGGTAGAGCGTTTTGAAAATAAGAATGAGACTCTTTGCTGTGGTCCACACAACTCTGTGTGATTTATTTCCCTATACCCATTTCCCATCATGCCTTACTTCCCTACATTCATGATGCTTCAGTCACCCTGTTCTTATTTTTGATCCTATTCACTAAGGAGCCCCTCTTTCATACATTTGCTCAAAAATATTTGAGCGCTAGGTATGTGCCAGGAGCTCTTCTAGGTATTTTGGGATATACCAGTGAACAAAATACCAATCTCCCAGACCTCTTAAAACTTACATTCCAATCAGGAAAGATAGACAACCAATAATAGAGAAAATGAAAATGTAAAATGTATAGCATTTAGGTAGTGACAAGTCCTTTACAAAGAGAGAGAGAGAGAGAAAGTAGAGTAGTATAAATGGGGTCAGGATTAAGTGGCAAGAAGTGATAGGTTGTGACATTACATGAAGTGGTCAGGAGAGATGTCTCCGGGTAAGGCATTTCCTCTCTCAGAACACCCTTCACCCAGATATTTACATGAGTTTCACAGAATTCAAGTCTCAGCTGAAGTGTCACCTTTCAGGAGTGACATTTCCTAATCCTCCTTCGGTAGTGAGAGAGCAATATCTGAGGGTACATTTTTCTTTTATGTACGTACTTCATCTGCAATACTCATGGACTGTAAGCTCCATGAGACTAAGGTCTTTATCACCTCAGTATTGAATCT
The DNA here is from genome assembly GCF_014108235.1 of Myotis myotis. Taxonomy (NCBI): domain Eukaryota; kingdom Metazoa; phylum Chordata; class Mammalia; order Chiroptera; family Vespertilionidae; genus Myotis; species Myotis myotis. Next base: position 12,210,340 of record NW_023416316.1, read on the forward strand.
TCTATGTCTGGAGCCATGCCTAGCATATAATAGGTACTCAACAAAGATACCTTTGAATAAAGGAATGAAAGAACGGATGAAAATATCAACACATCAATTCAATTATTGGGATAGGAGAGGTAAGCAAGATTTGGCATTGAGAAATCATTTGCAGATGTTATCATCTTCTTGCTTAATAACATGCCATTTATTTAAACAGCGCAGTCCAGAAAATACAGAACAGATCAGAAAAATAGTATCAAAAGAATAATTAAAAAGATTAAATCTCATTCAAAATGGTCCCTTTCTAAACCTCAAGTGTTCATTTCTCTCCATTCTCACAACCACCATGCTGGCCCGTGTGCCATCATCTCTCCTTGCACTTTTTTTTACTCTTGCTGCCATTCAAAACATTTCTTTTTCAAAGTCCAGGAAGGGTGAGTCTTTAAAAATGTCAATTTGATTATCTCTTCCATTGCTTAAACCCTTCAATTACTCCCTATGGAGCATAGGAATTGGTCCAAAATCTTAAAGTGGCTCCCAGAGACTACAAGAGTTGGCCACTGGCCACTGCTCTAGTTTCATCTCTCAGGACTCTTCACCAGCTCCGTGCTCTATCTGACTGATCTCCTTTACATTGCCCAGTGCTACCACCTTTCCTTTAGACAACTGGAAGATGATTTCTCTGTTTGGAAGTGTTTTCTCTGCTCTCTATGTCTGGCTAAGTCCTAGTTATATTTTAGGTCTCTACTTAGACTTCGTATCCTCTAGCAAGGACTCTCTGATTTCTAAGTCTGGTCTTGGTTCTCTTCTCTGTGGTCTCATACCACATTGCACTTGCCCATGATATGTCTTTCCATAGTGTGAATTGCAATTATTTTATTCTTTCAGAGAGGAAGGGAGAGGGAAGGAGAGATAGAAACATCAATGATGAGACAATCATTCATCATGGGTCCTCCTGCACACTCCCCATTGGAGAAAAAGCCTGCAACCTGGGCATGTGCCCTTGACTAGAATCCAACCCAGGACCCTTCAGTCCTTAGGCCAATGCTCTATCCACTGAGTCAAACCAGCTAAGGCAATTGTTTGATTTCTTGTCTATCTCTACCACTAGACTTTATGCAATAAAAGGGCAAAAATAATTTATGCCCCCTTCATTCTTGTAGTTCAGGCATTTCACATAAAACCTGGCCTACAGTAGTTTCTTCAAATATATTTGCTGAATGATTGGATAGAACGTAGTCAGTTAAAATAGCAAGATTTTTTTGCAGACAGAACTTTGGGTATTATTTCTCATGCTAAAACTCTACTCATGGGTCTCACCATTCTGTGGCAACACTGCTGAAAGCTGAGAAAAGATATGGAAGAAGTTGAGGGTACACAGCTTATCTTTTGATACTAATGTCATAGAGTATAATCGGGCCCTTCTATTCAACCTGTGGTTCTAGTTGCCTCAGGCACCAAGAAATTGATCTACAAAGACAAGAATTCTGAGTCACTGGAAATATTGAACACAGAGGCTTCTACATATCAGGGGAGTCTAACATTTTGCTTACCACAATGGAAAGGATCTTAAGATTAGTGGCATTGCCCATGGCTGAGACAAATTGAAGTGGCCATAATAAAGGACGCACAAATTGAATGAAGTCTTTGAAAGCATATTATCCAAAAATATTTCACTGATGAAGAAAGCAAAAACTCTGATGGTGTTTAAATATCCTCTCTGTTCTTGGATTGAATTCTTGACTTTTCTTTGCAACCTGCAGTTTCTTTCATCCTTTTTATTCCATTCAACTCAATATATTTTGATAGGTTTTAATTTTTTTTATAATCATATCCCAGACATTAAGGATAGGTCCCTCATGTGAAGACCACATGTCAGTTCTGAGATATAAATGTGAGTTCTCTCTCATGGTTCATTGTGCATTCCATGAGTGCAGTTGCTTTTCTGTGGCTCATCCTGTATCCAGCTAAATTCAGAAACCTATTCCTCTTTAAAATCCTTTGACTAATTCACTTGTACCAGAGGTTTGGTAAGCAACACATATTTTATTTAAATCAGCATAGGGAAAAAAGGACAGAGAAGAGAATATATCACACATCCCTAAGCAAGCAATTTAGCAGTACTCCCATATAAAGATATCACTTCTCTAAAATCCCTTGGCCCTCTGTCACTGGGGATTCCATTTTCTTCCTTTGAATGCATGGGAAAAAAACCTTTTTAATTGACTTAGAGCTCTTCTCTCTAGTATTTTTCTCTAAGCATTATGAATTTGAGACACCATAATTCAGCTCTGAACTAGCTCCTCCTTCCAACAATACTTAACCCAATCAGTTATCACAGTAGTTGAGCTAAGCAAAGGGTCTTCCAATTAGCAGAAATGCCACCTTTAGAAAATGAATCTTGTGCACATTGCCTCTTTATGCCCGGCTAGCAAATCCCAAGGAGCCAAATCATTAGTAACCGTGTTTTGAGCATCTGAAAATTAATTGATAAGACGCCCCCAAAGATTCTGACCTCATGGCATTGTGAGGATCACATAAAATAAGTATGAAAAACAAAAACCTGGCATACAACCTAAAACAGAATAGAAGCTCAGTGGATACTTGTTTCTTTCTCCTGAAGCAACTGGAATTGGTGATTCATCTGTCCCCAAACTTATTACTGTATTAATATTTAGAAGGCTTCTCAGCCTCTTCAAGCTCAACAGTACCCCTAAAATTTTCAGAAAAGCACATGGTAGTAAAAAAACATCTCTTGTTATTTGTTCATGATGGAGACATGGCATAATCCAGAAAGTGTGTGTGTGTGTGTGTGTGTGTGTGTGTGTGTGTGTGTGTGTTTCCTAGAGAATTTACAGGTACTGAAACCCCCTTATGAAAGACTGTGTTATGCTCTAACAGGCTGTTGTAACATTCTTTTGTCCCCAGCCCAGTCTTTTGACACTGTATAGACTACTGCTCCAGCTGGTAGTGGCGAACAGAGGCACTTCGTGTTTTTACTTTGATGCACAACTTTGTCCCTATCTAGAAATGTCATGGATTAAGAGTCTCAAAGTAGAGAAGCTCCTCTCTCCATAAACTAATTCACATTCTTAGCAGATCTTGTGGGCACTCATGTTCATCGCAATAGCTCTCTGAGTAGTGCACTGACTGGAACTATTGGATGCCATCTAACTGCCAGGGATTAGAATCCTCTTAAACCTCCTGGTTCCAGCAATTCGGGAGAGGCAGGGTCTCCCCTCTGTCCTTGGGACTGGTGACAAAGCACCCCTGGGAGTGATAAGCGACAACACAGGTGGAACAGTATATATTAAAAGAAGCTACCAGACTCCAGACCTGTTGCCTGGATTTATGATTATCGAATATTTTTCAACCCCTAAGATTCTCAAATTGTACAATATGTACTCTGTAAAAAGCGGTGGAAATTACAAAGATGAGTAACAATGGACTAAATATTTACATCGTGACTATTACTTCACAGTTAATCTTCACAATCACTTCACAGGATAGACACTTATTTTTATTGTATAAAAAGACAAAATTGAGGCTCAGAAAGATTAAAAAACTTGCCTAAGATGGACATGTGCTAAAGTTACGTTTCAAAAGCAGCTACGTCTGGGGAGAGGATGGTCATAAATAACATGGGTAAGTGTGTTGTACATATCCCCCCACCCCTTTAATCTTCACAGAAACCCTAGCAGTTTTGTTTTCATTTCACAGAAGTGTAAGCTGAGGCTCAGGGAAATTCAGTACTCATTCAGAGAGATCGGACCAATGTTCTAGGGGAAGGACTCTTAAGCACTCTTGGGTAATGAGGACCTCCAAGGGAACATGGTTGGGTTTAGTAAGATGCCCTAAATATTCCTTAAGCCAGCGGTTCTCAACCTGTGGATCGCGACCCTTTTAGGGGTCAAATGACCCTTTCACAGGGGTTGCCTAAGACCATCGGAAAACACATATATAATTACATACTGTTTTTGTGATTAATCACTATGCTTTAATTATGTTCAATTTGTAACAATGAAATTGGGGGTCACCACATGAGGAACTGTATTAAAGTGTCGCAGCATTAGGAAGGTTGAGAACCACTGCCTTAAGGTCTGGAAAAGGGGGAGACTTTGAAGAAGAGAAAAGCGTATGAAAAGGACAAACAGTTACATTAGCGTGGAGACTCATTCTGCTCTACTTTCCATGGCAAACCTACATTTTCTGTGAGTTGCGTAAGAGAAAGCATTGTATTTGTGTTCAGAGGGCAAGCCTGAGGAAAGACTCAGGACACTGCCTGCATTCTAAGTGGCCCAAGTGATGGAGGGAATGGGCCCCGTTCCAAATTGATTAGTTCTGCTACCTTCTCATTATTGTTCCGCCTGAAGTTTGGCATGCAAGCAAGGTCATTCCACGCATGGGTCTGCGTGACTTAACTAATTCTGCTACAAATTCCCTCCCCTCCACACCCCCGCCCCCTGCTGCAGCATGCCACCTGCACTAAAGAAAATTAAAAATCAGCACATGCATTTTACATGAGTTCCCGAGACCAGTGAGAAATTAATGTTATGTTGTTTTTTTGATAAAAATACAGCTGTTTTTTTTTTTTTTTTTAAGATGTTCATGTAATTCAGTAATAGGAAATCTTCCTCAAAATTCCCCCATGGAGCCTGTGCCTCAGGATGGGGAGAAAATATGCATGTAGACTCGGAAGAATAGGTTTGAACGAGGCTTCTTCTTGCGGTTCAATTTACAAAGAAGTGCCAGGGCTGGGTATCAGGTTGCTGCCCTCTCCAAACTCTTAGGAGCCTTCGCACTGTTCTATTCCCATAGCTCCTCCTAGGTTGTTCCCTTAGCCCAGTGGTCGGCAAACTGGCCCCTTGAGTGTGGCTCTTCCACAAAATACCACGTGCAGGTGTGCACGTACAGTGCGATTGAAACTTCATGGCCCGTGCCACAGGGCCAAAGAGCCGCGTGTGGCTCGCGAGCTGCGGTTTGCCAACCACTGCCTTAGCCTGAAGTGATGTCTTCTCATACTGTCACGTTCAATCGCTCCCAGTTCTTCAAGGTTGACCACAAATGACTCAGTTTCCATGAAGTCATATCCTCATATCATCAGATCAAGATATCCTTGCTCACTCTGGCTGGTGTGGCTCAGTTGGTTGGAGCGTCGTGTCCCATGTCCCATACACCAAAAGGTTGCAGGTTTGATTCCCTATCAGGGCGAATAGCTAGATTGTGGATTCAATCTCTGGTCAGGGCAATATGGAAGGCAACCAGTCAATACTTCTCTCTCTCTCTTTCTCCCCCCCCTTTCCCTCTCTCTAAAATCAATAACCATATCCTCTGGTGAGGATTACAAAAAAATATGAATGCTCTCATATCAGGTCTTCAGTAATTCTTAGAAAAGTTCTGATCTCCTCTGACCCTCAATTTCCCTATTATAATGTGAGAATGATTATGCCTGTATTTAAAGGTAGATTTTAAAATTAGATAATGTATAAGAAACCGAACAGAGTGGCAAATAATACTAAAAAGTAGCGTTAATTGTGTTAATTGTACTACTAGCCAGGAAATACAATGTCCAATGTTTCTTAAATGAATTTCAAAACCCTTCACAGTCACATTCCAGCCTTGATTCTAGTCTTATATCCTGAAACTTTCTCCAGGGAACCTCTGCCCCTCCCCGTCCCCAATTCTTTATTCTCTTAAACTAAACTCACTGTTAAGTAAGTATTGTGCACTGTCATTACTGAGGGCGTCCATGGTTGTTATTCTTTTCACTTTCTTTCCTTCTGCATGAAAACTTATCCAAGATCTCATGGTCAGCAAATCACATAGAAAATAAACAGCATATATGCATATAAGCATAAGCGAGGGACGCAGACAACAGGGGGTGAGGGTGACGGCAAGACCGGGAGTATGAGGGGATAATGGGGGATAAAGACACATTTGTAATACCTTAATCAATAAAAACTTTTAAAAATGTGAACATTTTAAAATAGTAATATAAATATATTTTAGATAAAAAGGACAAAAAATAAGTAAATAAACGGCAGCCAGAATTTAAACCCCATTTCCATACCCACAGACAGTTCAGCCAGGCTTCTAAAAGGCGCCCAGTAATTGTTAAGAAGTGATTTGCCTGGTTATAAGCATGAGCTTTGAATTTAGACAGACAGTTTGAATGTGAGTTGACTGGCTACACAGCCACAAACAAGTTCCCTCAGCTTAGGCAGTGATCTTTTTAAAAAGATAACAATATATATTATCTTAAAGTTATTATTATGCCTTAAAATGTCAAAAATTTATATTCATCAAGTGTATTTATATTCAAAGCTATATTCATGGTATAACTTATATGTATTATATAATGTGTACATGTGTATGTAATTTTATTTATGTTATAACTTTAAGATGTTTGTGTATACACCTATTGTGTGTGTATTATGATTCTATATGTGATATTAATATTAATATATATATATATATTAGTTTTAAGAATATCAACCTTAATTCTGAATCAAAGGAGCAATATCCAGAAATCACCCAATTAAAAATAAAATACAGTGGGGCCTTGACTTAGAGTGTCCTGACTAACGAGTTTTTCGAGATACGAGCCATCTCTCGGCCGATTTTTTGCTTTGAGTTGCGAGCTAAAATTCGGGTTACGAGCCAGCTTCAGATATCCCACCTCTAGTTGGTGCAGCGAACGTCACAGTGAACGCCACAACATCAGCCCAGCATCACGTGTCTCACTCGTTCACTTTAAGATTTGACATACGAGTAGTTTGAGTTACGAGCTCCGTCAAGGAACAAATTAAACTCGTAAGTCAAGGCCCCACTGTATTACAATTAAAAGTTTTGAACAGTGTAAGGAGAGGCTAAATATTCTTGCCACACCCACTCCCCCCACCCTCCTCAGGCTCTAGAAGAGCCTCCGGGGCAAGTGAGGGTCTCAGGCAAAGTAGAAAGTAATCTATAGGTGGTGCTCCACAGAATCACTGGGTGAAGAGGGAGGAAGAGAGCGAATTCCTGGTATTTACTAACTTGTGATAAGTCCCCTCTAAATAATTGAGAAATATAGACCTATGTCTGCTACCCAATGGCCAATGACTCACTTTTCTATGAGAGTCTTTGGGGGAGGGAGGCATTGTATGAGTTTTTTTTTTTAGCTAAACTGATGACAATTGCCAGGAAGCAAAACCTCAAAGGATTGAGAAAATGCTCCTGAGAATAGCAGTTTTGCATCTTATTTTATACATTAGAATCAAAGGATAAGACTTTAAATCCATTGATGATAGATTAGGGAGGTAGGAGCAAGCAAAGCTAGGGCGATCTCTGGGATTTGATTAAACTAAAGCAAATAGACAGACACATACTTCTTTTGCAGAGGTGGGTACAGGAGGGTTAAAGGTGAACAATTAACATGATAATAACCATGAGGAGTTCTGCTCTGGTGGGAGACTGTGGCCTGGGGGGTCTGGAGGGAGGTTCTTGCCAGAAGCCAGGAGTGTTGCTGCAGTACAGACTCCTCTGCATGGGAAGAAGGGGGATTTCAGGCATACAGGCTCCCTCTTACAACCTAACAAGGGTGCATGCTCAGTAAGCTACTGATGAAGTGGTCTCTGCTAGTGTTAGTTAATAGTTTCTATTGGTAAGTTTTGACTGATCAACACTGAAATATTATTCATGATACTGAATATATCTATACAATGTGTACATACATTTTTGCACATATGGGCAGAGATAAATCTTTCCATGAAAACCAGCCCAGGAGGGCTTCTGTTTAGCAGTGCACTTTCCCCATTCCTGTGGACACATCAACATTTTTGCTGACCTGGCTTCAGTAGATTTTAATTTAGCAAAAAGCCCTGTTGAATAGATGTGTCACAAGTCCCAGGCCATGCAAGACTCAATCTGTTGAGCAGAAATGTTGTTCTAGCTCCGTATTTGCGCTTCCCGCTGGCACTGGATCTGTGTATTTCTGTCTCAGTGGAGCATAAATGGAAGGGGTGTCAGGAAGGGAGCCAGGTCTGGAAGGGACAAGAGGTGAAGTGGCGGCTGGGAGGTCATAGAGGCTGGCGTGTTGGAAAGATGCAGAGAAAGATGACAGATTATTTCATCAAATAAAAAGGAGCACACGACCTCACCACAGGTTTCCACTTAAAAGCAGTATGAACTTAGACCCCTTTGATGGCCCACGGAGATGGTTAAATAGGTTATTGTCTATATGGGAATGTATCGTCCATGTGCATGTATACATTTGACCAGGAGATAAACATTAGGGAGAAAAAAAATTTAATTAAAAAAACATAATTGGACCCAGCCAGCATATCTCAGTGGCTGACTGAGAACCAGGAAGTCACAGTTCAATTCCCAGTCAGGGCACATACTGGGCTTGCAGGCTTGATCTCCAGTGTGGGGCTTGCAGGAGGCAGCAGATCAATGAGTGATTCTCTCTCATCATTTATAGTTCTGTCTCTCTTTCCTTCTCCCTTCCTCTCTGAAATCAATAACTTTTTTAAAAAGAAGGTAATTGGGTGACTTCAATAAGATAGCCATTGGATTTGCTCTCGCTCCCGCTCTCTCTCATCCCTCTCCTAAGCCTTCACACATGTGGTCCTCTCTGAATAAAATTCTGTTCCCTGCTTTATCCACCTGATGAATTTCTATTCATGACCAGATTCTTCTTTGACCTCCTTCATCAGGGAAGTTTTCCTGGCTTCTAACGGGTCCACCTAGCACAGTATCGCTTCATGTCCAGTTTGTGGGCTCTGAGGCCAGATTCCCATAGATTAAATTTTTTCTCCACCACCTACTAGCATTGTGACCTTGTTCAAGTTAATCCATCTTCCCTGGAAATAAGAGTAGAAGCCAGAAATAATACTAATACCTACTTCCTGGATTAGGTATTTGAATATTAAATGAGGCAATTTATTTAACAAGCTGAAACCAGGGGCTGACATTGAATGCATGTTAACCATTTGTATTTTCTTTGACCAGCCTTCAGGTTGAAATAGGGAGGGACTAGGACAAGCTAACACTCCACACTAAGAGTTTGAATTTTATGTGGTAAGAAACCAAGAGCTATTGAAGGTTTAAAAGAAAGGAGAGGCCACATCAAATTTGAATTTTAGATAGAAAACAATATATATAGGATGAGATGGAAATAGAGGAAGAATGCTTTCAAATCTGTTCAGTATAGCTCAGTGATTCATTTTTAAGCAATCATATTTAATCACCATTCCCAAAAACTAAGAACCCTATTAATTCCTCAAGCATTTATGGAATGCTCACCAAGTGTGAATGCTGTGTTAGAGGCTGAGAATTCAGAGAAGCAGTTGCATACTGTGGGATAATCGAGCCTAGTGGTTAAGAGCATTGGATTTATAACCATACAGACCTAAATTCACCATCAAGGACTATGTCTTTGTCTCTGAATGAGGTTCTTAAATTCTCTAAGCCTCAGTGTCTTCAAAAGTATCAAGATTAACAAGATTAAATGAGATACTGTACATCAATCACCTAAAATGCTTAGGAGGTGCTGTGTGTTCTATGGATGCTACTTATCATTATTACTATTATTATCATTGATATTATTTTATAAGAATGCTAAATGATACCTTTCTCCAATGCCAGGGTGCTCACAGTCTGGATATAGAAAGCAGATATGTAGACAAATAATCCTATATAAGAAAATGCAAATTGTCCCCTCAACCAGGAGTTTGACCAGGAGTTTGACTAGGGGGCGAGGCTGGCGGGCCAGCCATCCACGGCCCCTCCCCCCGGCCAGCCCAACCTGGACCCCACCTATGCACGAATTCGTGCACCGGGCCTCTAGTTTATATTATATTTGAGGTGCCATGCTATAAAAATAGCAAGTAGTTGTTGAGTATATACTATATGTCAGATAGTATTCTAAGTATTACACATGTGAAATAGTATTTAATTCTTACAAAAACCCTATGAGGCAGATAATGTACTGCTAACTGGTGTTGAAAGGAGGAGACACAGGAGCATAGGTTAACTAATGTACCCAAGGCCACACAGAGAATTGCTAGAAGAGTTGTGTGGGAGTTGAGATGGTCCAGCACAACTACCATGCTCCAAACCACTAGCTTCCTGCACTTCCTTGATAATTAAGGATGTGATAACTTTGAAATCATGGGAGATTATCTGTGCTGGGCCCTGACAGATGAGCTACTCGTTTTGTTTCCAGGAAAGCTTCAACTTAAACCATTTCAGAGAGGAAGCTATCCCCAACCTTACCCACAGCTAAAATGCTTCTTTCAAGAATCTGTCATATATTGTAATGACCAGACATCACTGCTATAAAAATACTTTTACAAACTAAATATTTTTGTTGGAATTGGGGTCAGAAAAAGTGGGTACCACCCCTGCCAGTAGTATAAGTGTAAATTCTAGCTCTCTGTGCAAGCAGAGGATTTTCCCCAAGATTGTTGATCCTAGAAACAGTTTTCTAATGATTCATAAATGGAGGGAGGGGAATGATTTAAGGGTGATATTAATCTTTCCGTCCATTTACCCATAAGAATTTTCCTCATTGCTCTGCAAGGTCAACAAACAAAAACAATGCCAAAAATGTTAGAATTATTATTGAAAGCAATGATGATTGTTAATATAGATATAGCTATTGACACAACTAAATATATATATGTAGCTATTGACACAACATCTTAAAGACACTTAAAGCGATAAAACCTTGATGGGTATATGGAACTGATCATGTCATCTTAAAGATGAATACATTGGATGATTTACCAATGTATTCAAGATCACATAACTACAAGTGTCACAATCATGGCCATGGCCAGAAGAACCGTTACTCGGGTCATAGCCATGTCTATAGATCTATCTCACCATCCTTATTTTGGATGGTGCCTTGTGACAGTACAATTTAGCAATGTAATTTACCAAAAAGTTTTCTAACTAGTGGCCAAATATTACAATCTCACCTGAACAGAAACTGGTGCATTTCAACAGAGTGGACAATGGGTACATAAACTTCTCAGTGGAGCGACGCTCTAAATCAGGTGTTCCTGACTGATAAATTGAGGGGGAGAAAATTAGGGAAGAAGACTCTTTCTTAATAATCTTCAGCAGCGTAGGGTTTTGTGGTTATTAGAGTTGGTCATTAGATATTTCTTCTCATCATTCTTCTTAGAGCCACATCTTAGTATTGTGCTTCTTTGCTTCCACAAAGTTGAACTCGGTCATGGAATATGTTAATGGTATGTGAACAGAAGCATTCTGTATTTTCCCTGATGGAAGATTTTCCAAGACAGACCATCCTTTATTATGGTCTCTGACCATTTCTACAGTAACAGGGAAAGCCTGTGCCCAGATGGCATCTGTATCCACCTGGACCCTGGGAGATGACAGTGAGTAGAGAGGCCCTGTTGACTGGACTTATGTTAAGGCTTTGAGATTTATTGGTTGTCCTCTACCTCATCCTCATCATCCTTATGTGATTTGGTACATGGTGTGGTGTTTTTGAAAAACATTTGGCCAGAGACTACAAGAAAGGAATTAGTTTATGAAAAAACTGACTCTAAATTGAAGGGAATAGAGAGAGAGTCAAGAAGTTCAGAAACTTGAAGGATTAAGAGAGGAAACTATTTTTCACCCCCATCTGTCAGGAGATATTGAGATAGTCATTGACTGTAACAAAAGCCCAAGAAAACTTAGACTTGCAGCCTGGATCAAATGAAAGGAATGGCCATCACAACCACTGTTAAAATCTCTGAGTGGATTAAGGTGTTTCAGAAGAAAGCTATAATTAAGAGCTTGGTATCCAGTAAATGCATTCAATTGCACAAAATGTCTCAGAGGGGGGAAAAACTACAATCTCTGCTTGCCTTTGGAAGCATTGTAAGTTAAAGTTGCTGTAATTAAGGTGGCAGGGGGTGAAGGGAGAAGAGAGGCAAGCAAACAAAGACATAGCAAATCTAAGAAATATATCTAGAAAAGAGCAGTGAGAAGTGACTGAATTCAAAGAGATATAAAGGCTATTAACATTTTAAGTGAGTGGCACTGCAAATAAATCATAGTCTATGACTGAGATTTAAAATAACAGTAGGGCTCTCAAACTCCTAAGTAGGAAAGAGACTGAGAAAGATGCTCAGCTACCAAATAGAGCATATTTCCAATACCCACTTTTTGATGTGGCCAAGGAAGTTGATGGAAATAGAAGAATCCCATGTCCATTAATAGGAAATGGACCATCAGAGGACCATGGGCCACAGAAAACAAAAGAATGGAGCTCTATCCAAGGAGCAGAATTGGCCACTAATCTGGGTACATCTTCTACTCCCAGAAGGGACTTTGTCACATCTCTCCAGTAGCATTTCAGAGTTGAGACAGAGCAACTATTGTGCCTCCTTCATTTATGATTGGGAGTGTTTACTGTGACAATCCTGTGAGTGGTCTGTTGTATGGTGACTTGTATAACAAGTCTTTTGAGTTCAGTGTTTTAGCTCAGATCTCTGAACTAGAGGGAACTACCTCTGGACTTGAAGAGGCAACAGGGAGCCACTCTGGACTCCAAGTTGATCATGGTGACTGGATGAGTTGTCATGAGTTCTTGAGTTGAGTTCTTGAGTTAAATATCTTGGTGGTATGAGAGTGAATAGGTTTTACAAGCAAGAAGAAGAAAAAAATAAATATTTTCCATTAGAGAAGCAGACTGTAGTAGTTATTAAGTCTGTTAAAATATTCCAGATTTTCTCCCTTCTTGGCATATGGAAAATCGTACTTCCCTACTCTTTCAAGTCACGCATTGTCATGTAATTCAGTTTGACCCTCCCCCAAAATGTGGACAGATATGTTGTGTGTCATTTTGAGGTGGAAGCATTTATTTTATCAGAGAAGTGTCAGATACTGCAATGTGGTAGTAATCCTGGAAGCATGTATAGGCGCACATGGCCTCCATCAATCAGGACAATGAGCAGAGCATCCTTCTGACTTGAAATGGACATGTAGTGTAAGAAAGGAATGAACCTCTGTTGTTTTTAGACTCTGAAACTTGGCAGTTGTTCATTGTTTAGTGTAACATACCTATCCTGGCTTGATCATGGTTATGAGCTCCTGTTGTCTCCCTCTACAAATACTTTTCTCACAACTATAGAATGACCTTTACTTTGAGGTATAAGGTAGGGCTCTTCTGGTTGAGCAATATGATCTATCATCTGAACTTACATCCCTGGACTGCTAGCCATTCGTTGGGACGATGGCCATTTCCATCATGAAGACGTACCTCCTCCTTTGGTACACTGTGCAGCAGGCACTCACTGCCCTCCCTCTTGAGTGATTTATTAGTAACATAGGAAAGCCCAGAGACAAAAATTCAACGGAATTGCATCCTACCTGTCTCCTCCATGTCCCATCTCTTTGATGAAGTGCACACAAATTCACATACTTACTTCTTCCTTATCCACTAAGTGAGATAATGAGAATAGACCTGATCCTCCCACCATGGCATGATTCCAAGAACCAGCAGCAATTAGTTTTGAACTTAGTCATAAACTCGATGTACTCCAGGCCTCTTGGATGAGGGGACATATATTCTCATGCTCGTTGACATATATCCAAACCTCATCTGTTATCCTAAGATTTCATTAAAGGAGAAGTTAATCCCTCCTTATAAAAAGAAGATGTTATGTGAATACACCCAATAATTAGAATTATTTCATCAAAACACGCTAAGAACCTTTTTGGTTTTAGGCTTAATGTAAAGCTTCTTCAACAGCATGTCTTTTTTTTTTTTTTTTTTGTCTCTCACTTAGTCCAGCAGAGATAATGCACATTGAGGGTGGTCATTGTTTAATAATTCAGCTTATTGTTATTGAGGACCTGCTGGGTGTTGTGCTGGGGATACACAGGGCAGGCATCTGTAGGAGAATGACATTTAAGTGAGAGTTTATGAGTGAGGAAGTTAACCAAGTGGTGGGGGGGGGGGGGGGAGCATTCCAAGCAGAGATAGTAGCCTGTGCAAAGCTTCTGATGTGCAAAAGGTCAACTCATTTGGAAATCTGAAATAAGGCCAATGAGGATGATGTGACAGGAACAAATGTGATATTGGTTTGGGGTAAAGACACAGGCAGAGGCCAGTTTATCCTAGACCTTGTAAATGATGCAAAAAATTTTCAAATTGTATTAGAGGGACGATGGAGAGCCATTCAGTAGTTATTGATGAACTTACAGTGCCAAACTTCCATTCTTTTTAAAATTATTGAATCTTAGAAATTCAAAGGCATCCTGCCTATCATTTAATCTTTTCCATAGCAGATTGGAATTCCTATAATTCCTTTAAATCTGTTAATTACCAGATTTATAGATGGTTGTGTACATTACATATTCTCTGCAGAAGAATAGAAGGCATAGCTATGCCCCTTAAGTTACAGTGGTCATGGGATATACAATGGGAGTAAGAAGGTGTACCCCTTAAGCCAGTGGTTCTCAACCTTCTGGCCCTTTAAATACAGTTCCTCATGTTGTGACCCAACCATAAAATTATTTTCATTGCTACTTCATAACTGTAATGTTGCTACTGTTATGAATCATAATGTAAATATCTAATATGCAGGATGGTCTTAGGCGACCCCTGTGAAAGGGTCGTTCGACCGCCAAGGGGGTCGCGACCCACAGGTTGAGAACCGCTGCCTTAAACAATTATTTTGCTTTCTCTAACTAGAAATTTATACATTTACAACTTTAAAAATGTGTTTAACAAATTACCCATGGGCATCAAAGGGTTGGATGCATTGTGCTCCTTAAAGAATAATAGAAACAGGGGAGATGACAAACTCTAAGGAGTAGCCCTCATGATTCAACTGACAACATTTCTTTAAAAAGGCAAGAGCAAAAAGCAGAGTGAAATAAGAGAACCAAAAGCTTGCTGCAGTTGCAGAATTTTAAGGGATTTCTTTAACATTCTCTGGGCATAGTTCTAAAATATTCATGCATGTTGGACATAATTATGTCATTTTATTGTCCACTGTGTGTCAGTGAGATGTCATTTTTTTCCACCGCTGCTTATATCACTTCTCCAGCAACTGGGAAATGCAAATGATTATAAACAGAGAAGTCTTAAGTGGTAGAAAACTTGTTTCATGAATTTTATAGTGAAACTTTAAAATCCAAGTGCTGTACTCAGAGAATGATGAAGGTCTAAATAGCACATTTCTCTATACAAAACATAGAGTGATCCCTTTACAGCCGCCACATTTAAAGGAACATTGAACTCATGATTGAAGGGCTCAGGAAATATGCTAGTGAAGACTGAATAGGATATTTCTAAATTGCTATTTGTAATCTAGAAATGACTCTTGTTCTGTGTCGCTTTGGAAGACTCCATTAGTAGCAAGAAGTTGATTCTGTTCCAACTCCAGGAAGAACATCCCCTGGAATCCAGCTTGTCATGAGAAATCCTTAGCCCTGGTGTGGGTGGTATGTTAGCAGGTGAGTGCTGTGAAGGAACACTGTGCACTGGGCAGGGGAGGAGACCAGATACCCTCCAGGAGACCACGTGGCATCGTGGAAATTGCCTGAGATTGATGCCAACCACACTAGGACTCAAATCTTAACATTCCTAACTTGCCGGCTGGTTGACTAGCTGGCTGTTACGGCTCACTTCACTTTTTCGAGCTTCATCCTTTCTCACCTGAAAATAGAGATAACCTACTCAGACTTGTCGTTAAAATGAAATGACATGCTATATGTAAAATTCCAAGAAGTTACCCATCAAAAAACAAGTGCTTTATAAAAGTTTCTAGGAAAATGAGGCTCAGAGGCATGTCATGCAATTTCCATCGCATAGTAGGTGTTCAACAAAAGTTAGACCCCTGTATCTTTCCACCTCATCGCTGAAAGATTGGCTCCATTTTCTGAAAGCTCCTACTGGGTTCTTACTCTTCATATCAAGAAAAATGCATTGAAGAAAATGCATTGCCTTTCTGGTTTTGACGCTCAAACCCTGTCTTTGTTTTCTCAGCCTTACCTGTGCTTATTTCAGTAGGTAACGAATCTCTCTTCATGTATTAGGGGTCTCTCTGTGCGCGCGCACTCTAACCTCCTTTAAAATTGCGGGTTTTTCTCAGGAGAACTTCAAAAGAAGATGAAAATGCAACATTCTTCTTGACCTTTGTCCCAATTTAACTTAAAAACCAAACCAGGATGTTAAATCCAAAAAGAACTTTGAATTAGTCTGCCTGGTTCCTTTTCATTTGGTGGCAAGAGAGGCAGCTGCATTTTTATAGCGTCGGTTTTATTTCCCTTTGTTACAAAGAAAGCCAACGTCAGTTACAGTGCTACCTGTGGCTGCCAAATACGACACACAAAACTGAAAACCACCGCATGTAGTGATCAGGCTTAAAATTTCTCACATTTACTTACTTTCTGCATCCTCTCTATTCCTTCTCTTTTTGCAGGTCATTTTCTTTACTAAGAGGTCTAATTTGGATTTTGTACCACAAATGGCAATACTCTAATTTAGAAAACTCTGCGTTACGTCAATCATCTCTGTGAAACCAAGTTTTGGGAATTCAGGGCGTCAATAAGCAATGCAACTTATTCTCAATGCATCATAGAGAATAAGAGTGCTTTCTTCCACTCTTGCCAAACCAAATGCTTCTGCAGGGGAGTCTGTGAATTGTCTCGCCTGATCTATAATTTGCTAGATGTATTAGTCAGAACGGCTACATTATGCTGTGCGAAAAACAACACTAATAATAAAAAGAACACCTATAACAGTATACTGTAAGGAGAAACGTTCTGTGAATGGCTTCGGGGCCGTTATTAAGTAAAATAAGTGCTATTTGAACACAAACACCGTGACACCACAACAGTGGATTTGATAACCAAGACAGCTACGAAGTGACTAATGGGCGGGGAACTCATACAACATGGAGGTGCTAGACAAAGAGATTATTCACACCTTGGACAGAATGGAGTGGCAGTGTGAGATTTCGTCATGTTACTCGGAGCAACACACAATTTAAAATGTATGAATTGTTTATTTCTGGGCTATTTCATTTAATATGTCAAACCATGGTTGCTGCATCGATAATAGGGGACTACTGTCTTTATAAAACACCTTAGATTTTATAGACAATAAAATATTAAGAGGAGACATTAGCTCCTTTGAGTTAGCGAAGTTATTTCTAGGTCCTCAACGGAGAGTTGAGCCTGGGTGTGAGTGTCCTCCTTTGTGCCTGGTTTTCCATAGATTAAACGTCATCCGATGTTATGGCATTTGGCTCTTCCAAGTTATGATCTGCCTTCATTTTCTCCTAAAACAGTACTTTGTACCAATACTTTGCTTCTAATCTTCCATTACAAGTGTTTTTTTTTCTCTTTAGCATATTAAAATATTAAATAATTGGCGTGACAGCTTAAATGCATTTACACAATACCTAATGGTAAAATTAACATTAATACCAACTCCCTATATCTGTGCAATTACCTGTATTTACACAAAGTGCCATCACAAAACTTGGCTCATTTTAACTTCACAGTAAGTCTGTGAGATACCTATAATTATCTGAATTTTATGAATGAGAAAATGACGCTTCACTCGGTGATAGGCCCTAAACCCAGGTTTTCTGATTCCATGCCCAAGCATCTTCCTTCTAGTGTTCTAGTGTGATTGCAAATAAATTTGGCAAGACTGATCATCAGCAATATCCATCTGTATCCCAATGACAAACTGACTGAAGTCATTTAATGTGTGTTTATCATTGTACCAAATGATTGACTAATGCGGGGCCATGGGTTCTTTTGCTGAAAAATACTGATAAAAATTCTGAGAGAAGAAATACTGTGGTCTGAGCAGAGCCAGGGATTATGGGATGAAATACACCTCAAGGCACAGATGATATTGGTGAGAACATAAGGTAGGTGGGTCAGGCAGGTAGGAAGGCATGAACCCAGAGAGAAAATGGAGTTGAGGATGGTAACATATCAGAAAGATGGTTGGAATGACAGAAATTTTCTTGAAGCCAGAGAATGGGACAAGGCAGAAAAAATGAGAGGTAAGATGCTAGAGGCTCAACAATTCTGAGACAAACTCTAGAAGCACAGTGTTGGTTGGGCAATGCTAGGTTATCTATATAGGATGTCTATAATAATAAAAGGGTAATATGCTAATTAGACCTGATGTCCTTCCGGATGTCATTCTAGATGTCCTTCCTGACGAAGCCGGGGCTGGGGGGGGGGGGGGGGGGCGGAGCTGGTGCCGGCAGCCGAGGGAAGGAAGGCCTACTCTTGTACAAATTTTCATGCATCCGGACCTCTAGTGTGTGTGTGTGTGTGTGTGTGTGTGTGTGTGTGTATGGTATTTATCTTTGGGCAAGTTTCTCAATTCCTCTGAGTCTCAGTTTTTTTATTGTAAAGTGGAGATAATAACATTTATCTCAAAGTTATGTTTTCCATGACCCCATCAATTAAATAGCCAAACTATGTGAGTCCTTAGTATCTTACCCACCTCCATAATATACGTTGGCAGCAAATGAGTCTTACTGATTATTACTGCATCTGAAACACTTCCTAGCAAATAAAAGTCATTGAAGACATTTTTATAAAATGGTTTTGATTAAAATAACATGAATGAAGTCCATGGCATATTGTAGGCTATATATTAAATTTATTTTCCTCCAGAGCAGATTTCAGCAAACTTTTTCTGTAAAGGGCCAGGTAGTAAATATTTTAGACTTTGCAACCCATATAGTCTCTATCAAAACTCCTCAGCTTCACTGTGCAATTTTAAAGCAGCCATAGATACTATGTAAATGAATGAGCATGGAAATGTTCCAATAAAACTTTATTTACAAAAACAGGCAGAGGACCAGATTTGACCCTAAAATCATAGTCTACCAATCTTTGCTCCAGAGGATACATTTATATATTATGTGCTGTAGCAAGGGCTACTTTTAAAACTTCTGATTAAAATATACTGGCAGGAAAGAGACTTAATATGGCTAAAAAAACCCAAAAACAAAACAAAACCATGACCAGTAAATGATGCTTCAGTGTAATAGAGGTAAGCATTCCCTTATCTGCACCCTCCCCACATTCCCCTTCCTCCATATAGTGTGATTCACACTCCTAATTTCCATAGCAAAACTTTTTCTCCTTAGGTACTACCAAAGGAGATTTCAACTCAATTTAGGCTGAACCATTCTGAATAAATAAAATGTATATGGATTTATAAACTCCATAATTCTAATAGGCATGAAAACATTTTCTTTTTATTATTTTTTTAAATAAATGGAAATTGGGGTATACCTTCTCAAATTGCTTTCCATTATCATTTTAGACACAAACATCTTTTGCTGCAATTACAAGTAAAATGTTTCCATTTATCATAGCAACAGTCTCTTTCACTACTTTTTTTTTTCTTCTTTTTTTTTGGTCTCTGTATCCAATTAGATACCATCATGAAACACACAAGTTATGTTTCTATAGCTGTGCCTTTTGTAACAATATAACAAAACAACTGCCTTGCATTGGTTGCCTACTGTGTGCCAAAACCAATAACAGGGCATTTACATACATGTTCTGACTTAATTATTGGGAGATGGGCAGTCATTCCCATTCCACGTGGCAGAAAATGGTGACTCCAGAGGTAGTTTACCCAACGTTACAGGACTTGAACCCAGGTTTTCAAACCCCCAAACCTTTTATTCCATCACATCTTTTCAACTGTACTCTGGATGTTCTGTTTTAATAGCCCTCATCAGAAATCCTCAGCTTTTACATACATAACCTTCTAAACTGAGTACCATGATAAAAATGCAGAGTCTTGGGCCAAGTCCCAGACAGACTGAATTAGAATCTACATTTTAACAAAATTCTTAGGTGATACATATTCACGTTAAAATTCAAGAAGCGCTGAGTTAGATATCCGTCCTCTTTTACAGATTAAAATCCTGAAAAACATTTTTTCTGGACTCAGATTGCAAATGTCTTTTCCAATGTTGTCAAGGAATTACAATAGCATGCAGAGAAAATGTAGGGAGGGTGTAATTACCCCCAACTCCCTACTTCATGAAGCTCATTCCAGCAGCACAGGGAGAATCTACTGGAGGAGATAATACCTGAAGTTCCTTAATAGAAGCCTAACCTAGAAAAAGGGGCAAACTAAGAACTTAAGTCCACTTTTTACCCAACCCCTTCCCCCAGGGGGAAAATCAACTTATTCTAAAGAGGGGCTCTGCTACGTGGACAATTCTTTTACATGTGAATGCCAGCATCCATTTGTCAAGATAACCATTATTTCATATGCCAACTATTAGTTTGACTTAAAAAAGGTTAAAATAGAGCCCAGCAGGTGTGGCTCAGTGGTTGAGCTCCAATCTATGAACCAGGAGGTCCTGGTTTGATTCCCAGTCAAGGCACATGCCCAGATTGCAGGCTTGATTCCCCAGTGTGGGGTATGAAGGAGGTAGTTGATCAAAGATTCTCTCTCATCATTGATGTTTCTATCTCTCTCTCCCTCTTCCTTCCTCTATGAAATCAATACAAATATTTTTTTAAAGGTTAAAATAGAGAAAACTTCACTAGAGGAAATGCCCTTACAGGAAGAGTCCTCCTCTACAGAATGTATTTCTACCATGTGATCATAATCCAGGTGGAATAAATCCTCTAGAGGAGAGGATTCATGTCCAGATCTCCTTCTCTTGCCCTCCCTCTACTCTGATAAGCTATGTTTTTCATCCTTTCTTGTTTTCGTCTTCTCCATCTCCACACCCCCATCACTCTTCCTACCTCTGTCTGTGCACAGAATGTTACATCATTCCTCCTTGTCTGGTGGCCACCCAAATAATAATGTCATTTCTTTATAATAATACAGCCTGGTCCATTTAAAGGAGAGGAACAATAAGAGATTTCTGACCAGTTAAAAATTGGTATCTCAATACCTGTGCAGTAATGCCCACACATTTTCCTCATAGGAAAGAAGTTCTTCCGATCCTTTTACTCTCATTTCGCTTTTAAGCAAATGGAATATACTCACATCTCTGCCTTTTATTGTGGTAGGAGGTGGTAGGGTCAGCACATTTTGAGGACAGTTTTAGGCAAAGGCACATTGAAAGCAGTAAGAAGGACAGCCCAGGGTGTGTAACTGAGGGAAGAAAGTGAAACAAGACACAAAGCAAATAGAACCAGGGATCGATAGCAGAACTTAAAACATTCTGAATAATCTAAATCGAGTTGAAAGGATTCAGTGTGCACATGTGCTCATAATGATGAACTGTCTCAGGAAGTAATAGTTCAATTATGTGCAAATATGATGCAATTAGTTTTCAAAAAGAAAATTAGTAAAATAACTTACAGATGCTACTAAAATGTCACATTAAAATTTAAAAACCATTTTTGCTCTTTCGATACTTATATTAGTTATTTGGAGAAAATTTAATTTATAAGGGATAGCATATTCTAGTCCTCAGACACGTTAAATAAAAGATTGTAACCTCCTTTCTTGAGTACTTTAGAATTTTCAGACTTTCTAAAATACATGTTTTAATTTATCATCAGAGGGACCATTTGTGACTGACAGAATCAATAGCAATGCATCCATTTTATAGATGAAGAAACTAAAAGGAAGAAAGGGGTCCTAATACGAGGTGGCAGGAGAAGATTTGACTTTGGTGGGCACGTGGTCCTATGTAAAGTTTTGTAAATTAGTATTTCACACATGTAACCTATATGTTCATGTTCATTAATGTCACCCCAATACAATTTAAAATAATTTTTTAAAAATTACCAAAACAAGGAAGTTGGCAAATGTAAAAACACTAAACACACAGGAAATATCATTATCTAATATTTTCTCCACACTACTACTTACCAAGTCAACAATCTCATTTTACTAGTTCTATTTCTTTGTTTTCTTCAAAAAAGATCTCAAAAATGGGTAGGTTTGGGAAATAAACAATAATTAAATAATTAAATAACTATAATAATATATTCAAATGATTATTTTCAAAGAAATGAATTTATTTGCTATCGTGTTTCTGTCATTTAACAAGGATTCAAGGGAAAAAGACTTGTTTACTAAATAGTGATAGACAGTCAGCCATTAGTGTTAGGTGTGCAGATGCAGTAATGAGCAAGAGAAAACTCCTGTGTAGTATCTCACAGCTTAGATTGGTGATTCTCAACAGGGGCGACTTTATGCCTACAGGACATTTGATTCTATCTTTAGACATTTTTGATTGTCATAACCGGTGTGATAAGATGTGTTGGTACCCCAGTATCCAGTGGTAAAGGCCAGGGATGATTTTAAATATCCCTCAATGCACTAGACAGCTTCCCACAGCAAAGAATTATTGGATCCAAATTATCAATAGTGCCCAAGGCGAGAAATACTGGCTTAGAACAACAGGACAAATAATTATGAAATACTGTGCATATCTCCAGAATAGACCACTATAATAACCTAAAGGAATAACTAAATAACTGAAAAACTGGGCTCTATATCGGGAACTAGTATTTCTCAAAATGCTTTCCAGGGAATACTAGGGTACATGGCCCCATACGGTATAAAGAGAAATACCACTCTCTCTTCTCTCTCTCTCTCTCTCTCTCTCTCTCTCTCTCTCTCTCTCTTTCTCTTACACACACACACACACACACACACACACACACGAATTTCTTTGGTCAAAACTTGAGCAAAACTAACTTAATTAAAGTTAAACAAGACCCTTTGTGATAAGACTTCTTAGAGCCTGAAATGTGACTTCCTATGAGGGGATAGTGTCTTCACTATGTAAACATATGAACTGGGTTTATTAATAATGAACATTTCTAAAATATATTTATCCAAGAATAATGTTTTTAGAAATGTATTCTTGTGATTAGTGTTGCTTGGTTCACAGCTTTGTAAAAAGAGTTGAAGGAGGGGAAGTGGTGGGAGCACATTTTCTATTTCTGGGGAATACGTGCTAACTATGGGGACCAGATGGGTGGGAAAGAGGCATAGGTGACAGGGATATCAGTTAGAAGATGATCGCAGTAGTAAATGAAAAATTAATGGCATCCTGTATTTCGTTCATGGCTCAGAAGATGATTTGGAAGGACTAAAATTTGTACATAGCCTATCTATACTTGAGAGCTGTCATCCAGATGAGAGTAATATTCTTTATGCCTCAGCACTTGCCCTTACTTTCTCCTTTAATTTAGTTTGTTCATGGCAGAATGTCCATCCATTAACAGAAGCATAGCATAAACGACATACTTCTCAAGTATGTTTGGGATTTCAACCTGAGACTCTACCAGGCACAATTCTCATCCACTACGCATTGGAGTGAAACATTACCCACAAAGTAGGGCAGGTTGCCTTTGCAAACTGCAGACTTGCATCTTTGTGCAACGCATGGGTCTCCAGCTTCAAGGGCCCCCTGAATGGTGGAAAGTTTGGCAGCTCATGCATCACTGAGCTCCTTGCTACACGAAAAGAGCTCCAAAGTTACTGAATAGTCCACACTGAACCATAAATTACAGGGTAGTTATTTCTTAGTTATTTAGCAGTTACAGTGCAATTAGTTCCACTTAATGTCAACTTTTGCCAATACGTCTTCCATTAGCCTGAAAATTATAGCTTGGTTCTATAACAGCCATAATGTTCAAGAGCTCCCAGACTCCAGCTTGCATCTGGGAGGGAAGACAGAGAGGAAATTGCTAGGAAACCGAGTCAATTTGCATAGGGATGTATGTTCCTCATCCTCAATTCAGAAATCATCTGCTGACAAACTCACAGCCCCCTTTTGTATCAGTGATTGAGCACAGGGGTCAAATAAAGACAATGCCCGCAGCTGGGAAGTGGGGTATGGCTTAAGGGAAGAGAGGGATAAACTTGTCTGTGCTGAAATTCCAGGGTGTGATGAGGTGAAATGGCTTGCCACCCACTGGGGGTGGAGAAAGCTTGGATTAGTACAGGTTTGTTACTTGGTTCAGAGTCTACCAAAATACCATTTCACTTACTAGACCACTCTCTCATGGAGGGTATAAGGGAATTCCACAAAAACAGACCTTCCTTCTATGCTTTTCTCCCAACAATAGATAGCCTATATATTTTCACTGTATAGCACAAAATTTTAAAGAAACCCAGTTCGTATGTTAAAAACATTCGTATTTAATATATGAACTGGGTGCATCCACACAATGGAGTGATGTTTTACAAAGTCATCTTTTCTGGGGGAGTCTATTGGTTTAGTCCTTCAGAATATTTTGGGGTCATTTATTAAGAACCCTAACCGGTTTGGCTCAGTAGATAGAGTGTCGGCCTGTGGACTGAAAGGTCCCAGGTTCGATTCCGGTCAAGGGCATGTATCTTGGTTTCAGGCACATACCCAGTGGGGAGTGTGCAGGAGGCAACTGATTGATGTTTCCCTCTCATCAATGTTTCTAACTCTCTATCCCTCTCCCTTCCTCTCTGTAAAAAATCAATAAAATATTAAAAAAAAAGAACCCAATCATAGCACCTATTAGTAAGCCCTTATTATTGCCAGGCATGATGCAAATCATTTTCTTTATAGTTTTTAGTTTCCTGTTTCATCATCAAAACAACCTCACAGGGTTTGTATGTCACTATAAGCTCCCTGTTTACAGACAAGGACTCTAAGTACTGGAGAAGTTAAGTGAGTTACTCATGGAGTAGTATTTGAACCCAGGTCTTATGGGATTCAAGACCCATACTATGTATAGTAAGCGTTATATTAGTATTTATTCATTACCTACTCACTGTGAGCCAGGGACTAGAGCAATAAACTGATGCTGGGTTAGAAATAGGAGGGGAGGAGAGTATGTGTCAGCATGCAGGCAGTGCAGCTTATAAACGGATTGTAAAAGTGTTTGCCAAGAGGACTTATGTTCTGAATGGTGCAGCTTGGTTGTAAGCACGTGTGGCCTCTGACATACAAGTCAGCAAGAGCCCGAACCTCTCTGCTCTGCTCGCCTTCACTGGCATGTCTCCCGGGACCCTCATGTCATCTTGCTTGAATTACAACTCATTGTTTACATTCACTGCCATCCACTTGTCTCCAAGGGCAGGACTGGGATTTCTTCATCTCAGCACCCCCTTGCCCAATGCCATGCATGCAATGAGTAGGACAGCACACGCAATAACAATGAACCCAGGCTCTGTAAGAACGTACGCACATTTAATAACTTCTGTAAACCTTCGTTCCTTGATTGGCAAAAAATGGGAATAATGTCTTTAGCCTACTTCACAGGGGTTTTGTTATGGTTAAATTGATCCATACATCTAAAAGACTAGAACAGTGGTTCTCAACCTTCCTAATGCCGCGACCCTTTAATATAGTTCCTCATGTTGTAGTGACCCCCAATTTCATTGTTACAAATTGAACATAATTAAAGCATAGTGATTAATCACAAAAACAATATGTAATTATATATGTGTTTTCCGATGGTCTTAGACGACCCCTGTGAAAGGGTCGTTCGACTCCCAAAGTGGTCGTGACCCACAGGTTGAGAACCACTGGACTAGAACATCAGTGTGTTCTTAGCTTTCTACCAAATATTAGACCTTTCTTATACCCAAGTTGGCCCTACTTCCCTCTTTGCCTGGTCTCAGCCAGCTCAGCACTGCCCGGTCTTCCCCAGGCAGAGGTGATGTTTTCAAAGTGTGGGTCTTTCCATGATTCTTTATTTTTATCTTCTTGAATTTAACCCCGTTTAGACAAGTGGTTAGAGCAAATATTGAGTGCACTATCATACTTTATAAATCTGGCATGCTAACTTAATATATGACCAACCACTGGAGAGTCACAGAAACATGGGGTGAAAAGACACCAAGCCAAAGAGATAGCCTACAAGATATAGCCTACCCCATAGTCTATGAATTGTCCATACATACTTATATATCCATTTTTTTGAATCTATAAAGCCACCTGTGTCCTGTTTGATCAATTCTTTATGTTCAAAATTCTCTAAGACAATTTTATTTTAGAGGACGCCCTAATTAGAGAAGAATTACTCAGCTAGTGGTGAATGTAGCTCAAATGGTAGATGTAAATGTTCAAAAAGGTTTGACCTTAGAAAGTAGAGTGCGCCGAACATGTGACAGGAAGAAGGAAGTAGTTTGGTTTTTAGCTTGTACCTTTCACGTTTATCTAAGGACCTGTACCTAGATCTGCTCTTAATTTAATGGTTTTGCCTTTTCAGGATGAATTCAAGGCCCTGCTTATACCGTGACCTCCATTCCGTGAGGTACAGGACAGGTTGTTAAAGAGTTTGTTTTTTTTAAATGCCTGTGCGCTTTCAGGAGAGGGAGGATGGACTTGCTCAGATGTTTTGAGTTCAGAGATCTGCAGCGGTTTGAAAACCCAGGGAATTGAATGGGAATAAAATTGTCCACATCAGACAAAAGCTGTCCGTGGCTTTGTGCCCAGTCTGATTCTTGGGGTATCAAAAAAAAATCCTTTCCCTCCAGGGACAAAATAACCCCATAGAAATCAATAAAGCAAGAGACAGAGAGAAAAAGTTTGCTAGATTCAAGCAAGTAGATAGAACCAGAGCTTGGGAGTGTCTGAAGGAAGGAGCATAGCGGGAGAGTGAAGGAGGAATAGAGCTGGGAGGGGAGGAGACCTATGCTTTCAAAGGGACAGAATTGGGCAGTGAAAATCATGACAGGAGTTAATGAGAGAGATGGAGAGAGAAGAGAAACAGAAAGAAAGGAAATGTTGGGATTGATAAAATGTAGGGAAAGGAAAGGCAGAAAGAATTAACCCATTAAGCCATTCAACACATTTTTACTACGTATCTGTTAAAAAGGCACAACTCTGAGGTCTCCTTAAATTTTAGGATCTGGGTACCTCACTGCCCTCACATTAGTCCTGGCCCTGGTACTTAAAATTCATGGCACTGTCCCAGGTCCCTCCAGAGAGCCAAAGTTTCCTTTGTCCCTGAAGGTCCCCACAACCAGGGAAAAAATACACAGGCTGGATAGAAGCCAGGCATCGCTGTTACTGTCTCTCTGGACAACATTAGTGCTCTGAACACACCATGCCTTTCCTGCAGTCATCTGGAAAGGAGAACAGTGAGAAGGGATTATGAATATAATTAGAGGCCCACTGCACAAATTCGTGCACCAGTGGGGTCCCTTGGCGTGGCCTGTGGGATTAGGCCTAAACTGGCTTTCCTACATCCCTCGAGGGATTGCAAGAGGGTTCAGGCCAGGCTGAGGGACCCCACTGGTGCACAATCAGGACCAGGGAGGGATGTAGAAGGTTGGTCAGCCAGGGAGGGACCACAGGAGGGCTCCAGGGCATGTCCAGCCCATCTTGCTCAGTCCCAATTGGCTGGTACCCAGCAGCAAGCTAACCTACCAGTCAGAGCATCTACCCCCTGGTGGTCAGTGCACATCACAGCGAGCAGTTGAGTGGCCTTAGCATATCATTAGCATATTATTCTTTGATTGGTTGAACAGCTGACTGAACAACTGGACACTTAGCATATTAGGTTTTTATTATATAGGATACTGGGAGGGAGGAAAGAAAGAAAGAACGTGGGCATAGTGTGGGGTGTGAAGAGGCAGCAAGACATGCAGTAAGAACCATTCCATTCAGCCTGTTAAAACTTAAGAAAAATTTCAAGACCAACTCCTTAATTTTATAGATGGGAAACTGAGGCCCACAAAAGATCAAAGTCCTGCCTAGATCACACAGCATGTCGAGGCCAAAGCCCAACTCGGCCCCAGGCTTCTGCCTGATGTAAAACTCTGACACCTCATCTATGATGAGTAGGGAATGAAGAGACAGGGGATGGAGGCCCCTGGGTAATT
Organism: Myotis myotis; assembly: GCF_014108235.1. Lineage (NCBI taxonomy): Eukaryota > Metazoa > Chordata > Mammalia > Chiroptera > Vespertilionidae > Myotis > Myotis myotis. Next base: position 12,238,130 of record NW_023416316.1, read on the forward strand.
AAAACAATGTTAAGGGCCCGTCTTGTGCTTCTGCAATTCCCAATGGCAAGCGCATTCGCCTGCAGGCACGCCTCTGAGTTCTGGGAGCTCAGGTTGTGATACTGCAGATCTAAGCAGGTGGTGCTATTTCGGTCCTACTCTCTATTTTCAACCACAGGATGCAGCTTTCTCGCTGCGGGAAGGACTTGTGAAAGATAGATCTGCTATCATTCCTTCCGTTCCACCCAGTCTCCTCTTCTACAAACCGTACCTCCAGCCCTGGCTTATTCCTGCAGATAAGGGGTGCTTCTATACCCTGTGGGCTCTGGCTAAGACAATCTGCTTTCTGTCTAGAATGAGTCACTCCGGCATCTGCAGGAGTAGGTATGGAGGTTACCTCATATGGCCTCTCTGTGAAGATGTCATTTGGGAAAATTGGGTGCCCCTTTCCCCACTGAGTGCTGGGAGTGGAGTCTTTACAATATCCAAAGAAAAAGAATTTCCTGAGACCCACATGGGAGAATGAGTGATTTTTGTTTGCATGAAATTAAATCCCTGTATTTCTAAAGTCCCATTTCCCTTCATCCAGCCATAGACGAAGTGTAGTTGGGCTTAAAAATTTTGCACCCTGGTAGTGGCCACGCCCATTCTAGCCAATGACCTGTTCCCAGGTGTGACTGACAGACAAGTACCTTCCCTATGTCACCCTAATTGTGCATGTGTTTATTCTCCCCCCTGTCCAGTCCCTTCCCCCAGTGACCTGCAGGGGAATAGACCCATGGCTTCCTGGGGAGTGTAAAGTTGAAGCTTCCTGGTGCAGCTGCCCCAATGACAAGCCTATAACATTTGGCCTTCCCTTTGCTCCTTTTCTGTTATTAATAACTACATTAAAGGCATGGTAGCAAAGGCACCCTGGAGATCCCTTAAGCTGACATCAGTGAGTTTCCTAGCAAAGAATAAGTGTTCAATATATGTGTGCGGGGTCAATGAGTAGATGAATGAATGAATTAATGCATATTTAATCCCCTGAACAAAGAAGTTTGTTCCATCTTTTATAACAAGTGAGTAGCAGTGCCAGAACTAGAAGGTGTTCTGGCTCAGTGGGCAGGGGTAAGGGTTAGGGACCATCTAATACAGCTATGTCATAACACATCCAAAGACAGTGTTTCAACTAAATTCTCCAGGCTCCATCCATGCTGGTGAGTCCAGAAGAAATCAAGAGAAGATTCCAGAGACCGGAAAGAACATGAGAGTATGAGTCCTTGGATTGACCCAAAGAGGTCAGTGTTTATGGGGTGAGTAGGGCAGAGAGGGAAGTAGGAATGGCAGTAGGAAGCCTCAGAGAGTCTGTAAGTCAACCCTGTGAAGTCATCTGGCTGAATTTCTAAGAGATACTGGAAGGATACCAAGGAAAGAGGAATGGAGCCTGAGGATGAAAGAGAAGCAGCAAAGAAAGAAATTGTGGTGGCCCAGCTGGTGTGGCTCAGTGGTTGAGCTTCAACCCATGAACCAAGAAGTCACTGGTTCAATTCCTGGTCAGGGCACCTGCTGGCTTAATCCCCAGTATGTGTGTGTATGTAGGGGGGGGGGGGCAGGGGGGAGTGCAGGATGCAGCCAATCAATGTTTCTCTCTCATTGATGTTTCTATCTCTCTATCCCTCTCCCCTCCTCTCTCCCTAAAATCAATAAAAACATATTTTAAAAAAATTGTGGTGAAGGGACGAGAATTCTGCCATCCGGAAGCTGCCCTTTGGAGATATTGATTTAAGCTGTTTATTAAGAACAAAAGACTCCTAAAGAACCTTTTGCCCTCCCCCTTTTCCTGCCTGAAAGATTCAGACAGAGAAACTGCTTCAGGTAGGAGAGCTTCAAATGCTGCCTTAGCCTAATTCAAATTACATATGACAGCTTTCAGACAGGTGCCTGTCAGCTAGAGACCCAAGTGCCTCACTGTTTCTGACTGATCTTGCAAGAATTTCCCTGCCTGGTTGGTCTGCTCTCCCCCAACTACCTGTGAATCGCCCTTAAATTCTCACTTCTTAAATCTAATACCTTGTCTGCCCCCACTTTCTCCTTTGTCCAACAATGTCTTATACAGTGGGGCCTTGACTTACGAGTGTCCCGACTAACAAGTTTTTTGAGATACCAGCTGTCTTTCGGCTGATTTTTTCCACTAAGTTGATAGAGTAATTTGAGTTAACGAGCTCCTTAACGAGCTCGGTCTCAGAATGAATTAAACTCGTAAGTCAAGGCCCCACTGTATGCCCAATAGTTATCTCAGGAATTTAATGGAATTTTCCATGCCCATGTGAATTCCCCATGTGTATGTCTTAAACTTTGATTTGTTTCTGTTAATTTGGCGATAAGCCCAACCTGAAGAAAGTTGAAGGTGGGAGGAAAAGAACTAGTAATTTTTAGCTCCCACAGTGGGTTCCTCCAGAATCATCAAATCACACGCCAAGGGAATGGCCAATGGGTCCCCTATGTTGTGTGCACTGGGCAACAGTGAGAAATTGTGTGGAAGGAAGATATTTGGAAGAGCAGTACTTGAAAAAGGGTTTCGCTCCCAGAGGGGGGGAAGGAAAGGGCGGTCAGTAGGCAGGGGCTGACCTGCTCTACTGACCCAATGGGAACCCAGAACTCATAGGCGCTGCCTTTCGCAAGGTTCTCTGGGAAAGTATGCTCAGGTGAACATGGAGGAGTGGGACGAGGCTCTCTGGCAAGAGGAATCGTCTTGCAAATGCAAAAGAGCCTAAAGGTAATTCTAGAGGAATTGTTTTGTTGTTGTTTTGGTTTGTTTTTCGTTGGTGTGTTTCCTTAAAGTAACTGTAGAAGAACTGAATCAGTACTGGAGATGGCAGGAGACCCCTGTTTCCTAGGAGGTCAGAGCTAGGGCGGTGCAGTGAGCAGTGGGTGACAGTGCTCTGCTTTTAGCTGGGTCTGTGAATTGGAGAGAAGTCCCTTCCCGTCCGGAAGCCTTGGTTTCTTTATCTGTTAAATAATGACAGTGCTTTCTGTGTTTTCTGAGGCCCTTCCTTATATTGTCTTCTTTTTTTTTTCTTCTATATTTTTTGGTAAATATTTACTACATTCATTACACTTTCTTTCTTGATCAGGCAATCTCTGGGGATAGAAAAATCACTTCTCACTTAATTGCTCTTACCTGGATGAAGCTAGAGAGGCTCTCAAACCCGGAGTCTCCGGGAGGAACTTTAATTTAGAAACGTTGGTAATTGCTTAGAAATCATTCAGACTCTGAGGTCCTTGAGAACTAACCTAAACGCTGAGAAGATTCTGGGTGCTTTCATATCTCAGTTTCTTGAAAGACACCCCCCCCCCTCCTATGCATAAGCAAAATCGCTTTTTTAACTGAGGTCAGGTGAAATTGACTGGCCCCAGGTGCACTCCCCATTTGGCTGCGAGCCAGCTGGAGCTTAATAACCATCACATTCCGGCCTGTGAACTTCGTGGGTTGGGTCGGCTTCACCTGGCTTTACAAGCTCTCTTTCTGGGAATACCTCCCCTGGCAAAGAGCATTTCTAAAGGGTGACTCTTGTGATTACTGACACACGTTTTATCTTCTCCCGTCTTCCCCTGTCTGAGGATCCCGCCGCACTCCCAGTCCTTGGAGTTTTATGCCTGTATCAAGGAAATGTTTTCATCCGTCTCTCCGCTAGTTTCTTTCCTGTCGTATGAATCCTTAAAGAAATGTAGTGCGAGCGACAGGTCCTCTTCATCTGAAAGCAGTCTCTACACACACAGAGGAGCAAATGGCATCTTTCAGTTCTGCCAACGTGATTATGAAGCATTTATGGAGCCTTTCCCTCTTTCGCTGTAACCGCTACAAGCAGTTTAATTAGTTGGTTTTCACCCCAGCGTTCTAAAGATAGACGATTCAATTTACCCAACCTGAGATTAATTGCGCCTTTGAACCCGTGCTCTCTGATGGAGTGCGCGGCATGGCGCCCGCGCCCTCGGTTAACCTCTTGGGCCAGCATTTTTTAAGCTGCGTGACCCGATGCAAATCATTTTCTGATTGCAGGGTCAACGTGAAAAAGAAATGCACTTCATGATTCCAATAAAGCATGCATTCTCAACGGGAATGAAACGGGGGCTCTCCCAAGGGGCTTAAAATTGGCTCTTAGGGGATGAAAAGTCTTGCTCTATAGGCATAAAGCACAGAGTTATATACTGTAAAGAAAGAGTTCTGTAGTATATTTGTACCATTAAAGTTTTATGGGGAGGACAGTTAGAAAAAAAAGTCTTAAAAACTATCTTGATGGACGGAGGTGGCAAACACACACACACACACACACATGCATACAACAACAACCTTGAAAAACCATGCAGTAGATAATAAATGACTGTGTTCCAGCCCCCATGCCTTCATTATCTTCACAACCTTGTAAGGAAACCATAGGTATGTTTTCGTTCTTTGTGTGGTGGTGGTTGTTTTTGATGCATCACTTTTTTTAATTAAATTTATAGTGGTGACATTGGTTAATACCATGTATGTTTCAAGTATATATTTCTCTAATGCATCATCTGTATATAGCATTCTGTGTTTACCACCATCACCCTATATCTGGCCCCTTTTACCCTCTTCAGCCTCCCGCACCGGCTTCTTAATAAGACATGGGATAGGAGACAACTGACTTAGGATAGGAGAATATGTGCAAAATACCTTTTAAGTGATAAAGTTCCATGCAAATATAAGGTTTTAGTATTGGTAACTTTTCTTTTAGTATTGGTAACTTTTAATATACATTTCACCTAGCAATGAATGGAAAACAAACCACTCAAAAGCTAGTAGCTTAAAACAACCATTTCTTTAGCTCTCATTCCCATTGAGAATGCATGTTTTAGGCTGGATTCAGCTGAGCAGGCCTGGTGTGGGCTGGGTTCCCTCAGGCATCTACAGCAAGCTGTGGTCCTGGAGGCAACCCTGCCTCTGTAGGTCGGCTGCCTATTGGCTGGTTGTCTCCTAGGATGCCTCACATGGGTGTCTGTGATCCTCCAGCCCATTGGACCCTGTTTGTTGTCACAGGCCATCAGCAGGGTTCCAGGAGATCCAGCGGACATGGGGAAGACACCTTGAGGTCTATGCTCAGAACCAACATGCTGTCTCTGCAATCGTAGCCCATATGTCAGGGCAAATCTCAAAGCCAGTCCAGAACAAGCAGTAGGGAAATCAACTCCACCTCCTGGTGGGATGGGCTACAAAGTCACATTGCAGAGAGTGTGGTCAATAGTAGTAAATTGAAACCCTTTTAATAAGCCATCTTTCTCAACTTACACATGGCGAAATAATGGTCAGTGGCTTATCTACCTTATAAGCAAAAGCACATCTTTAAAACTTTAAATTATGGTACGGGTATTAATCATGCCTCCATTATCTCCATTAGCTTTGGATCCTTAAAACCATGCTTGGAAAATGTGAGTAAAAAAAGTTAATACAGCCCTAGCTGGTTTGGCTCAGTGGATAGAGCAGCCGTGGGCAAACTACGGCCCGCGGGCCGGATCCGGCCCGTTTGAAATGAATAAAACTAAAAAAAAAAAAAAAAAAAAAAAAAAAGACCGTACCCTTTTATGTAATGATGTTTACTTTGAATTTATATTAGTTCACACAAACACTCCATCCATGCTTTTGTTCCGGCCCTCCGGTCCAGTTTAAGAACCCATTGTGGCCCTCGAGTCAAAAAGTTTGCCCACCCCTGGGATAGAGCATCAGACTGCAGACTGAAGGATCCCGGGTTCAAATCCAGTCAAGGGCACATGCCCGTGTTACAGGCTCCATCCCCAATGGGGGATGTGCAGGAGGCAGCTGATCGGTGATTTTCTCTCATCATTGATGTTTCTCTCTCCCCTCTCCCTTCCTCTCTGAAATCAATAAAAAAATATTTTTTTGAAAAGTTAATACAACATCCTCTTTCATAAGAATAGTGGCAAAACAAGCACTTGCTAAGTGAAATAAGTCAGTCACAGAGGACAAATAGCACCTGGTGCCACTTATATGAGGTATCTGATATCATCACACTCCTAGAAGCGGAGAATAGAAGGGTTGTTGCCAAGGATGAAGGTGAGGGGAGTGGGGAGTTGTCCAATGAGTATAACGTTGTAGTTATACAAGATAACTGAGCTCTCGAGGTTCTGTACACAGTGTCTATAGCTAACAATATGGTGTGTGTGCTTAACAACTTAAGAGGATAGATCTCAGGTTAAGTGTTTTTATTACTCACACAAAAAAAGCAAGGTGACAAAAGGAGGAAGGTGTTTTGGAGGTGATAGACACATTTATTACCTTGATGGTGTAAGGTTTATTATCATGATGGTATAAGGGATGTGTGCGTATGTCTAAACCTGTCAAAATGTATATATTAAGTTTGTGCAACTTTTTGTATATTAAATATATGGCCATAAAGCTGACAAGTTTAAAGAAAGAATTGAAAGAGAGACAGTCCTTTTCCAAAGCTCACTTGAAACAGCTTCCATTTGAGAAAGGAAGCTTAAAAGACACACTGACTGGCCGTTCAACCCAAGCCTCCGCGTTCTATTCAAGCATTAAGTGAGGGCCTCGGATAGCCGAGTAAATGCTTGGACACCATTATATCAGCCTCACACAAGATTGCCTGCCCTGAGCGATGATTTAATGTCACACCCTCTGCCTTTAACGGAGAGCCAGACTGAATCACCCAGGAGAACAGCATTTCTGTATCTTTTGTGGAACTCCTCTTGTGGATAAAGTGCTCTAAATACTGTTGTACGTGCTCAATTTCTTCTTGAGTTAAGGTCCAGAAAGAATTTTCTCTGTAGACGAATTTGTATGATTTCTACTATTATGTAATTCAGCATGTTTTTCTTTATAGCTCAGCTGCCAGAAAATAAACAAATTGTCCCAGTACTATAATCTTTTCAACTCAAGTGCCTGAAAGTGCCAATACTTTTATTTTCAAATGACTTTTCAAATAACCTTAAATGTTACTTCTCCTGATTGTTTTAACTGCTGATTTACCTTAAGCCATTTCAGAAGTCAAAGGACATATTTAAAATATCTTTCTTAAGTGAACTAATGCCCTAAGGAGATGTTTGCATAATGATAAGCCTGGGTTTGAAAGATCAGACCTTCAGATGCTATTTTTATCACCCTACATCCAAAGACTGGTAAGCTACCTCCACATGGAGGGGGTGCCTGTGTTTGGCTTTTTGGTACCAATAATTTTACTCTCTTAGCCTGTGGTTATCTGCAGTAAAGATAGTGGCAATGAAATGCTACTGTGAATTGTGAGGTGACGTGTGTGAGAAGGAATCTTCTTCCCCTGTGGCCTCTTTCTTATCCCCAACTTGATCCTTGCCCTTCACTCATGGTCCCACCTTGGAAACACAGTCTAGGTACTGTCCTTGAGAGTTGTTTTTGCACTAGCACTCACGAATGTTCTGGAAGTTCCCTGGACAGCCCACCTGTCCAGGGAGGTCTTCTACACCCAGGTCGTCTCCGCCTTGGCCTGTCCAGTGAAAGGCCCCAATTGCTCACAATTATAGGGTGTCCCCCAAAATGTATACAGACTTAACAGCTGATAATTCAATTGATGTCTCTTTTCAGGTTTAACCCATTGGAATTAATAATTATTCAAAGTGTGTACACATTTTTGGGGACACATGTATTGAATTCTTGCTACTCAATTCCATACATGGCCTTCAGTTCTGTTATGCTCTCATAACATTTAGTCTGTTATGCTCTTCGCTGAAAGAAGCGTGAGGCATCTCTCCTTCTTTGTCACAAGCCATCAATGTCCTCCCATTCTAGGGAGTATAGAAGCAGGGGAGATGGTGATAATGGGAGAAACAGAGAAGACACACACAAAGACAGACAAAGCACCCACTTCTTTAAAAACTTGGAAAGGATAATTATATTTAACACATGTTATTTCACAGTGACAAGCTAATGGGAACCAAACTGTGATATAGAAAGGAAGAGAATTCCTGAAGAAAAAAAAATACAGTTATTTTATAAGAAAGAAAACTAGAGTAGGATACAGACGAGAAAGTCACAACAGGGCAATTACGGAGGTTGTCAGTGATTACACCTGAGGCCAGGGCAAGAGCACCTGTAGCCGGAGGCCTGGGTCCTAATCTTGGATGAGATTCTGCAGCTTTCCTTCATCTGTAAACTCGAAGTTCAATGTCAGGTGGTCCCGATGATCTTATACAAGTAAAAAACCCCATGACTCTATCCACGAACGAGTGGAAGCAAAGGGCACCCATTGGATTCAAATAACAGTTGTACCAGTTGCTCCAGAGTTCACCCTTTCTTCGCCGTTTTTCACGTGACATTTTGTACATTTTTCTGATGTCCAGAAGGGCCTCTGTAGCCCCCTGTGCTTTCTCACTCACAGTGACTGTGAAAGGGCTGGGGAGGGCGGAGGGGCTCCCCTCACAGATGCTCCCCTGAGACCCTGGTGGGGCTAGTTTAAAAGTGCATTTTAATCAAATCACCATTAGTTTTGTGTATAGTTACCGCGTTCAATGTATTTGTTCAAGTGGCAAATAACGGCAAAGGGTAGGAAAAGATGTTTAGTTATCAAAAAGAAGCATGCAGTTAACTTAAAAGTGGAAACTGAGCCCTAACCGGTTGGCTCAGTGGATAGAGCATCGGCCTGCAGACTGAAGGGTCCCGGGTTCGATTCTGGTCAAGGGCATGTACCTTGGTTGCGGGCACATCCACAGCAGCGGGTGTGCAGGAGGCAGCTGATAGATGTTTCTCTCTCATCATCGATGTTTCTGACTATCTCTCTCCCTTCCTCTCTGTAAAAAAAATCAATAAAATATACTTTTAAAAAAAAGTGGTAACTGAGCACATGTCATAGCCCATTGAAACCTGTAAGTTTCTCCAGCATCCACCCATGGGCTGTTCTTCCATGGTAAGAAAGATGATTATTTTTTAACATTTTATCCTCAGCCTTACCAATGGAGGAGCCTTGATACATGTGGAACTAAATTGAATCTCTCTTATCTGTTTCCTAAATGAAAGCCTATTTGAAAAATACGACCACTGTGTTTATGTGAAACGGGATGGAGACAGCAAGCAGAACAGATCCTTAATCCTGTGAAGTTCTTTATCTGGGATTTAGTCTCTGAAATGCCTGTATAGAAAAATGGGCTCTTTTTTTTTTGGTAGCTATAAAGTTTTAAAAAGTACTGTGAAATCTTGAACAAGTAATAATTTTACACTGTGTGGTTCATAAAAACATCAGTTATGGAGAACTATGTAATAAATTAAATATGAAATGTTGTCGGGAGTAACAGCCCTTCAAGGTATCAGCCTCATGTTACATTAGAGTTCAGGCAGACAGATATAATATTTATTGAATAAACTGGCACTATTGACAAGCTGAAAAGGGGGCAGGTATTCAAAAAATGTTACTTAAATGGTCAAAGAAATAATATATTTTGTCTTTTATGACTAATAGTTTAGAATTGAGGTTGTTTAGAAAAAGCACCTATTGAGACAGTATTCGGTTGAACCTATTGTTTGCATAGGTTGAAAGTAGTTGGATATTGGCATGTTTATCTGGTGACAAACAGACCTAACTCTAACCAGGCTCCTTTGGACTCTTCATCAGTTAGGGTTCCATCCTTGGGCATGTCCTCCAAGAGCCCAGGTTTAGCAAGAATCCTAATAGGTCGGGTTGGTTTCACCCAATCCCCAGCCCTCAACATTTGATCACCCTCCTCATCAGTCAGTAACCCCCAGATGGTGTCTGATCACCTTGGCATGCCATTATCAAGAATCCTATTAGGTCAGTTTAGCAAGTATTATCTTTTTAGCATTTTCCATCCCCCAACCCCCTACCCCCAAACTACATCTTAGCTGTAAATTCCCACTTTTCCTTCCTTTCCAAACTACACTGAGGTTTTTTTCCACCACTACAAAAATCCCTTATTAATATATGTTTTTATTGCTTTAACTGCTGTACACCTCTGGTTTTAACAATGGTTCCATCTAAAACTCTAAATAGTACTAGAAATAATGGGATTTCAAAGATGACTATAGTTCTTACTATATTAACTCATTGAAATTCGATTTTATTTGATAGAGAATGTGAAGAGACTAACCAAAAGATTAACAATGAAACGGGGTGGGGGTGGGGGGCATATATTGATTAAAAATAAAATCAGGAAATCTAAATATTATATGGAAAATCAAGATCGGGAGATTTTAAGATATTCAGATCTGATGATCTTATCAATTAGTAAAACTGATTCAAAATATGAGTTTCCTAGCAGCCAAGACAAGGGAGAAAGAGTCAAAAGAATATTGATTTTCACATTAGTGAAAAGCCTACAAAAAATGAAATCTACATCACTTTGGCCTGAGTCCACATGGAAATGAATGGTGTATTTAATTAATATAGATTTTTAATATCAGAAGCTAAATGAGGTCAAGGTATTTTTTGTTGTTATCATTGTTATGTGTTAATGGTGGTGTTTTTAATTTAATTTTATTTTAATTTGTGATACAAGAGAATATGAATCCAAAGGGAGAATTTTGGGGAAAAATTTGTAGGGAAATGTCATTAGAATTGCATTCACAAAAGTGTATAGGATAATGATATTTAACACATATAGTATTTAATATGTACAACACATCATCCTACATACTTCACATTTATTAACTTATTAATTCTTACAACAAGCATATGAGGTAGGGGATATTATTATTTCCCATGTCACAGATGAGAAAACTGAGGCATCAAGTATTTAAATAGCTTGCCTGAGGCCACACAGCTGATATGCGCCAGAACCAGGCTTCAAAGCTGGTAGTTCAAAGCTTTTTTTGCATATATTTGTCCAATTTCCCAACAGCATTTATTAAAAAAGACTGTCTTCATCCCATTGTATCTTCTGGCCTCCTTTGTAAAATACTAATTGGCCCATTGAAACCTGTAAGTGTGGGTTTATTTCTGGGCTCTCTGTTATGTTCCATTGATCTGTATGTCTCCTTTTATGCACGTACCATGCTGTTCTGATTACTGTGGCCTTGTAGTATAGTTTAATTGCAGGTGCATGATACATCCAACTTTGTTCTTCTTTCTCAAGAGTGGGGGGGGGGCAATGGAGGGATGAGGACACATATGTAATACCTTAATAAAGAAAAAAGAAAAAGTAATAAAAGATTGCTGTGTCTATTCAGGGCCTTTGGGCTTTCATATACATTTTTGGATTATTTCATCTAGTTCTGTGAAATATGCCATTGGTATTTTGATAGGAATTGCATTGAATCTATATATTGCTTTTGGGGACATTTCAATGATAATTCTTCATCCATGAGCATGATCTGTGCTTCCATTTATTTGTATCTTTTTCAGTTTCTTTCTTCAGTGTCTTATTATTTTTCAAGTATAGGTATCTTATCTCCTTGGTTAAATTCTTTCTAGGTCTTTCATTTTTTAAGCAATTATAAATGAGAGTGTCTTCTTCGTTTCCATTTCTGATAGTTTATTATTGGTGTATTAAAATGCAACCAATTTCCGAATATTAATTTTGTATTCTGCTACTTTATTGTGAATTTACCTATCAGTTCTAGTAGTTTTTGGTGGAATCTTTAGGGTTCTCTATATACAGTATCATGTCCTCTGCAAATACTGAGTTTGACTTCTTCCTTTTCAGTTCAGATGTCTTTTATTTCTTCTTCTTGTCTGGTTGCTGTGGCTAGGACGTCCAGCACCGTGTTGAATGAGAGTGGTAAAAATGGACATCCCTGCCTTGTTCCTGATTTTAAAAGATTTTGTTTTTTCCCCATTGAGTATGATGTTAGCTATGGGTTTGTCATATGTGGCTTTTATTATGTTGAAGTATGTTCCCTCTATTCCCACTTTGCTGAAAAATTTTATAAATGGGTGCTGGATTTTGCCAAAAGGTTTTCCTGCATCTGTTGGTATGATCATGTGATTTTTATCCTTTATTTTGTTTATGTGGTATATCACATTATTTGTAGATATTGTACTAACCTTGCATCCCAGGAACAAATTCCACTTGATGATAGTGTATGGTCTTTTTAATGTATTGCTGAATTTGGTTTGCTAATATTTTGTTGAGGATTTTTGCATCTATGTTTATCAGGGATATGGCCTATACTTTTCTTTCTTTGTAGTGTTTTTAGCTGGTTTTGGAATTAGGACAGTGCCTGCCTCCTAAAATGAATCAGAGCTCATACTTTCAATGGCTACATCATTCTGCCTCTCTTAGATCTGCTGTCTTACATATTTATAGACCTTTAGAAGACTTTGAAAGTAGCTCAACATGCACCCAGCTACACCACAACACACACAAATGTAGGGAGTGAATGGTTTGTGACCGGGAAGAAGAGGTGCTCACACACATGGTGTTGCCAGACAATGGGCACAATGAAATAAGTGTAGATACAACTTGGGAGGTTGTGGAATGTGGTGATGAAGACCATGGGTTCTGACGCCAGAAAGAACAGGGTTTGAGTGTCTGCAATTTATTGCCAAAGATATTTTTAGGACATTTTCTCATTCCTCTTAGCCTCTGTGGTCTCAGAAACACTAATTCCACCCCCACCGAGTTTGTGCAAGGATTACATGACAAGGTGTGACAAATGTTTTTGAGTGTATTGTCTGGCATGCGGTAGCTCTCCACAAAGGGTTCCAGAGGAACAAGCCGGAGGAACAAGCCCTCAAACCAGGACTCATGATCCCAGAAACCTTAGTTGGGGCTCTCCCAGTAGAGAAAAGAGAATCAGGTTGATCTAAATTGAGAGACTGCCGGCACCAAATATTCATCAATGGGCAACAATGGAGCATCAAAATGAGCCCCTGTCAAGATTTTAGGACAACTTCATTTTATAACTTGAGAAAAAAAAAAGTTAGCATAGCCCCCTCCGGGTTGGCACTTCAGCTTTATGGGCATCGTCACATTACAGGGCATTATAGCTGAAAGAGCCCAAAGAGTTTAACAAATTCAATGGCTCCACTCCAGAATTCATGGGAAAGGAGGCTCAGAGGTAAACAAGCTGTTCAAAGGCCTAGGGCCAGTCCATGGCCAACCTGGCTAGTGCCTCTCACACCAAAGTACTTCTCTGCTGCCAAGGCTGCCTCTCTGAGGCTGCCACTCATTCACTGTTAATGATTAGGGGTCGCCTGTGCCAGGTACTAGAGTTACAGAGACAAGCGTGATTTTTCTCCGCATAGCTTAGCAAGACATGTATCTCTGAAGCAGACCTGGAAGAAGAAGAAAGGATTGGACCAGAGAATCTACAGAGAGATTTGCTCATTATGATCCATAGGGACCTCAGTAAAGGGCTGCTTGACTTGGGTGTGCATGAGAAATGCTCAGAGGTGGCGTCTAGAAATAGCTAATGGCTGAGCAGAGAGAGGAGGAGGTAACTTGGAGAAGAGGGGAAGGTCACTTTTTCGAAGAGGGGGGAGGGGTCTGAGAAGAAATGAAGTTGGCTACCCCTGTTTAGAAAGCATAGAGCCCACTCCCAGGGGAGAAGGTGGACACAGTCAGTCACAAAGGATGGGGCAGATGCCTCCCAATACAGTGCCCACTGCCTTGCTGCCTCCTGATCATTCTGTTTTCTAGATGAAGAACCGTTAGCACAGGGAAGTCAAATGACCTCCCCATGTTATGCAAGGAATGCCAGAAATTGGATTCAAAACCCAGGCATCCTGGCTCCAGATTCTGCACCCAATCTTAACACATTGCGGACCAATAGTTTTATTGCTAGCTTTACCCAGGGGCCGGATAAGTTTCTGTTGAACAAGGACAAAAAACGTTTTACATAAATGTTAAAGGCATGCTTTAAAATTAAATACCCATTGCATTTTGAAGTTATTTATTACATGTTCTTACAAGTTAATATCTTTTTAAAGTATGGTACTTTGTAAAACACTTTGTAATATGAAGGGAGAATGCTCGTGATCCGTCCACAATGTGTTAACTACCTTAAGTACCATACACTATCCTTCTTGGAAATCAAATCCGCTCAAAAGTGAATCTAACCTCAAATAGAAACAGTTCCAGAGAAAAGCATGCAAGAAGTTTGGCAGATGAAACCAAAATGCATGAACATAAGATTATTTTAGCTTAGATAGTCAGAACTTATTTGATAATTTTAACTGCATGCTAATTCGTAAAATGATCAGGAAATGAGCCAGGTCTTAATTTTTTAACAGACTTTTTTTCTGACAAAATTGTGTGATCAAATGAAATGAAATCCTTCACTTTGCATTTAACTTTCCTATCATGATTGCGAGGAAGGTAATTTTTGTAAAAATATTTGATAGATTCATTGTGTTTTTTTTCCTCCCCTCCAAGGCTTCTCCTAATCCTTTGATATTCAAATATTTCCCTTTTGAAGTTTCTAATCACCGTCCTTGTTGATTTTCTCTTTTTCTCCTTGTTAATTGGTCTAACTCGGCCTCATGCTCATTTGCCAATGGCTCTGAACGTGATTCCAGGGGACGTTGGCATCACTTGCCTCAGCTTCATGACGCTGTGCAGCTCTCACAGGACTGCGGTTTCATTTCAGGTGACGAGCGTCGCCTTCTCATTATAACACCGGTGCTCGAGATAGTTTCTAAAATCAGGGAGAGCCTAAACGACAACACAAACCATTTCGACAAGATGGGAAGAACTAGGGTGACTGCCTGGATGGAGACTGATTTTATTACTGCTAGTCTTTTAAAACATGTTTTCTGTGTAGTGACGACTTTTTTTGGACAGCCATGACTCTCCGAATTCAAGTAATGAGCACTCATCTAACTAGGATCCCACATATCCCACAGATCCCCCGGGATTCCAAAGCTGCCAGGGGGAAGCAAGAGACCCATCTGCTCCACTGGAGAAGTTGAACATCTTGGGCAAAGAAGCAGGAAAAAGATTTTTATAAATAGAGTTGTATTTTTTTTTTTTGGTATTGATTTCAGAGAGGAAGGGAGAGGGAGAGATAGAAATATCAATGATGAAAGAGAACCATTAATTGGCTACCTCCTGGGGATCGAGTCTGGAACCCGGGCATGTGCCCTTGACCGGAATCGAACCTGGGACCCTTCAGTCTGCAGGTTGATGCTCTATCCACTGAACCAAACCAGCTAGGGCAATGGTCGGCAAACTCATTAGTCAACAGAGCCAAATATCAACAGTACAACAATTGAAATTTCTTTTGAGAGCCAAATTTTTTAAACTTAAACTATATAGGTAGGTGCATTGTTATTAACTTAATTAGGGTACACCGAAGGCTTAGGAAGAGCCACACTCAAGGGGCCAAAGAGCCTCATGTGGCTCTCGAGCGCAGTTTGCCGACCATGGGGCTAGGGCAGGGGTGGGCAAACTTTTTGACTCGAGGGCCACAATGGGTTCTTAAACTGGACCGGAGGGCCGGAACAAAAGCATGGATGGAGTGTTTGTGTGAACTAATATAAATTCAAAGTAAACATCATTACATGAAAGGGTACGGTCTTTTTTTTTTTTTAGTTTTATTCATTTCAGGCCGTAGTTTGCCCATGGCTGGGCTAGGGCAATAGAGCTGTGCTTTATGTGTACCTTCGGCATAGGGACTGCGCTCCTGCTAATCTATTTCCCCAAATTTCTGGGCAGAACCAATTTTCTCCAGGACTCCGATGACTTAGGACACGCTGTGACCGTGGCTTTCTGGGGAGGTGCAAGCCCGGTGGCGTGGTCCATGTTCCCACTGCCTGGAGTGGATGAAGGACTTCGGAAATTCAGCCCCTCCCAGGCACCATCCCTCCCCCTGGGAAAAATAATTAGCTATGTCTCTTTAATCTGTAGCTTCCTTGTGGTGCTGGGGAGCGGACCCTTTCAGGAAGAAACGTTGAACCACATCAGCTACAGACTGGTAAGTCTGGATGTCGAGGGCATCGCGCCCAGTTGATTTCTTGTTGTCAATACCGAGAAGGAAGAGGAGGCCCTGCTTCAGTTCAGGGGGAGTCACTGTGAGGATGTTCTCTCTCCCCGCTCTGCCCCCTGCTGGTCTGCAGAGCTGGTTTGTGCACAGAGAGCTGGCCATCTGCTGTGTGGGGTGAGGAGAAACAGAGACTCAGCTTTTCAGAACTGAGTTTCAGAATCCTGTGTCTCAGGAGCTGCCTGGAGCCAAGAAGTAAAGGAACACATGTTGTCAGGGGACTGTTCTTTCGGTTTGAAGCTCAGCCTCGGAATCCGTAAACCCCTCGAGTCCCAGCATGTGACTCAACGCGGCTCGGGTCCCACTTTTTCACTAAGCTTCTTGTTTAATGAGAGTTACTATGAGAGTCATGCTTGTACCTGCACGTGTGCACACACGCACCAGCTACCATGTTCTATACATGTTGTATCATCCAGGTACCACCCTAAGAGATGTGTGTCCCTTAACTTGTACCAATTCTGGCAGGAAGGTCCTTTCATTTCCGTTCTGTAATAAGAAAATTGAGGCTAAGAGGCTTAGGAAACATGTCTAAGGGCACAGAGCTAACCAGCTGTGAAGAGCTGAAATTTGAAACCAGGTCTCCTTGACTCCAAAGCCTATACTCTAAAGTTTTATCTCTTACGAAACGTGTGCGTGTGTGTGTGTGTGTGTGTGTGTGTGTGTGATAATCTAAATTATCTGAATTACACCATAATTACTGGACCAGAGATGAAAGCAACAGCTCACTGGGAAGGTATTGGTGTCTAGTGTGACTGAAGCCTCAGATCATAGACTCAGAATTAGAAGGGATATCAGACGGCCTTTACGTGACCCTGTGCTCAAATCTCTGCACCGATAGGAGTCAGAAAGGGTTATCCCCAGAAGCTGTTTCAGCTCTGAGATGTTATGACTGTCATTGTTACACAATATCAGTTGCTGCTTCTCAGATTAGAATGTCTATACATCCAGGGATATGCCAAGGATCAAGTTTACAGGATAGTAAGCATTGCAAAGCCTATCTTAAAAAGGGGGGGGGGGGGACTTATTGTTGACTTTAATGCAAAGTGTGTGTGAAATTTTGCTGTAAAACAGGAAACTTCAAAAAAAAAATATTGTCGACCATATGTCTCAGATCATTCCACTGTCATTCCTAATTCACAGAAGGTATTTGCACATTTTGAATTCCCTTCCCTTGCAGCTCTAAGTGTTGAACTTCTTCTGTGGAAGTGGCCAATCTTTTTACTAAGCAGGATTTTCAAAAGAGGCACATCCTCTCTGCCAGAATCTCAGCGCCATTTTTATCTGTGCTGTCAAATGGTTCATCAACTCTAGCCAGATCATGTGACCAGCCAGACCCATTTGCAACCCACATCACACAGCTTTCCTGCCACAGAACCTGGATTCAACCAGTCCTGGGACCCAAGGAAGACAATTCTCTTCGTGGATGTCCATCTTCTCTCCTGGACAGCATGACAGATGGACACGGGTCATGTCTCAGGTTGGCTACTGTGGCTCATGAGCAGAAGAAGCTCAGAGCCGAGGCATTGAGAAACACTTGGCATTGCCCTTGAAGTGAGCATCCTACACGTTCCTTGCTTTAAAATATCATCTCCTGGCACCTCTAAAATGAGCCAGGCCTGCGATTCCGTCGTAACCCCTAAAGGCTCGTATTTTGGCTGTTTAATTTCTCTGAATAAATATCAGAGGTGAGCAACTGCATAAGAGCAGCATCCTGAGTAGGAGGGGCACTGTTCCCTCCAATCAAGAATCAGAGCAATAAGCTAGGGCCGCTTGCGCCATAACGAGTCATTGCTGATATTTTGGAGGGCACCATAATGCCACAGAGAAGTTTAATAAGTGAGAGGAACCTACGTCCCAGGGGTTTCTTACTCTCTAGCATAACCAAGTAGTTTATCCGCGCTGACCAGCCCTGGCTCACCACTCGGCAAGCACACACGCTCCCCTGGCTTTCCAGCCTCTTCATAAGCCCACCCTGTTGGCCTCCTGGTCCAGCCTCCCCCTGCTTCTCCCTGTTCCTTGCACATGTTTCCTGTGTCCCTGCACCTGCAGAAGCTGCTTTCTCTGCTCCTCCCCCAACTTAGCAAATTCCCTCATCATCCTTGATGATCCGGGTTAATTAAGTCTGAGCTTCGGAGATGCATAGGGCAGGGTTTGAAGCCTTATATTCTAATAGGTACATGGCTTAGGTAAACCACCTCTGAGTTTGTAAATGGAGTACAACAACAGTTATGTTATATGATTGCTGTGATCAGTCCATTAAATACAGTTTTAAAAAATGGTTAGTAGTATGCTTATCACACTGTTGCTATTTGGTTATTTTTGTTATTAATAGCGTTTTTACTGGGGTTGAAACTGTATGTGCCTCATTCCTAATTCCTTGTTCTTCATTATTATTCAATAAAAATCCCTTTATTATTATAAAACAGGGATCAGCACACTTTTTAAAAGGGAGAGAATAGTAAGTGCTCTAGGCTTTGTGGGTCATGGTGAGCTCTGCCATTGTAGCAGGCCATCGCCAGTATGTAATACAAAAAATGCATGGGCTAGAGCAGCCGTGGGCAAACTACGGCCCGCGGGCCGGATCCGGCCCGTTTGAAATGAATAAAACTAAAAAAAAAAAAGACCGTACCCTTTTATGTAATGATGTTTACTTTGAATTTATATTAGTTCACACAAACACTCCATCCATGCTTTTGTTCCGGCCCTCCGGTCCAGTTTAAGAACCCATTGTGGCCCTCGAGTCAAAAAGTTTGCCCACCCCTGGGCTAGAGAGTTTTGAACTCTATATCAAATACCAGACTTTATTCATTCTGTAATGCACAGCTTCTAGTTCAGATGTCTTCAAACTAAAGCTCATGGACCAAATCTGGCCATCCAGCTGTTTCTGAAAATAAGATTTTATTTTAACACAGCCAGTGTCATTGGCTTATGTATTATTATCTGTGGTTGCTTTTGCACGATAGTGGTAGAGCTGAGTAGTTGATAACAGATACCCTGTGACCCTCAAAATCTGCTATCTGGCTTTCTTCAGAAAATTTTGCCAATCTAGCTCAATGCTTGGGACCTAGTTGTTGAATGAATGAAAACTGACTAAAAATAGTCAGAATCAACAATCTGGCCTTAGCGCCATGCAGGCTTTAGCAAAGGCAGCTAGACAGAAGCAGGTCAGAAACCTTGGCAGATTCAAAGAGATCAGAACCAGCCAGAGTGGTCATTGACTAGAGAAATGTGAGCCTTGGTCCTAGAGCTAAGACTAGTATCTTGTAACCCTCTTCTGGGCTCTCTGCTAGATGTCGATGGCCATGTCCAGAAGGGGAAACTGAGGCCCAGAGAAGGTAATAGTTTGCCCAAGGTCATATACCTGGTGCACTGGGATGCTATCAGGCTGACTGAAGTCCAGATTGTAAATGATATGTGCACCTAACAGAGGCATGGGCCAAAATGCTTGCATCACCCTGCTCCCAAACTAGATGATCACAGTGGAGCTTCTATTACCTGCAATGTTTATCCTTTATTTGTCCATTGGCATCTTCTTGGCTTATGGTTCAGATGATCAGCTTAATGGTGTGCTTTTTTTTTTTTTGTAATGACTACCCATTAAATTTTAAAAATACATTAGAGTACTTCATAGATGAGCAAGTCTGTGACTGATGAGGCATGGAATTTCCATTCAACCATATTTGGCCAATATTTTTCTCTACCCTGGTCCCCGTTTTAAGGCCCATCATATTAGAGTCAGATACTTGTGATAATTATTTTTAGAATAATTTTGTTGATATGTCTCCTTTTTGGCCCCCAATATTACCATGGGACTTTGGGGTATCAACCAAGTTTTATTTGAACATGGCTAGTTAATGAATTCATGTGGAACTACTTTTAATCAAAGATAAACTATTCATTTTTGCAATATCCAGCTGCTACGCTGACTCTCTCCTACATTATTTATAAATGTCTCTCATAGTCATAGCCAGATATCACATTTCTTGAGATGCTCAAAGATTGTAAAAACCTTAGCAGCTGGATTGAACTTGGAGGGGAAAAAGAAAAATTTGCATTTACACAGAAATGTTCACTGCAGGCATTAGGTATGTGTATCAATTTTAAACTTTGTTATCTGGAACAAGAACAAACTGTCTGTCTATAGCAAAATATCCCCCTATGATCAGAGAACTGACTACTGATCTTGGAATGTCTAGCCCACTGTTTCCCAGTCCCCTTTCTTGCTAGTGTACACCTTCCCCTAATGCAATGGTCGGCAAACTCATTAGTCAACAGAGCCAAATATCAACAGTACTTCTTCAAAATAGACTCGCCCAGGCCGAAAACCGACTTCTGCGCATGGGCCACGAAGTTTCAATCGCACAGTACGTGTGCGCCCACACTTGGTATTTTGTAGAAGAGCCACACTCAGGAGGCCAAAAAGCGCATGTGGCTCACGAGCCGCTGTTTGCCCACCACAGCCTAATGCATTAGACTCCTCTGTGCATCCAAACTCCTCAATATGTGCTTTATCCTTGGGAAGGACATTTCTAGGAATGGAGAATTCAGCCTCTCTAAGGTCTCACACGCGCCTGCTGTGAAGTCTGATCATATGAAAATGTTACCTAAAGTCTGTACACTTTAACTTTCATCCAGTGTCCCTTTTCCTGACTTTAGGGCCAACTCAAGCAAGTATCCTCCCTTCACAGAATTGAAAATGACTATCATGCCTCTCCCCATAGCTTCTCTGCCTTCAAGTCCAATATCTCCAATCCCATCAGCCATGCCAGTTAGTTTGAAATCCCAGGACACCTCCCATAGGCATAATCCCACTCCCCAGTGCTCACCAAGAAAGCTTAAGGGTCTTCATTTACCAGTTGTCATATTTTACAATTGTTGAACTTGATTGCATGGTGAAAGGAGCAATACATACATCCACATCTATTGTTTTTGTGAAATCATTTGTTCTAAGGTCCAGATTCTGGAGTCCAGAATTAGAAAGACTTTAATAAGATCATGTCTATCTTATTTTTCATCTGCTCCCATATATCATCTATCTTAATTTTTATCAATGATAATGATATCGTTATGCCTAAAAAAAAAGAAATAGAATGGTTTGCATGAGTTCGTGCTGTGAAATGACATATCCAGGCAAGCATTTAGAGCTAAGAAAATAGTATTTAAGTAGAACCACTATGTGCCAAGTGCTTTGAACATGTTTTCTCATTCAGTCTTTACAGAAAGCTCCAAGCTTTCATTCCTATTTACCAGATAGTGCGACTGAGGCTAGGAAGAAAGGAAGGCCTTACAGATGCTCAGTGGAAGTGAGCCGAGAGATCTTAGTGGTTTTCCAAGAAGACCACCCTGCCTTTCAACTGAGAGCCCCATTTAAATCATAACCCTTGCAATCTTAGGCCAACAATGCTGTTGCTTTCTGAGAAAAGTAATTATTCATCTTTTCCCATAATTACAAAATCTTAGAGCAGGAAAAGACCATATGGAGGTTGTCGAGTCCAATGTGATTACTAAGAAGAAAAATATGCACTAATATTGGGTCCCTGTGTACTTTAACATCTAGCACCCTATATTTCTGTGAAGTTAATATCTTAAATTAAAAAGAATTCATCATCACACTCACGTAGTGTCACCTTATGACATCACGGTCACCATAGCAACAGCTGCGCTTTAGCCGCATATCGCCTTCGGTTAGGGATCACAGCAATGCGTTAACAAAGTATGACAGCCTCAGATGCCGATGTGAACAGGAAGGGAGGATGGGGAAAAGGTGGAACAGGTGCGCTGCTTTTCCTGCCAACATTCCTTAGACCTGAGATGAGGTGGGAGTGAACATGTGAATAATCCTTGAGGAACAAAAATAAATCTCCTAACCACCTAGCCAATAACAAGAAGACAGGGAGGAGGACAGGAGAGAGAAGAAGTACTCTGGTGTCCTATTTCCAAATGTCAGAGTGTTGAAAATTCTTGATCCTTTCTCTGCCTTTTGCCCTTGAGCCATGTAGCATTATCAGAAAGAGCATAGAATTAGATCATCCTGGGTTGAAAATTTCTTATTATTTCACTTAAAAGCTTTTCACACTTGGGAAAAGTGTCCTCCTGTTTTGAATCTCAGTGATCTCATCTGTAAAGGGATGTGAAATTTGCATCCGGAGCCTGTTGGGAAGATCAAAGGGGAATGCCAGTAGGGTGCCTGACGGGGAAAGCCCTCAGTTTCCCCTTTTCTTTCTCTGGGGTTGAAGTTCAGACTTACAAAGTGGCAGGCACATGGTCGGCCATTGTATCCATTTCTCTACTTTTCTACATGTTTGAACTACCCCACCTTTGTTTAGTTTCTAAACAAAAATGTGTCATTTGTTGAAATCCCAAATGGGTATCAGTTCTAGATACATTTTCCTCTGGGAGCTTGGTCAGACCCCTGCACTTCTCTGAACCTGAAAACTGTATGAAGAAGAAAATAGATTTGTGTGCTTCTGTTATTCCTTGCTACTTGTATTACACTTGAAAACATGCCTTTCAACAACCAGATTTATCCATCACTGTACCTGCAACATCGAAATTGGATATTTATTTCTGTTCTTTCTGTAGAATGAATGTCTTTCTAATTAGATTTCCACAGGTTTTGTGTTTTGGGTTCCCAGGTTCCAGCACAGTCCCTTACACAGAGAAGGTGTTCAATACATACATGTGTTGAATAAACAGATATGTAGCAGATATCTTTATTGGAGATAAGTACTGAAAATGTCTGCAGAATAGTATTGAATACCTATATGTGTATACTCATTAAAATAACCAAGCAGGCCCTTATATATGTCTGAGTTTGTCTATATCTCTGCCTCTACACTTTTGTCCAGGAGTCTCTGTCTGTTTCTCTGTAAATCTCTCTTTATCTTTCTACATAGACACATGTGATTTTCTTCTTTCTCTGCCCGTTTAAATCCCCCTCCCTCTCTCCTATAGTAGTCTCCCTGTCTTTGCTCTCTCGTCTTCAGAAGCTTTTCCGTGGGACTCTCCTGCCAACATAATTCCATGTGAGTTACATTCGTTTGCAAAACCTTTCACCACATGAAGATGTTCTATTTAATTAGTCAAAGTTCATTTTTTTTGGTCCCTGACAGAGCATCATACATCACCAAGTCCAGAGAGTCATTAGCTCTGAAATAAATCAGGATGGAAGGAAGCAGATTAAACTCACCGAGTCTCAGGCTCAACCGTGCCTACCCTGTAGGACCCAGCCTCTCAGGAACTCTGGGGCCAGGAGTGAGGCTGTTATTCACCCCAGCTGATGCCATGTTCCTGTGGCTGAGGGCAGGGCAGGGGACCAGAGAAACGGAGGGTGGACTATCTCCAGCTCAAAGTATCCCACCTGGGAGCCCCCATGACTGTTGTGAGAGACAGTATTCATCTGCCAGGGCCTCTTTCACTTTGGGTGGAAGGTGACTGCTCTCACCCTTGGGCGATGAAGAAGAGCCCTTGTTTTCACATTATGTCCTGCCCCATATAGGACCTTCAGGAATGCTGCCCTAAGGTTATGCTATGACTAGAGGCCTGGTGCATGAAATTTGTGCACAGGTGTGGTCCCTAGGCCTGGCTGGCTATCGAAGTGCAAGCGTCTGGCATGGAAGGGGCAGGTCCCAGTTGATCTCTGGGCCCTGGGCAGCACGTGGGCTCCTGGACCCCTTCGTGCCCCCCTCTGCCTGAGTCATCGGGCCCCCGCCTGGCTCCCTCAGCACCTGGAAGCCAGGCGGCAGCCTCGCCCCCACCACCGCTGCTGGTCAGTCTGCAGGGTGATTGGCCCAGGCTCCCTCAGTGCCTGGGAGCTGAGCACTGCCCACTCACCTGCTCCACCATCCCACCACAGTCCCGCTCTTGTTGGGACCCATTGGGGCTGACAGTGCCCCCACTGCCACCTGCTGCCAGTGCCGCATGGCTGACACCCACCATGTTCCGTGCCACCCCCTGGTGGTCAGCATATGTCATAGTGAGTGGTTGAACTCCCGGTCGAGGGGGCAATTTGCATATTAGGCTTTTATTATATAGGATTGGGAAAAGCACAGGGAAGCAGAATGTCTATAAAGCCCCAAGAAGCATCTGACCTTGATATGAATAATGTTAATTGGTTACTTTCTTGGTGTTAATGCTCTCTGGCCTCATTTTCCATGTCAGTAAATTGGGAATTATAATGGCCACTCTTTTTTTTTTTTTTGCCTCATCGTTGTGAGAGTAAAAGAATAACATGAACACTGAGATGTTAAAATGACACTTTGTTTACTTTCTTAACACTCTCAAAACGAACTGGTTATCATATGTTGGGGTTAAAAACAAAACATGTGACCACGAATCCCACACATTCTGCCCACCATGTGGATGTGGCAGGCAGCTGTCAAGTGGCAAAGAGAACACTGGTCTTAGCACATCTTCACCCTTGACCATGTGACCTCAAGTGTGTCTGTGAGCTTCAGCCACAGCTGTGACATGAGGACAGTGGAAGTCCCCTATCAGGGTGTTGCTATAAACAGAATAAGCTCATTAACATACCTGCATTTATTTTGTCTCAAAATATCCTTAGCCAAACGTGACTCTCTTGATTGCTTCAATGTCCCTCTGCAGCCATCACACAGTGGATACGGCCTACAATGTTATTCTCGCTCCTGGATTTTGACATCAGTTTCTTTCTTTGGAATCCATCACTTAGGCAGCTTTTACTAAGCATCACATGCTACATAAAGGAGTTTGCATATGCTCCCTCATTTACTCCTCTGAACGCTGTCAAAGAGGCATTCTCTCTATTATACCCAGAGGAGGTGACAGTGTTCTGTGGTGAGTAAGCAGGAGGCCCAGCATCCAAGGTCACCATATTCACCCCTGAAGCTGGAGCTCATTCCTCTTTACGCCGCTGAACCCCCCCTCTCCCCCCCGCCCCCAGGAGCTTTCTCTGAGGGCTGTGGGAATCTCAGAATCCCCGCCGGGATGGGAGATGGGTTTGATGCTCAGGTATCAGGGATGGGCCAGCCTGAGGTCAGGTTGGATTGCCAAGCAGCAGCTGATGGGCTTGCTTTCTGGCCTTTTCCTTTCAAATGCAAACATTATGCACAGCCCAGCGGGTGACCACAGCTAGGTCACTGGGTGAATTGTAATAACAGTAATACTTTGCCTCAGTCCAGTACCATTTATCCAGAGGCATCGGAGGACTCAGCGGACATTAATTAAACTTCACAGCACCCTAATTCTTTAAGGTCAGGACTGCACCAATTTTAGAGAGAGATAAACTGAGATAATGACTCTCGCAGAATCTGGGTGGATCATTTGTCAGCGTAGTTTCTGAAGCAGATAATAGAAGCCCAGTCTCTAAGTCAGGGAAACAGTCATTAGATAAATATGCCATGAAAGCCCCAGCTGTGAAGTCTGCGGGCGTGCCTGTGACCTGACCTTTCCATTCTTTATCAGGGCGGATAGAGTTGAGCCACGTCTCCTTGTCCTTCTCCCTGTACCCACCAGTAACACAAGGGGGATGCTGATGACTGTCTTACATAGAACGCTTACTTTCACAGCAGGATGGTTCTTAGGGACAATCTGCCCTCGGTTTCATAAACAGTGCTTCATGACTGGCACTACCAGGAGGTTTCAGAATCCTCTTGGTGGGTGGGTGGGGGTGGGGGGAGTAGGTTAGGGAGCTTTCAAAGAAGTACTTCCTTTCCTACTTTCCTTCTGGGGATTGATAGCCTGATTGCTGTTTCTCAGTCTTTGGGTCTGTCCCTATTCATCAGTCTATGTTGTTCTCTATAATCCACAAATGAGTGAGATCATGTGGTATTTATCTTTCTCTGACTGGCTTATTTCACTTAGCATAGGGGAGGGCGGGGGTAAGGGGAAGAGATCAACCGAAGGACTTGTATACATGTATATAAGCCAAACCAATGGACATGGACAACAGGGGGATGGGAGAATGAGTTTGTGTGTGGGGGGGAGGTTGGGGGTTAATGGGGGGGATGAGGACACATTTGTAATACCTTAACTAAAAAAAAAAAAAAAAAAAAAAAAGAAGTACTTCCCAGGGGTCCCACTGCAGTGATTCTAATTTAGCCTTTGCACCAGAGTGGGTAAAATGGTCAGGAGATGGCAAAGAGGAGGTTCTGGACTCTTGGGTGTGGGAGCCCTGTGAAGTGTGGTACCCAAATGCATTGGTGAAGTTCTGGTGTGGGCTACAATTAGACTGAGAGAGCATACAGGTTATTCTCCCAAATGAAAGGGGTGATAGGATTATGAAGGTTGGAATGTTTAAGCAGATTTATGCAAATAACTTATTCTGTAGGTGAGGAATCTAAGACACAGAGAGGTTAAGTAATTTGTCTCAGGTCAGATAGTAGAGCTGGGATTTGAAGGAGGACAGAGTCTTTCCTCTTTCGCCCCATTTATATCTCAAATGAGCTAGAGAAGCAAGAGGATGCTAATGATGACACTGTGTGAGGAGTTTAGCCATATGAGACCTCTGAGCATCTGATGAAAGGAATGAAAGCCTCACCCAGAAAATGTTGGCTGTCATTTAAAAAGGCAATAGACCTACCTGTCTCTGTGGGCTTTGGGTAACATTGTAAATGTGGTGTGCGGTGGTTAAACACAAGAAAGATGTTTTTAATCATCACAGCTGTCAGTTTTTAATAGGTAGAGTGAGCTAACCATGGCAAAGGTGCTCAAGCACATGCTGGTTGGCCAATTCACAGGGGTGGTGCAGGTACAATTTTTCTACGACAAATCAAATTTCTGGAAAATAAAAAATACAACTTAATACTCTCTAAAGGAGGACACCAAAATCCAGAGCCTCAACAGTGTAGCATCCGTAATGTCCAGTATATAATCACAATAAAATATTACTAGTTATGTAACAAAGCTGGAAAATGTGGCCTCAAACCAGCAAACTAGCCTGAGATAATCCAGCTATTGAAATTAGGGAAAGGAAAGGAAAGGAGAGGGGAGGGGAGGGAAGGGGAGGGGAGGGGAGGGGAGGGGAGGGGAGGGGAGGGGAGGGGAGGGGAGGGGAGAAAGATGTGAAAGCAGCTGGTATAAAATAAATAATCAAGGATTTTAAGGGAATAAATGGTCATAAGCTGAATCTCCAGCAGACAGTTAGAAACTAAAAAAGAACTCATGGAAATTTTAAAAACAAAAAGTACAATATATACAATTTCACTGATTTGGCTTAATAACTGATTGGAGACCGCAGGAAAAGAGATCAGTGAACGTGAAGACATAATAATATAAGGTGTGTGACACCGTTTTAAAAAGGGTTGGTAAATATAACTCAGTGTTGCAAGGTTCTTTCACTTTTGGAAGCAGTGACATTAACTCTAAGTAGACTAGAATGACTTAAGGACGCATAGTGGAATCCCTAAGGCAACCATTAAAAACAAATATTAAAGAGGCATAGCTGAAAAGTGAGTAGAGGAATTAAAATTAAATGCTAGAAAATATTTGATTAACTCAAATGAAGGCAGGAAAGGACAAATAGCAAAGTAATAAAAAAAAAAAGTAGCCCTAAATTAAACTACATGAATAATAATATTAAATCTAAATGAACTCAAAATTATAATTAAAAGGCTGCGATTGTCATACTAAATTTAAAAAAAGCAAATCACAACACAATCATATGGTATTTAAAACAGAAAGCCACAGATAGTTGGAAAGTCAAAGGATGGGGGAAAGGCCATGCAAATATTAAGATTAATAAAGCTAAAGTAACTATATTAATATCAGGCAGAAACAGACTTCGAGACCTGGGGTATTGTTTTCTTTTAATTTTAAAATTATTTCAGATGTATAGAAAATTATAAAATAAAGACTCTCTATATGCTCTATCCCCAAATTCCCCAAATATTAATATTCTATCACAACTCAATATCATTCTCTCTCCATTTCTCTCTGTTTCTCCCCCTTCCCTCTCCCTTTCTCTCTTTACCTATGTTAAGCTCTTCCACACAGTAAGCCTGTAGATCTTTCATTCTTGCATCCATAATTCTCTTCTACATGTAAATATTTTGTGTTTTCCCCAAAACCAGGACAATTTCTCACATAAATACAAATACAATTCTCAAAAGCAGGAAATTAACATCGTTACCATATTATTATCTAATCTAGAGGTCCCATTTAATTTTCCCAATTGTTCCACTGAGATTTTTTTATAGTAAAGTCATTTTTCTTTGAATTCAGAATTTATTTCAACCTTTAATTCAATGTTGCACTTAGTTATGTCCCTTTGCTTACCTTTAATGTGGAATGGTTAGTCTCTGTCCTTCATGACCTCAACATTTTAGAAAAATCACGGGTCTTTTTTATAGAATGTTCCTCAAATTGGGCCTCAAGGTTATGCACTTTGAACATAAGCATCTTGGGAGTGATATTGTGTCCTTTTCTCTGCAAAATATTAGGATTATCATGGTGTCTATTTGTCCGATTTCTGGTAATTAACTTTGATCATTGATGATGGTGGTGTCTGACACGTTTCTTCTTATAAAGTTACTATTTTTGTATTTGTCATTAATAAGTACCTTATTGAGAGATTCTTTGAAACCAGGTAAATATTGTATTTCTCATCAAACTTCCACTTACTGGTTTAGCATCCATTGCTGATCTTTACCTGAAGCAGTTAGTAAGGTGACTTCCAAACAAAAGCAGGGAGAATAGCCAGAGATAAAGAGCGACAGTTAACACTGAAAACAGCCAACTCCTTAGGAAGACATGGTCATCATAACGGTATAGATGCCCGATGAGAGGGCTTCACAATATATGAAGCAACACTGGATGCATTAAAGGGGAAAAGAGAGAAATCCAAAACCATCTGGAAAATGTTAAATACATGAAGCAAAGCTGACAGAAATTTTAAAAAAGGAGAACCCCAATCATAATTGAAGATTAATACTCCTCCTCAATAATTGACACACTTTGTAAGTTATACGATTATCTAACCACTTTGTTGTACACCTGAAATGAATACAAAATAATATTAAAAGTAATCTGTAATTGAAAAATAAAATTAGCCCTAGCTAAGGGCATGTACCTGGATTGCCCTTGATTCTAAGCCACAGTTGGGGCGTGTACAGGTGGCAACCAGTCAATGTCTCTCTCTCTCTCTCTCTCTCTCTCTCTCTCTCTCTCTCTCTCTCATGTTTTTCTCTCCCCTTCTCTCCTCTTTTCTCCTCTCCTCTTTTCTCTCTCCTTCCTCTCTTTCACTCTCTCTAAAAGTCAATGGAAAAATTATCCTCGGGTAAGGATTAAATTTTAAAAAAAGAAAGAAAGAAAATTAAACATTAAAAATATTTGCTAGATAACAAAAAATCCAGTAAGGATATAGCTCTGGAAACACTGTCAACCACATTGACGTAATGACAAGGTTACCACACTACACCCAGAAATTACAGAGCAGGCAAACTTTTCTAATGTATGTAAAATGTTCATCAAGATAGACCATATGCTGCACCATTAAACAGGTCTCATCTTTCAGAGTGTAGTCTCTAATCAAATGGGATTATATCAGAAATCAATAACTTTAAGCTGTCTAGGGAATATATATAAATTAAAATGCTACTGGAGTGCATCAGCCAAGAAGGTGGCTTTGGAGACAAGTTCTAAATATAGATTCCACTGTGAGATGCCCGTAGGGGGTCTTGGGAGATAAATGCTATTTCAATGCCATCTTTCATTATTATTTGATATTTGCATATTTCAACAGAGAAATGTACAGGTAAAGAGAGGATGACAATTATAATTAAATATGGAGGCAGCTGTTCGATCCCATAACTTGGCAAAGACTTGTATCGGTGAGGGAAGTAAAGCCTGAACCAGACCACATGCAGTGTACTCCCTCAAACACATATAGGGAGGCCCGGTGCATTTCCGAGGACCTGCTCCTGCTCTTCCCAGATGCCAGCATTTAGAGAGGTTGACATTATTCTTGCTTTGGGGAACTACAGAAATGAAACGGCGGTGGCAGCGTGACCCGGCAGCACGTCCTGCGTAAATGCCACCAGATCTTTATTAGGACGGGAACCGGATGCTTCTGAGTAGCTGACCTCAGAGGCTGTTCCTGCCAGCAGACTGGGAAATCAAATTGCATCTGTATCTAGACATACCTTTGTATAGTTTACTTTTTGTTTTATCTTCAGCAGCTAAATGTTTCATTATGAGCACTGTTCTTTATACAAGATATATATATTTCTGTGTGTGTGTGTGTGTGTATACAGGGTGGAGCAAAAGTAGGTTTATAGTTGTTCTTGTAGGAAATAGTACAATAATTAATGAATAATAATACAAAAACAAACCCTGTTTCATGTACTCACAGCTGTATGCCTACTCTGCCCCACCCTGTACGTCTACATATATTCTTTAAATTTTAAAAGTGAATTCAATGCTCCAAGCAAAGAAAGTTCATTTTTTTCATTACCCTTTTAGAATATTGCACTGTCCCCATTATTTTAGGAAATAAATTAGGAAACTAAAGGGAGGAAAGTCACACCTGACTTGTTTTTTAGGCGATGCGCTTCACACTTGAGAGGGAGAAGGGGCACCTGAAAGGTAGCGATGCAAGTTAGGCATCAGTGCGCTAGCCAAAGGGGTGTGGAGGAGAGAAAGCGGGGGGCTGGGAGCATTACAATTTAAGAAAAGGGATTCAGTGCAGAAGTGACGCAAAAGGTCAGGCTGCTAAGAGTCCCTGCAGGGCGAGAACCAGAAATCACACGCGGCAGCCCCCGCAGGCCCACGTGAAGGACCAGAATAATTGATGATAGAGGAGCCAGGATCTGCGTAATTCACAGGATCTTAAACGCCCACACACGTGCAGCCCAACTGTCTCTGTGCGAACATCACGGAACTCCGGTGATGGTGGGATGGTTTGGGGCTGCGAGGTAATCGGGAAGCTAAAGAGAGGGTTTACATAGACAGGGATCTGAAATATGTCCCTCTCCCACCCACGGTGTTTTGAAGATAAACAAGGAGCTGTGAGCATACGCAAATCAAATTCCCCACTTTATGTGACTGTGTGCCAGTTTCTAATAGCATAGCAAAAGGCTGAGTTGGAATTGATGGGTAGCTTCAAAGCCTAAGTCGACATCCTCCTGCTCCTTACATCTGACTTGTGCTGGCTCACTCAAGCCTGCCAGGAGGAGATTCATAGCTGGCTCCCAGGGGAAGCCTGGCGTAGCTTGTGCTTGCTGCTTCTTGAAGAGGTAAAGGGCATGCAAGAAAGATGCTAATACCCGGTCCCTGCTTTCTTTAAGCTCAGTTATCCTGTCTGTTATTAATGGCAGTTCAGTTCGTGACTCAGACTTGACCAATCTGATGAACAACTCTTCCTGCCTTTGGAGAAAGCTAGGAAGTGGGTGGAGAGTGACAGGTCTGATGTGGAGAGAGGGGCAGACGGACCCCATCTGCCATAACTGGGACCTGGCAGTCTCATTCAAGCATATGCATTTCAGTATTGAGTGAGCCTGGATGTCATCCCCTTGAATGGATTTGAGCTCCTGGTATCTGTTCTCAGTGGGTCCTAAACCATCAGTGCTGCTACCTTGAATCTTATATTCATGACCATCTCTGAGATTTCTCCAAAACAGCACAGGGAATATTCAGGTTCTTATGTTGGTATGTAGTGCACTGGGAAAATCACTTAAGCTCCTTGGGTTTGCCACTTTTATGAAATGTTTGGATTTATTCACTGGTGCTGAGCCAGTTCTGGGAACCTTAGGCACAAAGCTTAACAGCTGCTGGCCTTGAGGTGCTCACGATGTAGTTGTGGAGGCCGAGAATCATATATACTACGGCAGGCTGGGTTAGTTGCTACGGCTGCCATAACAAAATTACCACAGACGGGTTGGCTCAAACAACAGAAATCTATTTTCTCACAGTTCTGGAGGCTGGAAATTCAAGACCCAGGTGTCAGCAGGGTTGGTTTCTTCTGATGCCTCTCTCCTTGGGTTGCAGATGGCCACTCTTGCCCTTTGTTACCACATGATCTTTCCCCTGGGCACACTCAAGTCTGTGTCCTAATCTCCTCTTAATATAAAGACATCAGTTGTATTGGATTATGACTTCCTTTCACCTTAAGGACATCTTTAAAAATCCTATATCTAAATACAATTACTTTGAGATACCGAGAACCAGGACTTCTCCGTATGGATTTGTGGGGTTGGACAAAATCCAGTCTAGAACACAAGCATTATCCTATACAATAAAGAGGTAACATGCAAATGGTCTTCACACGGTGATGCATAACGACTGATCAGCAGGAGGGCGGGTCAGTGAGCTACCTGCAGCAGAGAGCTACGAGCGGCGGTGGGCGGGGCAGCCATCTGAGGCAAGCGGCAGCGAGCTACTTGCACATGGATTCATGCGCAGGGCCACTAGTGTTGACTCTAATAAACAAGAAAACAAAAGCCTTACTTTTGAGACATTTGAAGCTAGTGGCCACATCCCATTTGATAAATGCAAACTTGTTTGCTCAGAGATTATCAAAGATTGTTAATTATTGCCATTTAGCTAAAACTGTCCTAATTCTCTCAAGTATGCTTATGTGAGAACTAGGAGGAGACTTAAAATTCTATGAAATTAAGGAAGAATGTGAATGGTATTTAGCGACAGCTGGGAGCCTCTAAAACAATATTCAACTTTATAAGTATGCATAAGTTATTATGGATAAGGTCCATATTTCTCATTACATAGAGGTCCTTCTTTGATGTCTTAATCATAAAGATCAAAGGAAGACTGAAATTTGGAAGGATAGCAATGGAAGAAATAGAAATATCACCAAGAACAAAGATGTGTCCTTAGAAACCAAGGCTAAGGTCATCCACACCTTCCTACTCCCAATTCCTATGGATGGATGTGACAATTGGACAGTGAAGAAGACTGATAGGGAAAAAAAAAAACAACCCTCAATTAATTTGAAATAAGGTGTTGGAGGAGAGCTCTATGGATACCCAAATCCTCCAGAAAGACGAACAAATGGGTCCTATAGCAAATTAAACCTGAAACATCACTGGAGGCAAAAAATGACAAACCTGAAGCTGTCCTATGTCAGGCACATCAGGAGCAGGAAGAGTTCTTTGGAAAAGACAGTAATGCTGAGACACATAGAAGGCAGCAGGAAAAGAGGAAGACCAAATACGAGATGGATTGGCTCCATGGAAGAAGCCACAGGCGCGAGTCTACAGGAGCTGAGCAGGGCTACTGAGGACGAGGCTGTGGCCCTCACTCATTCACAGGGTCGCCAGGAGTCAGAGCCGATTCAATGGCAGGTCACACACACAACCGTGTCACTGTTTCATAGGAAACCCTCCAAAGGCTTCCTCCCATGGCACTTGGAATAAAATCCATTCTCATTACTAGGCCCTACTGCTCTCCCCCTAACTCCCTGAACCATAGCTACCCCAGCCTTCTTTCTATTCTAAAACACCCCCATCATTCTTGCTTCAGAAAATACATGCCAGCTATTGCCTCTACCTGGAACGCCCTGCCGTAAATCTGTTGCTGGCCTGGTTCCTTCTGGTCATCCAGATCTTAAATATCTCCTTCTTGGCACCAAATGATTTACTTAATCCATCATTGTTTATCACAGTACCCTCACTGTTCTGTTTTGTTTTCTCGGTATCCCCTTCACAATCTGAAATTATGTTCTTCATATCTTAGTTTACTTGCTTATTTTATCCCACACAACGAGACTGTGAGCTCCGTGAAACCAAGACCCATGTTCATGGAGGTCATCCAAGCATCTGTAATTGCATCAGGCACATAGCAAGTGATTGATACATATATGACCATAAATCCTCAAAGTGATCTGTGATTGATTACTCCACATCATGCTCTTTAAATGAACAAATAACCAACAACTAACAAGTAAAGAAGTACAACTGAGAAATACCAATTGCATTGAATCTGTTCATGTTTTAAATGAGGCCCAGAAGAGTTCATTCATTTTAACAAGCCCAGTAAGGAATCATTCCAGCCCTTTTGTTATCTAGGAGCTCTCATTTGGACCCCATCCAATTGTCAACACTCTTCCCAAAATGTGGCACTGGGGAGACCTCCTAATAGGGTGACTGGAAGAGAATAGGACCATCCCCTCCCTATCCTGAACCAAATACGCCTCCTACAGTGCTTGGATTCTCTTTCAATATCTCCCTTTGCCACCAGGCAGCTCATTTCTTGCAGTTCTTTTAGAAGCAGTTGCCATATTTTCTGTTATTAGTTATTACAATCCAAACAAACACTTTAGTTTCCCCAAACTCTGGAAGGAGGTATTTTTTAAAAAGCCATCTTAATTATATATAAGCAATGGAGAATCACAGAGGATTCATTAACATAATCAACACAAGTCTGTTTCCAGCATCCACAAGCAAGGTGATAGAAAAACAGCCAATATTTGCAGCTCAGAGCTGTGGGTTTCTTTTCCAGTGGCTCCTCCTGGCTTTCTTAGTTCTGACACTCTGTTCTCCACCCATCATTTCACTTGAGGGGAAAAGGAGAGCTTTAAAGAGCAGGTGGTTGTTGGTCTTTGCCTTGAGAGAGAAATAGAAATGAGACCAGGAATACTCCCAATAGAGTCTCAAAACAATAGAGATGATACAATACGAGGAAGAGTGAAAATGTGAGAAAAGCATGGCCTTAGAAGCAGAGAGACAGGAGGTCTAATCGTAGCTCTGCCACTCTCTAGCTGTGTGGCCTTGCAACAGCAGTATAACCTCTCTGATTCTATTTCTTCTCTGCCAAATAGCGTTATCCTCTCCTTCATTGGGCTATGAAATACATGTGTATGCGTGCATCTCCCAGTACATCCTCAGAAACCATAGTTTCATTACTCAAAAGAATGCCTTTAGTGGCTGTTCTACGCCTTTCCCCGTCTTCGCCTTATCCTAACTTGGGAACTTGACCTAACTTGATTCTTCCTGAAGCTTCAGGGCTGGTTCTAGCAGCCAGCAGGCTCTGGGTGGTCAGTGCCTGCCCATTGGCAGGGAAGAATGGTGTGCTAGAAGTAGGGATGAGCTGTTGCCATTGGAGATGGTAGCAGAGACGTCCTGGTTGAGGCTGAGTTGGCTAAATCAGAACTCTGTGGCTGGAGATAGAATCCCACAGATTTCCAGTTAGGAGATTGCAGTGATAGCTGCTCTTAACCCAACCCTCCTGTGGGCTGCAGACCAGGCCTCATTCAGATGAGATTGTTAACCTAATTCAAGATTGGTGAGGGTATCCTCAACCCCCATCACACTTGAATTAGTTAAATCTCTCTCTCTGAACCTGAGGTCCCATTCCTCTTAGCTTAACAGTGATCCTGGGAGGAGGCAGAGGGCCTGAGAAGAAGAAATGGGTTTAGATTCCAACTCTACCCTTGCTGGCTGTTTAACTTTGGGCACCTGGGATCCTCTGTTTTCTCATCTGAAATGAGGATGATAACTTGGGTCTTGTGATGATGAAAGTGAGTGCCTGGTGTGAAAGGCTTGGTGAATGGGGAAGGACCATACAAGGTTCTCCTTATCCTCGGTGCCCCTTCATGGTGAAGTCAAGCCCTATAGAACCAGTAAAAGAAGAACTAAGGTCAGATATAATTGATGCAAATATATTGGAAGGCTTACTCCCATCATTTAACCTCTCAGAACATTTTTTGTCTTTCAAATTGAAGTAAAATTAATAGTAGGAGCCTTGCCTCACAGGGTTTACAGTTTTATGAGTGTAATGTAGAGCCCTTTGTAAACTGTAAAGTGCTCTGTACACATGAGCAATTCTTATGTTCTTAGGGCTTCTCTTTTTTTTGGTTTGGCATCAGTTGAGTCAGCTGAATGCTCTGAGCAAGAACAATCTGTTTTCTTTCCTCTTGGCAAAGAACACAAAAGACAGAGCAGCTCATAGAAACTGGGGCAGGAGAAAAAGTTAACTCTCTCTCTCTCTCTCTCTCTCTCTCTCTCACACTCTCACACACACACACACACACACACACACACACACACACACCCCTCCCCCACAGGTTCCCACAAGTCCAGCATCCACTGCAGAACTTGGGAAGTGGCCTCATTTCCTAACCAGTTTGAGTGTCTTTAGTCCCGATGCTCACCTCGCTCATTGCCCAGATATCGTGAAGATCTAAATTAAGAACGAGTCCCTGGCTCCCGCGGTCCTTGTCACGCTGCCTGCAGTCCTAGACTTGGATCCCAGGTGACTGGCTCTGCATTTTTTTAGTCTCTCCACAACCCCAAAGTCAATCAGTCTGAGTTATGTTAATTTCATGTCTAAAATCCACCAACTTCTCATCAATTCCTCTGACACTTCCCAGTTCAGGCCACCACACCCTCCTCTCACTCACCCCCTCCCTCCTGGAAGAGCCTCCCTCCCAGCCTCCCCATCCTCAGGCCAAATCTCATTTAATAGATTCTCACCCTGCAGCCAGAGGGACCTTTTTAAAATGCATGTCACTCCTCTGCTTACAACTCCTCAAGATCTTGCTACTTCTCTACATTAACAAACAAATGTCTGTACACAGCTCATAGGACAACCTATGACCAGGCTCTGCTATTCTATCTGGTCAGCCTCTGCTATACTCCCCTTTGCGCTATGAGCACCCAGATTACTAGCCCTCTGTTTGGGGAACCTATTCCCCCTGCTTCAGTCTATTTATGGGATGTCCTGACAAGCCCCTCCTTCTCTGTTTACTCTGTTCCACTTCCAACCAGTTAACTCTGTCCTCTTCCTGTGAGTACCAGTGCACAGGTCCTTCCACCCATCCTTCTCAGAATGAATACTATACATGCTCATGGCACTTCAACTTTTCCATGCAGTAGTTTTCCCAGCTTGCCATTACATATGTGTTTCTGTGATGACGTCATTAATGCCTCACAAGGTTCAGACCTCCGAGAGTGCAGGAATCATACATTTGCTGACCACATAGTCCTAGGTTTCCACACAATACACGGCACAAAATATTTCTGGATGAATGAGCGTGAATCTGGGCAATTCCTGTATCCTTTCACATTGTTCTCCTTTCTTCTCTACAAAATGGAGCTAATATTACTTTCTCTATTTACTTTAAAAGATATATGGAAAAGACAAATGAGATAATTCTTCTAATTAGGGCTATGCAAATAAAACATCGTCTTTTTTAAACCTTTTTTTTCTTTAATTCTTTTTCAATTACAGTTGACATTCAATATTATTTTGTATTAGTTGCCAGTATACAGCTTAGTGGTTAGACAACCAAATACTTTACAAGGTGTTCTCCCTGATGTTTCCACTGGCACCATACATAGTTATTAAAATACTAGAAGCCCAGCCCATGAAATTGCGTGGCCCTGCCCACCCACGCACCGCGCTGTGCTCACAGCCCCACACACCCACGCCGGTCTTTGGTCTTTATGGTGTTAGGGCCACAGGCGTTTGATAATATAGACTAGTAGCCTGTGCATGAATCCGTGCGCCAGTAGCTCTCTGCGGGGCCTGGCCTCTCCGCGCCTGCTGCCCAGATAGGCTCTCCGCAGCCCAGAGGCCCATCCACGGCCAGGCGCAGAATGCTTGCCTCATCGCCAGGGTGACAACGCAAGTGTTCCACCTCCCCGCCCCCCCCCCCACCCCCCCCCCCGCCGCTCCCGCTCTCAGCAGCCACCCGCCAGGACTGGGGGACTCTGGCAGGGCTGAGAAGACTGGGCACCGCCATCTTTGTGATGGAGTGATGGTTCATTTGCATATTACCCTTTTATTAGACAGGATTATTGACTGTTTCCTATGCTGGACTTTACATCCCCATAACTATTTTGTCACTATCGATATGTACTTCTCAATCCCTTCACCTTTTTCATCCACTCTCCCAACCCCCCTCCCTTCTGGCAACCATCAGTCTGTTCTGTGCATCTGTGAGTCTTTCTGTTTTGTTTGTTCATTTATATTGTTCTTTAGAGTGCCATAACCAAGCTGTGGAAGCAAGTCAAGTGCCCATCAATAGATGAGTGGATAAAAAAAACGGTGGTATATATGTACAATGGAATATTACTTGGCCATGAAAGAAAGAAAATCTTACCATCTGTGACAGTATGGATAGACCTGGAGGGCATTATACTAAGTAAAATAAGTCAGTCAGAGAAAGACAAATGCCATATGATTTTACTTATGTGTAGAATCTGAAGAACAATATAAACAAATACAGTATTCTCTTTTGAACTAGCACAGGCTGGCTGAACAACAGGGGCAATAGAAGGCAGGGGTGGGAGGCATTGTTTGGGTTTGCATCCCAGCCGTGGCACTTGAGTAAGTTCCTTAAACACATTTAAACTTGTTTTACTCATCTGCAAACTGGGTATAACATCAAAATTTCAGAATCATTATGACTATCAGGGATTGTATAAAGCAGCTAAGTGCTCAGTAAAATTTATTATCACTATTATTTTTATCGTTGTAAATATTCATAAAAAGTTGTTTTCTACTTTGCTCCATTTTTTTGCCTCTTCTAAAGAGAATTTCCTGAAATATTTTGTTGATGATGTCTTTTTTTTCCCTTGAGTATTGGGTCCTCTAGCCATCTCTGAACTAACCAATGATGATTATATTCAGATGGATGTGATTCTCTGATTAAATGTTCACCATCCCTGGAGTTTCAGGGAAAGTCATTTCCATATTATCCACATGAATTAAGAGTAGGAAAGGAGTGATTTTGACCCCGTATCAGAGTGGATACAAATAAGCTAGAGATGACATGATGTGGGCTACAGAATCATGCCCCTCTCCTTTTGAGTTAAAAAAAAAAATCAAATGATATAAAGTCACCACATTCTTTAGGAAATATGAATTAGATGGTTATATGAAAGGCCCAACCACAGTAGGCCCTCAAGAAATGTCAGTCTCCTTTCCTTCTTCACCCACCCATGCTATTTTAGTGTCTGAATGAGCCAATCAAACCATGTTGAGAATGCTGTTAATACCTAAAGATCGGTCCAAGTATCAAGTCGTATAACCAACTCGAACTTCCAAGCACTTGAGAAAGTCTTTAACCTTGGTCATGAGATCAGTCCTATAGGAAGCCTGACTGTATCCTACTGAGCATTCTT
This sequence comes from Myotis myotis, assembly GCF_014108235.1. Classification (NCBI taxonomy): domain Eukaryota; kingdom Metazoa; phylum Chordata; class Mammalia; order Chiroptera; family Vespertilionidae; genus Myotis; species Myotis myotis. The sequence goes on from NW_023416316.1 coordinate 12,277,112, forward strand.
TAATTGAATACACCAAAAATAGCTGTGTTTCCATACACCACACACCACACAGCCCATCGAGTTATACATATTTATTAGTTTAAATGCCACAGGAAAGACTTTCACAACTTTTCTCTCAATCCATTATGAAGAATTTTTTCCTCCCTTCTCTCTGAAGACATTAGTAGTTCAAGGTAGCTTTGACCTTTTTCTTCTGTCTTCTCTTTCCTAACTGCTTTGGGCTTCCATCTTACCTTTCTCACCTCCTCTCATCCCTCTTGATTTATCTCCTGCACTCTCTTCGGCCAGTCTCTCTGTGGCATCAGGGCAGCCTCTGTTTCCTGACTTCTTCCTGATCTTCATCTATTTTTGCCTCCTCTTGGACCCTTTGAACTTCTTCATTCCTCACCTTAGGTCCTGCCATGACATTGCATTCTTAAATATGGTCTTCCCCAACTGGGAGCCAAGCAACCTTTTGTTTGCAGAAATCACATCCATATTCATAAGTTGCTAAGCATATTTTATAAATCAGAATTCGCTGTGAAATGCATTAACCCCACCTGCTGTTTCAGTGCCCGGTGAGGGAAGCTGCAGTCTCTTGCAATTTTGTTCCAAGGAATAAAGGCAATGTTGGGTGGTTGAGGACACACTCAGCTCCTGCCCACGGGAAGATACCAATAGATCACAGTCCTGTTAACATGCTGGTGCTTTTGGCTGCCCAGCAGTTGCTCTAAGTGCAGGTAAATAATAATAATAATGAAACTGCACAGACAAATATATTTTTCATCAGAAGTTTCCCCTCCTTATCCCAAAACACCTTAGCATCTGGAATGAGTGTCAAGCACCCGCTATTGTCCAAGAACCAAGAAGGTCATTCAGCCAACAAGGAACTGAAGCTCAAATATTGCCTTCTATACTAAAAGGAAAGGGGAGATTAGAACTAGTGTTTATGGGACATTTTCATGTCTATACAGGGTTAGATGTTTGAACTTTTTGAGTCTCAAAATGATATTATTACGTATCTATATCAATATCTAGATATCTATATTTAGATATGTAGGTAGAGATGTAGGTATTTCTTAGCTCAGGCTACTATAATAAAACACCATATACTAGGCGACTCAAACTAAAAAATCTTAATTTATACAGTTTTGGAGGCTGGAAGTCTGAGACCAGGGTGCCAGCATGGTCAGATTCTAGGGAGAGCCCTTCTTTATTTCCTAAATAAAGAAGTTAGGAGGGCTATGTGAGGTCTGTGTCTTGCATGATTAAAGCTCATCTTGGCTTACAGATGACTGCTTTCTTCCTGTGTCCCTCACATGGGGGAGAGCAAATTCTAGTCTCTTCCTGTCCTTATAAAGACACCAACCCCACTGCTGTTTTTCACGGCCCCATCTAATTCTAATCACCTCCCAAAGGCCAACCTCCTAATATCATCACATTGGGTAAGGGCTTCAATGTATTAATTTTGGGGGAACACAAACATTCCATTCATAACAATATATGATCCCAATTCTTGCAGAAGGCAAACTAAGGTTCTGCATAGCCCAAGATCACACAGTGAGTGATTAGGGTGAGTTTTCAATCCCGATCTTTTATTCAGCCCAGGAATACCTGAAAGCTTATTCTCAAAAAACAACAATAGCCCAGCCTGTGTGGCACAGTGGTTGAGCACTGACCCAATTACCAAGTGGTCCCTGGTTCAATTCTGGGTCAGGGCACATGCCAGGGTGGTGGGCTCAATCCCCAGTAGGGGGCGTACAGGAAGCATTTGATCATTGTTTCTCTCTCATTGATGTTTCTGTCTCTCCCTCTTCCTCCCTCTCTCTAAAATCAATAAAAATGTATTTTAAAATAATACTATAATAAAATAAAATAATTCAAGCTCTTTGAGTCATAGGGGGCTCAGTTTCCCTGAAGGTATCTTGGTGTTTATCCAGTGTGGGATCTAAAGCTTGGATTGAGGATTATGTTCACTTAGTTTATAGACTAGCTTCTGCCTCAGTTAAACAAGCTTCCTTCTCTGAGGCTCCGCATTTCCTAAATAAAGAAGTTGGGCGGTGCTATGTGAGGTCCGTGTCCTACATGATGAAAGCTCTATGTTGTGGAGTGGTCACAAGGTGCCAGGTACCCTGCTCCACACTCATTTAAATCTCCCCTTGTCAGCAAACCATTTTTTAGATGATGAAAATGGGCTCAAGATGTTAAGTTGCCCCAACTATCAAATAGAAAGAACTGCAGCCCAGATCTGACCTGCCAACATAAGAATATTCAATCAAACCTCTAGAGAATTTTTACAGTTTATTTGAGCCAAACTGACAGAATGGTGGGAAGCAGGATCTCAAATACTCCCAAGAATTACAGTTTTGCAGTTTATTTTATACACTTGGAATGAAGGTAGGAATGTAAGAAAAATTGCATGAGGGTGGGAGAAAGTAAGGTACAAGATAGTTAACAAGATTATGTGCTTCCTCAAGGGTGGTTATGCCTTTGAGGGGTCTGGAAAGAGGGTTACTGCAGTCATTCCCAAGGTGTGTTAACCTAGATGCACAAGAATAATGGACAGGGCTGACATACCTCTTACTAAAGAAGTTATGGCCCTAACCAGTTTGGCTCAGTGGATAGAGCATCGGCCTACAGACTGAAGGGTCCCAGGTTTGATTCTGGTCAAGGGCATGTACCTTGGTTGCGGGCACACCCCAGTAGGGGGTGTGCAGGAGGCAGCTGATCGATGTTTCTAACTCTCTACCCCTCTCCCTTTCTCTCTGTAAAAAAATCAATAAAATATATTTTTTTAAAAAGAAGTTCCAGGCCTGGGGTGTGACTGCCCTCCATGGCCTGCCAAATTAGGAACTTATGGACAGATCACCTGTGAGGTTACTTTTCAGCCATTGAACTTGTATATTTCCCATGATTTGATCCATAGACCTCATCCTTTGTCTTAATTACAAGACCAAATAACAGTTTAACTATTCTTTCCAGGGAGTGCAAATTTCTATTAAAATGTAAACAGCTCCATGTGTGGCCTTATAAGTGAAAGTGACCATGGAACTATCACTCCATTGATCTGTCTACTGTAAACACAACCCTTCAAAAGAAAAGATAAACATGGTCTACCTCCCAGGTCAAATCCAAGCTCCTGCTAAGGTCGTCTGTTTGTGGTTCATTCATCCAACTACAGCTGAAGGATGAAGAAACAGGTTGATCTGCTTGGATTTGAGCCTCAGGAGTTTGCAGGTGTTCCACTAATTGAGCCCTCCCACTGACTGTCTGCCTCACTGTCTGTATGTCATTTCTGCTAGTTCTGTACACACCCTGCTTAAACTGCCATCGATACTGTACACTCTGGTAAAACCTTTCATCTTTCTATTTCAGGCTGCTTTGCAAACAGTAATTAATTAGGCCTCATAACCCCCTGGTGAGATTATTATGTATAAACACGGTCTCTTGCACAGCCCGGGGGCTTTTGTCATCAGGAGTTGTAAGTTTAATTCACACCTTCACCATGGACCTCGGGCTACCACCACAAAGGCAAAAAGAAAGAAGAGATGAAAAAGGGTGACATTATAATTCAGATCACAAAACTCTTACTATTGAGCGAAAATAGAAATATTTTTCAATGTACAAAATTCACTGGTAGCGTGAGGGTCACTCATGGAGCACCAGAGCTGGAGGTAGGAGGTCTTCAGTGGACACCAGGTTCATGGCAGTGATGTCACCAGTGTGACCTTGGGGAAGCCAATTAAACCCCCTCAGCCTCCATTCCTCACCGGGAAATAGTTCCTGCTTTACAGGCTTCATAGAAGAGCCTTTCAATCAAGCAGGCCACAAATAAGAATGACTTTTGAAGCCTGAGAAGTGTTATACAGAGATTAATAATTGCATGTCAGTATGATCCGAGCTCAGGGTGACCTGCAGGGCATAAAGACACGTTCTGCCCCCTTTACCAGACACCTGTTGAGTGCCCAGGGATCCCTGCAGACTGTTTGGACATGGAAGGTGCAAAGAGGAATACAATTCATTTTCTGAAGGTTTCCTGCCTCCTTGGGTCTATGCCAGGATGCTATGGAGACAGATCTTGAAATTTTAGTCAGCACTGGTTGTAGTCCTGTAATCATTCTCTATTTTTTTTGCTTTTTGTGGAAAGTGTGAAGGCAACTACAATGTGAGATTGCTATGATCTGAATGTTTATGTGCCCCCTACCCCCGCCTCGCTGATTCATATGTTGGTATCCAACCCACAAAGTGATGGTGCTAGGAGGTGGGGCCTTTGGGAGGTGATTAGGTCATGAGGGTGGAGCCCTCAGGGATAGGATTAGTGCTCTTAGGAAAGAGACCCCGCAGAGCTCCCCTGCCCTGTTTGCCATAGGAGGATCCAATGAGACAGTCCTCCTCACCCAACCAATTTCTGTTGTTTATACGCTACCCAGTGTGCGATATTTTCTTATAGCAGCCCAAATGGGCTAAGATAGTGATAAAAGTGGCCCCTACGGCAAGGCTATTTACTTTTCTGTAACATAGGATAAGGTCCTACTAGCATATTACAGGAAAGGGAAGCAATATATACCCCAAGTCTACTATTTGAGTTGGAATATAAGCAGCTTTTCTTGCTTGATAGCATACTACCTCTATTGCTCACTTTGAATCTTTTTTTGTCAAATTTATGATATTTTAAACTGTATGTATATAGCATTGTGCCAAAACTTATTTTTACAACAGTCATAAATCTGAGGACTTCAATTTCTGAAAGCAGTTTTGTGATCAATTCAATATGTACCATGACCCTTGTTACCCTTTAAGAAGAAGGAAACAATTTTTACAGAGAAATTTGCTGTGAGGTTATTTTGTGGAAATATAAAGTCCTCTGTATTCATTGCCAATAAGGTAGTTAATGAAGAGATATTTTATTAATTTACAAATATTTCTTGCATGTGACTGGTGGAAGCACAACATGGCACAAGCATTTGGAGAAAAAAATACAAAAACGTTTGGCAGTATCTTACAAGGATAAAAATATATGCCTAGCACATGGTCCCAAATTCCCTCAGTAAGAAAGAAAATGTCTCTTTACCTGAAAGATATAAAAATATACTTTCATTAAGAAGTCTTATATAGGAATGTTCATGCATCTTTATTTAAAATAGCCAAAAATTGGGATAATGTGCAAAACCAGGTGAATGGATGAACAAAATGTGGTATTTCCATAGTAGGTAATATTAATTAGCAATACAAAAGAAACTACCAGTACTTTCAGTTCATCCTGAGATGGTGGATTTTATGTGTCAGCTTGACTGGCCAGCAAGTGCCCAGATATCTGGTTAAACATTATGTCTAGGATGGTGGTCCCAGGTGAGTTTAGCATTTGAATGGGTGGACTGAGTCAAGCAGGGGCCCTCCCCAGTGTGGATGGGCCTCATCCAGGCCACTGACGGTCTGGATAGAACAAAACAGAGGAAGAAGATTGAATTCACCCTTTGTCTCACTACTTGAAGTAGGACATCAACCTTCCCTTGCTCTCAGCATGCCTGGTTCTCAGATCTTCAGACCCAGACTAGAGTCTATACCAGCCGTGGGCAAACTACGGTCCGCGGGCCGGATCTGGCCCGTTTGAAATGAATAAAACTAAAAAAAAAAAAGACCGTACCCTTTTATGTAATGATGTTTACTTTGAATTTATATTAGTTCATACAAACACTCCATCCATGCTTTTGTTCCGGCCCTCCGGTCCAGTTTAAGAACCCATTGTGGCCCTCGAGTCAAAAAGTTTGCCCACCCCTGGTCTATACCATTGGCTCTCTGGCCAGCAGGCCTTTGAACTATACCACCAGCTTTCCTGATCCCCAGCTTGTAGACATTAGGTCATGGGCATTCTAGCCTCCATAATTGTGTGGCCCAAGACCTTATAAGTACCTTATAATAAAATCAATCTCTCTCTCTCCTTCTCCTTCTCCCTCCCTCTCTCTCTCTGAAGAATCCTGAGCAAAGGAAGTCAACACATGAATCTATTGTGTTAGATTCCACATACATGAAGGTTTGGACTAGATAAATCAATCTACTGTAATAGAAATCGGGTCAGTGGTTGCCTGGAGTAGAGGGTGGGGGATTAACTGGAAAGGGACACAGTGGAACTTTTGGGAATGATGGACATATTCTATAGTTTGATGGAAGCAGTGGTCACAGGGATGTATACATTCATTAGAAGTCATGGATTTGTATACTTGAAATAGGCGCATTTGTCTTATTGTTGTAAATTATGTCTGTCAAATTGGTTTTAGACGTGTATACAAAGATTTTTTTATCACATTCAAAGTTGTCAACAATATAGGTTTCTTTCCTCACTGTCTAGCTAACTTATCACTAACTTATTCATTAGCAGAGATACATAAATGAAAGGCTCCCTCCAATGGGGAGTTTCTATGCATCAAATAATCCACTTGAAATTTCAAACTATCAGACTCCACTTGAAAATGCTCAGGTTATTTTTATGGATAAAAAATAAACTGAGAGCACCTGTTCTGGTTTTTCAAACCAAAGTTTTCTCTACCATGTGGCATTTCACATAATTTTGTGAACTCAACCAAGTCTTTTGCAGGAATATATGAGCACATTGGAGATAAGTTTCTGAGAAAATATATAGATTGGTTCTAGCTGTTAGTACCTGCTGTGCAGGTGTGCTTAACTCGTAAGAGGATTAAAATATCTGGTTCTTAAACTCTCCCAACAGAATGTCATCCTTCAACGTTCCTTTCCCATATGGTATCTGAGGCACAAAGTTCTCACTTCAGTGTGTAGGATGCTGGATAAGCCTGACATACAAATAAACTTTTCTGAGTCCTTACTATGTACCAGGCACCATACTAATAACTACTTTTTGACATTGCCTAATTTACTTCTCAAAACAACCTGAGATAAGGTGATCTTACAGCTTTTATGAATGAATGAAGTGACTAGTGAAAGTCCACATAGGTGACAGGGTTATGGCACACCTGGATTCCTATCCCAGGGGAATGGTGACCATCATATGTGTTACCCATAGAGCACCATCAGCTGTTGGATGACACAATGTCTGCCAGAAGCTGGCTTATCACTTCCGGTTTTGGAGACAGCTAAGATAATATAACTTCTACCCATGGGCTAAATCATCTTTTCTGAATAAAATTGTACAGAACATATGATCTCAGGTCACTGGCAGAAATATCATTTCTGTGATTCTCCTTCTACTGTGTCCTCTGATTTGTGGTAGGCCAAGGCCAGGAGTCTTCATTTTAATCGCATTTATGCTTTTATGTGAATATATAAAACCATATCAGAATGTAGGGTGACCTTTGTAATAAATGGGGTTCAGTTAAAAATAGATAGTTGGGCCTTGATCAGTCTCCACTTCCCACAGATCCTTGTCCTCACCCATAGTAGAGGGGCCACACCCCAGGGATTCCAGTCGCTCATTACAACAGCAAGGTGTTTAGTACCTGGATCAAGGGAATGCATCATAGTGATGCCAACCAGGGAAAGACACCCACAGCCTTGTGCCACCCAAAGATGGCACCAGGCACAGGCCCAACCCTGTGCAGGCCCCACTGGGGATAGAGGAGGAGGATGAAACATGTTCTTTGCTCTGCCAGTGTGATCTGGTCACCACCCTGATGGAGGGTGGCAGTGGCTGTGAGGTGAGGGTGGAGAGGTGGAGTGTGGGCAGGGCCCAGGGCACCAGGGGTAGAGAGCAGAGTCAGATGAACACATCTCAGGGGCAGAACCACATGAGAACAGTGGCTCCAAGACCTTGGCACCTCTTCCATTGTCCCATCAGAATTTACTTAATTCAAAGATGAAATAATTATTTAGAACTTCAGGATAGCAACAACAGAGCATTAAGTCCCATACATGGGGTCCTCCCAGCAGGGGGCTCCTTATGGGATGACTGCATTGGCCACACACCCATGAAGCCATTCCTGTCTGAAGGCTAGGAGCATGGATTTTGGGATAAGACTGACTAGATTTGAATCCCATTCCACTATTTATGGACAATCCCAAACACGCGGTGCCTTAGTGTTCTTATCTCTAAAACAGTGTTGTTATGAAAATTTCAAAGTATAAAATGAATTAAGTGCCCAGGCGATAGTACCTGGCACATAGTAAAAGTCACATAAGTATTAGCTGTTTGCTTATTACTTATAAATATTGCCACATAAATGTCCCAAAGCCCTTGTATGCATGTCTCTAGGCAAATCAGTTTTAACACTAATTCACTGATATGATTTATAACAAGTATGCCTACTTAGTAATCTCCTGCTGCCTGGTTTTCCTTATTGAATAGATGGTTTCAAAACAATATTATAAAACAATTTGTAAAAAGGAAAAAATATTTTAAGTGCACATCCATACATAATTATTTCAATTTCTGCATATAAGATTCCAGTACTTGCCAATATGCATGCATCTTTTTACAATGCTGCAGTTGTACTGTATATATCATTCTATTTTTTTCACTTAACATTAAATGGTAAGCATTTGTTCATGATGCTACATTGCCATAATTATTGTAATGGTTGCATAATACCCTATTATGTTGATACATCATAATTTACTGTAAATGATTCCCCTATTGATGGACATTTAAGTTGCTCCATTTTTTTGACAATTATGGCTAATGCTATAGTGATGAGCACTTTAGCTTTATCTTTTTGTTAAATTATTTTCTGGAGATTCATTTCCAGGAGGGGAATTGATGGGGCAAAGAGAATAAATACATGTAGGGTTCTTTCTAAATATTGAGCTATTATTTTCCTAAAGGGTAACAGTAGTAGTAATTAAGAAGAAGAAGAATAGCAGCAACAAAGGGCATGATCTGCACAGACTCTGTGCTAAACTCTCAGCAGGTATTGTGTCATCTCATTCTCTCTGTGGCCCTACAAGTTATTCCCATGTTGCATATGAAGGAACTGAGGCCCAAGGAAGTTAAGTAACTGGTCCAAGGCCATCTAATTACTGAGTAGAAAAGCTGAGAAAGGAACTAGTCTAGTCTGATACTGAAGCCGGTTCATTAAACTAGGAGCTTAAACATTCCTCTTTACTTCCTGCTGTTGATGTGGCCAAGAACTTAATAAATTTTCAAATAATTTCCATTTGGACTCCCCATCGAGAGTCCCCCTGCCACCCACTCACAGTGAATGTTTGGTCCTTTGAAAGGCTTGCTCATCCTATGTAATATCAGAGAGTAATGCAATTATTCCCCTTCACACAGATGTTCTGCCTTCTTCTTTCCTTCATCTGTCATTCTCTCCCTGTCTTCTCCTCTCTTCTTTCCTCCTTCTGTCTTTCTCCTCTTCTCCCTTTCCATATATTTAGGTTATCTTTTATGTGCTAAGTTTTACTAGAACTTGATGTGGAGTTTTTATTCTTAAGCAATTGTGCCAAATGTTAATAAAATTTTTCATCTACTTTGCATTTAAATTTTGCAACTTATTTTGAGTACTGTTAAAATTTAATTGGTGAAATCATATTTTTCTTTAAATACTAGAAGCTAATTAAGAAAGTTGCAGAAGTCTTAACTATAATTTTCATCCATCTAGAAAAATTGTTTTCCAAAGAGCTTGTTCATAATACCTGTAATGTATATTTTCATAATATATGAAAGACTTGTAGGTATGTGCAGCCTTTCTTCACACACTTTTTAAGGACAGTCATTTAGGATAAAGTGAAGCATATTTTGCTTCACAGAGTTCATATATTGTCCCAAGTATTTTTAGTGTGGATTTGGTCTAGTCCTGTGGTTTTAAATATAATTTCTATTATGGGAAAGGAAAGTTTACATGGTTGTATGCAAACATTTACTGAGCCTTTACTCTGTATCTTGAAAATAACTGTGAGAAAAAAAGAGATGTGAGACTAAGTAAATAAAATAAAATATAATAGGTCTGCCAGTGATTGAGCATTGATCTATGAACCAAGAGGTCATGGTTTGATTCCTGGTCCAGGCATATACCTGGGTTGGGGCCTCCATCCCCAGTGTGGGGTGTGCAGGAGGCAGCGATCAATAATTCTCTCTCATCATTGGTGTTTCTATATCTTTCTCCATCTCTTTTCCTCTCTGAAATCAACAAACATATATTTTAAAATTATAAAGAAGAAGAAGAAAGAATACCCAGAGAGGGAAATTGAACAGGTTCCAGTAGGTCCTGAAATGGAAGAATCATCTCACACCCAGCACAGTCTGTTACAGGTGTGACAGGTACACTGGGGACAGTCTCCAAACATGCAACACATAATTCAGTGGTGAACTTTAAAACTAGGCCCAGCTGAGAAATAACTTTCCAGATTACAATGCCCATTACTTGGGGCTTACACGTTCCTCTCTCTTTCTCATTTCTTTCCCTTCTCACCTCTTTCCCCTTTAAGCCCCTCTCCATCTATAGCAAAATGAAACATTCAAATGCATTATTCAGTCCAGAAGAAAATGTCAGCTCTTTTTTTTCCTCTCCCCGTGTATTGTTTTCTCCGATTTTCCTTCTGGTTGCTGCTGCAGACCCAAGTCTCAGTGGTTTTTGCCTGTGATATTTTGAAATAGAAAGTTGCAGGGATATGTTTTCCTAAGCACTGGAGAGTTGAGCAGCTGAGAACTCAAAAATCAGAGGTTTCTAACTGTGCTCTTTGGCTGTGGTTGTAATGGGGTGCCTAGGGGACAGGACACAGGGAAGAACAGATCAACCCAGATAGGCTCTTCTAAGACCCAGGTCATTCTCAGGCCTCAGGGGTCCTGACACCAAATTCCCTTTAAAAAATCTTAAGAGTAGCCCAAACCCAAGAGACCTTAAGAGAGCAGCAATAATATAAATAACAGTGATTTTCTACCAAAATTGGGAGACAAGGTCACATTTGTTTCTGTCGTGCTGAATGTCTCCATGTCTCCATAGTATCTACGGCTCATTTCTCTATCACACCCTCAGGTCTCCACACCCAGAGCTGTGCTGGCTCGTCTTTGAACACACGGCTCCAGGTAACCCTTTGCTGAATGAACTGCCTTGGGAGCAGCCAGGGAAAGAAAGTCCAAGCAAAATGCCTATTGGAATTCTTCCTGTCACCTTTTCATAGTGGATCATAACAACCCAATAGGACTTCATGTAACAAATGGCCCACTTGAGTGATACAGTTGTGGAGCCTTTTAAATGTCTGTTATGACGCTTATTTCAGCACTGCCTACAAAGGAAACAAAACTACAGAAGATAAGATACCTTCTCAATTCCATCAGTGAAGAACTGAGGAGGTACATCCAAAAAAAATGGAATATACATTTGAGAAGATGAGTTCATGTCAGCAGACACTGGAAAAGGCCCACATAATAGTTTAAGGGGAATAAAGCATCCTCTATATATAATATCTAGACTTAACCAATTGTTCAGATATGTTGTGGATCTGAAAGGCTGTGCTGGAGTAGCTAATGTGGGAGTTCTCACTGTGGGTCAGGCATTGGACTGATGTACATTAATTCATTTAACCCTCACAAGCAATCCTGAGAGAAAGGTCATGGCATTGAGTTTTTCACTTGAGGAAACTGAGAAGGTGAGTCACTTTCCCCAAATCACAGAGATTGGAGGTAGTAGAGCTGGACTACAAACCTGGGTAAAAAGAAGCCAGAGCAGGGGTGCTCGGCCCCAATGCTACTTCCCAGCTAGAGTCAGAACCAACGAAGACCTGGGGATGGGTCCAGTAAAGAGCTTTCTCTTTCTATTTTATAGTCTTCCATGTAGTGTAATTTAGTTTTACTTTAAGCAAGTATTGTCCCAAAACAATATGTATTGTTAAAAATTAAAAAGCAGGTGCAAGATGAATTAGGGGCTATTATAAGTCATTTTGAGCTAAGTCTTAGTCTGGAAATAAAAATAAAATATTTACAATTTCAGTGACCAGATGAGTGAGAAAAGAAGGGGAAGGTTAAGCTGAAGGAGGAGGAAAAGGAGGAAGAGAAGGAGGGAGAGCGGGAGGGAGGAACCTTCTTTTCTTACTTTATGGCTATAGGGCTCCAGGGAAGCTTAAGAGGGCCCTAAAAATAGTAACCGCAACATCAAAGCACTGGTTTGCACTACATAACTACAGCCTCCTTTTTCATAGTATTTATTTTTAAATCCCGCAAATTTCTTCTTTTCCCTTCCCTCCTCCCTCATGCCCTTTGCCACCTCGCGTGGCATGGCTCCCTGGCCTGTTCTGGAACATCTGCTATGATGAGTTAGATTCGAGGCAAAAAATTAGACCTTTAATTATTTGTACAGTTCATCAATACAAGACTTAATTGTACAATTACTGGTTTCTCTTCTTTTTCTAATTGAAGTAGGCAACCTTGTGTGTAATGTAGGGCAGCATTGATCTGCTCTGCAATTCTGCCCAAAGTTAGAAGGATATGAACCAGTGTGAAGGTTTAGGCCAGGCAAAGGGAAGGGGCTCATCCCTGGGTCCCTGCATCTCAAGGGAGCTCTGGGTGGTGAGCAATGGGCCCAGGTGATCACACTGTCACCCGTGGCACTGAGAGGCCGAGGTGAAGGTGTAAGTTGAAGTGTAGAGTGGGAACTTCATCCTTGAGCTGCACAGCTGATAGTTTGCTTGGCACCTCAGGGGACGAGAATCAGTAAAGCCAGTTGAGTTGTTTATTCATAAACGAGTGACTAAACTTCCTGAGCTTCATGAAGTGGGTCTGACTGCCCACCTTTCCAGGGCCGCCCTGAGTATCATGTTGGATAAAACACGCATCTATAACACTCCCAACAAATGGTAGGCTTCAAACACTGCTCATGCTCCCTCTGCTTTCTTTCCAACTCCTTTGCCCAAGTCTTCCCAGGGCTGTTTCCACACCAACAGAGCTTTCCACTTTTTTAAAGAAAATATACCAGTTGTGTCCTTTAATAGCTGATGCAGAGCTCTGATTTCTGAAGCTTTTCTAACACCAAGCAACACTGACCAACACTGAGTGGTACAACCTCCCTGAGACTGTTTTCCCCACATGCAAAGTGAGATGGTTGTAAAGCATAATATTAAATCCCCTGAATTCCACATACTTTCATTTCCCTTTCCCTCCTTTGCATCACACTCTGCTGGTGCATAGAATTCAACATGAAACAGATTCAGGTGTTTACTTGCGTTGCTCAAAAATAAGACTTAATTGTGCAAGAATAGGTTCCTCATTTTCTGATTGAATTAGTCAGTTCTGTATCTTCCTCCTTCCTCCCTTTGGCTTTCCATCTATTTTTAGATAGACAGTCAGAAAATCTTAATATATCAATGACATTTTTAACACATGTTAATATCTAAAGCGTCAATGCTCTATTTATAGAAGTGACTGCTGATGAGATGCTTTTGTGATATCAGTGAATTTATATTATAAACAGGATGAAACTGTGCACTCTTTTTGGAAAACTAAATAATAATGAAGTATTCTCTGCCCCAGTTTGTCCAACCATCAGCTGCCAGTTCTAGGTTTTACTTCTTTGGTGCACTTTTTATAAATTGCTCTTTGCTACTTCAGGGTGAATATCTGTCTCCTGCAATAGATGACAGCAGTTTTGTTTGGGAGAAAGCATTAGGGAGGGAAATGCAGGTCCCTGGGGATCCATTTCGTAATCTTCGTAGCTGCTCAGGCTCCCTAATGGGCCCGGTTCCTTAGATCTCTGGGGGTGGACAGTGCTGTGGACTTCATATAAAAGATATAACCTCATCTCTGCATTTCCACATTTTGCCTCCCTTTCAAGTGCATTTCAAAATTATGTGAGTTAGACATTAAGAGCGTCTGTTTGGGGAGCAGGCAGACATGAGCTAGAGTTGCCGTTCTGTCCCTTACCAGCTGTGTGATTGGGCAAGACACGACCTCTCTGAGCTTCATTGTCTTCATCTATAAAAGATGGACAATCAAAGAGAGAGTGTGAGGATACAAGATGGTGTGTGTCAAACATGTATGACATATTAAAGGCTCCAGAGTAGTAGCTTTTATTAGAATTACTTTTCTTATTACCTCATTCTTGAAGAATTTCTTTTCTACTCTGAAACTTCATGTCAACCTTCTGTTCTTCTGATCTTCCACTGAGCTGTAGTTAAGCATCATTTGCCACTTTCTGGCTGCCCAACTTTATCATGTCCCCTCCCAAACCAACACCTATCCCACACATACACAACCTACACTCTAGCCATGCAGAATTTTACTTTCATTCTCAAATGTGCAGAATTCTGCAAGCCTTGATGACTTCTTGCTATTCCTTCTGCCTACCTGCCTTCCTTTCTCACCTTAACTCATTCTCCAAATTCTTAGATTTCTCTCCTCTAGAAAGTCCTCCTTGTCTGATTGCAGGTTAATCTCTCACTTTGTGGCCCCATATTAGCTCTGTCATAGCTCTTGCCAGAGGTATTAGTATAATCGACTATGTCATCTCCAGAACATGAGTTCATGGAGGACAGACCGTCTGTCTCATTTGCCTTTGTATCTCCAAGTCCTAGCACATAGCACAATAAATTGGTATTGATCAACTAATTTCTGTGCATTTCTGATCCCTCTCAATAGAGTTTTAATTCTTCTAGGGTGTGGGTAATTGTGTGGTTTTGCTGGCCTCCACTGTCTCTAGCACAAGTCTTTATTTAATCAACAAACAGGCTTGAGTGTTTATACTCTGTTGGACCTAATGTGGATGATAAGGTGTGGTGATACATTATGTAGAAGAAGCAATACTTTCCATGCCCGTCATGACTGGGGCCTTGACAAGGAATGAGAAGAGGCCACATTTCCCTAGGAGGCAAGATTGCCATACCCTCTGCAGGGTCCCGTACTTCTCGTATCTTGACTCAGACAAAGAGAAAGTGGGCCACTTGGGGCAGGCACGTCTTCTCTCCGTGCTTTTCCTTCTGTTTCCCACGTGGAATTGGTGCACTGAGCCATGTGCTGCTTCTCAGGCTTGGCCATGCTGTCACCCATCTCCCATTTCATTTCCTTCTAGCAGGTAGAGAAAATCATAAGATTGCAAGATGTAATTGGGGGAGGGGCAGTTGTACAGTAGGAGAAGTAAAAGGCCCTATTTGGACCTTAAACCAAAGTCATGTGCACCCATCCAATCTTTCCCTATAGCAAGCATGTCAAACTCAAAGACTAACACGGGCCAAATAAATGAGGCATGCGGCCCACGGGCCTCGATTTAACATGCTTGCCCTAGAGCAGTGATGGTGAACCTTTTGAGTTTGGCGTGTCAGCATTTTGAAAAACCCTAACTTAACTCTGGTGCCGTGTCACATATAGAAATTTTTTGATATTTGCAACCATAGTAAAACAAAGACTTATATATTTATATTAATTTTATATATTTAAATGCCATTTAACAAAGAAAAATCAACCAAAAAATGAGTTCGCGTGCCACCTCTGACACGCATGTCATAGGTTCACCATCACTGCCCTAGAGTGTTGCACTGTAGCATCAGGTTTGTGGGCAATTAATAATGATTTTTAGTGCTTTGTGTTACTATGACTTGTTTATCTAGGAACTCCTTGGAATCCATGGACATTACCACAACAGCAATCAGGTATTCCTAGATTTCTCCTAACACCATAGGATAACACCACAATTTTAGCCTTAAATTAGAAGGAATACATCCAAGCCCTCACCTCCTTCACTTGCCAGGAGAGACATCCTGAAACACTAATAATTATATTATAGTGAGAGAATTATATAGAGTGCTAAGAAGTTCAGTGTGTATTTAACCAGCATTATGACATGCATGGCTTTAAGGAATAAGTCTCACTCTCCCATGCTGTTACTTCTATAGACTGAAATATTGTCTTCCATGTTTGGAAATCCTACAGGACATTTGCTGTTTTCCCCATGGCCTTTCGGAGAGTTTGTATACTTTCTAAAGGAGATGTAAAAGCTCTCTGCTTTTGATACCCCTCCAAATTGCTACAGGTTCATATAAGCATATTAGACGTTACTCATTTCTCTTCAAACGTCCCAACTTTGGAAGCTGTGGCACAAGTATGTCAAACTCGTGGCCTGCGGGCCTCATGCCTCATTTATTTGGCCCGTATTGGCCTTTGAGTTTGACATGCTTCCTGTAGCAAGTGAATGGATATAAAGTGGATGTGAAATGGTTATGAAATAGACCAGTAGAAGGCACCTTTGGCAAGGATGAATCAGACTGTATTCCTTAGCTGTTGCCATAACAATGATCTAATAACAAACCACCCCAGGTCTTGGTGGCTGACACCAACAAGCATTTCTCTTCTCACTCACGACTCTGTGGGCTGGTTGCGGCAGTTCAGCCTCAGTCTGTAGATCCGATGGGTGTGTTTGTAGGAGTCACATTTGACTTTGGTGTCTCCATCCCTGCCTTCAATTAGCAGAAGTCATGGTGGTTTCAGTTTAGCTGTTTGAAGGCGATTTGCCAGAGGCCCAGGATCCACATGAAGCCCCAGGGCGCCTGGCAGTGCCTCACATCTGGGTACTGCTGCTTCCCAACCTGGCTGCCTTGAAAGATTTGAAAGATTTGAGAAAGGAAAGAAGCAGGAAGGGGAGGGGAATAAAGGAGCTGAACTTTTCTACCTTCCAACTGTCCTCAGCCACTTGCAAAGTGAACTAATAGAGGGTTAGGACTAGAGAAGACAGACCCTTGCATGCATCCTGCCAAGCGAGGAAGGAGCGGTAACATTGCAGAGGTGTTATTATGCTGTCTCGCTGGCCTCTTTAGAATAACCCCCAGAGGAGTTTAGATTGAAGTGGCACAGTCACTGCAGAGGCAAACCCGTCCTCCCCTTAGAGTGAGCCAGGGTGGCACTGCACCTAAGGACAGCCGGGTGAGCAGCTCTTCCAGCCGCTGAGATTCCTGAGTGTTTACGTCCTGTGCTGGGTTTTGGAGACACTGTGCGCGCCTCCAAAAATCCTGCGAAAAGCTAACTCATCCCTGTCTTTGACTACCTTTTTTAAAGAAGAGAAAATTTGCTTGGTGATCACGTGTGTGTGTGTGTGTGTGTGTGTGTGTGTGTGTGTGTGTGTGTGTAGAAGAGAAAAGGCAGGAGGGACACGTGTTGTTGGGCAGGCATCTGCTATGGGCCAAATGTTTTATACACTTCACTTCATTCAGTCCTCTGGACACCTCTGGGAGCCGTGGCTTAATCATGAATCCTGTGTTGCAGTTAAGGAAACTCTCGATCAGGCAGCTGGCTGATGTTCAGGGCAAAATTAGAAATGACACAAGTTTACCAGGTCATGCCTCCTTCAACTACATGAAAGGGAGTGGGCACAAGCAGCTTAGGGAACTCCAGCTGCCTATCTACCACTCCCTGGAGTTTAAACACAAAACCCTGGTGTGTATTTACGCACATCAATAAAGGTTATCCATCTATCTATCATGATCGTCACCATTGTTAGCATTAATGACTTTGATTTTTGTGCCCGTCTTGCACAGGCAAAGTCACACACAGTCATCATAAGCCCTTCCATTTCTTCAGTGTCTTCCTTACCCTCCACACAGGCACCAAGTCCTATGGATTCCGGCCTTCATCCTATCTCCCATCTTGATACCCTCCTCTTTGATAACTCAGGGGGAAAATAACAGTAGGGATTCTGTCGATATGGCAGCTCTCTCCCAGGGCTTAAGCTGAAGGATCAATGCCTACGAGGCTCAGGAGGACGAGATGGCCCTTGGAGAGACAAGATAGAGAAATGGAAGGCTGATTAACAGGCAAGATAAGTGATCACTCCGCCACCTAAGAATGTTCCACTTCCTCTGGTGTAACAGGCTCAGGGAGAAAAGAGGATTCTCTATCTACAGAGGTCTTTTCCGAATCTAAGCCAGCGTCTGTTCTGCTAGCTTATCCGGCTTAACGGAGAGCAGCCGAGCTACTTATGCTGGGCCTGTGGATGCAGGAGCCACATAGAGCGTATTTGAAAAGAGGTGGAAAAACAATTATAGCATTAAAGGCACAAAGACCATTGTTTTAAATACTTGGCTGTGTGATTTTGGGGTTTGTAACCTCAGCTCTCTGAGCCTTGTTTCCCTATCTTGTGGGACTTTTATGAAGATGAAATATATGTCATCAATCTGGCAGATAAGAGGGAATCAATAAATGGTAGCTATTATGATTACTGTTGTGGGTGATAAAATGAGTAAGGCACAGCTGTTTTGTTCTGGTAAAAAAGTGAGAAGCAAATGGACATTTGTTGAATTAACTTTAATGAATGGCAACTCTATCTCCCGTCGTATGTGTGTATATATATGTGAATGCACACATGTAATTCATGCATATTATTAATAATTGTTAAAAGTTAATGGTTGTTCATTGGTAAGAGTTGTTAATAGTATCCTAGCTTTGGATCCTTGTGGGGGTACTGCTAACTCTTGGGGGTTTAGTGCCGGAATTACACTGTAGTACACCAGTTAGTGGTAGAACAGTTAGGGTTGAAACAGAAAAGTTAATCTCAGGATAGTTATCCATCATTTAACAAGCTAAAGAAAAAATTACACAATCATATCAATCTTTGTGCTTTCATAAGAAAACGTCATAAAATTCAACTTTCATGATAAATATTCTCAGAAGATGGGAACAGAGAACTTTCTCAGCTTGATAAGAAGTATTTGTTCAAAAAACAGAAAACAAAATCTTTCACCAACATTATGCTTAACAGTGAAAGACAATGTACTTACCCTGAAATTCTTAGCAAGGCAAGGATATCCACTCTCACCACGCTTATATAACAGAGTACTGGAAGTTCCAGCCAGGGCAGTAAGGCAAGAAACTGGAAGAAAAAGCATACAAATCAAAAAGGAGTCAAGAAAAAATTTCGTATTTGAAGATGACATGGTTATCCACGTAGACAATCCCACAAAACATTAAAAATAACAGTCAACATAAAACTAGCGAGTTTAACAAGGTGTTACAGAATATAAGTGTAAAAAAAATAAATGGTGTGTCTTTATACTAACAATGAATATGTAGACATTAAAATTAATAACACAATACCATTTACAATGACTGAAAAATAGGAAATGACTGAAAAAGGTGTAAATCTAACAAAACATGCATAGAACACTACAAAAGAAAGAAGAAAGAAATCAAAGAGATCGAAATAAATGGAGGGACTTCATTCTCATGAATTGGAGGACTCAACATAGTGAAGATAACAAATCTCTCAAATTGATAAACAGTTTTAATTGCTGTCAAGATCCCACCAAGATTATGGTGTAAATGTATACATTATTCCAAACTTTTTAAAAAGAAGAATACACTGGTAGGAATGTGGCTACCTGATCTCCAGATTGATGATAGTAAGCTACATCAATTAAGATGATGTGGTATTGGCATAGAGACCAATGGAAGAGAATAGAGAACCTAGGAATAGAACCACGCAACATGCTCAACTGACTTTTGGCAAAGTTGTTGCTTTAAGCCACTAAGTTTGTAGTAATTTGTTATGGTAGAAATTGAAAACTAACACAGGGTTCTCACTAATTACTAAGTACATAAGTGAGTCCTGAGACCAAATATTTAAGGAATGCTCTCCTGTGATCTTGGGCATATATTTGAAATTTTACTAACCGGAGTTTTTACATCTGTAAAATAAGGACAACAATTTCCTCCAAATAATAGGGCAGTTTTGAGTATCAAATGAGATCATTTAAAGTAGATGGCAACATCCCTGGTATATGGTTCGTGCTAGTATGTGTTAGCTACTATTATTGGCAGAACTATAGTTGGTTAGATCAAAGTCACAGAGGAAAGAGGAAGGTAAAGAAAAGGACTAAACATAAAATAAAAGTCCTAAAAGTACCTTATCCTTTAATGAACCAGATTTGACCGCAGTAAAAATCCACTCTGTTGGACGACCCTTCTCCGGGATCACTTTTTATTGTTCTGAAAACATTGATCTCTGGAGTCAGGTTTTTCCCCAATGTTTTATAAAATACTGTATAATTCTGTAAAGAAAAACTCACACCCGCTCTTACTCATTTGAAATGCAATGGCTTTACTTACATTTGCAATTTTTTTTTTTTATTTCATTTCTGCACATCTTGGCAAATTGGCTTGAGTAAGAAAGGCCCGGCATTTTCACAAATTCTCTTGGCACTTGAGAGGACATTTTTTCTGAGTCTGGTCTTTGATGCATTTGTCTTAGGAAGGATGAGCGTAAAACGATCTCCCTTTTCTGAACCGCTGGTTAGATCTGCCACCCGCTGCAGGGGTGGGGTACCCACCTATTGAGAGCACGTTCTTGTTTAGAGACCAGGTGAAACTTACAACCCCCAAAACTAACCAACCAACACAGGATTGACATGTTTAGCCTTCCACTACATCTCTTCATCTCAAAGCCAAGGTTCATGAGGCGTTGCTGTTTCTTTATTCACGTGTCCAAGTATTACATGTGTCTTGCCCGGGTTAATATGAGCTAGACACCTATCTGGTCCCTGGGAATATGTTTCTTGCTTGTGTAGGGATTATAGTCATTCAATGCAGGCTAGTACTTATTCACACACCAGAAGTTCCACTAAATAGTCCATATAGCACTTTATACCACCTAGGCCCTAAGGCGTACATATTTCGTTGTTGTTGTTGTTACCGTGACGAAGAGGTAAATGAATGCATTCTCCTCATTCAGGCTTTTGTTCTGAGATTCTTCCTTTGTAATTCGATCTAATCCATTCCACTCCTCTCTGGGTTACTGTCTGTCACATTAGCCTTCTTGTTGTTTAGCTTCTTCAATACTCTTTATTGAAGTCTGAAATTATTTTGTCCATGCATTCCTCTCCTTGCTTATCATCTGTCACCCCCAACTGATTCCAAGAGGGCAGAAATGTCAGAGCACTTTCATCTCTTCAGGCTGGTGCCCAGATCATAGTCAGTGCTCAAAACATGTTTAAATTGAGTGGGTAAGGGAACCGTTAGCTAAATAGTCTCTCTCCTGTTGGTCTGGACCTGCCCTGCCCACTGTGGTGGCCACACATGGTTAGGAAGCACTCGAAATGTAGCTAATTCAGAGTGAGATGTGCTTATAAGCATAAAACACACGTTGGATTTCAAACACATCATCCAAAAAAGGTACAATATCCCATTAATAATTTTTACATGGACTCTATGTTGAAGTGATCAGATTTTGAATATATTGGGTTAAAGGAAGCATATTAGTGAATATTTTAAAAATTCATTTCTGTTTTAAAATCTTTGTAAATGTGGCTCCTAGAAAGTGTTGTGTTTTCTGTGTAGCTCACCTCTGTGGCTTGCATTATGTTCCCATTAGACAGCGCTGGTCCACAATGGTAGCCCAAAAAGCGAACTGCAAAACGTGCTCAGGTGTGGCTGTGGGGCCCAGGCCGAAGCAGGAAGCACTGGGAATAAATCCGGGCAGCCTGGGGCTTGAACGGTCCGAATTAAAAGAGGCAGAGCCAGTATTTCCTGTGAGGTTTCCAATAGAAGCCCGATGCCACACCCACACTGAGAATTTGGGAAGATGTGGTTTAGGGTTAAGGCTGCCAGAACCACATACCAGACCCCCTCAAACCACATCCCTCCCTTGATGTGTGACCTGAATGCTGTCAGGATGGGGGCAACTATTAATGAATGGTGACAGCTTTCTGGGCGTGGCAGTGTAGAGGGAGACCCGGGGTAGGGGGGGGGGGGTGCGGGGGGGGGGGGCGCTTTTAAAGGCCATTAAATCAATACTGTGATACTTGATGCTTTGCTCCTGCAATCCTGGCTTCAGATTGGCCGATTCAGGGAGGCCTTGGTTCGGTGAATGGGTGCAGGAAGCTTGGGAAGGCAGTGAGAAGCAGGCTGGCCCTGCCTTGCTGTGGACGCTGCTTGCAGAATTGCCGGGGTGTTGAGTCTTGTCTCAGGTGGTTTTCCCAGTGGAGAGAGGCTGCTTTGTGTTCTGCGCTCCTGACCTCTATTTTTTTCTTTGCTTCAAGTATCTGCACATAAAGAAAGCCAAGCCTTTTAGCATTGGTGTAGCTCTGAGATTTTTCTGGAACACTGCTTCTTAAACTGTGGCGTGCATAAAATTCACCACAGCGAAATCCCTTGACAGCATAGGTGTTCTGCTTCTGCCCGAGGTCTGGGGCTCAGGAAGCTGTGGTTTTAAACCCCAGTGGTTCTGACGCTGATGGTGTGTGGTTCACACTGATCCGGGATATGTGCCCCCTGGGACAAATGAGGAAATTCAAGTCCTCATAAGAAAAGAATTCATTCAAAGCTCCATTGGATGCTGACTTCTGGGGATGTAGCCATGATGTTTTTAACGAGTCGTTGAGCTAAACCATGACCAGACTTTGGCAAAATTGTCAATCAAAATATTTGGAGGGGGCTTTATGCTCCTCAGTGCCTTCCCTGACGTGGATGTCAGTCCCAGCCCTATTCTATGCTCAGTTGTCTGGCAAAATAGAAATTTTGTGTATGACTTTGCCTCCTTCAAAACTTGCAGAATGGGATGTTAAATGGTGCTTCCAGGAGACTGAGTTCAAGGGTGAAATTAGATTCCGAAACTGCCAGGGAGTTTGTTTAGTTACAGCGGGGCTCATCAGGGCCTTTAGTATGAATGTCATGAAGTTTATTTGATCACAGAAATCTC
Source organism: Myotis myotis (assembly GCF_014108235.1). Lineage (NCBI taxonomy): Eukaryota > Metazoa > Chordata > Mammalia > Chiroptera > Vespertilionidae > Myotis > Myotis myotis. Next base: position 12,299,665 of record NW_023416316.1, read on the forward strand.
ACACATCTCTGGATGGGGAAACAACAGGGACGCTGGCATATGAAATGCTATAGAATTTTCATATCCATTAGTTCCTGCAATGACAGCCCCTGTCTTGTGAGGAAAGGGCTGTCATTATAGCCCTTCCCAGTTAATGGATGAGGAAACTAACGTGTGGGTAGTCAAGTGAGTTACCCAGAGCAGGGACTGAGTAAGTGACAAAGCCCTTTCCCAAACCCAGGTCTTCAGCCACCAAATCTGGGGTTCATTCCCACTGTTCTGTGTGTTAGGTTCACTGACATGAACTAAGGAGTCTTATTCAGTTAAGGGACGCTTTCCATTATGTATCTTTCCCCAAAGTACATGGGTTGTTTTTTCCTCAAGACCCAACTTGAAGCCTGCATACAAAAGCCGGACTGTTTCAACACCTCAGATGGAGAATCTGTGACTAAATTGGTTTGGCACCTGCTGACTCTCAACCCTTCACACAGACTGGATCCTGTGCTCTCTCTGTTGCTCATTAATATTCAATGGAAAACAACAACAAAGAATGGAGAATGCATGGTTGACCTTAACACTGACATGTTTGGAGACCATTGTGGAGTAAAGAACAGAGTAAAACCAGGAAAGAAAGGGTCCTACTCAGCGGCCACCATGAGCCCCAGGCCTTTCCTTCCCTGGGAGGCTGGCAGGCTCCCTGTCTCCAAATCTAGTCCCATAAGAGCCAGATGTGAGAAGGAAAGGAAGTCCTTTTGGAACCTAGCAATTAGCAGCCCCCAGCATCAACCCCACGCCTCCAAAGGTAGGCTGACCAATACCAGCTCCTTTGTGATGACGTGATGAAGGATGATCTCCTTCCTAGTTTTAACCATGGGAGCCTCCACGTGTTGGGAAGCCACACCACGCAGTGCAGTTCCCAATCTTCTGTTTTCTCTGCGCGCCCCTGGCTGGTGGACTTAGTGTTGTGAGCATCATAACTTGGCAGTCTCTCTGGACCTAGATTCTGCTTTTATTTTTAATGGCTTTCCAGTTGTTAGCCTAGTATTTGCTCCAAGAGGGCTGAGTCTCAGGCACAATTTAATAAATAAGACAATGGCCTCCTTGAACATTTGTGTGAGCATGCACATGTGCCCGTGCATGCATGCGCGTGTGAGTGTGTACACATTTGTGCCTTGTGTGCATCATACATGTGTACACATGTGTACGTGTGCACGTGTATGTTGTGCATGTGTGCCATACGTGAATGTGCATGTGTACATTGTATATGTGTGAGTGTGTCTGTGTCATGTATGTTTGTGTACTCGTATGTACCTTGCATACACGAGTGCATCGTGAGTATGCACATATGTGTGCATGTGTGTGCATCATGTATGGGTGAGTGTGCACACATATGCCTGTGTGTGCGTGTGCCCTCACCAAATGCATTGACAGGAGGGAAAGACATTTACTGGGTCCTGAGTGCCACATGGTAAACTCATGTTCTTTCTCTATAAACACATTTCTGCAAATGACAAATGCAATCATTACTTCTTCAGGAGCACAGCTATCCTGGCATCTGCCACTGCAAAAGCCCTTGTAGGAAACAGTGACAGGACTTGGCACAGGTGAAGCAGGATCCAGGGATGTTCCAACACCCTCCACAGTGTGTCTTCCATGTTCATGTCAAAGCAGACCGCCCAGGCCCGGGAGTACAGAGTGGTGGTTAATGGCACCGGGCTTGGACCCCCTTGTGATGAAGAGCTCACTACCTCAGCGGAGCTCTCCTCTGCCATGTTAGGGTTGCAGTGTGTCCTAGTAACAGCTTCTGTTCCTCAGGGGCCCTACAGAGCTTCAAGGGGCTGATCCATCCCTTTGTCCACCTAGTGGCTTCCGCTACCCTTTCTCGGGCCCCTGCAGGGGAAACGATTAGTTTTGAAAGGTAAATAAACCAGGCCCCTTTTCCTTTACAGCATTCAGAACTTATTGAGAAATAAGATTCAAAAAACATAGCAATGAAAATCAAACATCCCAGATTGGTTCCTGATGAAAGCTTATTTGGAAGGTAGATCAGTCAGCGGTCCTTTTAAGTCACCCTTGAATCAGCTTACCCACCCCTCACAGGCAGCAGGCAGCCCTCACCCCCCACCCCCCAACCCCTGACCCCGAGGGCAGGGACTGACTCTGTAAGCTGGGCGTCGGCTATGGAGACCTGTGGGTCGCGTAGACAGGCTGGCTGGAGCAGTGATAGCTTAGCAGGGCCTGCGATACCCAAGCTCAGCTTCTTCCCCCAAACTTAGCAACCACGTAAGTGAATGCTCGTCCTCTGGGGAAGAGGCAGCGGGAAACCAGAGAGCAGCGGCAAGTCTCTTTCCCTCTGAGGCAGTGAAATAGGAATTCCCTTCCCTTTGTGGCCACTTGAGTTGCAGGGGAGTTCATCATCCCAGCCTCCTCTCTAGCAATTGACAGCCTTTGTTCGGCTGTCCTCATTCACTCAGAGTCCTGGCTCACCTCCCCTGAAAGTCATTTGTGGCTCAAATTTCCCTCTTGCTTCTGTGCCTGAGAATAGATGAAACCATGATGTCTAGGCAGGGAAGAGTTCAGGTGAGGAAACTGAGTGACTATGTGCCTCCCTCCAGGTCACACACCTGGACATCAAACCCAGGCCCCTCCCATCTGGGGTTCCTGCTACCACGCTAGGTTCCCAGGTTCGGACCCTTAACGAGGTTCCCAAGTTCCGGCCATTAGCAGGCTATTGTTCCAGTATTTTTTTTTCTTTCTTTTTTTGAAAAAATATATTTCTTTATTGATTTCAGAGAGGAAGGAAGAGGGAGAGAGAGATAGAAGCATCAATGATGAGAGAGAATCATCGCTCAGCTGCCTCCTGCATGCCCCCTACTGGGGATCGAGCCCGCACCCGGGCATGTGCCCTTGGCCAGAATTGAACCTGGAACCCTTCAGTCCACAGACTGATGCTCTCTCCGCTGAGCCAAACTGGCCAGGGCTGTTGTTCCAGGATTACCTGTCCATTGAAATAATGGTTCTGCGATCCTGGCAACTCCAGGAGGAGAAAGCATTTGACTCAGCACAGTCCCTTAATCCATCCTGCTTTCTGCCTCCCTCTCACAGGGCAGGGCAGGGCAGGGCCATAATGTGTCTCTATGACCTTAGCAGGTAAGGGGATGTGGAATGCAAGCTGAGAGCAGCCCACCGAAAAAAGCAAAATGGACGATTCTGTTGTCTGAAGCAAGTTTTTCTAAAAGGGAGAAAACAAGAACAAAGACACATGAGCCAAAATGGTGTAGGGGGGAATGAAAGATTCATGGTGCTACTACTCGCTGAGATGGAGGAGAAAAGGAGAGGGGGCCAGCCCTCACTAATGGAACCCCACACCTTGCACACCCACAATTGGCCTGGCTCTGCAGCCAATCAGAAGTGTGGCACTCAACGTGATCTCTCTTCAATGTATTGCGGTTGAATTATTTAATTCGAAATTTAGCTAGTGCCACAGGCACTGGAGCGGGAGCAAGAAGAATGGACCAAATTATTTCATTGGAAAGCGGTTTAATTTTTAATTATGAGATGGGGCACTTTGGGGGAAGGAGGTGATTGGTCCATGAAAGCTCTGTCTCCTGGATTCATGTGGAGTCGGGACAGGCACTGGTGCGTGTGTTTCATTATCCGGGCCTGGTGTCTGTCCACCGACTCTGGAACTAACAGGGAGCAGAGGCACAAACAGCATAATTAGAGTAAAAACAGTGGTCATTGCAACTCCGGTTTGTATAGAGGGCGTTTCCACTGATCTTTGTTTTACTGTAGGTGACCTTGAAGGCTTTTTGTCTTTTTTTGTAAGAAAGGATTACAAAGCCATTGGGGATAGAAGAAACACTTGTACTAGGAATGCGGCACATGGGGTTCCATTTTATTGCTGCTACTGCAACTTATCACCTTGAGCAAGTCCCTTTACCTCTCTAGGCCTCAACTTCCTTAATATATAATGATGCCATTTGGGTCTGGAAACCTTTGCAGTCCCTTACAGTTTTAAAATGTGCCCCTCTGGTGTGATCCTAAACCAGATGCTATTCCCTGTAGGCACGGTTTTTGGGGGATTCCAGGTAAACACTGCATCCCACTAAATATCTTTAGAGTGTTATATAACTCTTTATGGAGCACAATTGCACCGTTATCTGTCATAATCAGGTGGAGTCAGACAGACTTGGATTTGAACTTCTTATGCTGATTCCTAGCCTCGTAGCACTTGACAGGCCAATTGATTTCTCTGAACCATAGCTTCCAAAAATGGGAAGAATAGCAGCGATTACTTCACATTTATGGTGGACATGAAATGATGCAATCCATGTGAAGTGCCTAAAAGTGCTACGACAAAGTAGGAACCCAGTAAATGTTTGCTCCCATGTCACCATCCTTACCATCATTGTCACCTCCATCGCCACCATTACCATCCTCATCTGCTAGTCTCTCATCGACATTGGTAACATGGAACTGAACAAGGTATAGTTCCTGTTTTCAAGGGACAGTCATATTCCAAGGAAAATAGACACACACTGTAAGTGTCCCTTAGTGCTGGGAGCCGGTCCATCCTTGCTGTTTCAAGGGACCTGGCATATATGGCATACTGTTCTTAATATGTTTGCTCACCTTCTTGGCACTATGTGTTTTAACCAAGGTCACCTCTCTGAGAAAGGTTGTTTCCCAGGTAGGGATTTTCCCCTGAAGTTAGGGAGGGAATAAAACCTTTTAACTAAGTGCCATGCGGGTAATTAATCACTTTAACTACGAACAGTCATGCTTAAGCTACATAATCTTTACTCCCTGGAATGGAGATAAGAAACGCCCTAACCTTTGGAATAGAGATTGATAGGATTGGAATCAACTGGTATAAATACAGATGTAACAAGACAACAGGAGACAGAACCTAGACACAGAACCTAGACACAGAACCCACACAGAACCTAGACAGAACCTAGACACAGAACCTACACACAGAACCTACACACAGAACCTAGACACAGAACCTAGAGACAGAAGAACTTCGCTGGAGAGAACATGGCAAAAGATCCTGGACAGAAACTGGCCACAGAACCTAGAGACAGAACCTAGCGAGAGAACCTGGCTGAAGAACCTAGAGACAGAACCTGGCTACGGAACCTTGATAGAACATGGCAAGAGAACCTGACTAGAACCTGGTGACTGAACCTGGCTGGAGAACCTGGACAGAACCTGGCTGGAGAACCTAGCGAGGGAACATGGCTACAGAACCTGGCTGGAGAACCTAGCAAGAGAACATGGACACAGAACCTGGCTGGAGATCCTAACCAGAACTTCGCTGGAGATCCTGACCAGAACTTGGCTAGAGATCCTGGCTAGGCTGCTGATCAACTGAACGCTGTCTCCGTGTCATTCCTTCTTCGCCAACTCCGTCCACACCTTTGGAGACCCCTGGACCTGCTGGGGTTGGACCCCAGCACCTTAGGTTTGCACAAAAAGCTCTGAGACTACAGAAAAAGAAGGGAAACAGAGGCCCTCCGCGACCACATGACTTGCCTGAGACCATCTAGTGCAGTGGTTCTCAACCTTCTGGCCCTTTAAATACAGTTCCTCATGTTGTGACCCAACCATAAAATTATTTTCGTTGCTACTTCATAACTGTAATGTTGCTACTGTTATGAATCATAATGTAAATATCTGATATGCAGGATGGTCTTAGGCGTCCCCTGTGAAAGGGTCGTTTGACCGCCAAAGGGGTCGCGACCCACAGGTTGAGAACCGCTGATCTAGTGTGCTATCCATATTGTTGGGACCAGAAGCCCCAGGCGTCCTTCTCTGTATCATTTACTTCAAAGCCACATTTATAAGGAGACATTTGAGGAAACTAAGTGGAATGAGTCTCTGAGTCTGACCCAGCTTCTTCTCCTTCCCACACCTCAGGGATCACGGCGTGAGGAGGATTATGGTCCTCTATTGGTAACTCAATTTGGAATCAATAACAAGTGGTGTAAAAAAAGGATACATGTACATACGTATGTATATGTTTACTAGTATGTGAATTTATATGCATAGATGTGCAGAACTGATGTGTGTGTCTGTAAGCACATGTACCATGTATAGAGGTACACATTCAGTCCCGTGCACACACATTAGTATATGCTGCAGCACATGCCAGTGCCCATGTACACATCCATATGTGGCCTTGTATATATGTACACAACAGGCATGCATGTGCCCAAACACACATCTGCACAGAAGGAGGGTACTTTGGCAACACTGTGAACAGCTCTGGCAGCAAGCACAGTGGATGTGCCTATAATTTAATTTGGCAACTGTCACTGAACTCCAGTTCTGGTTCAGAAGGAGCCTTAGCTCTTAATCATCTTAAGTCAACTTAAGCAATGCTTCAAACCAGCTGGTTTCTGCATTCTCTGTGCAATCTGAAACATTGAGTTTGAGCCTCAGTCCAAGTGAATCAGAGAATGCTAAATTGAGAACAGGACGGGACAGTGATTCTCAAACTCTGGTGTTGTAACAGCTCTAAGAGCACCCTTAGGATGCCAATCATTCTTTCTCAGCCCCAGAGGCTGACTTAGTGTGGGGCAAGGCCCAGGAATGTGCATTCAACATGCCTCATCAGGGGTGTATATGCTGGTGGTTTCTGGAAGACCTTCCAGAAGCTCTAAGTTAGAGCATATCTAAATCCCCTCATTTTTCAAAGAGTAAATTGTAGCCGCAAAGGTGAAGTGACTTCCCAAGTTTCCACTGTTGTTAATGGCAGGATTGGTTTTGGAACACAGAACTTGTCCCTGCTTCTCAACAAGCTGGTGGATAGAGTTATTACCTTGTTTTTGTGAATCTCTCAACTTCTACTAGGATTTCAAGTTTCCTAAGGTAACATTATTCTCTCTCTCTCTCTCTCTCTCTCTCTCTCTCTCTCTCTCTCTCTCTCTCTCTCTCTCTCTCTCTCTCTCTCCAGCATTTGAATATGCATAATCAACCACATGAAGAGAGTCAACAGTAGAAAAAGGTATAAAAATATCTTGGTAGAAAGGGAAATGACTGAATTGGGAAAAGCAAATATGTCCTGAGTTCCTGTCTCTGTGACAGGCACTGTGTTAGAGCTTTATACCAGTTAGAATTGTGAGTGGCTGCAAATAATGGCAAACCTGATCAGCAGGGCGAGAACTAGTAGAAGTTTGCTTAGTTATGTCTATCAATTAAGCCTCTGAGTGAGGGGTTGTTTTGACACTTAACAATGTGGAGATTGATCTCTGTCTGTGAATAGTTCTCTTTGCTGTTTTGTAACATTTGTCAGCTCATGACCACAAGGTGGCTGCGACAGCTCCAGATGTTGCATTTGAATTCAAAGCAAGAGGAAAGCTGAGGAGACTTACTAGCTTCATGCGTCCCATTTGTTGAGGAATGAAAGCTTTCCCAGAAAGTTTCAGCAGGCTTTGGCTTATGTATCTCAGGGGGGCGGGGGGGGGGTGTTTCCTTGGGAATTTGCTCTCAGAAATAAAATGAACTCTGCCAGCAAAGATGAAGAAGGGATGGCTTTGGGATATTCTGCATCTTTCTACTTATTTCAGAATAGAGAAGGGAAGGAATAGTACACTTTGTATAAAAGCAAATCAATAGGCTCTGCTTTGCCCATTGTTTGGAGATGGTGGAAAAGTCGTCTCATTCAGCAGGCAGTATTCAGGTTTCCCTTACGTGCGGAGAACTGGACTAGATGCTGCCGACATAAGGGAGAAATGTCATGTTCCAAGTCCTCATTTACAGTCAAGAATATAGCCAGGAGTGCAACATTAAATTCAACATGTGCTATAATGTGTGCTGTAATGGAGACATAGGGTTCCACTTATGCATGTCATCTTCATGTTCCATAAAGTGTTTATTTCCTCTCTATGTGTCTTCCAAACTAAAACCCATAAAGTTTAATATGATTAAAACTGGGGCCATCTTACTAAATTCATCTTGTGTTACTTTCTCCATTGTTCTGTGCACATATCCATGACTACCATTCTCTCATTCCTATAGTGGGCTAAGGTTTTTCCTCTCCAGGGCCTTTGCATGTGCTGCTCTTCCTTTAACCACCTCCTCAACACACTTCACCTGTTAACCCCTCGTCATCATTCAGGTCTCAGCTCACATATGACATCTAGTCCTTCAGGTGAGGTCATATTTCTTTTTGCCACTCCCATACACTCACAGTCCTATCTTATCTTGCTCTTATATGATTGTGTGACAATTTGATAAGATATATCTTTCATTATGTACTTTAGACTCCATGAAGGAAGGAGCTAGGTGCTTGGATAACCATTTTGTCTACTGCATCTAGCACATAATAGTTACTAAATAAAAATCAACTCAGTGAATGGACACAGGAATGGTTGGAATGAAGCCACAAGTTTTGCTTAGGAGTTCAGGCTACATGAAGGGTACAGCATTTGACCTGTCCCCATTTGATTCTCAGTTTTCCCATCTTTTAAATGGGTAGGAAACAATGATTGCTAGGACTTTCCCAGACGTATTTTTCACTGAGATCTACTCTTGAGCCCTTGTTCCTTCTCTCATTTTCTGTTTGACCCTGGGCAATGCACTTAACCACCTCAGCTTCAGTCGCCTTCCCTATAAAGCAAGTGCAGACAATCTCTAAGGCCTCTTCCATGCCTGAAGCACCAGTGAGTTTTGGAAACTCCAGAAGGAACATGAAAACCACAGGATGTGAGCCGGCGTGGGGGTGGGGTGGGGTGGGGGTTCTGCTGAGTTATGGGTTTTGCGGGTGTATCTCCGCAGGTCCCAGGGGCCATCCTTGAAGGGACTCAGTGTGTTACCTGGAGTAATGTATAAAGGAAATGAGAAGGAAATGGACTTGTTATAATGAACCCCATTAATTCATCACTTCAGACTTCACTGTTTGAACAGCAAGTATCAAGCAATTCAGATGTCATTGGTGGATTGAATTCTGCTATTTTGCCTGTTGAAAATGACCAGCCAACACAACAGTGTGCAGACGACGACATGACTACTAATTAGCATATATATTGTTTGTCCTGGTACAAATTTATGGCAAACAGCAATATTTCACACTCCAGTAAAGTTAATAAATGAAGCTTTGAGCTATAAAATTTTCATGTTCCTTTGTGCAAAGGTCAATTATAAATAGTTAAGCACACATTCATTCAAAAGCTTGAGGCCTTGCAGCCAGGAGGATGAAATATATTCTGGTCGATTTACACACTCTGGCTGGACTTACCTTTTATTTTATAGCCTTGGTGACATCCCTCTTTGCTGGTCTGCACGGTCTGAGTTCCCAAAGAACTCCCCAGGCTGGAGGGACTGAATGAAATGAGTATGTAAATGTTCCCAGGTCTGTGGTTTGACACCCAGAATGCATTCAATAAATGTCAGTTTAAACTGAAAGAGACAGCCCATGTGAGAGATGGGTAACAGGGATTCAGAGCAGCTCTTAGTCATGGAGAGAACACTAAACTGGAATCAGAATGTATGGTTTCTAGTCCCTGTTCTGTTGTGAACTAGTTAGGAGAATTTGGGACTTAAGTTTTCTTATCTGAAAAGAAAAAAAACAAACCATGAAGAGAACAGATTATATCACTATTTCAGTTTAAGTTGTGTGTGTGTGTGTGTGTGTGTGTGTGTATGTGTGTGTTTTGAAATTTGAATCATTTTATTGCATCTCATGATTTTGTGGGGGAGGAGACTGGGCAGGGCTCAGTGGCAGATTCTTACTTTTCCATGAAGTGTCAAAGGACGCCACTCAGTGGTATCTAGTTGCTAAGTAGGCTGGTCTGGAGATTGCCAGGCGCCTTCTCTCCTGCGTCTGTGAGATGTGACATGGCAGGAAGGCATTTCAGGGGCATGACAGCAACGCTGGGTTCTGCTGGGACTGGTGACTAGAGTGTCTGTCTCCGTGTGGCTGCTCCAGCAGGCATTGTGGGAATGAGCAGACTTCATGTATGGCAGCTCAGGACTCCAACAGGGAGATTTTCAAGGGACAGGATGTAGAAGCTACCAATTTCTTAAGGCCTGAGCTCAGAAATGGGAACAGCTCCAATTCCAACACATTTTATTGTGCGAAGTAGTCACAAGGCTACCTGAGTTCAAGTAGAGGCAGCATAGAGCTTGCCACTTGAGAGCAAGCTCAAAGATTTCTCAGCCATCTTATCAACCGCCATCTGTGCTTTCTGGCTTTGTTCTGCAGTAAAAAAGTGTTACATGGAAAAGGATTTGGTGGATAAATAAGTTTAGGAAATAGTGGGTCAGAGAGTTGAGCAATTTTTTTTTTAACTGCAAAACTCCTCAGTCTTCACTCATCTCTCAGTACTTGTTGAGTGTTTACTTTGATTTTTTAAAATTGATTTTAGAATGAGAGAGAAACATTGTTTTGTTGTTCTACTTATTTATGCATTAATTGGTTGATTCTTATATATGCCCTGACCGGGGGTTGAACCTTCAACCTTGGTGTATCGGGGCGATGCTCTAACCAACTGAGCTAATGATCAGGTTTATCTTTAAAGTGAAAAAGTAGAGTCTTTAAAAAAAAAAAAAAAAGACTCTATGAGACTGTAATATTACAAATGGTCCCCAATTTGGGACATATATTCCGAGTTCAAACTGCTCTGGCACCTGTAATGGTCATGTCTGGATGCACATGAAGGGAGCATCAAGAGCAGAGGAAGCTGGAGCCCATGTTTTGGGAAACTCCCAGGGATTTGGCAAGGGGAGGGAAGGAATAGCAGCCTGGGCAGAAGAAACTGGAGGAAGGCAAGCCACAGTGGCAGTGGGGGCAGAAGCATGCCCGCAGAGCACTTTGGGGACCCTCATGCTGCAGGGAGGACTGGGTGAGCGATGCCACAGGTGTTATCAGTACCGGCCCAGCAACTAGGCAACTAAAGGATTTGTGAAGAAATCACAGCATCGTGCGAAATGCAGGGGTGTGTTCTAAGGAGATGGTGGTGGGGATTAGCGGCCCTGTGATTCATGGAAACAGCAATTTGTCATGGGTGCTGTCTGCCATGAGTAGGGGACAGACATATAGGGGCAACACACAGGTATGATAATGAACTGAGTGATCAGCATCGATGGGCAAAGCACCAGCATGGATGATTTAGAGCTGTGGCCAAGTCGAAGGGCATATGTTCTCCTATTTTGGTTGTTTTATTCTGGTTTGTTTTTCAAATGCTAAAATCAACTTCTCTAGATATCTTCTTGGACCCGAGGGAAAGCTTGGTTTATTGAATACCTACTAGGTGTCAGCCCTTACCTGTGGCATCTTTGAAGCCCCTCTATGACCTACAGTGTAGGCACTGTTACCCTCATTTCAGAGGTAGGTGAATTCAGACCTAAGAGCGGTGGTACAATTTTATTACAAGATCACATGCTAGTAACTGTACGATCGTTGTATAGCGTCCATGCCTGTCCAGCCATCCCCACCATCCCCTTCTACCTTGCCAATCCCATTATACATGCATCGGGCGTTTCCGCTTGAGCTGGGTGAAGTCCCCAAGACCTGTTACTCCGAGTTTGGGGTATTACAGATGATTGCAAAAGGAGCCACAGCCTTTAGAGGAGAATCTGTTGATTTTCCAGGCTGTTCACGGATGTGACAAGTTCACATGCTTTTCAGCATTCAATTTCCTAGCAAAATGGAAAATGCAATTACAGCATTCAGCAAAATATTGTTGGTTCAAAAATAATTAAGCATCTTATTAAATTGCTGTTTTACCAAGCAGGATGCAGCCACTCTCCAGGCTTCAGCAGGGAAAAGCCAGGGCTGCTCAGAGGGGTGTGTGTGTGTGTGTGTGTGTGTGTGTGTGTGTGTGTGTGTGTTGTGGGGGCGTGCATCTCCAGGGGGTCACGGCTAATAACCTGAGCCTTAGAAAAGGGCTGCAAGGCAATTCCTTTGTAGGACAGAAGCTCTTATTAAGAATGTAATGTTAATGTTGACTGAAGCTAACTCTTCCCGTTACAGTAGCTTTGGAATTTATTTCCCTGGGATTCATTTTCATTGCTTGACATTAAGGGGGTTGGCGGCAGGGAGAAAAATCCAGGAGGTGAAACACCAGTTTGGAAGGTACTTAGCCTGTCAGGAAGAATAAAAGATGCCTCCATCAGAAGGAGTAAAGAGGACTGAGCATTTATTGTGCACCTACTGTGCCCCAGGCATTGGATCGGGAGAGTCTCTGCTTTACCCCGAGAGAAAGAGGCTGGGCTATTAATATCAACGACAGGCTGGCCATCTACAGAGCGTCTGTCTGGGCCAAGTACTGTGCAAAAGCACTTAACACGCAGCTTCTCATTGATTGCCATAACAGCCTGCGTGTGCCTTTAGCAGATAAGGAAATATAAGCAGAAAGTGATTAATACTTTGCCTAAGCCACTTAGCTCCTAAGTAGGAGAGGCGCTTTTGATTTCTAGGATCATCTTCTTTGATCATTGTTTTAAATTGGTAGCTAAAAAAAAAAAAAGAAAGAAAGAAAAAAGAAAAAAAAACACACACAAAAACTCAGATACTAAAGTATTTATTCTGCATGAGGAAAAAAAATACCTTGTGACAGGTCTCATTTCAAAACGTAGCTCTGTTAATGTTCTGGGACTGGGGGCAATCTACTTAGCCTTTCTGGGGCTCTGTTTCTTCCCCAGTGTTCCTGAATGGCAGTAGCCCATTGGAAACACCCAGAGAGCTTGCTAAAGTCCAGACTGCTGGGCCCTACCCCAGGGCGATTGATTCCTTGTATTTCTGACAAGCCCCATGTGATGCCAACGCCACAGATCCAGGCCTCCACCTGGACACACTCTGCCATGTGTACTCTGCGTCCGGACACTGATTCTCCCGGGACTGAGAGAGAGCTTGCTGTCGTGTCCCGAGCATGCGCTCAGAGACCTGCTCTGACCCTTCCTTCTTTATTTCCTACTCTGTGGTCTTAGGGAAACGGACTCATCCCTTTGGGCCTCCATATCTTCATCTGTCAACTAGGGCTATTGCTTTCTTTGTCACCTCCCAGTTGGTGAGGATTATGTGAAGTATTTGATGGGCAGTATCTATCTAGTCTGGATACAATGTTCAATATATGTTGATTCTCAACTTTGGAAAATTATCAGGATTATTTTTATGATGCGCTGACTTCATCTTCGTTTATTTTTTATTCACTACATATACCAGGCACTGGAACAGTCTCTTGGCGGTGTTTTATTTTTTTAAATCTCTGCAGTTCTTATTATAAAAATATGCAGTATGTGAGCCATTGAACATACAGAGAAGAGCACAGTGCTACACGCACACTGCCCAGCACTGTTGCTGGAGAAATGTTACATGTATGGTATTAGTTCAGAAGTCATGACCCACCAAATTCCCCAGAAGACAGACTTTTCAGTATTTTTTGAATTTTAGGCCTCTATGACCTTCAAGGACAAGGAATCACCGGGGAAGAACCCCAGAGAGATAAAGGTCAAATTCAAGGATGGTGAACCACTTGATGCCAGAGGGACTGTCTCTCAAATTGAGAAATTTCCTACCCTCTCATATCAAGAAGGCATTGCTGATAAACCTACATTAAGAATAAGAATAAGAATAAGAATAAGAATAAGAATAAGAATAAGAATAAGAATAAGTTGATCAAACCAGTTAGAAACTCTAATGGATTAAAAAATGTTTTATAATGTTAAATAAAACCTTAAGCCTCCCACCCCCTCCACTCCAAGCAGAAGTCCCTGGATACTGTGTTCCCTCTCATCTTTGCCCAGGTGGAAAATCAATGCATTTGGTTCACCTTGAATCTCGAGCTGTATATTTTTAGCAGCAGAAAAGCCGATGTTGCCAGGATTGCAGGGAAAAGGCAGATGACCCCACAGTGTCCTCTAACCAAGGAGGGGGGCAGGGGGCACAGAGGAGCAGAACGCCTGCAGCTCCGCAGAGCCAGCAGCCTCTCTTCTTGACCCTGGGCCTGGGTGTGCTGGCTGGTGCGCGTGGCCGAAGGACCATGGCCAGGAGTTAGAATTTTTCAGAGAAGACCCTGATCTCAGGCCACCAGTTCCTTTAGCAAGTGAGAGCCATGTGGGAAGGAGGTTCAGAGTAAGAAAAGGGCTCTTATGCATGATTTTTATTGTTGCTATCAAGCAGTCCCTATTAAGGAATAGGTGTGACATGTAGTAGGAATTATAAGAGTTAACACAGAGACGCTTGCTGTGTACCACCCACTGCTCCTAGTGTTTTACCTCTGTTGACGCATCTTATTACCATTGCATTTCATAGGTGAGATGAAGCAAGGAACTGAGAGACCAACGAGCTGCCAGGGGCTCTGTCATGAGTTCTAGTATAATTTGAAGGGAAGGGTGTTCTGAGAACCCTAATTTAGCAGATTAAAAAGTTGAAGGTGATTTCCCCGAGATCACGCAGCTTTTGTGGGACATATTTGATAGATCTGAACCCACAAGGTAGAAATCTTTGCCAGATTAAGCTGAAGGCTTCCCACAGGGGATGAGACTTGGTCCAGTTGGAAGGATGGAGCAAACACGAACAGAGAGTGCATCTTGTTAAGATTCAGGAAGACCCAGTTCTCCCGGTGCCTCCCCTGCTGGCCCACATTCTGTCCTGTTGATACGCCCATGGTTATCAGATATAATCTCTACCTGGGCTGTTCTTCCTTGGATGGATTCACATAGCAAACTCCTGCTCACCCATCCAACCCTCAGATCAGGGGTCAACACTCCAAGAGGCCATCTCTTCCTCTGCCCCTCTTCTCTGGGGGAGAGCCTTGCCTCAGTGGTGTCCTCAGCCCTGTCACCTAGCAGAGAGACAGTCACATAGACAACACACAGAAGGGCTCTATGGGCAGGGCACTGTGGTAAATGCAGGGGGGGGGGGGAGAGAGAGAGAAAGAGAGAGAGAGAGAAGAAAGAGAGAGAGAGAGAGAAAGAAAGAAAGAAAGAAAGAAAGAAAGAAAGAAAGAAAGAATAGCTTATGCAGCTTATCCATTTGTGTACCAATTCATATGTTGAGACCCTAACCCCCAATGTGATGGCTTTAGGAAGTAGGGCCTTTGGGAGGTGATCAGGACCTGGGGGCTTGAGTAGTTGAGTAGGGTTAGTGCACTTATGCAATAGGCCCAACAGAGTTCCCCTGCCCCTTCCCTTCCACATATGAAGTTGCAGACATAGAACCTGCTGGATTTTACTGTCCCTAGAACTGTGAGAAATGAATGGTTTTGGTTTATAAGCCACCCAATTTATGGTGTTTTTGTTATAGGAGCTTACATGGATTAAGACAGTCATGTATCCATTGACTTGTTCATAAGAAATAATAAACTGTTTACTATATGCCATGGACTGGGCTACATACCAAAATGTAATCTTAAACAAGATCTAACCACAGCCTCATGATACTTATGCCCTAGCCAAATCCCCAGTCATCATCAGTGAGCATATCCCCGGGATTTTAGCTACAAATATAGAATTAGGAATTGAAGAAACAGTCCTGCCTATGTTGGACGCAGCCTGTCTTACAAGACTCCCTCTCCGCTCCCTGCTTCCCCCGTGGTCCCTGGGGCAGCACAGCAGGGACATGTCCTCTGGCTATTCCTCAATCAGCAGCACCAAAGGAGCAGGGGCCCATAGGATACCTCCATGCTGTTTACTATCTCTCCAGAGAAAGTCTCTGACCTCAATTGCACTTCTTGTTTTTTATTGACCCATTTCACACTGGTGGAGTGAATTTTCAAGGCCCGTTAGGGACATAGCGGCCACTCTTGTCCTTGTTTAATAAACATACTCGGTGCAGTCATGGATGGACACAACCTCATCACTGGGAAGATGAGGTCTGACGTGCACGGAGTGGCCTGCGTGACCCAGACTGTGCCTGAGTCTTCCTTGTGCTTGCAGAAGCAGCTGCATGTCATGAGCAGGACCTAGGATCGGTTCCCCCTAATTTGAACAGAAGGAGGGCAGATGGTGTGATTCTGCCCCTAAATTCAATTATACTTATGCTTCCTCTGGGAGACACTTCCAGCTAAGGAGGACTGCAGAAAGGAGTTGTGTAGGACAGAAAGATCGAATTGAAGGTGGAAAGAGAGAGAAAGTCACAGAGGAGGAGAAATAAGGCCTCGGGGATTTAGAGTATCATCAAACAGGGAAGATTCCCAAGAGGAAAAAGCAGCTGATTAAAATTCACTCATAGGGTGGATGTATCAGTCAGGGTGGGCTAAGTTATGTTGTAGTAACAAGCAGCTCTAAAATGTCATGACTTCAATCATCAAGAGTTTATTCCTCACTTAAGCTGTGAGTCTATTGTGAGTGACAGGATCATTACTCAATGCAGGCAGATGGGGAGACACCTCAGGATCATTGCTGCTCCCCACATCAAAGAGAAACTGAGTTCAGAAGGCTGCCCACTAGCAACTAAATGCTCTGAACCCACCGGGGGCACACATGGTTTGTGTCGTATGGGATGACCTGGTCCCATGCACCCACTTCCCCACAAGGGACCACAATCCTGTGCTCGGGAGTCAGGGAGTGATGTCTACCTGGGGGACCAGGGAATAGGAGATTCCTCACAGGTGCTTATGCCACTAAACTGTTTTCTCAAAGGTCTCTAAACACTCTCTGATTAACATCCTAGTCCTTAAATTTTTATTAAATTTATTGGGGTGACATTCGTTAATAAATCCCTCTTCCACCTACAAAAAAGAGTCTAGTTCTGGTAGGAATGAGACCATTGCTCCCCGGAATTGTAGAGGAAACTAACAAAGCATGGGAAGGACAATAGAGTAGACAAGTGATGTGTAACGAGTTAATAGCCTTTGTTTTCATTTCTGTTTTCTGTCCAAGTTTGATTCCTGGCTCCACCTTTTACTAACTGTGACTGAGAGCAAATTATTTCTCACTCCACCCAATAGATGCATTACTTTATGAAAATGGGGAAACCGGTATTAGCAAATCCCCAGACTCTCTGCATTTTAATGAGTTAATGAATGAGGTAAAGGGCTTAGAACAGTGCCTGACACATGTGAATAAGTATTCCATGATGTTCACCATGTCTGTTCTTCTGACAACTCAAGAAGGCAGCTGTGAGTTAATGTTTAATGGGCTGGAGAGCGAGGCCTGGGAGGTTGAGAATGATCAAGGTCACACACAGAGTCCATGGTGGCGCCAGGGTTCACCATCAGGCATCTTGATTCCACTGAAGTTTATATTTCACATCAAAACTATCATCTCCATTGATCCCCTCAGGAACCCTGTGGGCTAGAAGCCATGATATTTTTCCTGTCCCTAACCCTGCTGCTACCAATACCGCCATTGCGACAGGTCCTGGGAATCATTGACAAATCACCTGCCCCTGCTTTACACAAATCATGCCTAAGCCTCACAGGCTTCCCTGAGGTTAAGCATGCTTGTCCCTTTTATACCACAACAGAACGAGGCTCTAAGCAGCAGAGATAGGTTTCCTCATTTCTGGAGGCTGGAAGCCACAGGTGTGGGCATGGATAGTTTCTTTTGGGGCTCCCTCTTTGGCTTATGATTGGCGGTCTTCTCCCTATGTCTTCATGTCTCCTTCCCTCTGCGTGTGTCTGTGTGTCTAATCTCCTCTTTATATGAGGACACCGGCCGTATTGGAATAAGCCCTATGCATGTAAATGCATTTTACTTCAGTGGCCACTTTAAAGGTCCTGTCACCAAATACAGCCTCATTCTGAGGTCCTGGTGGTTAGGAGCTCAGCGTTTGAATCTTGGGGGGACAGTTCCACCTGGAACAAGTAGCCTAACCTCACATAGAGTGCAGATTTCAACATAGGATATTCTGACTCCCAGCCCGCGTCACGCTTCTACCTTCTAGCCATTACTAAGGCTGGGCTGTGTGGCCAGCACCATGCCTGTTTCCCCTCCCTTTTTTTCATGTGTATACTAGAGGCCCGGTGCATGAAAATTCATGCACTGGAGAGGGGCGTCCCTCAGCCTGGCCTGCCCCCTCTCACAGGGGCAGGAGGCGATGCCCCATCACATCTCTGCTGCTGCCACTGCTGGCAGTGCAAGCCTTGGCTGGATCTGGTTACCTGCGCCTCGGGCCAGCCCTGGGCATCTGGGGGGCTGAGGGGACTGGGCGCTGCCATCTTGTGGCTGTGGGCACTGCCATCTTTGAGAGTGGAGAATTCAGTTAGCATATTCCCTCCTTATTGGCTGTGGGCACCACCATCTTTTGAGGGTGGGACAGTCAATTAGCATATTCCCTCCTTATTGGCTGTGGGTACTGCCATCTTTGTGACAGCATGAGGGTCAATTAGCATATTCCCTCTTTATTAGATAGGAATTTTTACTGTTGGTGGTATTATAGAGTTCTCAGAGGAAGTGCTGGCTCCTTGGGATAGAGGAAGAAATTGGGGTTCCCGGTAGGGAGAAATTTCTCCCAGTTTGGTCACTGTTGTTCACCTTGGGATAGGTTCAGGTCTCTTGACCAAGAAGCAATTTTCTCTCTCTCCTAGCTTGCTCCTTGGGAGATGAGGCAGCCCCTTTAAAAGGACACCGTGTCCATCACATCCCCAATAACAGCATTTTAAATGTTCCAGCTACATGAAAGCATGAGGACAGGCACTTAGCACATGGAAACCTAGACACAATGCCAGGTTTCTAGGAACTGGCAGCCTAGATGCAAAGGCAAGTAACGGGCAGTAAAATACAAATACCACTTGATGTTTGCTGAGAAGTGCCATCAGGAAATCCCAGAAAAATTCAAGGGAAGACGTAAGTACCATAGACTGCGTATTCAGAGAGCACCTTTTTGCGAGGGTTGAAGGAATGCATTGGGCAGTTGGTGGTGGGTGGGAGGGGGTTAGAGTGCCAGCAACAACAGAGATGGGTTCTCTACACGTGTTTGTGAGACAATTTCTATTCATACTCTTCTTTATATCTTTAAAAAATGTTTTGTTAATCCTCACCAGAGGATATTTTTTCCATTACTTTTCAGAGAGAGTAGAAGGGAGGAGGGGGGAGAGAGGGAGGGAGGGAGGGAGGGGGAGAGAGAGAGAGAGAGAGAGAGAGAGAGAGAGAGAGAGAGATGTGAATGAGACACATCAACTGGTTGCTTCCCACACACCCACAACTGGGGGCCAGGAGTGAGCATGCAACCCAGGTACCTGCCCTTGAACAGGAATCAAACCTGAGACCCTATGGTGCATGGGCTGATGCTCTAACCACTGAGCACCCGGCCAGGGCTCTTCTTTACATTGGAATGGCTCACCATTGTCTGCCAGGTAAAGCCCAAGATTCCTAGTTTGCATTTTGCATCTGATCTAGTTTGTGCTTCAGCTTTATTATGCACCGGTTCCCCCTTGAGTAATCATGGGCTAAGATTCAGTTCCAACGCGCCTTTCATGTCCTGCTCAGGTGGAACTGTGGCAGAGAGGAAGTGCCCGGGCCTCAGGCAGGGAGGTCTGAATTCTGGCTCTGCCATTTCTTAACTAGTGGGACATTAATAAGTTATTTAATCTCTCACTTACTTGGCCCATAAAATAAGAAAAGTAATAACTACCTGGCAAGGGATATGTGAAGATTTAATGAAATGAAATATATAAAGCACCCAACTTACTGCCTACTCTATTATATACACTCAGGAAATGGTAGTTATCATTATAATAATGATGCTTTTCTTGTGCCAGCAACTCACTTCTACTGCCTCTTAACCTAAATAATTCCCATAGCACTTTTTCATATTTATACCGCAGCATTCTATTGCTGCCCGGTATCATCTGTAGAGAGAAGCCAAGCAGTGTGGTGCACGTACGTAGGAATCAGCCTACTTACTTACTGTGTGGCTTTCGGCAAGTTACTTGGCCACTCTGTGTCTCCATTTCCTTACGTATAAACTGAAGATTAGGACATCATCTCTTTCACAGAGACGGTTTGAAGACTGATTAAGTGCCTGGTTGTCATGGTGCCTGGAATATAGTACACACTCAACAAATGGTAGTTGTTATCTCTGCTTTTTAGAGGAAGAAAGAAGTAATGTAATTTGACTGATGATGAATAACTAGTGGGACAAGAACTTTTTTTTTCCTTTCTTTTTTCCCCCCATCACCATTTATGCCCCCGTACCCTTTTTGCTGACCAAAAAGGACAAAGAAATAAAAGAGAAGAACTCATGGGACAAGTGCTTTTAGCGCCAGAATTTTGGGATGAATCCATGGTCCCTGTTCTTAATCACCAGGCATCCTCCCCTCCCCCGCCCCATAAATAAGAAATACTTGCACCTCCAGGTCCTTCCCCCTGTCATTATCTGATGCACATACTTGACAAAGCCGCAGGCTGGGCAACAATCAGACTGGAGAGAGGACATGCTGCCTCCCACTTTCATTCACTTCATGAAGAAATCTGCATTGATGCCACCCCACTTCCTTCATCCACCCTCAACACACACAAGTTTTGCCTCCGAAAACAGAAGGCTCAGTGGTGAAGCAACATGGATGGGTCACCGAGTTAGGAGACAAATGATCAAGACCAAAATCTGGGTCACATGCAGATGACTGCTGACTTGTGAACTTAGGCTAATCGCCAGAGCATTTAGGCACTGGTGTGGGAGCCTGGAAAGTGTGCACGTTCCATTATGTTAGGACGTAGCCCATGTTTGTCTCTGGCACAGAGTGGACATTCACTAAACATTTGCGGAATGAATGAATTCACACACCTATCTACCAGTACTCAATGCCCTCTCTAGCTCTAGCATATCCTCTCTATCTTCTCTCTCTCCATCTAGCCCACAAACCCCTGCCTCATTTTACATAGCAAGCCCTCATGGGGAGGGGAAAGTGATGAAACCAGCTACATGCTGTATGTTTCGTCAAGAGCTGTGATAAGAGTGGGTGCTACAGGCGCCAAACAAAGCTCACATGACTCGCAAAATTGTACGTTCCCTTCCACCCAAAGTGCCTCCTGCCCACACTTATTTCTTCCATTCCAGCACAAGAAAAGTCACGCTTATAACAAAGGCTAGCTTATATAAGGCAATAGTCATGCTCTTAGCAAGCAGCAACAGTCACGAAAAGAACTTTAAATACGAATGGAACAAAGAATGGAAAAAATAAAGTTGCATTCTCTATGAAAAAGTACTACTTTTATTTTTTTGAGAAAGAAAAAAAAAAAGTGATTCCCCATGAAGACCAGAAAAGTAAATACTGCCCTTTCTTAATAGTCTGAAACATAGATTCACTAATATTTTCTCTTGGCCAAAAGGTATTACTTGGTACCAAACAAAAGCTTAGCCTCATTTCTATTTTCTTTGTGAATTTTGTGTTTTTTAGTTCTTCTCATTCCTCACTCTCTTATTTACCTTAAGTCTTTTGTTATTTGTTTTGGCTTGGCTCAGTTAAGTTTAAAGACACATCAGTGTTTTAAATTATATATATATAACATATTAGGGGTTCCTTGATGTTTTTCGCATCTTTCTCTTTTCATATCTTGAGAGTCACCAAGCCTTGTTAATTCTATACCCTAAATTTCTCTCAGACTCATCTCTTTCTCAGACCAACATTAGTCACTACCATACTTCAAGCCCTCTTGATATGCATTGACCATTGCGATAGCTTGTTGAATATTTGGCTCCCCAGGAATGCCACTGATCCCCTAAAATGCTGCCAGGGGGGCTTTTCTGAAACCCAAGTCTGATCATGCTCTGCCAACTCTGTGGTTTCCATCTGTTAGAGGGTTAAGTCTGAGCATGGTCTGATGGACTGACCTACTGTGACCTGACTTCTGCTTTGCCTCTAAATTTGCCTCTCACCCAGACCAACTAAAAGGTAGACAGGTAGCAACTCTGGGCATTTCATTGTGTTCATTGCCTGCAAAATGACCTAAACCTCCTGTTCTTTGTACACATGTTCCCTTGCCTGCTAGAAGTCTCCATATGTTTTGTATGCCTGTTGTCTCTTTTTTTCTAACTGTCCAAACTCAAAGATAATCTGTATCCTTGCAAAGAACATTTATTAATTTCCACCCCCCTTTATTTTTAACTACTTAAGCACCCCTTTACATGGATTGCATTCAAATATTATAGCTTTCTTTTTATTGTAAAGTAGCATATGCACTTTGTAAGGCATTTTCAAAAAGTAGATAAGCAGACTAAAAACTTAAAATTACTCATAACTTGGTGCACTCAGTTGCAAAAAATGTTAATATTGTGGTAGACTCTATCTCTAGTCTTTTCTCCAAATGTATATAAGTATTTAGTTTGTAAAAGTATAATCACGTTGTCCATATTGTTTTATAATCGGCTTTTTGAAATGGAAGAGTATCTTGTAAGAATTATCTCCTGCCTTTAAGATTATTTTGTAATATTAATGCCAGTGTTGAAAAGGATATCCTTAGATGAATGAAACAATTTCCTATTGTTTGAACTACAGTTATGTCCAAATGTTTCACATGACAAGAAAGAAATTACTTTCTTTATAGCTAAATCTTTGAGTGTGATTGCAATTACTTCTGTTTGACAAATTTTGACTGGAGGAATTTCTGGATCAGTGAGGATGTACAAATATAAGCCTTTTGATATAAATTTCTAAATTTCCTCCCAAAAAGATTCTATTAATTTGTACTCCCCAAAGCAAAATATATGCCCATTCCCTCACCAAGGTAATATAAACATATGCTACTTAATAACAGCCGAATAAGCCAAAATGTATACCTTGCTGATTTAACATAATCCCTCTGTGAGTTATATTTTCCTCTGTATATTAAACTCATATATATACATTTTTTTCCTTTTGTGATTTTCTTAATTGGGTCTTCTGATTCACTTTCCACCGTGGTGCTTTTTTCCCATTGGTTATATATATCACCCTTTGTCTGTCATGCATGCCTCACAAAAATTTTATCTCCTTTTAGCTGTCTGCCTTTGAATCTGAAAATGATTTATGATCCAATTCATTCAATCCCCATTGATTTGAAATGCTACCAGCATTATATATTGATTCATATATAGGATGGAGAGAAAGTTGGTTTACAGTTGTGAGTATGTGAAACAGTTTATTCTTGTGTTATTATTTATTAATTATCATATTTTCCATCCGAACAACTGTAAACCTATTTTTGCCTTGCCCTGTATATACTTAGGTCAGTTTATGAGCATTTAAAAATAATCCATCAGCCAGTTCTTCCATCACTACTCTCTTTTTAAGTTATTCTGGTTCATAGTAATATTATTCATGTTGTTGTTATTATTAATAATACTGTATTGTTTTAATAGCTACCACGTCCTGATCATGGCCACTGTAATATTTAAGCATACTGTGCTTTAATATGTTCACAAAATAGATCTGATTTGCTTTTTCAAACAACTCTGTGAAATAGGTCCACCTATTATGTACATGTTTCTGCTAAGGAAACAGAGATCTATACTGTGGGGCCTTGACTTACGAGTTTAATTCATTCTGTGACAGAGCTCGTAACTCAAATTACTCGTATGTCAAATCAATTTTCACCATTACAATGACACGTGATGCTGGGCTGCTGTTGTGGCGTTCAGTGTGATGTTCACTGTGCCAACTAGCGGTGGGGTATCTGAAGCTGGCTCGTAACCCGAATTTTAGCTCGCAACTCAAAGCAAAAAATCGGCCGAGAGACGGCTCGCATCTCAAAAAACTCGTTAGTCAGGACACTCGTAAGTCAAGGCCCCACTGTATTACATACTATCTAATCTAACAGAGATGAAAACTGGTGACCTGACACCAGACCTTCAAACTCAATTCTATATAAATATTTCTCTTTGTTCATTTTCAATATTTTGTGCCTATTCTCAGATGATTTACTCTTGGAGATAAACTTTAAAATAACTTACTAACTTTATAAAACGAGGCTTTGAATTGTTTTAGTAAACTTTTAATATGGTATATGATATATATACATCTATTTGTGTATGAATGTATATGTGCATGTGTGTATGTATGTTTCCTATTTTACAATCCTTTTTTTCTAAAAAGAAAATGGTTTTAATTCTGGTGATGTCTGACTAATCCATTTTTCTCATTATGGTAAATGCTTATCCTGTAATCCTAAATAATATTTTTATGTTTCTTCTAAAACATATTTTTAGTTTTTATATTTACATACATATGATCCATTTTGATAGCATAATTTTGTAACTATTATGAGTTATTGGTCAAGGTTTATGTTTTTTTCTACAGAGATATACGGTTGTTCAAGCATCACTTATTGAAAATACTCTGTCTCCATTGAATTGCTTTAAAACCTTTCCATAAAATCAATTACACACATGTAAGTGTGGGTCTATTTCTTAACCCTTTCTTCTGTTCCTTGACCTGTAAACATATACTTTTGCTAAAAGCACTGGATTATTGAATCTGTATATTTTGCAGGTCATGCAAAAGTTTGTAACTTTGTTCTTTGCTTTCAAAAATTGTTTTCACTGTTCTAGGTCCTTTGCATTTCCACATACATTTTAGAATCAGCTTGTCAGTTTTTATTTTAAAAACAACTACTGGGAATTTAATTGGGGTTATAATGAATCTGTTGATTAATATTGAGTCCTATTATTTTTGTAATGTTTATTAAGGCCCCTCACCTTTTCTGGTTCCTGATCCCCAATTTTTATCTGGTCGGCTCTGAAAGACTTGGAAAACTCTGTTTAACACATAAAAGGCTTCTGCATTGCTTGCTATTCTCCTGGTCTCTACAGTTCAAGAATCCATCAGGTGTCACCAGGAAAAACCAATTGTTCTCAGTTCTGTCAAATGAAAAGCATTTTTTTAAGCCTCACATTCATTAGTTCACCAAAAGTTGTGCTGGATTCTTTACCGCCTAGCCATGGCCATTGCCTCCATATTCCAATGATCGGCAGATGCCCTGAGGAACACTGTGTGAGTGTGAGCAAACCTCTCTGATTCTCTTCACGATGGACTCTGGTTACCTTGTCCCATTTCCCCCAGCAGTTCTCTTATGTCTTTGGAAAATTATTTAAATTGTTTTCTATTTATTCTCAGTGGCAGATTGGGCTTACACAAGCTACTGCATTATAGCCTGAAAGGAATTCTCCTTTTTGTATGTGACTTGCCTTTCAAGACATTTGTCCATTTCATTTCAGTCATCAAGTTTATTGCCTTGAAGTTGTCCATGTTATTCACTTGTTATTTTTCAATGTTTGTAGAACCTAAGTGATGTCCTGCTTTCATTCTTGATACTCATAAATAGGTCATTCTCTCTCTTTTTCCCCCCTCTATCAATCAAGCTAAATTTTTGTTGATTTTAATAGACTTTAAAAATGAAAGGGCTTTTGTTTTCAGTGTTGCACATTTGGTAATTTTTGGTAAAACTGACCATGGCAGATAACATGTCATGGAGACTCTAGAATCTGTTGTTTTTATGGGTAGTGTCAATCCTGAAAGGCAGTTAGCTCAGTTGCACTCACACTGAGTTGTGTCTCCCTGTGGTATGCAGCAACTGGTATCTTTGCTCAGACTTTTGGCTTCGAGCTGTTGTGTTTTTTTGTTTTGTTTTAGACATATCTTCTGGGTATTCCCCATATCTGCTTATTTTAGTGGTCAGCCAAAGTTTGGGGCAGACTTTTATACTTAGTATTTTGGGAGGCTCCCTTCTTGGTGATTCCCATGAATTAAAGTTTCTCCCTTCATTTTCTGGTTCTTTAACTTCTCATTACTGTCCACTAGAACCTTACACCAAGAGGGTTTCCACTTTTCTGGGGCTGGAATTCCATGAGGGTTGGACAGCACCTACATCTTAGTTCTTTTTCAGTGCAGTAGCCATCTTGGAAGTATACGCCCTTCTGCAGTTTTGACCAGCTCTGTTTTATTTTGCAATGTCTTCCAATGGTTGTTGTTTTTTTAAATTAATTTTGTCTAGTTTTTGTCATAATTACCTGTGTAGGAAATGACCTCTCCTCATCATGTGGCCATTACTGGAAGTCGTGATCCTGATTTAATAGTATTATCGTCATACTAGTTTCCATTTATAGGTGTAGGCAAAATTAGATGCTGTATTTCTCACATTTTGGAATAAGTATAATGTTTATTACAAACACATTTTAAAACACCCCTTCCTTTTATGTACTTAAGAACTGTCGAAATGGCATCGAAACTGTTTCCTACAGATGAGTAAGCCTTTCCATTGAGCACGCTGGGCTTGCAGTGCCCCTGGATCGGCTGTGTGATTTTCACATCCCGTCCATGATCACTCTGCATCTCAGACTTTCAGCATATGCTCACACCCATCTTGATCACTCACATTTACTTAGGAAATAATGTTCTAGATCTGTAAGGTTGATTAACTAACAAAAAATTGCATATTGGCCGGGTTGGCGTGGCTCAGTGGTTGAGCGTTGACCTATAACCAGGAGGTCAGGGTTTGATTCCCAGTCAGGGCACATGCCTGGGTTGTGGGCTTGATCCCCAGAAGGGGGCGTGCAGGAGGCAATGATACTTGCTCATCATTGATGTTTCTATCTCTTTCTCCCTCTCCCTCTCTGAAATCAGTAAACACTTATTTTTTTAAAGGTTGCATATTGTATTCTTTGATCCATTTAAATAATTCCTCTCTATCCGTTGTTATATGTTATTTCACTTTTCTAACACAAGCTACTTGAGTTTTCTCTTGTCTTTTATTGCATTTCAGTTGTCTGTGTACAACAGCCCTGTTCTTTATGCTCTGAATACCTGGAAGTCAGGAATTCTGCTCTGGGTCTAAAACATCTAGTCCAGTGCCTTTCACATGGTCAATTTTTATGAACTGTGTGCTCAAATGAACTACAAAAACTGGGGGTTACTTATGGAGAAATGACCTATTAAGCTGATCCAAGCATTTCATTTTACACAAGGTGAAACAGAGAGGAGAGGTGACTTGCCTAAGGTAACACAGGAAGTCTGTGGTAGAGCAGAGACTTCTTTGGAACAAACCATGCTGTCTGGCTGAAATAGATGGAATCTAAGGCAGCTCCTACTACCACCGCTTCCACACATATATATTCAAGTAAAATATGTACTGATTCCAAAGCAATTTCAGGCTCTAAAATGTTGAAAAGCTTTCAATTAATATACTGCTTTGTAAAATCATTTTTGGTTATTAATGACACCTACATTCGGGGCCTCTTGTTCTTAATGTTGTGTCATCCCAGGAACATGTCAATCTGTGATGGATGTGGCTAATTTAGTGATTCTTCACAACTTTGTAGAGAATCACCCTGCCAGTTTTTGGCAAGAAGGTTTGCTTTATTAAACTTGGAATCCTCCATCGAGGATAAATAATGTCTCTGTCGGTCCCATCTTAGGGATGTGTTCCACTGGAGGGAAATATATAAGCTGTCTCTTTTTTCTCAGCCATGTCTATTTGTTTTGCTATGACAACAAACACAGCATATTGGAGGAGGGATTAGGCGGAACGTCAGGAGCCCTGGGTTCTGGACAAAACTCTGCCATTAGGTTGCTGATGACTTATTTCCCTTCTAGAGACAGCAGATTCCTTACCTTTAAATGGAAGCATTTAAATAGGCACAGAGTCAGAGAGTACCTCGGCCATGCTTTAGAGGGCTCTAGTGAATGGATGAGGCCAGAAAAGCTTTCAGAAGCCGTATCTCTGTCTAACCCTGGAATATTAAAGGGAAACCCCGTTTTTTAGAGAAGCTTTTCTTTTAGATTCTTCCATTAAGCAGGAGGTCAAAAATAGCACCCTTGTTGCAATAGAAGTCATTCTCCAAATATTTCACAAGGGAAATATAGGAAATAGGTTTTACATATTCAAATAACTGAGAGATTGGGGTGAGAGGAAGCATAAGACAAAGATTTATATAAGAGGTGGCATTAGAGATAGTCCTTGAGGAGTGAATACCATTTTCACATTCATTGATGAATCCCTCCATCCCTATAGTGCAGGGGTGGGCAATGTCCGGCCCACAGGCCATATATGGACCAAGAAATCATTTGGTCTGGCCCCATCAAGGCATTAAGGCTGAGTTAATTAAATGTTTGACCAAATATAGCAGGCTACTTTTTAAGTTGATAATTTTGTAAATCTCAGGAATGAATAAATATCCAAATGGCCCTTGGCAGCAAAAAGGTTCCCCATCCCTGACCTAGTGCATCATTTATTCAGTATGTGATTATTGAGATCCTACGATGTACCAGGCACTATGCTAGTCTTGGAGAAAACAGTGGTGAGCATTATGGAGCTTATGGTCTAGAGAGGAGATAGACATTAATCTAGTAACCACATGTAAGTATCATGGCAGATGACTATGGCTATGACACAATAAGAAAATGACAGTGTGACTTAATTTAATCCAGTGAGAGTAGGAAGGGTCTTCAGGGAGGGCCGACCTCTTTAAAGAAGTGAGTGGGGTGCTGATAGCTGACATGCCCTGGGTTAAGGGAGGTGGGGAGTGAGGTAGAGAAAAGGCCTTGAAAAGGGAGGGAGCATGGCACCCTAGTGGGATGGAAAGGAGGTCATTGAGGCTGGTGCCCAGAGTCAGGAGGGGGCATTGGGAAAGGATATTTGGGGCTAAGAGAACAGGTGTGGGGAAGCATGTAGCTTGTCCTGAGAATTACAGGTAATTGCATTTGGTGCAGACTCTCAATACCTGAGTAAGGGAAGAAGTTTTCCAGGGGAAAGTAGGTTGACAGTTGAAGGCACCGTGTGTCACAGAGAGAGTCTGGAAACTTACAGGCCTCGCAGCATGCTTTTATATAATCTTACATTTCCTGCCAGGTGAGAGATTTAAGAAAAAAAACATTTTAAAAAGGGAAAAGAAGAAACACACCCTTCAGCCGAAGAAATGGGCTCTGGGAGGGACACAGTGTGCAGGCAGCCGGATGAGTGTGGCACTGATGTCACCACACATCTTGCGGGGCCTTTTATGCAGCTCGTAGCGAAAACGTGTGAGGAATGGGAGCTTAGCCTCTCCCTTTTCATCACCGATGCAGTTTGTTGTTGCTTTCTGCCTTTTTTTCTTCCTTGAGGTGTCACCCGAGCAGTACAAAGTGGCACGGGGGGAAATGAAAGCATCCCTTTTTCAGAGTTGGGCCACAGTAACAGATGGCCATGTTCACTCAGCAAAGACAAACAGCTCAGGTGGTAAACACACCAGGGTGGAGAGGTGCAGGAGGAAGGATTTGCCGGGATCCCCCTTCATAGCTGGCTCTGGAAAGAGAGCAACCTGCTTTCGCAGGTGTGGGGAGGGGCACTTGAATACCTGGCTGGAAGGAAGGTGAGAGCTGAGGAGCCTGCGAGGATGGGTTCATCCCGCCCTGGGTGGTAGGTCCCATTCATGCCCCCTCAGTGTCGACATCCCATGTCTCACCAAGTCCCATCAAGTTTGATTTTTAAACCTCTGTCTGTCTCTCTCTTCTTCGACCAGTTTATACAGACCTCTGTTACCTATTGTCCGTGTTATTTCTTTTTTTCTAAATTTAGATTTTCCCCATTGATCTTTCGGTTTCAGTAATTAAATGTTCAAGACAATATCCCCCAACTCAAATGAGCACAAAATAAACTGTGAAACCTAAATTATATCTGTGCCTAATTCTGTTCTAAAGACAATCCTTTCTTTCAGCCTTATTGGATTATAATTGACAAATAAAATTGTACATTGTAATAATTTGATATACGTATACATTGTGAAAGGATTTCCCTCCATCTAATTGGTTAATGAACACATCCATCACCTCACATATTTAACAGGGTTTTAGGGAGAACATTTTAGTTCTGCTCTTTTAGCAAATTTAAATTATACAATACAGTGGTATCAACTGTAGTCACAGTGTTATACATTAGAGTCTCAGACCTTACCCATCTTATAATTTAAAATGTTTACTCTTTACTAACCTCTCCCTACACCCCTCTACCCCCCAGCTCCTGGCAATCACTTTCTACTATTTTCTACTATTTCCATGAATTTGATTTTTTAAAAAGAGTCCACATATAAGTGATACCATGAAGTTTTTGTCTTTCTCTGTCTGGCTTATTTCACTTAGCATAATACCCTCTAGGTCTGTTCATGTTGTTGCAAATAGCAGGACTCCTTTCTTTCTCATGGCTGAATAATATTCCATTTATTCTTTACATGCGAGTAATAATGTGTGAATAATGTTCCACATTTTCTCTACCTAGTCATCTGTTGACAAGACGGTTTGGTTGTTTTTAGATCTTGGATATTGCAAATAATGATACTGCTGCAATGACCCTGGGAGTAAAGTTATCTGATATCCTATTTCCATTTCCCTTTGATCTGTACACAGAACTGGGATTGCTGGATCATGTCTCTTTTATTTCAATAGCCTCCTAGTACTCTCCTTTCCTTTGCAACTTTTCTCTTTCTAGTCCCTGAGCTGCTGGCAAAGTCATCTTCCTGAAACACGGATCTGACCATGCTGCTCTCCCATTTTACCTGTCCAAAGACTGATGGTCTACTTACACTTCTGCGAATGTTCTGAACAGTCCCCTGCTTTCTCTTTCCAGTTTGCTCTGCCTGGAGCAGCTTTCCTTGCTCTTACTCACCCATCAAAACCCTACTCAGCATTTCCTCTCTCTGCGGTCTGCGTTGAGCTTATCCTCAATAGCACTGAATAATTAACTACTCCTCTTTAGCATCCACAGATCTCTATGAGTTTTGCCATGACTCATTGTTATAATTATTTGTTAATGTGATAATCTCCCTACTACTCGGGGGCTTCCTAAAGAAGATGGGGCTTCTTCACTTATCATCATTTGTCCCCAGAGGCCATTATGAGCTCTCTTGGCAGCAGCACTAATAGCTAATGTTTATGGAAGGTTACTGTGAGCCAGGAATTGTGCTAGAGCTTCCTTTCAATGGCAGGGTAGTAGGAGCTTAATATAGTTTTTGTGATTCCAAGTTGGTCCTCAAATAGAGTCTGATCCATTTTCTGATTCACAAATAATGGAAACAGTAAATTCTGTCTTTAAAAGCACAGACTCAGCTAAGGACTCAAGATGGAAGGAACAATTAGGAGATGAATGAAAAAGTCATGTCTGCCGTCAGGAGGTTCCAACTAACGTAAGAAATATTGATCAGATACCTGCTGCGTACCCAACCTTGGACTAAGCAATTAATCAGGCATTTGCTTCAATAGAGGTGCTCCACTTTATGCAAAGTCAGTTTTCCCAATCTGTAAGTAAAGACGTATTAGTATTTTCATCAATGAGTTTCAGTTCCATGCACATGAGAAGCCAGAGCAGGGTCTGCATGCTGTACCAAGGTCAGATTTCAATGCTGGGCAGTTAGAGCAAGACAGGGAACACTGGCCTAGGAGCTATCAGGGCCCAGTCCCTACTCGCTACTTTCTCATTGTGTGAACTTGGGCATCAGAAACTGAGAGACCATCTGCATGGGCTCTCTGATCTCTCCCATCTTTGATATGATCTGTGATTCTATGGCTTCCTCCTCAGAACCTTTTGTTTGTTTGTTTGTTTGTTTTGTTTACATGCTGTTTTCTTTACCTTGAATTGAAACAACCCCCTTCTAGCCTGGCAGTGATCAACACCAAGAGAAGCTCCCAGTGACACCAGGGGCCCCTCTCCTTAAGCTACGACTTCTGTAAGACTTTTTTAGAGGATAGGATGTGTCCCCAGGACCAAGAAATAGATCTGCAAATAACCTGTTTCAGGGCCCCATGTGATTCTGATGTCCTGGGTTTTTAGCCAAGTACTATCCAGAAGTTAGAGAGGTGGCCCTGAAGCTACAAGTCTGAAATCATATCTCAACTAGAAGCTCGGTGCACAAAATTTGTGCATGGATAGGGTCCCCAGGCCTGGCCAGCCATCAGGGCCGATCGGGGCCTTCCGGCTACCAGCCAGGGCCTTCCTTCCCCTAGCTGCCAGCTGCTAGGGCCTTCTTTCATTCCGCGCTGCCCCCTGGTGGTCAGCACACGTCATAGCAAGTGGTTGAACTCCCAGTCAGTCGAACTCCCAAAGGGACAATTTGCATTTTATTATATAGGATTCCACCTACAGTGTGACGTGATGAGAAGCTCAGCCTTTCCATGTCTCATTGTTCTCAAAGTCCAAATAGAGTCAATAATGGTATATAGAGCTAAGCTAATTTTTTAGTAAATGCATGTATAGTATTTAGAACAGTTTGAGAGCTCCTTAAATATATTTTTTAATATATTTTATTGATTTTTTACAGAGAGGAAGGGGGAGAGATAGAGAGTTAGAAACATCGATGAGAGAGAAACATCGATCAGCTGCCTCCTACACATCTCCTACTGGGGATGTGCCCGCAGCCCAGGTACATGCCCTTGACCGGAATTGAACCTGGGACCCTTCAGTCCACAAGCCGATGCTCTATCCACTGAGCCAAACTGGTTTCGTCGCTCCTTAAATATTATTATTGTACATTTCATTATCAAAGTCCTACATTTAACCTAGGAGATAACCAAGGTCCAGGGAGGTGATATGACATTTACGTCATCACAGAGCAACCCCCTTCACTAAAAAATAATAATGGAAATATAAAAAAAGAATCACTGTCATAGCAACTGATCCTGTATAATAAAAGGCTAACATGCAGATAGACCAAATGGCGGAACAACCGGAACAATCAAACAGCTGATCAAGCAGTTGCTATGACATGGACTGACCACCAGGGGGCGTGTGCAGAACATGGCTGGCGTTGGCCACGGCGGGATGGTGGAGCAGGTGAGCGAGGGTGCCAGACCAAAGCAGGGTGCCAGTCGCTGTCATCGGGGCGAGCCTCTGGTAGTTACTGAAAAATTCTTTGCTCCCGGGTGCCACAGTCCTGCCCAGCGCTCGCACCTGCTGCCGGTGCCAGCCCTGCTTGCACCCACCGCTGGTTCCCAGTGCTGGGCCTGATCACTCGGTGCCATCAGCAGGTGCGAGCAGCGGCTGCTGGCACTGATCATCCCTGAGGGCTTTACCACCCCCCCAATCCTGAGGGACGATTAGGGCAGCAGCTGCCACTCACACCCACTGATGGTGCTGGCCCTGCTTGCACCCACTGCTGGCGCCAGCCCCAATCACTCTGTGCCATCAGCAGGTGCGAGCGAGGCCAGCGCCGTCAGCATGTGGGAGCGGTGGCAGTCGGAGCAGGGCTGCAGGCAGACAGGGGACCAAGGGCCGCAGTGGCAGGGGCCAGGCAGGGGTGCAGGATGGGCCAAGACCCGCCCCTGTCCCTACCGCAGCCTCGTGGCCCACAGTTCCTTTCAGGGTGCACGAATTCGTGCACTGGGCCTTTAGTATTCTATAACATTTCAGCTTTGCACATGTCACCAGATAGGAACACTTACTCTCACTTTGCAAGGGAGGAACCACATTTGGAGAGGTTAACTGACTTGTCCAAGGTTGCACAAGTAATTCTGAGGAAAGCTCAAGTTCACTGGGATAATTTAATGCCAAAGCCTCTCCCTCATCCATTAACTTCACAGGGTTGAGAGTAAATATAAGCCATCACCCCACCCAAACCCCCCAGTGCCTCCTTGAATTCTTGGCACCTGAGTCAGTTCTGTAACAAAGGTTTGGAAAATTTGGACATGAGAATGTTGCAAGGTCAATGTATCTGTCAGGGTGTCTGTTCATCAACCTATCCATCATTTGTCTTCCAGTTACCCCCAGTGGATGAAGCTGGAGGGTGTGGTAGGGGGATGTTAAGCCCTGATTGTTTAGACTTTGCAAACTATGCCTCCTCAAGTGCTCCTCTGGGCCCATCAGGAACCTTAAGTTTCCTTTGAAACTTATACCCCACACCCCCAAGCAGATGTGCAAGGACGTTTGCTCACTTAAAACCCTGCTTAAGAGGCTTAAGGGTCCACACTATCTCTCCATCAGCCTCTCTGAAACATGCATTATCCATCCGTCCTTGAAGCGGGTCCCCTGATGCAGTGATTAAAACGGTTCTGTGTTGGATAAAACCGATGCAATTTTCCAAAAGTCATCATCTCGGCACTTCCCCCGCCACAGTGGAGCACCCCGCCTCCAATCGCTGGCTTGCTCGTTTGTTTTCCTTCAGACAATCTTGAAGACACTCTTCCTCAGTGACCTCTCTTCTAGGGGAAGGGAACGGTACACTCTTATCCTGATATTATGCAGACACAATGACAAATTGGTCTATTTTTTATGCTTGACAGAAATGGTAGGGGTGGGAAACAGGAGAGACACATTAACTCACGATATCTTGGACCACTGGTAGGTAGAGTTTAGAAAACTTGCTTTTTCTTTCTTTCTTCTTACATTTCCCTCCTTATGTCTGTTTTCTTGTGTTCATCATCCCTCAATTAGTCCTAGAACATGACAACATTTCCAAAGTAGGCTGCAATCCTAGTAAATTTTCGAAGGCAGTATGATTAAGAACAAATTTGTCATTAATCTCTTAAACCAGCTCCTCCTAGCCTCTCTCTCCAGCCCATCTTTCTTAATGACACAGTCACTCTCCAAGTTATCTGCTATCCAAATGCTGGAGTCCTTGTTACTCCACCCTCTTTTCCATTTGGCATGTCATTAAATCCATAGGATTCGTCCTTAGAAATGTGGTTTTTGTTCACCTCTCTTTGCATTTCTATTGTGTGTTCCTAGCATGGGTCTAGGAGGGGGTGACTCCCCTGCATCTGTTTGTATAATCCTTGCTTTCTCAATCACATTTTCTCACGCTGCATAATCATCTGTTGTCTTCACTGAATTTTAATGAAAGTAAAGCCTGGTTGCACTGACTATTCCTCCTCACCCAGGAGGATGTTGGGTCGGTGTTCTTCCCTGAAAGGTACAGTCATGGAGGTGTCATTGTCTTCTATGTCTCTCAGACCAGAAAGCAACCAAAAGAATGAGCTATAGAAGGAAGCTTGATGAGAATTTATCTTCTGTGCTCTTGATCGTGGAGGGGTCAAGGTGACTGGGAGATAATTCTGTGAGGTGAATTGTAAGATGGCATGGTCCACTTAGGGAAAATGGAATATCTGTAGTCATGTCAACAATAATAATACTATTGTTTATATTATTAATACCTGTAGGATATGGTGTTGAATTGAATGGAAATATCGCCAGGACACCATTGCATTCCAAAAAGAAAATCCATCAAAGAAGGTAAAATTCTTGAAAAAGTAGGCAATCACTTGTTCAGGGTTTTAGTTGCTAGAATTATGTTTGTAAGTAAAAATGAAAAACTGATGTAAACTGACATATGCAAAAGTGGTATTGATTATTTTGCATCATAAAATATCCAGGACTGAGGTAGATTTGAGGCTGAATAGATTCAAAGAACCTGAGTTATTTCTCTCTCTTTTCTGCTTTCTTTTGAATATATGCTTGATCCTCAGACTGATCCTTCTCAAGTTCACGAGATTGAAGCCAGCAGCAAATGGGACATTGCATGCCCTTATTTACATTCAGTGGGGAAACGAGATCCTATGCTGATCCCAAGATGAATAATAGACAGGAACAGAATATAATTGGCTTGTGTGGAGTTCACTGGATTCCTGAAGCCATCTGTGGCAAGTTACTATGATTAGCTTAGCCAGTGGTTCTCAACCTTCCTAATACCTCGACCCTTTAATACAGTTCCTCATGTTGTGGTGACCCCCAATTTCATTGTTACAAATTGAACATAATTAAAGCATAGTGATTAATCACAAAAACAACATGTAACTATATATGTGTTTTCCGATGGTCTTAGGTGACCCCTGTGAAAGGGTCATTCGACCCCCAAAGGGATCGCGACGCACAGGTTGAGAACCACTGACTTAGACCAAGGTTTCTAAACCATCACACTATTGACATTTGAGGGCCAGATAATTCTTGTCCTGGAAACACTATCCTGTGTATTGAAGCAGCAGTATCTCTGACTCGCTAGATGTCAGTAGCATCCCTCCCAGTGTTGACAAATAAAAGTATCTCCGCACATTGTCATAGGTCCCCTGGAGCAGCAGTCGCCAACCTTTTGGACCTCATGGACCATCAGTTGGCGACCACTGCCCTGGAGGATAAAGTCGCCCCCAGGTTGAGACCAAGTGATTTGAGTATTTCAGAATCCACCTCAGTGCCAGCCCTAATCAACTATCCCTCTCTTCACAAAGTTTCTCCTTTGAAAAATGGATGGTTTATATTTACAAGATCTTTTTTATTGTATGCTCAATGTCTTGTCCAATTTAGTCTCAGATATTTGCTTCCTGAAATCAGAAGGCAGTCTGCAATGGCTACATGTCACCTACCTGTCTGCCTAGTTTTAGCTCATACTAACTATGCTACTCTCTAGCATGGTACCTCTTTCGCATCCAAATCAGAAAGATGCTATCTAAGGAAGGCAACCTGTTTCAGAGTAGTTGATGTTACTGTGAGAGAGGGGGAAAATGTGAAGTGTGGAAGCAAGCAAAGTTCTTCATACTTATTAGAATAATTACCATTTCCTCGGCTTCCATTCTGTGAACAAGCCTTGTGCCACATGCTCAATGTGCATTATCTTATTTAATCCACAATAATGCCTGTACTTTCTGAATTTGTATATCCACTTTACAAGGGAGGAAACTGAAGCCAAGATACGTTTTATTCTCGACCGAGGTCAGAACTGGCATAGAAACACTGTTTGAACCCAAACCTCTGCCACTATAAACACTTTTTTTTTAGTCCAATATCTGCCAGTCTCTATGTTGCTCTCCTTTTATGAGCTCATCTCTTGGAGCTCTAACCCTCTAGGATCCTATCGTTCATGAGCACAGGGATACTGGACACAGGGAGCAAGAGGAGGCTGGTTGGGAGGCTATTCCATGAAAGCCTGAATCTGCCTTACATACTCGTCTTCACAAGGCTGCCTTCTGAGTCGTGATAAATCCTGCTCCCGGATCAAGTCACTTTCTTCAGCCACAGCTGCACACAACACAGTAATCACCATCAGAGGGGTCATCTCCAAATTGCAAAGGACAGCCCAGCAGAGGAAATGAGAACGGATAACAAATACCGCCTGTATCTGTCCGTCATGCCAACAGGTGCTGCCTGCAGAATTCTAACTCCATCCCTTGTATTTCTCCTCCACCTTCCTTCCCACCCCCACCACTCCCATCATGTTGGCTTGGACCACATTTTTTCAAAAGTCTTCCCACTGGTCTTCCTGCTATTTCTCTTTCCTCTCCAACCCATTTTACTTAATTGGATTAAAAATTTTTCCCCTAAGCCACTTAACATTTCATTTCTATGTTACCAAAATTGAAGAACCAAACCAATTAACAACTAGAGTAGAAAGGAACTGCGCCGTGGCTTCTCATGGCATTGTCACAAAGCCCCTGGCACAGTGTCCCCATCCTTCTGTGATCTGGTCCCAGCTTCAGCCTCGCTGCCCTCCTTCAGGCTGCCAGATCCCACCACACTGAGCTTCCGCATCCTTCACATCAGACCTTCTCTACTACCCTTGCCCAGGCTACTCCTTCTGCTTAGGATGCTCTCTGATCACTGTCTCTGTGTCCACGTGCCCTGCTTTGTGGCCATCCTCCTTTCCTCCCCAGTATTACCCTGAAAGGCTAAAATCATTGTACCCTTTTGGGCCCAAAAAGGGGACCAAAGTTATAAGATGCAAGATCCAATCATGCAGTTTGTAGATTGTAGGGCAGGGGACTGAAATCCTTATCTTCTGATCTTCTAATGTTTCATCTGATGTAGTAATAATCCTCATTTTTCACCACACAATTCAAGCATTATTAATATGTACTGTTGACTCAAACAACACAGGGGTTCAGAGTGCCAACCTCCCATGAGTATAACATTTGACTCCCCCAAAACGTATACCTATACCCTACTGTTTATTGGAAGCCTTACAGATAACATAAACAGTTAACATATAGTTTGTATTATGTACTTTTTATTATATTCTCACAATAAATTAAGCTAGGGAAAACAACATGTTATTAAGAAAATTATAAGGAAGAAAAATACGTTTACAGTATTTATTGAAAAAAAAAATGTGCTTATGCCTAGACCAGCACAGTTCAAACCCATGTTATTCAAGGTCAACTGTATAGTCAAAACCGCACCCAGCCCCATTCTCACGCCACGTTATTTTCACACTTCAGCTGCCACTATCAGTGCAGCCCACTTAAGAGCATTATCCACAAACCCTCTTTCCTCTTTCATTGTCCTAAACTCAGAGGAACCATCTCCATAAGTTTAATTCTGAAGCTGCCCTGGCATTTGCATAGGCGATGCCATCTTCCGTTATCTTAATTGCATATTTGGGAAACACGCCCTGCACCTGTTTCAGATGGCATGCCATTTGGTGTTTATGACCATCATCTGAGAGTTCACAGCATACGGAAGCTCACCCACTCTGAATGCTAAGCTTATCCACTCTCTCTTCCACAACAGACATGAGAAATAACTAATAAAAATGATTATCATAATCGAGGGTCATATAAATGCCAAATGCCATAGCTATTCTTCATTCTAAAGTTTCTTAATATCTCTTCTCCACCAACATCATAAAAGTGGAGGAGGGGCAAAGCAAGATATTGCTCATAAATAATCAGAAATATTTCTTCAAGCTTTGTTTCGAATCCTTCAATTAAAAGCTAAGCTTCCATTTTAGGGTCAACCTGAAGGGGAGGCAAAGTTTCAGGGATAATTGAAGTTGAAATTGTGTGACCTTTCCAAAGAACTTGCTTTGTATTTATGCATTTTTTCCCTCCAACCAGCAATAATAATAATATAGAAAGATATAAGAATAACACTTAACTAAATCAGATGCAGATGGCTGTTTTATCAAGCAGAGGCAATTTTTATCATTTTAAAAGCTTTTGTTTTTGTAAAGGAAAGAAAATGGGCCATGTTCCCTTGCCTTTTTTTTTTAAGAGAGGAAATAGCATATGTTTTTTAATTTGAAATGGAGTATGAATGGTGTTATCTCCCGAGAATTGCTGCGCTGCGGTGAATTGTAGAAAATGCATTTGCTTGCAAGCTTTCTGGTAAATTCTTCTCTGACTTAGAGGGTCCGTGGCATATTACATCAGCCTACCTTTCTAAGAGAACTGCATGCACATCCTGAGAGTCAATTTCCTGAGCCTCTTTTACTAGATCATCTTGTTTTCTTTGTTTATGTTATTGATTTAGGGAAAATCATTTGGTTGAGTATTGAGTGTTCATTTAAACGAGAATGTGGCGATATGTGGCAAGAAGCAGAGAGGGCTAGAATAGCCGTGGGACAATAAAACCTTGTATTTGCACTACAACTTATGGTCTGCGTTATCCTATTTGAACCATTGTACCTCTGAGGATTGTGGGGGCAGAGACTCTTATCCCAATTTTATAGAAGTCAAAACGTGGAGGGTGTAAGTGGCTTTCTTGTGGCCATCGAAGCCGGACTAGAACTTTCTCCAACCAATGTAATGTTCCCTCTTCTGCACAAAGCTGCCTCTGGACGAAAAACCGACCAGTCCATTCAGAGCACTTGGGGCACCAACTTTGTAGCTGTAACTACAGTTGAAACAGTGACGGGGTGCCAGTGTTTTGGGTACTGTCTCAGGACAATAGGCGTTTACCATTGAATGGAAAAGAAAACAGAAATGTGCAAACTACTTTGTAAGATATAAGTGTGAAACCTGCAAGGTCACGGTAGGCGGGTGATGTAGGAGGCCTCCCTCGGGAATGCACAGAAAATGGATTGATGAGAAGAGCTAAGGTTTGTGGAGCAGTTTCTGTGTTCAAGCCACTTGACGTGTAACTTCTGTCAGTCATTCAACAAACATTTTCCAATTTTGACCCAAAGATGGCATTTTGGAAACGTGTAGGCAGGAAATTCTAGTTCTGGCACGCGCAACTAGTGAGCAGGAGCATGCGCTTTCACCGCTGGGGGCCTCTTTTTATTCATCTGAAAAAAGTCTGTGTAGAAGAATTAACCAGTTTTAAAAGTTTCTGTAAATAGTGTGTAAAGTAAAAATAAAATACTGACTAACAATACGGTTATATAATAATTTGGGGCTTTTTTTGGTAATTTGTAGAGTTATTGTTGTTGTTATTATTCTGTGGTAAGGGCTGGAGATACAGAATTGAATAAAAAAATGCTCCTAGTCTTAAGAAACTTCAAATAACAAGAAAGATTTGCACGTCCAACTCTTCCTTTGACCCTCCCTCCTGCCTTTCCACCCTCTCTTTCTTCCTGCCTTTTTTTCCAATCCTTTTATTCACTTGTTATTTCTTCCTTCCATCATTATTTATTGAGTGCCTTCCCATTCCAGAGAAAGCACTAGACTCTCAATTTTCAAGAATGTATGGGCACTGACCAAGCCCCGAGGGAGAGCTCAGTCCAGAGGGGGAATCACTCACACTAGTCACAAGGCAGGGTGAGAAACGCTGAGATGGAGGTGCACCCAGAGGCCAGGGAGCACACACAGTTCAGTGGAAGCGGGTGAAGGGAAGACACAGGAGGCTTCTCTGCAGATAGGAGAACTGCACTGAGCCCTCAAATGCAATTGGGAATTGGCCAAACAAATGAGTACCTGCAGACTTCTCCCATACCCCACCCTTTGCCCACCTCCACCTACCCCGCCTTCCCTTCTTTTGGCCTTCACCACACTACTAGCTGTGTTTAAGGGATATGCATATATGTTCTTCAGCTAATCTCCTCCCCCTCTCTGTTCTTCCAGCATCCTCTCTTTTCACTATGCTTAAGCAAGTGGTCCCTTTACAACGTAAATTGGATTATGTCCATTTTTGTATTAAAGTCTCTAGTGGAAACCCAAATGTCTTTTAAAAAATTCCACACTTTAGTGTATAAAATGGCCATAACGGTACTGGCATCGCCAAGCTCACAGGCTTCATGTTCTTACTCTGTCTGCAGCAGCCTTTCCTTGGTAAACTCCAAACCAGTTCCCAACTCAGGACCCTTTGCCGGCTGTCCAATTACCTGGACACACTCCTGCCTGACACTTTGATTGATTTCCTCCATCACACAGTTCTCATCAGAGAAGCCTTCCACCTTATTAAAATAGCCATCTCCCTTAATTAATCAATATTCTCTCTTATCTTACACTGTTTGTTTTTTCAGTGCATGTAAATTTCTGGGAAGCTTGCATTTCTGGGAAGCCTTGTGATTAGCTTTCTCATCCACTAGAAAGTAAGCCACATATAAATGGAAACTAACCTCCCTTATTCCTTAATTTGTTTTCAGCCCTTAGAACAGAAGCGTAGCAGAGGGAGTGGGGAAAGAATAAACTGAGAAATTAGCAGGTTCACGCTGAGTAGACAAAGATATTTTGAAACAAGAATTTAAAGACTTGTGAAGTCAAAGCGGAACACTGCTAGGCATGGGAAGCTCGCAGAGCGGACGTCCGAGAGAGAGGGGAGAAGTGGTGGTACCGTGTTCAGCTCACCAGACACTCGTGGAAACTTACTGGGTCAAAAATGTGATACTAGGAACTGGGGTATAGAAACATCTAATGCAAACCCCTTTGTATTCAGTCGAGTGCTAAAAGTGGTGAGAGTAATAATAGCTAACGTGCTGGCCAGTACTGATCATTTCCTGTGTTCAGGCCCTATTCTAAGGACTCAACGTGTATTATCCCCTGGCATTTCTTTCTCAGGACAACACGATAAGTACTATTAGAGTCTCCATTTTTAGAAAAGGAAATTGTGACACAAAGAAAAGAGAGAGTGACTCACCAAGATCCAGTAGGCGAAATACTTACAAACAGCTACCAATGTAAAAATCACACTAAAAAACAACCAGTGTTGCTGAAGCATTTGCGGCATCCCTCTGGAGGGCTGGAGGGTGGGAGTGATCTACCAGGACGCCAGAAGAGGCTGCAGGATGAGGCAGGTGCCTTTGGTCTGTGTCTGGAGGGATGAGGAGAGCCTTGGTACCTGCAGCCTAAGGGGATGGTCTCTCCTGGAGGACCATAGCTGTGAGCAACACTACAGAGATGTCAAAACGCAGTTGATGCTTAACTGCTTGAGCTCTAGAATCTGAGTTCAGTGTTTAAATCCCATTCTGATATGTACTAACTCAATGACCCTGAGATCAAGGTCAAAGGCTCAATTTCTTATTCTATAATAAGAAATTGCACCTTTTGCATTGGGGAGTGCTGAGAATTTCTGCGAACCTTGCATTTGAAGCATAGCAAATCACCAAAGAAATATAGTTTGATGTAGGTGTGTAAAAAGTGATCTGAGACTAGTTCACTGAGAGCTAAGAATGTGACAAGTTTGGACATCGTTCCATAGACCAGAAGTGTTAAACTCACCTAAAGTGGGCGAGCACAATAGGCAGGAATTCTAGGTAGTTGTGGTTTTGAGATGCATTCGATAGGAACCTCAAAGTATTATTACGTTTATGATTATTATTATACACAATTCATACCAAAATTGTGTATTCATACCCATTAAGAGTCAAAAGCAGTCCTCTGGCAATTCATATGAGATGTCAGTAGAAACAGCGGTGATCTTTTGAAACAAAACAATCATTCCAATTTATTTTTGGAGATATCATTCAAGCCACAGTGGGGAGAAAGGATGGTGGTAGCTGGGACTTAAGTCAGGAAGTCATTTTGAAGGTTATTGAAATCAAGAGAGCTGCAAGCACCAAACAAAAGGAATTACAGAGAATCCGAGAAGACAAGGGTGATTGGACAAGCACTGGGGTCAAAGGGAAAAAATGAGGCAGAACCAAAACTGAAAATGAGAAAATAC
This sequence comes from Myotis myotis, assembly GCF_014108235.1. Classification (NCBI taxonomy): domain Eukaryota; kingdom Metazoa; phylum Chordata; class Mammalia; order Chiroptera; family Vespertilionidae; genus Myotis; species Myotis myotis. Next base: position 12,342,280 of record NW_023416316.1, read on the forward strand.
ACACAGTGGCTATCATAAAAAATAACCCCAAGTTTCCAAAATTTCTAACGTTGTCCAAAGCCACACTTGGGGCAACTGGGTTTGCTCCAGAAGACCCAGATGATGTTCTGGGCCTAGAGTTGGTAATGTTGTGAAGACCTCTGTCCCAGGGTGATATTGGCAGCTGCGCTCCAGTGTCCATCATGTAGTTAAGGAGGCAGAAAAAAACAACACAGGCTTTAAAATGTCAACATCAAATATCAGAGACTGGCATTTAGAAAAGGTGATGGGGTGACCAATGAAGACTTCCTCCCATAGTACATCAGCTTCTTCTACGTCACAGGAGAAAAGTCTGTCTCTGAAGCTTCACAAACCCTGCCGGGGTCCAACCCCAGCGGGTCCAGGGGTCCCCAAAGGCGTAGACAGAGTCGGCGAAGAAGGAATGACACGGAGACAGCGTTCAGTTGATCAGCAGCCTAGCCAGGACCTCTAGCCAGGATCTCCAGCCAAGTTCTGGTCTGGATCTCCAGCGAAGTTCTGGTCTGGATCTCCAGCTAGGTTCTGTGTCCATGTTCTCTTGCTAGGTTCTCCAGCCAGGTTCTCCAGGTTCTCCAGCCAGGTTCTCCAGGTTCTCCAGCCAGGTTCAGTCACCAGGTTCTAGTCAGGTTCTCTTGCCAATTTCTGTAGTCAGGTTCAGTCCAGGATCTTTTGCCATGTTCTCTCCAGCGAAGTTCTTCTGTCTGTAGGTTCTGTGTAGGTTCTGTCTTCTTAGTTCTGTGTTCTAAGCTCTGTATTCTAAGTTCTGAGTCTTGCTGTCTTGTTGCATCTGTATTTATACCAGTTGATTCAATCCTATCAATTTCTATTACAAAGGTTAGGGCGTTTCTTATCTTCATTCCAGGGAGTAAAGATTATGTAGCTTAAGCACGATTGTTCGTAGTTAAAGTGATTAATTACCCGCCTGGCACTTAGTTAAGAGGTTTTATTCCCTCCCTAACTTCAGGGGAAAATCCCTACCTGGGGAAACAACCTTTCTCAGAGAGGAGACCTTGGTTAAAACACATAGTGCCAAGAAGGTGAGAAAACATATTAAGAACAGTATGCCATCTATGCCAGGTCCTTTGAAACAGCAAGGATGGACCGGCTCCCGGCAAATTCCCCCTTTTTTATTTTTTAAAAGGAGGCATTAAAAAGAAAAAAAAAATCCAAATGCTCTCTTGTATCCATTTTTAAGAGTAGGATTGGCACTTTCCGCTATTACCTGAGTCCTGATCTATCATCCCAGGGAGAGCTTGCCAATCCTGCACTTTCCCAGGGTGGAAAGGCTGCAGTGGGGTTAAGGATAAGGCTCCTTGGGCCTACCTCCTCCCATACCATTACATTTACCTTTCCTTCCTCAGAAAAGCATGGACATACTTCTTGTATAAAATGTTCTGTCTGACTGGGAGCAACCCCAATTCCTCTGCTAGCAAGCATATATGTTAAAAGATCAATACAGAGTCTTTTTTCTTTAGACTCAGTATGGCACATCTTCTCAATCTAAGGATCAATACAGAGTCTTCATTCTTTGGACTCAGCATGGCACATCTTCTCAATCTAAGTTCTGTACTATCCACCATCTTACCCTACTTATCCTCTATAGGGGGGTCTGTAGCACCCTGGTGGAGTCCTATCCATCCCGAGTGTGGGGGTTCTCAATTGAGGGGGCTTACCTAGGGGAATCCTGTTCCAGGGGTTCCCAAAGGTGTGGACGGAGTCGGCGAAGACTATCCACCCTCTTCCTACGGTGGAGTCCGATCCGTCCCGAGTGCGGGGCACTTACCTAGGGGTCCCTGTTCGGGCGCCAGATGCCGGGGTCCAACCCCAGCAGGTCCAGGGGTTCCCAAAGGCGTAGACGGAGTCGGCGAAGAAGGAAGGACACGGAGACAGTGTTCAGTTGATCAGCAGCCTAGCCAGGATCTCCAGCCAGGATCTCCAGCCAAGTTCTGGTCTGGATCTCCAGCGAAGTTCTGCTGTTTATTGTCTTGTTACATCCGTATTTATCCCAGTTGATTTTAATCCTGTCAATTTCTATTACAAAGGTTAGGGCGTTTCTTATCTCCATTCCAAGGAGTAAAGATTATGTAGCTTAAGCATGATTGTTTGTAGTGATTAACTGCCCACCTGGCACTTAGTTAAGGAGTTTCATCCCCTCCCTGACTTCAGGGAAAAATTCCTACCTGGGGAAACAACCTTTCTAGGAGAGGCATCCCCTCCCTGACTTCAGGGAAAAATTCCTACCTGGGGAAACAACCTTTCTCGGAGAGGTGACCTTGGTTAAAACACACAGCGCTAAGGGGAGCAAACATATTAAGAACAGTATGCTATATACGCCAGGTCCCTTGAAACATATGCTGTGCAGATGTTTCTTTCCTGCAGCGACTGTGTCAAGCAGCAAGGATGGACCGGCTTCCGGCACTTGAACTTCTAAAGGAATTTATTTTTATACTATATTTCTCTTAGCGTTCTCTGTATTTTTTTCATTTATTTTACCAGGATATAAATTCTTTGAAGACAAGCATCATATATATAACACATTTTATGGCTCATGGAGCCTAGCATAGTGCTACAAATGTATATTTTCTTCTGAATTTAAAATAATTTAAAGATTCTATAATTGGTTATGGAATCATGATGCTTCAGGAATCCCTTAAACTCTGATATATAAAAGGGAGACATTTATCCCCTTGTGTTTGCTTTTTTGATAGTGTAGCTACTAACATAGATTGTCAACAGCTTTGGATCAGGAGAAATACCGTAGATGAAAAATAAGTTCCTAAGAATAGGGAAGCTTAAACTTGGAATAGAGGCCGTAAAAGAGAAGTTAATAAAGCATGCATCCATGTACAAGACAGTCAGAGAAAGAGAGATAGAGACAGACAAATGGAGGTTGGACAATGCTGATCTCCTCCCACTAGGGAACAGCACAAGTCCAACTGGTCAGCTTTTAGATGTAGTACCGGACGTAGTCTAATTCCTGCAACCTACAACCCTCAACTTTCAATGGTTTAATGAGATAAACAATTAAAGTTCATTAAGGAATCAGAAAGAAACATTCACAATCCAATTCCATGTGGGAAAACAGGAGTGGAGGGCATGCGGTGCTCTGCACAGCCATTCAGGGACCCGTATTCCCACCATTTCCATCATGCTGTGTCTTCTCCCTCCTCCAGGGCATCGGAGAACTCTCCATTCAACTATTGCAAAAGGAAAAAAGAGAGGCCTGGAGGTTGGTTTATCAATGGCTAGTCCCCGAAGTGTCACAAGTAAGTTCCATCTACATCCCACTGAACTAAACTTGGTCATGTGGCCATGCCTGACTTTAAAGGGTGGTGAGGAAACACGGCCTGGGTGTAGGTTGAAACTGAGGAGCAGATCATGTTGGGTCATGGAGGTGAACACTGGAGTCTAGCACAGTAGAGCAGTTGTCGGACAGGCCTGTCCATTGTTTGTTCTTTCACACAGTCCTTTAATACAGGATTTCTCAACCTTGAGGCTGTTGACATTTTGGGCTGGACAGTTCTTTGTTACACAGGGCTATCCTGTGCACTGTAGATTGTTTTTAGCATTCCTGGCCTCTGCCTTCTAGATAGTACGCCTCCTACCCCATCATATCAATCAAACATCCCCAAATACTTCCATATATTCTGCATGAGGGAGGGGGGAGGAATAACTCCTGGTTTAATTTAATATTCCTTTATTGAGTATCTTCTGCAAGTCATGAAATATCTCCTATTTGCTCAAGTGGTAAAATGATAGAATTTTGTATTTAAAGACATCAGTAGTCTCCCCCCCCCCCCCCCCGCCCCTTATCCTTTATACATAGCCATCCTTCAAGCATCACACCAGGGAGCAAACTGCAGACAACAGACCTTACCACTTATGTGCCTGCACAGAATATTTATCTCTCCTTTCATTTCCCTGGTTCTCTTGTCTCGGGATCAATAATTCATCTCTGGATTATCTTCTATTTTTAATCCCTGTTTAGTCATCTTGTACTAGAACATTGAGTTCACCTTCCCACAATACTTGAGTCATCATGTTTAGTCCAGGATACAGTTGTTTTCTTCTTTTCTAACAGGAAATAGAAATCATATAGGAACTAAAAGCACCATATCCTAGGAATGTCAGAATATTGCCACTCATGCTGATGTTACCACATCCTTTGTAGCCGTCACCCACCAGTCACAATGCTCTTTCCTCCTGAACCCAGAGTCCACTCAGAATCTAGGCAACACTGTCAGTCACTGTTGATTGACCAGGATTGTAACAGGACGTTACAGTGGTTTGGTCCCCAAGCTCTGGTCCAGCTCCTTTGTTCTAGAGATAATGAAGCTGAGACCCAGGTGATGGAATGGATTGCCCAGGTCACACATAGTTTTAGCTTTCTGGCCTCTTCTTTTTTCTTGTGCCTCGATGGTATGAATGAACAAGACTTGCCCAAGTCCTGTGAGACTTTATTTTTTGGAAGGATAGCCTTGGAAAAGCTTGCTGAAAGTTGGAGCATGGCTTACAAAGGTGGTTGGAGTGAACTTGTGTTGAACCGGGGTCTGTTTTCTTTGCTTTTTGAGCAAACAACATATATTGAGCAGAAATTGCAGGGGTATAATCACCCCCTGCCACTCGGATTTTTAAAAGATCAAAGAGAAAATAAGATTCTGAATGCTAACTAAATGTCTGAATTTAAAATTCAAGAAATATGAGAAGCAATCCCCCACGAGAATAGGGTTAACAGCAGCGGAATGTGTGGAGGGTGGACGTGGCCTGTGTATTTGAATGACAGGATTCAGTGTTAGCCACAGCCTTTTTAGAAAAACAAATTCATCAGAGTCTGGTGGGAAATAGAAGCTGTTTATGCTTTATCGTTTGAATACAATAAAATGCATTGGGAAGAAACATTGATCCTGGTTTATTTTCTCATCTAGGTTTTATTTCTCTAGCCTCGGCTTTCCTGGCTGGGCTCTACCATCCATGTTTATGTCAAATGGGCTGATGTTCAATAATTATAGGTCTCCCCAGGAAAATGGCTTTACAGAGGAATTTTATAAAGGTTTTAAAGATTTTATGATGAAGGATTCAGCTCTTCCACCATTATTAGTTTTAAAAGGTGCTCTATAGCCATTGCTCGGAGCACAGCTATCGATCCCTTTACAACAGGGAGACCGACTGGTCCGTCCACCCACGTGAGCGCCGTATCTTGGCATCTTTTAAAGGGAGGTGATAACGTGGTGAAATAAAAGGGCCATTTTCCTTGTTGGAAGGCCTCTTCTCCCAGCTAATGGTGACAGAATAAACTTTAGGCCTCTAGGAAACAGTCACCACAAATGTCACCTGGGTTTTAACAGTTACATCAGAGGCTGTAATGAACGTCATGTTGTGACATGAAGTTTGCTCAAGAGGTAATTGCCGAACTTGTTAAATAGACAACCTTCTAAATATCTCTCGACTCAGTCATTGCTTCTCCACCATCCCTTTGCCACCTTCTCCTTAGGTTGTCACTATTGAAACTGAGCCCCAGTGGGTCTCTCTCCTAGTTGTGGGTGCCCCTGCTAAAATGATTTAGTGCCTCTCTTTTGCTTCTGGGAGTGAATCCAAATGGCACCATCTGCAGGCTGAGCCCGTGGCATCTCATTCTTATATACTTTGTCTCTTAACTTGCTCCCACATGGACCTCATGAACCAGCCTAACACATTGACGATCATATCCTATCTCAGTTGGTGGAGTAAAATAGTTTACAGTGTGTCATTCAAGGCAGCTGTCCAGTCTAACCTAAGGCCTGGAAGTTTTAGAGCCAGACATACCAGTTTTAATTTTGTTTCCTCACTTAGTGAATGACCTTGAGAAAATCACTGAATCTCTGAAATCCTGTGTCCTAAAATAAGCATAATAATAAGAACAAGCAGATGTGAGGGGCCAGACATAGTAGTTGGCGTATCATTGCTGTGCCATAAGAAGGTACTTTATTTCCCTATGTTATATAAGATATTGATATAGCATAGGAATAGCAAGGCAAGCAGGTTGAAACATCTCAGTTTTCTCATCTGTAAAATAGGGATCATGAAATAGGCCTCACTGGGTGTTAGGATGAAACGTGAAAATAGATATAATAGATATATCCAGTACCATGCCCCCCAGAACGTTAGATATTATTACTCTTATGCCTTCTGTACAATAAAACAGCACTTTAATGGCATTTCAGCTACACAGTGTTGGTAGTGAGTGAGAGTTGAATTCATGCTTGTGGGTCACTTATTCTTTTTTTGAATGAGTATTCTTTTAAGTTACCATTGCGGTCCCACTATGGCTCCAGGTGACAGAGGCAGAGGTGAATGTTATACCTCCGTGTAACAAGTGATGATTTTCAAAAAGGCAGAACAGGAAATAGACATGTGGGAAACACTCAACCAGTGTTCTGCAGACACAATGGAAAACTAATGGCAGCAAAGAAAGCTTCATGAGAGTGTTGGCAAGTTGAGCATGAAAGTGGAGTGATGTCCGAAGCAGGTAGTGGTTAGAGTAAGGACATTCTGGAAACAGGTAATAATTGGAGCACAGGCACAGGGATAGGAAAGGTGTGGAGATCCTGGAGCCCAGGTGAAGGGAGGGAAATGGAATGCCACAGGCCTGGAAGCATCAGTTGGCAAGAGATGGAAGCTTAATCTGGAGGTGATGGAGATAGTGAAGTCTTTTGAACTACAGAGCTACATGGTCAGGAACAGGCTTAGAAAAATCAGTCCAAAAGAAAGTATAAGAGGAGGGACCAGATGAAGATTGGGAGATCAGTTAGAAGGCTGTTGTAATAGTCCAGGTAGGTTAACAAGGAAACTAAGTTGCTGATAGTGGAGATAAAAAGAAAGTCCAGATGTGAGACAGACTGCAGCTGTTCTAAGCGAAAAAAAAACGTTTAGCCAGTTATTACTAAGTGGGGAAGACTGTACTCTTTGTTAATTATCATCATGTTCTGGCTTATAAACCCAATAATGACCTTGATGTTGAAACTAGAAAAGTTTGTCTCATCAAAAACAAATCTGATTAATGAATAAGGTCAAGTGAATTACCTATGGTCACACTACAGGAGAGATTGGAACCAAGAAGAAAATGTAGGTTGGTCTGTGGAAAACAGAATGGAGGTTCCTCAAAAATTTAAAAATAGATCTACCATATGACTCAGCAGTTCTGCTTCTGGGTATACTAGTATGCCCAAAGGAAATGAAAACAGGATTTCAAAGAGATTTTTGCACACCCATGCTTATTGCAGCATTATTTATAATAGCCAAGACATGGAAACAACCCAAATGCCCTTCAACAGATGAATGAATGGCATTTCAAGGATATGGTACATATACAATGGAGTATTATTATTCATTCAGCCATGTGAAAGGAGGATATCATGCCATTTTCAACAACTTGATGGCTCTTGAGCACATTATGCTAAATGAATAAGTCAGAGAAAGACAAGAATTGTATATCACTTAAATACAGAATCTAAAAAGTCAAGCCTGTTAAAAACAAAACAGAGAATAAAATGGTGGTTACCGGAAGATGGGGAGACACGGGCATAAGATTGATAGTGCTTAAGAGTACAAACTTGTGACAGGTAGTAAATAGCCATAGAAATCTAACACACAGTATAATGAACATACACAATAATACTGTGCTATAATTATGTAATGTAATAAATATTGCTTCAATGGAAATTGTATTATCCTCTATGATAAAAGCCTAATATGCTAATTGTCTGGTTGGCCATTCAACCAATCAAAGCATAATATGTTAATGATATGCTAAGGCCACTCAACCACTCGCTATGATGTGCACTGACCACCAGATGCTCTGACTGGTAGGAGCTTGCTGCTGGGTCTGGCCAGTTGGGACTGAGCGAGACAGGCTCCTGGCTGGTCAACCTGCCACATCCCTCTCTGGCCCCGATCGTGCACTGGTGGGGTCTGTCGGCATGGCCTATGCCCTCTCGCAATCCGGGACCCCTTGGACGATGTCAGAGAGCCAGTTTCAGCCCAATCCCACAGGCCAGGCCAAGGGACCCCACTGGTGCACAAATTCGTGCACCGGGCCTCTAGTAATATATAAATGTATGAATGTAACACTGCACACCTTAGATTTAGAAACTGTAACATGTTACATTTATCAAATTAAAAGAAAAGAATGTAGGTCAATCTGGACCCAACGTTTATGTGCTGTCCATGTGTGCATTCCCCATACTGCCTGCTGGAGAGATGTGTGCTAGAGCACTTCTCTCTGCTGTGTGAGGTGAGCAGGAGCATCAAGTTCATGGAGGAGTGCAACGGAGCCAAAGCCACGCAGATTCGATCACGCAAAGTCTAGTGTCAAACGCAATGGCCTTAGAGCCTGTGGGCAATGGGGGATACTTGGAGAATTTTGTGAGGTTAAGAAACATGAACATGGGAAAGAATGAAGGCAGAGGAATAAGTTGGGGGTTGTTACAAAGATTCAGGTAGATAATATATTAGCTTGAACTAAGGCTTGGCAGTGGGATGGGATTGTACTTATAGAAGATATTGGCAATGTAGGGTAAGGCATGAAAATAGGTTTCCCAATAATACCAATCCCATTTTGTGTTTAGAAGATAAATTACATGGGTCTCTCTCTCTCTCTTTCTCTTTCTGTCTGTCTCTCTCTCACTCTGTATTGCCATCATATGTAATCCTGGAGTGGGCTGATGGCTGTCATTTTTCCCCCATTCTTTTTTATTATAGTTAATATAAGTAATTTCTGTGTCAGGAACTGTGCTAAGGGCTTATGGTCATTTGCTTACTTAATTTATAACAGTTTTATGAGGTAGGTATTAATGTAATGATCACTAATACTATTACTGGTATCCCCATCTTAATGTGAAATCAAGGTTTATGGAAAGTAAGCAAGCTGCCTAGAGCATAGTTTCTTCATTGACTGGATGAATACAGATTATGTGTGTTTTAGTGACAGGGCAAGAACCTCAGCCAATGCCTGCATGCCTACATGGATTAATCCTGTAACCACCATGCAATATTTTATAACTTGTCTATTAGTTCCTTTTATTTAAGATAAAATGTATTTTATATACCTGTAAACTGATTAACATAGGCTATGAAATATTCTTTACAAATAATACCGTCATATAACTCTCACTGTTCATAGAAATAAAAGGCCATTTTGTTTTTTTTTAAACTTTTATTATGAAACAAATGCATACATATGGTAAAAAATTAAATGGTTTAAATGGTGAAATGATAAAAAGCAAGTCTCAGCAAAAAGTCTGCCTCATATTCACACCCCAAAGAATACTACTGCCAACTGTGTGTGTGTGTGTGTGTGTGTGTGTGTGTGTGTGTGTGTTTGTGAATCTTTCCAGAAATGTTGAAAGCACAAGCACGTATAGGGTATGTATCTTTTAAGTAACTTGTTAAAAACAGGAGAGATCATACTATCTGTTGTTTTGGACATTGATTATCTTATTTTTCCCTAAATGTGCATTAAAGATCCTTCTATCATGGCGCCTAAGAAAATTCTTAATCTTTTGAATGGCTATACCAGTAAAATATCCATTGTATGAATATACCTTGTATACCTTTATTAGTTTGATTAGTCTTGTATGGACATTCTAAGAAAATTAGTGCATGCATGTGACCAACAGTAACTACAGGATAAATTCTTCAAGGTTAAATTGCTGGGTAAAATAATCTGTACGTGTTTAATTTTAATTAAGATAGCCAAATTGGCTGTAATACATGCATTCATTAGCAGTACATGAGAATGCCTGATTTTCTATATACTTGTTAACACTTTTTGATCTGTGGCAAAACGATAATAAAAATGGCATCTAGATGTTATTTTAATTTGCTTTCCTTAAATTATGAGACGTTTGGAAATGTTTCTCTTATACATGTTGCCTAGCTATGTGTGTGTATCTGTGCATGAGTGAATTTTTCTGTGAACTGTTCTTTTATGTCCTTTCCAGTTTCCCATTGAGCAGTAGCTGTTTTTTCTTAGTGATTGACAAGAGTTCCTTATAGATTAAGGAAATTAGCTATATTCCCTGTGTGTTGCAAATCAAGTTTTCATATTTTACTTTTTTTATTTTGGATATAGTTTTCAATATCTCACAGTAGTATTTATGTAGGTATACCTAATAATCTTTATTTGAGTAGTTTGTAGTCTTAGGTTAAATATAGTAAGGCCTTCCCCCCTCAAAATTTCCTTTAAGGATATTTTTTCTTTATGTTCACAGTTGCACACTTTATCTCAAATCTTTGCTCCAGCTAGAAGTTATCTTGGCGTGAAATAAATAAGATAATAATTTAGTTTTTATTCCTCTCCTCAACACCAAAGGTTTCGTTTGTTGTCCAAAGAAATTCTGTTCAATAGATCATCTTTCCCCCTCAAATTTTTAAGGTACATTTGGGCCTATTTTGAGAAATTATTAAGTTCCATTAAGTAGTTAGAGGATTCTTGCTACAGTAACACATAGTTTTATTGCTGTATCCTTGTGGTGCATTAGAGGCCCCTCTCATTTCTCTTCTTGTTCAAAATGTTTCTGGCAGTTTCCTCATGCTTATTTTCCAGATGAAATATTATATTAATGTATTTGTTATGATTGCATTGAATATTTAGATGAATATAATTGATTTTCTAAACCATTTATACCTTCTTATACAAGAATAAGGTATGTCTATTCACTTATATGAATATGAGTATGTCTTCTTTCATGGTTATCAGTAGAGTTTTAAAGGTGTTTTTCATTTAGGCCTTGTACATATCTTGTTAAGTTGATCTAGGCAATTAATTTTTATTATTACTTTTATAGATGAGATGTGTTCTCACATTAAATTTATATTAACAATTATGTGTTCCTGAATTCTCATTAACAATTTAACCAATTATCTTATAAATTATCTTACTTCTTATAATTTAAGTCATTGCTCTGAGTTTTTAATGATATATAGTTATTTTATGGGTTGATAATAATTTTCAATCTTTCCATTTTTATATATCTTCTTTTTTTCTCTTCTCTATGCGCAATGGCTAATACTTCAAGAGCTTGTTAAATAATAACACAGTATTTTCTTTACCTTGTTCTTGATTTTAATGGACATGCTTCTATTGTTACAAAATGAACAACCTTTTGCTTGATGTAGGGTTAAGGAAGTATCCATCTACTTTATATTTTATTAAGCCTCATAAAAGTGAGGTATAGATAAATGTAAACATTTACCTGTTTCAGTATTGAGATAACTCATACTGAGTCTCTTTTCCTTTGATATATTAAGATATTGAGTAATATTAATTTAATACTTAATCTTGAATAGTTTCCTTCCTAGTTGGTTATCTATTGTTATGTATAAATTCAGGTAAAAAATTATATTTGCTAAAAATTTAGGATTTTTATGTCAATATTCAGAAATGAGATTAATTTGCATTTTTCTATTTTGTCCTAATTATCTGGTTTTGGTATTGATATTGTTTTTTTTTCTAGTCACCTACCCCTTCTCTCAACACACAAACACATATACACTTCTTTTAAGTTGATAGTTAATGAAAGGTCTATTTTCACCAAAAAAAACAACAACCTTTCATTTTATTTATTAAGCCTACTGTATTTCTGTTTTCAGAATCATTAATTTTGTTTTTTACTTATAAATTATCACCTTTTGCCTTCATCTTAGTTTATTTCTAAGCTTTTAAGTTAGATAATTAATTCACTTGTTTTCATTTTTTATATCATGGTGTGTATAAAGCTATGAATTGGTCTCCAAGCATAATTATAACTCTATTATATAAGGCCCTAGCCCTGGCATTTCCATTATTGTTATTTTTGGCAATTTTAGCTGTGCTTTTCTCTTTGTTCTAGGGCCATTCAAAGAAGAAGGTGGGGTTGGTGGGATTTCCAGTCTTGTCCCTGTCCTTGCAAACCTACTATGATTTTATTGTGACCGGAAAATATAATCTTTCTGTTTCGACTTTTGATCAGTTACTGAGGTTCTAATAGTAACAAATTCAAGCTTGAGATATGTAAATGCTCCATGGGCACTTGTAAAGAATGGCTACTTGCTGTACACTGGTATAAAAGTAATAATTCCTGCTTCATTGGTTATACTATTTAGGCAGTATCTCATCTATTTTTTTTCTTCTATTTGCTAGAAGAAAAGTGTCTTTCTTAATCTGAGAGTTCAGTTAAGAAGCCTCACCAATGTTGTGTTTATGTACTAATTTTGACATTTTCTACATTTAAAAAAATACATTTTTATTGATTTCAGAGAGGAAAGGAAAGGGGAGAGAGAGAGAAACATCAATGATGCGAGAGAATCATTGATCAGCTGCCTCCTGCATGTCCCACAATGGGAATCAAGCCCACAACCTGGGCATGTGCCCTGACTGGGAACCGAACCATGACCTCCTGGTTCATAGGTCAATGCTCAGCCACTGAGTTACAATGGCTGGACTCCACATTTTTTAAAATATAAATGCTGTGATATTAGGAACATAAATATCCATGGCAATGAGAGCTCTATCATTGTATCATTAGAAAGTACCTTTATTTGCCTTACTTGGTTCTTTTTCTCCTGATTTTGATTTGTGCTTGCAACTTAATCCCTGATTTATTTTTAATAATATACCTTTATTCAGTATTTTAGAATCGTTCAAAGGCACATGTTTTAACTGCTTAAATTGCATTTTTTTAAACTGCATTTTTTACTGAATCAATAGGATGGTCTTTTTAGATAATTTATTTATGGACTTCTCATTGTAATCAAATACTATGTCTCAATTTTGTTTTCTATCATGTTATTTTATGTTAACATCTTATTTTTGTTTCCATTAGATTTCCCGTTATTTGCTTTTGGATATGTGCTTCTTTTATTAATTTTGTATTTCTGATTTCCTCCTGATAAGTTGGGAAGTGTTTTTAACAATAAAAATAACCTATTTTTTACAATTATAGTTAGTAATAATGTATCTAAATATGTTTTTCTCAATTTAACAAACATAAGTAATATTTATAGAATCCTCCCACCACAGTGAAAATAAGAAAAATTAGCACACACATACATCCACTCAGACACGCACACTCTTCCTTCCACCTCCCATATTCACATTTCCCATTTTTGTTAGTTTTGTTGACCTATGTATCTTCATGGTTTATAGCAGTTAAATGCTCACAATTCTTTAACTTTACTTCTGCATACAGAATAAAGTCAGTGCAAAAGCATTTGTTTCCATCATTCCTCCTTTCTATGCATTTTAGTTGGCTCCATTTCTTAGTCAACTGGATTTTATGAGCATGTCTCTTTTCAAGAAAGGCACATGGGTAACATTGCCTGATGTCTGCCACATATACTAGTAAAAATGCCTTTCAGTTGCCTTTATGGTATCAAATTCTTGCGCTGCCTTTCCTTCCCTTGGACCAGGGTGAACATGGCTATCCACGGGGCTTCACTGCCTGCTAGCTCGGGGTGTTGCCCGGATGAAAGCAGAAGCCAGTCTGTTCCTCACGCCCTCTCTGTGGGGGCCTGTGTGTGCGCTAGCATGCCTGGAGGAGGTGTTTCTTCAACTCAACATTTTTTCTGTCATCTTATAAAAATATTGGGTTTTTTTGTCTAATGTGTCCCCTTTTCCAGGAACATTCATCAGCCATATTTTTCCCTCTTCTATTTCACAGCTCAATTTTTCTTACGATCACTTTTACTCTTTTTATTTTTTTCAAGTTATTTTATATTATTTTTCTAAACCTGTCCCCTGTAACTTGGTTTTTGATGCTCAGTGAAGTCTTTCCTCTCGTTTTTAAAAACTTCACATGATGATTTAATTTTTATAATGGAATTCTAATTATTCGTTTATTCTCTTCTACTCATTTGCAAGTCCTCTTCCCTGGGTTTATTCCTCTCCTTGGTGATCCATTTCTCTGTTTCTGTAAGAATCTCTCTTGTGCTTCCCTTCAATCCCTATATGGTCATGGTTGTCTAGGTGATGACTTAGATCTGGTTCTCTTTGTTCAGTTAATTATGCCGTGTGGAAAAAAAAAAATGACAGAGGTGATCCAGCAGCAAACCTGTGTTCCAGAGAGGTATGCAGGAGGTGAATTCAGGCACCGCTGTGAAGGGCACGGCTGCAGGTCCTAGGAGATGGGTCGGGTCAGAGTTTTTGCCATCTGATTTTTCAGGCTTGTAATGAGCGAGCATCTTATATAACATAGCTCCGTGCAGTAACTCACCTAATCGTCGTGAGTGAAATCATCTCTCCCTTCATATCATCACCTTACCAGCTACCCCCACACCCATGCCTAGAGCAAATACTGTCAGTGCCTCAGCTAAAAAAAACTGTCAGGCTTTTCCCACGGTGACCCCAGAATCGTTGAAGCTTAAAATGATGCCCAGCCACCACACAGCTATTAGAAGGGCTGATACAAAAAAGCAGGCAATCCCAAATGCTGGTAAGAATACAGAACAGTGGGAACTCTCTGTTGTTGCCGCTATGAATGCAAATGCCACTTTGAAAGATAGTTTGGCAGTTCCTTAGAAAATCAAATACAGTCTCACCATGCCAGGGAACATTTGTGCACCTAGGCTGCTCCCCAATGATGTGAAAACGTATGCCCATATAAAATCTGCATTGTGGGTGTTTACAGCAGCTGTATTGTAATTGCCCCAAACTGGGGACTTTTCAGATATCTTTCAGTAGGTGAATGGATAAACAAATTGCGGTAACATCATAAAGTGGGGCAATTCAAGGCAATAAGCTATCGAGCCACTGAGGGCATGGATGAACCATAAACACATACTGTTAAGTGAAGAATCCCGTCTTAAAAGGCTGCATCCTGTATGAGCTCCACTTTATGCCATCCTGGGGAAGGTAGGGCAATAGAGACAAGAAAAATCTAAGTTGTTTCCAGGGGAGATGGAAGAGGGAGGGTTAACTAGGGAATTTTTAGAACAGCAAGTCTCTTCTGTCTTAGAGGACAATGGTGGCTACATGACATTATGCGTTAGTCAAACCCATGGAACTTTACAGGCAAAGAGCAGACCTTAATATATGCAAATTAAAAAATAATTTAGAAGCTTGGTCATTCCAGGAAGGAATGCACACTGTGACAAGAGAATTAAACTATATTACAAATGTATGAAACCTCCTCAGTGAAACCTCCTGGTGGTGGGAGAGAAACCGCTGACTTAATTGTGAAGCGAGTAGAGCCTAGAAGACAAAAGACAAGGAAACTGCTCGCTCACTTTGTGCTCTAGTAGAGTTTTCTGTAAGGGCGTGTGTGTAGAGAATTAGGCATTGCATGTTACACCTGGGAGGGGTAGGTGATCATGAAGATGAAGACACTATTCATTAGAAATTATAGTAATAAAAAGAAAGGTATTAGGTATTATAAAACACTTTATCCCACTTGTGCTTCTCCTCAGCTGTATATGTTGACCATTTTACAGAAAATTGAGGTTTAAAGAGATTAAGCACAACACTCAAAGACCATACATTGAATTGATAACACAATTGGCGCTCAAAATTCAAAGTGTCTGACCGCTAGTCCAGTACTCTTCCTAAATGACTTTTTTGTTTTGTTTTTTCTCTGAGCCTAAAATTATGTGCCAGTCAAAAGTGGAATTATCCGGTTAATCCAAACCCAAGTTTATCTCAAGAGTCAAACATTGAAATGTAAGAACGACCATGGGAATGCCATCTGGCTTTTAGGCTTGTGACCGATGCGCATCACGGTGTTCATGGCAGGGCCTTTGGGTTGGCTGACTGGGTTGGAATATTACCTCCGTTATCTATCAGCTGTGGGAACCTGGGAAACTTATTTGATATCCCTGAGCATCCAACTGTGATTATTTGTTGGAGGGGCGGGGGGGGGGAAGTAAACTCTGTCTGGAAAAATGCATGGAAATTTACCAACTCAAGTAAGATTTGCAATGCAGCTGCAATAATTTTCATGGTAACCTGTAGTCACTGGCGCAGTTCTGTTGGAGGTGGTTAGGGCTCGTTATGGCTTACAAGGAAGGCAGCAAGTAACCACATGGTCTACTGCTTTGTGTGTGAGCTGTCTCTGTGATTGACACCAATGAGCTCCTGGAGATCACACATAAAGGCAGCACCCACTTGTCCTCCTCACCTCACACAGTCCTGACCACAGAATAACAGATGATTACTGATACAAAATAAGAAGTCAACTTGGATCACTTCGTATTCTAGACAGACTTCAGGATCGAGCTGCCACTCACAAGGAAGGCGCAAAGATAGATTGAGGCCTTGTGGTAAGCCAGCTTCTCACTCTACCCACCAAGTCATTTTATTCATAAATGCTGAATAGGGCCCAACTTTATTCTGCTGGGGCCCAGGGTGGGTCACCCCAAAATATGCCCACAATGGCACATCGATCATTGTGAGTTAAATTTACTTGAAAAGCAGCCTACTACTAGATGGGTGGGTTGACCCTCCTTTGTTTCCTTGAATGCAGGAAATAAATCTCCCTTGTGAAAGGTGCCCTTCTGGCTCCAGGGGCCGTCTGGAAGAGACACCCCAATTGCCAGATGAAGGACAGAGGCAAAGAGCCTACATAAACAAAATGTATTACTTCTTTACTGATTTACTATCTCGAGCCATCCTTCTGTTCATACTTCTTACTAATAAGCACCCAAACCTGAATTTCTTTGTCCTGTCAAATCTTCAAAAATTCAGTGCTTCCTTGTCTAAAAAGTATAAAAAGCTGCCTATTTTGATCACTTCTCTGATGATCATTTATGATCTCCTACATGCACATATGAAATCAATTTTTCTCCTGGTAATCTGGTCTTGTGTTGATGTTATGATTTGCCCAGCCATAAGAACTCAAAAGGTATAGACACCTCCCCCCCCCCAACAATTCCATAAAAAGAAGCTATTTGGGGGAGAATCCTGTTAAATATTAGAAAATGTTAATGATTTTTTACATTTTTATACTGATAAAAATTACAGAAACTCTTACAAATATAGAGAATAAAAATCACCTTTAATTCTACCAACCATAGTCTACTTCATTTTAAGATATTTGCATTGCATTTTTCATGCAGACACACATATTTATGTGTGGGTACACTGTGTCTGTAACGTATTTAGCATTGTGGAGGGCAATGGAGTTGATGACTATTTTGAAAGCCATATAGCCTTATTGTTTTTCAACTCCACAGATTAACAAACCAAAGAAAACATTGCCGAATAGGAAACTATTCTGGGAAGAACAAATCTTTGGCTTTAATGAACAAACACAGGGGAAATTATGTGTTGCTGGCCCTTCTGAAATCCCTGAAGGTATTTGGGGACACTACCTTTTACATGGGTGAACCCTTCTCTTCGACCTATAGTTTTATTTCCATCATTAATTTAGTTGGGAAATCTTTTGACTTCTAGATAACACAAAGTTATGTTTTCATCCAGCCGGAATTAGTGGGGTCTGAATTAATGAGGTTTGCTTGTATTGGATTCAGCTTCTTTAAGCATGTTGTTCCTCTTGATAAAATCACCTTGGATGCAAGAACAAAACACTAAGGATTAAAATATGCACCAGCAGAGTGCCAGCTTGCTGCGTGCCTTAAGAAATCAATGAGACACCATTAAGACTTTAAATCTCGCCCCGCAACCAGGAGGTGAGTGGATTGTGTTTCAGCTTGGATAAGCAATTCCAGAGCACAGGCTTGCCATGGAAAGTGCCCTACAGGCACTAGGTCTCCGGGGGTACAATTTGGGCTCTGTCAGCAAGAACCTTGCAGCAAAAGAAGATAAGGCAGGCCCAGCCCAAATTTGAATGGCACTTGAATTTGATACAGATTGAGCATCAGGCTGGTGTTCAGTGGAGTATTTGGTCTAAACCATTAGGGTTGGTGAGGGATCTAGATACTGAAGACACTGGCCACATCATGAGTGGATATTGGGAATAATTGAGGAGGCAAACAGGCTGAGAAGGCAGAAAAAGAATAGATGTTTTTGTAATGCATGGATTGGACCACTCCCTCATCTCTACCTTGACTTTCTCCTCCCGAGACATCAGTCCCAATCTCCGTATACCTATTTGCATGATTTGAAAGTATACCCAACTTGCTAAAACCAAAAGTAAATCCTTTGAGGCAAAGACTTATTTGTTGTTGTATCTGCAAAAAATAGAATAACATCTGACACATGGCTAATGCTTAATGAATGTTCTTTTAATAATGAAGGAAGGAATGAGATTGAGACACAGAACCCCTATGTCTCAGAAGAGCATTTTTAGTGTGTAAAGGGGGAGAGAGCTGAAATAGGGCTAGAAGTGGTTGATCTCGAATATCTGGCTGCATTGTGCTATGATGCGAAGCAATTTGAGCACCATTGAAGGTTTATGCTTATCTTGAGTATCAGGTATGGACTTTAGGAAATCATTCTGGGTCTGAAGGAAGGCGAGTTGGTTTTCCTAAATAGGTGTGTTAATCAAGTTAAATGGGGGTGACTTAGGGCTTTTTACATTTCAAATTTCTGCAGTACCTTACACCTTCAAGACCCTGAGACTTGGAAATCAACAATGAAAAGCATAGAGCTTGCCAAGGAGTCAAGGTGGAATGGTGTTGGAGGACACATCCTGGACACAAGGACCGTGGGGATTCTAGTCCTGGTAGCATAACTTACTTCATGGTTCACTAATTCCAAGCAGAAGGACATCTACACTAATAATAATAGACAAATATGTAAATTGACCGTCCCTCCACGACACCCCCACGGCCAATCAGGAGTGAGTATGCAAATTAGCCCAATAAAGATGGCAGGCCTGTGGGCAGCACGCATGCGCATAGGTGCTGAGTAGCTGGGGGGTTGAGGCGGGACACTGCTGTGTCGCCCTGGTGACACGGAGGGCATTCCCACCCCCTGGCCACTCCGGGCCTACAAGAGCAGGCACCAAGTGGCTGGGGGCGGGCAGGAACAACTTCCATGTCGCTATGGCCTGCCTGTGGGCAGTGTGCACGTGCTGAGCGGCTGGAGGAGTGGGGTGTTCTCACCGCCCCCAGCCGCTCCGGGCCTACGTGCGCAGGCGCAGAGTGGCCTGGGTCCCAGGGATGCCACTGGAGTGTCTGGTCTTGTCAGCCCAGCTTAGGGGCAGCTGAAGTTCCCAGTCCTTTTTGTTTCTGCAGCCCCTGGATCAGAAGCGGAAGCCCAGAACACGGGCAGCACCAGGAATGCTGGGAATCGTAGTTCTGGTGGCAGATGCATTGTGGGATCTCCTAGACACTAGAGCAAAATGAGCCTGGAGCAAGTTACTGTTGCGGGTGGGGGATGGAGGGAAAGCAAAGGTGAGAGAAATAAGTCAGAATGTCGAAGAAAAATTGAAAGGAAGATGTCCTGAAACCTCTAGGAAATCTCCACCAATGGAGCAAAGAAAAAAAAAGACCTCTACTATTCTGTGAACACAAAACCAAACTGGGTTGGGGTCTCAGACAATTCGCTCATATGATTGCAAAGACAGACAGAAACTCCCGGATTGGAGAGGGCTCCCCTGAGGGCTCCCAGATCAGAGAGGGTGCAGGTTGGGCTGAGGGACCCACCCCCCATGCATGAATCTTTGTGCACTGGGCCTCTAGTTCATTAATAAGAAGCATGCTCCAGGCCACTCTTTACCTTGTCATTTATAACCTCACATGGCAGTGAAGTGAGTGTTCTAAGTGTTGTGTTTGGAAGGCTGAGTAGCCTTTCTTCTCTGGGATCTGGGATCAGTGTACAGTACACTGATCTTCTCCAGAACATGCCAACACTTGGGATGGAAGCTTTGTCTTTAAGGAGAGAGGCCTGTCCATTACCATTATATATCCATAATTCTGGTGCACACCTAAACCATATCCTCCAACCTTTCCTTTATCAGTGTGATCAGTAATATTTAAATTTTCAACTGCTTAATCATCAGAATCTCCACTGGTTTAGAATGCAGGTGACCTTGGGCCCTTAGAGGACAAAGACCGAACTTTGTGGGTGGTATGTGTGAATGCATGGAAAGGACAGTCATGGTGGGCGGTTACTTCTTGTTCATTTACGATGAGCCTGTATTCAAGAAAATAAGACACAGTTAAATGTCAGTCAGGATATTTTGCTTCATTAGTGATGATAATTAATAATAATAGCTTGTGTTTACTATATACCTGGTGCCTTATATACATAATCTCTTTTAATCCTCCAATCTTAAGAAGTCGTTGTAAGGATCCAAATCAGAAATGTAAGCAGAAAATGCACTTTCTGAGGAAGGATGGAGAGGAATAAATATTTATTTTACTCCTACTCTGTGAAAGGTGCTACTCTAGGCATTTTTTCTGCATGCGTTTTTTTGCGGGGTTTTTTTGTTTGTTTGTTTTTTAAATATTTATAGCTCCCATGAGGTGGGGGTTAGTATCTTCACATAAGGATGAGAAACCAGCCTCATAGGTGAGCTAACTTGCCAAAGGTCATTAGCTAAGGCTGGGTGTAGGCCAGGGTTCAGTCTCAGGGGGAGTTGACTCCAGAGTCTGTGCCCTTAATCCCTATTCCAAAGAGGTGGTGAACTGGATTGATTCTTGCTTCACCATTAGGCTGCCCAAAACTTGGTGTGAGATAAATCTGCTGAAGTGGATCGGTTCCTGGGCACCAGATGGGTTCACGCAGAGCTGGGCAGGCTATGGGAAGATGAGCACTTAGTGGGTTTTATCAGGTATCAGCAGGATGAAGAGAGAGTGAGTGGTTGAGAGGTAGTCTAAGCAAATGGCATCAGGGGAAGTCATATTGATACATGGGTACCAACAGGAGGGGAAGCCCTGTGGCTGAGAGTCTTAACATATGTAGTCAGAAGGGAAGGCAGGCAAATGGATGATATGTGTGCTCAGGTTCAAAAGCAAAACTTTCATTCTTCAGGGAAAGAGGCCGAAGACCAAGCTAGGGAGAGACTAGACCAAGGACCCAAGTATAGGAATCCCAGCACAGAGTGAGGTAGCAGAAGCACTCAGTGGGTACTAGTACATTTGATCACATGTTATGCTGGAAATTCTGGGATGGCTGCCACTTGCTCTTAGAATGAAGTCGAGAATCTTCATATGAGTTGCAAGACCCTTCATCATATGACTACATAATGCTCTTCCTCCTCCGCATCCCCATTCCCAGTTCTCTCTCCACCTCTCTCTTTCTCTCCTCTAGCTGAACTGGACCAGTGTATTCACTACTGCACATGGAACAATGTTTTCTTCTTCTCTTTGTTCAACAATGACTTATCATTCAAGATTTTTCTAAAACATCAGATCTCTGGCTGCTTCCCATGGCTTTACTCCATTCCTGTCCAATCCAGGTTAGGGGCCCAGGCTTCGTACTCCCATAGCACTTTATACTCCCCCTTCCTTAATACGTATCACACTTAAAATTGAATGCCTGTCTTCCCTCCCCCTTTTAAACTGCCAACTTCAACAAATATTTGTGGACTGAATGAATATAGACTTGGGCTCTAACACCTTCAATCTCGACTGACTGAGAACAATATTTTCTCCAGATCTGATTTTGAGAGTGAACTTGTGGGTGGCACTCAGGTGACTGCAGCTGTTGGGAAAGGTGGCCCGCATGAATTGGAAACCAGGCATGTCCTGCTGGCCTTAATTGCCACATCACCATTCAATGAAGCACACTCACCAAGTCCTTAGCTTGGCAAATTGTTCTTAGCACATCAAGTGTCTGCAGTGGTTGAAAGAAATGAAAAAGTACTCTCTATATTTTCCCACTAATTTAGAGTGAGTTTCGCCCCCTTTGTCTGCCGCCTGCTCAGCCTGCCTTTGCAGTGGAGACTCTGCTCCCAGGTGCTTCCCCTTTGCAGGTGTCCCTTGTGCTGTAGGCGGAGTTTTAAGTAAAAGTTTGGTCCTTTTCAGGACACCAGTAGCAGTCCTTACTACACCAGGGAGCGCTCAGCTTGCTCTGCTGTTGCAGGCTGGGTTGCTAAGCAACATCCCTGCTTGCCTGGTAATGGGGTGAGGCTGTACCAGGCTTTGTCAGGGAGGGCGCAGGGAACAGTCACTGGGAGCTGCTTCCCGTCGTTCCTCCTCTTACAAACTCAACCTTTCCTTCTCCTTCTCCCTGATTCCATTCTTATCATTGAGAAACAGCATCTTCTTGGATCGGATCCTCCCCCTATTTCAGGTTTTAAATGTATGTGTTGTTATTAGTCGTCTGTGAACTTTCGGAAGACAGAGATTTGCCTGACTCTTCCACTCAGTTCCTATGCTGTTGATTTCAGAGGAGCCCTGTGTGCAACTGGGGAAGCCAGGCCCCGTGCATGAGCCACACCTGGCCCAGGGGAGAATGAAAGCTGACCTTTCCTGAGTGCTCACTGTAGCAGGGAGTTCTGGGCAGGCCCTCGCCTGCACTGACTCATGTGAAGGGTGGAAGTACTAAAAAAAAAAAAAATCCTCATGGCAACCCGATGAAGTGGGAGTAATTATTCTCCGCACGTGACAGTGAAGAGTCTGAGGTACACAGAGGTTAGGGAACCTCCCAAGGTCACGGAGGTTGTCAAGGGAACCAAGACTTGAACTCTCCTGGGCCTGGGCCTCATGCTGCTCACCACTCCATCTTACCGCTTAATGTTATACTAACTAAGTCAATTGTGAAGCTGGCCTGCAGTTACCTGACCTTTTTGGTGCCCTCGTTTCCTCACCTGTCTGATATAGATAGTAACTTTTTCTTAGGGATTTATGAGGATTGAGGTGCATGCTAAGTACCCAAACAAATAGAGGCAGAGTATACATTTCATACTTTCTTTTCCCTTCTGGAAACATGTGCTGAGCCCTATTTTCTAAGACCTGGGTGGCCTTACAAGGTTAGAAGGTGAGATGGGCATTTATATATAGTCCCCCTTCCATAGGCTCCCATGAGAAAATGCATATAGAAGTGATGTTTGTAAATACTTAAAATCCCTTCATCACAATGTAGTTCATTCCTTCTGCCTTTCTGTCTTCCTGCCACTGTAAGAGAAGTCTGGGACTTCGGGGATGAGGGAGATGCAAATAGTGTGAGAAAGTGCTGTGATAGCAGGAAGCTGAACAAGGAATGGTGGCAATGCCTTCACAGAGCCCCGCCTACTGTTTGTAGAAGTTACTCCCCGCTCCTCCCATTCATTCTAAAGATCCCCTCCAGCGGCTGGGGTGAGTCTACACAGGACAGGCCTGGGATGGGCTTTCAGGAGCCTTGGATCAGATTGGTTCCAGCTCCACCCACTCTGTTGAAATGTGGGGATTGGCCAGGCTGGAGGTGGAAGGCTTCCTCTTTGTAAGACAGCTGTGAGGACTGGACTAAGGCTTTCATCTCCTGCTCCTCACCTGCCCATTTCACCCCTTTAGGGCTTCTCCTTCCCTGGAGCCAGTGGGCTTCCCTGAGGTTTGAGAAGGTGTTTTATACATGTATAAAGTGCATCTGGGCCCTGAGCCTCATCCGGCTCTTAAAGATAGAAAATCTGTCTTAGACTGCCCATTCTGTGATGAACGTAACGCTATCTGGATACCCTTGACTCTAGTTCATAGAGGAATTTCATGGTTATATATGAAGAGTGGTGCCAGGTGACTTGTAAGGTCTGGGTTATTCTTATGATAGCTTTTTTTAGGTAGCTTGTTTGCTCTTATAGGCGAAACTCTGTGGCATAGTTAGGAGATCTGATTTTGGAGACTTAACACATCAAAATTCCATCATTAGCCGTGTGGCCACAGATGTGTAATTTCATCTTTCTAAGACTCGGTGTCTTCTTGTGTAAAACTGAAGTGATAATTAGACCCACCCCATTGGGTTGCCAGGAAATTAAATGAGTAACTCACATTAAGTTCTTACTGCATTGTTTGGCCTGTAACATGAGGTCAATTGATTTTTAGCTATTATTATAAAGATTATTAATTTGCATATTATCTAAAGCATATTTTTATTTGTGTCATTTATTTAACCAACAGATAAACTTTCAATATACTAGTCACTGTTCTAGGCTCTTTAAATGCACTTAGTTCACATAACAACCATACTAGACAGGATCTATTAAGAGCCTCATTTTTACAGAAGAAGGAAGTGGAGCCCAGAGAGGTTAACTATCTCAGCCATTGCACAGGTAGAATGTAAATGAGCTCCTGTGTCCAGGGCTGAGCTCTTAGCCAGAGCACTAGGCTGTCAGTATTTTTCATGTCAGGAATCATGTTGAATGTAATGCTTAAACACTAACCTGGGAACTGGGACGTTTGAATCCTAATTCTGGTTCTGCAGGTGCCTGCTCTGGGGCTAGGCTTTAAGCTCAGCATCATTTTGCACACTAACAAAATATTAGGTGATGTAATTATTACCTTATAATTATGTGTTATATAACTGATACCATATAATTAACAATCCCTTGGCAGTGTTTATAATCAGTCTCTAATGTATAAGAACATTCCTCACTCATGCAAGCCTGTGGCAAAGTCAGACCAACCTTCAGTCCCTGGTTAAGGCTTACAGGGATCGCTTGACAGGAAAAGACAATCATCCACAATATGACAATTTCCACCTGCATCTTGGGTATCTTTTCTTTCTCCTGCAGCTTTTAGTTACATGTATTTTTAATCAAAGCCACCTTCTTCTTGGGGTAAATGACTCCATTTAGAAGTTTTACTGAGATGTGAAAACCTGACTGTGAAGATGCTCTGCGCTTCATTCATTCTCAGGGAAGTATTGGCCCTTGGGTGGAGCCAATACAGTTTGGGTGGTCACCTACCAAGCAAGGAAGTTTGGGAATAGAGGTCATATACTCAACTTAGAGAGCAACTCAACTTGTGATTCATGAGGCTCATTTGTTTTTCCAAGCAACATAGTGGAGGCTTTTCCTTTAATAATTTAACACTGAATGTTTGTGCTCCCCCCAAATTCATATGTTGATACCCTAACCCCCAAGGTGATAATGGTATTAGAAGAGGCAAAAATGAGTAGGTCCTAATGAATGGGATTTGTTCCCTTATAGAACAAGCCCAAGAGAGTTCTCTTGCCCAGTCTGCAATATGAGGACACAGTGGGGAGATGGCCTTTTACAAACCAGGAAATGGATTCTCACCAGACATCAAATCTGCCACAACATTGATCTTGGACTTTCCAACCTACAGAAGGTGAGAAATAAATATTTATTGTCTGTGGTATTTTTGTTATAGTATACTGAATTGACTAAGACAGGTACTCTGTCCTTCAAACTTCATGTACCATTGTACCAGGTTCAGTGAACTAGGGTCTGTAACTACTGGTGATGCAATATGTATCAATGTATTCCTGCCCATCCTTTAACCAAGCACGTCACTTTCCAGTTTAGATACTTCTTTCTTATTAGTACTTACAAAGAATATGTCTACTTAATATGTTTGGGATTTCATGTATGTTAGGTTTTATTAAAGTGACCATAACTACCATAAGACATTCATCCTTATGTTAAAAACTGCCTTCCCTGAGGGTAGGATTCTACTGTATGCACTACATTAACTTGATATGCAATTTAGACCAAAAAAATGCTTGAGATAGTGAAACAATAACTCAATTCAGGCTCAGTGTTCAAATTTGTAGAATGACTTTGGGTATAACTCCTCCTCTCTGAAGGTTGAAGATTGACAGATCTTTAATGACCCCTGTAGTCCTACAAATCTGTGGTTCTAAAAGCCCACTCCCTTCTCCACTTTCCCTGGTAAATTGGCCATCTTTAAACCCAATAATGTATTCTACCTTAAAGTCTATTTTTACTGATATTAACAGTGCTACATCAACTTCCTTTTAGTTAATATCTGTCTAGTATGTCTTTATCCATCTTTTTATTTTCAACCTTTCCATTTATTTTTTTTTTAATTTATAATTTGTAGGCTGACTACCTCTGTCTTTTTAATGACCAGTTTTGTCCAATTACATTTATTGTGATTATCGGTGTGGTAATTTTGCTATGTCTATGTGTCCAGCTATTTTAATAATTTTCTGCTTTCATTTGTAAAATGCCCCCCCCCCCATTAATCTAAGTCATACAAGCTATAGCTTGTATTGTAGAGGTTAATCACTTCTCACCCTTTGACTCTGCGATCTCTTCCTCCAATCATTTATCACCATCTAGTGGATCCATATTATTCCTTCTTTCCACAGAAAAGAGAATAGGAGAAAATGTTTGTCAGGGAGATAATTACATTAGCATAGACAACCTAACAAGATACTTTATATTTAAAATTATATTCTTGTACCTGGATAACCCAAAGCCTCTTTCCTTCTGTTGTGTCCATTTCATTTGTCTTCCCAATTGTTCTCCCATTTGGTGACATGCAGTCTCTGTGCCACTATGATATTAGTCACCTAAGGAAGCCTTGCTGTTAGTGTGACCTCTTCTTGGCCTCCTCTTTGAAGGGAGCAGATAAGCCAGGGTCCAGAATTTTCCAATGATTTTATTTGATAGCTAATTAATGACCTTCTGTGGTTTCCATGGCAATGCCATGCTTTGCTGCCAGTCCTTATCCAAATGGGCATTCTGTTCACTCTTTTGCCTTAGCACCAGCATATTAATCAGACACCACAGGCCCTTGGTTGCTGCATCGAATTGGTAAGACACTAATTGAATTAAAATCTCACTTGAAGGCATCAGGCTTTCTTTTCTCCCAGCTCGGGGGGAACTTTGTTAGCTGAAAGGGCCAGAATCAAACAGGAGACACTCTGAAATCTACAGAACTTTGTGTCCTTTTATAGCAAAGTATTTTCCTTTCGCCTTTGAATAAATATTTTGATGTCTGAATCTCTCTCCTTGAAAATTTCTCTATTGCCCTGACCTTTTCAATGTATTCTCTTTGTAATATGGAATATTTTCAAGGTGAAGGGAAGAAGCCTCTCTCTCTCTCTCTCTCTCTCTCTCTCTCTCTCTCTCTCTCTCTCTCTCTCACACACACACACACACACACACACACAGAGTTGGTGAAGTTTGAAGGCTCTAACTGAATTGTGATAAGGATTAGGTAGCACAGTGCATATGAAAATTGCCTAGAAATCTGTAAAGTGCTGTGTAAATAGAAGGATTATAGATCATGAGTCCTTGGAAGGTAGAAATGAAAGGGGGGAGGAAGAGAGACAGCTGAGGGATGATCAGCCTTAAATTCATTCTTCTGCTCATGAGGATTATGAATGATTATTTCAACTTCTGATATAGAGTTGAAATCCTCACTCTCCTTGGTAGCTTTCCATTTAAAATGACACCTTTCTGTAACTATTCTTGTAACTGACCCGCAAGTGCCCCGTGCATACTTACACCCTTGTGCTTTTGCATTCTCTGCTCCTTGGCCCTTTGCTCCTTGTGAATTGCCCAAGTCCCATTTATTTTGAATGCTCAGAATGCACTTGCCTAACCCTATGAACACAGTCAATCACTTCTTCAGGGCTCTTCTCTTTGTGCCTGGCCCCACAATAGCACACTCATCATGGTGTCCTATAATTATTGTTTATTTTTTAATCGGTGCCTATGTCTGTCTTTTTTCATTAGTCTGTGAGTGACACAAAAGCATGGACCATTTCTTACAAATATTCATTTTTCTGACATGCTCCATTCATGGACTAAGTGTTGTAAACATGTTTCATGATTTACTGACCTGCAAAACCTTGTACTTGGTGAACAACTGCTATGTGCCCTCTGGAATGAAGATTTTCCAACTTAACTGAACACCGAATCCTCTCAGAATCTGAGGTCCAAAAAAGTGTATTAATGGGAAGTGCATGTCAAGTGTTAAAACTGGTTTAGAAATATGTTAATTTGTACTAAAGAAACTAGAATATTAAAATTGGAATTTACCACTATGAAAAAAAAATTCCCCCTAGACCCACAAACTAGATAATTCTCTACTTCTTATGCATGGCAGGCCTCAGCTTCTTTCACCTTAAAATAAACTATATTGGGATTGGTGTTCTCTTTGAGTCGTATTATCATAGACCCCGGTGACCTCTGAGATAGGTCTTTGTGTTTTAGCTAGGAGGTATGAGAGGACTGCCTAATAGTTAAGATATTTTTGTAACACAGCCTAGAATGAGCACGATTGCTCCCCTTCAGTAATCACAGAAAGTGGAAGATAGCACGAATTAGCTTCCTGTCCCTGAAATGGCCCAGTCAGCCAACAGCAGGCATCTCCCTAAGATGGTAAAGGAGTATTTGCACTGGGCAGATGTTTAGACCACAGGTGTCCTGCTCTCTTTTCCAGCCCGAAAGTGTACCATCCTGTTTCTCTGCCAATACGGAAGCGAGGATCCAGATGCTCAGAAGCACGTCCAGCAAGTTCCTTAGCAAAAGGATCCACACAGCGGTTCTGGCACCGGAGTGGCACCCGCCCAAATCCTCTAGAGGTGAGCTTTGCAATCACTTTCCTCCTTGAGCCTCTCCACCCAATTCGATCCCCAAGCCCTACGTGAGGCTTCTCAGCTTTCACAGATGCCAAAGAAATGGCAGTGTTATATTATGGATGTGTGCGTATTCTGAGTTAATCAAAAAAATAATTTTTTAGAGACTTCCTTGGGGAAGTAAGCTTGGCAGACCAATGCACTATTTAAGCTTACCCTAGTTTATTTTTTATTTAGGTTATTGATTTTTATTCAAATTAAATTTTAATATGTGTGGTATTTCTAGGAAATCTGACATAATTTCTGTTTTTGGAGAAAGTAGGTGAAAGGGGTTTCATGACTAAAAGAAAAAAAAAAAACCTATGAAAACAACCTGAGACTGAAATATACTCTGTCCCTTGGCATTTAGCCTGGAGAACACAGGAACATGGCAGCATGATTTAGGAGGGCCTGCCCAGGAACTCAGGCCTCATGCAGGCAGTGACTACGTGTAGCCAGGGGCATGCCTTTCTCTCTGAGTCTATTCCCAGAGAAATCGAGGCCCTCGACTGCTGACATCTAAGGTAGTTATTGTTTTAGCCCTGTGTGATTATGGGAATACCTCTGTCCCCTGTCCCATCAGTTGTCCAGCTTCAGTGTATTCACCATGAAAGACATGAGGTAGGCAAGATAGCCCTATTACTGCATCCACCACCCTTTTGTGAAAATGAGTCAAAAGAACCACAAAGAAATAAGCATAGAGAGGGAAGGAATCGTAACCGAAGAAATATCTTCTTTATCTATGTCCATTTCCTCCCACAAGGAAAAATGGCAGTGTCGGTTGTACATTACATATAGCTCGCTTTCTCCTTCGCGTGTCACCTTAGCACCTGCACAGCAGAGACCTTTACAATCCATTGCATAGGCTCTCCCCGCCTCCCCCTCCACCCAGCACCTGAGGCCTAAGAAGCAACTCCAGCTCCCTCCAAGCTCCTCCGAGGGCTGAACCCCTTCTTCCTGACAGAGTATAGAAGTAACAAACATGCCCCACGGTTTCAGACAGTCGCTAGAACGTGTTCAGTGTCCAACGAATGAAGATGTTTCCTCTGTCTCTTCGAACAGTAATTACATTTTACAAATTTTTTTTTTTTTATGTACTTTGCTTGGTTTTCGTCCTGTTACTGTTTGTACAACAAAAGGGAACGTCCCGCGGCCCGGGAGTGGCCGGTTAGCAGAGCTTGGCCGTCATCTGGTCGGACTGTTTGAGGATCTCCGTGTTGTAGAGGTCCAAGGCGTGGTTCACCCTGATGATCTCGCTGTTGGTCAGCTTCAGGCGGTGCTTCAGCATACAGGAGAACAGGTCCAGCTGGGGCTTCCCGGGGGCCACCGGCGGGGCCAGGCGGTTGATTCGGTCCCGAATATCCAACAAGAGGAGCATCACGGACGACGAGGAGTAGAACTGGCCGCCCTGCGTGTAGGACTGGTTGACCTGCTGCACGGCGCTGCGGAGGAGGTCGGCGTTGAACCGCAGGCTGTAGCCGAACACCTGCACGTCCGAGATCTTGATGTAGAACTGCCTCTTGTTGGGGTCGGACAGGTCCACGGGGCCCTGGCCGGTCTCGTTCCGCAGGACGGTGGCGAGCCGAGTCCGACTGCGCAGGTAGATGTGGACCGTCTCGAAAAACGTCTTCCACCGATTGCCCAGCAAGAGGGTCCAGTTGTAGCACTGGCTGTTCTGGAGGCGGACCTTCTCCCAGCGCGGGTAGCCGAACTCGCCGAAGGGCATGTTCCAGCCCTCCGAGTGGCTGCCGCTGAACGGGTTGACGTAGACGAAGAACATGGGGTCCAGGCTGCTGTTGCGCATCTGGCAGATGCGCATGGACATGCCGATCACCATGTGGATGAAGTCCATGCGGTTCTTGTTGCTCTTGAGCGTGAGGGACATGCGCTTGCGCCACCGCGGGTCGAAGAAGGTGTCGAGGCGGATCTCGTTGCTGACGAAGGTGGTGTGCACGTAGAGGCGCGAGTCCATCTTCTGCAGCAGGTACTTCAGCTCCAGGTCCTGGAAGTCCAGGTCGGTCTCGAAGCTGATGAACTGCTCGCTGCGCTCCGAGTCCACGTTCTGGGGCTCGCAGCGGCCGCGGTACAGCTTGTAGCCCTTGTTGCAGGAGCCGCAGAGCGAGATGTTGGCCAGGCTGCACATGGCGCAGCTGTTGTTGCCGCCGATGATGCAGGGGATGGGGCGCTGGCACAGCGTGGTGCTCCCGTGGCACACGCAGCTCCTCTGGCTCTCCAGGAAGGTTCCCCAAAACCCGTTCTCATTGCAGTAGAGAAGCGACTGCACCCTGGCCAGCCACTGCTGAATCGTCCTGGGGACAGAGGGAGAATGGAGAATGTTAGCCACCATGGGCAGGCGGTGAGTGATGATTGTCCAACTGATAATGTACATGGAGACGCCCTAGGAATGAAAGGGCTCTGAATGGAAGT
This sequence comes from Myotis myotis, assembly GCF_014108235.1. Classification (NCBI taxonomy): domain Eukaryota; kingdom Metazoa; phylum Chordata; class Mammalia; order Chiroptera; family Vespertilionidae; genus Myotis; species Myotis myotis. The sequence goes on from NW_023416316.1 coordinate 12,373,109, forward strand.
TAGGAGGAGGGCCTTGTCAGTCCTTGTAACCCACAGGCCAGCTTATAGGACGCTGGACTTTCCCCTGTATGTTCAATGTCCAATCCATAAAGTGAAGGGGTTGGAGTACACTTCTTTGTGGGCCCTTTCTAACTCTTTGATTCCATTATACGTCTGCCCCACATAAATTTGATTCAGGAAATTAAAATGTATAAATTCAAACACCCCTGCTGGATGACAACAGATTGAAAAAAGGGAAAAATCAGCAATAGAAAGTAGCTTTAACCTGCATCAGATGTTTCAGCCCTCACAGACTCTCCCAGGTGGGTATATAACATTCAGCCTCAACAAAAACAAGTCATGTTTTACATCGCTCTACAGCTGGCGAAGCGCTGCCACACTGATGGCCCGATATGATCCTGACAGTGGCTTCTCCAACAGGTAAGAAAGATTTTGTTACCCCCATTTTCCCAGAACGCCTCTCAGCTCAGTGGCATTTCCAGCACAGCCTGTATGTCTAGGTCTCCCTCCCCACGGCCCCTCAACGCTGTGTAAACGATAGCCAACCTGTTGCCAAATCCCAGCCACGGAAACGTTCCAGGAAAGACAGAGACTCCACCAGATAGAAAGCAACAGAATAGGTAAAAATACGCAAGGCAGTCAGCTTAGCGCCTCACTTCTTTCCTCATTCCTGTGCAAGTCACCTCCTGGCTGACTTTCAAGCTACGAATGATTCCTTACGCATGCCTTGTGCTTCTTACCCTGCACGGGGCACATTCACTCCCATTTTCTCACTTGAGGCTCACAACACCCTGAAACTAGCTGTAGTGGTGGCAACTAGCTGTAGTGGTGCTGGGCATCTCCCTCTCCTTCCTAATCATGCCGCCCACACTGGGCTGCAGGGAGGATTACATGCATTTTTATGTGAAAGCTTAGCCCCAAACCTGATAGGTATTGAGGGCTCGATAAAAGTTAGCTCCTATGGTTCCTGCAAAGGGACTGCCCTGCGCCATTTTAGACGCATGGCAATAGAAGCTCAGAGATGAAAGGACGGACTAAGTGAGCGAATAGAGAAGTCTCTTGGCTCAGAGCTTTGGCTTTTTCCATTAAATGTCAAGCAAGCGTGAAGAAAGCCCTTCTTAAGGCTGCCATGGGCTGTGGTGCTGGTGATGATGACGAAGGTGGTGCATGATCCCCACTTTAGGAAGCTGGAAACAGAAGCCCTTTTGCATTGTACTGCCTGTGGGAGGAAGGGTCAACCATCATCTACTCCAGGGGTTCGCAACCTTCCTAATGCCGCGACCCTTTAATACAGTTCCTCATGTTGTGGTTACCCCAATTTCATTGTTCAAAATAAAGCATAGTGATTAGTCACAAAAACAGTATGTAATTATACATGTGTTTTCCGATGGTCTTAGGAGACCCCTGTGAAAGGATCGTTCGACCCCCAAAGGGGTCGCGACCCACAGGTTGAGAACCGCCGATCTACCCGCTCATTCCTATGGTTAAGCCACCATGGCCACGCTCCGGAACCGTCGGTTTGGCATTAGAGCCTAAGGTTAAAAAGTGTGCGTGTTGGCCCAAGTAGAAGCGAGTTCTGAGCTCAGTTCTGTAACCAGGAACCAGTCACTTCATGTCTGTAAGCCTCAGTGTCCGTATCTCCAATGAGAATGATAAAGCCCATCTTCTGTGGTGGGTGAGAGGACTGAGTGAGATATTTAAAGGCCGGAGCCCAGCATAGAACAATCATTGAAGAGGTAATAATAATAATACTCTTATCCCAGGGAATAAGCTGTTCTTTTGAAGGTATTGAGGCACTCAGGGATTTCACTATCTCTCTGGAGTTTGAGGAAAACCAGTTTTTCATACGGGACATTTGAAAATCGATACTGTTGAACCAGCTTCCCAGGATGCTGTGCTTTGAAATGAGTTGCTTATCAGCTGAGAGGAATGGAGGCATAATTAGCGAGCTCCTTGAAACTGCTCTGCCTTTTAAATCCATAGAACCACCCAGCCCCTGGCAATAAAATCCCCACCACATTCAGAGCATGGGTTTTCTTGTCAGTTTCCCCTCCAGGCTCTAAGGCTTGGGGGGCGGGGAGAGTCCCTCCTTCCCTGAGCATCTAGCCCAGAGACTGGCTCCAAATTAGTGTTTGCTGAGTGAATGAACAAAATTAATATTTTTGTTGTTTTTCATTAAGAAAACCTACCTTCCCTTCTCCCCTCCGGACTGCAGTATTAGTTTTCGATACCATCCACCCACACAGCTCAGCCCCAGTCTCCACTGCGTGAGACCAATCCCATCCCAGCCTGGAGAACAGCAGCAGGCCCGGCCTTCAGGCCACGCAGCTGGAATGCTAATGAGCTCTGCGGCTTCCACCTCCCAGACCAGAACATTGACTGAATATTGGCTATGAGTCATCCGATAGTTTTGTGAGCTGCGGGGACCCGCCACACGTCTCCGATTGCACGGTTCCATCTGAGGAGAGCCTAATTTCAAAATGCCTCTTTCACATGGCCCACACTTGCCCCTGTCACTCCCTCTCCAAGTGACAGGACAGTACCCCATTTAGAGCTCCTCTGTTCCCATCTGCAAGGCACTCTATAACCCCGCAGAGCGCCCCCTTTCTCGTGTCTCATCATTGGGGTCCTTTGTCAGGGCCGCAGCCCCCACTCCTTGAATCAATGCTTGATTGTGGCTGAACTCTCGGAATCCTCGGGGGGCGGACTAAAAAGATGAAAGTTCCTGGTCATGCTGCAACAGGCAAAGGGGCTAGCGGCGCATTAGGATTCCAGCCCAGTCCGGCGGGAGGGACTGCGGACAGAGGCCCTCTGAGGCGCGTGAGCGAGCGGCATGGCACCTGCATCTCCTGACCTCAGAATAATCAGGAGGTTGTGGGCTGTATCAATGAAGGCATTAATGATATAGCGAGAGGACTTAGAAAGAGGCAGCGTGCAGGGAGGGGGAAGAGTAGGGAGAGAGGTGGAGCGCGGGGAAGGGTGATCGGGGAGGAGAAAAGGATGCGGTGTTGGAGCTGATGGGGGAAATGAAGGAGCTGGATGAGCAGACAGGGCAATGCAGGAGGTACCTGGAGAGGGGAAAGGTGATGGGAGGAAATTAGAGTGGGGAGGACAGAAACAAAGAAATGCAGCCACTGTGATAACTCACGGAATATGGGCACTCAATGGGCTATGTGAGGGTGAGTGGTCCTTGAGGGAGGGGGCCAGATGGGAGGCAGTGTTACTATTGAGTTCTGATTCCCAAGGTCAGTGACTTTTCCTTTGCTTTTTAATAACCTTGAGAAGAGCAAAACCAGAGATTCAAGCTCATTCCAGTTTGTGTGTTTGTTCTTAAGCAACTTCCAACAATGAGGACACCACCTGAATCAGATCACCCTCCTATCCCTTCTCCATCTGCAGCCAGGGCTCTAGGTAGTAATTACCGATGGGCAGACACCCTGCCATGCTCAACAGAAGGCAGCACCCGAAATGGGCCAAGGCAATCAGTGGCTGACAACTACTGAGCACGCACTGTGTGCCAGGCATTGTGCTGGAGCAGCATCGACAACCAGCTGCATGAAGACAAGGAGGCCTGGAGCAGTGAGATAACTTGTCTCAAGTCGCGAAGTGACTCCGGGGTCCCTAACTCCAGCACGGGCGCACTTTCTACAACGTACCACAGTGTAAAATTATGACAAGAGGCAAGCGAGAAGTGAGCAGGCCACAGAAAGAGAGATACATGGAAATAATGGAAAGTTTGAGCACGGGAAGGGCCTATTATCACATGCCTGGCTTCCTCTGGACCTGCCAGGATCCTCCTCCGCCATTCACAGATAATTGGAGCTCAGGACTAGTGCATAGGGAGAGGCTGGGGACCAGGGGTAGGAGGGACTACGATCTATAAATACCACTTCCCAGGCTAGTTGGTGACAGCCTGCCTCAACCCTGGCAACAGAGGACGGCTTAATAGGCCGGCTGGAGGGAGGGGCTCACCAGGGCCTGACACAGCCCCACTGCGAGGCAGTCAGTTGGAGGCAGCGAGGACCAAGTTTTAAAATGCATTTCTCTGTCCCTGGGGATCCAAAGCATCTTCCATTTGCAGCCAAAGCTGAACTCCAATACATCTAAATCAGCATCTTTCTGTTGGATGGGGTTTCAATTCATTCTGATGGGGCCTGAGGGGAGGGCAAAAGGAGGAAGGGAGGGAGGGCAGGAAGAGGTGCTTTTATTTCTAAAGCCCACCGGCGTGTACCCTCTGAGGCTCACAGGAAGCGGCCTGGACCACAGAAGCGGAAGACCGAGACGCTGCCCTGGACCTGTCCGGCCATCTCCCTCCTGCTCAGACTGAGCACAGAGACCTGAGTGGACCCAGGTTTCTTGAGTGCTTTCCACCTCAGGGCAGCTGCCCCTCTCTCCTCCCATCAGGCCCATGAGGTGGGACTCCCCGGTGATTTCTACTTTACTCATGTGGCTTTGAAGGCCAGAGAGGGGCTGTGACTTGCCACGGTCACACAGCACGGATGTGGCACACCAGAGCTCAGCATTTCTGTATCCAAACACAGTGCTCCCTCGCTTTGCCTGCTGTTCCTTTCCTACCCGCTACACCCCAGAACGGAGGAGAAGCTAGGCTCCGCGCCATGGAGACACCGCTGCTCGCCTGCAGGCCCTGTCGTTGCCTCAGCCAGGATTTTCTGGCGACATGACAGGTCTCCCAGTGACACAGCGTGGAGTTGCTCGTCATTGGAGGACGGAGGCTGTGCCACCCAGGGCTTCCCATCAGTGCTTTCAAAGGCACACACCTCCCTCCCAGAGCCACCTGGGTGGGAGCCTCGGCTGGGACTCCTAATTCAAGCAAACTCCCTGCTGATTTTAATTGGAGGTTTTGCCTAAGACAGGAATGCAGCCTGGGCCAGTGGCATTTTAGGGAAGATCATACAAATCGGGTGCCAAGGATGGGGGGTGGGGAGGGAAGAGACAGACCTAGGCTAAAATAGAAACCTATAGTCCATAATTCCCATTGGCCTACCAGAAGTGTTTGTTTAAAAGTGGAGAGGAAATGAAAAAAAAAATGGAGTTCTGATTTACTGTGTTATTTATGCCCTGTGCTTCATCCTTGGCGTGTCTCTGACATCGTAATGGGTGTCTGAGTGATTCCGTGAGACTCACAAAATGTATATATACTGTAGACCTTCGGCTACACTGGGAAGACAGTTGTTTTTAGGTTTCTGGTGATGTACTGTTTTTTGGTTCTGCCAGTGTGTGTGCATGTGCATGCGTGTACATGCACAAGCACGTGTGTGTTGAACAAATGGTGCTAATAAGAGATGCATACATCAATGGTGCCAGGATGCTTGGGGCTCAACCGAAAGCAGCCCAGGTTTATGGATGTGTTGTATGCATTATAACTGGCCATCGGACCCACTCTGTGTTCATCATTTTTCCCAGATAAATATGTTGCCTTTTAATCATTCCCCTCTTGAGTTTCTATCATTGCCTTAATAACCTGCTTTCCCTCCTTCTTCTCAGTTCTTCACAGGATGTCAGAGCCTCTGTGAACGGCTCAAGCAATAAGAAGGAGAGACCAAAAGAAGACTTCTGCGGTCCCCTGCCTGGACAAAGATGCTTTCTAGTTTGGTTTTGCAGAGGCAATGGGGTCGTGTCTGCAGGGGACAGAGGCGAAGGGTAGAGGGAGGAATGGGGAGAAGAGCAAGTAAAAATCCAATAGGGGACTCTTTCCAATTAGGTTGTCAGGAGCTTAATTGGGGAGGATTATGAAACAATTTTTGCAATTACACAGTTCTGTGTCTGCAAGAAGGTGACAGGCAGCATCAGCTACATATTTAAATGCAGCATTTTGCTGTGGGGCATGGGTGTGCTGGAGAAAGGGAAGGAAGGGCTGGCAGCAAGGCTAAAAGTAGCGGGTTGCTCCGGGCGGAGGGGCAAAACTGGCTGCTTCTTCCTGGGCGGTGCTCAGGCAGGAGAACCAGGGACTCAGAACAAAAAGCTAGACAGTGAGAAGGGGCTACCCCCGAACCACAAGAATGTTCTTCAAGGTCAATGATCTGGGCAGGAAGAAGGGTGACCATAGGTATGGGAGTCAGTTGAGGACATGCTGAATTCAGCCCGTCCACGATTTGGCCTTGGATAAGTCACTTCACCTCTTTGATCCTCAGTTTTCTCATCTGTCCCGTGGGGAAGGCAATGCCTACCTTACACTTTCGTCTTAAGAACTAGAACTGAATGGGCAGAGCTGCTGGGAGGTTTGCAGTGAAAGGAGGTTCTGACTGGCCATTAACCATTATTGTTACTGCGGGTAAAGAATGCTTTGTTTTATCAGTGTTCCAGGTAAAAATATTCTTCTCCCTGACTAGAAAGGCCAGCTGATTACAGATGAATATCCTAGTCTCACTGGTTCCTCACCCTCCACAGCGTATAATGAATGCTGTCTCCGTGATGCTTGAAGAAAGAGCTAGCAACGTGGGCTTTGGAGTCAGAAAAATTGGGTCTTGAATCATAGCTCTGCTCTTCATTATTTAACCTCGAGCTAATTGCCTTTCCTTCCTAAGCTTCAGTTTTCTCAACCACAGAACAGAATAACAATACGGTACTTACAGGGTTGTTTTGAGGCTCCGATAAGATAATGTATTAAACTATTGTGTTTCTCTTGAGCTCACATAGGAAATGATTCCTTTGAAACAGGTAATTGTTGCTTTAAAAATCCAGGGAAATAGTTCAATAAATGTTACTGGGTCAGTTGAATATTGATATTAAAACAGCAACAAGAACAAAACCTCTTCTTGACACCTTATCTCTTATGTACCCCCAAATCATTAGCAGATGGATTAGAGATCTAAATGTGAAAAGTAAAGAATAAAAACAGTACCAACATTGACAAGACAGGGTTTAGAAGAAAACATAGGGGAGCATCATTATGATACTGGAGGAGGCAAAGGTTTCTTAATGTGGCACACTATATAGGAAAAAAATTAATAAGGATAGGGATATATTAAGATTAAAACATATTGATCAAAGATACCACTCAAAGAGTGAAAAGACAACCCTTAAAGAATGTATTTTCAATACCTCTAGCCAATCAAAGACTATTTCTAATAGGTATCTCCTGCACTGATTGGCTGCTGGGGCTAGTCAAAGGCATTTTATGCTGCCTGGGGTTTGCCACCCCTTTCTGGGTTTCTTTAAACCACAGTAGATGCAAATATCACAATCTATATTTATCTTGAGAAGGTTCTCACTGAATTATTTAATAAGTGTAATTTGTCCTAGAAAAAACACATGCCTACAAATCAGTAAGAAAAAGTCAGATAACCAAGAGGGAAAATAGGTGAATGATATGAATAGGCACTACCTCAATGAGAATATTTGAAAGGCTGATAAGCACAGGAAACTCCACTTCCTTAGTCACCAGGACCATGCCAATTAAACTGCAATGCGATACGATTGCAGCAGGATGGCTAAACCCAAATAAAAATAGAAAAGATGGGAAACACCGAGTCTTGGCAAGGATGCTACCAGCAGGAGGGAAAATTGGTTCCGCAAATTTCGAGGAAAACGAAGTATCTACTAAGGAATCTACAACACTGAACCTACAAATACTCTTCCATCCCAGCAATTCCACTCCTAGCATGTACCCAACAAAATGCATATACGGGGTCACCCAAAGACACCTGTAAGACGACAGCGCTACCCATCATAACCCCAAACTGGAGGCTGTGAGAGTGACCATCAGCAGTACAACAGACTTCCACAAAGAAAAAAAATATTCTTGAGAGTAAATGAGCCCAAACTACACAAAACTACATGGAGGGATTGCACAGAAGAATGAAAAGGTGAAAGCAATCAGACACACGAGTCCATTCTGTATAGAAAGAGGCAAACCTGAGCAGGGTTTCTGCAGGGCCACACGTGTGAATTCCTTTTGTGCACACTTATGTTGCTGTACACTTAGGATGTTTTCACGTTCTATCGGAATACTCCCATAAAACATTTACCCCCAAAATCATCCTTTAAGACAAGCAGAATACTACTACTAAGATGTGATACCTTACATTTTTCACTATTAAACTCTATATTTTTATGTCACCTTTAAACTTCCTAAAGCTCTTCGGCGTGGTTCCATAATTTATTTTTCTGTCTTTTTGTATTGTTTAAAGTTTTACATATGTCTCCTTTGTCCCCAATTGACTGCTCCCCCCCCCCCCAGTGGTTCCATAATTATGATCTTCACAACTTCTGTGTGTCATGGGATGGGTGGAGAGGATAATCTGGATCTCATTTGAACGATATGAAAAACGAGGCTCAGAGAGCAGAGTGACTTACTGAAGGTCACGGGTGGCTTCCTGTGGCATCACTAAGACTAACTCACCCGTGTGAGGGTTTGCTAGGGCCCTGTTGAGGTCTGAGGTGGGCGGGCTAGGAGGTAGCTCTGGAGGAGGACAGGAAGGAGCTATCCACAGAAGCAATAAGGACCCAGCTCTATTTCTTTCTTTGTTTTTTTGTTTTGTTAATCCTCACCCGAGAATATTTTTTCCATTGAATTTTAGAGAGATAATTGGAAGGGAGGGGGAGAGACAGAAACATCACATCGATGTGAGAAAGACACATCCATTGGTTGTACAAGCTTGGACTGGGGACAGGGATCAAGCCTGCAGCTGAAGTACATGCCTTTGACCAGGAATGAAACCTGTGACCTTTCAGTCTGCAGGCCAACGCTCTAGCCCAGTGGTCGGCAAACTGCGGCTCGTGAGCCACATGCGGCTCTTTGGCCCCTTGAGTGTGGTTCTTCCACAAAATACCAACTTCTGCACATGGGCCACGAAGTTTCAATCGCACTGTACATGCGCGCCCACATGTGGTATTTTGTGGAAGAGCCACACTCAAGGGGCCAAAGAGCCGCATGTGGCTCGCGAGCCGCAGTTTGCTGACCACGGCTCTAACCACTGAGTAACTGGCCAGAGCTAGGACCCAGTTCTATTTCTGACTAGGTGCTCTTGAGCCTCCAGATTCTATTCCGAACAGGAAGCCACTTCCAGGTCCAAGGGAAGAAAATACACAAATAAAACAACCTAAAAACAACAAAAAGGGTCTGGAGATGCTGATTTTCTTGCCCTGTGTCAGATGAGCCAACCGCCCTCCTTGCTGCATGTGCAGAATGAGAGCCAGGCCTGGTGTTGTGTCACACAAACCCTACACATCACTCACCTCAAACTCTGCCCTGGTCCGGGTCATACACCCTTGGGTGGCCACTGGGTTCAGCCTCACTGGCTGCCATCTTTTTACCCCCATAAATAGAAAAGCAATGCCAAAGCCATTCTTAGGTAAAGTGTTGTCGCCCCATGGTTAGGAGGACACTTGAAAGCTCCTATGACTGGCAGCTGCCCCCAGCTAGCCTGGGGCTTCTTGTGGGCTTGTCCCTCTTCCTCAATAGGACAATTTAATACTCACTTAAAATAGGTCTTAGTCACCAGATGGCCACCTCTCTCCTATCCTCCCCCTCGCCCCCCAAAAATCAGTACATCAGGGACTATCAAAGTAGCAATTTACTCCTGGGGAAACTGTGGGTTTAGGATGGCAATTCCCAGAACACTGGAGCTGAATGATGCTGAGACAAAGCCTGGCCCATGGGGAAAAGCCCAGAGAGGTGCTGTGACTTGCTTGTGATCACACAAGTGGTACCTGGAAGCCCAGAACCAGAATCTTCCCCTTGGGGAAGGCCACCCATGTACACTCTTCATCCCCCCACCGCCAGCCTCTCCGAAAGCGACGGCAGCGTTTTACCTGGTGACGGTGCATTGGAGAAAAGGACATATTCACACTGTCCAAGGACTGCTGGACACGGGCTCTAAACTAATTCCAGGAGACACACAGTGTCACTGTGGCACCGGTCAGAACAGGTGCTCAGGGAGGCCAGGTGATCAATGAGCATTAGCGCAAGTCCTCTCACAGTGGGTCCAGGGATTATTGCCTGTAGTTTGCACGTGGCTTCCAGAATGCACACTTGGAATTATTCCATAACTGGAATCCTTAGGAACTGGCAGAATCGTCTTCCTTCCCACTTCCGGTATCCACACTCTACACATACCCTCCAAATGATAACATAACTGTGGAACATTCTCTCCCGTTAACCAGCTTCCAAGAGAATAAAACAACAAAGCGTGCCCTTAGGTTGAGGCATGTGGCAAGGGGCATAAACTTAAGATAAACCCACTAAACCACAATCTTGGTTGACACGGGTCTACAGGCCACTTTTCTATTACAAAATGCTTCCTCGCAGGTCTCTGAAGGGCGCAGGCCCCTCTGCCCTAAAGTGTATGGTGATGGGAAAATACATGAAAGGAAAACCCACTCTGGGCGGCAGGTGGGCGCGGATCCTTCCTCATTCCTCCCTTAGGCATAGGTCTATATTCCTTGAGTCTGGGCAGATTCTACCATTGCTTAGAACAAAAGAAGGCAGACACGATTCACACAGTTTATGATGCAGATCTCAAGAGACTAGCAGCTTCCACGCCCTCCCCCCACCCCCCGCCCCATCTCCTGGAAAACTCCCTCTTGGAGTGCTGAGTCCACTTAGAAGCAATCTGATCACCTTGCTGGAGTGATCACTTGGGAAGACTCTGGAGAGAGGGGTCCGCCCAGCCGAGCCCGGCCTTCTGCCGTCTCTGCGAAAGCAGCAGACAGGTGAGTGCTGCTTTCTTGGAACCTCCAGCCCCGCCCCTCTGCCAGCTGAATACAATGAGCGCCTTCCATCAACTCCATGTGTAGAAGAACTGCCCGGCCAATCCTGGCACAAACTCCTGGCCCATCAATCATGAGCATAATATAATGACTGTTGTTTGAAAATCTCTAAGTTTGGGTCGATTTGTTATACAGAAATAGATATTCAAACTACTACATACAATGAGCCCAAGAGAAAAGTCAGGATCTCTCTTCCCCATTGTTCCTACCAAGCTAAGTGACTGCACTAGGCAGAATTCTAACATGGGCCCTCCTTCCCCAAGATTCCAGGCTCTGCTCCCCAGGCTCTGTGAATACGAAATCCCTTCCAGGCCTGTGCCCTCTAATATGGCACCGCTGACCTACAGCCTGGGGTGATTAGCTAAGGGGATCTAAAGTCATCAGAGGTGTCCAGTTAAAAACAGTGTTTTCTCTGGCTGTTGCAGAAGGAGAACTCCGAGAGATCAAGCCTGAGAAGGACCTGCTGCATCTTTGTTCCTTTGAAGATGGAGGGGTACCTGGAAGGGACCCGAGAATGGCCCCTCAGAGCTAAAGGTGAACCTTCTCCCACAACCAGCAAGGAAAAGGTGACCTCAGTCCTACAACCACAAAGAAGTGACTTCAGACAACATCCTGAATGAGCGTGGAAATGGGTTCTTCCCCAGAACCTCAACGTCTTCATTCCTGCCTGTGAGACGTAGGCTGAAGGTCCAGCTACACCTGCCCAGACTCCTGATCCGTGAAAACGGTGAGAAAATGAATGGGTGTGTTTCTTTAAGCCTCTAAAGGTCTGGTGGTTTGTTACACAGCAATACAAAACTCATATAGTTATTCTGGCCAAACACTTTCCCACTGTTTCATTTTACTCCTTAATGAAATGACAGAAATAGGTTAGATGATATTTTAGGTTCCCTGACAGCCATGGCATTTCATGATTTTGTAATTTTAGGTTTAACCCTCCTGAGTCTCAGCTTCCTAAGGCAAGGCATGGATGCAGGACCCATTCTGTGCCAATTTTATCTTATCTACTAGATTTCAACCTCTCTGCAAACAGAGATACCCTTTGTCTTGTTCACCCCTCTACCCCCACCCCTTGCATAATGCCTGGAACTTAGCTGATCACTAAATATTTGTTGAATGGAACAATGAATGAAGATTCCGTATAAATATGCCCGTGACTATTCTTTGACAAGAACAAAGGGCTGTGCCAATGTAGGATAGCAGCAGTGGGCCAGTCATTAATTTCTGCGGGCCTTAGTCTTCTCACCTGTAAATGGGGAGACTAACCCTTGTTCTCGCTCCCTCACGGGGAATTATAAGAATCAGATAAGCTCACTGGTATGAGAGCCCTTGGCCAACTTTAAAATAACCTGTGCATGAGGTATTGTCTTAGTAAGAGTTTATTTCCCTAAGCCAAATGGTGTAAATCTATTCTCTAATTACAGCAGAAAACGAGGGCTTTCCTGCTGCTCCGTTGGCTGCTGCTGGTTCGCAGTTACACCACCTCTCTGCAGGCGCGGCACCTGCTGGGGTACAAAGCCACCAGCATCTATCTGCTTAAGACCAGCTGAGGAGGAGCAGCTCTAGCGGCAGGAAGGGAAGGCACCGCCAGAGGTACCACACCGGATCATCTGGGTCACTGCCTCTTCATCTGGGCTAAGTCACTCTTCTCCAAGGCTGTGTACTGAGGAGCCCAGTCTTCCCGGCAGGGATGTAGTTCTCTCTTCCTACCTTTGTATGCTTATAAAATGGAAAGCATAATGGAATCTGGGTTATAGGGACGGTGTAAGGATTAAATGAGTAAATATATGCAAGCACTGAAAACTGTCTGGTACATAATAAAAGGTCAATCCATGTTAACTATTACATCTTTTTTTTTTCCCTCACTATATGACCTGGAGCAAGTTCCTCCAGTAACAGTGGCAAATTACTAGGAACAAGAGCTTCCGTCTCAGGACAAACTCATAACTGACCACCATGTAAGTGACCTGCCACATTCCCTTCCATCAGGTATATGTGGGGTGTGACCATCACAGGACAATCAATACTCATGGCTGGATGGTTGCGGTCCTACAACCCGAGAGTCAGTTTTGAGTGTTCCCAAGCCTGTTTATGCCAGTCCTACTTACTATCATTTTATCATGGAATTAAAAGCAAATAAATCGACGAAATATGAACTTTTTCTGTGGAATTTGAATTCTATAAAAATATTCTACAAAGTCCAGTTGCTGAAAAAAACTCCCATCCATTTAAATAAAGGGGGAGGGTCCGAGAAAGACTGGAAGTATTTATAAAATTCTACAAACATGTAGATCATTTCTTAAGAGTCTTTAAACTACTGACCCACTTTGAATAAACCAAAGTTGGAAATATTCTACAGATACTGGTCAGGCGTACGCAAAGATACATACATACATAATGTCGAAATAAAATATATGCACACCCTCCAAAAATATTTTAATCCTATTTGAAAAGACTGGCTGAGGAATATGCATTTATGTTTTAAGTTAAAGTAAAATGTATTTATGTATGTGCAGCATATATACATTGTAGGATTCCCCACTTTAAGGCAGTCACACAACTTGGCCTGTCAGACTTCAGCATCTGAACTCTAAGTACCTGAAGTTCCACAGCCTCTCTCTCTGCTGTGTTACTACATTTTGTGGGGCTCCTGCTTGATCTTCTCTAATGGAAACATCCATTTCCTGGATGAAAGCATCTTCATCAAACACCTAGGGTCTACTACTGCTGTGTTCTTGATTATGTTAGCATTGAATCTATTCATTTCTTTACAGGTTATGAAGAGTCTTCACATACATCATACAATTGACTGGGGCATGAAACTCCATGGGGCAGCTACTCTTATTATCCCGATCATACAGATGAGGAAACAGAAGGCTCCGAGAGGTTGAGAGACTTCGGGAGGTCATGCATCTAATAAGTGGCATAGCTTTGTCAGTCTAATAAACCAAACCTGACTTTAGTTCAATAAAATATAAGAAGTCACCTCTGTCTGGCCCCCTGAGTGTGTCTATGGAGATAAAATCCCAAGGCAAGTAAGTATAGGGTTCAGAGAGAAGAATCAAAATCAGCATGGATATTGAGGGTCATCGTAATAGAGATAATGACTATCTTGGTAGGCAGAAACTTGCCACAGACACCAATTAAACACTGTATGGAACAGGAAACGTGTTAGAAGCTGACATGGGTTCAGAAGCTATGGCCCCAGAATTGGAGATGACGAGGATGCCCCCAAGAGGTTTTCATCTCAACAATGCATAATTACCTCGTGGCTGGCGAGGGCCTGGACTTCGGGGTCAAGGCCATGTGAATATGGGAAGTAAAAATAAACCAAAGACCAAGAGTCATTGGAAAATGCCAATAATGATTCCGCCTGCCCTCACGTTGAGGTCCCGTGCATCTGCTTTGCCTCCACAAAAACCAGGTGAGGGATGGAGGGAGGAAACATCAAACCACTCTCTCACATCAAGCATCTACTTGGTGCTAGGTCTCTTTCTTCATTCATTGATTTTAATAGACTCTGGGACGTATCTATTTTTGCCCTCTTCCCTCCCGCCCCCCAGGAGGGTATATTTCCCAAAGTAACAGAGTTAGCAAGAATTACTTTCAGGATTTGTATCCAGGTCAACAAGACCATCTCCTCTTACAGTATCCATTCTACCCTGCTGTCTGGACCATCACAGACCTTTAGTCATGATCAATTCACAAATCCCCCAAGTGACCCTGAGCTAGCCCCTTAATCCCATTAGCCTGAGTTTCTTCCCTTGTGAATGAGGAAGATGAGAGAAACATACTATACCGGTGGAAAATCTATAGATTCTTTACATGGCAATGGGACATTATTGTAAAAGATTATGTCAACATGTCTTTGGGACCCCATTCCAAGCAGAAAATGAATGCTGTACCCATCCATCAAACAAAGATTTTGAACAGCTCCTGCGAGCCAATGCAGGTGCTAGGAGTGATGGTGATGGTCGGTGGAGAGCATGGGTACAGGTATATGCCCGGAGCAGATGGTCTCACAGGAGACACAGGCATTAAGTAGATAGAAAAGGAATGGTAAACTGAGATGTGGGCTGCACTGGGGAAGTCAGAGTGCTAGGAAAGCATACCAAACCGGTCCCAACACAGCCTTTCAGTACAAGGATCACAGCTTTCTGCACTGAGATCTGAAGGACACATGGAAGCTACTGCAGGAAGGAACCCGGAAGGCAGGTTCCAGGTGGAGGGAACAGCCTGTGTGAAGCCTGTCGAAGGGGAGGGAGACGTGAACACCTGGGGAACTGAAAGGAGATATACTGGTGATGCATTACAAATCCATGCACTTGAAACTTACTCCATCTTATTAACCGATGTCACCCCAATACATTTAATTTTTAAAAAACAGAAAGATTAGTGGGGTTGCAGCTGAGATAGCCAATAGAAGGCATGCAAGCAGGTGTAAGAGGCAGGCAGGGCTGGGTCCCGGCAGCCTTATAGGTCATCTTTAGTTTTTGCTCTTTCTCCTAAGAGCAGTGATCAGTCACCCAAAGGTTTTAAGCAGGTGGCGAGATAGAATTTGATTCTTAAATCATAATTCTGACTGCCTCCTGGAACATAGATTGGAAAGTGATTAGATCTGGAGACTTAGTTAAAAGGCCATTGTGTTTTGGAGGAAGCAAGATCTTAGTTTGAACTCTCCGCTTCTCATTAAAATGGACTAATTAGCATCATCTGAGAGCGACACTGCTCACAGATCCAATGACTGACCTTGTACCAATATTTTGGAGTTGAGCTGTTGCTCTCTCATCCTCTGTGACATTTCTCCTGGAGCTGGGAAGGACCTCGGAGAAAATGAGCCCAGTTGTTTCAAATTGTTGTAAAGAAAATGATAAAGTGTCACCTTAATTTCCCAAATGAGTTTTCATTCACAATTCCATCAAGAAAATGGATGAAAGGTGGCACTAGAGGTGAGGGGCCATTGTTCCCTACTCAAGCTGCACCCTGCCCCTGCAGGGCACAGGGTGCGGTTATTGCAGCCAGAGTTCCCGGAGCACCTGCCCCAGGCCCCCGAGGATTGAGTCCGGCCCATGCAGGGCAGAGCCGGGACCTGAACTCAGACCCCTGGTTCACACCAGTGTCCTCTCCAGCATGCCCTGAGCCTAGAGACTGAGGTTTGGAGGACAAAGGCCCTGTTGCTAGTGTCTGTAAATGCCTCTTGGCAGGACTGGGAGATCAGGTGGTCAGTAGATATTTAAGGAATGCACAGAAGTCAGCTAATTCAGCATCCCCCATGCTGACTGGGGCTTTTTTCTTCTCTCCCTAACTTCCTTTTCTCTCTTTCTCTTTCTCTCTCCCCCCACCCCTCTCTCTCTCTCTTTCTCCCTCCCTTCTTTACAATGAGAGGTGATTTCCACCATAAGACAGTGCTTATTCTGGGCAGGTCACCCATCACCTGGATCATCTTGCCTCCAACAGGTAGAACAGCATAGCGGTGACAGGAAAGGAAGCTGCCTCTTACTTGCTGTACAGCTTTCAGGAAGTCACTGAACATCTCTGTTCCTTAACTTCCCATTCATAAGATGGGGTGTGCGAGAGCTACCTGATTAATGAGGCGAAAGCACACAGAGCAGTGCCTGGCACACGGTAAATGCTGTAGAAGTGTCTGCTATTCAATGTTGCCTTGGACCTAGAGTCAGTCTCTTCTGACGAATTTGGTTTCCAGTTCACCCTGCTTGCATAATCCCTCTTCCCAGAGCACTCAGCGTTTACAAAGTACTTACTTCCCAGCACACCATCCCAGGTGAGACAGACACAGACCCTCCAAGGCAGCAGAAAACAATTATTATGCGCATTTTACAGATGAGAAAACCAAGGTTTGGGAAGTCTCACTGTCAATAAAAGTCAAAGTCTACTTCCCAATCTTTCCCACATTTTAACTGTACAATGTAAGGATCTCCTGGTAGCAAACCATCCTCAGAAACCTCCCTTGTGGGTCCTGCCTCCCCTTGACCTGTCCAACCACGGTGCCACGGTCTGACACTAGGGCCAGCTCCTGCAAAGGCTAAATCTGTCACAGTGCCCCTAGGGTCCGCCCAAAATCCTTTTACATCATGGGCACTCAATAAACATCTGGTTGGGTGTTGGACACCCCATTGGCAGGTCTGGTCTAGAGCCCTGCTGCCCACATCCCAATAAGCACTGAGTCCTGGGGTAGATGAGTCTGACTTATCTTAGTGCTTGCAGAGCCCAACCCAGAGTAAGCTCGCAGGAGACACTTGCTGCGTTGACCTGCGTTGACCTGCACTGACCCGGGCCTCTTCTCTCTAACTATGGGGCATGTGCCTAATGTGTCTGCCTCGACTTCAGAATGGGTTCAAGGCTTAGCAATGGAATCTCAGCACACCACACAGGAGACTATAAAACTCTAATCCTGCTCCCCCTCCCATGACCTTGATGAACTAACCCTGCCTTTGGCATCAACATACACTCAAACCAGGGAACCCAACCAAGCACAGCAGCCTCTCTCTGCTTGCTGCTGCACACCGCATAAAGCCTGCACAGGGCTCTGGCCCACCACGCCCAGCAATGGAGTCAGCGAGACAATTCCAATCCTGCCATTACCCTGCCCTGTGACCGTGGACACGTTAATTCCATCTCCGACTCATCGGTTCCCTCATCTATAAAACAAATCCAATAGCATCAACTTCACCGAGATAGTGTGAGGACTGGATGAAAAACTGTGCCATCATCATCGACACTCAGAATTAATGTGCATTAAGGTGGGCTAAACAACTTATTTATAAGCAAAATATCAATGCCTGTTTTAAAAAATAGCAATAAGAAAAGTAGCTAACATGTATTGTTTTCCACCTGCCAGACAATCTGGTAAGCACTTCATGTGGGTTACAGCATTTAATCTCCAAAACACCCTTATGAGGATGGCAATATTATTAATCCCATTTTACAGATGAGAAAATTGAGGCGCAAAGATGGTAGTAAATTCACCAAGGCTCCAATATAAGCAGGTGGCAATGCTGGGATTGAACCCAGGATGTCTGGCTCCCGAATCTTTACAATTTGCCAGATCTGTTGCCTGTTACACTAGCTACTCAATAGCAATTGTTATTGCTTTGTGTTTGTTATCATTTATCTTATTTGTCCTACCTATAGGATAGGCATCTCTAGCTCCAGTTACACTCAATTTATCCTGCGGTATATAACTCCAAAGAAGACTCCCTCTGCCCCCGGTGACCCACACCTCCCAGTATTCACACCCTGGATCCTGGGCTTGGCTTTTGGCCAACAGAACATGGTAGAAGTGATGCTCTCTGGCTTCCTAAGCTAAGTGGTAAGGAGTCGTACAGCTTCCTTTTAGTCTCAGGATGCTGCCATGCTGTAAGGACTCCAGGCCACATAGAGAGAGAGCAGGTGTAGGTACTCACTGGCAGGCTCACCTGAGTCCCCAGGTGACAGCCAGATCAACTGCCCGCTCTGGGAGTGAGCCATCTTGGATGTCAAGTTCAGTCAAGCCCCCAGATGACTCCAGCACCAAGCAACTTGACAGACCCCCCCCCACACACACACCCCTAACTTGTGTCCAGTCCACCTACAGGACCATGCAAGATGATAAAGCGTTGTTTTGAGCCATTAAGTCTTATGGAGAAAGAACTGCTTAGCATCAACCGATAAGCAGAACACCTGCTCTGTCTTCCAGCCCAATGCACAGGTCCCAGCACACCTTGAAACAGAGTTCTAATTATCTGTATTTGACTTCTCACTAAAGTTTATAGGTAAAACACCTCTTTCAAGAAATAATAATTACTATTTGTGGATCTTAGGCACATTATTTAACTCTCTGTGCCTCAGTTCCCTTATCTACTAGTATAAAATAAGAATACTAAGATAGTAAGACTACCTAGTTCAGGGGTTCTCAAACTGCGGCCCGCCAAAAACATTTATCCGGCCCGCTGGGTGTTTTTGCTGCTGCTGCCTGTTGCTTAGCAGCTGACTAGTTTTTTTAAAAAACTATAGTCCGGCCCTCCAACGGTCTGAGGGACAGTGAACTGGCCCCCTGTTTAAAAAGTTTGAGGACTCCTAGTTCAAGGTTGCAGTGAGGAGGAAATTAGTTAATGCAGATAAGATGCGTAGAACAGTGCCTGGCATTTAGAATACGAAGTAACAACTCTCTCCCTCTTTCTTTCCCTCTCTCTCCAACTCCCACCCGCTTAGCAGCTCTTCCATTTTCTTTGAACTGAGTCAGGCACTGTACTAGGCTTTCTGCATTTTAAAACCTTAATCCTCACACTGAACCTGAAGGCAAGCGTCATTATGCCACACTGCAAATGAGGTGCACACGAAGCCTCCGGGCTGAGAGATGATGGAGTCAAGAACTGACCCAGCCTCCAAAACGCCACCCCCTGCGACCCCAGTACAAATCCCTGGGACACACGTGGTAGTGGCAGCATCCGCGTGGTGGCTTCGTCTCCCACGGAGCCCGGCACACAGTGCAACCCAGCAGTCAGTTCACTTCCAAATTCCACTCCCTCAGTGCAGGTGGCCCTAGATCCCCAGGGTTAGCACCCTGTCTGCCACTGCTCCGTGGCAGGGAGCTGTCCTACCTGCTGGCGTGAGAAGCACTCATTGAGGCCTTCAACTCGGATGTCAGGAAGCAGCCCACAGCAGCGAGCAGGTCAGCCTTGAGGGACCAGCACAGGCTGCGTTCCTGTGCCTCTCACCTCCCAGGACTAGCACTCAACAGCCTTTAAGTGAGTGCAGCCAAGTGACCTGCGCAGGTGGGAGTCCCTCCTCTTCTGTGAGTGGAGGAAGGATGCAATTGGATGTAATGGATTGACCTGCGCAGGTGGAGTCCCTCCTCTCCTGTGAGTGGAGGAGGGATGCTATTGGATGTAATGGATTGACCTGCGCAGGTGGAAGTCCCGCCTCTCCTGTGAGTAGAGGGGAGATGCTATTGGATGTAATGAACTGACCTGCGCAGGTGGGAGTCCCGCCTCTCCTGTGAGTAGAGGGGAGATGCTATTGGATGTAATGAACTGACCTGCGCAGGTGGGAGTCCCGCCTCTCCTGTGAGTGGAGGGGGGATGCAACTGGATGTAATGGACTGGCCTGCCCAGGTGGGAGTCCCTCCTCTCCTGTGAGTGGAGGAGGGATGCAACTGGATGTAATGGACTGGCCTGCCCAGGTGGGAGTTGGGCAGTTGGGCGAGTGGAGTAGAGATGCTAGGTATGATTACCACGCACTTTCTCATCTCAGGAGCAGAGAAGGCAACACTTCGAGGTGTTCTTAGAAGGCCCTAGAGCGGGAGGACATCTCCGGCTGTCTACCCCTGACAGCTTGCACAGGAAGAGCAAAGTATTCTCAGGTGTGGGCATCTGTGCTCAGGGAAGTGAAGGACTTGCTCCAGGTCACGGAGCTGTGAGTGGTGGACATGCTCTCACCTCAGCCCCTGGGTGATTTCCAGGGCTCTTTCCATCACCCGGTCCTGCCCCTCCTCCCTCCCTCCTAATGCCTGTCTAGCTACTGCCCTGGGGCTGCCCCAGGCCTTCCCTACACCTGCCACACCCTGTGTGCTCTGTGCCATGTGCCTGCACATTCTTCTCACTTTTAGCAAATGTCTTCCCAGTGTCTGAGGGCCTCTGGACCCCCCCACTTCGTTCTCTAAGGTGACAACCAGCAAAACTGAAGCCAGTCCTATTTTCAGCCTGGGAACTGTTACCCTTTCCCACACGATTTGGATCCAGACTGGTCAGTCCTGAGGTGCACAGTGCGTCACCCAAAGGTCTTATAAAAAGCCAGGTGGTGTTTATGCTGAATGACATCCCCCACAATACACATGCTCCAGGCCTCACCCCAAGCACCTCAGAATATGACTCTATTTCGAGACGGGGTCTTTAAAGATGGAATTAAATTAAAATGAGGCCACTGAGGTGAGCCCTGACCCAATAGGACTGATGTCCTTAAAAGAAGAAGCGATTAGGACACAGACCCACACAGAGGGAGAGACGGCCATCGACAAGCAAAAGAGAGGACTCAGGAGAAAGCAACCCTTCCCACACCCCTAGCCCACACCCCCAGCCCCGCACCTGTGAGAAATCAATGTTGTTAGACCACTCCGTCTGCGGTACTTTGCCACAGCAGCCCTAGCAAGCTAATACGGACCAGACAGAACACAGAGGTTGAAAGTTCAGGGCATATTCAGGCCACAGTGAGACACCCATTGTTTCAGGGCAGCCGGAACCGTAGGGGAGAAGCCAGGGATGATCTGGACCCCACAAGGCCTTGCTTGCCACCTCCAAAGGTATCGTCTGCATTGCATTTGCCCAGGGGTGGGCAAACTTTTTGACTCGAGGGCCACAATGGGTTCTTAAACTGGACCGGAGGGCCGGAACAAAAGCATGGATGGAGTGTTTGTGTGAACTAATATAAATTCAAAGTAAACATCATTACATAAAAGGGTACGGTCTTTTTTTTTTTAGTTTTATTCATTTCAAATGGGCCGGATCCGGCCCGTGGGCCGTAGTTTGCCCACGGCTGCATTTGCCCCTGAAGCAAGCAAATGCAAGCTCACACCAGGCCCGGCCTGCAGAGGCGGTAGGCGGAGGCAGCACTCACCTCTCTCTAGGCAGCTGGTGGTTGGGATTGTGGCGGCAGCGGACGCTGAGGCCAAAGAGCTTGCGGGCGGTGCGCTGGATCTTCTGCCGCTGGGCCTCCATGGAGCTCTGCAGGAGCTTGTAGCGGTTCTGCAGGTCCCAGTCATTGCCCCAGTGCTGATGGATGCTCCCGATGGTCAGGAAGTGGTTGCTGGGCAGACGCTTCATAAACGATTTAAACTCATCTGGCGGGAGACAAAGGCCAGGAGAGAAGGCTGAGCCTGCAAGCCCCAGCTGAGGTCGCTCACCAAGGAAGCCCGCCTGCAAGGAACACTGGCTGGAGGCCCAGGGAACAGGGCGCTCGCTTGCTCCGCTCCCAGGGAGGGGTGCAGAGGCCACGTGTCAACACGAAGGCTCTTTGGCTTTGCTGCTCCGGGAGCGACCCTGCATCCTGCTGACGACTAACTTGTGTCGTCTGAGTGCCAACTGGATAGCAAAACCCGCATATCACATGTTTGTATTTACTCAGAACCAATTACACCCAATTTTTGTCCAATTCTACATAGAAAACCGCATGCCTCCAGTAGGATGGGAGCTGTAAACATAAGTATGGCGGAAGCAATGTTAATAAATCCTAGCCAGATATTGTTCCCTGTTACATGGCCAAACCCCTGTACCTGCTCTCACTCTGAAATACAGAGAAGTAGCAAATGGTCGATAGGTGTTAAAAGCACATTTGCACCCACGGAAACCTCTCTGATGTGATCTTCAGGTGTGAGGGAGGGCTGAATGGATCAGCCTCCCCACCATGGGACCTAGTCTAACAGGAAGTCGTGTGTGCCTGCCATCTTATGTCAAGTCCCATTTGGGGGAACTCCAGCTTAAGAGATGGGAACAAACTCCAGAGCCTCCCAGGGGAAGGTCTTTGTCTGCGTGATGCTAAGTTTCCCGGTGTCAGCAAGTGCTACAACTTGACAACTTGAAAGTATCTGGGTCAGCTCTTTCGTTCTACATATAGGGACACTGAAGTGCAAATTGAGGGAAGGACTTTCTGGAGGTAGAACAACCCGTGAGTGCCCCAGGCAGGACTAAAACCAGAGCTGCTGTTTTCCCATCTAATTCTTACTGGCCCGCCTCGGCGATGCCCCGCTCAACTATTGGAAAAAATAAAGAATTAAGAGGTTACATTATTGGCAGGTAAAAAGGTAAAGTGATTATATATATATATATCTCCTAAGCCTAATATTTTCACTTTGTTACAAAACCTACAAGAAAATTTCAGGTATAATAGGCATTCATTTTATTTTGAAAAATGCTTACATAGCTCTCTTTAAGCATCAGGCTCAGTCTTAAACACCTAACACATATAAGTGATTTTATAGCAAACCTGTGCGCCGTTTCATAGAAACTGGGGCACAGAGAAGTTCATTAACTTGCCAAGGTCACACAGCCAGTAATGACGGAATTACAGCTCTAGACTGGCTCTGAATCTGATGCTCTGAGTTACCATATAACACTTTCTCTCTATACAAAAAGAGGATCGTGGGATAAACAATGAAATGAAAGGTGCTAAAAACATGCATACAGGAAACCCATCTCTGACTCCAGGACAGCCAGACATGCATGCCTGCAAACTGCATCTCGCCCACCCCCAGCTGTGTGACCATTATTCTCTCAACGCTTCAGTGTCTCCGTCTGTCAAGCAGGTATAACAGCATCCAATTCAAATGTTGAGAGGGTGACATGGAACCGTATCTGCCTAAATAGTTCCCCAAATCCAGAAGGTGCTCCACGGATGGTTGCAGGGCATGGAAAGGATAAAACAGGGCTGCACAGATTGATGTATTCGGTGCACAGGCTGCAGGCAGGGCACTGGGCTCCACTCTGCTGCTCTCGCCAGCCCGGTGCTCCTCCCATGGAAGACACGCAGCTTATCCTATAGACGCAGCTCATCCTACAGACGCAGCTCATCCTATAGACCAGGGGTCCTCAAACTTTTTAAACAGGGGGCCAGTTCACTGTCCCTCAGACCGTTGGAGGGCCGGACTATAGTTTAAAAAAAAACTATGAACAAATTCCTATGCACACCGCACATATCTTATTTTGAAGTAAAAAAACAAAACAGGAACAAATACAATATTTGTATTTGCATGTGGCCCGCGGGCCGTAGTTTGAGGACCCCTGCTATAGACGCAGCTCATCCTACAGACGGCTCTGCTGACCTCGAGGGAGGTAACGGTCCTTTCAACGGACCAAAATTTGGGTCAGATAAGAAAAAGTAATTTAAAAGTTCAGATGATCTATTTTCTTGACTAAAAGTGGAAGGTTCCCTCCCAGTGAGGACAGGCAGACCCCCATCTGCGTGTGTGAAGTCGGTCCTGTTTGACCACCGACACTCCAGGGCCACCAAGGCATTCATGGCTTTCCCTTTGGCTGGTTGTGAATCCTTGGAATTACCTGGTGCTGGGTCAGTAAGGTTACAAGCTCAAAACAAGGAGGAAAAGACATAGGCACAAGCCACCTGGATGTGGATGGGTGGATGGATCTGTCTCAATGCGGAAAAACCTTTCAAATGGCTAAGCACACGGTATCTAGAGTGAGTACGTGCTCCTCTGGGGGAAGCATGGCGCCAGGGGCTCCCGCGGACCCTCCAGCTTACTCGGCAGCATCTCAGCTCTCTTGTTCCCTCACCGGCCGCCCACTCCAAGTAGTTTTTTCCTTGGGTGTAAAGATTCTACGCTACAGACCCTTCTGCTCGTGCACATGGCTGCCGTGCCCCTCTGCTTTTTAGCAATGGGGAGAATCTCTTTGCAAAAGCATTTCATCAATTGCTTCTTTTGTTTGAGGCCAAATAGCCATCACAATCCATTTCCATCTCGAACGCCTCCCTTTGATGCGTTCCCAGGATTTTAAATGGACTAATGGGTGCAGGTTCCTAAGGCACCCACAGCTCCCGGGCTGCGTGACCTTCTAAGAGCAGAGTCACTGATGCGTCCTGAGCGCTCAGGGCTGGCTGGGGACTCAGAGTTCATGGCAACCAGTGGTTTCCAAACACAGCTCCACGGAGCTCAGCTTTTATCTGCGGTACACAGTGGCTCCGAGGT
Organism: Myotis myotis; assembly: GCF_014108235.1. Lineage (NCBI taxonomy): Eukaryota > Metazoa > Chordata > Mammalia > Chiroptera > Vespertilionidae > Myotis > Myotis myotis. The sequence goes on from NW_023416316.1 coordinate 12,397,533, forward strand.
ATGATTCTGTTTGATCAAAGGGTTTCTTGGCTACATATTTAAATAAATTCAAAAATTAAACACATAAACATGTCCTCTCATTTATTAGATGAGGGAACGGAGGACTGGGGGGAAAGTGGAATTAATAAGGTACAAGAGCTGCTGTGGGCACTGGGTCTGGAACCAGGGATTCCATTACCGACTCTGCCATTTGCTATGTAACCCTGGGGAAGACACTGGGCCTTGGCACCCTCCCTGCTCTACAATATAGGAACACCATTACTTACTCTAATGCAGTTCTTGTAATAGATTTAAGGAACATAAAGTTGTTTTAAAAACAGTAATGCTCTCTCTATATGTCCATTTACTTAACAGATATCTGAGCACAAATTATAGGCCATTATTTGGCATCCCTTCGTGGAAGTCTCGAGGATTCCCCAGCTTTCATGTCCAAAACAGAATAGTTTTCTTTCCAAACCTTGCAGGGTGTTCTCACTCAGCGAACAGCACCGACATCCATCAAAGCACCTGACAAATATGCCCAAGAGGAGTTCTGGGGATCTCCTCTCGCCCTTCCTTTCTCAAGTCCTGCTAATTCTCCCTTTAAATAGCTCAGCCTCTCTGCACATTTCCCATTGTTTCTCCCTGTGTCATGGTCCCAGTGCACATCACAGGCACATCTCCTAGGTGCCTGAGGTGGCCTCCCATTGGCTAGGTGCTCACCCTCTGACCTCTGGCCCCAGTCAGACACGTGGACTCTGCTCTCCCCCAGTGGCCTCCCTGAATCCTGGCCACGCCAACCTCCAGCTCTACACTCTTTGCTCACAGCAGCTTCTCATTCTCCACACAGATGTGGTTAAAATGTCAATGACTGGCTCGGTCATGTGATTCATGCCTGGCTTTCCCATTAAGCAGAAGCTGCATGAGGACCAAGATCCAACTTTGCACCTCAGCCCCGCTGTGGCCTGAGGTGACTGCCTTTCCTCCCCTGAACCATGGAAAGCAGGTAATGGCTACGTTACCTGAGCAGTGACTTCCAGCTTTGACAGTTGGTGAATTATTTGGATATCTATATCAATATCTACATAGAGATGTACATAGACACAGACATATATACACATATATGTGTGTTTCTTAATTTAGATAGACTCATACACTCCAGGAATTTGTACAAATACTTTGAACTCTCCACTCTGCAGAGGCGTCCTATGTGCTATGGGGCATCTCTCTCTGTCTTCCGGGTACAGCAGAGACACTCCATCACAGGCCCACAAACCTGATTGCACTGTTCATTATTCCATCCCGTGGAGATTTATTGAGTGCCTACCCCCTAACAGCTACGAGACCCTGCCCTGGACTCTCCAAAGTGGAGGGGGGGTGCTCAGTGAGTATTCCCTCACAGCAGCCCTCACCCCAGGGAGACACCCGCCTTTGCTAGGCTTGGCTCAGGGCCATTCGTGCAGCAGAACTAAGCCAGCTCTCTACCTGAATTCTCCAGGTCCTTGTAAGCCTCGGCCCAGGACTTGGCCATGTTGGCCAGAGTGTACTCCATGATCTGGATGTCGGTGATGGGGCAGTTGCACTGCGGGAACTCCTCGGCACACTGGCATCGGCACTGGCTGTTCTGGCACACGTACTCGCCCTCGCCGTTGCACATGATGTAGCTCAGGGCCGACTGGACAAACTTCTCTTGCAGGTACGGAGGGAAGATGATCTGCAGGCCTGTTTGAGAGGAGCAAGAGACGGGGAAACGGAAAGGTTAGAAAAGGTGTTTCATTAACAGCTTCGAAAGGTGACGGGAGGAATCTGAAGCTGCTAGCTGTCTCCCAGTGTGTCGTAACCAAAATATCTCGGAGCCCGCCTCGATTCAGACAGGCCCCTGGTTGCATTGCTTCTACTTAAACTTCTCAGGTCATGACCTTGGCCATCTCTGAAATTCAGGCTCCATTTCATTCTATTAGGACTGAGATCTGGTATAAACCTTTTCCATTTGGGGAGGAGAAAACCCTTATTAAAAGCAGAGGATTACTGTTGTGTGTTGTTTTTTTTCTTATTTCCTTCATTTCTTTCCTTTTCCTTTCTTCAAATATTTATGAGCCCTATTTATGAAGCACAAGTCCTGAGCGAGGCACTAGGTCTATGGAGATAAAGAAGACACAATGCTAGTCTCTGGGGAGTTTACAGTATAATCAGCAGGGAAAGACATAGACACACATCATCCTCACACGGCTTTATAGGCCTGAAACAGGAGGGTGAGGCGTCGGGCAGCTGAGGGCTGCAAATAGCCCTGCCCGGAGAGCAGAGGAACCTTTCTAGAGGAGATGGTACTGGGCTGGTTGAAAAGTGAATCAGAGACCATCACGTGCAGAGAACAGGAAACACATTCTGAGGAGAGGAAACACAAGAATAAAGACAGAATGTGAATGAAACGAGTTTGGCTGGGTGCCTGCAGTAGGAGAACAGGTTTTAGAGAAGAGCAGAGGCCAGAGTGCAGAGAGCTTAATTATATGCTAAGGAATTTGAACTTCATTCTGCAGATAAAGGGGACACTTTGGTAAATTTCAAAGTAAGACTGATATCTGAAGAGAGATATCATTTCATAAGACCACTGTATCAGACAAAATAAAATATTAGCCCTGGCCAGTGTGGGTCAGTTGGTTAGGCATCGTCCCATGCACCAGGAGGCTGCCAGTTAGATTCCAAGTCAGGGCACATGCTCAGTTGAGAGGGCTCAATCCCTGGTCGGGGGGTGGAGGGGGAAGGCGTGCAGGAGGCAGCCCATCTGATTGATGTTGTGCTCTCACATCGATGTTTCTCTCTCCCTCTCCCTCCCTCTCTAAAAATCAATAAACTATTCTTTAAAGAATATATATATATGTGTGTGTGTATATATATATATATATATATATATATATATATATATATATTATCAGTGAAGAATGATATCAGAGAGAATTAGTTTTCTCTTTTTTGTTCTAAAAATGAAGAAGCCAGGGCCCACAGAGGGAATGTGACTGACCCATGATTGGTTATAGGAATAGCATTCTTGACCACAGCTCATGATCTTTTCTCTATACTTGCTAATCAGCCTTATTCCTCAGAGCCAGTGATGGAGAGGGGTTGATCTGGGCATGAGCACTACTCCTTTACCCTTGAAACATCGGCATAGCAGGCTATTATTGCCCATGGTGCCCAGATGGAAGGACAACTTGGGGCTAAATTCGTTCCTTAACGTACTTTCACCGGGGACCTTCCTCTCCACCTCATTTGGAGCTGCTAACAGTTCCCGCCACCAATGCACACGAGCCTCATGGTTTTACTACCCACCGTGTGAAAGAGAGCTGTCATTCGGATTAAAGTTTTATCACTCATGCTTCAGGGACACCCCCTACCTACCCTGCTCGCCAGGGATGTGTTGAACAAGCTCAGCATTTCTCTCGCTCTCTACTTCCCAGTCGTGTTTCTAGATTTTTATCTTCCCCTCTCTCACCTTCAAATTATTTTTTAAAAAAACGAAGCTCCATCATTTCAACTTGTCTTCAGATGACATCTCAAAAAGACTATCTGAGAGGCGCATTGTGGGAAGGAAGCTCGTGCCTGGAGCATGCCATATGGTGATATGGTGGGAAACCATAATAAGGTCGGTAAAAGCTGAGCACCGCTGGAGTCAGGTTCCTCTTCTTCCTGCCTGAGTCCTCTCAAGCAAGTTATTCCACCTCCACTCCCTTCTCTATAAAATGGGAATATTTTGAGTACCTACATCAGAAGGTTGTCGGGAGGACTAAGTGAAAGAATTCCTGCAAAATGTCTAGACCAGTTCCTGGCACATAGCAAACAAACAGTAAATGTTAATGGCTCCTATTTTTGATGATGATGGTGATAATGTTCCTCCTCTGATTAAAGTCTTTTAAAGTTTCAGCAGAACCTACAGAATAAATGAATAGCTGCCGGTATTTAATCAGAAATAGACAGTGCTGTGGAATCTAATGAAGAAAATAAACTGATGAACAAAATAGATCCAGGGACACAGAGACATGGAACAGACTGATGAATCTCAGAGGGAAGGCAGGGTGGGGGGCTTGGTGGGGAGAGATTAACCTGAGAACTTATATGCAAATATGCATAGCCCATGGACACAGACAATAGTGTGGTTAAGGCCTGGAGGGTGTGCGTGTTGTGGCGGAGGGGGTCCATAGGGAAAAAAGAGGACATCGATAATACTTTCAACAATAAAGATAAATTGAAAAAATGAAATAGATCATGCTCAAAAGGCAGTCTTTAGATATTTGGAGAGATTTCACAAGAAATAGGGTGTAGAAGTCTACGCCTGTTGAGCCAGCAATGGTGGGAGGCTATTCAGGAAGGTGGATCCTACGTGAATATGTCTGGAAGGCGTGCTAGCAGATAGGGCTGTGCAGCTTGGGCACCAGGCCTCAGCAAGCCTAGGTGACGTCCACACCGATGAGCAAGGGGTCCATGTGAGTTTGAGTGACTGCTCTGAAGAACTTACTGTGCAGGGACATAATACGAACCCCAAAAGGTGAGCCAAACAAATCAAACCAAGCAGAAAAGTCCCTTCTAAGCCACGTCTACAATTCTTTCTGAGTATGCATTCTTCAGCCATTTTATCTGTCTCGCAATTTTCACTTCCAAAGCAAAATTTATTTTTAGCTGATCCCAATCCCCTATAGGCTTCTGAGTCTATGGATTGGGGTTAACTTTCTGTTGCTTAAAGGAACTCTATACACTATACTCACAGTCCTATTTTTCTAGCTTGCTCATCATTTTCTTTTTCCCTTTTGTAGGGGATAAAATATTCTATTCTTGGTCCCAGCCCAAACGGAATTTGGGGAGAACATTTTTAGAAAACTGCGTCAAATCATTTCTCCGTTTGGCATGGATACAAAAGGCCATATTACCTACCCCACTTAATGCAATGAACACAGATAAAGTTTGGGGGTGGGGGGTTTAGGGGAGCAGCTGAAACACAAAACTGGCTGCTCTTTAAAAATGGAAACTCAGGACACGTGAGCTGTCTCTGAGGCAGAACCTCCTGGGCAAATTTGAAAGAGAATAATGAAGACATAGCAATTAAAAAGCACTTTTCTGCGAAATGTCATTACTGTTTAAAGTTATATAACCATTTCTCCAGCAGCGGAGGTTCACACAGCAGTCACCGCCAGAGTCTCTCCCAATGACCTGTGTCCAACAAAGAGGCCCATAGCTGACCTCCTAGACAGGCGCCTGAGTCCCTCAGGCTTCAATGGGCATTGTAAATAATTTGGAGGGGGATTTGGCCTCTAGAACGACCGTGTGAAAGATAATATACAGCTGCTGACTGGGTTGGAATATTCTGTCCCCACAGTTGAGAGAGAGAGAGAGAGAGAGAGAGAGAGAGAGAGAGAGAGAGAGAGAATAAGAGAGAGAGAGAGGAAATGGGAGAGAGAGAGAAAAAGGCCACCATTATTGCTAAGCATATAAATTTTGCTTCACAAAACCCAGGAAGGCAATAGTTGAGAGTTTCATTTGAACACCATTTCGCCCACACAGAACATATGGAATATTCCCCCCAATCTCATTATACTTTGGAAAAAAAAAGTCTTGTTAGACTTTAAAATGGAATGTTTCAATGTTCTGCAGAGAGAGTGGGCAATGTAGATGTGGGAACACCCACGTTGTCCTCTCTCTTCCTGCTTTTTGCCCCATTTTCCTCAGACCTTCCTCCCACCTCACGTCCAACACGTACATCTCGCAATATTTTTTGCATTTTCCGTACAGTCTGAGATATGATTTCTCCTTCTCTCTGGCACCTGGTGCAATAGCTCTATCTCCTTGCCTCCCTCCTTCCTCTGATCTCTTAGTAGTCTCTTCTTTATTCAGAACACACCAGGCATCCTGCCCTTTTACAATCCCTCCATATGCCAGTCATGTCATTCCTACAGTCTGTGCACTTGCCCATCCCTGAGCCTAGAATATTCTTTCCCGGATCTCTGCATGAATGCCTTGTTTTGCAGGCATTCTGACCTTCCCAGACCACCCAAGTAAAAAATGCCTCTTCTGTTTTCTTCATAGCATTCATTACTTACTGAAATTATCTTACTCATTTGTTCTCGTGTTTATTTTCGCATCTCCCCCCATTAGAAAGTGGGCTTTAGGGGGCAGGCCTTGCCCATCCACCATAGACCTGAGTGTAAATCATGGCCAAGCCCAGTGTGGGCTCCATGAACTCATTTGTTAAATGGAAAAAACCACCACCACCAATCCTCTTTTTTATCCCAATGGAAAAACATATTGCCTCATCTAATTTAGAAGATGCTAGAATTCAAAAGCTCCACAGCTAAAGTAACAGACTTGGGACTCAAATCCAGGAATTCCTACTGAGTTCTGAAACACATGAGGGCCCTTCTGCATTTCCAGTGGGAAAATGGAGACAAAATCCTGGCCTAGGGTTCCTATGGCAGCTCTGGCGCAGCAGGGCCTCTGGGAATGCTGTAGCCTCTCTACGGTTTCTTGCCTGTGTCGTAAAAATCTAAATAACCACTTCCAGGGCAGTTATGAGAGTAAATGAGGGGAGAAAAGGCATAAACACCACTTAAACAAGAACCTGGCTGTCATGGGCTGAATGTCTGTATCCCCCCAGTATTCCTATGTTGAAACCCTCACCCCCCATATGATAGTATTAGGGGGTGAGGCATTTGGGAGGTGATTAGGTCATGAGGGTGAGGCCTCCATGATAGGATTAGTGCCCCTATAAGAACAGGAAGACACAAGAAAGTTCTTTCCCTCAATGCCTCATTTCATTTTTCTTCCCTTCCTTTCTTTTCCTTCCTTCCTTCCTTCCTTCCTTCCTCCCCCCTCCCTCCCTCCCTCCCTTCTTCCTTCCTCCCTTCTTTCTTCCTTCCTTCCTCCCTTCTTCCCTCCTTCCTTCCTCCCCTTCCACCCTCCCTTCCATTTTTCTTTTCTTCTTCTCCCTTCCCTTCTTTCCATACATATTGCTTAAGCCCTACTATGTGCCAGGTACCCTGTCATGATTACCAGGGTGAATAATAAGGCAGGCAACTCCTTGCCTTTGCAGATCTCACAGTATAGGAAGGAGACAGGTGTGTAACCAAGTTGCTTGGATGCAGTGAGACCAGTGCTCTACCAGAAGTGCAAGGTTGCTTGGGAAATAAGAGGAAGAACACGTAACCCAGGATGGAGTAGGGGTACTCAAAATGGTTCTCCTAGAAGAAGAAACATTTAGCCTGAGACCTAATGGATTAACAGAAATTAGGGGGTGAAGGATCCATGTGTAGAGTCATCTAGAAAATGAAAACTCCATGGACAAAGGTCTCAGGTGGTAGAACTTCCAATTAAGACCCAACTTAGCAATTACCTTCCTCTCTGATTAAGGTTCACCATTTTTTGTTTGCTTGCTTGTTTCCAAGTTTCCTAGAGAAGAGAAGAAAGAGTTCTGATGCCTCAGAGAAGATCACAACTCTAAAGGGAAGAATGGCACAGAGCAGAGATCTGTCACTCATTAGGGGAACAGCACTTCTACAGCAACAAAAGTCAAGAATCCTTGTTCCTTACAGACAGGGAGTATATCTGAGATTCATGCTGGGGGGGGGGAGGGGCGGGGGAGAGAAGGGCTCACTGTGCTGTTGAGTTTTGACCATTGGGGTTAGGGGGGCTGTTAAAGTAAAAAGAACTTTCAGGGAAACCCTACCTTGGATTCCTGGAGACCTTTGATAATGTTGTCAATACTATTATTGTCTAAAGCAAGCCCCTGATTTAGGTGACTGTATTCAGTGAGGCTGGGAGCATTTAAGGTCTGGAAAAGAAGACCCAATCAACAAAAGCTAAAAGTACTCCTAAGACTTGAGATTATAGTCCAACCTTCCTCTCTGACCTGGATCCTGCTCTTTTGTCGATAAGGAATTCTTAGCCTCTTCCGCCTTCCTTCAACAGAAGTACACAGGGAATTGATGCTTCCTACCCTTTAAGCACACAGTGGGGTTACTTGAAAATTCAAAACTAAAGTACAAAATCCAAAAATAATAGACAAAAAAACTTAATTGATAATTAAAACATAAAATATAGCATCATGTCTGGTCCATGGCATCACACCATATTTAATAAATATATTTCAAATATTGAGTGCCAGTGATTTATTATGAAGATGAGAGAGAATACGCCTGGAGACAGTAATTATGGAAGACTTTGTGATGTGTGTAGGATGTGGGTAGAGTCTTGAAACATGAACATGGCCTTCAATAGATAAAGGGCAGCCACTGTGTTCCATGCAGAGGGGTTACCATAAGCAAAGATTAATATGTGAATAAAATGGATCAATCTAAGTCTTGTTCAAGGCAAGGACCATATATCTTCCTGTGTTTTTTTCCCCCTCAGCTTTGTTTTATTTTAATTTCTACCTTAATTGCTGAACATAGTACTGTTTTTGATGGATTCTCTCTTTTCTGACCTATTTTATTAAATATTAAATGCATGATCTTGTACAGTGCTAAGAGGAAGAGATAAAATACAAGTTAGGTTCTATTTTGGTTGAATATAAACATTTTTCTATCCTGTTCTTGCATCAGAATGTGGCCCCCTGTAGACACTTCTGAGCCCTATACAAGTTCCAGCTGTTATCTTGTATCTGCTAAGTTCTGCTTGTCAAATTCTGTCTATCTCTGAAAAGCACGAGGTGGGAAGAACAACAAGGACTGGACCTTTTGCACAAAGTCATCCTGATCCCCTTGCTTGTGAAAGCCCAGGGATTTCAGACTGGCAGATAGAGGACTTTATGGCTCCAACAGCCATTCTGAACTCCAGCGTAATGAAAGCATGCAGGTCAATTACCCATCTGTTTGTGTTTCTATTGCTATGAATTACGGTATCCATTGCTGACAGCTCATTGGAGTGGAATGAAAATAAGACAATAATTCACTGGGTGAAACTGTGCAGAAAGGGCAAAAAGGCTATGATCTCATTCAGAAGTTCAGCCCTGTCTCCGTGATGGGTCATTTGCTCTCTGGGAAATAAAGAAAGGCAGCTACCTGGGGGAAGAGTGGGTGGGTTCTGGTGCCCCCTTCTGGAGAGAGTAACCTTTTGTGTTCCCAGGTATCATCACCTATTCTGTGGAGTCATGGAGCAGACTTGGAACCACTGAGTGAAAGATGCAGGTAAGTGAAATTCAGCAGGATAGCACCAATACCTTTTTACCTAGCAGAAGTTCTGAGGTTTGATGGTAGAGCTTTAGTAGGTAGAGGACTCCTTTCTCCTCATTGAAAGTGTGCAAACAGAACCAGAAAATTGACGCAGTAAGAATGCTCTAGAGAACCCATGGTGTGCCCTGACTGGTTTGGCTCAGTGGATAGAGCGTTGGCCTGTGGACTGAAAGGTCCCAGGTTCGATTCCGGTCAAGGGCATGTACCTTGGTTTCGGGCACATCCCCAGTAGGGACTGTGCAGGAAGCAGCTGAATCGATGTTTCTAACTCTCTGTCCCTCTCCCTTCCTCTCTGCAAAAAAATCAACAAAATATATTTTTTAAAAAAGAACCCAAGGTCCAAATGGTACGTGGCAGGTTGGATTATCATTAACTCAGACTCAGTGCCACTCCTTGAAGTGTCCTCCTTTTGAAAACATTACCCACCCCCACCTTCTGAACTCAGGTGTGTTCACATGACATGTTTGGGCCAATGAAATGGGGTGGAAGTGATGTATGCAACTTCCAAAAGGAAGCTATAAGAACCAACAGGCGATTCCAGGTCAGAGCACATGCCCAGGTTGCATACTTGATCCCCAGTGTAGGGCGTGCAGGAGGCAGCCAATCAATGATTTTCTCTCATCATTGATGTTTCTATCTCACTCTCCCTTCCTCTCTGAAATCAATAAAAAATATATATATATTTTATAAAGAACCAACATGCGGGTTCATCAGGTTGTCTTTGCCCATCCCCACAGGAATAGCCATAATCCATATGGAGGCCACCAGACAAGCAGAGTCACTAACAATGGTGACCACATCATAGCGTCAGTAAGAAAGGAATATTTCCTTTCACCAACCACTGAGATTCAGGGATTGTTTGTTAGCACAGCATAACCTGGCCTACACTCACAGATACAGAAACTAGAAAACTATGATCCAGAGGTGAAATTAACCCACCACCTATTTCTGTAAATTGACTGCATTGGAGCACAGCCACACAGATTGAACTATTGCCTATAGCCGCGTTCACAATGCAATGAGAGTTGAGTACTTGCAACAGAGACCAAGTGTGGCCCACAAATCCTGAGACCATCTGGCTCTTTCCTGAAAAGCCCTGCCAGCCCCTGTACGAATTGCTCATTAAGATTCTTTCAACCTTGACTTTCTAAGAGTTTACTCTGTGCTGCCATTCGCTCATGTATTAAGCAAAGATCAATGGTGATCTTCTTGTGTCAGACACTCTTCCAGGCCCAGGAGAAAAGACAGGGAAGTAGAAACAAAGTCCTCCCTGGCATGGAACCTACTTTCAGTGAGGGAGATAAACAAATAAACGAAAGAATAAAAACAGAGGAGGACTGATCCTGACAAAAGGTGTTAGGGGCAGGGAGACTTCTAAATGCTAATTATAACTAAAAAAATAAAGTAAAATAAAAAATAATGAATGTGCTCTACACTATGGAAATCACCAAGGATAAACAGGTGACTACACTTTTTAAAAATTAAATTTCATAAAATGTCAACATAAAGATACCCTTTACCTTTAAGAAGAAGTTGATTCCATTTAAATCAAAGCTTCTTCATAGAATTCATGATTAAAAACACAAATTTGATATCTATAAGCCTCCGTGCTGCCTGATCAGCAGGCATCTCCCAGTTCTTCCCTAACCTATGGCCTTTCCTCGCTACACCTGCAGCTCCTCTGCCTCTGCCCCCAAGTGCCAAGTTCTCGCCTGCTCCAAGTTTGGCCCAGCTGTCATTAACTGCATGACCTTGGGACATTAAGGCTGAGGCTTAACCTCTCTGATTCTCAGTTTCCTCATTAAGGCTTCCCTTATAGGGCTGGTGTAAACATTAAATGAACAATTTCACATTTTGATTATGGTGGTACCTTGACTTCATGATTGGATGTGTTTGTCAAATCATAGCACCCGTTTACCTCAAAAGGGCAAATGTTTCTGGATGTAAATTATACCTCATGAATTAGAAAACAAAATCAACTATATGACAACTTATAGTTTTAGGACACGACAATTGTTCAACTGATGTCATTTCCTGGCCTCACCTGCTTTTTGTTGCTTTCCCTGGAGGCCTCTGGCCATCTCTGGCATCCCCCAAAAGCATCTTGCACATACCTCAGATTTTAATTGGACATTGATCACATCGTATTATGTGTGTTTCTGTCTGTGTTCCTCTCGACCTGTGAGCTCCTTGAATGGAAAAGGCAATGCCTCATTCATCTCCCATTTCCCTGTCGCCTGGCACACACACGGGCACCAGTCAATGTGTTTGAGTGAAGGTGAGTGTAGACGGAATGTGCTTTGGAGAGGGCTGTGCTTCTCCGCTCTGTGCCTAGCATGACCTCCCATCTCGAGCCATCCCTCATGAGCAGGACCTGTGTCATCTTTCCCAACAGCACAGCTTGCAACCTGATGCTATTTTAACTTCAACTCAGTGGAGAAAGAGTCAGGTGCTCAGATGATACGAAAGGACCTGGCCACTAATTTCAGCAGGTATTTCGTTCTGGGTCCATAGCTATAAATTATGATTCTTGAGGACTATGATTGCTTTGTGTGTGTGTGTTTTTAAAATATTTCTTTGCATTATTTCTGTGCCAGGTCACAGTTGGTGTGCAAAAATAAAACTGCTCAATTTAGCAACTACTCGGAAAGTCCTTTCCCTCATCACTTTATTAAATCAGGTGTCCTCGATGCTGGAGATACGGAAAATGAATTAGACATGATTTCTGACCTCAAGAGGCAAGGAGATAGAACTGAACCCAAGTGGTCCAGCATTTGCCAAGCTGTTTGCCACAGAATCATAAATCTGCAAATGTACCCAGAATCAAATACCCTCAGGACACTCTGGGTATTTGATCCACCTCTTGAGACTCATAATGCACATTAGCACAGTTAAGGCACCGAGAAGGCCTGCAGTAAGTATGTAAGAAAATGTGGTTTATGTCATTTAATCCAGGGCTTCAGCATTATTGAGTTTCCTTAAGTTACTGTGAGGTAATAAATAACCTCAAAGTCTCAATGACTTCTAACCACAACGGTTTATTTATCGCTCGTTTCATGTTGGCGGGGCTTTGATTCTTCCCCAGGAGTCTTCTTCTTTGTGGATCTAGGCTGAAGGACAGCCTTTCAGGTATATGCCATTCATCTGACAGAAGGAAAATAGCAAAAGCCAAAGCAATGTCTCCTAAAGTGTCTCCTAAGATGAGGCAGGCATTTTGTCCTCTCACAGCCCATTGGCCAAAGCAAATCACATGGCCAAGTCCAATGTCAACTAGGTGAGAAGTGTGCATCTCCCACAGGACAGCACTGCCAGTCACACAGCAATGCCCTGGCAATCCTCCAAGAGGAAGTGAACTATGCAATCCTGTAATTGACCACCAAGTACACTTATTTTTGAACCAAACCTTTTCTAAAAAAAATTAATCATCATATTATTCAGCAATTCCACTCTTAAGGTATATACCCAAAAGAATCGTAGAGCATTATTCAAGCAAATATATGTACGCGAATGTCCACAGCAGCACTATTCACGATAGTTAAAAAGCGGAGGCAACCTAACTGTCCATCAACCTATGACGCCGAACACGAAATGTAGTACAACCATAAAAATGAAGTGTAAGTTAGCCATGGAAAAAAATGAAGTGCTGAGACATGTTGCCACATGGATGAACCTTGAAAATACTTAACAAGCCAGATATACAAAAATCACATATTATATTATTTCATTGACATGAAATATGCAGAATAAGAAAATCTACAGAGACAGGAAGCAGATTAATACTTGCCACGGGCTGAATGGAGAGGGAATGGGGAATGACTGCGGAATGGATCAGAATTTCACATTTGGGGTGGAATTAAATAGTGATGACAGTTGCACAACAGTGTGAATATACTTAATGCCACTGAAGTGTGCATTTTAAAATGGTTACATAAACTTTATGCTATGTATATTTTACCACAGTAAAAATGAAGGTTCAAAACAAAACTGATTTGATAGTTTGAATAGACTTAAGTCAGTACATATGTGTTGAGTACCTACTAAGAGCGAAACACTGAAGTAAGGAAAAGTGGATGATAAACAAATAAAAAGGGATACGGTCTCTTCTCTCAGGGATCTTAATTACAGCTTAGTAGCCAATATGTACAACTGTGCACATAAGACGAGGTAAATCTACCTGGAACAGAATACAGGCACATCGAACTGCTCTGTGTGCAGTGCCAAAGGACAGTTTAATTCTCACTGAGATGATTTGGGGGAGGAGGAATAAGGATTGACTTAATCATCGTAAAGAATAAACTGGTACCATATCTATCAGAGCCAATGAATTAACTTTCCCAAGTGATTTATTTCTGTTTTCACATCTTGATGCCTGGATTCTGCTCAGTCAATGAGCTCAACAAGGAACTGAATGGAACCTGGTTGTTAATGGAGAGCATATCACCACACTGACCATCCATCCCACAGGATCCCACGTGCACACTCGGCCAAGAGTTCACTGACAGGTATAGCCCCATATGACTGTGAGCCAGGAGGTAAGTGCTCTGCCTGGCTGGCGTGGCTCAGTGGTTGAGTGGCAACCTACAAACCAGGAGGTCACAGTTTAATTCCCCATCAGGGCACATGCCCTGTTTTCGGCTTGATCACCCAGTAGGGGGCATGCAGGAGGCAGCCAATCAATGATTCTTTCTTATCATTTATGTTTCTGTCTGTCTCTCTCCCTCTTCCTTCCTCTCTTAAATCAATCAAAATATGTATGTATTTTAAAAGAGGTAAGTGCTCTGATACCCCTTCGGTCATCATCAGCCTTCCATCTGAATTTCCACCTCTTTGTGCACGACTAAGTCTTGATGATTCCAGATTTCCTCAGGTTAGAGGCAGCATTTTCTAAAGTCCAGTCAGCAGAATGTTGCAAGGCCTCAGTCACTATCCTAAAGGCATGTGATCTTTTCTGGCCTGGATAATTCAGAGAAGAGCTATGGAAAGGATATACCTACCCACATACACAAGTTGCCAAGTAATTTCAGAAAAATCACAGCCTTTCTAAAGTATCTAGCAGAACTTATAACCATGTGCTCTAATAAAAAGCATGGTTATGATTTATATGCTCCAGGTTGAAAAACAATACGGTGTACAGTATAAGAGCACTGGCATTGAATGGGCCTGGCTTCAAATTCTTGCTCTGCCACGTACAACATGGTTTTAAGTCCTGGGAGCCTCAATTTTCAAATCTGAAAAGTGGATCTGTGTTGAGGTGTACATGAGACATGGATGTTAAAATATGAGCTCTGGCCGAAACCGGTTTGGCTCAATGGATGGAGCGTCGGCCTGCGGACTGAGAGGTCCCAGGTTCGATTCCGGTCAAGGGCATGTACCTGGGTTGCGGGCATATCCCCAGTAGGAGATATGCAGGAGGCAGCTGATCGATGTTTCTAACTCTCTATCTCTCTCCCTTCCTCTCTGTAAAAAATCAATAAAATATATTTAAAAAAAAAAAATATGAGCTCTGTACCTGGCATGTGAGAATTATCCAGTAAACTGTAGCCATCATTATTATTTTATTTCAGGACCCTTGGTTTTCAGGCAACGTGCTTTCTACATATTTTCCTATTAAGTGCAATACTAGTATGCATAATAGTATGCATGCATTGCCGGGGGGCAGGGGGGGTGTACTCACTTATCTAAATTCCCTCAATTATCTAAATTCCTGGCAGAGGTGTTTTTATCCCCATGTGGCAGATTAGAAGTCCCGCAGAAGCTCGGAGACTTGATTCACTAGTCCAAGGTCTTATCACTAGCAGATGTGCTCTGCTGATCCTCCCCTGTCCTTTCTTTTTCTGCTTGAGTCTTTAACTGGCATTTCAGCTCACTTCTCAGAGGAGCTCCACTTCTCCTCTGGCAACGAAGAGGAGAGGGAGCTCCGTGGCTCATAAAGGAAAACCAATTCTTGGATGTCAGCAGCCGGGTGAAGGTTGGCAACCCCATTTGGCATGAGGCGTTGCTCTTTTATTCAACAGGCCTCATAGACATAGCCATGCAAAGGCAGAAACAGGACTCCCATCGGTGCCTCCCAGACCCTGCTAATGGGGCAAGAAGGACCTCAGTCATAAGCAGTGACTGATTCTAATGAAGCTGATTCTAATGGGGTTAGAATCTAAAGGCTGTCTCATCTCAAGGATGCACGGGCCATGTCACTCAGCGGTCCTCCCGAGGTCACAGGGCCACACGAGGTGACAGATGTGGGAGAGGAGGGAGCTTATGAACAGGAGACCTGATCATGCCCTGCCCTTTCCCTCTACTACCACAGTCGGGCAGGGACGGATTACCATTCTACCCACACCTAGAATGGGTTGTGCTGACTCCCAGCTCCCCCGGAGAAGTAAAGTAGCCTGAGGAGCCCAGGTGACTAAAACCAAGAGCCAGGGGACCTTAGGGAAGAGATTTTACCTTTCTGAGCCTCAGTTTCATCATCTGTATAATGGGGAGAATAATCCCTCTCTCTTGGTTGGTGGGAGGGACAAATTAGCTAGTGGATACAAGCACATGCCTGAGAAGGAGCAGCAGCTCAAACCAGTGTTATTTCTGAAAATTCTACAGTCTCTGTTCCTTTCTTTCTACCTCCTATTGCAAGATGATTTTGAAAAGAATGATGTGCATCTGGGAGCACTTCCATTTGGAAATTCTGAATGAAGTGGCAATGAACATTCATGTCTTTTGGTGAACATAGGTAACCTTTCTACCGGGCATATTCCTAGGAGTTGTACCTGCTGGGTCAGATGGTGAGGACATGCTGAGTTTTTAGTAAATACCGCAAAAGAGTTCTCCAAAGTCGTACTCACTTATCACCATCACCCCCCCTGCCCCCAGCAATGCACGTAAGTTCCCAGGCTCCGCACTGTCGCTCCTCGGTATTGTCATATTTCTTCATTTGAGCCCGACTGACTGCTGGGTTATGACATTTAATTGTGGTGTTAATGCACATTTTCTGAGGACTGGGAAAGTTAATTACCTTCTCGAATGTTTACTTGCCACTTTGATATTCTTGTTTGTGAAGTGCCTGTTCATATCTTTTACTCATTTTCTTGTCTTGCTGGATTGTCTGTCTTTTTCTTATTGGGTTTAGGAGTTATTTATATGTTTTGCACAAGCGTTCTCTGTCAGACACATATATCACAGACATTTCCTTCCACTGAGTAGCTTGCATTTTCGTTCTATGAATAGCAGCTTCGGATGAACAGAAATTCTTAATTTCAACGTAGTCCGATCTATCAGCCTTTCTCTTCCACCTAGTGCTTTTAATGCTCTGCCGAGTAAGTATCAGACTACTGAAGAGTCCTGGGGTGGCAGTCTTCTGTCTGATATTTAAGAAGCTTTTTCCTTTCACCTTCCAGCGCCAGAAGATTATTCTCCCTCAGATACCACCTTTTCCCTATGATTCCTCTATTTATAAGTACCGCGCGCTAACCGATTGCGC
Source organism: Myotis myotis (assembly GCF_014108235.1). Lineage (NCBI taxonomy): Eukaryota > Metazoa > Chordata > Mammalia > Chiroptera > Vespertilionidae > Myotis > Myotis myotis. The sequence continues at coordinate 12,414,195 of NW_023416316.1, forward strand.
CACTGGAGCTCCAGATTCCTCTATTTAGACAGACAGAATGAATTACTCCCCTTTCTGGGTCTCCATAATAGTATGCATTACTTTTATTATCTCTATTATATATCACCTTGAATCATATGTATTTTCCTGTCCATCCTTTCTCTCTCATCCCCACACTCCATTCCCTCAATTATCTAAATTCCTCACGGTCTTTTTGCTGAATCCTGGTCATGATGCCTTCTAAGTAACTCTAAAATTGGCCTCTTTTCCTCCACCCTGACTGCTCCCTTCATATCTAAATGTGTGACCTCTCATTGCAAGTACTGCACTAGCCTCTAACCAGTCACCAACCTGTAACCCGCCCTTCTCTAATTAACAGGTCACTCAAAAGCCAGAGTGGATTTCCAAAACATGAATCTCTCATGCTGCTTCCCCTGTAAAAACCCTTCCATGGTGCCCAGTGTTCTCAATAGTGTTCAACTCATTCATGTGCTGCTGAGGCCTTCCAGGATTTGAAGGATTCCTTTGTCTTTCTCATCACTGGTGTCTCAGCTTTCATCTCTAGGACTTTTTCAGTTCCTCGAATGCTCTTCATAAAGACTCCTCCTCCGTATGCTCCATATCCACGACCCTGTCCTCCTCTCCTCCTCCAGGTCTCATCCTATGAATCTCTTTTAGCGAGAAAACTTCCCTGACTCCCTTGTAAGTTAAGTCCCCATACAAACTGCTACCATAAAACACTCATATCTTCCCCCATTAAAATGCATGATGTCTATTACTGTTTAAGTCCATCTTTTCTGGTGGAGCATATATTTCCTTGGGGTAGAAACTGTGTCTTGTTACTGTATCCTTGTGCCTAGCTCAATGCCAATATGGTTCTTTAAAAAAAAAAAAAAAATATATATATATATATATATATATATATATATATATATACAGGGTAGGGCAAAAGTAGTTGTATAGTTATTGGTATGAAAAATAATACAAAAATTAATAAATAGTGCAAGAATAAACTGTTTCACATGCTCACAACTTTAAACTTACTTTCCCTCCACCCTGTATACAGTGAATTGAAATGAACTGATTTGTTCTCAGATGCTCATGGTCTAACATTAAATTTGGCACATAGCCAGTTTCAAGAAAAGTCTTCATACAACCCTAGAGTCAGTATTGAGAAGGCCTTAAAGACCACTCACTTCAATCATCAATCCAATGGAACGATGATTAAATAATCTCTGTAACGTTCCTACCAAATGTCATTTACTTATAACTCGGAGCCATCACACACTTGAGCAGGCCACTCTAGGTTCGGCATGAATGTGCATTAGAAGATCTAGTTTAAACTGAGTTTAAACTGAGATCTATTTTGTCTCAGTTAAAAGCTGGGGTCCTTGGAGTTTCCGATCAGTAGATTGGGCTTAGCCCATTTTATCCATGTTAATGAATTTGACCACCTTTTCTGCAAGACAATCCTTTAGGTATCTGCAGACAAGACATTTTGTTCAAAGTCAACCTTCTTCGGCTATTTATCTAAGACACCCTCCTTCAGGCACACTGTGGTTTCTTAGTATCCCCCTTAAAGTGTGATGTGCAGACTTGAATCCAATGCTTCAATGATCAATCGAGAATAGGACAAAGCTGTCACCTCCTTTTTGTGTGGATAATATACTTCTAGTAATGTAACCAATGGCAGACCTGGGTTTTGGGGGACTGAGACTTATAGAGAAAAGTAATTCAAAATTAGATATGAAAGTGAATATTTAGAATGAGAAAAGATGAGGATTTAGAAGGTGAGGGAACCCTGGACTTCAAGCTTCATTACATTTATGGTAAATCAGCCTTTAAATGTCCATATGATCTAATAACTTCCTAGTAACATCCTGTGAACACCTCCTAAATTTATCCCAATGCTAACTCAGAGGTCTCTCCACCTCTAATGTGCACAGCAGGGTGATCAATGCAGACTGAACCCCAATTTCCTGGGTTCAAACCCTGCTGGCACTTCAAGGTCGCTGTAGCTATCACAGGAACTGACATCGCTGGCACACCTAAGTGAGTTCAGACCTTCTTATTAGGCATTACCAAACCCAGCTGTCTACTCTTTACTAAAGGAGGTAGGGTTATTCTTCATGTATTTGAGGATATGTTTTGTTCTAACACTAAACCACTTTCTTGGTCTGAATTTCCCTGAGGATTTTCATTCATTGCACCTCAGTGACACTTCCAAGCCCTCCCTGAACCATTTTCCAACCATCTTCTCTAACAAGAGCATGCATCATAGAGTTGCCAAGGAGCCGGAATATAAAAGTCATATCAAGCCCTGCTTAGCTCAATCTGCCAATCTCAACCCAACTTTCCTCCCACTGACATTCAGAATCACTTTACTAGAAGGTCACATTTTGAGTCTGCTCAAAGTTAAAGTATGTCACTTCTTTTCCTGACTATAAAGTTAAAACATGATCACCTTAGAAAAGTTAGAAAAGGAGCTGGAAGCCCAAAATAGATAATATATAACATAATCATCCAGAGGTAACCTCTTTTAACATCCCAGAGTATTTCCTTACAATATTATAATATTGTGGGTTTTTCTTCTTCTTTTACATTGTCATGCCATACATCCAATTGGAAATCATCCATTTTTAATTAACATTATATCCAATCATTGTCACATGCACTTGGAAATTCCTTATAAACAATGTGTTAGCACCTGCCAAATGTTGTATGAATGCTACAGTAACTCAGTCTCCTCATGTGAACAATTGAGATCTTTATGTTGTTTCTCTGTTATTATAAATTATGCTTTTTAAAACAGAACCATCTGTACTTAAAGCCTTGTCAGTTTCCCCTACAATCTCCTCTACACTTTATGATGAATTAATAAGGGTAAAATTACTATTTTAAAGGTTATATTTTTATAAAGTCATGAGTATATATGGAGCATCTAACAGGACCTGATATATAATATATATGAAATGAATACAAATATTTAAATATAGCAACAAATTAATCCTTAGGATTTTTCCATTCTCACTACAATGCCAAAGAGCTGTCTCTATACCCCATGCAGTGTTGAGTGTTCGCATTTGTCAGCTCTGTTACAAGCACATACACATGCACAAACACATGTGTGTAGGGATATACTGAAGACCACCAATGATGAACAAACAAGGAAAAAATTACATAGAACCAAAAACTCCTCAAACTCTCCTATAGCTCTTAGAATTCAAATAACACCTGCCAAAATACATTGAAAATCAAACACCATAACGTATGAAATCCAGCCGATATGATAGGAAAGTTTAATATATATTAGATCTAGAGCATCTATCAATAACACCGCTTAGACATTTTCATCAAAATAATCAGATAAAGCTCTCATTTCCATACTTGGTATCTGAAAACTAATGAATAACCACGAGTTTCATGTCCTGTCCATGTTAAATTTTTTAAAGGACTTTACATCATGGATGTCTCAGTTTTTATGTCTTTCATCTTCTTCTTCACTCTCCCAGCACAGCCTGCCTTCCCCAGGCTGCCTCCCCACCAGGCTGCCTCTCCACCCTCTGGTCCCACCATTGCCACCAGCACCTACCCTGAAGGTGAAGTTTGCTCTCGGTGCTTTGCAGAAGGACAGAACTCACAGAGTCCAGATTGTCGTAGCTGTTACAGCCCAGGGGCCCAGTGCGTGTCTCTGTGACCTGGAGTGGACATCAAGGGGGACAGATGTGAGACATATACCCTTTATGCAAAGTCAGACCCCAGCAGAGCAAAACTGGCAGAGAAAGACCCTACACCCAAGCCCATGGCTGCTTCCTGAGCACCTTGCCTTTGCCAAGGGCCATGCCTGCTGTCACCAAGTGGAGGACAAGAAGGCAGGCCAGTCAGGCTGGAGGCAGAAGGCACAAGCTCTGTCCATGGTACTTCACAGAGTCTCTTTAAGTAATATAGGAACTACTAGTAAGTGAAAGCGGTACACTTCAAAAGCACGGCCTTTAGAATCAGGAGCACCAGTGTTAGATCCTGGTTGGTCCACTTATGACTTCACTTCTCTAACCTGGAAGGTGGCGAGATTATATGTGATGGATGTAAGTGCCTGATAATAGGGCATATGTTCAAAATGGGCATCTTACTGCCAAAAGTCTCTAGAAATTGTGATACACGAATATGCATTATTATCAGGTGAGAACAATCAAATTGTCCCCATTTAAAAATAAACTCAGCAAGGAGCGCCATCGACACCACAGCAACACAAAACATCTGATGCTTTGCTGGTGCATTTCCAAAACACTGTCCTAGAATAACTGAGGTGGTGGACCGGGGGGAGGGTGGGGGCGGAGAGGGGGCAGCTATTCAGAAAGATAACTGTGGAATAGGAACAGTTTAGTGGGAAAAAAGAGGCTTTGTCAGCCCTTTAGCCTTCACCTCCCATCATTTAACACTGCCAGCTGTGGGGCCTTGGATCTGGAACTTTCTTTTTTAAGCCTCGGTGTCCCCATCTACGAAATGTCACTAATACTCTCACCCACCTCAGTAGGTGAAGGGATCATATTTTTGAAGTGTCTAGCTCTTAGGAATCAATAAATAAATGCAGGACCATTCGCTTTGGGGTTTTGACAAATCATGCATTCTTTTTTTTTTTGAGCAGAATAATAATACAGTTATTAGAACCTAGTTGTTATCGAGTGAGAAGCAAAACTACCAATTCGTTTTGCTAGAGATGCCCAGGGAAAGGAAACCCTGGGGAAAACTTCCCCACCCGGGAGGGTCAGCCGTGTGTCTTACAGCCGGCGGGGTCTCCAGGGAGTGTCAAGAAATGTCAGGGAAAGTCAAGGCCCCAGGTGAGTGGGGAAGACAGGGCTCCTGTGGGAAGAGCTGGGTGCGTGGGCTGAGATTTCTCTGAGAAGGCGCTCCGGCTGCACTTCCTGGATGCACAGAGGAGGATTAGCCGGTGACAGCGCTTCGATCTCTCAATCCGGCCCCTTCCAGTGGGAAGAGAACCATTTGATGATAATAGAAGCCAGGCCTTTGCTTCACTCTGACTCTGACGGCTTCATCAAGATCCGCTTCTCTGTGCCAAGTTCCCCAACCACATAACCCCCCCAGTACAGGAGATTCTTGGATAACTGGCTCTTTGTTAGTTGAACTGATTTATTTCTCTCCTTCCTACCTCCCCCTCTTCAGTAACTCTCTCCCGCCACATTATTTTCTTGCCTGCCACAATTTCTGACTCTTCTGCCCAGGTCTCCTGTACACTGTCCGCCACCCCCCCTCGCCCCCCCCCCCACTTTTTTCCTAGGGACATTGTAGGAAGTTTTAATAACAGACTAGGTCTGCATTTTATTCGGGGGGAAAAATTAGACTGAAGACTGAGAAGCACAAGGCAGGTATAATCTGGTTTTTAAAAATTGAGAGGCAAAAAATCTGCACTGAAACTCTCAGAATAGATTAATTATATCAAAAAGGTCCTCCTCCTTTATTCTCTTTATAAAGGAAACCCCTGAATTTATTGCACTGAAAATGGAATCTGTTTTTTTTTTTAAGTTCCCGTGCAGTAGGGCATTGAATTAAAAGTCTACAGCTGCTCTATTTAGTGTGGCTATTAAAATTAATTAAAATGAAATAAATGTATACATTTAGTTTCTCTGAAGCCACATTTCAAGGGTGGCTATTGTCTTGGCCAGACCAGACACAGGGCATTTCCATCACCTTGGAAAGTTCTATTGGCTAATGCATCATGTAGCTAAGCCTGACAGACTGCCTGTCTTTATAAATAAAGTTTTATTGGCACGCAGCCACACCCATTTGTTCACATATTGTCTATAGCTAATTTTTGTGTAATAGCAGCAGAATTGAGTTGTAGCAACAGAGACTATATGACCCACAAAGCTTTCAATATTTATTATCTGGCCCTTTACAGAAAATAGTCACTGACCCCTGGTCTAGAGACTAGAGTTCTAGTCCCTGTTAAGGTACTCTTTATCCGTGAACCCCTGAGCAAATGTTAAAGAAATTACTGTAATTCAGTAACTCTGTGACCTTCAGAAAATCATCACCCATTGTTGCCTCAGTTTCCTCTCTTAGGACAGAGCCTGGAAATCATCCATACAGGAGAACTTTGAGAGTGAATGACAAGATTGTTGCTAATTATGCTATGGCTATAGCCGGGGCTGCCCTAGTGAATCAGTACCGATGGTCATCCCAATGACAATGCCCATGCACTTGACCACATCAGTCAGGAGGTACTGTGAAGGTCCATGGGGGTGAAGCCAGGGATTGTATCTGCCCATCAACTCTCAGAACACTGGGCTGCAGTGCTGTTGTCTTCGGAACCTGCCACCCAGCCCACCCTCAGGCTGTACCTTGATTGCTCCAGTTGATATCTGGATCTCATGGAGCCTCCTCATGGTGCCGTCACGGTCCACAAAGTAGGACGATGCAAGCTGGTGCAGAGCTTCAACACTTTGAGTAGCATTCCCTGACTTCCTGTCGAGGCGACTTTTGTCCATGTACATGGTCAAGGCCTCCTCCCCTGCACAGAAAGGAAAGAAGCTCAGGCAGCCCTACTAGCCTTGGGGTGGGCGGGACAGCTCCAGACCATGGAGGCTGAAAAGACCCTCAAGCCTCCCACTGATTTCACCCAAATTTCCTTCTGCCAATGAAAATCAAGAGCACAATGAAAGAGAAATAGACCATAGGTGGCTTTGAGCACTAAGCCCCATTGAGACGAAGGTCACAGAAAAGTTCTTAGTCATCAAGTCCAACTCCTACTAATCCACTTTGTATTTCTCACCAGCAGCATCTCACGACTCACGTCCTCTCTTTGAGGTTCAGTCTCTTCTGTAAGTTGATGAATTTGCCATAGGTGGCCCCTTCCCATTCCTTTCTCCTCCTTCTGTTTCCTCCTCATCATCCAGTTCCTCCTTTTCCTTTTCCTTTTCTCACTCTCCCCTCACCTCTTCCCTCCTTCCCTTTCTCTCCTTCTCTTTCTGCTACCCCTTCCTAGATGGACAGATGGATGGATGGATAGAATAGTGGAAAGCCAAAGAGATAGATAGATGGTAGATAGACAAATAGATAGATAGATAAAGACATAGTTGAGAGAAAGAGATAGAAAAAAATGTGCTTGTTACAGAGAAAAATCTAAACTGTGAGCTCTGTGAAGTCAGACACTGTCTATATTAGACACTTCTTTATCCCTTGTACAAAGCCCAGTACTCAGCATATAGTAGACAGTAGTAAATAATTAATCTTTTTTCTTTAACTACCTACATATACCAGGCACTGTGTTTCTCAGAGTGCAATGGAGAAGAGGTTATATCCCAGTAAGAAGGTTCACCAACACCAACATTCCTCTCTGGGTTTCCCATGCCTCCACTGGAGTTAAGTTCAGAATAAGACACTCCTGTCTACAGTTTCCCATGAAGCCCTCACTGGTTATCAGAGAGGACATGATCTTGCATCCTTTGAACAGCATAGCAATCTGAATAGGTTTGGCTTAAAAATGACTTTAGATGCAATCAGACTTAGAGTTCAGGGTGGTGGGTGGCGGCCTGGGGGAGCAAAGACTCAGTGCTTCTCCTGGTCAGAAGACGAGCCGATGCTCCATTATCATCTGAAGGGTAAATGGATGGGGAGGTGGATGGATGGGTGGATAGATGATTGACTGAGTAGATGAAGAGATAGATGGGTGGAAAGGTAAATGATTAAATTAAGCGAATACGTTAGAAGGTAGAGGCAAGCGGCAGAGGAAATAAGTCTTCCAAGGGTCAGCTCAGGCTCTAAGGGCCTGTGAGAGAGGAGGTGAAATCAGCCGGGTCCCTCTGGACTGAGGACTGGCAGCAGCAAACTTTAGATCAGGAGGGGTTAATGGGCTTCTCACTACATTATTAAGACTTAATTTCTTGTTTATTAAGAGAATGTTCTGTTTAGAGTTGCTTTCCCATTAGGGCATTGCTGCAAATTGCCTCTTCACCTCACAGAGGCCCCTCCTAGGCATCTGTCCTCGGGGAGCCCTGCCTCTCTCTCTGCAGCCAGACTTGTTGAGGGGAACAAAGTGGACTCAGCCATTTTGGGGGGTATAGTGTGGGGGGGTGAGGCTGAGGTGGGAGCTGAGCACCTGGCCTTCTCAGTCAATAGGGGCTACAACTTCCAGATGGAGGGTGGGGGTCTGAACTCTACTAGTAGCCTCTGGGTACCCCTTATCCTTCCCTGCAGAACCCCTGTGACTTTATTCTCAGCCTTCCTCTTAGCCAAGGGGAGATATCCCACAATGCAGGGTGAGAAATGAGTAGACACACAAACATACACACAAGTACAAAAACATGAACCCTGGCACATAAAAAAAAATTCATGCAATGTATACACATGTGCATGTGCAAGCTCACATATACCCATATGTGGACATTGCATCCACAAGCACAAGTCCAATGAGTGAGCCTGTGTGCACTGAGTGTGCAGGGAGGTCCACACACGGGCTGACTTATATCCAAGTGCAGGTAGGCATGTGCACACACCTGTTTATGCGTGTTGCAAGCTTATCATGCACATCACACAGACACACCCAGGCTCCAGGGGGCTTCCTTTGGGCCAAAATATGATCTTTTGAGGAACGAAGGGAAACTGGTATTCCTGTGAGTCACCCTCCACCCCCAAAACTTCCCTTCACCACCCTCTATAAGAAAATCACTCATGCCAAGCATTTTAGGAGTTTAAGATCTCAGCAAAAAATTGAGGATCCCATGGATATGTCTTAGTTGTCAGCCCTCCCACCGCCTCTGCGTCTTCCTTCTCACTCCCTTTCTTCCACTTTCCTCTCCCTCAGAGCCATAGAGATGCATTTCCTTGTCCCGTGTGTGACAGTTTATGGACTGCAGTAGTTGTCTGAGTAGGCCCTTAGGAACTCACCTGACACCTCAAACAGCTTATCAAAGCATTTCTCCTAAAGGGAAACAGAATTCTCCTTGGGAAAAATTACAGTGAATAAAATTTTCCGCAACTCCTATAGTTAGACAGGAAAACTCACATCCGGACAGAAAAATGATTTGTTCAATGTCTCCCATTCATCTAGTGAGCGGTTCCTTAGCCCACTAAATGATAACAAGTAAAATATCAACAATCACTATCCCAACAACAATAGCAACACTTTGTTAGGTGCAAAACACTGCACTGAGCACTTTGGATGCATCATTTTATGTAATCCTCACAATCTAAATGAAGGAAGTACTACAGTTATCTCTATTTATACAAGGGGAAGACACAGCTCACAGGAAGAGTAACTTGCCAAGGGGACCCCAGAGCCTGCCCCTTCGTTCACTACAACTTACCACCTCCCTCCCCTCCCTCTGCATGAGGAGGCCCTTAACAGATATTTTGCCATGAATGAATGAATGAAACGATGGTGTGAGAAGGACCTCACAGGATTCCTGGTGCCTTGTGTTCAATCAACAGTCAATCTTTCCCTTCCCCCTGCCCACTCCTCCACGTAGAGGGAACATCTAGGGCCCGCTGTCCAACACCAGAGCTCACTCCAAAGCTTTGCATATTTTAAAATGTTGTGCTGTGGAAACAGGAGAGGAGCAAGGCTCTGTGAAAAATTCACCACCTCGCCTTGGAAAATTAAAAATATATTTCACCACAAAAGAAAGGTCTGTCATTTGGGGTTTCCAGAGACTCAGACAGAACACGGCCTCTAATGGAAGAACTGAACTGGTGGCAAGAATTTTATTTTTCAGGTAAAATGGGAAGTAGGAGAAGTTTAAAAAAAGGGCTACGGGTTAATGCAACACTCAATTTAGAAGTGAGTTTCACTTTACAAGAGAATAGAATTTATACTCCATGATTTAACCTTCATAGTCCGACTTCACCTGATCCCTGACTAGCAACAAACAACAAATCCATGCTGCTTGGTTGTTTTGGGGAGTGGGTGGGCTGGTGGATGAATTACCAATGCATGGCTGGTGTTGGGTCGAAAACTAGTGCAGGCTTTGTGGACTGAAAGCCCTAAATTAAACGCTAAGGGTTAACTTTTCTGTTTTTGTTTAAATATATTGAATTTGAAAAAAAAAAAAAAAAACAGAAAAGAAACTTAGCTTTGTCACATACTAGCCAGACTCTTCTAAGTCTTAGCCTCTTTATCTATAAAAGGCAGATAATCCGACTTAACGTGCCGTTTTGAAGGATGAAAGGCAATATACAATGTGTGGTATGAGTATGTACTCAATATTAGTAGCTATTACTGTAAGAATGAATGAATTTGCCAAACCAATCCACGTTCCTCACATCATCAACTTCCTGATCTGATCTTCCTCAAAATGCAACTGCCTGCTCAGCCTAGAAAGCTTCCCTCCTTCCCTCCACCTGGTCAGCTCCTGTCCACCCGACAGCCACTTCCTCCCTGCGTGTGTACGAACCACGGCGGCCCATGGTGCTCACCCTCCTCTGAAGGAGAAGACATCTAGTGTCTTGTGTAGCTGCCATAAGCCCTATCCACAGGCCACTTAGCACCTCTGAGGAGGTGGCATGGTGACTTACCACCAAAGGGTTTTCTCAAACTCCAGTGGACCCAGTCACTGTGGTAGAAGAAAACTGATGACCAAGGGATGGCAGTTTATAACATAAAATGATGCATGCAGGCAAGACCCATGAGCATCTAACTGCAGTAGTCTCTACCGTCCCCCCTTTTTTGCATTTCTTTGCTGCCTGTTATCCCCCCCTCTTCTCCTTACACCCTAAAGACTGATTGGACTTGGGAGGGATGGGTAAGGCTGAGCAGGGTGGAGCAGCTAATCGGCCTTCCGAGTAACCTACTCCAAGAAGATACAAATGAGACTCCCTTGGTAAAATTCGAACCTTAAACTATCAGTCTCTCAAGCAGACTTAAATTAACACAGGCAATTCTCCAAACAACACCTGCATTTTAATTATTTCCCCAGATTAGACTACCTTGCAAAAGGAACTAATACAATAACCAAATGAAGCATTCCCAACAACAAACTGAGCTAATTCCAAGGCGAAGCCATACTTCCACAGAAGTTAGACGGTCCCAGACAACAGAATCAACTGCTCTGAGAGGACCACAAGAACCCAGACCACCTGGCTTATGTGGCGATATCCGCTTTGGAGAGATGGGCCATGGCAGAGATGTCAGTTCAGCTTTGATCCCAGGGCATCCCGCCCTCCCCTCTGTCCCAGACCCAAAGTCATGATGAGGCTCTGGCCCCGTGTGCTGACCTACCTCCCAAGGTGGCAGAGATGAGGAGGTGGGTGCCGTACTTTTTGATGATGGTGTCGATGAACTGCTGAGTGGTGGGTCTCCTGCCCAGCAGGCGGATGCTCCTTTGAAACTCCGGCATGAGCGGCACTGGGTGACGGACCAGGTCTCTCCTCTCGATGGCTGTGTTCCTCACCTTCCAACGGGCAAACTCCCTGGGCAGGAGAGATGAGTGAGACTCTGCAACTTGCCACCTCTAACCCAAGCCAAAGTCTACCCACCATCCAGACACCCCTCTTATGGGAGAGAGTGACTACAATTGTTCTTCATATTTGTCAAGTGATACTTAGAGCTGGAGCTCTAAATCCTCTTCAGCCAACAAATATTTATTGAACACACTTCTCATCCCTGGGAGACTTTGGTGAACCAGGGAGACACAGAGCAGCAGGGATATAAACGTATCACTGTTGTCTCCATGCTTGTCCACCTCTCTCACTAGACTGTGAATGATACCACAGAAATGGGATAGTCCTAGGTACATGGTGCATGTTACATGGTAGGACTCATGAGAATGCTAACTGGATGAATAAACCAACAAATGAATGGATGAAAGGAAAGAAGGGCGGGGCAGGGGGAGGCAGGCTATGTAACAATGGACAAGATCTATGGCACCAAGCAAACTGAGAGCTATTCTAAGACAATTACAAAATCAAATAAGCACAGAGCTCAGTTTAATTAAAAAATTTAACATGAATTCATTGAGCAACTACAATCTGGAAGAAATTAAGCTGGGTTCTGAAGCCTGGGGGCTGGGGGTGGGGTTCGGTCTTTCCCTTCACTAATGATAAGATGGATCAAGACCAGAGAACACTGAACGTGGGAGTCCAACTCAGCAGGATCTCACTCCACCTCTTGTAAACTGTGATGCGACCTTGAACAGAGCATGTCCCTTCTCTGGACCTACCTTTCTCATCTATAAAATCCAACTAAGAGTATCTCTCTCCTGTTAAGCACAGGTTCCATGAAGCATAGGGTGTGAAAATGCCTCTGGAAACTGCCAGGCACTAATTCAGAGTGAAACATTGCTTCATAGCATTATTCCCTCACAAATTCCAGACACCTAAATCATTAAAGGTTCCCAGATGATGGACACGGAGCATGCACACTGAATCCCAGTAGGAACTTAAAGGGCCTTGGTTCAGGTGCCCTTTGCTTTAGTAATGACCTCCGTTCTTACCAAAGACGAAGTTACCCAGGAATAATCAGCTCTCCAACCTGCCTGAGTTACAAGCTCTAGGTCCCTTGAGAAAAACAGACCAGCCAAGAGGAGTGTAAGGTCAGCATAGATAAACGATGGGAACCGGAGTTTAATGAAAAGGTCTCTCTCTCCTGCCACAGGATGGGAGAGACAAATGAAGGACGAGGCACGGAGCAAGAAGAGGCAGAAGAGTGTGGGAATCCTGCCGGACCTGCCCAGGTAATTCAGTGGTGGTGTCTGAACCCTGACGCAGAGGAGACTCGGTCTGAAGAAAGCTTCCACATCAGAATAAGTTTCCAAGCCTCAGAGCTACAGTCTATGTCTGCTTAAGGAACCTCTGTCCACAATTCATAGCATAGTTCAAATTCTAAATGAAGTGAGCTCAGTATTGTAGACATGGGTACTTATTAAGTCAATCTGCTGCACTCAATGAACCCTTGCAGGGCACAAAGGATCATGTCTACAAAAGGTGGATGGGCATGTCACGGTCCCATGGCCTGAAGAAGCTCACAGTCTGGCAGGGAAGAGAAATTTCGAATTTATTGCAAATCAAGGACTACAGAATTCAGAAGAAGGAACCCAGACGTCTCAGGTCTCCTGGGGGTGCTCCAGAGAGGAGGTCACACCTAAACTATTGTTTTGAAGTTCCCACGGGACTGAGACAAACAGAAATGCTGTTAACACAAGGAAACACACACAGCTATGCACATGGAGGAAAGGGCAGGAGCACAGTGAGTGCGAGGGGGATACACAACGCATATGGGAAGGGCGGAACAAGACAGGAGATGCAAGAAGAAGGGGTGAAGATGTTGACAAGATGGGGCAAGAGGGGTGACCAGATATGGGGATGTGAGAGCTAGTGGAGAGGAATTCTATAGGTGTGGTAGGTGGCTTGGACGTGAATCCCAATGACCCTAGGCCCCTGGTGTTCACACTCCATGCAATCTCTTCCCAATGAGTGTGGGCACAAGTGGACCCAGCAACTTGCTTCCAAAGAACAGAATAGGAAGGAGAGTGAATGTTACTTTCACAATTAGGTTACACAATATGGCCGCTTCTCTCTCTATAATTCTGATTTTTTTAAAAAAGAAACATATCCTTGGGTAGGAGTAAAAATAGAAAGCAATGAGAATCATCAGATATTTCTGAAGAAAATATTCTTTCCTCATCAGATTATCCCTGAAATTTATTAAATTATATTAAATTAAATACATTAGCTAATTAGCTATGGAATTATATATATATATATATATATATATATATATATGTATAGAAACTATTACATAGACATATACTAGCTGAATATATAGTTTTATATGTTATATATTATCATTATAATACTATATCACATATATATCACTTTTATTTATAACTTATGACCCTGGGTTACTTTTTTTTTATGTGACTATGTCTACATTCCTCAAAACTAACACACAGAGAGGTTATGCAACATGACAAAAGTCACAGACTCTACCAGTTAGTGGAAGAGCTGAAAGTAGGAAACCGGTATCCTGATTCATAAATCACCCTTTCAATGTAGACACTGTAAGGTAGATATGAAAACCACAGCAGAAGCAGGACTGGCCCAAAGGAATCTGCCACCCATCACCAAAGCACAAGCCCACGACTCAATCCCGTTTGGCTTTTTTAACAGCCTCCATCGTCTTCCCGATATGCACAGCTACAACCCAGGGCCTGCCCTCTGTGTTGCTTCCTTGAAAACCAGGAAGGAAGCTGAGGCTGGGTTCCCACTCCTCCCTGGCAGGCGATGCCAGGCCTAAGGGGGGTGGGAGGGAGAGCGGTGGCCTGCTGAGCAGGGCCAGGCTCTTGGGAGGGGCCCAGTCGCTGGACGGGTTGTTATGAAGTGCTGGCTCTGTGCCAGGCTCTCCATGCTCAACATCACCAATGGAGCTCCGAGCCTAAGGAACCCATCTTCCTGGAAAAAGGGGATGACGAGGAGAGCCACGTAACAGCGGTGTGCTACTCGCAATGGTCATTTTAGTCACACAGCAATCGGACGGGAGGGTCCCTGACCCAGTCGGGAGGAGGGGCTGGGGTGGAAGCAGACCTGTCAAAGAATTCTCTGTACAAGTTGAATCTTAAAGGGCATGTAGGGTTTGGGCAAGGATAGTGAAAGAATGGTTCAGGAAGAATGAGATCTATGTGCAAAAATGGAGGAGAATGAGAGAAGGTAAGACAGTTGGAGAGAGAGGGATGCATGTGTGTGTGTGTGTGTATACATGGATGTATAAAATGATAAGAGGTAGAGACAGACAAGTTGTCAGGGACCACATGACAAAGCGCCTTGTGTGCCAAACTTTGTTATTAGACTTCTGTCTGTAAACTGTTCTTATTGGCCAACAATCCAGACGAACACCTTTCAGAGAATAAGTTCATGTGACATCATAGGGATGTTGGAGCAAAGACTGGTAGTTACAGGATTCTACTACTGTGTACTCTTCACCAAAATGCACACAGGTGAAGGGCTTTATGGGACCAGAGCCATTCAGAAGTAAAATTAAACAACACTAGAGTTGAAACGATGGATTTAGGTTTTCAAAATCTGAGCACCTACTATTTTCCCAGATCAGAGGATAGAGCAGTACACAAATTAAAGTCCTGCCATCAAGGATCATGCATGCAGGTGAGGGTGGACAGCTAACAAAGAGACAAATGTGTAATGTGTCAGAGGGACGTACATGATATTAAGACAAAAAGCAGAGGAAGGAGATTAGGATGTCCAGGGGTGGGTGAAGGTGTGGTTTTATATAGATGGTTGGAAAAGCCTTCCTGATTTGATGACATTTCAGGAGAGACTTGGTGGAAATGAAGAGACCATGGAGTTACTCGGCAGAAGAGTGATCTAGGAAGAAAAAAAGCAGGTGCAAAGGTCCTGAGGTAGAAATGTGTTTGCTAGGTTTAGGGGGCACTGAGCAGGCAGGTCTAGATGAGTGGATAAGTCAAGATAAGATGAAAGAAACAGTTATAGGAAAAAAACCCCTCAAAATATGGAATTAAAAGATCTCAAAAAGATAAGTTAGATTTGATAAAGATTTTTTTATTTTTAAATTCTAAGTAATATAGAAAGTCAATAGAAAGTTCTGAACAATGAGCTAATCACACTTATGTTTGAAAAGAGGAGCAGGCAATCTTGTTTTCTGTGAAGGGCCATTATAGTAAATATTTTGGTTTTGCTACCATAAACAATACATACATAAGTGAGCATGGCTGTGTTCCAATAAAACTTTATTTACCAAGCAGATGGCAGGCCGGATTTGGCCCAGAGGGAGTATGACCCCTGTTCTAAAAGCATCACTGACGCCTTTCATAGAAGTCATCAAATTTAACTCACTCAACCCACAAATGGGAAAACTGAATTTCAAAGACATTAAGTTATTTGCCCAAGATCACACAACAATGACTGGCAGGGCTGAAATCAGACCTTAGCTCAGCACCTCAGCACTCCAACTATAGTGCCCTTTCCATTGCAACGTTCCACCTTAACACACACACACACACACACACACACACACACACACACACACACACACACGTAAAAAGTAAAAGAGAGTGAGAAAGCCTTGCTCGTCATCTTGCCTAACTGCTCTGCTGGCCCAGGAACAATGTCATGTAAGTTCTCAGGGAACTGAGCACAACGCAACATGTATCCTTCCTTCTGAGCCCCCAGCGCAAGTCGATTCCCCTTGGAGGGGAAGGAGCACTCACAAAGGCACAGGATCTGTGGAATATGCTCATGCCCAATTAGGCCTCCCAGCAGGACAGGCATACCAATTAAATGGAGATTAAAAAGGGATCCTGGATGGGGGGCAGGGGGTAGCTGCAGCAAGACCCATCCCAGTGAGGGAATGGAAGCCGGAGGCTCCTGATGACAGAGGCAGAGGATGGATGGAGACTGGGGTCGGGGTGGCAGGACTTCAGATAAGGCTGGAGAGAAGATGGTCAGTCCAATGCTTAGCATCACCTGGGTAGGAAAGCTCACTCATCCTCTTTACTAACGCTCTGTTCTCCTGTGTGTGTGCGCGTGTGCATCCCCCCCCTCACAGACACACACATGCACACACACCCATTCAATGACACACTGAGCATGAGGTAGCACTGAAGGGGAAAAATGGTAAGACAGACAGGAGAACTGGGAACTGGCTCTGTGGCCTAGAGAAATAAGCTGATGTATTAGATGGTCTTCAGCTCTGTATCTCTCAGCTTGGGCTCTGGAGGGAGAAATCTTGGGTTAAAACCCGACTCTGCCACTGATTAGCTGTGAGATAGAGCAGCGGTCGCCAACCTTTCGGACCTCACGGACCACCAGTTGGCGAGCGCTGAGGGAGAGGACAAGTTTGCTTACAGTCTATGAAATGTGGATGTGATCCAGGGGACGCATGTCTATCCTAGAGGGGTGGGTTTAGAATTGTATTAATTCATGAAACACAGTCAGTACCTAGAACATAATAAGGCCTCAATAACACTCTAGCATTAAAGGCATTATCAATATTCTAGTTGCTATGCTTATAGGAGAGGCTACAATGGGAAGTTGGGTGACAGTGGATGGATGGTGGGATGGAAGAGAGAGGGAAACAACCGTGATCTTTTAAATGTCATCAGTAGGTAGACCTTCTGGGATAGGTGGGGTTTGAACCTTGTGATGTATGGTACAAGTACTAAGTCTGAATTGCACCAATAGTTTGTAAGCTCCCTCCCAGCCTGTTTCCTCCTATATGCCATGCAGACCAACAACATGCATCTCCACGCAGTGTACTGAGTTAAATAAAATAATGGTTGGAAAACTTCTTGGTAAATTGCAACAGGGTACACACAAGTGTAAGCTGCTATTGGTATTGTTTTATTATTCGCGTAGGGCACATGTATAATAATGCTTCCATTGCTTAGATTTTCCTTTTGTGTTTCCTCCTGAAAACTGGGGGGTGACAATTTCTACTTTTGGGGGCCTTGAGAGAGCACCCCCAGGGTGAGTGCTGGAGAATGTGTTTCCTCCAGTTTCCTCCACAACTGAGGCTACTAAAGATGAGTGAAGAAGTGAGGGGCAGCTCGCTCTTCTTGACAGAGCATGTTTTGTAGCTTTTTAAATTAAATCTGATCTCATAATGGAAATAATTGGAGGTGATTTCCAAAAACACATTCCATATAGACTCAAAGTACAGAAAAATGAAAAAAATAAAGAGAAAAATGAAATAAATTTTGGGTTAAGATGAACATGCAAAACTCAGTCTATGGAGGTCTATACACTTGATCAAAATGGACTACAAGTGTCTCCGAGCTTCCCTGCAGCCAAAGGGAAAAGAGAATTCCATCCAAAAGACCCACCCAGTCAAGGTTTCCTTAAACCAGCCGTCGCCAACCTTTTGGACCTCATGGACCACAGGTGGGCGGCGGACCACAGGTTGGCGACCGCTGGTCTAGAAGATGACTGAGCAGTTGCTCAAAGTTGCTGTAGAAACACAGATGTTCTGGATATTACGTTAGGACACAACAGTCTTCCATAATTTCAAATAAAGAAGTGGATGTAGTGGATGCCGGTAGCGGGTGTCTTCAACAATACCCCATTGTTTGTTTGATGGGCTCACTATAGCCTTATGCATATGCCAAAGCAACCATACAGTAGAGCAATTCCATGAGAGTCAAATGTATTACAGTCTAAATATGTAGCTCTCTAGTGGTCTGATTTAATCCAAGGGTACATTTTAGAGCAGTTTATAGACACCGTGGTCCCCATAAATGTTTACTGAAAGCATGACTGATTACGGTTATAGGATGTTTGCATTGTTTACTCCTGGCGGCTTATCCCATTGGTTGTGTTAACAAATCATTTGGAAGTAGAATAAAAACAGGCCTCTGAACAAGGAGTGCTGGGGGTGAGGACCCTAGGACCACTTCAGTTATTGTGAACAGGAAATTATCCCCAGAGATGAACAAGGGCAGGAGAGAGAGAGAGAGAGAGAGAGAGAGAGAGAGAGAGAGAGAGAGAGACTTGGGGAAAGGTGAACCCAAGGGCACATGTGAAGTGGAAATGATGCATCTTAACAAGTAGGGAGTCCGCAACATGCTACCTGCCTGGGACACATCTCCTGCCTGCTCCATGCCCCAGAACTCAAGTGGGAACCAGGTGGATCTCTGGGACATGTTGGCCCCAGAGGGATGAGGAGACATGCATATGAATAGTTTTCTGTTAATTACAAAACATTGGCTTAACAACCCTTGCTTACAATATGCATATAAGCCTTCCCATTGCTTAAAGTGTGCTCACTTCAGTAACAGCACTTTGAGCCACACTAACTCCAGCAGCCACTCTGAAGGCGCTTGGGAAAATAAAGGTCCGAGAAGTGGGGGAAGCTCATCCAAGGAAAGCGCCTGGAAGGAGCTCCCTGCTTCTCATTGAGCAGAGATTTGAGAGGGAACAATAGAAACTCAACAAGCACACTCGGAGCTACCCAACTCTCCTACGAATGGACCATTTTCAGAAGAGCAAAGGGGATTCTCCATGCAGCACCATTACTGAGGACAGGAGCCACTATGGGGGTCACGGGGATTCATCCAGGAAAGCAGCTTGCTTGCTTTTCCTGGAGGGGCTGGAGTGTCCTGAGAGGCCCTAGTCAGCTGAGCTGCCTCCCTGCCCCGCATACAGAATCCAGCCAGATGGAAGAGCTTCCAAGGAGATCGCAGCCATTTCACAAACGAGGAAAGTGAGGCGCAGAGAGAAAGGGACTTGCCCAAGGCCACAGCGCCATCAGGGATAAGAGGGACTGGGCTCCGGGTTCCTGGTCTCAGATCCAGGGTTCTCCATCCCCATCCACTGTCCTATCCCCTCACCTCGATTTTGTGGGGTCTGTAGTACTCGGTCCTTTACAGAGTTCTGTCATCACATACATCATCTTCCTGACAACCTGGAAGATGGGGGTGAAGGTACTGCTATCCCCATCGGAAGTGGAGGAAACCGAGGCCCAGGCCCAAGAAGGCCACATGGCAAACCCACGCCAATGATGGGACAGAAACTCAGATTCAAGGATCCCTGCTTCCTCCTCCTCCTCTGGCCACTGGAGACACAGGTCACCATCCCTGGAGGGCAGTGTTGCCAGGAGCCCCTCTGTGCTCTGCAGGAGAAGGTGATCTACACGATATCGAAGAAAAGCAAATGCTCGTTCACTGAGCATCTGAAAAGGAGACACACAACAGGTCCTTTCCCGGAGACCTGGCACTGTGGGAGGAGCTAAGCCTAAAGTCAGAAAGGCCTGACTGAATCCCAGCAGAAAGCCACTCATGAGCTGAGTGACCCCTTGCACACTGCCCAGCGTCTCTGAGCTTCCTATCTGGGCAACAGGAATCCCATCTTTCCTGGCAGGGTTGCTGGAAGGAGTGAGCATAATGAATGCAATTAATCCGGCAGTAGTAGCTACTCAATAAATGTTCACTATTTCCCCTGGGCAAGGCATTCTAAAATGGGAGTTTGTAGCATAACACATAACTTGTAATGAATCTTTTAAATAATCTTAATATGCCTATGGGCTCCAGGGATTACGCAAACTGCATATAAATAAAATATTTAAAATTCTGTTTACTCGATCTGTCTCTCTGCTTATTTCCAAAGCATCTATTGTGAAAGCATGACTCATAACTAAATATAGATTAATAAAAGTTTGGAGCAGCAATTATTTTCCAATTATCATAAATCCCATTAAACACTGCAATTATACGAATTCTCTCTTTCAGATCACAAATTCTGAGAGCTCCAAGGGACCACAGAAAAGGTCTTCGTGCTGCCTTCCATCTTCGGATGGAAACACAGAGACCCTGAGAGGGGAAATGACTTTCCAGGGACACACAGCTGTGAGGGGTTTAAAACCAAGCTCATGCCCTAACCAGGGGTGGGCAAACTTTTTGACTCGAGGGCCACAATGGGTTCTTAAACTGGACCGGAGGGCCGGAACAAAAGCATGGATGGAATGTTTGTGTGAACTAATATAAATTCAAAGTAAACATCATTACATAAAAGGGTACGGTCTTTTTTTTTTTTTTTTTTTTAGTTTTATTCATTTCAAACAGGCTGGATCCGGCCCGCGGGCCGTAGTTTGCCCACGGCTGCCCTAGGACAAGCATGTCAAACTCAAAGGCTAACATGGGCCAAATAAATGAGGCCTGGGGCCCGCGGGCCGCGAGTTTGACATGCTTGCCCTGGGAAGTAGGGAGAACCCTGTCTGAAGATATGGAAGTGGAGATCGAATAACTGATCAGTGGAGATGCTTATTAGGGGGAATTCAGAGCCCACAGGGTGGTTGGAAATGTTGCTGTTGCTGTATTGACTGACTTGGAGAAACAACGAGTCAGGAAAGAGACCATATATGGAACATTAGTTACTGTCTTCTGTGCGCCCAGGTGAACTAGAAATGTTTCAGCGGGAGCTTGTCACTGTAACCACTGACAGGTATGTTAGTTTCACACGGGCACACCAGGTGACAGATGACAGTTATGGGAGAGAGTCCCTATGTTTCTGTTTTTAGCTCCGGTTAGTGGGAGGATAGTCCAAAACACACTGAGAGGTCAGTCCCCTGGTCTACCCCATGGCTTCCCCCAGAGTCTGAATTTCAATTCAATTCTTTCTCCTAAAGCACAGAAAGATGGTTCCTTTCCACTGAGTGGTCCTTCTGGTCCTCCGTTTTGCTGTTCGCACAAACGACTAGCAAATGTCATTGTTCTTGGGCATAAGACCATTTCAATGGCCACATCCTATGAAAGCCACTGCAAGCTCACTGGTACTTTCCAGGGAGTACCAACCCCTCTCTCACGGAGAGGCTTAGACACCTAACTCCACAGATTCAAGCACAAATAATACCTATTTTCCAACATTGGACATGCTTGATGCTTCACATCCATATGCCTACGCATAAATTATACATGCCCCTAATATGGGCCAGCTGCCTTGCATTAATACTCACAAGCACCCTGGGAGATGGTTATAATCATCTCCCTTGCACATATGGAGAAACTAGGGTTTAAGGACCCAGCCAGATATAACTCTATGACACTATGGGCACATTATATTTGACTTATGATGACTTTCAACCCAAGATTCTGTCTAGCAAACTCATTGCCTATTATGAACCTCAAGTCCATGAATGTATATAAACTGTTCTTAAACCACATCTTGCATTTTTGGCAATGTGCTGCCAATATTTTTGGCCTCCTTAAAGGCTGACATCAAGTCCAGAGGAACAAGCTTTGAACTTCAAGCAAAGGCATCATAAATCCACCGTCTAGTTCACCATGATACTCTGGGCTACCTCAGACAAGCATCCTCTTTGCATTTCACTTTTCCCATTTGTAAAATGGACAGCTGGACTGGCTCAGTGGACCTCAAGTGTTTATTTAGATCTGAAACATTTGGTTCATCAATGCATTCTTTCAAGTATGTATTTTTGTTTGTTTATTTTGGAGCATCTGTCTGTCTCTATTTTAGGTGCTTGGTGACAGAAGTGAACCATATAGACAAAGAATTTGCATTTTGCTGGAGAAAACACAAATAATAATAGTCCAATACATATCTTGCAAAGTAGACATAAGTAGAACTTCCCTGGGAATGGGGAGGGACACAGAACCCCGTCTCTCCCCTCAACACCTATGTTTCAGGCTACGGAGCCCGATCAGAGTTGGACTCTGTGTGTGCTTTGTGAAATGAGGTCCACAGGCCATCTGCATCAGACTTCGATGGAAATCCATGTTAAAATACAGAAACAAGAGCTCACTCCCCCCAGCAAGTCAGAGCTCTGTCTCTGCCTTTTGACCAAGGTGCTGAGGGACGCTTCTACAGAGTAAAACTGAGAACCTCAGGACTGATGGGCCCCCGAGGTCTCCCCTGCTTTGTATTGTCTTCTCCTGCATTCCCTCGTAGTCATCTCCTTCCCAACGCACTGAGCCTCAACTGGAAGTCACTTCTGCAGGGAACTTTTCCCGACGCCCCCAGCAAGCTCATGTCCCCTGAACCACTGAGTGTACCTGGCAATTATATTCTTCTGTGATGGTTTTATTGTCATCCCCTCCATGGGGCAGGGACTGTATCTAGTTTGCTCAGCTCTAGTACATTCCAGGAAGGTATAAAGTGCCCAATAAAGAATTCTTAAATAAATGCAGACAGCACGAGTGAGTTTATGCATAGATGTCTCCTTTCCAGCATTAAGAAACTCATGTTTCTAGACACCACCCACAATCAGATCCTTTCCCTGCCAACACTCAGCCCCTGGAATCTGGCAAGTTACCTTAGGACTCTGTTTCCAAACTGCCCAAGCCTTCAGTGACTTCCTGTTTCTATTTATGACTGTACCCTGTTCCATGTGTAGATAAAGGTGGCAATTTAAGCCTCAGGAGTGAGAAGTTTGGGAACTAATCCTTAACACCCTAGTGCTTTCATTTTTCCCTTTTCTAATCAGTAGCACGTCTAATAAATCCAAAGATCTGCAGGATAGATTCTTATGGGATTAACTAAAACAAGGTTCTTAGCCAAGACACATGGAGGTGCAACTGCAACCCACCTGGTTCCCTGCTTCCACCTTGACAACCCTACAATTTTCCTCATTATTACAGCCAGAATTCTCTTCTCAGAGTAGGGCTTGGCTCATCACACCTCCTCCACCTTGTTGAGAAACCATCAATGAATCCCCGCTGTCTACACAATTCCTATCCAAGCTTCCCCATGACCAGAGTTGAACCTCAGATTTCCAGCTCCTTCCTCTATTACCACAGCCTTACTCCACTCAAACTGAACTGCTCTGTGGACCCACCTTCATCTTTTCCTTAGATTTTAATGAACTTCCAGAGACTAGCCACTACCTGAAATATAGCCCAAAGCACGCAATTCTGAGTACGATGCCTTCCATGGCCTGTCCTGCCGGGACCCTCCGGCTTCATTTTAACACCTAATCTCCCCCTGGTCCCGCAGGTACACAGCATGTTTGTTACTGTTTTATTGAGCTCCCTCGAATGTGCAAACCCACTCTGACCTGCAGGCTTTCCTACCTGTTGAAAAAACTCCCTGCTTTTGCTGGTTCACTCTTAGTCACCAATAGCACTTTGCACTTCCCCAATGAAAGTGTGCATTACCCTATACTACAATTGCCTGTTTACTTCCTTCTGTTCCCGTTACATGATGCATTCTTCGTGAGAAAAAAGAGATAACTTTTGCAGAGTGTTCTCAGCACCTCGCTGGAGGCCGGGCATAGAGTAGGTCTGAAATATCTGAGGAAGAATGGATGTGTCACTGTCATGCTCAGTTGGCCCCATGACTTCCCAGGTATTCGCTCAGTCCACCAACTTCTGAGCACCAACTATGTTCAAGGAGGTCTTCTATAGGAAGTAGAAACAGCAGTGACAAGGGCAAACTGTGGTCCTTGTCAAGCTTATAGGCCAGCAGGAGTGCCCGTCAATAAAGCAATGAATATGCCATGAAATGCCAGACAATGCTAGGTCTCATGGAAAAATAAAACAAGGTAAGAGGACAGAAAATGAACAGGGGTAGAGAGGGTTCATTTTAAAATGGGGCAGTGGAAGCTTCTCCAAGGAGGAGAAATACGACTGCAGACCTGAATGAGGTAAAGGAGATTCAGATCTGTTCCAGGCAATGGGAAAAGCAACTTCAAAATGTCCAATGCTGTGAGTAAACATAGAGTAAGTGAAAAATGCCCAGAAGGTCAGTTTGGAGAGGTAGGGAGGGGTGGCAGGGGCGACCTGAAGTAGGTCCTGGTGAAGCCTGATGAGGACTCTGGATTCTGTATTTAGTGTAGTGAAAGCCACTGAGGAGCCTGGGAAGGGTGACAGAAGCTGAGTTATTTCAGATCCCTCTGGCTGCTTGGTGAGCAGAGCTGAAGGTGGGGACAGGACACGAGTAACAGGCGGGATGGCAACAGGTGGCCAGTGCAGTGGTCCAGAGGAGGCTGATGGTGGCCAGGATGAGGGTGGCAGTGGTCAAGATGGCAATAATACTACAGATGTATTTTATAAGTAAAACCTATCGGATTTGCTGGTCTGGGATATGGACGCCAGAGAAGAGTCTTGAATGCTTTAGGCTAGGGGTGCAAAAACTGGGTCAATAGTGAGGCCATTAAATGAAAGTGGAAACATTGGTAGAGAAGCACATTAGAAAGGAGAAACCAAGAATTCAGAATTTGATATGACACAGTTAAGAAGGCTATTAAATAGTTGGGTATAGGAGTCTGGAGTTCAGGGGAGTGGTCTAGGCTGGGGATATAAATCTGAATCGTCAGGATAGATCATGTAAGGCCACGAGAACAAATAAGAGCAGATGAGATCACCAAAGCACAGGTACATATAGAGAAGAGGCCATATATTCTCCAGGCCTCAGCCCTTCCCCCTCCTACAACATAATCTCCAGGATAAAAACGTTGTCTTATTCACTGGACTGTTCGTTGTATGAGCCTATTAGCTGTGTCCAGCACTTAGGAGGTGCCCAAAAGAAAAATCCTGCTTCACTTACAGAAATTC
Source organism: Myotis myotis (assembly GCF_014108235.1). Taxonomy (NCBI): domain Eukaryota; kingdom Metazoa; phylum Chordata; class Mammalia; order Chiroptera; family Vespertilionidae; genus Myotis; species Myotis myotis. The sequence continues at coordinate 12,439,160 of NW_023416316.1, forward strand.
CCCTAACACCTCCATCTCAAAGCAAAACACGAGAGACAATAACGTGGCAGAAAGAGGACAGGCCTGGAAATCAAGACAGAATGGGGTCCAAGCCCCGATACTGCTTCTAATCAGCAGGGTGGCTCGGTACCACTCACACATTTTTCTGAGCTTGTTTCCTGCACCATGAGGATCATAAAGGTCCTTTCTCCACAGGTTTCCTGTTCGACAAAATGTACATAAAGGGCTGGCCACACAGAGGTGACCATAAAGGGTATTATCTCCTAATCATTATCCTTGCCTCCTCTGCATTCCCCAAGCAGGCACTAGAACTGTTCATGACATTGGATTGCAATTCTTTTCCATGTGGGGACTGACCCCATCAAACACTGTGAAATCATCAATACCAGTTCAACGCTGAGTGCACTGACTTGCAATTTCCAAATTCCTTGTGAACGCTTATAGAATGAATCGGCCTCCCCTTCCTGGGGGCATGAAGCGTTTTTGGCCTGAGTTTCTTCCACTTCATCTTTACTAGTGTCTTATCCCCTCAGTGCTTCCGTGGGACTGTGGGAGTTTGCCCACATAATCCCCTGCTGGTCACTCCTACCTCCTGGTTTCTTCCTATTCTTTTTTCTCCCCTGCCCCCGTTAAGCTAACATTATACAATGCTTTCTAGTTTGCAAATATTTCAAATACCTCCGTTTAATCCTCAAGCTGTTCTATGTGTAGAGATTTTCACTTATTCCATGTTTAAAATGTAGAAACAGAAGCTCTATAGGCAAGATGACTCCAGGTACATGTGGCTTTGAATTCTCAGCTCTCTCCACTTTGCCACGCCATTCATTAATTCATTGACTGTTTCATTCATTCATTCCCACACTCATTCGGCAAATAATTGATTACGCACCAGATACTATTCTATGCGCCTGAGAAATATCAATGAACAAAACAGTCACAAATGTGAAACTTTTTTTCTAAGGGGAAGCGACATACAAAAGAAATGATAAGTGGTATAGAAATAAAGAAAAGTGACGCAGGGTAAGGGAGATTGGAAGTGCCCGCAGAAGGAGGTACAATTTCAAATAGGATGCTGAGGGTCAGTGTGTCACTGAGAAAAGACATGAAGGTGGCGGGGAGTGAGCTGTGTTTATTGACACCTGATGGAAGAGCTTTCCAAGCAGAGGGGACACCAGGAGTCCTGGTGACTAGAGAGCAGTGACTGGGGTGGGGGTGGGGGGTAGCAGAAGGGAATGTCAGAGGGGATACAGGAGTCTGACCGTGAAAGACCTTCCTGACCACTGTGAGGATGTTGGTTTTCATTCTGAAATGAATGGGGCGCTACCGCAGGGCTTTGAGCTGAATAAGCGACACGATCTAAACCAAGTTTTACAAGATCACTCCATCCTGAGGATAGGATGACGAAGAGCAGCAGTGAAACTAGGCAGGAGGCTTCAGCCACAGTCCAGGGCGGTACAGGAACCAGGGGAGTAATAGGAGAGGAGATAAGACGTGGTCAGATTCTTGATTTGTATTTTCAAGGAGGTAAAAATAGACTTTCCAAATGGATGCATGAGGGATGTGAGAGAACGAGGGAAATCAAGGAAGAGTAAAATGGTTTTCGGCTTGAGCAACTGCAAATATGGATCTTCCATGAACTTGGATGGGAAAACTCCTAGCAGGATAGATCTGGCTGGTAACAGGGAGGGGCCGTCAGCAGTGCAGGTTTGGACACGATATATTTGAGATGTCCCCTTGACATCTGGGTGAGATGTCCAGTGTGCAGTTGGGTGTACAAACCTGGATTTGTTTCCTGAGAGGTTTAAGCAGGAAATATTATTGATCCCCCCCGCCCCCATACACACACACTCACTTTCAAAAATGATCTGAGTGAAGACTGACTCATTCGACCAACCAATATATGCCTACCATTCACTAGGAACTGCGCTAGAGAATGGTACTAATATGGCTGGTCCAGCTGGTGACCACTATGACTTGGCCAGCAAACTCTTTGCTGAATACTAGACCATAAAGGTCCAAAAGACCAATCCTCCTTCTCAAGGAACTGAATCCAGTAGAGAAAGCTAAACTCTAAGCTCCCTAACATCAGGGACCACCAGGACTGCTCTGCATACTGCATCATCCCCAGAGCTTAGCCTCAGTATGAATATTATGGAAACGCACCCTAATATGTTTAAGACAAGAAAGCATGGGGATTCATATTGGGAATTTTTATATATGGTGGGACAAGCATGTACTGCTGAAGGCAGTGGCAACTGATATAGAGTTTATGTTCAGTAGATGTGCATACAGCAGGAGAGGTGATGTCATGAGAGACGGTGGAAGAGCCCCAGACATATGGGCTGGGAGACTCATCATATCACCCATGAAGTATCCAGGCCAAAACGGAATATACTGAATCCAATCAGGAGTCTAGACCTCATGCCCACTTTACAGGAAATACAGGGGTCAGAGGGGCAGGTTAACACCACAGGGAAATAACTCAACTAATCCAGAATGGGAACACTATATAATACTGCTCTGGATTTTTCACACAGTCAATGTCATTTTAAAAAATCATAAATAAAGGCTGGTGTGGGCAATTACAGACTGAAAGATATTAGAGACACACACACACACACAAATGCAATGTGTGAATTTAGATTCCAAAAAGGAGAAACAGCACTGAAATAGTCTTGGAGAACACTATGGATATTTAAATAAATAGACTAGTTATTAGACTGCATGTTGGAACTATTTCTAGTTTCTAAGAGGTTTTGTTGATATAATTATTTTATTATGAAATGTATGCATTTCATATTTATCAGAGGATGTATTATTTATTTTAATAAATGCATTTATTATTTATGCACGCCTTATTCCTAGAAGTGTGCTGAAATATTGTATGGGGAATGGCATAATGTCTGTACTTCCATTAATTTAGGGGAGAGAGAAAGAGAGAGAGGAGGGGGAGGGAGGGAGGGAGGGAGGGAGAGAGAGAGAGAGAGAGAGAGAGAGAGAGAGAGAGAGAGAGAGAGAGAAAGGAAGCAGATGTAGCAAAACATTCATGATTCTCAAATCTAGTAAAGTGCATACAATTGTTGATTTCTCTTCTCTTTCATTTTTTCAAAATTTTCGACTTTTGTGGAAATATTTTAAAAACATTTTTCAAAGTAAAGTTATTTTTAAAGGCAATTATGTGCATTGCACTTCAAAGTGACATCCTATTGAGGGGACTAATCTGGGTGTCCAGGTTGTAATGAGTGTGAGAATGACCCGTGCTGAATTCATAAGAGCAGATAACACCATCACTTCCCAGTCTGCTGTGCAAGTGCCTCAGGGACGCCACCTGCAACTCCTGACAAGCCAGCTCCCAGGAGGAGGCAGAAGGAAACAGCTACCCAGGCACAGTGGGGCAGCCCCACCGGGACCCAGCCCCTGTGTGGGTTGAACTTGCTACTTCCAGTCATTTTCTTCCGGCACCATTTCCTGCTCCCGCAACAAGCATGAAAACCCAGCTTTCCCAGTGGCCAAATGGGCTTGGGCAGCCACACTGGCCCGTCTGAACTTCTCGGGCCTCCTTTCGGATTCATACTCAGAATTTCCCAAGGTTCCCATGCGTTTGTTCTCTAATTGTGTCAGAGAATCATGGTGTATATTGACCAGGACGTCAGGGAAATATTATTCAAACCTTCGATTTTATAGATGGGAAACTGAGGCCCAGAAAAAAAGAAACCACTGGCCCAAGTTCACAGAACTCTTTGATGACAGAACCAGAAGGAGGATTCTGGATTCATTCTGTTTCCAGAGCTTTCCGAGTTTTATTTCTGTGTGGACTGTAAATGTCTCGGGTGCCTGACTTACTCCCCGGGCCGTGGGTGCTGACAGCTGCTAGGACTGTGCTGGGAACCACAGGGCCCACCTGAGACCGCTGGGCAGGTGTGATTTCAGCACGTGCTCTTTGGAGGGATCTGAAATTTCCTATGGATTTTTCTCCGGGGACCCACATACTCTGACCTGACAACTACCCCCAGCTCAAATCACTTCAGTTTTACTTCTCAACATGAGTAAATGTAACAGAAATGCACACTGCCCTGGGTTACTGACTGGAGAAGGGAGGGCTAGAGCAGGAGCAACATCCAGGAGAAGGGTCTGGGGGCTGGTGAGGATTTGAGTGAGCAAAGAAAAGGGGTAAAGAAATGTCAGGGGTGGGGAGACTTGTGAGCAAGGCACAGAGGCTAAACTGAAAGCAGCCTGGGGGAGGGCTGGGCAGGGGTGAAACCGGCATGCAAGGATTGGCCACTCTGTCCTGGTCATGCTGCAAGGCCATGCACAGTGCTACTGCCGCCAGGAGCCTGCCAGACCTCCGACAGCCACGCTGCCTCTCCAGCCAGAATCGGTGCCTTACAATCAGTTCACCTCCTTCCTACACGTTAGTCGATACCAATTATTGACCACCCACCCTGAACCATGTGTTTCAAAGACTATCTCACTCAACTGTTTCAGCCAAAAGGCCAGGATGAAGATGCAAAAAACAGCAGGCTCAGAGGTGATGTTACTTGACCAAGGTTACCCGTTAGACCAGATCTTTGTGACTATTCACTCTGTGTGTCCATGGCTTATATTCCCCCAGGATGAAGAGCTCCCCAGGACAAGCCACCTTTACCTCTGTCTTCCCAGGGCCTGGTCCAGAGTTGAAGCTGAGACGATAGCGGATGCCTGGGCAGACTAGAGCCAGCAGAGGCTGGAAGCTGAAAGCGGGGAGTGAATGTGACTGGCAGCTGACCCTTCTGAGTCCATCATTGTCTGTTTATCCTGAGTCATTCCCCTGATTGCCCAGCCAAGGAAACCTCTGCCCTCCTCTCTCCCCAACCTACCAGCTGTGTTCTCTGAATGGCAGGTGCTCCCCAGCCCAGTAGGGAGCACACCGCAGGGGATGAGGGTGGAGGAGAAGCCAGCTTCCCTCTTCTGGCCATGAGTGACCCAGCCCTGGAAAGCAGGGCACCAGGAGAGGACATGTGAGGGAGAAGCAAACTCTAGTAAGAAAAACACAATGACTGGTAAGAGTTAAATGGTTCTATCACAGCAGCTAAGGGATGAGTGTGGTGGAGATGACAGAGAGCCTTTAGGAGCCCATGAGCTCCTGCCAGTGGGTGAGCTGGATGGGCCTGCATTCATTTCACTGGATGATTTGGGACAGACCATGTGCAGAGCTGGAGGAGCACAGCCCCTAGAAAGTCCCTTCTGTGCACCAGGGTCCTTCTCCAGAAAGTGGGAGGGTTAGTCCAGCCCTGCCTACCAGGGCCAAGTGAGAGGTGTGCATGGAATCGAGTGCATAGCCAAGCTGCAAAACAGGAAACGGGCTCAGAGGGGTAAGTGATCGGTCAGAATCATAACACATCAGAGTGGGTGGTACCAAGTCACAGAGAGCAAATCAGCACTTGTCTTGGAAGACCTAACTAAATTATAGATAGATGTAGAAATCGATACATATACAGATATAGATGATACAGATATAGATATATAAAAATAGGTATAGGTGTAGATATGGACATATAGATATACACACACACATACTACACACACATATATACTATATATGTAGTACATATACAAACATGTATACAAGTACTATATATAAAATATATATGTAGCATATATACAATTATACACACTGTGTATACAGTATATATGTAGTATTATATCTTTTATATGTATAATATATATAAAAGTATATCATATAGTCTGTATAAAATATCTATGTAATATATATATATATACATATACACTAACACATATGTTACATAATCACAGTACTTAATGCTCATCATGACCATGTGGGTTAAATCATATCTTCACTTATATTCATGAAAACGAAGGCTTAGACATGAGAGTGATGTGCCCAAGGTCACTCATAATGTATCATATATCAAACCATCACACTGTATACCTTAAACATACATAATTCATAATTGGCAATTTTATCTCAGTGAACCTGGGGGTGGGGAGGAGCTGGCAACGCGGGACCTCCTCAGGACCAGACCACATCCATAATGACTCAAGCTGCACCCCGTGTCCTTGGCCCCTTGTTCCTCTGCCCAGTGCTTCGGCCAGGGAGACAAATCTTGTCCCTGTTTCTTTCTTTCTTTCTCTCTCTCTCTCTCTCTCTCTCTCTCTCTCTCTCTCTCTCTCTCTCTCTCTCCCCGACCTTCTGTATTTACAATTTGGGATTTGTTTGCCAGGAGCCCTGAGTGCCCACCCCAGTCGGACCGGGGAGCCCCTCACTCCCTCCCTGACTCCCCTCCCCTCCTTTAGCCCTTCTGCACCCAGGGCCCGGGCTGTATTTAGAGCCCAATCTTCCCGAGCAGTGAACCATTCCCCACACAGTCAGAGACAGCGCTGCCTCCCTGACTGATTGTTGGCTGATTTTGTTTGGCACTTTTCCTCTGGCCTCATCTAGAGCTTATTAGGAAACCAGTTTCACGTTCCACAGGCGATATTTGCGATCCTTCTCCAACAGGGAGCTTCAAACGAAGAGAAGGATGAGGGATTCATGAAGAGCTAGGGAGGCCCTGTATCAATGGAGTAAATAAGACATGCATTTCCCTTGCCTCTTTGTGATACATTTAAGCATTTTTCTTTCTATGGCTTTTTTGTACTCATAATGCCCCAACTAAAGAAACAGGTTTTCATTTTATTGATGAGAAAACTGAGGTTCAGACTCATGCCCTGATCAATAACAGAGCCAAGCTTAGAACTGTGATCTTGGGTTATCCCCAAGGTTCTTTGCGGAGGAGAGAAATAAAGCATTACACATTCAGATTGTTTGGGGAAAGTAATTTAACATTTGAAAGCAAACACCATCTTCGAGTAGAGAAAGTAACTGAAACACGTGTCCCATTTAAAGTCTTTGGTTGGTCAACTCCCAGTCCTTTAGAGCTCAGCTCAGCCACAAGACTAGCCACGGGTTCTGCCTGGCCCCTGGCTCTGTGAGGTGCCCTCAGAGGTGCTGCCCTCATCCACCATTTCTCTCACCCACGGTGCTGCATTTGTCTGCCTGCCAGTCTCCCTTAGGAGATGTGAGTTCCCAGAGAGAAGGGGCCTTGTCTTATATACCAGTTTTCAGCACCTAAAATAGTACCCAGCAAGTGTAGGGTGCTCAATACATGTGTATCCATGAAACCTCTGGGAGACCCAATACAGGTAGCCAATGTCTCATGCTGTCGAAAAAGGTGGGAATGAGTTAACCAAGTGTTGATCATTGAAGGCTGCCCTCATGAACTGATGAGAATAAATTATAATTAACATATCAATTCCATATGCAAGAAAGAGACGCCTACAAAAATGCCTAAATAGTTGGCATGAAATACCGTCTATACCACCTTGAAAACTGTGTTCATGCCAATTTATTACTTAGCAGCCTTCCCTCCAAAGAGAGAGTAAGAGAAAGCTCACTACCTGCCCAAATCGGCACAAAGTCTGAATCAGTGGGGTCAAAATGAATGAGGTTCGTAAGAACATTCATATGCTTTGACCTAATAATCCTTCTCCTGGGAATCTATCCTAAGGAAATAATTCAAAAGAAGAAAAATGCTATGTGCACAAGGAGGATCATAACAGCCGCGGTTATAATTTTGAAAAGATGGCAATAAAATAAAATGTCCCACATAAGGAAAGCAGTAGATGATCTCAGGAGAGACTTTTCTGAACCCAGGCAAGTGTTGAGAAAATTAATGTTAGAGCTGTGGATATATGGTGACATGAAAGGGAAAAGAACCCAGTGGTTTCCAATAGTGGAACAGAGAGTATTTTTAAATGCTTTTGAATTTAAGCCCAATTGAAATTTAGTAGTAATTATTTAGTAGGCCTAACTGAACCAGGAATCTCGCTACTCAATTTATTGCCTAATCATTTCCTCCTCGTTCGCCCTTTATTTCATTCATTGAACATCTACTATGTATAAGGAGCTACTCAGAATACAAAGGAAATGATGTGATTCTTTTTTGCTGTTGTTGCTAATCCTCACCCACCTATGAATATTTTTTTCCCATTGATTTTTCAGAGAGAGTGGAAGGGAGGGGGAGAGAGGGAGAGACAAAGAGGGAGAGAGACAAAGAGAGAGAAACATCAATGTGAGAGAGACACATCGATTGGTAGCCCTCCACACCAATGAGGCCAGGGATCAAGCCTGCAACCTACGTATGTGTCCTTGACCACAATCAAACCCAGGACCCTTCAGTCCACAAGCCGAGGCTCTAATCCAGCCGTGGGCAAACTACGGCCCGCGGGCCGGATCCGGCCCTTTTGAAATGAATAAAACTATTGAAAAAAAAGACTGTACCCTTTTATGTAATGATGTTTACTTTGAATTTATATTAGTTCACACAAACACTCCATCCATGCTTTTGTTCCGGCCCTCCGGTCCAGTTTAAGAACCCATTGTGGCCCTCGAGTCAAAAAGTTTGCCCACCCCTGCCTCTGAGCCCAACTGGCCAGCAATGACGTGATTGTTATCCTCAAGAACAATCTGGGATGAAGAACTGGCATCAACTGAGTGTAATACAGGGCAACATTAATAACTGCTCTAACAATAGAGCAAGTGGGGTTTGCTTTAATCCTGAAAGCGGAATTCACAGAGGAAGGAACAGTCAGCCAGGTCTTAAGACTGCTTAGGATTTTAACAGATGGAGGCCACGTGAGTGAAGCCACAGAGTGTGGTCTAAGAAAGGGGAACACACACAGAGCCACCTGCATGAGGGCACAGGAAAGGGAGGTGATGGAGATCCTTGTGGTTTGGGGATAAATGGTGGAGGGGCCCTGAGAGCCAAGCCGAGGAGGCCAGCCAGCACCGCTAACACGGGTTCCGCGGGTGTAGAAATGAGACAGGCTACGGGTAGGTCGGGAATTACACACGGTTCTCATTGCTCACTGCCTTTCATGCCTGGCCTGGCAGAGACAGTTCTCCTCATATGGGATCTTTTATTCTGTTTGGAAGAGCTCTTCATTTGTCATTTGGGACAGAAAGTTGGAGCTGGTTGCAATCTGCAATCCATCAGCCTGCCTGTGCGGAAGAGCTACCAGGAAACCAGTGCTCTTCCTCTGTGGGTCTTTTAGCATTGATGCCAGCCTTCAGAAATCACTTATGCAGCGTGCGTGAGAGAGGAGGGAGGGGGGAGGAAGGGAGAGATGGAGAGACGGCGAGAGAGAGCAGGAGGGAGGGGGGAGAGATAGTAGGGCTAAATAGGATTTTCTCCGGGCCAGGGAGAATCAATCAGCATTGTCAAGGAATAGGAAGCCTGGGGGAGGGCAGATTTTTGGGAAAACATTTTAAATACATTTTTTATTGATTTTTTGCAGAGAGGAAGGGAGAGGGATAGAGAGTCAGAAACATCGATGAGAGAGAAACATCGATCAGCTGCCTCCTGCACACTCCCCACTGGGGATGTGCCCGCAACCAAGGTACATGCCCTTGACCGGAATCGAACCTGGGACCCTTGAGTCCGCAGGCCGACACTCTATCCACTGAGCCAAACCGGCCAGGGCTTTGGAAAAACATTTTAAACCACTCATCATTGTACTGGTTTATTATACATTGTCATTCTCTTATTTCTTTTACCTAAGCATATATGAATCTAGCATCTATCCCTATAGACAGTTTTTTTTATCTTTTAGCAAAAATCAAGCCATGTGTGTATGTACCACATGCTTTATTTTTCATAAGATGTTCTATCATGATTCTTTCCAGATCAGCACACATGGATTGTCTTCATTATTTTTACTGGCTTTGTGGTGTTATGAGGACGGGCCTGATTTATTTGAATAGTCCTTACTGAGAGACACTAAAGTTGTTCCCATGTTTGTCCTTTGTCGGCTGGTACAAACAACGCCGAGGAAAAGACACCGGGAAGACGAATCTCTGTGTGCATCGCATTTCTGGATGGCGATTCCTGAAGTGGGCTTAGAGAGCCAGCAGGGAGGGACACTGAATTCTCCAAAGCACAGATCGACACTTCTCTCTCAGTAGAGGCCGGCAGTGTTGGCTTCTCCACATCCTAAAGGTTTGAAAAGTTCTGACAAGGCCTTTCACCCCATCTCACCCCACCCGTGTCCCTTGCCTGAGAATTACCACATGTAGAAGAGACGTCCTGTTGAGAAGTGTGCTAAACTCGTGTACAGTGCTGAATGGGAAACAGCTGAGATCCAAGGGGGGAGCGCGCCAAGACCGGGGTCAGGCCCCGCCCTGCAGCAGAGCAGTGCTGAGAGCCTGGCCCCGCCCCTTCTGGACGGTCCAGCAGCTCAGGCTGACCTTTCTGCACCTGGGTTTTCCACCTGGGAGGCAAGTCAGTTGGACTTGATGACTGAGGGTTTCTTTTGGCTCAGACATCCAGTGAAAAGTAATAGAGAAAAAGAAGAAAAATAGGTAACAAAAGAAAAACAGAGAAACCAAAGAACGGAAGCGGTGAAGAGTAAGTCCTGTTACAGAACAGCCTTTTAAAAATGCATAGGAGCAATGCCAGGAGCTACCACCTGTGGAGGGAAGAGAAAGGAATTCCGGGAGGGGCGTCAGGGACAAGGATGTTGTTCTTTTATTTTCAAAACCCCCTCCTTTAATTTTGCCCAGAAATAACGTGTTTCATGTTGAGCGAGACCAAGGGAAGAGTAATAGCTGGTCACAGGGGGGAGAGCGAGGTGACAGTTTCCCTCTCACGCCCCGTGTCTCCCTGTGAACCTTGGACACAGCAGGGCTCTGCCCCGGAATAAGGCGGGTTCTCTTCCCTTCAAGGTCCTATGAATCACAGCGGCCCAGGTCACCCTCCTCACTGGCCACCCCCCTTAGGTTCCTCTGAAACCTGTTGAGGGGCAGAAATCGATGCCAGCACCTGACCAAGGATACATACAGAGAGACAGGAAAATAGAAAGAGCAGTGGCCTAGTCGTTAACAGAGTTTGAGGCCTGAGTCCGCCCCTCACCGGTCCCACAACTGTAAGCAAGGTCATTTCCCCTCTCGGTGCCTCCTCTGATGTTCTCTCACATGAAGGGGTTGAAAAGAAACAGGGGTCGTCACGGTCTCTGGGTGGACGGCAGCAGCAGCACCTGGGAACTTGCTAGGAATGCACAACCCTTGGCCCTGCCCAGACCGACTGGCTCAGGAGCTCTGTGAGCGGGGTCCCGCCCGGCTGTTGAAGCAAGCCCTCCAGGAGACTGTGATGCAGGCTAAAGTTTGAGGATCCCTGAACCAAAAGACCACAAAAGTACCTGCGAATTTCACGGAACCCAAGCTTAGCCCTAAGGATTTCAAAGAAAGGGGGGATGCGTGACATTAAACACTTTTCCAGTCGTGGATCTTCCAGGCTAAGGGTGACAGCTGGTGCGATCATCCCTCCTGCTTCCTCCCGTGTCTCGCCGCCTTGCTGCTTAAATTCGAGTCCTGGGACCGACAGCGTCCTTGTCATCCGGACCGCTGATGCCAACTCTGCATTTTTCATAAGAGGTGGAGCTGATGTGAACACACATTCACGTGTGAGAAGCCTGCCACCAGATCTCTTCTGTTTCTCTCCTTCCTTCCCATTCTTGATTCTTCGGCGTTCATTTTGCACCACTCTTGTTTTTCGTTTGGCCACCCCTGGAAATGCCTGTGCTTTCTAGAGGCTCGGCTGAGACCTGGGTTGACCATCACGTTGAACAAGTCGCACACTGTCCAGCGACTTGAACATCAGATCGCATGTCAGAAGGGCCAGCTCCTGAAGCTGCACTTTTTCACTTCTCCCTGTGGGAGGCAGTGTGGTACAGGCCAGAGTCCTGAACTCAGCCTTCCTTCCAGTCCCAGCTGGGCCCCATTTCCGTGTTTGACAAAAGCATTTAACCTTCAGAGCCTCCTTTCTACAATGGAGATATCACGCCTTTTCCTTGGGCTGGTTGTGAGAATAAAATGTGATGAAGGAAATGAATGTAAAAGACCCTATTCAAATGCAAGGAGTGGCGATAACTGTTACCCAAGCCATGCACTGCCTCACCCTTTCCCCAGGGCTGTTTCCAAAGCAAATGTCAATTCCTGGCCCTCCACCCCCTGCTGCTAAATAAGGACACCCATTTTCACATTCCCAAGCCTGTCCCTGGGGACTTTATTAGGAAAGCAAATACTGGATCCCTTCACTCCCTCCTTCTCAATAAATGTGTTTATCGCCCTGTAAATTCCAATGTACTAGTAGCTAGTATATTGCAGAGAGAAAAGGTTGTCGCCAAGAAAGATGTGTCACTCCACAGGAAATTTGGGTTTCGTATGTACAAGGGAGCCGGCACATGGAGATCTCTTTGGAAATGACAAAGTTCTATAATGAAAAATAACACGACAATCCTGGGCTCATTTCAGCAGATAAATATTTAATATAGATCAGCCAAGATTAATTGCCAACTGCAACTTGCCCGCCCTCTGGCTGGTGAGGAAAAAGAAAGAAAAAAAAGAGCATTTTTGTGTTAATTTACGACAGAGTGTTTGAAACAAGCAAAGCTGAGCTTGTCCAGGTTTGTTTTTCTGCCTTTGGGAATGCAAGCACAGTTCCCAAGGCCTCACTCTGCTCCTACCGCCCCTTCAGGCTGCAGAGTCAAGTGGGCAGGCCACACCTCCGCATACTAATCAGTCCTTGGCGGCAGGAAGAGTTCCAGAGAATCATGAACAAACCAGTGAGAGAGAGCCTCTTGGTTCTCCTGGGCTGGAGCAGAATGAACCCGCACACTCAAAATAGAACAGGGACCACAGCGGGAAAGAAAGCAATGAGGAAAGTGCAGCCTGTAGGAGCCACTAAGGAGATTGGCTTCATGCACTTACCTATGTTTAACCCGCGCCGGCAGGCAGGTTCAATGGGAATGTCCCCAATTTGTGGATAGGGTAGTGCCGAAGCTCAGAGCAGCGAATGGATGTACCCAAGGTCCACACGGCTAAGAAGTGGTAGAGGCACAATTTCAATTTAGATATTTCTGACTCCAGAGACATCCTCCGAAACTTTAATCTAATGATTCATGGGATTGGCAAGGTTTTGTCCTTTGGGATTAAAACCATTGAGAGAAGTTCAAATTCAGGCCTTTGGGCTCTCAGTCTCTTTATTCCTCCTCCTTCTTTCCTTCCTCTCTCTCTCTCCCACTCTCTCCCCCTCCCCAACCTCCCTTCTTCATCTATTGATTCTCCATGTGTCCTCCTCTGACTACCCATCAGACTTTCTCTGTGTCTGTCCCGCATGGATTTCTGATCCCTCAGTCATGATATCTGTTATCATTCAGTAAGAAACTCAACTTCCTAGCCTAGAGGCTCCAGCAGGGCCCTCCTTCTGACTTTTCAGCAGTGGTATGGTGCCAACTCTTTTTTTTTTTTTTTTTTTAGAGGTGGGGATCCTGCTTGTACGAGAAAGGAGAGCCAAGTAGGTTCCAACAGAACCACACACATGCCTGTGAAAAAAGCTGGGCAACCTGTAAACAGAATCATACATATCACCCTCCTCTAATAGCAGCACCTTCCAAACCATCGCTGCCATCATCTTCTGCCATCATTAATATGAACATCAGCACCGGAACCAGCTGCAGGTATTACTGTTTCACCAACAAAACTGCCATCTCTACCCTCTGTCATCGCCAACATTACTATTATCGGCAACTTCATTCGACATAAAGAATATATCTATTCTCTGCAGAGCTGAGGGCATCCAGAGTGTCACCACCAGGATCATTTTTGACAAAGAGCATCACACCGAATGCAAGCCTACTACACACGGGGAATATAAAAAATAAAGTGTACAGTCTTTGCATAGATGAAATTTTGATGTGGCTGGATAGGCAAGATAATTAACAATACAAGGTCTGATTCTAAATGTCAAAGAGGGCGTTTTGGTATTTTGAAAGATCAGAGACAGTCCACTTGCATAAGAGGCTACCCAAGAGGATAGGGGGAGCTCGCTAGGCAGGCTGTACTAGCCTGTGTCTGTAATTCATACATGAAGAATTTTGATCAAGTCATCTAACCACTCTTATCTCAGTTGATTCAATGGAAAAGAAGTACTAGAGAGAGACGTTAAATTCTTTTCTAGGGCTAAGGATTCTTCAACGTTCTTCAAACACTTGAATTGCACTAACATGGTTGGCTGCATTCCCCTCCCCCCCCCCCCAAAAAAAAAAAGCCAAATTGTCTGGTTGATTTCACCTTAAAGAAATCAGAGGCAGAGAGAAATTTGAGACAGGAGAGGGAAAAACCCACCTAACAGAGCTCATCTGATTTATCTTTCCTCTCTGGGGACCCAATCTTAGATTATTCGAAATTCTGTTTACAGGGTACAGAGCACTTTAGTTTTCCATCATTCACACATGGTGCTTTAAGCTCTCCCCTTTGAGAGTGTTCATTCGTAAGAGGAACCTGCTTTCAAGGAACAGTTCTTGAATAACATCCTTCACATATCATTGCAAGATGAAATGTCCTCATTATCCCTGCTCCGAGATGGTTCGCATTTTTAACTTTTATTCCACATACTCTTCTGGGAGTAGACAGCTCTAGGTTTGAATCCTAGCTCTCCTCATTATTTTCTGTGTTACCTGTGATGAGTTGATTAACCTCTCTGAACCGTAAACACCTCATCAGTAGAAATGTTATCTCTGTGGTAGAGTAGTTATGATTATTTGACCGGTGATATATATCAGAACACTGAGCCTGCTACACCGGACTTGTTCCCTGAAAATCACAGAAACAGACCTATAAATAAGGTAATATAAATAACCGAAGGAAGCAAAATCTCCAAGGCTTTCAGGGCCATGGAAGTGGTGCTCAAATGCATAGAAACTTTCCACAGTTTCTGAGTGGTAAAGTCTGATCACTAGCCACATCTGAAGGGAACAGCTGTAACAGGGTTCCTGCCCATTGTTAAGATGCACAAATAATGACAAAAACTTACCAGACTTACCAATCAAAAACGACAATCAAAGGATATGTGGATTTTTCATCATTCCCTTTAAAAACTCACTCTGAGCCAAGCAAAAATACGTCCTGTCTTTGGGTCAAGGTCTACATATTACATTGCAGAACCAGAACAGTTGCATGGGTAGTTTGTTAAATGTCTGGTCTATTTACATGCAAAGACTTCTTCCCACCATCCTTCTTTCTTCTCATCTCATCTGACGAGATTCATTCAAGGAAAACAAATGACTTCAACCTCTAAGTAGCTTTCTATTAATAATCCACTGTGAATGATGTTGTCAGTATGTGACTCCTGGACGCCGGATATATGAGATGACAGTCACCACTCAGTACTCTCTTTATTTCATTTTTTTGGGAAAACTTTTGCAAAGCTGAGATATAACTTTGTGATCTGATCCATACAAATATAATGCTAAATGTTTTGGAGAAAAAAAATGGATAACTAAAACATGAACCTTGACCTCATCAACCAATAGACTCCTTGTGATGAGAAGAGGTGGAAAAGAATAGTAAAAATATAATACAGAAAGCAAAACAGGTCTTTCAGCAATCATTTAATTGAGCAACAAGCACTGAATACCTATGTGTTATGTATCAAAGGTAAAACAAAGGCTGAGAGTAATAGGAGTTAGAGGAGAAAAGCCATTTTTTTTTGGTGATATCTTCAGTAAGTGGTGGGAAAGGGCTTCTTACTCAATCTTATAGCCTTAGAACAGGACACAATGCCTGGCACATAATAGGTGCTCAGGAAAATATTTGAACCAAATATAAGGAAGTGAATGCACCAAAGAGGGGGTGTAATTTAAACCAGTTCTTAAAGTCTAATACAGTTTCAAAAGGCAGAGGATGGAGAAGAAGGAGGAAGAGCAGAACAGGATGACCAAAGGCACAGAGGCAGAGCAGCGAGAATGAAATCCAGGGAGTGGTAAGTAACCAGAGATGGCCTTGCCTCTGTAAAGAAATGCAATAATAAGGAAATAACTGGAAGATGAGGCTAGAACATTTGCGTTTATATTTGTAAGTACTGGAAGCCAATGCAGATGAAAGAGAAGAGGAAAAGGATGATTTGAGCTTGATTTTAGGAAATCGGTGAAGTCTAGCTGTTCTGTGCAAGGGGGTATCTAACTAGGAGACCACTGTACCTATGGGGCTGAGAGACGCTGAGAGCATTTATTAGGGCTGGGGAATTAGAGGGCAGAAAGGGGAAATCAGGAATAGCAGTGTTTGATGCCCCACTTCATATGACATGTTTAAGGTCTCCATTAATCTTCTGCACAAACTCCTTAAGGATAGAATCTCCTACAGAGCCTCAGTCACCACAGATAATGTCTGTAGAGTGCTGAGTGTCCCAACAGTTACTTGTTCTAAGTTCTCATCAGCTCAGAAACCTTGAAGAACCCATGCGTTTGCCAATGACCTAAGGGCACAAGTCGGAAGACTGTGGTGTTTTCCACCTGTGACTGACCACATGGTTTGACGCAGCAATCCTTTCATCTTCAACGTTCTGAGTTAGATGGTTTCTCGCAAACTCCACTAAATCACTGAGTCCAAGCCACTACTGTCTGCTGCCTGGAATTCTGACAGCCTCACCTGGTCGGCGCTTTACACTCTATAGTTTTCCCCTGCTGGTAGATTTACCTACAGTGACCCTTAAACTCCTAAATCAAGAATTTGCAGTAAAAGTCTCTGTGGACAGTCATCAAGCAAAGTCTCCTCCCGGTTAGAATGAGAAAAACAAGATAGGCTTTAAAATAAACAAAACAACTATTTAAAGATAATGGAAAGTACGCCAAAGCAGACAAAAGCCATCTTAAAGTTTATTCTTAAAAAACTGAAACTTGGAAAGTTAAAAATTTCAAGTCTATGGTTTTCTGGCCTGAGGGTGCTCATCAGCCCCAAGGCAAAAGTGCTGGAAATCTGCAACAGAGAACAAAGGTCAGGAATGGGAAAGCAGGGGGAAACGGTAAGGGAGAGTCTTGGCAGCAACAACTGCTAAAGGTGTGAGGACCAAAATCTGCCCAAATCATTTGCTGATGGCTAAAGGACACATGTGGAGAAGAGACCCTTGGGGACCTGGTGAGAGAGATGGCAGAGCACAGCAAAGAATCTCCCCATTAGTCGCAGAACTGCGCAGGGAAAGATCTGTCCATTTGCTGCTTTTTAATACTAAGTGCATACTCTATACGTGCACACTTTAAGTGGCAAAGTTTGAATCCCCAAGGGCTTGAAGTTTCAGAAGACAAAACCAAAGGTAGGCAGAACAGCTGGAAATTAAATGTAGAGAGAAGCCTTAGAAACAAGAAAGCCGAAGAAAGAGGGCTCCTCCAAACTGAATTATAACCTCTCTCCAAATGTTTGGCTGACCACAAAACTGCAAGGTACAGAGAAGACTTGCGGGGGCCAAGCTGAGAAAGCAATAGCTGGAACTCATAAAAGCGAAGTAGCGATATTGTGCCTGCACGCCACAGCTGAGACAGATTTTGCAGCAATAAGTTCAGACAAGTTAACAACATACAAGAACAATGACAAACATCCAGAAAAATACAACATGATCCAAAGGTACTGCATCATGTTATTGCAATGTCTAGTTTTCCACCAAAAATGACTACGCTTGCAAAGAAAAAAGAAATGTAATCCATGAAACAGGGGAGGGGGGGGGACAATAGAAACGAATTTCAAATAAACCCTGAAGGTGGACTTATCAGACAAAGACCTCAAAGCAGCAACTATAAATATAAGACATATGTATAAATATAAGACATATGCTTAAAAGATTAAAGGAAATAAGAAAACAATGAATAAACAGGGAAACACAACAGGTAAGTGGAAACTATGGGTAAAAATGGAAATTCTATAGATGAAAAGAACAGTAATTAAAAGCACACACTTTTGAAAGTTCACAATGTAGACTTAACAGAATAACTGAGATGACAGAAAGGAATATAGTTGGAAGGAGATCATTAAAAAGTGTATAATCCAATGAACGAGAGAAAAAAGATTGAAGAAAAGGAACTGTAGCTGTGTCCTCTCTGTAAACAAGTACTCCAAGACACATGTGATTCAAGTACCAAAGAGAAAAGAGAGAACAGAGGAGAAAAATATCTAACAAAATAATAGCTGAAACCTCCCCAAACTTGGTTAAAAACATTAGCTTACATGAAGCGGATAAAGCTCAAGCAGGATAGAAACAAAGGTGTCAATAAAACCCCTCCAGCTAGCATCATATTTAGTAGTGAAAGAATAGATGCTTTCCTTTCCAAATCAGTAACAAGGCAAGAATTTACACTAGCAACACATCTAGTCAACATTTTACCAGAGGTTGTTACCCGTGCAATAAGGAAAGACAAAGAAATAAAAGACATACAAATTATAAAGGAAGCAGCAAAACTCTTCACAGATGGTGTAGAAAATCCTAAGGAGTCTACAAAAAAAGCTACCAAAATACTTAGTAAAAACGGTAAGGTTGAAGAATACAATATATCACATTCAATTATATTTCTATATACTAGAAATGAAAATATTAAAAATAAAAATTAGAATTTCATTTACAGTACCATTACAAATATGAATATGCCTAATAAAGCATGTACAAGACTTACACACTAGTGACTATAAAATATTACTGAATAAAATTAAATATCTAAATAAATGAAGCAATAAACAACGTTCATGGATCAGAAGACTTGCTGTTAAGATGCCAGTTCTCTCCAAATTTATAGATGCAACAAAATCCCAATGAAATTTTCAGCCAGTAATCAAGAAAGTGTAGCCTGGCCAGCATGGTTCAATGGTTGAGTGTCAACCTTTGGACCAGGAGGTCACAATTTGATTCCCGGTCAGGGCACATGCCCAGGTTGTGGGCTCCCTCCCCAGTGTGGGGTGTGCAGGAGGCAGCCAATCAATGATTCTCTTCCATCATTGATGTTTCTCTCTCTCTCTCTGTCCCTCTTCCTTCTTCTCTGAAATCGATATAATTAATTAATTAATTAAAACTAAAAGAAAAACAACAAACTTCTCACCCAGAAGACTGCCTTCCAGTGACCACTACCAATTCTCTCCCAGACCTGGCCGGGGAGGAGCTCTTTGATCCCAGGGCAGGCTCTGGGGACGTAAGTTCACCAGCGTCCAGCACATAGTAGACATTGGTCCAGTGTTGGGCTACTTTCTCTGGTTCTCTTTGAGAAAAAAGATTGAAGAAAACGAACTGCCCCTCAGAGTCCTGTCTATACACAAGGCTTCCAAGTTACTCCTGAAAATCCAGCACCCACTGACAAGGGGGTGAGGAAGGTGAGACATCTGAAGATGTCTTTGACATGGCCTTGTCTCCCAGCAGTAGGTGGGTGGTGCTTGGTAAAAAAGTTCCACAAAAAAAAAAATGAGAGAGAGAATTACAGCGTAGACTGAAATAGAACAGCATAAGAGGCACAGCTATGCATTTCATGCCTTCTGTCCCCCATCATCAGGAGATCCTAACTGTGGTGACTTGGTTGTTTTGAATGATACCACTTCAATCTGCTCATTTTAAGAAAACAATCTTAGAAAAATGCTCTGTTCTCAGATTCAGGGGATGATACTTGCTGCGAGTTAATTTTCTGAAATCTTTGAGAAGCCAAGGGACCCACAGAACCATACCAGGTAAGAACTGCATATGCTTCATTCCTCCTCCTTTTGAATATCACCTCTGGATCCTTATGCATGTACAAGGTGAAGCACTGCATCTTATTAATAGTTATTAATAACAGTAACTATTAACGATAGTTGCTATTATTTTTAAAAGGAGGTTGGGCTGAAGCTGTTAGAGAGTGAGAATGCTGTTGTCCACAGGAAATGCACATTTCTCTTTTGCTGACAAGCATCCGGGCCCGGGGGGCCCAGTGCTTTTTTGTACACCAAAAAAATACTGAGCTCATTATGTTGAAGCACAAGTTATCCTTTCGTCGTCAGTCAACCTGTCTGGGTCAACTGTCCTCCCATATTCACTCTGCACATCTAACAGCCCTCTCCAATATTACAGCTGCCGTTCATTTTGTTACCCTAGAGTGATATTCTGAAATCAGGCCATTCAAGTGCAATCATTAGGCACCAAATGACTGCTTCTGTCTGAGCAGTGGAAGGAATCTAAAGTGAGTGCTGGGTGCCTGTAAGCAAGAACAACAGGGCCCATATTGACACTAAGGTGCAGGGCTCACCAAGCACATTCCCTTCCATGTTCCCTGCCTCAGGACTCTACAAAGAGGTAAACTTGGTAAGTTTCTATTTAAGGCGAAGGAAATGGAGGCTCAGTGGGGATGGATCATTATTCAAAGATCTAATTTAGAAAGACAAAAAAACGTGAATGCAAATCTTCTGCTGCACACTGAGATCACCTCCACCCCATCTTCTTCCTTCAATTCTTCCTTGTGTTCAATAACCAACTTTCAAGGAATTCTTTCATGTTAATTGAATGCTTCAGCACTTAATTTTCACACTGTGCCTTAACCCCAAGTGCCTAACGTCCAATACCTTCAGCCCCTCATACTCCATCTCAATGATTGATCTTCACCCCCACCCTCTTCCAACCTCCTTCTTCTTTCCATGGTTATGCTTACAATGCGTCATCACCAAAGCCCCTCCAACTCTGACATCTTGTATTAAAACATTCTAGTCTCTGTTGTCTATCACAACACCTGCTCCCTACCTCTTCAAGACCTCTAGGCCCATGACAATCCCTTTTCCTTTATCTACTATCTACTGCCTTCTACCCAATAATCCATCTCTACATTTACCTTTGGCCAATTCTTTTAGCTCCTTTACCCATTGTCCTTCCATCTCCTTGACAAACCGAAGCCCGGTTTGAACCCACTTCCACCACCCATTCTCAAAGTTTCAGTTCTTATAGAGAACAATCTCCTAGAGCTGTTAAAAAGTGGTGGCCACCAACATTATCAAAGTCCTCACTGCCTCCTGGTGATCCTCTTACATTCCCTTAATCAGACCCCTCTATGATTCTGCAGACTAACTATTTCAAAGTTTCTCCACACACTGCCAACCTTATTTGCACTCCCAGTACCCCTTCCTCTGTGATTGACCTCACAACCCACTTCACAAAGAGAACAGAAGCATCGGAAGTCCCTTCAAACCCCGAGTAAAATCAATAGACTTATCTACACCCACACCTCTCCCCCCCTTTTTTCTTGTGTCCTTGGAAAGGTGTCCCTCCTTTTACCGCCATCCGTGTGCTCTTATCCTTTCCCTCCCTGCCTCTTGAGAAAGTGCTTCTTCAATAATAACCCTACTCTGCCCCTCAGCATCTCTTCCTCTCTTAATGGTCTCTTCCTTCTTAGAAACCGAAGAAAAGCAACGAAAAGAAACCCTCTTTATTTCAAGTCTCTGCTCCCTTTCATAGCTATGCTTCTTTTCTAAAGAAATGTCTACTATCTTGCTTCTCACATACTCTTCAACCCACTGCAATCTGACTTCTGCCCCTAATGTTCCATTTAAACAGCTCTTGCCAAGGTCAAGATTTAAGTATAAAAGATTTCTTTCAGTTCTAATCTTATGTGATATATCAGAAACCATGGCTCTGATTACCTACACCTTCCTTCTTAAACATTCATTTATTTGAGCTTCCAGGGCACCCAATGTCCCTGATTTTCCTCCTTTACCGCTGGCCATTCCTCAACGCGGCAGAGCTTGTCTCTGCGCATGCTAAATAGGCTCCTCCATGAGTGAGCACATCCCCAGGGGAGATAGATCTGCAAGTACCACTGCCAACCAGATGGCTCTCAATACCGTCATTTTTTATCCAAGCTCTCTCTTTGGAGGGTCAGAACCATTTATAAAACAACTGCCTACCAAGTCTTTATTTGGATGTTCCAGGTAGTTTAAACTCAACATTTCCAAAGATGACTCATCTTCAAACATTCACAACCCCCGAAAGTCTCTGTTTGCCTCCCAGGGCTCCTAGCTTGATGGAATATACCACCACCCACCTGGCTGACCAAGTTAAAGAAATGTCCCCCTCTTCTCCCTATGTGACCAAATGCA
The DNA here is from genome assembly GCF_014108235.1 of Myotis myotis. Lineage (NCBI taxonomy): Eukaryota > Metazoa > Chordata > Mammalia > Chiroptera > Vespertilionidae > Myotis > Myotis myotis. Next base: position 12,461,118 of record NW_023416316.1, read on the forward strand.
AGGATTTGTCACTTAAGGTGCAATCTTGTCAAGTCCCCCATTTTCCGAATCTTCCCTCCCTTTCCACCTTCAGGCTCAAATACGGAGTCTTCCTTCTCCTTAAAGTATCTCCAGCTATAATTTCATTTATGTAACAATTTTGAAATGATGACATTATAGACATGGGGAACAAATTAGTGGCTGTCAGGATTGGGGATGGTAGGGGAGAATGGAGGGGTGTCACCATAGAGGGACAGCAGAAAGGAGATCTCTGTGGTGATGGAACCATCTGTATCTTTACTGGGGTGGTGATTACATGGATCTACATGTGGTAAGTGCCACAGAACCATGCACACACATTGCACCCATGTCAATCTTCTGGTTTTGCTACTGTGCTACAGTTATGTGACCTGTAACCCTTGGGATAAACTGGGTGAAGGGTAAATAGGACCTCTCTGTACTATGTTTGCAACTTCTTGCCAATCTACAACTATTTCAAAATAAAACATTTAAAAATATTTATTTATTTTTAGAGAGAGAGAAGAAACATCAACGTGAGAGTGAAACATCTATCAGCTGCCTCCTACACGCCCCCTCTTGGGGATAGAATTCACAACCAGGGCATGTGCCCAGACCTGGAATCAAATCGGCAACCCTTCGGTGCATGGGACAATGCCCAACCAACTGAGCCACACCGGCCAGGGCTCAAAATAAAAAATTAAAAAAAAAATCTCAAATCCCCATGGAAGCCACTTTAGTCTAAGACACTCCTCCCCCTTGCCTGGGTCACTGCCGTAGCCCTCTATTTCCTGCCACACAATTTGCACCCTCGCCCAACTTCCCCCCATCAGTCCCCTTCTCTCCTGTGTAACAGGAGTGATCTTCCCAAGAGGACAACCTGAATCTGCTCTGTCTATGGGCAAAAGCCTCCAGCGAGCTCCCTATTGTCCTTGGGCCCTGGTTCCCACATTGTGTGCTGACACCATAGCACATGACAGGGCACAGAGGACCATTGTAATGCTCAAGGGAAATGAGCTATACTTGACATTTATTGGGCATCCCCAAACCTACTAACTTGAGGTCTTTCACACTTTCAATATTAAAACACTCTGGAATCTTTCCATGATGGCGTATTTTTCTGAAGCTGGGTTTCAGATAGTTAGTTGGTACAATTACCAAGTACTTCAGAAAAATTAACGAGGGACAGGAAATGAGGGTGGCAGTATCCAACTGCACGATTTGAGAAGTAGTAACTGTGGTTATTTGTGGATAAAATAAAAACATTGTTTTTCTCTAGATTTGCATGTATTACTTGTCAAATGGCCACTAAACTTACTGGGACATAAACACTTCATTAAGTTGTTTGGACCTAACTACTTAATAAGCAGAATTATTAGTATTTCTCTGGCCTAGGGGACCCATAACAAAATCACTGAGACATTAAGAGGGCATCCTGAAATGAGCAAGTGTGGGAGCCACCATCTGAGGATAAAGCTCAAAGTCTTTTATACAACAGACATCGGGCTCCATCCCAGCCTAACTCCCTGACTTCTCTGGCCAGCAGCGATCATTTTCTCTGCCTATCACTCACGTCTGTCCCTTTCTGAAACACCACATGAGAACACACACACACACACACACACACACCCCAATACCTTCCTTCACCTAACTCCTACTATTCAGATATCAACTTTAAAACAAATCAAACAGCCCTAGCTGGTTTGGCTCAGTGGATAGAGTGTCAGCCTGCAGACTGGAGGGTCCTGGGATTGTTGCCGGGCAAAAGCGCGTGCCTGGGTTGGGGGCTCGATCCCCAGTAGGGGGCATGTGGGAGGCAGCCAAGCAATGATTCTCTGTCATCATTGATGTTTCTCTCTCTCCCTTTTTTTCTCTCTGAAATCAATAAAAATATATTTAAAAAAATAAAAACAAATCTTCTTCTTGAAGGCCTTCCTTAATCTTGCAGGGCCCACTCCAGTGCCCTTCTCTGTGCTATGACCAGCCCTTCTCATGCGGGACAGCAATCCACTGCTCATGGCCACCCCTTCCTGGCTCCTTATGGTCCTCCTTGAGGGCACAGCTCAGTAATGCCTTCGTGTCATCAGAGGCTAATGTAGTCCCTGCACGTGGTAGGGACTCAACACATACTTGCTGAATCCATGCACAGACCATCCCCAACCATTTAGCAGTGCCCAGACATCCCTATCCTTTGCATTCACCCCCTTCCTTCTCACACAAACCGCACTCCCCCGTCACTGCGCTATCACCCGGGTGTCACGCCACAGTCACAGAGAGGCTGTCGCAAGTGCTCAGGATGAAGGCTGCACCTTGCTGCCTGCTCTGAACAACACGCCTGTGATTTGAGCAGAAGCAGAGTTCCCCCGCCGCCCACACACCCCATCCTGCAATGCGGGTGATTGCTGCGAAGGTGCCTGGTGAAGAGCCATCCCTGAGGGACAGTGTCTCCTGAGCATCAGACATCAAAGACACCCTGGCGGGCTCCAGGCAGCAGGAACTGGAGATGAGATGTCGCAGACTGCTCCCCTCACCTGGGCTGATTAATAAATGAGACGCTTGCAAATCATGGACGTGTGCTGTTTACATGAGTCAACCCAAGCTGCCAGCTTAAGGACACAGTGCCAGTGTGGAGGCCTCTGGATTCCTGCTCCATGTGCCCCAGGGTATCAGAACCCTTCCTTTCTCTGCTCCCCTTTCTCCATCTTCCTCCCAACAATAGTCTAAGAAGGGAGCAACACTGGCTCCACAGGGCACCGAAGCTACAGAGCACACAAGCTTCCCGCCTGTTGGAGTCTCCTAAGCATTTGCAGTCTTGTGGCTGAATGTCCAGGGGGGGTCGTGCTGCAGACAGCGGTCCTCCAGCCCTTTCTCCGTGCCGAATGCCTTCACAGGCTGTCTGCTTAGATCTTCACAACTATCTTGGAATGTCTCCCCATTTTGCAGATGAAGAAACTGAGGCTCAAAAAGTGTAAGCAGCATGCCTAGGATCGCATGAGTGGGAAGTGGCAGAGCCGGGACTCAAACCAAGGTCGGCCTGAGCCTAAAGAACGGCTCTTCATCACTAAGCTACAGCGACTGTTTCAGGGTTCACACAAGCTTAGCTGCTAACTTGCGGCTGTAACTTTCCATCAAGGTTTGCAGGGGCAAGTCAGGGGTAGGTAAAGAGTGGAATCCAAGGCCTTCCTCCAAGCCAGTCTGGGAATCCACTGCTAATGAGACCCAGTAATTCTTATGCCCAAAAAGAAGGCCTTGAGAGAGAAAGAAATTGCCTAGAGACAGAAGCTTGGGCATTCTGGCTCCTTTCATGAGAGATACAAAAGTATCCAGCCGAGGTAGAACGCTACATAAAATAAGGCAACCAGCCACGGGGTGCCCAGGATGGAACTGGGGCAGGTAAGCCTGGATGCGGCTGAGGAAGCGAGCTGCCTGACAGGCAGACCAAGCAGCTCTGCTGGTGGCCCTGAGTGGTGCCTGGGAGTTAATGAACTCCATCTTTGCAGTTGCAGCACTCCCTTTCTCTCCCTTAAATCACTGCCACGGGCTTCTAACCCCTCTCTGACTCCCACCCATGCATTTCTCAGGCTGCAGCCAGAGTGGTGTCTCTAAATGCCTGTCAGACCATACCTGTCTCACGTTTCAGACCCTTGGTTGATTTCCATTGCCCAAGTGAGAGAAGACTCAGGCTCTAACCTGCTTACCCTGGCCCATGGCACACTCTTCTAGCCAAACATGGGACAGTTTTCCTCTGAGCCAAAACGTGACCACAGTGGCTGGCATGACTCAGTGATTGAGTGTTGACTTTATGAATCAGGAGGTCACGGTTCAATTCCTGGTCAGGGCACATGCCCGGGTTGCAGGCTAGATCCCTGATTGGGGGTGGGGGGTGGGGGGAGGAAGTGTAGGAGGCTGCCAATCAATGATTGTCTCTCATCATTGATGTTTATATCTCTCTCTCCCTTCTTCTCTGAAATCAATTAAAAAAAAATTGTTTTTAAAAAAAGAGAAAAATGTGACCGCAACATAGATACAGTGTTTTTCAAATGGTATGGCCCAGCCCATTAGTGGAGGCTGAAGTCTATTTGGTTAGTGCACACCTGCATTTTTTAAAATAAATGAATCAGAAAGGAATAGATTAGGTTAGAATGGAATAGAATATGAAATATTGAGATTCATCACAGGTAGTAAGTTATGATTTTTTTCATGAATTTTCATTTCATATATCTCTAGGTATATTGAGTGCCAATGTTAAAATGCATTTTTTGTTGTTGCATGAGTTAGGGTCAAGAAATGGAAAAGCAAAACAAACAAAAACACTGCTCTAAATAGCTACGTGGTAATACTCTGACAATGAACCAGTTTGAAGGTTGGTTACAATCAATTTGCCATCCCACATTCTCCTGCCCCCTTGCCTTTGCAGGTGCTGCCCCACCTGCCAGGATTGCTTTTCTCCCTACAGCCTTCCTAGGAAATGGAATCCTCCCTGAAGCCTGGGTTCAACACTCTCTCCTCCAGGATGCCTTCCTAGCTTTGCCTTTCCTCCCAGCCTTCCCTGCCTGCAGATTCCATTGCTGGAGGAAATGCCCTCCCCCGACCCAAACACAGCATCCAGGGCACCGCCCAGCCAGGCAGCTCAGCAGGAGGCACTGTGCTTAGTTGTGTTTCAGGCAGTTTTCCTCAAGAAAACTACCCAGAGTCCCTGGAGGGCAGGGGTCAAGGTTTTCCTCTTCCTTTCCCCGGGAAACAGGGCAGAGTCTGGGTAGTAGGAGTCTGCAGCTCAGCAAACGTTTTTCCAGTGAATGAGAATGTAATAGGTACTCAGATCCTGGATCCAGTCCCTCTTTTCTTTAACCGAGATTTGCAACATAGTGTCCTAAGCCCCAAAGGTTCGTCTCCATCCTCCTCCTAATTTCCCAGGTCACATGGCGGCCGTATTTGGGGTCAGTCAGTCAGTCCATGTGAGGGCGACGTGCAAGCTGGTCTATTTTCAGACGCTCTCCTGACTAAAGCTGGACAACCGCAACCCAGCATGTGCTCTGACCAGGACCCGAACCAGTGACCTCTTGGCTAGTGGGTCAACATTCAACCACTGAGCCCCAGAGGCCTGGCCCCAGCTGGTTTTTTAGCATGACTCAGGCAATGCATATCTGAAACATCCTACGAAGTCTGAACTTATTTCCTATGGAATTTGCAGTCAAAGGGGAAACCCACCAGCCCTCCCAGATCTCTGGGAGGAAGGGCAACTTTTATCTGGGGTGGAAAACCACCTTCCCTTAAATGCTCCCTCTCTGCAGAACGCCTTCCCCTTCGGTCCTGCAGCCAGACTCCCTGGGAACCCGGCCGTACGCTGGTGCCTGTATTTCAACCCTTCCAACTCAAACTCATGACCAGAATCAAAGACCATTTATTCTAATATCCTTCCCACCACCCTGTTTTCCTTTTTGTCCCAAAACACTTGCCCTGGAGAAAGGTTTCTCAACCTCTACATGACTGCCACCGAGAGCCAGAGTGTTGGCTGCAGGGGGCTGGCACGCACTGCAGGGTGGCTCGCAGTGTCCCTGGTCCCTGGCCTCAGCCCCCTAGACGCCACCACCCAAACTGTCCGCGGACATTTCCAAATACCCCCTCTCCCCCAGGAAGAGAAATGACCCCTGACTGACAAGCATTGCCCTAGGTCAGAGGTTCTCCTGTCTGTCCTAGACCCATGACATCCAAACACATGACAAAGGACCCAGGCACTGGTGTTTTCTCAGACCTTGGCAGGTGATTCTAATGTGGAGGCACTTCTTTGCTTCCCTTACTCCTCAATCGTGGCCTCTGCTGAAGTTCCTATCCCTGCACCACAGGGTGGAATGCCAAACTTAGAAATAAGAGTGCAAAAACTGAGGCAATGAAAGGGGAGAGGAAGAAAAGATAAGGCGATTACGGTGAGAGGAAAATTGAAGCTACTGATTCCATTCCTTCTCATTATAAACCAGGAGGTAGATTGAGTCCAAAGTGCTCAAAAGAAAAGCTCAGCAGGGAGGGTGGCCTCCTAGGCCAGGTGCCAGCTTCCCAAGCTGCAGAGATGGCCCTTTAAGAGCGCTTTGACATGGGCTGGCATCCAAAGAGACTGCATTCGAGCTGCCAATGCCAGGGAGTGCCAGTGACTCCTCAAACCTGCTCTCCAAACTCCAATCATTCCCAGAAAAAGAGGTGGTTGTTCAGTCAAAGAGGTCTAGTCAAAAATTATTAAACTAGAGGCCCGATGCAAGAAATTCGTGCAAGGGGCTTGGCCCTCACAGCCCCAGCTGCCTCAGACCTCACAGTCCTGGCTTCCTACGGAAGGTTGTCTGGATGGTCATTCTGCTGTTCGGCCATTCGATTTGCATATTATGCTTTTATTATTATAGATATTCTAGGAGTGAGCCGTTTCCCCAACGAATAGATTTATGTCACTTGGGAGGCAACAGAGCATAGTTAACCATGCAGACTCTGGAATCTGCTTGCCTGTGAATTAGCCCTTTCCTGGGACAAGCTATGCAAATGGAGATGACAACAATACCTAAGGCACAGGATTATCGTGAGGATCAATCAATTGGAATAATTTTTATAGACTGTGTCCATGCTAAGCACTTGGGAGGCTTTCCATTTAGCAACCAACTTATCATTATCATTACTGTTATTATTTATTTGACTATTGGATCATTTTCCCCCCAGAAAACATCTTTTAAAATCACATTAGAGATCCATATAACGTGCTTTAAGAAGTGCTCACTTAGACTAGTTTTAGCCTCGTGAATAGAAATACAACCTTTGCACCATGTGATACTTAGATTCCATCTGGAATCCACAGGTTGGTGGTTTCCTTTCAAGTTCAACCACAAGCATCCTGAGGGGTGCTAGGATGGACTTCTCTCTCGCCACCACCTGTCTGTTAGCCCCTCGAAGGCAGAGACCTGTCTACCCTGTGATCATCATCTCCCCTACGCACAGCATCTAGCCTGCATGCTTGAATGATCTCTGGGTAAGGACCACATCTCATGTATCACAATAGAACCATCCACCCAGCCCCAGCCCCATTCATTTAGTAGCTTCACCACAAAACCTACTGAGATATTTTTTGTGAAACACATAAAGGCACCATCAGGAGAGCCGACTAAAATGGAGACTTATGCAACTCTGAAACACGTGCAAGAAAGTTAGGCGATCAGACTTGGTGTACCAAGATTTGGTTTATACTCAAGTTTTAGGTACTTATTTAAGGCTCAAAGAAGGGTGCACCCTAAGACACAAACCATGCTCTGCAACCCACATGGAAAACCACTCGATACAAAACCACCTCTATGGCACAGTGACTGCCATTATCAAGCCCTCCCCTCTGCCCTGGCTCTCCAGAACCAAAGCCTCCAGAGGGTACCACAATACCCCCAGGAAACCCACCTCTGAAATAATTGCTAAATCTACAGCAACTAATGATCTCAAAGTCAGGGTAAATAATCAAACCAATAAAACACAACAAGGCAGTGGGAACACAAGAAACACCTTTGGACCAAGCTGACTTTTACATTCACCTGCGTAAGAAAGAAATAATTTCTAGCAATGAATGCAATCAGTGCTCCCACGTGGAGGAAAGAACTTGTATTTATGCAGCTCCTGCAAAATTCCAAGCTCAGTATGCTTGGTAGCTAAGGTATTTCTCACCACAAACACACATTTAACAGTGTCTTCATTTTACAGATGAGAAAACTGAGTCTCCGAGGAGTTGCTTATGGCATCGTTTTTTCCTCTACCCTCCACTGTGGGTTTGTGTGTGTGTGTCTGTGTGTGTGTGTGTGAGTGTGTGTGTGTGCGCCTGTGTGTGTGCTTTCGTGTTTTCTATTGCTCAACTCTTTACCTTCAATCATAGCACAGCTTACAACGTATGATTTGTGTTCTAAAGCAATGGATGTATGAATGACTGAATGGTGAGTGAATGAATTTGCCCCGGTTGACAAAGCCAGAAAGCAGCTCCAAACTAAACAAAACCGGAGTCTCCAGACCCCAAGTCCAGGGTCTTCTCTGCTACCCCATGTTCTGTTTTCAATTGGCAATATTTCACAGAATCATAGAAGTTCAGACCTGGACCTGGAAACCCCCTTAACTAACAATCCCATTGTAGAGATGAGGAAACAGAGGCACAAAAAAGTTCCATTACTTGGCTGAAATCATACATCAGGGAGGTGAGTGACCAGGGCCAGTGCCGGGTTCCCTGAGCCCACATCAGTGTTACTGCCACTGCACCCTGGCAGAAGCCAGCAGAAAATGCGCCCAGCCTCTGTGTGCCAGCGCAGGCTTGTGCATGACAGAGCGTGTGCCTCGTGCACCCAAATCACTGCTTGTGCACACATGACTGCTCAGTTTGTGAAGCGACACGAGAGAGGGCTTCTGCTGAGATTTAATCTGCAAGGTTCTCAGCGTTGCCAGTGGCACTGTTCCTCCACCAGGACTCTCTGAGCTGAAATCGGCCTCTGTGTGCAGATATATGAGGAGGGAGATGGCCTTAACCCTCTTAAATGAGGAGGGGAGACTTCAGTGTCTTTCGGAAGCTTCTAGATCACTCAGAGCTCTAGCCTGGACTCAGGGCGGGGGAAACTGGCCAGACCTTGAGGTCTAGAGCATTTCCATGGGGCTTGCTCTGGAGCATGTGACAACATGGCACATTCTGGTAGGAAAGCCTGTCTTTCCTGATGCGGATGCCCAGTTTCTAATGTGCTACATGCATGTTAGCACACGGGAAGCAGGGGAAGTCACCGGGGGCCATGCTTTAGTGTTTCAACAAAGCGGCATGCCATGGGGGGGAAGTGGTGGCTGACAGCCACCCGATGAGCATGAGCATGCACTAGTTGGCTTTTGCTCTGGTCTGAACCCGGTCTGCAGAGGCACATAGGTCTCTGGGTCCCTATCTGCATGTCCATGTGCGGATTATGACAGAAGCCCCACCAAATCTCTGCACATAACAGGTTCCAGATCAATGTGGATGGTATTACTGTTGTCCCAGCTATGCCTACCCTGCTCTTTCTTCTTTGTAGCACATGTGTGTGCGTGTGTGTGTGTGTGTGTGTTTAATTAATGTTAGTTTCTCCTCTGAGCAGGGACCATGTTTGTTTCACTCATCATTGTATCTGCCCCAAAACAGCACTGGGCCTGTCGTTGGTGCTTAGTAATTATTTGAGGATTAAATAAAGGAAGGAAGAAATAACTAGATGACCAGGGGCCCGACTTCTGGGGTGAACTCCATCATTTAATTAACCATGTGACCTTGGCAAAAGCTTATACTTGATTTTAGAGCTAGGAAGGAGCTTAGAAATCAGCATGTTGGGGGGTTGCACACTTTGTTTTAGCGGCGGAATCCGAAGGAAAGCATGCGTACAGCCTGCACACAGAAGCAGAAGCAGCAAACCTCTCACAGAGGGGCTGGGGAAGGCCTGGGAGCCTGCCTGCCGGCCTCCTGCCCTTTGTCTGTCTTCTCACACTACACTGGCTCCTATGACTTTTAAAAAAATGTTTTTATTGATTTTGGAGAGGAAGGAAGAGGAAGAGAGACCTAACATCAAAGATGAGAGAGAATCACTGATCGGCGACCACCCGCACGCCTCACACCGGGGACCGAGCCACAACCACAGGCATGTGCCCGGACCAGGAATCGAACCTCCTGGTTCATAGGTTGATGCTCAGCCACTGAGCCACGCCAGCCAGGCTCCTCTGACCTCTTTATTAACCCTCAGGATTTCAAAGGGCATTGGTGGAAAACACTGACCTACATCACACCGATCCTTTAATGGGTAAGAACAGGGGGATCCCGGAACGGAGGGAACTTGCTTGATGTCACTAGCCCAGTGTCTGCAGAGTGGGAATGAGTACCCAGAGGTCCTGACCCCCAACCTCATTAGCAACCGTTCACTTCTCAGCATCTCTAAAACTACCGCCAAAATGTTGACAAAATGATTGTGAGAAAAAATGTCTGGAACAGGAGTGGGTGACAGAAGGGCTGTGTTTGATCCCCAGTTCCACCTGTCACCAGATAGATGGGCTACAGCAGCAATTTTCCACAGGTGTGCCACGGCACCCTGGTGTGCCACAAGAATTTGTAAAACATGCGATACCTGACTATTTAGCCAGAGGCCCTGACCACTTTTCCCTTAGATTGTCAAATAAAAAAATGAGAGCATCCAGCACAACAGCTGTCTAATGAGAATGAGTCAAAATCATACTTTTTTTGTCAGATCAGCAAAAAAAAAAAAAAAATTACATTTTTTGGTGTGCCGCACAATTTTCGTAATTAGTTTATGTGTGCCATGGGATGAAAAAGGTTGAAAATCGCTGGGCTAGAGCAATGCGTTCTGCTTCCCCAGGTCCTGGGTTTCCTATGTGTAAAATGCCAAGACACTGCTCATCTCACAGAAGATGGTGTGAGAACTGATTGACCTCCCAGTAAAAGGTTGCTGCTATTGAACATTTGGGAGCTGTGGTTCTACTGAGGATGCTGGTTTAAGTCCAGGTTATTTCAACAGCAATCACAAACACAGATTCATCACCTCAATAGCCTGATAGCTCCCTTGTGACCATCACCTGTCAATCATGACCAACTTGTCCCTACTGGCTAGCACAGGGCCAGGCACACCATAGTTGCTAAGAAATATCTGTAAACAATGAATGGATGCCTTCAGTTCTAGCATATTTATTCATATAGATGAACCTATCCTCGGATTTTGTTTCCAGTTCAGGCCCCAACTTTTCTCAGCTACATAATTTTATTCAAGTCAATCACCTCCTGATCTTTAAAATGGAAATCTGAGCCCCAGTTATCCCAACTCTAAACTGTCCTCAGGAGGCTCACATGGCAGAGAAAGACACAGATAAAATCAAGGCGTCAATATTATCTGACAAATCACAAATAACTGGGGCTTTACTACTTCTTCTCTTCCAACATTTCAAGCCAATGTCTTTCCCAATACCAGGGATTTCAGATATTGAAGCATTTGGTTGAGTAATCAATGAACACCCTTATTTAGTTTATGCATATTCACTGAAAGCAATAGTTGTATTGTGTCAGAAACTATTTTAAGAATCTAAACTTGAAATTAAGTAGATAACTATTGTTCTGGGGTGATTTAGAAATAGTTCTCCTAAGGAATAGTTTATATTCAATAACTGTATTTTTTTTGAATCAGTAATTATTTTTTGAGGTTCTGATATTCTTTTCTTTTGAAAGAAGATGCACCACGTTTCTCATCCTTGTGTTCTTTTTCTTTTCATGCACATCCATTATTAATTTTCCTTTGTGACCCTGCTTTTCATCATGCCCAGAGTACCTCCCCCCAGTAATTCAGATTCTCTACAGCTCCTCAAGGCTCACAGAAAGTTCATCTGCGAACTTGTACGAATGGAACCAATGCAAGACCCCAGTCATTAATGGGCCAACTTTCAAACTAGAATTTGAATACTCAGCATAAAAGCAGAACTATTGGCAGCTGGTAGAAATTTCATGAATAACCCATTTTTAGCCTATAATGTCACAAAATGTGCAAAGGAGACAGGAGTATTTTCATATCAAGTATATAGAAGATATAAGACCTAAAGCCATGCTTTCCCAGCTGCAGGCCAAGATTACAGCCTTCGCTATGCTTCCTGGCTGTCTTATCCTAACTGGCCCAGAAATATTAGGGATTTGTCCTTCTTCCTTTATCTTTAAGATAAAAATCACACCTCTAGAGACTTTATGCATTCTCTAATTCACTTATGCCCATAACATTTATTATGTGCATATGATACAAGGCAGAACAAAAGTGACTCTGGGCATCTAGAAATGAAATTTTACATCCTATATAATAAAAACCTAATATGCAAATCGACTGAATGGTGGAATGACCAGTTGCTATGACACACACTGACCACCAGGGGGCAGATGCTCAATGCAGGAGCTGCCCCCTGGTGGTCAGTGTGCTCAGCCAGAGGTCGGGCTCACGGCTGGCGAGCTCAGCTGCAGTGGCAGGAGCCTCTGCCACCTCAGAGGCAGTGCTAAGAACCCCTAGGGCAGCAGTTCTCAACCTGTGGGTCACGGCCCCTTTGGCGGTCGAATGACCCTTTCACAGGGGTTGCCTAAGACCATCCTGCATATCAGATAGTTACATTACGATTCATAACAGTAGCAACATTACAGTTATGAAGTAGCAACGAAAATAATTTTATGGTTGGGTCATAACATGAGGAACTGTATTTAAAGGGCCAGAAGGTTGAGAACCACTGCCCTAGGGGGATCTGGGCCTAAGCCAGCAGGCAGACATCCCCTGAGGGGTCCCGGACTGTGAGAGGGCGCAGTCTTGGCTGAGGGAACGCTCCCCCACCCCCCAGTGCACAAATGTCATGCACCAGGCCTCTAGTATATATAGGCACCCTGCCCTCAAAGAGTTTCCAATTAGATAAGAAAGAAATATGCACTCTACTAGTAATTGCAAATGGTTTAAAACTCAAGAGGTATAAGTGTAGAAAAGTACAGAAATACCAAAGAGAGGGTGATCCAGTCGAATGAGGAGACTCTGAGATGGTTTTAAGCAAAAAAGAATTTGGGGTAAGTCCTTTTTGTATGAGTAGGATTCCAAGAGGCCAAGAACAGTTCAGATCTGCTCAAGAAAAGATGGTTCATCGAGTGTCCTCTCTTATGTCCAAATGTGTGCATGTGCTTGGGTAGGTTATTGGATGCATTGACAGCATATGCAAAACAACACTACCAACACCTGATGTGGTTGACTAAAAATATTTGACCATTTCCAATGTGACTTAATACAAGTTATTTCACCTCAAAGAAGCTCAGTCACCTCATCTATAAAGTAGAGAAAACAGACAGAACCTATCTCTGATGGTTTATAAGGTTTATACAAGATAGTATATATCATGCCCAGAGCACAGTACGTATTCAATAAATGTTAACTCTTTGTTATTCTCATTGTCATTGCTAATCTCTTGTGCAAAGTGAAAAATAAATACATAAATAAACAAATAAGTGAAGAAGTGGCTGACAGCCTGCTGAAGGGTTCCTTAGCCCAGACATTCCCCCTTACAGTAAGGCCCGTGCCAATGGCTGACCCCAGAAGCTTTCTATGAATGAAAGAAAGGCAAGGACCAGCTTAGCCCTGAGCTTACCTGTATATTTTATATCTGGTTGTAAATCCTTGACGGTGTCTTTCCACAAAGGATAGGTAGCTCCTGGAGTGATGGAAAGGCCCCCTGTCTGAAATGAGCCAATCAAATTCCTTGGAGACATGTTGGTCTGTCCCAGCTGGTTCCTGGTGGGAGGGCTGCACTGAGATACGGCCCCATATAAACAGGAAGTAGAGGAGCTCAACAAACCTCCAGTTCATGCTTTTCTGCCGGCCTTTTTCCTCTCATTCTTGCTCCATTCTGTGGAGTCCTGTGGAGAAAGGAGGAGAGAGGGAGGGAGAAAAGGTGGGAGAGACAGACGGGGAGGGGGGGAGAGAAGAAAGACAAAGGAGAAAATGGTATTAACACATTTTCTTAATACTATCCTGCATCAGTACAGTGCTTTAAGGTTTACAAACTTCAGTACAGTGTCTGGTTAAGAGCACAGCATCACGTTCCTGCTTGGCTGTTCACATGCTGTATGAACATGTAAATGCTTAACTTCTTAGCAATGCAGTTTCCTCATCTGCAGAACATAGGATGAGCTTAAGTGCTATATCTCAGCACTGGGTACATGGGAAACCTTCAAGGCTTACATGATGAAAGAATGTATGAAATGAGCGAATGCAGAGACCGAGTCTCAGGGGTGTGGAGACAGAACTCAAGGGTCTGGCCCACCCACTATCTTCACAAACAACCTGACTCTCAGGACAGGGACTCGGGAAATGAGAATTCCTTTCTCGCCTCCTCTCACACAGACACGTAGCTACTGAATGTGCACTTTGCACGACTACATGAATGCACACCATCTCGGACGGATTATGAGCATGGCTTTCTGGGTGGGATGCCTACAGGGGAAGCGTCTGTGGAGCTCGTAAGAGTCACTTCTACAGGGCTGAGTAGGGGGCCTCCCTCACCCCAAAGGAAATGTGACTGAGATTCACCTGCTGGTGATTCTGAGCCTCAAGGTTTCCAGATGCTCAGAAAGTAGGTAGGGCCTTAGCCCCCTCTTATTGGGGGGATGGTAGAGTAGCACCATGGCACCATGTTGGAGAAACGCTTACAAAAGGGGAGCTTAGAAGAGGCTCCTTGTGAGGGAGGAGAGAAGAGAAGAGCGGCTCCATGGCCACACCTTGCCTTTTGAAAATTTATAAATTTTGTTTTTATCATTTCATCAAAATTCTACTTGCTAGCCTATAATTGTGCTATCTATGTCCCCCACCCCACTATTCTAGAAGAGCTCATTTTAGTCCATATTGAAAGGTAGCTTTGAATCCAGGTCTCCTCAGTTATAAAAAGTATGACTTCAGGCAAGTCACTTAACCTCTCTGAGTCTCAGCTTCCCTGTCTGTAAAATGTGATTAACAACAGCACCTAATGCCAGGCTGGCGCGGCTCAGCGGTTGAGGGTGTGGCTCAGCAGTTGAGCGTGGACCTCTGAACCAGGAGGTCAGGGTTCAATTCCCAGTCGGGCACATGCCCGAGTTGCAGGCTTGACCCCCAATGTGGGGTGTGCAAGAGGCAGCTGATCAATGATTCTCCCTCATCATTGATGTTTCTGTCTCTCTCTCCCTCTCCCTTCCTCTCTGAAATCAATAAAAAATGTATGTTAAAAAAACACACAATAGCGCCTAGTGTTAAAATGCAATGACACAATTTATGTGAAGCATTCCATCCAGTGGCTGGCATGTAGCAAGTGTTCCGGGATGGTGAGGATAATGATAATGATGAATGTTGGCACTGATGGTGTCCACTCATTTCCTGCTGGGAGTGTCCTTGCTCAGACTGTCCCCCTGCCCAGCCAAGTCCTGTTCATCCTGTAGTAGCCAGCTGAGTCAGGTCCTCAAACGTCACTTCCTTTTTCTATTCATCTCCAGAAGTGTTAGTTGATCCTTCCTCCCCACTCTAGTTGCTCACTTTATATAACTGTATGTTAGTGCTTATTATCTTTCATTACACTTAACTGTTTGTGTCTGCCTTGCTCACTGGGCTGTAAGCATGTATCTGGCAAGAACCGTTAAAAGACTGTTTCTACTCAAGGCTAATGGTGTGACTTTGGACAGTTATGTCCTCTCTCTAGAGCTCAGATTTTTATTTTAAAATGTGGCAAGGACTCAAACATCTTGCCAAGTGTAAAATGATGTATAAACACGAATAGATATGATATCTTATTTGTCTACGCTTCCAACTGAAATGGGAAGAAAATCCAAGCTAGAAAAAAAAAAAAGAAAAGAAAAGATGGAGCTCGGCTGGTGTGGCTCAGTGGTTGAGCCTCAACCTATGAACCAGGAGGTCATGGTTCAATTCCCATTCAGGGCACATACCCAGCTTGCAGACTCAATCCCCAGTGTGGGGCGTACAGGAGGCAACCGATCAATGATTCTCTCTCATTACTGATGTTTCTCTCTTTCCCTCTCCCTTCCACTCTGAAATCAATAAAAATATTTTTTTAAAAGAAAATAAAAAGGAGATAGGAATTTCCTACTCAATTAGATGTTTCCCTCCATTGCCCAATTGCATCATGAGGAGCCACAGAAATCTGCTTGGCCCCGCGAGCCCCAGCTGTCAGCGGCCAGGAGAGAGAGGCACGTGAGCAGAGGAGTGGCTGTCAGGAGCTGTGGCCTGAAGTTTTGTTTAGAGCCTCAAACAAAGCCATGCGTGTTGAGTGCAGAACTGGAACAGCTGCAGCTGCCAAAACTGTCTGCCAGGCCCACCTGAGTGGCAAGCAGGGGGTGGAGGCGACTGCTCAGAGATCTCGGTGGGGAGCTACGACACACTGAAATCGCAGCGTGTCACCCATACAAGCCTTCCACATGGCTTCTGTTGTAAGTGGGTGTGGGTGGGAGCCTGTGAGGGAATGCTTGGCTGTTACACTGTTTGTAAGGAAACACGATTCAGAACACTGCAGCTTTCCAAAGTGAAAGGAAGCTATGCATGGAACAGCAGCGAGTGAGCCCTCAGCCCGCAGTCCTAGAATTAGCTGCAATTGGGAAGATCTAACCCAGTGCTTCCCAAGTGGTGGCCATTTTGTCTCCCAAGGGACAGCTTTGATTGTCATGACTGAGCGTTGCTACTCACATCGAGTGGGTAGAGGCT
Source organism: Myotis myotis (assembly GCF_014108235.1). Classification (NCBI taxonomy): domain Eukaryota; kingdom Metazoa; phylum Chordata; class Mammalia; order Chiroptera; family Vespertilionidae; genus Myotis; species Myotis myotis. Next base: position 12,477,365 of record NW_023416316.1, read on the forward strand.
AGGATGCTGCTAAACATCCTACAAATGCACAGCTCCCCACAACAAAAAATACTGGGCTTGAATGGCAATGGTGCAAAAGGTAAAACCCTGCTCTAATCCAGCATTTTAATTTTTACAGATCGTGACCTCAGAGGCCAATTGTACTAGACGTCTACCTTTTAGCTCCTGGTTTTCATTTTGGCACGTTGCCTCGACAATGCAGTGGGTGTATGTAGCTGTGTGTGAACCTTTGTGGGGCCTATGATAAAATCTACACTAGAGCAAGTAGAGATGAGTGCTTTGTGGAAGGAGTCAGAATATATATCTCTAGTGACTTAGAAAAATCACAATAATCCACAGAACACCAAAAGTAAAAACAACAGTTTCTATACAGTGAATTTCATTAGATGCAGATATTTTAGTGGGCAAGAACAAGAGCCATTCATTCTAGTGGGTGCCAATAGATGTGTTACCTACATATTGTCATACTAGTATTACCAATAGACACTGTGACTCCCATTCTGCAAACAAGACCCTATTAGCACCCGCTGAACTAGAGATTTGAGATCATGTAAAGGTCATGTGACTATTTATTGGGCATCTACTGTGTGCTTAGATCTGTGTCTGCCCTCTTGGTAGTAAATAAAGCACTCAGTACAGAGTAGATCTTAACAAAGGTTTACTCCAGGAAGTGGCCACAGCTATCCCACTTTACAGATGAGCACCTTGGGACATAAAGCCATTGGAAAACTTTCCCAAGCCCACAACTCTGAAGTATTAGATTGAAGATTCTAACCCCTGCGTTTCTCATCACAAAGACTGTACAATTTCACCCTCATCCCGCCCCAGCTGAGGTCAGGATCTTCCCTCCACAGGTTCAATATATTGTGAGGAGTCACACTCATCTATGAAAAATTGGAATATGAAACATGCTGTCATAAATACTAGAGCAAAAGGAAAAAATCCAGTGGAGGAAGAGAGGCCAGAGATAATGCTTTCAACCAGGAGATCTGAAAAGGATCCTATAGAAGAGGTGGCATTCGAGCAGGGCCTTAAATAGCAGGTGAGGTTTTGTTAAGCAGAGATGAAGTGAAGGAAATTCCAGTAGGGCAAGTGGCATAAAACAAGTCTAGGAGTAGGAGAGGGTAGGACACAGGGTAGCAGAGGTTTTAGTGAGAATAAGGGCCCCTGAGGTATTTGACCACCCATATTTCTCTTTCCCTCTCTCATCAAGCAAGACCTGTGTATTTCAATTCAGTGCCAGATGCTAAGGACAAAGCATTGGGGATGTCCAATAAATTTATTCATTCATCCATTAACATATTTAACTGGTGAAAAAAAAGGACACATATGTAATACCCTTTGTAATACTTTAAGCAATCCTATCTAATAAAAGAGAAACATGGTAATTAGCATATGACTGCTACCCTTCCCATTGGCTAATCAGGGCGATATGCAAATTAACTGCCAGCCAAGATGGCGGCCGGCAGCCAGGCAGCTTGAAACTAACATGAGGCTTGCTTGCTTCAGTGACAGAGGAAACCAACATTCCCTGCCTGCCTTTCCGGCCTCTGAGCTTCAGTTTGAAAGATTGTAACAAATATAGAAGCTAAACAAAACCCCAGAAACCTGCTTTCAGCGAGCGGGGATCTCAGAGCTGGAGTTATACATTGTTTCGATTATAGAACCCAAACAAACCAGATACCTGCTTTCAGCAGCGGAGGCCTAAGAGCTGGAGCCTCAGAGCTAAAGCTGGCCCAGAATAAAAAGAAAAAGAAAAAAAGGAGCAGTTGGGAGCTTCCGTCATCCGCCAGCCTGAAAACAGCCCTCAGCCCCTCACCCAGACTGGCCAGACACCCCAGTGGGGACCCCCACCCTGAAGGGTGTGTGACCAGCTGCAAACAGCCATCATCCCCTCACCAGGCTGGCCAGGCACCCCAGTGGGGACCCCCACCCTGATCCAGGACACCCTTCAGGGCAAACCAGATGGCCCCCACACGTGCACCAGGCCTCTATCCTATATAGTAAAAGGGTAATATGCCTCCCAGCACCGGGATCAGCGGAACCACGAGGCCTCCCGGCACCGGGATCAGCGTGACAGGGGGCAGCACCCAAACCCCCTGATCGCCCTGCGGCTCTGTGTGTGACAGGGAGTGGGGCCACAACCTCCCTATCGGCCCTGCTCTGTTTGTGACAGGAGAAGGCGCCCCAACACTCTGATCAGCCCTGCTCTGTGCCTGATAGGGAGCTCCCCAACCCCCTGATTGCCCTGCAGCTCTGTGTGTGACAGGGTGCGGCGCCCCAACACCCTCCCCCCCCCCCCCACAGGCCCTGCTCTGTGTGTGACAGGGTAGAGCCATAACCTCCCCATCGGCTCTGCCCTGAGTGTGACAGTGGCGGCGCCCCACCCCATGATCGGCCCTGCTCTGTGGGTGATAGAGGGCGACGCTCCAACCGCCCCCCATGGGCCCTGCTCTGTGTGTGACAGGGGAGAGCCATAACCTCCCCATTGGCCCTGCCCTGAGTGTGACAGGGTGCGGCACTCCAACCCCCTGATCTGCCCTGCTGTGTGTGTGACAGGGAGCGGTGCCCCAACTCCCCTATCGTCCCTACTCTGTGAGTGACAGGGGGGAGCTCCCCAATCCCGATTGGCCCTGCTCTGTGCGTGACAGGGTACGGAGGGGCCCCCTCTTCCCCCCGAGTGCACAAATTTTTGTGCACCGGGCCTCTAGTAAAACAATAAAAAAAAGAGAGAGAGAGAGAAAAAGAAAAGAAATTTAAAAGAATGAAAAATAAAATAAAATAAAATAAAAACATATTTAGCTGGACATTATATAGTAAACAGAGCAACCTGGGTCCACTGGGAGTTTATTTTCTATTGGGTTGAGAGAAATAAACAAATGAGAAGTAACTGTATCTATGATGGGGAGAAGTGCTCCAAAGAAAATCAAAGAATCAAAGCAGATAAGAGGGGACTGAGAGTGAGGGTGCCACTTTACACACAAGGTGTTCAGGAAAAGCTGCTTAGATTAAGTGGTTTTTCAGCAGAGACCTAAAGGAAGTGAAGGCAAGTGGTGCAAATGCCTGCGGGGTAGGAGGGTGGGGAGAGGGAGAGGCGGGGATTTCAGTAGAAGGAACAGGGAGAGAGAGGGTTAGCACTGGTTTATTTCTAGATAGAGTCCATCTCCCACAAGGAGCTTACAGTTTAGTTGCCATGGAAATCAGTTTGAGGAAAGACCCACACATTAACTGAGCATTTACTATATACCATGAACCACACTAGTTGCTTTACACATGTGACCTCCTCTCTATACTATGAGAGATGATGATCTCCATATTATACATGAGAGGAGGGAAACTGAGGTTCAGAACGTTTAAGTAACTGGTCCAACACATCAGAGCTGGCAAATAGCAGAGCTAGGATGGAGTTTGCACTGCCCAGTTTGGGAGCCACTGTGGCTCTCAGCACTGGAAATGTGGCTACTCCAAATCGAGGCATGCTGCAAGCTTAAAATACACAGCTCCAGATGTCAAAGACTTAGTAGGAGTAACAGAATATAAAACATCTCACTAATATTTTACACTGGTTACATGCTGAAATATTACTATTTTGGATGTATTGGATTAAATAAAATATATGATTAAAATTCATTTTACCTGTATATTTTTAATTGCTTTAATGCGGCTGCTAAAACTTAAAATTATATATATAGATGGTATTCTACTTTTACTGGACAGTGCGGGGCTAGATGTGCCTTTAAGATCTGCCCTATGACACAGCCTGGGAAGGTCACTCATCCACCTCCACGTGTTTTTGTCTGTTTTTTTAATATACTTTCATTGATTTCAGAGAGGAAGGGAAAGCGAGAGGGAAATAGAAACATCAAGGATGACAGAGAATCATCAATCGGCTGCCTCCAGCACGCCCCCTGCTGGGGATCGAGCCTGCAACCCAGCCATGTGCCCTTGACCGGAATCAAACCCGGGACCCTTCAGTCTGTAGGCTGACTCTATTCACTGAGCCAAACCAGCTAGGGTCACCTCCACGTTATTATCAATATTTTGAGGACCTGTTTCACTCTGCAGCTGTTTGGTTGAGCACTTGCTTCCTTCCTTCAAAATCAATAAATGGACAGACATTAAATACATTACAAACAAACACTTCCACATTCAAGGGCCACCCCTCCCAATCTGCACCTCCTAGATTCAGCCTGGACATATATACCATGCATTTCAGAGCTGGTGTTTCCCAACAATCATACAGGGAACTTCCTGCCACTGGGTTCAGAGCCTGTGAAAGAGGCTGTTTCTATTCCCAGTGCTACCCTTGCCCCCCCTCCCCACCCCACCCCCCGTGACTTTCTGTGAGTCCCAGACCTTCTACTGCAGGGTGTCCCGGAAGATGTGGAGCCCTGACAAGGGCTGTAGAATGGAGGGTACGTGGGACCCTCAGCTGAACCGTGCTGTATAGAAGCCTATAGACTAATGAAGGGAATCAGGCTCATCCTACACAGAGCACATTCCCTCACTGTTGCCACTGTAAATTATTTACATCCGAGGAGCACGCAGGAGAGATGAGAGAAGGGCCTTCTGTAGCTTTGTCACCAAGCTCCTCCGCTGGTTCTGTATGCATTGCAGGCCGTGGCCCATGTTCTAGGCCAAGGGTGGAGGGACTGCCTCCTCTGTCCCCCACCCTCAGGGTCCCTAAGGCGAGTCACCGGATCTGAGATCACCCACAGTGCCTACCCCTGGAGCCTGGGTCAACCTGATGACCTCATCCAGGCTTCGCCTTTGAAACCTGGATCTCCGGATAAGACTCCTCACCGGAGACACAAACCTACAAAGCCGGGTGACCATGAGCACTCAGTCTCCACATCTGTAAAACGTGGGCAATAAGAGGAGGCTGAGTACCTCATGGGGTTCAGAGAAGGAGTAAATAGGATTTTAGGATTTTAAATGCAACTATTTTAGTCTTGGTTTTAGTTGAATCCCAAGACAATAGATACCATATTCTAAAGAGAGGTGGGTGACCACTATTTAGGATCTCAAAAAAGGTAGCCAAAATGAGCTTTCTGAGATTCTCAACCTTCCCGTCACATGATGGCAGAGATCGCAAATGGCGTTTGAGTGAGAACAGACAGCGTGTGGTGAATCCTCCTGCCCATCCCCAAACAACTTGGGGGCGCAATCAGGGTAGAAGCCCCTCACCATGAGCTTCAACAAGACCACACAATCAACATGATAAATGTCCCCTGGAGCCCGGCCGGTGTGCCTGAATGGTTGAACCAGGAGGTCAAGGTTCGATTCCCAGACAGGGCACATGCCTGGGTTGTAGGCTCAATCCCCAGTGTGGGGTGTGCAGGAGGCAGTCAATCAATGATTTTCTCATCATTGATGTTTCCATCTCTCTCTCTCTTCCCTTCCTCTCTGAAATCAATAAAAAAATATATTTTTAAAAAATGCCCCCGTGTAGATTAGGGGAACAGGGTGCATTGGTGTCTGACTCACACCAGAAAAATCTAAAAAAAAAAAAAGAATTCTACGGAGGGAAAGCTAAGGAGGGGCCTGCAGAAACCTGGTGGCAGAGGGGGGCTGCCATTTGGGAGGTAACTGCTTAGCTCATGTGTAAAAGGATGTGTCCCCCATGAATCAGAAGTGGCCACATGCAACAGAAAGCCAGAAGAGGTCACCCTAGAACCTGACCTGGAGGGAAGGGGATCCCAGCCAAAGGAACTGAAATTGCCTTGTAATTTACAAAGGACACAGCAATGACTGGTCAGTGAACAGCTGGAAAGAGGTGCATTTTCCTTCATCAAAGGAATCACCAGAGACAAAGTGACAAAGTGACACCAGAGACAAAGAGAAGCTCCAGATGCCACCAAAAATATACTGCACGTGAAAAACGTTACCTGAACAACTGCCAAGCCCTTACAGCACTGATGCTAAGTTGACGAGAAAGTACTAGTCTAGGAAGACTCTTGCTACTTCTTTGCCTCGGTATAGTGAGAAAACTCTGGACCCTGAAGAGGTCAGGACCCAGGTCAGCAAGACTGAGGAGATAAGGCAAAATCATAAACTGGGGAAAAACAGAAGAATCTGGAGGAATAGTGAAGCTTCCCCTTTAAATAAAATTTGATTTGTTATAATATACTGAACTGGACACCTTAATTGCTGAACCAAGACTGAATGTGAGGAATAGAGGTGAACAGAAAAATGCTGAATGTCACTTGAAAATATCATGGCCTTGTCTTAAGTTTCATTCAAATAACAGGGATGCCTGATCCAAAAATAAGTTTCAAGAGTGGGAAACAAGAATCAATAATTTTTTTTTCCTGATCATACTCTCTATATATTTTTGTCATTAACAATACATCTATAAGTTATGTATAGCATATTTTTCCTCATAAATATTTCATTTGAGCCACAGTTAGAAATGCAAAGATCTAAATTCAGGGCAACTGCCTTTTAAGCTTTCCCTCAAAATTATCAACAGTCTTTGCAGGAGATCTTTCAAAAAGGAAAGTGAAATTAACATTTTTGGAATGTCTTTTCTGGGTCAGTTTGATAAAATTCAACAAATATTTGTTGAGTCCCTACTATTTTAATTAGTTCTCCCAATCCACAGTAGGAGATGGACAAAGAAACAGGTAATTTAAATATAACAGGACAAAGACAGGGTGTACACAGTGTTCGTGGAACACAGAGCCCCAAGCGAGGGTCTCTGGGAATGCTTCCTGGAGATGGCATCCAGGTGAGGGGTTAGGGGATAAAGAACTTTGTGAGGTGACAACATGTGGGCCCTGCATTTCAGGCCAGGACAAAAGCATGTGAAATCATGGAAAAGTGTGGTATGAATATAATATCTATAAACATTTCAAAGTTACTGCAGTGGAATGTTAAGGGAGAGAGTGACAGGAGATAATGCAAAAAAGCTAAATGGGGTGACTTGTTTTATAATCATACTAGAGGCCCAGTGCACAAATTCGTGCACAGGTGGGGTTTCTTAGCCTGGCCGGTGATTGGGGCCTATTGGGGCTATCTCTCCCAGTCCTAATGGGGGCCGGTGGCCAACCTCCTGCAGCCCTTCCCCCTGCTGGCCCGCCCAGGCAGGCTGGCTAGGGGGAGGGGCCATGGGAGGTTGACTGGCCACGGGAGGTTGGCTGTGGGAGCACGCTGACCACCAGGGGACAGCTCCTGCATTGAGCATCTGCCTCCTGGTGATCAGTGCAGTTCATAGCAACCAGTCAACCAGTCGTTCGGACACTTAGGCTTTTATATATATACTAGAGGCCCAGCGCACAAAATCGCAATACTCCGCCCACCTGTGCACGCCCTGCCCACCCGCCTGCCGCCCCACCACGCTCACAGCCCCGTCCATCTGCCCACCACCCCGTCGCACTTGCAGCCCTGCCCACCCGCACACACCTCGCTACACTCGTAGCCCCATCCACCTGCATGCACCTCGCCATGCCTGCCTCGCCATGTGCACCTTGCTGCACCTGCCTTGCCACACTCACCCGCCTGCTGCCCCACATGCTCACCAGCCACCAGCCTTGCTGCAATTGGAGCCTATGGGCTGCAGGGAGGGACCGAGAGGTGCTCCATGCACTTCATAGTGACTGGCCATTTGGTTGTTTTGGTCGTGATGCCTCTTGGCCTTTTATTATTATGACTAGAGGCCTGGGGGGAAGGGGGGGTCCCTCAGCCCAGCCTGTGCCCTCTAGCAGTCTGGGACCCCTCGGGAGATAACTACCTGCTGGCTTAGGCCTGCTCCTGGGTGACAGAGGGCAGGCCCAATCCCTAGGTGCAGCCCCTGGTCGGGCTCAGAGCAGGGCCGCCATCTTGGCTGACAGTTAATTTGCATATCTCGCTGATTAGCCAATGAAAAGGGTAGCGGTCGTACGCCAATTACCATGTTTTTCTTTTATTAGTGTAGATAGATATTTATGCATGACTGGTAGTTTTTTGAAGACATAGATTCTTCCCCCTTTCCTCCTATGTATGCCCAGGATTTTATCCAAATCGTATGGTAGGCATTAAATCAGTACTTAATGAATGAATGAACTGAACAAATCTAGAGCAAGGATGAGCCCTGCGGGATCATGGGGATCCATTGATGGCTTTTAAACAGAGGAGTTCTACCTTAGAGTTCCATTTTAGATGGATTATTCCAACTGTAGGGGTAGTGGATAGATTTAAGAGGAACAAGGATAGACTGGAGAAGGATATCACGATAGTTTAGGCTAGATATGCTAGATATGGCCTGAACAAGATATCTTACACTTGACAGAGTGAAAAAGATGGAGAGGCAAAATTAGCAAGAGTTGCTGCCTGGGTGGATGGGGTGGTGAAAGAAAGATGCCAATGATGACTCCTCTGTCTGGTATGATGATCAGGCTGATGACGATGTCATTCATGTTAATAAACAATAATAAAAAAGAATAGGTTTAGAGTAAACGATGACAAGTTCCCTCTTGGACCTGTTGAGTTTGAGGTGTCTGTTGAACATTTAAGTCAGAATTTTCAGTAGACTGAAGGTTCCTTGAGTCCAAACCAAAAGAGAGGCCAACGCAGAGGTAGAGGTTTGTGCAACAATCTGAACTAGTGGTGTCAGAGCTCTGCTGGCGGATGAGAACACCCAGTGAATGCATGTGAGACAAGAGAAGCGGAAACAAATACGGAGCGATGCTCACGTTTAGGAAGAATCAAAAGGGAAAGAATCCCATGAAGTACAGTAAGAAAAGATTGTAAGAGGAGGAGGAGGAGAACCATGAGAGAATAATATCAACAAAGCAAGAGGAACAGAAACATTTAAGAAGAGAAGGGTCTCAAGTTTCAAAAAACTAGAGTGGTACAACATGAGAAAGACTCAAAATGCCTCTTGCACTTAAGAATCCAGAGGTGGTTGACCGCGTTTCAATGTCTTAATGGGAACTGAAGATTCATTGAAAGAGATTAAGTAATGAATGGGACATGAATAAATGGAAGCATAGAGTGCAGAGTACTTGGCAGAGAAAAATACCCCAAAGGCAGTAGCCAGTGCTTCCTTTCCCTCCACCAGAGAAGGAAGCAAAGAGTCCATGGAGGATTTTTTCCTTCTTAGAAAGATGAGGATGATTTTTATAAGCTCAGAGAATGGCTATAAAAGAAAATAAAAATATGAAAGAGAAAGAAAATTAGTACTTGGCATGTGCCGAGACCAGGAATCAAACCAGTGACCTCTTAGTGCATGGGTTGATGCTCAACCACTGAGCCACACTGGACGGGCCAAATTGAGTTTTATTGGAGACCTAAACAAAGTGTTGGAATGAATGAGGGGAAAAGTAATTCAAACAGAGCCAGTTGAAAGTTTCTCAGGGGTGCTGAGGTTGTCCTTGGGTTCTGATGGTTCAGTGGTGACTTCCAGCTGAAGGGAGAAAAAGGACTTCATAGAAGACATTTCAGCTAGTGGGACCAGTGGGAGCAAAAGGCATCGAATCGTGCAAACCCACCGATGATGTGCAAATCAGTAAGTCAGATGCCGCACGGGACACAGAGATGAGTACGGAAAGGATGCTCTCTCTACAGAGGCGTACTGAAGAGCCCAGAGTTCGAATGAGATGCCCAAGACAGACGGGAACTGGCACTACACCGGTGCTCAAAATATAATTGTTCAATAAATAAACAGTGCTCTGCTGAGTTAATGGCTCTAAATTCTTCCCTGTGGCTAATCTATTCCCAATATTCAGTGGAGCAAATAAATAAAACACTTAAGTTTCCCTCCGAACCTAAACTTCAACATTTACTCATCAAGAGCTCTGACCCTCGGCTTGATGTTTCTAACAGGTCACTAAAGAAAACAGCTGAAAGGCTCCTGGCGGGTGCATTGGGATGGAAGCTCCTTGGGCTCGGAGAGTTTTGTGCAATGGGTTCATCCTTTTATGCAGTGCTTTTTAAATGATGAGCTAAAAGGACCGCTCCCCCTGCTGCTTGTCCATGACAATCATGGAACCCACGGCAGAAGGCAGGGGACACACTCTGAATATTTAAGCAGTTGCTGGGTTGGCAGTCACAGTGTTAGAAAAACATGGTCACTTTGGATACTGTAAGTGCCCTCTCTCGCCCTCACTTTTTTAAGACACTCCTCATTCCATCCTTGCATTCCAGCAAGACTTCATGCTGCAAAGGGACTGAGCTCCCATCTGATCTCAGAGCCATTGTTAACATACACAGGGCAGGGATTTATAACTCTCATTCCAGAAGTGAGAAAATAAACCTTCAGCGAGATAACACCAGTGAATTATTTAAATAAGACACACATAATTCACTTAGTCCTTAAGATAAGCTTCCAAAGAAGGTTTGATTATTATTCCCACTTTATTGGGAGAGGAAACCTGGTCCAAAAAGATGCAGTAATTTATTTATGGGGAGCTAGTGTGTTATTTTGTTTTGCTTCTTTAAAACTTAATCCAGTGTGAGTTTGGTTCTCTATTGCTACCAACACACAAAGGCCTAACAGATAATAGTGATTCTTCAACACACATCAGCAACCCACATAAAATTTGCTCAGCTAATGTTACTTCATTACCCCTTCTGTGGTTCTTGCTTTGGGGTGTTCCTGCTGCCATGAGAGTTCCTGGGTAAGCATGTGCATGGTCAAGTCCATCTTCCTCTATCACCACTGTCTCTTTCCAACACTCTCTAAGCTCCCCCAGATCTGAGAGCTGTCCTGCTGCCACAGATGATCTCTGGTCCTATTAATGTGAGATTCAACCAGAAAAAGATACAAGGGATTCAGTACTTCTTTTCCTCAGGTTTCAAAAAAGAGTGGTCACAGACCACTTCGGTCCAAATCACTAGAGATGCTTAACAAATAGTTAATCTTCTGGACCCTTCACCAGACCTACTGAATTGCAATCCTCTAGCAAGAAAGGTACAGGGATCTGCATTTTAAATCACTGCCCCAGGTGAATATTATGTATGCTAAAGTCACGTCTTCTTGTAAGACCCACGTCCTGGCAGGGAAGGGAGATGGGCAGGATCATCTGAGGCCACTGCCTAACTCTAAGAAATGCCTCGCAATTGCTGGAATGTCAGATATCACAATAAGCTACAACCAAGGTCCTTCATGTCACCCTTCAAATCCCAAATAAAACAGCATTGTGCTGTCTGATTTCTAAGGGCTCAACCTGCCGCATCTGTGTGACGTCTGAGAAAGCTTCATCACCCCTCTGAGCACCTGTTTTCCTATCTGTGTTGCAAGATTTGGAAACTCTAGATTAATGATTTTAGCCACCATTTTGAGTCCTTTCTATAGTCATGACCATGATGAAGACAATTAAAGGCCATGTCGTGTTTGACTGGAACCGTGTCAGGAACTGTACAGATATGATCTCAGTTGACTTTCACCACCACCTATGGAATAGGTGTGAGAGATTAATACCCCCCTCCCTGCGCCCCCCCCCCATTCTCACCTTTCCCTGTGACCACGCACTTTGTCATGAGGTTCCCCTGAACTTCTACTAAAGAGGTGAAGGCTATTCCCCATTCCTCCCGCTGAAGCTCACCGCTGTCAGTCCCTGTGGCTCTTGGAATGAGGCAGGAGTGATGGCGTGCCAGTTCTGAGCCTCAAGAGGCCTCGTGGGCTTCTGCATCACCTCCTGTGCTGCTTCTGCCACAGGAAGGATGTGACTGGTCAGCCAAGCTTAGGGCAGGGCCCCCTGCTGAAGCTGAGGAGCAAGGGCGGCCCACCCTGGACCATCAAGGCTGGCTTAGACCAGCAGGCGCCTCACTGACCCACAGACGCATGAGCTGTGATCACAGATGCCAGCTGGTTAAGGCCTCTGAATCAGCAGTGGTGGTGGTGGGAGGGTAGCTAGCAGGCACACAATTCCCATTTTGTACTGAGGCAACAGGGTCAGTGAAGGTCAGTAATTTGTCCCAAGTCACATGATGAGTAGTAAGAGTCGGAGCTGTGATTTGAGTCTAGTTCTCTCCATAGTGTAGGCTCTCCACCACCACACGGCACTGACAGTTACTGGGCTGGGGACTCTGGCCCCCAAGCCAGGTTATCTTTACGCTGGAGTCCCAAGCAGTCTCTGCTTTTAAGATGCATTTTCTCCTTGAGACTCATCAGAAATTCTGAAGGCGAGGGCCCAGAATCTGCAGTCTGAAAACACTCCCAGATGATTGAGTGCATTTGCAGGGATGACTGGCCCAGACCGGGACTAGGAGAGGAGGGCCTGTCCTAAAAGAGGGGGGGGTGGCGGCTGGGGGTCACTGAGTTCTCTCCTCACAGCCCGTGAGTGTGCAGTGCACTCTAATCCATCTCCGCATACAAAAGGAGGCTGCAGCAAACCAGAAAGGAACATAGTGTTTCTTTGGGAGCTTGAGGAAATAAGAAAAAAAATGCATCTTTTGGATGAAAGGGCCCTTAATCTTCAAAACACAAACCATTTTTCCATACCAAAGCCCCTTGGAGCCTAGGAAGTCTGCTGAGGCCGCAAGTCAGGCAAACAGCTTGTGTTTTGCAGATTAAGGAGCCTTTGACCCAACGGATCCATTTTTATGAAACTTCCAAGGAAACCACTGGCCTGTTTCTGGCTGAGACAGCCCCTGACCAAGGCGGCTTTCATGCAGTCCCAGAGGAGGGCTGCTTCCGGGCTGGGACGGGCCAAGCATACAGTAGGCAGGGAGATGAAGGAGAGAGCTCCCAAAAGACAGGCTTTGCCCCCAAATACCACACCCGCTGCCATGCTCCTTAGAGAATAAACACAACTGTGAAACATGGAAAGTCCCCGTTCATGGGAGAGGCCCACTGACCGCAAGCAGCAGGAGAGGCGCAGGCCTAGCAGTCTAGCACCGTCAGGAACAAAGGACTCCATCCGATCCCCTCACTACGTGCGGGTGACGAAACCGAGCCCTCACTTCATAGACAAGGAATCCAGTTCCCGAGACTTGAAGTCCCCAAGTCTGAGATTCTGCGGACATGTCTCCAGCTCCTTCCTGATTGGGCCGTCAGCAGAGATGAAGCCTGTAGCCGCGCTGCTTATGGAGGATCAAGGAGAGGAGGCCATGAGGTTTACCCGACAGGACTAGGTTGAGTCTAAATTCTAGCCCCGGGCCAATCCCACTGCAGAAGCAAGACGGGGTAACATAACCCCGCGTCTCAGGAACCTGGTCTCTGTACTTACTAGCATCAGGGCGGTGGGCTCGGGCGATTTCTTCCAAATTTAACATTGTTTCGGGTTATGATTCCATATTGGTGCAAGAAGGAAGAAACTTACATATCACTAGAGAGATGAGAAGAAGAAAGAGGGAAGGAGAGAAGGAAGGAGAGAACCATGCTCACTTCTGCTTTGCCTTGGATGCAGGGAAATAATGCCAGACAAGAGAGAGTGTGAAGAAGTGGCTGGGTCTGATCTGCCTAAGCCTTAGGAAAGCAAATATTATTGAAATGTTGGCTGGCCGCCCCTGACTTCCGAACAGAAAATGGCTTCCAGATACACGGTGGGTGCCCAGAGGGTCTGTTGCCTGAGTGATGGGTGGCGTGTGCTGCTGGGGAGCAGGGAGAAATGATCATGTTCTCCTGGCAGCAACCAACAGAGAGAGGCAGCCCAGGAGCAGGCGAGAACTCACCAGCTCAGCCTCCCCGCAAGACTCAGATCATTAACGCAAAACCCACAAGGGCCCCCGGAAATGGTTAACCTGAGACTGAGCCCAACGACAATGTGCGATGCCACGAGGGTCGGTCCGTGCCGTCTGGGACAAGGCTCATCCTGTCCACGGACCGTGTAGGAAACAGCGCGAAGTTTTAAATAGTCTCTAAGGGTCTTTCTGATGCAGGCATTCTATGGCGTTCTATGATCAAATACCAGTGACTTTCTTTCATTCAACAGGTACTTGTGGGACACATTTCATGGGCCAGGTAACATACTAGGGGATTAGGTAACTGACATTCATGAACGTAAATTTGGCCGTTTGTGAGATTATGGACACTCCCCTGAGGTGGGGAAGGGCCCAGAGAGATATGGTCTGCTCTCTCACCGAGGATCAAGTCCAGCTGCTTCATTTTAGGAAAAAGGAAACCAAGGCTTGCCCAATGCCCCGCAGCTAAGTTAATGGTAGACACCAGGAGTAAAGACAGAGCCTTCGTGCCTCCTCCTGCACACTATTCTCTACTCCCAGCATCCTCTCCTGTTCCTGCAGGCACTGATTTTTTTATTTTATTTATTTTTGTTAAGGTTTTGTTTTGTTTTAGCATACAGACCATTTCCAAGTGAAGCCAACTTCCCCAGATTCAGCAACTCATTACTTTGAGAGCAATCATACTGCGATGTGCGGGAGGGAGGGAGACATTTGGGCCTTGGGGGGACACCCTGCAGAGGTGATGAGGAGGGTGGGTTGGGAGGGTGGGAGCCACATGCAGGAGAGAGCAGCGCGCTGGGGAGCAGAGGGAACGGGAATCTGCAGTCAGACGCAGAGACGGAAACAAAGCAGTTGTATTGATTTGAAAGGCAGCTCTGAGGCGGACGCTGCCAGCCATGCTCTTCCTGGCAGGTCTGGGAGGCACGCGGAGGTTGATGGCCATCTACTCTGTATGCAGGGGCTGCATTGCCTAGAATCAGGGCCAGGCGGGATGTACCCACTCGGCCAGATGAGAATGAGAGTGGGAGAGAGGGTCTGAGGATGAAGCAGGATGGATCCCTCTTCGCAGAGGAGTATAACATAAAAGAAACCGGATGAAGGGGGGCAAAGGGACAGGTACCTGATTCTATGGAAATGGGGTGGGACAGGTTCTCTTTAAAAGGAGGACTATGGGGACTGACGGGAAAGGGCTCAGCCTCCTCCCCATCACCATGGCTCTCTTCCTAAGCAGATTTCATCCTCTCTCTCGTCTGGACCTCTGGACCAGCCTCCTAATTCATCTCCTGAACGAATCCTTCCCTTTAAAAGCCTGGCTGGAAATAGACGCTTATTAAATGTTTGATGAGCAAATCAACAGCCTCTGACATTGATATCATCACATCGATCATGACGAATTTTTAGCACATCACCACTTCTTCGTGTAAACTCCAAAGCCCGGGACATAAACAAGAGGGAACGGGGCGGCGAGGTCTGCAGCCTAAGAAGGGAGTATGACGACACCATCCTGTCCAGGACAGCAGGCTGTGTCCATGTGGGGATGATACCTCTAGGCTGCCACTCACCTGATTTCTGGGAGAAGCCGGAAATCTAGATTTTTATATGAAATCTCTCCGTTTTTAAGCATGGACAAATGGTCTTTCCCCCTGACAGGTGAGGGTCAAATACAACACAACCAAGTGCAAACAGGTGCATGTTTGTGATTCTGGTCTTACAGGATCAAGTCCAAATAACTTAAACACCCAAGCCTCACCCTTAACTAAATGGATCCTTGCTTTTCCTTCCTATGCAACAGTATGGATCATGTAACCATGGTTAAGTCCAATTTCCCATCACTTTGGGAAATAGACTGCTGTTTTCGTAGATGCAGAACATTTTTTCTACCTGTTTTGCACCACGTAAGCCCCGGCTCCTCCATGAAGCCTTTCTTGACTACATCAGCCCCTTCTCAAAGTCTATAGCTAGGAGGGGTTTTAACTGTCCTTTTCCTTTAAAACATATCATTTCATGGTTAGTTAACAGGATCCCACAGTGGAAAAGTGTTTGACTGGAAAGCAAGGGTACCTAGGTTCTAATCCTGGCTGCCCCCCCACCTGACTGTGTGGCCTTGGGCAGGTTAACTCCTCTCTCTGAGACTCAATTTCCACCACTTTTGAAATAAGAATATTGACTTCGGCAGTTTCTACAGTGGGCTGATATGTGGCCATGATTCAGGGAGGGGTGTTGAGGTGTAGGAGGGCTCTCCAGGCCAATCTTGAAAACCACCAACTTCTAAGGCTGTGCCTAGTTTCTGACATTCAGATGGTGGGTCTATGTTTCTTTGCCTCTGCGATTAGATTGGGCTTTTCTTGAACTCAGCTAAGCCTCACTGATCATTTATTATGTAGCAGACACTGTGCTCAGTGCTTTCCCTGCATCTGTTTATCTCTCGCCTCCCCTGAGCTCCTAACCATGGTCTGTGCACACAGTGGAAGACACGGGGAGAAGAGTCAACTGGGAAATGCTTGGCCCTTGGCGGCCACTCTCTGACCGCCTTATCCTGTGTCACTTCCAGTTTCCAGAGTTCAGTGTCCTCTTCAAAAGATAAGAAAGACTGCCGGCAGGTGTGGCTTAGTAGTTGAGCATGGGTTTGATTCCTGGTCAGGGCACATGCCGGGGTTTCAGGCTCAGTCCCCAGCAGGGCTTGCAGGAGGCAGCCAATCCACGATTCTCTCTCATCATTGATGTTTCTATCTCTCTCTCTCCCTCTCCCTTCCTCTCTATGAAATTAATTAATTAGTTAATTAATTAATTTTTTAAAAAGACTGCCCTGGCTGGGCAGTTGTAGGTTCAATCCCAGATCAGGGCACATACAGGAATGGACAGTAATCAACCAGTAGGATTGGGTGGAGCAATGAAGTTGATGTCTCATTCTCTCTCTCTCTCTCTCTCTCTCTCTCTCTCTCTCTCTCTCTCTCTCTCTTTCTCTAAAATTAATAAAGATTTTAACAAATAAAATAAAAAAGACTGAACTAGAAGGAATCTTTCAGCTCAAAAGAGAAGGAAGAGAAAGAAAGGAAGGGAAAGAAAATGAAAGGAAAAGAAAAGAAATTAGGGAGGAAAAAAAATGAGACACACTAAATGCGGGGGGGACTTTAGCTCCTTTTCTTACCTAGACAGCAGCTTCTACAAATCTTGTTTTCCTCTAGAGCAAGAATAGCAAATATATTCTTTAAAGGACCAGATAGTAAATATTTTAGGTTTTATGGATCATACTGTCCATGTTTCAATTACTCAGCTCTGCCATTGTAGACGATCAGTATAAAATATGCATGGCTGTGTTCCAATAAAACTTTATTGGCAAAACAGGCAGTGGGCCAGGTTTGGCCCCTCCCCAAGTACCTTGTCCTCCAGAAAGGATTCACCTCTCCAAGTCACCCTCTTGGGAGCAACCTCAGCTTTTCCATCCAGAAGAGGACCCTCGAGCTGTTCTCCTCTCCAGAGATGGCTCTAAAATGCTTTTACTTATTTATTTAGAATTCATACCCCACCTACGCCCTAGACATGGCTAAAGTGATATTACAAAGTTAAATAAGATATAAATCAAGACAATTAAAAATAAAACTGGAGCAAAGAATAGTTAAAATGAGTGAAGGAAGAGATGCTACCGGGCTCCTGGGAAGAGCTAATTGATCTGGATTCAGTTTTGAGGTCCCTGGCAGCTGAAGTAAAGTGAAGTTAATTGGCCCCCAAGGGGCACAAATCCATGAGTAGGATCTCATTAACATCATCCCTCCACCAGTGAACAAAGAAAGGCTGAGCTGAGAGGTGTGACATTGTGCCCGACCCCCAGGTGTAGGGACAGGTCCCCAATCCAAGAGCTTCCTTTTCCCCAATCCAAGAAAATCTTCAACACATCACAGTAACAGAGAGAAAGCACAGGTTCTGAGATAGTTGGACTCTGTAGGCCTCAGAAGCTGTGGGACTTGACTGACATTCCCCATATCGAACTTTCTGATGTGTCAAATGAGATGCTCACCCTTGTTTACTTCATTGAGTTATTGGGGGAAGGGACATTCTATACGACAAATGCCCAACCAAAGATGGGAACAGAGAACACATGATTCTTGTTAATTCCTCCTACATAATTGTTAAAATCTTTATTAGACATAGCTTTTTAAAAATTATCTTTATTGATTTTTAGAGAGAGGGGAAGGGAGAGGGAGAGAGAGAGAGAGAGAGAGAGAGAGAGAAAGAAAATCAATGTGAGAGCAGAACATTGATCGGCTGCCTCCTGCATGCCCCCTACTGGGGACTGAGCCCAAAACCTGGACATGTGGCCTGCCCAGGAATAGAACCAGCAACCTTTTGGTGCACAGGATGACTTCCACCCAACTGAGCCATACTGGCCAGGGCAGAGGTCGCTTTTAAAATGGATATCAGCCCTGATATCATTTGTCTCTGGTGAACAAGGGAGAGAAAGTAGGTAAGAATCATAGGAAAGGCCATAGAGAATAGGGAGCTAATGGTTCGAATGGGTGTTCCAGAGACTCCAATTCATGCTTCCAGTCTGGATGTCTCATGGTAGCCACAGCATAGCGACTGCTCTCTTTTTATTCCCTTCTTCCATGTCTCAGTCTAGACTCAGACCTTTCACTACATCATCCAATCAAGCCTACTTCTTGCAAACCGGATCTTGAAGTATGTGAGGACCCTTAGGAAGTTCTTAGAGTGAAAGAATGTGAGGGCTGAGAAGATGTCCAGCATTTTATAGAATTGGGGCTGTCAACGCTGGCTGGAAGTGACGTGGTTTTAAGAGGAGACCTGATTACTGGTTCACATACTAACTCACATAGAAAAAAAAAATCCCTTTGTTACTCTGTCTCAATCCTGATTAAGGCAAAGAGAAAGGTTCATTTTGGTGCTACTATATCTTTAGCTTCTCTCTAACATTTTCAAATATTCCTTTTCACCACAAAGAAAGCAGGCCTAAAGATTAGATCCTTGGGCAGGGAAGAATGTGGCTGAATATAGAAGCCAGACTCTAAACTAGAATATCATTGCACTGTTTTGTTTTACTCATATTATTTGTGCAGTTGTACCATCTATTTGGCCAAGGACGTTTTAAGAAAAGAAAATAGTGGTAATGATAGGAAGACTCCTTTGTAAATGTATGCATTTCTTTAAGAAGTGGATTAAGGAAAAACACTAATAGTACAGCTGAGACAAAAAGAGAGCGGAAGTTAAGGTGGCACCTGGAAAACTGACATTTCAGAAACATTCACAAAGAAACAGAGACAAAGACAAGGATGGTGGCCTGCACAAAATACCATGTAAGAACATGGGCTTTGGAGCCAGATCAGCCTTAGTTTGAACCCCCAACCTGCCAACTACCACGATCACCTTGGGCGTATTACATCACCCATCTAAGCCTCCATCGGCATATGCACAGAATGGGAATCTCCCTTGCCTTTGTGTCATGGCCTGGAGCCAGACCCAAAGTTAAGATGGTCAGCACCTGGGAGATCTCTAGACATGAGACCAGTAAGACTCCACCGATGGGTGACTGGCGAACTGTGAGAAAAATTAACTCAACGGTATTTGTGAAGACCTGAGATTCCTTTCAAAACATAACTATCATTACAGCACTACCCAAAACTGGCCCTCCCATTCCTGCTCCCCCTCCCCGGAAAATCTCTGTACAGCATCAAGCAAACAATATACTAGAGAGACGCACATGTTTCGGGAACTGAGACATCCCCAGTTCAAATCCCAGGCTTGCCTGTCATTAACTAGGTAACCTAGGCAAGTTGCTTTATTCTCTTTGCCTCAGTTTACATATAGATAAAATAGAGATTAATATAATCCAGCGGGCTACTGCCCAGATCAAATAAATTAATGCATGTAAAGCAGCGAGCAGAGCGCCAGGAATACAGGAAGGGTGCACTATCAGGGCACAGTGTCATGTTATGCCGAGCTGCCCCTGGGTCATTCAGCATAATGGTCCTTCGACTGTTGTGCTGTGTCCAAGACGTGAGCCACCAGGTGTGACGAGAGAAGGACCCTCAGCTATAGAAAGTGCAGATGCAAACAGATCGCTCCGCACTGCCTCCGGGGAATGAGATATGGAGTCGGCGAAGGGTGAATTTTAGAAGAACATCCGATTAAAAGCACATCAGTAAGAGCAAGCTGGCTATCTGGGTCACGCTCTTCAAGTCATAAACCCTGAACTTAACTACGGCTCCTTTCCCCGCCTGGCACCATGCAGCCTTTTCCCCCTGCTCCTCCACTGGCATTTCCCACGTTCACTGCGTTTACAGTGAACTTGAGGGATCTGACTTTTCCTAAATGTGTCCTCCCCCTGACAGCACCCTGTTTGAAAGCTGCCCCTGCCCCTCAAAGGAGTTCTTAAATCTCGAAGCCCCTCTTTCTACATGTAAGATCTGCCTCCTCATTCTTTATCTCCATCTCTGTGGGGTAGCTCCTCATCGGGTCAGTGAGTGCGCTCTCCCTCCCTGGGTCCCGGAGCGGTGATCCTGAGACACTGTCACCTGCCCGGTTGCACTGTGTGGAAGGACTGGAATGTCCCTCTCCTGCTTAGCTCCCTGGCTGCCCCCAACCTTCTACTCGGAACTAATTATTCCTCCTCGAAGGTCTGGGATGGTTCAGACCTCTGCGTGGTTCCCACACCAGGAAATGCTCTTCCCACCTGTCTTCCTAATGAGCTCTCGCTAAACCCATAGTGCGCAGCTTAAGCATTTCTCCTGCCTCTGCCTCATCTCAGAACACAACCATGAAGTTGTCCCTTCCTCCAGAGTCCCTACTACGTGTCGGGGAGTCAGGGCAGATGGAGAGAAGCTAAGGGGACGGGCACTGCAGTCAGCAGCCCTCAGTCCGTTTCCCACTCTGTTGCTATTCTTTGGTTCCCTTGGGCAACTTACTTAACATCCCTGAAACCGTTTTCTTATTGGTAAAATAGGGATGGTAACTGTTTTCTGCCTCCTTCAGATGGAGGCATGGAAAATGAGTTGAGACAGTACATACAAAATGTTTTAGTACTGTGCCTCGCACATAGCAAATGCTTAATAAATATACATTATTACTATTATTATTATTATTATTATTATTATTTGGAGTATATATATACATGTTCACGTTTTAGCACTCTCATATTATCCTCTATCTGATTAATATTAATCTTTCTCCAGAATTGTAAGCTCCTTAAAAGTCAAAGTCATACTGTCTTGCTCACTTTTCTCACCAGCACTTAGCACACAGTAGGTGTATGATATATATTTATCGGTTGATTCAACTCCAGACAGGAAGGTATCATTTTAACCACAGCCTCTAGCACAAAGAGGAGCCTTTCCACGCAGGCTCGCTGTATAAACAGGTGAATGTCTGAGCATACATACGGACTTCCAAGATGCTCTAGTTGCAATGCTTACCTGATACCCAGTGCTGAGGTTGTGAACAAACCCCCACCTCCCAGTTTTTCGCCACACATTCAACCTCAAATGCCACAGCCACCATACAACTGTGCAAATGCCTTTCTTTTCCTAAGAGGGGTTCTAATCAGATCATCCTTTCAGCAGCCTCTGCTCATGCCTAATTTTTTTTTTATCTCAACCCCTGATGTGGCTTATCAAGATCCCCCAAGCACATAACTAACAGAGCCTAGGCTTCCTGCCTCCACCCCAGTCTCCTCTCATAACCGTCATGTTCCAGCATTCATTTCCTCTCTGCACAAAAATAAACAAAGGGAACTGTTGACCAACGTTGTTGAAAATCAGCAAGAATCCATGCAACATCTTGGAGGCAGGTATTATCCAGATGGCAGCCTAATCTCTGGCAACAAACAAAATCCAGAGAGCCGGAAGCAGCCACAACCTCTGTCTTATTGAATATTCACAAACACACATCTGATTCCACGCACGTCATGCAGAAGCCCTTTCCAGACGGATCCCGTCTTAAGTGCACTTGGTAATAATTCCAGACCCTGAACAACACTTGAACAATCTGAGTTCCCTTCATTCCACTGTCAATGTTCATTTCGTCTTTTCATCAGCCCCTTATGATAAGAAGGGTCTTCATCAGGGTAGCCAATGCCTGGGAGAATGGAAATTCTATTTCGGGATATCACTATGAAAAAGAACGTCCCATCAGATGCAATAGTTTCAGTATCTTCTACCTTAAGTGCAACGAATAATCTGACTAATTCTTCAAAGAAATTTCTGGAAAGAGGAAACTAGGTGGCTCTACATCTTTTCCATAGGCTACATCAGCTTTTTGCCCACTCACCTCACTTCCTCCTCTACAGCAATACCATGCTCATCCTCTAAGGTTCCTCTTCATGGAGGCTTTTCTACTTCTCCATCCAACCCACACTAGCTTTCTCAAAAGTCTTATTGGCTGTTAGTTCTGAATTTGATGTTAGGTGACTTCCAAGTTTACTTAACAATCAGGCTATGGAGCAGGAACATGCACCTGGTCTTTGGATCCAAGTCAACCTGGGCTCCCAACTCTGTCATTTCTGATCATGTGACCCTTAATGATGAGATTACCATCTACTAAGCATTTCCTATGTATCAGGCACTCCTCTAACATCTTTACCTCAGTAAACTCACAACAAACTCTATATGAGGCATTTATTATACCCACTTTACAGTTCAGGTGAGACAGGCAGGCTGGTTCCAGACTCTAAGCCCTTCACTACTAACTTACTCAACTCTGAAGTCTTGACTGTAAGCTTCATATCAAACTGAAATTCATTTAAACTGCTGTGTATGTTTCACTACATAAAGCAGCCTGGAACATAATGCATGTTTGATTATCTGGAGATCACTTACATTATCACACAGTTAATGATGACCTACCATGGGCAAAACATTACCAAGATATTACAGGAGATGATAAAATACATGAAGATAACGATAGTAGTGTTCCGGAGTTGAATGCGGGATGAGAAACGGACTTATTCTGTGTGACTATAGCATCAGCATCTGTCTTTCAAGCTCCATAGCCAAGTCAAATGTATAAAACCAATTTTTTGGGGACCAACATGAAGTTATCAACGTATTCTTGTTCTAGAAAAGGTCATTTAACTAAACAGAAGTTGCAATTACTATTACCAGTGTTTTATAAGAGAACATACACTTTACCCAGCAACATAAAATAGGGAGGGCATAATCTCAAAATAGAAGATTGCTCCTCACATTTAGACGCACATTTTAGACCAGCATTTAAGTGCCATCAATCTACAAGTCTTGACCAAAGGAGAAGAGTACCAAAAGGCATGCAAAAAGGGAAGTCCACTGGGCAGAGATGGTGGCAATAGACCGAGGTGGAACTAAGGGGTGGGGACCCTGGCATTCATAAATCGAGCAAGAGACTAAAAATCTCAGAGTCATTTCAAAACACAGAGGATATGATTCTATGGCTCTTCCTTCAAGGATTTAAAAAATGCTATAAAAATGTAATTACCGAAGGACAAAAAAATGAAGTGTATGGGTTGCTTTATGGCCCTTTCACTTTGGAGTTCTGTCTCTGGTGAATTGCCAAGGAAGGCGGCTTCCATTACATCATCCAGAAATGTCAGGTGTCTCCTAAGAACCCCCTACAGTCACTGGGCAGGATGTTAGTTAACAGAAGCCCGAAGACCTGACTTCCTCCCAATTTCCATCTTCTGCCCTGGGTGCACCAGGAAGGTACCCACACAGACTCTCCTCTTCGCTCCAAAATGTCTCCCTATAAAGGTTACAAATTTTACCTGAAATTCCACGATCAGAGTGACTTCTTTTTAGATTTCTAAGAAAATCTCTCACTCTAGGAGTAACCATAACTGTTACTTGCTCAGCCTCTCCCTCTTTCGAAGCTCCTTTCCAGAGCTAACCAGAGATGCCTGCAATGCCACTTTGCATAGCAAAGAGAACAAGAGCAGACACTGCAGGCAGACAGGCCTGGTTTGGGCTCACACAGTGGAGCCCCCTGTCTATGCTGGCAAGTCATGCCAACTCTTTTAAGCTCAGTTCCCACATCTGTCAGAATGGTACCTCTCCCACAGCATCTGCTTTTTTGAGCCTTCGATGACATGATTAATGTAAATCATTAACACAGTGTCTGCCATAAATATAGGGAAGTGTTTGGTAAAACGCAGCTATCATTATGATTGTTTCCCTTTTTTGGTATGCTGAGACCTATTTCAATGTGGGATGGGGGTAGGGGGGTGGTGGTGGTGAGGCTGCTATGCCAACCACAAGCAATGCTTGGACACCAGCTGGGTGTCCTACAATTCAACTCAATTCTGACACTATCTACCCAGAGATAGCAGCAGATCCCATAGGTTAAGGGCTCAGTCCTATAAGAATGTCCCTCCCCCAACACTTCAGATGTCATTTGCAAGCCTCAGCTATCACCTGTGTTTCTGACTGACCGGCTATAGATCAGAGGTTCCCAAGATCCCGTCCTTGGGTTTGATTAATTGGCCATGGCAGCTCACAGAACTCAGGAACCCCGTTTACTCACTAGATCATTGGCTTATTATTAAAGGATATAACTCAGGAACAGCGAGAGCTGCATAGAGCTCAGGAAGCGATGCATAGAGCAAGGTATGAGGAAAGGGCACGGAGCCACCACGCCCTCTCCAGGTGCACCACCCTCCCAGCGCCTCCTCATGTTCCTCACCCTGGAGCTCTTAGAACCCTGTCCTTTTGGGGGTTTTTACTAGTACAGACGCTTCATTGCATAGGCGTGATTGATTCACTTATTATCCACCCCTGAGTGATTCAACCTGCAGCCTCTCCCCTTCCTGAGGTCAGTGGGGTGGAGCTCAGAGTTCCACCCCTTCATCAGAGGTTGGTTCACTGGCAACCAGCACCCACCCATGTTTTGCTGAAAATTATTTCATTAACATAACAAAAGACACCTTTATCTCTCTCATCACAAAATCCCAAGAGTTTTCGAAGTTCTGTGCCAGAAAGAAGGATGCAGACAAATATACATTTCTTATTATAAATCACAATATCAGATTGGGTTACTTCCTTGATTACATCTATGATGGCTCCCTCCCCTCTCTGAATGTCAACTATTACTAGTAGCTGGTGTCACTTTACCCCATTATTAGCCATGCCTCTTCCCGGCATCTCCGCCTTTGCTTTCTGGATTCCCGGCAGATATTTTCAGCATGTCCCTTCTGTGTTACCCCTCTGTTACCTTCTCCCAAGCCAATCCCTCTGCCCAGAATGCTCTCCTATCCTATCCCCAAACCAAACCTAATAAACCCCTTATCCTTTAATATTCAGTTCAAAGTCATTCCTTGAATTGAATATTGAAGAATCCCATGATCTTCCAGGAAGAGGAAACCACAGCCTGTGCATGCCTCCATGTTATGCTGCCATACATGTGGGCTTCTGGAGGGGTACGGACTTTGCCTCATTCACACAGCATCGCCCACTCCAGGGCAGGACCTGGTGCATGGCGCCCATCCAGCATCCTCCCATAAATAATCACTAAATGAAAGAACAAACAAACAAACAGAACCAACAGAGAAACAGCAGGATTAGATATGGGTAGCATGAGTGCAGCACTTCACACTTTGCGGAGCATTTGGGTTTTAGTTGAACCATTTGATTCTCCCAACATCTTGGGGCTTTCCCAGCAAATGCTGACTCAATTTTGAGCCATTTGCCAGGTTCAAACAGGGCGAAATAAGGACTTGAATTCTAGTCCTCCAATGCCTAGTCCAATTCCCCTTCCATAACAAACACTGTCCTTATTAAGAACTAATATTTTATTAGAAAAACTATACAGGATCTAGCTTAGAATAGGGAGCAAACAAAGATGAGACCAGAATTTATGGTTCCACTGCAAAAGAAGAACGAGAAAAAAAAAACGAAATGTGGGGTGCCAGCATACACGGGGGAACACACTGGCACTGGCTGGGTATACGGGAGAACCTTTCGTTTGGGCAAATGATAATCAAAAAGATATCTCAAACAGATTTTTCCAATTTCCTCATGTCACTTGATGGCCACCCCCATTTCCTGCACCGCATTCCTTGCTACAACTGAAGTTCCAGCCCCTGGAGAGAAGCCGAGAGATTTCTGCAAATGTTTTCTCCTCAACAGATGGAGCCGAAACGGAGAAGCATTACAAGGAAGATGGATCGGTGCGTCACATTTGCAACAATAAAAATACAACACCGGTTAAAAGCAGTCGCAGTTAAATAGAACCGGGAACCCAGGGTTGGCTTAAATCTTTTTTTAATTAAAAGTGAAGGAGAATTTCAAAGTTCTATTTCAGCCCCTCGGAGTGTCAGTGCCATGAATTCAGAATGTTTATGTGGCTTGGCGGGGTGTCAGACTGCCTGAGATTTATGTGGGTTCAGATGGGAGCCTGAGAAAACCCCAGCACAGGATATTGTGAGGGGACGTGCAGGGGAGGGGAAGCACATGGGCTGAAAACCTGGGTACAGACCCTGTCACTCAGATGCTCTCCCCTACAGCTCACTCCATCCACACTCCCTGGCCCCCAAGACCAAGCACATAATTTACTTTGCTGGATGATTATGCTTCAGCTGGTGTATATATGTTTGCTATATACATATCCACATATTTTTACACATCCATGCATACAAAGAAATGCATGTGAAAAAAGAAATGCATGCTTACACACATGTCCATAAGCATTAGGATGCATGCACACACACACACAGACACACACACACACCTGCACACTCAAATCAAAAACATATAAACAGACTTTGTGTTTTGTATGCATGCATATAAGCATAACCAATGGACACAGACACCAGGGCGGTGAGGGCATGAGCGGGGGTATGGGAGGAGAAGGGGGGGGGATAAAGACACATATGTAATACCTTAATCAATAAAGAAAATAAAAATAAATACAAAAATTTTTAAATAAAATGCAAAAAACACACATATAAACAAAAAAGTCTTTATAGAGAGACTCCATTTCAAATACCAGCCCTGATCACTTCAATTCTAAGAGCCTTAGTTGACCCCTCTTCAAAATAGAAACTGTAATGCCTACAATAACTACTTCAGAGTTGTAAAATCAAATAGAGTAGCATCCATGAAAGCACGTACTTCATTGTCAGAAACACAGTAGATGTTCAACAAAGGTATGCCAAAAGCCACATAATCATTTACATATCTTACCTATTCATGAGCACTTTCTTTTCCACATAAGGTTATACACATATGAATGCACATAGGAATTCATGAATACGTTCAAATGCAATTGCATACTCATGTGGAAAATACCCAAACTCACACTGTATAGGAGCAGCACATACACACACATGTAAACACATACACACACACGCACACAGCATCCATGGCATACTGCAAAGAGCTCTACACACGCTACACACTTCTTTAAGCAGGTGCTTCTTATACTGTCTAACGATGCGATTAGATCGGAGGTGCTGTGAGAGAATGTGGAAGGAACCACTGTTATACCCAAAATGGGTGCCAGGTTAAAATTTTTTTAAAGTCTTGACAAAACAAGCCAATACTTCAGAGGAAACATCAGCAAGGATGTAGACCAAACAGTGCACCATGTGTATGCAAGAGGAACCTCTGAGGAAAAAGACAGGAAGACTGAACACCAGGAAAGCACCCCCCACCCCCATACAAAGCACTTCTAGAACTTTACAGGTGCCATACAGAAACATCTATCACTACTAACCTCCCGGAGCTTACAGTCCAAAGAAAGGAGACCAATGTTTAGGGGACTATTTTCCAAAATGACAGCATGGCTAAGATTGGCCGCCATGAATAATTACAGCAGGGATGGTCAGTGAGCAAAGTCATTCATTCCTACCTTGTTTCCGTTTTCTACCAAGATAAGTGTTTGTTGCAGATGTCAGTAAAGTCAGCAATCATCTCACCACAAACTTTTACAATATTCAGAAACTCCACCTGTCTCCACCATCAGTGCCCCTGGCCAATATATTCACCGTTAGTGCTATTAAGCATTCTATTTTCCTTATGGACACCTTTTTCCAAGATGCTCAAGAATGACTGCATTTTTTTAATGCTATATTAGTATTTCCCATGAACTCGGCAGGAGGGTGGACCAGATAATCATAAAATACCATTTTCTTCTAAAACACTCTAATTTCATGATTCTGTGATTTTTTTTTTATTCTGTGATTTTTAAGATTTGGCAGTACTAAGATTTATTTTTTATATTCTGTGAATATTATATTCTATGAGTCTGTGAGATCCTAACTCTGAGTTTTTATTATCCTAAGATTCTCTGATTCCAAGGTTTGATAGTTCTTAAAATTCTACCACTATGATTGTCAGATACCAACATTATAAGACTCTGACATCTTGAGCTTGCAACTCCAACGCCTGGGTGCAAATGTGTTTATCAGACTCTTCCCCATGACACAGATAGAACCTAAGTCAGGGTCCAAGCATCTACACAGGAATCAGAAAGACAGAATGGTTGTGAAAAGAGAGGAAAATGCCCAATAAGAGCTCCGGTACTATATCTCAAGGCTTTCCAAACACTTGATCTAGTACCATCTTCTTCCTGAACTCCATTCCATGGCCTAGAGATTGAGAATATCTATTGCTAGGATATAGTTGCCACAGAGGCAAGATTCGGCTGTTGCTTGCCTTTTCATCCCCTGTGTCAACACGGGGCCTGAATCTAGAAGGCGCTCAATAATTACTGAGTCATGGAATGAGGCAATTAGACACATCGCAGTGCGCTTCCTGTTCTTGCTTTTCCATGCCTCTTTCTAACCTTCCTCCACTTTTTTCCTCATTTCTTCTCCTCATTCATCCTCCTCCTCCTCTTTCTCCGTCATCTCTTAATAGTACACTAGAATTTCCATGTGTAATATTTACATAGCCCTCATTGGAATCCAATGATGTCTGGATTTATTATCCCCATTTTACAGATGAGCAGCCTGAGGCTAACAAATAAAACAACTTACCGATGATCACACAATTAAAATGAGAGGGAAAGCATGAAAACTAAATTCTCTGACCCCAAGCTCAGTGCTCACTCCTTCGTTTATCCCACAGCTGCCTTAGCATGCTCTTAATCGTAACACAAATAACTTCACAAAAGATTAAGAAAACCAAAAACCAAAGCCTCAAGAGAAGGCCTACACCTCCCATCCCTGAATTTAACTCTGAATTCATCTTTTCCATCAATACCAATTCTCCTTTCAGGATTTCCAATAATGGAAGGCCTACCACACCCAACTGTTCATTTCATTTCCCAGCTCTTTCTCCTCCTCCTGCAAGTGCTGTACATGGCATGTGTTTATTTTTCAATTAAAGCAAATTAAACTTAATTTTGTTTTGAGAACATTTTTTTTAAAGAATTTCACAGCCCAGGGTGAGATAATTGAGACCCTGCTGTTTGTGGAAGCACTATTTAGAGAAAGCAGGCCTAGATGTTGCATAACCTCCAAGGAAGTCACTCTTAAACCCGCCCTCTACCTTGTCCCACATCAGTGTTTCCCCAGTACGTCCACTCCCTTGTCACTGCCCAGTCTGGAAGGACATCTTCTGCCATCTGAACCGTGACCATAACCTGCTAAAGGGCCACCAGACTCCCTCCTCCCCACCTCCTCATCTTCCTTAATCCCAGATCTAATCAAGTCAAACATTTTCTTAACAGCTACCAACAATTTTCTAAACACAGATTACTTATGATGAGCTCTAAAGCTTTCTAGCTTCCAGCCCTTCACAAGCCCTCCAGTCACATGGAACTATTGCCTCTCCCACTCTCTGCATGGAATGCCCTTCCTCCGCCTACCTTCGTGGCTCACACCGACTGACCTCATCTCTGCTCCCTAACATGCTGTGGCTCCAATTTCAGCACCAGCTACTCTGTATGATTTCATGCTGGCTCCCTGATGCCCCAAATTCTACTACTTAAAATGTTACTTACCCAAGTAACACACATTCATTAGAGAAATATTAGGAAATATAGGTTAAGCATAAAAGGGAGAATGGAATTCCCTCCTAACCTACCACCCCAAGATAACCACCCAAATAGTAAGTGCATCTTATAAAACAGGCATGCTATACATAGTATTTTGTACACATATATGTCCATGTCGATAAATGCCATAAGAATCATTTATTGAGCACTTACTATATATGGGGCATGTTGCTAAGTGCTATATTTATGTGACATTCAAGACTGCCAGGGAGGTATTGCTCTTAGCCCCATTTTCCAGAACGTGTTCTCTATCGTCATTCCTCTTTCTAACGTGTAAATGTGCTCCCCTACAACCACTCTGAATGACTTGGTGAATATTCTCAACAAGTTCATGCACAGATGCTGCATCTCCCAATCTCGAGATGAGGAAACCAAGGCTCAGTACAGTGACTCCATTTGCCCAAGTCCACACCCTGAGTCAGGGAAGTGCCAAAGATTTGGACTCTTTCTGTCCGGCCTGGAGGTGTGGGTGAAAGCTGGGACGCTCGAATTTGGATGCCAACTCTGCCGCTGGCAAGCTCTGTGTCCTTGGCCGAATTACCTGATGTTCCTGTGCCAGTTTCCTCATCTATAAAATGAGGGTGACAATAGCAACTCCTCAAAGAGATATTGTGGGGATTTAATGAGTCTATATGACCGGTGCTCCAAACGTTGCCTGGCAGATCACCAACCTTATATAAATGTTAACTATTATTACTTTGGATTATTATTACACTCTGTTGCATTAGATGAAATGTTGCCCATGACCCCAGGTATGTTCTCCAACTGGAAATATCTTGTAGGAAAGAGATCATTACCAGGTTCGAGGCACTACCTTGCAAAGGAGCTTGCTCAATCATTTGTACCAATCCACTGTCCCCTTATATGGCCATGTGATACCAGTAATCAGGGGAGAGATTAAAAGTAGGAAAAGGCTCTGAAAGATGTTAAATAACTGAGGCAGATGTCTTTACTCTCTGTATTCCCATGGGTCAGCCACCAGAAAGAGACATAGGATCTGCAGCCATTGGAGCTGAAAGTTATCTTCATCATAGTCCAGCTTAACTGTCTCTTACTTTTTAGATATAAACTATTTTCTCTTTAAGATCCCACAGTATCTGAGCTGGTTCTCGTACCCTAGCCCTCTGCAGCCTATGTCACTGTAGCTCTTGATTTGGTGCTCTAATCTGTAAGAACAGCGTATTCAGGAAGTGCATAGGGAGAGCGGCCGATCGACAGCATAGCCTGCTGCTCGCTCTGCGTGAACTGTGTTTATCATCCTTTCCCGCACGATTCCCCTCTTCCTCATTGTTACCATTTATTTCACCAAGTGCTTGCATGTCTTAACATGCTCTATGTCATCTACCCTTTCCTGTCACACTGTGAAGCTGGAATTATTCTCTCCATTTTCCCAACGAGGGCCTTGTGGCTCAGGGGTGAAAGGATTTGCTCCAAGTTATACAATAAACGATAGCAGTAGGTCTTCAACCCATATCATCAGACACTGGACATAACGTTCTTTCATTGAACTGCCCTCCTGCCACCCACCCCTCTGAGGCATCCGTCCAGCTCTTAGCAGCTTGGTGGCCTCCCCAAATCAAGGTGGATGATTGCTGCTGGGTTTATATTGTCTTAGGTCAGGTCCATTGTTGCAAATCTTCCACCATTCTGTCATTCAGGCCGTGCCCTGCATCCAGGTCTTCTGTGCATCTGAATGAGAAAGGCATCTATCTTACACCTTTCAGGGGATGTTATAAATGGCGCCACTGCAGGGTGGCTTCTTAAATCTCCTTAAGACCTGAATTTTCCTTTCTCTCCTTTATCTGCCGACACCATGAATATCTTCCCCTCTTCCAGTGCTTTCTGGCTGCCAGCTTCATAGTCTCTTAAAATAGTAATTTAACTTCACAGTGCCTTGGCAGCAAACCTTAGCTTTGTGTGTTTATTTGTGCCTTTAAGCTGTGGAGGTTCAAGTGTGCTGAGGCGAGGACCAGTTGTTCTAACTCTGGGCCAGAGCTAAGATCTTATTTTTCTTGGGAACGGAATCACCAAAGCCACCTCTGGTAACAGTAGCAATTTTAAAAGCAGCTTATGAAGCAGCAAGGTGGAGATGGCATGAATTGGGACAGCCTGAGGTTGCAAGAAAAAAGAAAAAAATAATATATATATATATATAAATATATATATATATATATATATATATATATACACACACACACACATATATGAATGTATGTATGATGTTTCTCTAAGTATACATGCACACATATATGTGCAGGTATGTATAAAGAAAGGAATACTGAATGGGGTTAAGAATAGGTAGGAAGGAGAAGAAAAACAGATATAGGGGAAAGGTTCATGGCAGAGTTCTTCTTCCCTATTAGTGGAACTTGAGTGCAGATATGATCCTAAGCTCATCTACTAAAGAATGTGATCTGGGGATGGGATTTCTAGCTAAAAATACAAATAAATCTATTAAAAACCTCAAAATACTGAAGTTTACCAATAATAAAAAATGAAAATAGCAATGTGGTGCCATATAGCATTAACAGGTTGTGTGTTGTGTTGTTGTTGTTTTCACTTTGGGTTTTTTGTTTGCTTGTTTTTTGTTTAATTCAGTCTTGGCAAGAATGCAAAGGAAAAAGACACTCTTGTGTGGCATTGGAGGGAACCTGTATAGAACACAGACTTTTAGGAAATGTGATTTGCGTTCTTTCATTGTAAAACAAACAAACATTGTTTATTGAACATTTATTTCATGCCAGACACTGTTCCAGGAGCTGGAAACACAGCAGTGATAGCACTGACTTGTCCCTGCCTCCTTGGTGCTGATAGTGTAGTGAGGAAGAAGATAAATAGGTAAACACAGGGCAGTCAGATGAGCATAACAGAGATGCGGAGGCCCTCTCTGAGAGGCTGACACTGGGGCACAAAGAATGTACGACATGCTCCGCGCATTCGCTTCGCCACTCCCGAGAGGGGTTTATAATTGTGGCGTTTCAGCCATCTCTAAATATTGTGGAAGAAGATCCTTCCAGAACCTCCTCACATTCCATCCTACCCTCTGCCTACATCTGTAATCCTCACTGCCAGGAATGTGGGAGGACAGGGCAGGTGAAACTGTGGCTGATCAGGTAACGGTTTCAGAATCATGTGTAAGGCTTCACTGGAGTTTGAATGAGGCTGTCGTATTGATGCGCATTCAGAATAAAATTCTTATGACCCCGCTCAGCCTTCCCTTGCCTTGCTGTCTCTGGCGATGGCATCTGGTGAGAACCACTTTATCTCAAAGGGTCAACCCTCCAACACTGTCCCAGCAGAAAAACTGTATTGCCACCTCCTGCCGGGTATTTTTCAATCTTTCCCTACATTCCTAAGCATGACAAAACACTGGTTTTATTGTTGTAATGGTCCCTGTGCAGATGTCTATACGTGCCAGCCATGGCTCCTTTTGGTCCTCCCCCTCTGATGTGGCTATAAACTCAGAGCCCATCCCATTCCACAGGAAACGCAGCTTGTCTATGAGCATGTAAATGGAAATGGACTCAAGGCAGATGTGTGCCACAGCTCTCGGAGGGCTCTCTCCATTGTATCTTGGGGCTTCAGGGTCTCTAGGAATTCCACAGCCCCTCAGGGTTCCACCTATGTTTGTGGGCCACATATTCTTGGAATGGAGACTAAGAATTGACCGCTTGGAGGTGTGGGTCCTTTGAAAAGCAATCATCCCAGATGCTTGCCCCTTGTCCGCCCGAAGCAGCTTGCGATCAGTAATTTGTTCCACATCACCCAGGACCCCTGATTTCTCCCAGAGGCTCCCACTGGTTCATCTGCCGGACCACTGGACGGCAAGATAAATTCTATCTCAGAAACCTCTCTGGGCCAGTACTGGGCTAACCCTCACAAAAGGTTCTAGCTGTTCAGAGGGGTCATTTACTTGGACCCCCCCGCTGCTTCGACCTTAGCAGTTTACACAAAAGTGATTGCTTTAATTGCCTTATGACTCTACCTCCGCATCCTTGTGGGAGACAGTCTCTTAGCTGTTCCCAAGATGAACCCAGCATCCTTGCATGCAGCTCTGCACCCCGGAGAAAAATCTCTGCCAACGGAGAACGGGATTTGTTCAGAATGATATATTCTGAGCCCTCACCAGGCTCTCTTAATTCCTGTGTGTGTCCTCCGCTGGAGAGCAGACAGGCCGGGTAATTTACCACTAGTAACTTTCTCACACTCGGTCTATTTAGTCTATTCTCCTGAAGTCCACCTGCAATTTCTAAAAGAGAGTTCCTTTGAGAGACAAAGATCCCCTTCACCCTCATATAAAAAAAAGAAGAAATTAATCTGACTTTTCCTCAGCCTCATTATCTTCTTAATTGTCTTCTTTGCCCGCTCAGTAGCAAGAACTATCTATGGATTTCTAGGCAGGCTACTGTGTTCCAGAAGGACGGTGGTTTTCAAGCTACCCACTCAATCCCTCTGATGGTAAGAGTTACCATAGCAGCACATCCACCCCACTCGGCCACCCTGTCTTGAGCCAGAGGATGTGCCCCGAGCTATGACTTCCTTTAGATCGGCTTCTTTCAGAGTAGACATCTCACTCTCAGGATGAAGCAGGGCCATGGTGTGTGTCTCTCCCTGCGTTTATAGGCATGTCATCATGCAGCATTTCCAAAGAGCTTAGCAAGCCCCTTCCACAGATAGGCCATAGTTTAGTCCATCGCAATTTTGCAAAAGGCAAGCCCAGGAAGGGGGCAGTATATTCGGAAGATGGTCCAGATAAACAGTGGTAGAAGCCAGGACTAGAGTCAGGTGCCCCGAGTCCCTGTTCTCTTATTACCTGACATTTAGAATGAATATGGATATAAAATGAAAAGACACAGTCTCTGATCTCCAAGACCTTATCGTCATGGCCTCCCTCCTCCTCCTCCTCACCATCACCACCTCTGTAGCTTCTGCTAATCTTCCACTTCCCCAAACTCTCTGAGAACTTCAGAAATAACAATTACCAGTCAACTGTGAATGATAATTATTTACAAATTTGCAGGTCTCCTCTATTAGATTGCCAGCACCTAGCAGGATTCACCACCGCACCCCCCAAGTCACTGTGTTCAAGGCCTTTCCCAGACGAGATATGCAATAAATATTTGCCAATCCAAACAGCTTTCATCTTTTTTCACCAGATTTCATTTCAATTACCTTCTTGCCTGGTATTCATTCCCTTCCTCATTTTCTATCCATCTCCCCTCTCCCAGCTTCTCCCCCTCCCTTTAGAGTTAGGTATTTCCAGAGCATGTAGCAGCATTCAGAGCAGGACTAGAGATGAAGATTAGAAAAGTTCATTGAAATGACTGATGAAATATGGACACGGGGAAAAGCCACTGAGAGTATTTGATGATGACCTTTTATCAATCTCCAAACTCTGCTCAGCTAAGTCCTCAGACTACCTGCTTCCCAAACGGGGAGAATCCAAGGCCGGGGGGGGGGGGGTAACGGGGGGCGGGGGATGTCTCAACTCTTCATCCCCTCATCTTGTATAAGGCCTCATCTTGTGATCTGGCCCCTGCCTACCTTTCTTATTTTTATCTTATGACACAAAAGCTCACTCACACTACCCCTCAGATTTCCTAAGCTTGCCCCTGTTCAGTGACTTCATCTCTGTTCTTGTCTCTACCTCTCATATCCTTTCCCCACATAATCACATGGCTGGTTCCTTCTATTTAGATCTGAGCTCCAACACCACCCCCTCAGAGAAGGTTTTTTCCTGGCTACCCTATCAAACATTATACCATCTACATTCCTTTCTAGCCTATTGCCCCAAATTATTATTTGCAGGGCATTTACTATATATGAAATTATTTTATATATTTTTGACTCAGTTATTGTCCATCTTGCCCACTATACTAGGAGCTCCATGAGAATAGGACTATGTCCACGAGATATCTCTAAGGCCTGGATCTGTGTTGTTTACTAACAGCAGTCCTGAGCCACATAGAACTATTTAAATTATAAAATTAAATCAATAAGATTAAAAATGCAGTTCAGCCGAAACCGGTTTGGCTCAGTGGATAGAGCGTCGGCTTGCGGACTGAAAGGTCCCAGGTTCGATTCCGGTCAAGGGCATGTGCCTGGGTTGCGGGCACATCTCCAGTAGGAGATGTGCGGGAGGCAGCTGATTGATGTTTCTCTCTCATCGATGTTTCTAACTCTCTATCTCTCTCCCTTCCTCTCTGTAAAAAATCAATAAAATATATTTTTTAAAAAAATGCAGTTCATTGGTAATACAGCCACATTTCAGTGCTCAGTAATCACATGTGGTTAATGGCTAGCATACTGGGCAGCCCTGAGAACATATCCATTATCACAGAAAGTTCTATTTCACAGTATTAACCTAGAGCAAAGATTGGAAAATAGTGGGCACCCTATAAATATTTGTTCAATAAATGAATGAATCAATGACCCTTTGTAACCTTCTCTCAATTTCAGGTCACCCTCCCCGATTTTGTGGCTTCTAACCCTTATAAGTGAGATAAACTAGATAATGTCCACAAGACAACTTCCAGCGTGGTGAGGGACCCAAACGAATGTTGCAGGAGATGAGGCTATGAAATGGAGTCTAAAAGAGAATGCTGGTGGTGATATGGTCATGCTTCCATAGCATCTGAAGAGTGGATTATTGGGAATTATACTTGTGCTGTATGACTTCACAGACTTAGAAAGCAGATTTAGGGTCAAGGTTCCAATAAAGCTCTTTCTATATAACACAAGGCTGGTTTGTGTGGTAATGGGTTTGCTGTTGCTAAAAGTACTAAAAATGAGACTGAGTGGCCATGTGTTATGGGTATTACGAAAAGGAGTCCTGCTTCTTGAATGAGGAGGAAAGTTTGGTTACTGAGAAACTGGAAAAGACAGATTCTTTGATCCAATCACTCCCTGACTCCCCCATAACATCAATTTCAAAGAGGTAATAAGCCCCTCGCTATTCCTAGCATCTATTGAACAACCCGATCCTGTTTGCCATTCACAGTGGTTACCATTAAGTCAGTGGTACACTGGAAAGAGTAGAGATGCTGAAGCAAGAATTAGGCTCCAATCCTCTCCCTGTTGCTTATGTGACCTTGGGCCAGGGACTAGCCAGCATGAGTTCACTGTCATGTGAAAAGAGGGCTGTATCTGCCGCACTGGGTGAGAAGAAAGATGATAATGAGAACAGAACTAAAGACCCTAGAACACAGTAGGGTAATGCTCTCTTCAAGCAGGACAGAATTTTACCTTCTGTATCATCATTGCCATCCCTATGTTGTGGGCATAGTGACACAATTTTAAAGCCATGATTGCATTGCTTTGAGTGAATATGAAGTACAGAGAGAGAGAGAGAGAGAGAGAGAGAGAGAGAGAGAGAGAGAAAGAGAGAGAGATTATAGCTTCTGTTGAGACTGGAAAATAGCAATAGGAAACATTTATAAAGCAACTATTATGTGTCAGTCCTTGGGGACTTAAAAAAAAATGCTCATTAGAAGACCATATGGAAGAGGGCAAGCTAGACATACACCCACAGAGCTATAAAGCAAAGCAAACAGAGACACGGTTAAAATGGGGTTTCAGAGACATTTCTGTGAAAGAACCGGGGAGAAAGAGCTTAATCCCCAAAATAAGATTTCGGGAAGACCTCTTGGAATGGTCATTTGAGCTGGATGTTGAAATATGGGTAGGGTTATTAAAAGTAGACACTGAGGTTGAGAAATGGAAGAGAGAAGATAATGGTATTCCTAGCAGAAGGATTAGAGTGGAAAACAATGAGGGGATTATTTGGGGAATTACTTCTGAAGGCTTGTCCTTTTCGCATGACCCCTACCTGTCCTTAACCATGACCCCTATCTTGCCCTTAACCATGATTACCAGGGTTTCACTGGTCAATTTGTTAATCTTTGGAATTCAGCAAGTGTGAAGCAGGGAGAGAATGGCAGGATATGTCTAACCTTAGTGGCCTGTTCAGGGGATACGTGCTGATGATTTTGTCTAAGGAATTGGGAGGGGACAAACTAAAGGATGCAAATCACAAAATGTGTCTTCACACACCTGAAGGCCCCTTGGGCAAAGAAAGATCTTTCCACACAAATATGATGACTTTGTGGTCAATGGCACAAACTCTTGCAAGCCCAAGATGTTTTATCTGGACTGAGCAGGGGAGAGTGTCGTTAAGGTCCCCACCTGTAGTGCTTCAAATAAATTCATTGCAGCCTCAGCTGGGCCATCTAAACTCAACAGGGACCCAGTAGCTGATTTGGAATCTCTGAGCTGCTTCTCCTTGGTTGAAATGGAGTCACAGCTCCCCCTTCTGGGAACCCAAGTGCCATCCAGCCCCAGAAAAACCTGTGTGGAAAAGGCGTTATTGCAGATGGTCCTGAAACCTGCACATTTTTTCCCTCAGTGCTTGCCTGCACCCCCGAAACACTCATCTCAGGGTCTGGGTACATACTTCTGTGAGGGCCTGATTCTGACTTCTCAAAAGCCTATCTTTCATAGGCCTTTATATTTCTCCTTCTGTGTGACCATGAGTCCCAGTCTTCCTGTTGGGTGATGCCTTTACATAGGGGAACACGATTTGGTGCGGAGGTTGCAGTTCCCTTTGGGGGAATACAGCAAGTAGGAAAGGTTTCTGGATCTGTGTATGCACGTCTGTATGAGTGCATGTGTGCCCACACAGGCTCCTGTGACTGGGAGATGTATAATATGCATAAGGGCAAGATTCTCAATAACATAAAGGCATTAGTTTGCCTGAAGTATTTGCATCAGTGGATGGGTATACACCTGGCTCTATGCAACGCAGTCATGCCTTAATAAAGAGCTCAGGTACAGTTCAGATGCTCTACAATCACAGCCCGTATTGGACTCCTGCCTGCGTGCAATTTTCTGAAGGCATTGGAGAAAGAATGTATGTTTATGTGTGTTTGTGAGTGTGTGTGTGTGTGTGTGTGTGTGTGTGTGTGTGTGTGTGTGTGTCTAGTGAGGAGAATGATTGAGGCATTAGACCCTTTCTCTCCCGGATCATGTTTCCAGACGGAGCAGCTTTGAAATGCGTCTCGAAAAGTGTTTGATGAAGGAAGACGGCGAATGTCTTGGGTAAGAGCACAGTGGCAGGATAAGGGTGAGGAGCAAGATATAGTCCCTGGGCAGCGTGGCATTGATCTGGGTGGCAGGTTCTAGCCCTGGGCATACCACCAACTCCCTAGAGAATGTTGGAGAATTCTCCTTCCCTCTCTGGGCCACAGAGTCCTGCCTGTCTGTTAACAGTCCTTCCAGATTTGGTTGTCTATGGATTGAAAGAGAGAAAATGTGAGCAGCTCCTTACATAGGATCTCCTCTGCCTCACACTCCCACCCAGAATGAACTTGGGAGCTCTGGTCTGATGGAGTTTCTGGAACAGATTCCTTGTAGCCTTATGAAGGCTTCAGTTTCAGGTATCAGCCTCTGGCCAGAGAATGGTGTGTCTGCAAGTGCTTGCAAGTAGCACCCCCACCCACCCGTCAGGGCAGGTTCCTGCCAACACACGTTTGCTTTTATTTCTCCCCAGAAGATACATATATACATACATATAAATGATTTTTAAGACATGTATATTTCTACTTTTATTTCCCCAATAGGTCTTTTCAGCAGCCCCTTTCTAGCCAGATAAGAGGCTATGTCCCAGCCCCTAGCCTTGCTTCTGAGAGCTGAACGGCGGCAAACGGCTGCCTCTTACCTTGGAAAAGTAACAGCTGCCGAATCTGGAAGCCATGAACAGCAGTAAAACTCAGCATTTTTGCTGAGTAGGGCAAGCCTTTAGGAGGCCGCCAGGAATCCAATCAATGGCTGGCCTCAACGTCCCAGCCCAGCAGGACCTAGCCAGGGTGGCCCAGGGACTTACCTAGAGAGCCTCCTGGGAGGTGGAGGAAAGAGGAAAGAGGGTCTTGGCCTGAACTGTCTTCCTTACTGAGAGCCTTCCCACCACCCTTGTGCCCTTGGCAGTATTTTGGAGCCTAGCAAGAGATGTGAGGTGCAAACAGACAGCAGGGCAGCAATTTAAGTCAATTACCGCCATATCCTGCCACGAGTTCCCACCCACAACCTGTTCCCAAATTGTAGGTCTCCCTCAGTACACACACACACACACACACACACACACACACACACACTGCCTCTCTGCCTCCTCCCAGGGTCCTCCTAACTCCAGGGGAGCCATGAGGAGGAACAATTTAGGAAGAAGATATTCTCGTGGGCTCCCCAAGCCTGTCTGAAATGGGGAAGGGAAGAAGGAATCTGTCATGGGGAAGCACCCCATTCATCTCCTTTCGTATTACCCAGCATGTACTCCCAATGAAATTTGCAGGCATTTGAGATCCTGTGGAACTATGATGGATAAGCAAGTCCCCAAGGGCTCTTTCTCCTTTTCCTTTAGGGGGATCCATGCAAACTTGCCCAGATCCTCCCCCAAAGCACCAGAAGCCGAAGGTGCTGTTATGCTGTTATAATTCCAAATGAAGAAGCGGGCAGACTATCCCGGACTTGTCAAGCCCCAGATAAGGAGCCCACTGCTGACTTCCCCCTTTCTCTGTCACCCACTATCCAGTGACTCCCAATTCCCATCAGAATGCTGGAGTTTGCCTAGTGTGGAATTTAAAGTGACAGCATCTCCTTGCCTCAAGGTTTGGCCATTTCTTTCATATGAAATGGTGAGTCCAAGCCTTAGCAGGTCTCCATCCTTGGGAGAATTTCCTTCATGGGTACCAATATTGGGCTAAATAAGGCACCATCCTTATCCCCATAATCCTCCCCAAACCCCAAGCCCAGAGCCCCAGGAGGAAGTCCACAGCGGGTTTCCCAATAGCCTACGTGATCCCATAGTAAGGATCCCATTTTCGTGTAAGCTGGAGACCTAATTAAAAAGACACATACAAACACATACGTACAAACATGCACACACACATCGTGCCGTAAGTAGGTTATAGGACCTCTCTTCACCCCTCCCGGGTACATATATACACACATTCTCTCTCTCATTCTCATTCTCTCTCTCTCTCTCTCTCTCTCTCTCTCTCTCTCTCTCTCTCTCTCTCTCTCTCACACACACACACACACACACACACCAAGCACACACGCATCAAACGCACGACGCTGCACACGCAAACACACACTAGCACCACATCAAGTTCCTACCACGGTACACACGTCGGGAGCGCGCTGGGAGCACACATGCCACTTCCTAAAACCCGCATTTAACCCTATCCACCCCAGAATACAGAGCCCCCCCCCCCACCCCCCCAACCTCCCTTCCCGGGAACCTAAGAGGACTCGGAGGCGGCAGACGAGGGGAGAGGGAAAGGTGCCGAGAGGAACGGGGGCGGGGCGGGCGGGGGCGCCCCTCCTGCGGCCCGGCGTCTCCAAGGGCAGATGGGCTGCGGGGCGCTGCGCCCGGGCCGCCTTACCTGGAGTCAATGTCCGTCTTTGGCGGAGAGCTGCGGGCGGACGCTTTTTATTCGGTTCGGTGGGAACTTGGGAGAGCCCTGCGTCCAGCTCGCATCCCGGGAACGGCGAGGGGACTGCAGGCGTGAGGGTACCTGGCTCCTAGCAGCCTGGCTCATACTCAGCCGTCAAGTCCCCTTGGCTGGTCCCGAGGACAGGCATGAATCCCGGCTCCGGAAGGCGGTCACTAGTCCCTCTGCCCCTCGGCTCTCTCGCTCTCGCTCTGGCTCTCTCGCTCGCTCTCCCTCTCTCTCTCTCTTGCGTTCGTTCGCCTGCGCTTCCCTCCTCCCCCCGCGCCAGATCAGTTCGCAGCCGTGGGGACCCGGAGCGAGGCAGCGAGCGAATGGAGAGGGAAGTCCAAGTGCGCCGCGGTCTCTGGGCGGGGAGCGAGGAGGCCGGGCTACGCCGGGGGAGGGGCTTACCCGGAGACGGGCGAAAATGAATGGGGGAGCGGGCCGGGGGTGGGGGTGGGGGTGGGAAGGGAGGATCCCAGAGCCCGGTTTATTCTGAGTAGTGTTTTGTACATCTTTAGGCGATGGAGGGGTTGAGGAGGAAAGGAGGAGGAAGAGGAGGAAGAGGAGGAAGAGGAGGAGGAGGAGGAGGAGGAGGAGGAGGAGGAGGAGGAGGAGGAGGAGGAGGAGAGGCCTCTTTGGAGGGAGGGGGGACCTGGATGGGCTGAGGCTGGGCCACTGGGGACTCTCTTAGGTCTGAGGCTATGGGGTGGCACGTCCCCGTGTGTGAGCAGCGAAAGGGACTGTGAAACCCGCATCGTGATGTTCTTAAAGCGCGTCCGTAGCGGTGCGAGTCACGACTATCTGCTTGTTTCTGGGTATGCGGGTGCTTGTGTGTCTGTGTGTATCTGAGTGCGATTTTGTCTGGGGAGGTGCCCGTGTGGGTCCGTTTGTATCTATGCGCCTCTCTACGAGTATTTCAGCCAGTCTGTTTCTCTGATTGTGTAGGCAGGAGCCCACGGAACCTCCCAGAATTAAGCAAGCGCTTCTCTAGGTGGGCAGGATGTAGGCGTGAGAAGCTGAGGGGACGCAAAGTTCTCTGGATCAAACCAGAGGCAGGGAAAGGGCGAGGGTACTGCGGGGGCGAAGGCTTTCACAGAGAGACAGCCAAAGAGAGGAGATGGAGCCTGAGATGCACGCTGCCCTGGCCAACACGGGGCCTCTGCCCGAGGCAGAAAAGGAGGCCAGTAGACACTCGGAATTCTCACACGGTGCACACTCAGTCTGTTCGCTGCCTTCGCTTCCTTTTTAAACATCAACTAAATCAGCAAGGACGATTCCTAGCCCCTGGAAGCTTAGGCAGTTGCAGGCAGCGCCAGCGAAGCTACCAGATGGAGGAGCAGGGAGCAATACGGGAAAAGTGATGAGAAATTCAAAGGAACCCGGATTCAGTCAAAGTGCAGGCTCTAGACCGGGTGGAATCCTGCAGCTAATGTGATCTTGGTCACACTTCTTACCTCTTAAGCCTCAATTCCTCACCTGTATAATGAGAGAGTATAACTACCTATCTAACATGGTTGGTGTAAGATTTAAATGAGTTAATGTAGCTAAAAGTACTTAGAATTCTGCGGACACCTAGCAAGTACTCAAAGCATGTTATCTGTAATTATGATTGCTAGTGTTATTAACACCATTATTATGCAAAGGAGGCTAGGAGAGGTGTGAGAACTACAGAGACCCAGAAGGACCAAGGGGCTAAATGAATTAGAGGAAGAGGAGTCTTGAAACAAAACAGAAGATACAATTTTTTTTTTGAGTGAGAAAGGAGGAGGAGACAGAGAACTAACCAGAATGAGCCTAGGTCTCAGCAATACAGGCCTGGGGGGAGGGGGAGGAGGAGGGAGAAGAGAGTAGCGCTACAGTTCAAAGCTCCTCTCTGCTTCGGCTTCATTCTCATCCGAATGAGGGGTAGTCAGCACCACGGACAGCTCTCCAGCCACTGACCATGGCAGTGATTGATTTCTCTCTCTGCCAGGTGAAAACTTCTCTTTTTCCTTAGGACCGTTTTTTTTCCCCCTTCCCTGGGCTTCTGTCCCAGGTTCAGACCCTGTGCAGTGGTTCCTGAGACAGCTCTGACTTTGATCCCAACCACAAAGAGATACCACTCACCATCACACACTGCTTCTCCTGTCCAGGTTAACGTCTCCTGGTCTTCCCCACTTCCTTTTTTCATTCTCCCAAGCCTTTTCTCTTGGTCTTTCTCTACCCTACCCCTTCCTTTATTCTTTCCTTCGTTTCTCTGTGTTTCTCCATCATCTCTCCTTGAGTGAGAGTAGGCAGCAGCAGCCCTGCTGGGAATGTAGTTTTGAAATCAGTTTGAAACAACCTAGTTAGGCAGCTTCTGAGGAGGCCCGGGTTACAGACTGATTCCTCTTAGCTCTTTTCTCTTAATCGACCTCCCAAGATGGGCTGTGGTCCAGATGCCTTAGAAAGAGAGGACTTCACACTGTGAAACATTTCCCTTTCTTCCTCTCCTCCACCCCACACAGCCAGTATTTCCCTCAGGAAACACAGAGCCCTTCCCAGTTCCAACTATTGTGAGAATAAAAGAGAAGAGGGAATGAGAGGGCTTTTGAACTTTTACCATGCACCTGGAATTTCATTTGCAGCTTTCCTATTTTATCTTTGATAATTCTCCAAATGCTGTGAGGTATGAGGAAGGTAATACTATCCCATTTTTACATCGTAGGAAATGGGAGCTGGGAAAACTTGAGTAGCATGCCAAGGCATAATTCCACACCCAGTCTAAGCCCAAAATCTTTACTGCGGCTTCTGGAAACAATGGAGAAGCGTTGGGGTAATTGGAAAAGCTTAGAATTTTAATGGGGCCACAACACTCAACCATAAATATCAACTCAAATGGCTGAGACCATTGCATCCTTTGTGCCAATGGAGTGTGTATCAGCTCTTGTCCCTGCAGGAGGAGGTGAAGGCTTTACATGGACAGATGTAAGACTTAACCAAACCCTATGGTTTGTGAGTTTTGAATAAAACGCCAACCTTTCCATGTCTTACTTCATTTGCATGTGGCTCTGTTTAGCTCCCCTGTTTTTATGAAGAAAGGCTAAGAGAGCCATTTTAAAAAGTCACCAAAGACCCCTTGGTCATCAGAAAAGTTCTCAGTGTAAAGCATTCCTAATGACTTATGGAGAAAGCAACCCGGAC
Organism: Myotis myotis; assembly: GCF_014108235.1. Classification (NCBI taxonomy): domain Eukaryota; kingdom Metazoa; phylum Chordata; class Mammalia; order Chiroptera; family Vespertilionidae; genus Myotis; species Myotis myotis. Next base: position 12,521,596 of record NW_023416316.1, read on the forward strand.
CATCTGGGTAACATTTCTGCAGAAATACACACGGGTGGGAAAAGGTTTAGAGGCCAAAAATATATTTCTTTTTTTTCTCCTTTGCCAAAGAAAGAACATTTAAGGCAGCTTGAGATATGTGAGAAATGTCTTGTTCTTTCCTTGGGGTGGGTGTTGGTGAGCAGCTGTTTGCTATTTCCACTGAATTTACCAAGGGCTTGCATGTGGAGAAGCTGCCAAAGAATTGGGGTAGACTTAAGAAGGAACTTCCTGTCTTTAGATCTTGGGTGATATAAAGTGGGACCTTTGCCAAGGACATTTTAATGAGACAATGTGATGGTTCATTTTTATTTTCCCATTATGATGATTTGATAAGCATGGTATATTTGCAGTCATAGACCCCTTTGAGAACCTCACAATTTCAATAGACCCCCTCTCTTCTGAAAAATATACTTACAAAAATGCCTACAAAGTTTTGCATGGCATTTCATTTGCCAATCTCATTCATGGATATGTTTACCTGGAACCAGCTTCAAGATCTCTAGAGTGGATGATTTTTCTGCTCTCCAGTCTGACCTTAAATTTTATAGGTTGCTTCATTATAGTTGAGCTTGAGAATTTGGAAAGTGGAAGCCAATAGGGAAATAAAAAAGCAGGTAAACAGCCCTTTTTTGTAGAAATAGACAAGAAATATAGATAAATGTTCAGTGACAAAAATGGAGGTTTTACTTCCCCCTCTGTAAATAAAGATAAGATTGAGCCCTATTTGTGCAGGACTCTGAGCCACCTGCCACTGCCTCAGAAGCTTAAGTTTACTACTCCTGTCAAATCTCAAAGGAGTTAAAATACCTTAATCTGGGGTTCTTTGGGTTCAGAACAGACAGAACAACTTAAGCCCACATGTGTTAAGTGCCTACTGAAGATTCAGAAATAAATATCCTCCCTGGTATCTGCCTTCTAGGAGCTCAAGTCCATTACTGAGCCCTACTTATCTCTAAACAATCACAATGTACCACAGTATGTAGCTGGCATGGCAGGGTCTACAGGAAAAACTGCAGAAGCTAAGAGGAGAACAAGTTTGCCTTTATATGAGATGCAATGTTTTGCACCTAGCAAGAGTTATTTTTACTTTGTTTTAAATGCAGCTGAATTAATAAGAACTAATATTTACTGAGTGATTACTATGTATGAGCAACATTCAAGCCTTTCATATCTTTCTCGTCTAGATTTTTATTAGCATGTCCTAATTGAATAAAAATGAGATATGCCATTTAGTCTTCTCTCTCTTTCTCTCTTTCTCTCTCTTTCTCTTGCTCCCCCCTTCCTACCTCTTCCTTTTCACTGTCACCCTTCCCCTAACCTGCTGGGGCAATAAGCTTAAAACACAACTCTTACCCACCATTCTATTTATCCAAAACCTGGAGGATTTTGCATTGCAAACCAAAGTACTAAAATCAGAACCTTTCTGCCCAGAATTAAATGCCCTCCATCTTCTGGCTGGTGTTCTTTACTGTATTATTTACACCTAGTTATCATCCCTGTATATTCACTGTTAACAAAAATCAACTCCTCATTGCTTCCAGTTCCAAGTGCCCCTCTTCCTGAGCCCTAATTAGACCCAGTCCTTCTACTTTCATGTCTTCTTCTCCCCAGTAACCCTTCAGTTCTGCATGATACCAGGTGCCCTATTATCAGCTTTCTCACACCTGAAGTCTCTGTCATAACATGTATCATCATTGTAATTAAACAGTGATGGGTGATATTATTTGTTTAACATGTATTTCCTGAGCTAGAACTAGAACTCAAGGGCTTAAAAGTTATATTCACAATGAGACTCCGGCACATAAAAAAAATACAGTGAAAAGGTATTAACTGTGCCCTGTGTGCCCAGGAAGTACTCGGTGTACTTCATAAATGTTATTTCATATCCCTCAAAGAGTCCTGTGATATCAGTACTATTATTATGATTATAATCCCTATTTTCAGATGAGAAAAACTGAGACACTGGGAGGCTAAATGCATTTCCCAGTATCACATACCTGATCCAAGATTCAAACCCAGGCCACCCCGCTACAGAAGCCATGCCCATAGCCACTGTGCTGCCCCAGGCCTTTGCATGGGAGGAGCCCAGGATATATTTATTGCACAAACAGAAATTCTTCGTAAGCCCTTCAACCTTTGAGAATATTGATACCCTTCACTTTCTGCCTTTTCTGATGCCTATTTGCCTATGTGAACCGTGATCTTGGTACTCCTGGCTACTGGCTGTGTTCTTTCAGCAAGCACACTGGTATTCTGGAGCCATGCCCTCACCTACGAATGCCTTGAGGAGGAATTGCATGCCTCCTGGTCTCACAACAGGCTCCCTCCGCCAGGAGGATGGATGCATTTGGACAGGAGCACTGTGTGCGGGCTTCTTTCCCTGGATATGCCTAGCTTTCTCTCTCAACTCCCTCTCTCTTCCATGTTGCCAGAGCTCCTGTTTCCTGAAGCCTGAGCTTGCCATGGCCGTTACCTTAGTGGCATATGATTTCTAAAAAGGGTTTTTTAAAAAGACGTCCAGAAAAACACTATCCTGTTGGCTTAGTGTCCAAGGATAACCCCATTGCCAATTGCAGTAGGCTACGTGAATTAGTAACTCAGCATGCGTAAGCCCTTTTGAAATCTCAGGTAGTTGCTCCCTTGTTTTGCTTTGTTTTTTGGGACCTCACTTTTGCAATGACTGAAAGATGAGGTAGGCACGGCAGGTAGCCCCACTTTACAGAAAAGGAAACAGGCTCAGGAACTTAGTATATGACTCACAGAGGAACACACTTTTGTAATGATGGACCCACAGCTTGACCCAGGTATTCAAACTCATCAAGGCTGGTGGACTGGCTCTCTCTTTGTTTCTCTGTTAAACACTGTTTTGGTGGTTTAATGATCAATCCATTTCACTCTCCTCTGTCTTCTCACCTTCCTCTTTGTAGTAATAGGCTTGCCTTACCCCAGCTCTAACTCTCTGCCACATTCCACTAGGGGGAGCTCTACATAGGCTGTTGGTAGGGTTTGACTGCCTTGCATCCATTTTCCTCTTGTGCTAACGCCACCTTTAATTTCCTTTGGGAAACCAGCCTTTTAAGTCTCTCAGTCCATGTGGTTCTACGGGTGCTGATTCTAGCCCTGGCACTAGGACATATGACCAAGATCAGCCAGGCTGGGTGTTCTGTCCCAGTGGTCACTGCGGTGGGTTTAGAGATGGGTACAATCTGTCAGCCCCAGCACATTTACTGGAACCGTTATTAAAACTCATAAAAACAATATGCTAAGAATGGGCATACTTAGCTGGTAAAACCCAAGCCTGGAGTTCTGACCTTTGTCACCACAATGAGGAGGCCTGACGGGGAATGAAGGCAACACGGAGAAAGGCTTATCCACAAGATAGACCCAGAGATACCTGGAGTCACAGATGGACACTTGACCTTCTCAGCCAATAACATTCCTTTCTATTTAAGCCAGTTTGCTTGGCTTTTTGTCACTCGCTATCAAATGTATCCTGATAGCATTATTCATCAGGATGATTGGGTTTTAGATACACAACCTTGAAACCCTTGATTTACAGAGACCAGAAGTAGAGAGATGAACTTGGAGCCAGGTGACCAGCCAGCAGTCTAGTTCTGTCTCCAGGAAGCCCTGTGCTCCAGACAAATCAAGCCTATTTGTCCTTCTGGGATGTGTGTTCTCAACTTATTTGGCAGGCAGAATTCTAGAACTGACCCCAGTACTCCGGCCCTTATATAATCCCTCTCCTTGGAGTGGGGGTAGAACCTGTGAATATAATGAGATATAACTCTCATGATTATGTTAGATTATCTAGCAAGGAACAGTGGGTGATCTCTAGGTCTCTGATTGACAGCTAGCAGGAAACCAGGAACCTGAGTCCTACAACCAGAAGGAAGTGGATTCTGCCTACAGTGTCTGAGCTGAGGACACCAAGTTCCAGATGACAGTCACAGCCTTAGCTCACCCACTGCTTTCAGTCTGATGAGACCCTGAGTAAAGAATTCAGTCATTCCGTGCCTGGACTTCTGACCTGCAGGAACTGTGAGGCAGTAAGTGTGGGCTATTTTTTAAGCCATTAAATGTGTGGGAATTTGTTGCACACCAACAGAAAATTACTATGATCTATAACTTGGGTAGTTGTATCAAATCATCTCTACAGTCAGTCTCCCCTTTCAGATCTGACCATGCACGATCAGGTGACAGTATCTGCTGCTGCTAAATATCTGCAGGTTCCTATATGATATCTCAATGCCCCATAGCCTACCTCACATCTACTCACAAATACCTTCCAGGCGAGAGAAGGGAAAATCCCTCCCACTCAGCTTGCAAAGCTATCCCACCAGTGCTTCCTTGCCCTGTTGATTTATAATTTTGAAGTTAATTCCATCTGGATACACATGATTACTGGGGGTGGGGGAAGTGAAAGCGAGTGTCTATTTGTCCCATAGCTTGCTCTCGACCAGGAAGATAGTCTTCCGATCTGGTGACATCATTTTTTTTTTCGATGGGAATAAATACTAATTATTTTCAAGTCAGTGAGTATAGTGGATGTGAAAAATAGAGTTTGAAGTCAAACAGATTTGGACCCAAACCTGGCATCACCATTCCCCAGGAAGGCACAAAGTAAGCCTTACCAGGAACTGTACACATGCAGCATTAACCCTGCAAGTCTCAATGTCTTCCTTTGACAAATGGGGATCCAATAACTTACCTGGAATTTATTTATTGAGTCCCTTCTCTGAGCCAGACATCTGGTCCAGAGCAGTGAACGGATCATTCCCCTTGGGAGCGTACAGTCTCATTAGGAAGTAACCCTTATCCCAGCAAGGTTGTTATAATGATTAAATGAGATAAGCGCTTAGCATGAAGCCTGATATATGGTACCTACATCAATGGGAGCCAAGCTTAGAGATGTTATACCTCCCACTAATAATCACGTAATTATTAATAACAGCATTTATTGAGCACTTACTTTGGACCAGGCATTTCTCTGTTTTCCATGTGTCAACTCATAGAATCTTCATAAAAATTCCAGTAGGTAGGTGCTATGATTATCATCCCTAAAGAGAAAAAAAATAGTAAGACATAAATTCATATAGTTGAACCCAAAATTCAATGCACTTAACCATGATTCCCTGTCCCCTCTCACTTGATACCTTTAAAGTAAAAGGGATGAGATAGGGGAGACAGTTGTTTTGTTTACATGTTTATTTTGAGTGGTGAATCCTTCCCTATACCCCAATTGTATATATTGTGAGTAGCCCATACATGACAGATTCTGAGCAAGTTACCATCACTGCCTGGGCTGACTGGGTCAGACAAAATAATATCACTAGCATTGCTGTTTTTCTTTATTGTTTTTATTTGCCACATATTTCATGCCTAAAATGTGCCAGGACGTTTGCTAAGAGCTTCACAAATATTATATAATTAAATTCATTGATTAAAATAAGCTTCAAAAAAGCCATGAGTCACAGGTTTTCTCCACTCTCACAGATGAAGAAACTGAGGATCCGAGAAATGAAATGAGCCCAGCTGGTGTGGCTCAATGGTTGAGTATCAACTCATGAACTAAGAGGTCAAGGTTTAATTCCTGGTCAGGGCACATGCAGGTTTGCAGGCTCAATGCCCAGTAGGGGGCATGCAGGAGGCAGCCAATTGATCATTCTCTCTCATCACTGATGTTTCTATCTCTCTCTCCCTCTCCCTTCCTCTCTCTGAAATCAATAACAACATATTAAAAAAAGAAAAAAAAGAAGTAAAATGATTTGCTCAAGAACCCCAGCTAGCAAGAGCTGATGTTTGGCTTGAAATCCCAACCCCATGAGTCTGTGTTCTTTTTTTTTTTTTTTTTTTTAATATATTTTATTGATTTTTTACAGAGAGGAAGGGAGAGAGATAGAGAGTCAGAAACATCGATGAGAGAGAAACATCGATCAGCCGCCTCCTGCACACCCCCTACTGGGGATGTGCCCGCAACCCAGGTACATGCCCTTGACCCGGAATCGAACCTGGGACCCTTCAGTCCGCAGGCCGACGCTCTATCCACTGAGCCAAACCAGTTTCAGCAAGTCTGTGTTCGTAATTGCTGTGCTTATCTGTACTCAGCCATGCCAGGTCGCACCTTTGCAAACTGTAACACAGGACTGCAAGCCCCACTTACTTGCGCCCAGTGACATTAAAGTAGCAAGGAAACACATTCTCATTCAGCTTCAGCATCACTGTTCCTGAGAAGGTACGGTTGTCTTATTATTTTATGACATAAATATCCTTTTGCCAGTGTTTATAATTGACTTCTATTGCAATTAGCTTGAGTTTAGCTGGCTAATCCTAATTTTGTTTTTAAAAGTTACCTTTATTGTTGAAAGTACTGCAGATGTCCCCTTTTTCCCCTCCCATTGACCGCCCCACTTCACCCTGCTCCCACCCCCCACCCTTTTGTGTCAAACCACCAGATATGCTTAGATTTGCAATATTTCTTGGTGTCCCTCCTTAGTGTTACCTCTTGTCTACCTCTTGCCTGGGGCAGCCACTGCCAGTGGATCACGAGACCCTCTCCCACAAAACCCCCAAACACTTCAGTACAGCCCTCGTAGCAACAACTACCCATCAATTAGACTAGTCATGGGAGATGAAACCCAAGTGTCAGCCCTGCATGTTCTCTACCTGAGACAGGTGAAGGCCCTCTGTAGATGCTAGAGATAAAAGCATACCTGTCTGATGGCAAGATCAAATAGAAAGAATTATCTAAATTGTGAACTAAGGATATCTTTCTCTTTCCATCCTGAAGGCCAAGCACTGTGTCACTTTTACCCTCCCCCATGTTTCATTACATATGTCAGCGCAGAAAAATTGTTTACGGAGCCCGGGTCCCGACTGCTAGCTTGTGTAAAATACAATATTTATGAAATCCAGACATAGTTGTAAGTATCAAACCTAATTTCATTGGTATGTGGGCACTGCAGGCTTTACTAGGGACAGGTAGCCCAAGAAAAAAATTAATGTCTGTTTGCTTAAACAATGAGGGGGTAAACAAAGCCACGGTTAATGAATGTAGGCATTGTTTTTCTCCGCCAGGACAGGTGCCTGCGTTAGTTGTTGCTGATACGAACACTGTTAAGCAAGCACGCCAGGATCCAACCAAGCCATGTGCGTTTCCATGCGAATCATCCTGCTGGGTCGCTGCACACGCCAGGGGCTGCAACAACTCTTCAGACAGGCTTTGAACAGGAGCACTTAATCAAACTGGCAGTATCAATTAGCATTCTCTTGCTTAGAAATGACAAGAAACTCATATGAAACTAACTGCAGCAACAAAAAAAAAAAAGAAAGAAAGAAAGTATTGCTTCATGTAACTGAAAAAAAAAAAAGACACAGAACTTGCTTGGGTTTGACTTCATGTCATCAGGACCCATCCTGCCTGCCTCTCTCAGTTTCCCGTTCCTCTGGGTGGCTAAGTGGTCAAGCAGAAGTTCTTTACACGTAGCTGAACAGTGAATGCTAACTGCTCCTGAAAGTCCCAGCAAAAATCCCAAGACTGGGAGTCTAAATGGCTGCAATGGGGTTGTGTCCCCATCACTGAATTTCCATCATGGTGTTCTGTGCTCCATATCCAGAGGATAACTCACTATCACCTCAGTCAGATGGATTAAGGGGAAAAGGTGGTTCCTCAGAAGAACTTTTGGGGGTGCTATCAGCAGAAATATGGGGAAAAAGATGTGATAGAAAAGCAACAATGTCCACATCCCCAACTCATTTGGCCCAAATCACAGCTGGCTGCTGGTCTCCCTTAGGAACACACACACACACACACACACACACACACACACACACACACACAAAACACATTTAAATTTTAAATAATTTTTTAAGTATTTCACCTAAAAGCAACAGTGGATGCTCAGGATATTCACCTTCACGGATAGTTCTGTCCACCTCAGTATCTTAGAATCAGCATCTTCATCTCTTAGAACCCATACCTCTTTTTCAACGCGCAGACCATGTTTTTCTTACATCTTTCCTAGGGTTCTTTTAGCATCCTAGAACTTTAACAGAGAGAAGCTTAAATATGGCTGAACCTTCCACATTTTACAATTCAATGATCACAGTTAATTTTCAAATATTCTAATGATGTTATTAAACATCACCAAAGATAGTAAAAATTGATTTTATTCCTTTTTGTAAATTTACATGCCCAAACTCAAAAGCATTACAAAGAACAGGAGAAAATGCATGTGACTAGAAAGTGGGAGCTAGAAATGTGTTGTTGTTTTTTTTTTTTTTTTTTTTTTTTTTCTTTTTTTCTTTTTTTTTTTTTTTTTTTTTTTTTTTTTTTTTTTTTTTTTATTGCTTAAAGTATTACAAAGGGTATTACATATGTGTCCATTTTATCCCCCCGCCCTAGACAGTCCCCTAGCCTCCCCTATCCCCCAATGTCTTATGTCCACTGGTTATGCTTCTATACATGCATACAAGTCCTTTAGTTGATCTCTTACCCCCCTACCTCCTGCCCCCCAACCCTCCCCGGCCTTCCTGCTGCAGTTTGACAATCTGTTTGAGGCAGCTCTGCCTCTGTATCTATTATTGTTCAAAAGTTTATAATGGTCTCTATTATCCATGAATGAGTGAGATCATGTGGTATTTTTCCTTCATTGACTGGCTTATTTCACTTAGCATAATGCTCTCCAGTTCCATCCATGACGTTGCAAATGGTAAGAGTTCCTTCCTTTTTAGAGCAGCATAGTATTCCATCGTGTAGATGTACCACAGTTTTCTAATCCATTCATCTACTGATGGGCACTTAGGCTGTTTCCAGATCTTAGCTATGGTGAATTGTGCTGCTATGAACATAGGGGTGCATATATCCTTTCTGATTGGTGTTTCTGGTTTCTTGGGATATATTCCTAGAAGTGGGATCACAGGGTCAAATGGGAGTTCCATTTTCAGTTTTTTAAGGAAACTCCATACTGTCTTCCATAGTGGCTGCACCAGTCTGCATTCCCACCAGCAGTGCACAAGTGTTCCTTTTTCTCCACATCCTCTCCAGCACTTGTCGTTTGTTGATTTGTTGATGATAGCCAGTCTGACAGGTGTGAGATGGTACCTCATTGTTGTTTTGATTTGCATCTCTCGGATGATTAGTGACTTTGAGCATGTTTTCATATGTCTCTTGGCTTTCTGAATGTCCTCTTTTGAAAGGTGTCTATTTAGGTCCTTTGCCCATTTTTTGATTGGATTGTTTATCTTCCTTTTGTTAAGTTGTATGAGTTCCCTATAAATTTTGGAGATTAGGCCCTTATCGGATATGACATTGGCAAATATGTTTTCCCACACAGTGGGTTTTCTCGTTGTTTTGTTGATGGTTTCTTTTGCTGTGCAGAAGCTTTTTATTTTGATGTAGTCCCATTTGTTCATTTTCTCTTTAGTTTCAAGTGCCCTAGGAGCTGTATCAGTGAAGAAATTGCTTCGGCATATGTCTGAGATTTTGTTGCCTTTGGATTCTTCTAGAATTTTTATAGTTTCCTGTCGTACATTTAAGTCCTTTATCCATTTTGAGTTTATTTTTGTGTATGGTGTAAGTTGGTGGTCTAGTTTCATTTTCTTGCATATATCTGTCCAATTTTCCCAGCACCATTTATTGAAGAGACTATCTTGGCTCCATTGTATGTTCTTGCCTCCTTTGTCAAATATTAATTGAGCATATTGGTTCGGGCCGATTTCTGGGCTCTCTATTCTATTCCATTGATCTATATGCCTATTCTTGTGCCAGTACCAGGCAGTTTTGAGAACAGTGGCTTTGTAATACATCTTGATATCTGGTATTGAGATCCCACCTACTTTGGTCTTTTTCAGGATTGCTGCAGCTATTCGAGGTCTTTTTTTATTCCAGATGAATTTTTGGAGAGTTCGTTCTAGATCTCTGAAGTATGCCATTGGTATTTTAATGGGAAGTGCGTTGAATTTATAGATTGCTTTGGGTAGTATGGACATTTTAATGATGTTGATTCTACCAATCCATGAACATGGTATGTTCTTCCATCTGTTTATGTCTTCCTCTATATCTTTTTTCAACGTCCTGTAGTTTTCTGAGTAGAGGTCTTTTACCTCTTTAGTTAAGTTTATTCCTAGGTAGCTTAATTTTTTTGGTGCGATGGTAAACGGGATTGTTTTTATAATCTCTCTTTCTGAAAGTTCACTATTGGTGTATAGAAATGCCTCGGATTTCTTGGGGTTAATTTTGTATCCTGCTACATTGCCAAATTCATGTATTAAGTCCAGTAGCTTTTTGATGGAGTCTCTAGGGTTTTGTATGTATAATATCATGTCATCTGCAAATAAGGACAGTTTTACTTCCTCTTTTCCAATTTGGATGCCTTTTATTTCTTCTTCTTGCCGAATTGCAATGGCTAACACTTCCAGTACTATGTTGAACAGGAGTGGTGAGAGGGGGCATCCCTGTCTTGTTCCTGTTCTTAGGGGAAATGGTGTTAGTTTTTGTCCATTGAGTATGATGTTGGCTGTGGGCCTGTCATATATGGCTTTTATTATGTTGAGGTATGATCCTTCTACTCCCACCTTGCTGAGAGCTTTTATCAAAAATGGGTGTTGAATTTTGTCAAATGCTTTTTCTGCATCAATTGATATGACCATGTGGTTTTTTTCTTTCAATTTGTTTATGTGATGTATCACGTTTATTGATTTGCGGATATTGTACCATCCTTGCATCCCTGGGATAAATCCTACTTGGTCATGGTGTATGATCTTTCTGATGTACTGCTGGATCCGATTTGCTAAGATTTTGTTGAGGATTTTGGCATCTATGTTCATGAGGGATATTGGCCTGTAATTCTCTTTCATTGTGTTGTCTTTACCTGGTTTTGGTATTAGGGTGATGCTGGCTTCATAGAATGAGCTTGGAAGTGTTCCTTCCTCTTGAATTTTTTGTAGTAGTCTGAGGAGGATAGGTTTTAGTTCTTCCTTGAATGTTTGGTAAAACTCCCCTGTGAAGCCGTCTGGTCCTGGGCTTTTGTTTGCTGGAAGCTTTTTGATGACTGCTTCAATTTCTTCCATAGTTATTGGCCTGTTGAGATTTTTAGATTCTTCCTGATTGAGTTTTGGAATGTTGTATTTTTCTAGGAATTTGTCCATTTCCTCCAGGTTGTCTAGTTTGTTGGAGTAGAGCTGTCCATAGTATTTTTTAACAATCATTTGTATTTCTGTGGGGTCTGTTGTTATTTCGCCTCTATCGTTTCTGGTTTTGTTTATTTGGGTCCTCTCTCTTTGCTTCTTGGTGAGTCTGGCTAGAGGTTTGTCAATCTTGTTTATCCTTTCAAAGAACCAGCTCTTGGTTTCATTGATTTTCTGTATTGTTTTTTTGGTCTCTATGTCATTTATTTCTGCTCTAATCTTTATTATCTCCTTCCTTCTGCTCACTCTGGGGTTTTCTTGTTGCTCTCTTTCTAATTCTTTGAGTTGTAGAGTTAGATGATTTACTACCATTTTTTCTTGTTTTTTGAGATAGGCCTGTAGAGCTATAAACTTCCCTCTCAGGACTGCTTTCATTGTGTCCCATAGGTTTTGGATTGTTGTGTTTTCATTGTCATTAGTTTCCAGGATGTTTCGAATTTCTTCTTTGATTTCATTGGTAACCCAATCAATATTTAATAGCATGCTATTCAGCTTCCAGGTGTTTGAGTATTTTGGGTTGTTTTTATTGTAGTTTATTTCTAATATTATGCCATCGTGGTCTGCGAAGACGCTTTTTATGATTTCAATTTTCTTGAATTTGGGGATACTTTGCTTGTGACCCAATATATGGTCTATTTTTGAATATGTCCTATGAGCATTTGAGTAGAATGTATATTCCCTGGCTTTCGGGTGAAGTGTTCTGAAGATGTCTATTAAGTCCATCTGATCTAGTGAGTCATTTAGGATTGCTGTATCTTTGCTGATTATTTGTCTAGAGGACTTATCCAGTGCTGTCAGTGGTGTATTAAAGTCCCCTACTATGATTGTATTGTTGTCGATGTCTCCTTTGATATCTTCCAGGAGTTTTTTTATGAATTTGGGTGCTCCTGCATTGGGTGCATATATGTTTACCAGGATTATATCTTCTTGTTGTATTGATCCCTTTAGTATTATGAAGTGGCCTTCCTTATCTCTTGTTATGGCCTTCACTTTGAGGTCTATTTTGTCCGATATAAGTATTGCTACCCCAGCTTTCTTTTCCTTTCCATTTGCCTGAAAGATATTTTTCCATCCTTTCACTTTCAGTCTGTGTGAGTCCCTTCTAATGAGGTGGGTTTCTTGTAGACAGCAGATGTATGGGTCATGTTTTTTTATCCATTCAGCCACTCGATGTCTTTTGTTTGGAGCATTTAGTCCGTTTACGTTTAAAGTTATTATTGAAAGGTAGTTGTTTGTAGGCATTTCTGTTTTTGTGTGGCTGTTTTCTTTCTGAGCTTTTTATTTCTTATTTTTATACCAGTCCCTTTAGCATTCCTTGCATTGCTGGCTTGGTGGTGATAAACTCCCTTAGCCTTTTTTTGTCTGTGAAGCTTCTTATTTCCCCTTCAACTTTGAATGATAGCCTTGCTGGATAGAGTATTCTTGGATTCAGTCCTTTGCTTTGCATCACTTTGTAAATTTCCGTCCATTCTTTTCTGGCCTGATGTGTTTCTGTTGAGAAATCATTTGACAATCTAATGGGAGATCCCTTGTATGTAACTTTCCGTCTCTCTCTTGCAGCCTGTAAGATTCTCTCTTTGTCCTGAACATTTGCCATGGTAATTATGATGTGTCTTGGTGTGGGTCTTTTTGGGTTCACCTTGTTTGGGACTCTCTGGGCTTGTGTGACTTTTTTCTTCCCCACCTCAGGGAAGTTTTCTGATATTATTTCTTCTAATAGGTTTTCTAATCCTTGTTCATCCTTCTGTTGTTCTGGTACCCCTATTATTCGTATGTTGTTTCGTTTCATGTTGTCCCAAAGCTCCCTTAGGCTCTCCTCCTGTCTTTTCATTTTTTTCTCCAATTGCAGTACATTTTGGGTGTGTTTTGCTTCCTTGTCTTCTAAATCACTAATTCGGTCCTCCGCTTCTCCTAGTCTACTGTTGATACTTTCAATGGAGTTTTTCATTGCAGCTATATCACTCTTCATATCTTCTTGGGTCTTACTTAAGTTGTTGATTTTTTCATCTGTTTCTTCTAGCTTCTTCCATATGTTATCGATTTTTTCATCTGTTTCTTCTAGCTTCTTCCATATGTTATCGATTTTTTCATCTGTTTCTTCTTGCTTCTTGCTGAGGTTGTCGATTTTTTCCTCCATCCGGTTTATGCACTCTAGGACCCTTATTCTGAATTCTTTTTCTGTCATGTTGCATGCCTCTGTATTACTTAGCTGCTTTTCTGGAGAGTCCTCCTTCTCTTTCCTTTGGGGGTTTCTTTGTCTACCCATGTTTGATCTCACTGACATATCTAGACGTTGAGTCGTTCAGTGGCTGCTCCCTTGGTGGCAGTGACTCCTTGGTCTGCGGTTCCTCTTCGGGCGGTTGCGGTAGCAGCTGCTCTTCAGTTGGCAGCAACTCCTCTGGTGGGTGCTGTTCACAGCTGTGGTGGCTCTTCTGGCTGGTGGGGCGAGGTTTCACGTACAGCTGCTGTTCCTCAGCAGAGGGTGTGGTGCTCAGGAGGTTGCTGTTGCTTGGATCTTTCCAGGGGAGTTCTGCTCTTCCCGGCTGTAAACTGTCTCGCCAGCTGAGGAATTTCGCCAATTCGGGGTGGATGTTACTAGTTTCAGCTGCTCACTCCATTTGCTCAGGGACACGACCTGGGACGCGTCTGCCTATACCGCCGCCATCTTCCATATATCTGTTGTTGTTTTTTAATTGCCTCCTTTTCCTGTCTCAAGAGACTACAGAGCATAATCCAGGTATCTATGTATTAAAATATCAAAACAATGAGCAATAACCTGCATATGGCATTTCCCACTCTCTGATCTCCACCAGTAGCTTTTAGTATACTGACTGCTTTAAGCACATGGATGGTGATGTCTAATCAATATATTGAGAGATCTATGGAACTGGCATGTAAGAAGAAGCCAAGAATTACATTCAGAGGCTCATATTCTCCTGGTGGCTTCTGTATTCATTCAACCACATGGTCCTGTCATTAGCACAGACTCTGATGCCCAGGTCTCAGCGCTATGGCAACAGAATCTCAGCTGATGAACTGCACCTAAAGATGACAGCAATCTACTTCTCTCCTACCAGATCATCACCAACCTTCTAAAAGCTGTCTGGTAGAAGCACTCACAAAACTCCTAAGATCTCATATAGATATTCAAAGTTACTATATGAAACTAGATATACCATAATAAAACATGGCAGGAAAATAGTTCTGTGTGGTTATAAAGACTTCCACATAGTGGTAAAGAGCATGTTTGCAGCCAGACAAACCTGGGTTCAAATTCAACCGCTGTCATTCATTTCATTGGGCCATAATTGCTTCACCACTCTGAGTACCACTTTTCGCATAAGTAAAATGGGCCCCATAATATTTAGTTTAGGGAACTGAGTAAAGATCAAAACTATTACTGCTTGGCAAAATGCCTAACACCTTTAATTCTCAGTCCAGTGAATGATGAGATCAGATTGTGTTATCTCATTGTCAAGGGAATTAAGGTTAACAGAGTGGCTTACACTGCATGGTTTGTAAATGGTAGATCCAAGATAAAAACTCAGAGCCTAAGTTCTCATCTGGCATAGAGAATTGTACTCACTAAATGTTAGTTGAGTGAATGAATGAAAACAATCAACACACCTCCATTCAACATCTAGTCTAGTCTTCTTTTTCCTCTTTTTGTTTTTGCATAAAAGGATTAGAAGTTCTAACATATGACAAGTAACCAGAATATATATTCTGCTTGGTACATTAGCCTAGATAACAAACTAGTGAAACAATGAAAAATACTCCCCTAGTATGTATAATGTTACCATTTCTTACTGTATACAGTGAGAAAGGGAAAGCATATGAGAGGAAGAATGGTTTTTTTCTTTTACATTCTGTTAACAGAGTATATTTTTTCACTCTTTAAAAAAAATAATTACCTGTAGCTGGGATGGTGTAGCTCAGTGGTTGAGCATCAACTTATGAACCAGGAGGTCACAGCTCGATTCCCAGTCAGGGCACATGACTGGGTTTCGGGCTCCATCCCCAGTGGGAGGTGTGCAGGAGGCAGCCGATAGATGACTCTCTCTCATCATTGATGTTTCCATCTCTCTCTCCCTCTTGCTTCCTCTCTGAAATCAATAAAAATCTTAAAAAATAAAAAATAATTACCTGTAAGTTGAAATGAACCTAGGAGTTGAAAAAACTCTGGCTGGTGCCCCAAACCCTTGACAGGCCACCCAGGATGGGCCAAGACAGGTCCTGCCTGCTCTGCAAATCTCTGAAGGCCACCAAAGGTTTCCTGAAGAAGAAACCCTTCATTTCCCATAGTATTTTCTTTTCTTTTATTTTTTGAAATATATTTTTATTGATTTCAGAGAGGAAGGGAGAGGGAGAGAGAGATAGAAACATCAATGATGAGAGAGAAGCATTGATCGGCTGCCTCCTGCACACCCCCCCACTGGGGATCAATCCCACAACCCGGGCAGGTGCCCTTGACCAGAATCCAACCTGCGACTCTTCAGTCCGCAGGCTGACACTCTATCCACTGAACCAAACCAGCTAGGGTTCCCATAAGTATTTTACAGACAAGACTGGTGGCAACGTACCTTGATCAAAGAGCTAGAATCAAACCCTATTTCTTGGTCCTCTTACTGTTTCCAGGAAAGCAGTCTGGGAGCTGGGAAGAGGCAGGGCAGTGTTTTTCTAGCCTATTTTCAAGCTATGCAGTATGCATTGTTTTCAAGTAGGGAATGGTTACACCTGTCCATCAGGAGCTCAGGCCAGGGGGCTCCTGGAGAGCTGTGCTGATCTTCCATGGCTCTCCAGGTCTCTAGTGGAATGCAAACTGCCTTTCTCCTCTGCAAACAATACCCCTCTAAGTGGTGATCCTATTTGACTGCCCAGAAATCATTGCGCAAACATCTGTCTCCTGGGGTGTTGCCATTTACCTTCTACCTTCAAAAAGATGAGTGGGCCTTGACTGCCTCCTAAATTGTCATGGGGATGGATCCCTCACACAAGGCCCTGCAGAAACACAGGTGAGGCCAGATCTCTCCCAAGGTTTCTGTGCTTTTAGAAATCCAAAAGTATCTTTTCTATACATTAATAGCTACAAAATTCCAAGATTAACAGATCCAGTATTGTCTGTCTGGCTCTAGGAGATCTTGGTCTAGTTAGGATGAAATGTTTAATTGGTGCAATCTAAAATCTATTTTGTTGTTTTTTAATTTTTGTTGTTGTTCATGATATTTTTCAACAACCATCACCACATTCATCCAATTTAAACTGCATAATCCTCACTGCCTTAGTGAGCCAGCCAAATTCAGGATGTGGTAGACTGAGCGAGGGTCTTACACACTCGGGCACATCAGCAATCATGCTGCACAAACAGAATCCCTCCGAATCCAACAACATTTCGACTCCTGAACATTGTTGGATAGGATGTAGGGCAATGGGGCTCTAATCTGGCCTGACCCATCTCTTCCCAGCAGCGTTATTTATCTGAAAGATGAGGGATGCGTTAAAGTATCCACGGGGCACTAAATCAAGGCTACAATGTCCTCTAAAGGTCAAGTCTTGCACTCTGCTCCATCCCCTTTTCAGTCTGATAGTTTGGACCTCAGCTCTCAGGGATGACAGTTCAAAAAATTAAAACTCCAAACGGAGTTGGTAACATGGAGTGTTCCTTCGGCCACTGAATGGCTGTTGCCACTGAAGACTGACCACCCTTAGAAAATCATCCCATCTACAGGAAGGAGAAGCACTGGCTCCTCTTGGACCAGTTCTTGGAAGAGGCGGTGGCCAGCCATATGCGGTTATTGAGAAACTGAAGGATGGCTGGTCTGAACTGATATGTGCTGTGAATATTAAATATACACCATTTATTCAGAGAGAATGGGAAAGGAGTATGAAATGTCTATCATATGTTTATGTTAGTTACACGTTGAAAGGATGGTATTTTTGATATATGGAGTTTCAGGAAATATTGTAATTAATCTCATCCATTTCATTTCCCCCTTTTTAATGTGGCCACTAGCTGTTCCAAAGGACTTTGGAAAAGGGAATGGTCACTTTAGATGATGGCAATGGAATGATCAGATCCTGAGAGGGAAGAGTGGCTTAGTCATGGCCTTGGAGAATGTGTAGAAGGTAAATAATAAATGGTAACTCAACAACCTCATATTTATTCTATTAATATGCAAAACAACTCTATGGTAACATCAATTATTGCATTTCCATTTGAAATATCAACTAACTGAGGCCAATAGAGTTGGGGTGTTATGCTCAAGATCTAGCCAGAGGAAACTATAGAAGTGGGCGCATAAACACAGGTCTTCCCACTGTCAAACCCATGCTCTCTCTCCTATACCAGATTGTACCTCTGTAAAATGTGTTTACTCTACCATCGCCAGTAGGCTGAGGGTTTTTAGTTTTGATTCTTCATCTTCTCTTATCTCGGTTTGCCCATCACTCACAGAACTGCAAACAGGATTTAATATTGCTGTTTTATTTACTACAACCATTTCTGGCCCCTGAACTCGGCTTGGTGATATACAAGAATAGTTTGCCCTTTGGGAAGAGCGTGCTGGTCTGTGTACCTCCATGCCTGAGTCTGTGTTTATGAACCAGCCAGCGTAGAGGGAGACAGCAAGTTGGCTAAGTATGGCTCCAGGGGGAGTGGGTTTCTGGCCGAGTTGATAATGGAAAACGGAGAATTTCATCTCCAGGTCAGTGACTGAATCTGGTCCAGTCTTTCACTGTCTGCTCTATATGATTACTTGGCAGATAGAAGCTGGGATTTGGGGCATTCTCCAAAGATTTCTCTAGTCTCCAAATGCTCTCCCTCCCTCCTTCTAGCCCAATTCTATGGCATTCTTCTAGGCTTAATTCTCTCTCACCCCCCCCCCCCGCCCCCAATTTTCCCTTATTAATTGGAAATGAAAAGTTAATTCCCACTGACCTCACTTCCTCTCATACAAAATGAGAGAAAGAATTAAGAGTAAATGATACAGAAACACAGGATTAAATGTCATCTCTGTATATTCTAATATAGTTACTTTTATCATTATTAAATAGCATTAATTTAATAAAACATCTTATGTGGCTTGTTTTGGAAATGAAAGTTTTAATCATATTATGAAGGATTTTTGAGTTAATGGTAGTTATGAGGCTGTTGGATAATGCTGTCCATATATATCAGGCATGAAGTATCATTTTTCAAAGGGTGGGACACATTGGTACAAAGAAAAGTACATTAGACTCAGAATGAGGAGACTTGTATTTAGATAGGACTCTTCTATTTACCTTATATATCATCTTAGATGAATTCTTACTATCTAAGCCTCAGTTTCCTTATGTATAAAATGTAAATAATAAAATGTGTGCTTATTTGAGTTGTTATGTCAGCTCATCAAGTTGGTTACCCTGACTGTTCATGCCATAGTTTTACTATTTTAGTTTGAGAGTAGTGGTTTCCAAGGTGGATAAGCATACATCTTAGAGATGCAAGAAAAATCCATTATGAGTTTTGAGAAGAAATTAAAATTCTATTTTTCTCATCCTCTGAATTTACTTTCTAATGTGTGTAGGTAATGATAAATGTAATAGATGTGTGTAGCAGTGTATAACATTTATGAAGAAGTACATCACATATATAGAGAATGTAATTGATGATATTTTACTGTTGGAATGCACTAACCAAAGTATTATAAATACTGTCCTGCTAGTGTTTCTCAGTAGTTAGAGCATTGGCCCATGCACCAAAGGGTCTTGGGTTTGATTTCTGGTCAAGGGCACATACCTGAGTTGCAGGTTCGATTCCTGGCCCCAGTCAAGGCGCATGTGGGATGCAATCAATTGATGTGTCTCTCTCATATTGACGTTTCTATCTATCTATCTATCTATCTATCTATCTATCTATCTATTCCCCTCCCTCATTCCCTTCCACTCTCTAAATAATACATCCTTAGGTGAGGATTAACAACAAAAAAAATATTTTAAGTACTATAAATACCACTACCTTTTAAAAGGGTCCTTTACATTTTTTCTAAGTTATAGACATGGAAGTTGAGAAAGGAAAGGTAACTGAACTAAATTAATTTAACGCAAGATCATGCCTAAGACAATAAATTTTAAAATTAATAAGTCATGTAATTTTCATGTATCTCACTCTTTTGCTCATAATTTAAAATATTGTTAAATGATAATTATCTTTTTTGATAATTATCTTTCTAAAACAGAACATGTTAGTAATATTTTGTGGAGTCTATAATATTCATGGAAATAAAATTTATGAAAACAACAGCACAAGGCCGAGATAAGAGAAATGGAAGTCTGCTGTTATAGGTTTTGGGGTTTTGTGTGTGTGTGTGTGTTTGTTTTGTTTTGTTTTGGTTTAGTTTTTTTTTTGAGGATATTTTTTCATTGATTTTTAGGGAGAGTGGAAGAGAGAGGGAAAGACAGAGAGAAAAACATCAATGTGAGAGAAACACATTGATTGGTTGCTTCCTGCATGAGCCCCAACCAAGGCCCGGGAGGAGCCTGCAACCAAGGTATGTGCCCTTGACCAGAATTGAACCTGGAACCCTTTGTTCCACAGGCCAATGCTCTATCCACTGAGCCAAACCAGCTAGAGCTGTTATAGGGTTTTTATACAATATGCAATTTGATATAATATTACTTGAAAATAGATAGCAATAAGTTAAAGATGTATGCCATAAGGCCTTAGAGCAACCACTAAAATAAACAAAGTGAGGATTAACTGGTGAACAAATAGTAGAGATGAAATAGAATCACAGAAAATGCTTAGAGAATGAGAATAAAAGTTAGGAAAGTAAATAAGAAAAAGTAAACAAGGAACAGATGGTATAAATAGAAAGCAAATAAGTCTAACAGTAGCTATAAACTCAATTCATATCATTAATTAAATTAAATATAAATAATGAAACTCCAAAAAGAAGCAAAATAGACTGCATAAAAATAGCAATATTTAGCTGTATGATGCCTACAACCCTTTAAATATAAAGCTAAAGATATGGTAAAAGTAAAATAATGGAAAATAGTATACTACCCTAACATTAAATTTGAAAAAGACATCTATAGTATCTATATTAATGATCAAATAAAGTAGGCCTAGAAAAGGAATGTTAGCACAGGACAACAGCAGAATCCATATTTTTTTCAAGTAGATAAAAACACAGCATGACAAAAATGTGGCTTTCAGGTAAACCACTACCTAAACAGAAATTGATAGAATTATATACTTAACTTAGAAAAGAAGTCTCAAGTTAATACTCTAACTTCTACATAAAAACTAGAAAAAGAAGAGCAAATGAAATCTAATGTAGAATGGAAGGTCATATAAAGAGCTGCACAGATAAGAAAAAGCTGAGTTCATTACCACCAAACCAGTATTATATGAAATGTTGATGGGTATTCTTTAAAAAGAGGAAGAAGAAGAAGGGCAAGGGGAAGAGTAAGGGCAAGGGAAGGGGAGGGGAAAGGAAAGGGGCAGGAAGAAAAAAGGATAAAAAATGTGAACAATAAAATGGCAATAAATACATATCTATCAACAACTGAATCTTTAAAAATCAAAATAAACCAACAAGAACTATAATGAACAAAATAAACTGATAAATAAAATAGAATTAGAGGTATGGAAACATGGAACAGACTGATGAATCTCAGAGGGAAGGAGGAAGGGGGAACTAGAGGAGATTAACCAAAGGTCTTACATGCATATATGCATTATCTATGGACACAGACAATAGGGTGGTAAGGGCGTGGGGTGGGGCGGGAACCCGGTTGAGAGGGGCAAAGGGGAGACATTTGTAATACTCTCAACAATAAAGAGTTTTTTTAAAAGAAAGAAATCTAATATAAGTAGGGGAAAAAAGAGATACTCATGATAAGAATGGAGAACAAAGAACTAAAAGAGCATCATGCACATTAAAGTTAAAATTTAATATTGGAAAAAATAAGAAAGCAGGCAAATAATTGAGAAAATCAATGAAACAAATATCTGATCTTTGGGAAAGGTCACATTTTAACAGAACTTAGCCAGATTTAGTAGGGATAGAGGACACAAAGTACTAATGTCAGCAATGAAAAAGGAGACATCATTATAGACCCTATAGACATTCAATAAATAATAAGAATATCATATCACAAACAACTTTGTGACAAAAATTTTGACAACTAAGATGAAATGTATGAAGGATTTGAAAGGCATTAACAACCAAGGCTCACTGAGTAAGAAACAGAGAGCTGGAACACTGTATCTGTTAAAGGCGATGGATTCATACTTAGAAACCTTCCCACGAAGAAAATTCCAGGCCCAGGTGACTTCATCCAAATATTTAAGTAGGAAATAACACCAACTGTACACAAATACTTCAGATAAATATAAAAAGACATAATGCTTCCCAATGTGTTTTATGAACACAGCATTATCCTGATTATCAAAACCATGAAAAGGTACTAGAGAAAAATAAAAATATATAACAATCTCTCTCATAAATATAGACTAAAATTATTTAATGAAAAATTAACAAAATGAATTGAGTGATATCTTAAAAGGATAAATCTTTATGAATAGGGGAAAACTTTTTTTCAGGAATACAAAGTTGGTTTGACGTTAGTAATTTTGCAAAGCCGTTCTGACACCAGCTACTCTCAGTGAGCACAGACTTCACCAGTTAAGAGCACAGTCCTCAACAAGGCTGCCATGACTTCAGAAACTTGCCACAAATTGCAGGGTTCCCAGGCTACCTGCACTTCTGACCAACTGGCTGCAAAGTCAGGGGTTTTCACTCCACCTTGGGTTCTATAATTCACTAGAACAACTCACAGAACTCAGTAAAGTGCTATACTTATAACTTTATTTTAAAGGCTACAAATCAGGACCAGCCCAAAGAAGCAAGCACTAAGAGCAGATTTGGAAGGATGCTGAACATGGAGATTCCATGGCCCCCCTCGGTTGAATCAGGACATGGCATCTGCCACAGCAATGTGTTAATGAATCAGGAATTGATTGGGTTATTGGGCATGTGACTGAACTCAATCTCTAACCACCGCTCCCTCCCCAGAGGTCAGGCTGGTATCATCTGCTTCAAGCCTCTAATAACATGGTTGGCCAGTCCCCATCCTGAAACTATCAAGGCACTCATCATGAATCACCTCATTAATGTAAACACAGGCTTGGTTCTAGGGACCCACCATGAATAATAAGACATTCCTATTAATCAGGAAGTTACAAAGGCTTAGAAATTCTCCAACCCAAGAGCCAGGGACAAAAATCTATCAATGTAATCTACCATGTCAATAGACTAACAAGAAAGTCTATATGATTATTTCATGTAGGACAAGTATTTGAAAAAAATTCAATACTTATTAATGAGTAAAAGAAACTTTCAGTATATAAGGGAAAAAATTATCAACCTGATAAAGGGCATTTAGGAAAATCTTATGGTATTAGCTTATCTAATGGGAAAGATTAAAAGACTGAATGAATACGTTCCTCAAAAGGCCAGAAACAAAGCAAGTATGTTAATTCTCATTACTAGTAGTCATTATTGTATTGGAGGTCTTATAGTGTGCCCTAAGATAAGAATTTTTTAAAAAAAAGATATTGAGACCCTCACTGATTTGGCTCAGTGGATAGAGCGTTGGCCTGCAGACCAAAGGGTCCTGGATTTGATTCAAGGGCATGTACTTTAGTTGCAGGCTCCTTCCGGGCCCGGGTCCTGGTCAGGACTTGTACAGGAGGCAACCAATTGATGTGTTTCTCTCACATCGATGTTGCTCTCTGTGTTTCCCTCTCTCTTTTCCACTCTCCCTAAAAATCAATGGAAAAATATCCTTGGATGAGGATTAACAAACAAACAAACAAACAAAAAGATATTCAGATTTTAAAATAAGTAAACTCTCTTTATTTCTTTATTTGCAGATGACATGATTATCTAGTATACCTCCCCCTACCTATTGTAAAGCTGAACTAATAAGTGAGTATATAAAATGTACAAAAATAGTTTTTCTAGTCCTAGCCAGCGTTGATCAGTTAGTTGGAGCATCATCCCATACATCAAAAAGGTGGCAGGTTTGATTCCAGAGCACATACTCAGGTTGCTGGTTCTATTCCTGGTTGGGGGGTATGTAGGGTGTCTCTCTCTGTCTCTCTCTCTCTCTCTTCCCCTCTCTTCACTCTCCCCCTTCCTCTCTCTAAAATCAATTTTTAAAAAATTTAATAGTTTTTCTGTATACCAGCAATGAATATCTAGAAAGTGAAATTTTTTAAAAATATGATTTTAAAGGCATCAAAAAGCATGAGCACTTTGAGATGAATTTAACAAAATATGACAATATCTATGTACTGAATATTTTAAATGTTGCTAAATATTTTTAAATGTGAATAAGTGGAGATGTGTGCCATATTCATGAATCAAAAAAAATTAATATTTTAAGCTGTCAATTCTCCTCAAACTAATCAATAGATGCACATAAATCCCAATAAACATCCCAATAAGCACTTTTTGTAGAACTTAAAAAGTTGATTATAAAACATATATGAAAATGCAAGCAACCCAGAATAACCAAAACAATTTTGAAAAAATAGCAAAGTTGGAAGACTTAAACTACCTGACAGAAGACTTACTATTATAAAGCTACAGAATTAAGACAGGGATATTTTGGTAAAAAGATAACATGTAAAATCAATGGAACAAAACAAAATCAGAAATGGATTCAAACATAATTGGCTAATTGATTTTTAACAAAGGAGCCAAGGAAATTCAATGAAGAAAGGTATGAGCCTTTCAACCAAATGGTGCTGGCACAATTGGATATGCACATATTTAAGAATGAACCTCAACCCTTACCTCACCAGTCACAAAAATTAACTCAGAATAGATCATAAAATTAAATGTAAGAGCTAAATCCTAATTCTAAAAGACACTATCTATGGAAATCTTTGTGACCTTGGGTTAGGGAAAAATGGATGACTATAGGATACCAAAAGGAGAAACTATAAAGAATTTTCAAATAGGGACTCACCAAAATTCAACTTCTTTGCTCCTCAAAAGATACTGTAATTAAAATGAAAAGGACAGTTACACACTGGGATAATATATCTGATAAAGGGCTTGTACCCAGCATAAATAAATAACCCATTCAACTCCGTAACAAAAAAAGTATACAACTACATTTTTAAAAAAGGAAAAAAGAAATATCTGAACACATACTTCACCAAAACATAATATACAGATGGCAAAATAAGCCAGGGAAAGATAATCAGTATCACTAGTCACTAGATCAGGAGTGGGCAACCTTTTTGTGATTGCGTGCCAAAACCAGCAAAATCTTTGACTCAAAATTCTTCTGTGTGCCAACCCTAATTTTTTGAGAACATGTTATGCCTACTTGATATCTCTTAAGGTGTACGTATGTGGAGAACCTTGAAGAAATAAAATTCATTCGAGTGACAGAAACACAGTATATGATGATGAAAAATACATTTATTTTTTAATGTATACATGTACACTGATAGTCCGACAGAAAATTTTATGACTCTGTTTGATATTATCAGTGGGATTTTTGCTGCTGCATCACTGATGACAGAGATTTTACATCAGGTTTATATTTCGTGACCTTCAGAGATATGCATGAGCTACTACTTTCATACGTCAGGTCAGGCTACTCCTATTACGTCTTAACAAAATTCATGACTGAGAACAAAGATTCACAATTGTAAATGGAAGTTTATAAGAGAGGGTTTCACATGCCAGAAAAAGTTACTGGCGTGCCATGTTTGGCACGCGTGCCAGGGGTTGCCCACCCCTGCACTAGATAAAGACAAATGAAACCACAATGAGATATTTCTCCATGCCTATTTAGAATGACTAAAATTAAGAATGACTTCAGCAAGTTTTGTTCTCACACTGCTGCAGAAAATGAAAATTTCCACTCTGGATTTTTGTATGCAGTTACAATTTAACTTTACCTTTCCATTCCTAGATATTTACCCAACTGAAAGAAAAACCTATGTCCACACAAAGACTTGTACAGGAATGCTAAGAGCTGTGTAACAATAGGCAACACTAGAAAGCTAAATGTTCATCAACTGGTAAGTGGATAAACAAATTGTTCTATAACCATAAAAATGGATCAGGAACAAACCGGTGATACCCAACGATGTGGATGAATCGCAAAAGGTTTGTGCTATGTGAAGAAGCCAGACATGAAGACTACACACTGTGTGATGCCAGATGACTTTGAAATTGCTCAGTCGTCTCAAGGGAGCAGAGATTGACTACTAAGCATCACAAGGGATTAACTGAGGTAAAGAAAATATTTAAATCTTGATTCTAGACATTTGTCAAAATTCATTGAACTGTATACTTAAACTTGATGACTACTGTATGTAAATTATACCTCGATAAAGCTGATTTTAAAAAACAAACACGTATATGTTTGTCAGTGAAAAGTCGAGGTAGAGGTCCACTTCATATTAATAGTGATTATTTCTGTGGTTTGGCAATAGGTGTGCTTTTTGTCTTCTCACTGCCATTCATCTAATTATTCATATATTCAGAATCTATTTACTAATTAGTCCTAGAAATTCTACAAATCACTGGAGATACAACGGGTGACGAGTAAGACATAGTTCCTGGTATCAGGGACTCAAACTGCCCGTTTCTTCTCTGAGTGTCCTAATCGCTCTCCAATTAACATGTTTTATTTTTGTCACAGGAAGTAGAAAAAAATCTTTATAACTTCAAGGATCACAGTGTCGTTTGATCCTCTTTTCTTGTAAGTTTGCTTCTTTACTGTGCAGCTTTCATAACCATTGGCATATGTTCAGAATGTGTTGTGTAGGTCAACCGTTGTCACCATGAAAAATAAGAAAAAATGAGAATCTGACTGCTTCCCAATATGTTAGAGGAAACACATGACACACTTCACATTTTACGCAAAATGAATCAATATTGGCATTTTAAATAGCTACAATGTTTATACAAGTAAATACCCTATTTAAGTAATCTATACAAGTGAAAGGGAGGAGAAAAATGTACTGGCAGCTCAGGATGGAATGTGCTATTATATGAGGGTGCATGTTTTAATAATCTAGTCATTATAAACTTCCTATAAAATCACAGGCTACTTCAGCTGGATAAAACCTTACTAATCATCTACTACAATATTCAAATTTTACAGACTCATAATGACCCTAGAGGAGGAATTGACCCTTTGAAGACCCACTGGTCATTATTAGAGGAGTTAGAAATAGAATCCGCGTGTCTCAATGACTCAAAACCCAGAATACACAGATGGCTAGTACTTTGGAACTTACAATTTACCAAGTTTTTAAATTATATGGCATGTGTTCTGCCTTTTCTCACCACCAATGCCATGCCCCTGACAGACATTATTAATCAATTGCCACACTTTCTGGCTAAACTCTGATACAGCCTCAGAATCCTTCCTAACAGATGTCCCCACAGTTACTACCAATAGGTCAGAGTAAACACTTGGGTTGAAACCATCACATACAACCTTTTGTATGTATAGCAATCCTTCAATCTTCCCAAACAAGTCTTTACTTCCCTGTCTGTGTCCCACAGTGCTTAGCTGGACAATGCAGATGATAACCTCCATTTCAGCTTTATTTGAAGATTAAATGAGACAATGGATGGGAAAGAAGAATGGTAAATTTTCTCTATTTCCCAATCTCCATCTCCTTCTCTCCCCCCAAAGTTTATGTGGCTGTAACATAGTACAAGCTCATTTCTTCTACCAAAAATCAGCTTGTATCTTGATTTAGAACTAATGTGTAGTGAAAGGGATTTATGTTGAGTTCTTTAGTTCTCTTCCCATTATATACAGTTGAAAGGAATTAGCTATAAATATGGGCACTGAGTAAGATGCTCCCAAAGAAAATAATGGTGAGGACTTGGGTGGAGAAGTCAGTGATTTGAAATCTTCCTGCCACATTCCCTTACCAATCTGACCTGCTGAGCAATGAATTTCTTCAGCCACGAACTGGAGGAGACATGGGTACAGTTGCTATTCTTTAAAATTCTTTTCAACATGAAAGATAGATTTAGAAATTACTCTTGAGCCCTAAACACTACATTTGCAGTAAGTAAAGACCCCTGTGAGTAACCCCAAATGCTCTTTGCAAGAGTGATGCATCTGAGGAGAACAGCCTCCTGGGGCTTCCACTCTACATTCAATTTTATGGCTAAAATGGCTCTCCAATGAAGAGGACTAAACACTACACAATCAAACAACTCAACAACAATGAAGCACATAGTGAAGAGTTGCAAGAGAAGCAATAGAGGAAAACATGCCATTTCTCAGATGGACAGAGCAGGTAGGTACACTTGAGAGGATGCTATTTGAACCCAGACCTGGGAGATTTGAAGGAGCCAGCAGCAGACGTACAGACAGAAGCAAGAAGAGGGCCTGGGGGCAGAAAGGAGCTCACTCCAGACAAAAACCCACTGTGCACCCAGCCAGCATGGCTCAGTGGTTGAGTGTGGACCTATGAACCAGGAGATCACAGTTCAATTCCAGTCAGGGCACATGCCCGAGTTGCGGACTTGATCCCGGGTAGGGGACGTGCAGGAGGCAGCCGATCAATCATTCTCTCTCATCACCAATGTTTCTATCTCTCCCTCTCCTTTCCTCTCTGAAATCAATACAAATACTGACTTAAAAGTCCCACTGTGGATGGAGGTAGAGAGAGATATCCATAGTTTGGGATGCACCCTTTGGAAATACTATGCAAATCGGTCTTCACACAAGAAGGTAGGCATTTGGGCTGTAGTTTTCTAAATTGTCCCAGGCAACCTTTGCACAGCCTGTAAAAGCAACACGGACTCCTCAACCCTAGAGAGAAGAAACAGGAGAAGGGAGCTTTTAATAAGATGCAAATGCTTGGTTTGTCTGCAAGACTGCAGGGAGAGTACAAGCACCTCTCCCGGCACTGCAGGTTTAAACCCAACAGATCTGCGTGGGCTCCCAATAATCCCATGGAAATGTAGACCCATAAATAAACGCCTTTCCCTTTCTCTTAACGAGGCTGTGCTACCTTGAGCAAAAGGCTTGGCTTGGCTCAGAGACAATTAATTGTAGCTGCTCAGGGGACAGGGCATGTTGTGAGTGAATTAATGTGCTTCAAGAGCGCTGTGCGTCTGACTTTTCATGTTGTCTAAATTTGTAACCTGGAAGACTGCATTTCCATAAGTTTTGAAATGCAATGTGTTCTGGGGCGCTCAGAACTCGATCAGGATGAAAAGAGCTTTAGAAAGTAAGATGTTATTATTGTATTTGCCTTCACAAGAGAAAATAGTCAAAGGAACACAAACAGAGAAGAAGAAGAAAAAAGATGCTATATAGATTAGCACTCCCACACACCCTGCAATCTGTGGGAAAGAAAGAAAAAGAGAACCAGGAAACCTAGGATAAGAATAAACCTGATCAAAGATGGAGCCTTACAATCAGGCCTCTGTGTGGTGAAAATCTTACCTTTTGAACGCCCAAAAGAAAATTATACTCCCTAGAGGAAAAGAGTTATTAACAAATCAGTTATCTGACGCTTAAATAATACACCTGCTAAAATGAGCCTTCTAAGAAAACCTGCAGCAGGGGCAATTAGTTCAGATTTTTGGCAATAACCTCATCTCCATTCTCATTAATTTAAAAAAAAATGGGCACAAACTATTAACACATAATGCCAAGTATGTGATAAAATAGGCATTTTAAAGGGGTAAACTAGGTAGGCTGGTCTTTCAGTCTGACTGCTCTTTGGATGGAGGTGAATTTGGAATTTTCATGAAGGATTCTGAGCAGAGCCCTGGTCTGGAAATCGGCAAGGCTGGGCTCCAGACCTGGCTCTGGGGTTTACTGCTTGTGCGACACAAGGCAAGCCATTGAACCTCTCTCAGCATCAGTTCCGCTGTTTCTACAGCGGGGACAGTAGTGTCTGTCCAGCTTGTCTCATCAGTGGTCGTGATGAGCAAATAAACCATCACAGTTTCAAGTTCAACACACATGTAATGACTATTTTACAAGGAAATAAATGTAAAAACAAAGTACAATGTTACACCTGTGCTGTCCAAGATGGGAGCCGCTGGCTACATGTGGGTATTGAGAGCTGGAAATGTTGCCAGTGTGATGAGGAATTCAATTTTTAATTTTATATAATTTAAATTTAAATTCAAAAGCTGATACTCAAAAATTGTTAATGAAACAATTTTTTTAAGTATGGTTGGAAATCTCAGGTATATGAATCTACTTTTTCAACTGTATAAATCTTATGAAACGTAAATCTGGGTCAAGTTTTTTTAATTTAGAGTTTGCACTGAGATATGCTTTAAGTATAAAATATACATTGGATTTTGAAAATTTAATGTAAAAAAGGGAAACCACTTTATTAATAGTTTCATATTGCTTATATGTTGAAATGAGAATATTTTGAATAAAATATATTTCACCTGTTCTTTTTTTAATGAGGTTACTATAAAGTTTAAAAGGACCATAGGATCTCACTTATATGTAGGATCTAATGAACAAAATAAACTGATAAACACAACAGAGCCAGAGGAACGGATACATGGAACAGACTGGCAGCTGTCAGATGGGAGGAAGGAGGAGGCCTGGATGAAAGAAGGTGAAGAGATTAATTAGCCAAAGAACATATATGCACAGCCCATAGACACAGACAAGAGCGTGGTGATGGCCAGAGGGAAGGGGGCCAGGGTAGCAGGCGCTGGGGAGTGGTGGGCAAAGGGGGGGACGGGGACAGCTGTAATAGTGTCAATAATAAAAATAAAGTCAAAAAACAAAAGACCTGGTGTCACGCCTTCACTTGTATTGGACAGCGCCAGGCGAGGGTGTGAAATGGGGTCCAACGTCAGCCACATCAAAATGCAAATGTTGCCACAGCTCCAAGCTGTGCACCATCTCCACTTCCTGAAAGGACATGGGCTGGGGAGGGTTAAACGCCTGTCATAAACTCAAGCAGCCACGAATGTACAGCTGGGATCTGAACCTATGACTTGGAAGGCCCTGTTTTCTTAAAACGCCAGACAGAGGCATGGAGTTCGCTGCTGGCTGCTCAACTGAAGGAGAAAATGTGATAGGGTTTTGGTCCAGAGCCAGCAGGTCCGAGGACCCAGCCAGCATTGCCACCGAAGTCCTGTGGGACCTGCTCCCGGCTGAGGTTCAGTCTCCTCACCGTCCAGGGAGGCCAGGCCCCTAAAGAAAATGTTTTAAGAGTGAGACAGGTGTCCCTGGTAGAGGCACAGTCAGTTTGAGGAAATACACTGAGACTTACAGTTACATATAAATATTAACTATATTTTCATTACAGTAAAATAGCTATATATTTTTTATATGGAGAATATATGTGATGTGCACATTGTGCTTATTTTCAGAGATATTACTGCTTTATTTCAGAAATAAATTCATGTAACTTTAGCAAGCAGACAGATTTAGAGAAAAGGAATTACTGTGAGTGCAACAATGGCGACGACAAAGAATTTGGGAGTCCAATGGTGTGGCTGAGCTGTTGAGGGTCGACTTAGGAGCCAGGAGGTCAGGGTTAGATTCCCAGTCAGCACACATGCCTGGGTTATGGGTTCGATCCCCAGTGTGGGGCGTGCAGGAGGCAGCCGATCAATGATTCTCTCTCATCATTGATGTTTCTATCTCACACTCCCTCTTCCTTCCTCTCTGAAATCAATAAAAAGAAAGAAAGAAAGGAAGGAAGGAAGGAAGGAAGGAAGGAAGGAAGGAAGGAAGGAAGGAAGGAAGGAAGGAAGGAAGGAAGGAAGGAAGGAAGGAAGAAAGGGGAGAGGGAGGGGGGGGGGGGGGGGGGGGGGGGGGGGGGGGGGGGGAGGGGAGGGGAGGGGAGGGGAGGAAGGAAGAGAATTTGTAATATGCAAACACCTGAGTTTGGGAAGCTGTTTTAGAAGATGGGCAAAGCCCCTCCGAGTTCAGATTATGGCGCTGCGTTGTTTGATTTTGGAGAGATGACCTCCCCTGGAACGCAGTCCTGCTGTGAGATAAGGTGGAAAGCACTGAGGGCAGGTGGAGAGATGGGATCCCACCTCCTCAAAGCAGAGGAGGGAGAGTGCTCCCGGCTGCACAGGGAGGAGCTGGGAAGGGGTCACAGGCATTGCCCTTGGCTGGGCCCTGAGGACAGGGAGAACAGAGGCCCAATGCGGAAGGGGTAGGGGATTTCAGAGGGCAGCTTTCCCAGCCTGACCCCCTGGGGATGAAGAGTGAAGGTTTGGAGTCCAGGGAGCTCCAGGCACATCCCAAAGCATATGTTTGTTTAAAAGGAAGAGGGTAGCAGGCGCCTGTCTTCTGCTATGTAAATGGCATCCAGCATGCCGACTGCAGACAAATTCAGATCCCGACACAAAGAGTTCCAACTGTGCCCACTGGACACCTATTCACAAAGAAATTTAAACAGTAATCACCGCCTCAGCATCCGCACCCCACCAGCGCCTCTTTGAGCGATTGTTATGCACTCTTCCAGGTCCTGAATATAAATCAATTTTCATGACAGCAGGCTACAGAGAGAAGAGCCCCGGGCCTGAGGCAGGAGCCCCAGGTCCTCTACTCTACTCTCTTACCAATTAGTGAGGTGACCTTGCCCTCGGCACACACTCGCTGGACACCTGCTATATGTCAGGGGTTGTGCCAAGCCCTGGGGAACCACGGTCAAGGGTCGGTTGGGCCTGCTCCTCGCACATACTTCCTGGAGAAGGCAAGTCACTGAATTACTACAAGCTCACTGCCATTCTCTGGCCTTGTCTTCCCTTCTCTGACACTAGTGAACTGTATTAGGGGAGCTACAAGATGCTCTTCCAATCTACTTATTCATTCACAAATGCTTGCCTAAGTTCCTACCAGGTGTCAGGCACTGTTCTAAGTGCTGGAGCGGAACTGTCTGAGGGGGAGCCCCGCCGCACGTGGCTTCGGTGCACCGAAATGAAGCCGCCCTAACTGACCTGTGCAGTAACATAAAATGCACTGGATTTCAAAAGCCGAATATGAAAAAAGGAATGCAAAGTTTCTCATTAACACTGTTGTATGTTGAAGTGACATGTGGGATACATTTATTCAAAGAAAATGTATTATTAAAATTATATTCAGCCCACCTGGCTGGCGTGGCTCAGTGGTTGAGCATCAACCTATGAACCAGGAGGTCACAGTCCCATTCCTGGTTGGGGCACATGCCCAGGTTTTGGGCTCAATCCCCAGCAGGGGGCATGCAAGAGGCAGCCAATCGATGAGTCTCTCTCATCAATGATGTTTCTCTCTCTCTCTCTCCCTCTCCCTTCCTCTCTAAAATCAATTAAAAAATATTTTTAAAAAAATACATTCACCTGTTTCTTTTTACTTTTGTCAACTGGGTAGCAGGTGCGATTCACATTATCTTTCCATTGGACAGGGGTGCTATAGAGCAGCGGTTCTCAACCTGTGGGTCACGACCCCTTTGGTGGTCAAACGACCCTTTCACAGGGGTCGCCTAAGACCATCCTGCATATCAGATATTTACATTACGATTCATAACAGTAGCAACATTACAGTTATGAAGTAGCAACGAAAATAATTTTATGGTTGGGTCACTACGTGAGGAACTGTATTTAAAGGGCCAAAAGGTTGAGAACCACTGCTATAGAGAGAGACAGAGGAGTAAACAAAACAGACAAGCCCTTCACGGACTAAAGCCCACATAACAAGATGAGAGGGAATCACAGCTCCACTTGCACTTACAAATTCCTATAGAATTTAAACCTGCTGAGGGTGAGAGTCATGCTTTGCTCATTTTGGTTTCTCTTTGGTTGAGAAACACTGACTTCATCTTTGTGTGGGTCTTACGTCAACAACATTGCATTGGGGGCCATGAAGGCAGGCGGGAGGCCTGAAATCGGACTCTTTCTTGCTCTGCCACTGCCTTTGTAGCCTTGACCAAGTCACCTCACCTCTGGGCGAGGTTCCCCCCTCCGTACAATAAGGAGATCAAAAATAATGACGTCTAAAGCCCTTCCCAGGCCTGAAGTTTTATGAAACTGAAATGATGCAGCCCAGGCACGAACTGTCCCATCAAATGTCAGCCTCAAACAACTTCTGATTTATTAGGAGTCATTAGACAACATTACAAATCTTTCTCCTGACCAGAAGGGTGGTTATGGAAAATTAGAATTAATGAAGAGTCCTCTAAATATACTTTGTCAAACGTTAAAATAGGAACCCACCGAGAAAGGGGCGGAGGCCCTTCCGGTGGAGGCACCAGGGGCTGGAGACTGAAATTCCTCAGGAGATTATCACTGAGAAGGTCCCTCAGGGATCAGGGGAGGAGACAGGGAAACTTGCACAGAGACCAGCTTGGGGGATGAGCTGTAACCAATATAGGGATTTGGCAAACCAGGTGGCAGCCCGCAAGGCATGGCAGTCTCAGAGGTCCGGGGTGGGGCCTATCCCCTGTACCCAGGGCCTTCCAACCAGCAGCCTCATATTCATGAAATGCCCCAGGTTTGTTTGTTTTTTTACATGATCGACCAATGAAGTTAAACATACAGTCATCCCTGTGTGTGTCATCTGTGTGTGGATGTGGAGAAAAAGGAACCCTCGTGCACTGCTGGTAGGAATGCAGACTGGTGCAGCCACTGTGGAGAACAGTATGGAGATTCCTCAAAAATTTGAAAATGGAACTTGCATTTGACCCAGCAACCCCACTTCTAGGAATATATCCCAAGAAATTAGAAACACCAGTCAGAAAGGATATACGTACCCTTATGTTCATAGCAGCACAGTTTACAATAGCTAAAATTTGGAAACAGTCTAAGTGCCTGTCAGCAGATGAGTGGATTAAAAAACTGAGGTACATCTACCCAATGGAATACCATGCTGCTATAAAAAAGAAGGAAATTTTACCATTTGCAACAGCATGGATGGACCTGGAGAGCATTATGCTAAGCAAAATAAGCCAGTCAATGAAAGAAAAATACCACATGAGCTCACTCATTTGTGGAATACAGTGAACAACATAAACTGATGAACAACAATAGATCCAGAGACAGAAGAGGCATCGAACAGACTGTCAAACCTCAGAGGGAAGGCAGGGGAGGAGGATGGGGTAAGAGATCAACCAAAGGACTTGTATGCATGCATATCAACATTACCGATGGACACAGACACTAGAGGGGTGAGGGCATGTGCTGAAGGGTGGGAGTGGCCTGGAAGAAGTCACTGGAGGAAAAAAATAATATTGTAATAGCTATGTACAGGCCAGGGGTGGGGTACTTGAAATATCAGGGGGACCACTCTGTAAAATATGATTGTCTAACCACAAAAAAATTAAAAGTAAATAAATAAATAATCAAGAAAAAAAATAAAATAAACATACAGTCATCCCTGCGTGTGTATGTATGCATGTTAACACCTTTGGGCATTTCTCCACTTTGCACATGGCCTTGGCGGCCCCATCTTTCAGACACTGTGGTCATAGGTGGAGGTATTTGGCCACCTCTCCAGGAGCCCAGTCTGTTTCCTTCCTGGATGACAGAGGCATTCAAATGCAAATACCACTGAAGGAGAAACCAACAGGCTCTGCCACAGTGAATGACATTCACTCTAGGCTACAAGGGAGAGATTGATTAGTGATGAGGATCAATAAACCTGGGTTGCTGTGTGACCTTAACTAAACACCCATCTCTGAGCCTTGTTTTAATCACTTGCAAAATAAGAATGGAGTAAATCTAAATTCCTCATATGGGTTAATATTCCTGTCGTGTATTGAACCTGGAGTACACATTAGAATTACCTGGGGTGAAGTGTGTAAATCAGAACCAACTAGGGTTAGGTCATCAATTCCTCCATGATTTGATGATTTCAAAATTAGGAAACTCTGCTCAAGGTGATCCAGCACCTTCTTATGAACTAGTTGGCTAATATTCATAGCCAAGTGGTCCTTCTAAAAAGGGGACCAGTGGAGACAGGTCTCAGTGCAGGAGGGTGCCCCACATATTAAAAGAACAATGAGAAAACAAGCCGTAGGGAGTCCGGAGCAGTGCAGTCCAGTAAAAATATGGTGGGAGCCACACATGCGACCTAAAATGTCCAGTATCCACTTTTAGAAAAGTAAAAAGAAGCAGGGAGAACTCATCTTAATCATCATTATTTCCATCAACAGATCCAAAACAGGTAAGCATGTAATTAATATATGTCATTAAATCTTTTGTAGTCACATTCAAAAAGTAAAAGCAAGTCAACTTCATCTTAATGACATATTTTATTTAACCCAAACTATCATTTCAACATGCAAACAATAAAAAGTTACTCATGATCACTTTACGTTACTTTCTTCTATCATGTGTAGTTGGAGTCGATGTGGAGATTCTGCTCAGGTTACATCTCAGTTTGAAGCAGCCACATGTCAGCTGCTCTGTAGCCACATGTGGCGAGTGGCCCTTAAGTTACAAGAGATTGAGGCCTTCTTACTCCTGTTAAGTCAGAACCTGCACTCCTCGGTGATTCCCTTATGCAGGAAAACGTGAGAAAGTCCTGTTCTGTTCTTTCCCAGAGCTACCACCAACCCTGACCTGTGTCGGCACAGGAGCCTTTGCCCTGTAACCCCTGAAGAGCTAGCCACTGCCTACTTTGCTAGGCAATTTGCTCCCAGTTTCCCCTCCCAGACACAATGAACTGCTCTCGGTGACCCAGGCAGCACGTCCCTTACGCCACTGCACATTTACACGTGTTACTTCTTCGAGGAAACTCTCCGTCTCCCCTCCCTCCCTCCTCACGGCTGATTCCCAGTTGAATTTCGGCTTTGATGTCATTTTCTTAGGAAGGTGTCCATAACCCACCCCTCACATCCCCTCAGTCCTTCCAGCCCTTGGATGTCTCTGTTCCTCCACTTTCTGTTATGATTTGGAAATGGCCTTGTCTTTCTTGATAGACAGAGCTTCCTATCTAGTGACAGGGACGGCATCTATCTGCTCAATGCTCCCTCCCAAGCATCTAGCATAGATCTGGCACATAGTAGGTGGGCATAAGGGAGGGGTGGGGTTCCATACCTTCTGTTGGAAAAGAGGGAGAGAAGGAAGGCAAGAAGGCAAGACAGAAGGAAGATTCCTCCTAATATGAAACTGAAATCTTATTTTCTGTTTAGAAAATTCTCAATATAACACTGAATGTTTGGGCCAGAGGGAGGGGAAGAAAAGGGAACCAACATAGATTAAAGGCTTCTTACTGTGGCATGTGCTTTACCACTGCCTGGGGCCACACGGGGTCTGGACAGTCGCTTCCTCTCTCCCAACCCCAGTCCCTCACTGTGAAGGAGGGAGGATGATGCCGACATCAAGTGGAAAATTCAGTGGAAAGATGCATCTGCAGGGCTCCGTAAACTGTAAAGTGCTGTGAGAGGGAAGGCATTGTGTTGGGTTCCCTGACATTGCAACCCCTTCCCCGCTTCTCTCCAGGCTCTGAGTTTCATTTTCCACTTGAGTTTAGAAGTCAAATATTTAGCTGTGCTAATGGGGTATTGGATCTTTTCATTATGGCCCCACCACTCAGAGCGTGCAGCTTTGCCGAGATAATAAAGGATGTTAGACCTGGTCTTGCAGCTGCTTAATGCAGAAATGCTACGGGAACACACCTGGGGTGCGGCTTCGAATGGATAGGTAGTGAAGTCAGCCACGTCCCCAGCAGAGATAAAAGCATTAATATCCTATTTCACCCTCAGCCCACACTGGCATGATGTTGATTAAAATTGTTTCTGAAGTTTGCCTTTTTTGAAAAAAAAAGAAAATTTGTAAAGCTGTGTGTGTGAGAGTGACAGAGAGAGAGAGAGAGAGAGAGAGAGAGAGAGAGAGAGAGAGAGAGAGAACAGTAAGAGAGGGGGAGAGAGAGAGAGAGAGAGAAAGAGGGAGGGAGGGAGGGAGGGAGAGAGAGAGAGAGAGAGAGAGATTTTTATAAGAGTTGGATTTGATGCCTCTGCTTGAAGTCTGGTTTCAGATCTAGTTTTAACGGCACACGTTTTCACAGTCCCATGGCTTGAATGGGGCCACAGGGAGTTTTTGTTCGTGCACTGGGCCTCGCATCTCCAGCCCTGCCTGCTGCTCCTCTGTGCTGGTGCATTTGTTCATGTGCCTGTGCAGCCTGTTGTTTTGAGCCTGTTTCATGTGACATGAAAGAGAAGGCCTTTGCTGTGGAATTGGCATGTCTCACGAGAAGAGGTACAGGTGAGCGGGAGCACATGAGCTCCCTGTGCAGGTGCACACACACACATGTGCAGATGCATGTGTGCCTGTGGGCGTTGGGTTGGTGGGGGGAGACTGCTAAGAGGACGTATTTGATGAGGGAGAGGTGAACTGTACATCAGGTGGAAGGAGGTGGGTGCGTGCAAGGTGTAGCTTTATATTGCTTCATAACTTAAGGGTCCTGTATACAGAGGAATAGGCATGACCACTGAGGGGGAGGTATGAACATGGTTTGTTCACAGATTGATGCAAGGGTGTGCATGTCTATCAACAAGTCGGTCAATGTGTATGTGGTCCAATGCAGGAGATGCGGCTATGAATATAAGAGCCAAGGTCTCCATCCAGGGAAGCCACCATCTGTGCATGGTAGGGTTCCTCAACCATGCAATCACTGGCATTTTGGGCCAGATAATTCTTCCTTGGGAGGGGGCCTGTCCTGGGCATTACAGGGCATGTGATATGGCAATGTCTCTAACTAGACAACCAATACTGTCTCCACGTGCTGCCAAGTGCCCCTTGGGAGCGAAATCACCATATTGACAACCACTGAAGAATGAAAGATACTTTAAAAAAAAATCACAAAACTGACTATATAAGCAAGTACATGTTGCGAGGGAGTAGGGCAGGGAGCTGTGAGGGTTTACATTTGGGGTAAGCTGGCCAGACTCAGGGCTGAAGGGTTAGGAAAGGCCTCTGGGATGCAGGAGATGGGTGTGTGGGCATGAAAGGTGAGTTTGACTCAGCTGGGCGAAGTGAGCAGGAACAGATGCTCCAGGGAAAGGGCACAGGAAGTGAAGAGAGGCCCCAAGAAGAAGGAGGGAGCCTTGCTAGCAGGGAGTGGTTGGGAGAAGGGAGAGGGGACAGGGGAGATGGGGGAGAGGGGAGGGGAGAGATGAGGCTGGCTGTTGGGGTGGGACCCAAGCTCCTCTCACCAGAATGTGGGAGCAGGCAGAGGTCAGGAGAGTGGGCACTGGGCAGATGCCCCCAAAGGTCATTCCTATCCTGAGAGGCACTGTCTCTGAAGGAATCCTGTGGTTACAATGATGGAAGTGTGGATGATGTCTACGTACCTGCCTACACCAGAGGCTTTGCTTAATGAAGAGAACTTGAGGCAGCCTGGCGTCAGCCCCATTTGTCTACAAGATCCTCTCGAGAGAGAGCAGGTGGTTTAGCTGTATGGAGAGTGAGAATCGGGCTTTTCAGGGGAGTGTGTCCACTTACTTGGGAGATACGCTTGGATCCCAGCTACTTGTCAGGCTCACCCTCAAAACTGCACACAACCTCCTTCATCTATGTGTACACACACACATACTCACTCCCTCACCCAAACCACTTCACCTACTTATAATTAACCAATAGATAATGGGCAGCATATGAATGGCCTTTTCAAACACATCAAGGCCTTTCACAATTGACATTTCCAAGGCTCCTTCTTCAACTTCCAGGAAAGGAAACGAACGCTCTGAGAAGTGGCAGGACTACCCCACCGCACACATTCAGGTCAAGACAGAGCGGGGATTTGACCCGGGTCTGGCTGGCCTCAAGCCATCTGCTCACACACCTTGCCTCTCCGGTGAGAGGTGCACATACATCATCTCGGATCAAGTCAGTCCCTCTTTATACACTCAGACGCTCCACAGAACTTTGCCAGGGTTCCTGCTGCCAGGTGTCCACCCTGATCCAGGGCCTGTACTATCCCAAACCTGGTTTTCACGTCCCCCCTGCCAGTCAGCCCACAGCGCTCAGGAAAGGCAGCCTCCCCTGGGGGCTCTCACAGTCCCTTTACAAACTCCCTTCTGCCCACTCTGCAGCTCTTCTCTGCTGTTCTCAGAGCAGCCATGTTCTCCTGCAACTTCAAGTGTTTGCATAGGTTCTTCCCGTCCCTAAGGATGTCCTGGCCCAATTTTGTCCTTTGCTTTAGGAACCTCTAACATGTTTAAAGACTCAGCTTCTTTGTCACCTCCCTCAGAACTTTCCTTGACCAGCCATGCGACATGTACTCACACCTATCCTCCCCAGGCCTCTGTTCCACCAAGCTCCCTCCATCCTCGGCTGTAACTGCGCATCTGCTGCTTCTCTCGCAAGTCTGGGAGGTCCTCCAGGCACTGGTTTGATCTGTATCCTTAGTTCACAGTAGATGCTCAGAAATACTTTATTATTTTTGCTCCTACACAGCCCTCTTAAAGTGCTTTTGCTGTCTTTAGGAGAGCGAACACCCAATAAACCTGCTAGGCTAGTCACCTGTTGAAATCATTAGAGAGAGAATGGCATGGGGTGAGGTTGGAGCAGAGGGAGGAGGAATGGCTGTGTGCGCGCGTGCGTGCGTGCGTGTGTGTGTGTGTGTGTGTGTGTGCAGGGGAGGATGATCATCTGTCAACAACTATCAAACTATCAACAGAGGCTCCCA
Organism: Myotis myotis; assembly: GCF_014108235.1. Lineage (NCBI taxonomy): Eukaryota > Metazoa > Chordata > Mammalia > Chiroptera > Vespertilionidae > Myotis > Myotis myotis. The sequence continues at coordinate 12,561,466 of NW_023416316.1, forward strand.
GGGAGGGCCTATTGACATTTGCCTCCTTTGAACTGGAAGGGTGTTGTCCAGTCCACCAATCCTGGCTCTAAGGAGAGTAAACCATTGGAGCTAATTAAAATCTGGGGACTTTCTTCAGGGATCCACAGTGGGAAGTCCAGGGACTATTGCTTATCCCACCTTCAAGCTGATAGACAATGCAGTAATGCAACCTTCTGAATCCTTACTCAAGTGCTCCACTACGCACCTAATGAGTCTGTTTCTCTGTCTGCCTCCAACGAACAATTTCTGTCCTTCCAGTTTGAATTCTCCAAGAAGACATTTGGTAGATGCGGCTCACCTTCCCAGGACAAGCTATTTCATGCTTCACAACCAGCCAATGAATTAATTCTTCTATGTCAGGTGATTACACCTAATGCAAAGACTGCCCCAAAGAAACAGGACTCTGTAAGCGGGCAGTGTTGTCTGAAGGGAAGGCTGGGCACAGGGGACACAATAACTGGTGTGCTCCTTAGCAGCCTGGTTAACCACAGAGGATAAGGCAGGTTCAGTGGCCTAGGGCCTGGAAAAGTCGCAACCACTGAGGTGGAGCCAATATGAGGACCAAAACCCACACTCTAAAGAGAGTTCCAACCGAAGGACTTGTATGCATGCATAGAAGCATAACCAATGGACATAAGACACTGGGGGATAGGGGAGGCTAGGGGACTGTCTAGGGCGGGGGGATAAAATGGACACATATGTAACACCCTTTGTAATACTTTAAGCAATAAATAAATAAAATTCAGAACTTAAAAAAAAAAATAAAGAGAGTTCCTTCTATGGATAAAACAACGTCGCCGGAGGCTGGGGTAATACGCAATGGGCTCAACACAGTAGGCTTTGAGCTTCCACTGCGAGGAAGTCAGAACCCAACGAGCATGGGACATTTGGTGTGTTTATTATAAATCTCACCATGTTCTGACACTCTCTGAGCATCTTGAAAGCCTGGGTCATGTCCTACTCCTTATTTTCCAGGGCCAGGCATATTGTCAAGCACAGAATTAATGATAAAAAATAGTTTATTAAACGGAATTAAACTTCTTAATATATACCTTTAAGTCTACCTGTTCTCTCACCAGCTTGAAAGCAGGACTGCGCCATTCTCTTTATTTAGGTATCACCTTATTAACCTGGCACAGGGCCTCACAAATAGTAGGTGTGCGATACACATGCCCCTCAGTTATTCCTAACACACAGAGACCCCTTCTACAGACACTGACAACCTCAGCTCTGGAGTCCGTTGCCTGGGTACAAATCCGGGTTCACCACTTACTGGCCATTTGACCTTGAGCAAGTAACTCTTTGTACCCGATTCTCATATTTCAAATGGGAGTGATGCCCATCTTAGAGTGTTGTTGTGTGTATTAAATGAGTGAACACATGTGAGGTGTTTAGAACAGTACCTGGCATGGAATAGATGTGCACTAAATTGTGTTAGGCTTGTTTTCCCTCACGTTCAAATACATGCTACAAATAGTTCCAAATATACACGCACCAATCCAACAATTATTTTTACCTCCTGCTTTATTTACCTGGAATGGTTCCAAAGCCTTTCTTTGTTCCAAAATTCTCCGTCAATTGACAGCTTCCTGAGCAGGACCAGAGCCTATGACACTGTTCTCACAAGCTCACGCAGGCCTCTTGCTCATGGATACCCATCTAGGAAAAGGACTTTCTGTTTTCTTACTTTTTTTACAGCTGCTCCTGGAGGTGGATTTTGTGCGGCCTCCGTGGGCAATCTTCCAGAGGCTCCTGGCACAATTTGCATTTGTATATTAGGTCTGGGCATTAAACCCAGTCCCGTGGCTACCCTATCCTGACAGTGAAATCTCATATGTCAGCTGCCCTGGGGTAATAATAACACAGAGGAGGAAGAGAAGGATGATGATGATGATGAAGAAGAAGAACATATGCTGAGTTCTTACCATGTCCCAGCTCCCCTGCTAATGGCTTGACAGGTACGAATAAGACACAGCCTCCTAAGTGACACTCACCACATGATCATGATTTGGTGAGGGTTTTGGCAAAGAGATGTGCTCACAGAAGGGGACCTTTTGCTCTACTGAGAGGGTCTGAGAAGACATCACAGGAGAGCTGGCACTGGATCTAGGCCTTGCAGGATGGTCCAGGTATACGATCATTCATTCATCCTACCTTTCATTAATTCAGCCAGTATGTACCAAATCACTACTTTGTGTTGGGCATTTGGTTAAGCACTGGGCATACAGAGAGAGCCAAACTTGATCTGTGTACCCACAAACATAGTGTAATGGGGGAGTACACAAGTGACTATTAAACGTAACATTCAATGCTATAATTGCAGTCATCGATGCACATTCAAGGTGCAACTGAATCATTGTGGAATGATGGAAACAGCACCTAAGTCTGCATGTGGGACTCAAAGAAAGCTTTGAAGAGGAGGTAACAGTTGAGCTTAAATAATAATGAATATAAGCCATTTACTGAGCATTTTCCATATACCAGGCATTGTTTTCCATGCTTTCTGTGCTAAATCCCCACAACAACCCGGAAAGATGGTGAGCATTTGTTCTTCCATCCCTTTTAGAAGCTAACAGAGGTAGTGAATAGCTTGTCAAGGTTGTACGGTAGGATGGGACGGAAGCCAGCATTCAGTGTATCAAGTCGCCAGGGTCAAGTCTACTTGATGCCAAACTCTTGGCTGTTAGCTGCTCCCTGTATGGCCTGAATTTCTCTGAAATCAAGGAAAGATCCAAAGTAGAGGGATTTTTAGGAGGAGGAACTTACACGTTCAAAGGCAGACAGATGTTGAAGAACCAGTAGATTGGGGAACCCACCAATCCACATTGCTGGTGGAGCAGGCATTGGGTGGGGGTGAGCTCTGATGGATGCAGGAGGTAAAGGGAGGTGCCACCATGAGGGCATTTGTTATATGATGATGAGTCTGAGTTTTATGCTATAGTCTAGTAGCAGGCAAGGAAGATTTTGAGCAAGGGTAATATAAAAGCCAGATCTGCCCTGGCAAAGATGGATTAGGACAGTCACTAGGGGCTTCGAACATCAAGCTAAGGAGTGTTTGCAGTTATGTGAAAAGGTATTGGCAAGAGTTAAAAGAAACCCTCTTTCGCCTTTTTCTCTCTGCCTGTCAATCTAACCCATTGAGATGGAAGGTTGTTGAGTTTATTTGATTTCAGGAAATGATATATTCTTTATGTGTGTTTTTTCTTTCTCTCGCTATCTCCATTTTCCCCCTGGACTGCATATCATTGCATGCAGTGGCCTGCACATTTTCAGTTTTCGCCAAGAAATGTACTTTCAGGGTTGTTGGGCCTGTAAAACATGAAATTAACCAGTGTCATATCTTTCACACCCTCCTCCTTGCTCACCCAGGAGCCCAAATTAAATTTCACACTGAACAATCCAAGCAGCTGACATGCTCCAGACACCCAGCACATGGCTTTGATGGCTGAAAGCTGGACGTCTCTGACACCACTCTCTTTTTGATGGCAAAATTTAGCTGATTTTGAACTTGGTCTCAAGCTGCTGCAAATTCCCCCCAGGCTAACAGAATCTGTCCCTGAGCACATGAATGTTTGCACAGAGGTGTACAGCTTACAAAGTAGCATCTGTGAAAGTCTGTTGAGCAGGGAATATTACACACATCTCACAGGCTGGGGAACCAAGGCTCCGAGAGGTAACCAAGGCCACAGGGGTCTTTGGCCACATGCAAATCCCTTATATCTATAATAATAAAAGCATAATGTGCTAATTAGATTGGATGACCTGCTGGACAAAGCCATGGTGGTGTGGTGGTGGGGGGAGCCAGGCAGAGGCCTCTGCCGCAGTAGCAGGGAACGAGCGCCTTGCATGAATTTCATGAATCAGGCCTCTAGTCTTCAGATAAGAGGCATTTACAGATACCAAGGAAAAACCTAGCAAAAGGTTGTCCCTTGGTAATTTCTCAAAAGTAGGAATTGCCACTTTTTTTTTTCTCCTCCTTTATTGTAGGCCCCATCTTCTCTCCCAGTTCTACAAGAACCACATCATTATTATTCCTGCAGCCCTTGAGATATCGTTCTCTCTCACTGTGTCCAGATACAGCTCAGCACATACCTACTAACCCTGACTCTACCACCTCTACTCCCCATCCATCATGCTTTTCTCCAGAATACCCATCTGTCCAAGATATCCCATCTTCCACCTCAGCTAAAACTGCCCATTCATGAAAATGGAGTTCTTGGTCCTCCTTATAATTAATCTGTTCCCAACCGTGGTCCCATCCAACTGGAGTTCTCACGGTACATCTGTTACATGCCGTGGACTTCACTGTGCCACAGTGATGTCTGAGGCCGGGGCCTTGCCTAGTTCATGTCAGGTCATTACACAAAGCAGTGTGGTGCGTACAGTAGTCACCCGCATGTGCTTTACTAAATCAGCTTTCACCCATCAAATAAAAAAATGTTACAGTGCTGCATCTTTCAGTGCTTTTGCTGGTGAGAGTATCTAAATTGGTTTTAGAGATTACCCTGGTGATAGACAGTTAATCTTGTGGATAAACCTAGAGAATGCATCTGATGGCTGCCAATGAGTAATACTTCTTCCGGGACGTGTTTACATTTTCTGTTGCTTAGCAAGTCAGTTGACAATCTTTGGGAGCAGGGAGGGTCCCGGGGGAGAAAAAGAGAATAGTCACACTGAAAGGCATTTTTGGATATATCTAGTCCAAAATGTAATGCCTTCCCCATTGTTCTCCCCCTGATAAATCCTCCCTCAGTTGTTGTTTAAACTCTTCCTGGAGCAAGGGGGTCATTATCTTACAAGGCAGCCCTCTAACAGTGGAATCCCATTGTGAGGGTCACTTTCATTAAGACGCTTAAATCTGCATTTTTCCTTCCATGAATGGCCCTGGTCCTGCCTTCTGAACAAGCCTAGGTGTTCCTTCCATGACCAACACTTTCAAATATCCAAGGACAGCTCTCACGCCTTCCTCATGCTTCACTTTCTTACTCCTCCCACTTATACAAGTTAACACTGTGTTTCGGAGAAAGTAAAAAAGACTTGCCCAAGATAACAGAAAGTTATAGCCACTATCTGGCTGACCTTTCCAATATACCATGAGGAATGCAATGGTTAGTCTTATGTGCCAACTTGGCTAGATTAAGTTATGCAATTAACACTAATGCAGGTGTTTCTATGAAGGTATTTTGTAGATGCGGTTAACACGGGTAATCAATGGATTTTAAAGGAGATTATACTCCATAATCTGGTTGGCCCTATCTAATCAGGTAAAAGGCCTTAAAAGGAAAAGAAATCCTATTAACAGACTGCAGATCCTGCTCTAGAAGATCTACTACTGACCTGCCTATGGACAAACAGACAGACAGAGACAGGCACACACACTACTCGCTCTGTTGCTGCTTTACTTGTCAGCTCAAACCCTGATTAATACAAGTCATTTACCCAAAGACTTGATTATAAGGGTTGTAAGGAGGATTTCAGACTCTAAGACAAGACTGACAGTGGAGACATTTATGGAAAGGGAGCCCTGAGCTCCTCTTGCTGCCGGCCATGCGTCTAGGGCTGGTCCTGGCGGCGCTGCTGGGCTGCTGGCCTTCCTAGTGCATAACAGAGCCCCATGCGTTCACGAGGCATGTAGGGAGGGGAGCCATGTCTTCTTCCTTTGCTTCTGGAAGAGGAGCTTCTCCAGCCCCTTTGCAGCAGGCCCCTGGCTCCTCCTTCTGCTGCACCAGGCTCAGTGGGGAGAAGGAGTCCGCCAGACTGTGCATCTCCCCGAGGCGGATGAGATCGATCAGATGCAGGTGACAGGGTTAGGCAAGCACCTGCTCTTCGGAGGCCTGGGGCTCTCTACTAACCGGAGAAGGAATCTGTGCAGCAGCCCGCTCTGGAAAGGTGAGCTGAGAATTCCCTGCAGTGACGAAGACTTGGAATGCTTTTAAAACTACCCCAAGGCACCGCTGAGGACACAGAAGTAGCTGGGGATGGGGGTGGGGAGGGAGGGTGCAGCTCCTGGGATCAGCCTCCTTAGGGCTGAGAGGCGGTTAAGTGGCAGGATAACAGCATGGTGTGTGGCTGAGCTGCCCAAAACCTAATTTTGGATTTCTTACTAGTTTTGTGACTTCTCTGAGACTCAGTTTCCTCATTTGTACTTCTCCTTATAGGTTTCCATAAAGGTTATTTAGCAGTTGTTAACACATGTAATACATGTGACCATACAAATGTCCTAGCAGCACATAAGTGCTCCATAAATGTTTGCTGTAGTTACTACTATTCATTTCGTCCTTAAGACATTTGACTGCAGTTTCATTTGTTCTCAGTCATGTTTGGAAAGATGCCCTTAGCAGACAGATGAATGAGGAAGAGCATAAACCTTATCGTCACACAAGCCAGAGTATTTCCCTCTTTCTGACTTTGAACTAGTGATTCAACTGCTGTTGAATCACATGAATTTTCACATGAATTTTCACTCATGTGAAAATGGGCATAAAAATAACCCGAATGGTGACGTAACATAATGTGCATGAGAATGGCACTAGGGTCAGGCTGCCAGGGTTCGAATCCCAGCTTAGTCGCTTGATAGCAGTGTGGCCTTAGACACGTTATTTAATCTCTTTGCTGTAGTTTCCTAATTCATAAACTGGAGACAACAATAGCACCTATCTCCCAGGGCTCTTGTGGGGATGAAACGCATTAAATACGAATAAAAGCTTGGAACAGTGCCTAGCACTTAGTAAGAACCTGGTTAATGACCATGATGTTCACCGTGCTCTGAGTAAGGATTAAATGAGATAATGCTTTAAAGGGAGTTACCTGAGGTTCAGCCAGGTAACATGACTTCCCCAAGGTGCTACAGTTAGTCCCTGGCTGAGTAGCTCAAGAGCTTCTTTATCTTATATCCATGGCTCCTTACTTATTTTTAAAAAATTAGTTAAAGTACAACATGCACAGAAAAGTCGAGATGTCATAAACACATGGTCTGATGAATTTGTATAAACTGAATATATCTGTGAACTAAGTCAAGAAAGAGAATATGAATAACACCCCCAGACCCCTCCGCTGCTACTTCTAGCACCTACCACCCTGAGGGGAACCACCATTGTGATTCAGTGTATTTGATGACACATGACTCCTGTGTTCATGTGTTCAATGACATGGGCTATTTTGAGATTTTTGTACTTGATAAAAATGGAATCGTCTGTCCCTATATTCTTTAGCTCAAGATACACATGTAAGATTCATCCATGCCATTGCCTACAACTGTAGATCATTCCTTCTCATGGCTGTAAGCATTTCGTGTTGAATTGCTTACAGGCCTGTGTTGGAAGGGCCTGGCCATGTGCAAAGCTTCAACAGAGAAAGTCTACGAATCTGAATAAACATCACAGCACTCAAGACTTGGAGAGACAGGGTTGGTGCTGTGCACATAAACAGGCAATACACGTGTGAGAAAGCAAAAGGAGGGAGGATCAGCTGACACCCTTCAAGTTCAAAACCTGATGCATGTGTTATTTTAAAGGCTGTGTCTAAATCTAAGCACACAAGCTTACACACATGATTAAGAATTTGAAAATATTTCAAAGAATTTCTTCAGAAAGAGGGGAACCCCAAATAGAGAATAGAGTGAACTGTTTCTGCCCAAGAGTCAAAAATGCCCAACCCTGTTCACTCTTCTTGTCTCTGTGACTCTCTGACCTCCATGACCCAGATGCTGCCTGTTTCCCTCTACCTCCGCTGACCTCCCTGGGCATGACACCATGGTCAATATAACCCTGTAGCTTCTGCCAAGTGCAGCCTGCTCAGGGCCCTACAACCTATTTATCCTTCAACTCTTTTTTTTTGTTTGTTTTTAATATATTTTTATTGATTTTAGAGAGGAAGGGAGAGGGAGAGAGAAATAGAAACATCAATGATGAGAGAGAATCATTGATTGGCTGCCTCCTACACACCCCCTACTAGGGACTGAGCCCACAACCAAGGCATGTGCCCTGACTGGGAATTGAACCGTGACCTCCTGGTTCATACGTTAACACTCAACCACTGAGCCACGCCGGCTGGGCATTTCTGCTTCACCTGTTTTGGGTATTAATATAGTGTCCAGTTTTCTGGATAGTGCTGCCATGAGCATCCTAGTACCCATGTGGATGCACTTCTGGTCTCGAACAGCTTTATAGCTCTGTGACTTGCATGTTAGAGCTCTTAAGTGGCCAAGCTGGATGCATGCTCCCCCTAAAGAGGAGAAAAGTGAGCCCGCACAGCCACGCAGGTATTACTGCTTTATTATCTCTGACAGGAAGCGGTCTTCGGAGGAGGTTGAATTTGGTGACTAGTTACTGTCACAAGGACCTCAGTGTCAATTACACTGAGCGGAATGAGCCCGTTTTGGCAGACATTCTATAACATTTTAAAGGGAGTCTCGAATTATCCCCATTCAACAGGTTAATTTAGACAGCTATTTTAGGGGATCTCTCCCGGCCACCTCATTCTGCAGGCCCATCAGGATGTAGTCATATTCAATAATAACAGTGACACCTTGCATTTGCACAGCACCTTATAATGCAGAAAGCACTTTCTACATGTGTCTCTGAATGTCATGGCACGTGCAAGTGTACTTTATCAATACCCCTCCCCCTTCTGCTGCATTTCACAGACCAGAGAATAGGGTCAGAGGTGCCGCTGTTACCCAGGCTGCACAGCTGAACCAAGCCTCACCCGTGGCTCTGGTGGCCTTAAACGCCCTTTCAAAGACAACCTGTCTTTTGCCTAAAACACAATATTTAGTTGGGTGCCTACAAAAATTACCTGGTGATTCTTCCCTTAAAGAAAAAATATGGAGTTCAAGTAGTATCTCTCATGCTACCCAGACATGTGGGTCCCCCATCAGCTATAACTTAATTCACAGTAGCTATTTGTACGTGAGGATGGCCCTAGAACGCCCTGTAATGGCAAGGTAAAGGGCAACTCCAAACCTACAAACCGTAGTCCATCAGCGTTGGGCTGGACTACCTGACCACCTCTGATTCCCCACACCTGGAGCTTCTGGCTTCTAGTTCCAGAAGCCACACCTACTCAACTCAAGGTACCATCCCTTTCTGAATCTCCATAAGTGATCCAGCTTCACTCCTGACTGTGCTCATGTCTCTGGTGGGCTTTGCCACTTCTCTGGTCAGCATCCAGGCTTGAATCTGGTATTCTCTACCTTTCTGCCTAGCCGAGCCTGGGGAGGATCTAAGGTTCTTTTAGGGGAAGAAACACTTGTTCTGCTTGCAGACCACTCCCCCCCCCCCCCCCCGCCGCCATCTACACCTGCGGGGAAGTGGGTTACCTGTCTCTTTGGATGAGAGTAAAGGTCTCATTCTTCAAGTCTTCCAATGGGATGACTGTGTGGTCTCCTCCCCATCTGGCATCTACAACACAGATAAGTAAAGAAAGCACCAGCATGAAACATAAGAGTCTCTCTTTGATCAGTGGCTTGATTATATCAGAAATCATCAAACTTTTCCAGATAGTGAATATTTTCAGTTTTGGGACCATTTGGTATCTGTAGCAACCACTAAACTCTGTTACTGTAGCATAAAAGCAACCATATATAAGAGGTAAATAAATGAGGTGGCTGTAGCCCAGTAAACCTTAATTTACAGAAAGAGGCAGTGGGTGTAAAATTTAACCAAGGGCCATAGTTTCTTGACCCCTGATTTATAATAGGACCAATTCTGGTTCAAGGATCCTACCATCAATTCACTGCAATCTCAAATCTGCCAAAAGCTAGTTATGACACCAGATATTGGACAGCAGAGTCAAATGCGCATGTTCCTGTCTCTTCATTTAACTCTCCTAATTAAATGGACAGGCAGCACGTGAAGCTGATAAAACCTCAAAATAAATTTTCTTCTTAAATTTTAAGGGGAAGAGATGCTACATAGAAAGACAGAGAACAGAGAAAGTTGAGATTTTTTGGCTACAATAAAGGATCTTGACTTCCAGTCGGTTAACCCAGTACATTCATTGTTCATACAGTTAACCCAGAGTCAGTGGAACTCAGGGTGGACTGAGTGGCTCTAAACTTGTCTTCAAGAACATAGACCCTTGGCATTTCCTCCCTGCCCCTCACACCAGGGTGGCTTCACATTCTTGTGTTGGTCAGCTCACAGCTCCGAGACAGATGCAGCGCCTGCAAACATCACATCACCACAGGTCTGTGTCCAAAGTAGGAAGGAAAGGGATTGAGCAAAAGACCGTCTCCTTATGTAGATTTCTTTTAAGAAATGAGGAATAAAAATGTTTCCAAGAAGCCCCCTGAAGACTTTGTCTCACCTAACCCAGAATTTAATCACATTTTCATCCATAGCCGGTAACCAGCCAAGGAGAACGGGAGGGCCTAATGGCTGAGAAAAAAATCATGATTCTAGATACAGAGAACAGACCAATGGCTGCCAGAGGGGAAGGGAGTCAGGGGGCTGGGTGAAAAAGGTGAAGGAATAAAGAAGTACAAATTGGTAGTTACAACACGGTCACGGGAACAGAGACTATAGTCCATACTGCTTCAATAACTATGTATGGTGTCAGGTGGGAACTAGAAATACCAGGGGAACGATTTGTAAAGTATATGGATTGTCCAACCACTATATGCTGTTATGCTTGAAACAAACACAAAATAATATTCAATGTAAACTATAATTGAAAAATAAAATTTAAAAGAAAAAAGACATAATGGGCACTTTATGAAGTCACATAAAAGATATCACAGCTCTGAAAAAAAAATCATGATTCATCCTCTAGGGCGGGGTACATTCTCCCCAATGAAACTGAATAGGATGTGCAAGGAAGCAGGTGTTCAAGGGAGGAAGGGATGGCTGGTGGGTAGGAAACCAGAGTTCAGGTCACATAAAATGCGAGGCAGATACTAAAATCCTCTGTGAAAGTGGCGTCACGCAGAGCCCACTGGGGTAAAGGGAGGCTGATTTACTGCCCTGAACTCAAGCTCTGGCTGAGGCACGGGTTTTCATTCCCAGCGGTTCTCCAAACATTAGTGCTGCTAACCATCACCGGGAGCCCGGGTTAAATGCAGTGTCCTGGGTCCCTGCCCTAGGAATCCTGGAAGGGGACCAGGAGCATGTTTCCAACGAGTGCCCGGGAGACAGGAGGCAGGCAGTCTGCTGCTCACCCGTCAGAATCCATCACTGCATGATTCTAAACCTGGGTGAGAGCGATGTACACAGCAGAGGCAACTATGATTCTACACTTCCGGTTTCTCTTCAAGCAGAGATGCGGCTATAGAGATAACTACCAGGGGCACAGAACTTCCTTTTGTTGTGAGAAAGAGATCGATCGGGGACTTTTTCCTCGCACAACTATCAAGCCAAAGTGCCTGTATCGAATGCATCGCCTCCTCCTACGCATCCACAGAGCTGCAGGCTGAACATGCGGTTCGGGGAACTGATGTGAGTGGGATTTTATAGAGACAACATAGGACAAGGGCTCTGCATGCAGAGAAACTTGGGTTTGACCCCTGATATTGTAAACTCAGACAATAGCCTATACTTTTTTAGCCTGAAGGTCCACTTACAGGAAATGGAGGAAAATAGTTTCCCTCCATTCTTTGATAGAGCGACTGTTTACGAAAATAAGAAAAAAGTCTCCATGTAAAGCATATATGGGGCTGAGGGCCTCTGAATGTTCAAGAGATGACAGCAGTGGCCACCACCTTTGTCCTCATCATATTTGTAGCAGCAGTGAAGGTTTCATTCAGATTTATGAATGTTTCTAGTTATTAAGGTTGTCTTACTAATTTTCTCATTTATAGATGTGAAATTCAGTCCCAACTATGTGAAATACCTTGCCAAGTTTACCAAATTAGTTGGCTGAGTTAAGTCTCGAACTCAAATTCATTTCTGATTCTCTCATCAAATTCTCTACTAATCTACATACTAAATTCACAATGAACAAATGTGACCCAGTTTCCTGGCACAAGTTAAGAAAGCACTCCACTCTGGGGACAGCTATTTCAGTTTAGCCCCCACTTCTCTCCCCTCTCTTCTCTCCCCGTCCCTCTCTGCCTTTCTCCTTCTCTTTCTCTCTCTCCTTCCTGTGCCCTGGCCACTGTGCAGGCCTACTGGGGTAATTAAAAAGGGAAGTCAAGGTGCTCATTGGTGGGGCCAGGAGACAAGTTGATGTGGCTCAATCTGCTGGGAATCGACTGCAATCAATTTCCCTGAAGGCCTGTCCAAGGCTGCAGCTGTAAAGCGCTCAGTGAGCTGATCAATGGTGGCCTTGAGTGCAGCGGAGGGAGAGACAAGGGTGGCGGCAGCCGCGGGGCAGTCTGCAGCCAGCAGGCCTGCCCGGAGCCCAAGGTCAGCCTCCACACCCTCTCCCCTCACCACACAGCTCCCTGGCAGAAGTGTCAAAACAAGACGGGGCAGCTGGAAACACATGAGAAATGTTCCAGGAAGCTCCGGGGGAAGCAAGAAAACTCATTTGCTAAAGATAATAAAAATAATAATAATCTCATATTCATCATCATAACCATAATGACAGTGGTGGTAATAATGGTAGGGCACCTGATTTTATCTTCTGCTCTCTGAACGTGAAACTACATCTCTATATCCAAATGAAAGTCATTTAAGGGCCGTTGTTTTGTGGCAAATAGAATTCATTACCTTTAATAAAATGTTAATTGATGGGAAGGAAGGAAGCCTAGTTTTTCTATTGTGTACAGTCGCTCCTTCATAAAAGAAATCGTCAAGTACTACAGCGCGTAGTAGGCACTGCATCCTGCACAGAGTAGGTTCTAACTTCATTTTTTTTATGTGCAAGACACCGTGTTATAGGTTGCAAATAAAAATTTAATGAACACAATATGCCTCTTGCTTTCAAGAAATTCATATTCTAAAAGGAACTGGTAAATAGTCTACTTAGTCCATTTGGGCTGTTACAGCTTATAAACAACAGAAATTAATTCATTTCTCACAGTTCTGGAGTCCGGAAGCCTGAGATCAGGGTGCCAGGGTGGTGGGGTGAGGGCCCTCTTCCCGATGCATCCTCATGTGATGGGAGGGTCGAGGGTGCTCTGTGCAGCTTCTTTTACAGGATCACTAATTCCAGTCACCAAGGCTTCACCCTCATGCCCCAATCACCTCTGAAAGGCCCAACCTTCCAAGACCACCACATTGGGTGTTAGGAGTCCGATATGTGAAGTTTAGGGGATATATGGTGACCATAGCACAGGGGATTGGGATGATAAAGATATTAACTAAGCAGTTAAGAAGCCAGAAGAAAATGGGTTAGTGCTGGTGGGTCAGGGTACGTAAGTAGGGGGAGGGAGATGGTGGTAATTTGAGCTCCAATTTGAAAATTAGATATAATTTCTCCAGGAAGAAAAAGCCATTCAAGGCAGAGAGAAAAGCACAAAGGAAAGAGCGAGTCAGCAAGTTTGCTGGAGGCGAGATATTAAGTGTACTGAGAAGGCGCTTGAAGGAAGCGTTACCAAAAAAAGGCTGGAGAGGTGGGCAGGAGCGTAGAGCAGAAGGTCCACGTTTCCTGCAGAGAAATTTACACAGTTTCCTTCTCTGTCCCTCAGCCAATGGGAACCACAAAAAGTTCTTAATAGAAGAATGTCCAGTTCTCATCTGGAAAGTGGATCATTATAAATAGAAAAGGAGAGGACTGAAACAAGTTATGCAGAACAGGTGCGAAGACAGAGGCTCTAAGAGGCAAGATAAGTTGCTCAGGTCGGCAGCCAATGGTAGATTTTGTCCCCAAGGGTTTTGACTCAAATTTCAGTACACTCCTCAATACTTTATAGCAGAAAGGCAGGTCAGAGAAATTAATTTAGAATTAAATAGATGTAATTTAAATCCTGGCTCTGCCACTTTGGGGCTAAGTGGCCTCAGGTAGGTCAGTGAACCTCCCCGAGGCTCAATTTCTTCGTCTATAAAATGGGGACAAAATGCCTATCTATTGGGATAACACTGAACATGATAAGATATATGTCAGGATTTCGGTAGAGTTCTTAGCATGTTGTGAGATTCTGATAAATGTTAGATGTCATTATTATTAATATTAACTTCAAATACCCTCCCCGTGTTTCCTTTCTGAACCTTTCTTCCACTTCTTTTGACATCTCTTTGAACACTTTAGTATCTTGGATTAATTTTAGGCATGATGATGGACTATCAGAAAAGCTATTTTGCTCACCGTTTTGAATACACAACCCAGCTGGGTATCCTATATCATATGAAGAATGGTTAGGGGAGATGAGAAAAGGGGAAAGGGCATGCAAAACATCTTCATGTATTTCAAAAGCTTAAAATGGATGAGACTCCTTCTTGCTTGGCTTCAAAGGTGACAGTTTTACCAGGATGTGGGAGTTACGGAGAAGTTGGTTTTGTTTTGATAAGGAGAACTCTAATGACAAAGGCCGTCTGCGAATCAAATGTGCTAAATCATATGATAGCAAGTTCCCCTTCACTGAAAGGTTTGGAGTTGAGATTGATGACTGCACAAGATTGGAGCCTGAGTTAAATGATCTCCAGAGCCCTTTCATTAAAACCATGAAGTCATCCACTGAGTGTAAATAACCTAAGCCATGTATAAATGTGCTGGAGTTTCTACATGAGATATCTGGTGTGCAAGGGTATGCTTACTGAGCGCCAAGAGCCAAACTATTCTGCAGATGTGTGTATGTTTCCAGCACGGGAGCAGATCATATCTTTCCAGTTCACCACAGTCCACACCATCCCCTACTGCCTGATTCTAATGCATTTTGCCCATTTCCTTTAGCTGCTTCACCCTGTTAATGGAAAGAGCCCTAGACCAGCAGTCAGGAGACTCCGTTCTGCTCCTGGCTCTGCCAGTCATTTGCTCTGTGACTTTCAGTCAGCACCTTCCTCTGTCTCAGCCTCAGTGTCTTATCTATAAAATAAGGCTGTTGGATTCAATACTTCTCGGCCTCTTCTGCTCTGGCATTCTGAGATCTATTATCCTAAGGAGAAAAACTCACTCTAATGACCTTCCTTGGAAAAGCAATGTCCTTCTCTGAGCTCCCTGGAGAGAATGGGTGTGTATGTGTTGTCTTTTCTGAGAAATGCAATTTATAATCATTAACAAAAATGGATGAATCTACCATCAGCCTTCTCGCCTTTTCCTGGATTTCCAAATTATTCTGAATAATTAAAATGAGATGAAACTATCCTAATATCGCCAATGTGTTCTCTTTTGAGATGAACGCATTGTAGGCTTTGTACTCCAAATAGCTAAGCACCCCCCCTCCTCTTTTAACCAAACTGATTTAACTGACCAAAGCTTGATTTGTGGTGGTTGTTGCTGTCATTCCCCTACAGAGAGTGACAGCTAACAATATGAAGGAAATGATAAGGAAAGGGGGAAATCTCAAAGACTAACAAAATGAAAAAGAAAAAAAAAAGCAATAACTGCCTAGAGACATGTGGAATGGTCATTCTGAAGCTTACTGCAAGGTTCTTTCGCTCCAAAAAGCAGCTCCACTGTGACTGGAGTCCATTTACTAATTGTGTAACACCGGGCGCTGTCCTGCTCCCATTACAGGAAAGTCCCTCTTATCTGTTGAGATCAGGATCTGTAATTGTAGGTTAATGGAAGGCAGAGGAAGCGGAGAGCACTGGAGTATTCAAGAGCAGTCTACTAGCTGGGGGGGGGGGAGAGAGGGGGCTCACTTGCAGGGGCCCTAGTCAAATCTTCAAGGAAAATGGACAGCCTTGGTTAATCCAGAGAACTGACGAGTTCACAAGTCAAGGATGAGAGTGTTTAAGTAATTAGAAAATACAGAAAAACGTACAAAGATCATTGTCTAAATCCACTCAGAGACAGTTAGCATTTTTATGTAAGTACTTAGAGACCTTTCTCTTCACAAATATTTTCAATATGTAACTCACAAATATCGCCATATCTAAATATAGTTTATATGTTAGTAATATAACCTACGTAAAGAGGTTATACAAATACATCACTGTATAGCCCGAATTTCACTTAATATGTCACAAGCATCCATGAAGAGTCATAAATATAAATACCTATCATTCTTTTATTAGCAATTCCATTTCCTTATTTCAAAACTCCAGTTATTCACAAAATGCCATCTATGACACACTTCTGTCAAATATTTGGGGGGGAAAAAAAGACAAAAAAATTCCACTTTGTTTTGGAACTCCCAGATACCGATAGCTTAGGATGTTCCTTGCTTGTTGGAGATCATGTGTAGGCGTGTCCCAATCCATTTAGAGAAAATTCCCCTTCCCATTTATAAATAGCATGGCACTTTGAGTCTAGGGTGGTTAAGAACAAAATTTAGGATAATTTTCAACAATAATACAAATTCAAACAAATAATCAGTCACACAATTTTGCTAAAAGGCAACTGCTGCCCCTATATTGCTAAAAACTTTATTGAGATAATATTCACCGAGTACACAGTGTACCCAATTTAAGTAAAAAATGCAGTGTTTTTTAGGATATTCACAGTGTTGTGCAACCATCATCATGATCAATTTTAGAACATTTTCATCACCTCCAACCACCCAACTTACCGAGGAACTGCCAGAGTGTTTTCTTAAATGATTGTACCATTTTACATTTCCAACAACCCCTTGTGAGTGTTCCACTATATCCACATTCTTCTCAATATTTGTTACCTTCTCTTTGAAACCTTTCAACATTAAATATGCTGTTAGCTGTGGGGTTCTTTGTAGGTGCCCTTTATCAGATTGAGGAATTATTTCTAGCTGGTTGTACTTTTATCATGAAAGACTATTGTATTTTTGTCAAATGCTTTTTCCGGGTCTACTGATATTATCCCATGGTTTTATTAGTCCTTTATCCTATTAATAGGGCATATTTATTTGGTTTATTCTCATGTGTTGAACCAATCTTGCATTCCTGAGATGAATCCTACTTGGTCATGGTGAATAAACAATTTATATCATGTTTGCTAGTATTTTTAAAAGGATATCTGTATCTATATTCATAAGGGATATTGGTAGCTTTGTTTTCTTGTGACATATTTTTTCTAATTTTGGTATCAGAATAATACTGGCCTTACAGAATGAGTTAGGTAGCACTTCCTCCCCTTATATTTTTGGGAAGCTTTGTAAAGAATTGATGTTATATATTTTTTAAAGGAAATGCAAAAATAAATAAAATAATTTATTTTTTTGTTTGTTTGCTAATATTCACTAGTGAATCAGGTCCTGGGCTTTTCTTTTAGGTGCTTCTATTATTATTATTAATTTGATATCTCGTTATTCAGGTTTTCAATTTCTTCTTTTTTTTTTTTTTTTTTTTTTTAATTAAATCTTTATTGTTCAGATTATTACATTTGTTCCTCTTTTTTTTTCCCCCCATAACTCCCCTTCTCCCAGTTCCCGCCCCACCCTCCGCCCTCACTCCCCACCCACTGTCCTCATCCATAGGTGCACGATTTTTGTCCAGTCTCTTCCCGCATCTCCCATACCCCTTTCCCCCCCAGGAATAGTCAGTCCATTCCCTTTCTATGTCCCTGATTCTATTATAATCAACAGTTCATTCTGTTCATCAGATTATTTATTCACTTGATTCTTAGATTCACTTGTTGATAGATGCATATTTGTTGTTCATAATTTGTATCTTTACCTTTTTCTTCCTCTTCCTCTTCTTAAAGGATACCTTTCAGCATTTCATATAATCCTGGTTTGGTGGTGATGAACTCCTTTAGCTTTTCCTTATCTGTGAAGCTCTTTATCTGACCTTCAATTCTGAATGATAGCTTTGCTGGATAAAGTAATCTTGGTTGTAGGTTCTTGGCATTCATCACTTTGAATATTTCTTGCCACTCCCTTCTGGCCTGCAAAGTTTCTGTTGAGAAATCAGCTGACAGTCGTATGGGTATTCCCTTGTAGGTAACTGAGTTTCTTTCTCTTGCTGTTTTTAAGATTCTCTCTTTATCTTTTGCTCTTGGCATTTTAATTATGATGTGTCTTGGTGTGGTCCTCTTTGGATTCCTTTTGTTTGGGGTTCTCCGCGCTTCTTGGACCTGTAAGTCCATTTCTTTCACCAGGTGGGGGAAGTTTTCTGTCATTATTTCTTCAAATAGGTTTTCAATATCTTGCTCTCTCTCATCTTCTGGCACCCCTATAATTCTGATGTTGGTACGCTTGAAGCTGTCCCAGAGGCTCCTTACACTATCCTCGCATTTTTGGATTCTTTTTTCATTTTGCTTTTCCGGTTGGGTGTTTTTTGCTTCCTCGCATTTCAAATCATTGACTTGATTCTTGCGCTCCTCTGGTCTGCTGTCGGGAGTCTGTATAATATTCGTTATTTCAGTCCGTGTATGCTTAATTTCTAGTTGGTTCCCCAATATAAGATCGAGGGTCTCATTAGTTTTCTTGTAGATCTCATTAAGTTTATCGGCGGCTTCTAAACAGTTCTTGAGAGACCTTAAAAGTGTGGTTCTGAACTCTATATCTTCCATTGACAATTTTGTCCTGTTTCTTTGTCTCCGCATTTTGTTATGCTTCCTTGGTGCACCCCCTAGTGGTCTTTGTTCGCAGTCTGATAGTTAAATCTTGATTGTTGTAGCTAATTCCAGGGAGGGTTTGACCTCTAGGCCAAGTGGCTATGAGAATCAGCTGTGTCAGCAGTGAGAGAACTTCTGTCCTCTAGGGAGGTGCTAATCTGGCGTTTGCCTGAGGCTATCCGGCAAATGCCTGTGTGCAGGGCTTGGGCGGGGCGGGTCGCACAGGATCAACAGGGTGGGCTGGAGAGAGCAGTTATGGCGGCTCTCAGTCCTGTCCCCAGGGGCTCTGCCTCTCTGAGTCCCAGCACCCGCTGCAAAGCTCCGAGAGAAAGCTGCACTCGCTCTGACCGAAGCCAGACAGTCCCGCTTCTCCCGTTTGAGTCTGGGTCCCTAAAGACTCGCCCGGATCTGGAGCTCAGAGTCTGCGACTCCCTCCCGATTGAAAACGCCAACCGCGCCCTCCGCCGCCAGCCCACTCCGCGCACTCCGCACCTCAGAACTTGACTTCAGCACTGCGCCTCCTCTGAGTGTCCGTATGCGTTTCTCTTTCCTCCTAGTTGTAGGACTTCCACTCAGCCAGCGTTCCTGTGGTTCTGGGTGATGTCCCTTCCGTTTTTTGGTTTCACTTTTGAAGTAGTTGTTCAAGGCAGCAAACTCCGGCGTTAACCTATGCCGCCATCTTGGTTCTCAAAAGGGAAATTTCTCAATTTCTTCTTGAATCAGTTGTAGTAGCTTATGTCTTTTAGGAATTTGTTCATTTATTATAGGTTATTAATGTGTGGCATACAGCTATTCATAGTATTTCCTTACAATCCTCTTTACATCTGTAAGGTAAGTAGTTATGCTCCTTTTTTCATTCCTAATATAATTATTATTTTTTTTTTAATGCTCACCCAAGGGGGGAGGAGAGAAAGAGAGAAGGAGAGAGAGAAGAAACATTGATCAGTTGCCTCTGCACATGCCCCTACCGGGAATTGAACCACAATCCAGGTATGTACCCTGACCAGGAATTGAACTGACAACCTCTTGGTGCACAGGATGATGCTCAGCCAACTGAGCCACTCTGGCCGAGCCCATTTTTATTGACTTGAGTCTCCTCTATTTATTTCTTGGCCAGTCTAAAAATTTGTCAATTTTGCTGATCTTTTCTAAGAACAAAGTTTTGGTTTCATTTTCTGTATTTTCTATTCTTTATGTTTTTTTCCTCTCTCTAATCTTTATTATTTCCCTTCCTTCTGCTCACTATGGATCTAGGTTTTTTGTTTTGTTTTGTTTTCCCAGGGTGTTAAGATAAAAAGGTTACTTCTTGCCCCTACATTTTGATGGAGTGCCGACTCAAAAACAATGGTCATAAATAGTAAGAGCAACTATTTATTGTCGACTGTGTTAGATATTTGTATACATCATTGCTAGACTTCATAACAGACCTGCACCCTTATCCCCCTTTACAAATAAGAAAAGTAGGTTCTAAGGAACAAACTGAGTTGCCCATGACTCCATAGCAGAGCCAATAATTATATCCAGTTCTATATGGCTCAAAATTGGTGCTGTTTCTTCCCCACAAAGAGAAAGAACAAAGCCTGAAATTGGGGGTCATTATACCTGAGTTCATTTCCACTGAAAGCACCAACATAAATCCTGCCTGAAACTCAATTTCCCCAATTCTCTGCAGAGTCAGCGCCTTCTCGTTCATTGGGTCTTAGCTTCAGCATCACTTCTTCTGAGAGTTTCTCTGACCACTCTTTCAAAAAGAGGTCCATCTGATCAACCTATTCCTCAGAATTCTATGAATTCCCTTTGTTCATTTATTACATTTGTTACTGTGCTGCCCTTCACTTGTTTATTTATAAATTTTGTTTTCCTATCTTGCTTTTGGGCTTTCCCCCCATTAAATCTTAATTCCATGAGGTCGTTGTCTTGTTCATTGTTTTTTCTCAGCTTCTATAGAGACCCTGGTTCATAAAACATGTTCAAAAAATATGTGTGAATTGAATGAATTGGTAAGATAAGAGGTAACTAAAGTCTGCTCAGATACAAAGTCATGGAATTCTCTTGTTGTTTTCTGGGGTAAAATTTCACTCAGAAAAAATCAAGAAGAAAGTGAGAACTCTTACAGAACTCAACTTCCAGGCCTCACAGGAACCAGAACCTCATTGGGTATCTGCGCCCCCTCTCCCCTACTCCCTCTCCCCTCTCCACCACCCCCTCCCCTCTCTCCTTGGCCTCCCATCTCTGCTTCTGCCTTTATGTCTTCTAGTCTCTGTCTAAGGACCAGCTTCTTCATTTTAACCATAGTCTACCTGGCTGTTCCAAAACAGTTGCTTTAGCCCTTTAGATAACTGGCTCTTATAGCTCCAGTGCCCACAGTTAACTGAGTCCCCTTTTCAAGTACTGATTTCAAATTTCTGAGAGATACAGCCTGATTGGCCCAGTGGGTCAGTGGTGCTTCTCTGGGCCAATCAGTTAAGATCAACAGGTTGGGGTATATAGTACACAGACAGGTCCTTTCTCTGCTGTGGGGCTATACATAACTGGGGTTTAGAAGATGATTGGCAGGTCTATTACAAATTTAAAATTCTGTATTTAACCTTTAAATTTTGTATCTATGTTCAAATCACACGGATAGTGAGTGAGACTAAACCCAGGTTGTTTTACTCCCAATACACATAGTTATTTTAGACAAAGATTTAAGATATCCTGCCCTGGGCCCACAAAGTAGAAACCCTTTTGTACTAGTAAAGACCCTTGTGTTTCACGGGCTGTGCATCTGGCTACAATCCACTCCTGGGACATTCAGCCTAGAGAGGAGAGGGCCTTCTAACTCCTGCTGTGAGGAAATTGCATTATTGGATTTTTAAATAAACAATTGGCCGGAATATCTAAGAGCCTTTCCTGCAGACCTTGACAGGTTTATTATTATTTTTTTAAAATTAGAAATCCTGGCCTGAGGCGAAATGAAAATGTCTTCAGAATTGCAATCAGTGCTCATGTTTCAGATTTGAAATGCGCGTTAGCAACTGGAGTTTCCTGTGACCCGATCTTGTGACTCCATGCAGGGAACTGCTGACTTCGGTGAATGAAGGTGTTCTTGATGGGAACTGTCCTTGGTCATCACCAGGGGTCAAGGAAGACTCCCAATTACGTGATGTGTGAAGGCCATTTTCCTCCTTCTTCTTTCCCACATCTGACAGCCATCAGTCAAACTACACGTGGGACTGAGAAAACAAAGGCCTCACGCAAGACCCAGAACAGTGTATATGGTCCTTGTACAATAACAGCCCTAACTCAGAAGAGATTATGAATGTGCACACACACTCCTACCAATTTGACCAAGAAATGTCAACACCGAGGCAGCATCTTCAGGAAATGCATGAATTGGGGGTCCAGTTTAAATTTCCAAATACAATGAATTGCTAGATGAAAAGGCTTTGAGCCTCCATTAAAACAGCAGGCACATACAATGATACTGTGCCGGGAATTTTCACAAAACTGTTTGGATTTCACACAGGTACCTCTAGAAGGCAATGCCTCAGGGCTTGAACTAACAACTGATTATCTTCCAATGTAAGAGGGTAAATAAAACCTAATTCATGTATTTACTTTATTTACTTGTTTATTAATATTACCCTGACTTCACAAGGATTAATGAAGAATTCAGAAAAGTGTTGTTGTTGTTGTTTTGTTTTGTTGTTTTTTTTTTTTAGTAAATCTTTATTGTCCAGATTATTACATTTGTTCCTCTTTTTCCCCCCCCCCCAGCTCCCCTCCAACCAGTTCCCACCCCACCCTCTGCCCTTACCCCCGCACTGTCCTCATCCCTAGGTGCACAATTTTTGTCCAGTCTCTTCCCGCATCTCCCACACCCCTTTCCCCCACAAGAATAGTCAGTCCATTCCCTTTCTATGTCCCTGATTCTATTATAATCACCAGTTCATTCTGTTCATCAGATTATTTATTCACTTGATTCTTAGATTCACTTGTTGATAGATGCATATTTGTTGTTCATAATTAGTATCTTTACCTTTTTCTTCTTCTTCCTCTTCTTAAAGGATACCTTTCAGCATTTCATATAATACTGGTTTGGTGGTGGTGAACTCCTTTAGCTTTTCCTTATCTGTGAAGCTCTTTATCTGACCTTCAATTCTGAATGATAGCTTTGCTGGATAAAGTAATCTTGGTTGTAGGTTCTTGGCATTCATCACTTTGAATATTTCTTGCCACTCCCTACTGGCCTGCAAAGTTTCTGTTGAGAAATCAGCTGACAGTCGTATGGGTATTCCCTTGTAGGTAACTGAGTTTCTTTCTCTTGCTGCTTTTAAGATTCTCTCTTTGTCTTTTGCTCTTGGCATTTTAATTATGATGTGTCTTGGTGTGGTCCTCTTTGGATTCCTTTTGCTTGGGGTTCTCTGTGCTTCCTGAACCTGTAAGTCTATTTCTTTCACCAGGTAGGGGAAGTTTTCTGTCATTATTTCTTCAAATAGGTTTTCAATGTCTTGCTCTCTCTCATCTTCTGGCACCCCTATAATTCTGATGTTGGTATGCTTGAAGCTGTCCCAGAGGCTCCTTACACTATCTTCGTATTTTCGGATTCTTTTTTCATTTTGCTTTTCTGGTTGGGTTTTTTGCTTCTTCGCATTTCAAATCTTTGCCTTGATTCTTGCGCTCCTCTGGTCTGCTGTTGGGAGTCTGTATAATATTCGTTATTTCAGTCCATGTATGCTTAATTTCTAGTTGGTTCTTTATCACAACATCGAGGTTCTCATTAGATTTCTTGAGGATCTCAATAACTTTATCGGCGGCTTCTAGACAGTTCTTGAGAGACTTTAAAAGTGTGGTTCTGAACTCAATATCCTCCATTGACAGTTTTGTCCTGTTTCTTTGTCTCCGCATTTTTTATGCTTTCTTGGTGCACCCCTAGTGGTCTTTGTGCGCAGTCTTCTTGTAGTTAAGCCTTGATTGTTGTAGTTAATACTAGGGGGATTTGACCTCCAGGCCAACTGGCTGTGAGAATCAGCTGTGTCTGCAGTGGGAAAACTTCTGTCCTCTAGGGAGGTGCTAATCTAGCCTTTGCCTGAGGCTATCTGGCAAATGGCTCTGCGCAGAGCTTGGGCGGGGCGGGTCGCACGGGATCAACAAAGCAGTGGGTGGAGGGAGCAGTTATGGCTGCTCTCAGTCCCGTCCCCAGAGGCTCTGCCTCTCAGAGTCCCAGCAACCGCTGCAAACCTCAGAGAGAAAGCTGCCCTCGCGTTCTGACCGATGCCAGACAGTCCCGCTTCTCCTGTTTGAGTCTGGGTCCCTAGAGACTCTCCCAGAACTTGAGCTCAGAATCTGAGACTCCCTCCCGATTGAAAATGACAACCACGCCCTCAGCCACCAGCCTGCTCCGCGCGCACCTCCGCACCTTTGTATTTTCCGCACTGCGCCTCCTCTGAGTCTCGTATGCTGTTCTCTTTCCTTCTAGTTGAAGAATTTCCCCTCAGCCAGTCTTCCTGTGGTTCTGGGCGATGTCCGTTCCGTTCTTTTAGTTGTATTTGTGAAGTGGTTGTTCGAGGCAGCTAACTCCGGTGTTTACCTATGCTGCCATCTTGGTTTTCTCCCTGTTGTTTTTTTTTTAATTTCCCTGGTAGAAATCCAGTTTTACACCTAAGCTTAATTCAGAATGGTAAAACAAAGTGGAGATTTCTGAGGTCCCTCTCCGTACACACCCCTCCCAAACTTCATTACAGTACATGTTTGAAAGCAAAACTCATGAGATAAGCAACTGACCTGAATTCTCCCAATTAGTAAAAACCGGAATTAATACTTGCACTCCAGTCCTCTAACTCCAAACCTAGGCCTCTTCTCATGGTCTCTGCCACCTCTGGTTCAAATCACTCCAACTCAACAAACCACACATCTGCTCAGGGCCAGGTCCTGGGCTGGAATCGGGCCTGGAACCAAACAGGCAAATGAAACAGGCTCTGGCTGTCAGGAGGCCATGGTCCAGTGAAGAAATGAACCGAGATGTACTCCCAGTCTCATTGAAGCAATGGCTATGACAGCAATTGAAAGAGTTATCAAGGAATCACTTCTCCGAAGGCTGCTGATTCCCAAGAGTATTTTTGCCAGGTAATTTCACTCAAAATTTCAAGAAGCAGATAATTCTTATACTTTAGAAGCTGCTCCAAGGGCAGAGAAGTCGAACGGTTCTTTCATTCATGGTCTGAAATCAGCAAAACTTGCCCAAACAGGATTCACAGACTTCAGAGGCAATGTTCCTACCACAGGGCCCAGCCCCCACCTTGGCAGCGCTGCCTGGACCAGGTAAGGGCCCCTGAACCAAAGTCAGCTAACCCACTGGCTGGCCAGCAGCTAACAGTTTCTCTTGTGAGCTGCTGGAAATAGAATTGGAGAGAACACGGGTCCATATTCTGTGTCGGTACTAGGACAGTTTAGACGTGTAGGTGTATCTGCCAGTCAAGAAAGTTTTCTACGAAAGAGGATGAGAGACAAGGAGATATTAGAGGCTCAAGAAGCCGAGGGAGGCAAATATCATGTAACTCTGAGGAGACAGTGAGAGTGGCTTTGGTTTCCATAGGTTGCCTAGCTCCAGTTCCCATGAGACCACGCTGTAGGCTTGTTTCCATGGTGTTGCCTGGTCTGTCCTTTCAGTAACTGCCTCTACCACCCCCATCAGATGCATTCACTTTCCCTGTGCTGTACGGGGTCAGTTTCCAGTCTATACATAAAGATAGCCTTGCTAGAATAATAATGGCTTAAAACAAAGAGACAAAATTATCATTATTTTCAAAAAATACCTAGAACACTCAAGAGAATCAACTATTAAAATTAATAGGAAGGGGCAGTCTAGAAGAGGTCAGTGGGGGGGGGGGTAGGGAAACATCTGTAATACTTTCAACAATAAAGATCTTTTAAAAAATGAAAAAAAATTAATAGGGAAGCTCAGCAGAGAGACTGGTTATGGGGTAAATATACCAAAATAATAGTGTTTTTCTTTACTGGCCTTAAGTACTTGTAAATATGATTTTTAACTTATTCACAACAACAACAGAAAATCTAAAGTGCCTATAAGTAGCTTCAGCAAGAAATATACAAGGTGCTTATGAAGAAACCACAAAGCTTTACTGTGAGATGTAAAAAGCACTTGACTAAACAGGAAGATGAACAGCATTTCTAGACAGAAGGGTCAATAATGTAAAGAGGTCAGTTTTTCCTAAATTAACATACAAGTTTATCATATTTTCCAATCAAAATGTTGACCAGGTTTTTGGAAACATAACAAGATGATTCTGAAGATCATCTGCAATCGTGACAGGTAAAAGGAGGTAGGCCAGTTTTGGAAAATAAGAATTATTAGGAAGATTTACCCTCCTACAGTGCACAGCAAACATGATAAAAATGTTATAGTTTTGGCATAAAAAGACATGTCAATGGACAAATATAGGAGTGGGTCTACATACACACACATACACACACACTCAGAAATGTAATAGATCATTAAAATGTCTCACAAATTTGTGGGGGAAAATTACTTTTCATGCATGGTTATGGGGCCCTTTTACAAGGGAGTAAAAGTCTTGGGAGTACAGAGAAGCATTCACCCATCCTATCTACATTAAAGTTACAGATTCATAAAATAATTAAATATTTTAAAATGTTAAAAACAAAAATTATTAACTAAGGAGGTAAAAGACCTGTACTCAGAAAACTATAGGACACTGAAAAAAGAGATAGAGGAAGACATAAACAGATGGAAGAACAAACCGTGTTCATGGATTGGTAGAATCAACATCATCAAGATGTCCATACTACACAAAGCAATCTATAGATTCAATGTATTTCCCATTAAAACACCAACAGCATATTTCACAGATCTAGAACAAACTCTCCAAAAAGTCATCTGGAATAAAAAAAGACCCCGAATAGCTGCAGCTATCCTGATAAAGAAGAACAAAGTAGGAGGGATCTCAATACCAGATATCAAGCTGTATTATAAGGCCACTGTCCTCAAAATTGCGTGGTACTGGCACAAGAATAGACATATAGACCAATGGAATAGAATAGAGAGCCCAGAAATTGACCCAAACCACTATGCTCAATTAATATTTGACAAAAGAGGCAAGAACATACAATGGAGTCAAGACAGTCTCTTCAATAAATGGTGCTGGGAAAATTGGACAGATACATACAAAATATCAAACTAGACCACCAACTTACACCACACACAAAAATAAACTCAAAATGGATAAAGGACTTAAACATAAGATGGGAAACCATAAAAAACACTAGAAGAATCCATAGGCAGCAAAATCTCAGACATATGCCCAAGCAATATCTTCACCGATACAGCTCCTAGGGCATTGGAAACTAAAGAGAAAATAAACAAATGGGACTACATCAAAATAAAAAACTTCTGTACAGCAAAAGAAACTATCAACAAAACAACAAAAAAGCCTACCACAATGGGAGAACATATTTGCCAATGTTATCACCAATAAGGGTTTAATCTCCAACATTTACAGGGAACTCATACAACTTAACAAAAGGAAGATAAACAGCCCAATCAAAAAATGGACAATGGACCAAAATAGATACTTTGGAAAGAGGACATAAAGAAGGCCAAGAGACATATGAAAACATGCTCAAAGTCACTGATCATCCGAGAGATGCAAATCAAAAGGACAATGCGGTACCATCTCACACCTGTCAGAATGACAAATGCTGTCGAGGATGCGGTGAAAAAGGAACCCTCGTGCACTGCTGGTGGGAATGAAGACTGGTACAGCCACTGTGGAGAACAGTATGGAGTTTCCTCAAAAAATAAAAATGGAACTCCCATTTGACCCAGTGATCCCACTTCTAGGAATATATCCCAAGAAATCAGAAACACCAATCATAAAGAATATATGCACCCCTATGTTCATAGCAGCACAATTTATAATAGCTAAGATTTGGAAACAGCTTAAGTGCTCATGAGCAGATGAGTGGATTAGAAAACTGTGGTACATCTACACAATGGAATACTATGCTGCGGTAAAAAAGAAGGAATTCTTACCATTTGCAACAGCATGGATGGAACTAGAGAGCATTATGCTAAGCGAAATAAGCCAGTCAGAGAAAGATAAATATCACGTGATCTCACTCATTTATGGAATATAATGAACAACATAAACCGATGAACAAAAACAGATCCAGAGACATATATGCATCGATCAGATGCTCAAACCTCAGAGAGAAGGTAGGTGAGGGTGGGGTTAAGGGGGAGAGATCAACCAAAGGACTTTGCATGCATATAAGCCTAACCAATGCACACAGACACCAGGGGGGTGAGGGCATGAGTGGCGGGGGGAGGGGGGGCGGTGAGGGGACAACGGGGGGATAAGGACACATATGTAATATCTCAATCAATAAAGAGAGAGAAAAATTAAATAATAGTGAGAATTAATCAATATGAAGGGCAAAGGGAAAGAGGATATTTTAACTTAAAAAGGGAAGAAATTACCCACAAGAATAAAAATTAGATGTTATGTAAAAATATAAAATAATCTGGACTTAAACAGTAATGACAAAAATGAAATTCCAGGGGGCAAACTGGAAAATTTTTATACAAACATAACAGAATAAGAGTTATCCATAAGCCATAAAGGAAACTGATAGAGAACTTTCAGATTCCAATTGAAAACTGGCCATAAAATGTCACAAGAGGCTATTCATGAAAAGAAAATATAAATACTAAATAAACATGATTTAAAAAGGCAACCTCACTAGCAATTAAGTAATGCAACTTAAAACAATGAGCTATTATCCTCACCTCTCAAATCAGCAAAATGAGGGAACAAAATTCTCCTTTAAACGGGGACCTCACGTAAGATAAGCAACCTCTCTGCTACTGGGAATATAAATATGTATTTTTTTGAGAGAGCAATTCAAGCATTGTACCCAGAGTTAAATATATTGAAATATTTTAAAGCAGTATTCCCATTTATAAGATCCAAAGAAGCTAATTTGCACCCCAGACTAAAAATACACTGAGATATACATTGCGGAGACTTATGTGTGCACATGTGACTAATAGCATAATTAGAAGCAAAAATACACTCAGAAAGAAAGAACTGATTAAAATTGTGGTACATTCCGTATGATGGAAATTAATGTAGGCATTGCAGATGAGACTTGGGGAGGATTTTTCTTTTTAAAAAGGTCTTTATTAATATCACATTTTCAAAAATAGACAACAGCCCTCCATGTAAGTTCTGATCTCAACTTAGTTGACACACACACAGAGCAAAACACTCCGAACATGGAACCACTGTCAGTGATTTCATCTGGGAGACAGAATCACTGAGGAGTCTCGAAATTTTTAAAGTCCTTTTCTCCATTTTTTTAAGTATATGTGCAAAGATATACATATTGCTTTTATAATCAGGAGCAAGAAAGAGAGAGGAAAGTGGGGAAATCCTCTGACTATATGGAATAAGAGCTTTGATACAGGCCCTTGCTTCAAGACACCAGATCTGTCTGGAGGGGTCAAGGAGGAAACACTCCAATTGGAGCTCCCGGAAGTGGGTTCTGGGGGAAGGTCATGGAAGGGCATTCCTGGTAGCACCAACTTCCACAACAGGAGATGTGAGAAACACCAATTTAGGGTTAAACACTACTGTGAGAGATGCAAAGGGGGAAATTATCATGTTTAGGGGGGAAAAAAGCATGAAAAAAATTGGTAGTTTATGCTAAAAGAGAGATGAGTAATTAAGTAGTAAACAATGAGATGTGGGGATAGATTCTGGGGTAAGGGAGAAACAAGGCAAACAGAACTCAGAGGAAACACCGTTGGCTCCCAGTTGCGTCCTCTCCTCCATCCCTCTAACCTATCCGTCCATGCAATCCTCTCCATGTGTTCATTCACTCCATGCATTCAAATTGTCTGACCCCTTCTCCCATTTTGCCACATTTCTCACTCTCCATGAGCCATTTCAGAAGGACAGAAAGAGAATCATGGCCTGTTCAACGCTGGTGAACTCTGGGGCCACTGATTTTCTCAGCGGGGGACCACTAAATTTAGGGTGAAAATGCAGCTATGATTTCAAGATGTTTGGTTTGTGCTTCTTTCGAAACCTCCCCACCAGAAAAAGGAAGGCAATTCTATATGGAAGGTAACTGAACATCTCATCAACCAATTAGATGCTGACTTAATACACTGGCAATCCTTCCTACGCCAGATTGATGCAAGCTACCGGAGTGGATGGATAACAAAGAATCCCCACTGCAATACATTTATAACTTAAACTCCCGGGTCTTAGAGTTGGCTGCCCATTGTAATCACCCTGGGAGCTTTAAAAAAACACCACTGCTCAGATCACACCCCAGAGATTTAATATAATTGGTCTGAGGTGTGGTCTGGCACCAGGAGTTTTAAAGGCTCCCCCAGTGATTTTAATGGGCAGCCACGTTTGGAAACTACTATTCAAAGGGAGAGGAAGACAAAATGATTAATCCTTAAAGGATCCTGACCACGTAACTTTCCTGGATCAAATCCTTAATGGCTTCCCTACTGCATGTGGAAATAAATTCAAACTCTTGGTTGGCATTTGTGGCCCAATGTAACCTAGTACCTACCAGACCTCATTCCTCCGAGTCTCCCCAATAAAAGGTCCATTGCCTGAACATGCCTTTCGTCTCTGACTCTTCTCCAGAAACAGAACAGAGGCAGATATCTGCTGATTTTAATTGTTTGCTATTGGCTACCCAGAAAAGTGTGCTTAGAAAGATCCTGAGACCATTACAGCACTCAAAAGGAAAAAGCACTGTGATCTATTAGTAATATCTGCAAGGGCAGATCCAGTGCTAGATAGCTCCCATGCTGGCATTATTCCTCCCCACTCTCTCCAGCTCCCACCCTTCTCGTCTATAATGTCTAGACGAGTGGTCGCCAACCTTTCAGACCTCACACACCACCAGTGGTCCGCGGACCACCGGTTGGCGACCACTGGTCTAGACCATCCTTCACAGCACACAATAGGGACCTCTCCTCTCTGAAGCCTTCCTGTTGTCCTCCAAATTCTCCCTACCTTGCCTCCTAGAGTTTATGAAGCTTTCCTCTTGAATCTCCATTAGCACACCTCTACTACAGAAATCAATTCCAGCTTTTGTGAATATGCCTCATACTACAGGACTGATTCTCAAACTTTAGCTTGCATAAGAATCACATTGGAGTTTTGTTAAAACACACACCCAGGATTTCCGGTTCAGTAGGTGTTGAGTATGTCTGGAGAATTTGCCTATGGAACAAGTTCCCAGGTGAGGCTGATGGCTACTAAGCTGGGTACCACATTGAGAACCATTGTTCTAGAAGGCCTGTCTCGACGTTTAGCGATATCCTAAACACAGAAGCTGATAATTTTTCATCAAATTAAACCACAGCAATCCAAGCCAGGTATGATAAGCGAGAAATGACTGGTACAGACATACAGTGTAAGAAAGTAACAATGGGTTGGGAATGATAAAAAACAATTTAGATGCCAGATTATGTTTCAGACAGAAGGAGAGAAACCAGGGTGATCCCTGGCTCAGTATCCAGAGCTGGGGTGACAGAGATGAGAGAGCATTTCCGAAAGATGCCAGACTGGTCATTTGGAGACATACTTACTGTCTCCATCTGTCTCGAGCAAGCAGACCCTGAAACTACTGTGGATTTCATAAGGAGGAAAAGACCCTGCCAGTGTGATCAGGGGTGAAAGGGGGGGGGGGGGGAGAACAGTGGAGGAAGACTCCAGGAAGAACTTCATCTTGCACCTCTGGAAATACGTCTCTATTGGCTTCACTGACAGCCACCCCAAGGCTGCTGGGGAGGTGGGGGAGCTGATGGGAGATGAATGAGATGACGCTCTGGGAAGATTTCCCCAGCTCTCACTGGCTGGGTTTTAAAAGCCATTTCGGCAATTGTTCAGGACTGTCAAATGTCTCTGTCAGATCGATAGGTTACTGTGGAATTTGCCCAGACTGTTGGCCAATCAAAATGTAAATTTCAGATAAATTTAATACATAAACCAACTTGTCTTCCTCAAGTCATTTTGAAAGTCATGAAAAGCAATTTGACTTTTCCTCATGACTGTCATACAGGAGACACATTTCTGCTGGTGTTAAGCATTTATTTGGCCTCAAAATTCATTGTGGGCCCAGGGATGGTGAGGGAAATGCAGGCTCTAGGTGCATCTATGACCCCGTCATCCATGTGCTTCAAAGGGGCCAGTGGGTTCAATTATTTGGGTGCCCTTTACGGGAAATAGACAAATTAACATGAATATCTGTGGTGTATGTATGCACATGAAAGTGTTAGATTTGCTCGTGGGATGTGTGATGAAAAAGTCATGAACCCCCTATTTATGTCTCCCAAGGGCAGTCTCATTTTCTAAAACATGCAAGTACGTCTGGGTGCATGATTATGCGTATGCATGTTGCAACCTATCTTTTCCAACAAGAACCATAAATCGTTACATAGCAAGAAAAGATTTATAGCCCAGCCAGGATGGCTCCAGGCCCCATGGGAAAGTAAGCATTAGAGACATGTCCTAATTTTTCACGTTAAAAAAAAAAAAAGCCATAATGAGGAAATCATGTAAGCAAGAGGTATACAGCTTTAAACTCAGGAATGGCTAAAACAGCGACTTTGCATTGGATCATTTTCCCTGTGGTCCTTAGACTGCAGAAGACTTACATCCACGTGACATTAGTTTATAAAACACTTTCATATCCACTCTGCCATTTGGTCCTCGCAAAGCACAGGAAGTGGCCAGGATGGCCCTCCCTTTATAGCTCAAGCACCTGAAGCTCAGGTAGGTGACATGGCTTGACCACAGCTGTATAGTAAGGGGAGAGCCTAGACTTGAACCCAGGGGTGCAGAATATTCTCCATTGTACCTCAGCCTCTTCCTCCCCTCCCCCATCCTACTCTGCCCTTTTATGTAATGCATTAGGTAGTTTTTATATCAGTCTTTCGTGGCTGCTACTATAACACATTACCACAAACTCGGTGGCTAACGGCAACAAAAATGTATTCTCTTAGAGTTCTAAAATGGGTCTGCGGGTTCGAGTCATGTGTCGGCAGGGCTCTGCTCGTTCGGGAGGCTCTGGAAGAATCGATGTCCTTGCTTCTCCCAGCTCCCAGCTGCAGTCGTTGGCCCCTTCAGAGACTTCCAGTTGGTGGAGTCCTTCTCATGCTGCCATCTCTCCAGTGTTCTTCTTCTGCCTCCCTCTTCCACTTTTATGGACCCTTCTGATCACACTGGGTCCACCCAGATTCCAACACAGGGATAATCTCCCAATCTTAAGGTCAGCTGATTAGCAACTTAATTCCACTTACAACCTTCACTCCCTTTGGCCATGCAACCTGACATAGTCACAGATTGGGGAATTAAGACACAGACATCTTTGAGAGCCAGTATTCTGCACCCCATGGCCCTCCTGTTTTCTAACTTCTAATGGGTCCAGCCAGTGGGGTTGGGGGTGGAGGATGGGGGAGTGGGGCGGGCACTGGCAGGAGATCAGGGAGGGAAGAGAGGTCGGTCCAGGGTCCAGGTATTTATGCCCCTGTTCTCTCCTTACTGGGCTGAATTTTGCAGGAGCTGCACGAGTCTGTCCAGGCCACAGCTCTGCTAGGCAGTCCCCTCCTATGTGAAGGCTTCCTCTGGTTCCCACCCCGCCCTTGTTCCATCAGGCCCGGGGTGGTAACTGCTTCCCTTGGTCGTTATCTCCTGGCTGCTTTATGGCCCTTGGTGGTGCCCTTAACCTTCCCCACACCTTTGTCAGCAACCCTCCCATTAAGCCATCTTCAATCACTCCTTTAAGTGTGGCAGCTGTTGCTTGCCAGGACCCTGGCTGATGGATGAAGCCAACACCTTCCAAGGTCAGCTCTTTCCCTTACACCACACTTGGCGGGATTAATGGGATGGCAACGAGGGCTACAGGATGAGGAAAGGCATGGTTCTATTTCAACCATAACTTCCTTCTTTCCCTTCCCCGTCTAGGGCATATAATCGGGGCTAAACGGAGAGCAATGGCTACTGATAGTCTCACTCTAATTAAGGGAAGGAGCCTGGTTTTGGAAGCGGGAGAGAGATTTCCCACTGGTTCAAAGTGGCTCAACAAATAAGGAGAAAAATGTACTCAATCCTTAGGTCTAGTGAACTCCAACACTCAGAAACAGCCCCGTCTTCTGCTGAGCCTGGTCCCATTTCTCACTGGACTCTGCAGCTAGCTGGCCTTGTGATGGGGATAAGTGCCAATAGCCCCGGCCCACCATGAGCCCTGTCGCCTGGGCTCTCGTTCACTTCCCTGGTCTCATCTCCTACCATGTCCTCCCACCTCGCTCAGTCCACCTGAACCACCACCCTACCCTCCTTTCCATTCCTCTACCTGGAAAGTCTGTTCTTACCTGAGGCCTATGTCCTTGCCGTCTCTCTTCCTAAAACCCTCTGTTCTCAGAATCTTCAAATGGCTACTTCTTTGCGATATCGGGGTCTTTGCTCAAATGTCACCTCCACAGGGAGTGCGTTCCTGACCAACCTAAACAGCAGCTCCATCATGAACCCCGTGTTTCTGCATAGCACTCAGCATCATCAGAAATTACCTTTAAACACTGCTTTATTTTCCATCATCCCCCAGTGGAATATATTCTCTGTGTCTTATTGCAATATCCCAGCCCCTAGAACTGTGACGGGTCCATAGTCAGAATTATTATTTAATTCTTAAGTTTAATGATACTAGCTAACATTTACTCAAAACTTGTGTGCCCAGGCACTGTTCTAACAGTCCTATGTGCATTTACTAATTGTAATTCTCTACAGCAACATTATGAGGTTAGTACTATTGTTATGCCCACTGCACAGGAGAGAAAACTGAGGCTCCCAAGAACTGTGAGTTTGATCATCCCCCGTTACAGATGGCAAAGCTGGTAGACAGCAGAGGAGGGTTCAACACTGGCAGTGGGCTGCAGAACCTCTGCTTGCATCACTGTACTCCACTCTCCGGCCCCTAAGCAAGGAGGTGCTTTGGGCTTTTCATGTATGTTTCTTGACACTCATTCTCCCCTTCACCCTCTTTGCACAATTGAATGTGACCTCTGACATAAATTTGGGCATCCATTCCTGACAGAATCCGTCTTTGCTATCTTCCTATTTCAAATGATATCACTTATGTTAGAATATGTATCAAATCAGGTCAGAAACATGGGCTAACTTTCCAATTGATGACCCTTTAAGATAGAAACTCTCACTCACATCTCTAGTGTCCAGCAGAGTACATATTAGGCACTCAGGAACTGGTACATATATTAGACAGGCTGTATTTTAGACACTTAATAATTATTGAATAAATAAAGATACTTTATGACTTGTAAGCCATGTAGGTTGGTCCAAAGTTTTGACCATTTAGTGCCAAAGTTCCAAAGAACACTGGAATCAGTAAACTCAACAAGGAGAAGATGAGACAGGATGTGGCGAAAGCGCCATTGCGGAGCCTGATCTGGCACCGGTGTCCACAGACAGGTCAGGGGATGAACATATGTCCAGAGAAAGCAGCTGCACTGGAACCACTGGATAAAGAAGGGGAGCAACGGTAGGGAAACACAGACAGGGAGTGAGATGTTGCTATGAACTCAGCAGCTTATCAAAGCTAAGTGAGGATCCCAGCCTTGGGCAACACACACCTAGAAGTTGAGCCTGGCCTTCCTTCTTCAGTCTCTCCTAGGTGTGCTATTTCCCACCTCCCAGCATTGGCTGCTTCTGCTGGTCCCACTGGTGGGTGCACACACCCTCTCTGATCACCTAACCACATAGAGCAATTTATCCTCCAGAGTTTTCAAGAAGAAAGTTGCAAGTGTTACGGGTTAATTAGGAACTGTGAGTTCCATGGAATGGCCATTGGTTCTAAAGTGATGGCAGTTCAGAGCAACAGGGATGATGAAGAGGAACACTGAAAAGAGAAAGGGGAATGTTCTTGGTGGTTGTGTGACTCACACAGCTCCTTTGTTAGAGAGTTTGTTCATCAGAACAGTGGGTGACAAAAGTGAGGAGGATGAGTAAGAAGCCTGCAGGAGTCATAAAGCTTGAGCTGGTGTTAGAAAAATCATGGAGGAAATCAAACACAGGACTGGCTCAAGATGTTCAGATTTTATAACCCTGTAATCATCTTATTTAGTTACCATAACTACAATCCTAATGATAATAGTAAGTAATGGATTTTTATTGGAAATCCTGCGAGAAGAACTGTGGCTGCTAGCATGAAACATTCCACTCCTAGGAGCGGGCTCCCCTCACCATGGATCAATTGGTGCTGGACAACGGGAGGTGTCCTTGTCTTGGTTTTGCAGAGCGGGCTGAGGTGTCCATCCTGCATGCTCTAAAAAGGAAGCCCGACTCCCTCCTCCACCAGGCTGCTCCGTTCCATCCCACCACATGCCTGTCTTTCTGGCATCTTTGCCATCAAACACCTAAATTAATGATTTGGATGATATTCTGGATCATTACTATGCACATTTCTCTCTCCTACCAAGGTGACTATGAACTCACAGAAAAGGAGAACTCCCCCCAGTGCCTTTAAAGCCCAGCAGCGACAGGGGTGGGCGCAGACCTGACCTTCCATGAATGCAGGTTAAGTTGAAGTAGAATAAACTTTGCCGAAAGGATTTGCAGAATGTTGACAGATGTTGTATAGGAGTGTGAGGCAGGAGCCAAGGGGGTGGCAGGCTTCCCTGGTCAAATCCTTTTGGGAAACACTGGGTTAAACAAAGTGTAACCGGATTCCTCCCTCCAGGGCTCCTCCGTCCCTGTGCTATGCAAATATGCATTAAGAATCTCTGAGAGGGGGCTTTCCTGGGCAGAATTTGCAAAACATATTTGTCAAAGAAGCCTTTATTTTACAGAGAAACTTAAAAGAGAAGTGCTCCACTGAAAACCCTTTGAAAGCATTGAGTTTAATTACAGATTTTTTTAAAAAAACTTTCAAGATTACTTTTTCCACGCCCCTCAGTGTCCTCATCTAAAAAATAGGAATGATCATCTCACTGACCCCCAAAAGTTGTTGTGAAGATTAAATAAATGAATATATGTGAAGGACTTAAAACAATAGGTGATTACTATCAGCATTTTATAGGTGAAAATATCAGTTTCCACTGCATATGGCTTAGGGGTTCAAAGCCAAGGCTTTGGACTCAGACCAAGATGAAGTGGGTTTGCATGACCTTGGACAGGTGATGCCACCTCTCTTATCTTATCCTCCTCTTCCTTATCTGTGAAACAGGACTGACAGAGACAGCTTCCTGGAGCTGCTGTAAAAAGTAAAGAGGATAATGTGGTCATAGTCGGTTTGGCTCAGTGGATAGAGCGTAGGGCTGAGGACCAAAGGGTCCTGGGTTTGACTGCGGTCAAGGGCAAGTACCTCAGTTGCAGACTCCTCCCCGCCCAGGCCCTAGTCAGGGTTCCAGCAGGAGGCAACCAATTAATGTGCTTCTTTCACATCCATGTTTTTCTCCGTCTTTCCCTTTCTCTTCCACTCTCCCTAAAAATCAATGGAAAAATATCCTTAAGTGAGGATTTTTTTTAAAAAGAGGAAAATGTGGGTCAAGGGCTTAGCCCAGAAATTGGTACCCAAGGCCCAGCCAGTAGGTGGTAGCTCTTAGTTATGAGATAATATTCACTAGACGCAAATGCTATTCTAAAGGTTGATATGTAGTAACACATCTTAATAAACAAGAGGTAGATGCCTCTTCAGTCCCATTTTACAGAAATAAAAATTGAGGACCAAAGAGGTGAAACAACTCTCCCAAGGCTCACAGCTAAGAAGAGCGAGTCAAGGTTGCAACCCCATCAGGCCGACTGCAGAGCTCTCCCTCAACTGCTGTGCGGCCCTGCCTCTCAGGGCCTGCGCCCCATCCACAGTGCGTGGCATTGGCTGAGTCTGGTCCTTAGCTCCTAGCTCATTACTTACCTGCCAGCACTCAAGACAGAATGCATCCTGCCAGGCGGCCAGGCTTTTCCCAAGTCTGCATGACTCTTGTCCCAGGATGAGCCAGCTGCAGCCAGGCAGCGTGGCTTTAAGAGGCCTTGTCTGCATTACTCAGTCCAGGCCTACTCAGGCGGGTAGGATCCAAAGTGAGGCCCTTCAGGTCCTCTCCCAAAGGGCCTAAGTACGCTCAGATATCTGGGGACAGTGGCCCCCACTTCTTACCCAGAGAGACCCGAGGACCTGGATTCACAGGGTCAGCCCCATCGGATACCCTCCTGATAAAACCACGTGAGGAAGAGACCACCACACCCCCCCTCTCCTCCAGAGGAAGCTCTGAGTCTGAATCTGACTGAACCCATGACCCAGGCAATTGTCCTCCCTCTCGGAGTAAACTGAGACTTAGAGAAAGAAGGCCATTTGTCTTCAGTCACTGAGCCAGCAAGTTATTACAGAGCAGGGACCTGAACTTCCAAACCTTGTCCTTTCTGTACTTCTCCAAACATGCCCGGCAAATAAAGAGGGGTCAGAAGGAAGGAACTGTGGGTGAACTTAAGACAGATCCATCCACAGAGAGCTTTTATCTGCGGATGTGATGCAATGGGCCTTGGGTTAACTAACGCCGCGAGTTCAGAGATGCCAGGAGAAGACGCTGCGCCTATGTCCAGTTCCCTCTAGACTAGAGTTATAAGCTGAGACCAAGCCATCCATCTTTTCTCCTTCCAAGGCGTCACCTGCTGGTAACTGAGGTTATGTCAGCATTTCCAGGAGCTGTATTTATGTAGTGCTTTTATCAGGCAAGGCCACGGCCTTGATCCCACAGCAGGGCCAGGTCAGGCAATTGAGGCATTACATCATCTCAATTGAGCTGTTTTGGAAGGAGGCGCCAGAAGAGAAGGGGAAAGGGGCCAGGATGGTGGGGAGGAGAAAAAACTTCACATGTTAAACAGATAATATATGTTACACTCGGTCCAGGTGCCTCCCAGACATTGTCTGAATCAATATTTACAGGAGCCCTACAAAGTAGGCATTAAAAGCCGCTGTAGAGCCTGGCCAGAGTGGCTCAGTGGTTGAGCATCGACCTATGAACCATGAGGTTACGGTTCGATTCTGGTCAGGGCACATGCCCAGGTTTCAGGCTTATCCCCAGTGTGGGGGTGCAGGAGACAGCTGATCGATGATTCTCTTTCATCACTGATATTGCTATTTTTCCCTCCCTCTCCCTTCCTCTCTGAAATCAATAAAGATATATATATATATTTTAAAACCCAGCGATACAGACGAAGAAAGTGGTCAGAAGGGTTAAAGAGGTCCAGGATTCAGCACATGTGTGATTTACTGCTCGGCGGATTCCGAGGTCCGCCCTGTCTGCACCATTCTCCCTGCCTCTGCCCTCAGAGCTGGGGCTGTGTCTCACTTAACTCACTTCAGACAAGTTCCTTCCCACTTGGGGCCTCCGATCTCTTATCCCCAAGTAATAACAGTCCTTCCCTCCCTAGAGACTGGCAGCACATGAGGCCCAAAGATTGGAAAACATTTTGATCAATTAAGCACTAAGTATGTGGTACTTTTGTAAATAGCAAAAAGAGCTATTAAAAAAGGCACAGCAGCGAATACCTATTTATTTGCCTTGTTTGTTCTTTTTAGTAGCTCTTTTAACATATCCATATCTATGTATAGACAGGGTGGGGCAACAGTAGGTGTACAGTTGTGAGCACATGAAACAGTTTATTTTTGTAATATTATTGATTAATTATTGCATTATTTTCTATATGTATACATGGGGTAAATGTGTATGGATATAGACAAACACACACACATGAACACACTGTGTAATAATTAACGGCACATATATGTTACTGCAGCCAATTCTTTCGTAATGTCATTCATAAAGCACTGGTGTGCTTTCTTTTTTGACATGTTGATCTCCTTATGTTTTCTTTTTTGGGATAAACATGTCACTTTAATCATACAACACTTTACCTTCAAATGTTCATTTAACATCCCTTTCAATATTCTACCTCTAATTGCATCAACGGATGACTTCTCTTCATGGTTGTGTGCAAAAGGTAGAATACTTCACATGTTTTGTGAGTCTTCCTTCCATACAAAGCTATGGTTCTTTAACATTTATTTTCTCTAGTGTGGTGTTGGAAACATGGTCCCTAGAGTGAGCCTGGATTCAAATCCTGGTGCTGCCACTTGCTTGCTGTGTGACCTTGGCATATTACTGTCCCTTCTACATGCGAAATGGGACAGTATCAGTGCTCACCTCGTAGGCAATAAAAGTGTATATTGAAAATGCCTAGGATGGTTCTGGAACATAGCGATGCTCAAGAAAACATCACTACAGTTATTTCATTCCAGCTCTCGGAACAGAGAAGAGATTATGGTAAATGATCTCTGACCATGGTTTGCACTTGCTTTCGGGTGTGACTAACAAAAGTGCATTTGAGCTGGCAAATCATTACTTCATTGAGGGATTGTACAAATAAACACACAAGTAAATGTATGATTACAAAGTCTTAATGAGCACTTTGAGGTGAAATTAGCAAGGTGCTCTGATAAACAGAGAAGCCTATTTTATATAGAAGGAGAGGCCTGAAGGATAAGGAGAGGACAGCCAGATAAGAGAAGGGGGCAGATTTCCAGGCAAAGGGTACAATGTTTACAAATGCCATGAAAAGCTTGGGATACTTGAGAAAGAGTCTGTGGCTGGATTGTGGGGAACAAGGGGGAGAGAGGAGAGAAAGACAGAAAGTTCAGGTGCGGCTCAGAAGATCACCATGAACAGTTCAAATGTGAGTCTGAGAAAGGGGATGCTTTGCACAGATGAATTTTGTGATCAGACTAGCATTTGGTATAAGACCAGACTGGTGGCCATGTACCAGGAGCAGATGTAAAAATCAATTAGGAGGTCACTGCTATAACCAGGACTGGAGGTGATGGTGGCTTAGCCTAGGGCGGTGGCGATGAAAATAGAGACAAGTAGGTGGATTTAAGAGGCATTTTGGAGGTGGAATCGTTAGAACTTGAATGGCATGGATAGGGGACTTCCTAGTGTCTCAAGGAACATGCTTTGAGATTCAATGTATCGAAATAATTTTCATTAAGTCAAGGGTAGAACCTAGTCATTGCATGGGATTCAGCAGGAGACCCATCCAGATTCCACACAGAAACTCCCAATAATTAAAGTCATATCAAATATATAATTGAAATAAAATGTCTCAAGAGGTAACAGATTATTTGACTTTGGAAATGATCAAAAAGGGTCTGGGCCATGGTATGAGATTTTATGGGAATTCCCCTTGAGGACATGTTTCAGCGTTTTGGGGGAAAATATATATCAGAATATTCATAGTTGACTTAACATACTAGCTAATACTTATGGACTGTTCATTATGTTCCAGTTTTAAATGTTTAACATGGATTGCTTTATTTAACCCTCCCAGAGATGCACAATGAAAGAGAAGGGACTGTCAGGGTGAAGGGAATATAGCTGACATTTTTTTTCCTTTTTCTTTTCCAAATTTTCCCCAGTGTGGCAATACTACAGAAAATGTAGTTGCAATTCAAAACAGATGATACCACTGGAACCAAAAAAATGCTGAAAGGAGATTGAACTTCTACGAACTTTTCCAATATGGAAATTCAATGATTCTATTAGAGGGGGCTTTTCTGTGGGCAAACTGGGTATCCAATAGGAGTATCTGGATGAAGACAAATACGTCACAAATGAAATGCAAAAATCTCAAGTGGAAACTTTCATTTTGATTTAACAGTCAATAATCCAAACTAAACACCAGTCG
Organism: Myotis myotis; assembly: GCF_014108235.1. NCBI lineage: Eukaryota > Metazoa > Chordata > Mammalia > Chiroptera > Vespertilionidae > Myotis > Myotis myotis. The sequence goes on from NW_023416316.1 coordinate 12,602,808, forward strand.
ATTAAGACAAATATGTTTTTTGGGGCCTCACAACTCTGTATTATTAGTCACACATCCCTGACAAAGTTGCTAAACTTCCATAAATATGTTTTTAATGATCGGATAATATTTATCCAACGCACTCTATCTCTCACATTAAGTTGGAATTAAATGCACCGTTTACTATGTCATATGCCTTCATGGCTTCAACAATCTTCTCTTTTATTCTCTTTTGAGTTCTGGTAACAATTTACAATGCAGCTGTGTGACATCTGGTAGCTGAGGAATGCTGCTGCTGAGGTTTTCAATCTCAGAGTTTGATGGGTCCTGATAGACAACGAGAGGCCACTTCTCATCAACTTTTCCCAGAGGACACAACGGGTCTAAGGAAAACGCGTTTGGGAAATGTCCATGTGTCTGCCATTGTCCCCGCCTCCCAGCTGAGGAATGTTCCACAGCAAGTCAATATACCTTGCTGCAGAAGAAAATCAGGGAACATGTCAAGTTCTCTCCTTCCCCACCCCGCCCCAGTTATTAGCAACCACGTGACCCCAGAGTAGGTGATTTAGGGTAAGCCGGCACTGTTTTTAGGAGGGTCTATTCAACTACGGTGTGATGAATAACAATACTGCTTCACCATTTTTGGAGGACATTTCCAATGATAACACACACGCTTGTTAATAACACTCTTTGGGGAAAGGAGAGAAGCGCTACATTATTGTACATGTCCACTGTAAGACATATCCCAACTTTAGAAATGTTGAAATAAATGACACAAAAAAATATATCATCTCAAAATTTAGAAGCTATGCTATCTGATCTGTCTAGATTGGCAAAATGTGGTTGTGTTAATTTTCCCATTTCCTTTCATTCTCACAATAAGACTGCAAGGAACATCATCTGCTCTCTTTTCTACAGAGGCCAGGCAACTTGGTGGCAGAGGTGGGGCTCTACGCAGCTCTTCCCACGCACATCTTCCCGTGAGGAGACACGCTCCCGCCCTCCCCTCGCACGGGGACCTGTGGGGAGGCAGAAGGAGAACTTTCTGGCACACCAAGCAGAGTCCTTCCCAAGGCGTGGCCCTCTCAGGCTGTGCCAGAAGCTGCTTGCACGACTCAGGAGTTACTCACAGTGGCTGATATTTAAAGTTATTTCTAGTGTTAAAAGTTCACAGATTACTCATTTAAAAAATCTACTGAATTTCACAGAATATTTGCCAACTGTTCAGTTCTTTATCATCGCTTTAGGAATATAGAGGAATAACCATCATCCAAGATCTAACAGCCCCTACATGCTAATGTTTTACCACTTATATACATCATAACAGCTCATATTCATAGCAAGTCTATGTGGTCAGTGAATTATTTTGCAGGTGAGGAAATCGAGTTACAAAGAAAAAGAGTAACTTTCTCAAGATCTGGAATTCAGTTCCAGATATTTTCCTATTCCAGAGCAGGTTTTTAAATGACTAAATTAGCCTACTTTCAGGACATGGGGAAAAAAAATACCAAGAGAAAGATTTCTTCCCTTAAGGAATTTGAAAACAAACTAGCTAGTGAGATAAGAGTAAGACACATAGTCTTGGCCAGGTGGCTCAGTTGGTGGGAGCGTCATCCTGTACACCAAAAATGGTTGCAGGTTCAATTCTAGGTCAGGGGCGTACTCAGGTTGGGGCGTGTACAGAAGGCAACTGATCCATGTTTCTTTCTCACATAAATGTCTGTCTCTCTCTCTCTCTCTCTCTCTCTCTCTCTCTCTCTCTCTCTCTCTCTCTTCCTCTTTCTCTAAGAAAAGAAAAAATATCAATGAGAATATATCCTCAGGTGAGAATTTTAAAAAAGACTCAAACACATAAATGGTCAAAGGAAAGTGACACCTGGTGGATATTAGTACCCCCTTTTGCAGATGGATAAACAGAGGCAAACGTTGTAAAACAGCAGCGAGACAGAATTCAAACTCAGGGTTTGAAGCCCTGCTCCCATTCGCTTCTGCCTCTCCACTGCATCTGCCATCCCATGTCATTTCTGAGAGAGAAGCCAGGTCCAAGTGACATTCATTAACCGTCCCAGTATGAAAGGTTGATCAAACTTTGATGATGTGACTGCACCAGTGATTTATGTCTGAAATTCCGAGGATGGGCTGTGACATCTGACAGGCTCTGTGTTTTAGATTCTCATATTTCCTCCATCCCCGTCACTTCCTGCCCGGCACTCACTCAGGCCTGATCATAAATATCGCCTGCCACTTTTATGATTATTGGTGATTAGATATGATGAATTCTGATACTAGTCAACCGTGGAGGAGATATTAAATACATTAGCTAATTTTCCCTTAATGCCTCATCCAATATGAATCAATATTGGTTTAATAATTAACATGTTTAAACATTTTTATGTATATTTCATGATGAGACAATCCATGTTTATTTTATGAAGATGAAATATTTAGCTTCCCGCCACCAACAGCAAACCCATTCCAACCTGGAGCTTTCTCTGTAGCCTGCTCTGGGGCCATCTTTTTGTGCCCTGGGAGAGCTGGCTGCTCCTCTCGGACTGTAACCTAGTAGAGGAGGCTGAGTTCATAACAGAGGTTGCAGCTTCTGGAAAGAGGAAGGGCTAACTGCTGAAGAGTGAGTCCTGAGAGGAGCCTGCTGAATGGGTGGGGCCTGCGCCCAGCTCGGCCCCAGCTCTGCCTCAATCCTACTCTCCTCTCAGGCTGCAAGCATCCATGAGGATTGGCTTCACTCACTCGAGGGGAGAGTCATGAGGAGGGTTAGAAGCACGATTTAGAGCAGCGGTTCTCAACCAGAAGTGGTTCTGCCCACCCCTCCCCTCCAGGGAACATTTGCAACATCTGAAGATTAGTTTTGGTTGTCACAGCTGGAGGACATGCAACTAGCATCTATGGGTCAAGTCCAGGGACACTGCTAAGTATCTTACAACACACAGGACAGCTCTCCACACAAAGAATCATCTCGTCCAAAAATGTCAGTAGTGCCAAGATGGAGAAACCCTGGCCGATAGGCAGACAGCAGAGGCCTGGCTCCCAGTTCTGCCAAATGTGGTTATATAAGATAGGGAAGTTTCTGCTCCTTGCCTTCCACATCCCTAAATTAGGGAGGATAATCATAAAGGGACCTAATTTACAAAGTTTGGAAAAAATTAAGTGAGAGGACAATATTAAAAAATTCAGTGTTTGGCATATAGGAACAGCAAAGCTTCAAAGCAGAATCAGGATGTGAACAAAGTTGTGCCACAACACCTGAGCTTTGTCATCCGACTTCCTGCCATCAGTAAGTCTGTGTAAATAATCAAAATATTAGTTCTGAGAAGTACAGCATGGCAGAGGCTTGGCATGTGGTACCTAGTTAATCGGCACACCATTGATAATAATGCATGTTCATTGCATTCCTGCTCCGTGCCATGCATTTCATATATGCCATCTCTGTGCCTTATAGCAATCTTACAAAGTGGCCAATATTACATCCATTCTTAGAGTTGAGGAAGCCAAGATAGAGGAAGGTTAAATAGATTACCTGAAGCCACTCTGTTATCTTTTTTCTTAATTTTGTAGCTTCCACTATATGTCAGGCACTGTTCCAGGGGCTAGGAATATAGCAAAGTGGCCTGCTTCCATTCTCATGGGAAAAGATAGATCATGATCACATCAATCAATAAAAATCAATCGTGTGAAAGGTGATGAGTGCCATGGGAAAAAAATATAAGAGTTTAAAAATAGAGAGTGCAGGGAGTGTGTGTAGAATGTGCTATTTTTATACGGGATGGCTAGCAAAGTCTTCACTGAGCAGCAGCACTGAGTGAGAAACCAGTAAATGAAGCCATCTGGGATAAGAGCTTGTAGGTGGAGGAAACGTCACAAGCCAGAGTTCTAAGGAGAGAATGGGCGTGATGGGGTCAAGGAACAGCAGGAAGGCACATAAGAGGAAGGGAGAACTCTTACCCTGATGAGGTCAGGTTGGCAGGGCCATGTATGTGATAGTGAGGACTTATTACTCTGAATAAGACGAGAAGGTATTAATTAGAGGGAGGTTTTAAGTAGAGAAATGCCAAATATGGTTCATATTCTAAAATAAGTACTTGGATGCTGTGAAAAACAATGGACTGAGTTGCCCAGGGGTGGCAGCAGGGAGGCCCATGAGGGCCTCTTGTTCTCTTCCTAGAGAGATGGTAGTTAGCAGCAAACGTTGTGAGAAGTGTTCGCATTTTGAATATATTTTTAAGGAGAGTCCGTAGGATTTACTGATTACTGATGGATTAGAGGTAGAATGTGAGAGAGAGAAGAGTCAAGAATGGGCCCAGATTCTGGTCGGAAGAACTGGAAGAACAGCGCTGGCATTGACTATACATGGGGACATCTAGGTGGGTCTGGACTCCAGGGAACTTTTTTTAACCATGAGAGTCACTGTTTCATGTTTGTTTGTTTTTTTATTGATTTTTACAGAGAGGAAGGGAGAGGGATAGAGAGTTAGAAACACCGATGAGAGAGAAACATCGATCAGCTGCCTCCTGCATACTCCCCACTGGGGATGTGCCCGCAACCAAGGTACATGCCCTTGACCGGAATCGAACCTGGGACCCTTGAGTCCGCAGGCCGACGCTCTATCCGCTGAGCCAAACCAGTTAGGGCTCTGTTTCATGTTTTTATGTTAATTTGTAAGATTATCCAGAAGGGGGGAGAATGATTCAGAAAAGCCAGAATGCTTTCTAGATGATAAGAGCTCTGACCCTGAGCAAAGGCTGAACTAGGGAGGTGGGAGAGAAGTAGGAGCGATATCTACAGGAAGAAGTGGACAGATGGCCCTCAGATAAACGTATGAACAATTAATCTGTAGTAACAAGAGGGAAAGCAAAGTGTGTGGACACAAATTCCAGTAGGCTGATACTGAAAGTGGGGTGCACAGGTATTCTCATTGGTTTCCTAGTCAAATAGGTAGCAAAGTCTAAGCAAAGAATGAGACATCAGGGAGAGATGCTGGAGATGCGAGGAAAACAAAGACAAAATAATCATGATAAGTGGATTAGGGAAGTGTGGTAGAATTCAAATCCAGTTCCATTGGGGTCCAATGCCAGCAAACTTCTCATATACCATATGGTTTTAAAATTATCCTGAAAGGTAACTATGTTTTATTCCCATTTGAATTAACAAAATGGAAATTTGAGGAGTTGATGTGGCCCAAGACCATTCAGTTTGTTTTGCTGCCAAATCAGATTTCAAACTAAACCTTCAGACAACTAATTCACAGCCCCAGGGACCTGTTCACAATTCCTCCTGAAGTGGAAAAAAGGGCATGGATGACAACCCCGTGAGGGGCAGTCAGGTCCTCGGTCCCCATCTCAAGCCCCCTGGAATGATGGGAAATGCAGACAGGATCTGTAGGTTTCCTTGGCCTTCTCAGCTGCATTTTGTCCTAATCCCTCAGCTGATCCTTTGTGTACTTATCCCTTTTGCCTTCAGCTTTCTTTCTTTCTCAGGTCACGGTGAAGAAACAGATTCAAGACGAGCTTTGGTCTGCCCCTGTGAGTCAGCGGCACATGGCAGGATTTCTCTGTGTTGAGGGCTTTGAAAAAGTGCTGAACTTTGCTGGGAAAGATGCGATGAGGATCCAGCATCTGCTTTTACTTTTTTTTTAATTTTTTTTCTTGCTCAGGGTTCTATCCCTTCATTTCCTTTCCTTTCTCCATCTTGTGAAATATGACTCATGGTGTACTATGCCACTCCATGGACATTTTGGGTACCAAGTAATTTTTATGGATTCAAGTCTTAGAAGCTTCCCCTGGGTTAACAGAGATCTTGGAGATGGCCACACACAGTGTCACAGGGGTCAGAGAGAGGAAGTGACAGCCAGTGCAGGATCAGAAATCGTGGCTCTTTCAGCCCCTTCAAGGACTGAAGGAAAGTTCCAGAAGTTTGCATATGATTCTCCACACTTCAGAGTGGACCCCAGAAAGGAAAACAGGGTTCACAGTTTTCCAACCAGACTCCTCAGCCCTATGATGACATTTGCAAATAGCATCAGGGAAAACATTTTTTCCCTTTGTTTTCAATGTCTAAAGTTTATAGGTCCTTTAAAGGTTGTATTCTAAAAAGGTTGAGTTCATGGTGAGTCAGTGACTCCGAGACAGACTGCAGGGCTATTTAAAAGCAGCCCTGCAAAGGGAGTGCCTTCACCACAAAAGGCAGTGGTGGGCCCAGCAGGGACTGGCTGCAGCAAAAGAAAGTGGGGACAAGGGAAGGGGCCTCCAACCACTCAGACACCATGCGGATCTCAGTCGTAGCTTCCTCAACCCGCCGCCTCACTATCCTCCCTGCATATGTAACTGCATCTATGCTTACTCCCTTCTCTCCTAACTCAGGACCTGGAGCTACCTAAGTTTCCCCCCCGTTTCATGTATTTGAACTTCTCTCTTCACACCCCCTCTAAGACTTTATTCCATCTGTTGGACTCCACCGAGATGCCTGATGCTCCTTCCCGACTCCTGTCTTCCTCTCAGTAACCACCTCTCCCACAGCAGCCACACCTGGAGCCACGCTCCCCTCTCGCCTCCTCTTTCTTCAGTCCTTCAAAGGTGAGTGTGTGAAGAGGTTCTCTACCTTGACTGTTCTACATTCCTATTTTCCATTAATTCCCCAACCCAATCACATCAGATCTCATCTCCCAAAAGGTCATTCAAAACCTAATTGCAAAACCCAATGGACATTTTTAGCTTCTTTTCTTATTTTTTAATTTTATTTTTATTTTTGGTGAATCCCCACCCAAGGATATTTTTCCACTGATTTTTAGAGAGAGTAGACCGGAGAGAGAAACATCGATGTGAGACACATCAATTGGTTGTGACCGGAACTGAACCTGGGACTCTTCAGTCCTTGGGCCAATGCTCTATCCACTGAGCCAAACCAGCTAGGGCTTCTTTTCTTATTTGATGTCTATGCCATTGGTATTGATAACTTACTCCCTGAAACAATTTCTTCCTAGGATTTTTAGATTCCTACAAAGGTTCTTCCTCCTTTATTGACTTTGTAAGTACTGATGTTCCCCCAGGGTACCTCTGACCTTCTCTCTTTCCCTTCAGTTTACTTCTCCCTCCTCTTTCCCCTTTTCCTTCTCTTTCCTTCCTCTTCCTCTGTTTTTCTTCCCCTAGACTCCTCTTTCCATTCTATACTCTCCCCTGTGATGATAACACTCAATCCCGGGCTTAACCTACCACTCGCAGTCTAACAATTCCTAGCTTGACATTTTCTTCTTAGCTTTTTCCTGAGCACCAGGCACATATTTTATGACTGCCTGTTAGCCATCTCCACCTGTGCACCAAGATTCCTATCAGTATAAATCTGCTCTCCTAGGCCCTCAATGCTACTGTCACCTCCAACCCCAGCACACATAACTGTTTACCACGTGTGGCTTTTGCTGCATCCTAATTGTAGTACAGCCTGGTGGAATTTTAGGGAGCTGTTCGGTGGACAGCTGCCCAGGCATCTGCATTACAAGAGAGATGGCTGAGCTGGAGATCCAGGTTAGGAATGATTCAAAAGAAAGGAGAGGTAGGAGTCGATGAAGTCACTTAAAAAGAGCTCATAACAGAAATTCAAAACCTAGATGTCTATGATTGGCCCTACAAATTATGTCCAAGTTTACATTTTGGGTATATATGTGCATTTGAAAGATAATTCATATCTTTTATCAAGTTCTCAGAGGGACCTATGGGCCACAGAATTCTTAAAAATCCCTAGTTTAGAGCAGATAATTTTTTAAAAATAAATTTTTATTGATTTCAGAGATAGATAGAAACATCAATGATGAAAGAGAATCATTGATCGAATGCCTCCTGCACGCCCCCTACTGGGGATCGAACCCACAACTCGGGCATGTGCCCCGACCGGGAATCAAACCGTGACCTCCTTGGCAAAGAGAATTTTTAAAAGTTATTTCAAAAAAAAAAAAAAATACTGGCAGGTTTACAGTTGTTTGTATGGACAATAATACAATAATTAATAAATAATAATACAAGAATGAACTCTGTGTTTTGCATACTCACAACTGTAAACCTACTTTTGCCCACCCTGCATAAGGAATGACTGCATGCCATTAAGCAGACTGAGGAGCTAGCCTTGACTTTGGCACTGACAGACTGTATGGCATCAGGAATAATGCCCTGAAGCTTCAGGCTCCTATGAAGCCTTCCCACCCCGCCCTGAATTTTCCCTGCAGCACTTCCTACATCTGGGCTTATAACTGCCCTACTGACTTCTTGTCTGTCTGCTCCACCGGACGGTAAGCTCAGGACAGCAAGGTCAACGTGGCTCCCCACTGAACAGGAAACAGTGCACCAGAATACGTTTCCCCCCTGATTTCCTTCAGCCCTGCAGTTCTCTTCTCTGGCCTGCAGTGTCTCCACCTGTAATGCCAGAAATTCATTTTTCACAATGTACTTCTTCAGGCGCCAACAATGCAGCACAGAGCTGGTCTTCACCATGGTTAGGCGTCCAGAGCCGGCTGAGGCCCAGGGCTGGCAGGCAGAGCGGGGTGATTATAACACACTGTGACGTGTGCTACAATAACCGACTGGAAGGTGCTAGGGAGCGGGGTGGGGGACTCAGGCATAAACCATCCTGTAAAGCTCTTGGCCCGCACGCGAGACTCCTCAGGTGACACTGAGTTCTGGTCACATGGGCCCCCGGCAGGCACTCCCTTGTTACTCCTTCCTTCAGATGCGGTTTTCCCTTTCAATTTCAATTCAATGCTCACAATTTATAGAAAGATAAATCACCTGCCTCCATGGTGTATAATTTCCAAAACTAACTGTTCACCACAGCAAAGCAGCCATGCCTAGCTCCCAAAGGAAGCGTCATGCTGTCCCCCTTCCTCCAGCCTCACTGTGGGCCGGCCGCATCGAGTCCAGGACAAGCGTCCAGAATTCAGCCCCCTCATGGCTGTGCTCCCCACCCGGCACAGCTGCCATAGTAATGCTTGTAATGCTTTTTTTTTTTTCTAACCAAAGTTCCTTCATTTTTTTTTCCTTGTGGTTTCTCAGCTTTCCTTGCTTGGAATGATACCCTCATTTTTATTTTATTTTATTTTATTTTATTTATTTATTTATTTATTTATTTATTTTTTTATTGCTTAATGTATTACAAAGGGTATTACATATGTGTCCTTCCCCCCCCTCCTTGACAGTCCCCTAGCCTCCCCTATCCCCCAGTGTCTTAAGTCTACTGGTTATGCTTATATGCATGCATACAAGTCCTTTGGTTGATCTCTTACCCCCCTCCCTCCTGCCCCCCAACCCTCCCCGGCCTTCCCGCTGCAGTTTGACAATCTGTTTGAGGCAGCTCTGCCTCTGTATCTATTATTGTTCAAAAGTTTTTATTTTATTTAAAATACAGGTCTTGAAATTACTTCTATTTCCAGCCTGTGCCATATTAGAAGAATTTCTCCCTTCTTTAGTCCCATACTGGTGTGATAGTTGTTGTTTTTTGTAAGGGTTTTGTTTTGTTTTTAATGTAAAAAGGGTTATATTTGTAGAGAAACGGGAAATGAGAGACTTAATCAAACAAGCTAAATCCCAAATTATCATCTGATTCCTCCTCCTTCTCCCCTTTCCCCTCCCCCTCCTTCTCCTCCTCTTCTACAGCAGCTGGGGCAGAACCAGCTGCAGGGGCTGCAGACCCTGGGGCAGCTGAGACCACCACAGCCCCTCTGGGAACACTGGCCAGCTTGCCGATACCCGGGACAATGACATCTTCGATGTTTGATGTTTTGTCCGTTCAGCTCACTGATGACCTTGTTGCGCAGACCCTCATCCACCTCGATGCCCACGCTGTCCAGGATCTTCTTGATGTCCTTGGTGCCTGGGGAGGCATTGCCTTGAGGGTGGCCAGCAGGTAGGAGGCAACGTAAAGCATTTGGCTGCCGAGGAAGGGCCTCTTCAGAGTTGTTTGTGGTTTTTGTTTTTTTTTTTCAAACTTAGGATTTAGGAAAAAACACACAAAAACATCTAGTCTTTGAAATTCAATTTTACGCCATCATAGCCAATTCATGAACTAGGCTGAGCGTTAGTTCCCTCATCAGTTAAAACGAGGCAGTAACAAGATAGCATCGTCCTGTATCACTTTCATAGGTGATGCTTACATCACAACTCATGGGGCCGAGTGATTTTAGAAATTCTGAAATGCTCTATGTAAGTGTATAATCAGCGTTATTTTGTTCACACTTCATGGTATGGCTCACGTCCTCAACTTTGCTGAACTACCTTTCTCTATCCGTCCTTCCTCCAATTGAAAAATTTTAATTAACCCATTCAAAATCCATCTCTCCATGGTAATGAAAATTTGCCTTTTTAAAAATTAAGCATATAAGTTACTCAAAGAAGCAATTTTGCTAGCTGTTAATTCTCCATTTAACAAATAGATGTATCATGCATGTAAATGTCTAAGATATGGTCTTGGACTTTATACAATTCTCTTCCAACATTCTCTATAACCCCCAACACGCTCTGTAACAGCGGATGGTTGTATGACTGGTGGACTGAAAAGGCAGATAACTGCTGGAGCAGAAAGCTAATTTTTAGGAAATTATTTTTCATATTGAGCTAACCCCAGTCTTTCTGCAATTTCTATCTATTGTACAATTCTAACATCTAGTATCTTCCTGCACAAGTGTTCAGACGTTTACTACCAAGTTACTTCTCCCAAAATTTCCCCTCTCCAGGTAAGAATCTGAAGTTCCTTCAGTCATTCTGAGTATCTGATTTCCTCTTCCTCTGCTACTTGTGGCCACACTCTGGTTCATCATCACTGAACCTAAACTGAGATTAAACTCGGAACTGCAGATATGGTTGGACCAAGGTTAAGTAAGAGAAAGTTACCACTTACCTCCACCAAGCATGAAATTACTCTTAGGTTGGCCTGTAGTAGCACTGAGGCTTTTGGTTCCAGTCAAAGTGTATTGCTGACTCATGCCACAATTAAATAAAACTACAATCTCAGACTTTTAACCGATCTTTCTTCTAAACAATAGCTTCCTCAGCCGATATTTATAGAGTTGGGGATTTGAACCCAAGTGAATACTTGAGATTGGTCCATATTTAATTTTATCTACTTAGATTTGACCCTGTGTTCTCATTTACCAAGCATTTGTTGAATCCTGATTATTATTATTGGCTGTTCCTCCAAACTTCATACCATGGAAGGTTTTAATCAATAAACCTTCCTCGTACTCTTGCTGTTAGCTAACGTGTTACAAACTAAGATCAAGAATGAAGTCTACATATAACATAATTATAACCTGAATTATTTTTATTAATCTTCAAAATTACTATAGTGTACAAAGATAAGACATTGTAAGTTATATAAAAGATACCACATTGAGCACATAATAGGTGGTCAATGAATACCTATCACCTATCAATGAACAAAATAACCTGATTTCTAAAAAATAAAAGAAAATACACAAGAAAAATAAGAGAATCTTCTAGACAAATGTTGATGATAGGGAACGCAGTGTTGTAAAGACAAATTAAATTCTCAATGGAAGTCAAATGCTGGAAGGTGTAGCAGTATTTGAAATGAGACTACCCATTCTAAAACTAGGAGGGTCCATAAAGCACTTTCCCTAAAATAGCTCTGGGCTGATAGCCAATAGTGATGGCCTTCTGAGGTTGCTTTGATGAGCATGAGGGAGAAGAGACCAAAAATAAAGCAGCCCCTCGCCACATGCAGGTGATAACATTAGCTAACTCCCACTGAGCATCAGGGCGGGCCAAGCATTCTGCTATCTCATTAATCTCCCCACCCACTGAGTGGATACTAAGGTCATGCTCACTGTATAAAACAGGAAACGGAACATTATATAGGTTACATAAATGGTTCTAGGTCATGCACACAGTCAAAGTACATAGAACCTGAACTTTGGTATATCACTGCGACCAGTGTCCACCAATGTCTGTTTGTGAATTTAGAGGGGTTCCTTCCTACACTCTTACTGCCAGATCAAGACTCAAAGTATCATTACTTAAACACAAATAAAGGAACCCCTGGGGATTATAGCTAGGTCAGATTCCTCTCCAAAGAGCCTGGTCTGGGTTTTCTGTATACTTAATGTTTCCAGTTCCCCTAATCTTGTGTGTTCTATCATTCCTGCCAATTCTGATATATTTTGTCTGTAGTCTACACACTTATTAATGTATAGACTGAAAATTAACTTGACAACATCAAATTCATGACTTTGGATCACCTTCCAACTCCACATCCATCCTACTCATAGTCAACTTAGGTGATCCACTGTCTTACCTGAGCCAGCCCACCTCTCTGTTGGCTCTCCAACTTCTATGTACAGGCCAGGGTCTGATGCCTGGCTTATAGAAAGGTAACTAGGACGAGGGAAGATAACTCTGAGACAAACAACGGGCTGGTTGCAAGTGGGCGATATTCAAATGGGAAAGCAGGCACTGAAGAGATGAGGACCAAAACGGTCAACTCCCTCACACTAACCTCAGGCCACCTGCTCAGGGGAGAAGGATGGGTTTCCAGGGGGTGTTCTTGAAAGCCCCACAAATACTTCATTTCTTTATCAAGTTTTTATGAAGAGCCTACTATGTGTGCAGACTCTGCTAGCTACCGAGGAGATGGCAGTGTGCAAGATGGAGTGAGGAGTTTACTGTCTACTGTGGAATAAATGGACAGACACCAAAATCTTAGGACTAACCCTGCTGACAGCTGACCTTGGAGAGATACCTCAACTCCTTGTGACTCAGTTTCCTCACCTGCGAAATATTCAGGTGAGGAGACGATGAGCAATACAGCAACTTAGCATGACAACTGAGTTGGTTCTCCTACAACAGTCACTATCCTGGCTCCCTTGTCAGTCTCCGGTTTGCCATTGGGAGGAGGGGATGGGAAGGCTACCTGGCAGAAAAAGTTCTTTCTCATTTTCATAATAGAATTATGTACTCCCCTCTGCAGGTCTTTAATCTTCCAGCATTTATCCCATCAGTTCTGTCTCTAGTGAGCCCTTATCCCAAGATGTTTGTCTATTAAATTAAGAGTTTTGTAGAAGGGGAGAGCCATTTAAAGGCTGTAAATCACCAGGCAGTCTCTTAGCTGCTCTCTGCTCTGAGCCCCACTGCATCATCCTACACTCACAGGCTGCCGCAGCCACCGCCACCTCCCCTCGGGCCCTGGCTCAGAGGCAGGCAGCTCTGGAGCATGGGACCTGCACAGACCTGCCAGCTCCCAACCTGCTCCAGTTCTGGGGCCAGCCTGACCTGGGGGCGGGGGTGGGGAGTGTACGTGGGTCCTTCATTAACTCTCAGGAGCTCCAAAGGCAACTTAGCTCCCACCCAGCTTTTTTCTTCTCTTCCACTGGGGTGCTTTTCATGCACCCAAGCCCTTGTGTAATACCTCAGCTTTGATAACTGTGTCTTTTGATTATAGTCAGGCCCCTGACTTGCGATACTAACCAGAAAGGTAGGAAAATAAACCTGATCCACTATGAGCCAGATGTTGTATGCATCCTCTACCCCTTGCATTTTCACTGTTTACCTAGATGTCGAGTGACACTGTATTCCTATATTACAGACAGAAACAGAGGCCAAAATAAAGAGATGGAGGCCAAGATGGATCACCTACACTGCTCAAGGATTTATAACCCATTAGTAATGGAGCTGGAATTTCGAATCTGAAGCTCTTTTGTACCAAAGCTTTTGATACAGTCATTCATTCCTAGGAGCTTTCTGGGTGACTATGTGCCATGCCGCGGACCATGCTAGTTGGTGTTAAAGTGGTAACCAAAGCAGTGAGGACTCCCACACCCTCCTACAGCATGTCTACCCTGCCGCGCGTCCCCCCCACCCCTGCCCCAGGATGTTAGAGACATAAGTGCACACTCCTTCTCCCTCCCTCTCTACTTGGTGGTTAGAGACCTAGCCCTGGACTCCTACCCCCTTCCAGCTCTTGCTCTGGCCATACAGCTGGCTCTCAGGCAAGCACCACAGACTCTGCCACCATGCCCACAGGGGGCCCTGCTGGCTGCACAGGCCAACACTGAGGATCTCATTGTTAACTCTACCACATGGTGTCTTTCCTGCTGCTCTGGACCGATCCCTCCTGCACTGCACCGCCCCACCCCCACCCCGCTGTGCGCCACCTTCGCCTGCCCATCCCTCACAAGGTTTATCAGACTTCAAATCATCACGCAAGATGGAGAAACACAGGGACAAGACCGAGGTGTGTTCTCCCTTTATCTCTCACTCCTTAACCCCTAGAGTGCCGGGGAGCACCATCGACCTCCTCCTATCTTTTGCCAAAAGTGCCGGGAGCGCTATCGTGCTCCTCCTGCAGGGTCACTGTTAGATGCTAGTAGTTCACTCTTTATTGACAGATGGCACCTAAGTGCAGATTTCCTAAGCTGCTGTAAAATCAGCAAAAATGCCTTGGCAATTTTAGCATAGTTCCTAGGATATTGGTTGGCACTCAAAGGGTTAAAAACCCACCACCCTCTGGCTGCTCCCTAGGCCTGCTCTCCTGCACCCCTAGGTCGGCCTTCCCCTAAATGCCCCAGCCCCTCAACAACCCTTCCCCTCTCACTCATGAGACACTGTCACAGATAAAAAATGGTATGAAAGATTCACTCATAATTTGTGGGATGGGAATCATGTGGCGCTTGATCAGGAGGCTTGATTCAAGCTTCCCTTTGACCAATTATCAGCCGTGAGTATGAGTCATGTCCCACACACCCCTGAGGACGCTCTTCCCTTACCTATTAAATGGGACTCTCAGAGACTATGATGGCTCTCTAATGTTTCATGTTGGCTAGTCTGAACTACTCTTTCCAGATTCCCCTTTCTGGTATGATTTTGGGTGCGATATGGCACAAGGGAGGCCCTTGGTGGTTCCGGAGGGCGGAAAGGGAGCAGGCGCCATGTCATAAGCAAGAGACATCCCCCTGAGTCCTCCTTCAACGCCTCCCACTCTTGGGCCAGGTGCATATGTTCGCCTCTGTGACAACTGATGCCAATTCCTCCTGCAGAACACCTACATCACCAAGGTCAAAAGCAGTTCAGAAATAACAAGGGTTTCAGTCCATTCTCATGGGGCCCAGTTTATGCTTGTAAGTTGAACCTGCAACTTTAGATCCCCAAATTTATATCCATCTTCTCCTCCTGACTTCCAGCCCTCTAGGCTTTGGGCTCCAGCAATGGATGTGGAGAAAACACCTTAGAGAGATGCTTAACCAGCTCTCATAATTCTACAAGGTCAGATACTGTAACAGAGATTTGTATGTATATGCATGTGTGTGTGTGCACACGTGTGCGTGCGTGTGCGTGTGCATATGTACTCTGGGGTCCGCTTCTCTGGTTGAACTTGATCGATATAAAGGACATATAAAAAGTCACAAAGTCTCAGGGGCATAGAAGAATAACTCTTTATTTAACTTATGGATCTGTGGGTCAGCTGGGGCGATTCTTCTCCATGCAGCATGTCTGTTGTCACCTGGGGCGACTTTGCTCCCCTGGCGTTTATTCTAGAGCCCAGTGTGAAGGGACAGCAGCTACCTGGGGGAGGCTCTATTCTTGGAGATGGCAGCAGCTCAACAGGACAATTCCCACTGAACAAGCACATTTCAAACACCTGGGACCACTAGCATCCCATTGGCCGAAGCAAATCACATGGTCAAGCTCAGACTGAAGTGGCAGGAAAGAGCATTCACCCTTCGTGGGAGGAACAAAAGTACATGGTGTGGCTGCAGAGTGAAGAACTGAGGCCGCACTTAAAACACAGGGACTCAGCAAAGTGTCTAGAAACCGTGCCTGCGGCTCGCAAGCAATGCCATGTTGGCTACGGTTATGAATGAACTGAGATCTCTCTTCCAGCTTCAAGTCTGCTATCAGTGAGCTGTGGGTTATTGGGAAAGTCAGTTCATAATAATCCTTATCCCTAGAGTAAGATCAGTGGAAATAATCTCTTGATTCTATGATTCTGAGATGGGTTTGTTGTCTCTATTGTATGCCATCATTTTAAATTACCTCCTCTTAAAATACATTTTATAATACAATTTTTAAATTACAAATAAAAATGAAAGACTGCCTTTAAAATCCTCACACCTAATGCCATAATCAATTCTCCCCACAATGGAAATCGTTGTTGAAAGTTTGCTTCTATCTTTCCACATCTTTTCATGACTTTATGTTTATGCATGTGTTCCACATACACACGACTATATTCTTTCAGATGGCAGCTTGCTCTTGTACTCTGCTATATCTTGGTCTGTTCATTTTGGTCTACATAGATCTATTTTAGCCTTTTGAAGTCTTTTGTATTCCTAAGTGTGAATCTGCCAGAATACATTTAACATTAGCTCCTTTAATGATCACTGCAATTCTTCCAGATACAGTACCCCCCTTACCCATATGTTCCAAGGACCCTGAAGTCATGAATGTATGAACCCTACATATACTATGTTTTTTTCCCATACAGACATACCTATGATAAAATTTATAAATTTAAAACAATAAAATAGGTCAATTATACCAACATACTGCAATAAAAGATTTATAAATGTGGTCTCTCTCACTCTGTTAGAACATCCTGTATTTCTTGGGATGACATGAGATAATAAAATGCCTCCTTGATGAGATGAAGTGGGTGAATGCCATAGGCACTGTGCTTAGTGTTAGACCAGGAGGGAGACCTCTTAACTACACATGATAAGTGCTTTATGGTTTCTCTGTGGCACACCTGCATTGCAGCATCACTACCCTTGCAATTTGGGGGCACCTTTCAGTAAAATAAGGATCACCTGAACGCAAGCACTATAAAACTAGGACAGTGGATCTGATAACCTAGAAGGTTACCAAGTGACTAACGGGTCAGGAGCACATACAGCACGGAGAGGCTGGACAAAGAGATGACGAAGCAGGGTGGAGCTGGACAGAGCAGACAGCACAGAATTTTGTCACACTGCTCAGAATGGCACACAATTTCAAACTTATGAATTGTTTACTTCTGGAATTTTGCCTTTAATATTTTCAGACCGCAGTTGACCATGGATCACTGTAACAGTGGAAAGCGAGACTGCAGGTAAGGGGAAACTACCGATGCCTTAGCAAACGAAATGTCAATGAGAACATCTTTGTACCCGCCTTCACATAGTGTGGCAATGTTTTCTGTAGGATTAGACACCTAAGAAATAGTCAGATATTTGGAATGTTGGTAGATTACTGCCATACTGCTCTCCAAAAAAAGCCAGATCCAATTTACAAACTCACCAACATTATATAGAAATACCATTTCTCTGAGTCCTTACCAACACAGAATATCATCAATTTTTAAGATTCTTTTTTTTTTGCTATTTGAATGAGTTGCATGGTTTTCACAGGACTGTTATGATGAACGATGTCAATAGGCACAGGCAAAGGATATGAGCACCTCTGACGTTAGTAAAGAGCACAAACTTAAAGGCATGAGGTCTAAATTAACTCGCATCAAAGCAGCAAGGAGACATGCAGTGTTCTCACTGAAGGGGCCAGTTCGTCAGTCTACAGACTGCAGGAAAAAGCCTTCAGCAGGTGATCCTATCTGAACATATTAAAAGTCCCACTGAGTTAGCAAGCAGTTTCCGAGCAGTTGGCAGAATGATAGTCCCCCAAAGACGTCCAAGTCCTAATTCCCAGCACCTATGGACATGTTACCGTACAGGACAAAAGGGAACTAGCAGATGGGATGACAGTTAAGGACGTGAGTTGGAGAGACCATCCTGCATCATCCAGGTGGGTTCAATCTAATCATACGAATCCTCCCAATTCTCGTCAGAGGGAGTGTACACAGAAGAGTATTCAGAGAGATTTGACGTCACTGGCTTTGAAGATGGCAGAAAGGGGCCATGAGCCGAGGAATGAACAAGGACATGGATTCCCCCTTAGAGCCTCCAGCAGTACAGTCCTGTCAGCATCTTGATTTTAGCCCAGTGAGATCCCTGTCAGACCTCTACCCTGTAGAACTGTAAGATAACAAGTTTCTGTGTTTTAAGCCTCTGAGTTTGGGGTAATTTGTTGCACTAGCAATAGAAAACCAATACAGCCCATCCTCACTGTGTTCTGGAGCAGGGAGCAGCAATTGTCTCCTTTTGGTTCCATCTTAATGAAACATGAGCCACCCTCCTGCTTACCCACCAGGTACAAGGAAATGACAACAGACACAGAACATGTATCAATGTATCTGCTATAAGGACGAGGAGAAGGTCAATTTAGACCATTTTTGCAGGTATCATCTGCCCAGCGGATACAGATGCAACATGAAGACTTGCTTGGCTTAATGAAAAGTAATATCCCCATTGTGCTTCCATTTCATTTCTTTAGTTGTGAAGATGTTGATCAGCTTTTCATATGGTAACTGACCATTTTTTAATTGCTGGCGTATAGCTTTGACAAATTTCTCAAATATGTTTTTGGCCTTGTCTTAATGATTTGCTAAAAACTCTTTATATATTCTATATATAATATTTTGTCCGTAATATCTGTTGCAAGTATCTCTCCCAGTACTTCAAATTGATACATACGCGCGCACACACACACACACACACACACGCATGCAAGATGTAGCTAAAGCAGTGCTCAGAGGAGGATTTATAGTTTTAAATATTTATATTAAAATGGTACAAATGCCTAGAAGCAATGATCTAAGTATCACCTTAAAAAACAGGAACAGAGAGCAATGTCAACTCAAGGCAAATAGAGGAAAGAGAATACCAAAGAGCAGAAGGCAATGGAATACAGAATTAACAAAGCCACAAGCTGGTTCTTTTAAAAGAACAACAAAATTGATCAACTCTTAGCCAGAATAATTAAGAAACAAGTACAAGAGCACAAACTACCAAATGTATAGAATGAAAAAGAAGTTATCACTACAGATCTTAACAGACATTAAAAAGGTAATAAGAGAATAGTATATAAATGACTTAATGCCAACAAACTGGACAACTTGGAATCAACAAAAAAGTTCCTTAAATAATACAGCTGACCCAAATTAATATGGATGAAACACACCCTATTATCAAGACTAAGTTTTTAATCTAAGACCTTATAATATAGAAACTCTTGGCTCAGAAGTCTTTATTTGATTAATTCTACCAAATATTTAAGAAAAAATAATAGCAATATGTCACAATGTCTCTTAAACTACAGAGGAACATGAAATAAAACCCAATGCATTGTATGAGATTAGCATAACTTTTATACCCACAAAGACATTACAAAAAAATTACAGACCAATTCCCTTCAGGAGCATAGACACAAAAATCCTTAATAAAGTGATTGTATTATTAAGTCAAATACAATTCCCAAACAGGATAATTTACCATTCACATAAAGGGCTTGTCTCAGGAATGCAAGGTTGATTTTACATTCACTGAATTGTTCACTTTAAAATGGTTGATTTAATGATATGTAAATTTCACCTAAATAAAAATAATCAAAGCATGTAGTTCACCATATAAACAGAATAAAGGGGGAAATCCTACAATCATTTCCATAAATGCAGAAAACACTGGTTTTTACAAAATCTAGCATCAATTTATGAAAAAATTTCTCAGAAAATACAGTATACAAGAAAACTTCCTCAATCTATATAAGGGCATCTATAATACTGAGAGACATCCTTAATGGTATTGTATTGACCACTAAGACCAGAAACAAGATGAGGATTCCCACTTTCACTACTTTTATTCAACATTGTACTGGAGATCCTGACCATTTTCAATAACAGTGAAAGGATGTAAAAGGCATAAAGATCAGAAAGGAAGAAGTACACTGTCTACTTGGAAATGACATGATTGTTTACAAAGATAGCCATAAGGAATCTAAAAAGTTATTACAAGATGCAATATGTAAATTTAGCAAGATTGTAGGACTCTAGGCTTTCTTTAGAAATCAATTTCATTGGTATATGTACAAATATGCCATTGGAAAATAAAACTCAAAAACAATTTCCCTTATAATAACATAAAAATGTAAAATATTAGGAAAATATTTTTGAATACATGTATCACATCTGTATTCTGAAAACTAAAATATATCATTAAGAAAAAATTAGGAAGACCTAACTACCAAACTCTATGGTACTGGCATTGGAATTGACAGGTCAATGCAATAGAATGTCCAAAAATAGACCCACATTCATCTTATTTTTGTTTTAACAAAGGCACCTGAGCAATCCAACAGTAAAAGAAAAAGACTTTTCCACAAATGGTAGTGAAGAAATTGAATATGCACATGGAAAAAAAAAACCACCTGAATGTCAACACTTACCCCAAAGGCATCTGAAGTAATAAAGACATTATTTTCAAGATCAGGAATAAGCAAAGTTTTCTTAAACAGTTCATAGAAATCATAGCCATAAAAGAAAAAAATGTGATAAATAAGACTTCAAAACTTAAAAATTTTGCTCCACAAAAGATACCATTAAAAAAAAAAATGAGTGGACAAGCCATAGACTATGAAAAAAATAATCATAGAGACTCAAAGGGTTTTATCTAGGGCAAATAAAAAAATTCTTATAACTCAACAATAAAAAGACACACAATAAAGAGCTAGCAAAGTATTTGTCGATTCTTCACAAAAGAAATGTACAAATGACCAGTGAGCAAATGATGAAGAGTTCATTATTGTTAGTAATCTTGGAAATGCAAACTAAAACCACAAAAAGAGATGGAACCATACACCCATCAAAATGGCTAAAATGCTGACAACATTAGACATGATCCAAGACGTGGATCAACGAGGTTCTCTTACATTCTCGGTGGCACAACTACTATGGGGGAAAGTTCTGACAGAGTCTGAGAAAGATAAGTATATACTCACCATATGATCCAGCAAATCCATGAACAGAAATGAACTACTGATAGCTCAAAACATTAGGCTGAGTGAAAGAAGCCTTACCTTTTAAAAGTACAGACCGTGTAAGTAATTTCATAAGAAATCTGGAACAGGCAAATCTAATCTGTAGCGGGAAAGAACCTAAATAGTGGCTGCACCTGGGAAGAGGGTGAGTTAAGAGACTGGCTGAGAGTGGGCATGAGGAAACTTCTTGGAATAATGGGAATGTTCTATCTCTTGACAGGGATTTGGGTTGCACAGGGAAATGCATTTGCTAAATCTCAGTGCATGCCTTAAGATCTGTGCACAGCTTCGCCTGTCAATTTAAAAACAAAAGGAAAAATTATAAGTAAATACTGAATCCTGTTAATGCCATGAATCCTGAAGTCTTTAGAATGAATGTACTGATGCTTGCAGTTTCCTTAGAAATGAAAAAAAAAATCAATTAACGGATGGATACATATTTTCTAGAACAAATATAGTAAAATGTTATGGTGCTTTGAAAATAGTCTGGCAGTTATTCAAAAGGTTAAACATAGAGTTACCATATGACCCAGCAATTCCACTCCCAGATCTAAACCCAAGAGAAATGAAAACAGATGTCCACACAAAAAGATGTATACAAATGTTCTTAGCAGCATTAGTCATAAGAGCCAAAAAGTGGAAACAACCCATATGGCCATCAACTGATGAAAGGATAAATGGAATGTGACACACCCACACAATGGAGCATTATTCTATATAATAAAAGCCCAGTGACCAAAATGGCAGAATGACCAGAACAACCAGAGACTAGAACAACCACGGCCCCTAACACCAGCCAGCTGCCCCCCATCAGGCAGGCAGAGGCAGTTAGGGGCGATCAGGCAGGCAGGAGAGCAGTTAGGAGCCATTGGTCTTGGACTTCGAGAGGGATATCCTAAACTGGCAGTCTGACATCCCCTGAGGGGTCTTGGATTATGGGATGGGGATGCCAGGCTGAGGGACCCCACCCCCACCCCCGCATGAATTTCGTGCACTGGGTCTCTAGTTGGATAATAAAAAGCAATGAAGTTATGATCCAGGCTGCAGCACGGATGACCCTTAGAGATTCTGCTAAGTGAAAGAAGCTAGTCACAAAAGGTTACATATAGTATGATTCTATTTACACGAAAGGACCAGAATATGCAAATCTATAGAGACAGAAAATAGACTGGTTTCCTAGGGCTGCAGGATGGTGACAAGTCATGGGAACTGGGAGTGGGAAGGGGAGTGACTGATAATGGGTGTGGTTTTTGTGAAGTGATAAAAATATTCCCAAATCAATTGTGATGGTTGCACAACTCTGTGAATGTGCCAAAAAGCACTGAATTGTATTATTTTAAATAGATTACTTGTATGGTATGTGAATGGTATCCCAACAATGCTATCATACAATGAATTAATAATAAAATGCAGGTGGTGGGTATACAAACTTATTTTAACTCTGCTACATATTTGAAAACTCTTAAAACAATCTTAAGATCTTGATTGGAACTGTTACAGGTTTGGAGATTATTATGGAAGAAATTGGTTTTTGTTCACTATTGAGACTTTCCAGTTAGAGTAAGTCCCTTGCTGTTTAAATCCCTTTTCAGCACCCATGATGTATATGATCTCAGGCCACCTCCAATGAGTGTGATAGGAGCCACTATGCCACCACTGCCGACCATAAATGGAGCACGTGTGTGAGCAGAAGAGATAATGCAATATGCATGCCCACCATTCTTTGCCATCCCGTTTAAGACATCATTCAGATGCCCCAAGAGTACAGGATTCCGAGGACTCATGATGCATGGATGTTCAGGAGACTCAAAGCAAGTACAAGACATGTGTGTTATACCTACCACGGAGCAAGTGGGGACACTGACAGTCCTACGTCCACATATCCCCAGTTCTGCAGGCTTTACATGCCTGACTTTTTCATTTGCATGATTCCGAGACCCTTCACTATCTGCAGTACCTTCCTCTTTAAATCTTCAGTTTCTCCTAACCTCCCAGGTATAACAAGAATGAAACAACATGGTTCAGATAAGGTCTGATCAAGGAGGAATAGAGAGGAATTATCCTTCCTCACCCAAAAGATTTTACTTCTATTAGTACACTCTAGAATTACAATAGCTTTCCCTGGAAGCCACAGCTCACTGCTATGGAACTTAAAAGCGGTTAGTCTATTCCAATGTGTTACCGAGTACACTATTTTTTTCCATCTTTACCTAAAATGACCCCCTTTTTTGTAAACTAAAGGACTTTCCTCAGCATGTGTGTTCAGAGTGCTAAGTGTCTGACTGCCTGGTTTAGTGGCCACCTCGCTTACAGAGAGCTGCTTCTCTGGATTTGCGTCACTTTCATGATGAATAAAGCATAGAGAATCACTCTCAGCTGGCGGCGATATTCATAGACTTCCCAGATTGGAAGAGACCTTAAAAGACCATCTTGTCCCTCCTCCTGTCACCAACCACCATGACATCTACACCAATGCTCTTCAGAGAGAGGGCAGCAGCTGTCACCAATCCACCCAGATCTATAGGCTGTCCCTCCGTGACCCAGCCTCAGGTTAGCAGATTCCTGTTGATTAACAGTTTAGAGAGCCTTGGATGAATACAGTACTGAAATTAGCAGGAAGTCATGGAAATAATTCTCCTGCACTCAGCTTCTTGTGCCGACAGCATCTGACAGATGAGGCAAATGTGGACAGGCAGAGATGCTGGGATGGCCAAGGGTGATGGGGGGCTTGGAGCTGCCTGCACCGAGACCGATAATTACTGACTCCCAGGCATCCATTTGGAGAAGAGGATGCTATGCATATAACTTCGTCTCAGCACAAGGCTGCTCTTAGCCGATGAAGGGAGAGATTTTCCAAGGAAAATGGGTTGAGGGTCACTTCTGTCCCAAGACCTAGGCCCTCTTCCCGGTGAGTGACCTGCATTCGGAGGGCAGGGAGATTTATCTTTTTCTTTTACATTCCTGCCAGCCTCGTGGAATCACAGATCCGGAGACAGGATGCATGTGGGTCATGGGATACCAAAATCGGTCCTTGAGTTATAGGATTCAAACAGCATTGGCTACTCCAAAATGCTTATTAACTACTATGGGGGTTTCAACGTGTGTCCCTAATTTTTTTTGAGATTTCTCCCTCCAGAGATGGAAATTCACTCCCCTCCTCTCAAGCGTGGGCTGGATTTAGGGATTTGCTTCTAACAAGTAGAGTGTGGCAAGGGAAAGGTGCTAGGTTCATAATGGAGGAAACTGGCAGGCGCCCCCTTAACCAAACGATTAAGGGTAAACAGTGAGGTTGATGTCAGGTAGCAGGGCCAGCTTCTGGGTGGGCGTGCAGCCTGTGCAGCCACACACGCCTCCACCCTCTGAGGAGCCCCACCCTTCTTTCAGCTCGGCTTTTGGCATATAGAAATCCTTAATGCTTTTCTCTTTGAATTTGTGTTTTGTAAATTAAGCCAAATGGAAAAACGAAGCATGTGTGTGAGCAGAAGAGATACATGCAATATGCATGCCCACCATGCCTTGCCACCCTGTTTACAGACAGCATGCAGATGCCCCAAGAGCACAGGGTTCCGAGGACTCACCATGCATGGAAGTTCAGCGAGACTCAAAGCAAGTACAAAGCACAGGTGTTACACCTACGACTGAGCAAGCAGGGACACTGACAGCCTTTAGAAGTCACACTTCCCATTGGAACCAGACTTGCTTTGAAGGAAGGCAATGGTTCTATAAAACATAAATCACCAAGAAACCCTATCCTATCCTTTCTTACTCATGTTACTTCCCTGTTTCAGTCTATTACTGACATTAAAAATGGTAACAGAAGGAAAGTGGAATACAAAGCCACCACTGTTCCTTTTCCGTTTAGTCTTATCGTATTCATGATTGAGCAGAAGGGACAGAGTGATGGTAGAATCACTCTGCTCTTTGGGTAAGAACAAAACACGTGTGCAGACTTCAAAATACAAATTGTGCAATTTTGATGAATCTGCATGCAAGTTAAATGTTCTTATATTTTTCCTTAAAACTGTCATTGCACAATATAAACATGTACGATAATATTCATGGCATCATGTAAAATGTTATCTTTTCTTCATTTAGGGTGGCATTAAATAAATGGCAAATAAAAGTTAAGAGGGCCGAAACCGGTTTGGCTCAGTGGATAGAGCGTCGGCCTATGGACTAAAGGTCCCGGGTTTGATTCTGGTCAAGGGCATGTACCTGGGTTGCGGGCACATCCCCAGTGGGAGATGTACAGGAGGCAGCTGATTGATATTTCTCTCTCATCGATGTTTCTGGCTCTCTATCTCTCTCCCTTCCTCTCTGTAAAAAATCAATAAAATGTATTTAAAAAAAAAAAAAAGAAAAGTTAAGAGGGAAAATGTAGAGAAAAAGAGAAAGTTTTATATTTTAGTACCTTTAACATTTTTTTTTTTTTTTTTTTTGCCTTTTGAACACACAGGTTCACTTTTTCATTCTACACTGAGCCCTGAAAATTACATGGCCAGCCCTGCATATACTCCAATATGATGTGAACATTTCTCATATTCTTCCCCCAAATCCTTAACTCTAGTCTATCATAAGTAAGAGGTAAACTGAATTCAGGGACATCCTCAAAATACCTGAACAGCATTCTTCAAATGCATGTCCACCATTCCCTGTGTGCATGTAATGAATGGGAAGAAAAGACCAAGACCCTGTCACGTAGGGAGGAGAAAAGAAGACATGACAACCAGATGCAACATGGTCCTGGACCAGGTGCTGAACCAGGAAAAGGTGCTGAACCAGGAAATCCAAGTAAGCCTGTAGTTCAGTTAAGCACACTCATATTAGATACGCACGTTTACGACTTAGTTTTGATATATGTACCATCCTATATAATAAATGGGTAATATGCAAATTAACCCTCACACCCTCACAAGATGGCTGCCTACAACCAGGCTTGCAGGGGGGTTAGTGAGGGACAACCAAATGACTGAACAGGCAGGCTGCATGGGACGACCAGGCCAGTAGGGGGGCCGTGAGGGGCAACCAGGCTGGCAGGGAGGGCAGTTGAGGGTGACCAGGCCAGCAGAGGGGGCAGTTAGGGGCAAACAGGCTGGCAGAGGGGGGCAGTTGGGGGCGATCAGGCTGGTAGGGGGGCAGTAAGAGGTGACCAGGCCGGCGGGAGATGGAGGGTAGTTAGGGGCGACCAGGCCAGCAGGGGGCATGCAGTTGGGGGCAATCAGGCTGGCAGGGGGAGGCAGTGAGGGGCAACTAGGCCAGCGGGGGGGGGGGCAGTTAGGGGCAATCAGGCCAGCACACAGAGGCAGTGAGGGGCAATCAGGCCAGCAGGCAGGTGAGTGATTAGGAGCCAGCAGTCCAGGATTGTGAAAGGGATGTCTGACTGCCAGTTTAGGCCAAATCCCTGGGATCCGGCCTAAACTGGCAGTCAGACAACCCCCAAGGGGTCCCAGATTGGAAATGGTGCAGGCTGGGCTGCGGGGACCCACCCCATGCATGAATTTCCTGCACCGGGCTTCTAGTCAGTATATAAGATGTGAACACAAGGGGAAGAAACCAGATGACAGGTATATGGGAACTCTATGTACTATCTTTGTTACTCTTCAGTAACTCTAAATTATTTCAAAATTATTTCCTTTTTCAAAAAAAGTATCAACTCAGGGTCTACTATGTGCAGAGCACCACTAAAGGTGTGTTCACGTTTTTATTCTTCTTTAATCTTCATAATAACACTATGAAGTGAATATATATTTACTAGAGGCCTGGTGCACAAAATTCGTGCACTGGAGGGGGTGTCCCCTCAGCCTGGCCTTCGCCCTCTCACAGTCTAGGAGCCCTCGGGGCATGTCCGGCTGCCACAGAGGTAGGAGAGGCTCCCACCACTGCCACTGTGCTCACCAATGGTGAGCCCAGCTTCTGGCTGAGCGGCACTCCCTGTGGGAGCACACTGACTACCAGGGGGCAGCTTCTGCATTGAGCATCTGCCCCCTGGTGGTCAGTGCACATCATAGCAACCAGTTGTTCTGTTCAGTCGATTTGCATATTAGCCTTTTATTATATAGGATGTGTGTGTGTGTGTGTGTGTGTGTGTGTGTGTGTATTTTCCATTTTACAATAAAGAAATTGAACTCAAAATGCCAAAGTGGTCACCTGAGATCATAAATATCTAAAGCGTTGAAGCCAGGATTATACCAAGCCCAATTATCACTTTTTTTCTCTAACATCATTGTTCCTCATTGCCTCCCAGATAACATCCAAATTCTAAGTCTTGTAAACCAAGGTCTCCCTTCTCTTGCTTTAGTTTCAGGCTTATATTATTTTCCAGTGTTGCTTCACACATATAACTTCCCACCAAATTTAGCTTCTTTCTGATCACAAGGCACAGACTGCATTTTCCCTACTTTATGTCCAGATTCACACTGCTTCCCTTGCCTACACGCCCCTCGCTCCCCACCTGAAATATCCACAAATCGAATCTTATTTAGGACCCAGCTCCACTGCTTCTTTCTCCTTGAAACCTTTCCTTATCTTTCTTGTGGAGTGATCTCTCCTTTTCCTCAAATGCACAGTAGAGTGTGAAATTCTGTATGATGAATAATTAAAAATAGCAATAATAAACAACAGTAATGTGAAACATTTACCATGCCAGGCACTGTCCTGAACTCTGTGCATGTGCCATCTCATTGTGTCCTCACACATAGCAGTCCTCTGAGGTAGATGCAACTGTCTCATCCATTTTACAGATTTCAAACAACAACACTGAGCCCAGCTGGTGTGGCTCAATGGTTGAGCACTGACCCATGAACCAGGAGATCACAGTTCAATTCCCAGTCAGGGCACATGGCGGGGTTGCAGGCTTGATTCCCAGTAGTGGGCGTGCAGGAGGCAGCCAATCGATGATTCTCTCTCATCATTGATGTTTCTATCTTTCCCTCTCCCTTCCTCTCTCTGAAACCAATAAAAACATATTTAAAAAAAACACACACACAAGAAAAAACTGAGATTTATAGAATTTAAGTAAATCACCCCAGGTCACAGAGCTGCTACTAGTAATACCGTAAAATTATATAATTTCTGAATGAAGGATTTCTTAAAGGCCAACTAACTCAACTGGTTCCCCAGTGCTTAAACTTTCGTTAGCATATGAGGAATCTAGATCCAGAGACATTACAATGGCTTTTTACAAAACAGGACCCTGGAACAAACAGGTTAGACAGGACCCGACGATCCTAACACAGAGCTGTCTCCATCAGGCCACGTGCAGCTTCACACATCCTGCCCAATGAATATCCTTGGCCCATTAGGAGCCCAGGCAGGACATCACGGCAACTCAAGGATGAGGAAGCCTCCCCACAGTTCTTCGGAGAATCTACGAACGGTCTCTGCTGTGGAGCATGATGACCTGTGGATGGAAGTCGTCCTCAGTCTGCGGTACCCAGAGCAGCAGCAGCAGCATCTTCTAAAAACAAATCTCGTTTGAAATGAAAATGATTGGATTTGAAATGAAAATTATTGGTATGAAATGAAAATTATAAACCCAAGACCAACTAAATTAGGAACTCTGAGGATGGGGTCCAGGATTCTGGTTCATGAGCCTTCCAGGAAATGCTACATGTTAAAATTTGAGAACTACTGTACTAGGGTGAATGGTAAGGCACAGATGGAGATGTATGTTAGCACCATGGCAATTCCGTGAATTTTCCGGGCTACTGTGTATGATGGAATTGTTTGTTTCATGAGGCCCCTGGTTTTCTTTTTTCTTAACAGACTCACTTGTCCATAGCATCTGAATCAGGAAGAACAGGTGAGAGGAATCCTTTGAGCTGGACAACGTCAGCATCTTGGCTTATTTCAGATCTATTCTTCTCCTCTCTCTTGGGTGAGAGTTATCACACGGGTCCTCCACATAAAATAGGTTAATGAAAAAAATGTCAGGGATTCCTCTTATGAATGTGAGAGAGCTTTCTTCAGGCTCTTGTTAATGCAGCTGTGCCTTGATGTTCTGCTCCTAACATGGTAGATTGAGTTATGTTTTCAAGCTCTTAATTCCTCTATATTAACAATGATTCCATCCACACACTTTGCCTTTGTAGTGTCTCCCTTTATTGGTGGAATACATTTCTCTGTCTCACCGATGCTGACCTTGGCACACTGACCTGGTTTTTGCCAGTGGAGTGTAAGCAGATGTGACATGAGCAGAGGCTTTACACTTGCTAACATAAGGGGCCTATTGACCATCTTAACCCACTGTAAGAAGAGCAAGTCCCAGATAACCAAAGAGGAGGATGGAGCATGTGGCTCATACTTGAATTCAATCCTTTGTCTAATGCCAAGCTCAGATGATACCAGCTGACCCACAGCCAACTCAAAGGTTCATGAATAAGAATATAAATATTTGTTGTAAGGCACTAGGAATTTGATGTGTGTTACCAGCAATAACTACTACGCTAAGATTATCTCAGAGCTACCAGAAACTCTGCAGCCACACTTCACAAGAGAAGAAGAAATATAAGCATCCCAAGTACCTCCAGGAAGAGATCTGAGAATATGACCAAGACACCAGAGAAAATTCTGCTTCTGCTTAGGATGGAGGAGTTCAAGACAGACTATTGCTCCCACAACTAAAATTATCAGGAAATATCATATACCTTTTAAAGACATTGGAGGACTCTAGACACTAAGAAGTCTAAAAGAATTAAATTTCAGGGAGAGTTGAGCCTTTCCTACATGATCCAAGAATACTGGCTGCTTTTCTCTCTGGTAGCATCTGCCATGTTTAGGCAACAGAGGGTGGAAGGCTCAAGCCTTCCATAAGCATAGGTTTTGTAAGGGGTAATGATAAGTTAATGAATACTTTCATTGTCATATGATGAATTGAAACTTGTAGGACTCTGCACCCCAAAACAGCACTAGTTCTCCTGGGCACCAATTCCTCCCCAAAGGACTTCAGCTAAGTACATGATGTCGTTGCAGAAGGTTGAGGGCTGGACTGGAAAGAGAACACTTTCCCTTCACTTAATGGTCCCAAGGGCTAAAAGTTCTACCAGAGAAAGGGGCCAGTAATACACACAGGTTACATCTTGATCTTGGATATTTGAAACCAGAAATGAACTGAAACTAAATAAAGCTACAACTCAGATGTGACCTAACCCAGTGGTCGGCAAACTGCAGCTCGCGAGCCACATGCGGCTCGTTGGCCCCTTGAGTGTGGCTCTTCCACAAAATACCGACTTCTGCTCATGGGCCACGAAGTTTCAGTCGCACTGTATATGCGTGCCCACACGTGGTATTTTGTAGAAGAGCCACACTCAAAGGGCCAAAGAGCCGCATGTGGCTCGCGAGCCGCAGTTTGCCGACCACTGACCTAACCCAACTCATGACTGAATCTAATTGAAGTCATTAACCCCTTATTCTTCCTCACTGAGGAATTTTGTCTCTCTGGGGTAAGAGAACATTTACTCCAGTTTCAATGGTTGTTTAGAACACAATATGTGGCATACATTGAACTGTCAAAGTCTGCAAAGAAGCAGGCAACTGCTACCCATAAACCAGAAGAAAAATAGTCAATAAATACAGACCCACAGGTGACTCACAGGTGACCGACAGGTACTGGAATTAACAGATGATTACTTTAAGAACTTAAAATTGTGCAGTAAAAGAAGAATTAAAAGATAGGTAAAAATGAGAATTGTAATGGAGAAAGAGAATCTGTAAAACAGTTCAAAATAAACACTCTGAAATGGAAAAGTAAATTATCTGAAAGAAAGAATTAATTGGATAGGCCTAACATCAGACCTGACACAGCTGAATAAAATAACAGTGAATCCAAAAACAAATCAATAGAAATTATGCAACTTGAAACACATAGAGAAAAAATAGTAAGAAGGTACTTGCAAGACAATAACAAATGATGTAATTGGGAGTCCCAGAAGGAAAGAATAGAACAGAAAAAAATACTGGAAAAGTTAATGGCCAAAGATTTTCCAAAATCGATGAAAGGTATCAAACTGTAGATTCAAATATATCTCTGAAACTCCACTGGGTTGATGACCCCTTGCACCAGGGTCTGTTTTCCCTTTGCTCACTCTCATGGATGAATCTCTTGACTTTAATGCCTACTCTAGGGCTCTCAAACTCTCTCATGGAAACCTCACTGTACTGAAGAAGTCCAGCTTGAGATGCCAATGCCTCCATTTCTCTCGGCCTCAGACTAATCTCCCCACATCAAGCCACCAAGGCAAGCGGTGACTGGGTGCTCTCCGCATAGACATGCTGCTTGTATAGTGAACACCTGACCCAAAGGCAGCTCCTTTATAAGACCGGTGATGTCTAATTTTTTATGAAGTCAAGTTTCTGCCCAGTAGGAATACTTTTAATTAGCTAAGCAAATCTCCAGGAAAGAAAATTGAAGGGCTTGGTAAATCCATAAGAAGAAAAGAATGAAGCATTAGGTGTAGAGATGAAAAGCCAACATGATAAGGAGATTGTGTGAGGCTTGGAGAGAAGGTCCCTGGAGCCACCTTAGATTATGCATTCCTTTAATCTGTGCGAGATGCAGAGCACTCGAATTTCATTGGCAGGTCTGCAGCAAATGCTAAGAGCAGCGGTTCTCAATCTGTGGGTCGCGACCCCTTTGGCGGTCAAACGACCCTTTCACAGAGGTCGCCTAAGACCATCCTGCATATCAGATATTTACATTACGATTCATAACAGGAGCAACATTACAGTTTTGAAGTAGCAATGAAAATAACTTTATGGTTGGGTTACAACATGAGGAAGTGTATTTAAAGGGCCAGAAGGTTGAGAACCACTGTCCTAATGGTTGTGACCCCTCTCTGTCCTAGTTCATTCCACCCTTACCCCCCTCTACCAGTCTCCTCCTCCTCTAGATATGGCTGTTAGGAGTTTGTTGAAATCAACAATTATTAACCAGACACCAACAATGTGCAAGCCACTATGCTACTTGTAATAAATAGATACAGCAATAGTTTTGGATTTTTTGTGTGTTTTGTTGTTGTTGTTATTGTTGTTGTTGTTTGCATGAAAATTGATTAATCAATATGGGCAGTTAAGGGAGCTTTGTTATGAAGAATTCTGAGGGCTTTTCCAAGCAGTATGGTCAGGAATGTGGTGATTGGTTATCAATGTCTGCCTGGAGCAAGGAATGAGGGAGAGGCCGCACATTCCATACCTGACAAACTGCTGTAAGGGAAATAAATGTGTGTTAAGGGAGCCCCTGTCCCAACGAGTCTCTCCATCTACTGGAAAGACAGACAAATATAAGTTGCTAAATCACAAACATCCAAGCCAACAGTGAAATATCAACAAATGCTATGACAACACATGTGGGAGGGCAATTTATCTTAACAACAAGGACTGGGAAAGGTTTTTGTAGAAGGGGAGGCATGGATCTGAGCTCTGCCTTAAATGCAATTAAAACATTTGTGAGTCCAAGTCAAAGTTATAACTACAAGTGGCTTTTGGCCATTTAATTTTGAGCCACTTCTTTTTTTCTTTCCAAACCCAGCACTTCATTTTGGACATTGTGAGCTTGATGCCTGGTCTTATTTGAGTTGGGGAAGCCAATGTCACGCATGATCTCCTGGTTCCTTCCGGAGTTCCTCGAAGGCAACATTTCATGGCCTCCGGCTCAGGCTATGCACAATCCCACTCCCAACCTGCCCAACCTGCAGCACATTAGGGGCTGGGATCCATGGACAGAAGAGGATTTCCATTGGCTGACTATATACCCATTGTCATACTCCCAAGTGTTAGTTGCCTTCCTTGAAATATTACATTCTCCTTTTTGCAAATGACACAAAGGACTTGGAAATAAAGTAGTATTTATAAGTTTAATTTGTCTTTTTTTTTTTTTAAATAAGAGACTGTCTGTCTGGTGAGATTCAAATCTGTCTGATGAGAATCAAACAAAGTTAGGTTCTCCACTGTATGAACAGAAGGAGAGGGATGGCTGGATCTACTCAGGAGGTAGGCCCTGATTCAGCCATTTGCAAGGGTAAGCAAGTAACTGACCATATAGTACAAAGTAAAGGCAAAATCCAGGGCCACACATGAGCAAGGAGTTTTCTACACAGTAACCCTGCCCACCAGCAAAAAAGGCTGCAATGAATGTTCTGGGCAGGACAGGGAAGGAATGAGCAGATGGGCAGAGGCATAGGAAAAGAAGGAAGTTCCCTCCTCACCTATCAGTTTTAAAGGTTCTCCCCAGACTCAGTAACTGCTTAAGAACCTGGCATATCAGGGCTAAACTCAGCCGTCATCTTCCTTGTGAAAGCACAGGACAACCACCGCCAAGACAAAGCACTGTGTGAATCATTTGAGAATAATAATTCTGACTAGTTATAAATGTATTTTGAATTCAGAGAAGAAAGGTAAACATGATCTGAAAAGATTAGAAAAACCTCCTGAATGAGGCTGGATTTGGACAGACCTTGGAGAATAGGTAATATTTCAAAAGGTAATAATAAGCTTTAGAAAAGTGGGGGTTTCGATATGAATACGTATATCCATTTAACAACAGGTAAAAAACAAGAGAATACATTTCAAGAAAGGTAAGAACATAAGCAAAGGAGCAGAAACATGATTCAACATGACTTGCTTGGGGATGAGAAAGCTAATTTTTTAAAAATTTATCTATACTGTTGAAAGTATTACAGATGTCCTTTTTTTCCCCTCCATTGACGCCTCCATCCTGCCCCTGCCCAGCTCCCAGACCTACCGCACTATTGTCTGTGCCTATGGGTTATGCATATATGCATATGAGAAAGATAATTTTTATTTAACTGGTGAGCAGGTAACATAGGAGATGTTTGCATGGGTGAGAAGGAGTCAGATTTGGGAGGGCCTTCAAATCGGTGAAGTTTGGACTTAGGTCAGAAGCCAGCATTGAGATTTATCAATAGGCAATAGGGCACAGAGGAGGGGCAATGGAGTGCAAGATTTGAAGAAGATAATTCTTATAGCTCAGGAAAGAGGAATTGGCATTGGGGGGCTGGCTTGGAGACCGTTGCAGAACTCCAGCCAGAGGCACTGAAGACCTACAACATATGGTTAGATGCTCAAAAATAGCCATAAACTGAATGGATGAAACCTAGATTGGGGGAAACGGTGGCAGGAATGGAGATAAAATGTCAACTCAGAGAGGCAATTCAAATGAACCAATGTCAAGTCTCCATGACAAACTGGATACACAGGTGAATAATTTGAAGAAAGAGCTCTCTAGATATACATGTCTACCTTAAATGACTTCCTATGTAATTTCCTCAGGGAAAATAATACATCATTCCACTTTGGAATTAGATTTCACTTCAGGTCTAATTCAGGCAACAGGATGGAAAGACTTTCTAATCCAAGCTTTCGCTCCAGCCAATGGCGGGGGTGCCAACAAAACCCATCACGAAGTCATTTAAGGATGGTTCTCACCCAATTTGGCAAACTCCATCTTAAAATTTCTCAAGGAATCCACCAAATCTGCATCCTGTGAGAAGGGACTGCACTTCCCTGAGGGCCTCCCCAGGTGTTTCTATGCATTTAATCCTCACATCAACCCTGTTGATATTGCACACAACTCTTCCCCTTTAATGACAAAGACACAGTGGCAGGAAGCAGCAACTGTAGGCCCTGGGGTTCCAGTCTGCCTATCTCTGAACACTTCCATCCATGCTATGCAGGGCCTATGCTTCCAAACACGAGGATATTTTCATTCTTTGATTCAAAGCAACAGGTTGTAAATAGCTTTCTCTTTCCAAGTGCCCAGGTCAAAAACAGTCTTTATAAGTTAAAAAGAAAAAAAAATCATGGCAAGTTCTCTGAAGACAAGCCTTCTCTCTCTAGTGTGACTTGATTCAAGATAAAGTCGAAAACAGAGCTTTTGTTCCCAAAAGAGCTTTTGTTAAGAATGTGCACGTTTTGTCTTCCAGGCCTCGTGTGTGCCTGTTCCGCAGTCACCTCTATTCTCTCCTTCTCTCAATGGATGCATGTTCTGACTTTGCCTGGCTGATGCCTCAGATTGCACGTGCAGACTCAACTCACAGTTGGATTCAGGGCACTTGTCTTACACCCCTCCTAAGGCAGCACCTGTTGACCTGCAGCACCCGAAAGGCCACAGACTTGATGCTAGTTTGAACTGCTGCAAGGCCATCTTTCGGGTCTCCATAATTCCCACTTCAGCTGCCTATTTCCACTTCGAAAGACTCCTGAGATGCCATTGCTATGACCTGAGGGAGAGATACAGAGAGACAGGCTGGGGCAATGGCAAGTGCCCTGGCAAGAGATGGGATCTGAATAAAAAAACATATCAAGCCCTAGCCGGTTTGGCTCGGTGGATAGAGCATCAGCCTGCTGACCGAAGGGTCCTGGATACAAGTCCAGTCAATGGCACGTACCTCAGTTGTAGGCTCCTCCCCACAGGAGGCAACCATCTATGTGTTCTCTCACATCCATATTTCTGTCTTTCTCTCTCTCTTCCACTCTCTCTAAAAGTCAATGGAAAAAATATCCTCAGGTGAGGATTAAAAAAAAAAAAAGAAGAAAGCATATCAAAACCTTCCCTAGGACTTATGAAGACTGAGCTTCCATCAGAACACGTGAGTCCATTTCAGCTGGCCAGTGAACACACTTGTCGAGGGGCTGGGGAATACAATGGATGATCCTAAGTGTAGGCTGGAAAGGAAGATAGGAACACCTCTGCTGATGAATGTATGTGAAAGGGGAGAGGCATGAGCAGGGTCCGGGAATGATTAGGGTTTTCATTAATAATACACATGCACTGACTCCTTTTTGAGTGCCAGATAAAGTGCCAGTTGGTGGGATGAAGCACAGCACACAGAATCCATGTTGGAGGCTGGCACCCATCATGGGATCACACAATGCATACATTGCAAACTGCTTAATGAAGAAAAATAATCCTTGGCGTTATGAGAGTTTATGAAAGGGGCCCTGACCTAGTCTAGGGGTGTGAACTGTCGCAGGCAGGAGAGGCTCAACGTGTGAAGGTCCTGAGAGGGAAGCAGTCCCGTGTGTTCTGAGCCCAGTGTGTACGATGGGGCCAGTGTGGCTGGGGACAGAGTGGCACGGCCCAGGGATGAAGAGAGGTGAGAATCAACGTTGGCAGAGGGCTAGGGGCTTCACAGAATTGTGATGTCTGGTTGACAAAGAACCTGTTTTGCTCGCTGCCTGTTGGGTACCATTGACTGGGTGTGCGTGGGCAAGTGAAAGGACCAGATTTGCAGTGGTTAAAGATTCTCCTGGCCACATGGAAAGAACTAGAATGCTGAAAGCTCCCAAAGGGTCATTGGTTTCTTGTGAGATCTGCTGAAGGGGGGATGGATGTAGGAAAGAAGCCAGTTTTTGCTTAGTGTCATTTACAGACCAGGTGTTAATGTGACAGGAGTTTAGCGATTCTCATTTCATTTCATCTCCATGAAACTGTTGTGAAGTAGATGGTACTTCTGCTGTTTGATACGTGAGGGGACTATGTACTTTAGAAAAAACATAGATCCATTCATCAGCTAATTTGGTCACTTAGCAAATATTTTGTGGAGCACCTACAATGAAGGTACCTAGCTGGGCACTGGGATTACATTTGTGAACAAGACATGGTCCCTACTCTCAAAGAACTCATAGACAAATGGAGAGACAGATGAGTAAATGGGTGAGTATAGCTCAGTGGAGAACGTTCTATGACATGGGTAAGCCCATTGTGGTTGGAAGAGCAAAGGCAAAACACCCATCCTTGCCATGGCAGGTCAGAAATCTCCAGCAGGTCTTGCCACTCGGGTCATGTCAGAGCCAATTCTCACATCTATGTAAATGCACCTTCATCTGAAACCTGTGTGCTTTCCATAAATATAATGTGAGCAGTCACTTTGGATTTTGGTAACCTTTCTGAAAACACATGACACATGTTTACTAAATCCCGCGGGAGGCTGAGCTGGGAAGCACTGTATAAACAAGCTCAGCCCGGCTGGCAGACCGCAGCCACCTCCCCCGCGCTGCCCGCCTGGGCTGCAGCCAGGCCGCTCTGGAAGCGCGCAGCACTGAGGCCTCTGGAAGCACCTGCCCAGGACAGGCTGTGCATTAATGAGTTCCGCCATGGCAGAGGGGCACTTGGCACCTCAGCCGATGGAAATGGCCCCTCAGGCCAAACACAAATGAAGTGCACAGGCTGCCAGCGTGTGGGAGCATGAGAGGAAGAAATCTGGGTTGAGTGAGGATGAGCTATTAATTATAATCTCAGCTCGGGCCTAAGAGTGGTGAGAAGTGCTTCTTCCAAGGATCACTTGTCTCAGAGAAAAGGCAAGTGCTGTCACCCATTCTGTCCCAACTCACAGGCCCACAACATGATGTGCACATGCGCGCGCACCCATATACACACAATCTCACACATTCTCACACACATACACTCATGTACACTCACAAATACATACTCTTATACATACACACATAATTCATGCACACTCAAACACACTCTCACACACATACACTCTCACACACACATACACACACTCACATACATACACACAGTCACGCATATACTTACACTCACGCACATACACTCACACACACTAATACACTAGCACACTCACATACACACTCACAATAAACACACATCCTCATATACACACACACTCATGAACAATCACATACACTCACACACACACAAACACACTCACACACATATTTTATGAAGCACTAATTATGTGCCAAGCATGGCAGTTAGTGTTTGTCTGCATTATATTTCATTTCATTCCTATAATTACCCCTCATGATTATGTCTTAATTAATTATTACATATTCCTTATCACTAGACCAAAAATAGAGAGCCCCCCACCTCCATGCTCCATTTGACTTTCTAGGCTCTTTTCTTAATTTAAACAAATTTATGAAAAAAGACAAGTTACTTAGAAAAGATACTACATTACATCAGTTTCTTGTTCTCCACTGGGACCCCAGGAAGGGAGCTGACATTTATGATGTGGGCCTTGGAGGGGGCTCATGCTGTGTCACCCCAGGAGACCACAGGAAGAGGGGAAGTGGTCCCTTTTGGGGAGTGTGGAGAGAGTTTCACAGGGATGAAGACATGGAGCCTGAGCTGCTCCTACCTAGAGAGGAGATGCAGGCGGGTGGCAGACCCTGCCTGGCGGACACCCTGGTGGGAAACGGGAGTGGGCTGCCACATCTGTGCTCCACGAAAAAGGCCACTGGGCAAGGCTCCTCAGGGCAGAACCCTCTGGAGTAGCTGCACCTTGGACAGAGGAGGCCAGGATCAACACCTGCAGCCGAAGGACCAACCATAGGGCATAAGGCACCCAATGCACCAACGGAGTACCTGTTCCCTCTTCTGATTTCCAAAACTCACCCCACCCTCAGGGCATAGAAAGGCCTTCCTGGAGGGCAGCCTGCATACTGCATACCATCTCCAAAGACACTGCCCATTAATCCACAAAACAGGTCCCTCCCCTTATGTTATGTAAAACTCAGCATTAAACACAGTGCTTCTATCATGTACTCTTTTTTTGTATTAACTGATTTCTAGTGCCTCCAGGTGCATGCTTGTGCGTGTGTATGCATGTGTGCATCTATGGGTGGGCACACATGCAGAGGCAGGAAAACTGGGGGCCATCTGAATGATTCTCTTAGAGCTGTGCATGAAAGTAATGCACTTCTTACAGACTCAAATTAACATTATTGAGTGGCACAGAATGAAGGAGAGAGGGAGGGAGGACGGCAGCCAGCAAGCGAAGCCTCCCTGACTAGGGGCCAGCACGTCTTTCCCCACAGGAAAGCAAGGCCAGGCTCAGAGCTCAGGCAGACTGGGCAGCTGCCTGTCTGGCATGGTTGAAATCCCCCGTCCATCCCAAAGTCTCCCCTCAGTAATCCTTCAGCACACTGGATCTCCTCCCATATGTCACTCTTTGGGTCTTGGCAAAGCCCTCATTTTTAAGCAGGGATGAGGAGGCATTTACATATGAACTCTGTGTCAGTATAATGAGCTACTTACAATCATGGCCCAGAGATGAGATTGAATAAAATCTGCATCACTATCTGGTGATTTTTGGCAACATCTTGTACCTCTTTTTGCTTCTAACTTCTCATGCATCAAATGTTTTTTTGTTGGTGGTGGTGGTAATTTTTTTGTGGTTGGTGTGGTGTAACTACAGTATGGTGGTGAGAATTAATAAATGAAGAGATGCAAGTGAAGTAAGTGACTTAGTCAATGCTAACCTCATCACCATCACCATCATCACCACCATAATCACTACCATCATCATCCCCACCACCATCTTCATCAGCACCATCATCATCATCACTAGCTATTCATATCTTATGCAGGATGTGGTTTAAGACTGACCAGCTCTGTAACTGAGTAACATGAAACACGAGCAACATCAGGGACATGTTTTGATGTGGGAGAGTGAGGGGGGAACTGCCAGGCAAGAGGAGGTTTTGTCAAGATAAGCAGCACCGCACAGGGTCCCGAGCGGATGGTGATGGGGGTGCACCCTCACATGTGTGTGGTTGTGGAGCCAGATGGGCTATGATAGCAGCAGCTCCTTTAGCCCCTTCAAGCTTGATGGGAGGAGGGCTAACTGCAGAGACCAAACATCCCCTGCCACCAGCGCTGCCCTCTCTAGGGCGCTGCCAGAGTCCTGCGGTCTTGCAATGTGAGAGCTCACACAGACTCCAGACATCTGAAACACCAAACTGTTCATGGTCCAGAGGGGAGCAATGCAGCTCAGAGAGGAAGAAAGCTCACCCCAGGTCACAGAGCAGGACAGCTCTGGATTGGGGATTGATACTCATGCCACTGGGCTCCCACTCCAGCACATCTTTCGATGCCTACAATGTCTCAATTCCAAGTTCAGCACTAGCCTGTGACAGATATTTATCACGCAGCTCCCTTGTACCTTCTTTCAGTCCTAACTCGGCCCCTTGCTAACTGTGGTCTTTAGGGGCACCCTTCCCCTCCCTGAATTTGTAAATGGGGTGGCTTCTCTGGTTGGTTTCTAAAGTCCCTTTAGCTTTGATGATCTGTGTTTCCCCAGCTCACGAGTCACAGAGGCTGTCAGATGTCCGAGTGGGAGGAGGACAGAGCATGACAGGTGGTGTCCCTGACTCTGGGCGGTGGGGGGCTTGGCAGAGCTTCCTCCTCCTCTGGTGGGGAGGGTAGGCGCTGGCAGGAGGGCCCACCCACTTTGGACAAAAGCTATGATTCACCCAGTGGCAGAAGGAAAGGAGGGTGGCATGTCAGCCAGTAGGAGGAGACTCCACAAGAGATACACCAGTGATCATCCAGGCCCTAGACCCACTTGCATCAATGGCCTGGAGCTGACTCAGGCAGACCCAAAAGCTCGAATTTACAACCCTCACTGAGATTCAAGGAGGCCACTATTTGGGGGACAATAATATTTCAAGATTATGCAGCCAGTTTTAGTGACTCAGTTCTTCATGGCTCAGCCAGAGGGGTCTTTCTAAAATAAAAACTGGGTCAGGGCATTTTCTTGCTTAAACCCTTGTAGGGACTTCCCCAATCCCGGCCGTGGCCTCCAGAGTGGTTAGATGTGGCCTTTGCTGCCTTTCTGGCATCCTCCCAGCCTGCACCCCCTCCACCACGGCCTCACTCCATTCCTATTGGCCCTCTCCTTTTCCAAAGGACCCTTGCTCATTCCCTCCTCCCTCTTCTGCATATGCTGTTCCCACCTCAGAAATGCTGTTCACTGTCCTCCTCTACCATCCATCCCCAATCCTTCTTCAGGTCTCTGAATAAATATTAACTTAGCAGAAAGGCTCTTCTTACCATCCCCAATCTAAATTATGATCCCTTCTGATATTCTTGCTCACAATAACATCAACTTTTTCCTCTTAGCACTTTCTGCCATTTGTAGTTATATATTTGCTTGGGAGTTTTTGTTGCTCTCGCCCCCTTCTACTATTCTCAAGTTCCATGAGACCAAGACCCATGTTTATCCATTACCTCTTTAAAATGCCAGTCCCTAGCACAGTGCCTAGCAAACTGAACAGACAGGAAAATTTTTTTCTTTCTTTTAATAAAAGGAACGTGTATGAGACCCACATTAGGAACAACTGTCCTAAAGTGTGAACCGCCCACAGCTCCTTCCCAAGTGCCCTTAGGGGACGTGTGCGATTACGTAAATCACTGCTTTGCATCACTCTTCTGGGGGAGAGCAGCTTTAGAGCCATAAAAATGTCAAGGCTGGACAGAACTCTAGAAAGAACATCTCAGCCAGTGGCTGCAAATCCTCCCTTAGCAGTGGAAGCTGCTTCCTGGTCAAAGCTTTCTCCAAACCCCAATAGATAAACCACATGAAGGCCAAGTTTCTAACTACAGTGGGGAGGCTAGAGGCACAGGGGAAGAGGTTCCTAGATTACTCTCCACTAACGGGGTCCCTAGCGTGGAATAGTGAGGGTGGTCCACCTTGGGTGTAGTCAGTAAGGGGGTGCCTTGCCCTAGCCGGTTTAGCTCAGTGGATAGAGTGTCAGCCTGCGTGCAAACTGCAAGGGCCCAGGTTCGATTCTGGTCAAGGGCACATGCCCCGGTTGTGTGCTCGATCCCCAGTGGGGGACTTGTAGGAGGCAGCCGATCCATGATTCTCTCTCATCATGGATGTTTCCATCTCTCTCTCCCTCTTCCTTCCTCTCTGATATCAATAAAAATATATTTTTTAAAAAATAAGGGGGTGCCTTCTCTGTAGAGAATTTAAAAACAATGCAATCAAGCAACAAATATAAAACAGTAATGTGGACATAAAACAACAGATCAGGTAAAGTTTGGTCAGCTTTTCATGAGACAGCTCTAGATAATGTCAGTGATAAAATGCTCCTTGCCAGGACAGCTGGCCCCCACTCCTTGGGTGCTGAGGATCCTCTTGGCCTTCCTCCAGGGTTGTGGTCAGCAAACTGCGGCTCGCGAGCCACATGCGGCTCTTTGGCCCCTTGAGTGTGGCTCTTCCTAAGCCTTAGGAGTACCCTAATTAAGTGAATAACAATGTACCTACCTATATAGTTTAAGTTTTAAAAATTTGGCTCTCAAAAGAAATTTCAATCGTTGTCCTGTTGATATTTGGCTCTGTTGACTGACGAGTTTGCCGACCACTGCTCCAGGGAATATTACCCAAAGCCCTCATCAAGGAAGGAACTGACTTCGTCAAACAGCAAGGCTTCCATGTCGGGCAAATTCAGAATGAGGGCACCCAAATGGAATGAAGTCACCCTAAGCACTAGCTCAAACGGCTTTGTGCTACCCTTGTGGCCACTCCCAGGACAGAGGCTTGCGTCTTTGAGAGGCAGGACTGGGTAGGGCTCAAAGGCACAGACTCTGTAGCCAAACGTCATGGGTTCAGATCCCAATCATGCCCTTGCCTAGTGTGCTGAACTTGGGTACTTCACATTTTTGAGCTCAAGTTCTCATCTATAAAAATGGGGATACTAAATGACCTACTGCAATGTACCGCTCTGAGGATGAGAAAAGGCAATCTGCTGATTATTTGGCAAGGGAGCAAGCACACGTAAATGCCAGTTTCAGTCACGCCTTGGGATTTACATGTCTGGGGTCTTCTTTATCTTGGTGCATCGCTGATGGTTGTTGGGGAAAAACACGGGGTATTAGATATATCCTTGCCACCAGCATTGTAGGGACACCTTGGTCTCTCTGGGGGTGCTCCTTGGCAGTGGCTGAATGTGCAAAATGTTTCTGTCAACAAGAAGCAGCCCGGAGTACTGGTGAAACCCCCACAGTGATCTGCCTGATCTCGATAAACTAACAAATGAACCGGGTGAGGGGGACCGGGGTGACTGCTCTCTGCACAGGCCCATTAGAAATCAAGCTTTCTTCTTAGACCTAGAGCTCTACTGTTCTTTCTGCTCCCATAATCCCACAAGCTTCCATAGACTCAAATAATTTCCCCTCTGTGTCTGGGTAAGTCACTTTTCATTTCGCATCTCATTTCATCCCTGCAATAATCTTGTAAGGTATTTCCATTTGGAAAATGGAAGCTCCAGAAGTAAAGCAACGTGTCCAAGGTTGTCCATCTCACCAGGAGCAGAGCAAGTATGAGAACCCGGACCCATGAGAATCTGAAGTCTCTACTATTTCCTCCATGCTACTCTGTTGCTCTTTCCATGTATTTATTTCTCAAGCATTCATTCATTCATTCATTCACTCATTATTATGCCAGCCTTGGAAATCAGAGGTCATCGTGCCCATTTTTGAGGGGGGAACAGAGCTTTAGAGAGACCATGGTGATTATCCATTGTCACATAATAATTTTGAAGGTGCAGCTATGAATCTAAAAGGTGTAGACTTTGGGGTTCATCCAACTCACCCCCGTGTGCGTGCAAGGATCCCCCATCCTCTCCAGCTCCCCCGTAGCTTTCCTGAGAGAAATGCAGAAAGGAGCAGGGAAGGCATGTAATTCTTCCCAGGCTGTGCAGTAAACTGTTTCTCAGTCCTGCCTCTGTAGGACTTAGAAAAATCTCCCTAAATGAGCTCTACTTCAAGATTTTCAGAAACAAAAGCTTTGTTCTGGGTCCCGGTAGCATCAACTCTCTGGTGGAGGGGAATTTTCCACTTATTGAGAGAAACTGACTTCTGAGTGACGACA
This sequence comes from Myotis myotis, assembly GCF_014108235.1. Classification (NCBI taxonomy): domain Eukaryota; kingdom Metazoa; phylum Chordata; class Mammalia; order Chiroptera; family Vespertilionidae; genus Myotis; species Myotis myotis. The sequence goes on from NW_023416316.1 coordinate 12,646,336, forward strand.
TCCTCCCACCCAGAATCCTGGCTCAGTCCCTGGCTTTAGGTGTCAGAACCTGCCATGAAATTCCTGAGCTTGCATCTCATGGGGCTGGACTGTCGCGTCTGGCGTGGGCAGCTGTCCATGCTGAGGCCCATCGCGGAGCTGAAGGGTGCATCCACTCTGATGGGAGCCCACAGAGAAACCCACTCCATCCTGCAGCCCTGTGAGGCAGAACTGGTCCAGCCCAGGAGCATATTAGTCATGGGGATGACTACTGCTGACTTGAGTGCAAGATGTCCCGCAGGACCGAGGAGGAGGCCCTGGGCATAGTCCAGGCCAGCCCACCAATTTCCTGATAAGGAAACGAAGGCCCAGTGGGGAGCAGTCATTCATCTAAGGCCACCTACTGAGTCATGATTAACAGGAGCATCTGCTCGCTCTGAGCGGGGCCTAAGGAACCTGAAGGGTGGAGGTGGCCAAAAGCCCCCAAGACGTATAGACACGTTTTGGAGACTGGTTCCATTCGTGTCCTGGAAAAATGCTGGCAGGTGCTGGGCTGGGCGGCATGATCGAATCATGAGTCCCCCATCCCTTCCCCATCCTTCGGACTCTGCCTATAGAGCAGGAGGCCCAGAAGGCTGCTCAGGAAAGCCTCTGGTACAGGCACAGTATTTACAAAAGATGATGCTGAGGTCCGGGAGGCGAAGGACTGCACGTGGGGTCCAGAGCTGAGCGAAGCACCCTGGACTTACACATATGTGGCTGTGTCGGGAGAAAGCTGGCTAGGCTCCTGCCCACCACTTGCACGTGCCACCTAGCCATTGTAATCACATTCATGCACTCATTGAACAAATACATAGAGGGTGCCCACATGTGCCAAGCACTGTCCTGGGTACAGGGATAGAGAAGCAAATTAAACAAAGTCCATGCTCGTATGGAGCCTGTAATTTACAGACTCATCTCAAATGTCACCGCCTCGGTGAAGCCTTCTCAGGTCACCCCAGACAGAAACGATCCCTCTTCCCATCCTTTTATCAGCATACAAAGCCAGGAACTCAGGAACCTTAATATAGGTTTCTTGAATTATTTAATTAGCTCAGTCAGCCAGTCATCCACAAACACTTACTAATGAGTTTTATGGTTTTCAGGATGTATGTCTTATCTTCTCAAATACCACACAAACTCGCTGACAATGACAGGGACTATATGTCACTTGTCCATGGATGGTAGACATGAAGCTTACTGGAGGCAAAATAGTCACTTAGTACCTGCTATCAGTAGGAGGGAGGGGGGATGACTAGTAATTAAAACTCTCTGAAGCTTCCGAATTAAAGACAATATTGCCACTATTTCAAGATTAGGAGTAAGTTTCCTAGGAAGGTCAGACTCAGAATTAGGATTAAAGTCAAGGACTTCTGACTATGGGTCTGGGTAATACATAGGCTGTTAGGGTAAATTTAGGAATAAGAGCTCTCCAAGGGTCACCACCTAGCCAACTCCAGGCTAGGTCCAGTGAATAGAGCTTAACTGTAACTTGGGTTTGAAGAGGGGGTAGCAGTTGAGCCAAGCCCTGAAGGATGATTGATGAAGAGGAGAAAGAAGGTTGAGGAAACCGCATGATCAAAGGGCTGGACCGTTTTAATGAATGCCGTGTGTTCCGGTGCAGTCAGAGCAGATGAATATAAGGGGAGCAGGACTGGAAGACCTAGATTCATCCACTTGTAGGACATTTCAATACCATAAGAGTAATATGAACTTTTCTTTCCATTCTTTTTAAAAATATATATTCTTACTGATTTCAGAGAGGAAGGGAGAGGGAGAGATAGAAACATCAATGATGAGAGAGAATCATTGATTGGCTGCGTCCTGCACACCTCCTACTGGGGATCAAGCCCGCAACCTGGGCACGTGCCCTGGCTGGGAATTGAACCGTGACCTCCTGGTTCATAGGTCTGTGCTCAACCATGAGCCACACGGGCCGGGCTGAACTTCGTTTTTCAAATGTCAGGGAGCCACTGAGAAGTTTTGAGGATGAAGGTGGTATGGTCTGACCCAAGACTGGATGGAGATTTCAAAGTCAGATGCCCAGGGATGATGGAAAGAGGAGATGCTGACAGAACAGTGAGGAAGTACTGTGGTAGTTTAGACGAGAGGCAATAGCCTCTGCATCCCAGGGGACACCCACCATCCCTTGTCACAGACAAATGACCTGCATACGCTTGACCCCACCTCCCCTTCTCACCTCCTTTCCTATTACTCTAGACCAGGGGTCCTCAAACTACGGCCCGCGGGCCACATGCAAATACAAATGTATTTGTTCCCGTTTTGTTTTTTTACTTCAAAATAAGATATGTGCAGTGTGCATAGGAATTTGTTCATACTTTTTTTTTTAAACTATAGTCCAGCCCTCCAACGGTCTAAGGGACAGTAAACTGGACCCCTGTTTAAAAAGTTTGAGGACCCCTGCTCTAGACCTTAATCACTGCACTCCCGACGGACTGACACCTGATCCTGGAAGATCGCGGGCAGAGCTAAATCTTGGGGTCCTTACATGGGCTTTCCTCCCCCATCTACCCACGTGGCTTGGTTCCTTTCCAGATGTCACCAAACTATCTAAATGGCCCCCAGTCATTTTTTAATCCCCTCATCCTGGTTTATTTTTAGTCACAAAATACACCATCATTATGCATACCCTTACTTGTATGTATCCTTATTATTTGTTTCCTTGAGGGCAGGGAACATACCTTTCTCATTCTTGCCTATGTATCCTCAGTGCATACCCACCACATAAGAGGCACTTGGCTCAGATTTGTTGAATGAAAAGCCTTCCTTCGTCCCTAAATCACAGTAATTTCTCACCAACAAAGGCATTTGGTGGGGGGACAATCAAAAGAGAAAATGATTCTTGTCCTTGAGGATCTTACTAAATGTTGTGAAATGTTTGTACACATGTGAACTCTGAGAGCTCATGGCACAAAGAAAGAGTGTCAATGTGGTGGAAATAGTCACTTGCAGGCAGAGATTTCTGGCGCTAAAGGGAGAATTGGGAATAAAAGTTTAAGGATGGAGACCTCGTCACGCTCCCAAGGACCTAGCACAGGACTGGCCCAGAGAAAGCTCTCAGTAAACACTGGACAAATTACTGAGCGAGCAGCATGTTTTGCTAAGCTCCTTCCAACACGTCCATGCCTATTTTAAGTGGCAAGATGGAACACAGAGTAAAATACTGGCCCAGAGGCCAGAACAGAGCTGAGCGCAATGAGGGAGGATTGAGCAAGCACACACTTTTATTTATGAAACTCCATATAGACCATTTTCCTCTCGCAACCAGGAGCGCTCCTATTATGTGGTGTTACAAATGCTGCAACAACAATACCTTGTATTTATGGAGTGGCTGCCTCTGAGGGGCTCAGACCTTTTTACAGACATGATCTCATTCTTGCTGTCTCAGGTCTTATATTCAATTACAGAATGGTTCATTGTTCCAAACGATGCAAACTATTTCTTTTAGAGGCACTCTTAGAATTATCCACTCTCCTGTTACAGGTTCAGAGATTTACAAATCACAACCAAATGGCTCCAGAATTGCTACAGCAGGAAAGGTGGTGGGCGGAAATGGAAATTTTCTGAATTTATAATTTATGAAGTCTTCAAATATTAGGAAGGCACTCTGTATACTCGTCTTAAAAACCAGGGAAAACAGGCTATGACTTAGTTGCAGTCACATCATGTAATAATAAAAAGAGGAAAAAGGAATATTAATCCTCCATAATGTTAGCGACGACTATAAAAATAGGAGTGAACCACTGTGGCTAAGAAGCAGGGTAATTATACCATAATAAGCATAAAAGCAAGTGGTGACATGGACATATTCCCAAGCTAAGGGGAACAAGCAGTGGGTTCTTCTCTTGTTCTGCTAGGGATTACTGTGTGGCCTTAACCTCCTGACTTTTCTGGTCTTGGATGCCTTATCTAAGAGTGGAGGCGATTGGATTAGGTTTTCACCAAGTCCCTTCCATTAGTGAGATTTCACACATCTGTGTGGTTCTGCTACCCCCACTATCACCATTCCCCACTGTAACCACCCCCACCATCTCCACCCCCACCATCACCACCATCACCACCCCCACCATCACCTTCCCCACTACGACTGCTGCATTCGAACATGTAACCTGGAGCACACTGGATACTCACCATGTGTTGAGTGGATGAATGTGTCTAGTTTTCAGTAGTATGCATACAAGGTTTGATTTAATACATATTTGGTGAGTGCCTATGATGGTCCAGACACAAAGATGGTGCTGGGGCATCAAACCTCATGGAAAAGATCATCACTGACATACACGAATGCCGTGACAGGATCCAAAATGATTAACTTTGAGTCAGTAGGGGCTTCTTAGAGGAGAAGCTGGGTTTAAATGGATAATTCATAGGAGTTCACCAGATGAACTAGGAAGGGAAATGATAGGAAAGGGAAAGGCATGGCAGTCAGAGGGAAGAGCATGTATAAAGACTCAGAGGTACAAAGGAGCTTGGGGAAATGTGAACGAAGTGTGAGAATGGATCGTTAGTAAGCCAGGCTGAAGAAGTAGGCATGAGTCACATGATCAAGAACCTCAAAACCTGGCTATGAATCTCAGACTTTGTAGGCAACTGTGCCATCGAAGGGTTCCTAATAGGAGATGGTTGTATTTGATTTTCAAAAGAAACATTAGACATTACTTTACCATATACTTCATTCCAAGTAAAGCATGGACTGGATATTGTCCTTGTTTCACAACTAGAGAAACTGAGATTTAGATAGGATAAGGCAGCTGCCCAGAACCAAACAGCCTAAAACAGCAGAAGATTCTTTATAAGTGGCAAGAGGAAACCCTACACAAGCCCATGGTCGGAGAGAGCATGATGTATTAAGGGACAGAAAGGAGGCAGTCATCATCAGCCAGGACACAATGGGGCAAGCAACAGAAACTGACTCTGATGAAATTTAAGCCCAATGGAAAATTATCAAAAAGATATTGAGAAGTTCACAGCTTCCCTAGGAAAGTCTAGGAAGCAAAAAAAGTCTACACAAACAAAACCCATAAGAAAGATCATGGCACATAAGCAATCTAGTAGGGATACTGAGGGCTCCACTGTTTTAATGTTGAGCTCTATAGCTAGCATCATCCACACCCTCAGTACAGGACTCTGGCACCACCTCTGACACCTTCATCACCTTGCCCTGGAAACAGGCACATGACACTGCTGCTGCCATGATGATTTTTCCCCCAGTTCTTTTTACCCCCATGACACCACCTCCAGTCAGGCACCTCTGATTGGCTTGCCATGCTCTCATTCCCTGTGTAGCTGGAAAGGTTTACAACTGGCTTTTTCTGGTCCTATAGTGAGATGTAGACTATTTCTCATCAAGGTTTCAAAGGTGGAAAACTCCTCAAACATGAAAAAGAAGGTCCAGGTGCTGGGCACACGACAGCACAACTGGAGGATGAGCGTGCCCATAAAATCTCTAATTGTCTTCTTTGTTTTCCTCTCATCTGCCAAACTGTGTTAGGATCTCCTTTGGGGAAGTGCCCAGGCTTTCTTCCTCCTAAGCTCAGACATGACTGACGGTCCTGGCCACATATTCCCCGCTCAATAAATTCTTGTTGACTTCAGTTTAGTTCATTCTGCAAAGGTCATTTCATTTGGCCTTAGCTGGAAGATGGTTTTCAAATGTAAAATATGAATAACTTGGCCCTGGAGTGAGTAACATCTGCAGATAATTATGTCATCTGGCCATGCAGAACCTCTGGGCATGGGGACGCTTTCTGGAATGAGAGGAGATATGGAATGAAAACTGCTAACTGATGTACCCATCACTTCTCAGGGGCTTATTCCCTCTAGGGCAGTAGAGAAGCTCATGTCTTGAAAATGAATCTGGGCAACCCTCTATTGGGTATGGGTTACTTAGGTGAAAAAAGCTCCTTAAAAAAAGAGCAGTCCAGACAGACTGGCGCAGGGCCTCACAGCAAAGAGTTTCCCTTCCATTTTCTTTCACAGAAATGTTGGTTAAAAGAGGGCTGGACTAGGAACCAGAATATCTGAGTCCAAGACCAGGTTTTGGCCTTATTAGACATGAGGTCTTGGTCTGGTCTCATTATTTCCTGGACCTTTAAATTCCTCTTCAATAAAATGGGTATAATGATTTGTTAGGATGTGAACTGAGATAGGTATGTGTTGTTTCTGTTTGTTAGGCATCCTTCTATCTTTTTCTGGAAATTGTATGTACCTCTTCTTCTGGAATGATGATTCTCAAATTTGAGCATACATCCAAGTCACATGGGGAGGGGGCTTGTGAAAACACAGATTCCTGAATGCTCTTCCCAGAGTTTCTGATTTTTCAGGTCTGTGATAGTGCTTGAGAATTTGTATCTCTAGGTATGTGCCAGGGGATGCTCATGTTACTCGTCCAGGGATTCCACTTTGAGAACCACTACACTGAAAAAACACCCCTCTCTTATTCTCAGTTCCTGAGGTTCAGAGGCTAATACAGCCTTTGTCTCAAAAGATGGGAACACAAGCCAGGCCTAACTAGTTAGTTAATTCCAACCTAGCCATAGAGGATTACTGGGATGGGCAGGAGACCATGTCAAGCCAGTGGATATCTCTTCTTCCAGGGTTGCTCATCCAGTAGAATGTAAGCCTGAAGCCCGGGGGTGGGGGAGGGAAATCTTGTATCTCTCTGGTATACAAGAGAGAAAATCAGAGCTCATACTAGTACATGCACAACAGAGATTCTTAAAACTCAACTTGATCTTCTCCAGTCATCCTTGAAGCGAGCTATAAGAGACCACACATTCATTCTCCTTTTTCCTTGAGCCACTTGGATTTCTGTTACTTGCAACCAAATAATCCTGAGTTATACTTACACATCACTTCCCAAGACCAGAGTCCTTTAAAAACAACAAACAAAAATTTCAAGAAGTTGTAACTGTGAGACAATAACCAGATAGAAAAATTATGAAATGGTGACATATATGGGAGCTAGCCTGCCAGTCAATCTGAGAACAACATACCAAATCACCATAACAATTAGAAGAAGCACATAAGGAACGTTTGTTAAGTATTTAATGAATACCAGACTCTCTATTTAGTGAGTTATATGCATTATCTAACTTAATCCACACAATGTCCCTTGGAGACAAATAATATCAGCTCATGGATGAAGATCCTGAAACTCAGAGATTTTAAGAAACTTCTTGCCCAAGGTTTCTCACCCAGTAAAAGGCACTTGGTTAGCAAAAAAAAAAAAAAAAAAAAAAAAAAAAAAAAAAAAAAAAAAAGAAGAAGAAAGAAAGAAAGAAAGAAAGAGGGGAGAGAGAGAGATAGAAGAAAAAGTCAATTCAATTGCCCTGTCACCAAAGCCATATCCTGTCAGTTCTGCGAGATCAGAAGTCTTGACCTTCCATTTCTATCCAAAGACCACATCATCTTGAGGATGGTCCTTGGTGCAAACAAAGGAACAAACATAGAAGGGATGGACCCCCTGGAGAAACAAGAATACCTAAGACCCAATTTGTCCTGGGCTCCAAGGACTGAGATGCTGCAGCCTTCATAATGCCAGCCTTCCAGAGTTGCCTGAAGGTCAGGAAGTAACTGTCTCTGTCTCTGTCTCTCTCTCTGTGATCAGCTGGCCGTCATTGCCTGCCTTGAACTCTGCAGCACCTGCTTTAGGGCCCCTAGACAAAGGCACCTGATGGCAGCATTCAGGTCCTTTCCTGCCCTGACACCAACAAACTCTTACACCATCCACCGGCCCCAGCTCATTTTGGTTCATTGACAGCTGCCTAATCAGAATCCCCCATAAGCCTGCCTCTAAGAAGCTGTTTCCAAATCAGAATGTTGCAGATAATCCCAGGACACCCCCAATAAATACTTTATTGGTTGCCAATTTTTCTGTCTTAAAATATATACTCAGATGGTTTTATTATAAACAGATTGATTTTTTTTTAATTTTTCATAGTGTTCAAGGCCTTTTCAGTGTGTTCTGTGTCTCCTTTGCACATTACCTCAATCATTCCACTCTCCAATTTCCCTTCATTTGAATTTGTTTCAAGATACAGCAGCAGCCTGGTGTCCTCTTGAGTATACAATGTGATGGTTGGGATTTGACCCCGTGTTTTCTGGTCAGTCCTTCTTTATTGCCTGCATGAACTCTTTCACCAACTTCCAAACCTGAATTCCTACCTCCATTCTTACTCCACACACCTAGACCAGGCCCTGCTGGCTGCATTGCTCTCTTTCTGAAACACAAAGATTCCACTCTCTCATAAGCTAAAATCCTGCTATTGATCCGACCGCTGTGTGTGCTGTGTGAAAGTCTCCACAGACCTCACAGCGACACCCCCAGCTAACCATTTAGTCTCCACTGCCCCATCCATGGCCCATCCTGGCCAGATCCCTGTTCCCTGATTCAGTCTTTGCATCTCTGCTAAGAACTGTTTCTTGAAATGGTGACAACCACCCTCCTGCATTTTTGCTCATCCAAACATTACCTGTCCTTCAAGTTCCAGTAGAAAATTTCCCTCCTTCATGACATGTCCTCAGATCCCCTCAAGTGGAGAGAATGTCCACTTCCTCGGGATAGACACAGCATTTTTATTGCTCCTCTCTCACCGTCCGTAGCCCTGTCTCTATCATCGTTATTTATAGCCAGAGATCTCATCTCCCCCACTAGTCCATAAATCTTTGAATATGCAGTCCCTGTATCATTCATCAACATATTCCACACTGGACCTGGCTCAGTACCTTGCACATATTGGAAACTCACACATAAATAAACCTATGTGGCTCTGGGATGGGGCCCTATCCCAAAATATCCCTCTCATAGTCTGTCATATTGATGAAAATCCCAAGGTATAAGATTAGTTGCTCTGGGCTGCACACTAAGTGTCCATAGTAGGGCTAGCTCATTAGACCATACTTAGCAACAAATATCTCCAGTGATGTGGTCAGTGTTCAGGTGGCCCTGGAGCTATTAGGGACCCAGTCAGAAGACCCCCCCCCCCATAAGCATGATTTTTTAAAAATGTTTTATCTTCTAAAATCCATGGGCATTTTGAGTTCTATTCCATAAGATGCCAATTTTTCACTTAATAAAACTATCTCCTCCCAATGGTCAAATAAAATTAAGCCCCAGGCATCTATGCCAGATATAACCTCAGGCTCCCCATCATAGATGATGTGACCCCGGAATGCAAGGCACAACACTAAAAAACCCGAGTCATTAATGTGCTGTGACTTAAAAAGTCCGCTCTTTCCTAGCTGAGGGCAAAGGGATGACAATATGAATCATGGGAGGCTTAACAGGGGCCAACTAGCATTGTTCTTCCCTGAGGGACAGTGTCAGACAGGCCTCGGGGGGAGAGGCAGAGAGAATGTCCTTGGCAAGGAGACTAGTCCAGGTGCCCTGAGCCTGAAGGTCAGGGAGGGGGCCTGATCTGGTCAACAGTTTTCCAGATGATGGCCCTGCTTTGGCCTATCCTCGCCCCCACTGAGTTTGGAGGCATGAGATAGAGAGGTCATCCATTCACTTTGTTAGTGGAAGCTGAGCTAGCTTATCCAGAGCCTGGGGGCTGTCAGCACAAGATGGTTAATGAACATGTTTCCTGTAGATAATTATAGAAAGGGGAATATTGAAAGCACTTAAAACATTTCATTCTTTTTAATTCATTAATTATATTGCAATTATTCCATGCTCAGGAGCTGTGCAGGAGGCCGGGTTCCAGCTATGCCTGTGAGACTCTGAGGGCAAAATGAGGGCTGAGGGCTTGGGGAGAGAGAGCCTGGAGAGAAACGCTCAGAAAAGGTTAACTGTGCAGATACAAGAAGCTAATTGGAAACCTCTTAAACAAAATCCAGGTTAATAAGAGTGGAAAAGAACAACACGTTGCTTTTATGATGATGATTATGATTATTATCATTGTTTTCCCACCTACATTAAAATTGCTTGCATTCTGATAGAACTGTCATAAGCAATCTGACCCCTCCTGAAAACACCTGGCCTTGAAGTTGAATCAGAAAATACACAGACACTTAGAGATGGGCTAAGGCTAGGGATGCCTGTGGGATGGTGGGAAAACAGGCCTAGGCACTGCATCTTAGACCTGTCACTCTTCTGCTCTCCTCAGATTCTTATACAGCATTATCCATAACAGAGAGTTGTAAGTCGACTGGATTAACAGTTCCATCCTGGACCCCCGCCATATGCTAGGCATATGAGAATGACAGCAGTACAGATGACGTCTCTGACCTCACAGAACTTACATTCTGTGAAAAACATGGCCAATGAAACAGGCAACCATGGTAGAGAGGAGGGACTTGTGCAGAGGCCATGGGAGCTCTAGGAGGGAGCTCCTGTTCGTCAGGAGGAGGGGTGGGGAGAACACTCCCTGTGTGTTCTCTCTGTTCAATACACATTCATCACATTAATAACACTGCCCAAAGTATCAATGCTTTCAGACTTTACTCTCCTGGTCTCCAGGAATTCCAGGCTGTCTTCTTCCCCATAAATTCCTAGAAAGGTGAGAAAGTTGCCCTCACATACAGTCAGAGCTACAGTCTAAAGGACTCCAATCGGCTAGCTTGATGTTCCCTGATTTTCCACTCTTTTCCTTGTCCCTTTACAATCCATGGCTTCCTTTTTGTCCCAGCGGCCATTCCACCGCCAACCTCCTCTGGAGTGCTAACTCCATGGCATCCACACATGAAGTGACCCCCTGACAGCAGGGATAGCGGTGAAGGTCTGAGTCATTAGTACATTTCTGCGAATTAATGATTCTGTTCTGTTCTAGCTGAGGGCAAAGAGAAGACAATATGAAACAGGGGGACTTAATCGGGGTCAACAAGCAGTATTGTTCCTGAAGGGACAGTGCAAAATGGATCTGGGGAAGACGGTGTCCTTGGCATTGGAAACTAGCCAAGTGACTCGGAGCCTGAAGATAGGTTTCTCCTTGTCTACACAATGTGAACTAGCTCATGTCAATGACCATGAGGATGACAGAGGAGTCAACCCAGCTGTCCCAGTCAAAGCCACAAATATATATAAGTTCCAGCCAATATGTCCACAAAATCAACTTGTAGGTGACTCAAAAATGACCATACACGTGGTGAAATGTACCTGAGACCAAAGGAACTACTCAGCTGAGTCCAGTACAAATTGATAACCTGCAGAATCATGAGCTAAACAAATGATTATTGTTTTAACCTATTATCTTTTGGGGTAATTTGTTATGCAGTAATAGCTAACTAATACTTAAATACATTACAGTTCAATTTAATTCAACCAAAGGTTTTGTGTGTGTGTTTTTTAGTCCTCCCCCAAGGATATTTTTTCCATTGATTTTTTTGGAGAGAGTGGAAGGGAGGCAATAGGGGATGAAAGAGGGAAACATCAACGTGAGAGACACATCAACTGGTTGCCTCCTACATGCCCCAGACCGGGGCTGGGGACTGAATCTGCAACCGAGGTCTGTGCCCTTTACCAGGTATCGAACCAGCAAACCTTCCATCCACAGAATGATACTCTAACCACTGAGAAAACTGGCCAGGGCTCAACCAAAGGTTTTTTAATACTTACATATTCCTAGTCTCTGAAGGCATAATAGTGGATAAAAAAGACAGTTGCTGTTCATGCAAATTTATAGTCCAATGCCTCTTAAGTATAACTAAGCAATTGAAAAACTAAGATTTTTACCTTTTGTCTGTGGATCATTAGAGGATCTACTAGTATATTTAGGCCTCAGGGTGGTCCGTTTAGGCCTCAGGGACTCCTTGAAAATATGTTAAAAATTTCACATGTATGTGCTTATGTACATTTTTTAAAGAGAAGAACCTCGGTTTTTCATCATATTCACAAAGCAATAAGAGACCCAGAAGCTGTTGAGAACCATTTGATGGTAATGTAATCTAAACCTGTTCACACAGCCCAACACTCACATAGCAGTCTACTCTACTTAGAGATCCATTTCATTGCTGACTCACCCAATCAGAAAGGTGCCTTCGGGATGATATGCTGCCAGAGGCCACTGGGGTTGATGTGTTGGGCGATCAGAGTGGTATGGTTATCTTTTAAAAGGCTTCCAACAGATAATGTTATCACCTTCTTGTCACACAGAGCAGAACCTCTGTATGATCCAAAGCACATTTTCTTAAAAAACAACAACAACAACACACACACACACACACACACACACACACACAAAAAAACGATGGGCTTCTGTATGTTTTCCACTTGTTCACACTCACTATAGGCTTGGTAAATTTTTCTCCCAGGGCAAGAATACAGTTCTATCATTCCCTATAGCCCCACTCTTCGGGCAACAAAGTCCTTTCACTTCAGCCTACCTTGCAAGGTTCTTGTTTGAGGATGTCATTGAGATCTGTATGAAAGTAAGAACCATACCGAACCCTACTACAACCTCTGATGCTTGGGGAGACAGTGTGATGAGCAGACTAGTTATCCCTTTCTCTAAATTATTGACGTTTTCTTCATTTTTAAGCTAAAAAAAAAAAAAAAAAAAAAAAAACAGAAAAAGGGAGGAGCGGGATAAAGGAAAGATGTTTGCTAATAACTAGGAGAACCATATCTTACTCTCAGTTCTTCTATAATTTTGCTTATTATCATCTTTGATCAAAGCTGCCAACTCTGAGTCTAGCTTTCCTTATTCGTAAAACTGGAATTATAACCCACATCCTACCTTCATCACAAAGGTGGTCCTGTGTAGCTCTATCAAATAATATGTGTAAATTTCTACCAAACCCAAGGTAGAAGCCTCCTCTGCTTTGTGTTTTCTGTGACTCGCTTGGAGTCTTCTACCTGGTCGCGTGTAATTCAATCAAACTGGCACCTATGGAGTTAATGACATCTTATATTATTAACATCTTAGATGGACCACGTCACGCCCCAAATCAGCCCCTCCAGGAAGCCTTCCCTGACTCAAACTGGGTGGCCAGAGTGGCTGAGGGTGGAACTTCTATAGTCCCCGTGCTTTCCTGGAATGTCACATTAAAATCACTGGTTTACATCAAGAGAGGGTATAATTTAATGGTTAAGAGCATGAATTTGGGAATAACTGCCTGGGGTCAGATCCTACAACCAGTTACTAGCTGTATAAACTTGTACAAACCAGTGATGACGCTCCATGCGCCTCAGTTTTATCTCATAGGTAAAGTCAGGAAGATAGAGTGAAAGGAGTTAAGTGTGTAAAAGGCTTAAAACAATTCCCAGCACTTAGTGGAATATAAAAAGAACTAAAAAATGTTAGCTAATATTAGATTTTTCTGTGCCAATTTGGGAGCACCTTTGGGAATGGTTAGGGTTGCATTTAACTGTCAATTTTCATATCTTCACTACCAGCATGAATGAATGAATGAATGAATGAATGATGTTGGGAAGGACCCTGGTTCTGAAGGCAGTTCTCATGAATCCTGGTCTAAGCTCAATCTCTTACTCTTCTGACACCTCTGAAACACATTATTTACCACTCTAACCCTCAATTTCCTCATCTATTAAATGCAAGCAGTGGACCAGATAATCACTAATGTCCATTTCAACTCCAGAGGTCTATAAAGTAAGATTATGAGGTGAGAGGAAGATGAGTTATTTTACCCAGAGTCTACTGGTGAGCTAGACAATTTACATAGGTAACACCTTGTGAAATCTTCCCAGTGTACTATCAGATAAACAAGATGATCACCATTTTATAAATATAGAAGGTGATGAGACTCACAGTTTCAGCAACCTTCCCCAGACCACAAGGCTAGTAATTTGTGAAGCAAGGACACAGACCAGTTCTGACTAAAGTCAAAGGTCAGTCCTTCCCACTGTCTTACTGAAATCTCAGATATAAAACTGAAGCACGGTGTGCATGTAACTCATATGACACCTTCCCCATCAAGGGAAAGCAGAGGTGGGGAGCAGGGGGCAGGACAGGTATACTTAGAACAGGTGTGGAGAGAGCTGTCATTTGACACACACATTTAGACACATCGGCATCTGTGTTGGGATCCAGATGGGGAGAAATGAAGCAGGGAAGACAGTAGCAGCTATAACAGTAGCCTTGAGTTAATTGCTATTTTGGTGTCCTCATGGAAGGAAACATCCACTATCCATATTCACACAGTGAATGGAATGCATAACAATTTCTTTGAGTGGGGAATCACTTGTTCCCTCCTCCCTGGAGCTAGTCCAGTGTCTATCTTTAACCCGATGGGCTGGGTGGCATTACATTTGCGTGGTTATTTATAGACACCCTCCAGCACGATCTGCTGAAAAGCCACAGGGGTGTTGCCAAAGCGGGGAAGGAATAGCTCCAGATGTGTGGCTGCGTGTGAAACCAGGTCCAGGCCTTGGTTGGATGAGGATGTCTGGGAGCTCAAGCATGCATGAGATCTGTGTCTCTGCTTTTTATTTCTATGCCCAATCCCCAACATCAGGGCATTTCTGTGAACATGGGGGCAGCTACATCATCCAATCTTACAGCTGGAAGGAATTTAGAGTCATGAGCCCAACCTCCAGCCTGATATTTGAATTTTATCTGCAGTATTTCCATTCAACAAATACTCATTAATTACTACCCAAACCATACCGTTCACCGATTCAGCAGATAGTGACGGAGAACGTACCCCGGGTCAGCCCGAGGCCTGCACACATGGCTAGATCTTGGTTTCTGCCCCGAGATAGTCATGTTTGGTTGGGCAGATGACATGTAGGCAGAGATTTACAAGACACACAATCAACAAGACAACTGTGATAACGGAATCAGAAAACATGGTGAGACTTCTAAGAACAAGGCGCCGGGCACGGATAAGGGCTCAAAACATGGTGACCGGCCTAGCCAGTGTGGCTCCGTGGTTGAGCATTAACCTATGAACCAGGAGGTCAGGGTTTGATTCCCGGTCAGGGCACATGCCCAGCTGTGGGCTCGATCCCCAGTGTGTGGCGTGCAGGAGATAGCCTTTCAATGATTCTCTCTTAGCACTGATGTTTCTCTCTCTCTCTCTCTCCCTCTTCCTTCCTCTATGATATCAATAAAAAAATATGTATGTATATAAAACAGCATGTCCATAGTTTTCATTCCCATCTTACGGATGTGGCTAGAGAAGCTTCACAGCTGATTCCTGAGTAGTAAATTTTATTTCTCTAGGCAGAAGAGAGGGTGAATAGGACAGCATGGGAGAACAAAACAATAGAGCATTTTCAGGAAATGGTGAGAAAACCAGAGGGTCCGAACTACATTCTTCATGTTGAGGCAAGGATTGGGATGAGAATGTAGGGGTAGATTGGACCCGTGTACAAAGGGCCTTGGAATAGCATACTAAATAAGAAGAAACTGGTCACAATGATTTCATAAGTAAAAGAGTAATAAACTTTTTTGACTTAAAAATCTAAAAAAAAATATCCATAGCAGTTTATACTATTCAAATTTTAGGATTTCTTGGGAATGATACTTGGAGTCTGAATCATTACTCCCTCTGTGCCTCAGTTTTGATATCTTTAATGTGATTAAGATGCACTTCCCCTCAAGGAACTTATAGTCCAGAGAGGATAAGACTATTAATAGGATACAGTGTAAGACAGCTCATAATTAGTGCTATAAGATGCCATAAGGATCTTGCTTTCCTAGCATATTGCTTAAATACTATAATTATGAATGCTATTATTAACAGCTACTCTTTATTGATCACTTCCCACATGAAAGCTACTTGTCTATAATACTTCACTACGTTTTTACAACAATTCTATGAAGTAGGTATAATTAGATCCATTTTATAAATTAAATAAAGCTTATAAAAACTAATTAATTTGCCTGGTCCATGTGGCTCAGTGGTTGAGTGTCACTCTATGAACAAGGAGATTACAGTTCGATTCCCAGGAAGGGCTCATGCCATGGCTGCGGGCTCAATCCCCAGTAGGGGGAGAGGGTGGAGGGAGGGGGGAGGGGCATACAGGAGGTAGCCAATCAATGATTCTCTCTCATCATTGATGTTTCTATCTTTCTCCCCTCCTCTCTGAAATAAATAAAAAATGTATTTTTAAAATTAATTAATTTGTCTAAAGTTGTACAGCTAGTAGAGAAGAACAAGGAGTCAATCCCAGGTGTTTCTGATTCCAAAGCTTATAACCTGTCACATCCTACTGTGCACCTTTGAGGAGTATAGTGGGTCTCTGTGTGGACTGGGACAGTTAGGAGAGGAGGTGGGTGCTGTTGACCTGTCTTCACATGGTCTCAGGTCTAGACGCTCTTAACTACTTTGGAGCCTACACTCCAGACCATCTGGAGACTCAACTTTGTGAATGACCCAGTTACTCTGCATTTATGAAGCCTGGGGAATTGTGGCCATGAATTTCCCAGCCTATTCACTAACATATCATTATTTCCATGGGCATGGTCAAATATATACATAATCTATTAACCTGATGTTAAGCTTTATTTTAATGAAACAGGGTTGGCATACTTTTAAAATTATCTTGAAGTCACAAATATACAACACACCCATTTCTGATATCAACTTATTGTTTCATACAATTAACATCAGAAGGCTGTATATATTTTATTAGAACCCAATCTTCAACTAGCTGTGCAATCTGAGACAAACCACCAATTTCAGTAAAAGCAGTAGGTTGGGCTGCTTTATGTTTAAGTTTCTTTGCATTTTAGTTATTCTACCTTCTGGTTCTGGACTGGGTTCCATGAAGCACAGAAACCTGAGGAGAGAACAGTCTTACTCTTCAAGGAAGGGACAATCTACTGCAACCGACAAAATCTACCTGAACTAAAAGTTCAAGCAATGCCACAGTGAAGTACAATTATCTCCCCCCAAAATGGCTTGGGCAGTAAGTGCTGGCAGTGTGGAGAAAAGATCATTTGGCTGGGGTGGGTGGCTCAGAAAGGTCAGGGAAAAAGTAGGACCATGAGATTGATGAGAAACTTGACCAATGTCATGATTCTCCAGAATTAACCTTGGAGATAAAGCAACATGCATGACTGTTGTTATATTTTCATATACACTTATAGCCCCTGCATTTGTATCTTACACACCAATACATTTAGAGATACATAAACACATTGAACAAGCAAAGTCAGGGGTTGAATCTAGTCCCAGAACCACCACCAACTATGCAGCCATGAGCACGTTCTAGTCTAGAATCTCTGGGTCAAGATTTCTTCACTTACAACCTAAAGGCGTCAAAGCAGAAGATCCTTAAATTTCCTTCTGGCTAAATATCCAAATGATATAGTTCTGAATTTATAAAACCAAAGAAGGAAAAATGCATGAGAGAAAAATCCAACACCTCTTAAGGGGTACTTTTCCAGTGTAAAACTTTTCTGCTGTAGCACAAACAAAATAAAAATTTACAACACTTCTTGAAATATGTCCTAAATGTTCATTAGGTCCCAGTGACAACATTATAAATGAACATCCCAGTGACAGTCTTGTCACCTATTAATAGTGTACAATTTCTACAGATGGAATTCTGGGATTTATGCAAATAAAAGATTTGTTCCTCTGTTTTACTTTCTTGGTAAACTTCCAACATGCTGACTTAATAGCTACGGTGTGCTGGGGAAAATAAAGAAGCCACTCACATATATTATAAAGAAGATAATGTATTATTATTCCAGAAGTAGGCTTGTTGCACTAATTTGCATATAATGTTTAATTTTTACCAAATGTTTCATTTTAATACATGCAAAAATGATCAAAAACGACCAGAATATGCTAATGAACTTTTTTATTGCAAATATGTGTTGCCCTTGATTCTGGGGGTTTATTATAAAGACACCGGAAATTCTCAATGGTAAAGTGATTCTTTTAATAGAAATAATATTGAAGATATTCACACAGTTTTGAATTGGAAGGGACCTTAGACATCGCCTAGTCAACACTCCTTATTTTATAAAGCTGGATCCTGGGCTCAGA
Source organism: Myotis myotis (assembly GCF_014108235.1). Classification (NCBI taxonomy): domain Eukaryota; kingdom Metazoa; phylum Chordata; class Mammalia; order Chiroptera; family Vespertilionidae; genus Myotis; species Myotis myotis. The sequence continues at coordinate 12,664,279 of NW_023416316.1, forward strand.
GAGCTGGAGCATTTGCGCATGGTCACACAGCTCATGAGTGGCAGACATAAAGAGCTAACCCAGGGGTCCTGCTGTCCAGTTAAGTATACTCTTTACTGGGCTACATTATCCCAAACTAACAGGCTCAATATTTGTATTTCAAATGTTTAGAGCTATAGCAGTTACATTATTTGAACTTCTATGGAGACAAACATACAGGGTCAAGGTGGGGAGCAAGAGAAAGGCTTCCAAACATATTGACAAAAGCAAAACTCTTCATAAAAGGTATTTCCTAAACACTGTCATTCAGCTCCCATCTTCATGATCTTTACTATTTATAGACCATTTCTATGATTATTTTACTTTACTTTCTTTTCTTTTTTTCTTAAATATGTTTTTATTGATTTTTAGAGAGAGAAAGGAAGGAGAGAGAAATAGAAACATCAATGATGAGAGAATCATTGATTGGCTGCCTCCTGCATGCCCTCTACTGGGAATTGAGCCAGAAACCTGGGCATGTGCCCTGACACGGAATCAAACCAGGACCTCTTCAACCACTGAACCACACCAGTCAGGCTTAACTTGTTTTTCTTAAGTCAACATTTTTAGTTAAATAAACACATGTTACAGGGGAACTTTACATTACCACAAGTAAATGGAAAGCCAGAAGTATGTGTTTTAAATAGAAGACTATGAAAAAAATAACAGCAACAACAACAACAGTAATAATTAATAATAATGAAAACATATCACCGTTAATTAAATTCTAACAGGATACTGTTGCTAATCAGAGGCTCTGTGCCTGGAGCCTGCTCTTACTTTGTTATAAATAAAGGATGGAAGTGGGGAGATTAGCACATGTTAGAAGTGTTAAAGACATTAGCACCCAATGAAGATTTTTTTCCCCTTGACATTTAAAGATAATTGAACAGGAAATGACTTTCTCACAATATGATTCAGTGTTTTCTGTGTCCTGTTCCATCTAAATCACCTCTTGGACCATCAACAGTGTAGGTCTCACACTTCGGGAAATGCCGGCTAGAATGAAACCTCTGTTATTTAGGTCTCTGACACTTATATTTCTGATCAGGGAAACTGAAAGAAATCTCTGTGAGCATCCTAACAAAATAATATGGTGGCAAAAGTACAGATTATGGATCCAGCAGCCTGGTGTGCATCCCTCCCTTGCCACTTAATAACTGTAAGAAAAGTGAATTAACTGTTTGGAAAGTCAGTTTCCTTATCTGGGAAGGGGTGATAATGATAGAACTTGTCTCAAGAGGTTGTTGGAAAGTTACTTAAGAAAACATGTAATGAAAATCAAAAGCACTTACTGAGCACAGAGTAAGTGCCAAGCGTTACCTATACGATATTCTGAATCCTTGCAATAGCCTATAAGAATAACTATTATTAATCTCATTTTACACTTGAGAAAACTGATGTATGGGAAAGCGAATCATTCCTCAAAGCTAGTAAGGAGCCAAAAAGGATTTCCAGCCCAGGTTTTCTTGTCTCCAGTTCGCATCTTCTTAGCAGTATGCTTTAGACATGCAGATATGATGGATAGAGGGAAAGAGGCTATCTCAGATGGATGGGACACTATAAGCAAAAATTCCAGAATAATTAGTTGGTTATTGTATTAGCTAGCTACTGCTATAAAATGCTGCATAACAAACCACCCCAAACTCAACACTTATAACGACAAGCTTTTATACTGCTTGTATTCATACTCCAGACATTGTTTGGGGCCTGTGTCCTCCACATATGCCTCCATTCTCCCTAAATTAGCAGCCACTTGGGCCTGTTCTTCTCATGGTGGTTCATAGAAGCTCGAGAAGAAACAAAATGGCACATGCACACTTAAAACCTTTGACAATGTCACATCCCTCCCTCTTCACCTTCTACTGGCCACAGCAAAGCACACAGCTCATGGAGCAGGACATTATCCTCTACCCCAGGGGGAAAGGGAGAGGAATGGCTATTTGCCAGGAAATACTCCAATCTATCACCACTATGATGAAGAATCTACTAGGGGGGAGTAATGAGAATGAGCACTGAGAAGAACAGTTAGAGTCTGATTACGGAGCACCCCCGATGCCACACAGAGTGAGAGTGACTCTGTAAGCTACCTGGAGCCAGGTATTTATTTATTTATCTATTTATTTATTTATATTAATTGAATTTATTAGGGTGGCCTGGGTGACCTTTTGCCCTCTTTAAAAGGAAGAAAAATCACTGGTACCAGGTAAACCCCTATAATGTGTCACACACAGAGCTAAAGTCTCAACCTGCATTTCATCTTTTGATCCTATTACAGATTTATCCCCTGTATGAGAGGAAAGGGAGGCTGAAACAAGTAAACAATCTTCCCAAGTTTATAGAAATGATAAATGGCAGTTTGGATTTTAAACTACTTATAGTTGATGTCTCTCTCTCTCTCTCTCTCTCTCTCTCTCTCTCTCTCTCTCTCTCACTCACACACACACACACACACACACACACACACACACTATTTCTTTAGCAGACACAGCCTAATTCATCCCTCTTACCAGAAAGCCCTGTTCCTCTCTAACCAATCCATGTGGGTGGACAGAACAATCTTAGGACATAGTCAAAAACGGAGCTGCCAGGAAAGTGTCATGGGACAAACAGAGCTTTTCCATCCATCTCCAGAGAGTCATTCCCTGGGGAGCCGAGAGTCTCTTCTGAAGAGAGGGGCCCTGGGCGGTATGCAAACTTCTGAGCTCAGAGCAGCCTCTGCTAATATATCATTTGTGAGACAACAGCCAGCGGTATCAAGTTACTCCAGGGCCAATTTTGCCATCTCTGGATAAAAAATTGTGCTCTGCACTGCGGGCTGAACAATTTGCTGCCTTAAAGTGCTCAGGCTTCTTGTGTCACCCTTTGTTCCCAAAGCCCTATGGCAGGCTTCCGCCTGGAAAGATAATGGGACCCACTCCCACTTCTCAGGAGATGCTCCTATGCCTGCCTGCTTCAGATGATTGGGAAGAAGCACCACCTGCCTGCAGAGCAGCTGGAAATTGATGGCTGACACTTCCCACCAGGGTCTTATTTTCTCCTACAGTCAGCTCAGTGAGGTCATTTTATTACCCCTGGGTTTCCAAGGAGGAAACTGAGGCTCCAGAGTGTAAGAGAGTAGCTCCGGGTTCTGCAACTGACCACCAGCAGACCTGGATTTGAAATCTGAGCTCTGAAACGAAGTCAGGGACTTGGTTGTGAGGACTAGCCACAGGGCGTCGCAGTGCCTGAGTTGCATCGCAATGGGGCCAGCCTTTGGAGATAAATGTTGCTCTTTCCTAGTGATGTTCCATAAAAATACATACTGTCTGTGAAAGCATTTGATCAAACCTTGGTATACAGGAGTTGATCATTGGATAACATGGAAGGAATTGCCTTAGAGGCACATCTGGCCCATTGCTTCATTTTAAATCTGGAAGAACTGAGGTTCCCAAGCCATGCAGGTAAGTCGGTAGTAGAAACTCAAACCTGTGTTTTCATAGCAGCCTACGATCCTCTCTACAAAGCCCATCTGAAGCAAAAAGTGGTGGTGCGGTGACATGAGCATGTAGAGCACAGGCAAGGGGCGTGTCCATTGGCGGGAGCTGGGGCTGTTCCTACGGCAGTGGAGGGAAGTTAAGAAGGGAGCAGGTACAGGTAGGGCTCCCGTGTGAGTTGGTGGAAACCTGCCTGGAGGCCACCTCTGATTCTGAATGCAGTGTCCGCGAAAAATCAGGAAGGGGGCTGTGGGAGAACTGAAGATAAATGCAACTGACTTCTGAGTTGCTCTTGCAGCTCATGTGGTTGGCCCATGCTCGGTGGATGCAAGGCGCAGGCCAGACCCTGAGCCATCAGGTGAGAGCAGGAGCCGGGCATGGAGATCAGAGCAAGAGAGCTCCAGGTCAGGCTCAGCTAGGTGGGCACAGACGCGGGGGCCGAGGAAGCAAGGCACCGCGCTGTTCAAGTGATTAATTCCTTGTCTCCATTACTCTCAATGAGCTGAACAAATCCCTCACTGGGCCTGTCACACTGACGTTCCGCATGCAAATTGTTCCTAATGAGCAGGGCACAGGGCTGGTCCCCTGGTTTGTAAATCCATTCATTTCACAACACACTGTCTTGGTCACATATTTCTGTGGCGAGATCCATTGGCAGAGGAGCTGTTAAAATGAAACATGGGCCATTCAGCACTGTTCCAGGAATGCGCTGTCTCATTCGCAGAGCAGCACGGAGCATGCAGAGGACTCGAGATTAGATACCTGGGTTCATGTCCTGACTCTGACCAGTCCCCCTCTTCGAGCTTCTACTTTTCCAGGCACCAGCGCGGTGTCTGGGCTAGACTGCTGTTTCCAAGGTGTTTGCTGGCATATTCATGGTTTGCAAGATAAATTTTAAAAGGATTCCATGGTAAAAATTGTATATTTGAGAATTGTTGGAGAACTATCAGAGAAATATGGGGTTGAGAAGTTTAACAAGGTTTGTTTGTTTTTACCATGGGCAGCTCAGAACCATTAATATGTTCACTTGCATTGTATTTGATGCAACAAGCAATTTTTAAGAACAAAGTATTTGTTTATCAAATCTTCTGGGAACTGCTAGGGGAGATGATGCCGGAGATCCCACCACACGCTTAACTGGCTAAGGCAGTGATGGTGAACCTATGACACGTGTGTCAGAGGTGAAACGCGAACTCATTTTTTTGGTTGATTTTTCGTTGTTAAATGGCATTTAAATATATAAAATAAACATCAAAAATATAAATCTTTGTTTTACTATGGTTGCAAATATCAAACAATTTCTATATGTGACAAGGCACCAGAGTTAAGTTAGGGTTTTTCAAAATGCTGACACGCCAAGCTCAAAAGGTTCGCCATCACTGGGCTAAGGGGTCAGTCAATGGGAATTAGAGAAAGAAGAGCTAAAT